>NC_090438.1:498811407-501363390 GCF_031143425.1 Pleurodeles waltl | reverse complement strand
GATGGTGCACTGGGTTTACATCTCAAACAGTGATGCAAACCAGCAGAAATTGTTTGTTCATATTTTACTTTCTTGTTTTGCACTGGAGTGTTGCCTCAAAGTAAACTAAAGAAGCTTTGTACTACCTTGCATTATTTTGCTTTAAGAAGGCATTCAATGGGCACTACATGACATTCCCATGCAATCACCCATGGTTTATGTCGCAAAGTCATATCTACTAACAACAGTAAACAGAGTTGTGTGCTAACAAAAAATGCCTATTTTAAAAAAGGAGAAATGTTTGTATTTCTCTAAAGTTTTCTGACTTTCTATGTATGCTGTACTGTACTGCACACATCTAAAATGGGAAACGTTTTAGAATTCGTTTAGGCATAGTATTTTGTACTGGAAGAGTACCCTTCCAAATCAAACCCTGTGCAAGAGATGATGCAGACACCTTTGTAATGTGTTGCAAAGGTGTGTACATGGCTCTAGAAAGCCTGATTGTGCTTCATAGCTAGGGAGAGAGCAAGAGTGTAATATTTTAGTAGATATGCCAATCACATTTTTTAGCCCAGCACCTGTTCTGAAACTGATTGGCCCCAAATGTCCAGTCAACACCAAGAGCTCTGCAATCTCTAAGTTCAACTATTCAGCTTTCTGAAAATAAACAGGAGCTGATTCCAAAAACGTCATTTTCAGAAGTGTGACTTTACCATTAAAGAGAGATTTAATTACAAGTCTTTAGAGAGCAAATGTGACTTTCCATTGTTTTCCCACCTAAAAGTTATCACCTAGTAAATGCAATAAGGTAGCCCAATATTATTGTACTGGAAAGGCAGGGCATGCAGAAGTGAAAAAAAAATTTAAGAGTGTTTTCACTACCTAGACATGCACAAGTTCGAAAGTACATGTCCAACTTTTTAAATATACTGCACTCTTCCCTGTGGGCTGTTTACGGGCTACCCTGGGGTGACTAAAATATATTTACAAAGGAAGGTTATAATTTTCGACTGCACTTAAACTCTGTAGTTTAATGAATGGGTAAAAAGGTACATAGATAAGGTTAAAAGAATAGCAACGTGATCTAAATCATACATGTTAGTTGTGCAGTGTATTACAATGAATGATTAATGGTCAATATGTTTTGGTCCTTACTGCCCACAACGGTCATTTGCCTTCACCAGACCCATTCAGTTGTTACCAGGTCCCTTCTGTAGTGATCTCTGTCATGATCTGTAATTCCTATCATGCTTTATGATCTTCGTATTTTAACAAGACATGAAAGAGTCCAATAGCTCCAATAGGATTTCATTCTTATAGGCCTTCATTACAACCCTGGCGGTTGGTGTAAAATCAGCAGTAATACCGCCAACAGGCTGGCAGAATTTTTTTTCATCACAACCGTGGTGGAAACCGCCAACATAGACAGCCACTTTAACACTCCAACCACTATGACAGGCCAATCCGCCACCTTTTCCGGGGCGGAACCAACGCAAAAAAAAACACGGCGGAAACAGGACTTGGAAGGGAAAACACTTCCCTCTCCACACCCCACAAGGAACCAGGACGCCATGGAGCCAGAACTCCAAATACTCCCTGCAATGGTATTCCTGTCCCTCTATCAGGAGCAACAAAGACGGCGGCGAGGACCACAGTGAGTACTGCACCTACAACACAGGGGAGGGGGGAGGGAAAAGAGAGTGACATAAACACCCCCCACCCTCCTTTCAAGAACGCAAGGACAAAAGGAAATGAGTTGAACAATTGTAATCATGAAAACAACAGTATTCAAAACTCGAAATACAGTATATACAATTATGTACACCAACTACACAAGTCCGGATAGTGCACCAAGAATTGTCCATGGACCACTGGGCCCAAAATGCATGGGCGTTGCCCGCACTCGATACCAGACATCAAATGGAGAGAACACTGCAGGGGCATCAGATTGAAATGAAACAGGCACCTCAGGGGGAAGGGAAGGGGGGGCACCTCAGCCGGATGAGTGCACAACACCACTGCTCCACGAGGGGGCTCCATGCCCACAGTATGGTCCTGGGGAGTGCAAAGCTGCAGTCTCTCAAGTCTCTCCAGTGGGTGGGTTGCCCACTGAATTATCCTGGGGAGTGCAAAGCCACAGTGTCTCAAGTCTCCCCAGTGGGTGGTTTGCCCACCGCATTATCCTGAGGAGTGCAAAGCCACAGTCTCTCAAGTCTCTCCAGTGGGTGGTTTGCCCACTGCTTTATCCGGGGGAGTGCAAAGCCACAGTCTCTCAAGTCTCTCCAGTGGGTGGGTTGCCCACTGTTCTATCCTGGGAAGTGCAAAGCCACAGTCTCCCACGTCTCTCCAGTGGGTAGGTTGCCACTGCTTTATCCTGGGGAGTGCAAAGCCACAGTCTCTCAAGTCTCTCCAGTGGGTGGGTTGCCCACTGCTTTATCCTGGGAAGTGCAAAGTCACAGTCTCTCAAGTCTATCCAGTGGGTGAGTTGCCCACTGCTGCATCCTGGGGAGTGCAAAGTCACAGTCTCTCAAGTGGATAGCAGTCTCCACTGTTTATGGATGGGGCTTTGTGCCCAGAGTGCTTCATCCTGCCAAGGACAGAGGTAGTGGATGCCTTTCTCCATTGGTACTGGAGGGGGCTTAGTGCCCAGAGTGCTTCATCCTGCCAAGGACAGAGGTAGTGGATGTGACACTCCACTGGTTCTGGGGGGGCTTTGTGCCCAGAGCGCTTCATCCTGCCAAGGACTGAGGTAGTGGATGCCTTTCTCCTCTGGTTCTGGAGGGGGCTTAGTGACCAGAGTGCTTCAACCTGCCATTTCAGAGGTAGTGGATGCCTTTCTCCACTGAAGGTGTTGCATCATGGAAGCTGCCCAGGCTCCTGGAACTGACCACTGGGGATGGCAGCCATGTCTGCAGTGGTACCACTGGCTCAGGATGTCGTGGGGCCACTGGCAGTGCTTGCGGTGGTGTCAGTAGCAGTGGTGCTTGCGGCGGCCTCAGTAGCATTGGTGCTGACTGCGGACTCTGTGGCTGCAGTGCTTGCGGCGGCCTCTGTGGCATCAGTGCTGGCGGCGGACTCTGTGGCAGTGGTGCTTGCGGCGGCCTCTGTGGCATCAGTGCTGGCGGCGGGCTCTGTGGTGGCGGTGCTGGTGGCGGGCTCAGTGGCGGCGATGCTGGTGGTGGGCTCAGTGACTGCGGTGCTGGTGGCGGGCTCAGGGACTGCGGTGCTGGTGGCGGGCTCAGGGACTGCAGTGCTGGTGGCGGTGGATGTGGTGGTGGATGTGGTGCAGGTGGTGGTCTTCTCTTCCGTACCGGTTGGTGTTGACATGGACAGAAGGTGTGACACGGCTCCTATAGTCGGTGCCACCATGCCCTCTCCTGACCTGCCCTTGATTTTCTGGCTCTTTCCCACCTTGGATGGTGGCGCAGCCACTTTCCCCTTTTGTTTTCCCTGAGCCCTTGGTGGCAGGTGTTTTTGACTTCTCCCTTCGGGATGTGGGCAACATTTTTTTACTTTTGCAGGTGGCGGAATGTCCTTGCCCTCGATCCGTGGCACACTGGCTTCTCTGATGCTTGGCGCACTCCAAAAGCCCGCTGTTGCTGGGACCACTGTGCCCGGTGATGTGGTGGCTGAGGTGCTGGGTTGGGACCTGGAAAGCCTGGCCCTAGGGGACAGACAGAGGGAGGAGGTGTAGGGAAGAGGTCAATGTTAGCCAGGAAAATGTTTTTAAACACACTGGGATGTGTAGATGGAGTGGGTTTGGGAGTGGAGGAAGAGGTAGTTGTTGTAGGAGTTGTACGATTGCTGAATTTGGGTTAAGGTGCATGGGCTGGAGGCTGTTGTGAGGTGGGTGGCTGTTGGGTGGGTGTGTGCCTGCTTTTGTGTACTTTGGGAGGAGGGCTCACAGACACACTGGTAGAGGACGCATGGGATGTGTGAATGGTAGTGGGGGTGGTGAGAGCCTGTGAGCGGTGTGTGGTGATGGACGTGATGGTGATGGAGGTAGTGGCTGAAGATGTTGTGCATGCAGGTGTGAGTGGAGATGAGACAAGGAGGGAGGAGGATGACGTGGAAGAGGGGGACACAGTGGAGGCAGTGGATGTTGGTATGTCTGCATGGTTATGATGCTTGTGTGAGTGGCTGTGGGATGTGTGGTGCTTATGTTTGCCAGAGCCACCCTTGTGTGACACGGTGTGTGCATGCTAGTCTGATGGTGTGCTTGGGATAGGCTGAGGTACAGGGGATTGGGTCTGGGTGGAGGAAGTTGGAGGGTGGAGGCTGGACACAGGGACAATGGCTGCCATCAGTGCTGAGGCCAGAGCCTGAAATGCTCTCTGTTGGGCTGCCTGGCCAGAATTAATGCCCTCCAGGTATGCATTTGTTTGTTGCAAATGCCTCTCGACACCCTGGATGGCATTTACAATGGTAGATTGCCCAACAGTGAGGGATCTCAGGAGGTCAATAGCCTCCTCACTGAGGGCAGCAGGGCTGACTGGTGCGGGGCCTGAGGTGCCTGGGGCGAAGGAGATGCCCACCCTCCTAGGTGAGCGGCCACAGGACACATGCTGAGGGGCTGCTGGGAGGGCGGTGCTGGTGGGGGGGTGGCGGCTGTACCTGTTGATGCGGGGTGCACAGAGGGGCCGCCACCCAAGGGAGCTCCCATCAGAGGATGAGTCGCTGTCACTGATGTCACCTCCTGTCCCCGCCGTGGAGCTCCCCTCGCCCTCCCACTGGTGGCTTCAGACTCTGTTGTCTCGCCCTCCAGGGCCAAGTGAGATGCAGCTCCCTCCTGCTCCTGTGTCACTGCTCCATCGCCTGATGATGCTATTGCACACAAGAACAGGGAGACCACAAAAAGGGTGAGGGAAAGACAGAAGAAAGACATGTTCAGTGCATGCAATACCACTACCGTTGGCGGACACTACAGACACAGCAGCCCTCTGCACTACGCCATGTACTTAGAGTTCCTAGATTAATCACATGCCCATGGGGTACAAGGCCTATGTCCGATTGCTGCACACATGGAAGTCACAGGAGCCTGACTAGGTGTAGATGGCTCTTACCACTGGTGGGGTTGGGGTGCCACATAGCCTGCCTCACAAATGGCCCTTGCCTACAAAGCTCGCCCTGGCCTAGGGTAACCCACTGCCCACCTCCCCCACCCAGACACCTTGTGATGCGCGCAGAGTCAGATGGATGTGACGGTATTCACCCCCATGTGGCTGCTGTGATGCCCTCAAGCGCCCATCCAACTCCGGATACGCCACATCCAGGATCCAGAACATCAGGGGGGTCATGGTGCGACGGGCACCCCTCCCACGTTGGGAGGCCATCCCCAGCTGTGCCTCCACCATCTTCTTGCTCCAGCGGCGAATGTCCTCCCATCTTTAACGGCAGTGGGTGCTCCGTCTATGGTGGACCCACAGGGTCCGAACGTACTTGGCGATGGCACGCCAAATATCCTTCTTCTGGTGGGCGCTGACCTAGAGGAATAGTACAGGGGAAAAGGAAAAACATCAACCGTTCAGACCGTCACAGTCATTGGCCCACGTTCCCACACTTGCCCTGACGCACATACACTCACCGTCCACACATGCAGGCCTCAGACCCCCCCATGTGTCTTCCATCCACACCACTCCAAACAGGCATTGCCCATGCAGCATGCTCACAGTGTACTCACCTGTTTGTCTGGAGGACCGTAGAGTAGCGTGTACTGGGGGAGGACCCCATCCACTAACTCCTCTGAAGTAAAGGCAGGGGCCCTTTCCACAGACACATGAGTCATCGTCGCTTTCAGACTTAGGTCACAGCAGCACTTACAGTATAGGTCCTCTCCTGTCGAAGATCAGGTATCAAGTGAGTGAACAGACAGAAAATGGCAGTCACGTCCATGGCGGTGCGTACCGTCACTGCCGGCGTACATTGTCATTGGCTCCTGGGACCCATAGGGTCCAATGTTAACCAACGCAGGATTGCGCTGCGGTCTTTGACTGCCTACCACGATGGTGTAGAACGCCAGCGCAGTTATCTCATATCCCCTTGTCCGACCTTACAGGTCAGGCAGCCGCCATTTCAGGGGACAACATGGCATTAATATTAACTGTGTCACACCTATCTAGGCCTTGCATACACACATTGCGGATTTACAAATGTTTGCTTATGACATGTAGTAATACCTCAGTGTTGGCTGACTCTCTGCTCGGTGTTTTCCTCCATAGGGCACGCCCGCTGGGGCAGGTGGTGAGATGGCTGCATACTCCGGTGTACAGACTGCTGGTGGACCTGTCGACAATGGAAGAGAGACACGTACCAGTCACCTACAGACTTGACCATGCAACAAGCCATGAACTGTGTGCCCAGTTGGAGGACTCTCCTGCTGCTCCGGGCCGGGCGGCAGCCTCACCGGAGGCTCGCCCTGGCCCCCGGCTCTCTTGTTGGCCCCCTCGTGGGCCAGTAGTATTTTATTTAGGTGTCTCCCGTAGTGGCAGGGCCCACGGAGGTCCAGGGAGACCCCAGGAGTTAGCGGGTCCCCGGAGGGGCCCGTGTTTCAGCTAGGAGGGAGCACGAGGCGCCCCCCTCCCCCTTTAAAGGTTTCCCTGACCTGGGCCCCCCTCGAGAGGGCTGGTGGAGGCCTAGGGGGGCCCCCAGTGTTTACGGTCCCTAGAGGGGCCCATTTTGGACATAGAGGAGGTGCATGCCGCCCTCCCCTGTCCCCAGGAGATCAGGGAGGCCCCCGTTTTGCGCAGAGAAGCGCCGGGGGCCCCATCATTCGTTTTAGGCACTGGAAGTGCCTCCTCATCAAGACAGATACTTTTTAAAGAGACCGATATGTTCCTAATCTAAAGTTCTTTCTACAGACTTTGCTATTATGATATATTGCCTACCTGTTCTATGATGCTTTTACATATATGTGCAAATGTTCCTTTTATGGGCATAACTTGCTAATATGTTTCCCTAACTTGCCATAGGTTTTCTAATGTTCCTACTATGGGCGTTTTATGATATTCTTATGACAAGTGTTCTAATGTGATAACGTGTTTCCTGACTACTGCTTATGTTACAGAATACTGAGTAACCTGTGTGTTATGTGTGACTACTGCTAGTCTGCAGAGTAACTAATGTGTAACGTTCTGACAACTGCTAAGGTAGCAGGATAGTACTGTTATGTGATGTTGGTCTGATAATTACGTTGTGTACAATACAGTATATTTTCATATAATCTGGTGTTGTGTTTCCTTTGTGGTGGGGATATTGCGTCACATGTGTGTGTGTGTTGTGCCTCCGGGTTAAGCCTGACTGCTCGTGCCAAGCTACCAAGGGGGTGAGCAGGGGTTATCTTGGACGTGTAACTCCCTTGCCCTGACTAGAGTGGGTAAGTTCTGCCTGGCTGAGGTGCATACCCTAGACAACCAGAAACCCCATTTCTAACATTTCTGGTTGGAGCCAGACCTGATGTCAGCAATCCGCTATCCTACAGGAATCCCCCCTCTAGTGCAGGTCCTATCGGTACTACATTTCCTGGCAAGTGGGTCTTTTCAAACAACAGTGGCCATTGCATCAGGGATGTCCCAGCCTATGTTATCAAACGTGTTGTCCAGAGTGTTGTCTGCCTTGCTTAAACACATGCGCTGCTACATGCTACAGTGAAAGGTGACTTCTATGCCCTGGGTTATACCCCGACATCATAGGTGCCATTGATGGGACACATGTGGCCTTGGCCCCCCCCGCAGGAGTGAACAGGTTTACAGAAACCGGAAAAGCTACCATTCAATGAATGTGCAGATGTTGTGTTTGGCCGACCAGTACATCTCCCATGTGAATGCCAAGTTATCTGGGTCAGTGTATGACGCTTACATTCTGAGGAATAGCAGCATCCTTTATGTGATGGGGCAACTCCAGAGGCACTGTGTGTGGCTAATAGGTGAGGACAAGGACCCTATACCCTATGAATAGTTGCCTGGGTCTGGGGTTGTCCCTAAGGGTTAGTGTGTGT
Source organism: Pleurodeles waltl (assembly GCF_031143425.1). Lineage (NCBI taxonomy): Eukaryota > Metazoa > Chordata > Amphibia > Caudata > Salamandridae > Pleurodeles > Pleurodeles waltl. The sequence continues at coordinate 501,355,415 of NC_090438.1, read as the reverse complement.
CTAACAGTTGTCCCTCGACATTTGCAGGTGACTCTGGGTTCCCCAACCTGTCATGGCTACTGACCCCAGTGAGAAATCCAAGGACAAGGGCAGAGGAACGCTACAATGAGGCACATGGCGAACTATGAGAGTGTTCGAAAGGACCTTTGGCCTCCTGAAGGCCAGGTTCCGGTGCCTCCATATGACAGGTGGTTCTCTCTACTACTCACCAAAGAAGGTGTGCCAGATCATCGTGGACTGCTGTATGCTGCACTACCTGGCTTTGCGACGACAGGTGCCTTTTCTGCAGGAGGATGGTCCAGATGGGGGTCCTGTGGCAGCTGTGGAGCCTGTGGACAGGGAAGAAGAGGAGGCAGAAGAAGAGGATATCGACAACAGAAACAGCATTATCCAGCGATACTTCCAGTGAGACACAAGTAAGAAGATGTCACTGACTCACACCTCTCGTACAATTGTTAGACCCATCATATGTCTGTCACTTTCACCCAGTGTATGGACCTTGACTTGTCACTTTGCCTTTCCATTTCACAGATGTGGGTCCCACTGTGTGACCTCTGCTATATTACCTCATGGACTAGAGCTGTTTACATCGGTATGTTGACAATACAATCGACATTGCTATATTCCATAGTTATTGCAAATACACATTTGTGAAAGCACAGACTGACTCTAGCTTGTTTTGTGATTCAAGGGTGTTTATGTCAGTGCAAAATAGTGGAGGGGGTTGTAAAATGGGCATGGGTGATGGTGGACGATTGTCCATGGCATAGTCCAGTCTGTTTGTTTCACAGGTGCATTGTCCAAAGGGGCATAGGAAGTGGAGCTAGGGCAGTTGATGGATGGACAGGGTGACGAAGTGGGACAGAAGGATGACATTCAGGGGGGTCTCATTTCCTGTCAGGGTCTTGGCATTGTTCTCTGTCTTTGACCTGGATCTCAGGGACCATTTGCGGGGTGTTTCTCCATCTTCAGGGGGTGGGGTGCTGGTGTTGTGGTCCTATGGCGGTGCTTCCTGTCCACTAGTTCCGGCAGAGGTCGTGGGCTGCTCATCATCCAGGCTAGTGTCAGGGCCTATTGTTATGCCACAGTGTCCCTCCTGGTGTTCACAAGGTCCTTCAGCACCCCTACAATGGTGACCAGGTAGTGTTGATGGACTTAAGTTCCTCCCTGATCCCCAGGTACTATTCCTCCTGCAGCCGCTGGGTCTCCTGAAATTTGGCCAGTACCATTGCCATAGTTTCCTGGGAATGATGGTACGCTCCCATGATGTTGGAGAGGGCCTCGTGGAGAGTGGGTTGCCTGGGCCTGTCCTCTCCCTGTCGCACAGCAGTCCTCCCAGTTCCCCTGTTTTCCTGTGCCTCTGTCCCCTGAAACGTGTGCTCACTGCCCCCAGGTCCCTGATTTTCTTGGGGTGGTGGGTTTGCCTGGGTTGCCTGTAGTGGTGGACACACTGCTGCTTGATGTGTCCTGGGGACAGAGGGTTGGGCCCGCTGGGTGGGTGCTGTGCTGGTGTTTCCTAAAGGGGGAGGCTCTGTGGTGGCTTGTGCCAGTGTCAGGGGAACTGACTGTCCCGAGGTCTCAGAAGGGCCGGGCTGGTCATCTTGATCCAGTTGGACAGAGCTGCTGTCATCACTGTGGGCCTCTTCCGTGGGGGGAGTGGATATGTCTTGAACCTCCTGTCCGGTGACGTTGGGTAGGGGTCCTGCAGGGGTGTAAAGGCATGATTATTGCATCTGTGTGTGCCATTGTGTGCAATGGGTGGGTGACCCTGCACTCCAGTGCTTGCATTCTTGTGTAGGACCTTGTGTGATAATTGGTTTGGGGATCTGTGTGAGTATCTGTAGTGGATATGCTTTGGTGTTGGGTGTCCATGCTTTGGTGTTGCATGCAGGGCTTGGTGTTGGGATGTGTGGGTTGTGATAGTGGGACATTTGTGAGGTGTTGGAGTGATGGGGGTAAGGGTGGAGTATGTAATGTCATGCATGTAGGGTGGGCGATGTAATTGTTAAGATTTGACTTACCAGAGTCCATTCCTCCTGCTACTCCTGCGAGGACCTCAGGATGCAGTATAGCCAAGACCTTCTCCTCCCATGTTGTTAGTTGTGGGGGAGGAGGTGGGGGTCCGCCGCCAGTCCTCTGAACTGAAATCTGGTGCCTTGAGACCACGGAACGCACCTTTCCCCATAGGTCGTTCCACCTCTTCCTGATCTCATCCCGTGTTCTTGGATGCTGTCCCACTGCGTTGACCCTGTCTACGATTCTGCGCCATAGCTCCATCTTCCTAGCTATGGAGGTGTGCTGCACCTGTGATCCGAATAGCTGTAGGCTCTACCTAGACGATTTCCTCCACTGTGACTCTGGGCTCTTCCTCAGAGAACCTGGGGTGTTTTTGTGGTGCCATGGTGTGGTTTGAATGATGTGTGAGGTGGTGTCGGTTGTGATGTGTGAGGGGATGTGTTTGTGTGTGTTATCTGAGGTGCGTGGATATTGTGTGAGTGATGGTGCTGTGTGCCTGTGGATGCTAGTGTCTCTCTGGGCTTCTCTCTCAATTTTTGTTGTAGGTGTTTGTGGGTGATGTGAGTGTGTGTTTTATATTGTATTGAGTGTGTGGGAGTGGTGTGTGTGTGTATCAGGTGTGTGTATTTTGATTTGTCCAATGTGGTTGTGTTTTGTATATGTGTGTGTACCGCCAATGGAATACCACGGTTGAAAGACCGCCACGTGAATTCGTGGGTCATGATAGTGTGGGCATAATCCTGTTGGGGTGATGGTGGAGGTTTTGTTATCGCCAGTTTATCACTGACCTTTGGTGTGGCAGACTTGTGTGGGTGTCTGGATTTTGGCGTATTACGGGCAGTGGGTCGTAATAGCTGTAGCGGAATTCCACCGCCGCAGCGGTGTGTTGGCGGTCTTCTGCGCGGCGGTAAGCGGGATTTACCGCCAATGTTGTAATGAGGGCCATAGTGTCTTTTAACTTTATCCATGTACCTTTTTAACCTTACATTAAACTAGAGAGTTTAGGTACAGTAGATACATTTACTCTTCACTTTTTTCACTACACATATTTTCACCACACAGATCCCAACACTATCCTCCAAGGTGGAGTTGGCATTTCACCTGGATAAATAAGTATCCAGGTGCGAACCACTATGATGATGCCATCCAATAATTAAACCATAAGAGTGCTCACTTACACTTTGAAAGGTAATTCCTGGTTGAGGGTTTCAGGATGACTCTTCTGGGACCCTGGTTTATGTTACCACTTGGGGTTCCTTGATTTGATATGAATACTATAAGGAAGCTGAGTGAACAGTGAATAAGCTTCTACCTCCCCTAGTTTGATGTTTATGTCCGCTGTAAATTGGAAAATATCCTGCCCCATTCATCAAATGGTTGTCCCACTTCGTTTAAAGGCTGGACAGCTACTAGGTTTCAAATCATAGTGTCTTAGTCTGCTCTACCCTTATAACTCCTTGTCAACCCTTACTCATGATAAGGCCTCAACAGTCCAGTATGAACATTATTCAAGATTGCCATGACAGCAATGGCATTCTCTAACAGGAAAAAGCAGAATTGTTTATGGCACATGGGTAGGATGCTCCCTGCACATCAGGAACATTTTATTCATTTACTCCAAACAAACCCCCACTTTGATGGTTTGTTTCTAGAAAACATAAACCTTGATGAACACATGTAGTGGCTGATCCTATACTGACATTTATGCTAAAAGTGCTCCTGTCATGTCATGACTTTCTGCAAGAATTCACCATCAGAACTGTGGAACACTCAAATCTGTTGGGTGCGATAGTGTGTTGAAGCCTCCATTTCTCAAAAGTGTTTGGCGACCCATCCTTCAAACATTAAATGGCCACTGAGTCAAAGGATTTTTATTTTACATCCAGGGCTGTTATATCAAATGGGCCCTAGGGGTTGCAACAGGGGTTTAAGGCTCATTATTAGACCCTGGGCAGAACTTCGCTCTACCATATGGCAGAGTGGGTGTGAACAAAAACCCAGAAGTGCATGCCTCAGTTGAGAGCAATGTAAGGATGCAAAATTACATTATCTTGTCCAAAGTGTACATCTGTGTCACCCTACTTGATCCATACTACAAAAAGGTCTTCCCACTCATTACTTTTTCTGAATGTGATGCTTCAAATGATTAGAGGTGGATTGTTGCGCAAGCTGGAGAAGTGAAAGAAGAATGACTGGAACTTAAATTTCCACTCCAAAGTTCAGCGGTGATACCTTCAAGCTCCAGAGAGAGTAGTGTCTCACAGCAGCCAACACCACCAACAAGAACATCAGCAAAAACAACAACAGAAGAATAGGCCCCAGCCTCTGCATTGGCTTTGTTTCAAGCAACAGGTCTGCAGTCCAGTGCAAAGGCAAAGGCAAAAGAGGTCAAGCACGCGGCACCACCAATGGCCATTCAGAAGATGCTCCAGGGGTATCTGGGTGACCCAAAAGAGTCACCCAGATTGTATGTGAATCAAAACCCATTGATGTATTGGTATAGGAAGATACGCTAATGGACAGAGCTCAGCAGACTGGTGATGAAGTCTCTAGCTTGTCCTGTAGCCAATATATCTGCTGAATGTGTGTGCAGTGCAGCTGGCACAGTTGCTACAGGGTGAAAGACTAGCCTCTGGCCTCAAAATGTGGAGAGATTAACTATGACCAAAATGAAACAACGTTTTATATCACCTTATTGCACCATTCCTGAAATACCACAGTAGGAGGAAGAGGATGATTGGTCAGAATCAAGTGACCAGACCAGTCAATTTAGTTACCAAACACAAATCTCCACAAATTACCCTGATTTTGTTTCTCTATTTATTCTTCCACAGCAGTGCTCTACACAGGTCTACGTCGCTCAGTTTGGGATGGAGTACCCAGAATCAGGAGGAGGAGTATGGAAGAACTCAGGGCGGGACTACCTCACAAGACTCTGAGGCCTAGTACTCACTCAGCTCTTTTTGTTTTTAGCAGATAAAAAAACAGGCTACACTATAAAACAGCAGTGCAAACTAAAACACCAAAATACTGATTTGAGGCATAAGTGAAGTACAGTAAATTATCACCTTTTATTTTTCAAAAAAGGAAAACCCACCTTTTCCACTCACAACAGGTCCATCCCTTTCCCTAAACAAACGGCCCCATCCCCAAAAGTCCAACAAAAGCCCACAACAAAAGAAACAAAAGTCCACAACAAAAGCCCAAAGTGTAAAAAACCTGTCCCAAATCCCTTTCCCACCCTCACCACACACAATGTGTCCCTCCAACCAAACCAAAAAAATGAAAAGAGAATCAAAAGAGGGCATTCTCCACATGGGTCTGGAGATCATCCATGGTTGCCTTGATGGGTGTGACCCAGCAGTCCAGGCCTGCAAGGTGCTGCAGGATGCGGCAATGCAAGTTGTGGGTGAGAGCAGCAGTGGTGGAGCAGAAACGTGCTGATGCCAGTTGCCGATAGCGCTGGTGTTGCTGCTAGGAGGCTGGAGGCGCTGATTGGAGGAGCTATGCCTGGCAGCATGTTGGCTGCTGCCTGGGCTACCAGCCACCGATGTTCATTGTGGATGCCCTCCAGCCTCTGCCACTGTAGCCGGGCTGCTATTTCCTGGCAAGTTGGAACGTCCACCAGGAGTAGCTGTAGCAGGAAAGAGTAAGGAAAATGACAAATTGTAAACAGTTCTCAATGCAAACAATTTTTTTTAAAGTAGAGTATTAGCAGTAAGTTGCTGGTCACCTTGGGGTCAATGAAATTTAATGTGGCTGATTACGATGAATCATATGGCCATTTCTTTTACCTACACATGCCTCACTGTAGGTGACGAATGTCAGAAGGGTAAAATTTGAACTGGCAAACATCTGTTATGGAAACCATGAAATATTAATCACTTGTACATAAATGTGGTACATGCCAAAAGGGACTTTTCAATTTTGTTAGGGTGGCTGGGGCAGAACTATGGAAAGAATAAAGGATTGAAGTACTTGGAGGTGGCAGAGTGGGCACTGGGAGGGAAGGGAAACATACCTTCGCCCTCATTTACAAGGGCATTGTGCCACTGTAATTTCATTTTTACCAATGTTTCGGTGGCGCAATGCTCTGCCAGGTAATTACAAAGCAGTGTTAAGCCAGTTTTTGTCGCTAGAAGAAATTACCCCTTTACACAAAATCACTTTGTGTGAAAGTGGCATGCACTAGGTGTTGCTGTGGGCATTTCACTGCAACTTTTATTGCATTTTGACACTGCTGCATATTTAAAAGGATTCATAAACCTGAGGCAGAGCCAAAAACTAATGCCACACCAGGGGTAGCATTAGCATGGTGGAATGAGAGATACTATTATTTCTCCTTTTTTTTCTTTTCCTATGTGTGCTGCATTCTACAGCATACATAGGAAGAGCAAAATGCCATTTATGATTGTTTATGTACAGGAAGTTGTCCCTTCCTGCACATAAACAATAATTAAATAATGACAATTTGATTCTCCTATGTGCACTGCATTTTGAGGCACACATAGGATTAGCATATCGCCATTATTGATTGTTAATGTGCAGGAAGGGACACCTTCAGCACACAGACAATCATTCCCTGCAACACACCCTTGCACTATGATCCAAGGGTGTCTGCGTTGGTGGTAGGCAGCTTATTTTAGTGCCAGCCCTAGGGAAAACACAGGGGTGGGCTGTATTGTATCATTATCCTTGTGTTTCTGAAATGACAAAGTGGGGTGGTGCCACATTTGGCACAGCACTGCGCAGCACGACTTCTTATAAAAGAGGCCCCTTGTTTTAAGTTTGCACTGCATTGACAACTTTGTAAATGCTGCATTGACTGAAGCAGATGCACATGGCACAGGCAATGCTATTGTACTGCCCAACTGAACCACACAGCAGTTATGTCATAGTAGCATGAGTGACTAATGAGGATGGAAGCATGTTGATGGGTGGGAGGATACAAATCTGCCTTGCTCCAGCTACAGTGAGTTAAGGGATAAGAAAGAAAACTAAAATACCTCCACTTTTAACTAAAGTTTTGATAACCATGCAAACCAAGCAAAGTAGGTGTACAGACACATTCCTCTTCAGAAGAGCTCCCTTATTTCTTGATCTAAGCAATTATGCAGCTCTCTTTTCATTCATCCATTCTATTCACCCTTTGATACCCCTCATTTCAGCTTTACATTCTGTCATCCAATCTTTCACCTTTTTAAGTCAGTTATCCATATATCCACACTTCCATACATACCCACACCTAGCCAGAATCCACCATTTCAAACATCCTGCTTGCACATATCCATCCATTTACCTATGCATTATTCATTACCATCCACCATCACCACACAGGCATCCATTTATATATCCACGCTTCACCCACTGAGGCATCCTTTCACTCTTTTCATTCATCCCTTCACCCACCCATGCATCTTCTTTCACTCACCTACGCATTCTTTCCTTTCACCCACACATCCTTTCACACATATACCATTTCATCCATTTTTTCTTTTAGCCATCCATTCTTCATTCGCTTTACCATCAAGCCATCATTTGTAGCATTAATTTATTATAAGCTTTTGTCTGTCGTTTAGCAGAGAGAAGAGGCCGTTAAGAACTCAACCCCCCTGTAGCTGCTAAACCAGGGGCTTCACAAGCAATTCCCTTGCAGTAAGTATACTAGTATACTAGTAATTGTCAATGAGCAAGACCAATATGACTTACCAACATCTGTCTCTCCCTCCAACCGCTGCCACAACCGGCACACTTGTACTGCTGCTGGCTCTTGCACTGGTGCTCAGTGCTCCTGGAAAAAATATTTAAAATTTTAGTTCTCAGGAAAATATAACCACAATGGATCACTATGGTTCTATCTTCTTCTATCATTCACTTTAGGAATGTTGTTGGCTGTTAGATAAGCCAGGTAGACAAACCAACGACAAATGTTTCATGATGGAGCAGCAGAGCTAAGTCACTTAAGTGTAATAAAGAGGTGGAATACTTTGGTTAATCCAGGAGAGCCTATAGTAAGGTCTTGGTTGGCAAATGCAATGGGCATGAACAATGCAAAGATAACCCTCACAAACATAAGTAGCATAGCTGACTTGGGAATGCATCTTGTCAGCAGAGTACTTTTCCTAAAAAAATATGTCCTCTTAGTATTAAAGTACCAGTTTGCAAGGTATATAAGGGGAGAGGGGAAATCTAAGATTAGTAACAACGCAGAAGAAAGCTAGAACAGACAGGAGGCAGTCAGGTACAGAAACATGAAATATAGATAAATGCAGGGATAACAAGAATTTAACAAAGCTCAGATAGAACAAAATGAATACAGAAAATGCAGACAGACACAGTAAAAATAAAATAAAAATAATTCAAAATGGATGGGGGAAAGGTGAAAGTTAGGGAAATAATAGTAATAATATAACAGGAAGTCTTCTTGGGGCCAGCAGATCCACCACCATCTGCACTGGTGGTAGGACTGGCACCCTTGTCTCCTCCTAGACTAGACTCAGATGTTGCCCTCTTCTTTTCCTTGGGTGCTGAGGTAAGACACAAAGATAAAAATAGATTAGTGGTACAGTCAATCTCCCCAAAAATATTTTGACAGGCAGAGGCAAACACAGTAACATTGTACTTTTCTAAATCAGATCATTTAGTATCGATCAACTCTCCTCGAGTTGACCTAATACTTTTACTTTCCTAATATCTACACCTAAGCCCTAATCCAAATTTCATAAACTAAGTGCCATTTTTACAAACTGTTAACTCTGGGAAGCATCGCAAGTCTTTTTGTTGCGCTGCCCTTTGTCAAAAGAAAAAGGGCAGGGATGCGCCATATATACAAGATACAGTGCATTCCAGTCCTTGTCCCCTACACTGGTGCACAATGGGCTGCCATACGCCAACGCAGGCACCCTTGCACCATGGTGCAAGGGCTTATCGGTTGAGGGGATGATTGGTTTTTGTGCAGGAAGGGACAACTTCCTGCACAAAAACAATCACAAGTGAAGTGTTCCTCCTTTTTCTTTGTCTGCTGAAGAATGCAGCAGACATAGGAAAAGTTAAAAAGCAAGGAGAAATAAAGGTATTTCTTTTCATTGCATTTCCCTTATGCCTCCTCTGGGGCGGCATAGGCTTTCGATACATTCCCATGTTTACAAAACCTTGTAAATCTGGGAAGGTGTCAAATGCAATTGGAGGTACATGGGAACACCCACCATAATATCCATGGCATGCCTCCCTGTTGCAGAGTGAATCAACTCAGTGACTTGCACTGAGTTAACTCAGTCCATATTTATAAGGCCATGAAAGGCCACACAGGGTGGCTTTACGTGGGCTTGTAAATATCGCCCTGTAGTGTGTGCCACCAGACCTTCACTAAACGTGATGTTCCGGAGTCACAAAGGGCCATGTACATGTGGCCCTACATTTACAACTGTGTGCCACTATGAATGCATTCATTTTCCAACAAATGATCTTTGTTTCTCAATCATCTTTGATGGGACAACTCATAGATGCATACTATGATGATATCATACTACATATCACTGGGAGATTGTGATTGGGAGGGACTCCTTAAGCTACATAAAGAAAGGCACAGAGAAGTGAATGATAACTCATTAACATTACTTATTACTATTACCACTATTATTCTTGGTGACAGGAAGATCTGTATGGCTTTCATAAATAATCAGCCCAAATGTGCACCGACAAGTACAATTAGGAAGCGTTGACTGAGCACCAGGCTAGCTTAACTGGATCACTTAATAAATATTCATTGTAACTTAAACTTAACTCACCTCTGAGAGTCAGCACTGCCATTAGAAATAAAATTAGCATTGAGGCACACAAACACATAAATAATGATTACCCAACAAGCCCCAACACCTCAATCCCCAACAAGTCAAGCAGGTCCTTTTCACGGTTGATTATGTCCACCAAATGGTGCGTCAACTGCTGTTGGGTGCGCTGGACCCCAGTGTGCCGAAGAGCCCACTGGCACATCCTTATCCACAGCAGTCAATGCTACCGAAGGGTGTAACCGTTCCCAGGCCTGCTGCCAGCATTGAGAGGAGGTGGAACTGCATAAAAAAGGCAAGTGCTGCTACCTCCACCTTAGTGAAAATGGGGCAGGGCTGCACCCCTTGGTAGTGCCAATATCCAAAAGGCAAGCGGCTAGCAGCTGCACCAGTGCCTCTACTCCCTCTGTCTCCCTCTGCCATAGCACTTGGTAGGAAAAATAAAGGGTAAGAAACAGAAGGTATGAAGAAAGAAAAAAAAAATAAAGAAGTAAAGAGAAAAGAAAAAAATATAAAGGCCCTCATTACAACCTCAGCGGTCTTTTAAAAAGACCGCTGAGGCTACGGGAGCCAGAATACCGCCATTGCCGGCGGTATTTCTGGCTCCCCATTATGACTTTTCCACTGGGCCAGCAGACGGTAACAATGTTACCGTCCGCTGGACCAGCGGAAAAGTCACATCAACAATGCTGCTGGCTCATAATAGAGCCGGCGGCAATGCTGATGTGCAGCGGGTGCAGTAGCACCCATCGCTCATTTCACTGCCTGAAATTCAGGCAGTGAAATGTGTGACGGGGCTATGCCTGAGGGCCCCTGCACTGTCCATGCCAAGTGCATGGGCAGTGCAGGGGCCCCCAGGGGCACCCCAAGTCCTCTTTACCGCCAGCCTTTCCATGGTAGTGGTTACAGCCGTGGCCAGGCTGGCAGTCGGGTACTCATAATCCCCAGGACAGCGCTGCTTGCACCACTGCCCTGGTGATTATGACCGCCAGGCGAAAGCCTGACGGTTTATTGGAGGGGCCGGCGGTATGGCCATGGCTATTGTGCCACAGTCATAATAGCTGGCGGAACACCGCCAGCCTGTTGGTGTTGTTACCGCCAGCTTACTGCCGGCCACCAGGGTCGTAATGAGGCCCAACGTATTTAAAAAGTCACAAAAAAACACACTAAAAAAAATGACAGAAATGTAAAATACACAAAGACTTACACGGATGAAATAAAGGTAATTGAGGGGTGGATTATTTAGAAAAGGGTGGTATTGAAATGATTAAGGGCCTGATTTAGGTGCCAGAAGAGGGGGTTACTCCATCACAAATGTGACAAATATCTGTCCGCCGTATTACAATCCTATTATTTCCTATGAGGATTGTAATACAGCGGACAGAATATTTCTCTCTCCGCCATGATCTAAATCACACCCTAAGGGTGGATTAAAATTAGGCCCAGCACCATGCACAGAGAGACAGGAAAAACAAAATGGCCACACCCATGGGAACTGCATGAAGCCGTTTGCACCATATTTGCAACACAAGAACACAAATCGCACTCCCAAAAGTGAAAAACATAACACGAACAGGCATGCCAAGCAACTACGCCCACTGGCGAAATTCCACAGAGCTTGCAGAATTTTTTAACCCCTTTGTGCAATTCTGCGTAGTGGGACTCCACAAGCTCCACCCACCCCTACTCCTTGTTGAATGCTGGGACAATTTGATGTTGCAGAAGGGACATAGACAGTGGTATGGCCCCTTCAGTAATTGAAATTGTGATGGTGCACATATGGAAGTGGTGCAATCTTAGGGGGCATTCCCTTATTTACATTTGGCTACATCGGCTTCCTGATTCAGCAGGTGTGCTGTTTTATAGATGCACGCACAGAAGCAGGTTTGTTGTCACTGGGAACTCTAGCAATGCTTTTAAAGAGGTGGTGCTCATTCAGTTTGAATCCAATGGTGCCCTAGGGACGAGGGCAAAGAGGGTCCAATAGACCACAGACATCATCCTTCAGGTGTGTGCGTGGCTATATCTGGCTGCAGGAAAGTCTCTGACTCCCTTTCAAAGCTGGCGGGTTGCCACCTGCCAATTGCAAAAAGAATCAGTGTCTTCAAACAACCAGTCTGCCTTCACTACTACCCTGGCCCAAGGGCAGGAACAAGATCACAGCTTGCTGGTGGCACCACATATATTGTGATAGAGCACACTAACCCAGTCTGCACCTGGCGCATCATGTTAAAAGTGCACCCTGGCACAGATTAGGGCAGTGTGCCTCTTTGCGATGTGGCCACTGGATTATTCTGCATTTTGGTTCACATTTTTCAAATCAGTCAACAAATTTGGTGTTAGAAATGGGGTCTTTGGTTGGAAGTCAGGTTACCCCCTGTCCAAGCAAGGACCCTCACTCTAATTAGGGTAAAGGAGAATCACCCTCAGCTAACCCCCTCTCATCCCCTTGGTAGCTTGGCACGAGCAGGCAGGCTTAACTCTAGAGTGCTAGGTGTAAAGTATTTGTACCAACACACTCAGTAACTTAATGAAAACACTTCAAAATGACACAACACAGGTTTAGAAAAATAGAAAATATTTATCTATATAAAACAAGACCAAAATGGCAAAAATCCAACATACACAAGTCAAGTTATTAATTAAAAAGCTAAAAGAGTCCTAAATCCTTTTATAAATAGGTAAAACACTGTTAGCGTTGAAAAGTACCTGGAAGCGTCAAAATAACATGCACGGGCGAGTGTGCGTCGAAAAAGGTAAGCGGTACATCGATTTCTCACTGGCAAGCAAGACCGTGTGTCGTTTCTCCTTCTTTGGTTGGGTCGGCGTGCATCGTTTGCATCCCCACTGGGGAGCGATGCATGGATCAAAGCAGCACTTGGGTCCGGGTAGGCGTTGCATCTTTTTTCCACACCCAGCAAGGTTTGCGACGAAAATCCTGCTGCACGGTATCAGCAAAACAGCGCAATGTGGGTTGCGACGTTAACAGCCTCCGTCAGTGAGTGTTGCGTGCCATTCTTCCGGCACCGTGCGTCGAATTGCCATGCGCAATGCCAGTGGAGCATCGATTTCTGCTGCGCAGCCAGCGTCTCATCGTTTTTCAGCCATGTCTCGGAATGGGTGTCAAATTTTGCCCTGCATGGCGGTCTGTGTGTGGATTTTCAGTCTTGGTCTGCCAGCTTCACCTTCCAAGGCCCCAGGAACTGAATAGGGCACCACTTGGAAGGGAAGGAGTCTCAGCAGAGAGTCCAGGTGCTGGCAGGAGAAGTCTTTGATGGCCCTGAGACTTCAACAACAGGAGGCAAGCTCAGGACAATCCCTTGGAGATTTCTTCACAAGCAGAAAGGGACACAAAGTCCAGTCTTTGTCCTCTTTCAGAGGCAGAAGCAGCAACTGCAGGATAGCTCCACAAAGCACAGTCTCAGGTAGGGCAGAGATTCTCCACAGCTCTTCAGCTCTTCTCCAGCCAGATGTTTCTCTTGATGCCCAAAAGTGATCTAAGGTCTGTGGTTTTGGTTGCCCTTCTTATACCCATTTTGCCCTTTAAAGTAGGCTTACTAAAAAGGAAAGTATCTCTTCTTTGCGAAATCCTGCCTTGCCCATGCCAGGCCCCAGACAAACACCAGTGGGTTGGAGACTGCATTGTGTGAGGGCAGGCACAGCCCTTTCAGGTGTAAGTGACCACTCCTCCCCTTCCTCCTAGCACAGATGGCTCATCAGGATATGCAAGCTACACCCCAGCTCCCTTTGGGTCACTGTCTAGAGAGAGGTGCAAACAACCCGACTGTCAAACTGACCCAAACAGGGAATCCATAAACAGGCAGAGTCACAAAATGGTTTAAGCAAGAAAATGCCCACTTTTTAGAAGTGGCATTTTCAAGCACACAATCTCAAAACCAACTTTACTAAAAGATGAATTTTTAAATTGTGAGCTCAGAGATCCCAAAGTCCACATGTCTATCTGCTCTCAAAGGGAATATGTGCTTTAATCATTTTCAAAGGCAGCCTATGAGAGAGATAGGCCTTGCAACAGTGAAAACCAAATTTGACAGTATTTCACTGTCAGGACATATAAAACACATAAGTATATGTCTTACCTTAAACATACACTGCACCCTACCCCTGGGGCTACCTAGGGCCTACCTTAGGGGTGTCTTACATGTAGGAAAAGGGAAGGTTTAGGCCTGGCAAGTGGGTACACATTCCAAGTTGAACTGTCAGTTAAAATCTACACACACAGACACTGCAGTGGCAGTTCTGAGCCCTGTTTACAGGGCTACTAATGTGGGTGACGCAACCAGTGCTGCAGGCCCACTATTAGCATTTAATTTACAGGCCCTGGGCACCTCTATCTAGTTCACTGTACTAGGGACTTACCAGTAAATCAAATATGCCAATCATGGAAATCCAATTACATACACATTTTATACAGAAGCACTTGCACTTTAGCACTGGATAGCAGTGGTAAAGTGCCCAGTAACAAAAACAGCAAGTCCAGCACACATCATCAACAGGGAAACAGAGGCAAAAAGTTAGGGGAGACCATGCCAAGAATGAAAAGTCTAACAGTTGGATTTAGTTTTTTGTTCAGCTGCTGGACAAAATTAAATTTCATAGGTCTGAGTTATCATTTCCGGACAGACACGCCACTTTTGAGGTTCACCTTTTTAACATGCTTAACATTAACTCTAAGAAAAGGGCGAAATTAAAATGAATGGCAGTTGCTTCCTTCATGTCAATCTCTCATTTTTATTTGGAGTCTGACTTCTAACTCTGCAAAAGTGAAATATACGTGACTAGAACTTGAAGAAAGGTGGAATACTTGCGATTCAGCATTGTAGCGAAAAAAGATCATAAGCACTGTTAAATTCAATGGCCAAGCACATTCAAAATCAATCATATAAAAGTCAAACCGTGTTTTAGTTCAAGAAGTACTTTACTCAGGCATTTTATAGCAACAATGCAAAGTTGCAAGAGGCTATTACAAATCCGATACAACACAAAACCCTACCGACTGGTGTATAACATATTGAAAACAATATTTACATTTATTGGATTCATTGTGCACAGAGAAGGTGTAGGAGGGCACAGAGACAGAAAAGGAAACAAGGTTATCCAACTTTCAGGTTCCAGGTTCCGAACCCCAAAACAATATATAGAGACTATTAACAAAGAAATTTGTCAGTTATGTCCCTAGAAATATTGTGGTGTTTTGGAGATAAGTGCATAAAATGGACTCATAGGGCCTAGCCATGAAAACATTTTTGAGTAATGGAGTAGTACTCCACTAGTCCTCTTTAAATACTCTCAAATGTTATTCACTATCTACCTTGTGGAGATCTCCTTCATGCCTGGCCTTACCACCAGAGTTCCCATGAATTTGCACATCTCTGCACATGGAGAAATATATTTCAGTACTAAATTTGGAGCAAACAAGGGGGGTGGTGTGGAAAATGAAGAATATCATCTACTAAATTGGTGGGTTTATGGGACATTTAAGGAGGGGTTTTGGGAGGCAATATAAAATACTAAAACACTCTCACAAAAACAAATGAGTAGACATCTGCAATTCACAAGTTACACTCAATTCACAACAGTAGTACTTCTGAGAAAATAGGTTCAGATGTACGGTAGCTAAGTCTTGGTGTAAAGCAGTGAAAATGTGCACTTGTTCAAAAATCTATGTTTTATATTTGTAAATTTTAAAAATGTACTTACATTTTCTAAACAAAATTGACTGTATTTATGATTAATATGAAACATGTATGCACCCCGATTCAAACACATTATACTGCAATGGAGGAAGTGAGTAGATATTCACTCATCAATAATTTAAAGTCATTGCAACATCAAGCAATCACACCAAGGATGCCAGCTTAAGAAAGAAATTCACACAACCAAAAGAATGTGGTTCACTGTGTCAGTGAATATCTGAGATGCTTTGCTCCTCATATTGACAAATAGTTATTTGTAAAGGAGAAGAAGGATCTATAGAGACTCAACATGTTAATTTGATTTATCTATTTAGTTATTATGTTTTTATAACAATAACTTGACCCGAGGGTATCAGAGCACTCAGAGCACTTTACAAAGTTAGTATAGACACCACTGTAGAAGGAATACATAGGAAAACAAAATGAAGCATACAGGGTAATAACAAACAATAAATGGTTACAGTATACACTAAATGGTGGAACAGATGATTATTGGTTTCCAGAGGTAGAGATGCTAGGCTTTCTCAGTAGCTGGAGGAATAAATGATCAGTTATTTCCAGAGGTAGTGCAGCTGTGGTTTTAAGTTGTTTGGAGGGACAACAACATAAGTCTAGTATTTTAGTGTTGTAAGAGGGTGGATTCATGTATTTGTTGAGAAGAAATAATTTACGTTTTTTTCTGAAGTAAAGGAATTACGTGGATCCAAGGGTATGGTGTTCCAAATTCTTTGTGCGTTCCTAGAGAAAGAATAGGCAAGTGATTTTTCGTACCTAAATTTGGTAGAAATCAGGAGTAGGGTGTTAGAACTTCTCAGAGGCCTCTGTCGCCCAGTTTTTGTGAGATAGCATGATTACTCTGTGTAGAAAATGTTATGGGTTATGAAAGCTGTTTGAAAATGTTGAGTTTTTAAGTGTGTGAGGAATGTGATCAAAATGTCTCTCCCAGAGAGAATCTAACCACTGCATTGAGTATATTTCTCATGGGGATAAGGAGTTGTTTTGGTGTATCAATGATGGCCATGTTACCCTAGCCCAGCTTAGAGAGGTCTAAGGATTGAGCTGCAGTCTTTAAATCTTCAGGGGGGAGAAGGATTTGATTTTTCTGAAGTGTTTCAGATTGTAGGGGGATCTTTTTGTTGAGGCATTCATATGGTCTTTCATGCACAAGTCTTTGTCAAGTGTAATCCCTAGTGACTTCACTGATTTGGAGATAGATAGATTGCAGTTTAATCCATATAGATTGAGTGGTTTTTGATCATCAAGAGTTGTACCATGCTTTCTGTCTTTAGCTGAAGATACACAAATGGATGATATGAAGAAGATATGTCTAAGAATTTTGACCAGAAAGGAGGGAAGAGGATTTGAGACTTGCGATGACAGTTTTATGCATGAAAGTAATTTGATGATATCTTCTCCAGAGAAATATTCAAACTTGGTATTGTTGTTTAGTTGTACATGATTGTTTAGGGAGGCCATCGTTAGTCAGAGGTGTGGTAGTGATGGTAAGGGGTGGGGAAATGAAGGGGTTGAGAAACAATTTGATAACTGTTATTGTTGCTGAGAGAGTTTGACAAACTCTTTATAGCACTCAACAGAGGCTTTGGCTGCATGCTGTGGGAACATGGATGTTTCTTGTTTGAGAATGGTGAAATAGTCTTTAGGTCTGTTTCTAGAGTGGTCACGTTGTGCTTGAAAGAAAGAGGATTTCTCTCTGTGTATATGCTTCTTGTATTTTATGCATTTGGTTAGAAGGAGAGAGATGTTTCAGCAAAGGCTCTTGTCTCCAGGTTCTTTCTATCAGTCTAATTTGTCATCTCTGCATATTTTAGTCCTTCTTAAATCAGGATCTGGAGGGGGTCTTCTTGATTTCTTGCGATATAGTGGCATGCCAGTGTTAAGAGTTTCTGCCATTTTAGAGTGTGTAGTGGAAGTAAGGTCCTCAGCTGAAATGAGGACAGAAGGAGGTAGAATTTGGGAATGGATTATTTGGGTGGGGTGCTTAGTTGGTTGTTACTGAGTTTGAATAGAATTAGGTGGTGCTCTGTCAAATCAGTGGATAGGATACAATGGAGGGTTATGGCATTACAGTTGGCCATGATTGTGTTAAGGGTAGAGTCTTTATTGTGAGTTTTTGGCATATTTAGTGATACAGTCTTGCTAAAACTGCTTCTTTTCATGGTTGATCCTTAACTCTGTTACAGGGAGCAGGAGGTCCCTCCCCCTATAGCCCACACTTAGGCCGAGACTGCATGGTTAGTGAGGACACCATAGGCATCTCATATAAGCCAATCAAACTGCTTGTTATATCTACTGAAGTTTATAATAATCCGAGTGCACCGTTTTATCACCATACCAGTCACTGTAACAAAAAAGTAAGCCATTGCAAGATAATTACATAGTCCATTTCCCTCAGGTATCAGATGTCATTGATTGCACCCAGGTAGCACCACAGGGAACACTGTTTTTGCAAAATAGACCACTGTCTCTGTCTGCGATACCAGTGTCTGCTTTGTTGATGTGTATGCTGCTTTCTCTGTGAGAACACTCAACAGCTGCACCTCCGAAAGTCATCTCTTGCGCATCAGTTGATTGCTGGGGATTTTGTTGACATGTGGCCAATTGAATAAAATGTCAACTATAGTCACACACCCCTAGGGTTAACATGAGGTGAAGAGAGGATTCCCATTTCTTCTCAAGGCGAGTTGGAGGTCAAGAAGAGGATCCTGCAATGCTATCATCAGATATATAGGCTACCAGCAGCAAGCTGAGTACTGACGCATGGCCAAAAATATGGAAGTACATGCAGCAGTGCAGTCTGTCTTCATATGAAAAAAGTCAAGGTGCGCTACATGTTCAAGGAGAATCTACAGTGCTGGGAATGCCCTAAGACAGAGGATGTATTGGAGTTATCCTCTCAGCCACATGTTCAGCACACAGGCTCACACCATTGTAAAAGAGAGTTCTAAGAACAGCTTGGCCAACACTCTATGTTCAGCTAGAGGCACATGTGAGCCAGTGGGAGTCCACAGGATGACAAGACTTACCAGCATTATTAAGGGGCAAGCATTTTAGCAAGGTGGGAAGAGATGCCATCCAATAAATGCCCATGATGGTCCAAAAATTACCACTATTGTGCAAAGCTATCATTTTACCATGATGGGAATGGAAAATGTGCCATAGTTGCCCACAATTCTGAAGGAATTGCATAGCTACCAATTTTCCCAGGTTCATACGAGATTTGGTGCTCCAGGCCATGTATTTTGAATTGTGGAACATGTTGTCCTGTTTATAATGGAATAAACATAACTACAGGCCCCAGAATTCAAAGTAAAAGCCTGGCCTGGAGCAGCACATCATGCATGGACCTAAGAAACTTCACAGCACTGGAATTGCCACCAAATTGTCCATGCTAACATTTTATGACAGCTGAATAATATGCCATGAATGCCCATGTTTCTTAGATGACCATGAATGCCCATGTTTCTTAGATGCCCATGAACACCCATATTTCTTAGATGAAAACAATAGAAGGCAGTAAGTCTGATTCATATAAGAAACCAAAAGGCATGTATGGTTTAAAAACATTGTCAAGTCAAGTTGCTTGTTCTATGTGTTTGAATCTGCCGTATTGGCTATACCATAGAGTTCTCAATATTCTCAGGTTCATGTGTGAGTAACTCATCCAGTCCACATTTTTGGTATCTTTGCATTCTAGACCTGCCACTACAGTGTCTGTGTGTGCAGTTTTAACATGCCAATTCGACCTGGCAAGTGTACTCACTTATCAGGCCCAAACCTTCCCTTTTTATACATGTAAGGCACCCCTAAAGTAGGCCCTAGGTAGCCCAATGAGCAGGGTGCAGTGTATGGTAAAGGTGTACATGTACTGCCAAATACTGCCAAATTTGTTTTTCACAGTTGCAAAGCTTATTGCGCTCATAGGTTAACATGGGTGCTGCCTTTAAATCTCTTTTAAGTGCAGTTTCCCTTTGGGAGAAGATAGAGATTTGGAGTTGGGGGTTTCGGAACTCACAATTTAAAAATACATCTTTGGTAAAGTTGGTTTTTAAAATGTCCGTTTGAAAATGCCACTTTTAGAAAGCAGACATTTTCTTGCTTAAACCATTCTGTGACTCTGCCTGCTTGTGTATTTCCTGCCTGGGTCACACTGACAGTTGGGGTGTTTGTGAATCCCCTCTAGAAAGTGATACAAAGGGAGCTGGGGTGTAGCTTGCATATCCTGATGGGCCATCTGGGCTAGAGTGGGGGAGGAGTGGTCACTTACACCTGAATGGTCTGTGCCTGCCCTCACACAATGCAGTCTCCAACCCTCTGGTATGAGTCTGGAGTCAGGGCTGGGCAAGGCTGTATCTTGGGAACAACAGAGACTTTCCTTTGAAGTTTGCCTACTTCAAAGGCAGAAAGGGGTATACGTAGTGGACCCAAAACACCAGATCTTCTGATTACTTCTGTATTCAAGAGGAACCTCTGATAAGAAGAGCTAGAGGAGAAATAGTGTCCCGTTGCCTGTGACTGTGCTTTTCTGGGCTGGCCTGCAGTTGCTGTTTCTGTCTGAAAAAAAGAATAAAAACTGGACTTTATGATATATGCCTGCTTGTGAAGAATCTCCAAGTGCTTGAACTGAGCTTGCTTCCTGTGTGGAAGTCTCAGGGCAATCAAAGACTTCCTCTGCCAGCACTTGGACTCTCTGCTGAGACTCCTGCCCTGCCAAATGGTGCCCCATCAAGTCCCTGGGCCCCTGAAAGGTGAAGCTGATAGAACTAGGACTGAAATCCATGCACAGGAAGCCATGCAGGGAAAATTTTGAAGCACCACCTGCAACCCAGCTGTAAAAATGATGCGCCACCCTCGTCATAACTGAAATCGACACACCACCTGCATTGCGACTGGGAACCTGATGCATCACCTGCATCATGGCTGGAGAAATGGTGCAACACCCACTTGCAGCTGCTGAAAACGATGCAAACCCCACACAGTACAGTTTTCCAACACCTTGCAGATGGATTTCTCATGCATCATTGTTGGTTGTCAAAATCATCGTGAACCTGGGTGGATCCGAGTTGCCCAGTCCGCATGGCCTCACTTGCGACTGAGAAAACAACACATTGCTGACTTTTTGAGTGGCTTAATTTTTTATGAAAACCAGGTACTTTGTGTAACAACAATGTTTCCATTGTTTTTTTATGGAGTAAGACTCTTTTTATTTGAAAAATTCATAACTTGACTTGTGCATGTTTTAATTTTTGGTCTTGTTAGATTTAGATAAATATTGCCTATTGTTCTAAACCGGTTTGTTGCCCATTTTGTAGTGTTTTCACTGCATTACTGTGTGTGTTGGTACAAATACTTTACACATTGCCTTTGAGATAAGCTTGACTGGTTGTGCCAAGCTATCAAGGGGGTGAGCAGGGGTATCTAAGTGTGTATCTCCATTGTCCTGACTTGGGTGAGGGTCTCTGCTTGGACAGAGTGCAAACTGACTGCCAACCAGAGACCCCATTTCTAACATTATTGTATTGGTGGCACAAGACTCAATGCATGTTTAAGGACTTATCTATTGATAACAGATAAAAATTAAAAAAGGTTCAAGCTAGAACCAGCTCTTGAGGAACACAAAATGGTGTACTATGATAGTGACAAATTGACTTTATCCACTTTGATCATTCTCTTGGGAAACCACTGACATATAGACCACCACATCCTAATCTAGTTTAAGGTGTATTCAAAAATCAATCATGGCTGATAGTTACAATCCGTTGACAGACCTCCCATTTACAAATTATCTAGTAGATGTCATCCACAACTTTAAGCATGTCAGTCCTTGGGCAGTGGCCATTATGGAAGTGTGATTTGTAGTTAGGGGTATGGAAATATTAACGTTGAGTGTCTTTAATTATAGAGCTACACATTTCACTGGAAAACGGACTAAGGATGGAAGGGCTGAGATACCTCCAGGGCTTTCCTTCATGCAGTAATATGCTGATAACCTGTGACACTAATGGGCATAGTTTACCATTAGAGAGTATCCAGAGGACTCCACTGCAATGTTTAGGAAGAAAAACATACACAATAAATTAGGAAAAAAACAAGCAAAAATCCAAATTTAGAAACTCTAATGTAAAATGTTTCGATGCAGCATTAAAGACAGGTGTATACAAACATTTCTGAAATTGGTGCTGACATCATCAGCTATAACCTCAGACTTAATCATCAATATTTGTTTGCATACCTTCAGTTTTATTAGCTTTAAATTCTAATTCAATTATATTGACTTTAACCTTGACTTTTTCACAGAGATCTGCATCAATCTGAAACATGCTATGCAGCTGAACATGCATTTTTGTAGCAAAAAGTGCAAATTCATAAAGCAAGCCAGACATATTTGCCGAGAAAAAACCCTGAAAGCCCCTTGAAATTGCTTCCAATAATTGCAATTCTTGGAACTATATTGTTAGGCCTGGCATACTCGATGTGGTTTCCCCTAACTTTTTTCCCTCTGACTGCCTGTTTTGCCGACCTAGTTTTTGCTGGCCTTAGGACTTTGGACACTTTACCACTGCTGACCAGTGCTAAAGTGCATGTGCTCTTCCCCTAAAACATGATAAAATTGGCTTATCCAAATTGGCACATCTCTTGTACTTCTAAGTCCCTAGTAAAGTGCACCACCTGTGCCAAGGGCCAGTAAACTAAATGCTACTAGTGGGCTTGCAGTACTGATTGTGCCATTCACTGCAGTCACCCTTAAAACATGGCTTAGGCCTGCCTTTGCATAGCCTGTGACTGCAGTTTTAAACTGCCATGTCGACCTGGTAGTTCAACCATTTGCCAGGCCCAAACCTTCCTTTTTAGGGCTGAGGGCGCAAAGTGTTCTATCCCTGCTGTTATCTCTCTACGGGCTTGTAACCACACCCATCAGTTTGGTTAGTTTGTGGGCTTGTCTTTTGAAATTCTCTTGATTTAATTAGTGAAAGGCATGCATACGTCATGCCTTTTCCGATGTTGAGCCCTCATCTAGTGCACCTGCAAACTACTAAAAAATATGAGAATCCATGTTTTCCGTATGATTTCCGGACTACTTTTTCTCTTTGTTTCATAGGCAGCGCGATCTCGCTGGGCAGAAGTTACGCGCTTTGCATGACATCGATCCTATTCCATAGATATTTGCACTTTTGACGGCTACATGGATAATTGCACTTTTGCTGGTAACATGGAAAATTGCTCTTTGGCCACTATTTCACTGCCAGCTAACTTCATGTTGTGTATTTGCTTCGCGCTCATGGCGGCCGTCGGCTCGCTTATGTGAAACTGTTTATCTTTTCATTTTGAGTTTATGTGTCAAGGAAAGTCCGGTTAGGAGTTTACAACAGTAACAGCTCTAACTCGAGCAAACGCGAGACCTATTTGATTACAAATGCATGTTAAGATATGTAAGTTACCCCTAAGTTAGGCTCAGGACAGCCACAAGGGCAGGGTGCAGAGTATTTAAAAAGTTGGGCATTTTAAGTCTTACATGTCTAGGTAGTGAAAAACTCCTAAATTCGCTATTCACTTCTGCAAGGCCTATCTCTCCCGTAGGTTTACATTGGGATTAATTTGTTGCATTTTATAAGTGTATTTTCCAATTGAGACCCAATCGATATTTCAAGTTTGGTGTCTCTGGGATCACAGTTTAAAATCACAACTGATGATAAAGTTGGATTTTAAGTTGCAAGCCTGAAAATTCCACTTTTAGAAATTTTGCATTGTTTTTCTCTAACCATTCTGTGCCACTGCCTGTCTCTGAATGCAAGTCTGGGTGGGTGACATCTGGGCATTCTCTCTTGACAGCAATACACAAAGGGGTCCTAGGTGTGACTCAGTGGTCATTTCAATGTTGATAGGCCATTCTGGGCAGGGTGGGATGGAGGAGCTGACACACCTAAATGAGCTATGTCATGAGCCCACACAAAGGGAGGCATAATCCCCTAGCGTGTGTGGAGCCAGGGCTGGAAGGGCAGGGAGGTGCTGCTGAAAGGACTGTCACTCCGCTGGAGTTTGTTGGATTTCTGTTTTGCTGTGCCTGCCCTACTGCCTGCTTCCCTCCTTGTCTGGTATTGGGAAGGACTGAATCTGTACCTCTACATGCCCAGAACTAAACTAACTCAAAGGTCTTGTTGGCTGGCATGCCTCCCAACAACCCTGCTGCAGCTTCTGGACTCTGTCAACTGTGAGTCGTGCCCAGTCATGTGGTGCAAAGTCCTGGGCTCTTGGGAGTAGGTGTGCTAGCTTTTTACTACCAGATTCCACACTGCCATTGTTGCACTGGTCGGAATTGATGTATCTCCCTTGACACCGCTGCATCGCCACCCAGGGGACACTGCATCTCTGCCTTTGCGGCTTGATGATGATGTATCACCAGCACCTTAGGGGTTTGACATTGATACAACTCCAATTGCACAGCTCTGATCTGATGAATTGCCTTCATAGCCAGGATTGACAACAACACATCAACACCACTGCTCCTTGCATTGCTCCTCCCGTCGCTCCTTGACATTGACGCAACCCTGAACCAAGGTACTGATCTCCGCAAGACAAGGTAAGCCTCTGTATCTGACCCACGCTCCATCGCAGTAGGCCTGTCTTTTCAGATTTCACCCGGTCTAGCATAACTAGATAGCCCCATTTAGCACTTTATGCTTTTAAGCACTATATTTGCAGATAATTTTAAAAAATTCATATCTCAACTTTTAGTTACTGCTTTTTTGTCATTTTAGTCTTGCTTTGTTCATTGTGTTTTTTAACTGTTTTACTGTTTTCAGTGTTTTACAAATACTTCACACATTGCTTGCTAAGCAAGGCCTTCCTGCTCTGTGCCAAGCTACCAGAGGGTGAGCGCAGGTCAATTTATAGTGTGTATCTTGCTTACCCTGAATAGGTCTGTGGTTCTTGCTTGGAAAGAGTACATAACTCTGACAACCAGTAACTCAATTTCTAACAGATATCATTTGAAAGATTTCCTATTTTTAAAAACTATAAGGCTGATTCATGAATGAATTTACAAGTTTAGGGAGAAGTATCACACAAGTAATGTTTTTCACACTCTTGCATGCCCTTGTGATTTGGACCCAAAGGGGGTCATTACAACCCTGGCGGACGGTGTTAAAGGTGCGGTAATACCGCAAACAGGCCGGCGGACAAAAAAAGGGAATTATGACTGTGGCGGAAACCGCCAACAAAGACAGCCACTTTAACACACCGCCCGCCACGGCGGTACAGACAAGCAGCGCGGCGGTCACCACCAACAGACAGGCGGAAGACAATGTGCCGCCCATAGTATCACAATCCGCCAATCCGCCACCTTTTCCGGGGTGGATTCACTGTGGATAAAAACACGGCGGAAACAGTTTCTGCAATGGGAAAACGCTCACCTGAACACATCCCACGTGGAAGGAGGACTCCATGGATCCGGAATTACAAATCCTACTGGCCCTTGTATTCCTACTCATCTGCGAAGAGCAACGCCGGCGCCGGCGAAGACAACGGTGAGTACTGCACCTACAACATAGGGGAGGGGGGAGGCAAAACTCAGGGACACACACACGCAACACCCCCACCCCCACCCTCGCATATTACAACACACACACTAATGCATTCACAAACATCACAGTAACAACCCACAACCCCCCCGGAAGAATGCAAAGACAAAACGAAATCAGTTCAAACATTGTAATGTTTCAATATACATGTCTCAAATATATACAGATATATTATAAAATCATTCTAAAGTATATACATTACGAGAAGTAGTGCAGATATGCACATATCAATGTCCGTGCACCACTAGTCCAAAAATGCATGGGCAAGGCCCACACAAGATACCTGTCAACAAACGGAGCAAACACTGCCAGGACATCAGAGAGAAATACAACAGGCACCTCAGGGGGAAGGGAACGGGGGGGGGCACCTCAGCCGGATGAGTGCAAAGCCAGATCCACAACGGGGCTCCATGCCCATTGATGTATCCTGGGGAGTGCAAAGCCACAGTCTCTCAAGTCTCTACAGTGGGTGGTTTGCCCACTGTACCATCCTGGGGAGTGCAAAGCCCCAGTCTCTCAAGTCTCTACAGTGGGTGGGTTGCCCACTCTTCAATCCTGGGGAGTGCAAAGCCACAGCCTCTCAAGTCTCTACAGTGGGTGGGTTGCCCACTGTACCATCCTGGGGAGTGCAAAGCCACAGTCTCTCAAGTCTCTACAGTGGGTGTGTTGCCCACTGTACCATCCTGGGGAGTGCTCAAGTCTCTACAGTGGGTGGTTTGCCCACTGTACCATCCTGGAGAGTGCAAAGCCACAGTCTCTCAAGTAGATAACAGCCACCACTGGTTCTGGAGGGGGTCTGATGCCCAGACTGGATTAGTCTCCCCGTGACAGTTCCTGTCCTGTCACTGTCCCAGCTGCAAATGGGATAATGATGCTTGATGTGGCGGTCTTTTCCTTCTTCAGCGGTGCATGCCCTGTTCAGCGGTGCTTTGCCATGGTGGCCTCTGGACTGTTCAACGGTGCTTTGCCATGGCGGTTCTGGATTGTTCAGCGGTGCTTAGCCATGGCGGTTCTGGATTGTTCAGCGGTGCTTTGCCATGGTGGTTCTGGACTGTTCAGCGGTGCTTTGCCATGGCGGTGTCTGGACGGTTCAGCGGTGCTTTGCCATGGCGGATCTGGACTGTTCAGAGGTGCTTTGCCATGGCAGTTCTGGACTGTTCGGCGGTGCTTTGCCATGGCGGTTCTGGACTGTTCAGCAGTGCTTTGCCATGGCGGTGTCTGGACTGTTCAGCAGTGCTTTGCCATGTCGGTTCTGGACTGTTCAGCGGTGCTTTGCCATGGCGGTTCTGAACTATTCAGTGGTGCTTTGCCATGGCGGTTCTGGACTGTTCAGCGGTGCTTTGCCATGGCGGTGTCTGGACTGTTCAGGGGTGCTTTGCCATGGTGGTGTCTGGACTGTTCAGCGGTGCTTTGCTATGGCGGTCTCTGGACTTGGCATTGGTGTGTGGCATGACGTTCTCTGGACTGGGCATTGGTGTGTGGCATGATGGTCCCTCATTGCCCAGCGGGGCTGAGGCTGCCGGGGCCCTCCTGGGCAATGACTCTGGCGGTGGTCTCCTGACCAGTGACGATACTTGGGCCCTCCTGTGCAATGACTCCGGCGGTGGCGGTGGTCTCCTGACCAGTGACGATACTTGGGCCCTCCTGGGCACTGACTCCGGCGGTGGCGGTGATCTCCTGACCAGTGAGGATGCTTGGGCCCTCCTGGGCAATGACTCCGGCGGTAGCGGTGGTCTCCTGACCAGTGACGATACTTGGGCCCTCCTGGGCACTGACTCCGGCGATGGTCTCCTGACCAGTGACGATACTTGGGCCCTCCTGGGCAATGACTCTGGCGGTGGTCTCCGGACCAGTGACGACGGTGCTGGCGGTGGCGTCCCGGCCGCCGGGTCGGATACCGCCCTTCTCCGCCGTGATGCTCACACCAGGCTGTGCAGACTTCTTCTGGCCCTTCCCCACCTTTGGAGGAGTCACAGCTGACTCAGCAATCCCCCTGGGAACCATGTGAGTTGTTTTGCCTCCAGGAGTCTTCACACGGTCCTGTCGGCCACTTTCCAACTTCAGAGCCTTTACAGGGGGTGGACTGGCAGTGCCTTGGCTCCGTGTCACACTGCCTTCCCTGGTGGCCGGTGCACTCCACACACCTTGAACACGCACCACTGGTACTGGAGGCTTTTTGGCTGAGGCGCTACGACGGAACTGATGGAGGGGGTGGTGGGGGTAAAAATGTCAACTTTGCAGAGGGACAGTTTCTGACGAACACTGGGATGGGTAGTTGGAGGAGGTCTGGGAGTGGAGGAAGAGGAGGTGGTTGTAGGAGGTGTCACTTTAGGTGTTTTGGGTGCAGGTGCAGGTAGTGGAGGCTGTCGTGAGGTGGATGGATGATGGGTGTGTCCGTGCCCGCGTTTGTGTACTTTGGGAGGGGGCGTCACAGACACACTGGGAGAGGACACAGGGGATGTGTAAATGGGAGTGGAGGTGGTGAGTGCAGGTGAGCGGGGTGTGGTGCTGGGTGTCTGGTGCGAGTCCTGGTGCCTGTAGATGTAGTGCATGCAGGTGAGGGTGTAGACAAGATTGGGAGGGAGGAGGGAGACGATGAGGAGGGGGACACAGTGGAGGCAGTGGATGTTGCTGTGTCTGCATGTGGGTGATGGTTGTGTGTGTGCCTGTGGGTTGTGTGGTGCCTATGTTTGCCTGAGCTACTTTTGTGTGTTGAGGTGTGTGCATGCTGGTCTGATGGTGTGCTTGGGATAGGCTGGGGTACAGGGGATTGGGTCTGGGTGGAGGAGGTTGGAGGGGGGAGGCTAGACACAGGGACAATGGCTGCCATCAGTGCTGAGGCCAGAGATTGCAGGGTTCGCTGAAGGACAGCCTGACCAGAATGTATGCCCTCCAGGAATGCATTACAGTGTGTCAACTCCCTTTCTACACCCTGGATGGCATTCACAATGGTAGACTGCCCAACAGTGAGTGACCTGAGGAGGTCAATGGCCTCCTCACTGAGGGCAGCAGGGGTGACTGGGGCAGGGCCTGAGGTGCCTGGGGCGAAGGTGATGCCCACCCTCCTGGGTGAGCGGGCACGGGGCGAATGCTGAGTGTCTGCTGGGAGGGCGGTGCTGGTAGGGGAGGTGGCGGCTGTACCTGTAGAAGTGGGGCACACAGATGGTGCCGCCACCACAAGGGAGCTCCCATCGGCGGACGAGTCCGTATCGCTGGTTGGTGATCCGGGATTCCGACGTGAAGCTCCCCTCGCCCTCCGTCCCACTGGTGCATTCTGAGTCCGTGGTGTGGCCCTCCATGGCCATGTGGGATGCAGCTGCCTCGTGCTCTGGTGCCACTGTACCTCCGCCTGATGATGCTGATGCACAAAAGAACAGGAAGACCACAAAAAGGGGGGGAAGACAGAAGAAAGACATGTTGAGTGCATGGCATAACGCGACCGTTGGCGGACAATACAGACGCAACAGCCCCCTGCACTACGCCGTGCTCCTGGCCTCTATAGATGCAATTTCTGGGATCTAGCCTACATGGCTATGGTGGACTTCTGCACACATGGATGCCACAGCGGCATGTATACCTGTACTTGGCACTCTACTGCGGTGGGGTAGAGTGCCACATGGCCTGCATTACGGAGGGGCCTAGCCTACGTATTTCTGCCTGGCCTAGGTACACCCACAGGCCTCCTCCCCCACCCAGACCCCTCCAATGCGCGCAAAGTCCGCAGAATGAGAGTGTACTCACCCTCTTGTGTCTGCTGTGATGTCCTCAAGCGCCCATCCAACTCAGGGTAGGCCACCGCCAGGATCCGGAACATTAGGGGAGTCCTGGTGCGACGGGCACCCCTTCCACGTTGGGAGGCCATCCCTAGCTGAGCTTCCGCCATCTTCTTGCTCCAGCGGCGAATGTCCTCCCATCTTTTACGGCAGTGGGTGCCGCGTCTCTGGTGGACCCCCAGGGTCTGGACGTCCTTGGCGATGGCACGCCAAATGTCCTTCTTCTGGTGGGCGCTGACCTACATGACATGCACAAGGGAAGAAGAGGAGTCATTACCAACTGCAACGTCGATGTGAGTGTCCCCCCTCCCTACCCTAGCCATGTGGCACATTCATTCACATACATTAATGTTACCTGAACTCTGCCCCCTTCCCTCTTACAACCAGCCCTCTCCACCCAGGACTAGCTCATACAACGTACTACCTGTGTACTAACCTTTTGGTCTGGAGGACCGTAGGGTAGCGTGTACTGGGGGAGGACCCCGTCTATTAGTTTCTCCAACTCCTGAGCAGTGAAGGCAGGGGCCCTTTCCCCAGACGCAGCAGCCATCGTCGCTTCCAGACCGAGGTCATAGCAGCACTTGCAGTGTAGGTCCTCTCCTGTCGAAGATCAGGTATCTAGTGATTGAACAGATAGAAAATGGCAGTGACGTCCGCGGCGGTGCGTATCATCACTGGCGGCGCACTTGTTCATTGGCTCCTGGGACCCATAGGGTCCAATGTTAACCAATGCAGCATTGCGCCGCGGTCTACGACCGCCTACCGCGACAGTGTGCAAAGTCAACGCAGTTACCCCACAATCCAATTGTCCCAGTTTCAGAGGTCAGGCAGCCGCCATTTCAGGGGTCCACATGGCTTCATTTACTTCTGCGTCACACATAGCTAGGCCTACACTGAACACACATACAGGAAGGGTTTTGTGTTTGGTGTCGTGTTCTGTGTAACTGTGAGTACATACCTGGAAAAAAGGTGACTCTGTGGTCACTGTTGTCCTTCCTAGGCACCGTCATTTGGGACAATTGAGAAGATGGCGGATTCCTCCGGTGTACCCACCGCTGGTGGACCAGTTGACAATGGAGGAGCGACATTTAATCATCACATACAGGTTTGATCGTGCCACTATCCAGGAAGTATGTACCCAGTTGGAGCCAGACCTGATGTCACCAATCCGCCATTCCACTGGAATCCCCCCTGACGTGCAGGTGCTGTCAGTGCTCCATTTCCTTGCAAGTGGATCTTTTCAGACAACAGTAGCCATGGCATCAGGGATGTCCCAGCCCATGTTTTCCAACGTGCTGTCCAGAGTGTTGTCTGTCCTGCTGAAACACGTAAGGAGATACATCATTTTCCCTGAGGTGGAAGATTTGGCCACAGTGAAAGGTGACTTCTATGCCCTTGGACATATCCCCAACATCATAGGTGCTATTGATGGTACCCATGTAGCTCTGGTCCCCCCCCACAGGAGTGAACAGGTGTACAGGAACCAGAAGAGTTATCATTCCATGAATGTACAGATGGTATGTTTGGCAGACCAGTACATCACCCAGGTTAATGATATGTTCCCTGGCTCAGTGCATGACGCCTACATCCTGTGGAATAGCAGCATCCCTGATATGATGGTTCAACTCCAGAGGCACCATGTGTGGCTATTACGAGTCTCTGGTTACCCCAACCTGTCCTGGCTAATGACCCCAGTGAGGAATCCAAGGACCAGGGCAGAGGAACGCCACAATGAGGCTCATGGGCGGACTAGGAGGGTGATCAAACGCACCTTCGGCCTCCTGAAGGCCAGGTTTATGTGCCTCCATATGACAGGTGGTTCCCTATTCTACTCACAAAAAAGGAGTGCCAGATCATCATCGCCTGCTCGATGCTTCACAATCTTGCTTTGCGATGCCAGGTGCCTTTTCTGCAGGAGGATGGTCCAGATGACGGTTTTATGGCAGCTGTGGAGCCTGTGGACAGTGATGAGGAGGAAGCTGAGGAAGAAGACAACGACAACAGGGAGTCAGTCATACAGCAATATTTCCAGTGACACACAGGTGAGAACATTTTCATTTTTACCATTACATTCACTGTCACACGTCTTCCTCTATCCTGTGTGTAATTTCATAGCATTATTTGGTAACTGAGTTGTTCCTTTACATTACGGTTTCACAGGTGTGCTTACCAACGTGTGTCATCTGCATGCATCTTTCAAGGACTTTTGATGTGTGACATAGGTATGTTGCCTTTACAACTAGAAACGCATTTTGACACTGTCATTGATAATACATTTTACCAAATCATAGACTGACTCAACATAGTTTTGTGGTTCAAGAGTGTTTATTTAAGTGCTCAAAAATGGAGAGGGGTTGTAAAATGGTTATGGGTGATGGTGGGGGAATGTCCATGGCAGAGTCCAGTCTATTAGTCTCACAGGTGCACTGCCCATATTGGCATAGGAAGTGGAGCTGGGGCAGTTTAAGTATGGACAGGGTAACAAAGTGGGACAGTGGGGTGACAATCAGGGTGGTCTCATTTCCTGGTGTGGGTCTTGCCTTCTTGCTCTGTCCTGTTCCTGGATCTCAGGGACCGCTTGCATGGTGGTTGTCCGTCTGCAGGGGGTGGGGTGCTGGTGTGGTGGTCCTGTGGCGGGGCGTCCTGTCCACTAGCGCCGGCGGAGGTGGTGGGCAGTTCATCGTCCATGCTAGTGTCAGGGGCCCCTTGGAGTGCAACGGTGTCCCTCATGGTCTGCTGTATGTCCTTCAGCACCCCTACGATGGTGCCCAAGGTGGAGCTGATGGTCCTGAGCTCCTCCCTGAACCCCAAATACTGGTCCTCCTGTAGGCACTGGGTCTCCTGAAACTTGACCAGGACCGTCGCCATCGTCTCCTGGGAGTGGTGGTATGCTCCCATGATGGAGGAGAGGGCCTCGTGGAGAGTGGTGTCCCTTGGCCTGTCTGCCCCCTGTCGCACAGCAGCCCTCCCAGTTCCCCTGTGTTCCTGTGCCTCCGTCCCCTGGACCGTGTGCCCACTACCACTGCCCCCAGGTCCCTGTTGTTGTTGGGGTGGTGGGTTATCCTGGGTTCCCTGTAGTGGTGGACACACAGCTGATTGACCTGTCCTGGGTATGGAGTTTTGGGCCCGCTGGGTGGGTGCTGTGCTGGTGTTACCAGAGCGTGGAAGGTCAGTGTTGGGCTGTGCCTGTGCAAGGGGAACCGACTGTCCCGAGGCCCACGATGGTCTGGGCTGGGCACCAGGATCCAGTAGGGCAAAGCTGCTATCGTCACTGTGGGCCTCTTCTGTGGGTGGAGTGGAGTTGCCTGGACCCTC
This sequence comes from Pleurodeles waltl, assembly GCF_031143425.1. Classification (NCBI taxonomy): domain Eukaryota; kingdom Metazoa; phylum Chordata; class Amphibia; order Caudata; family Salamandridae; genus Pleurodeles; species Pleurodeles waltl. The sequence goes on along the minus strand of NC_090438.1, from coordinate 501,323,214 downwards.
CGGTGTGGTGACGGTCCTTTGTGATCCTTCAGGGGCATGAGAGCATGATTATTGCATGTTTGTGTGTCATGGTGTGCAATGGGTGGGTGTGCGTGTACCCCAGTACAAGCATTCCTGTGTGGGGGCTTGTGTGATGATGGTTAGGGGTTGTTATGGGTATGTGCAGTGAGCATGCTTTCGTGATGGGTGTCCATGCTTAGTTGTGTCATGCAGGGCTTGCTGTTGGGATGTGTGGTTTGTGTTCTTAGTACATTAGTGGGGAATTTGGGTGATAGGGGAGGGTGTGAGGGTGGGGGTGTGTGATAGCATGCAGTCAGGGTGGGGGATCTGATAGTTAAGATTTGACTTACCAGTGTCCATTCCTCCACCGACTCCTCCGAGGCCCTCAGGATGCCTGATGGTCAAGACTTGCTCCTCCCATGTTGTTAGTTGTGGGGGAGGAGGTGGGGGTCCGCCGCCAGTCCGCTGAACCGCGATGTTGTGCCTAGAGACCGCTGAACGCACCTTCCCCCGCAGGTCGTTCCACCTCTTCCTGATGTCCCCCCTATTTCTTGGATGCTGTCCCACAGCGTTGACCCTGTCAACTATTCTGCGCCATAGCTCCATCTTCCTGGCTATGGATGTGTGCTGCACCTGTGAGCCAAATAGCTGTGGCTCTACCCGTAGGATTTCCTCCACCATGACCCGGAGCTCCTCCTAGGAAAAGCGGGGTGTCTTTGGCATGACATGGGGTGGTGTGTGTGATGTGTGGGGTGGTGTGAGTGTTGATGTGTGTGGTGATGTGTAGTGGTGTGTGGTGTTTTGTGCGTGGATGTTGTGTGGATGATGGTGTTGTGTGCCTCTGTGTGGTGGGATTGTCTATTCTGTGCTATCTCTCTGTCGCCTTTGTGACTGATTTTTGGTCGTAGGGGTTTGTGGGTGATGTGGGTGTGTGTTTTATATTGTGTTGGGTGTGTGGGAGTGTTGTTTGTATGTGTATCAGGTGTGTGTATTTTGAATTGTCTAATGTGGCGGTGTTTTGGAGATTTGTGTGTATTTTGAGTGCGGTGGTGTGTACCGCCAATGGAATACCGCAGTTGAAAGACCGCCGCGTGGATTCGGGGGTCGTAATAGCATGGGAGTGTTTCTGTTGGCGTGGAGGTGGAGGTTTTGTTTTCACCAGTTTATCACTGACATTTGGTGTGGCGGACTTGTGTGGGTGACTGAATTTCGGCGGATTACGAGATGTGGGTCATAATAGCTGTGGCGGAATTCCACGGCCGTAGCAGTGTTTTGGCGGTCTTCTGCACGGCGGTAAGCAGCTTTTACCGCCACTGTTGTAATGACCCCCAAAATGTTGAACTTCCTATTAGAAAAAATGTGGGTAGCACATAGTCCTTTCCGCTCGAACTAATTGTATATGAATACTATATAAATCTAAACATGTTTTCCTGTTTGAAACTTTTGTGGCCATTTTACAAAGGCATGTAGGAGTGCATAAAATAATACTACAGGAGTACAACTCCAAAATGCATATATGTCCCTTGTTCTTCAGAGCAAGAAATTATACACTGATACTGCAAATTCAGCATATTCAGAATAAAACATCTGGTGACTCTAAAATCAGATTAAGGGGGTGATTCCAACCTTGGCGGCCGGCTACCGCCGCCCGCCAGGCTGAAACCGCCATTTGGCTGCCATGCGGCCGCATTTAGGCACACCCCATTCCAACATTCCCGCTGGGCCGGCGGGAATGAGGCCGGAACACAGGAGCCGGCTCCGAATGGAGCCGGCGGTGTTGCGGCCGTGCGACAGGTGCAGTTGCACCCGTCGCGCTTTTCACTGTCTGCTATGCAGACAGTGAAAAGCTGTCCGGGGCCCCAAGACACCCCTTACCGCCAGCCTCTTCCTGGCGGTGAAAACCGCCAGAAACAGGCTGGCGGTAAGGAGGTCATAATCCCCAGGGCAGCGCTGCATGGAGCGCTGCCCTGGCGGATTATAGCCGCCGGGGCAGAAATGGTGGAAAACTGCCAGCCCCGGCGGTCCGACCACAGCTTTACCGCCGCGGTCGGAATGGGAAAAAAAGCACCGCCAGCCTGTTGGCGGTGCTGCCGTCATTCTTGCCTTGGCGGTCCAAGACCGCCAGGGTCAGAATGACCCCCTAAGTGTCTTTGCTTCCTATATAATTATTGAACACAATTTGAGAAGACCAAATTCTCGGACCGCAAAAGTGCAAGATTACAGCTTAGCATGGCACAACTCTATTAGAACATTAATCTGATTACAAAGAAAGAAACACAAGAGATTATTGATCATTCAATGGTTATATGGCATTTATGTTAACACCTTTGAACAAGAGATTGATGAGCACATTAAGAAATTAGAAAACATTGCATATACAGGAAACATTAAATACTTTCTGACACAAAACATCATGAGCCAAAGCAATATCTTCAATAAACAAAGGCAACAAAACACAAACCTAATGGACTGCCTTGCCAATTACTTCGGTCATGATGAATTTGAACAATTGAATTCTACAATTTTCAACAAAGGAAATTGACTCAAATCAAGGTGTTATAGGCCAATCTCCCTCACTGATTCATCAGTCAAGATTTTGGGCATTATTTCAACAAAATCTGAGAGTGGGCTGACGTGAAGTTTATTCTGAGCCCTTAGCAGTATGGCTTCAGAGAGCAATTCAGCGCTGGGGAGCAAAAGCGCATAGGCACTAGGGGGTAACGTGTGGTGAGTGGAGATGTGGCTTGCTCACAAAGAGAGGCCAGTTATATCCTGCTTGATTTACTTTTTATATGCCAGCTTCCCTGCATGCTCCCTCCAGTGTTGCTTTGTTCCAATGTAGCTCAGTGTTCTGGGCCATTAATCTACACTACCTTTCTCCATTTCAAATTGGCACACTATTGCTAAGTGGTGAAGGTGCTGAAAAACTCACTTCCTGTGCCTTGCAATCTATGGCTACAGCATCCCGAGAGTTAACTTCATCCCTCCAACACATCGTCTCTCCAACAACCTTCTCCAAAGGCCTTCTCAAAGTGTTATTAGCAGCCATCCATAGTACTATCAGACAAAAAATTAAATACACTGTTCCAAAATAGGAAGAGAGAGAAAGAACAAAGAGAAGTCCTATTCTTCAAAGCAAGAGCCCTCACACACCCAACTGGATATCATGCTTCATCATCGGGTCTGCTCCTCCTCAGACCGGTGCTGCAATGTCTGACGGGCACTCCATGAAGGGGGCTCTTTGCCTGACATCTTTTCTCAATAGTGCGATGCCAACACCACTAGGGTAGGCTGGGGGGGAAAAAGAAGGAAAGAAAACTGAAAGAAGATTAAAATTAGCTCAAGACCCAGACCTCAGGGCAACAAATTTATTAATCCAAAGTGGTTATTGGCCAAGGTGGAAAATATCAAAGGGAGTTAGAATGAAAAAATGATCAATCACTCTCTACTATACTTAGAGAAAGCTGGGAAGCAAGGAACTGCCAGGCTATCCCTTATAAAAGGTAAACATGTTTCGCGTCTCAGTGGTCCGTCCGGATCCAGTGATGCTTCTTCAGGACCAACCAAATCAATACTTCTCTTATTATACAACACATAGACACTTGTAGTCTGACACTATCAGTTTCAATGTCTCCAGTCACTTACAATAGTCAAGTACGTCTCAGCCTTGTCACTTCTAGAATTTAACCTGTAATACAATGAACATAGGTTACACAGTTATAACCCAAAGTAAACACACTATTTGAATCATGAATTTGTAAAAGGAAGAGATGAGACACTCTGTGGGATACACGGTGCTCGCATGCTCAGTGAAAACGTGCACTCAGGACATACATGCGCTTATCGTCCCCAATGTGGAATAGGCTTCATGGGAAACCACAGGCCTGGAGACGGGTGCAAACATTCTGATAATATTAAAAACAAAAGACAAATATGCATGTTATTGTGTAAAGAGAAGGTCATCAAATTCCTTATCATAATGTGATAAAAAGAACAATGAATCCCATTGAACTGAGGAAGTAGCCAATCTACGGTAATCAATAATAATGTAGAGAGGGGAAACAGTGGCCCCAATCTCTCATCATAAAAGTATCTATTCTATGTGCCCTATTGCACAGTAAATAACCCAGAGCAAAGTGATAAAAGATGGCCAGCGATAACTCTAGTCCAGCACTCACCGGGACGATTGAAACAGCCACTCGGTAAAATAAGCCGGGGTGGCGAGAACACATGTACAACTTCTCCAAAAGCAAGGTCTAGTGGAAAAAATATATAGGTATGGCTTAAAGGAAGTGTGGCTGGTTGTCTCTCAAAAATGTCTAAAGACTATGACCAGGAAAGATAAAAAGAATCTGCTCAATATCACCCCTAGAAACCACTACAAACGGTGACGGTTTATTTAAAACAACGAGAGACATTATCGTTGTGCATCAAAGTATAGGTGCCTGATGGCCGTTCAATAGTAAAGTGCAGTCAAATCATTATCGGTGTTAGATAATGATGTTTTTGTATCGGCGCCAGGAAGGAAAATACAACTTTAAAGTCTGTGCAATCACAAAAGGTGCTTCGGTTACCTGAGATATGAAAAACATACTGGTGTGCTCTTCGTACTCCGTCTGGGAACCTACCCCTGGCCGCGCTCCCATAACAATGTGGAAGCAGCAGACCAGCAGGTAGATAAACCGGTATACTGGAAGTGTGCATGTGACAAAAATGCTTGCGTTGCAAGGGTCGGAATCCTGGACATGGATAACGGACTCAGGCCAACGTGAGACAGAAAATAATCATTGAAAGAGGACTACAGCCTCGGATAAGGCTCCACATCGGAGCACTGATACTCAATTGAAGACGTGTGGTAAACCATTAAAACTAGGGAGATAATGGTTTGTTCTAAAAACACACAGGGGCACCCAAAAGAGGAATATGTTTGCAAATTTAATGATAATAGGCCTCCTTGGTATTGTAAAAGCAGCCCTCAAACTAGTTGTTGTTTTCAGTGCATCATCCTCTGCAATAAGCAGTCCACAGAAAGTAATATCACAAGGTGAGAAACATGGGCTAAAGTAAGGGCTGCTAAATTGAGAATGATCATGAAGATTGTTTGTGATACAGAAATCACAACAGCTGGTCTGCCTGGGGGACGGTCACACTCCAATAAGTATCAACTCAACCACTGCAGGCAAAGGTGTAACAGATGGAGTTTATGGTAGTAGCATTACATGCACAATGTCAGGCAGTGCTGCACGTGATCAAAGAGGTAAGAAACCAAACTTTGAGGATTTATCTATAATTTAAAAAATAAATGATGAGCAATTAGCGGCCAACACAATCACAAATTTGTTTGGATGCAGCATGGAGAAAGCTCTGGTTAAGGTTTCTAATGATGTTATTATTCATACTCTTCTGTCTCCTTTGGCATTGTCCCTCACACAACAGCACCCTGCACCTGCACCTTCACCTGCATCAATGCAGCCTAAGGGGGTCATTCTGACCCTGGCGGCCGGTGGCCGCCAGGGCCACCGACCACGGGAGCACCGCCAACAGGCTGGCGGTGCTCCTGAGGGCATTCTGACCGTGGCGGTTCAGCCGCGGTCAGAAAGGGTAAACCGGCGGTCTCCCGCCGGTTTACCACTGCCCGTTGGAATCCTCCAAGGCGGCGCAGCTTGCTGCGCCGCCGAGGGGATTGTGACACCCCCTACCGCCATCCTGTTCCTGGCGGTTCGCCCGCCAGGAACAGGATGGCGGTAGGGGGTGTCGCGGGGCCAATGGCATGGGCACTGCAGGGGCCCCTGTAAGAGGGCCCCGCTTGTATTTCACTGTCTGCTTAGCAGACAGTGAAATATGCGACGGGTGCAGTAGCACTCGTCGCACCTTCCTACTCCGCCGGCTCGATTACGAGCCGGCTTCATCGTGGGAAGGACGTTTTCCCCTGGGCTGGCGGGCGGCCTTTTGGAGGCCGCCCGCCAGCCCAGGGGAAACCTCAAAATACCCACCGCGGTCTTCCGACCGCGGTACGGTATTTTGGCGGCTCCCGCCGGGCGCGCGGTCACCGCGTCCGGCGGGAGTCAGAATGACCCCCTAAGTCATTAGATTCAATCATATAGATCAGGATTTAATAAGAGTAGCAACAAAGGTGTCTTAAGCATATGAATTGGAGCAAGATGCCATAAGCTGTACCAAAATCCATATGTGCACAACAGTTCACAGTGCTATCGTAACAGACTATGAAAATTTGAATAGCCACTTGTTGGTGGCAGAAAGGCATCATATACCAAGGAGTGCCATTTGATCTTACAGGGATCTAAATTGTGTTATTAGTACCAAATGAGCTGGTCAATTAATAAAGAGGATTTAGTTCAGGCCTTCTGTGGTCAGGTTTATGATGGAAACACGCATAATCCTTGGTTATTATTGGAATCCAGATCATCAATGAATTCCTTTCTTATGGAAGATGAGGATCTGAGCAACATGAAATGTAATGATGGTGCAGATATGCAGCTGACAGAATACAACAGACAAATCGATCAGTAGGGTAATCCTCCCTTGCCAATATTGACCTTACCAGAGAAAGGTGACCCAAGGAATATGAGACATCTCCTGCTCAACCGATCTTAAGCCTCATGAAGGCTATGTCCCGAACACTAGACACAATTGCTACTGCATTGGCATCACAGTCATTGAAAATTGGTGAGCAAACACAGGTTCTAAAAGAAACCCTAGATGTTGTGAATGCATTCATTCTGATTGACCAAAGAATGACTGCAATTGAAAAAGTTGTGAAGAATGAACTAATTTAGGCATCAATTCCAGGTGAGGTGTGTCCTTGTTTTCCTATTTTGAATAACTTGCTTGAAATACCATATGCCTTAAGCACAATTATGACGGACTGCAAGAAGCAGTTATCAAGGATGGCCAGTTAGGCATTCATAGACGCGTCATCTGACCAGCTTGCACCAAAGAATGATCCTGCAATGAACTCCATAATAATATCTATGGATGAGATACGCTGAGATCCAAACAAAGTACTTCCATTAAGGCAAACAAACCAAAAATGGGCAAAGCAGGAAATCCTTTCTCCCAACAAGGCTAACATTCACCAAACATAAACAAACATGAGAAAGGGGAACTCATGAGGCATATTGGGAGGTCATTATGGCACCTGGTTCGACAGAGCCTTCCCTAAATGTACAGAATCCTGTACTGGTCACTGCAACCAATGCATTGGAGGGTAAATAATACACCACCATGGGAACCTTGTCAAACAACAGACAGTTATCTCAGTCAATCAATCTGTCACCTCAGCACCCATCCTCTACCTAGTCTGGCTTCCTATGTGATAAAAAGTTTAAGTTACACATGCACATTCATAGATTTCCTACTGGCCAGTCATCTATCCATTTGACTATCACCAAGATCGGTAAAAGAGAGATACCTTCCCAAGCCTGCCACTATTACAACACAGCCACATGCAGTGAGGGATCCTAGTCTTTGCTGTCACTCAAAGCAAGCCTGGATCCTGTGCCCCAGATTTATTACTGTCAGTTTAATAATGATCCTCACACAGGTTTCCAGGAGAATTTTGGGAGACACGTTGTTGCTCCAAGGGCCAAGGGAGGGGCTAGATTGGTCACTGTTGACAATGGCTCCAGAAACGATAAGTAGCCTTGCAGAAAGAGATCCTGTAACCAATTAACCAACCCAGAATGAAAGATGGCATGGGAGTTAAGGTGGCTCACGAAAGTGATACCAATCCCAAAGGTCTACCTAACTTTATTCTAGTGAACTTTAACGCAGTTCATCTACATTTTCTAAATCATTTTAAGTCAGGGAATGGCATCTGATTATGATTTCCTCCACATTGACCCCACTTCGTCCAAAAATCACTCCTCAAGACTAGTTCTAGAAGTCACTAACATCTAAAGTTCTACTGTGGGTGCTACGATTTCAAATGCTGCAGTCCATGTAGCGATGTGGGCCCAGGACCATCAAACTATCAGCCAAGTCATTGTAATGGTTTAGTTAGATATTTTATCCAGGTTCACAAAGGATCCAGTGGCAGTGTGGCTCTAGTATTCAATATGTTGTATCAGCCTAGGGGAAATCACAATATTTTACATGAGGTAACATCCGCAAATTGGTTAACTCACTACTAGGACTGTTTCAAATAACTTTTAATGATCTGACTAGTGTAAGGTTTTTGCTGCAGTTGGACACTCATGGGAGGGAGTAGACTTTAACACTTTAGAGTAATTATGCTGCAGCAGACCACATTATTAAGTATGGCAAATACATGCAACCTATGGGTAATATTTGATAAGCCACTTGTTAAACCAGATCCTCCTATGTCTGAGGTGGGATTAAAAAGGCATTTAAGCCCCAATCCCAAAATACTGCTAGATTAGTATACAATCTTGAACAGAGCATGTAATTCCACCTACTTGCTTTCATCAAAACATTATTGCAAGAAACTAAAGCTGCATGTAGCAACATATCCGGGATTAGTGGTGGATATTCAATTGTTATCAGGCAAACAGCCCAAAACTACTTCTAATCTTCCATACTTTCAAAATCGACCTAACGAGGATCCTATTGATATTCCAGGGTGACCAAGTACTAATTGATAGGGAGAATAGCGATCCTGTTATCCTGTGACCACCTCAGTTCAAATAGAAAGCTGCTACACAGCCGGAATAGGTAAAACAATGCTAGACAAGAATTGGTAAGCATTTATGAAGCTGCAAGACTTCTGTTGCCTGCAATAAAATTGGGTATTGGAGAATACAGACTAAGAGAGGTTTATCTCATCAATACAACCGCTATAAGCCAACCAAGAGGAAGGGCAAACGGTGGTCTGATATCTGAGTTAAAGCTACCTTTACTGACTATGCTAACATAACCTTTACCTCAATAAACAATGATATCTAATGTTTGAAGTTAGAAAAAAGGCAAAGCAGTGATAGAACTTATCAACGTATATCTGCCACGTGTGGGAAGGAAGAAACTTCTATGCTTTCAAAAACTCTGTGCTCTTTACTGTCTATGTTACAGCAGGAAAGTTCCGCTTTCCCACCAAAAAAATTATATTATTTAGGGACTTGAACACTATACTCTACCCAGTCTTGCAGGATCATGTAGTAAGTGAGGAGAATCATCCTTTGGGGCTTGAAGGTTTTAGAACAACAAGAAAGTGGAGCAATTAAGCACAATCATTTTAAATGTGTGCCTGAGACAAATGAATGGCCAAACTACTTTTGATAATCCCCAAATCCCAGCTTTTTGAGTAGAGAAGCATTCTAGTACCAGTGACTAAATCATGATTAATCTGGAGGCTTTGAATCTGGTTATGGATATGTGGGTCAAAGAGAGAATAGAAAGTGATCTGGATCCACTTCACCTAATGCTTGAGTTCTCAGAAACTGAATTTGAGAAATGGTACCAGGTACAATCTCCATACACCTGTAAATTGAGCTTGAAGTGAAATAGGAAAAAAATATCCATAGCCTCAATTGAATGGAAAACAGTTGTTTATTCTCTAATCTGCAGTGGAATGCATCATACACAGTGCTTAGTGTTGAGGCTAAGGCATTAGGGCCTTAGATGACCGAATCCTTGATGCTACTGCTTAAAGCTACAAACCAAGTATTAATGGACAATAAAGAAAGTGGAGGAAATAACAGTGCAGATTCCTATCTTGATTGGTATGAAAAGAAGAAAGAGCTCAGTGCAGCCCTTAAAAAATTGAAAGAATACTAGATTAGAGGAGGTGAGGTACAGTTGCTGGAGTACAGAAGGCCCTATAAACACCTTATAAGATGTAAGAAAATCATGTAACAAGTTTTGGAACCTGGAAATCACAACCTGGGGCTGAAAAGAACCTGGTGGGAACTTGGAGGCAAACATAAGTGCTGTAAAATGGGTAGAACATTTTGTTTCATTATATCTGGAGCCTGTAGATGCAACATTTTGGCACACAGAAAAAACCTGCAACGAGCCCAAAAGAGCTTAGATGCAGCTTTAGCCCTCTTGCCTCACCACCATCATGCAGAAAATGCATTTAATAGCACTGAAGTAGCCCAGGCCATCCAACATTAACAATTGTGAAAAGCTCAAGTCCCAGAAAAGGTGCCAGTCAACATATTCAAAAACAATTTAGATACATGGCTGGGTCTTCTGACAATGGTTTGTAATGCTAAATTGGCACAAGAAGGTGTTCCTGATTCTTGGAAGTCCTGTATAATAGTGCCAATTCACCAAATAGGGAGAAGAGACAAACCCACTGGTCATCGCCCTATTTCCTTACTGGATGGTGTAGACAAAAAATTGGCAAATTGCTGCGCTCCTGGCTGCAATCCTTGATGAAGAAAACCACATTATATCCCACCTTCAAGCAGATTTTGCAACTGAGATTGTATATAATCTGTTCAAAGTATGGCACTCTGTGAAATTTCTCCATGTTTCTGGTCTTCATAGATCTAAAGACTGCCTTTGATAGTGTTGACAGGACAGTTTTTTGCATATCCTGGAGGAATGAGCTGTCCCTAAATACTGTATTTATTGAGCTTGCCAACTAACTTCCATACAGGCAATGTGGTTGCAAAGGTGAATGTATGACCATGTTTTTTTTATACATAAAGGGGTCGAGCAGGGTTGTTAATGGTATAGGGAAGTTTCTTAGCGACCTGGCCTTAATGTACCCAAGGCAGGGAATGATTACATTCCGAACTTGATGTTTGTAGATGATGTGGTCATTTCTAGCACACAGAGAATCGACAATGCATCAACTGCTGGAAGTCTTTGAATTATTCGCAAAACATGGGAATTAACTAACAACATAGAGATTTTTTTTTTATAATAATGAAATGCAAAGCTAAATTAAAATCGACCTTCAGGATCTATGGAAAACCAATAGATCCAGTCAAAACCTATGACTACTTAGGCATCCTGATCAGTGACCAGCTTCACTGGGGTGCCCAAGTAACCATGTCCAAAGTAATATTGGATCAACAGGGTGGAGCGGTATGGAGGTTTGCAAATAATTACAAAAAACTCCTAACAAAGCCAGCACTAACCGCATATAGAAACAAAATCGGTTGTGCCAAGCTCTTATGGTGCTGAAATTCAGGGTCATATAAACGTGCAGGTTTCACAAAAATGTGAAAAATTATTTTTTGAGACAATATTTATAACTAGGTCCAGGAATCCTGAGGTTACTACTCGGACCTGACTTAGGAATTAGTTCTGTAGTGCATTTTATTGCCTTTCATCCAGTAGGTTATTAGATATGAGTCTGGACTACTCCTGCACCCGCAGTTCACCGAAGACCATGAAGAATCCAGCAGTGTAGCAGTCTACATTGGTTTAGATATGATGAGCACATTCCTAAATCAACAGTGTGTTTAGATCGATGGCACAACCCGGAAATACTGAATAAAGCCACATTACAAATGGTGAAAAAGAAGATATTGAGCTTTTCCGTGGCAAAATCATCAAGCCAAGACAAACACTCTATTGATAAAATATCTGGTTGTGAAGCCCAAACTTCAGTGGGAGCCATTCCTCTAAAAAAGTATATCTCAGGTTTAGATGAGGAACTCTACAGGTTCAGTTTGCTGGCGTGCCTGATCCTTAGTAAGTAAACTTACAAGGGGACGCGTATATGTCGATGACCCTTTTGATTCGCATGGAGTATCCTAGCTATGTAGTAATCAATGACCATCAATAATCGATACAGAAATTAATAACCATTAAGCAAAGATATTAATAGCGTCCACATTTCATGAATGACCACAACTCAATATACATTTTAGCAATTTTATTTCCCTATTGGTTACAATACTAATTCATGGGATTAATTCAAACTTTTTTCAGTCAACTCAAAATTAATTCATTAGTGACCACCAATAGCATAATCTAATCAGAACTTGGGAAAACATACATTCTAATGCTTCAACATAAGCTGACAAAGATGAATATGTCAACATCAGTAGCAGAGTTCAGCAAATCAGTCCGTCAATCATTTGTCACTATATATGTCAACGTCTCAGAACAGGAAACCTTACTTAACCCAGATTAGCATTAGCATGTGGGACATGCGAAAACAGTTTACAGCGTGAATTTGGAAAAACATCTAGCTAAGAGAAAAACTATTTAGACAGCGCAGTTGGTGCCTAGAAAGAAAAGGCACAATCGTTAATTCAGTCACATTGTCATAGCTACCTATCCACAGTATGGATCAGCAACAAAGACAGTCGTCATCTTCAGATCATCAATCAATCAGCATCACATCAGGCTCTCAGGAGCATGAGCCCAATGACAAAGTCTTGCATCAAATTCGACAAAGGTCTCTCCCTGATCATCTGCCTCTAACATCTCACCATTAGTTCTGCATCTGCATCTTAAATTTCCCCCCTTTGTCACAACATTATATCAAAGTCACCCTGACTCTTCCCCCAATTCCTAATTGGTCAATTAATCACATGTTTATTTACATATCCAATAAATAAAACACCCAAATCTATAGATTCTAGTATTTCATGATTCTCAGACTGTTGATTGGTTAACTGTACGATGTCCTCATCATCCGGCTCATCAGGAATCGAAAATGTTGCATCTTCTCCTCCAGTCAATGTCTCTATTGTTCGAGTCCTGGGAAAGTACATCCAGTCTGCTTTACACAGTCATTGATACAATTTTGATTCCCTCATCTCCTGTTTGTCGGTTTATCGCAGAAAATTCTAGCTAAGCACACTTTATTAAACAACGATCAGTTCAGGGTCAGTTCAGCACATTAGCTTCTCTACATTGCATTATTATTCAGCTCCTACATGAGGCCTGGCAAAACTAGGACACAACTTCGGCTAAATTAGCTCTAAAATATAATTTAAAGCATACGTTATATATCTCAATATGACTTACTACTACATTATCATTACACATTATAGTCATTTTTAAGATAATTCGTGAATCTTGGTGACCACTCTCCGTGGGCACATATTCAAACGTGCATATTAATTTTCTTTGTTATTTATTTCTACATTTTCTTATCATTCAAAATTCATAAACACTCATTAATAATTTTTATTGACATATCTGCTTCAGCAAGTTCTTCATTATATTCTGGTCCAAGGTTTCTGGGCCGAGAGCTGGCACGTGCTGCGCCACCGAGGGTAGCCCAGAAACACTTATGCACTTTATGCTTCTTTGTGTCAAGTCACTTGCCACCCAATGGTTTTAGCTTCATCCTCTGTTTTTTAAATATAATACGAGGAACAATAAGGATGTTCTAACACTTTGCTACGGAACAGATCGGTTGGAAATTTATCAGGCTGTGACACCCTACAAATATATTGCATGTCTAGCCAGATAACTGGACAAAAGATAGAGTTTTGAGACCAATGACCATATCAAGCTAGGATATTAACCTAGTTTGCATGCTATTTTTGTCTTAGGCTCCTAAATCTAATTTCACTTTTCACTTGCCATAGCACTGATGGAGGTTGTAGTGTGCTTATGAAAGTCTACCTAGGTTCTATTGTCCATGTGAGCTCCTAACCAGCAATTTCTGCTGTCTCGCCTGGCTGCCTAATGGCAGTATAGGTTCATCTCTGGTATGGATGCACTTTAATAGCTATCACATAGATAATACCATTGAGATGTATTGATAGTTTCAATATTCAAGATTAGAGTCACCTTATATGATTATTATATATAGAACTTTTTTTGTTCTTTGCACAGCCAACAATACCAATGATCACCTTGTTTTTACCCTTTACAATTTTTGTTCAATAAGTTAAAATGACTTTTCCATTTTAGTAGACAGGCTTTCAGGAGATACATTATTGATGCAAATTTAACTTCACTGCTAGTTGTTTTTGTATGCCGCCTGCCTATAAATATTACACTTTATTAGCCATAGATTTGGAGGACGATAGCCAAAACAAAATTCTTGGATTAGTCTTTTATGATATCTAGGAAAGTTATTTAGACTAATTCTAAGGCCACTAAGGTGTACTATTATTTAGGTTGGAATTTACAACTAAGGATGTGTAGGAAGGAGGCATGATATTAAGAAGAAAATGTGTATATTGATGGAAGGTTTGTGCAATGTGGAGTTTTGTATTATTTTAACATATTACATGTACCTAAGAAACTTTTTAATTTGTAAATTTTATCATGAAATATTGTATGGCTTTATTGTAAAGGTCTTCAATAGCGTACAACCAAGTTGCAAATGATATGTAAGGCTCATGGCATCACAGTATGGGCAAATTAAATTCTTTAGAGTGATGGCACACATGTCTGTTCTGTATGAGTGCACTATTAGAAACTGCTACTTCCAGGCATGCACCATCTCCAAGGATGTTTTGCATTGTATGTAGAAGTCACATCAAATGATTGGCACCAGCTAAACAGTAATTAGCCCATTAATGAATCCCTCCCATAGAGTCCTCTAATTTTATTGTGAAGCTTTAATAAACTTATTTTAGATTTCAAAACCAGAGATCAAAAGGATGCAATCCTGAGTGTACTATTGGCATATTTTCTGCATGATTATTTAATGGGTGTGTCCCATTCTTCCTCCTGATGATGACACCATACAAATAACCTTTGAGAGTCGAAACGTTAACACTAAAATAGTGCACTGTCTGTATAAAATTCAGAACCTACAACTGAATATTAGAGTTTAGGTCGAGCAACTGTGCAACCTCCACAGTCACTATTTATGTATATACTGTACAACACTAGTGCACTCCCTACGCACATACCCCACTTTTACTGTGGCGTTGAGTAATTTGGGAACCCCTCTTTAGGTTCAAATGCACATGTTAACAGAGCTAAATTAGTTCATCTCCCTATGATCACAAATGTAATTGTTGACTAACTGATTAACAATTAAAGTAACAAAAAAAATTATAGTACCATTGCTGAGTAATGGAATGAAAGTAAACATTTTATTTTAAGGCAGCGCCAAAATCTAATGCCACCCCAGGGTTGAATTGTGCAGCACACATAGGACTAGAAACTCACCATTATTGAATGTTTATGTGCAGGAAGGACACCTTCCTGCACATAAATAATCATTCACTGCAATGCAGGAACCCTTGCACTATGGTTCAAGGATGCTTGAGTTGGCGCTAGACAGCTAATTCTAGCGCCAACACTAGGGAAAACACAGGAGTGGGCTATGTTATATTAAATATGGCACATCCCTCAGTTTCTGAAGTGATGCAGCATGGTGCTACCCAAATTTGTGAGCAGTGCTGCACTGCACCACTTCTTAGTAAATGAGGCCCCAAGTGCCTCATTTACAAGGCCCTTTTGCCACCAGAGCATCACTTTCATTGACTCCCTGTTGGCGCTGTGCCCTGCTCCATATCTCCTATGTGATGTTAAGCCACTTTATGTGGCTTAATGCAGCCTTGTAAATATGGGCCGCCCAACACAGTTTTATGTGTCAAAGATGCATTCGGTAGGTATTGCAGGGGGCGTACCCACACAACACCCACCGCTTTATGATGCTGCCCCAGATTTCCACGAAATCATAAAGATGAAGCAGTACCAAAAACGAATGCCATCACAGGGGTGGTGCTAGAGTGGCGCAACTAGAAGTACTTTTATTTCTCCTCATTTTTTGCTCTTTCTATGTGTGCTGCATCCTGCACATAAATAATCATTCCCTGCAATGCAGGCACCCTTGTCCCTTCCTGTACATATAAATCACTCCCCCTTGGTTCAAGAGTGGCAGCGTTGGTTCTAGGCAGCTGAATTAGCGCAGGCACAGGGGAAAACAGTTCTATGTCCTGTATTCTGGAAATGACACAGCTCAGAGCTGCAAAATTGCTTGTAGCACCGCGCTGTACCATTTCCTGCTAAATACGGCCCTAAGTAGAGCTAAGCAACTATTCTACTCTACTTGTACCTTTATAAAGCACTTGCTTTGTTACCCAAATGTGCATGCCGGTGCTGATCAAAAAGAACACTGATTAAAACACATTCGGATTTAATTATCAATCATTAATATTAGTTAACAATGTTACCTGGCATATTCGGAAATATTTATTATTGATAATCATGTCTGATATCTGTTCCTAAAAGAGAAGTGGTTGTCCATGATCGGTATGAATTGAGGCAAGTTCTAGGCATTAGGCGCTGGAAAAGAAGAGGGCCCGTGGTCATTTCTTGCTTAGCTTATTTTAGGCACATTCAAAAGTCCTTAAACAGTGGATCATAAATGATTTGAAGGCGTGCATGAGATCATAATCCAGAGTAAAAATTCAAAGCTTTTGCAATACGTGACTTTGTGACATATATAGAGTTCGTAGCTAATGTAACTATTTCAAGTAATATGATACTATTGACCAAACAGGAGACTCGAAATAATTTTGGCTGCCAGATTTTGAATTAGCCAAACTTGTACTTTATTATTGGGTAATACCAAATAAAAAGTATTGTAGTAGTCAGGATGTGAACTAATTATTGCATGTATGAATCGAAACCAAAAAGTGGCGCAAATTGACAAAATATAATTATAAAACTTACAAAATACTTGTAAATAAATGTAATTATATTTTGTAAGTTTGTGCCGCTTTTGTGTCAAAAAATGACGTAAAGGTGGTGCTAACTTTTCATAAATCAGGACCTAAACGCAGCAGAAAATGATGCTCACGTATGCTAAATGTACTCTAGCTGAAGGATTTTTTCACCCAAATTACAAGAGAGGGTGTAATCGTATAATTATTTTTAATTCACTTCAAAGAGTTATAGTGAATTGCTGAAAGTACTCCAATTACTCTGGCATAACTGAAATTCCACCCAGGCTAGTAAATTGCTGTTATTGGTGCAAGAAGACAAAATGCAAGGAGTGCTAAGATGAACAAACTGGCAAGTAGAGCTACGATGCTAGAAATAGTCATGTAAAAACTGTCACAAATAAAGGTAAGATGTTAGAATGGGCAGAAGTAGAGGCAAGATGCTAGAGTTCTAAAATAATGTTGATGTAAGAGGCAAGTAGTCTGGTTTGCTGCTGAGGCAAGAGCCTAGACTTCTGAAACACTGAAAATGGCGCACAAACGCAATTTCAAAACGTGACAGCTATGTCACTATGATAAACACTTGCCTTAGTGGCTCAGAACAATGTTCATGTGATATTACTAGCTTGTTTTGATGTAGAACGTCTTCTTATGCTGTAATAATATTTTTACTATTAGCGAATTTATGGTACCCTGGTTACCGACAGGGAAAATTGACAGTTGCATTGCCGGTATTTCAACTTTTGACCTGTCGTAAACCACTTTGTAAAAGTAATGCAGGCCTGCTGGCATACAGCATTGCTTTTTATTATTCCTCTAATCTTGAAGAACACACACAGGTATTTACAGTATGCCTGAAAACCACCTAACTTACCTCAAATGTCATCTATTTTGTGAAAAATCACATTTTACTTGCTAGGTATCATGACACTGGGCTCTCATGTGTCTTAATGCCTCATATGTGCATTGGACTATGGCTTAAGAATTCATGTTGTTATTCACTGTGGTCCTTCGCCTATTGGACCTTCAGGTATGACGGGTTCGATCCACCAGCCCACTTGTATTCACCTCAGTAAAAAATCTGATTATTTTTATTGTAGTATTCCCCCAGGGTCTGATCCTATTGTTCTCAGTATCCATGTGGCCTTTTATGATTGAAGAGGATGGGCCAGCTTCACAAATTTAAGCTAGACCAAAAGTCAGAGAGCCTGATTCAGAAAGGTAAACTAAGACCAAAAGTCTAACTTTAAACTAAAAGCTAAACTTAGACCAAAAGTCTCACTTTACTGTAGCAAAGCTTGAATTTTGGTCTAATTTTAGACTTTTGGTCGAACTTATGTATGAGGCTGGCCCTCTATGTAGTGTACAAAATCACATGCTGGTTTCCAGAGGTGAAAGTTAGATCACCTAATGCTCTAATTTTGAAGGTAGCTGGTCGAGCAGTTAGGCTCATCTAGGAGATGTGCTAAGTATTTGCTGTACTCACAAATCCAATCATGCACCACACCAACTCAAAGAATAACTCGAGACCAGATTTAAAAAAAAGTACTTCAGACTTTTATGTAAATTTTAAGACCAAGATCTTTAGAATACGTTAAGTACTTTTCAAGTTAAAGCATTTCAAAGTTTTGGCAAAGATAAAAAATCAATGCACAATCACCTTTAAAAATGCAATAAAAATCACACAGTTGAGAAACCAGTCTCTCCTCTTGCAGGGTGGCCGGAGAGGGCGGTAGGCATACTGTGCCAGTGGGAGAGTCTCGGCCAGCTCATGGTTCCGGCGGGAGGTTCTTGGCGCAGGCACAGGGCCACCTGGAGGTGCCCCTTGGAAAAGGAGCTGGTATGCAGATTGAAAGATGGTGCCTTGAGGTCCCCTTGGGCTGTTGAGGTTGCAAGGGGTTCGGGACCTGGGGCACACAGCAGATCCCACGATGCAAGGCCCAGGGCGACCAGGTGTGGGGCGAGTTGGAGATCCACGAGCTGTGAGCAATGGAGTACTTTGGAGCTGGAGGTGAGTCTCTTTGAGGGCTGCTTACAGGACAACGGGGGCACTCTGGCCAGAGGTCTGGGGTGTTCCTGAAGTCTCTTGACTGGGGCTTTATCCTCATCCTTTTTCAGCTCTGGGGGAACTGGTTGTCAGCTTGTCTGATATCAGCTGACCAATAATGAGGGTATTGGTGTAATTCAGCCTCTAGAGGGTGCAGTGCCACCAAACTTGGCACACTTGTAGGCCACATCCAGGCAGTTGTTAATGTGTCGTTGGGTCTGGCTACAACTTCCGGTCACGGACTTCCTTTGCTGAAGTGACCCTCACCAGTTTCTTGGTTCTTGCTTGGTTTATGAGTGGTGCCTCCACTCAGAAGGAAGATCTGAGATGATTCTTGAAGCCTGGAGGTCCCCTGGGTTTCTTGGGGTCAGTCCAGCTCCTCCGCAGCAGAGATTTTCAGGTTCTGGGTGCAGCAGGCAGGGGTTGGAACCTTTTCTTATGCAGCTGCTCCTCAGTTCTTTTGCTGTGGTCTTCTTTTAGTGTTGGTCTTCCTTGTCTCTTCCAATCTAAAACTCTTCGCCTAGGGAGCCCACTAAATACTGAATTTAATTGGTGTTTTAGGGGGAACCTGGTAGTGTCCAATGGGACACTTACCCTTGGGTGACTATACCCACTACAGTGGCCACTTCCTGTGGGAGGGGTCACTTCCCTAAACCTAATTGGCTATTTGCCTGCCATCCAATATGGAGGGAAATTAAATGAAGGGTTCACTTCACCTGCAAGCCCCTAGGGGAGGTGCATGCTCAGTGAGACCCCTCCTCCTACCCTTTGTGTAGTTTCCCGCCTTTGCTCCCTCCAAAAGTGGGGGTATGCAAAGGGGGAAGCCCTCTGCTGCTAGCAGCAGGCCTGGGGCTCAAGTTTCAGGGGCAGTAGCCCTTTGAAGCTCAACGCCAGGGTGTTGCATTCCAGAGGGAGGGGGTGTTAGCTCCTCCACCCAGGAAGGGCATTGTCTTACAAACCAGAGAGCCATGGCTCATCCCCAGGTTTGTATATTAGCCGTCTGCAGTGCCAGGCTAGATGGAACCAGTCAGCAACTATGCCAGTTAGGGTTAGCTTTTGCAGGGGTCACCTCTAAAGTGACCACTGGGTACATTTAGGATTAGACCCAACACTCGTACCAGTTTGGATTTAATATTCTGAGTTGTTTGATACCAAACAACCTAGGGTACAGAGTTGCCATCATGTAGCTGAGGAACCCGTGTTTGACCAGTGTCCAGTACATGTACTTAAAATGACTGCTCTGTTCACTCCCCATGTCCCGGTTTTAGTAAGAACACAGTGGGGGCATATTGTTCATGCAATTATGCCATTAAATATAGTATGGTGCACCCTGCCCTGGGCTGTAAGGCCTGCTAGAGGGGTGACTTACCCATATCTTGTGCAGTGTAGGGTGGACAGGGCACACAGAGGGTATGCTATGTCAAGTTTGTATTTTAGGTTTGCACCAAGGCACTCAGCCTGCTATGGCAGTGCTGGGTGCATCTGGGTGCAGGGCCTTGAGGGTGGCACAATCAGTGCTGCTGTCCTCAGGGGTCTACTCTTAATATCTCATGCCCTGGATATTGGGGTACCCATTTAGTAGGGACTTATAGTGATATTTAAGAGTGTATCCAATTGTACCAAGCATCACAACAGATTTAGGGAAAGAGCTCTGGCCCAGGGAACCTGGTTAGCAGGGGCCCTGGGCACTACCAACTTATAGAAAACATCAACATCAGGCACAAAGTGGGGGCTAACCATGCAAAAAGAGGCCTCCTGTCACAACTTAATCCAAAACTCTAAACTCAGACCAAAAGTCTAACTTTCCTACAAGTAAAATTAGACTTTAGATCTAAGTTTAGACTTTTGGTCTAAACTTAGGGGGTCATTCTGACCTCGGCGGTAAAAGGCGCTTACCGCCAGTCAAAAGACCGCCATAACACCGCCGCGGCCGCGGTAAACCGCCATGGTCATTCTGACCCGCAACTGGCAAACCGCCAAAAACCCGACATCCACAAAAGTCCGCCACACCAAAGGTCAGCGAAAAACCGTCACGCCAACAGAAAAACACCCCTGCCATTACGACCCACGAATCCACGCAGCGGTCTTTCAACCGCGGTATTCCATTGGCGGTACACACCGCTGCGGTCAAAATACACACACCCTTACAAAACACAACCACATTGGACAATTTGAAATACACACACCTGATACACATACAAGCAACACTCCCACACACCCAAAACAATATAAAACACACACCCACATCACCTACAAACCCCTTCGAAAAAAAAAATCGACAGAAAGCCAGAGATAGACAGCACTGCTTAGACAACACCATCACATAGAGGCAAACCACACCATCACCCACACAATATCCACGCATAAAACACCACACATCACCACACTCACCACACTCATCAACACATACACCACCCCACACCTCATCCACATCACCCTATGGCACTCCAAAGACACCCCCGGTTCTCAGACGCCGAACTCCGGGTCATGGTGGAGGAAATAGTTTGGGTAGAGCCCCAGCTCTTTGGGACACAGGTGCAGTACACCACCATTGCCAGGAAGATGGAGCTATGGCAAAGGATAGTCGACAGGGTCAACGCTGTGGGACAGCATCCACGAAATCGGGATGACATCAGGAAGCGCTGGAACGACCTACGGGGGAAGGTGCGTTCCATGGTATCAAGGCACAACATCGCGGTGCAGAAGACTGGCGACGGACCCCCACCTACTCCCCCAGAATTTACAGCATGGGAGGAGGAAGTCTTGCACATCCTGCATCCTGAGGGCCTCGCAGGAGTATCTGGAGGAATGGACTCTGGTAAGTCAAATCTTAACTACTTCTTCCCACCCCCAACCCCACCTGAATGCCAGCACATACCCCCACCCTCACCCCCACCCCCATCACACCTACTCCCTGCAAATGGCTCACCATCACAACCCACCCATCCCAACACCAAGACCTGCATGCGTCCACAAAGCATGGACACCCATCACCAAAGCATGCCCACTGCACATATACATCTCCCACACAAGCCACCCTCACAAACGCCCACACACAGGAATGCCAGCCCTGGGGTACACGGGCACCCACCCATTGACCGATATGGCACACACTGAAGCAATAACCATACCTCTATACCCCTGCAGGACCCGAACGCCACCACACCGCCCAGGAGAGTCCAGAAATGTCCATCCCACCCCGAGAAGAGGCCACCAGTGATGACAGCAGCTCTGTCTCCCTGGACCCAGATGACCAGCCCGGACCATCGGGGACCTCGGGACAGTCGGTTCCCCTCACACAGCCACAGGCCACAGCAGACCCAACCCCCTCTGGGAACACCAGCACAGCTCCCACCCAGCGGGCCCATGCCTCTGTCTCCAGGACACGTCAATCAGCAGTGTGTCCACCACTACAGGGCACCCAGGTTAACCCACCACCCCAACAACAACAGGGACCTGGGGGCAGTGGTAGTGGGCACACGGTCCAGAGGACAGAGGAACCTGGAAACAGGGGAACTTGGAGGGCTGCTGTGCGACAGGGGGGGGACAGGCCCAGGGAACCCACTCTCCACAAGGCCCTCTCCTCCCTCATGGGAGCATACCACCACTCCCAGGAGACGATGGTGACGGTACTGGCCAGGTTCCAGGAGATCCAGGTCATGCAGGAGCAACAGTACATGGGGTTCAGGGAAGAACTTAGAAGCATCAATTCTGCAATGAGCACCATTGTAGGGGCACTCAACCTGATTGTCACCACATTGCGGGACCATGTGGCACCACAAAGGGCCCCTGTCACTAGCATGGACCAAGAACAGGCAACCACCTCCGCCGGCGCTAGTGGACAGGAGGCCCCCACACAACAACAGGCCACCAGAACCCCACCTCCTGCAGAAGAAGAACCACCCCGCAAGCGGGGCCTGAGATCTCGTAAGAAGACAGAGTAGGATGTCAAGACCCCCGCCAGCAAAGGATACCCCCTGATGTCATCCCACTGTCCCACATTGTCACCCTGTCCAACCTTTAACTGCCCCTGCTCCACCTTCCACAGGCATATGGACAATGCACCTGTGAGACTGAAAAGCTGGACTCTTCCATGGACATTCCTCCACCATCACCCATCACCGATTTCCCACCATGTCCCTAAATTCAGCATTTTAATAAAAACACTTATTGCACAAAAACAAACTGGAGTCTGGCTGTATTGTGAACAAATGTATTGAACATAATGCTGCCAAAATGTCCAGTTACACAGTGATGAAAACATACCAATGTCATACAGCTGTAGTCCATGGGGAAACAAAGCAGAGGTCACGCAGTGGGGGCCACATCGCTGAAATTGGAAGGGAAAGTCACAACTCAGTTAACATACATTGGGGGAATAGGCCAGACAGTAGAGAGGCAGGAGACTGTAAGTAATTGTAAAATGCCGGTGTTGAATCTTACCTGTGTGTTATTGAAAATACTGTAGTATCACTCTGTCCCTGTTGTCTGTGTCGTCCCCGTCGTCTTCCTCTTCTTCACTCTCCACCGGTTCCACCTCTGCCACAACACCACCATCTGGACCATCCTCCTGCAGGAAAGGCACCTGGCGTCGCAAAGCCAGGCTGTGAAGCATACAGCAGGCCACGATGATATGACACACCTTCTTTGGTGAGTACATTAGGGATCCACCTGTCATATGCAGGCACCTAAACCTGGCCTTCAGGAGGCCGAAGGTCCGCTCAATCACCCTCCTAGTACGCCCATGGGCCTCATTGTACCGTTCCTCTGCCCTGGTCCTGGAATTCCTTACTGGGGTCAGTAGCCAGGACAGGTTGGGGTAACCAGAGTCACCTATTAGCCACACACGGTGTCTCTGTAGCTGTTCCATCACATAAGGGATGCTGCTATTTCGCATGATGTAGGCATCATGCACTGACCCAGGGAACTTGGCATTTACATGGGAGATGTACTGGTCAGCCAAACAGACCACCTGGACATTCATCGAATGATGACTTTTTCTGTTCCTGTACACCTGTTCACTTCCTCTGGGGGGCACCAAAGCCACATGGGTCCCATCAATGGCACCAATGACGTTGGGAATATGTCCAAGGGTATAGAAATCACCCTTCACTGTAGCCAAATTCTCCACCTCAGGGAAAACAATGTAGCTCCACATGTATTTCATCAGCGCAGACAACACTCTAGATAAAACCTTAGAAAACATAGGCTGAGACATCCCAGATGAAATGGCCACTGTTGTTTGGAATGATCCACTAGCCAAAAAAAGGAGTACTGACAGAACCTGCACTAGAGGGGGAATCCCTGTGGGTTGGCGGATGGGTGACATCAGGTCTGGCTCCAGCTGGGCACACAGTTCCTGTATAGTGGCACGGTCAAGTCTGTAGGTGAGTATGACATGTCGTTCTTCCATTGTCGACAGGTCCACCAGCGGTCTGTACACGGAAACAGCCCTCCATCTCCTCACAAGTCCCTGTGGACGGTGCCTAGGAAGGACAACATGGAGCACAGAGTCAATCAACCCACAGGTACGTTCACACAGCTTGCACTGTACACGATTCTCTATGCATTGAATGGCTTGTGTGAGTGGCAATGCAAGGCCTAGGCCTGTGTGACGCAGTAGAAATTAAGCCATGTGGGCCTTTGAAATGGTGGCTGCCTGACCTGTGAAGTGTGACAATTTGATGTGAGGTCATTGCGCTGGCGTGGCACACCGTGGCGGTAGGCGGTCGAAGACTGCGGTGCAAAGCTGCATTGGTTAACATTGAACCCTATGGGTTTCAGGAACCAATGAGGATGTGCGCAGGCGGTCGTGGTACACACCGCGCGGAACGCACCGCCGCGGTACGCACCGCCGTGGTATGCACCGCCGCGGGCGTAACCGCCATTTTCTATCTGCTTAATCACTCAAGACCTGATCATCCACAGGAGAGGACCTATACTGCAAGTGCTGCTGTGACCTCGGTCTGGAAGTGACAATGGCTGCTGCGACTGGGGAAAGGGCCCCTGCCTTCACTTCAGAAGAGTTGGAGACACTCGTGGATGGGGTCCTCCCCCAGTATGCGCTACTCTACGGTCCTCCAGACCAACAGGTGAGTACACTGGGACCATGCTTAGTGGGCAATGCCTGGGTTGAGTGGGGTGAATGAACGATGGTGGTGAGGGGAGCGAATGAGGAATGCATCGCACGACAGATGAGAGCATGTGCCACATGGCAAGGTTGGGGAGGGGGGGGCCACTCACATCGACCATGCAGAAAAGTGATGATGTTTCTTTTGGCGTGCCATCGCCAAGGACATCTGGGCCCTGGGGGTCCACAACAGACGGGGCACCCACTGTCTCAAGAGGTGGGAGGACATCCGCCGCGGGAGCAGAAAGACCGCCGAGGCTCTGCTGGGGATGGCCTCCCAACCTAGGAGGGGTGCCACACGGCAATTAACCCCCCTGATGTCCCGGATCCTGGCGGTGGCCTACCCCGATTTGGATGGGTGCATGAGGACATCACAGCAGACACAAGGGGGTGAGTACCAGCACATTCTGCTATCTTTGCGCGCAGTGGAGGTGCCTGGGTGGGGGAGGAGGGCTGTGGGTATCCCTAGGCCAGGGCGATTTCTGTAGGCTAGGCCCCTCCGTGAGGCATGGCCCTGTGCCCCCGCCCCCACCTCTGTAGGGTGCCTAGTACAGCTATTCATGGCCCTGTGTCATCTATGTGTGCAGTTGTCGTCCATAGGCTTGTAGGCCATGTTCCAGTGATTGAGTAGTGTACCCCAAGTGCGCGGCGTAGTGCAGTGGGCTTCTGTGTCTGTCCTCTCCGCCAACGGTGTCGCCAGTGCATGCACTCAACATGTCTTTATTTCTTCTCCCCCCCCTTTTTTTTGGTCTTCCTGTTCATGTGTGCATTAGTATCATCAGGCGGAGGAGAAGTGGCATCGGCCCACGAGGGAGCTGCATCTCACATGGCCCCGGAGGGCCATGCAACCGACTCCGAGTTCACCAGTGAGACGGAGGGCGAGGGGAGCTCCACAACGGGGAGCCGTGGAGACGTCAGCGACATCGACACGTCCTCGGAAGGGAGCTCCCTTTTGGTGGCGGCAACATCCGTGCCCACCGCTACAACAGGTACAGCCGCCATCCAGCGCACCAGCTCTGCCCTCCCAGCGGCCCCTCAGCGTTCGCCCGTGCCCGCTCGCCCAGGAAAGCGGGCATCTCCTTCGCCCCAGGCACCTCAGGCCCTGCCCCAGTTACCCCTGCTGCCCTCAGTGCGGAGATCATTGACCTCCTGAGGACGCTCATTGTTGGGCAGTCTACCCTTTTGAATGCCATCCAGGGTGTAGAAAGGGAGGTGCATCGGAGCAATGCATACCTGGAGGGCATTCATTCGGGTCAGGCTGCCCATCTGCGATCGTTCAACGCTCTGGCCTCAGCACTGAAGTCAGCCATTGTCCCTGTCTCCAGCCTCCCTCCTCCAACTCCCTCCACCCAGTCCCACTCCCCTGTTCCTCTGCTTATCCCAGCCACACCTACAGACCAGCCTGCACACACCTCAACACCCAAGGGCAGCTCATCTAGACATAAGCACCACACATCCCACAAGCATTCACCCAAACAACATCCACATGCAGACATGCCAACAGCCACTGCCTTCTCTGTGTCCCCCTCCTCCTCGTCTCCCTCCTCCCTTCCTGTGACGTCTCCACTCACACCTGCATGCACAACACCATCAGCCAGTACGTCCATCACCAGCACACCCTCCAGAACACTCCGCACAAGTGCAGTCACCACCCCCACTGCTATTTACACGTCCCCTGTGTCCTCTCCCAGTGTGTCTGTCACCCCCTCTTCCAAACCACACAAACGCAGGCAGCCACCCACCCAACAGCCATCCACCTCACGACAGCCTCCGTCACAAGCACCTGCACTCAAAGACAGCACACTTGACTCTCCTACAACCACATCCTCTTCCTCTACTCCCATACCCACTACAACTACCCGTCCCTGTCTTTCTAAATTGATTTTCCTTTCCAACCTTGACCTCTTTCCAACAACTGACCCACCCCCTCCATCTGGTAAGAGTCCAAACAGCACCTCAGCCACCACAAGCCCTGCATCTACTAGGACCATAGTTCAGGGCTATTGGAGTCCACCAGCTCCTAGGGCAGGAATATCGGCCAGCAGCAAGGGGACAGCCAGCCCACCCCCTGGGAAGAGAACCAAAAAAGTGAAGGGCCGGCGCGACAGGCCTGAGACGGCTGCCCCCAAGGACACTAGCCTTGCCCCGTCACCTGGCACATCTACAAAGGGAGGCAAGGGCCCCAGAGATTCTGCGAAGGGGGGCAAGGGCAGCAGGGCGGACAAGTCCGGCAGCAGGTGAGCTGCCCAGGAGGGCCCCACCAGCCCCATTCCGGGTGTGACGGAGGACACCCACGGGCCCAGTACTCCAGCACAGGAGGGCCCTGCAAGCGAAAGGTCGGATGGTGACTGAGCGGCAAATATTGGCCAGATCTGGTTTCCCAGGAACACAAAACAAGCACCGCTGAACAGGGCCCGCCGTGAGAAGCACCGCTGAACAGGGCCCCGGCTTGAGAAGCACCGCTGAACAGGGCCCGCCGTGACAAGCACCACTGAACAGGGCCCGCCGTGAGAAGCACCGCTGAACAGGGCCGCGCCGTGAGAAGCACTGCTGAACAGGGCCCTGCCGTGAGAAGCACAGCTGAACAGGGCCCGCCGTGACAAGCACCGCTGAACAGGGCCTGCCGTGAGAAGCACCGCTGAACAGGGCCCGCCGTGAGACGCACCGCTGAACAGGGCCCCGCCGTGACAAGCACCGCTGAACAGGGCCACGCCAAGACAAGCACCGCTGAACAGGGCCCGCCGTGAGAAGCACCGCTGAACAGGGCCCCGCCGTGACAAGCACCGCTGAACAGGCCCCGCCAAGACAAGCACCGCTGAACAGGGCCCGCCATGAGAAGCACCGCTGAACAGGGCCCCGCCAAGACAAGCACCGCTGAACAGGGCCCCGCCAAGACAAGCACCGCTCCGCTGGGCCCTTCCTCTCAAGCACCGCTCCGCTGGGCCCTTAATCTCAAGCACCGCTCCGCTGGGCCCTTCCTCTCAAGCACCGCTCTGCTGGGCCCTTCATCTCAAGCACCGCTCCGCTGGGCCCTTCCTCTCAAGCACCCCTCCGCTGGGCCCTTCATCTCAAGCACCGCTCCGCTGGGCACCGCCGTCTCTGAACTGCTCTGCTGGGCCCTTCCTCTCAAGCACCGCTCCGCTGGGCCCTTCATCTCAAGCACGGCTCCGCTGGGCCCTTCATGTCAAGCACCGTTCCGCTGGGCCCTTCCTCTCAAGCACCGCTCCGCTGGGCCCTTCATCTCAAGCACCGCTCCGCTGGGCCCTTCATCTCAAGCACCGCTCCGCTGGGCCCTTCCTCTCAAGCACCACTCCGCTGGGCCCTTCATCTCAAGCACCGTTCCGCTGGGCACCGCCGTCTCTGAACTGCTCTGCTGGGCCCTTCCTCTCAAGCACCGCTCCGCTGGGCCCTTTATCTCAAGCACCGCTCCGCTGGGCCCTTCATCTCAAGCACTGCTCCGCTGGGCCCTTCATCTCAAGCACCGCTCCGCTGGGCCCTTCGTCTCAAGCACCGCTCCGCTGGGCCCTTCCTCTCAAGCCCCGCTCCGCTGGGCCCTTCATCTCAAGCACCGCTCCGCTGGGCCCTTCATCCCAAGCACCGCTCCGCTGGGCCCTTCCTCTCAAGCAGCACTCCGCTGGGCCCTTCATCTCAAGCACCGCTCCGCTGGGCACCGCCGTCTCTGAACTGCTCTGATGGGCCCTTCCTCTCAGGCACCACTCCGCTGGGCCCTTCATCTCAAGCACCGCTCCGCTGGGCCCTTCATCTCAAGCAGTGCTCTGCTTGGCACCGCCGTCTCTGAACTGCTCTGCTGGGCCCTTCCTCTCAAGCACCGCTCCGCTGGGCCCTTCATCTCAAGCACCGCTCCTCTGGGCCCTTCCTCTCAAGCACCGCTGGCCCATTGGCAGGGCCGGATCTGTGTCGGGCAGGGCTTCACAAAGCACTCTGGCCACCATGCCTCCTCCATAACCAGTGGAGTCTGTAATCCACCTGATGGACTGTGGCTTTGCACTCCCCAGGATGAAGCAGTGGGCAATCCACCCACTGCAGAGACTTGAGAGACTGTGGCTTTTCACTCCCCAGGATGAAGCAGTGGGCAATCCACCCACTGTAGAGACTTGAGAGACTGTGGCTTTGCACTCCCCAGGATGGTCCAGTGGGCAATCCACCCACTGCAGAGACTTGAGAGACTGTGGCTTTGCACTCCCCAGGATGGTCCAGTGGGCAATCCACCCACTGTAGAGACTTGAGAGACTGTGGCTTTGCACTTCCCAGGATGCAGCAGTGGGCAATCCACCCACTGTAGAGACTTGTGAGACTGTGGCTTTGCACTCCCCAGGATGGTACAGTGGGCATGGAGGCCCCTTGTGGATCTGGCGTCGTGGACTCATGTGGCTGAGGTGCCCCCTCTTCCCTTCCCCCTGAGATGCCTGTAGTTTTATTTTCTGATGCCCCAGCAGTGTTCTCTCCAATGGAATTGAGTCTCGTGTGTGGGTTTTGCCCATGTGTTAATGCACATTGGCCCACGAACAATGGAAGGTTGCCAAAATGTGCTGGACTTTTGGCCTATGTATATATTGTTCATGATGTTATTTATTTTATTTATGTATTTCATATTTCACATTACTTCAATTGAGCTATAATATACTTCAATTTTAATGATCATTTTATTTTGTCTTTGCATTATTCCGTGGGGTTTGGGGGTGTGACTTGTTGCTCTGCATTGGTGTGTAGGTATTTGGGGGGGGTGTGGGGGGGTGGGTGTATCGCGTATATGTGTGCCCGTAACCTTTCCTCCTCCCCCCTCCCCTGTGTCGTAGGTGCAGTACTCACTGTTGTCGTCTGCGCCGGCGTTCGTGCTCCTGGTAGATGAGCAGGTAGACAATAGCTGGTAGGATGTTTAGTTCGGGTTCCATGCAGTCCTGATTCTTCGTGGAGTGTATAGAGGTGAGCGTTTTCCCATTCGTAGTCTGTTTCCGCCGTGTTTTCATCGGCGGGGCTCCCGCCCCGGAAAAGGTGGCGGATAGGTGAGTAGTGATAGGGTGGGCGGTACATTGTCTGCCGCCTGCCTGTTGGCGGTGACCGCCGCGCTGTTTGTTTGTCCCGCCGTGGCGGTCGGAGTGTTAAAGTGGTGGGCTGTGTTGGCGGTTCCCGCCAGGGTCAGAATTCCATTTTTTTGACCGCCTGCCTGTTGGCGGGTTGGCCGCCACTTTATCACCGACCGCCAGGGTTGGAATGACCACCTTAGACTTTTGGTATAAGTTTACCTTTGTGAATTGGGTCCTAAGTTTGTGGACATGATTAGTGTCATGCACATGCTTTCCCTGGGGCCCAGCTGTTCATCCAGTCATTCCTGACTCATGCCTCCCGAAATCTTGTGGGATTTCAGAAGCAGATGGCCAACTTAATTTCAGGAGAGGTATTTAAACTGCACCCAAACCATCAGTCAGTGCTTGCCTTTGCACCAGCTGAAGAGAAAGGATCTCTCCTTCTTCCCACTTCCTTGGAAGGCTTCGCACACAACCAAGAACACCACCCTTTGTCTCCTACTGACCTGCCATTCTCCTTAAGTCCCTTGGCAACATACAGATTCCCAGCAGCATCCCTCATCAAGCCCCTGCTCATCGTGACTGCACATCGTGGCTGCAAAAACCCTGCAAAGAACACCAAGGACAAAAAAAGGTTAAGTAAGAAGACTTCTCTAAAGGTAAGTGTACTAACTACTTTAAACACTGAGACATTTACTTTTGGATCTCAACAATGACCATACATTGAAGTACAAGAATGGCACATTGAAGACTGTGTACGACATGCATTGTTTGATGCATTGGATTGAGGTTGTGTAAGCTTTTACACACGCTACAGTAGAATGTGCTTGAGGTGATTAATGACTATAAGGATTTTTGAGGTGTATTAATCATGGTGTTGTATGTGCAAAGAATTATGTTGTGAAATGAATTGGTGAGCTTATTGATGGACTAAAGTGATCATGCAATTATGATTCAGGACTCAAAGAAAGAGAAAGATAGCTCCTTAGGACATTTTCAAGTTTGCTTATACTGAATGGTGTAATTCAAGATCCCTCATGTAAGTGAAGTGAACATAATCTACATGTACCATGATATAAACATCAGGTGCTCAAGCCACATGTTATAGTGATGCACCTTTGCTGTTTTAGCACAGATCTTTTAACTTACTCAGGAGAAGCTGTCCCAGAGTTTTGGAGAGCTCGATAAGAAGACACCATCAAGGACTAAAGCAGATCCTGAGGAAGCATGTCTCTTTGTTATTTTTTCACAACCCCCCTTCCTTTCTGGGGCATCATCTGACTTGGGTTGGCATTTCCTCGATCAGGACCTACATCTGGAGCAAGCAGAGGTCCAGCATTGTCTCAGCGGATAAGTACTCCAGGTGAATGGCATGACACAGGAAACTTTAAAATATCAGATCAAAAAAGGTAAACATTTCCAGAAGAAAAAAGCTGCAGTCGGTAGCTGATGAGGACTCCACAGTTTAGATGCACCTTGTGAGAAGAGGCACTGAATAGGATTTGTTGTGGAGGCGAATGTAGTGGGAGCTACTGCAAAGTCAGGCCGAATGGCGATGCTCCTTGGGGAAATCAGCGAGCAGGTAGGTCTTGGTCTCCTCTCGGTTCTCAGGACACTTTCTGGTGGCAAATGTTCCAAAACACCCAAGTTTCAGGTCCAGGGCTGTGTGAGAACCGCTTGGAGGACAGGACTCACTTCAGGAAGGATCCAGGTGCAGTGCTCAAGGTTGTCAGAACTTACTGTGTCCCTGGAGCTCACACAGGAAGCCAGCCAACTAGCCATTAAAGTCACTCTGATAGTCCTGGGATCAAGCATCAAGGCCGGCCTGAAGCAGAATAGCAGTTCTCTGGTAGGAGCAGGGACGTTTTCAAAGGTATAGAGCAGGCCTCAAGCAGAAGTCTTTCTGTGTCGTTCTTCACCAAATTACTGTTGAATTCTACATACTGAATTTTTCGTCATTCAAATCCATGGCACTTTAACCATTCAGCTGGTGATTTGTCAGTTGTTTCTTCTTGTCATAGTGCACTTGGTAAACCTTACAACATTTTACCCTAGCCGCTTTAGCATCCCATCATCTTTTTGCTTACTTACACAGCATGAGGGGCAGTCGAGGGTTTACAAGGACACTCCCACTGCTACACTCACCTTACATGCTTGATATCCCTTTGTAAGGGGCTGTGGATCCCCCCTGTTGCACACACTAAGCACTGTCTCCCTGAACTGCCCAGCATTTGTTGGTATCATCCCTCTGTATTATGGAAATTGTTCATTGTAAATAAAAATGCAGGATGGGCATGAGCAGAGGGGCTATGGAGTGGGAGGGGTGAAGGGCAATCAGAGACATGGAGCACCCAAAAGGAACTCACGGGCGAAGACCATCCTAAAAAAATAAAAAAAATAATTAAAAAAATGCAAATACAGTCAATGCATTTGTGAACTTATTTTAATGATGCCAAGGGCTGATAGAAATTGTAAAAGACAGCCCTCTTAGCCAGTGTCAAAAGTCAACCTAAAGGCTGTAACCAATGACTGAAAGGGACACTCCACAAGCTCTTTTCTTCATATGTATATAGGTATATCTGTATGTAGTGTATTGTGCATTGTGTGTGTTGTGTGGGTGTGTAGGTGTGTAATAATATGGAATTTCACCAAACAACTAAAGCTGTTTGTAATCTTGTCCAAAAAATAATTATCAATATTCTCCTTTTGTCACTATTTTAAAACAATATCACAATCTTTTCAAAGAGTGTACATAAAAACAGTGAAACATTCTTTCTTAGGACAGTTTTCTAAATTACTATTTGAGAGAACCCATCCTGTTTCATGTACATGAGTATTTTAGCTGAAGGACATGTTGATACATGGGAATTCCTCTGATAAATATGCCAAGCTTGCACTTTCTAACTAGAATATATCCTTTCTGGTGATATGACTGACATTTGTAGCAATATGATTACTACTGAAAACAAAAAACATGAATAGGATAATTTAAAATATCCAGTTACATTAATGGTGAAGCAAACCATGCAGTTTGAATGCTTCTATTCCTCAAAGGTCTTTCACACATTAGAAAAACTAACAAGAAAAACAAAATACTGGTGATTTTTATTTAAGGTTATATTCCGTGCATAAAGGTTCCGACACCCTGATAAGAGTAAGAAGAATGCCTACTGATTTCAGAGACAAAATTGTTGAATTCTTCTCTATAGCACATCTATTTAGCAAACATAGAGCATCCGAGCCTGGTGACAGGATAGTGATTATGGGGGTTATTACAACTTTGGAGGAGGTGTTAATCCGTCCCAAAAGTGACGGTAACATGACGGTAAAGTGACGGATATACCACCAGCCGTATTACGAGTCCATTATATCCTATGGTTAATAGAATGTAACTACTATACTCATCCATGAATCAATCAAATGCAGGCATCTCAAACATGGTTGACTCACAAGTGGAAGTACATTGAAGTCACATTTAGAGTTGGCAACCTATAATTTACTAATTCACCATAATAAATGTTGCTATCCCTTCTGCAGATGGCTCATATTTCCTCTTGTCAGTTAGAGCAGGATTGTAGAGGATGTTACTAATATTATGTAGTTTTTTTACTCATCCCTGCCCCCTACTAGAGAGTTTAAATTCACTTAACAAGGCCCATGCTTCTCTAATGAATGGACTCAAAAGGCTAACTAGCTGAACATGCAGGGGTTTATATTTTTCTCCTGTTTATATTTTTCTCCTGTTTCCACAAACTGTATTTGTTGAAAGCCATTAAAGCGCACAAAAAACCCACAAAATGCCACTTCACTCTACGTCACTCCACTCTACGCCACTCTACTTTATGCTATTCCACCCTAGCTACTCCACTCAATGCCACTCCACTGTACACTATTCCATTTTATGACATTCAAATCTACACCACTCCACTCCACTCTCAGCCTCTCCACTTTGTTATTTCACTCTATTCCACTGCAGTGGATGCCACTCCAATCTATGCCACTCCACTCTACAGCACTCCACTTCATCCTATTTCACTCAATGCCACTATACTCCACGTCACTTTGTTTTACGGACCTCTACTCTGTCACTCCACTCTAGGCCACGCCACTCTATGCAAATCTACTGTATGTCACTTGACACTATGCCACTCTATGCCACTCCAATCTCTGCTACTCTACTCTATGCCACTCCACTCTACTTTATTCCACTCTAATCTATACCACTTGACTCTACACCACTCAAATCTATGCTATTCCACTCAATGCCACTCCACTTTCTGCCACTTTCTGCCATTGCACTCTATCTTATTCAACTTTAAGCCACTCGGCTCTGCGTGACTCCACTTTACTCTTTTTCACATTATGGCACTCCACTCTGTGCCACCCCACTCTACACCACTTGACTCTTTGAATGTCACTTCACTCTATGGTACTCCACTCTGTGCCACCCCACTCTATACCACTTGACTCTATGAATGTCACTCCACTCTATGGCACTCCACACTATGCTATTCTACTCTACTCACCCTGAATATATGCAACTCTATATCTCTACTCTATGCCACTCCACTCTACGCTATTCAGCTTTCTGCCACTCCACTACATTCAACTCTACACCACTCCACTCTGCACCATTCCACTCTATGCCACTTCAGTCTACTCTGTTCCACTCTATGGCACTCCACTCTATTCCACTCTATGCCACTCAGTCTACTCTGTTCCACTCTATGGCACTCCACTCTATGGCACTCCACTCTATTGCAATCTACTGTAACACATTTTACAATAAGCCACTCCACTCTACTCTGTTCCACCCTACTCCATTCTACTCTACTCTATGACACTCTATGACACTCTATGACACTCCAATGTATGCCTTTTCATTCAATGCAATTCTACTATATGCTACTCCAAGCCACTCTACTGAATTCTATTTCACTTAACACCACTCCACTCTACTCCACTTGACTCTTTGGCACTCCACTCTATGCTGTTCCACTCTACACCACTCCAATGTATGCTATTCCACTTTACTCTCCTCCACTTTATGCCACTCCAAATGTATGCCCCTCTTTCTATGTCACTCCACTGTATGCTACTCCCCACTAGTTTAGGAAAATAGATAATATTTATCTGAATACAATTTGACCAAAACAAGTAAAATCCACTTTGAACAAGTCAAGATATCACTTTTAAAAGGTATAAATGAGTCTCAATCCTTGAAAATCAGTGGTTGTATCCTTTTAACACTCAGTACCTGGGATGCATCACAAATAGTGTCGCAAAGGGGCTGTGGAGGAGGAGATGCATTGAAAAGTAAATTTGTATACAAGCAAAAGCAAATGAGCTACAAATAATGTTCACTTTTATACCACATAGGAAAAAAACAATTAAACTGTAACAAAATTTAAAGACAAAAAATATTTATTACAAATGTATGTCAAACAAAAGCATATCTCAATATGCAAATATACAATTATATAAAGATAAAGCTGGGAAAACACAAGAAATATTTCTATACATATTTACACCTATATACAAATAAATAGACAAAGACGAACTGACACATCAGACAAGACAGTAAAACTGATCCAACTATAACAAACACAGACATATACAAAACAATTTTTTTTATGTAATAGAATACAAACAAAAAATATACACTTTCTTTTTCTGGAACTGAAATGATATTCACATACGTACCATATTATTATTCAATTCCTGATTGTGTCTCCATCTTGTTTGGAAAAAGAAAAAACATTGTATCTCGACTTCATTAGTTCATATAAACAACAAGCAGTAGTAGGAACAAAGCCTACGCGCATTTCGGCGGTAACCACCAAATTAAAAAAAACGCCTTCTTCAGGGCCATTCCTTTCCCATCATTACTGCATAATATCGCAGATTTAGTGGGTTCTCTTCTTTCCCATTACCATAAAACCTGATAGGCAAAAAATAGAACAAGATACATTTTGATCCAAATTCTTGAGATTCAACTAACCACCAGTGATTATTACCAACAGGATAACCCACCAATAAATAAATATCGTGAAAACACGAAATACCAAATACCGAAGCCAAAAAAGATTTTAAAAAAAATACAAAAAAATAAAGAATAACATAAAAAATAAAAATATAAAAAGTAATCTAATAAAGAGTAAAAAGTGAAGAAATCTCCCATAAAAGTGAAATAAGTAAGAAATTCCACACAACACCATCTCCCTTGTGTATAAAGTCACTAATAACCACATTCTTAGATTACTAAATAGATAAATAAGTAATTAAATAAATACCCGGCGATGTTGTTGCAGAGTTTCCTCGATTATAATGCAAACAGGGTTCAGTTTTGCAATTCCAACTTTCATTCGCAAGTGAAACCTTGTAAAGACACATAACCATATAGACGAGCTTACCTCACTTGGTTTGCTAAAAACCCACCAATTCACTACAAAGGGTGAAATACCTCAAGTCTCAACCACAAGACCAAGAGCAGATTCCTCTACCTACCCGAATGGTCGTTTAAAGTAGGAAACTTCTCTGGGGGTTCATCAAAATGATCCACACACCTCCTCTAGCTGCATAGAGGAAAAAAGACACAAAGTAGAGAAATTTGTCAACAATAGCTAATCCCTCCTAATCTTTCATGAGGTAATCTGTCTTTCCGCGTTTATTTCAGAAAAAAAATCAGCTCACCCAGAATCTGACCATAACAGAACATCGTGTTCTCACTATTGGTACAAGACACTACGCATATACAGCAATCTAAATCACTCTACAGATTTTTGCAAAAAAATAAAAAGATAGCGCTACACCTATATACGGGCTAGTATTCATATTAGCAAACATACCTGAACTCTCGCTAATTCTTATAAACGGCGCTGATCTCTAGCGTCCGAAGAACATGTTGTCCGATAGTGCTGACTCCATTATAAAGTCAGGCACCAAAAACCCTGTTCTCACTTCAAAAATATCATGAGACTCCTCGCGTGAGTGTTAAATTGCCGATTCACACAGGAAACAGTGTTGGCCATCTTGTAATGGCTTTGGGTACAGATATCACTAGGTTCTGATAGTACCAGAGCAGGAATGCACTCCAATACGTACACCAGTAGCCCCAATACTAATGATTCATTTATACAGTGATGAACTTCCTCGGAGGCATCAAAACAAAACTTATATGTCTTTGGGTACAAATATCCCTTAGTTCTAATAGTACCAGAGCAAGGATGCACTCCAAATACGGACACCAATAGCCCCAATACTAATAATTCATTCTTATAGTAATGGACTTCCTCGGGGACATCAAAACAAAACTTTAATGAAGATGGATAAAATAAAAAATAGACAATAAAAAATAAAAAATAAACAAAAACTCTTTGACTCACAGGTCACATACTTGCCTCACATTGACAATCATTAGGCCACCACCACTTATATTCGGTCTACTCACTTACAATCTGAAAATGACCACACGAACTATCAGATATATTATAGTGGCCATCGAGGATCAATCAGCTCTTAAAAAACCATAGGGGAAAACTTGAAAATAGAACAGAAGACTATTGATCATAGACAGAATGATCATATTCTCACAGAACTCGTGGAAAACTTCTAAATTTAGATAAAAAAGAATACTAAATACCTAAAGGGATTCAAACTAAAGCATTTTCCCAAGGCATACATTCATTAAGCCCATTACCATATGTATCCAAGATAAAAATCCAAAAAAACTCCCGCTTTTTTCTAATGTTCTCCCTTTCTTTCCCTGGTATGTCCTTAATTTTTTCCAGAATCGTCCAAGACAATTCATCCAGACAGTGTTTTTCTTTCAACCAGTGCTGTACCAAGGGAGCTCCCTCCCTCTTGTTACGAATATTGGATAGATGTTCCGAAATTCTAACTCTCATTTCACGTCCAGTCTCTCCCACCTACCCAGCCGGGCAGGGACAGGTAATCAAATAAATACAGTTTGATGTTTTACAATTAGTCATATCATTCAACTCTATACTTCCTTTGGTTCCACACTAGTAAGTCACCCACCACATCTTTAGGACATGCTTTACAAGTTCCACACTTGTGGTTTCCCCTAACCGGAGCTAGTCCAGTTATATACTTTTGACTGAATTCACTGTCTCTCGGTAGGGCTGCCTTAACCAATTTATTGCGGATGTTCTGTTTTTTCTTAAACGCCAAAATAGGTCTATCTAGAGGAGTAATGGTTTGATCACTATTCAGGATTGGCAATTACTGTTGATAATTTTCCTGATTCTGTCATTCATGTTGGAATGTTGAATAACACAAACAAGTTGTGCTTTCACTTCTTTTGTACGTTGTTGAAACATACTCTCTCTATTAAAATATTTTGCACGTTTATATGATTCCCTGATCAATCTCTTGGGATAACCCCTCAGCAACAATTTTTTCTGGAGAACATCCGCATGTATGTTGTATTCGCTAAGTTCTGTACAATTTCTGCGGATCCGGAGAAATTGACTGAACGGAACACTCTGTTTCTGGCATCTTGGATGATAGCTATCAAAATGTAGAATGGTGTTCTTTGCTGTAGATTTGGTGTATAATGAAACTTCTAGGTGAGAGTTATGATTTCTTATCCAAATATCAAGGAACTCAATTTGATCCCTACTTCTGTGAATGGAAAATTTAAGGTTAGAATCACATAGATTAATCCATTCACAGAATTCATTCAATTGTTCTTCATATCCTGACCAGATGAAAAGTAAAGCAATGCATGAATTTTTCCAGAGTAGAAAAGCATATGAGTTGTTTCTTTCCAAGCAGCAAGGCGATGCGTTGATTTCAGGGGCTCAGCCTTGGTTCCTCACTGCGATGCGAGCATATTTTGATGCCAAGGGACGATGCGTGGAAAACCCAGGAAACGTTGAGCAGAGGGAATAGGTACTCCATCGAACCGGCAGACGATGCAGTGATTTTTTAGCAATGAGGAAGGCACTGTGTCCATCTGGCAGGCATTCCTTCAAATTTTGCAGGCGGTGCATCGATTTTCTGAGGCGTCAGATTTTTTTCTCTTTGATGAATTCTTTGACAGCCCTGAGACCTCAGAACTGGAAGCAAGCTCAATACAAGTCCTGGAAGAGCACTTTTCGAGGAAGCCAGAGTCCTTCCAGCAGAGTCAGAGGTCAGCAGGCAGCAGGGCAACAAGCAGTCAAGCAGTCCTTCCAGCAAAGCAGTCCAGATGAGTCCTTTGGGCAGTCACATACTCCCTCTGACAGAGTCCAGTCGTAGGTCTGGAAGTGTCTGATTTGCTGGGGTCGCAGACCCAGTAAATTAACTCAAAAGTGCCTTTGAAGTGGAGGAAACTTCAAAGAGTGGTTTTGAAGTGTGCATGCCCCCCTTTCAACCCAGCCCTTTCTGCCAGGAGCCCTGTGTGTGGTGGGGGTGCTTTTTTGTGTCACCCTTCCTTCCCAGGGAAACCCATCTGTATGCAGATGAATGCAGCTGAGTGTCCTGTGTTTATGGCTGTCTGGGTGGAATGCACAAGGGGAGCCATCAACCAGCACAGCCCAGATGTGGATTGGAGACAGGCTGTAAGGCATAGATGGCAGTGAGGGCAGAAAAATGCCCACTTTCTCAAAGTGACATTTCTAAAATAGAAATGCAAAATCCAACTTCACCAGTAAGTAGGATTTCTCACTACCATTCCAACCATACCAAACATGACAAGGCTTCTCCTTATATCAGATATTACCACTTAAAAACATATAGGAGAATATATGATGCTAGCCTATGAGAGTAGCAGGCTTCATAGTAGTGAAAAACGACTTTAGGAGCTTTTCACTACTAGGACATGTAAAATATATAAGTACTTGTCCTGCCTTTTACTTACTGTTTTGCTTTCATTAGGACAGAGCTGAAAACAATCTTTGGAATGCACTTCTTAGTTTAAAGAAGACATTTATTATTACTTCACCATGAGGTTACTGAGAGAAGAGATTAGTAGGTTGGAGGCACACGTTTAAAAGTAGTCACAGCAATGAAAGGAACATATATCAAAGTACTTCTCTAATTGCAATGTACACAGCAAATATATGTGATTATATTACAGCATAACTTCAAAGCAAAGAATAAAAGTCAAAATTAATCACCGTAGGGCCTATCACTGATCTTCATCGTTCTTATGCCTGCAAGTTGATGACACCTGTTCAACTGCGAGAAAGAGATTTTCCACCCATACCGGAGGTCAGGTAGCTGACGTCCGCTCTTGACTGAAGTCTTGGAAAATTCCCCCTGCTGCTGCCCAGGGACACTGTTTATAATGAAAAAGCCTGCTAACAGGGCTTTTCCTCTAATAGTCAAAACATGCTGGCTACTGTACATAACCGTGTGAAAAGAACAAGCTGGAGAGTGGCCAAGTCTCCAAAGCTCGCTCCTTCCCAAGGCTGGGTAGAGACCCTTATCACGCTAGGGGCGGTGAGAACAAAATACAAAAAACACAGCTTGGTCTACCATGTGGAAAAACACAGCTCATCTGCAATGTCTCATCTGCAATGTCTAACTTCACGATAAAGCCAATAGGCAGCTGATCTGAATACAGATTGTAATGTCTAATGCCATGTTAAAGCCAATAGGCAGCTAAACGGAATACAACATGTTATGTGCTACTGATGAACATTGAACAACTAATATGCGCAGTGGTGAAACACAAAGTCAGTGGTCAAGCACAATTAATGGCATAACACTTACATAGTGCCCTGCCCTATGGGTTACCAAGAGCCTACCTTAGTGGTGACTTATGTGTATGAAAAGGGGAATTTAAGGCTTTGCCAAGTCAAAGTGGCAGTGAAACTGCACACACAGACCCCTTCCAATAGCAGACATGAGACATGGTTAAGGGGCTAGTTAGGTGGGTGGCACAATCAGTGCTACAGGCCTATCAGTAGCATTTTATTTACAGGCCCTGGGCACATCTAGTGCACTTTACTAGGGACTTATAGGTCAATTAAATATGCCAATTGGGTATGAGCCAATGCTACCATGTTTTGCTAGCCAACAAAAAGAAGGTCAGAAAAGGAGGAGGAGGAAGGCAAAGCATTTGTCGTGACCCTTCAATGAGGGCCACTTCCCAACACCACTCCACTCTATGCTTCTCCACTGTATGCCACTCAAACCCACTCAATGCCAGTCTACACTCTGTCACTGCAGTCCACACCATTCTAAGGCACTCCACATTATTTCACTCTATGCCACTCAAATCTGAGGTATTCTACTCTGTGTCATTTCAATATTACTCTCCACTCTACAGTTAGCTCCCCTTCTTGACTGAATGCTACCCCACTGCATGCCACTCCACTCTATGCCAGTCCACTCCCTGCTATTCAACTCTATGCCAGTCTACTCTATACCACTCCATTCTATACTGCTCCATTCTACAGCACTACATTCTATGCCACTCCAGGCTGCACCACTCTACTCTATGCCATTCAACTCTATACCACTCAACTTTATGCCACTCAACTTTACGCGGCTCCACTCTTCGCCACTCAACTATATTCTACTCCCTTCTACTTCACTGTCCTCTATGTCACTCCTCACTAAACCACTTCATTATTTGCCATTCTGCTCTATGTCACTCCACTCTATGCCACTCCACTCTACATTATTTTGCTGTACACCACTTGGATCTATCCCATTCAACTCTATACCACTCTAGGCCACTCCACTATCTCCTATTCCACTCTAGGCTACTTCACGGCACACCACTCCACTCTATACCACTCTACTGTATGCCACTTCACCCATGCCACTCTACTTTATTCCACACTCTGGCACCCCACTCTATGCCACTCCACTCTATGGACCTGCACTGTAACACATTATACATTATGCCACTTCACTCTACTCTCTTCTACCCTACTCTACTCTACTCTATGACAGTGCACTTTACTCTATGCCAATCCACAGTACACCACTCCATGCTACTCAACTGTACACCATTTCACTTT
Organism: Pleurodeles waltl; assembly: GCF_031143425.1. Classification (NCBI taxonomy): domain Eukaryota; kingdom Metazoa; phylum Chordata; class Amphibia; order Caudata; family Salamandridae; genus Pleurodeles; species Pleurodeles waltl. The sequence goes on along the minus strand of NC_090438.1, from coordinate 501,281,482 downwards.
ACACCCCTCCTCTCTATGCCACTCCACTCTACGCTATTCCACTATACACCAATCCACTCAGCACCATTCTACTGTACTCCTCTCAACTGTACACCACTCATCTCTATGCTACTTAACTCTACACTACATCACACCACTCCACTTTACATTATTCCATTCTACACCACTCAACTCTATGTCACTCCAATCCATGCCACTCCACTCTCTGCCCCCTCACTCTACACCACCCCACTCTATGCTATTCCACTTAACACCATTTGGCTGTATCCCACTGCATGCCACTTGACTTTATCCCACTCTATGCCACTCCATTCTACACCATTCCACTCTGCGCTATTCCATTTTATGGCACTCCACTCTATGCCCTTCTACTTTACGTCACTCTACTTTACCCTACTCCACTCTATGCTACTGTACTCTGTGCCAGTGTACTGTGCGCCACTACACTTTATGCCATTGCATTCTATGCCACTGCTCTGTACTCTGCACCATTGCACTCTATGCCACTCTACTGCACCCTGCACTAAAGCACTCTTATCTATACCACTGCGCTCTACTCTGCACCAATGAATCTGCTTCATAATAGTCCACTCCACTCTACACCACTACAACCTATGCCACTACACTCCATGCCATGAAACCGAATGTCTATGTTACACCACTGAATGACACTCCAATATATACCATTCTACCCAACCCTACTCTACACCACTTTATTCTAGCTCACATCACTCTCAATCACTCTACTGTATGCCAATATACTCTATGCCACTCCACTCTATCCCACTTGACTCTATCCCACTTGACTTTAGCCCACTTCATTCTTTGCTACTTCGCTCTATGCCACCCTACTCCATGCCACTCTACTGTATGCCGCTCTAATCTATGCCACTCTAAGCCAATGTAAAACAGTGATGCATTTACTTAGGGAATTTTTATAAAAACGTTTTCAACATAAAAGCTTAGTTACAGCATAAAAACATGGTTTAATATTTCTATACAACGCCAGCTTAAACTACACAAACATTAGAAATTCTAAAGTCAGAGTTATACCTTGAATATACAATATATTCACCACCTTCTGATTACTATCACTTCATTTACTCTTTCTATATAAAGCAAACTTAAACTCCACAAACATTTGAAATTCTAAAGTTATATTTATGACTTAAATTTACATTTTATACACCTCCAAATTTATATAACTCACACCCCTCAATAAAGAGTGTTCTCAACTTACTAGCCTTACCATACACATTATACATTATGCCACTTCACTCTACTCTCTTCCACCCTACTCTACTCTACTCTACTCTATGACAGTGCACTTTACTCTATGCCAATCCACAGTACACCACTCCATGCTACTCAACTGTACACCATTTCACTTTACACCCCTCCTCTCTATGCCACTCCACTCTACGCTATTCCACTATACACCAATCCACTCAACACCATTCTACTGTACTCCTCTCAACTGTACACCACTCACCTCTATGCTACTTAACTCTACACTACATCACACCACTCCACTTTACATTATTCCATTCTACACCACTCAACTCTATGTCACTCCAATCCATGCCACTCCACTCTCTGCCCCTTCACTCTACACCACCCCACTCTATGCTATTCCACTTAACACCATTTGGCTGTATCCCACTGCATGCCACTTGACTTTATCCCACTCTATGCCACTCCATTCTACACCATTCCACTCTGCGCTATTCCATTTTATGGCACTCCACTCTATGCCCTTCTACTTTACGTCACTCTACTTTACCCTACTCCACTCTATGCTACTGTACTCTGTGCCAGTGTACTGTGCGCCACTACACTTTATGCCATTGCATTCTATGCCACTGCACTGTACTCTGCACCATTGCACTCTATGCCACTCTACTGCACCCTGCACTAAAGCACTCTTATCTATACCACTGCGCTCTACTCTGCACCAATGAATCTGCTTCATAATAGTCCACTCCACTCTACACCACTACAACCTATGCCACTACACTCCATGCCATGAAACCGAATGTCTATGTTACACCACTGAATGACACTCCAATATATACCATTCTACCCAACCCTACTCTACACCACTTTATTCTAGCTCACATCACTCTCAATCACTCTACTGTATGCCAATATACTCTATGCCACTCCACTCTATCCCACTTGACTCTATCCCACTTGACTTTAGCCCACTTCATTCTTTGCTACTTCGCTCTATGCCACCCTACTCCATGCCACTCTACTGTATGCCGCTCTAATCTATGCCACTCTAAGCCAATGTAAAACAGTGATGCATTTACTTAGGGAATTTTTATAAAAACGTTTTCAACATAAAAGCTTAGTTACAGCATAAAAACATGGTTTAATATTTCTATACAATGCCAGCTTAAACTACACAAACATTAGAAATTCTAAAGTCAGAGTTATACCTTAAATATACAATATATTCACCACCTTCTGATTACTATCACTTCATTTACTCTTTCTATATAAAGCAAACTTAAACTCCACAAACATTTGAAATTCTAAAGTTATATTTATGGCTTAAATTTACATTTTATACACCTCCAAATTTATATAACTCACACCCCTCAATAAAGAGTGTTCTCAACTTACTAGCCTTACCATACACATTATACATTATGCCACTTCACTCTACTCTCTTCCACCCTACTCTACTCTACTCTACTCTATGACAGTGCACTTTACTCTATGCCAATCCACAGTACACCACTCCATGCTACTCAACTGTACACCATTTCACTTTACACCCCTCCTCTCTATGCCACTCCACTCTACACTATTCCACTATACACCAATCCACTCAACACCATTCTACTGTACTCCTCTCAACTGTACACCACTCATCTCTATGCTACTTAACTCTACACTACATCACACCACTCCACTTTACATTATTCCATTCTACACCACTCAACTCTATGTCACTCCAATCCATGCCACTCCACTCTCTGCCCCTTCACTCTACACCACCCCACTCTATGCTATTCCACTTAACACCATTTGGCTGTATCCCACTGCATGCCACTTGACTTTATCCCACTCTATGCCACTCCATTCTACACCATTCCACTCTGCGCTATTCCATTTTATGGCACTCCACTCTATGCCCTTCTACTTTACGTCACTCTACTTTACCCTACTCCACTCTATGCTACTGTACTCTGTGCCAGTGTACTGTGCGCCACTACACTTTATGCCATTGCATTCTATGCCACTGCACTGTACTCTGCACCATTGCACTCTATGCCACTCTACTGCACCCTGCACTAAAGCACTCTTATCTATACCACTGCGCTCTACTCTGCACCAATGAATCTGCTTCATAATAGTCCACTCCACTCTACACCACTACAACCTATGCCACTACACTCCATGCCATGAAACCGAATGTCTATGTTACACCACTGAATGACACTCCAATATATACCATTCTACCCAACCCTACTCTACACCACTTTATTCTAGCTCACATCACTCTCAATCACTCTACTGTATGCCAATATACTCTATGCCACTCCACTCTATCCCACTTGACTCTATCCCACTTGACTTTAGCCCACTTCATTCTTTGCTACTTCGCTCTATGCCACCCTACTCCATGCCACTCTACTGTATGCCGCTCTAATCTATGCCACTCTAAGCCAATGTAAAACAGTGATGCATTTACTTAGGGAATTTTTATAAAAACGTTTTCAACATAAAAGCTTAGTTACAGCATAAAAACATGGTTTAATATTTCTATACAACGCCAGCTTAAACTACACAAACATTAGAAATTCTAAAGTCAGAGTTATACCTTAAATATACAATATATTCACCACCTTCTGATTACTATCACTTCATTTACTCTTTCTATATAAAGCAAACTTAAACTCCACAAACATTTGAAATTCTAAAGTTATATTTATGACTTAAATTTACATTTTATACACCTCCAAATTTATATAACTCACACCCCTCAATAAAGAGTGTTCTCAACTTACTAGCCTTACCATATTAACTATAAATCGCCCCTTTAAAATACACTGCGTACAACTTTTCATATTACGTCACTTATAACCTGTGAAATCAAAGCATTCGTAACAACACTTATGACATCTCAAATGACATAATTTGTGAGAATACTGTGCTCAGCTCCGTAGCAAGAGAGAGGCATTTGAGAGTGGGGCTAGCCCATACTAATCTTTGACCCTACCAAGGCAGCTGGCACAGTATTTTTGAAACAAAATAAAACAAATTGCATTCACATTTGAATGGATACAGCCTAATGGTAAACAAAAAAAACTTAAGATGATCATAAGGTGAAGGCACAAGAAAAATTCATTTTTTATCTTGTTACATTTGCTGCATGTTCAAAGACTAAGTTGAAAAGTCAGGCTGTGTGCTTTGATAAATTTAAACATGGAGATTGCCTTTCTTTCTCTGACTGCAAAGCGAGAGGATTTGATAAAGTGAACAATAGCTACAATACCTAAAAATGAACTGTATAAATATTTCAACATATATCAGCAGGTATGAAAATGCAACTGGAGCACATTTTGGTTTGTATTTATGAAGTGTGATGGAGACAATGATTTTAATAGGATCGAAACAAATCTTGGTGATGCACAAATGCTAAATATTTAATTTTTTTGTACTGCGGCCTTCGTATGGCACTTAATGCACCATGTATGACACTGAAGCACTTAGGTACATGGACAGCAAGCTCCAACATATAAGGGAGTGTGTGGTTGGAAGTGTGTTGTCTTTGTTTTGTAATCCTATGTCGGACGTGTGCCCTTGTTGTGTGTATTGACCACGGAGGTGTGATTATTGTGTTATGGGACACTGCATGTAGTAGTGTGGTGGATGATGAGTTGTGAGAGATACAGGTGTCAACTTTAGAGTTTTTCAGTATGCAGTCAGCTTTGAACAGCTCTGCAGGTCCCTTTGAGGTATTTCTTATGATGATATGTTTGCTTAAACAGTTACTGCACTGGGTTGTCTAATCAGAACTTGTGTATGTAAGTGTGGGCCTGAGGTGGTTTGGTTTTAGAGAGAAAGAAGTGGAGAGATCTGCTGGATGTGCATTGTTACTATCATCTGATATATGATTGTCATTGTGAGAAACAAAATAGTGGCCATACTGTTTATACATTTGGGACCTGCAGTTGTGGACTACATTAAAGTCTTAGGATTGACCCACAGTGTGTGACAGACCTCTTCAGTTATCCCATGTCTGCTGTTTTAGTGATGACTGGCTTATTCTCTGCACGGTACTGGTGATAAATAACCCTCATATCAGATATGTCTTATGTTACAGTTGGCTGCCTACCTGTGAGTGTTATGGTATTAATATTAGTGTGGGCCAGAAAGGTTAGATATGAAATTAACATAACTAATTCCCCAGTGCCCCATAAGTGGCCCCCACTTAACTTACCTGCTTATCGAAAGTAGTTTGCTGGTTGGGTTGTTTCTAATGTGTGGATTGTAAATTGAAGATTGAGCTTCAGAGTGTGACTGTCTTTCGAGGCGTGCAATGTGTGGTGCTATAGTTGTCTTGGAAATAGCCATGTTTTCAACTGCCTTCTGAAGTGTATATGCTTCAGGATGCTTTGAATGTTGGAGGGTAGTGAGTTCCAGAGCTTAGCAGACTGTACTGAAAATTCAGTGGCTTCTGTCTGTTTCTTGTGGTAAGATGGTATGATGTTAAGTGGTGCAAGTGTGAAGCGGATGTCCTGTTTCATTTGCATTGTTTGAATTTGGCTTGTAGGTATATCAGTCCTTTTCCTTGGAGGCTCTGTGGACAATGCAAAGTGCCTTCAACATTGCCCTACTTTCTCTAGATGACAATTTGAGTGATTGCAAGACTGGGGTCATGTTTTCTCTTGGTGAAAGCGGAGAAATTTTGCAGCAGTATTCTGGATGAGTTGCAGTTTGTGTATAATGAACGCAGGTGTGCAAGGGTATAGGCTGTTGGCATGGTCAAGCTTAGATAATACAAGTATGGGGATTGTTTGCAGTTTCTGTTGGTATCCAAGGTATGGAAGGATGCAGCCTAATGTTTTCACTGTGTACAAGGTGCTGTTTGACATTATTAACATGTGATATCATAGGTCTGAATAAATGGTTACTCCTTTGTTTCTGACTTCTCTTGATATTTTTGAAGGGGCTCCACGTTCTTTAGACCCTGTGGAGGTGGGCTGACATTTTTCCATTGTCCGCTGGTCATCATCTCTATCTTTATGATACTTAGATCCTCATTATAAGTTTGTTGTCAGTGGCGGTCATACCGTCAACAGGCTGGCGGAGAAGACAGTCAAATTATGACCATGGAGGTATTCACAGCACAATACAGCCAAAGCACTGACAGCACTGCCACTGTAGTCTGACTGCCACTGACGACTGTTGCCACCTGCAGGCCGGTGGTGACCATGTTTCTGCCGGTCAGATTACCAGGTTGCACACCGCCAAGGTTTCCGCCGTGGTCACACCAACATAAAAACCCAGGTAGAAACCAACAGCATAGAAGGAGACACTCACCTTTAGGAAGACATACTCATCCGAAGCCACCATGGAACCTCAAGTACACAGTTCCCGCTGCTCCTGCTCGCCTAAAGACTCCTGAATCTGCTACAACAACAGCATCCGGAAGTACACACTCTTAACTGATACTGTTATAGATTGGCAATTTTTGTACCCTCACACAACAGACATTCGGGAAGGGGGTACGTAGGTGACACACACAAGTAACTGCACACATACATGCACACTCACCTACAGTCACACACTCACTCACACCTACACAACAAACATGCCACAGCCACCAAACACACACACACACCTACACACATGTCACTTACACACACAGGTACACATGAAAACACTGCACAGCCCCACACTCACACAGTTCCACACACCAACACAACGACTCACAATTCACAGCACAACAGCACCATCTCCAATCACTTGGCAGGAACCCACAAGGGACACTACCTGGGTAGACACCACACATACATCACAATGTAACAACAACAACAGGCAAAAAATTGCATACAAATACACAATCACATGACGTACAGATTGACCTACCACAAACACCTTATCGAACCTTTCATGCACACGACACACACACAGTCAAAGCACACAAAGCCACACAGCACATCAACAGACACAATTCAACACAAACAACACATAAAACTAACACAACAAAACCTCTTGAACACACAAATGTCCATCACACGACAGATACCATACCACTCAAATACAAAACCACTGCACACAACCTCACACACTGCCTAAACAACACACTTAGCCCAAGCAGAACACACATACAGACACACAAATATTGTCAGCCAGGAACAACTCCATACTAGAGAAAGAAATGTGTGACAAAGATGTAACCAGGTAACCAAGTGCATTTTGGTTTAAGTTATTGATAATAGTAACCTTATTGCAAAAACACAAAGGCCATAGACAAGTCCTTAATGAAAATAGTCTGTATGCACACAGTGCACAGATCTGTGTCCCAAACCTGCTCCTGACTGCCATGTTACCTCCACAGGTAGGGGTATCTATGGGGCAGGCAGGCACCTCAGGGGCTATCTGGTGGGAGAGGTGGAGGTGGGGTTTGGGCTTAGGTCTTGGAGGGGGGCCTTTGTGATCTGGCTTAGGAGGGTGGTTTGGGCTTGGACTTAGGTTTAGTGAAGGGTTGGCTTTTAGATGGAGGGGTACACTTCTTGGCAGGGGAGGGGCATGAGAACCTGCAAGGGGGGAAGGGAGGTCTTTGAGATGGAAGGGCCGGACTTGAGGAGGGTCACAGCACATTTAGGGGTACCACAGGGTGGAGAGGAGTAGGGAAGAGGGCAAACTCTGAAAGGAAAGCTTTCTTAGACACATGGCGATGGTCATAGCCAAAGGGTGTGGTTAAGGAGGGAGAGGGAGTGGTTATAAGAAGTGTTGGTGTGGATGTCTTGGGTGAATGTTTATGCAGGTATGCTTGTGGGTGGTGGGTGTCAGTTGGGTGGGTGAGTGAGGGCATTTATGTGTCTTGGGAGGAGGAGGTTAGAGGTGCTAGGGGGTGCTGTGGTGGGTGGGTGAGTGTCTGTTGGGTTGGTGACTTCAGGTGTGGTGGATGTGCTGCATGTAGGCATGTCTGTGGTTGTGGTATCTGCAGGTGTAGTGACTGGGATGGATGTCTGAGGGTCTGCTGTGGTGCTGTCTTTGGGTAGGATGGGGTAGTGGCTGGATCTATGAATGTTAGTGTTGTGTCTGCAGGTGTGTGAGGTATGCTGTCTATGATGCTGGCAGTAGTAGGGGTATCAGGGCAGGTTGTGATTGTTGCTGTGCGTGCAGGTGTATGGTGGTGGTGTGCATGTCAGTGGTGTGTCTTGTAGTGCTTGTGTTTGTCAGGGCTAACCTTGGATGTTGAGCTGGATGCATACTTGTCTGTCTGTGTAATTTGGTTCGTCTGGCTAGCGGGATTTGGGATTGAGAAGAGGAAGGTGGAGGGGGGACAGTAGACAAAGGGTGACTGACTTCTGTCAGTGTGGAGGCCAGAGCCTGAATGGTCAGCCAGTGCTCTGTTGGATCTGAGTTGCCATTTGGTGGATGGCATTCACAATGGTAAACTGATCCACTGAGATCGACCTCCATAGGTCAATAGCCTCCTCACTGAGGGCCGCAGGGCTGACAGGAGCAGAGGTGCCCAAGGCAAATGAGATGCGCACCCTCTTGGCTAAGTGGGCATGGCCAACTGGGTAGGAGATGTAGGGAGGGTGGTGGTAGTAAGGGGAGTGATGGAAATGGTGCTGGGGTGGTCCCATATGGGTCTGCCACTGCCAGGTAGTGTCCACTGGAGGAGGATTCTGAAGATGAAGATGTGGATCATGCTTCCCCGTGACACTCCCCTCACCCTGCAGTCCACTAGGACCCCCAGTGTCAGTGGTATCAGCACTCCAGGTCCCATGACTAGCAGCTCCTCATTCGACTGGGCTCTTTCTCCTTCACCTGCCGATGCTGATGCAGAGAAACAGAGAGAAAGAGAGGGTCATCACATTCTTAACATACACATACATTACACAATACACAACATTAACAACACATCTAAGTCTAATAAAGCCCCAGTTATGAACCATTTAAAGCCTGCATCATGTCACAACTACATACTTCCAACAATCCTATATGACGATAGTATCACCACAACATAAGCTAATCATTTGACAACTACATCACCATCCTATAAAATCATCTATAACACAAACTATTCACACACAAGATGAACTGGCTGCATCAAAAGTATCTTCCTATACAGATCATCATTGTGTATTAACAAATCACCCTTAGAAAATGCTGTTAACTGACAACACAATATCATGCCCAACCCTAATCCACACTTGTCCAGTCCATTACCAGCAGTCATGTTACATGAAAGTAAACTCATCTCACTTCTAATACAACACAGCGTGTAGCTTTGCAATCACATACCTAGCATGTGGCGCTGTCCATATCATTCACAATGCCAAATATCTCAGATGAAATCACTACATGTGGCATTCTCAAATTGTAAACCTCATGAAATAACATGTCATGTCATAAGAATACCTATCAAAAGTATCTTAAAAAGGGTTAGAAAGAGTTTTGCGACACACTAATCTTACTCATTGACACATAGACAAAAATTACAGGTCCAGTAATAGGGGCCTGCTTAGCACATAGGACACACCCATAGATAACCACAGGGAGCATACCAACACCTTCAATACAATGGACACTAATCATGTACATAAACGCCACATACTATTCCACTGTTCATGCTGAGTATAAACTTCAACATGAATACATCAAAATACCTACATAACTAGCAAATGTACAGACATGTGTAACCTAACACTTTAGGACTGAAGTAACACTGACATAATCCACTACTAATGTAACCATGATTGACACATACACCTAGAGTCCAGCAAACTGACAGACACCATATCCCAATGCACCCAACATGTGTTTGACAAATGGAACCCCAGCTACACTGTTAAGTGAGGCAGAAATGAGCTGAACAATTACAAAATCTGCCTTAACTGCCTCAGATTAGCAAAGATAAGTCTGGCAAAGTAGAGGCCTCAACATAGACACAAAGTACAATAGATACATGATGTAGGCAAAAAACAGTGTATGTTGTACCCATATGGGTGTGGTACGGCCCTTTGTAGCTTGGACAAAATACATGGCCTAAGGTATCAGTAGGTCAGCTACTTACCTTCTCAACATCATATACATGGTACAAAACGTTTGAAAACACATCAATGATATGTCTAGTACTGTTAATGCTTTATCACCACCATGCTTTTCACTATGTAGGATGTCACCCTGATCAAACATCACAATTGCCCCTGATCAAACATCACAATTGCCAATGTATAGTTCAGCTACAACAATGGGGACACCTCAGAAGGAGTATAGTAAGTATGCAATGTCACATTCCTATTTGGGAAGACAGCCTTGCATGAAGTTTCTAATTATTTCAGGGCACAGGATTACTTGGCCCTGTTAATCATCTATCAAACCCCATGTTGCACACAGAGCTAGATCCAGTTGAATAGGACTGGTCAGAAACCCAACAGCTGGACAACTTACCATTTCGGTATATGGACTGTGAAACAGTAGGTGGGAAGGATGACACTTCAGGTTACACATATGTATGAAAGTGTAGAGGTACACTTATGACACTCAAATGTGCATCGACACATGCTGTCATACTATGTAGTTAACATTGGTGAGCAACATGTCGCATACAGAATACTATGTCCACATCTGCTTATCAAACCTGGCAACTGTAGTACTATGTCTCCCTAGGAGACCCTTTACCTGTACCACTTACCACACTGTCACAGCTGAGAAACTTAGACATCATACATCTAACTTGCATTGGCATAAACATATGCTAAGTCAGTACTTACCCCGTTGTGACTGCTATGCTGCCCTCAAATGCCCATCCACCTCAGAGTAGGCCACTGCCAAAATGCAGGCCATTAGGGGGGTCATGGTCTGATGGGCAAACCTCCCTCATTGGAAGGAAATCCCCAGGTTGTCCTCGGCAGTCTTCCGGCCCTACCATCTCTGGTTTTCTCACTGCTTCCTACAATGGGTGCTCCGCCGGCTGTGTTGACCCCGAGGGTCTGCACTTGCATAGCGATGCCATGCCAGATTCCCTTTTTTTGATGGGTGTTGACCCGCATGGATGACACAGACAAAAGCAAAAGGTTATGTCCACATGCACCATACCAACACAAGTGAGCAGAACAATTCAGTGACAGCGAGTAGGCAAACATTACAATCCTCTCAGTTCATACTCATGCACAATTCATCATCTGCTGGCTTCAACACCTTGACAACTTCACATTTCAGGTACACCATCTTACACACCAACTTTCACACATTGTTATACAATTGGACTCACCTGCTCCTCTGGTGCATCACATAGCTGTCCATAAAGGGTAGGACCTCCTCCACAAGCTTGTCCAGCTCTTCTGGGGCGATGACTGGGGCCCTATCATCTGCAGGATGTAGCATGATAGCTCCCAGAGGCAGTACACAGCAGCCCAGGTAGTAGAGGTCTTGCTGGCAGCAGTGTCAGAAGTCAAATGAGCGATACTACAGAAGATGGTGGTCACGTCTACCACGTACAAGACCGTCACCACCGGCAGACATCACCATTGGCCCAAGTCAAAAGGCAGCAATGTGTTCTAATGGCAATTTATACAGAGGTTATGACCACCTATGGCCTTGACCATATCAACTGGCGAAGTTCGTTCACTTCCACATGTCCAGTACAGTAGGTCAGACAGCTACCATTTGGAGCACATTTCATGTATGGAAATGTTTTGAATCTGCATCATTAACAAATCTCAATGTTGTGCTAATTACCAGTAAGTACGACCTTCAGGTTTATTGGTCTATTTGTGCATGTGAGTAGTTAAATCAGTGTAACAGAGGGATTTGTGCTGATCCCAAAAAGGTACTCACCCAAAAAGGTATGTCAAATAATTGCTGCCTGCTCCATGCTCCACAATCTTGCCTTGAGACTTCAGATACCATTCCTACCAGGTGAGGGGGAGCCAGCAGAACCCATGGGTGGAAATGCAGAATTGACAAGTGATGATGAGCTAGAAGAGGATAAAGCAGGAGACTTCAGTGCAGATCTCATCAATCAGTACTTCAACTGAATCAAGGTATGTGATGAATTCTTGATGCAGTGATTTATAGTAGTAACCTAGGGTTGATGGGTACCATGTCACCGCCTTTTTACCATCAGCTATGAGGTATTATGTAGCTCCAAAGCCTATGAGTGAGTTGTGCATGCAGACTGTAATATGTGAACAGAGCAAAGTGGTCTACAGTGTCATGTTTTGTTAATGCACATGTAAAGTCACTCTTGTGAACATGACATGTCTGAATTTAGGAATGTTTTCTGCTATTTCATATCTCTTATCTATCTCAGGCACAGATTTCCTGAGTTCCCATTTGGTTCCTCATCATTGGCAAGACACAGACAGTGTCAAAAGCAGATAGGAATTGTAGGCACACATGAGAAGTGGACATGGCTGAAATCAGGCAATGAGTATGTGGAGTGTAAGTAACATGGCCAGACTGTCAGGACACCGTGGTGGAACTATGTTTACACATCAAGATAACCTGTAGGGTACTGGAGGTAGTCAAGTGGTGTAATTTGTGTGTCCATATGTGCCTGCCATGTGTGAAAAGGTAGAACCATTGCCTCTACCATCACAATGGTTTTTGTTATATGTAACCTACCTTGGAACTAGCTGGCAGTGTGTTCCTACGTTGCAGACCAATGCGCAGGTCTCTGTGGACTGACATAGGTGAGTGGCTAGCCAACAGATATGTGACTAAGGTAAGTGAAAGATCCCTGGACTGGAGACATCAGTACTGATATTGGTCTGTATCATGGGGTATATATATATTAGGAAGCTAAGATATGGTTATGTGATAAGGCTTTACCAGGTGAAACAAAGGATCAATCTATATGCCTTCCGGCTTGTAGGAAGACTGACATGTCCTTAACTTATGTGTCCTGTGGATTAGTAGTGTCTGACACCTTAGCAAACATCCTCATGTTACTATCATTTTTACTCTATGTGCTGTTTGCATGTCTACCAATAAATGTGCGTAGATGTAGCATACAACAGTTTTTTAATCTGTCCATGTTGGAATTCTAATGTAATGAGACCCCTGCTGATAGAGTCCACATGTGATGTCCATAACATAGGTTGTACAATACAGAGGGACATATTGATAGTGAAATTGCCATGCATAACAGTTGTACATGGTTGATAAATGACACATACACAGGACCTGTGTTCAAGTGTGAGTTATTGTGAACAGTACAACAATATGTGTGATTAGTAACTAACAAAAAACACAACATAAACAGTGAAGGGTTCCGTCATCGTGGCTGGAATCATGAGGGTAGCTGCTACACCATTAGGATATACAAGTCCAGTGTCCTTATATCACAAACAATGGAGCTTGGTTTCATAACAGTTAAAAGGGTGTATTAGTGGCACACAAGGAGAACACATCAGGAGAGGTTCACTAACTGGAAGTGGGTTTGGTCTTCGCATCTGCTCCTCCTGGATGTCTGGGTGGACATCCACTTTTGTGGTTGGTTCCTCTGCTACAAGTGTTTGAGGCATGTCCTTTCCTTGGCAGGGCCTTAATTCCACTAGCAGCCACAGAAGTTAAAGGGCCTGAAGACTCATTACTAGTGGAAGAGGCCTGATCTTGTGCTGCAGTCCTACTCAGGGTAGTGTTGATGTCCTTCAGCACCCCAGCAATGGAAGCCAGGCAGACATTTTGTGCCCGCCACTGCTGCATGACCTCTTGGTGGTGCTCCCTCTGCAGTTGTTTGATTTTCCCCATCATGGTGATTATCTGGCCCGTCATGCCTTGGGAATTTTGGTATGCTCCCAAGACTTGGGCGATGGTTTCCTGGTCAGTATTGTTCCTTTGAGCCTCCATCCTCTGGCCCATACCATCCCTCCCACATGCCCATCCCCCACATGCTTGTGCTCCTAGCTTAGTGTGTCCACTCCAGTGGTGGCAGGATCACCATTGTCAGGGCTGACAAGAAGAGAAGCTAGTACCTGCACTGTGAGGCACACAATGGATGATACAGTCCTTGGGAAACATGTTTGGGGGTGAATGGTGGCCTGTGATGTAGCTGCAACAGTGCTGGGAGGAGTCGATGGGGCGGAGTGAGGCTGACAGGTGTTGACTGACCAAGTGTCCCTAATGGGCCAGCTTTCTCTTCAGTGTCCACACATCCAGGGGTGTTGTCCTTACTGGGGCCTTCATCCAGAGGGGTTGTGGCAGTCTCTTGTATCCTATCCATGGTGACATTGGCAAGGTTACCTGCGGGAGAAGTGGAGCCAGTTGTTGTTACATTTAGGGTATTGTTGATGTTGTGTGAGATGCAGACAGTGCCTTATCATGAACACCGGAAATGACAATGGAAGCTGCTGCACAATCTTCCTTTGTACAACATGAGACTCTGCAATTTTAATCCCATACACCATGCTTGTAGCTGTTAAACTATGTTGGTAGTGATTGGACTGCTCATACCATCTTATGTTGTCTGATTATTGACATAGGTATTCACCTTTGTTGCCTACTGAAGTGTCTCACATGATACAGGGCATAAAAAAGAGGTATACAATGCATAATAGTGTTAGAGTATTGACACAGTATGGGAGAAAGCAATAGACATTGACCTGAAACTGGGTATACTGCATGTGCATCCAATTTGGCATCTAGATTTCTACCCCAGGTTGGTATATTTCAATCTTAGGAATTTTTATTCTAAGGGCATTGTGATTGGCACTCAGCTATAGCTATGTTTTGTTTGGGATGATACTGGGAGTGGACCATTGCATTGCTGGCATTGCCATTCACTGTTTCACACTTGCACAATCAAGATGGCTCATATTAGTATCTAGTTTCACATGCATGTCAGCTCACATTTGGTGCACTGTTCAGATTTCCATAATGGTAGGATATTACATTCAAGGAATTGTAGTGCTATGAGTTGCCAGTACTGCATGTGCCATTTCCAAAGGATGTGGAGCCAGGTGAATTTAATAGGCATGTGACATGCCAGAGAGGGGGATTGGAACATTTGGACAGAGGTATAGTGGGTGGTATGTGAATTGGGTGGGTTAGGGTGATGAGGGAGCATGCAGGACATGACAATTGGTGAACATGGATTTTGTGGGGACTTACCAGACTCCATTCTTCCAGGTATTCCTGTCAAGCCCTCAGGATGCAGTATGTCCAAGACCTTCTCCTCCCAAGATGTGAAAGTTGGGAGAGGAGGTGGGGGCCACCCCCAGTCTTCAGTACCGCCAGCTAGAACTTGGATGCCATGGAATGTACCTTCCTCTGAGGTCGTTCCACCTCTTCCTGATGTCCTCTCTTGTGTGTGGATAGCTGTCTAAAGAATTGACTGTGTCAACTATTCTTTGCCACAACTCCATGTTTCTGGCAATTGATGTTTGCTGGACCAGTGCTCCAAACATGTGTGGCTCTACCCTGACAATTTCACCCACCATGACCTAAATCCCTCATCCATGAAACATGGATTTTTTTGTGGGGACATGGTAGTGGTGATGAAGACGGTGTGGTAGTGTTCAAAGAAAAAATTCTGTAGTAAAAGGTAAATGGTAAGGTGTAGGTGCTGTGATGTGAGTGGGTGACGATTGTTATGGCTCATGTCCGGTAGTAAAATGTGTGTTGTGTGTGTTGTGCAGGTGTGTGATGTGTGCAATAGTGACATGTATGTGGAAGCCTAATGTTTGTTTTCTATTTCTGTGAACAATTTAGCTCATCTGTGGCTGTGTGTGGCAGTCAGGTTGCAAAGGATTGAGGGTTGTGTAGGGATGTGTTATATAGTGCAGTGTGTAGATGTGTGGATGTGTGTTAGATGTGGGATATTCAAACTATGCAATGTGGTGCTGTGTTCATTTCATTGTGAGTTGAGACTGCTGCGGATCACACTGCCAATGGTTTTCCACCATAGAAGAACCGTTGTTGTGATTTGTGGATCATAATCTGATGAATGGATTTATGTCGGGCTGGTGGTACTGGTGGGGGCCTGTCTCTTTTATATCCTCCATTATCCTGGTGGTTTCAGAAATCTGGCTGTTTTTAGGCAGACTTCTCAGTGTAACTCTTAAAACGGCTGTCAGGTTACCGCCAACATGGCAGTCTATTGCGGCCGCCACTGTGGGGGTCTTACCTTCGGACTGCCAAACTCGTAATAGGCCGTTAGTTTTAGATGGTTATTCGTCACCTATCTGTTTATCGTCCAAAGGCAGTCAATCAGGTTTTTTATTTTAGAGGACTTCAGACCATCCATTTGTAAACTAACAGGTGAAATTGAATGATTTAGTCAAGTTTGGTAAGTGGATTAGGTAGATGTTGAATAATAGATGTGATATGATGGACACCTGAGGGACGTCAACGTTTTGTCTAAAAGAAGCTGATGAGAAAGATAGTACCAACACTTCTTCAAAGTCACAGCTGAGAGGCCAAGAATTCAATAGGCATTAGCCTGAAGTCCATCTCACCTCTCACATATGGTGTGTCAAACACAAATTTGCTATGTGAAAAGATTGAACTGTACAGGACATTGAGTCGTATTGTTCTTAAGCCAGCAACTTTCATGACCTTTTTCACTCCTGACAAATACGTGGTTGTCAGTATCTAAACCTGGAAACCATTCGGAAGCATTGTCCAATCAGGAAATGCCAGATTCCGACATGGCATAGTGCTTTGATTAGCTTGCTGGGCTGGGGCAGAATCATAAAAAGTCTGGCATGGCTTACATTTGGCTGACAATGCTCCAGCCTACATTGGCCTGTTGTAAAATATACCCTGGTGAGATAATGTATCTATTGTAGAAATCTTGTTTTTGTTTCCGGAACCAGATAGTTTGTTGGGATAATGTGCCAGCTGCAGAGGGCTACAAATACCAGAACTAGCAGTAGTGTAAATAGGAAATGACTCAACATAGGGCCTGGTTTAGATTTCGGAAGAAGGGTTACTCTGTCACAACCGTGACAGACATCCTGTCTGTCAAAATCTAAATCCCATAGGAAAAAAAATTAATTTAAACTTTGCCGGACGGGATATCCATCACTGTTGTGACAGAGTAACTTATCCATCAAAATCTAAATCAGACCCATAGCCTCCCATGTCACAAAGGGCTGCTAAAACAAACTAGTTATCTTTCACAAATAGATGAATATCTAGCTAACCCTGTCTGGGTCAACACTCAGGTTAGATCTGCTCGAACCAAATGTTGTGGAAACCATAATCAGGTATCTGAGATTGAAAGCATTTGTATTGTAATTAACCTCTCTAAAGATTCCCACAGTACAAAGACTAACATTTTCTGATTTTTATATTTTGTAATTTAAGATCTGTGTACTATGAATTAACTTTTTGAAATGTATTGACTCTTTTAAAATTCTACTTTATCTCAATCTAATTTATGTTAAATGAATATAAATTACTTAGTGAACATCTGGAGTAGTGCTTTTATTGTGAGAAGTGTAGGAACACTGGGTGATAAAAATGTAGTGGCTCCTCATAGATTCTGGAATTTTACTTTTGCAGAAATATGATGGAGATTTGTGATTTAGGTGAAGTTCGGTGTTTGCAAGGCATTCGGGGTAAGAATAGATATTGCGATGCATGAAAACCACACCACAGCAGACTACACTAAGGGCCAGATGTATGTAGGTTTGGCTTTAAGAGTTCCAAGTAGCAAATCTTAGTTACTCACTATTAGGAAATTGCAAACTGGGATGTATAACAGTGTGCTTAACACTTTGTGATTTCCAATGGGGTTGCAAATGACCTACCTCACCAATATTCTTAAGGTAAGTTGCAATTTGCAACCCCATTGGGAATGGCCACACTCACAGGGATGGTGGCCTGCTGAGGACAACAGACCACCAAGTCTGTGACTGCTTTTTAAATAAAGTATTTTTTTTAATGCAGCCCATTTTCCTTAAAGGAAAATAGGAAGTATTTCAAACAAAAAAATGAAAAGTTTTCTTTTCATTTTTTTTCAGAGTTGGCAGTGGTCCGTGGGACCACTTGAAGCTGGTGGTAACTGCAAATGTTTTGCGACCACATTCACTGTCACAAAACACTCTTATTTGGGCCTGTGAGTCACTATGAGGAAGGGGTGCCCTTGGCATGCCCCTTTCTAATAGCAACTAGCAAACCTATTATGCGAGTCAATAACAGGTTACTGACTAATAGAATAGGACTGTTACATGGGGAAAGGAATTTTCCTGGTTGCACATGGCCCCATGTGTGGGCCTGGAAGGTTTCCCTGGGTGCTGACCGAGCCTTGGCCTAAATACCTGAGCAACCCAAATCACCAGAATGGGTCCATTTGCAAGTCAAACCTCCTTATGTTACCATGTGCCTTCCGGAGCCTTTCCTTTCATGCCCCATAGCCCAGCCACACAAGTGAGGTAATATTGTTATCAAGAGAAGTGTAGAAATGCTTCTGGTAGGACATTCATGGATCTCCTCCATTAGTGTGGTCTGCTTTCACTTTTGCTTGCTCTGTAACGTCAGGGAGAATAACGTACTGCGCAATACAGCAAAACAATAAATCAACTCGGATGAAGCAGTTCCCTCGCTTCCCGACTTTGATCTTGGATATAAAAATGTTTTTGATGTTTTTAACAGAAACATTTTCTTTTCCAGTACTGTGGACAACCTGTTGAAGCCCACCACACTGTGAAGGTAGTGTTGTGGACGTCAATGGGTCATCTGCTTTAATGTAGTTAAAACTCACCAAAACCATGCAGTCTAATATACTGCCCAATAAGAACTGACAAAAAGCTGCAAGAATATGATGATGATGCTCCACTAATGTCTATGCTCCATAATCGTAGGGAACTTCTCCAGGTCCAGACAGCTCCCAGGATGGTAGGCTTATGGTATAGGGTAACAGCAAAAAGCACAGTCGGCAAAGATGGATGGCAGGTGCTGCCATGCCCAATCAGAGAGAAGAGAAAGTTTTAGTTGCCATACATTGTCTATGGAGAGTAGGGCTAGAGAGAAAAACAAATATATTGATACACACAGCAAAAACAGAAGAGAAGAGAGCAGAAAACAGAAAAGTGTAATGGGGAAAGGTTGAGCGAGACAGTGAGGACAGATATTAGTGGATAGGGAGAGAATAGAGAAGATAAGGAAGAGCTTAAGGGAGCAAAATGAGAGCTAGATATGCACATTGGTAAACAGTGATGCCTGAACACAATCCCCAAGGCATCTTTGCCGCAAGAGGGCTGCTCAATGGTGTAACTTGTGCCTGGAGGTGCTTACAGGCAGCTCCTCATTCCCACTTTGTGCAACGCACACATTGGTGACTGGGGAAGCCTGAACTCCGTCCCCCAGACAGCTTTGCAAAAGGAGAGGTGCTCGATGGTGGAACTTGCACCCGGAGGCGTTTCAAGGCAGCTCTTCATTCCTGCTGCATGGGACGGGTGCAGGACACTGGGCGAAGACTGGGTCAAGAGCGGGCCCTTCAAAGGAGGCTAGGATGGGTCATCCCCCTTAGATTTTTTATTATTCATGGGACTACCTGTGCGCTTTCTGTGAGTATCCATTTTAATAGTTATTGGGAAGCATAAACCAGGCTAAGGAAATGGTAACGTCATCAATGCCCATGATGTAACTTCTACTATTGCCTCAGATCTGTCTTCAGTTTTGGGGACTATAAATGGAAAGAGTGATGTGGTTTAGGACAGAATTGATAAAGCCCATCGGAAGTCATTGGGGGGCCCGCAGAAGTGGTATAATTACTCATTACAGCAAAAAGTCCCTCCCTTAAGCCTGTGGAGAACACTGAGGTGGTGAACAGTCCCCCTAACAATAGCATAGTAGTGGGGAACCCTTTTGTTGCTACTGGTGCTCAGATGGAATGGTTTGAGGTAGACGCTACAAACAATCCTCCTGACAAAAAGGAAGAGGAAGGTCCTGCAGGACAATTTAACATGGAAAAAAAGGAGATCGAACTCTCCCCAACAGACTACCGGTGGAAAGGGAAAGCATAATCTGAGCAAGAACCTGGGCATGGCG
This sequence comes from Pleurodeles waltl, assembly GCF_031143425.1. Taxonomy (NCBI): domain Eukaryota; kingdom Metazoa; phylum Chordata; class Amphibia; order Caudata; family Salamandridae; genus Pleurodeles; species Pleurodeles waltl. Next base: position 501,261,277 of record NC_090438.1, on the reverse strand, counting down.
GGTGGGGTAGAGCTGCGGCAGGGGAGCTCAGGCATCTGGGGCTTCTTTCCAAGAGCAGTGTAAGGACTTTGTAATCAACTTGGATTAAAAATTGAAATTATTTTATGCTATTATTTTATCAGCCTTCTGCCCAATTGCATTTTCCTGTTTCTGGGAACAGGCTTAGAGGAAAGGATATGTGCAGAAGTCCCAGTTTGCAACTTATAGTAGTTTTGCTCTACTTTCTGAGTAGGATAATCTTGATTGACATCCTGGGGCACAGAGGGAAGCTTGAAAGATCAGGAGGAAGGGGAAGCATGCAGAGGTTCAGGAGGTGGGGTTGAATTCTCCTTGTCTGAATATAGTGAGTAAGTCAGGGGGGAGGAAATTGAGGATGCCACGAATGGGGCTTAGGAGCATCTCAGGCCTGCTTTATAAATTTTACAATCTAGACTGGAGGGAATTTGAAAATAATTATGATATAATTTTATTACAGGGAACATGGGAGATTGCCAAATTTCAGATTGATGGCTTTCATTCTTATTGCTCTCCGGTGGTCCCATCGATTAGGGTACGTCTGAAAGGTGGTCTTACTATTCTGATCTCTGTTGGTTTGTTGGGTGCTTTAGTAACTTATTTGTATTCCTCTAGCTGGTTTTATATTCTCCAGGTTTCATTAAAAGTTTTTGGGAAGGTGATTATCCAAAATGCCTACTATAATATTTTTGATCATGCAGTGACCAAAGTGGTAGAAGAGCTGGAGGGGGTGATGGAGAAGGCTCTGGCCCAAGGTAACCAGCGCAATATGTTAGTATCGGCAGGGGATTTCCATTTAAAGCTTTGCAAGTTGTGTAATACAGCAGTATGCAGGCTGATTAGCCCAAAAGGTGATCTGAATACACACTGTCAACACACACTGTATGTATATAAGTTTCAGAACTACTTAAGGTGAAGAAAGGGAAAGCAGATATTGATCATTCTGCCTGGTTTAATAAGGCATGTATGGTGGTTCATCAGCAGCTACAAGGGGCCCTCAAGATGGTGTCAAGGGATAAGGGGTAAGTCAGAAAGGCCAGGATAATTTATTGGGACACTCTGGTGGTAAGAAAAACTGAGATCCAGAAATCTGCCTGGGAAGTTTTAGACCACACCATGATGCCAAGGGACCAGGCTTGTTTCTGGAAAATTGCCAATCACCAATTGTTCAATGCACAGAACCCCTTGGGGGTAGAATGTTGTATTCTGAGTGACAACTGCAAAAAACTCTTTGGACAAGGAAATTTGGAGGCTACTTGTGTTGGGATTCCTCAGAGGGTAGTAGTGTGAACCAGGTTCTGAGGGACGAGCTAGCAAACTCTATAGTTTGTGGGGATGTCATGTCTGTGATCCAAAAATCTTTACCCAATAAAGTGGCCGACCCTGGTGATCTATGGAACATTTTAAGCTCAATATTGATTTCTGATGCCCCTTCGTTACCAACGTTCTTCGAGCAGTAGCATGCTGGCCTGTGCTGTGCTCTTGGCAGGATGCAGTATTAGTGCCTATCTTTAAGAAGGTGAATAAGGCAGATCCGGCCTGTTATAGACCAATCTCCCTTTTAGATGGTACATCTAAGACTTTAGGGCGAGTTGTTTAAACCCATCTAGAAGCATGGGCAGAGGAACAGAAGATTGTCTCCTCAGTTCAATTTGGCTTTCACACTGAACTGGGCACTGTGGATGACATGTTAATTACATGTGGGGTGTTTTGCACTTAGGGCTTATGGACATCTCCTGGGCATATGACAATGTGAATCATGTCAATTTGTGGCCATTGTTGGCCGCAATGGGGTGGGCTCAGCCATGATTGATGTAATGAGAAGGATGTACTCTAACACTTGTATCAGGATCAAGCATGGTAAGAAGGGAGAGTGTACTGACCATATTTTAACATCTAGGGGGGTCAGAAAAGGCTGTATATTGACCCTGTTCCTCTTTTTACTATACATTAATGAGTTAGAAGCTTGGATACCAAGGGCATTGATTTTCCAAAGGTTGGGGGCCATCAGGTACTGTGTCTCCTGTATGCGGATGATGTGATACTTATGGCCCAAATGGCAAATGGTCTCCAGAGACTGTTGGATGTGTTTACAAATTTTATGAGGGAGCTGGACCTTAAGGTCAATGTTGTTAAGTCCTTCATGATGATTATGGGGGCATAAAAAGGATGCATTCTAGAAGCCACACAGTGGAGTAGGCCAGTCTAATTAGAGTACCAAGATTTAATTATCTAGGCATTTCCTTTGATGAAGCCCTCACTTGGAGGCACCTTATGAAGATTAGGACAAACCAATTTCAAGGGGCTGTGGAAGCAATTTTTTGCATTTCAGCAACATTAGGGTTTACAAAGATTAGAGAAATGCTACTCCTGTATGAATGTAAATGCTTCCCAGTTGGGTTATATGGGGGAGGAGTCTGGGATTATGCAAATGCGAGTTGCTTTCAACTAAAGGAAAACCATTTTATAAGTCATATTCTCCAGGTTCTCCAATCTACAACCACATTTAACGGCAACCAGGAATTGGGTTTGAATTTTCTGGGGGGACACGGTCCAGCTTGCCCCTCTGTTACTTTGGTTTAGGACCTGTCTTACCCCTGAGCTTGCATGTAAGAGATCTATTGTTCTCTAAGTCACATAAGATATTTTTATTACCTTTTTTCAAGTGTATGGATTCAATAGAAATTGCCATTGCTATGGTGAATTTTATAAGGTGTGTGCTAGGGATTAGGAGAATGCAAACTAAGGGGCAGATTTATACTCTGTTTGTACTGAATTAGAGCCATTGGTTTGTTAGGTTAATTCAGTTCAAACCTAACTCCATATTTATATTTTGGTGCTAGACATGTCTAGAACCAAAATATTGGAGTTAAAGTCATTTTTTAAATGTGTGAACCTACCTTCAATCAATCAATCAATCAGTATATTTATAAAGCGCACTACTCACCCGTTAGGGTCTCAAGGCGCTGGGGGTGCTACTGGTAGAAAAGCCACATTTTGAGGCGCTTCCTGAATGTTAGGAGGTCCTGGGTCTGGCATACCTGGAGAGGTAGTGAGTTCCAGGTCTTGGCGGCGAGGTGTGAGAAGGTTCTTCCTCTGGCGGTGGTGCGGTGGATGCGGGGGATGGCAGCAAGAGCAAGGTTGGCAGAACGAAGATGGCGTGTGGGAGCATGGAAGGTAAGTCTGTTGTTGAAGTAGGCTGGACCAGTGTTGTAGAGAGCCTTGTGTGCGTGGGTCAGGAGTTTGAAAGTGATCCTTTTCGGTACAGGTAGCCAGTGTAGGTCTCTGAGGAGAGGGGAGATGTGGTTGTGGCGCGGGACGTCAAGGATGAGGCAGGCCATTGTGTTCTGGATTCGTTGTAGCTTGGATTGTAGCTTGGCGGTTGTTCCTGCATATAGGGCGATGCCGTAGTCCAATCTGCTGCTGACCAGGGTGTGAGTGACGGTTTTCCTGGTCTCGACGCGGATCCACTTGAAGATCTTGCGGAGCATGCAGAGAGTGTTGTAGCAGGAGGAGGAGATTGCGTTGACCTGTTGAGTCATGCTGAGAGTGGAGTCCAGGATGAAGCCCAGGTTGCGAGCATGTGTGGTGGGTGATGGTGCGGTGCATAGGGAGTTGGGCCACCTGGAGTCGTTCCATGCTGAGGGGTTGGAGCCGAAGATGACTATCTTTGTTTTATCGGTGTTTAGTTTGAGGCGGCTAGATTCCATCCAGTTGGAGATGGCATGGAGTCTGTTGTGTAGGTTGATTTTGGCAGTAGTGGGGTCTTTCGTGAGGGAGAGAATCAGCTGGGTGTCGTCTGCGTAAGAAACTATGTTGATGGAGTGTGTCCGTGCGAAGTTGGCGCGAGGGGCCATGTAGACATTGAAGAGTGTTGGGCTGAGGGAGGATCCTTGAGGGATGTCACAGATGATCTTGGAGGCCTCTGACAGGAATGGCGGAAGGCGGACTCTCTGGGTTCTGCCGGTGAAAAATTAAGCGATCCAGTTGAGAGCCTTGTCGCGGATTCCGGCGTTGCGGAGACGTGTGCGGAAGGTGTGATGACATACAGTGTCGAAAGCAGCAGAGAGGTCCAACAAGATGAGTGCTGCGGTTTCTCCTTTGTCGAGCATGGTTCTTAAGTTGTCTGTGGCAGCGATGAGTGCGGTCTCAGTGCTGTGATTTTTCCAGAATCCGGTTTGGGAGGTGTTGAGCGCCTTGATGTCTTCTAGGAAGTGGGAGAGCTGAGTGTTGATGACTTTTTCGATGACCTTGGCCGGGAAGGGGAGGAGGGAGATTGGCCAGTAGTTCTTTGGATCATCTGGGTCCGCCTGGGGCTTCTTGAGTAGTGCGTTGACTTCTGCGTGTTTCCAGATTTCCGGGAAGGTGGCTGACTCGAAGGAGCTGTTGATGGTGTTGCAGAGGTGGGGGGCGATGATGTTGCTAGCTTTATTGAAGATGTGGTGAGGGCAGGGGTCCGATGGAGATCCGGAGTGGATGGAGGCCATGGTGTGAGTGACAATTTCTTTGTTGACGAGGGTCCAGATGTGGATGAGGTTGGTGGTGCTCAGGGCGTTGGGCTCATGGATGTTTGTGGTCTGTTTGGGATTGAAGCTGTTGTGGATTTCTTCTATCATGTGGCGGAAGTGGGAGTTGCAGAGCTCTTGCGAAGGAGGGGGTTCATTGGAGCAGGTCTTGGGGTTTGAGAGTTCTCTGACGATGCCGAAGAGTTCTTTATTGTTGTGGGCGTTGTTGTCTATGCGGTTTTTGAAGTGGATTCTTTTGGCGGTGCGGATCAGTTGGTGGTGCTTGCAGATGGACTCCTTGAGTGCGATGTGGTTGGGTTCGGTAGGATCCATGCGCCAGGCCTTCTTTCTTTTGCGGATTCTCGTTTGGAGTTCTGAAGAACAGGGGTGAGCCATCTGGCCTTGGCGCTGTGCAGGGTGTTTGATGATTTATTGGGCGGCGCAAGGATGTTGGCGCAGTTTGCTGACCAGCGATGCAGGTCGGTGGCGGCTGTGTCGGGGTCCGAGATTCCTGGTGGTGGGGTCTGGGCGAGGGCGGAGATCAGTTGCTCTGTTGAGACTTGTCCACAGTTGCGTCGGGGGGGTTGTATGCAGTGGTGGTGAGTAGTTGGTTTCTGGTAGGAGAAGTGGATGCAGCGGTGGTCTGTCCAGTGGAGCTCAGAGGTGTGGCTGAAGGAAACGTGGTTGTTGGCAGCGAAGTTGGGGTTGAGTGTGTGGCCTGCAATGTGAGTGGGTGACGTGACGAGTTGTTTGAGGCCGAGGTTAGCGAGGTTGTCCAGCAGGTGGTTGGTGTTAACGTCGTTGTTGCTTTCTAGGTGGAAGTTCAGGTCTCCGAGGAGGATGTAATCTGCTGAGGCGAGGGCCTGGGCACTGACGACATCGGCGATGGTGTCGCAGAATTGTGCTCAGGGGCCTGGGGGTCTGTAGATCAGTGTTCCTTTGAGGGTGGTGTTGACATTGACATAGATGTTGAGGTGGAGGTGTTCGGCGGAGATGAGGGTGTCGGGGGTGCTGGTAGAGACTTTGATGGTGCTTTTGTGGACTATGGCGATTCCTATGCATCAATGAGATGCAAGGTGGGTGTTCCTGCCCAAAAAATGACTCTACGGCCCTAGCGCCTTATTTATCCTCCCATGCAAAAATGGTGCATGGAGGGAGGGGGGCTTACATAATGGCGCTGAGCATGCTTAGCGCCATTAGTTACTGCCTGGGACAGGGCAGGTTTTAGGGGAACTGTGGGCCCATTCCCATGATGGAACAACACCGAAAGAGCCCACAAGGGCCCCCAGGCCCCAGGGACACCACCACTTACACCAGAGGGTCAGCAGAGGACAGGGGATCTCATCCCAGGTAGGTATAGGTAAGTAGAGGTAAGTATTTTGTTTTATTTTTTCAAGTGCCATTCAGTGCCCTGAAATGGGCCCCCCTTAATGGCACTGGATGCAATGGCCATGCCCAAGGGACCCTCATCCCCTGTGCTGGCCACTGGGGTGGTGGGCATGTGGTATGGTAGCTTTAGCATCAAGAAATGACACTAAGCAGGTTAGAGTCATCTATTTTGATTCTAACCAGCCTAATGTCATTTTTTTGGTGCAAAACCCACTTCTCCCATAGCGCCACCCCCACCCCAGTAACAGAATTTATTTTTAACGCTAGCCCACCCTTTGCCACAGATTTCACCATTTCATTAATATGGTGCCTGCCTGGCATCCTGGAATGCGTTAGCACATGTTTGCGTCAAAAAGTATAAATCAGGGCCTAATTGTGCTAAGCGGCACCCCCATGAGTAAAAAGATTCTGTTGCTCATTCAGGAAATTAAGGGATTTTAATCTTCAAATTGTAATGATTGTGAAATAAGTTTTTAATTTTTATGATAATATTGTAACATTTGTATTTACATTTTGGGTTTGTATTTTTACTCTGTATTTCATTTTAACTGTGCTGTTTGATATCTGTGCTATTATGGTCAAATGTGACTGAATAAAGTTTCTAAGACTGACTGACTGAGAGCTGGGTAGAGAAAAGGTAATTGAAGATTTTAAGTGGAATTTATAGATCATCATGTTTTAGGCAATACACCTAGCCTAATGTGATTTCAATGCACAATTGTGCACTTTAACCATAGTTACTTGATCCACATTGTGTTCTGCAATTTGCTTAGCAATGACACCCCATTGTTATTTGTTACCATATGCTCTTACTGAGAAGTGCTGACACCTTCTCTTTTAATGCTTATCAGCCATGTCTTCATTTGCTGATATAGTCACTGGAACGTACAACCTATAAACTAAGAATGTCCAAGATGTGTCAGTGAATTTATTTGGCTTTCTAGTGTATATTTAAATATGACAGTCTCTTAACTGTTTCATAACATGAAGCTTGCATTTTATCTGTACTTTTAGTAATACCAAACAATTCCTCTGCAAGTAAATATTTTCCATTTGCTAGTAAACATGTCAGGTTTTCATGCTTCCATTCATTGATCAATCTGACAAATGCATGGTCTTCTAAGTGGTGTTAGCCGCAAAGTGGGTACCTCCTTGAGGATTCAATGCAAGGAGTCTACTAGATGGAAAAAAGTGGATAATAGCCATGTTTCTGGAAGTGGAGGACTTTGTAGCATCCAAATGGGAGGTACCATGCAAGCAGCATCAATGAGAGATGTTATCAAAGAGCAGTATCCTAGGTGAAAACTGTGAAACCACCACTCAGAGACATAGAGGCAATTCTGCTGCCTGCACCTCTACAGCTCCTGTAACCAGAGATGTAATTAGTGCCCTCGGCCTGGTCACAGGCCACAAATAGACCCATCCCAGGTTCCCACAATCACCTATCTTTCACCATGCCTACCTTTCTTACTGGTCAATATCTAACAAAGGTCTCCTTTTGTACAATACCTTTCTCACAACCGACCTGTAGCTATGTGGGGTGTATGCCAATGTCAGAGCCTGCTTCAAGTCTTTGCAGTTCCGAGTGGTGTTTTTGATCAAATGTAATTGAACTATCCATCTTTTGTTGCCACTTCATAGTTGAATTCAGTGGGATCTTCTCTTGTTAAATGGCATCTAATTTCTATGTAGTTTTCACAATTTTTGCAGCCCTAAAATGTTTAAACCACACTGTTAACTACAAATTTCTTAAAATGTTCTTGAGGGTTATGCTCCAAGCTCTCTTTAAAGTTATTTCAAATTAGCAATGACTTAAATTAAAAACATCTGCTTATGAAGCTATATGGAATGAGGAGACTCAATATTTTATGAAGTAGATGGTTTCTTAACATTACGTGATGTAATGTTTATGTTTTCGGACCTTCCAGGTGTGATGATTTCCTTATGCAGAATGTCATAGGTAGGACATCCTCCAGCAAAGATATTTTGAGGTTTGTGGGAAGGAGGGCTTTGAGCTGGGGTAATTTTATTTTATTTAGAAACAGAACTTCATAAGCTTTGCACAGTTTTTCATCAATGCTTTTATTTCAAATGGTGCAGTAATAATATCCATGATGCCATAGAAGATGTAATTAGTGATGTAGAATGTGGAGTAATTAGCTGTGCATGGCAAAGGCGCACATTGTAGTTACCTTGGGTCTGGGTTATAATTACTTGAGTTAACCATAACTTTAGCTCCTGAATTTCTATGACTTTGTATGTTTAAAATGTGAGTCTACCCATAGCGTTCATGTAACCTTAGTTTTGTACAGTGAATTTCTCTGGTTTCTTAAACTCTATTTCCTAACTATAAACGTACCTATAACCTTTGTTTTTTCAGTGAATTTCTATGGTTTTTTTAACATATAGTAATTTTCCTTACTATATTTTAATTCAACCACCGCCACGCAGGGCCTTCACCTGTGCACAGCATGGGTTCTCCACAAGGCCTGGCCTGCAGCAAGACCCTGTAGCCAACCCCCCCTAACCACCCAACCCTATTCTGCACAGAGCCCTTTGATCGTGCACAGCAGACGTTGGCCGCAGCCTGTCTCTCTGGGTGTGAGAATAGGTGTAACAGGGTGTATCTGAGGGTGAGATTGGCTGTGAGAGTCTCTGTCTGGGTGTGAGAGTGTGTGCATTAGTGTCTTAGTGAGTGTGTCAGTGTGCAGCAGGTCTGTGAGTGGGTGCATGAGGGTGTCAGTGGGTCTGTGATTGTGTGTGTGTGTGAGAATCTGAGCTAGTCATGTACTCACTCACAGATCCACTTAGAGACTTATGCACCTATTAATACACCCACTGAGGTATTCATGCACTCACTCACAGACCCACTCAGAGACTTATGCACCCAGTCACATATCCACTAAGGTGCTCATGCACCCACTCAGACTCAGGTACTCATTCATGTACTCACAGACTCACTGGGGTACTCATACACCCACTCACATTCCCACTCAGAGACTTCTGCACCCAGTCACACAGCCACTCAGGTACTCATGCACCCACTAAGACTCAAAGGCTCATTCATGTACTCACAGACCCACTGAGATACTTATGCAGACACTCAAAAACCCACTCATACACTCACACACTGACTCACAGACCGACTCAGACACTCATGCACCCACTCAAAGACCCTGTTAGATAGTGAGATAGACTAGTTGAGATATTAATTCACCCATTGTGATAATCAGAGTCAGTTCAGTACTTGTACTTGTTAAACATGGTTGTGTGCATTGAATATCTGCTTTTGTGTTTTGTATTCACAAGGTATTCATAAATTTTTTTAAAGTTTTAAAGTTTAAAAAAAACATTTTACAATTCAAAAATATAGTGTTTAGTAAAAAGGTTGGGTCTAACAAGAGCTGCTGTGTTTATAGTGTAGTGTATGATAACTACACATAATGTAGGGTGAGCTTTTTCAAGTTAGTGAGAAACACTATGTTGCATTGGTATTTGAAGTGAGTTCTGTCACTTCTACAAATTCCATGCATTTCAAAGTGCAGTTTGTTGTAGATAGAGCCCATGTTATAGTTTCTGAGAAATGCTGAAACTGTTTGATGAACATGTTTGCTGGCTTTGTCTATCATTGGACAGGATTAGTTTGACCATTTCCATTTCTGCCTTTGGCATATGTTAGAGAATACCAAGGCAGTGAGAGGAAAAAGTGCTATTAATTATGCAAAGCTGTCCTTCATTAGTATTTCCAGTCCTACTCCAGCAAATGTGCCTAGATCCTTACTACCACAGTGCACAACCATAAGGTGAGGTGGTTGGCAATCGCTAATGCTTTCTACCAAAGGTAGCAATTGATGTCACTGTAATCCTCTCTGGCCAATGCAAGTAATTTACACATTTGGCAATTTACACACAGGACTTTGTAAATGCCACTCTTTCTAGCATACTCACAAGCCCAAAACACAAAGCTGTGACGTACAATCCACACTCTGAGTATTGTGGAGGCAAGCAGAAATACATCATAGGAGAAGGCTGAAAGAGAATTAGGTGCTTTAAAAATGAAAGTCAAATAAAATGGAGGTATGGTGTTGTTTGAGAACAAGAATGCATTTCATTGAACGGTTCTAATATGCAGATAGTTAAAATTAGGTTGTGATTTTCAAGAACAAGTAAGTACATCTGTGACTGGCTATGTTTAAAATAAAGAAATGAAATATAATGTTCAATACAATTAAATGTGCAGAAAGTCAAGCACACCTGCTGCCTTCCATTTGCAGAGTAATGTGCAGTTAGTAAAATGTAAGCTGCACTTTTGACCAAGTGGTTCTAAAGGGTTGCTATGGAAACCCTGCAAAAGGAGTGTTAGGGGAAGGCTATTAAAGAGATAGCAGTATATTTAAGTGAAATTATAGGTCTTTAGTGTTTTTATGCAACAATTTTGAAGTTTTGTCCCATTCAGGAGGTCTTATTGAAGTGTAACATAATTGAAAATTATAAAAAATTGTAAGATTGATAAGTTCTTAGACTCCAATAAATATGTGTAACTTTTTCGCCAAGTTACACAGTGGGCTGGGCAGAAGGTCACAACAAATTCCTGAATATTGACAAATAGAATACCATTTTTTTAGTTCTTCACAGAAGTGAAGAAAGGGTTAACAAGCAGTTGCCATTCAGAAGTGCAGTAATAAAACAGAAACACGGAACGCATCTTTTGATTTGTTGCCTTTACCAGTATCTGAGAGCACAAACTTGAAAAGGTTGCTATTAATGGTTGCTTTCTATTAGAGTGGTGTGCCATTCTTATGCTGAGTTTTAACATTTTCTGAAATATTTAAAACTATCTAGAATGAGCAGAAAAACAAAGAATTTGACCTTCTAAATCAATTTCCAGGTATTTAAATTAGATTAAATCATACAACAATATATAAAAAAGGCAATTTAAAATATATATCCCAGGTTTATAGCAATTACTACGAAATATAGGAATCATTTATACGTCACAGTTATATGTGTGATGTGCTTATATACAGAAAGATATTTGCCTAAATATTGGCACTTGTAGACTCCTTTATTCCATTGTAAATGAATACTACAAGTAAAAATACTAGACTGCAACACTATATCAGATATTTACATGTGAACTTTATTAGCTATGTATAAGATACCCTTTAGTCACAGAGTACGTATATTAGAGAAGTAGTACTTTTAAAATGGGTCAGGCCTACTACTACTGAGCTTTAGGGTGTAGTTTTGAATGTTAGCTTGACTTAACAGTAGAAAACCTGCTTGAGAACTGTTAAAGTGAGCATTTACTATAGAAAAGCCACCCCTCGCCTAGGCTGCAGGTAGGGCGTGCAGCATGGTACTATGTAATTAAAAGGTGAGACATGTCCTTGAGAGTTTCACTGACTTAGATGTGCACTGGCAGACCGTTATTCCTAGTTATATATGCAGTCTACCACCCATACTGCAACTCACATACCTACTTATAAGAGGATAGAACCACTTAGACATGCAGACACAGAAGAGACACTCATACATTCATGGACTCATTCCAATAGCAGTTGTGCATACTGGAGTATTAGAACCAGTTGCTAACTGATACACTCACTCACATATATAGGCAACTGCTGACATACCCTAGTCTCCCATCCAGAGAAGTGGTCCTTTGAATATGGGCCGAGCCTACTACTGCTGATCCTGAGTGTGTATTTTTAAATGTCAGCTTCGCTTATCACTAGAAAACCTGATTGACATCTGTTAAACTGAGCATTAACTACAAAAGGTCTCCCTCACCTAGACTGTAGGTGGGGCCCAGTGTATGGTGCTATGTGATTAAAAGATGAGACATGTCCTTTATAGTTTCTCTGACTTACAAATGCACTGACAGACTCCATGTTCAGTTTCATATGCAGAGTCCAACTACAGTCATACTGTACTCACAACCTACTTTTAAGAGGTTAGAAGCACTCAGACATGCAGCGAGACACCTACTCATTCATGCAGACATCCCTACAGCTGATGTGCATACTGCAGTATCAGAACCAGTTGCTGAGTGATACACTCAGTCACATATTTAGGCAACTAGTGAGACAACCTAGTCTCTCATCTTGAAAAGTACTCTTTAACCATGGGTCAGGTGTAGTTTTAAAAGTTGGCTCAACTTGGTACTAGAAAACCTGCTTGATAACTCTTAAACTGTCCTACTACTACAGAACAGTCACCTCTCACCTAAACTATAGGTAGACCATGAAGCTTGGTGCTCTGTAATTAAAGGGTGAGACAAGTCCTTGAGAGTTTCACTGACATAGAAGTGCACTGGCAGACCCCTATGCCCAGTTACATATGCAGTGTCCCACTCATACAGCAACTCATGTACCTATCAATAAAAGGAAGCACTAAGACACTCAGCGAGACAGTGATAGAGACACTCATACATTCATGCGCACTTCCCAACAGCACCTGTGCATACTACAGTACTAGTTTCTAACTGATACAGTCACTCACATATGTAGTCAAGTATTGACACAACCTAGTCTCCCATGCAGAGAAGTAGTCCTTTAAATATGGGTCAGGCTCAATACTGCTCAGTCTCAGTGTGTAGTTTTGAATGTCAGTTTGACTTGGCAGTAGAAAACGTGCTTCACATGTGTTAAACTGACCTCTTACTGTAGAAAAGTCACCTCTTACCTAGGCTATAAGTAGGCCATGGATCATGGTACTATGTGAATAAAGCATGAGATGTCATTGACAGTTTTACTGATTTTGAGGAGGACAGGCAGACCCCTATGCCCAGTTACATATACATATGTTCTTTTGAGACCCAGTCAGATATAAATTCAATTGCAGACCCCTACGTCCAGTAATACATTCAGGGGGTCATTCAGACCTTGGCGGACGGCGGAGGCCGTCCGCCAAGGTACCGCCGACAAATGACCGCACCGCGGTCAAAAGACCGCGGCGGCCATTCAAACATTTCCGCTGGGCCGGCGGGAGCTCTCCAAAAGAGCGCCCGCCGGCCCAGCGGAAATGCCCCTGCAACGAGGACGCCGGCTCAGAATTGAGCCGGCGTAGTTGCAGGGGTGCGACGGGTGCAGTTGCACCCGTCGCGTATTTCAGTGTCTGCAAAGCAGACACTGAAATACTTTGTGGGGCCCCCAGGGGCCCCGCGGCACCCCCTACCGCCATCCTGTTCATGGCGGGTTTCCCGCCATGAACAGGATGGCGGTAGGGGGTGTCTGAATCCCCATGGCGGCGGAGCACGCTCCGCCGCCATGGAGGATTCAATGGGGCAGCGGTAAACCGGCGGGAGACCGCCGGTTTACCCTTTCTGACCGCGGCGGTTCAGAATGCCCTTGGGAGCACCGCCAGCCTGTTGGCGGTGCTCCCGTGGTCGGTGACCCTGGCGGTCACCGGCCGCCAGGGTCAGAATGACCCCCTCAGTGTCTCACCCATACTGTAGGTAACATAGGTATTTTAAGAAGCATGTAGGCATGATACACAGATAAATGATATATGAGCATATAGCACAAGTCTCTTAGATTATGGTCCTCATTACGAATGTGGTAGTCAGAGGACCAACATACTCATGTGGACGGTTGGACCACCTCTCTCCAAGCTGTTCGACTCCCAATTACAAGTTTGGCGGGTGGACCTGCCTAAAGACTGCCATCCCGGTCAGGGTGACGGTGGTAAGACCTGTAACCAGCAATAAGGTTGTCTGGATGATTACAAACCCGCTTTCTGCCAGCCTTTTCATGGTGAGGACCCTGCCATAAAAAGGCTAGTGGAAAGCTAGTGCTTAGTGCTCTAGCGGGGCCCATACACTGCCCATGTCCAGGGATTGCATAGTGCAAGGTTCCCCCTGCCCAGCACCATCAGCATACAAAATGTCTGCTTTTCAGAAAATGCACATTCCAAGGGTGCTGGAGTGATATGATATTGGCCCCAGATCCCTTAAAGGGGCTGAGGTGAATATCTTAACACTGTTCCCCCCAGTTAGCCCAGTGGAAACATTTTAATATGCTCGGGGCGACGTCACTGCCATGGTGGTGGTGTCCTCCCCCATGAGTTTGGCATCCCATGATGGGACCGCCAAACTCATAATGAGCCCCTCTGGGTGAATGCATGAGTATTTGAGTGGGTGTTTGTATATGTGCATGAGTACCTCAGTGGGTCTCTGGGTTTTTTATATGTCTCTGAGTGGGTCTCTGAGTGTGTGCGAGTAAATCAGTGGGTCTGTGACTGACTGCAAGAGTTTCTCGTCAGTGCATGCATGATTCTCTGACTGCATGTCTTGGTATCTGTATGGGTATCTCAGTGGGTCTGTGAGTGACTACATCGATTAAATGTTGAAAAAAGAATATTGAAAGTTAGATAAATATAATAATTTGATTTATGTTTGCAAAGATCTGCTTAAACTTAGAAGAAGAAAATAAGAATGCCCACAAAAAAAGCAAACAAGAAAGAAAGAAAGAAAGAAAGGAATGGTCATTATCTCCTCACAACTGTAACACAAAAGGGGCAAAAGTGAGAAATTGTGCTAAAAAAGAGCTGCTGGTAAGAAAACAAATTATCTTCTTAAAAACATATATGGAAAACTGCAAAGTGTGCAAAATCAACTAAAGAAACAGCAAATGTTCAAATCAGCTAAGAAAGGCGAAAAAGTACATGACCTGAAGAGTAAAAAAAAAATACAATGAAGGACAGAGTTTAACCAGAAGACAGAGGTAAAATGTTGTGTAGTAGGGTTATTCAGAATCCGATAAGATCTATGAAGTATAAAAGGAGAAGAAAAGTGGTGAGACAAAAGGAATGTGTTGAGGCTGTAGACATTTAGGCCTTTGTTCTCAAAAGGAAGCTATTTTGATACTAAACAGAATGAGAATACTAGATAAAATAGTGCTGTTTTTGAGGAAAATAAACTGAAAGGAAAGACTTGTAAACATTCACCAGTGGTGAATGGAAGCATACTTTCAATACTGAGCCTTTCTTTAATGAAGAAATGTACTTGCAAGAGAATGAATTAATGCATACAGTTCAAGAATCTGGACAATGTTTTGAGATAAAGGATGGTAGTGTTATTCCAGAAAAAGTCATTATACCTAGAAATGCTGACAAACAGGTAGTTGAAAAGATACAGGGAAGATCTAGTGAGGCCCCTGTATACAAATGGAACTATGGCAGTATTTGCAGAATACAGCAGGAATCAATTGATTTATTGAAAATTTTCCGTCAAAACCTTCCTTGCAAAAATCTGAAAAAGAAAATAGGTATGTTGCAAGGATTTGATCCGCGCAAAGTAAGAACGTGCACAAATTTCCAAGGACATTTACTAGCATGCCGATCAAAGAAAGTATGCCAAAGCACCTTTTATCATTTCAGGATGTTAGGTATAAAGTACGTGAGAACGCAAACTTTCATTAGGAGACTTTACTATGTCAAAACTCCTGCCCATCATTAGAAGAAATAGAGTTCTTTTGTATGGTACAGTAGCAGAGGTAGAAAATGTTTGTCAGGATGTTCAGCATTGTATCTTTAGCCCAGAACAAAAGTATAAGGACAATGAGGAGATGGTAGATGCAAGTGCTTAGGAGCAGGAGACAGGAATTAGTGTTGATAACTTTGCAAAAGAGATAAGAAAGATTAACACAGTTTCTTCTGTGGAGCGGACCTGTGTTTATATATGTTGCTCATGCCCTGACTACAAAAGTCAAACTCGCAATGTTGTTGTATATTCAAAATCTGAAGAAGAAAACATATAGGGGGTGATTCTAACCCTGGCGGTCGGTGATAAAGCGGCGGCCAATCCGCCAACAGGCCGGCGGTCGAAAAAATTTAATTCTGACCCTGGCGGCAACCGCCAACACAGGCCACCACATTAACACTCCGACCGCCACGGCGGTACAGACAAACAGCGCAGCGGTCACCGCCAACAGGCAGGCGGCAGACAATGTACCGCCCACCCTATCACAACTCACCAATCCGCCACCTTTTCCGGGGCGGGAGCCCCGCCGATAAAAACACAGCAGAAACAGACTACGGACGGGAAAACGCTCACCAAAACACACTCCACGAGTACGGAGGACAGCATGGAACCCGAACTAAACATCCTACCTGCTCTCGTCTACCTTCTCATCTACCACGAGTACGAACGCCGGCGCAGACGACAACGGTGAGTACTGCCCCTACGACACAGGGGAGGGGGGAGGAGGGAAGCTTACGGCACACACATATGCGACCCCCACCCCCCCAAATTATGTACACACCAATGCAGAGCAACAATGCACAGTGACACCACCCAAACCCCCCTGAAAAATGCAAAGACATAATTAAATTGTGAAGAAAAATTTATATAAAAAATAGACTCTGATATGTATCGGTCAACTATGCAAAATATCCATAATAAAATGATACTATATACACTGCCATGGAGAACCGAGGCAATTAGTCCTCTACATCAAAGTTAAATAGAACAGTCCGTGGGCTACAGTGTAGCGACACAAGGGCAAAGCCCACACAGGAGACCTGAGTCCTTTGGAGAGAACACTGCAGGGGCATCTGATGAAAAAACTACAGGCACCTCAGGGGGAAGGGAAGGGGGGGGCACCACAGCCACATGAGTCCACGACGCCAGATCCACAAAGGGGCCACCATGCCCATTGATGTATCCTGGGGAGTGCAAAACCACAGTCTCTCAAGTCTCTACAGTGGGTGGGTTGCCCACTTTACCATCCTGGGGAGTGCAAAGCCACAGTCTCTCAAGTCTCTACAGTGGGTGGGTTGCCCACTGTGCCATCCTGGGGAGTGCAAAGCCACAGTCTCTCAAGTCTCTACAGTGGGTGTGTTGCCCACTTTACCATCCTGGGGAGTGCAAAGCCACAGTCTCTCAAGTCTCTACAGTGGGTGGGTTGCCCACTGTGCCATCCTGGGGAGTGCAAAGCCACAGTCTCTCAAGTCTATACAGTGGGTGGGTTGCCCACTGTGCCATCCTGGGGAGTGCAAAGCCACAGTCCATCAGGTGGATGACAGTCTCCACTGGTCAAGGAGGAGGCATGGTGGGCACAGTGAACCATAAACAGTGCTTGACAGGAAGGGCCCAGCGGAGCGGTGCTTGACAGGAAGGGCCCAGCGGAGCGGTGCTTGAGACGGCGGTGCCCAGCGGAGCGGTGCTGGAGACGGCGGTGCCCAGCGGAGCGGTGCTTGACAGGAAGGGCCCAGCGGAGCGGTGCGTGACAGGAAGGGCCCAGCGGAGCGGTGCTTGAGACGGCGGTGCCCAGCGGAGCGGTGCTTGAGACGGCGGTGCCCAGCGGAGCGGTGCTTGACAGGAAGGGCCCAGCGGAGCGGTGCGTGACAGGAAGGGCCCAGCGGAGCGGTGCTTGAGACGGCGGGGCCCAGCGGAGCGGTGCTTGAGACGGCGGTGCCCAGCGGAGCGGTGCTGGAGACGGCAGTGCCCAGCGGAGCGGTGCTTGACAGGAAGGGCCCAGAGGAGCGGTGCGTGACAGGAAGGGCCCAGCGGAGCGGTGCTTGACAGGAAGGGCCCAGCGGAGCGGTGCTTGAGACGGCGGTGCCCAGCGGAGCGGTGCTGGAGACGGCGGTGCCCAGCGGAGCGGTGCTTGACAGGAAGGGCCCAGCGAAGTGGTGCTTGACAGGAAGGGCCCAGCGGAGCGGTGCTTGAGACGGCGGTGCCCAGCGGAGCGGTGCTGGAGACGGCGGTGCCCAGCGGAGCGGTGCTTGACAGGAAGGGCCCAGCGGAGCGGTGCTTGAGACGGCGGTGCCCAGCGGAGCGGTGCTGGAGACGGCGGTGCCCAGCGGAGCGGTGCTTGAGACGGCGGTGCCCAGCGGAGCGGTGCTTGACAGGAAGGGCCCAGCGGAGCGGTGCTGGAGACGCCGGTGCCCAGCGGAGCGGTGCTTGAGACGGCGGTGCCCAGCGGAGCGGTGCTTGACAGGAAGGGCCCAGCGGAGCGGTGCGTGACAGGAAGGGCCCAGCGGAGCGGTGCTTGAGACGGCGGTGCCCACTGGAGCGGTGCTGGAGACGGCGGTGCCCAGCGGAGCGGTGCTTGACAGGAAGGGCCCAGTGGAGCGGTGCTTGACAGGAAGGGCCCAGCGGAGCGGTGCTTGAGACGGCGGTGCCCAGCGGAGCGGTGCTGGAGACGGCGGTGCCCAGCGGAGCGGTGCTTGAGACGGCGGTGCCCAGCGGAGCGGTGCTGGAGACGGCGGTGCCCAGCGGAGCGGTGCTTGAGACGGCGGTGCCCAGCGGAGCGGTGCTTGACAGGAAGGGCCCAGCGGAGCGGTGCTTGAGACGGCGGTGCCCAGCGGAGCGGTGCTGGAGACGGCGGTGCCCAGTGGAGCGGTGCTTGAGACGGCGGTGCCCAGCGGAGCGGTGCTTGACAGGAAGGGCCCAGCGGAGCGGTGCTGGAGACGGCGGTGCCCAGCGGAGCGGTGCTTGAGACGGCGGTGCCCAGCGGAGCGGTGCTTGACAGGAAGGGCCCAGCGGAGCGTTGCTGGAGACGGCGGTGCCCAGCGGAGCGGTGCTTGAGACGGCGGTGCCCAGCGGAGCGGTGCTTGACAGGAAGGGCCCAGCGGAGCGGTGCGTCACAGGAAGGGCCCAGCGGAGCGGTGCTTGAGACGGCGGTGCCCAGCGGAGCGGTGTTTGAGACGGCGGGGCCCTGTTCAGCGGTGCTCTTCTGCACGGCGGGGCCCTGTTCAGCTGTGCTCTTCTGCACGGCGGGGCCCTGTTCAGCGGTGCCTATCTTCACGGCGGGGCCCTGTTCAGCGGTGCTCTTCTGCACGGCGGGCCCTGTTCAGCGGTGCTCTTCTGCACGGCGGGCCCTGTTCAGCGGTGCCTATCTTCACGACGGGGCCCTGTTCAGCGGTGCTCTTCTGCACGGCGGGGCCCTGTTCAGCGGTGCCTATCTTCACGGCGGGGCCCTGTTCAGCGGTGCTCTTCTGCACGGCGGGGCCCTGTTCAGCGGTGCCTATCTGCATGGTGGGCCCTGTTCAGCGGTGCCTATCTTCACGGCGGGGCCCTGTTCAGCGGTGCCTATCTTCACGGCGGGGCCCTGTTCAGCGGTGCTCTTCTGCATGGCGCGCCCTGTTCAGCGGTGCCTATCTTCACGGCGGGACCTGTTCAGCGGTGCTCTTCTGCACGGCGGGCCCTGTTCAGCGGTGCCTATCTTCACGGCGGGGCCCTGTTCAGCGGTGCTCTTCTGCACGGCGGGGCCCTGTTCAGCGGTGCCTATCTTCACGGCGGGGCCCTGTTCAGCGGTGCTCTTCTGCACGGCGGGGCCCTGTTCAGCGGTGCCTATCTTCACGGCGGGGCCCTGTTCAGCGTGCCTATCTTCACGGCGGGGCCCTGTTCAGCGGTGCCTATCTTCACGGCGGGGCCCTGTTCAGCGGTGCTCTTCTGCACGGCGGGCCCTGTTCAGCGGTGCCAACTTCACGGCGGGCCCTGTTCAGCGGTGTTCTTCTGCACGGCGGGCCCTGTTCAGCGGTGCCTATCTTCACGGCGGGGCCCTGTTCAGTGGTGCTCTTCTGCACGGCGGGGCCCTGTTCAGCGGTGCTCTTCTGCACGGCGGGGCCCTGTTCAGCGGTGCACATCCAGTAGGTCAAGGGAGCCAGACCTGGGCTGGACTCCCTGCTCAGTCGCCCTCCGACCGTGATGTCTCTGGACCCTTCGGTGACGGAGTCCTGGGCCCTTTGGTGTCCTCCTTTACAGCTGGGATGTGGCATGTGGGGCCCACCTGCTCCGCGCTCCTGCTGGCTAACTTCTCCGCCCTGCTGCCCTTACGCTCCTTAGATGGGGCTCTCGGGCCCTTGCCTCCCCTAGATGTTGTGGCTGGTGAAGTGGGCAAACTTTGCTCCTTGGGGGCAGCCGTGTCAGTCCTCGCACGGCGGCCCTTGTGTTTCCTGGTCCTCTTGCCGGGGGGGGGGGCTGGGTGTGTCCTTGCTGCTGATTGAGGTGTCACTGCTGGCAAAGGGTGGACTCCAGAACCCCTGCACAACAGTGACACCCGAAGCTGGGCTGGTGGTGGCTGTGGTGCTCTTGGGACTTTTTGCAGATGGAGGGGGTAGGTCATCGGAGGGAAAGAGGTTAAGATTAGCCAGGAAAAGTTTTTTAGGGCCAAGGTAAAGGGTAGGAGAAGTGGTGATGGGAGTGGAGGAAGAGGATGTGGTTGTAGGAGAGTCAGGTGTGCTGTCATTGGGTGAAGGTGCTGGTGCTGTAGGCTGTCGGGAGGTGGATGCCTGTTGGGTGGGTGGCTGCCTGCGTTTGTGTGTCTTGGAAGAGGGGGTGACAGACACAGTGGGAGAGGACACAGGGGACGTGTAAATGGCAGTGGGGGTGGTGACTGCACGCGTGCGGACTGTACAGGAGGGTGTGGTGGTGATGGAAGCACTGGCTGATGTTGGTGTGCATGCAGGTGTGAGTGTAGACGTCACAGGGAGGGAGGAGGGAGACGAGGAGGAGGGGGACACAGGGGTGGTAGTGACTGTTGGAATGTCTGCATCTGGGTGTTGCTTGGGTGAGTGTTTGTGGGATCTGTGGTGCTTGTGTCTGGATGAGCTGCCCTTGGGTGTTGAGGTGTGTGCAGGCTGGTCAGATGGTGTGGATGGGATAGGCTGAGGAACAGGAGACAGAGACAGGGTGGAGGCAGTCAGAAGAGGGAGGCTGGAAACAGGGACAATGGCTGCCGTCAGTGCTGAGGCTAGAGCAGTGAACGATCGTTGATGGGCAGCCTGACCCGAATGAATGCCCTCCAGGTAGGCATTGCTCCGATGCACCTCCCTTTCTACCCCCTGGATAGCATTCAAAAGGGTAGTCTGCCCAACAATGAGCGTCCTCACAAGGTCAATGAGCTCCGCACTGAGGGCAGCAGGGGTGACAGGGGCAGGGGCTGAGGTGCCTGGGGCGAAGGAGACGCCCGCCTTCCTGGGCGAGCGGGCACGGAGCATAGGCTGAGGGGCTGCAGGGAGGGCGGGGCTGGTGCGCGGGGTGGCGGCTGTACCTGTAGAGGCGGGGGGCCCGGATGTTGCCGCCACCGCTAGGGAGCACCCATCCGAGGACGTGTCTGTGTCGCTGCTCTCACCACCGGTCCCCGTTGTGGTGCTCCCCTCGCCCTCCGGATCACTGGTGCCCTCGTGTCTGTTCCTGGGCCCACCGGGGCCTTGTGACTTGCAGCTCCCTCGTGCTCCGATGCCAAATCTCCTCCGCCTGATGATGCTAATGCACACATGCACAAGAAGATGAAGAAGAAGGGTGGGGGGAGAAAAAAGAAGACCAGGTTGAGTGCATGCAATGTCAACACCGTTGGCGGAGAGGACAGACACAGGAGCCTCATGCACTAAGCCGCGCATTCGGGGTACACTACTCAGTACTTCTGACTAGGACAACAGGTCAAGAGACAACAAACGCGCACATGTGTGAGGCTGGACCATCAATAGCTGTACTTGTCACCCTACAGAGGTGGGGGCCGGGAGCACAGGGCCATGCCTAAGGGAGAGGACTACACTACAGAAAGCGCCCTGGCCTAATGTCACCCACAACCCTCCTCCCCCACCCAGACGCCTCCACTGCACAGAAAGATAGCAGAATGTGCTGATTCTCACCCCCTTGTGTCTGCTGTGATGCTCTCAAGCGCCCATCCAAATCAGGGTAGGCCACCGCCAGGATCCGGGACATCAGGGGGGTCAGGGTACGACTGGCACCCCTCCTAGGTTGGGAGGCCATCCCCAGCAGTGACTCGGCGGTCTTCCTGGTTCCGCGGCGGATGTCCTCCCACCTCTTGCGGCAGTGGGTGCCCCGTCTGACGTGGACCCCCAGGGCCCGGACTTCCTTGGCGATGGCACGCCAAATCTCGACTTTCTGATGGGCGCTGACCTATGTGACATGTACAGGGTGGGAAGGAAACATTCATCAACTTACTGCATGTTAGATGTGATTGGCCCCCCCTCCCCAACCTTGCCATATGGCACATGCTCTCATCTGTCGTGCGTTGCACTCCTCATTCGCCCCCCACCCCACCAACTTACATCCACCCCACTCCACACAGGCATCGCCCATTCCATGTGCACCCGGTGTACTTACCTGTTGGTCTGGAGGACCGTAGAGTAACGCATACTGGGGGAGGACCCCATCCACGAGCTTCTCCAACTCTTCAGACGTGAAGGCAGGGGCCCTTTCCCCAGTCGCAGCAGCCATTGTCACTTCCAGACCGAGGTCACAGCAGCACTTGCAGTATAGGTCCTCTCCTTTGGATGATCAGGTCTCGAGTGATTAAGCAGATAGAAAATGGCGGTCACGCTCGCGGCGGTGCGTACCGCGGCGGAGCGTACCGCTACCGCCGGCGCACATCGTCATTGGCTCCTGAAACCCATAGGCTTCAATGTTAACCAATGCGGCTTCGTATAGCGGTCTTCGACCGCCTACCGCCACGGTGTGCTCCGCCAGCGCATTGACCTCACATCCCATTGTCCCACTTCACAGGTCAGGCAGCCGCCATTTCAAGGGCCCACATGGCATAATTTCTACTGCGACACACAGGCCTAGGCCTTGCATTGCCACACATACACGCCTTTCAATACATAGATAACCGTGTGCTATGCAAGCTGTGGTGAACGTACCAGTGATTAGCTTGACTCTGTGCTCCATGTTGTCATTCCTAGGCACCGTCCGCTGGGACTTGCGAGGAGAAGGATGAATCCTCGCGTGTACCGACCGCTGGTGGACCTGTCGACAATGGAAGAACGCCACATCATACTACGATACCGACTTGACCGTGCCACTATCCATGAACTGTGTGCCCAGCTGGAGCCAGCCCTGATGTCCCCCATCCGCCAACCCACAGGAATTCCCCCTCTGGTGCAGGTGCTGTCAGTCCTCCATTTTCTTGCAAGTGGTTCATTCCAGACAACAGTGGCCATGTCATCTGGAATGTCTCAGCCCATGTTTTCCAAAGTTTTGTCTAGAGTGTTGTCTGCCCTGACGAAACACATGCGGAGTTACATTATATTCCCTGAGGAGGTTGATTTGGCCACTGTGAAGGGTGATTTTTATGCCCTTGGACATATTCCCAACATAATTGGTGCCATTGATGGGACCCATGTAGCCTTAGTCCCCCCAAAAGACGATGAGCAGGTGTACAGAAACAGGAAAAGTTACCATTCTATGAACGTCCAGGTGGTCTGTTTGGCTGACCAGTACATCTCCCATGTGAATGCCATGTTCCCTGGTTCAGTGCATGACGCGTATGTGATGCGTAATAGCAGCATCCCTTATGTGATGGAACAGCTACAGAGACAACGTGTGTGGCTAATAGGTGACTCTGGTTACCCCAACCTGCCTTGGCTATTGACCCCAGTGAGGAATTCCCGGACCAGGGCAGAGGAACGGTACAATGAGGCCCATGGGCGAACTAGGAGGATCAAAGAAAGGACCTTTGGCCTCCTGAAGGCCAGGTTTAGGTGCCTGCATATGACAGGGGGATCCCTGATGTACTCACCAAAGAAGGTGTGCCAGATCATCGTGGCCTGCTGTATGCTTCACAATCTGGCATTGCGACGTCAGGTGCCTTTCCTGCAGGAGGATGGTCCAGATGGTGGTGTTGAAGCAGCTGTGGAGCCTGCGGAGAGTGAAGAGGAGGAAGACTCAGAGGACGACACAGACAACAGGGACAGAGTTATCCAACAGTATTTTCAGTAGCACACAGGTAAGAATCACCCACGCCATTTTACTTTTCCTGAAAGCCTCCTGCTTCTCAACTTTGTCTATGACCCCCCAGTTCTTTTAAACTGATGTTTGATTTTCCCTTCCCTTTTCAGTGCTGTATGGCCCACTGCGTGACTTCTGCTTGGTTAGCCCATGGACTAATGCTTATTGATCTCGGTATGTGTTCAGCACAAAGTTAACAGAACATAATTGATCGGTAATGTGTTATACATTTGTAAATAATACAGCCTGACTCCTGATTGATTTCAGTGCATTGAGTGATTTATTTTTTGTGCTAGATAATGGTACATGATATTAACACGGTGATGGGTGGGGGTGGAGTAATGTCCATGGCAGAGTCCAGTTCTCAGTCTCACAGGTGCATTGTCCATATGCCTGTGGAAGGATGGAGCAGGGGCAGTTCAAGGTTGGACAGGGTGGCAATGTGGGACAGTGGGATGACTTCAGGGGGTATCTCATGCTGGCGGGGGTCTTGACATCCTACTCTGTCTATTTTTTTGATCTCAGGCTCCTCTTGCGGGTGGTTGTTCTTCAGCAGGAGGTGGGGTTCTGGTGGCCTGTCGTTGTGGTGGGGCCTCCTGTCCACTAGCGCCGGCGGAGGTGGTAGGCTGTTCCTGGTCCGGGCTAGTGACAGGGGCCCTGTGTGGTGCCACATGGTCCAGCAAAGTGTCTTCTATCCGGTTGAGGGCCTGGACTATGCTCCCCATAGAGGTAGAGATGTTGGTGAGTTGATTGGTGAACCCCATGTAGCGTTCCTCCTGCTGTGCCTGGATCTCCTGGAACCTGGCCAGTACCTTCGCCATCGTCTCTTGGGAGTGGGGGTAGGCTGCCATGATGGTGGTGAGGGCCTCTTGGAGAGTGGGTTCCCTGGGCCTCTCCTCCCCCCCCTGTCGCACAGCAGCCCTCCGAGTTGCCCGGTTTACCCCGGCCTATGTCCCCTGGACGGTGTGCCCACTACCACTGCCCCCAGGTCCCCGTTGTTGTTGGGGTGGTGGGTTCGCCTGGGTGCCCTGTAGTGGAAGACACACTGCTGATTGACCTGTCCTAGAGACAGAGGCATGGGCCCGCTGGGTGGGAGCTGTGCTGTTGTTCCCAGAGGGGGTTGGGTCTGCTGTGGCCTGTGTGTGGGGAACCGACTGTCCAGAGGTCCCCGATGGTCCGGGCTGGTCATCAGGTTCCAGGTCGACAGAGCTGCTGTCATCACTGGGGGCCTCTTCCGGGGGGGGGGATGGACATTTCTGGACCCTCCTGGCCGGTGTGTTGGCGTTCTGGTCCTGCATGGGGTAAGAGAGTATGGTTATTGTTTCTGTGTGTGCTATTGCGTGCGATTTATGGGTGCCCTTGTCCCCCAGTGCTGTAATTCACTTGGGGGAGGTGTTGTGGGGGTGTTTGGGGGGGGAATGCTCAGTGGTCATGCTTAGGTGATGGGTGTCCATAGTTTGTGGTGGCATGCAGGGGTTGGTGTTGGGTGGGTTGTGCTGGAGAGACATTCTCAGGGAGGATGTGTGATGGGGGGTTGGGGGTGAGGGTGGTGGTGGGGGTTAGCATGCTGGGGGGGGTGAAGTAGTTGAGATTGTACTTACCAGAGTCCATTCCTCCGTGTACTCCAGCGAGGCCATCAGGATGTTTAGTACCTCTTGCTCCCATGCTGTGAATTCGGGAGGAGTGGGTGGTGGTCCCCCGCCAGTCTTCTGCACTGCGATGTTGTGTCGCAAGACCATCGAGCGCACCTTTCCCCGTAAGTCGTTCCAGCGTTTGCGGATGTCGCCCTGATTTCTGGGATGCTGTCCCACCCCGTTGACCCTGTCCACGATCCGCTGCCATAGCTCCGCCTTCCTGGCTATAGTGGTGTGCTGCACCTGTGAGCCGAAGAGCTGGGGTTCAACTCTTATGATTTCCTCCACCATGACCCGGAGTTCTTGGTCCGAAAAGCGTGGGTGCCTTTGGGGTGCCATGGGGTGGTGTGGATGAGGTGTGGGGTGGTGTATATGGTGATGAGTGTGTTGGTGTGTGGTGCTTTGTGCTTCTATGTGGTGTGTGTGATGGTGTAGTGTGCCTCTGTGTGATGTAGCTCTCTATTCTGTGATGTGTCTCTCTCTCCTTCGTCTCTGATCTTCGGTCGTAGGGGTTTGTGGGTGATGTGGGTGTGTGTTTTATAGTTGATTGGGTGTGTGGGAGTGTTGTTTGTATGTGTGTCAGGTGTGTGTATTTCAAATTGTCCAATGTGGCAGTGTTTTGGCGCTGTGTGTGTATTTTGAGCGCGGCGGTGTGTACCGCCAATGGAATACCGCGGTTGAAAGACCGCCGCGTGGATTCGTGGGTCAGAATGGCATGGGCGTGTTTGTGTTGGCGTGGCGGTGGAGGTTTGGTCATCTCCAGTTTTCCGCGTCCCGCTGATGAGGCGGCCTTCCTTGGATGTCGGGTTTTTGGCGGATTCACAGTTGGTGGTCAGAATGACCGTGGCGGTTTACCGCGGCCGCGGCGGTAGTATGGCGGAGTTCTGACCGGCGGTATAGGCCTTTTACCGCCGAGGTCAGAATGACCCCCATAATTGGCAAGAATGTGCTACTTATCTGTTTGTGGAGGAACTATTTGATTTGGCAACAAAGCAAATAATATGTAAAAGTTTTTATGGTAAGTTATAGGATAATAAAATGGCAGCAAGAACAGCACATAATAAGATAGAAATAGTTAAAATACTGCAAGAACTTTGCCATTCAACTGTTTATTAATCAATGTTTATACAATGTGTACATCCTTTCCAAGTGTAGTTTGCATGGAACCAAAAACAGGTAAATTACCTTCAACAGAGCTACAGAAAGGTCTTAAGGGTAGAGTTGTGCACTATTAGATGTTTAAAAAAAACATTCAAACTGTAGGAGTACAGAGAGATTTAGAAGATGTACTTATTATATTGGAAAATGGTGTACCCACAAAGAGCAAAAAGATATGGCAAGAATTAGTATAAATTAATTAGCCAAAATAGTAACATTAGACCTGGTATAAATCAACATTTATTACAAAAATGCTGATGTTCTTCAAGCTATAACACGTATAGACGATGAGACATTAATGTCAAAATGTCACATAGAAAAGGTGGATCGGTCAAGATCAGAAGAAAATAATAAACACTACAGTATCCATCATGTTATTTAAAAATAAGTTATTAGTAATGCAATTGACCTCTTCCAAATGAAGCAAGCTAAAGGAGTTCCTGTGAGTATTGGAGAAAAAAGTTTAGAGGTTCACTGTTTTCCACAACTGTTTCTCACTTGAGAAGTTGGACTCTATGATGACTACCCTATACAGGTACAAGCAGCTGTATACCTCTCAGTGAGATTATATTCAGAAGATCCTAGATTGTGCCAGTGTATGCCCTATTGTAATTCATCCTCTCTTTGAGAGTGACTTACCTTGAATTTCATACACTGTAAATCACATAATGAAAACAGAAGTAAATCTCCAAAGCCTTTCTGTTAAGGAGTTTGTTGAAAAGGTTCATGGAAAGGATCAAAAGTTGGTGTACAGCTTCATTACTTTCATGACTTGTCAACTTCGTAACAACCAATATTGGTACCGTCATCATGGTGAGAGAAATGTATGTTAAGAAACCTAGGTGCACCTACTTAGTTCCTGACACTCAGGTGATCATTATGAGTTTGGCGGTCACCACGGTGGAGAAGGCAGTCACATCGCCTTTGGCTTGGTGGAGTAGACCGCAATTTTATGGCCGTGGTGGTGATCCTACCACAACACACCCAAGATCCCACCAGTGCCGTCAGTGCGGTCGGACTGCTACCGCCGGCAGTAGCCATCTCGAGTCCGGCGGGGACCAATGCACAGTACACCATATTACGAGTAAGCAAGCTGGCAGGATTTAATGGGCAGTCCGTCTTCCACGAAAAAGCTTGGCGGAAACAGATAGTATAAGAGGAGACACTCACCTCCAGGTACACAGATGCGTCCCCTGCCA
This sequence comes from Pleurodeles waltl, assembly GCF_031143425.1. Taxonomy (NCBI): domain Eukaryota; kingdom Metazoa; phylum Chordata; class Amphibia; order Caudata; family Salamandridae; genus Pleurodeles; species Pleurodeles waltl. The sequence continues at coordinate 501,233,673 of NC_090438.1, read as the reverse complement.
CCATGGAACTCGAACTGGAAGTCTTCATACTGCTGTATCTTGCAATCCACCTCCAGGACCAGCAACAACGACGAAGACGACAACCATAAGTACCTCCACCTACCACACACTGGTGGGAAGGGCAGTATTACACACCCACACGCAACACACACACCTTGCACGGACAGTGACAGCCACACACACACGCACACATCCGTATCAACACACACATCTACAGACACACATGCACACCCTAACTGCACAAACGAATATGCTAAACACACACACCACAGCCAATAGACACGTCGTATTCACACAGCACACTGCACATGCACACCACCGCCACTGTCAAACACATCCATACACAACAGCCTACAATCATACAACGACAACAACACAAACACACAAACACATTGTCAGAAAGGCACATTGAACAGCTGCACCTGACAACACATACTGGCAGCAAAAAGTAGCAACAACACACAATCATGTAGATAGTACAGACATCCCATACCCATACAACACAAACATCATAGTATACAGATATAACACAACTATGTTGAAGGAAATCCAGGACAATTTCTCAAGCTTGACATCCACATCTATATGGGAAGATGAATTGAAAAAATGTAAATTAGTTACAACTGGCCAATCCAGCAAATGTCTTGAGTGCCCTAGGCACATTGGGCACAGTTGCATGCCCCAACTTTACTCCTGATGGCAACTTGGTCTCCACATGCAGGGGCATCAGTGGGGGCATCAGGAACCTTAGGGGTGAGGGGGGCGGTGGTGGGGACTTGGCCTTAGAAGGGAGGTCCTTGGGTTTAGGTTTAGGAGGGGGGTTTAGGCTTAGATTTTGATTGTGAAGGAGGGGGGGTTAATTTGGGGAAGAAGTCGGGCCTTAGGCTTTGTAGGGGGTGGTTTCTTTACAGGGGGAGGAGCATAGGCACTACTAGGGTGCAATGAGAGGACTGTGAGGTGGAAGGTCTGGGTTGAGGCAGGGAGACATGGCGCTTAGGGGCATTACAGGGTGGGATAGGAGCAGAGAACAGGTCAAGACTGGAAAGGAAAACATTTTTAGGTACACAGGGCAGGCAGGGGTAAAACTCTTAGGAGTGGAGGTAGAGGGAGTGGCTGTAGGAGGTGTTTTTTGTGGTCAACGTGGATGCTGGTGTGTGCAATGTGTGCTCTGTGTGGGGTGGGTGTATGTTAGGTGAGTGAGTGAGGGCATTTATGTTTTTTGGGAGTAGGGGGGAAGAGATGCAGGGAGATGGTATGTATTGTATCTGGCCCTTTTTGCAGAGACATCAATCTTTTTGCCTCCTTCCTCCAATTTGTTCTGACCTGTTTTTGTTGTGTGCAGTCTTGCAGTGCAAATTTGATTTAACAAGTGTACCCACTTGCCAGGCGTACACCTTCCCTTTTTATACATGTTAGGCACCCTTAAGGTAGGCCCAAGGTAGCCCCATAGGCAGGGTGTAGTGTGTGTAAGGTGGGGCATGTACTTATGTGTTTTACATGTCCTGACAGTGAAATACCGCCAAATTTGTTTTTTATTGTTGCAAGGCCTATCTCTCTCATAGGTTAACATGGGGGCTGCCTTTAAATGTTATTAAAGCGCAGATTCCCTTTGGGAGCAGATAGAAATTTGGAGCTTAGGGTCTCTGAGCTCACAATTTAAAAATGTATCTTTTAGTGAAGTTGTCTTTTAGATTGTGTGTCTGAAAAATCCACTTTTAGAAAGTAGGCATTTTCTTGCTTAAACTCTTCTGTGACTCTGCCTGTTTGTAGATTCTTTGTCAGGGTCAGTTTGACAGTTGGACTGTTTGCACCTTTCTCTAGACAGTGACACAAACAGGGCTGGGGTGTAGCCCGCATATCCTGATGAGCCGGAAGGGAGGGAAGGAGTGATCACTCACACCTGAATGGGCTGTGCCTGCCCTCACACAATGCAGTCTCAAACCCTCCGGTGTGCGGCTGGGGCCTGGCCTGGACAAGAAAGGATCTTACAAACACTTGAGAAATTACTTTGAAGTTTGCCAACTTCAAGGGCAGGTGTTGGACCCAAAACTCCCAGACTTTAGATCACTTCTGGAACCAAGAGGAACATCTGCCCAGCAGAAGAGCTGGAGAGTTGGAGGAGGAGTATTGCCCTTTTGCCTGTGACTGTGCTTTGCTGGGTTGGCCTGCAGTAGTTGGTCCTGCCTGAGAGAGGACAAAGACTGACTTTTGTGTGACTTCCCACTGGTGAAAAATCTCCAAGGGCTTGAACTGAACTTGCCTCCTACTGTTGCTGAAGTCTCAGGGACATCAAATACTTCTCTCTGCCAGCACTTGGACTCTCTGCTGAGAGTCCTGCCCTGCCAAGTTGGGCCCTAGCCTGTCTCTTGGCCCTTGACAGTTAAGGCTGGTGTAAAAAGATGGAAATCCATGCAAAGACCACCATGAGGGTAGATTTGATGCATTAAACACAACGTGGCTGATAACCAATGCGCTGCTGGCCTCGCGTCTAAAAACGATGCTCCACCTGCATCGCGGCTGGGAAATAGACACGACCAGAAAAATAACGCACAACACCCACAGTGGCTGCTGTTAACTATGCAAGATGCACATAGCATGGTTTTCTGACACCGTACGTTCAGATTTCAACACAACATTGCTAGGCATGGAAAATCAATGCAAAGGCAGGCCGGACCTGAGGTGCCAGTCTGGGAATTGCTGCATTGCTGTCTTGTGGGAGACAAGAAACATGCACGCCGACCCGACCGGAGGAGGAATGACACCCTGTCTCACTTGCGAGTGAGAAATCAACGCATCGCTGGCCTTTTTCGATGCATGCTCGCCTGTACATCTTTGTTTTTGACACTATCCAGGTACTTTGTGTAAAAACAGCATTCTCACTGTTTTCTAAGGATTAAGACTCCTAGGCCTAGATTTATACCCTGTCTGCACTGAATTTGCGTCATTTTTTAATGCTAATTAAGTGCAAACTCAACTCCATATTTATAGTTTGACTCTAGACTAGTCTAACGTCAAAATATTGTAGTTTAAGTCATTTTTTGGATGCGTGAACTCACCTGTGCAAAAATGGTACACGGGAAGGAGGCGGGCCTAAATAATGGAGCAAAGCCAGCTTAGCTCCATTATTTAACGCCTTGGTTGGGGCAGGCGTTAGGGGACCTGTGGACCCAATTCCATGGTCAAACACCATGGAAGAGCACACAGGTGCCCTCCCCAAGCCCAGGAACACCCCCACCCACACCAGAGGGACCCCATCCCAGGTAAGTATAGGTAAGTAGAGGTAAGTATTTAAATATTTTTTAAAGTGCCATTCAGGGCCCAAAATGACCTCCCCCTACATGGCACTGGGTGCACTGGCCATGCCCAGGGGACCCTTTTCTCCTGTGCTGGCCACTGGGGTGGTGGGCATGACTCCTCTCTTATAGGACAAGAGTCATGTGGTATGGATGGTTTTGCATCATGAAATGACTAGGCTGGCTAGAGTCATTTTTTTTTTACACAAACCAGTCTAAAGTAATTTTTTGCAAAACCCCCTTCTCCCATACCACCACCCCCACCCGGCTAACATAATTTTTTTCTTTCACTAGCCCACCCTTTGTGCCAGATTGTGCCATTCCATAAATTTGGCACCTGGCTGGCATCATGGAATAGCGCAAGCCGGTGCTATACTTTTTGAGGCAAAACTGCGCAAACACAGTTTTGCATCAAAAAGTATAAATCTGGGCCTAATCCTTTTTAAAATGCATATCTTTACTTGTGTATGTCGGATTTTTGCTGTTTTGGTCTTGTTTGACATAGATAAATACTATCTATTTTTCCCAACTGGTAGAGTGACCGTTTTGTAGTGTTTCACTGTATTACTGTGTGTTTGGTACAAATACTTTACACATTGCTTCTGAAGTTTAGCCTGCCTGCTCATGCCAAGGTACCAAGGGAGTGAGCGGGGGTTAACTGAGGGTGATTCTCAAGGGTCCTTGCTTGGACAAAGTGGCTGAAAGTAAGGTGGATGTGCTGCATGTGGTCATGAAGGTTGTCATGGTGAGTGTGGATGTGGTGTGTGGGATGGATGTCTGCGGGTCTGCTCATATGGTGTTTGTGGGTTTGACAGGACTGGTGGCAGGATCAGGGAGTGTTGATGAAGTGATAGCAGGTCTAAGTGGTGAAGTGACTGTGATGGAGGAGGTGGTGGGAGAGACAGTGTAGGGACTGGCTGTTGTGTCTGCAGGTGCGTGTTGACTGTGTGCATTCTTGTGGTGTGTCCTGTGGTACCTGTGTTTGTCTTTGCACACTGTGTCTGTTGTAGTGGGGGAATGATGGTCTGTGTGTGTGCTCTGGATGATTAAGAGGAGAGGGGTGTTGGATTGGGCACCGGTAGCTGAAGGGGAAAATGGAAGATGAAGGGACACTGGCTGCAGGTAAAAAGGAGGCCAGAGCCTGAAACGATCTCTGTAGGCCAGCCAAGGCACCATGAATGCCTGGGCTGGCACCTGGGTTTTCCCTCCCACTGCCCCTTGCCCCGTGTGCCTGTGACCCTGGCAAAGTATGCCCACTCCAACTGATACAAGGACCTTCATCGTCTAGGATTTAAGGGGTCGACTCAGGTCCCTGTACTGTGGGGCACACTGTAGAATGATTTGTCCTTGGGACACAGGTTTTGGGAGGAGGGATTTCCTGTGCTGTGGAAGCCACAGAGATGGGGGACTCAGATGTGGGCAAGGTGAGGCTGGTGGTGGTGGACTGACCAGTCATCCCAGATGGGCAAGGTGAGACATCCCTTTCCAGTCATCCAAGTTGTACTCCTCAATTGGGCCTACTTCCAAGTGCTGACGGTCTGTCTCTGGCATCCTCTGCTGGGTGGCAGTAGTAGGGATACCAGTGGATGGAGATGAAGTGTGTTACATTGTTCAAATGGACTTGTTGTTCACATGGTTGTTTGAATTCATAGCCTTGACATACTTTCCAGTGATGGCAATGACAGCTGCTTGTCAACTGGCAATGTTTTTGGGCTGATGGATAGTGCTGTTGCATGCTTGTAGTATAGAAGGTTGTGGTCATCAATGCTGTCATTGCCATGTGCTAGTGAGAAGTCCAAGTATCCTATAGGTAAATGGGGTGGCATGGTTATATGTGAAGGTGTACTAATGTGGAGTGGAATTAGCAGTTATACTAGGGTGGGGAGTGTTGCTTTGTGGTAGCTGTAGGACTTGCTACAGTGGGAGACATGCGTGCACTTTATGGGCCTATGTGGGATTAGTGGTAGTGGGGATGTGCGGCATGCAAGGGAGGGTATTGGGTTCCGGGTGGATTGGTGCACATAAGGGTGCTGTGAGGAGGTGTCAGGGTGGTGGGGGTACATGCTGTGCAGGAGTGCATAGTGCCTGGTGAGTGTTGTTGACTTAATAGAGTCCAATTCTACTAGTATTGCAGTCAGGCCCTCTGGGTGCAGGATGGCCAAGACCTTCTCCTCCCATGATGATAAGTCTGGAGGAGAAGGTGGGGGCCCACCACAAGTCTTGTTGATGGCTATCTGGTGTCTTGCCACCATGGACCAGACCTTTCCCCGAAGGTCATTCTACCTCTTTCCTGATGTCCTCCCTTGTGGATGGATGGTTTCCCACTAAGTTCACCTTGTCAATGATCCTCTGCCATAACTCTGTTTTCCTGGCTATGGATGTATGCTGAACCTGTGCTCCAAACAGTTGTGGCTCCATTCTGATGATTTCATCTATCATGAACCTCAACTCCTCATCCTTGAATCGTGGGTGTTTCTATCATGACATGGTGGATGTGTTGTGGGTGGTGGGGTGCGTAATGTGCGGGGTGTACTGCTTGGTGAGGTGGAATTGTATGGTTCTGTTTGCTTGTGGTGGTTGTGTGAGTGGCAATGTGTTTGTTGTGTGCAGGAGTGCAGTTGTGTAGTGCCTGCTGCATGTTAGGTATGGTGCTCTCTATGGTATTCTGGTGCAGTGTCTTTTATTTGTGCATTCTTCCCTTTCTCTTGAATAATTCAGGATGCAAGGGGTTTTAGGTATGTGTGGGTGTGGGAAGCTGGCCTGGTTTGTAGTGGGTACCTATTTTACTTACACATTATACCAGGTCCAGTTATCTCTTCTTAGTGAAATGTAGGCAGTGTCTAGAAGCAAGGCTATCTAGATGTAGCTGTAGGCAGGCCAAGGCTGAAGTAGGAGACATGCAAAGCTCTTGCAATACCACTTTAGTCACACAGTACTTACACACAAGAAAGACAATACTCAGTGTTACCAAAAATAAAGGTACTTTATTTTAGTGTCATAAGGCCAGAAATATCTTAGAGGCTATACTCCCTTAGGATGTAAGTAATACACATAACATATACACTAGTAACCAAAATCAGGTAAGAACAAAGTCCGAAAATAGTGCAAATAGTGAAAATCACAATAGGTTGCAAAAGGCCTAGGGAGAACACAAATCCTATACTAAAATAGTGGAATGTGAACGTTGGTTTCCCACCGAGGGAAGTGTAGTGTGTAGAGGGACACTGGGAGTGTAAGAAAAAAACAAAGGTAAGTAAAATACCCCGACCCAGAGCCCAGGAAAGCAGGAGTAAAAGACAGCAAGTTCCTTAAAACACACTAGAAGTCGTGATAGAAGATAAAGCAAGAACCAGAAGAGACTGCAAAACACCAAAGATGGATTCCTGGACCTGAAGACCTGTGGAAGAAGGGGACCAAGTCCAAGAAGCACTGAAGAGTCCAGGGAGAACAGGAGCCCCTGCTAACCCGGATAAAGGTGCAAAAGAGAAACCACTGGTGAGAAGACAAAGGGGGTCATTATGACCCCGGCGGTCCCGGACCGCACCGCCGGCGGTGGTGGAAGTACCGGCAACAGGCTGGTGGTGCGAACCGTCGTATTATAACCGTGGCACATTCGCCACGGTCATACCACCGGTACCGACAGCCGGCAGCCTGGCTGACGTAATCAGCCAGGGCAGCGCTGCATACAGTGCTGCCCTGGGGATTATGAGTCCCCATCAGCCAGCCTGTCCATGTTGGTAAACACTGCTATGGAAAGACTGGTGATAAGAGGGACTTCGGGTGGCTCTGGGGGCCACTGCACTGCCCATGCACTTGGCATGTGCAGGAGCCCCCAGGCACAGCCCTATCATGCTTTTCACTGCCCGAATTCTAGGCAGTGAAATGCACGACGGGTGCTGCTGCATCCGCTGCTCCTCAACATTGCCGCTGGCGCGATTACGAGCCAGTTTCAATGTTGTTGTGACTTTTCAGCTGATCCAGGGGGTGGAAACGCTGTTTCTGTCCGCTGACCTAATCGGGTGCCAAACATATCACCACCACTGGCGGTATTTTGGCATACGTGGCCTCGGCGGTCTTTTCCAAAGACTGCTTATGTCATAATGAGGGCCAAAGTCAGTATTGCACCAAAGAAGATAGATACAGGTTCCTGTTTGGTGCAGATGATGTCCCTGGTAGGATGCATGAAAGCCATCTGGATCGTATCGTGGGATTTCACCAAGAAGCCCGGGTAAATGACTGTTAGACTTTTCATCCTTGGCGTGGTCTGCCTTAACTTTTTGCCTCTGTTTCCCAGGTTGTTGATGTGTGCTGGACTCTATTTTTGATGTTCTTATTACTCTGGGCAATTTACCACTGCAAACCAGCGCTAAAGTGCAAGTGCTCCTATACACAATGTGTATGTAATTGGTTCATCCATGATTGGCATATTTGATTTACTAATAAGTCCCTAGTACAGTGCACTAGATGTGCCCAAGGGCTGTAAACCAAATGCTAGTAGTGGGCCTGCAGTACTGGTTGTGCCAACCGCCTAACTAGCTCTGTAATCATGTCTCAGGCCTGCCACTGCAGTGTCTGTGTTTGCAGTTTTAAACTGCCAATTCAACTTGGCAAGTGTACCCACTTGCCAGGCCTAAACCTTCCCTTTTCTTACATGTAAGACACCTCTAAGGTAGGCCTAGGTAGCTCTAGGGGCAGGGTGCAGTGTATGGTTAAGGTAGGACATATAGGCCCTCATTACCACTTCGGCGGTCTTGTCAAAAGACCGCTAAAGCAGTGGGAGCCAACATTCTGCCAGTACTGACGGTATGCTTGGCCCCCTATTATGACATTTCTGCTGGGCCAGTGGATGTAAACAGCATTTCTGCCCGCTGGCCCGGCGGAAAAGTCACATCAACATTGAAGCCTGCTTGTAATAGAGCTGGCGGCAATGTTGAGGTACAGCGCGTGCAGCAGCACCCGTCGTGCATTTCACTGCCCGTAATTCCTTGAAGGTAACTTTGGGTCCAACCATGCCTGTAGATTGTTTGCTAGGCAATGACCTGGAGGATTCCCCTCAAAAGGAGGTGGAACACAGGTCTCACTTGGAGATGTTGGGTCTGCCTGGGTAGATATGCGTATCCACCCGGTCAAAGGCAGCCCATCAGGGTGGTCAAGAGCCCCTGGAGCCTGAAGCAGTGGCCCAAGGCACCGCCAAAAAGAAGAACGGCAGGGGGGCGTGAGAAACCGGCCCCAGAAGTTCCCGTGGTCCGGAAGGAGGTGGAGCCTGAGAGTGACACCCCAGAGCCTACAGGGGAACGGGTGTCTGAACTGGGTGAGGATACTGAGCTGTCGCAGTGGAAGCAGGAAGGGGGGCCCAGCAGGGAAGCATTCTGTGCAGCACCAAGGATATGCCCTACTATGGAGGGTTTGCTGCAGCAGGCTGCAGACCAGGCGGCTGGCAAGGAGCCACAATTGTACCTGATCTATTGGGAGGATGACCTCCTCTATTGTGACGATAAGGTTCCTGAGCCTGGGCCAGCCCGTGTGCTGGTTATACCCCGTTCTTCAGGGTCCTCCTACTGGAGTTGGCTTACGATGTGCTTTTAGCTCGACATTTGGGGCAGGACAAGACCTTTGAGAGGCTTGTCACCCACTTTTACTAGCCCCTAATATGCAGGCACTCAGATGCACATTGCAGGTCTTGCCAGACTTGTCTGTCAAGACAGTGTCTGTGTGTGCAGTTTTAAACTGCCATTTCGACTTGGCAAGTGTACCCATTTGCCAGGCCTAAACCTTCCCTTTTCGTACATGTAAGACATCCCTACGATAGGCCCTAGGTAGCTCAAAGGGCAGGGTGCAGTGTATGTGTTATGTCCTAGTTTAATGTCATAAAGACAGAGGATTACACTGGTTGATAGTTTCTCTTAATTATGTTATTTAATAATAAGTGTCATTAGTTAATTAATGTTATAGATAACATAATGTGTTAACGATACAGATAGGACTTAGTTCATGATGGTATATTCCGCTCCCCTGTGGAAAGATAAGAATGGACTGGTCGGGAGGTGGCAAGGGACTGGAGGGCATGTTAGAATGTTGTGAGGTGAAGGTGAGGAGATGAAGGAAGGCGCAGAGTGGAGAAGAAGAAATAAAGTCTATACTTCAAACGAAGTGTGACAAGTATTGGACTTTGTAATACTGGCGACGAGGAGTGCGTAAGGGGGCACATTCTTCTTCACCCCTTTTCAGGTTGGTAGCAGTACCACCTATCCTGTGACCTTCTGTCTATCTCATATGAGGACTTTGAATCGCTTGAGAATATATGCAGGAATACAGCACGGAGAGCAGCGCTGGCAGAGATTCATAAGGCATTGATGTGACAGGAATTGGTCGTCGTACTCCTGACTAGAATTGGGAAAGCACTGAAAGCCACGCGCAAGCCGAATTCCTTTCGTGTGTTTGCGTGTTTTCACAGCTGATCAGGAGGCTGACCTGAGACTGACTTCGCGCACAGCCATGGTGTTCAGGCGCGTTCTGGGAACACCATTAGTAATAAATTATAGGCGAACATACAGTGCGGGGCGTAACGCGCATGAAGAGGTTCCAGGGCATTGAGTGTTGACACAGTGAGGCGGGGTTCGATCGGTCGACGGAGACGCCTCTGACTGGAGCTCGGCGGCTGCTGCGGGCCGCGCACGGGCTGGAATCTCAGGAATTTCTTTAGCGTGTTTACACAGCTGATCGGGGCTCGAGGAACTATTGACACAGCGAGGTGGAATTTAATCGCAGGGTGAAGAAGACGCTTCTGACTGGAACTCGGCAAGCACTTAAGCTACGCACAAGCTGGAATCTCAGAATCCCACAGCTGTTCAATTACGGCCTCGGTGTGCTGACACGATCGGGACACCACTGCGAGGTTATCACTTCTACATACAAACAATTAACGCCGACCTGCCGTCCTTCTACGCTGACAGGCACAGCACTTACAGTTCCTGTCAAGAAATTTATATTGTTTTATATTTTTATCTTGAGTGTTGATCTCCACATTGATGGACGCACATTTTACATGTAAGTATTACGCTGACAGGCACAGCATCCTCGCCTGTCAAAAAACCCACGTTGACAAGCACAACATCGTATCATACCGACAGCATTGAACATTCAACTCATAGTGCCGCTTTGCAGAGACTCCTCTGGCAAGCACGTAATTGAATGTATATTTATCATCAACTATACAATATTTTAAGTCTCCAATTATTGTAGTTTACTCAAATTTTGAATGTACGGCAGCACATTCTTTGTTTCCATGCATAGCTTTATTTCATTTGCTTAAGGAAGTAACTTATAACTTAATTGTAATATTTTTATTCCTCATTGAAGTATTTATTTAGAGTATAACTTATTGCAATTTGGCTTTATTAACCCAGTACAATGGCAGCAGCCGGGATGTCCCAACCAATCCCTTTCTTGAATGAGATGGATGAACCAAACATACCATGGAAAGATTGGTTTAAGATTTTTGAATCTTACCTAATTGCAATCGGAGGGGATAAGTTCAACCCCGTTAGAAAGCAACATATTTTACTTCACAATTTGGGAACTCATGGAAGGAAAATATATGAATCTCTTCCTGATCCAATATTCATTGAGGGTCAAGCCCAAGATGAATACGTTACCACATATTCTAAACTAGAAAAGCAATTTGGAGACAGAATCAATGTAGTACTAGAGCGACATAAATTCTTTTCACGATGCCAAGGCAAACAGGAAAGTGTGACGAACTATATTGCGGCTTTAAGGGGATTAAGCACATTATGGGAGTTTGGAGATCTAAACGACTCATTAATTAGAGATCAATTAGTTCGTTGCACTAATAACACTAAAATACAAGAAAAGCTTCTTCAGAAACAACCAGGTTTAATGGAAGCAATTGAATTAGCAAAATCAATTGAACACACTGCAATTTGTTTGCAGGAGATTAATTCCCCTTCCCCAGAGGCACATATAAATGAGGCAATGGAAGGTGTAAGAGAGGATAACATTTTTAAAATTAAAAGTAGTGAGAAACAACCCCAAAAGAATAGTAGTAACAGAACAAATTTAACATGCTTCTGTTGTGGGAGTAACAATCACCTTCTTAATTCCATCTCTTGTCAGGCAAGATCTGCAATCTGCAGAAAGTGCAATAAAAGAGGTCATTTTGCGAGGGTATGTAAGGACAATTCAAAAAATGGGGATAGCAAAAAATCTGAAGAACTACCACAGTTGATTAAAAAAATTATACTGCAAGTGAATACAGATGACAAAATCAACACCCAATACCCGGTGTGTACAATTGCAATTAATGATGAAAGAATAAAAGCATACACTGACTCTTGTTCACCATTCACCATAATAAGTACTGCAGACTTTAACAAGATTCAAAAGGGTAACACAATGGAACTCCAAAATCCAGATATTAGTCCGAAAGGTTACAATAAAGACCCTATCATCTTGAAAGGCATGTTTAAAGGTATTATTTCATTCAAAAATAGGTCCACAGTTGGTAAAGTCTATGTTGTAGAGGAAGGTTCCAACTTACTAGTTTGGCAACATCAAAATGAACTGGGAATAAAACTGGATCCTAATAATCCTGAACAAGTTATGTGCATCGAGAATTCTAATTCTGGGGAAGCTTTCATTCAAGAGTTCCCCGAAATGTTTTGCGATAAACTAGGTCTATTAAAAAATGTTCAACATAAAATCAAACTCAAACCCAAAAATAAACCCATTGTACATAAAACCAGACCAATTCCACACTTACTGAGACAATTAGTCAAAAAAGAATTAGAGAATTTAGAGTTGCAAGGAATTATTCAACCCATTGAGTGCTCGGAATGGTTGGCCCCCATTGTGGTGGCCAAGAAGAGTAATTGCAACAATATCAGAATATGTGTGGATTTAAGAGATTTAAACAAAAATATCTGGGTAGAAAGGCATCCACTCCCAAGAATACATGAAGTATTAAGCACTATAGGGGAGGCGTCATGCTTCTCAGTGTTAGACCTTTCTAGTGCATACCACCAAGTTGAATTACACCCTGATTCAAAATGGCTCACAGCGTTCACTACTCCATTTGGATCCTACATGTTTAATAGAATGCCTTTTGGCCTGGCATCTGCTGCGGCAGTCTTCCAAAAAATCATGCAAAATATTCTGGGCAATGTACCTAATACTCTCTGTTTCCAAGACGATGTACTTATATATGGATCAACAGAGGACAAACATGACAAAATTCTTAGAATCGTTCTTGGAAAACTCAAAACAGCGGGTCTTACACTAAAGCAAGAAAAGTGCAGGTTGAAGGTGAATTCAGTGGAGTTCTTAGGGCACGTCATATCAAAAGATGGCTTCAGGCCTAAGGTTTCCCTTGTTGACGCAGTAAGGAATGCCAAAGCACCAAAAAACAAGGATGAACTAAGGTCCTTTCTGGGTCTTGCTGAATTTATGGCAAAATATGTAAAAAAATTCTCTTCTGTCTCTTCAGATCTTAGAGAACTCTTGAAAAACCATGTTCCTTACAACTGGAACGAACGCCATGATAGTGCATTTAAGGAAATCAAAACTGCCATTGTGAATGCTCCATACTTGTGTAATTTCGACCATAATAGAAAAAACTTTCTTACAACTGATGCCAGCAAGCTGGGTCTGGGGGGCACTTTATCTCAAATCATAGATGGCAAGGAGAGGATAGTAGCGTTCGCGTCTAGGACCTTGAACAAAGCTGAAGCCAATTATTCGGTCATAGAGAGAGAGACTCTTGCATGTTTCTGGGCAGTAAAGCATTTTAAATTCTTTCTATGGGGCACTCAGTTCACCTTACGCACAGACCATAAACCATTAGTATATATATTCTCCACCAAGGGGTTCAATAATAGCACGCCCCGGTTAGCTAGATGGATTCTAGCTCTGGAAAACTTCTATTTTACAGTTGAATATTTACCAGGAGATAAAAATTATGCAGCAGACTTCCTTTCAAGAACCCCGTTGAACTGTATGGAAACTTTCGATACTACGGAATGCCCCATTTTATCAATTGACTTACCCTCCATTAGTGATGAGGAATGGAACTTAGCCTGCCAACAAGACGATACTTTAGCTCTTTTGAGATCAAAGGCAAAAGAAGGTTGGCCCTTTGGAAAAAAAGACCTAGAAGACATCATCAAAGACTTTTGGGAGGTTAGATTAGAAATTAACGAAAAAGACGATTATGTTCTCAGGAATGATAAAATTATACCCTCTCAGAAACTCAAACAAAAGATAATAAAACTTGCTCATGAAGGCCACCTAGGGAGAAGTCTTACTAAGGCCCTAGTAAGAGAAAGATTCTGGTTCCCGAATATATATTCTATGATTGAGAACGGAGTCAAAGAATGTTCCATTTGTGCTCTAAGCGACAAATCCAAAATAATACGCAAAACACCCATATCTCCAGTACAGATTCCTGTCAAGCCATGGATTAAATTAGCCTTAGACATCATTGGTCCTCTTAATTATACTGGGCTTCCAACAAGATTTGCTATCATTCACATAGATTACCAATCACATTGGATCACCACTAAACTGGTTAACCAAATTACCACTGATTCAGTCATTAACTTCCTGAAAAATGTATTCAGCGTAGAGGGAATTCCTGAAATTCTCATAACTGATTACGGGGTTCAATTAACGTCAAGCTCGATGAGGCAATTTTTAAAATTCTCTTGGGGTAAAACATTACACTACAGCTTCATATTGCCCCAGAGCCAATGGATTAGCAGAACGAGCCAATCGAATGGTTAAAGAATGTATCCAATTAGCAAGCATTAACAGATTGAATGGGGAAAATGCCATTAGAGAAATGTTATGGGCCTATCATACCACTCCCAACTCAGTTACCAAAATATCACCCTTCTCAGCGTTACGAGGTAGGGAACCCTGTACTAAATTCTATCCATCATGGTTGGGTGGGGGAAGACGTATTGAAAATGCTTTCTCATTTGATATGCGAACATATCAAAGCACCAGGAAAAGTATAAAAAGAGGTACAATACCAAATTTGGTGTAAAAAAACAATACTGGAAGGTAGGGGACCAGGTAATGATCAGGAAACCGATAGGATATTCGAAAGTAGGATTAAAAGAGTCTAAATTCATGGGCCCCTTTTGCATTTCTAAGGTAAAAAACAATGTTGTGGTTCTGGGAAATGGACAATGCTGGAGCATGGACAGAATTACAAAATATGTGAATCCAGTCACAGCTGAAAACCCAGGCGAAAATTCTACACGAAGTGAACCTGCACAGAGAAGGTCCCAGAACAATGTGCAGAGAACTCCCAGCACTCCTGTGACCAAACCTCCTGTATGGAGCAAGGACTATACTAAATAATATGAACATTAATATGCATACCTATGTTCCTGAAATGTTCACAATTTTAGGTATAGTGTAGTATAATACTATATAAAATCTTGTTAGTTGTTTTATTATAAGGGGAAGATGTGTTATGTCCTAGTTTAATGTCATAGAGACAGAGGATTACATTGGTTGATAGTTTCTCTTAATTATGTTATTTAATAATAAGTGTCATTAGTTAATTAATGTTATAGATAACACAATGTGTTAACAATACAGATAGGACTTAGTTCATGATGGTATATTCCTCTCCCCTGTGGAAAGATAAGAATGGACTGGTCGGGAGGTGGCAATGGACTGGAGGGCATGTTAGAATGTTGTGAGGTGAAGGTGAGGAGATGAAGGAAGGCGCAGAGTGGAGAAGAAGAAATAAAGTCTATACTTTAAACGAAGCGTGACTAGTATTGGACTTTGTAATAGTATGGTTAAAGTGGAACATATAGTAATGTGTTTTATAAGTCCAAACAGTGAAATACTGCTAAATTCGTTTTTCAAGGCCTATCCCTCTCATAGGTTACCATGGGGGCTACCTTTACATACGATTGCAGATTCCCTTTGGGAGTGGATAGACATGTGGAGTTTGGGGTCTCTGAGCTCACAATTTAAAAATACATCTTTTAGTAAAGTTGATTTTAAGATTGTGTATTTGAAAATGCCACTTTTAGAAAATGGGCATTTTCTTGCTTAAACCATTTCTGTGACTCTGCCTGTTTGTGGATTCCCTGTCTGGGTCAGTTTGACAGTTGGGCTGGTTGCACCTAACTAGACAGTGACACAAAGGGAGCTGGGGTGTAGTCTGCATTTACTGATGAGCCATCTGTGCTTGGAGGGAGGGGAGGAGTAGTCACTCACACCTGAAAGGGCTGTGCCTACCCTCACACAGTGCAGTCTCTAACCCCCAGGTGTGTGTCTGGGGCCTGCCCTGGGCAAGGCAGAATTTCCCAAACAAGAGAGACTTTTCTTTGAAGTAGGCCTACTTCAATGGGAAGAATGGGTATAAGAAGGGCACCAACAACCACAGACTTTAGAACACTTCTGGAAACCAAGAGGAACCTCTGCCTGGAGAAGAACTGACGAGCTGAGGAAGAAAAGCTGCCCTGCCTGTGACTGTGCTTTGTGGGGCTATACTGCAGTTGCTGCTTCTGCCTATGCAAGAGGACAAAGACTGGACTTTGTGTGCCTTCCTGTTTGTGAAGAACTTTCCAAGTGCTTGATTTAGAGGTTGCCTCCTGTTGTTTGAAGTCTCAGGGATAGCAAAGACTTCTCTCTGCCAGCACCTGGAGCCTCTGCTCAGACTCCTACTCTGCCAAGTGGTGCCCATCCAGTTCCTGGGACTCTGAAAGGAGAAGCTGGCAGCCCAAGAGTGAGAAATCAACGCACCGACTGTCGTGCGGGTAAAAGACTGACGTGGCTCCTATCTGCGGCTAAAAAATCGATGCGCCAACGGCTTCATGGCTGAAAATTGACGCTTGCCTGCAATGCGACCGGAAGATCGATGCACGCGGCGGGAGAAACGACACGCAGCATCGCTGACAGAGGCTGGTGAGATGACAACCCGCGCTTAGTGGTTTTCGGATCATCGTGCGGCTGGACTTCTGACGCAAACACTGCTGGGCATGTAAAAACGAAGCAGGGCCTGCCCAGACCCGAGAGTGCTGACCAGATTGATGCATCGCTCTCCCGCAGAGAGAAGAAAGGATGCACGCCGACCCGACTGAAGGAGAAACGACGCAAGGTCCCACTCGTGAGTGATATCGACGCATCGCAAGCCCTTTTTAACACACACTATGTTTGACGCGCCCAAGGCACATTTTCACGCTAACAACGTTAGCGTTGTGTTTAAAATTAAAATTACATGAAGACTCTTTTTGCATTTGTATTGATAACTTGACTTGTGTATTGTGGATTTTTGTCATTTTGGTCTTGTTTTGTTTAGATAAATACTTTCTATTTTTCTAAACCTGTGATGTGTCATTTTCTAGTGTTTTCACTAAGTTACTGTGTGTGTTGGTACAAATACTTTACACCTAGCAATATGAAGTTAAGCCTACTGCTTGTGCCAAGCTACCAAGTGTGTAAGCAGTGGTTAGCTGAGGGTGATTTTCCTTTACCCTAACTAGAGTTAGGGTCCTTGCTTAGACAGGGGGTAACCTGACTGCCAACCAAAGACCCCATTTCTAACAATGCCAAACTTGCATTTCGTGAAAATTGGCACTGCCCAGGCCCAGGAAGGACCAGGTTGACTCTACCCAGGAGGGGAAGACAGAGGGGACTCTCAGCAGAGATTTTTCACCATATTTCTTCTTTTCTTTGTCACCCCCTGTATGAGCTTTTCTGCTCACCCTTGGTCTTATCCATTTGTCTGCCTTCTTTCCCAATTCTTGGGGAGAAGTCAGACCTGAGTCCACAAGATACTGGTGTAACAAATCAGACACACAACTATTCAATATATGCTCTCTCACAATCAGGTTATGCAGACCCTGGCAGTCAGACACTTTACTGCCATGTAACCAACCTTCTAAAGCTTTGACAGAACAGTCCACAAAGTCAACCCAATCTTGTGAAGATTCTTTCTTGGTTTCCTGAACTTAATTCTGCATTGCTCTGTGGTGAGCCCAAAACCATCAATTAGTACATTTTTGAGAAAGTTGTAATTGTCTGAGTCCTCCTCCCTAACAGTGAGGAGTCTGTCACACCCTTTGTCAGAGAAGGATAACCAAGTACAGCAGCCCACTGCATTTGAGGGCCATTTGAACCTTACAGGCCCTCTCAAGTGCAGCAAACCACTTTTGGATATCATCCCCCACCTTGTATGGGGGAACAATCTTATGCAGGTTTCTGGAGTTAATGTTGTCCCCCCTGACCTCATAACTTCTGAAACTGTTAATGCTGCTGCCACCATGGGGAACTAACCATAACCCCTGTCTTTCCCTTTCCACAGCTAGGGATTCCCTATCTAAGGCCGACTGTTACTATTGCAGCCTCAGCCTCAGCTTTCTGAGTTCCCCATCTAGGGTGTTGTCCTCAGGTTTGGCTGGGTGGAACAAGTCTGAGACAGAAGTGACATGAGAATGAGCAAAGGCAGATCTTTACCTACCTTCTTAAACCCTAGTGACCTGGCCTCTAGATGTGAAGGGTGCCCTACCTGTGTGTGACCTCTTCACACTACCAGGTATACCAGGAGGTTTAATAGAAAGATCTTTGGAAGGACCCTCCCATGAATCTTCAGGACCTTTTCCTGAATTTGCCTGGTTAGAATCTCCCTCCACCTCCTCTTCTACCTGGTGAACAGACTGCTTTTGGTCATCCTGGAGCAGGAGGTTAAAAATTAAATCTTTGTTAGGGTTCTTCCCAATCCCTAGACTTCTCTCTAAGCAAAGACCCCTCAAACTTTTAAAGTTAAGGTTCTCACAGGTAGTTTGGACAACCCTAGGTGTGGCCTCAGAAGATGACATAGTGATAGAAAAGTTAGGGTAAAGTTGAGAAAAAGAAAAAGTCCTACTTTATCTATATTTTATATGTTTTAAAAGTTTTTAGAATGCAAATGAGTCTGCTAGGTGTGCGTATGTAAAGCTCCAAGTGCAGAGTACACTTTCTTGTGGAAGGCACTTGCAAGTACTTATCCCACCGCTGCACCACCAATGTAGGAGGCTGGCCTGGTTTGTAGTGAGTACTTATGGTACTTACACCTTATACCAGGTTCAGTTATCCCTTATTAGTGAAATGTAGGCAGTGTCTAGAAGCCAGGCTGTCTAGAGGTAGCCGTAGGAAGAGCTACCAAGGTTCATCTAGGAGACATGCAAAGTTCTTTCAATACCACTGTAGTCACTCAGTACTTACACACAAGAAAGACAATGCTCTGTGTTACCAAAAATAAAGGTACTTTATTTTAGTGACACAAGGCCAAAAATATCTTATAGGCTATACACCCTTAGGAGGTAAGTAATACACATATAATATACACTAGTAACCACAATCAGGTAAGAACACAGTCAGAAAATAGTGCAAATAGTGAAAATCACAATAGGCTGCAATGGGCTTAGGGGAAGCACAAACCATATACTAAAATAGTGGAATGTGAAAGTTGTTTTCCCACCTAGGCACATGTAGTGTGTAGAGGGGTGTTGGGATTGTAAGAAAACAACAAAGCTAAGTAAAATACCCCAACCCAGAGCCCAGGAAGGCAGGAGTAAAACACAGCATGTTCCCTAAAACACACTAGAAGTTGTGATAGGAGATAATGCAAGAACCGGAAGAGGCTGCAAGACACCAATAATGGATTCCTGGACCTGAAGGGGACCAAGTCCAAGAAGCACTGAAGAGTCTAGGGAGAACAGGGGCCACTGCTAAACTGGATGAAGGTGCAAAAGCAGAACCACCGGTGAGAAGACAAAGTCAGCATTGCTCCAAAGAAGACAGATATGGGTTCCTGGTTGGTGCAGATGATGTCCCACACGGGATGGATGAAAGCAGTCTGGTTTACATTGCGGGATTCTACCAACAAGCCTTGGTAAATGCAAAAGTTGAGTTTTGTGAAAAATGGCACTGCTTAAGCCCAGGAAGGACCAGGTCAACTCTACCCAGGAGAGGGGGATAGAGCAGATTCTCAGCAACTCAGAGACCCCTCCGAAAACCAGGCATCATACACAGGAATCAAACAGCACAGGGACAAATGAGTTCAAAATTGTGGTCATCACAGTACTACACAAAGAAATCCCACACCACCGGGGAAAAATTAATGGAGCTGAGCATTGCAGGATAGAGTGCTGTGGACATGTGCTACACTGTGTATAAAGGATTTCTCTAAGAAGTGCAGAGAGGCCCTGGGAGCTGCAAAATACTTGGTGCACAGTGTTACTGTCTGGCACGAGGAGGCAAGCTCTTACCTCCACCAAATTTGGACAGCCGGACCATTAGACAGTCAGGGTCACTTTAGTCTACCACCTGTGTTCCAGGATCCATGCTCGTTGTTGGGAGAGGGGACCGGAGTACCAGTCATCGCTGCACAGAGGTGCCTGCTGAAGCAGGGAAGTGAATGCGTCACTCCACTGGAGATTCCTCCGGTCCTTCTGGTGCAGGATGAAGACAGCAATTGTTGGAGCATACAGAACCTGGAAACTGTTGCAGTTGCTGGCAGGAGCTGAAGTTACAGAGTTGCAGTAGCCTTATGGGATACTTTTTTGCAGTTGCAGAGTTCCTGGAGCAGTTCTGATGTTGATCCGATGGTAGAATATGAAGTAAAAGATGCAGAGGATCCCTGCTGGAGTCTTGCAATCCGAATCTGAGGAAACACCCACAGGAGAGACCATGAATAGCCCTCAAAGGGGTATTGGTCACCTAACCAGGTATGGACCTAACAGGAGGTGTCCCTGACGTCAACTACTGGCATTGGCCACTCAGATGCTCCCAGAGTTCCCTGACCTTCCTGAAAACAAGATGGCAGAACCCAGGGACACTCTGGAGGAACTCTGGGCACCACCCCTGGGGTGGTGATGGACAAGGGAGAGGTCACTCCCCTTTCCTTTGTCCAGTTTCAAGCCAGAGCAGGGACTAGGGGTCCCTGAATGGGTGTAGATTGGATTATGCAAGGAGGGCACCATCTGTGCCCTTCAAAGCACTTCCAGAGGCTCTGGGAGGAAGCCCTTCCCATGCCTGTCACACCTATTTCCAAAGTGAGAGGTTGTAACACCCCTATCCTAAAGGAAATGCATTATTCTGCCTTCCTGGGATTGAGCTGCTCAAGCACCTGGAGGTCAGAAGCCTGCCTGTGAGGTGGCAGCAGCTGGGGCTGCAGTGAAAATCTCTGAAGGCTGGTATGGCAGTACTGGGGGTATATGGTGGAGCTCCCAGGGTGCATGGAATTGGCCCCCAATACCAGAATCAGATTGGGGGTTAAATTTCTCAATCCTAGACATATATATATATTGACCTATATGTAGTGCACACTTATAATGGCATCCCCGCACTCATGAAGTCTGGGAAATTGGTCCTGGACAATGTGGGGGCACCTCTGCTACTGCAGGGATGCCCTCACACACAGTAACTTTGCACCTAGCCTTCAGGAACTGAAGGTTAGTCAGATAGGTGACTTATAAGTTACCTGGTGCAGTGAAAATGGCTGTGAAATAGTGTTTGCACTATTTCACTCAGGCTGCAATGGCAGTCCTGAAGAAGTGTTTGTATGAGCTCCTCATGCATGGCGAAATAAATTCTGCAGCCCAAGAGAATCTCCTGGAACTTCAATGCCCTGGGTACCTAGGTGCCATATACTGACAAAACAGTAAAACGTACTGACATGTAGGCCACAAACTATGAGCACTGTGGTCCTGACTAGCAGGGTCCCAGAGAAACAGTAAAAACACTCTGGCAAATACTGACAAATAGGCCAAAAGTGGGGGTGACCATGCTACAAAGACCCTACTTTCGCACAGTGGGGGGGTGTTTTATAGTGCAATGACCAGTTGTGTGTATGTGTGTCAGGTGTGGGGTATTCGTACTGTCCAATGTGGAGTTGAGTTTTTGACCACCGCGGTAAGACCGCCAAATGCTTACCACCATGCAAAGACTGCTGTGCTGATTTGTGAGTGGTAATTTGGAGGGAGGGATGTTGTCAGCATGGCGTGGGTGGTGGGACCTCCTCTCTCCTGCCGTCATTCAGCCTGGCGGTGTCGGATTTGTGGCTGTTTTTTTCGCAGTCTTCAGTTTCCGACTCGTAATACAGCGGTCATGATACCACCAACACTGGTGGTCTTTTGGCACCCGCTGCCACAGCGGTCTTCTGAAAAGACCACCAAACGTATGCGTAAGCGTGGGATGATACCCTTGAATTTATGAGAGAAGCAAACTCTAAGTTAAAGACATTGAACTGAAAACAGCAGGAAAACTTACTATCTTGGATCCCACTAATTCTTGCAGATACTTTAACCAACAATTTCAAGCAATGATGTCCTGCAACAAAACAAACCCTCCCCTTGTTGAAGTAAGTGAGTACTTATGGTGTAAAGAGTACCAAGCAAGAGGTGCTCCTCATATTCACATGATTTTATGGATAAAAGATGCACCTAAGTTTGAAACAGATACTGAAGAGTCTGTCCAATCTTTCATTGAACAGTATGTGACTTGTGCAATTCCAAACAATACTATTGAAAAAAGTTTAAGACAACATTGTGCTTCCAAAATCACAGATGTGGCACATACTGCAGACAAAATTATAGAACCAAAGGTATATTTTATACAAGATGCCATCTTGGATTCCCCCAACCTGTTACTTCAGAAATAAGAGTAAACAGCTTTCTGTCTGCTGTCAGACATATATTGACACTAAAGTCACCGAAAAAAACTTACAACTTTAAAAGAGCTGAAGGCTCGAAGTACATTAATGATTCTAATCCAGTCATTTTACAGATGTGAAAGTCAAAGATGGACATACCGTTTGCTGCAGATATCTCTATTGCTGTTCGTATATTTTAAAATTTGAGATGACTGAAATGAAGGTGTTCTGGGAGACGATTTCTGCAGAAAAGAGTGTTACTGAGAAATTGTGCAGTTTCAGCATGAAAATGTTTTCCAACAGAGAAACTTGATCTGATCAGTACACAGATGGTTTGAGTTATTCTCAAAGTGAAGCGGAATTGTTTGCATAAGTCTAGGCCTTGCAAACACATGAAATAGAGTCTTAAAGTCTTTTCTGGAAACTCAGTGCCTGATTTATGAAAAGTTAGCACCACCTTTACGTCATCTCTTCATGCAAAATCAGGGCTAATTTACAAAACATAATTATATTTTGTAAGTTTGTGCCGCTTTTGCTTAAAAAAATGACATAACGGCAGCACTAACTTTTCACAAATCAGGCCCTCAGTGTCTAACAGAATTTGATCCAGAAAGTAGAGACAATGTAAAAACAAATTTGTTGGACACATATTACTCAAGAAGGAGACCGCATCTAAAAAACATATGCCTCTATGAAGTACTTCAGTACTACAGGTATATAAATAACATAACAGAAAATGTAGACGAAGGAAGAAATGCAGTTCTTGGATGTGATGGTTGTTTATGTGGACAGCAAAGAAAATCTATTTAACCACAGAAAACGTAGTTGCTAGACTGCAGAGAGAAAAGAGTTTTTCTACTGAGCACTTTTGCATCTCTTCAAGCCATGGATTTACGTATCAGAATTAACTGGATACCGTTACCCCTACAAAGACTTTTTCATTGTTGTGAAAGTCAACATTGAGTGCTCCACCTATCTATTTGCAAATGTTGAAAGATGAAAGTGAACAGGAGGAGACAGTTGGAGACTTCACAAAGCTGCCAAAGTTCAGGACCGCTGAGTCAAAATCCTCTTGGAGAACCAGTTATTCAAAATGAAGCAGCTATAGCAATGAATGAGGTGGAGACTGCAATGCACAAGCAAGAGAGAAACATGTTTGATTTGGAACAGTTAATAAAACATGTAAATAACAAACAGAAAAAAACCTATAACAAAGTAAAACGTAAAATTGAGCACAGATTTCTGCATGAAAAGAAACAAAGATCACACTCTTCCTTTAACCCCTTTGGTGCTCATGATGGAATGGTTCCATCATGAGCACCAGTGTTTGTGTGCTGAGGACATACCATTTCACCCTCTGCACTCAACCATCAAATCAGCCTCAGGAGCTTCTCCACCTCCAAAGGTTATTTTTAGTTTTTAGTTAAATTACATGCAGTGCGACGGTGTGTAGACATCATTTCAGTAAACGAAAAGTGAAATGAGCCGATCAACACTTTTTACTTTCCATGTCTTGGTGCTTAAGGGGGCTCTCTCAGCCCCCCCCCAGCACTGAGGCAGATGAGAGGGATATAATTGGAAAGGGTGGAATCTCCCCTTTCTACTGGTACCAGTACCCAGTGGATTCCTGATTGGGGATCACCACAAAAAGGTGATCCGCAAGCAGGAATCTAGCATTAGACACCTGGGAGAGGGGAATGGCCTCTTGAGCAAGGGCTTCTGCGTCCCCCAACCTATTTTAGGAACTTCAGTCTTTCTGCCCTTCCTGAGAAGCAGATTGGGGCAAAAGCCCCCAATCTGTCCTTCCCCCACCCGGTGGTGCAGAAAGCTCACTCAGCAGCAGGGATTATTTTTTTAGGTAGTGTGAAGAGGTGGGTGTTGCCCAAAAGGGACATGCCATTGACCCACACCATTTTAATCAATGGGCACAGCCTTTTTGCCCCTATTGGGGGCAGATGGATATTATTACCCCCAATCTGCATCCTTGGGGGGCATAAGACCCACTAGACAGAAGTTTTGTTTTTGTTTTTTAATTAAAGGGGGTGGGGCTACCCACAGTGGGGATGACTATACTCCTACCCAAAACAAATGGGCGTACAGTATTTCTGTCCCCTCCTGGGTGGGGCACATGGGGCAATAGCCCCCAATCTGCCTCTCTGGGGGTGTAGAAAGCCAAATAGGCACCAGGGATTTATTTTAGAGAGTCCAGGGTGGGGGCTGCCAAGAATGGGCATGGCATTATACCCAGCTCCAAAACAATAGGCAGTTTCTCTGCCGCTCTGAGGGGCAGAAGGTGGTTATTACACCTCATTTGGCAGAGCACCTACTAGGAACTGGGAATATGCTTATTTGCATGTCAGGGAGAGACCCCATAGATAAGGGTTGCTCCCCCATTTTTCGGACTACATTCTGCCCATTTCTGCTCACCTGGGGGCAGATCAGTGATACTTTTAGGCTCATCTCCCCCCAAGGGGCGAAGAAAACCACTAAATACAAGGGAAAGTTCCTGTGTGTGTGAACTGGAGTTCGGCTGATGGTCTGAGTGTGCTGCCATTTGCCTGTCTTTGTGTGTAAAGGCATTTTGCTGGTGGTGTGTGTGAACACACACAAGTGAAGTATCATTTTTATTGGGAGATCCAAGGGAACACTGGGTGGTAGAAAATGTTGTCCAGTGTGGTGATCCCACAAGGAAATGTAAGGAAAATGTCATTTTTTTTAGCTAAATTTGAGGTTTGCAGGGAATTCTGAGTAGGAAACATTAGAGGATCAACACAAGCCACACATCATTGGATTCCCCAAGGTGTCTCTTTTTCAGAAATGTCTGTGTTTTGTAGGTTTCCCTAGATGGCCACCGAGTACAGGACCATGAATGCAGGTTTCCCCTTTTGCAAAACCAGGTTGCTTTGTCTCCACAATACGTTTTGAACCATTTCCTATCATGGGCACTAGGCATACTGACACAAGTGAGGTACCAATTTTATCGGGAGACTTCAGGAAATAACGAGTGGGTGGATGTCTGTGGCTCCCCACAGATTCTAGAACTTTCTGTCACAGAAATGTGAGGAAAAATGTGTTTTTAGACAACTTTTGAGGTTTGCAAGAGACTCTGGGTAACAGAACCCAGTGAGAGCCAGATAAGTCACTTCATTCTGGATTCTTCTGGGTATCTAGTTTTTAAAATGTATGGGTTTTCTGTGTTCCCCTAGGTGCCGCTGAGCTATGGCCCAAAATCCACAGCTAGGCACGTTGCAAAAAAAGGTCATTTTTCTGTGGAAAAATGGGATGTATCCTTGTTGCGTTTTGGACTATTTCCTGTCACAGGCACGAGGCCTAACCACACAAGTAAGATACAATTTTTATCAGAAGACTTAGAGTAACACAGAATAGTAGAGCAAGAGTTATTGCCAATTGTCTTTCTCTGCATTTGTGCCTTCCAAATGTAAGACAGTGTGTAAAAAAAAAGTAATTTTTGAGAAATACCCTCAAGTTCACACGCTAGTATGCACAGACACAAATTCAGAGCTGTGCAAATAATCACTGGTCTTTAAATGCCATATCTTGTGCCCATTTTAGAAATACATAGGTTTCCTTGATACCTATTTTTCAGTCTTTATATTTTACCAAATGAATTGCTGCAAACCCGGGACACAATGAAAAACTATTGAAAGGTACAGTTCATTTACTGACTCTTGGAACCACAGGTTCTTGGTTAACCTACAAGCCCTATCTATCCCTACAACCCAAAGGTTCCGGTGGACATAACAGTATAATGCTTTTGAAAATCTGCCATTTTTAGAAAAAGCTACAGATACAAATGTAGGCACAAATGGTTATTTTTTTCGATTTAATTTTGATATTTTTTTTCATTTCAACTGTTACTTTCTTTAGGAAAACCTTGAAGAATGTACACAAATGACCCCTTGCTGAATTCAGAATTGTTTCTCCTTTTGGTTTTGTACCCATTTCTACCACTAACTGAAAAGAGATTAAAAGCACATAAACTAGGTACTAGCTATGTCCCAGTAAAATTCCAAAAGTGTGTTGAGAAATTTGGTTTTCTGGCTAAAGTTAGCTTTTTCCTGAAAACTGGGAAGATGGTAATATTAGCACTGCAACCCCTTCGTTGATGCCATTTGCAGGGGACAAAAAAAACAGACTGTTTCTTCTGCAGCACTTCCAAAATATCCTACATTTTGCTGTATTTAGGTTAAGTTCTCAGTTCCCTCCACCGGAATCCACAAACCCTGGGTACCTTTGGAACCCTCAGGATGTTGGAAAAAAAGGCTGCAAATTTACCATGGATATCGTATGTGGACAAAACTTTATGGCACCCTAACTGTAAAGTTTCCCAAATAGCCAAAAAAGACTTAGCACGGGGAGGCCTAGCAGCAAAGGGGTTAAACAACTGCTGATACCAGAAAAAGTTTTCTAGTTTAAGTTCTCACTGCTTATTTATAGAATACTACAGAATCATATTTATCATGTTTAGTAACAGCACCAACAGGATTACCTGCTCACAACATTAAATGAATAACTTTACATTAGATACTTATGCTTCCCATTGAGCTTTATAATAAACTAGCTTATTAGAAATTATCTGGTATTCTCCTAACAGAAAAACTACAGGCAAAAATGGCTTCTTTAGAAAAGTCTGTCTCGAAGACTTCAGGATTAGAAAAGTGTACACGTCTACAAAAACTGTAATTTTGAAGCATAATTTAAGTATTGAGGGAGGGTTAGTAAATGGTGCAATGGGTAAAGTTGTTGATTTTATTAATTTTCCAAATAGAGATGAGATTAAATATTTAGCTGACAACTTTGATAAGATTGATGGTAGGAAGCAGATTAGCCAATGTATTGAACGTTTTTTGCCAGTAAAGGATTTATATGTCTGGCGCCAACAGTTTCCATTCTCTCTAGCGTATTTTGTCACCATCCATAAATCATATGGTTTATGTATTGTTACAGCTTTGATTAATATTGGAATAACCATGTGTTAGAACATTATCTGGTTTTCATTTGGTTGAATGGGATGAAAGCAAATTTAGTGCTGATGTAAGTTGTGTGAGAGAGTATAATCGTTTGAGAAGTTTATATGCTTCTGACTTAGGAGAATACCCACTGGTAATCTATACAAAGAGAAAGCTCGCAGAAGAGTCAATGGATGTTAAAGAGACGAAGAAAAAGAAGAACAATCTAGAAAATGTTAACAGAAATTAGAAAATGAGGGAGCTGTTGTGGCTTACCAAATAGAAAACAGTTCAGGTGTCAACTGCTATGCAAATGTTGTTCTCAATGGCCTCTTTCACTTACCACATCTTGTAAATGCAATTCAGCAAAACACAGCTAACATACTTTGTTAAGCAACTGTCTCATTTGAACCAACATGTATAGAGTGAAAGGGCTGTAATACATTCTGCTTCAGGTATTCAACACCTTGTAGATACTTATTTTGGATATGCAGTATTCACTTTGAACACTCAACAAGATGCACATGAATTTATAATGGCCATCCTTGGAGTATTACAAGAAGAAGTAAATATTAAAGAGATGTTTGGACTAAGATACAAAGGGTACCATGGCTGTGAAGATTGCTCTTTTACACCCACTACTCAAATTCTGGAAGATTTCTGTACTTGACACTACCAGATTGCAAAACTGTGCCTTTGCAAAGATTAATGAAAATTGCAAACCAAAATATAACCTGCCCAAATTGTAGATCAGATGTTATGTCAACAAACAGCTGTAGATAACTGTACACTAATGTTACAATGATGCAGAGCAGATGGATCTAATTTCGAAACTGTTATGCCATTAATTGTGTTTGACCACTGACTTTGTGTTTTACCACTGCACATATTAGTTATTCAATGTTCACCAGTAGCACATTACATTGTGTATTCAGTTTAGATGCCTATTGGGTTTAACGTGGCATTAGACATTACATTTTGTATTCAGTTTAGCTGCCTATGGGCTTTATCGTGGAGTTAGATATTGCAGTTGAGACATTGCAGATGAGCTGTGTTTTACCACATGGTAGACCAAGCTGTGTTTTTCGTATTTCGAATTCTCACTGAGCCCTAGCGTGATAAGGGAGCGTATATTTTGTGTCATCAACTTGCAGACATAAGAAAGATGAAGAGCAGTAATAGGCCCTACGGTGAATAATTTTGACTTTTATTCTTTGCTTTGAAGTTATGCTATAATATAATCACATGTATTTGCTGTGTACATTACAATTGAGAAGTACTTTGATTTATTTTATTAACAAAGTTGTTGTGACTACTTTTAAACGTGTGCCTCCAACCTACTAATCTCTTCTCTCAGGAACCTCGTGGTGAAGTAATAATAAATGTCTTCTTTAAACTAAGAAGTGCATTCCAGAGATTGTTTTCAGCTCGGTCATTAATGAAAGCAAAACATTTTGGCATGAGTCGTCAGTCTGGGAGTCGATTTGGAGATTGGAAGTGCATGATTTAAAAGTGTCATTGTTTTTGTTGTTTAGAGAATTAAAGAAGCACGGCAGACCATGTTTGAAAATGCATGTGAAGTTAAACTGCCTTATGATGCTGTGAGAAACATGTTTTCTTCTTTATCAGGACTTTCTAAGTCTTGGGATAAATGCTTGGAGAAAGCAAAAGTGTTTTCATACTTAGAATATGTGCTTTTTGAAAGAAATGATGTCCCTTTTGTTCTTTACAGAAGGGTTTAGATACTTTTGTCTGCTTACAGAAACATGCATGAGAGATGTAGGCAGTTAGAACACGAAAATACGAATTTGTGCGAGCACATTAGCCAGAACAAATTGTTGCAAGATAAAACTGAAATCTCCAAAGTTGTTGTAGGAGAATCTGGGGCTCATTCTGACCTCGGCGGTAAAAGCCGCTTACCGCCGGTCAGAAGACCGCCACAATACCGCTGCGGCCGCGGTCAGGCGCTACGGACATTCTGACCCACAACTGCCAAACCTCCAAAAATCCGACCTCCATTGCAGTCCGCCACATCAGCGGCCAGCGATAAACTGGAGATGACCAAACCTCCACCGCCACGCCAACAGAAATACGCCCATGACATTACGATCCACAAATCCACGCGGCGGTCTTTCAAACGCGGTAGTCTATTGGCGGTACACACCGCCGCGGTCAAAATATACACACCTTTACAAAACACTACCACATTGGACAATTTGAAATACACACACCTGATACACATACAAACACCACTCCCACACACCCAACACAATATAAAACACACACCCACAAACCCCTACAACCAAAAATCAGAGACGAAGGAGAGAGAGACACATCAGAGAATAGAGAGCCAGACACACAGAGGCACACTACAACATCACGCACACCAAATAGTAGCACAAAGCACCACACACCAACACACTCATCACCACATACACCACCCCACACCTCATCCACACCACCCCATGGCACCACAAAGACACCCACGCTTTACGGACCAAGAACTCAGTGTGATGGTGGAGGAAATCGTAAGAGTGGAACCCCAGCTCTTCGGCTCACAGGTGCAGCACACCACTAAAGCAAGGAAGGCGGAGCTATGGCAGCGGATCGTGGACAGGGTCAACGCGGTGGGACAGCATCCCAGAAATAGGGACGACATCCGCAAACGATGGAACGACCTACGGGGGAAGGTGCGCTCGATGGTGTCGCGACACAACATCGCGGTGCAGAAGACTGGCGGAGGACCCCCACCCACCCCACCAGAATTCACAGCTTGGGAGCAAGAAGTATTAAACATCCTGCATCCTGAGGGCCTCGCTGGAGTACCCGGAGGAATGGACTCTGGTAAGTCCTATCTCATATACTTCATCCCCCCCACCCCACCAGCATGCCAACCCCCACCCTCACCCCCAACCCCCATCACACATCATCCCTGAGAATGTTTCCCTACACAACCCACCCAACCCCTCACCAACCCTTGCATGCCACCACAAACATTGGACACCCATTACCTAAGCATGACCACTGCACATACCCATCCCCCCACAAACCACCCTCACAACACCACCCACAAGGGAATGCCTGCACTGGGGGACAAGGGCACCCATAAATCGCACGCTATTTCACACACAGAAACAATAACCATACTCTCTCACCCCATGCAGGACCCGAACGCCAACACACCGGTCAGGAAGGTCCTCAAATGTCCATCCCACCCCCGGAACAGGCCCCCAGTGATGACAGCAGCTCGGTCGACCTGGAAGCTGATGACCAGCCCGGACCATCGGGGACCTCTGGGCAGTGGGTTCCCCAAACACAGACACAGGCCACAGCAGACCCAAACCCCCCTGGGAACAACAGCACAGCTCCCACCCAGCGAGCCCATGCCTCTGTCTCTAGGACAGGTCAAGCAGCGGTGTGTCTGCCACTACAGGGCACCCAGGCTAACCCAACACCCCAACAACAACAGGGACCTGTTCATCGTCGTTTGGGGGTACTAATGCCACATGGGTCCCATCAATGTCACCAATGATGTTGGGGATATGTCCAAGGGCATAGAAATCACCCTTCACTGTGGCCAAATCAGCCTCTTCTGGGAATATGATGTAGCTCCTCATGAGTTTCATCAGGGCAGATAACCCTCTAGACAAGATTTTTGAAAACATAGGCTGAGACATTCCAGATGACATGGCCACTGTTGTCTGGAATGAGCCACTTGCCAAGAAATGGAGGACTGATAGAACCTGCACTAGAGGGGGAATTCCTGTGGGTTGGCGGATGGGTGACATCAGGTCTGGCTCCAGCTGGGCACACAGTTCATGTATAGTGGCTCGGTCAAGTCGGTATCGGAGTATTATATGGCGTTCTTCCATTGTCGACAGGTCAACCAGCGGCCGGTACACGGGAGGATTCCTCCTTCTCCTTGCAAGTCCCTGCGGACAGTGCCTAGGAAGGACAACATGGAGCACTGAGTCAATCAACTCACAGGTACGTACAACACAGCTTGCACAGTACACGAAAATGTATTGATTGCTATGTTTGTATGTGTGCAAAAGCAAGGCCTAGGCCTGTGTGACGCAGTAGAATTTAAGCCATGTGGGCCCTTGAAATGGCAGCTGCCTGACCTGTGAAGTGGGACAATGGGATGTGAGGTCAACGCGCTGGCGGAGCACACCGTGGCGGTAGGCGGTCGAAGACCGCTGTACGAAGTCGCATTGGTTAACATTGAACCCTATGGGATTCAGGAGCCAATGAAGATGTGCGCCGGCTGTCGCGGTACGCACCACCGCGGTACGCACTGCCGCGGGCGTGACCGCCATTTTCTATCTGATTAATCACTCGAGACCTGATCATCCACAGGAGAGGACCTATACTGCAAGTGCTGCTGTGAACTCGGTCTGGAAGTGACAATGGCTGCTGAGACTGGGGAAAGGGCCCCTGCCTTCACGTCTGAAGAGTTGGAGAAACTTGTGGATGGGGTCCTCCCCCAGTATGCGCTACTCTACGGTCCTCCAGACCAACAGGTGAGTACACTGAGTGCACATTGAATGGGTAATGCCTGTGTGGAGTGGGGTGGCTGTCAGTTGGTGGGGTGGGGAGAAAATGAGGAATGCAACGCACGACTGATGAGAGTATGGGCCACATGGCAAGGTTGGGGAGGGGGGGCATGTACTCCAAACATGCAGAAATGTGATTTTTTCTCTTTCCCACCCTGTACATGTCAAACAGGTGAGCGCCCATCAGAAAATCGATATTTGGCGTGCCATCGCCAAGGAAGTCCGGGCCCTGGGGGTCTACACCAGACGGGGCACCCACTGTCGGAAGAGGTGGGAGGACATCCGCCGCGGAACCCGAAAGACCGCCGAGTCACTGCTGGGGATGGCCTCCCGACCTAGGAGGGGTGCCAGTCGTACCCTGACCCCCCTGATGTCCCGGATCCTGGCGGTGGCCTACCCTGATTTGGATGGGCGCTTGAGGACATCACAGCAGACACAAGGGGGTGAGTATCAGCACATTCTCCTATCTTTACGCGCAGTGGAGGCGTCTGGGTGGGGGAGGAGGGCTGTGGGTGACAGTAGGCCAGGGCGCTTTCCGTAGTGTAGTCCCCTCCCTTAGACATGGCCCTGTGCCCCCGCCCACCACCTCTGTAGGGTGGCAAGTGCAGCTATCCATGGTCCAACATCACCCATGAGCGCGTCTGTTGTCCCTAGACCTGTTGGCCTAGTCAGAAGTACAGAGTAGTGTACCCCAAGTTTGCGGCTTAGTGCATGAGGCACCTGTGTCTGTCCTCTCCGCCAAGGCTATTGACAAGGCATGCACTCAACTTTGTTTTATTTCTCCCCCCACCCTTATTCTTTGTTTCTTGTGCATTAGCATCATCATGCGGAGGAGAATTGGCGTCGGAGCACGAGGGAGCTGCAGGTAACCAGGCCCCGGTGGGCACTGACACAGACACCGAGGGCACCAGTGATCCGGAGGGCGAGGGGAGCACCACAACGGGGGCCGGTGGAGACACCAGCGACATGGACACGTCCTTGTGTGGGAGCTCCCTAGCGGGGGCGGCAACATCTGTGCCCCCCCGCAACAACAGGTACAGCCGCCACCCAGCGCACCAGCACCGCCCTCCCAGCAGCCCCTCAGTCTTCGCTCCGTGCCCGTTCGCCCAGGAAGGCGCGCGTCTCCTTCGCCCCAGGCACCTCAGCCCC
Organism: Pleurodeles waltl; assembly: GCF_031143425.1. Taxonomy (NCBI): domain Eukaryota; kingdom Metazoa; phylum Chordata; class Amphibia; order Caudata; family Salamandridae; genus Pleurodeles; species Pleurodeles waltl. Next base: position 501,201,026 of record NC_090438.1, on the reverse strand, counting down.
TGCCTCTGTTATCCCTGCTGCCCTCAGTGCGGAGCTCATTGACCTCGTGAGGACGCTCATTGTTGGGCAGACTACCCTTTTGAATGCCATCCAGGGGGTGCAAAGGGAGGTGCAACAGAGCAATGCCTACCTGGAGGGCATTCATTCGGGTCAGGCTGCCCATCAACGAGCGTTCACTTCTCTGGCCTCAGCACTGACGGCAGCCATTGTCCCTGTCTCCAGTCTCCCTCTTCTAACTGCCTCCAGCCTTTCTCTGTCTCCTGTTCCTCAGCCTATCCCATCCACACCATCTGACCAGCCTGCACACACCTCAACACCCAAGGCCAGCTCATCCAAACATAAGCACCACAGAACACACAAGCATTCACCCAAGCAACACCCAGATGCAGACATACCAACAGTCACTACCACCTCTGTGTCCCCCTCCTCCTCGTCTCCCTCCTCCCTCCCTGTGACGTCTACACTCACACCTGCATGCACACCAACATCAGCCAGTTCTTCCATCACCAGCACACTCTCCACTACAGTCCTCACACGTGCAGTCACCACCCCCACTGCCATGTACACGTCCCCTGTGTCCTCTCCCACTGTGTCTGTCACCCCCTCTTCCAAGACACATAAACGCAGGCAGACACCCAAACAACAGCCAACCACCTCACGACAGCCTATGTCTCAGTCACCTGCACCCAAAGACAGCACACCTGACTCTCCTACAACCACATCCTCTTCCTCCACTTCTATCTCCACTACTCCTACCCTTTACCTTGGTCCAAAGAAATATTACCTCTCAAATGTTGACCTCTTTCCCTCCCCTGACCCACCCCCTCCATCTGGGAAAAGTCCCAAAGGCACCTCAGCCACCACCAGCCCAGCTTCTAAGGTACAAGTGGTGCATGGAATATGGAGTCCACCCTTTGGCGGCAGTGACACTTCACTGAGCAGCAAGGGGACTGGCAGCCCCCCGCCAGGCAAGAGGACCCGGAAAGTGAAGGGCCGCCGTGAGCGGACTGAGACGGCTGCCCCCAAGGAGGTGACTCCGGCCACTTCACCTGCCACAACAGCCAGGGGAGGCAAGGGCCCGAGAGCACCATCTAAGGAGCGGAAGGGCAGCAGGGCGGAGAGGCCAGCCAGCAGGAGCGCGGAGCAGGAGGGCCCCACACGCCCCATCCCGGCTGCAAGGGACGACACCAAAGGGCCCAGGACTACGTCTCCGAAGGGGCCTGACACTGCACGTTCGGAGGGCGAGTGAGCAGGTTGTCCAGGCCAGGTCTGACTCCCTACACTGACTGGAAGAGCACCGCTGAACAGGGCCCCGCCGTGCAGAAGAGCACCGCTGAACCGGGCCCCGCCGTGCAGAAGAGCACCGCTGAACCGGGCCCCGCCGTGAAGACAGGCACCGCTGAACAGGGCCCCGCCGTGCAGAAGAGCACCGCTGAACCGGGCCCCGCCGTGAAGACAAGCACCGCTGAACAGGGCCCCGCCGTGCAGAAGAGCACCGCTGAACCGGGCCCCGCCATGAAGACAAGCACCGCTGAACAGGGCCCCGCCGTGAAGACAAGCACCGCTGAACAGGGCACCGCCGTGCAGAAGAGCACCGCTGAACAGGGCCCCGGCGTGCAGAAGAGCACCGCTGAACCGGGCCCCGCCGTGAAGACAAGCACCGCTGAACAGGGCCCGCCGTGCAGAAGAGCACCGCTGAACCGGGCCCCGCCGTGAAGACAAGCACCGCTGAACAGGGCCCCGCCGTGCAGAAGAGCACCGCTGAACCGGGCCCGCCGTGAAGATAAGCACAGCTGAACAGGGCCCCGCCGTGAAGACAAGCACCGCTGAACAGGGCCCCACCGTGCAGAAAAGCACCGCTGAACAGGGCCCCGCTGTGCAGAAGAGCACCGCTGAACCGGGCCCCGCCGTTAAGACAAGCACCGCTGAACAGGGCCCCGCTGTGCAGAAGAGCACCGCTGAACCGGGCCCCGCCGTGAAGACAAGCACCGCTGAACAGGGCCCCACCGTGCAGAAAAGCACCGCTGAACAGGGCCCCGCTGTGCAGAAGAGCACCGCTGAACCGGGCCCCGCCGTGAAGACAAGCACCGCTGAACAGGGCCCCGCCGTGCAGAAGAGCACCGCTGAACCGGGCCCCGCCGTGAAGACAAGCACCGCTGAACAGGGCCCCGCCGTGAAGACAAGCACCGCTGAACCGGGCCCCGCCGTAAAAACAAGCACCGCTGAACAGGGCCCCGCCGTGCAGAAGAGCACCGCTGAACCGGGCCCCGCCGTGAAGACAAGCACCGCTGAACAGGGCCACGCCGTGAAGACAAGCACCGATGAACCGGGCCCCGCCGTGAAGACAAGCACCGCTGAACAGGGCCCCGCCGTGAAGACAAGCACCGCTGAACAGGGCCCCGCCGTGAAGACAAGCACCGCTGAACAGGGCCCCGCCATGCAGAAGAGCACCGCTGAACCGGGCCCCGCCGTGAAGACAAGCACCGCTGAACCGGGCCCCGCCGTGAAGACAAGCACCGCTGAACAGGGCCCCGCCGTGCAGAAGAGCACCGCTGAACCGGGCCCCGCCGTGAAGACAAGCACCGCTGAACAGGGCCCCGCCGTGAAGACAAGCACCGCTGAACAGGGCCCCGACGTGCAGAAGAGCACCCCTGAACAGGGCCCCGCCGTGCAGAAGAGCACCGCTGAACCGGGCCCCGCCGTGAAGACAAGCACCGCTGAACAGGGCCCCGCCGTGCAGAAGAGCACCGCTGAACCGGGCCCCGCCGTGAAGACAAGCACCGCTGAACAGGGCCCCGCCGTGAAGACAAGCACCGCTGAACCGGGCCCCGCCGTGAAGACAAGCACCGCTGAACAGGGCCCCGCCGTGAAGACAAGCACCGCTGAACAGGGCACCGCCGTGCAGAAGAGCACCGCTGAACAGGGCCCCGGCGTGCAGAAGAGCACTGCTGAACCGGGCCCCGCCGTGAAGACAAGCACCGCTGAACAGGGCCCCGCCGTGCAGAAGAGCACCGCTGAACCGGGCCCCGCCGTGAAGACAAGCACCGCTGAACAGGGCCCCGCCGTGCAGAAGAGCACCGCTGAACCGGGCCCGCCGTGAAGATAAGCACCGCTGAACAGGGCCCCGCCGTGAAGACAAGCACCGCTGAACAGGGCCCCACCGTGCAGAAAAGCACCGCTGAACAGGGCCCCGCTGTGCAGAAGAGCACCGCTGAACCGGGCCCCGCCGTGAAGACAAGCACCGCTGAACAGGGCCCCGCCGTGCAGAAGAGCACCGCTGAACCGGGCCCCGCCGTGAAGACAAGCACCGCTGAACAGGGCCCCGCCGTGAAGACAAGCACCGCTGAACCGGGCCCCGCCGTAAAAACAAGCACCGCTGAACAGGGCCCCGCCGTGCAGAAGAGCACCGCTGAACCGGGCCCCGCCGTGAAGACAAGCACCGCTGAACAGGGCCGCGCCGTGAAGACAAGCACCGATGAACCGGGCCCCGCCGTGAAGACAAGCACCGCTGAACAGGGCCCCGCCGTGAAGACAAGCACCGCTGAACAGGGCCCCGCCGTGAAGACAAGCACCGCTGAACAGGGCCCCGCCGTGCAGAACAGCACCGCTGAACCGGGCCCCGCCGTGAAGACAAGCACCGCTGAACCGGGCCCCGCCGTGAAGACAAGCACCGCTGAACCGGGCCCCGCCGTGAAGACAAGCACCGCTGAACAGGGCCCCGCCGTGCAGAAGAGCACCGCTGAACCGGGCCCCGCCGTGAAGACAAGCACCGCTGAACAGGGCCCCGCCGTGAAGACAAGCACCGCTGAACAGGGCCCCGACGTGCAGAAGAGCACCCTTGAACAGGGCCCCGCCGTGCAGAAGAGCACCGCTGAACCGGGCCCCGCCGTGAAGACAAGCACCGCTGAACAGGGCCCCGCCGTGAAGACAAGCACCGCTGAACCGGGCCCCGCCGTGAAGACAAGCACCGCTGAACAGGGCCCCGCCGTGCAGAAGAGCACCGCTGAACCAGGCCCCGCCGTGAAGACAAGCACCGCTGAACAGGGCCCCGCCGTGAAGACAAGCACCGCTGAACCGGGCCCCGCCGTGAAGACAAGCACCGCTGAACAGGGCCCCGCCGTGAAGACAAGCACCGCTGAACAGGGCCCCGCCGTGAAGACAAGCACCGCTGAACAGGGCCCCGCCGTGCAGAAGAGCACCGCTGAACCGGGCCCCGCCGTGAAGACAAGCACCGCTGAACCGGGCCCCGCCGTGAAGACAAGCACCGCTGAACAGGACCCCGCCGTGCAGAAGAGCACTGCTCCGCTGGGCCCCGCCGTCTCAAGCCCCGCTCCGCTGGGCCCTTCATCACAAGCACCGCTCCGCTGGGCCCTTCATCACAAGCACCGCTCTGCTGGGCCCCGCAGTCTCAAGCACCGCGCCGCTGGGCCCTTCATCACAAGCACTGCTCCGCTGGGCCCTTCATCACAAGAACCGCTCCGCTGGGCCCCGCCGTCTCAAGCACCGCTCCGCTGGGCCCTTCATCACAAGCACCGCTCCGCTGGGCTCCGCCGGGCTCCGCCGTCTCAAGCACCGCTCCGCTGGGCCCTTCATCACAAGGACCGCTCCGCTGGGCCCTTCATCACAAGCACCGCTCCGCTGGGCCCTTCATCACAAGCACCGCTCCGCTGGGCCCCGCCGTCTCAAGCACCGCTCCGCTGGGCCCTTCATCACAAGCACCGCTCCGCTGGGCCCTTCATCACAAGCACCGCTCCGCTGGGTCCTTCATCACAAGCACCGCTCCGCTGGGCCCCGCCGTCTCAAGCACCGCTCCGCTGGGCCCTTCATCACAAGCACCGCTCTGCTGGGCCCTTCATCACAAGCACCGCTCCGCTGGGCCCCGCCGTCTCAAGCACCGCTCCGCTGGGCCCTTCATCACAAGCACCGCTCCGCTGGGCCCTTCATCACAAGCACCGCTCCGCTGGGCCCCGCCGTCTCAAGCACCGCTCCGCTGGGCCCTTCCTGTCAGGCACTGTTCAGGGTTCACTGTGCCCACCATGCATCCTCCTTGTCCAGTGGGGACATTTACCTGATGGACTGTGGCTTTGCACACCCCAGGATGGCACAGTGGGCAAGCCGCCCACTGTAGAGACTTGAGAGACTGTGGCTTTGCACTCCCCAGGATGGCACAGTGGGCAATCCACCCACTGTAGAGACTTTGCGAGACTGTGGCTTTGCACTCCCCAGGATATGGCAGTGGGCATGGTGGGCCCTTCGTGGATCTGGCGTCGTGGACTCATGTGGCTGTGGTGCCCCCCCCTTCCCTTCCCCCTGAGGTGCCTGTAGTTTTGTCACCAGATGCCCCTGCAGTGTTCTCTCCAAAGGACTCAGGTCTCCTGTGTGGGCTTTGCCCTTGTTTCGCTACACTTTGGCCCACGGACATGATGGATTCGTAAGATGTGCAGGACTACTTGCTTCAGTTATCCACTGCTGTGTAAATAATTTGTTTATCCGAAAAAAATTTGATGGTTGAAAAATACTTTTCTGACACTATTTTGTACATAAATATTTTTTCTCAATTTGGGTATGTGATTGTATTTTTTACGGGTGTTTGGGTGGTGTCACTGTGACTTGTTGCTCTGCATTGGTGTGTACATCTTGGGGGGGTGGTGGGGGTCGCATATGTGTGTGCCCGTAACCTTTCCTCCTCCCCCCCTCCCGTGTGTCGTAGATGCAGTACTCACCGTTGACGTCTGCGGCGGAGTTCGTACTCGTGGTAGATGAGCAGGTAGACGAGAGCAGGTAGGATGTTCAATTCGGGTTCCATGCTGTCCTCCGTCCTCGTGGAGTGCGTAGAGGTGAGCGTTTTCCCGTTCGTAGTCTGTTTCCGCCGTGTTTTTATCGGCGGGGCTCCCGCCCCGGAAAAGGTGGCAGATTGGTGAGTTGTGATAGGGTGGGCGGTACATTGTCTGCCGCCTGCCTGTTGGCGGTGACCGCCGCGCTGTTTGTTTGTCCCGCCGTGGCGGTCAGAGTGTTAAAGTGGCGGTCTCTGTTGGCGGTTCCCGCCAGGGTCAGAATTCCATTTTTTGGACCTCCAGCCTGTTGGCGGGTTGGCCGCCGCTTTATCACCGACCGCCAGGGTTGGAATGACCACCTCTGTCTTTTCACATTCCAGTAATGAGGAGGTTAAAAAAGGTGGGGGCCAGTGTGACTCTCATGAGCAGAGCATAGATCTCCGTGCACAGAGCAGCCCACAGTTTTTGGCAGGAGTTGAAATGCATTCCTTAAAAGATTACACTGAGCACGAAGTTGACGATGTTATATTCAGACCGCTTTTGCAAAGTACGATGTGTAAAATTAATTCAGACAAGGCAGAGGTACTGTCGCAAAATGTGCAGTTTCTGGGAATTCAGTGGAATCCAGAAAATGGACAGATGTTGTCACAGGTAAAACAAAATATTTTAGAGTTTCTTACTATTTGCACTAAGCAAGAGACACCTAGTTTCACAAGCTTGTTTGATTTTTGGAAACATTATAGCACTCATCTGAGTAAAAACGTAACACTTTGGTACAAAGTAAGTAGGACAAACATGAGTTTGAATGGAGTGAGAAGCAGCTGCGTGCTTTTGGTGTGGCAAATGAAATAATTCAACAGACTTTGGATTTCTGAGCAGTGCAAGAGGGAAACACTGAGTTACATATAAATCAGGAACAATTTGCCACCTTGCGTATGTGGCAGAAATAGGGGAGGACAAGGGTGCCCCTGAAGCTTTGGATTAGAAAACTATCTGACTTTGTGGAGCGCTGTACTCCTTTTGAAAAACAACTTTTAACTTGTTATTGGGCTCTAGTGAATACTGAGGAAATGACAATAAATTGTAATGTAATTCTGAAACCTGAACTATCAATCATGCAGTGGGTGATGAGTTCACTTAAATCTCACAGTATAGGACAGGCACAAGAGGCTAGTATCGTACTTTGGATCTGGTACATACAAATCAGGGCTCAAGTAGGACCTACAGGCACTACAGCCCTACAGGAACATGTGTCACAAGTCTCTTTACAGGATGAGGAGAGAGTGCAGAAGGTACCACAGGCAGAAAAGTCACTAGTGAACTTGAGTGCACCATTTGAATTCTTGTCCCCTGAGGATAGAAAGCGTGTTTGTTTGACTAATGATTCATTGAAATGCATGAGAACTAAAAGACAATGGAAAGCAGTGTTCTACAATCCAGTTACTGAAAAGTTGTTGTCTACCACAGGAGAAGGAAAAAGTAACCAATATGCAGAGTTGTACAATGTGTGTCAGACTTTAAAGCAAGAGCTGCTTGAGATGTGTCATTTTTACTCTGATTCTTGGTTCACTGCCAATAGATTAGCTGTTTGGTTCTCCACATGGCTTGCACATAACTTGTTAATTAATGCAAAGGAGGTGAGGAGCAAACAGTTGTGGCAGGAAATATGGGGAATGTTAAAACAGAGCATTGCCACAGATGCTCATTGTCCCATTGACTCATTAGAACGCTGGTTCAATTCCCTTGCAGATGTTAAAGTTCAAAGTTCAAAGACAGAAGTGTCAACCCAGAATTCTGACTTGGTGGTGATGGCTAAGTTGGTGCACCAGAAATGTGGACATCTGGGACAAAAGCCACTTACAGGTGGGCAAAGATTAGAGAGATGCACATTCCCTTAGATTTGATCAAAACTGTGATTTTGCAAAGTCCTATTTGTCAGCACACACAACAGAGATCTGTCCCACAAACATTCAAAGATCAGTTGGGTAGAGGAAAGTTACCAGGACAGATTTAGCAAATTGATCAGGTTTTAGGAGGAGTGATTGCTGCAGATTACCAAATTGAAATCAAAGTTATTCTGATAACTAGAAGATAATCTGATTCATTCATAAAGATTGGAGACAGAATTGCCCAACTTGTCATAAGTGCAGTGAATGGAGGTTTGGTAAGGAAGGAGTCTGCCCCAGCCCTTCTGACAGTGCAAGAAAAGGGAAGCTGTGGTGCAGCAGATAAAAACCTAAGTGCTAAGGTGTGGGTTGAATCCCCAACTGACCCTCCAGAACCTGCATAAATCATAACAAAGGGCCCCAATAACGTCCTGCTGATTATAAAACAAGGAAAAAAGAAAGGACAAATGTTATTTGCAAGAAAAGTCATACTTTTTTCTTTTGCAGATCCTACTACGACTCGCCACTGACCATGAGTGTGCTGTGTGGTCTCCCTTCGGGTGTTTTCGTGCGGGGTCAGGGGAGGGACTGCACCCCCAACCTGAACCTGATTGATTAAAGTACAAACCCCATGGATCCATTTTGCGCAACTGGCGCCTTCGGTTCAAGTTCTACATGGGATCGATATAAAGTTTGTCAACTTGTTTGATTACATTCTTCCACTGGAACTAAGCAACATTGCCAGTTAACTGTCTGTTTTTTCGTGTGGAAACCTGACTTTCACTTACATTCCAGCAAACCTTTCAGGTGGACCGTGTACCTTTACATGAGTAGAACTCATGCTACATCAACTTGCTATGTTAGAGACACTATTCAATCAGTTATTATCCCAATTATAGTATATAAGATTCAGACCCTCATTACAACCCTGGCGGTCGGTGTTAAAGCAGCGGTAAGACCGCCAACAGGCCGGCGGTAAAAAAAATGGAATCACGACCAGGGCGGAAACCGTCAACATAGACAGCCACTTTAACACCCCGACCGCCACGGCGGTAGAAACAAACAGCTTGGCGGTCACCGCCAACAGACAGGTGGAAGACAATGCCCACACTATTATGAGAGGCCAATCCGCCACCTTTTCTGGGGCTGAACCAACACGAACAAAAACATGGTGGAAACAGGACTTGGAAGGGAAAACACTCACCTCTACACATTCCACGAGGAACCAGGCTGCCATGGAGCCAGAACTCCAAATACTCCCTGCAATAGTATTCCTGCTCCTCTACGAGGACCACGAAAGACGGCAGCGACGACCTCGTGAATACTGCACCTACAACAGGGGAAAGGGAGGGAAAAGAGAGTGACACACACACACGCAAACCGCAATACCCCCACCTGCACCCTCACCCACAACAACATGCACACAAATACATGCTGCAACATTACATTTACACCCTCCACCCCCCTGAAGAATGCAAGGACAAAAGGAAATGAGTTGAACAATTGTAATAAATAAAAATCCATTAGTCAAAACTTGAAATACAGTATAAACAATTATGTACACCAACTACACAAGTACGGATAGCGCACTAGTCATAGTCCGTGGACCACTGGGCCCAAAATGCATGGGCGAAGCCCACACTCGATACCAGACTCCAAACGGAGAGAACACTGCAGGGGCATCAGATCGAAATGAAACAGGCACCTCAGGGGGAAGGGAAGGGGGGCACCTCAGCCGGATGAGTGCACGACGCCAGCTCCACGAGGGGGCTCCATACCCATTGATGTATCCTGGGGAGTGCAAAGCCGCAGTCTCTCACGTTTTTCCAGTGGGTGGTTTGCCCACTGCTCTATCCTGGGGAGTGCAAAGCCACTGGGGAGGGCAAAGCCACAGTCTCTCAAGTCTTTTCAGTGGGTGGTTTTCCCACTGCTTTATCCTGTGGAGTGCAAAGCCACAGTCTCTCAAGTGGATAACAGTCTCCACTGGTTCTGGAGGGGTTGCTTTGTGCCCAGAGTGCTTCATCCTGCCAAGGACTGAGGTAGTGGATGCCTTTCTCCACTGGTTCTGGAGGGGGCTTGGTTCCCAGAGTGCTTCATCCTGCCAAGGACTGAGGTAGTGGATGTATCTCTCCACTGGTTCTGGAGGGGGCTTGGTGCCCAGAGTGCTTCATCCAGTCAAGGACTGAGGTAGTGGATGCATCTCTCCACTGGTTCTGGAGGGGGCTTGGTGCCCAGAGTGCTTCATCCTGCCAAGGACAGAGGTAGTGGATGCCTTTCTCCACTGTTTCTGGATGGGGCTTGGTGCCTAGAGTGCTTCATCCTGCCAAGGACTGAGGTACTGGATGCCTTTCTCTACTGGTTCTGGAGGGGGCTTGGTGCCCAGAGTGCTTCATCCTGCCAAGGACTGAGCTAGTGGATGTGATACTCCACTGACGGTGGTGCAACATGCAAGCTGCCCAGGCTCCTGGAACTGACCACCAGCCTCGGACGACTGGCCACTGGGGATGGCAGCCATGTCTGTGGTGTTGCCACTGGCTCAGGATTCCGCAGGGCCGCTAGCGGTGCTGGCGGCGGTGTCAGTAGTGGCGGCCCTTGCGGCTGCCTCAGTGGCATCGGTGCTGGCGGCGTTGTCAGTAGCGGCGGTGCTTGTGGCGGAATCTGTGGCATCTGTGCTAGCGGCGGGCTCTGTGGCATCTGTGCTGGCGGCGGGCTCTGTGGTATCGGTGCTGGTGGCGGGCTCACTGACTGCGGTGCTGGTTGCGGGCTCAGTGACTGCGGTGCTGGTGGCGGGCTCAGTGACTGAGGTTCTGGTGGCGATGCGTGTGGCGGTGCAGGTGGCGGTGCTGGTAGTGGTATTGTCCGCTGTGCAGGTTGGCATCGACACAGACCTGCCCTTGATTTTCTGGCCCTTCCCCACCATTAATGGTGACACAGCTGTCTTGCCACTATCCACTTTTATTTTGCCTGAGCCCTTGGTGTCAGGTGTTTTCGCCTTCTCCCTCCGGGATGTGGGCAACTTTTTTACTTTTGGAGGTGGCGAAATGTCCTTGCTGGGCAGCAGCAGGGGGAATTTTCCAAGACTTCAGTCAGGAGCGGACGTCAGCTGCCTGACCTCCCATATGGGTGGAAAATCTCTTTCTAAAAGTTGAACAGGAGTCATCAACTTGCAGACATAAGAAAGATGAAGAGCAGTGATTGGCCCTACGGTGATGAATTTTGACTTTTATTCTTTATTTTGAAGTTATGCTATAATATAATCCCATGTATTTGCTGTATACATTGCAATTGAGAAGTACTTTGATATATTTTCCTAACAAAGTTGCTGTGACTACTTTTAAATGTGTGCCTCCAACCTACTAATCTCTTCTCTCAGGAACCTTGTGGTGAAGTAATAATAAATGTCTTCTTTAAACTAAGAAGTGCATTCCAGAGATTGTTTTCAGCTCGGTCATTAATGAAAGCAAAACAGAAACCAAAATTACAAGCTTTAAAGCTGGACAACTTTCATTTTCTAGAAAACTTTTCTGGGAAAAAAAAACTAATATACAATATTTCTTCTACAAAGATTCTCAAAGGCATATTTAAGAGAACCTAGTGCCACCGGAGTGACACTTTTCAAGATGCTCCTTTGGCACTAGGCACTGCTGCATATTTACAAGAAGTTGTTATGACTCCTTGTAAATATGGGCCCCTCTGATGCAGTTTTTTGTGTCAGAAGGTCATCAACATAGGTGTTGCTGTAGGCGTTCCACCGCAACACCCATTCGTTTTGAGGCTTCCTCAGATTTATGAGTTGTTGTAAACCTGAGGCAGCACCCAAAACTAACAATGGCGTTAGCATTGCACAAGGGGGAGGAATGCTTTTATTCATCCTCATTTTTTGCATTTTCTATTTGTGCTGCATTCTGCAAAAACAGATGATTTCTTCTGCAGACCTTTTGTTCCAAAATACCCTACATTTTCTGTATTTTGGCTAACTTCTCAGTTCCCTCCATTGGACTCCACAAACCCAGGGTACCTTTGGAACCCGCAGGATGTTGGAAACAAAGGCTGTAAATTTAGCATGGATACCTTATGGGGACAAAACGTTATGGAGCCTAACCACAAACTGTCCCAAATAGCCAAAGCAAGACTTAGCACGGAGGAGGACAGAAATGCCTAGCAGCAAAGGGGTTAAACCACTGCTACTATATATATATATATATATATATAAATATATATATATATATATATATACATATCAGTGGTCAAGCTGGTACCAGAAAATGTTTTCTATTTAAGTTCTCACTGCTTATTTATAGAAGACTACTCTGATGTATCATCTTTAGTAACAGCACCAAAAGGACCCTGCACTGCCCATGCACACATAGAAGAAGCAAAATGCCATGGACGATTGTTTACATGCAGGAAGGGACACCTTCCTGCACATAAAGAATAATTTGAAATGATGCTTTGGTACTTCTAAGTGTGCTGCATTTTTCAGCACAACTGGCCATGATAGATTGCTTATGTGCAGGAAGAGACACGTACCTGTACATAAACAATCTATCCCCTCAAAGCAGACACTTTTGCACTACGGTGCAAGGATGTCTGCATTTGTGCAAGGCAGCTTAATTCAGGGTCAGCGCAGGGGGAAATTAAGGGGTGCACCATATTTCTCTAAATAAGTTTCACACCTGTGTTTCAAAAGTGGCGCAGCACTGCTTTTTTTTGGTGCAGCACTGCACCACTTTAGCATAAATCTGGGTCACAGTGATTTAGACATAATTTGGCTTACCAGGGGTGATGTATTTAAAATGTTCTGAAAAATGTAAGAAACATTCGGCCTCATTATGAGTTTGGAGGGTGGCGGAGGCCACCTGCCAAAACTCTTACTGCCATCAGGCCACCAGCCCTATTTTGAGTTCCCGGCTGGGCCAGTGGACAGAAACAGCCGAGCGGGGAACAGGGACTTAACATTGCAGCCGGCTCCTAATGGAGCCAGCTGCAATGTGGTGGTGTAGCAGGTGCAGCATCACCAGTCGTGCATTCCACTGCTCGTAATTCAGGCTGTGGAATGTGCAATGGGGTTGTGCATGGGGGCCTCTGCACTGCCCATGCCAAGTGCATGGCCAGTGTAGGGGCCCCAAGGGGCCTCCAAGTCCCACGTTCCACCAGCTTTTCTGGGGACAGATGGGGACTCGTAATCCCCAGGGCAGTGCTGCTTACAGCGCTGCCCTGGCAGACTACAACCACTGAGGCTGCTGGCAGCCTGGCAATGTCGGCAGTTGGACTGTGGCAGCTCCGCCATGGTCATAATGTCACGGTCAGACTGCCACTTTGGCGGCAATCTGACAGCAGCCATGACCCTGGCGGTCTGGTGATCGCCAGGGTCATTATGAGGCCCACTGTGTTTTCCACAAGGAAGTTAATATAACATCTGGAACTACTTACATTCAAGCAGAGATTGCCTTGTAAACTACCAAATTATCACCTTCCCTTTCTTCGACCAAAACTCTAAGCAGGATTGCTACTAAAAAAATGAAGCACTTCACTTCTCGTACTTCTAATACAATATGTTAAGACATCATACAGCCTACTGAGGGTCATGTCTTTATAAGGGATTCCTAATTCTGAAATGGACTTACTCCTCAAACAAAATACCAAACAACAGGGAACTCACTAAACAGAAAAAAGAGATCAGAAATGAAAATGCTGTAAAAACATTATTTTTTATACAGGAACAAATACTAATAAATGAACTAAAGTTAAACATATTATTGGATAGTCAACTCGTTTTCAGAAAGTAAAAATGGATGGACATAATATTATAAGAAGACCGTCACAATCAAACTAATATGAAACATATCTGGAAAAGAATTATATAAGGCATTTAATCTACAAGGAGCATAAATGTTTTAAAGATTATTTGGCCTACCTGAGATGATCTGTTATATAAAGCCTGAGAAACAGAAATGTAATTTATATTCATAAGTACTACTGTACCAAGTATAATAATTAGAATTTAAATTTGTCAACACTTTATAAAGTCTACATAAACCTTTTTTTTTTGGACCCATGTTATTGTTTTTCCACACTGTTCAATTATAAAAATGTATGCAAACCAAACAACTTTAAAAGCTGAGAACAGAAAAAGAGTGAAAATAAAATGTGTTATTAAAATGTGTTATGCTATTAGACTATAACATATGTTTACTGCTCTGTATTTGGGATTTTAGAAATATAATACTGATTATATTTATAATCTTTTTCTTTTACAACAGTTATTGCAGTAATATCTCTTCAGAATTTTGAAAATATTTGGATTGCCACATGAGTATTTGTTGAAGAAGTCCTGGAGAGGATCTTCTTGCACAAATAACACTTAACATTCTTTACTACTATTCAGGTTTGGTGCTGTGCATGGTGAAACATTCTCATAAATGTATTGCCACATACACTACACTCTCACTTACTTAGTCATACAACCACTGATCCACCCACTCACTGGCCTATATAGGCACTCATACCCCATGTAAATGACTGTCACACCCACTTATAGAAACAAACTCTCACTCATACAGCTGTTGACTCCCCCAGTAAGTCACTCATGAAACAGTTCATATACCCAGTTGCACACTGGCAGAGCCACTCACTCATCTATGCAACCAGTCACACACTCAATCACTCACTCATACAGCCTTTCACACAGCCATTCACTCATATAGTGACTTACACACTCAGTCACTCACCCACACAGCTACTCACAGAACCGCTCACTCAATGATGCAGACACTCACACACCCATGCAGATACTCACAGACCCAGTCACTCACCCAAAGAGCCACTCACACACTTAGGGCCAGATGTAGAATTTTCCGATTCGCAAAACCAGATGCAGAACGGTGTTTCAGACACCGTCTGCGAGTCGCTATGGGGTCGCAAAGACCCACCTCCTTAATATTAATGAGGTGGGTCGCATTTTGCAACCCCATAGCGAGTCCCTGCACTCACAGGGATGGTGGCCTGCTGAAGACAGCAGACCTTGATGTCTGTGACTGCTTTTTAAATAAAGCAGTTTTTATTTTTATTTTGCAGCCCGTTTTCCTTAAAGGATAACGAGTTGCAAAATACAAAAAATAAAGAAACCATTTGGTTTTGGTTTTTCAGAGCAGGCAGTGGTCCATTGGACCACTGCCTGCTCTGAAAAACCCTTTTTGGCAACATTCACAAAGGGGAAGGGGTCCCATGGAGACCCATTCCCTTTTGCGAATGGGTTACCACCAGTGTGACATTGGTGGTAACTGCAAATTGCTTTGCAACCGCATTCGCGGTCACAATGCAATTTAGCATAGCGATGCGAGTCGCAAACAGGAAGGGGACATCCCTTCCTATTTGTGAGTCGCATTCACAATTTGCGAGTCGGTACCTTCTGGCAAATTGTGAATGAGCATCGCAATCGGCATTTTGCATGACACAAACTGCGATTTTCGCAGGTTGCACCATGCAAAATGCTTGCTACATCTGGCCCTTAGTCACTCAACCACACAGACACTCACACAACCACTCACTCAATCATGCAGACAATCACACACCCACTCACTGACCCAAACAGCCATTAACACACTCACTCACTCACCAATACATACACTCGCACACTCATTCACTAATGCACATGGACTCACACACTCACGCCTATGGCCCCTCATGCAGCCACTCACTCAATCATGCGGACACACCCACTCAATCACTCACTCATACAGCCACTCACACACCACTTACTCAATCATACAGACACTGACACACCCAGGCACTAAGACAACCATTCACTCAATTATGTAGATACTCACACACCCAGTCACTCATAGATACAGACACTCACACACTCAGTGACCCACTCATACAGCTGTTGAAATAACTACTCACTCAGTCATGCAGACATGCATATACTCAGTCACTCACCCATACAGGCACCCAGACACTCACCCACTCACTCATACAACCACTAACACAACCACTCATTTAATCATGCAAACACTCACACACCCAGCCACCCATACTGCAACTCACACACCCACTCAGTCATCCATACAGCCACTCATACAACCACTCACTCAATGATGCACACTCTCAGTCACTCAGCCATACATCCACTCACAAAATCATTCACTCATACATGCAGCCACTCACACAAACACTCACTCACTCATAGAATCTCTTACAGACCTAGGCACCTAATCATGCAGCCTCTCACACACCGAGTCACTCACCTACAGACACTCACAGACACAGTCATCCATGCAGACATTCACATGCTCAATAACGCACCCATACATCCACTCATACATCCATTCACTCACCCATACAGCCACTAAGACAAGAACTGACTCAATCATGCAGACACTTACACATCCATTCACTGAGCCATTCATCCATTCACATAAGCACTCACTCAATCATGCACTCAGAACACTCAGTCCCTTACCAATAAAGCCACTCACACAAGCACTCACCCAATCTTACAGACAGTCACACATCCATTCATTTCCCCATACACCACTCATGTACTCACTCATACAGCCTCTCACACAACCACTCACTTAATCATACAGACACTTACAGACTCAGTCACTCACCCACTAATACACTCACTCACTCATACAGGCGCTCGCACATTAAGTCACTCAATCATGCAGACTCTTACACAACCAATATCTCACCCATGGAGCAACTCACACACTCAGTGACTCACTCATACAGCTACTGACAGCCTCAGTCACTCACTCATACAACTACTCACACACCCGCTTACTCACTTGTGCATACTCTGACACCCTCACTAATGTACCCATGCAGCCAGCCACACACTCATTTGCTTACTCGTACAACCTCTGATGCATTCACTGATTCATACATACACTTACACACTCACTCATTCACCCACACAGCCACTAATACAACCACTCACTCATCTATGCAGACATTCAGACACACACCCACCCATGCAGACAGTGACACTCTCAAACACTCTCTCATACAGGCACTCACACAACCACTCACTCATACAGACATTTGCACACTAAGGCCCTCATTACAACCCTGGCGGTAAATCCCACTTTCCGCCCGTGATGAAGACCTCCAACATACTGTTGTGGCAGCAGAATTCCGCTACAGGTATTAAGACTTACAGCTTGGGTTCCGCCACAATACAGACACCCACACAAGTCCGCCACACCAAAGGTCAGTGATAACCTGGCGATATCAAAACCCACACCGTCACGCAAACAAGAATATGCCCACACTATCACGACCCACGAATCAGCGCAGCAGTCTTTCAACTGCGGTAATCCAGTGGCGGTACACACCACTGCGCTCAAAATACACACACATTTACAAAACACAACCACATTGGACCATTCAAAATAAACACACCTGACACGCATACACACACCACACCCACACACCCAATCCAATATAAAGCACACTCCCACATCACCCACAAACCCTTACAACCAAAGTTTTGAAAGAAGGCCAGAGAGAGAGATTAGCTAACACACCACCAGCATCCACAGAACCACAACACCATCACTTATACAACATCCACGCACCTAAAACATCACACACCAACACATCCCCTCAGACATCACAACAGACAGCACCTCACACATCACCCACACCACATCATGGCACCTCAAAGATACCCCAGGTTTTCTGAGGAGGAGCTCAGGGTTATGGTGGAGGAAATAATCGGGTTAGAGCCACAGCTATACGGATCACAGGTGCAGCAGACATCCATTGCTAGGAAGTTGGAGCTATGGCGGAGAATCGTCGACAGGGTCAACGCAGTGGGACAGCATCCAAGAACACGGGATGACATCAAAAAGCGGTGGAACGACTTACTGGGGAAGGTACATTCTGTGGTATCAAGACACCCGATTTCTGTACAGAGGGCTGGCGGTGGACCTCACCTCCTCCTCCACAACTAACAACATGGGAGGAGCAAGTCTTGGCAATACTGCATCCTGAGGGCCTCGCAGGAGTAGCAGGAGGACTGGACTCTGGTAAGTCATATCTTAACTACTTTATCCCCCCCACCCCACCTGCATGCCATCACATACCCCCACCCTTACCCTCACCCCAGCACACCATCATCTCACATATGTCCCACTATCACAAATCACACATCTCAATACCAAAGCTGTGCATGCAACACCTATGCATGTACACCCATCACCAAAGCATGTCCAGTAGAGGGACTCACTAATGCCCCCAAATCATCAATCACACAAGGGCCATGACAATAATGCAAGCACAGGAGTAGAGGTTAACTCACCCATTGCACAAGATGGCACACACAGATACTAAAACTATGCATTCACACCCCAACAGGGCCCCTACCCAACGTCACCAGACAGGGGGTGCCAGACATATCCAGTCCCACCACAGAAGAGGCCCACAGTGATGACAGCAGCTCTGCATGCCTGGATCAGGCTGACCAGCCCGGCCCATCAGGGACCTAGGGACAGTTGGTTCTCCTGACATAGTCACAAACCACCACTGAACCTTCCCTCTCAGGAAACACCGCCACAGCACCCACCCAGCGGGACCATCCCTCTGTACACAGGACATGTCAATCAGAAGTGTGCCCACCACTACAGGGAACCCAGGCAACCCCACTAACACAGGACGATCAGGGACCTGGGGGCAATGGCAGTGGGCACACGGTTCAGGGGACAGAGGCACAGGGTAACATGGAAGCTGGGAGGACTGGTATGCGACGGGGGAGGACAGGCTCAGTGAACCCACGCTCCATGAGGCACTTTCCAGCATCATGGGAGCTTACCACCATTCCCAGGAGACCATGGGCACAGTACTGGCAAAGTTTCAGGAGCCCCAGTGGCTGCAGGAGGAACACTACCTGGGGATCAGGGAGGACTTGAAGTCCATCAACACCACCCTGGTCACCATTGCAGGGGTGCAGGAAGACCTTTTCAACATCAGGAGGGACACAGTGGCACACCAACGGGCCCCTGACACTAGCCTGGATGATGAACAGCCCTCCACCTCCGCCGGCGCTAGTGGACAGGAGGCACTGCCACAGGAACAACAGGCCACCAGCACCCCACCCCCTTCAGAAGGAGAACCACACCACAAACGTCCCCTGAGATCCAGAAACAAGACAGAGAACATTGCCAAGACCCCCGCCAGGAAATAAGACCCTCCTGAATATCACCCTTCTGTCTCACTTTGACACCCTGTCCACCTTAAACTGCCATTGCTCCACTTCCCATGCCCCATTGGACAATGCATCTGTGAAACAAATAGACTGGACTCTGCCATGGACATTCCTCCACCATCACCCCAGCCCATTTCACACACCCCTCCACTTATTTGCACAGAAATAAACAGCCTTGTAATCACAAAACAATCTGGAGTCAGTCTGTGCTTTCACAAGTGTATAATTGCAAAACCTCTGGAATATAGCAATGTCAATGTACTTGTTCACATACCAATGTAACAGAGCTGTGGGCCAGCAGTAAACATAGCAGAGGGCACAAAGTGGGACCCAGATCTGTGAAATGGATAGACAAAGTAACAAGTCTGGGTCCATACACTGAGTGAAAATGACAGACATAGGCTAGCACCAACAATTGTATGAGATGTGGGAAGCAGTTACATCTTCTCACCTGTGTCTCACTGTAAGTATTGCATGATGATGTTGTTTCGGTTATCTACATTATCTTCTTCTGCCTCCTCTTCTTCACTGTCCACAGGCTCCACAGCTGCCACAAGATGACCATCTGGCCCATCCTACTGCAGAAAAGGCACCTGGCGTCACAAAGGCAGGTTATGCAACATACAGCAGGCCATGATTATCTGGCACACCTTCTTCTTCCGCGAGTAGTATAGGGAGCCACCTGTAAGATGGAGGCACCAGAATCTTGCCTTCAGGAGGCCAAATGTGTGTTCTATAATCCTCCTAGTTCACCCATGTGCCTCATTGTAGCATTCCTCTGCCCTTGTCCTGGGATTCCTCACTGGGGTCAGTAGCCATGACAGGTTGGGGTAACCAGAGCCACCTGCAAATGTCGAGGGACAACTGTTAGACAGACACTAACCCTTAGGGACAACCCCATACCCAGACACCTATGTCAACTGTGTTGGGACCTTGGGCTCACCTATTAGCCACACACGGTGCCTCTGGAGTTGCCCCATTACATAAGGGATGCTGCTATTGATCAAAATGTAAGTGTCATGCACAGAGCCAGGATACTTTAGATTCACATGGGAGATATACTGGTCTGCCAAACACACATTCATTGAATGGTAGCTTTTCCGGTTTCTGTACACCTGTTCATTCCTGCGGGGGGGGGGCAAATGCCACATGTGTACCACCAATGGCACCAATGATGTTGGGGATATGTCCCAGGGCATAGAAGTCTCCTTTCACTGTGGGCAAATCCTCCACCTGAGGGAAAACGATGTAGCTGCGCATGTGTTTCAGCAGGGCAGACAACACTCTGGGCAACACGTTAGAGAACTTTGGCTGGGACATCCCTGATGCCATGGCCACTGTTGTTTGAAAAGACCCACCGGCCAGGAAATGGAGTACAGCCAGAACCTGCACAAGAGGGGGGATTCCTGTGGGTTGGGGAATAGCTGACATCAGGCCTGGCTCCAACTGGGCACACAGTTCCAGGATTGTTGCACAATCAAGTCTGTAAGTGATAATGATGTGTCTCTCTTCCATTGTCGACAGGTCCAACAGGGGTCTGTACACCGGAGGATGCCGCAATCTCATCACCTGCCCCAGCGGACGTGCCCTATGGAGGAGAACAGCCAGCAGAGGGTCATCCAACACTTAGGTATTACAATGTGTTATTTGGTAAAACATTGGAAATTCGCAATGTGTCTTTGTCTGTCTGTATTCCAGGCCTAAATAGGTGTGACGCAGTTTTTTCCCCTGCGATGTGGCCCCATAAAATGGCGGCTGCCTGACCTGTAAGGTGAGACAAAGGGAAATGAGTAAATTGCGCTGGCGTTTTACACCGTCGCGGTAGGTGGTTGAAGAACACGGCGCAATTCAGCATTGGTTAACATTGGGCCCTATGGGTCCCAGGAGCCAATGACGATGTATGCCGGTGGTGACGGTGCGCACCGCCGTGGACATGGCCATCGTTTTCTTACTGTTCCCTCATTTGATACCTGACCTTCAACAGGAGAGGACATACACTGCAAATGCTGCTGTGACCTGTGTCTGGAAGCAACGATGGCTACACTGTCTGGTGAAAGGGACCCGGCCTTGCACTTCAGAGGAGTTGGAGAAACTGTTGGATGGGGTCCTCCCCCATTACACGCAACTGTATGGTCCTCTAGACAAACAGGTGAGTACACTGTGAGCATGCTGGAAGGCACATGATTTTATGGAGTGTCGTGGATGGAAGAGGGTGGAGAGGGGGAGAGGCCAGCATGTCAGGATTGTGTATGTTTTTATGTCTGGTCCAGGGTGCGAGGTGTTTGGCAATGTGTGAGATGAAATGTACGGGATAGAAACATGCATTTTTACTTCACTTTTCCTCTATGTCAGTGCCCACCAGAAGAAGGGTATTTGGTGTGCCATCGCCAAGGACGTCCGGACCCTGGGGGTCTACCATAGATGGAGCACCCACTGCCATAAAGAGGCACCTGCGCCGCTAGAGCAAGAAGACGGAGGAGGCCCAGCTGGGGATGGCCTCCCAACGTGGAAGGGGTGCCTGTCGCACCATGACCCCACTGATGTACCGGATCCTGGCGGTAGTCTATTCGGAGTTGGATGGGCGCTTGAGGGCATCACAGCAGCCACAAAGAGGTGAGTAAACTCTAATTCAGCTGACTCGTCGCGCTTTACGAGGTGTCTGGGTGGGTGAAGTGGGCTGTTGGTTCCCCTAGGCCAGGGCGAACTTAGTAGGCTGGGTCCCTTGTTAGGCAGGCTCTGTGGCACCCCAACCCCACTACTGGTAATAGCCATCTACACCTAGTCAGGCTCCTGTGGCTTCCAGGTGTGCAGCAATTGGGCTTAGGCCTTGTCCCCCATGGGCATGTGAATTTGCTAAGAACTGTTAGTGCATGGCTTAGTGCATAGAGCTGCTCCCTGTGTGTTGTGTCCACCAACGGTAGTGGTGTTGCATGCACTGAACATGTGTTTCTTATGTCTTTCCTTCCCTTTTTGTTTTGTCTCCCTGTTCTTGCGTGTATTAGCATAATCTGGCAGAGGAACAGTGGCACTGGAGCAGGAGGGAGCTGCAACCCACATGAAGCAACAGAGTCTGAAGCCACCAGTGGGATGGAGGGCGAGGGGAGCTCCACGACGGGGACGGGAGCATACACCAGCGACAGCGAATCCTCCTCTGATGGGAGCTCCCTTGCGGTGGCGGGCACCTCTGTGCCCACTGCATCAACAGGTACATCCACCACCCCCCTACCATCACCGCCCTCCGAGCAGCCGCTCAGCGTGTGTCCCGTGCCCGCTAACCCAGGAGGGTGGGTATCTCCCATGCCCCAGGCACCTCAGGCCCTGCCCCAGTCAGCCCTGCTGCCCTCAGTGAGGAGGCTATTGACCTCCTGAGATCCCTCACTGTTGGGCAATCTACCATTTTGAATGTCATCCAGGGTGTTGAGAGGCATTTGCAACAAACAAATGCATACCTGAAGGGCATTCATTCTGGGCAGGCGGCCCAACAGAGAGCATTTCAGGCTCTGGCCTCAGTACTGATGGGAGCCATTGTCCCTGTGTCCAGCCTCCCCCCTCCAAATTCCTCCACCTAGACCCAATCCCTGTACCTCAGCCTATCCCAAGCACACCATCAGACCAGCATGCACACTCATCAACACACAACAAGAGTGGACATGACAAACATAAGCACCACACATCCCACAAGCACTCACACAAGCACCATCCCCATGCAGACACTGCAACGTCCACTGTCTCCATTGTGTCCCCCTCCTCCACGTCCTCTTCCTCCCTCCCTGTCTCATCTCCACTCACGCCTGCATGCACTACATCCTCAGCCAATACCTCCATCACCAGCACGCCCATCACCACACACCGCTTACGTGCAATCACCACCCCCACTGCCATTCACACATCCCCTGTGTCCTCTCCCAGCGTGTCTGTGAGCCCTCCTCCCAAAGTACACAAACGCAGGCACACACCCACCCAACAGCCATCCACCTCACAAAAGCCTCCGCCCATGCATCTTCACCCAAATTCAGCAAACGTACACCTCCTACAACCACTACCTCTTCCTCCACTCCCAAACCCCCTATATCTTCCCGTCCCAGTGTGTCTAAGAAGCTTTTCCTGGCTAACATTTACCTCTTCCCTACACCTCCCCCCCGTCCTTCCCCTAGGGCCAGGTTTTCCAGGTCCCAGCCCAGCAACTCTGCCACCAAATCCACAGGCACAGTGGTGACAGCAACTGCGGTGTCATCGAGTGCGCCACCCATCAGGGTTGCCAGTTTGCCACCTAGCGAGGCCAAGGACATTTCACCACCTGCCAAGGTGAAGAAGGTGCCCACATCCCGGAGGGAGAAGCCGCACCTACCAGCCACCAAGGGCTCCTCCAAACCAAAAGGGGACAGTGGCAAGACACCTGCGGCAACATCAAAGGTGGGGAAGGGAAACATGCTGAAGAGCAGGTCCGGACAGGGCACGGTAGCTCCGACTGAGGACCTAGAGTCACCCCTTCTGTCAACCACTACACCAACCTGTAAGGTGGCGGACACCGCCACCTGCACCACCACCTGCACCGCCACCTGCACCGCCACCAGCACCGCCACCAGCACCGCCACCTGCACCGGTACCAGCACCACCACCTGCACCGCCACCTGCACCGCCACCTGCACGTCTGTAGCCTCAGCAACAGTCCCCAGGATCTTTCCCAGTGGGCAGCCATCCGAGGCTGCAGGAGACATCCTGCTGTGTCCCTTAATAGGTGCTGACACATCAACCACCGCTAACACCTCTTCCATGGACACCGCTGCAAGCACCGCCACCAGCCCCACGACGTACTCAGACAGTGCCACCACAGCTGACAAGGCTACCACCCCCAGTGGGCAGCCGCCCGAAGCTGAAGGAGACTTCCTAAACCCAGCCCAGCTTCCATGAGGCATGACTCTCATCACTGTTTGCACCTGCAGGTGGCAGGCAAAGCCACAGCAGGGTGGGGTATGTCTCTGCCTCCATGGCGTATCATGCTACCTGTTCCTAGGCAATCTCGTGGCACACACACCCATGTGAGGTAATGGGACCAGCCACACTGTTATCCACCCACTGGAAAGAATTGAGAGACTGTGGCTTTGCACTCCCCAGGATAAAGCAGTGGGCAAACCACCCACTGGAAAGACTTGAGAGACTGTGGCTTTTCACTCCCCAGGATAAAGCAGTGGACAAACCACCCACTGGAAAGACTTGAGAGACTGTGGCTTTGCACTCCCCAACATAAAGCAGTGGGCAAACCACCCAATGGAAAGACTTGTAAGACTGTGGCTTTGCACTCCCCAGGATATAGCAATGGGCACTGAGCCCCATCGTGCAGCAATGGCGTCGTGCGTTCATCCGGCTGAGGTACCCCCACTACCCTTCCCCCTGAGGTGCCTGTTTAATTTCGATCTGATGCCCCTGCAGTGTTCTCTCCGTTTCGAGTCAGGTATCTTGTGTGGGTTTCGCCCATGCATTTTGGGACCACTGGTCCATGGACAATGATTGGAACACTATCCGTACTTGTGTAGTTGGTGTACATATTTGTATATACTGATTTTTTTAACTTGCACTATGTGATTTTTCTTTATTACAATCTTTACAATAATTTCCTTTTGTCCTTGCGTTCTTCCAGGGGGTGTAGATGTAATGTTGCTGCATGTATTTGTGTATGGTGTTGTGGGTGAGAGTGGGGGTGGGGGTATTGCGTGTTGCGTGTGTGTGTCACTCTCTTCTCCCTCCCACCTCCCCTGTGTTGTAGGTGCAGTACTCACTGTGGTCGTCGATGGCATCCGTCCTGCTCCTGATACAGAAGGAGGGAGACCAGCATGGGCAGGACGTGTAACTCGGGCTCCATGGCGTCCTGTTTCCTCGTTGGGTGTTGAGAGGTAAGTGGTTTCCCTTCTGTGTACTGTTTCTGGCGCGCTTTTGACAGCGTTGGTTCCGCCCCGGAAATGGTGGTGGATAGGCGTGTTGGAATATAGTGGGCGGTACTTTGTCCTCCGCCTGTCTGTTAGCGGTGACCGCTGCGCTGTTTGTTTCTACCACCGTGGCGGTCGGAGTGCTAGAGTGGCTGGCTATGTTGGCGGTTTCCGCCATGGTCGTGATTCCATTTTTTTCTGCTGGCCTGTTGGCAGTATTACCTCTGCTTTATCACCGACCTCCAGGGTTGTAATGAGGGCCTAAGTCACTCACTCAGTTAGCCTCTCACACCTAATCACTCGCCCACAGAGTCACTTACACAACCGGTCACTCACCCATACACCCACTCATACAACCACTCACGCATGCATACAAGTACTCACACAGACAGTCACTCAACCATGCACCCTCTTATACAACCACTAACTCATCCATACAGCCAATCACACACTCAGTGACTCACTCATGCAGCCACTGACACACATAATCGCTCATTCTTACAACTACTTACACATCCACTCTCTCAATCATTCATACTCTGACACACTCACTCATCCATACAGCCACTCACAAACATGCTCACTCTCTTACACACCCACTCACTGAATCACACAGAGACTTACACACTCAGTCACTTGCCCATACAGTCAGTCAATCATGCAGCCACCAACTGAGGCAGTTTTTCAATCATACAATCTCTCTTTCTTATACAAACACACATATAGCATATCTTTTTTTTTTTTTTAACCAAAAAAGGTGGTTCTAACGAGAACAGTTTTTTACTGTAACTTTTTACAACTTTTTTTTGTTATTCTCATTAACTTCTGGACATTTTTGGGGTTATTTCCCTGAAATAAAATGGCAAGTAGACCAAAACAAGGTCCTCAAAACAACAAAAAGCAGAATACACAAGAAGTGCAAAGTAAAAACGGTGAGATTTTGCTGCGTCCAGCAGCGACTGGCTGTTCGCCTACTGTAAGGATCTTCTTATATTCCATGCAGAAGGACCCCACCCTCTGTGATTCTGGAGCAATTTATGGAAGTTGCCGCACAACCTCTGGTTGCACAACTTCCCCTGCACTTGGTGTTCGTGCAGTAGATGCCAATGGTTCTCCAGCTCTTCTCTCCCTCTGAGCTCTTAAATATTGCCTGTTATGGCATGCCTTCAAATGGCACAACATACTAGATGTTGGGAATGAATATTTTTTGCTTGCACCCCTACGAGGGTTTTGTCACATAGTGAAAACTTTACCAATTTGGCCATCGTCTTCTTCTCTCCAGAAGGGATTGTAAAAAAAAAATAATCCCATGTGATTGACTGCTTCTTCTGGGGAGGTTTCTCATCTAAAGAGCTATCTCCATCATGGCGTGGTTCAGGGTCTTGAAGGCTAGCAGATGCCATTTTATTAAGAAATAACAAAAAAATAGCAAAAGTCAAGAGCAGCAGTACTGAAGTCAGGAGACCAGAAATAGTTTCCTCTCACAGCACTGATACTAAGCAAAGGAGAAGACTGGGCATGGTGTTCCCCAAAATATAACCAAATTATTTATTGTTTAATGAAATTAATTTATTTCGAAGTCATGTGATATTCACAAATTTTGACATCATTGCGAATAACGACATTGTCGCGAGTACGTGGAAACAAAGACAAAACTACCTTACAATAAAATTACTCACACAAATATTACTTTATACATGATATCAGTGATATACTTATATCAAGCAACAACTACTTGTCTTTTTATATATATATATATATATATATTAGTGATATACTTATATCAAGCAACAACTACATGTCTATATATATACATATATATATATCTTTTACACTTTTACAAAAACACACCAAATTTGTGCCTCGTACGCCTTGCTAGAATTCACAATGAATTTGCAAATATTTGAAAATGTTAGGAAAGAAATAGAGTAGAAACACTACCAAGTACTTCTCTTCCAAGTATAATGCATTAGGGGTTAGACTAGCACACATTAGTCATTAGCCCCACATTATCCGATTGGCACCTTCTTGTCACACTCTTTACGGCTCCCAGCTTAAGTGCAGGTGCTTATGCTTTACCCGAATTATGCAAGTATTATTTCTATGAAGATGCAGCATGTCAGCTGTCTGCTCATACATGCTGGCGGCTGTTGTTGTCAGGATTATTTGGAACAATGTATAATTTGACTACGGACTCGGGTTTTAGTGTTTCTCTGTGTCTCCTGTATTGGCTCACTGCACTGCATGGTTAGGCATTGAGTGTTTTGCTGTTGCCTTCCAAAGAGGCACACCCATTCATCACGGGCCTCAGCAGTGCTCTGTCAGGTGTGGTGCTGAATTTGAGACGCTAGGTCAAACCTCCAGTAATGAGCCCCAAAATTAGACCTCTCTGTTTATGGGGCTGAGATTAAGAGTTGAGGAGTTTATATGTGGAGAGAGACTCCCAAAAAGCAACTGTGTGGAATATGACTCTGTTGCGTACCTGATTTCATCTGTACTCCAGCCATCACTTGCCACTATTTCAGAGCAAGCAAGCTGTGTTTTCAATAGGCTCACAGCCCCCCACCCCACCCACCATTCCGAGCGGACCTTCCTGTCTGCTGCTCAACACTGGAAGAGGGATGATGCCCAAAGTAAGCAGCAGCCTCTCACTCTAGTTTGAGACTGCAGCTGCTGAGCTCAGGGTAAACACATTGCATTGAGCGGCTGCAGTGCACATGTGACAGTGGCCCCATAGAGAGCAGACATGAGTCCCATATCACGGAGCTGAAGTGACTCTGCTGTTTCACCATTTGAAGTGATTTAATAACTTAAATAGTACCCATATAAATTAATTCAGAGGGGCAGCAGGTTCACTGGTACTGAAAAGGGGGATCAATCTCTCTTTCCATTCCTTAGCAAACACCCCAAGGGCAGTCTGTACTTTAGTAAGGAGGTTGGTGTCTGTCATGCCCCCTATATGTCAACCAGACCTCATTTAGCCTGTCAGTACTTCACAATGATTAAATGCTGGCAGTAAAAAACTTTAGGCAGAATGAACACAAAATATAACTACACAACACAGGCTTGCAATGGTAATAACTGAAACGGTAAATCCCGCAGTGCAATTTGGTATTCTTGTCCCTAAATACCTAGAACTGGCACACATGATGGGGTCACTAGGCAGCTACTGAGGATGTCATAAGTGATGCTATTTGAGATGTCATCAGTAATGTCACTGACCATATAATTAGTGATGCAATATGTGAGGTCATAAGAAGTGCATTCCAGGGGTGCAAGTTAAAGTTGAAGGTGGTAACTATAACTGGTGCATTTCAATGTTTTTTTCAGAATAAATTAAGTACCTAACTGTACTATTCCTGTAACCTTTGTTTTTTTTTCTCAGTGGAAAAAAATATATATACATATATATTCTTCTCTTCTCCCACAAAAAGGGTCCACACTCACAGTGACACTGACAAAGGCGCTCGCCAAAAACGTGTCTATTTTGTTTGCCTTGATCGCGTTCGAATAAAGAATGTTGGGAAACTTCCCTGTGATTGTGGACCCTTTTTTGTGGGACAGGAATTGTTTCAGCGAGTCCACCCTTGTGTGAATGCGCACCCACTGGAGAGTGCTGGAGCGATTTGGTGGTCTTGGAGAACAGCACATTTCTATAATTATATGTATATATATATATATATACTGGAAGATGTAGGATCACAAGAAAACAACAGCCAGCCAGGGCAAAAATCTGGATCCCAAAGGATACAAAGAGCCACAAGAAAATGTAATATCCAAGAAAGAAGTGACTCAAACAGATGATCTCATTAAAGAACAAAAATATATTTCTACTACAACGTTTCAGCTTCCGCCTTCCTCAGGTAGTACAAGATGGTTTGCTCAGTGGCTGCACAGCTGACACTGGTGGATTTTTTAATTTTTTAATATTTTTGTTCTTTAAAGATCATCTGTTTGAGTCACTTCTTTCTTGGATATATATATATATATATATATATATATATAATTCACCTATAGAGCACAGTGTTAATGTTTGGTCAGGTATGAGGGCCATGCCTCCCTAAAAATATACTTCCAGCTATGGGTCTGGCTGTTCCTGGTAGAGTGGTGAGTTTGTGTGCTGCATAAATTCTTTACACATTGCCTGTAAGTTAAGAGACCTGCTTTTGTGCCAAGTTTCCAGAGGATTAAGCACAGGTTGATTAAGTGGCTTTAGTGGTTCACCCTGACAAGCATTGTTGTTGTTACCTAAGTGGGTTATTCTAACCCCATCAACCTATAACACAATTTAGTACTTCTGTAACAGTGTTGAGATTCAACTCTTTTTTTAAACAATTCTTCTTGACTAGCTATTTTTTCCTTTTTCAAACTTTCTTCCTGCCTCACAGTTCTGCATCTGCGACTCTTGCTTGCAAAGATGGATTTGGTGCTTGACAACTTTAAAAGGTGCAATATAGCTGAGCTGGAAAAGCTGTACAGGAAGAGAAAGCTGCACCCAGCAAAGTGCTCTTCATGTGGGAGTATGAGATAGCCCTCCAAGCTTGGGAAGAAGTCAGCCGCAGGCAAGCTGCAGACCAGGAGTAGGGGGAGATGATAATGAGGCAAATGGAATTGATGAGGAGGAGGGTGAACTGGAAAGAGAAGAGACAGAAGGAGAGAGCTACCTCCTGCCGCTAGCACCAGAACAATAGGAGCTAAGGAGACCCACAGAAATGATGTCCATACTAAGGCCCTTATTATGAACATGGCAATCTGGACCACCACCAGCATCGCGGTCCGTAGTGCCATATAATGTACATGGTGAGACCGCCACAGGTGGAACTCCACCACCGCCAGGCTACTGCCGCCAGGCAGCCTGGCGATGGTGGAGTTCCTTATCCGACAAGTGTGTCATCCCACTACATGTACCCCACGGACAAGGGGGACAGGAGGGAACGAAAAGAATTCACCCAACAGCTGGCCCACTTGAGACTGGCTGCAAAGAAGAAAGCAGCTGAAAGACCCACGGCAGAAAAGAAAAGGTCTAAACATAATATTGTCCAAAATATATCCATCATATCTGCACAAGTCATGCTCAAGTGGGCACAAACTATGATGAATGTTTTGTTTGCCCTTTAGTAATAAAATTAGCAATATCAAATGACATTAACTCTTTATTACTTTCGATCATTTGGATTTGATGTAAACATATACTATAGATGTATGTATAAAGTGAAAAATACTAGTTATCCTTGATAATTTATGTGAAGAAATGACAATCTATTAAGTGTTTCGCTGTACTGCAACTCTACAGAAATAGAGTAACTTGAGCTGTATCTGTTCACATCGTGCAATGTAAATTTTAGTGATGCATTACTGTACTCCTCTGAAACATAAGTTGAAAGTTCCAACTGCATTAAAAGTTTTTTCCCCGCTCCCAATTTGTCTTGCATCTCTATTAAACTTCATATCCAATTTGCTTCCCCAGATCAACATTGCAGTCATTTTATATGATTGAGAATGCTGTGTTAATGAGTTTTTTAAAGCCTTGCAGATCAGTCAGTATTGGCAATCTGTGCCTTTGTCACAGTGGGTCACCCCATTTACCCTGCAGCTGTTACAAATCTCTGCAAACGCCTTTTGGTATGGGATGTAATCTGTATTACTGGGCTCTGACATAAAGCAACATTCTCATAAACAAGGATCTCTCTTAATGGAAGTTGTCACTTTATTTTCCGTGTGGGCGGGGGTACGTGACAACTCAGGTCTTATAGAGGAACTCATGCTTTTCTCTGTGGCTCTGGCTGGTGTAATATAGAAAACCAAAAAAGAGAGGATAGTATTGCTTACATTAATCTCAGGCACTGACTCAGACCGTATTCCAGTCCAAGTTTTTGTCCACAATGACACAAATCAACTGTGCACCTAAGTACGTATTGCAGTAAAGAGGAGACTTTGAGGCATATTTGAGAGTCCCTTAGCGCCGCCGGGGCGTCATTTTTTTGATGCTAAGGTGGGGCAAAAGGGGCATTTTCCCTGCGCCATATTTACAAAGTGGTGCAACTCATGCATTGCGCCACTTTGCAAACACTTATGCCACATTATGCGTGCGCCAGGCATAATGTATGCAAGGTGGACTTTCCTCCATTAGGGGGGCTGAAAAAATGGCTCAGGGAAATCTAAGAGATTTCCTTGTGCCATTTTTTGGCACTTATAACACCTGCTCAAAGCAGATGTTAAAAGGGGGATACCATTATTCATAAAGGGCCCACATGTACTCTGCAGGAGTCCTGCAGAGTACATCAATAGCGTCAAAAAAATTATACTATTGCCCTCTACCATGAGTCATGGTGCACCATATTTTAAATACGGTGCACACATGGTGGCGGTAGGGGGGCGCTAAGGGGAGCAAGGAAAGTGGCAGCGCTACTTTCCTTAAATGTGCCTGTCACTATCCAATCCAGCATGTTTATAAAATGTTCATTTCTGCAAATTCAACTTAATTTATTCATATTATTTCCAACGGCAAGTAATTATGAATCAGCCAGGGTCTAAAACATTATGCTGCAAATGAATTTGAATTGATCTGGTCTTGGTTTGAGGACTCACTTTAAAAACAGATCTGAAGGAGTGACAAAGGTATTCACTGAGCTGGCCAAACATTCTGCTTCACAATTTTCACCTGATGACTTGAGCGAGGAAGGAATACATTTGCCCTCATCAACGAGAAGCATGGCAGAGGCTA
This sequence comes from Pleurodeles waltl, assembly GCF_031143425.1. NCBI lineage: Eukaryota > Metazoa > Chordata > Amphibia > Caudata > Salamandridae > Pleurodeles > Pleurodeles waltl. Next base: position 501,169,503 of record NC_090438.1, on the reverse strand, counting down.
AATATTTAATTCCCAGTGGCATATGGCTACTGAGTATTTGATTAACAGGGTTTCACGTGAATCTTTTGAACAGCAACACATTCCTTTGATCACATTCTGCCATCGAACTCTCCATGTGTGGTCGGCTTTCCAAAGCAATTACATAAGGTCTATGAGGCATACTTTTGTGATACTAGTATGTAAAATAGCCTACTTTTTCACATTAAGCCAATTCATCAATATTGTGTGTGTTTTAAGATATCTGGGCCTGATTTAGACCTTAGCGGTGGGGAATACTCCGTCACAAACGAGACAGATATCCTATCTGCCGCATTACAATCCCATTATGAGATATGGAGATCGTAATAGGGCAACGTGATACCCGTCAGAGTTGTGACAGAGTAATCCCCCAGCCAGCATCTAAATCGGGCCCTTTGTGCTTCAATAGCATAAACTACTATGTTATTTGTTTCTTGCGGAATCAAGTAGTAATGTATAATATACATTTATATGTCTGTTATCATAATGTTTATGGAACCAGCAGGTCCCTCTGTCATCAAAATCTCTCTTTAAACTGCACACTTCAAAATACCTTTTGACCACTAATATACTGTAGGAGGTATCTATGAGATAGCTTGAAAACACGTCACATTTGAAAATATATTATTATTTACTGTTAGCAAAGGTAATGAGCACGTCAGGCAAATATGTGAAACTCTTGGAGGCAGATCTCTGCTTCACCGAAGATGGCTACTCCCTAGAATCATCCAGAGTAGGGATCCTTCTAGAGCAAATACTACACTTCTGTGAGACTATTGCCGGGGCCAATTTACATGCCTGAGTTGCCTATCTACCTTGAGTCAAGCTGGCCTTATTGTGCAAAATTGTCCAGCAGGAAGGGTCCAAGCCACAGGTTAATCTTATGCAGTGAAATGACACTGCAGCATTCCAGGACATGACTGTACAATTCAATGCCATCAACGTATTATGCTTCCACAACCGAAAGACGCTGAGGAAGACAATTAACCAGCACCTCCATTCTGCAAGACTCCTACTCTTGAGATAAGAGGACAGGCGAGCTCTAACATCGCTCCTAAAGAAAGGAACAGCCTCCCACTCAACAGCAGTCTTCTACTCTCCTACTAAATTCCAAAAGAAGCTAAAGACCTGTCTTTTCAATCAACCTACCTACCATAGGCAGGGTTATGCACACTCACCTTCTTGGTGCCAGGTATATCCTTGAGGGTTATATTTCTCTTTACAAATACATATGACATAACATAACATAGCATGAACCATTAAGAAAATCTGAGTGTGTGAGAATAACTCCACTTGGTGCAGGATGGAGGCTGATTTACACATGGCTGGTTCCTGTCTTAAGTGCCATTGTGGGAATAAAACTAAATGGACAGGGTTGCAATTCTGAGTAGATACCAGTGGGGTAACAATTATTCAACCTTTCATCCATCCATCAGTGTTTTGCATTTTTGCATTGTGAGACATTTCTGCCAGTCATAAATATTGAGCAGTAATCATGAACCAGAGGAAGTGACTAACAGCAACATTACCTGCTCTATAATATGACCAGACCTGTCACCTAAGACAGGAGGACACAAAGACGCACACATGAAGTGGATTCACCTTGAAGTTGAAGTAATTGCTGTCAGCTTCAAGGTCAGAGACATGCAATATTGCACGCCAGGTGCTTCCAGAATGATGAGAAACATTGCAAGGACACATTATTTACCACTTGAAAGAAAGTAGGTTACTGATTGAGAGGCAGTTAAAAACCCTCCTCAAGCCGAAATCACAATCCTGGTCAGAGTGACATCACAAGCAAATATCAAATTAACCTGTGCTCTCTGGTAGCTTGGCACAGAGCAGTCAGGCTTAACTTAGAGGCAATGTGTAAAGTATTTATGCAGCACTTCTAACAGTAAGAAGGTGAAAACAAAGGACCTGAAAAAAACCACAACAATTTAGACAAAAAAGTAATTTTTTATAAATAAATCAACACGCAAGCACCAAAAATCCAATTTTCAGACCCAGGAATATGCAATTTTAAAGGTTTAAGTGAAAAGAATGCCAAAAAGCACAGAGTGGCAACTGTTGTTATCTGGTCGCACCAGAAAGGGACAAAGTCATAAGTTGAAACCAATTAGGATGGAGCATGGGCCGGCTATTGGAAACCACTTAGTCCCGTTGAACAAGGGTACCTTAAATCCTGATTGCAGAGAGATGATGAGCCCTGTTTTGAGGATTTGGAATGCAGCAGAGACACTGCGATGACCAGGTGAGGAGATGCGTCATGCAGTAGCGGTTCCAGGGAGCTACAAACTGCGAGGCAATGTCTTTGCAGTGCTAATTGGCTGCATTGGGTAAGACAATGTCCTTGTGTGGTAATGCATTGCATAGCAGTGGTTCTCATGAGCTGCTGTAGGTGATGCAAAATCCTTATGTCATGAAAGTCTGCTGCGAGGGCCATGTGTTGAGTAGTAGAAGCGAGTAGATGGCAAGGTCCAGGTGCTGTGTTGACGATTGTTGGAAGCCTATTGTATCCTCGAGGCTTGTGATCACAAGGTCAGCCTTGCAGTCATTCTGGGGTTCTAAATTCAGAGATGCAAGTCCATCCCTTCTCACCCAGGCAAGAGGGCAGCAGGCAGCAGCTCAGCACAGTGAGGCAGCAGTCCTTCAGAACAGCAGTCTAGCAGAGTGGCAATCCTTTCAGCAGTACAGCAGTCCTTCTTCCTGGCAGAGTCCACTGTTCCAGAAGTGGACTGAAGAGTTAGGTCTAATATTTATACTTGGTGCCAACTTGAAGTTGAGAAAGCGTCTAGAGGTTTCCACCCTCCTGCCCCATCCAAAGTGTCAGGCATCCCCTTCCTCCCTGTCCTGGCCCCAGCTTCTCTTAGTTCACAACAAAATTAGTGACAAACTTTTGTGAAAGTGCTCAGAGCCACTATAATGTGCAAGTGTGGTAGGTGACAGTTCCTCCCCTGTGTTACCTCAGAGTGGCCCATCCCGACAATACCTATCTTCCCTTTGTCTCACTGGCTAGGAATAATACACAAAGACCAACTGCCAGCTACATCTAGTCATGTGACCCAGGATAAGGCTTCAGAAACTTTCTAAAAGTGGCATTTTCAGAATTGTGAGTAAAATACAGTTTACCATTAAAGAGGCCTTTTAATTATAATTCTTTAGATACCACACTTGAGCTGTCTTCCTATTCCAAATTGGAAGTTACAGCTTATTAAATGTATTAAGTGTATTAGGGTAATTCCAGTGTTATCCTATGCAGAGGTAGGCCTTGCAGTAATAAAAATAAATTTAGGAGTCTTTTACTTCCAAGACATGTAAAACTTAAAAACACATAACTTACTTTTAAAATATACTGCACCCTGCCCTCTAGGCTGTTCAGGGCCAACCCAAGAGTAACGTATATATCATAAAAATAAACATTTGGGCCTGGCAAATAGGTTTATTTTTCCAGGTGAATATATCAGTTTAAAACTTCACACAGAGGCCACAATGGAAAACCTGACACATGTTGAACAGGCTACTTAAGTAGTTGGCATAGGCAATGCTACAGGCCAACTAGTAATATTTATTTGCAGACCTCAGGCACATGAAGTATCACTTTATTAGGCACATACATGTAAATTAAATTGGCCAGTTGGGTGTAAGCCAATATGGCCACGTTTAAAGGCGACAGCACAGGCACTTTAGCACTGGTTAGCAGTGCTAACGTGTGCAGAGTCATGAAGCCAGCAAAACACGGTCAGCAAAACAGGTGTGTTGAATGCAAAAATATAGTAGAGAACAACACCAAGGATGCTAGGTTTATCACCACTTCACATTTATTAACGATAGGCAGATAGACTTGATTACAAATAGCACCCATAGCAAAAGAAAAGCTGGAATAATAAAAATAAAAAAATAGACAAGCCATAGACAGGCTGATGACCACTCTCAAATATAAGGAAGCTTTTCCTTTAAAAAATATCCCTGGACTGCTGAATGAAATTGTTTTATCTTGGTACACTCCTAGCACATCATTATTGTGATTTTATGCAAGACTTCCACAGTGCCCTATGAATAATGGATAATTCCATAATACTGTAACACTGAAGGCCTATGATACACCTGTAAAATTGACTTGCTTTGAGGTGAAATATAACTGAGTTGCTGTGATGAAATAATTGCTCTCCATATCACACACCACTGGACACTTGATCTTGGCAGATTGAACTCTACCTGGAGTGCCATCAGTGAGTTCAGTAAAACAACTCTGAACTTAGAACACAGCCTGACTAGAACCCACAACAATGCCTGAAACAACCTTGGAAACTCTTATGAAAAAACTCTCTACAATAGAACAGACAATGATCAGACTAGACATCACTGTCTGTGATGTGTCAGATGTGTCTGTGCATTCTGATATTTCCTTATTTTACACTTGGTGTACTATGCAGAAAAAAGGCTGAGCGCCATGTAAAAAAGCCCTGACATGTGTCTCAATTGGTGCCAATACTTTTGGTCCTAAGGACATTGAATTCAGAGCACTGATCTGGAAGACTGCTCTAGGAGAGGTAATGCCTGCTCTAGAGATAATAGGTAGCAAGACAGGGTTCCTGCTGAACCTGAACCCCATAGCTCCTAACACTGAATTCACAGAACCAGTGAAGGTTCACTGTGCCCGAGCATTAGACCCCAGGATATAAAGTGAAGGCACACTACTTCTATATAGAGAAACGTGTATATCGACCACATGACAGAGAGATTCCAAATATGAGATAATCAGGCATGCAGTATGATGTTGGGCCAGCTAGATTAGCCAGTTGCACAATGATGTGAAGGTCGTTGTTTATGTCCTGAGGAGAACTATTAAATTGTTGGGAGTGCTACCCATTCACACATATGTGAGAAAATTACTTAAGGAAAAATATAGATGTCATAATATACATAGCTAATGCACGAAACAAAGAAAATTATATTTTGTGAATAATATGTAGTGCAATTCAATTTTTTTTTTGTAAAACAAAATAGCGTGCGTATAAGAAGACATGTTATGCCATGAGCTAGTTAAGACATTAAGGCCCTCATTACAACATTGGCGGTAAAAGCCGCTTACCGCCGTGCAGAAGACTGCCAACACACCGCCCCAGCCGCGGAATTCCGTCACAGCTATTATGACCCACAGATCGGAATCCTCCAAAATCTAGACACCCACACAAGTCCGCCACACCAAAGGTCAGTGATAAACTGGCGAAAACAAAACCTCCATCGTCACGCCAACAGAAATACGCCCACACTATCACGACCCATGAATCCACGTGGTGGTCTTTCAACCACGGTATTCTATTGGCGGTACACACCGCCGCCCTGAAAATACACACACATTTACAAAACACAAACACATTGGACAATTCCAAATACACACACCTGATACACATACATACACCACTCCCACACACCCAATACAATATAAAACACACACCCACATCACCCACACACCCTTACGACAACAATTCACGAACAAAAGCCAGAGAGAGACAGCACCTGCAAGAACACTAGCATCCACAGGCACACAACACCATCACCCACATAAATTCCATGCACCTCACACAACACCCCACTACATATCAGCGCACTTATCACCCCACACACCACCCCACACATCACCTACACCACCCCATGGCACGGCAAAGACACCCCAGGTTCTCGGAGGAGGAGCTCAGGGTCATGGTGGAGGAAATCGTCCGGGTAGAGCCACAGCTATTCGGATCACAGGTGCAGCACACCTCAATAGCAAGGAAGATGGAGCTATGGCGTAGAATAGTGGACAGGGTCAATGCAGTGGGACAGCACCCAAGAAATCTGGAGGACATCAGGAAGAGGTGGAACGACCTACGGGGGAAGGTGCGTTCCGTGGTCTCCAGACACCACCTGGCGGTTCAGTGGACTGGCTGCGGACCCCCACCTCCTCCCAGACAACTAACAACATGGGAGTAGCAGGTCTTGGCGATTCTGCATCCTGAGGGCCTCGCAGGAGTAGGTGGAGGAATGGACTCTGGTAAGACAAATCTTTACTATTACATCCCCCACCCTACCTGCATGCCAGCACATACCCCCACCCTCGCCCTCACCCCCAGCACTCCAACTCCTCACAAATGTCCCAACATCACAAACCACAAATCCCAACACCAAGCCCTGCATGCAACAACAAAGCATGGACACCCATCACTAAAGCATGCCCACTGCACATACCCATACACCCCACTAAACCATTATCACACGAAGTCCCACACAGGAATGCAAGCACTGGGGTACACGGTCACCCACCCATTGCATACCATGACACACACAGATGTAATAAACATCCTTTTATACCCCTGCAGGACCCCTACCCAACGTTACCGGACAGGAGGGTCCACACATGCCACCAACAAAAGAGGCCCACAGTGATGACAGCAGCTCTGTCCAACTGGTTCTAGATAACCAGCCCGGCCCATCGGGGACCTCGGGACAGTCGGTTCCCCTGACACAGTCACAGGCCACTACAGAGCTTCCCCCCTCTGGAAACACCAGCACAGCACCCACCCAGCACGCCCACACCTGCGTCCCCCGGACACGTCAATCAGCTGTGTGTCCACCACTACAGGGAACCCAGGCTAACCCACCACCCCAACAGCAACAGGGACCTGGGGGCAGTGGCAGTGGGCACACGGTCCAGGGGACGGAGGCCCAGGAACACAGGGGAACTTGGAGGGCTTCTGTGCGACAGGGGGCGGACAGGCCAAGGGAACCCACTCTCCACCAGGCCCTCTCCTCCATCATGGGAGCCTACCACCACTCCCAGGAGACAATGGCAATGGTACTGGCCAAGTTTCAGGAGACCCAGCGCCTGCAGGAGGAACAGTATATGGGCTTCAGGGAGGAACTCAGAACTATCAACTCCCCCCTTGGCACCATCATAGGGGTGATGAAGGAGGTACTCAACACCAGGAGGGACACTGTGGTACTACAAGGGGCCCCTGACACTAGCCTGGACGATGAACTGCCCACCACCTCCGCCGGCGCTAGTGGACAGGACGCCTCGCCACAGGACCACCATACCAGCACCCCACCCTCTGCAGAAGGAGAAACACCCCGTAAACGGTCCCTGAGATCCAGGAACAAGACAGAGAACGATGCCAAGACCCCCGCCTAGAAATGAGACCACCCTGATTGTCATCCTACTGTCCCACTTTGTCACCTTGTCTAACTTAAACTGCCCCAGCTCCACTTCCTATGCCCATATGGGCAATGCACCTGTGAGACCAAAAGACTGGACTCTGCCATGGACATTCCTCCACCATCAGCCCTGACCATATTACTACTCCCTCCAATATTGAGCACTTAAATAAACACCCTTAAAGCACAAAACAATCTAGAGTCTGTCTGTGATTTCGGAATACTGTATTAGCAATAACTGTGTCAAAAAGCGTTTTTCATTGGTAATGTCAACATACCTATGCCACACAGCTCTAGTCAATGAGGAATCAAAGCAGATGTCACACAGTGGGACCCACATCTGTGAAATCCTAAGGGAAAGTGACAACTCAGTGACCATACACTGGGTGAAAACAACAGACAGTAGAGAGGCAGTAGTGTTTAAGTACATTTAATAGGCAGGTCTGTACTCTTACCTGTGTCTCACTGGAAATATTGCTGGATCACTGAGTCCTTGTTGTTCATGTCTTCTTCCTCTGCTTCCTCTTCTTTACTGTCCACAGGCTCCACAGCTGCCACCACACCTCCATCTGGACCATCCTCCTGCAGGAAAGGCACCTGTTGTCGCAAAGCCAAGCTGTGAAGCATACAGCAAGCCACGATGATCTGGCACACATTATTTGGTGAGTATAATAGGGATCCACCTGTCATATGGAGGCACCGGAACCTGGCCTTCAGGAGGCCAAAGGTCCGCTCGATCGCCCTCCTAGTTCGCCCATGGGCCTCATTGTAGCGTTCCTCTGACCTTGTCCTGGGATTCCTCACTGGGGTCAGTAGCCATGACAGGTTGGGGTAACCAGAGTCACCTGCAAATGGCAAGGGACAACTGTTAGACACACACTAACATGGAGGGATAACCCCAGACCCTGACAACCATTCACACTGACTAGCTTCCAGGTGCTCTCCTAATAGCCACACTCAGGGGGTTATTCCAACTATGGAGGAGGTGTTAATCCGTCCCAAAAGTGACGGAAAAGTGACGGATTTACCACCAGCCGTATTACGAGTCCATTATATCCTATGGAACTCGTAATACGGCTGGTGGTATATCCGTCACTTTACCGTCACTTTTGGGACGGATTAACACTCCTCCAAAGTTGGAATAACCCCCACAGTGCCTCTGGAGTTGACCCATCACATAAGGAATGCTGCTATTCCGCATGATGAAGGCATCATGCATTGAGCCAGGGAACATGGCATTCACATGGGAGATGTACTGGTCTGCCAAACATACCATCTGTACATTCATCGAATGATACCTCTTCCGGCTTCTGTACACCTGTTCACTCCTGTGGGGGGGGCCAAAGCCACATGTGTCCCATCAATGGCACCTATGAAGTTGGGGATATGTCCCAGGGCATATAAATCACCTTTCACTGTAGGTAAATCCTCCACCTGAGGAAGAACGATGTAGCTCTACATGTGTTTCAGAAGGACAGACAACACTCTGGACAAAACGTTGGAAAACAAAGGCTGGGACATCCCTGATGCTATGGCCACTGTTGTTTGAAATGACCCACTTGCAAGGAAATGGAGCACTGACAGCACCTGCACTTGAGGGGGGATTCCTGTGGGATGGTGGATAGCTGACATCAGGTCTGGCTCCAACTGGGTACACAGTTCCTGGATTGTGGTACGCTCAAGCCTGTATGTGATAATCACATGTCTTTCCACCATTGTCGACAGGTCCACCAACGGTAAGTATACCGGAGGATGCCGCCATCTCCTCACATGTCCCAGCGGACGGTGCCTATGAAGGACAACAGTGACCACAGAGTCAAACAACTCAGAGGTACGTACCCACAGCTTACACAGAACACCATTCATACTCAAAAATTGGCCTGTTTGTGTGTTGAGTCTAGGCCTAGGTATGTGTGACGCAGTTGAAAATGAAGCCATGTGGGCCCCTGAAATGGCGGCTGTCTGACCTCTAAAGTGGGACACTGGGATGTGAGGTAACTGCGCTGGCGTTGTACAGCATCGCGGCAGGCGGTCGAAGACCGCAGCGCAATGCTGCATTGGTTAACATTGGACCCTATGACGATGTACGCCGGCGGTGACGGTACGCACCACTGCGAACGGGACCGCCATTTTCTATCTCTTCAATCACTCGATACCTGCTCTTCGACAGGAGAGGACCTTCACTGCAAGTGCTGCTGTGACCTCGGTCTGGAAGAGACAATGGCTCGATTGTCAGGGGAAAGGGCCCCTGCCTTCACATCGGAGGAGTTGGAGAAACTCGTGGATGGGGTCCTCCCCCAGTGCAGGCTACTCTATGGTCCTCCAGACAAGGTAAGTACACTGGGAGCATGATGTATGGGCTATGTCTGTGTGGAGAGGGCTAGATGTAAGAAGGAAGGGGGGAGAGTGCGGTGTGCATGAAAGAACAGTGATTGCATGTGCCACATGGCAAGGGTAGGGATGGGGGCCAATCACTTTGACGGTGCAGTACAATTCATGTAGGTCAGCGCCCACCAGAAAAAAACATATTTGGCGTGCCATCGCCAAGGATGTCTGGACCCTGGGGGTCTACCACAGACGGGGCACCCACTGCCAGAAAAGATGGGAGGACATTCGCCGCTGGAGCAAGAAGATGGCGGAGGCTCAGCTGGGGATGGCCTCCCAACGTGGAAGGGGTGCCCGTCGCACCATGACCCCCCTGATGTTCAGGATCCTGGTGGTGGCGTACCCAGAGTTGGCTGGGCACTTGAGGGCATCACAGCAGACACAAGGGGGTGAGTACACTCTCATTCTGCTGACTTTGCGCGCACTGGAGGGGTCTGGGTGGGGGAGGTGGGCTTCCCTAGGCCAGAACGAGTAACGTAGGCAAGGTCCTACATAAGGCAAGCCACCCCACCTCTGTAGAGTGCCAAGTACACCTAGTCATGCCCCTGTGACATCTATGTGTGCAGATGTCGTCCATAGCCTTGTAGGCCATTTCCCAGGAATTGAACAGTGGAGCCCAAGAGCACGGCGTAGTGCAGGGGGCATCTGTGTGTGTTGTGTCCGCCAACGGTAGCGGTAATGCATGCACTCAACATGTTTTTCTTCTGTCATCCCCCCCTTTTTGTGGTCTTCCTGTTCTTGTGTGCATTATCATCATCAGGCGGAGGAGCAGTGGCACCGGAGCACCAGGGGGCTGCATCCCACATGGCCATGGAGGGCCAAAATATGGACTCGGACTTCACCAGTGGGACGGAGGGTGAGGGCAGCTCCATGGCGGGGACAGGACATCTGTGCCACCCCCATCTACAGGTACAGCCGCCACCCCCCATTCCACCACTGCCCTCCCAGCAGCCCCTCAGCCTTCGCCCCGTACCCGCTCAGCCGGGAGGGTGGGCATCACCTTCGCCCCAGGCACCTCAGCCCCTGCCCCAGTCACCCCTGCTGCCCTCAGTGAGGAGGCCATTGACCTCCTCAGGTCCCTCACTGTTCGGAAGTCTACCATTTTGAATGCCATCCAGGGTGTAGAAAGGCAGTTGCAACAAACCAATGCATTCAAGGAGGGCATTCATTCTGGTCAGGCGGCCCTTCAGCGAGCTTTTCAAAATCTGGCCTCAGCACTGATGGCAGCCATTTTCCCTGTGTCTAGCCTCCCCCCTCCAACTTCCTCCACCCAGACCCAATCCCCTGTACCTCAGCCTATCCCAAGCACACCTACAGACCAGCATGCACACACGTCAACACACAAGGGAAGCTCAGGCAAACATAAGCACCACACATCCCCAGGCACTCACTCAAGCATCACACACATGCAGACATAGCAACATCCACTGCCTCCACTGTGTCCCCCTCCTCCTCGTTTCCCTCCTCCCTTTCTGTCTCATCTACACTCACACCTGCATACACTACCTCTACAGCCACTACATCCCTCTCCAGCACACCCACCACCACTACCATTCAAACTCCCCTGTGTCCTCTCCCAGTGTGTCTGTGACGCCCCCTCCCAAGATACACAAACGCAGGCACACACCCACCCAACAGCCATCCACCTCACGACAGCCTCCAGCACATGCACCTTCACCCAAAGTCAGCAAACGAACACCTCCTACAACCACCACCTCTTCCTCCACTCCCAAACCCCCTCCAGCTACCAGTCCCAGTGTGTCAAAAAAACTTTTCAGGTCCAACCTTGACCTCTTTCCCATGCCCCCCCTACCCCGTCCATCTCCTAGGTCCCGAACTAGCACCTCAGCCACAACATCTCTGGGACCATTGGTGCCTGCAGTCACCGGAATGTGGAGTGCACCGGCCACCAGGGCAGCCAGTGTGGCACGGAGCCATAGCACAGACAGTCCCCCACCTGTGAAGCATCAGAAGTTGGCCAGTGCCCGGCGGGAGAGGGGGAAGACTCCAGCCACCAAAGCCGCTCCCAGGGATCCCGGTGGGAGTGTGGAGTCAGCTGTGACACCTTCCAAGGTAAGTAAGGGACACAAAAAAAAACGGCAAGTCTTGGAAGAGCGGCACGGCGGAGAAGACCGCCATCATCCCCGCTGCCCAGGAGCCCACCACCAGCACTAGCCCAGCTGCCCAGGAGGCCACCGCCAGTACATGCCCAGCTGCCCAGGAGGCCACCGCCAGCACAAGCCCAGCTGCCCAGGAGGCCACTGCCAGCACAAGCCCAGCTGCCCAGGAGGCCACCGCCAGCACAAGCCCCGCTGGGCCATGAAGGACCGCCAGCAAATGCCCCGCTGGGCCATGAAGGACCGCCAGCAAAAGCCCCGCTGGGCCATGAAGGACTGCCAGCAGCTGAGTCCCTGCAATAGAGACCGCCGCCTCAAGCACCGCTGAGCAGGGCATGCCGTCTCAAGCACCGCTGAACAGGGCACTGCCGTCTCAAGCACCGCTGAACAGGGCACCGCCATCTCATGTACCGCTGAACAGGGCACCGCGGTCTCAAGCACAGCTCAAAAGGGCACCGCCATCTCAAGCACCGCTCAACAGGGCACTGCCGTCTCAAGCACCGCTGAACATGGCACCACTGTCTCATGCACCGCTGAACAGGGCACCGCCGTCTCAAGCACCGCTGAACAGGGCACCCCTGTCTCAAGCACCTCTGGCCCATGAACGGCAAGGGCACTGACGCTACTGAGTCTTTCACGGGGTGAATGATGCACTCTGGGCACTATGCCCCCTCCAGAACCAGTTGAGACTGTCATCCACTACCTCTGTCCTTAGCAGGATGAAGCACTCTGGGCACAATGCCCCCTCCAGAACCAGTGGAGACTGTCATCCACTACCTCTGTCCTTAGCAGGATGAAGCACTCTGGGCACAAGGCCCCCTCCAGGACCAGTGGAGACTGTCATCCACTACCTCTGTCCTTAGCAGGATGAAGCACTCTGGGCACCATGCCCCCTCCAGAACCAGTGGAGAGATCCATCCACTACCTCTGTCCTTAGCAGGATGAAGCACTCTGGGCACAAGGCCCCCTCCAGAACCAGTGGAGAGATCCATCCACTACCTCTGTCCTTAGCAGGATGAAGCACTCTGGGCACAAGGCCCCCTCCAGAACCAGTGGAGACTGTCATCCACTACCTCTGTCCTTAGCAGGATGAAGCACTCTGGGCACCATGCCCCCTCCAGAACCAGTGGAGAGATCCATCAACTAACTCTGTCCTTAGCAGGATGAAGCACTATGGGCACAAGACCCCCTCCAGAACCAGTGGAGAGATCCATCCACTACCTCTGTCCTTAGCAGGATGAAGCACTCTGGGCACCATGCCCCCTCCAGAACCAGTGGAGACTGTCATCCACTACCTCTGTCCTTAGCAGGATGAAGCACTCTGGGCACGATGCCCCCTCCAGAATCAGTGGAGACTGTCATCCACTACCTCTGTCCTTAGCAGGATGAAGCACTCTGGGCACAAGACCCCCTCCAGAACCAGTGGAGACTGTCATCCACTACCTCTGTCCTTAGCAGGATGAAGCACTCTGGGCACCATGCCCCCCCCAGAACCAGTGGAGAGATCCATCCACTACCTCTGTCCTTAGCAGGATGAAGCACTCTGGGCACCATGCCCCCTCCACAACCAGTGGAGACTGTCATCCACTACCTCTGTCCTTAGCAAGATGAAGCACTCTGGGCAGAAGGCCCCCTCCAGAACCAGTGGAGACTGTCATCCACTACCTCTGTCCTTAGCAGGATGAAGCACTCTGGGCACCATGCCCCCTCCAGAACCAGTGGAGAGATCCATCCACTAACTCTGTCCTTAGCAGGATGAAGCACTCTGGGCACAAGACCCCCTCCAGAACCAGTGGAGAGATCCATCCACTACCTCTGTCCTTAGCAGGATGAAGCACTCTGTGCACCATGCCCCCTCCAGAACCAGTGGAGACTGTCATCCACTTGAGAGACTGTGGCTTTGCACTCCCCAGGATGGAACAGTGGGCAACCCACCCACTGTATAGGCTTGAGGGACTGTGGCTTTTCACTCCCCAGGATACGGCAGTGGGCAACCCACCCACTGTAGAGACTTGAGAGACTGTGGCTTTGCTCTCCCCAGGATATGGCAGTGGGCAACCCACCCACTGTAGAGACTTGAGAGACTGTGGCTTTGCTCTCCCCAGGATATGGCAGTGGGCAACCTGAGAGACTGTGGCTTTGCACTCCCCAGGATGGAACAGTGGGCAACCCACCCACTGTATAGAGTTGAGAGACTGTGGCTTTGCACTCCCCAGGATATGGCAGTGGGCAAGCCACCCACTGTAGAGACTTGAGAGACTGTGGCTTTGCACTCCCCAGGATGTAACAGTGGGCATGTGGCCCCCTCGTGGATTTGGCGTTGTGCACTCAACCGGCTGAGGTGCCCCCCTTTCCCTCCCCCTGAGGTGTCTGTTTTCTTGCTCTCTGATGCCCCTGCAGTGTTCTCTCCGTCATGGTCGGGGATCGTGTGTGGGCCTCGCCCATACCGTGTGGTCCCAGTGTTCCACTGACTTAATTGGAGCACTATCTGGACTACTGTGCTTGGTGTATATTTTGTTTATGGTGTATATGTATGTTTCTGCCTAATTGATTTTAATATACTACAATGGTTACACTCATTTTCTATTGTCTTTGCATTCTTCAGGGGGTCTTGGGGGGTGTAACTGTGATGTATTAATATGCATTAGTGTGTGTGTTGTAGTGGGTGGGGGTTGGGGTGTTGCGTGTTGCATGTGTGTGTCCCTGTTTTTTCCCTCCCCCTCCCCTGTGTCGTAGGTGCAGTACTCACTGTGGTCTTCGCCTCCGGCATTTGTGCTCCTGGTAGAGGAGCAGGAAGACTATCGCAGGTAGAATTTGGAGTTCTGGGTCCATGGTGTCCTCGTTCCTCGTGGGGTGTGTACAGGTGAGCGTTTTTTCTTCGGAATTCCTGTTTCTGCCGTGTTTTTATCTGTGGTGAATCCGCCCAGGAAAAGGTGGCGGATTGGCCTGTCATAATAGTGTGGGCAGTACTTTGTCCTCTGCCTGTCTGTTGGCGGTGACCACTGCGCTGTTTGTTTGTACCACTGTGGCGGTCGGAGTGTTAAAGTGGCTGTCTTTGTTGGTGGTTTCCGCCACGGTAGTAATTGCAAATTTGTTTCTGCCGGCCTGTTGGACGCTTTAACACCGTCCGCCAGGGTTTTAATGACCACCTAACTTTGGTAATAAGCAGACTTCTGAACTTAGTTTCAGTTTTTCCTGTGGAGAATTACAAATATAAACATGAAATATAAATATTATATTTATTTCCCAGCTCTCAAGTGGATGGCGGGTACTTCGATGCTGTATTACTAGATTCCCTCGATGAGAGCAATGGACATAGACGGGAGCAATTTATGTTCATTATGAAATAGTGTTACAACCCTTTTTTGAGCTTGTGACATTTTCCTGCCTTTGGATCCCATTGCTATCTCGTAGTTAAATTCCTAGGGATTTGTAAATCCCCCAAACTACAGAGGAAACAACGTAAGAACCACAATCACTGGAAAGATGGAGGGGCACTTAAACAGGAATATACATTTCACAGCAGCTTTTTGGCTACAGTTACATTGTCAGCATAGCATATGGGTGAACCTCAACTCACTCTGAGAACATGCACATATTTATAACAACATAGGAAAATGAGCACCATTTGGATGTCTGAATAATATCCATTTGAAGATGAACAGAGGGGCCCAAAGGAAGTGGGCGAGTGGTTAGGGTGGTCTCAATTATTTTCCAATGTTGGGAGCCTGAAAAGCGACACAGGTATGGCAATAATACTGGGAACTAGTAGGACAGAAGGGTGCAGACCAGTGGGTTGATGTGCCACAAATCATACTATCCCTCACAACATAGGTAATACTGTGAGACAGGCTGGAGAGCATTAATTTTGAAGTGAACTCTCCCTGTTCTGCCCCTCCCTAGGAGCCCCATTTACGGTTCTACTTGATCCACATTTGTTCTTCCACATCAGATGCTCATTCCTGAAATGCAGACAACTCATCAAAAGTAGGTTCAGGAAATACATTGGTTTGTAATACATACATGGTAGCCTCGTCATTGAGAGAAAATCCAGCCTTTCTAGCTCGTTGGCCTGCTTAAGAATTTCCATGGGACACTTCATCAGAAGTAGATTGGTGTGCACATTTTACAACTGCTATGCACAGTGAAACCATCAGAGCATTTAACAAATTCTTTGTAAACATCTTATTCTTGATTAGAGTGTCCTCAGAGGTGAGAAGCCCACCCTTGTATTCTCATAAGACCGACGACATGGGCAACTCCAAAAGCATACTTGGCATCCATGGAAACAGTTACAATGTGGTTAAGAGCAAGGGTGCATGTGAGGGTCAAAACATTTAGCTCAGCCACTAGAGGTGAATGGACTGGGACAGATGTTGGCATTGAACAATTTCATTAACTGCGCATGCAGTATAACCAGCTACCAGTTTTTCATGATCATTGCTAAGATGTGAGCCGTCCACAAAACAGACACAATCACTGTTTTGTTGGAAGTGCTGTAAGAGGTGGGCATCAAGGAGACTGGATTCAATGTGGTACAAAAAATCAAGCTAATATGAGAAGTGAACAGCAGTAGGATCAAATCATGGGGCAGTCAAGTGGTGGAAATATGATTGATTTTAGTAGTAAGCAAAAGGGAAGCAACTGAATGGGTATCAACAATGATCAGAGTTGACCGAAGCACTATGTTTTCCAATGTCTGTGTAAGCTGGGCAATTATTGCAACAAAACATAGGTTAATAGGGAATTTGGTGGCTACCAGATGAAAAATGGAGGAAAAGTAGTCTGTTGGCTTTTCCTGATCCTCAATGTCCTGAACTAATCTTCCTACACCATATCCATTACATTCATTACAATTCAACATGACCGCTTTGTTATAGTTGGAAAGCCCCAGTCCAGGTGCAAAGGGTAACTCCAGGTTCAAATGCACAAAGGGTTGCTCTGCCTCCTCAGTCCAATGCAAGAGCTCAGGGTATTTTTTCTTAATATAATTTTGGATTGCAGAAATGACAACAGCAAATGCTACCATTCAATGCCCACAGTTTTAAGGAAATGCCTCTTTTTGTATTTCCACCCCCATGTTCTTCGACCGATGCTGCAGTTTATTTTTTACTCTGAGAGTGTACTAAGGCCTGGTAACCAGACCTCACTGCCCTAACCCTAAAGTCTATGGTGACATTAGCTGCACCCAATTGGAAATAACTAATTTGCCTGTAAGACCCTAGTATATGGTACCTTGGTACACAGGCCAAGTAAGCTAGAGGGGTACTCCAGGACTTGCATCACCGGCGTGCCCACCCTGGAGGTCACCCGAGTAGAATAAGTCCCCCGGTCTGGCAACGCAGACGGGCACAGCAGTTGTGAACTACTACCCCAACTTTGCCATTACAACCAATGGCAAATCTACTGTACTTATGTGTAAGTCACCCCTCTAGATGGCCCACTGAGTCTCAAGGCAGGGTACAATATATGACACAGACAGGACATGTAATTTAAATGTTCTAACAGTAAAACATGCAAACAATGACCATTTTTTGTGTGGAATAACTTGGTCGCTCAATTGGTGATTGCATGGTTGCGCGCTGATCCCTAAGCTCTGGTAACTCTTGAACAGTGCAATAAAAGTGGTTACTTCAAGGTACCAAAACTCTGTTTGATTAAGCCTGAATTGTATCTCAAGTCAAAATAATGCAGTCCGCAGCTTTAGCAAAGTTGTCACTTTGTTGCCTTTAAAACTCCTGTGTCTTCCTGGGAACTCATGGCGCTTGCTCCGTGAGTCAGCTTTCTGCCCTCCTGGAGAGACATGCCAATGACTTGCAGAAAGGAGAACAATGAGGGAACTGCAGGCCAGGGAGATGTCACCTTTTTCCTGCAGGAAGCCACTTAGGTGCTAGCCCCAAAAGTCAGGCTTCAAAGTACTTCAAACCAATTGCATTTACACTTACTCATGGTTTCTTCTAAGAGTCAAATTTGTTGAATTTGCCAAGACTTATTCATGACTGAGTGAAAATACTTTGTTTTAATTATCCTTATAAAAGCCGGTGGTGAATCTTTTTCATTCTGGTCTTTTATTTCTTAATAAAATGTAGTCTACTTTTATAAATTGCCTTCGGATTTCTTGAGTGTCATATTGATTTCTTCTTCACAATTTTAATGCTTTACACTTGTTCCTCAGTATAAGCTTTGCTGATCAGTGCCAAAGCTACCCAGGGTTGAGCTGAGGGTTTGACAAACAAAACCTAGGGGTCCTTAAAAGGTTGTTAAGTGCATTACTCAGTGAGGTTGCTCTACCACCTCATCTAAGACACCTAGGGCCAGATGTAGCAACAAACCAAATTGCGAGTTGCAATTTGCGAGTCCATCCGACTCGCAAATTGCAACTCTCAATTTGGTATGCAGTACGGTGTCTCAGACACCGACTGCGACTCGCTATGGGGTCGCAATGACCCACCTCATGAATATTCATGAGGTGGGTCGCAAATTGCGGCCCCATAGCGAGTATAGGCACTCGCAAACGTGGAGGCCTGCTGTCGTCAGCAGACCTCCATGTTCGTGACTGCTTTTAAATAAAGCAGTTTTTTTTTTTTAAGTGTAGCCCGTTTTCCTTACAGGAAACCGTTAGTTTCGGTATTTTTTCCCTTGGACCGCTCCCTGCCCTGAAAAAATATTTGAGGGTCCAGTCACAAACTTGAAGTGGATGGTAACTGCGATGCCATTTGCGACCGCGTAAGCGGTCGCAAATGGTATTGCATCCCACTGCGAGTCGCAAATAGGAAGGGAACACCCCTTCCTATTTGCGAGTCGGAAATGCATTTTGCGAGTCGGTTCCGACTCGCAAAATGCATTTCTGCATAGGAAACTGCGTTTTGCGACTCGCAAATGGCAAATTTTGCCGTTTGCGAGTCGCAAACAGTTTCCTACATCTGGCCCCTAATTTCCTCACAACATTATTCTGTCATTTCTTAGAAGGTCAATACCCAAGATACAGAACAGAAAGGGGCAACTTATGGATGGTTTCAGAGTGCTTGGCAAATAGTTGGCACACACTATCAGAAATGTCATGATCCAAACATTGTACAAGGGGGGACAAAAATGCAATTTCTCTTTGGAACTCTTAGTTTCTTCTTAGCATGCTCATTGAGCAGATGAGGGGGATAAAAATGCAATTTCTCTTTGGAAGTCTTAGTCCCTTCTTAACACGTTCAGTGAGCAGATACAGGGAATTTATCTTGCAATTTGGAGGAAACAGGGTGTATTATATGACGTGTTGGCAATGAACTTTTCTCCAGGGTTATCCCCATACCTTTTGCCTTCCTCCTCCTAATTTTTCTGTCTGTCTTTTTGTTGGCTTTAGGACTCAGGGCACCTTACCACTGCTAACCAGTGTTAACTTGCATGTGTCTACCCTAAAACGTGGCATGATTATCTTATATCTGTTTGGTATATTTAATTTACCTGTAAGTCCCTTGTAAAGCAGTATACCATATACTCAGGGCCTGTCAATTAAATGCTACCAATGGGCATACAGCGTTGATTGCCTGCATGTACAGTTCACTGCCACATTGACTTGGCATTTTAAGCTACTTGTCTAGGTCTAAACTCCCTTTTTATTACACCTATGTAACCCCTACCGTAGGTCCACATAGCCCTATGGGCAGGGTGCTGTGTGTGTAAAAGGTAGGACATGTACATTTTCCTATTGGTAAAAAACAACCTATTTCATTGTTCACTACTATGAAGGCTGCTCCTTTTATAGGTTAACATTAGGAATTCCCTTATATATTTTTCAAGTGGTAATTTCTGATATGGCAGGAGTAGCATGGGCATGATTGAAATGGTAGTGAGAAATCCAGCTTACTGGTGAAATTGGATTTTGAATTTTACATTACTATTTAAAACAAATGGCACGTTTAGAAAGTGGGCATTTCTCTGAACTCATAGTTATATATAATTTATAATAGTGTTTCACAGCCTGACTCAAATCCATGTCTAGGGGCAGAGTGACAGCTACACTTTGTACATACTTTCCAGACAGCCACAACACAAGAGGGGCTAGGTGTGATAGGAGAAGCATCTCATCCACTTGCATACTGATAGTCTTCCTGGGCTGGGCACACTTACAATTGTATAGGTTGTGTTCTGCCCTCACACAAAGGGCTGATTTAACCCCTACTGATGTCTGGAGCCAGGGCTGGGTTAAAAGGGTTTGTGTTACACTTGAAAGGGTTTCTTTGAAGTCACCCCCTGAACAAAGACATTTTGGATTATAAGTACAGGAGCTCTGACCTCATGAATTTTAGAAGACTTTGGAACCAGGACTGAACCTCTGTCAGAAGGACTGCTGTGCTGCACAAAGGACTCATCTGTTCTGTTCTTCTGCTGTTGCCCTGCTGTCTGCTAATGCTTGGTGGCCAAATTGACTCACTGGATTGCTCACCTGCTTGTTGCCCTGCTGCCAGCTGCCTCCTGACCTTCTTTACCACAGGCACAGTGGTGCTGCCAGGAGAGATTACCATTAGGAGCAATGGTATGGTGTGTTGGTCTGCCTGCCTTCCACCACATGGATCTCCCCAGGGTTCTCCCAGGATTCCAGTTTGGTGTGAGTGCTTGTGTTCCTGGTTTCTCCTCCCCAGCACGTGTGAGCGCAGCATTTTTACCTACTCTCACCCCATGCAAGTAGTGCATGGGGAGTACTTTTGCATTGTTCATGGGTTGGGGTCCCTTAAATTACCACCACTTAGTGTGCCGTGAGAGCTGTTGGTGCTCTGGCTAAGGGAAAAGCGCAAGTTGAGCACTCATTGTGTCACCATTCCAAAGAACGGGTGCCTTTTCGTGCACAAGTCATCTTGACCCCTTTGTCCTTTGCCATCTCTCCCATGGGAGAGAACTGCCACACACATAAGGGAAGCCCTCAGGAAGGACTGAGGGCAGAGTAAAGGAATTCCACTAATGTGAGCTGGGTATGGCCAGATTACTCAGTGAGGACACATCGATCTGCCTGCCGCAGGAACCACAAGGAAGGAGATGCTGCAGGCCTTGCAATAGAGCTAACGTTTAAAAGAAATGACTCAGAGGGGTCACAGAGGCCTCCTCCAACCTGCGAGTACTGCTGGGTTGGTGAGCTGGCGCCACCGGCCTGCATGCATTCCTCCTGGGGTGATCCGGCTGTAGTGAAGAGAACCAGGCTGCGCAGCTCCAAGCAGCTGCAGTGCACGCACATGAGCAGCTCCACTGTTAATTGTGCACACAGGTAGACCAGAGGAGGTCCTGCCCCCATACCGGCAGGGCGTACCAGTGGGCCTTTGTTCTTTACCTGACCTTGCCTGGCGGGTTACAGGAGCCCCACACCAAGGAGTTCCACACCTAACCTAGGAGGCGCAATAGGGCTCTGGCACAGTAGGATTATCTGTTGTGATTTCCTAAAAAGCACTATATATTGTACAGTAGGTGAGCTGATGTGCCCGAGTCCTACGTTTCTCTAGGAAATACAACACTGACCATGAAATCCCCAGTTATGTAACAGGCCTAATAGGAGTGCAGGTGCGCTACATCCTAAGAACATTAAGGTGATTGGTGTTACGCTGATCCCATGCTTTATCATAGAAACTTGTCTTGGCATTGTGTGTCATTTGGTCACATGAGCAATTCCCTGTACTGAGTGTATAATGAACCTCCAGAGTCTTGCCTGAAGGTAAACCAAAGTGGTTCTGGCAATACCAGAGTAATAACCATTATTCAGCCATTGCATATTGTGTACAGGTCATGTCTCATGTTTATATTTTGTAGCAGAGGACAAGGCGTGCTCCCAACATTCACTGATAATATGTGATATCATCTTTTAGTTATTGTCATATTTGCACAGTACTTATAACCCACAGTGTTTCTGGTCCAATGTATCTATTTACTATATAAGAAGCATACTTTTATAAATACTGTGTGGAGTCTCTTTTGTGGTGTATTTATTGTGTTGCTGGTGTGAGTGTGTTGCACAACCGCTTTACACATTGTTTCTGGGGATAAGCCTAACTGCTATATGCCAAGCTAACAGAATGTCAGTACAGCCTACCGTTGGTGTGTAACTTAAATTGCCCAGACTAATGTGGTGTTTTCTGCCTGGCTTAGGTGCATACCCTAGCCAAACAGAAACCCCTTTCCTAACAGTGTGGTAGTGCAACCTCACAGTGGAATACACTTATCCACCTCTCTGTTTGTCAACCAGTCAGCTCAATCCTGGGTAGCTTTGGCACTGAACAGCAAGATTACATACAGGAACAAGCGTTAAGCAATTAAACAGCACAAAAATAAAAGAAATTGACACAACAATAAAAAAATCCAACACTAATTTATAAAAATAAGTTTTATTTTTCATAAGAATTTAGACACTAAAATGAGAAAAATCCACTGAATGGTCCTGATATTGGTGAATGGGTTATTCTATCACAACGGTGATTGATATCCTTTTTGCCGAAATCTAAATCCCATAGGATTTAATGGTAGTTAGATTTCTGCAGATGGGAAATCCATCACTGTAAAGAAGGAGTAACCCGCCCGCAGTTATCTAAATCAGGCACACAGATTTTGCAAGCATGCCAACAAGCCTTGGCAAAGCCAATGAATTGGACACTTAGAATCTTTGCAGCATCTCTTTGCTGGGCTGTCGGTGCAGCAGGTCAGTCCTCCTTTGGCCCCTCTTCCAAGTCAGTTGAAATCTGAGGTCCGGGTGCCAGGGCTGCCCTCTTTATGCTTGAAACATGCCCTCAGGGCATGATGCAGTTGGCAGCCAATGGGCTACCTTGTTCCCTCCCACCTGGTGACCACTTCCTGCAGAGCTGGGAATCTGGGTATACCAGGATGCACCATTCTGCCAACTCCCATGTTTGTGAGACCCCTCTCCTGTTGTACAGACCTCCCTAGCCCCATGGGTATGGCTTCCTCATGGCTACACACCCCTGGAGAAAACAGTTTGTCAACTGGTTTCACCGCTCTGCACCCAATAACATAACAATGGGGAGTCCTCTCCCCTGGTGTTCCACATCTTCTATTCAAAGGCTGCTTCACCTTTGAAGCTTGCCTTCTCGGGCAAACACCTAAGAGGCATCCTGCAGGTAGGAGGTGGCACCTCTGTGGCATGCAATCCTTCTTTGGTCTCTTTCATGAGAGTCATTGGCACGTCTCTTCAGAGGGCAGAAAGCTGTCTCGAAGAGCAGGCTCCATGTGTGCCCAGGAATACACAGGAGGTTTAAGGGCAACATAGTGGAAGCTTTGTAAAAGCTACACACTGCAAGTTAAATTATTTTTGACTTGAGATACAAGTTGGGCTTAATATAGTTGTTTGAGACCTTGGAGTGGCACTTTGGTTGCACCGCTCAAGAGTTAGCATAGCTGAGGGGTCAGCATGTAAACTTGTACTCTGCAAAAGTCTTTCTTCAGTAAAAAATTGTTGTTTTACTGTCAGAACATGTAAAGTACATGCCCTGTCTGTGTAATATGTTGAATCCTGCCTTTAGGACTTGATGGGCTTGCTATGGGGGCCACTTACACTCATGTCTAGAGGTCGTCGTGGCTTTGCCATTGCTGTCAAAGGCAAAGTTGGGCCAGCAGTGCATGATCGCTCTACCAGTCTGCAGTGCCAAACTGGGGGACTCATTTGACATGGGGACTACCAGGAGGGCACAACCAGTGCTACAAGCCCTGGGATTTCCCTCTAACTTCCATGCCCTAGGTACCCGAGTACCATTTACTACGGAGTTGCAGGTAAGATATCCACCAATTCACATACACTTTAAGGTAAGGGCACTGGCACTGAGGTCTGGTTAGCAGGCCTCAGTGCACTCTCAGATTTGAAAAGCTGACAGCATCATTCACACAACTTGAGGATAACAATGCAAAAAGAGGCATTTACTTACAACACTTTTCTACTGTGGAAGAGACAAACAACTGATTTTGAACCAAATGAAGTAATTTCGATTTTGGGTCGAAGAGTAAGGTGTCCAAATCTGGGCTTTGGAAAGAATGGAAGAACGCTCTATAAACACTGGTGCGGGTCTACACCACATTAGCTGTCGTCCATTGAATTTGAAGGCAAAAACGTACTGTTTCTCTTGTGGGTGGGGATGAAAAAGAAGGTTTAGCCCAAAGCAAGCGCTGTGAACCATCAGACACTGTCTAAGATACAAGAGAGGATTGTGGCACAGGCTGTCACTACATTGAAACTGGTAAACACCTCATTATTACTTGGACAAATGTTTTTACAAATCAGTAGATATCGGGCTTTCCCTTTTTTTCATTGGTAGTTCGGGTTTATTGTAAATGCTTATAGTAGGTACTAAAACAATTTTGTCGATGAGGTCAGCAATAAAAGGCTAAATCTGTTCTGTCGCTTCAGGGTGTATTCGGTAGTGTGGAATATGGGGGAGTGTTTTCATTGCATTCACTTTACCCTAAGTTGGACAAAATAATGATACTCAACATATCATCATCATCCTATGTAGACTACAAAGCAGCTGGTGCCTATACAAATAAATTAGTTCAAGCTTTAGACACTTAGAAATTACACATTACAGTTTGTTGATTTGACACACATAGGTCAACCAACACTTCTGCCTCATTAACTTGAGGAACGTTCAGGGAGACTCCTTTCCAGTGCAGAAGATGGTACAGTTAAGCTTGCATAGCAGACCTCCACCAAACAAATTTGCAGATGAAGTAGTGTCGTAGTTTGACTCTTGCTCTACACAAGACTGCTGGTTTAAGCAGGACAGTACTTATGTAGGCGACTGCGCAATCCTGCAAGTCTCAACTGTTGTCTCAACTCTCCCAGCTCACAAGCAGCACCTCACCAAAAATCCAAGACAGTAAAAAGTGATTTGTGGCAGCCTTTACGCATGGACTCATAAGTGCGACATCTCAGGGAGTGTTGTGGCTAAAGAGAGAGTAGCCCTTTCTCACATTAACAACATATCTCAATCAAACACAGGCAATGAAGAGAGATGCAGTAAAAGTCTTGATAGTTTTTTATTAACAATACTGCGATCTACAATAAATTGCATGGGCTGCAATGATTAGGACAATGAGCAGTTCAAGAGAAAGAATTGTGAAAACGAGAGTCATTGGTACGAAGACCCCCACCATCTTGCAATAACATGACATCACATGAGAGATGAAAATATGTCCGAATATCTCAACATGATGAACCGTTAAGTGTGATAAACCTAATCTGACAATGCCGTGTCCATGAGAAGAGGCCCCCCAACATTTGTTACCTTGGAATGAGGTCTCTAGCTCAGACTCCGTGGGGACAGGAAGACTGGGTCAGGCAATCAAGAGAGGCTGCTACTTGGCTGCTTTAGGCAACTTTAGGATAATAGGTTCTATAACGACTTTTCTGTGATAATTATAATAAATCTGACCTTGTCCGGTTGTTGGAATTATTGTAACTATCATTTTAACACCTTGAATCAAATTGCTACATAACTCTAATCAAACAGTAGACTCTATCAAAGTTTAGTAAAATCTTCCTATATTAGTCTATGAGGCTAGCAGCATTGCAATGGGGTAAATCAACTTTGGCTGTTTTTCCCCACCATGGCATATAAAACATATTTTATATTCTCCCTGTTTTTTAGAACAAAACACCCTACTCTTGTGGCCCCTGGGGCAGCCCTCAGGGATGGCTTGTAGATAATGGAACGGTAATTTTGGACTTTGGAAGTACTTTTTTCACAAAGTTGGATTTGGACATTTTATTTTAAAACCAGCCTGCAAGGCAGAGCTGGCAGTAAAATGACACTAGACATCAAGGCAGTGTCACTTAACTGCATTAAGGTCACTGGTCCCCATAAACCTCCTCTCCCTATTATATCCCAGTGACTTAAAGTAGGGTGTCTTGGCCAATTAAAATTATACCAAATACCATATACTTTTAAGGACAGAGCACTGGCCATGGGCCTGGTTTACAGAGCCCGGGGAACTTTCAGAGTCAGTAACCACCAGTATCAGTCCAACAAATGAGGCTGACCTGGGCAAAAAGTATGACTTTTCTTCAAGCAGCATCCACAGGACCCAGTCATGGTAACTTGCACTTTTCTATCAGTTAATCTCTCACTAACCATCATGAATTATAACAATTAATTCACGTCTACCAAATGTGTATTTTATACTTCAGACTCTTTTTGATTTGAAGGCGGACGTTTATGGAGTTTTCAATCATGTTAGGAAGTGGCTTCTTATTAATAGAATTTGCTAGGGATTACCGATAATATTACCTGTGCGGCTAGGGTTGTCACATAACAAAATGAGCACATTGGGAAGCTGTCAAAGTGCATGATCTTAAGCATCTTTGGAAGTGGGTTGGGCTGATCATCCTAGTCTTTGTTATTTCTTCCTTGCTCTTTATTCTGCAGTGCATCTCAAACTCTCTTGAGTGATAGTGGGACTACTGTCCTAGTCTGTTTTGCACCTCTCACAGGCTGAACAAAACTATGGTCGGGAGCCAGAAAGGTTGGGCCGTAGAATCAGCATCTTACTGCAAATGTACGATCCTCTAGTGTTGGAGTGTGTCTTTTAAAATTAATATTCACATGAAAAGCTTGCAATATATTGTGTGATGAAGCTGCATAGAAAACGTGTTAACATCGAAAATAATGCATGCATTTGAAATGTGCCCATGGGGAGTGGCTGCCAATGTAGACGAAGACTAATGAAAAGCTTGTTAATTCTGAATTATTATGCAATAATGTTTTGAATTTTGTATTAGCGTATCAGGATTAGAGCTATGTGTTAAGAGTTTGCTTATTAATTAGAAAGCCTTAACTTACAAGGGGGTCTGGGCCTAACTGCCTGGCCTCATATTAAACTGTTTTTTCTGATATGAAATGTGCTATTTTTCTGAAGGACACAAAGCTCTACTTTTCCAGAAGTTATGTGTGTGTAGCTTTAGTAAATTCTTTCTCATGAGAACAGACTTGCTCAAGGCGACATTCTTGCTGAGTGCAACAGTGTAATTCGTAACAGGTGCAAGGTTACCTGTAGCTAATTAGGTAGTTTTGATTTAACGGAGAGACCAAAAAAGAAACGGGGGAGACTTTACTCGCTCACAGAGATTTTTCACTCTCTCTCTCTTGCTTTGTCCTATTATTACGAGCCATCCTCCACCCATTCTTTCCTGATACTTAATTCTCCTCCATATGAGGGAAAGTCCTTTTCCTTAGCTATGCTATATCAAGACTTTGCCCCGTCCTATCTCTGCTGATGGCGAATCGACTGATGTCCTGAGGACGAAGACTGACACTGTTTGCTGATCTGTTGGATTGGTAACTATCTGATGCAAAATTGTAATTGTCTGTTTGCCTTTTCTTTCTAGGTACCAACTGCTATTTCAAAGAGGCCGTAGTTTAGATGTTTTCTAAATCCGTGTTTGCTAAAATGTTTTGCATGAAGCCCAACATGCTAATGCTAATTTGAGGTTAGTTAAGGTGTTCATAATATCTTGAGAAAATAGATAAATGGCTGAATTCTTGCTTTGTTGAATCATGTATTACTGAGACTAAGTTGCTTCATATTATTTATTGTTAATGAGATTAACAGAGATGGCATTAGATTGCAACCAATAGGGAAATAAATATCCTAATACTTAACTAAATTGGTGTGGTTATTCATGGCTGAAAGATTATGGTGTGTTCAACTTATTGATTCTTACTAAATGTTACTGGTTAGTTTGTTGATTAGTTATTGCAAATACTGATTGATTTATTGATCTATTGATTTGTGATGTCAAAAGGACATCTCGTACTGGGGAGTCCACGAACGTGGTCCAAAGGTTCGTCGACCTAAACGCGTCTCCTTGTAAGTTTACTTATTAAGGCTCTGATGCACTAACACTAGCACTGCATTATGTGTTGCGAGTCTCACTGTGCCTGCAACACTTGATGCAACAACTTGCTCATTGTCTCCCTTTCCCCATCTTGCTCGTGGTGTTGTCGCCACCAGCCTGCTTTTGGGTTGTGCTACAGGAGCTTCCATAGCACCTGCTGCTAGCATGGGTAAAATCAAGTCATCCACATTGTTCTCTTATCTGTCATCGGATGATTTCTCTGGTGGTTTAGTAATTTGGGAATCAGGCAAGGAAAAGATGGAGCAAGGGGAACTAACCATATAAAATGGCTGATCTGACTTTGGAATCACTCACGAGTCTCCTTCATTCCAAGGGCCTGCGGTTTCTGCATAATTTGATTGCTTCCTCCAACCAATTATGAAATTGTGGCCATTTTTCTCCATCAGTCTTATTTTTAGTATCGTTGAACTGTTTTCCGTGATTAGGCAAATGCTCAAAATCAAAAGTACGTTTTTTCCATGCTGACTATATATATATATATATATAGTATGGGCGGGAGTCCCTTTCACTTTACCTACCTTAAATTTCTTATCCCCCATCACCAGTACACACATTCACCTGTAGGAACCAAAAAAGGGGTCAGGCAGGCTATTCATAAAATCTGAGTGTAAATTTACTCTAAAATATTATTTACTCTAAAAGTATAACTTACACTCGTATTTTGTAAATAGCTAAAGTATAGCGGGCCTTTCGCTGCAAATTGGACGTATATTGTGGGATTGTGAATTTTTGTGATTCTTTATAAACTGTATATTTTTTTCATTCTATAGAAATTAAAGGAGCCTAACTTTAATTGAGTTAAATGCCATTTATATAGGAATTTTCTCTATGCCTCTCTTACCCCCTACTTTGATTTACCTACAGCGACGTTCAGTGAGTACCCACTTTTCTAAAACATTTGCATTGTCTCGGTTTTACAAAATCTGAAACTCTAATAATATGCACCACTTCACATTTTACATTGATGCATTCTGCCCTAGCTCAGGAAGTATATCATTGCATACTTTTTGTGGGGGCTGCGATATTGAATAGCGAATTATATTAATTTAAAACAATATGCTGCAAAAAAAAAAAAAAAACAGCAAATTACTTGTGCTCTGCTAGAAATCCAAACTATGATGTAGTAATGAACATCTTTAAGCATAATTGTGTGTCTACTCTGAATCACAAAGAAATCACGTCTGTCAAAGATAAGCCTGTGGTTCTCTCTGCGGGAAGGATTTTCAAAAACAGGAATTGTACATTCTGGTCACAGACACATACGTGTGTTTACAACTAAAATCTGCTCATTACAAACGGCACCATTTTTAGACTTTCGAACAAAAAAAGACACCTAGGTATTTTAAAAGACCAAGACACGTGAAATGTTCCTGCTACATTTGAAATTCCTCTTACATAAAGCATTGGGAGTATGTAGAGACAGCATATGAATTATTTTCAAGATATGTTTATTGATAAAGTAAATGCATGCCTTACAATTGTTAAACTTGGCCTTTGTTTCCGGGTGGCATATTTGCTGGGATGGCTTTTCATGTCCAATGGTTGAAACTAAATGAATTTACTGATCGCAAGGAGCACCATGAAACAGTTAATATTTTCACATTAAGAATTAGCATTTATTTCATATTGCATTTGTATATGAAATTACTTGAATATCTTGACATGTACCCATACTTCTAAACATACTTCAACACACTGGTGTATCTAAACTTGAGCCCCCCCCCCCTGCAAAGTACAAGGAGGAGTTCCTTCTGGACTCACTCAGGAGCTCTCATACCAGGCTACTGTGCTAAGAGGGCCCCCTGGGGCTCAGGACTCCACCCGGACTGCACGGGCTACGGGGGCCTTTGTTACGCCCCTGCTTAAACACCGTTTCTGACTACAAAAGGACACTTACTTAAATGAACTATCTTTGAGCAGTGTCTATCAACCGCCAATAATCATGCCGATTTGCAGGCCTTCGGCATTCAATGAAACCCCAGAAGACCAGATTTTTCAACTTCATTGAAGCCATCTCTAAATTATTGCACAGTGATGTCTCTTTGACAGACGCTTCCCTTGGAAATGAGACCAAATTTGCTCCATGTCAGGACAATCAAGCACTTCCTGCTGGTTGACCTCTAGAAGGCAGCACAGCATTGCATTATGGTAGAGCAAGCAAATGACTTCCACCAGAAACTTTCAACTTCGCACCCAGGTTTGAGGGGCACAGGTATGCATAACCATATGAGTAACATCCGCCAAAGTAAATCCTTCTCAAGGTGTTAGGCCACCAGTCATGAGTTCTGTGTCATGGATAGATTTGTGAATCCCCAGATCAAATGTAGTTGGGATCAATTGATCCTTGCCATTGAACTATTTATCAATAAAGTCTCAGTCTTTTATTGAGAAGTGATTCAGCACACTTGACAGTATTTGTAGTCAAGGATGCTACAAGCATTTTAAACTTCTAGAGGCAAATGAGATAGTAAAGTCATGATTGTTGTGGGATGGTGCGTAGACATTTAATCTGAACATATTTTAAAGTTTGATACGAAATGTAAGGCATCATTGATCCTTCCACAGTAAGCAATGTTCCCCTCGCAACAATAAAGGCCAGAGTAGAGGTGGGCTTCAGGCAGTGTTGTAAAAGATAATTAACAGAAAGGAATAAGGAGAGCAAATTAACTGCATTAGTGTCAATTTCTGGTCTGCGATATCACCTAGAAAAATGTATGCATCAACCAAATTAGGCGGTGATACCGTCTTCAATACCACAAACAGATTTTCAGTAGGAGAATGAAAAGGATGATAATTGGCATTGAGTATGATGGGGTAATTCTTTCCTCCATTTAGAGAATGGAGGGGTATAAGTCAGTAGATAGCTACTTGCACTAAATAACATTCTTTTAAATCACTGCAATGCCTCATTGAATACTTTCACAATCACATCTCATTTCTGAGTAATCCTGTGGAAGCACAAGATCCATTATATTGACAGAAACATCATTAAACCAGGACGTCATGAGTTCAAGTATGTCAAGGTTGTGGCTCAAAATAATGTCTGCGGGTTCCAACCTGTGTTTCACTGCTGATCTGCATTTGGGAAGCCAGAAATGTGTTTAGTGTTTTAGTGAGAGGTGTTACTAATGATTCAACTTGGATATGAATTAGTTTCTGTATACAACTTTCCTTCTGGAACATGTATGCTTTGTTCTCCTTTTTACATAGAAAGTTGAGACAGTAACCATAGATGCTTGCTTACTGGAAGTATGTCAGTTTTTCAAATCAGTGTTTTTGATCCAGGGCCAGACTGGTCGTAGTGGAGATCGGTCATTTTCCTGGTGGTCTGCAAAGGTGGGGGTCCGTTTTTTAGCAGTGGGGGCCAGTTTTATTACTGGGTACCGGTTTTGCAGCAGTGCACCGCAATATCGCTCCCAGTAACACAAGAACAAAAGTAGCAGTACTTTGTATTCCTCCCCCCACAACACCCATGACTTGGGGGCTGGTCTGACAAAATTGCCAGGGCTGCTGTTGGGTTCCAAGTCTGGCCCTGTGAAGATCATTGAGGTAAAAAGATGATCAGATGCAGGAGCTGCATCAGAACCATTGTCAGAGATTGATGACATAATGAAGGCAGACTCAAAGGCTTATCAATACAGGAGGTCCTGATTATCCTCATTGGAGAGGTAAATATGAGATGATCAGGCTGAAAATCACAGTTGCATCTCAATATAGTTTGCCAGGCATTAATGCTGC
Organism: Pleurodeles waltl; assembly: GCF_031143425.1. NCBI lineage: Eukaryota > Metazoa > Chordata > Amphibia > Caudata > Salamandridae > Pleurodeles > Pleurodeles waltl. The sequence continues at coordinate 501,138,156 of NC_090438.1, read as the reverse complement.
AGACTTATAAAGGAAAGATATCCTCAAGTGTACAAAATAGGTTTCAACTGTTCTCATAATAAGATGTTATCAAGATCTGTAGATGATCAGTGTCCCAATAGAGACATTCTTAGTTATGTGAATCCTTGTGACAAAAGAAAAAACAGTATTGGATGGAAGGAATATTCGAATAGTATCTTATTATGAGAGCAATCAAAAGCTGTTATGGGCACAACAATATCTTGCCTCTATAAATTGTGAGGATTGTGTGATTAGTTTGAAATAGTAAAATTAAATCCTCTGAAAAGCAGTAGTGACAAAAGGTACTGGAAGAGTATAAAATAAATGTGATACCCAATGAGAATTGTGAACTATTTTGGACAGAACTTACGCGTATCATCCCCCTACCCTGAAGAATTGGCTTATAACATGTGATGGCTGTGGCAGTTAATTATGGTGGATTTTAAGTATTACAAATTACAGGAGATTTTTTATCACAAAACTATTAGATTAAACATCACAGAGATTCTGTTATTATTCAGATAAGAAATTAATATAAATTGCAGTTATATGATTGTAATTAGAGAATGTCTTAACACCTTGCACCCTGCAAATGTCCACAGTTATTTTAAATACGAGCCAGAAGGATTACTTTCTAAGTGGGTGGTAGCCAGCACAGGGCCATTATCTTCTGACAACCCAAATTAATTATTGTTATATCTGTAAAGCAGATGGATTTCTAGAAGTAGTTGCCTTTGCTCAGTGATGCCTCCCTACTTGATATGACCCAAGAAAAAGAGCCACAACAACCTAATGAGGTAAGAGATATTTAAATGGGATGGAGAAGTTGATGTGAAAAATAGAGAATGGTAGGAAGAAAAAGGAAGGGCAACCAAGTGAGAAGGAATTGTAGAGGAGGGCATTAATAATTATAGTGGGCTTATGGCTTGAGGAATTATTTGGGAGAAATGTTTGAGAATATAAGCAGTGGTGGGAATTAGCAAGTGAATGTGAGGGAAAACCATATTAAAAGAAGTTGACTGTGAACGGAGATACAGTGTGATTACAAAGGTAAGGTAAAAAGAGGAAATTGTTCAAAATACACACTTTAAAGGAGTAGGGAGCTTAGTGGGAGGAGGTGGTGGGCATGCTGAGAATTTCTAAGTCCTAAGAGACTACCTAGAAGGTATATTTCTAGATTGATAGCTAGCAAGTTTTACAAGCATGAAGCTAATACAAATGACAATGTCATGTCTTATGCAAGGGAATGAGGATGGAAGTCAGTGGAGGAAGGTGAAGTTGTGGTGTGAGGGAAGTGTGGAAAACATGGGAACCACAGTGTTGAAATTGAGGAGTCACATGCCCAGAGGTGTATATAAACTGAGGTTGGTAATGTAAGACTAGTCTAGCAGAAGGGATGAAGAATGGTAGGCTAGGACTAGGTTTTTGAGCAGAAGAGTGAGAAGGAGATTTGGAACTACTGTGCAACTGACTCGGCTGCCTACAGACAGCCTGATACAAGATGATGGGATATTGAGGTGTAGAACTAAAGCATTGGAGATCTACATGTAGAGGGAAACATTTACTTCAGTGTGAAGGAGTGTGGGGAAATGGAGGAGGACTAAAGTTAGGATATCTATCATCTATGTAATGAAACATATCATTCCCATCACTGTTAACAGAGAGAGGGCCATTAAAGCAAGTGAGAGATCATCAATTTGTGACAAACAATACTTTAAATTCTTTTGAGAATGTTGTTGATGAGGTGCTGTATTTAGGAGACGAAATTGGGTTGTTGGTTGACTGGGGTGTAAGCCCTGATCAAGCAACAGTCCCAATCCCTTGCAGGGTATACCACAAAGGTCCTTAATTTAATCTGGGCTTAACCCTGGGTAGCTTGGCGCAATATAGCAGTCAGGCTAAACTTAGAGGCAATTTTTTCTAAGTACTAGTGCAGTCCACAAACAGCAATCCAGTGAAAACACAACACAATAAAAAAACACCACTTTAGACAAATAGAGAAAATATTATTAAATTATGTGACACCAAAACAATGAAAATCTAGTTAGAAGAACCAGCGTTCCAAATGTTTTAAATTTGAGGTTCAAAATGCACGTTCTCAGTTTTTGAAAATGACATCTGAGCACCTTTAGCACCACAACAAAAGGTTGAAGAATAGATGGAATCCTCCTGGGGTTTCAAACCTCACTCAGGGGGGGTCCATGTACAGGTTTAAGATGGTGGGAGCCTGTTATGTCCCTGTGGCTCCAAGCTAGCCCTTGGAGTCACTTCTGAAGTCCTGAATGTGGGTGGTGATGCAGGCTTCTACAGCAGGCCTGGCCTCTGAATGTTCCAAGCAGGCTCCAGACAGCAAAGCAGTCCTTCTAGGTACAGCAGCAGTCTTGCGGAGTGCACAGCAGGTCACAGCAGCAGGCAGTCCTCTAAGAGTCCTTCCGCAGGTCCAGTAGTGAACTGAAAAATGGGTCTGGGATCCCTATTTTTATGCTCTCGTGCCGTGCTCCTGGAAGTAGGCAGAAATTTCCAGAAGAGTTCTCTGAAGTTCGTTGCAGGAATTTCCTGTCTCCCCTGCCCTGACTCCTATCTGGCTGCACAGACAATAAAAAGTTGTTAAACCTATCGTGTGGTAGCATAGCCTAGCCTATTCAGTTGCAAGTGTGGCTGTGCCACTCCTACCCCCAATCGGGTCAGTTAATAGAATAATAGCCCATTCAGGCTCTGCTAAACTCTCTATTGTGTGACTGTCTGGAGTGAATTCAAAAGTCTCAACTGTCAGATATCCAGTGATGTGACCTAAAGTAGGTTACAGGCACAGAGAGCTAAGGGCAGGAAAATCCCAAGTTATTAAAAGTGGCATTTTCATACTTGTAATGATACATTTAACTGTAACATTAAATAAGATTTATCATTACAGGTTCATGTATACCAAACATGACACATCTACCACATCTGGGTTAGGAAATACAGCATATTAAATATAATTAGGAATCCCCAATGTTATTTTATGGGAGGAGTATGCCTCTTGGTAGTGAGAAAACAAATTTGGGAGCTTTTAACTATTAGGGCATGTAAAACTAAAAAGTACATGTACTACCTTTTAATTACATAACACCCTGCCCTATGGGCTACCCAGGACCTACCTTTGTGGTGCCTATGTGTAATAATGGGGGAGTTTAAGGCTTGGCAATGGGTTATCAATGCCAGGTCAACAGGGCAGTGGGACACTGCCTTCAGGCTGCAGTGGCACGCCTGGTACAAGTTGTAAGGTGCTACTTAAGTTGGTGGCACAATACGTGAAGCAGGCCCACTGGCAGAAATTAATTTACAGACCCTGGATATATGGTATACCACTCTACAAGGAACTCACATGTAAATTAAAAATGCTAGTCATCTAGATGTCAATCAAACCATGTTTGAGGGAATGAGCACAAGCACTTAGCACAGGTCAGCAAGCAAAAATCCAGCAATAAGTAGGAGGAGGGAGGCAAATACTTTGGGGATGACCCTGTAGAAAGGGCAATTTCCAACACTCTTTATGACCACAGTGGTACGGATTGGCAGTAATAAGAGTTTCAGGGTACTGTTTTAATACTGTAGGTTAGCAGGGAGTCATTTTGCTAGGTAAGAGTACAGGCCAAACAAGCAGGCCAGCTGGTACACAGAAAAACTCCAAGACATCAAACAACACTGTAACCAGCTAGAAAGGAACTGGAGTGCCAGCCACAACACCACTGATATAACTATCAGAAGACTGCACTCAGATGCTATCACCAGCAAATTAGAGACACCAAGACAAAGCACTAGTAGACAGCATCAAAGGAATCGTCAACAGGTGTAAGGAGATCTTCTTGATTGTCATGGATTTCATCTTGCCCTAAGCCACTGTCAGCAACATTGCTGCCTCCCAACAACTCTGTGACAAACTATCCAACTTCTTAAACAGCCAAATTGCAAACATCTACAACAGCTTCACACACCAACCCAATCCCAGAGATCATTGCTAACATACCCACCACCAACCACAACAGCTGGCTGACTGAATGGATACCCCTCACTGAAAACAATACAGCAGTAATCATGTGGGCCATTCACTTTAGTGCCCCCAATGGACCCATGCTCCCAACACATCTACACCTAGGGAACCACACCAATTAGCATCACCATGGCCCACATGACCAACACCTCCATCACATTTGCCACTTTCCTGGATGAATGGAGACTTGCAGAAATCAATAACCTCCCCAAGAAGCCCACAGCTGACTCAAATCAACTGGACAACTTTCAACTCATTTACCTGCTCCCCTATTCAGCCAAAGACATTGGGAAAGCCAATAACAAACAACTCACAACCCAACCCAACTCAGACTTCATCATCTTCTAGACACAACACAATCAGGAGTCAGAAAGAACCACAACATCAAAACAGCCCTCATGACAGCAACTGATGACATTTGAAACATCCTGGATAGGGCAGAAACAACCCCTCTGCAGCCTTCAACAGTCTCCTACAACACCCTCATCAGAAAACTCTACGAGATTAGCATGCAAGGTTCCACTCTCAAATGGATCTGTTCCTTCCTCATAGGAAGAACCAAAAGTGTCAGGCTGCTACCCTTCAAGAAACTGATATGCGGTGTACCACATGAATCAATCTCAGCCCCACTCTTTTCAACATATACATGACATCGCTTGCTAACATAATTTGGTCACAAGAGATCACCATCATCTCCTACACAGATGAGACCATACTCATCCTCTCCCTGACGGACAAGTTGAACACCACCAGAACCAACTTCAGCAACTGCATGACTATGGTAGCAGACTGGATGCAAACCTACTGTCCGAAACTTTGACAAGACAGACATTCTGGTCTTCTGCAACAAAATCTCTCTATGGGATTCCACCTGGTGGCCAACGAAGCCATGACCAACACCCACATCCACAAAACCCACACCCACAAATCACACAAGAAATCTAGGGATCATCCTAGATGAAAAAATCCATATGGCACTCAAGTTAACATAGTGTGTACTTCCTGCTTCTACATCCTATATCTGCGGCAAAGATATTCAAATGGTTGCCTCAGAATACCAGACGGTGCGTCACACAAGCATACACCACCAGCAGGCTGGACTACAGCAACACTTTGTATGATGCAATCTCCAAACAAACTCCTACACAGACTCCATACCTTCCAGAACGTAGACACAAGACTCATACTCAATCTCCCACACCACACCCATATCACACCACAACTCTCATGCACACATAGAACACAATACAGGACTAGAATTCCTTAACAGCTGCATACACTTTTGCCAACGCACCAGACACCTATGCTCTGCCTCACTCTCAAACACTCACCCTCATTCGCAAAAGCAAAAGCAAAACCTTGTGGTCGTTCATTCTCCTACTTTGCACAAACATGGAAGGACCTCACTAAAAACATCAGAATCTCTTCCTCACTTCTTGAGATTTGCAAGAAGCTGATGACCGTCTTTTCATATATGCACCTTGGGGTCACACACCTACACATCCTTCCCAAATGCCTGGATACCATTTTGGATTTCTAGTACACTATACAAATCAACATACCACAGATCAGTGAATGGATCAGAAAACAATTACTTGCATGGTGCCAAACACGTAGGTATCAGCAAAGAGAGTTGGAAACAGTACAGCAAACGCTGAATATTAAACTTGACAGAATGAGAATGATGAGTGCTCTGATGAAGGGCAACATTTACAGAAGTCTACAATGAAAAATAAATTGTCATTGACTTTCATATTGCCACTGTCAGAGGATTCACCAGGTTTTCAGGTTTTCAGTTCTGATACCTTGCCTTTTGAGAATCTCTTGCACAAACAATGGTGTAGAGAATAATGTTCAGATATCCTACTTTAATATATTTTGAAATTCATGCAACTAGTGATGATGAAATATGCAAACATGGGCATTGGATGAAACAGAAAGAGAAAACAGTATTGCACACAGTGAATTTCAAGAAATAGTGGAAATCTCACATAGACAAACTTTAGTGACCATAGGGATAGTGTGAGCACATATCAAGGCTATGTAGGACAAGGAATTGGACAGACAAACACAGAAGCCACACAATCTGCAGACATTGTGAGTTCTCATAAGATCTATGTGATAATAATTGCACACATTGTATTTAAATACACTTTGGTCAAGAATCTTCCAGGTGAAACATGTCTACAAATTTGAGTTTTTCCATTTCAGAAGGGAAGAACATGTATATTTTTCAGGCTTCCTGGAAATGAATCCACATCACAGACATTTTCCTCAATGTATTTTTGCCTGGCTTTGACTTATGACAGGAATTAAACTCTGCACTGCTCTCAGCTATGATTCTTGCATGATCCAAACAGGTAGTTGCTCAGGGATCATAAAATACGGGATGTGTGAAATCAAAGTGTAAGGGCCTGATTTAAAATTTGGCAGATGAAGTCGGAGTAAATTCTACCATGGGGATGGAGTAAATTACTCCTTCAACCTGATGGAGTCTCTCTACCAGCCAAAAATTGAAATGTGTGCCAGCCCAGCAGACGTTTTAAACTCTAAGAACAGCGACAGCACTTCCTGTCCATGTACTGTAAATTTGCCTCATGGATCCATCAACATGACACATTTGTACGGCAAACTTGCAAACGTTCTTTTCTTTTAAAAAATAAAATCTCATGGCAGAATTTTCTTTAAAAAAAGAAAACCAATGCTCCTTCACCATGGTAGCATCTTCCGTCAATAAATAAATCAGGCCCTAAGCCTCAACCTCTGAGATAATGCTCTGAAATTACAAACACAATATAGAATCCTCATTTATCTGAATGTTTTATAATCCAATACAGGGACAGGCACAGTTTTCCTGTAATTCTGTAATTCCTACTTTGGTTTCATCTTTGCTTGGAACAGAATTGTAATATTTAGTCTAATATCACTCAAGAATGATTGAATTGTAGTATTTCATCTGATATTACTGTAGAATGTTTGATGAAAGTCTAAAGGATCAACAACACTGAGGGCTGATCAAAGAAAGCTAGTAGAAATGGTTGCCAGCACTGAGACTTGTATGGCTGCACTCGCTTTAGAGGTCTCTAAACTAAAAGCAAGGCAGAGATGTTAGAAAAGATCTGCTTGGTTAAGTATAGAGCAGAGGATGCATAAAAGAGAGTAAAGTAATATGAAATGTGTAGGGTTTCCAAAGGGGATTTTCCAGAAACAGTTTTCAGAGACCTTGATCTGCAGGAGGTTGACCAAAATATTTGCAGTTGAGAGGGTGCACAGGGTGCCAACCAGCCTTCCCAAAAATGGGGAACCATGCACAATAGTAATTGCCAAGTTACTCCACCAGGGGCACCATTACATAAATGTATGTAAAGCCAATGGTCATATACCTACAGACAACTGAAAAGTATTAATTTTCCTGGATTACATAGTGGCAATAAAAAAAGTCCCCCTCTCATGTAGTAAAAGTGAAACTGTGGAAAGGTAGGATACATCACATGTTGTTTCCCATGAAGTTGAAAATCATGGTGAAAGTGAGAACACTATTTTTCACAAACCCAAAAGAAGCATGAGTTTGGGTGGAGGTGGGGAAAGCACACCCACTGATACCAGGTTATCAGGAACCAAGAATTCAAGGCCTTCTGCAATGGAATATATGAATGCTCAAAGCCAGAAGTCACTCTTTCTCTCTTCAGGCAGTGGCTTAGTGGAAGGAGGCTGTTGCAACTGTTGCAGCCTTATGAAAGCTTTTCAGATTGATGAGAGAAGACAGAGACAATGAAGCAACGCTAGTGAAGCCTGAAAGGATGAAACAAGAGACTCAGATAAACACCTCATGCAAATGAAGATTAGAATGGCAGATAATGTTTTGCAGACAGTTTTGATGCATGAAATGGTGAGAACCTCTATGGTCTATCACTAGATTAGTAGCTCAACCACATCTGTTTGGGCCTCTAAAAGGCAACAGCGTCCATATACATGCTGAGAGTTTTTGGGGCTGTTCGCTACTATAGCACATTCATAGTCTAAAATTATTTGGATAGAATCTGACCTATGATATTTTGGTTGGTCCAGGGGTATCTGATTTTCTTTCTGTTTTATAACAAATATGTAAGTATATCTGCTGGGCTGTGTAGGGCTCTTGAAGCCTGCTGTGATCATGTACAAAAGCATGGTGAATAGCCCAAGATTACGCCAAGGGCCCAATGGGATCCATTGGATCTAGGTGTGTGGAAGTGGCATCCAGATGCAGTCTGCAGGTGCATGGCACACCTGTACATTACTCACATGGCACATTGAAGAGCTAGGTAGCCCAACCAAAGACACCAAATGCACTACTATCTAAAACATAGGGTAGTGCATCTAGTGAGGCTTACACCTTACACATCACAGTGCACAAACCTACAGAGTAGTTTGAGAGGGCAGCTCTACAACACAACCTTTTCATGGTGTCCTGATATGGATACACCACTGGGTACCATATCAAATAGTTGAATGCAGGCCTGTGTGCGTGTTTTATGTCAGTTCAATGGTAAACTACGCCATTTAGTGGGGCTGTATTCCCCCAGTGTAGGTCAAATGCCACCTCTAGAGAGTATCACCACATTATTAGCCCCCTACCCACAGGGACCCAATGTAATAGGAGGCAACCTAAAGCCCATAGTGAATACCAAATGCATAGATTATACCCTCTGCAACCTGGGAATCTGACCCAAGAATACTGTGAGCAGCATGGCCAACATCCTTAAAATAAAGTGTTAATCTCTCTACTGAAGAAGGCCAATTATCCTGAAATATATGACTAGAGATCTACAGCACTGACTGAACCAACCATGATGAAAACCAAATACCATTAATCGAAATACGTGTTATTGTGCATCACATGTATCATAATGTTTCCAAGCAATCTTTCTGCTGCGATGTCAAGCAGTGTGCTCCCTACCCCCTTTATATCATAACAGTGATGCAACATGTTGACTTACACACTGAATAGTGCCAAGCCTAGTTTGCTGCCTTTGTTTCTATCATAATTGTTGGCAGCTCATTACTGCTGGGGTGCCTGTTTTTGTTATAGATGTGGTTGACTCTGCTGACTCTCCTATGTTGGAAACTATTTTTGCTGGTGTTGGCTCTGCTGTGGTGGGAGCTGGCCTCACTATAGAGTACCATTAAAGCTGCAGTCACTGTTGTCACAGTCTGTCAGAATGCATAAACCTTGTAATCCAGATCAAACAAAATTGAAGTGCCCTTCCACCCTTCTCTGAACCTAGAGACAGCTTAATGCTGAACATTATGTTGGTAATGTGAACGGGTTTTAAATATTGAGAAAAAAAATGGAATACTGTGCAGAATTACCAGGTAGGCCATAAAAGACCATAAAATAATGCTTTTAAAAACAAAGAATGAGTAGACACTAATGAATAAACAACTTGTCTTTTAGTGAAGTAATGTAGAAGCTTATACTTTAAGATGCAGCTTTTCAAAGTCAATGAATGGTGTGAACAGATAGGAGAATATACTTTGGCCCAGATTTATACTTTTTGCCACAAAACTGTGCAAGCTAAGTTTTGCAGCAAAACATAAAGCTCCGGCTTGCGCAAATCCACAATGCCAGCTGGGCGACTTATCAAAGGAATGATGCAAGCCAGCACTAAACTTGGGCAAACTTCTTAAAAAAAGACTAGCCTGGGTGGTGGTAGGGAAGGAGGGAGTTGCGCATAAAATATTAACGCTAGCTTGGTTAGAGGCAAAAAAAAAATGCCTCTAACCAGACTAGCGCCATTTCCTGGTGCACAACCACCAAAAACATGACTCCTGTCTTAGGAAAGACAGGAGTCATGCCCACCACCCAAATGGCCAGCACAGGGGACAAGTGTCCCCTCGGCATGGCCATTGCACCCTGACCATGCAGGGGGCCCCAAGCTAGCACACAAAAAAATAAAACCATACTTACCAATACTTACCCTACTTATCTGGGATGGGGTCCCCCATCCTCTGGTGTCACTCTGGTGTGGGTAGGGGTGTTCCTGGGGCTTGGGGAGGGTACCTGTGGACCCATTCCATGGTGTTTAAGAATGAGAATGGGTCCATAGGTCCCCTAATGCCTGGTCTGTCCCAGATGGTAAATAATATAGATAAATATAAATAAAAATTATTTAGCCCCTCCTCCCACTGAATCATTTTAGCACGGTGGATGAATATGGGGCTATAGCGCCATTTGTTGGGAACACCTACCTTGCATCTCATTGATGCAAGGAAGGTGTGGGCATCCAAAAAATGGTGCAAACTCCTTTATTTTGACGTCAGATGTGTCTAATGTCAAAATATAAATATGGAGTTAGGTTTGCGAAGAATTTGCGTAAAGAAATGATGCAAATTTGGCACAAATGGGGTATAAATATGCCATTTGTATTTTCTAAGATAGTTCACTCAACACTGCTGTCTGTGGACTATTGTTTTCCTGGTGGGATGACGAAGGAGTGCTTTTGTTCTCATGAGGTCATCTAAAAGCTGATTGGCTGACTGAAGAATGAAGAAGCAGCATGATGCAAATTCTTAGACTGTGATGTCTATAATAATGTGTGTCCCTAGAGTAGGCCACCACTTAACTTATTCTTTTCCCCATAGCCATTTACCATGTCTACGCTTCTCATGCTGACACTCTACTGAGTTTCTTGAACATTTCTTTATGTGAAGTTCTGCTTTAATTGACTACTGAATTACTGAGCTGATCTTTGATATTTTATGGGGTACTGAGACTGACACCTTTTAATCAGTCTCATTCTTAGAATTGGGATTCTTTCCTTTATGGAACACGCTTTATGCATTGACTATGAATTATTGATTGCTCATTTTGATTATTAACACAAATTATTGATTGCTATTGATGAATCTATATGCTGACTCAATAAAGATGAAATACTTAAATGATTTGATCAATAAAACATGTAAACTCACATCAACTCTCATTGTTGACTAAAAATACAATTTAAATTGTGATAATAATTTAATGTGATGTTAGGTTCGGCAATCTCAACTAATGACAAAGATCCATTGGCCAAGAGTATTACAGGGGGGAATTCTCTCAAGATGAATGTTATATTTTTCTTGTAAACCAATACTTTAACTGAGGTCTCTGAGCTCCAGCTAAGTTGTTAGCAGAGAACTGTTTATGGGAGCTGCAATAACTTGTTGTTACTTAGATGTTTGTTTCCCATAGCCCAAAACCCACATTTTGAAGATTGACAGAGTGCTGTTTTGAAGTTGGTTACAGAATTAGAGTATCAATGGGGTTATATGTCTCAATTGTTTTCGTTTTTGAGGTTTTGTTCAACTATTTGCTCATATGTGTTGAATGAAATGGTGATGGTTATGTGATTATTGTAAAGAAGTTGAAAATGTTATCGGACTAAGATGCAGTCCAAGATCCTGAGATAGATAAGGATATATAAGAGTTGTTTTATGGTTTTCTTGTCTGCTAAGGTTTTGTGGTACAGATCATGACGTACAGCTGAATGCACAATTGAGTTAGGAACTACAACATTCTTGTTGTGAATGTACTAATATTGATAGATGTTAGTAAAACCTATGTGCCAAGGTGAAGCTGTGTTGATTATGGTGTAAAAAACCAAAATATTCTAGTTGTTGAATTGCTTTTTCGTTTAATTTAGAGGTGCAAACAAAGGTTATATATTTTGTATTTGCTTAGAGTTGTAAAATGGTTTGTGTATGAGAAAATTGTAAAAGAGTGGGAACTGCTTCATGGAATGAGTAGTTGCATCATTTGTGCCACACTAAGATTGGTCGGTTAGTTTGAAATGCCGGCCACTGATTGGATGGTCTTTGTGCAGAATCATACTGAGATTGGAGGACCGGCTTGCAAAGAAACTAACATATACAGAATGGAATCAAAACATTAAATATTTGAATTTCATTTTTTGCCATTTGTAGAATTAATTCAAAATCAAGAAATGTTTAAAGCTCTTAAAGGATTTGATAGCGGAGATGTGACAATTTCAGTGTGGAAAAGGGAAGAGGCACATCTTGAATATACAGCCAGCACATTATATCGTAAAAAGTATACGGATGCATACACTGTGTGGCTTCGTCAATGGTGCAAGTTCATTGAAATTGAGAGGCCTTAGAGTTTCCCAAGATATGCTACATTTGAATCCAGAATTATTGAAAACTCAGAGAAAATCTATATGACATTAAGCCACCTCCTAGACCTACACAGTATGAAGCATTGAATGCTTGGGGAAAAACAGCACGTGCTAAAGAGAGAGGAAAATACCAGAACCAGAAAGACAATACGGAACTATGCAGATGTTAAGTGGAAGGAACAACAGCAAAGGTGTCGACAAGCTATATTTGAAGGAACTAGACTTTACCAACTGATTACTGATGAAAAACCTGAGAAGCAGAACGAAAATAAAACACAGGGAAATTAAGATGAAAATTATGGGAAGAAATCAGATATCAATGGTGATTCCGGGATAAAACTGTGGATGCATTTTTAGCTACGTGGCTATCGCATTATGTGGCCACTGCTACAAATACTGAGGGTGCTTTGACATCCAATGCAACAGTGGCTACAGTCATTTTTGACCTGAATGCTGTTCAAATTGGAAGACCATTACAAATGACATTGTCTGTTATGACACAGCCTGTTGTACAACCTGTTGTACCAAATGGCATGCCTGCTAGAGTTGAGACTGTTCCTACAGTGATGCCTCCACTTGTTACTGCTTCTATTCTGACTGTGCCAGCACTTGTTGCTGGAGTTATAAGAGCACGAGCTATTAGATATTCGCACAGCAACTGCTCTGATTAATATTTTCTCAAATGCTGTAGTCCAAGGAGCTGCTGGGGGAGCACTTGTGAAGAGGTTCATTTCAACATCACAGAATTCACATATTGTTCCTTGGAAACCATTGCAATCTGTTTAGTCATTGAGAGAAGAGAAAATGATTGCCTTTACAACACCAATAGCACAAGGTGAGACCAATGTATTTGAAGATGGAATTTTTCCCCATGGTTTGAAAATGCTGCAGAGAATAAAAGACAGGGAACACAAAGAATCAGGTGGTCATTATACAGGAAACACAGAGAATCAGGTGGCCATTACAGAGGAGACAGAGAACAAACGAATATTGAATGTCCTGAGACTAAAAATAGAATAAGAAAAAAAAATATAAGAGGATGATTAGATCTTTAACATGGGAATCAATACAAAGAAAAAGAGCTGATTTATCTGAATAAAGAGATTATTAGGCGTGCAGCAGATACACATGACAAATTAACTGAATTGGCTTAAAATATTAAGTTGATCTTTCGAAAAAGTGTCCAATTGCAGAAATATTTCAGGGCACAATTGTATGATGAAAGTACTGAGACAAAGTTTTCTTCTGGATTGTGACTACATATTACTGAATAACTAAAATACATTTGCAAATTGAGCAATTTGAGAAATTTGGGAACAAATGGGCAAAGAAACATGAAAAGCAAAAGAAACAATCAGAGGCAACTAAAGTACATGGTAAGCAACCACCAGGTTCCCTGGATGAAGGACAGCCTTTTACTTTTCCAATGAGAGAAATACCAGGTGGAGGGTACGTTCTTGTACCATGGAGCGGAAGGGATCTTGCAGCATTTAGGAGTAATTTTCTGAAATTGAGAGAGTCCTGTAGAACGGTACAAACAAGTCAACAGATTTGTGAAGATTTCAAAAGTGCTGTGGACTGATTTGAGTACATTATTTGATATTGTGGTTCTAAGTGCTTTGTGGGCTGAGTGTGAAACAGCAGTACAATGGCCACGTTCAGAGGCACTCCTATTGTAATGAATACATGCGATGAAGTGACTACTTTTCAGAAAGGCAAGGTTCCTTCATAAGATTTTAATTCAATCAAGCTAAAAAGAAAATCACAGGAGCCAAAATAGTCAGTGCATGACTTTCATAAGAGATTGCTGCAGGCATTGCAGAAACACAGTGGGCATGAACATCTCATTCTCAATGAGATGGGATTCTTTGTGTCTCAGTTTCGTCTTGGGTTAAAACCAGAGATAAGTATGCATATACAACACAGTCTGCTTTGCTGGCAGACAAAACCATTAGATAAGATTCTGAGACATGTAAATTATTGTTGTGATGAACAGGAAATGAAGCAGAAGAAACTTAAGGAGAGGTTTATGTTGGTGCAAATGAAATTGGTGCAGAAAGATGTTTTTAATAAGTCATTTGCCAAGAATTCTGGTGGAATGCAAGGTGTTGGTTTGCAAAGTGGTGTCCAAGGTGTCCAGTGGGGTATGATGGTTCTACAGGGTAAAGGTTGGGGAGTTCTCATTGATCTGAATTCTGATTTAGATGTTGCAATGTTGAAGTAAACTATTCGTTGTCATTTTGTCAATTGGGCATTGGAAGAGGGAGTGTAGACTGAATTCAGACAGAATGATTGATAATAATCAAATGCAAAAAGAAAATTCAGTGCAGATGCAGAATGTCCCAGTTCAGCAAATGCAAATGCCAATGCATGCCCAGGTCCCAATGATGCTGGTCCCGTAAGCCCCAATGGACTCACCAAATTTGGTAAACTCCATATGTAATATGAATCAGATGCTCAGAGTGAATTAAAAAGTATTCCAGACTAAGAATCGGAACCCATTTCAACAGTTCCCTTTGTTAGACAGTGAGAGCTTTGGCTCTGACAATTTGCAATGACAGTGCCTGAGGGGGGTGAAAGATTGTGTGCTTTGTGCAGTCGTAGAAGTAGATCAAAATGGACCATTCGTAGAATGTCAGGTAAATGGCCAGCAATTGTCATTTCTTATCGACACCGAGCTACCCATTCCACTGTTAGAACAGACCTTTCCCTTTTTGGATAGAAGATCCTAATTGTAGGAGTTACAAATAAACAGATAACAAATCCTATTTCTGGAGAAGTTCCTGGAAAAATACGTTAATTTGAAGAAAAACACCAATTTGTGATGTGTGATTCGAATCCTGTAAACCTGCAGGGAAGAGATTTGTGGTGCACAGTCAAATTGCACAATTTACTGTACACTGGATGGTGTAGAGTATCAAACGCATGATGACTATATCAAATTAATAATGGCCTGACAAGATACAGCTATAGCACTGTATTCATTGAGGATATTAGAGAATTTTCCCTTGATTTGAGAGAAACTGTGTACCCAGAAGTATGATATTTCACAGGAAAAACACATCAAACTAATCAAAGGTGTAGAACCAGTCTGTATAACAGTGAAGCCCCATGCAATTCTTCCAAGAGCACCACTATACAATTTGACCCCAGAGACAGTAAGAGGAATAATACCAATAATCAAAGACATCTTAAGGAAAAGAATCCTAAGAGAGATTGTTGGGAGGGAGCCCTTGTGCTTCACCTCTCATGGACCTACAGAAGCCCAATGGAAAATTTAGAATAGTTGAGAACCTCAGAAAGATTAACAATTTTGTTGTTCCATGTTTTTCCATGGTTCCAGATTCAGCCACCGTCCTTTCCAAATTCTGAGCACTGAAGAATGGTTTACTCTTGTGGATCTCTGTCAAGCCTTCATTTCAATTCCATTGAATGACGAAAGTCAGTTCTTGTTCTCTTTCGTGTTCCAAGAGAGTGTTTTAGCATTGATCAGAGTTCCCAAAGGCTATACTCAAAGTCCATCCATTTTTGTTCACATGCCTTGTGATCCAGTTCTGGTGTGGTATATCGATGACCTACTTGTGACATTGAGCACTAGAGATGCTTGCAGATGGGATCCCATTCATTTATTGAATCATCTGACTGAGAATAGACCTAAAATGTCCCCTGAGTAAACTGCAATACTGTCAAAAAGAAGTCCAATACTAGGAACATATTGAAAAAGGAACGAGAAAGGTGTCACAAGAGAGAGTTGAAACAAGAGAGAGTTTAAACACTTTTTAAAAATAATCCACCCAAAACACAGAGAGAAGTCAGAATGTTGTTGGGAGTCATTGGCTAATGTAGACAGTGGATACCAATCTTTTCCCTAGTGGCTAAGCCTTTTACTGAGGCTGACAACCAAAGATGTGCCTGGTCTTTTTCCATGAGCCAACACATGCTTGAAAGGTCTCCCAGAGCTGAAAGAAAGTCTGTGT
Organism: Pleurodeles waltl; assembly: GCF_031143425.1. Taxonomy (NCBI): domain Eukaryota; kingdom Metazoa; phylum Chordata; class Amphibia; order Caudata; family Salamandridae; genus Pleurodeles; species Pleurodeles waltl. Next base: position 501,121,993 of record NC_090438.1, on the reverse strand, counting down.
TGTGCCCCAGAAATAGGAATGCCTTATTACAGCAAGATGTTTGTATTGTTTTACAGTGAAAGGGAAGGCTTCACACTCTCAATGCTTACTCAGATGCATGGAGAGTCTTAAACATGTGTGGCTTATTTATTTTTATTACCCATGACCCTGTATCCACAGGATTGCCCGGTTGCCTTAAAGCAGTCATAGCAGTTAGTGTCAGTATAGAGAGATGTGAAAACATAGTGATGAAATGTCCTTTTACTGTTATGGTCCATCATTCAGTAGAAATTCTGCTTACAACACAGTACATGACCAATAGTAGACTTACAAAGCATGAGCCGCAAATCCTTCCCGCCAAACACATCACTTTAAAATGCTGTCAGACATTGAATCCATCAACACTACTAGCACTGCCTGAAAATCATTTGAATGATGGGGGGCTTTGAGATGATTGACTAGATGTCACAGATTTATGCACCAAGCCAATGCCAGACAGAAAAGATTAACCTTTGGTTGAGCCTGATTTTGTAAACTTTCTGGATGGCTCATGTTTGAGAACCAATGAAGGTGTCTTAAAAGCAGCCTATGTTGTCTGTACAATTCAAGAGTTTGTGGAAGCTTTATGGCTTTGACAAGTTATCTCAGCACAAGGTACAGAGCTGATTGCCCCTATAAGAGCTTGCAGTCTTTCAGCTCAATTGAGAGTGACTATATTTACTGATAGTATGGGTTTGGTGTTGTCCATAACTTTGGATAGTTAAGGTGACAGAGGGATTCATGACCTTCTCTGGTACTGCCATCCAAAATGGAGAGCATGTAAGAAAACTGTTGGATGTATTGCATATGCCTTATGAAGTTGCAGACGTTAAATGTCCAGCTCACAGAAGTAACAATGGCTGTCTGACACTTGGAAATAGATTTGCTGATGAAGTTGCATGGTATTGTGCACTTGTGGCCTGCACATTCAATAGGGCTTACCCAAATGAATCTGAAGAGGTCACTGTTTTTTTTAATTTTGTTGTCAGTAGATGGTACATCAGAGAAGCTCAAAAGATTACAGGAGGAAATTCCAGAAGAAGAACAGCAGGGTTAGATCAGAGCAGAATGCAGGGAAAATGCAAATGATATTTGGGTTTCAGCAGTTGGAACACCAGTTTTGCCCAACAGTTTGTTGTTTTATATGACATAACATTTCCATGTCCCAACACATCCAAGGAGAGATACAATGGTGAGGTTGTTCTTTGGTTTCACCCCAGACTCAGGATACTTGCAGAATTGTGCCTTCAATGTGTGACTTGCCAGCAGATGAACGTAGAAAACAAAAACACTAGCTACACTAAACCATATAAGAAACTCAGGTGTTCCCTTCAACAGAATGAACATGGACTTCATGAAGATGCTCGTTTGTAATGGGCCAAGATGTGTCCTACTTATAGTGTGCATTTTCTCCCAAAGGGTGGGAGAAACACAGAAGAATGACAGTCTCACATTAGCTAAACTGGTATTGAGAGAGTTAATATCAAGATATAGAATGCCAGTTTCTCTGGAGTCAGAACGAGAGTGAAGTCCTGAGGATGCTGGATTTAGCTTTACTAGTGGAGTAGAGATTACACTGTAGTAATCATCCAGAAGCTTATGGAATTGTAGTACAGATCAATGGAACCATTAAGTCCCAGTTGGCACATGCATGTGCATCCACTTCACTGAAATGGCTGATGCTTTGCCTTGTTTTATTTGCCTTGTATGGAATTGTAGTACAGATCAATGGAACCATAAAGTCCCAGTTGGCACATATATGTGCATCCACCTCACTGAAATGGCTGATGCTTTGCCTTGTGTAACCAAGTTTTCAAAGTACTGCTGACAGGAAGACAGGATTATCGCCACATGAAATCCTCATGGAGTGCACAATGGGATTGTCTGCTGTACGTACAAATGCACTTGAGAACATTACAGATGACATGATGCTTGATTACTGTAAAGGATTGGCTGAGATTGAAGCTGTCTTTGCCAATCTGCATCAAGATCAATGTCATTGCCTTAGTTCCGGTGACTGGTTCTTGATTAAAAAGCATATGAGGAAGTCATGCTTGAGATGGAGTTGAAAGGCCCCTATCAGGTGACTTGAATAACAAAGACTGCTATAATACTGGTGGTGCTGGAGTATCAAACTGGGTGCGTGCATTTTATACCCAGAGAAGAAGGAATCCATATGACTAAATAGAGTTCTTTGAGTCAGAACCAAGAGCACTGATGACAGTAACACTCCAAGCTACACAACTGCATGGAGCAGTACTGCAGGAGGCACAACAGTAGAAAGAAAAAGGGTAGAAGAATTGCAGACTGTCGCACAACTCTAAATTCCTGTGATTTTATAAGGTGACATTGAAGTTTCTGGAGCAAGAGAAAAAGAAGAAACTGCAGCTGAACCTGAAGTGACAGTTGTGACAAGCAGAACAAGTGGAAGATCTAGGTGAAGGGACAAGTTCTGGATCAAGAAGAGTCCCGTACAATACTGAATAACCACAAAGCTATGGTTGGAGGAAATTGAGATCAAGTGTGTCAGTTAAACGCATACCACCAACTATTGCTGAGGAGACAGAATAAAGTGGTTTAAATGGCACAGAAGAAGAAGATCAAGAGGCCAAGGAGATAAAAAAGAGCAAGAGTACCTTGTCAGAGATATTCTGCACTTGAATGAATCTACTACATGAGTCAACCGCTAAACATCCCAATATCCGATTTGCTTGATTTGATTTCAGAACTGTTTGAAACCCCATGACATCACACTGACAAACAGTGTTAGGAAAACGTCAATGAAAAAGATTACTGAAAGAAATAAAAGGTTGTCTGAAAAACTTTATTAAGTAAAAAAGAAATTGAAAATAAAGACTGTAAAGCTGCAATAGAAGAGTAGGGATAACATTTTAGAAGTAGACAGAGTATGGTTAGGGAAGACTATACGAAGATTGCCACAAACAAAACTAAAACTAATGCAAAAAAGAAAAGGAAGAAGAAAAAAGAAGGATTTTTAGTGAAATAGTCTGAAAGTAAACTATTGACTTTACTTGCTGCTATGTTTTACTTAACAACCTGACTTTAGACTCATATGTGTTTCTTAACGAGAGCTTGATGCGAGATCATAATGGGCATTACATTTTAGTAGTAGTATTAGTAGCTTTAGAATTAGTATTAGGTGTAACGCTATACAACAAAAAAATCTTCATTTGCATTTACTAGCTTAGTTTAAGGATACACATAAGCTTTAGAAGCTTTAGATACAAAAGACAGTTATGTGTGTGCACACTTACCTTCATCAGCTGCAGAGAAGGTGATCTATCACCACATACCTTTGACATATGAAATTACATTTAATATTTTGCTTAGATTCGTATATAGGCAGGCACATTATGATTATGATTATTGTTCACATTTTTGCATGATTCTTTCAAAAGTTAATTTACAAAGAGCATGAATTCATATCCACAAGTGAAAGAATTTTAGATCATTTTAACCTATGGACACTTTAGAGGCATATGAAAACTACTTGACCTGTCTGATGAAACCACTAGAGAAAGCATTCATCACAATGTTGGAAGAAAGGAGGGCACACACATCACACAGCAAAAATAAAGAAGAAGAGGATGGTTTGAAAAATGTTTGGAAAAAAGACGAAGATGACCTCAGAAAGAAAATTATTTATACTAAATTGAAATTAGACAGAAGAACAAAACCGTAAAATGCATGTTTTCAGAAGAACAAACCAAAAGAGAAAGAGACCTGAAGGAACTAGTAATTGTGAACACACATTTGAATTATCAAGCGGTACATTTCAAATTTTACAAGGTGAAGAAACAGTAATTGCAGGAGTTTCCTTTGTTTGTGGCCAAGATGCTTATTATAAAGTGCCAGCTGATTGGGAGGGTATTTGCTGTTTAGCTTTGCTGTTTCCTAAGATGTATCATGTAAATTGTATAGATACCTTGACAACGACATCACCACACATGTAGTATAAGTGATGGAACACAATTATTTGGAGACATTTTTGGAGTAATCATCCCACCAGTTGGAGTTGCCTTAAATGATGAAAATATTAAGAAAAACTTACTTTCAACAGTAGAGGACAAATTGGCTACCAGTACTTTTGGAGCTTAACTAGTTGTTATCACAGATTAGTGGCTATTAGATCAATGGTTTTAGAAAATTGCTTTGCATTAGACATTTTACTCACAGAGAAAAATCAGCATTGTTGCACTTACATATGTTACAAGGTAAGAAAAGTTTAGAAAACACAAAGAACATTTGTGATCTGAAACCGGAGATGGAATGATTAAAAACTACTAGTGTTTTAGAAAGTTCAGGTAAAGGTGTTACTGCAATTGGTTTACAACAGCTGAAGGATAGATTATCAGAGCAATACTATACCAATACCAATTTTTGGAGTTTGCTTCCTGACCTTATTTGTATTTTACAAAGGTATCAAATATTATCTTGAGAAGAGAAAGAGTTGAGAAAGAAACAGACATACAGAGGAATCACAGCAATCGAGGAGGCTGAAGGAATCCGAGTATTTAAAAAGAAAGAGAATAGACTTTTAAATATGGAGAAAAATAATGCAATTATATGCAGAACCAAGAGGTAGACCTTAAACCAAATGAACAGCTTTTAAACGCAACAAATTGTAGTAGACAATCATATTTACACATACTAGGCCTGAATAGCTGAATCAGCATATACTGACAGGCTGCCCTGTTTTAGGAATGTAAAATGTTTATTTTCCTGAACTTTCCATGAACATATTTTTCATAATGAATTGCAATGTTTCTACTTACACAAAGAACACTGACAAATAATAATAATGAATAAGCAACTTGTAGCTTTCTTAAAGTCAAGGAATGATAGAAACAAACAGGACAGTAAAAATTGTAGTTGAGAAAAATGTTTTATTCAGCAATGCTGTCTGTGGGCTATTGTATTACTGGTGAGAAGACAAAGGAATGATCCTGTTCTCTTGAGGTCATTGGAAAGCTGATTAAAGAAAGAAGAAGCAGCATGTTGCAAAACCTTAGATACTGATATCTATAATAATGTGTGTTCCAAGAGTAGTCGACCTCTTACATCATTCTTTTTGCCCTAGCCATTTACCCGTATCTATGCTGCCCATGCTGTGGCTCTACTGAGTTTGTTCAACATCTCTTTATTGGCAGTTCTGCTTTGATTGACTAGTGAATTACTGCACTGATATTTGATGCTGAAGCTTTAGGCTTTTTATCACTCTCTAATCGGAACACTGTGTGGGTTACTGAGACATACACCTTTTAGTTGTCCTCTTTCACAAGGTATTTAACAACAATAATCACAATTCAATAGTAAGTTTCTGGCACCAAATCAATAGTTATGTTGCATTAATCAGGGTACACCCAAAGTCAATTTTAACAGATTTGCATTAATCAAATTAAAACATGCATTTTATGATTTGTCACTAAACAACTTAAGATGTCATATGCATATGAAAATGCACATACCGCCATGCTGATTACAACCCCCTTTAAACTAGTCTTTTAATGGCTGGGACCCCGCCATGAAAAGGCTGGCAGAAAGTTAGTGCAGGTGACCACCGGGGGGCCTCTGCACTGCCCATGACCATGTCAAGGGCAGTGCAGGGGCCCCACTTCCCAGCACTCTCAGGATGTGCACTGTCTGCTATGCAGACAGTGGGCATTCCGAGGGTGCTGGTTGGCCCTTTCTGTGTTATGTGATAGCACTCAGCTCCTTTAAGGGAGCTGAGTGCAATTTCGCAGCACTGTTCCCACTGGTCTGACCAGCGGGAATGCTTTATTGCAATGTTGCCATCGGTCAGACCGATGGGAACAATGTAATAGGGCAGAGGGAACGCTACTGCCATAGTGGTGGCATCCTCCCCATGAGCTTGGTGGTCCCTTGGTGGGACCATCAAACTCATATTGAGGCCATTAGTCTGGAATTCTGCAGCTGGACATTTGTGCTGAGCTGTGGCATTAGAAGTGAAAGATGCCATTTATTTTATTCATTGCAAGAAATGTCCTTCTGGCAACTCTGTTGTCAGAAGGAACTAAGTGTCAGATGCACAAAATCTTTTAGTGGTTGTAACATCTAGCTTGCTAGATTTGTAGGATTATGACCATTAAATCGTTTTTCCTCTGTTCTAAACACATTTTAAGAGGCAGTAAAGTTTTGTGGACTCATATAATAGATCCATAGATAATGTACAAATATTATGTTATCTGGAAGGGTTGACTTGTTGGCACAAGCGAAAATGTATAGACTCACAAGGTGGTGTGCTAAAAGGCAAGATGTCCTGTCTGGACCTCTTTTGGTCCTCTTCCCTTTTGCAAATTGAGGTCCACTGCCAATTATCAGTATTTTCCCTTCAAAAAAAGCAACTCCATTTCATTCAAGGAAATGGGACCGAGGTATAAAAAAAAAAGGTTTCTTTTTTTGAAAAGCAGTCACAGTTGTGGTGGTCTGCTGACCACCATCTTGGTTTTTGTGACCAATCAGAACAAATCACAATAGGTAACTTGCCTGATGAATATTCATTAGGTAGGTCTGACTGCTACTGAATCCTAATTAGTATATTGCAAACCAACCTATTAGTCTATTGTGTTTACTTCACAAAATTACATACTAGTAGAAGATAGCCTTTCTTTATACAGGATATGGCCTGAAGTATGCATTGGTCTTGATCTTTCAAAATAATTTCAGTAAAGCGAGTTGAAACAGTGCTTCAGCAAATGAAGAATTACTCAAAAAATGCAATAGCAGATCAGTGGCTCATACCTTGGCATAGTGACACTTGGAAAGTTCACTGAACAGTAGGAAGGTGCACCCACCCACAAAGTGCGTGGCTACTATGATTGACTAATAGCATTTCTAGTTACCAAAGCCAAAAACAGACCCAAAACAATGGTAAATTACTCTAATCCAGAGCTGAAGCGTGTCCATAATACTGCAACAAACTCTCATAGAAAATAATGGAAGTAAGGACTTGGACTAAAACCCCATTGGAAATAAAGGTTAAATTAAATTCATTTTTTAAAACAGTTAAAAATAGACATATATATTAAATAATGTAAACCTTATTGAAATATAACACATTTATTATTTAAATATGAATATTTTAACAAATGTTTCAGAATTTTATAATTAAAGTTATACTGAATTTTCATAAAATATAATAAAATTGCTTGTAATTGAATTCATGCATCAATTTGAATAATTACTAAACCATAATAACAAAATTTACCATAGGTGAGAATTTAGGACCAATTTAGACACACCTGTGGGATTTTATCTTGGAGCTGAGTGATAGCCTTGGCTAGCTCATCCAGTGTGGCCATGCTGAGAACATACACAAACCAAGAGGATATTAATTTGTGGGCTCGCTATTCTGTCAGAGTCACCATATCCTCGGGGTCTGTGCACATTCCCAACACTTCCAACACAAGACAACTCCAATACTCTGATTAGAATTGTCACAGAGTCCAAGAGAGTCCAAATGGGGAAAAGGGGATTAGGAAGGGAACAGCTGGGAAGGAGACCTGTAGGAAGTAAAAAGGTTAAAACACACAATATCCAGATTATATCATATTAATCAATACTAGGCTATGACTCTAAGCATTGTCATTCTGAATACATGGACAACCTAAGCATAGACTTAAATAACTAGGCTTCAAGATGACTGGATACCTGTGAGGGAATCAAGAAAGGTTAAATGCAACTTTCAAATTCAAGTATTATCTTTTGCATGAGGATGAAGAAATAATCTGAATGATTTCTAAACCATCATATGAATCGTGTTTGAGAAACTTATTATGTACACACAACATTACATCTAGAACTCTAGCTTTTTTGTTTTCTCAAAATTGCCGGAACATGAATTGCGCACATTGCAGATCTTCACAAAGGTTGTAAATTCCATGAAATGATTGTGCACCATGAATAACATAAATTAGACTTGAGTAATAAATCACGCGACTTGCCAACACGAAAGCCACCAAGTAAATGCCTTAAAATGGTGGTGCATAATGAACACCGTGATTTTAAACACAGAAAAGGAATCGCACAGCTTGCCGATTCGAATGTCACCATATGAATGTCAGGAAATGGTGGCGTACAATGAATATTATGAATTACACACTGAAAATGACTTGCGCATCTTGCTGATTCGAAGGCCACCATGTAACTGCCAAGAAATGGTAGCGCACAATGAATATCTAGGGTTTAAGTGTTGGAAAATGGGTTATTGGTAAGGGCAGGTAGGTACCTACACTTAGCAATAGGCTACTAACCTCCACTAAGGTCCAGTTAGGTCTCATTAAATTAAACCCAGCTCAACCCTTGGTAGCTTGGCAACAAGCATCAAGGCTTAACTTAGGAGACAGAGTGTAAAGCATTCAAATATCACAAAACAGTAATTAAATAAAACACAGGAAACAGTTTAAAAATCCAAAACCAATGTATAAAAATAGATTATCATTTTATCTTTAAAATGACACAAAAACAAATAGAATCAGATAAGGGGAACCGGAGATATGCATTTTTAAAGTTTTTTTTTTTTTTTAGCGCCTAGAAACAAAAAGCGCCAATCGAGTCATCTCGTTGCACCTCGACCGGGGCAAAGTCAAAGTTTGAGGCCGACCGCGATGGAGCCCTGCTCGGCTACAGGCCGCGGGAGGCCTCGGTTAAAAGTTTACCTTCACACTTAGGCGGTCATTCCTACCCTGGCGGTCCGAGACCGCCAGGGTAGGGGACCGCGGATGCACCGCCAACAGGCTGGCGGTGCATCCAGGGCAATTCTGACCGCGGCGGTACAGCCGCGGTCAGAAACGGGAAACCGGCGGTGTCCCGCCGGTTTCCCGCTGCCCCAGGGAATCCTCCATGGCGGCGCAGCTTGCTGCGCCGCCATGGGGATTCCGACCCCCTTACCGCCAGCCTGTTCCTGGCAGTGAAGAGGCTGGCGGTAACGGACGTCGTGGGGCCCCTGGGGGCCCACAAAGATTTTCAGTGTCTGCCAAGCAGACACTGAAAATCGCGACGGGTGCTACTGCACCCGTCGCACGCCTTCAACTCCGCCGGCTCCATGCGGAGCCGGCTTCCTCGTTGAAGGCGCTTTCCCCGCTGGGCTGGCGGGCGGCCTTCTGGCGGTCGCCCGCCAGCCCAGCGGGAAAGCCAGAATCACTGCGGCGGTCTTCTGACCGCGCAGCGGTGTTCTGGCGGGGGTACTTTGGCGGGCGGCCTCCGCCGCCCGCAAAAGTAAGAATCACCCCCTTAGTCTCTTTTTTTTAAAGATTTTCTTCAGCGGGAGGAACATGCCAGTCCAATCTGACTTCCTGGAGCCCTTCTCCGGATACGCGATGTGGGAATCCTCGGTGAAGATTTTTACCTTCGGACTTAGGGGGTCATTACGACCTCGGCGGTCTTTTTGCAAGACTGCCGAGGGACCGCCATGCGGAAGACCCCCTGTGAAGGCGGTTTGCCGCTCGGCGTATTATGACTGTTGGCTGCTCTCCATCGTTATTCCGATGGAGAGCCGCCAACACTGCTCCACCTCCACTGCCACTCCACTCCAACAGGTTGCTCCACCTCCACTGCCACGTCAACAGAACTCCGCCCACCGAAACACGTCCTGTGATTCAGCGCGGCGGAGTTCTGTTGGCGGTGTGGTGCCGGCAGAGTTGCCCCCATGGCTCCCGTCCCCTCCCGGAGGATCGACGGACCAGGTAAGTCGATCGTCCGTTAGGGTAGGGGGGTGGGGGGTGTTGGGTGTTGTGTGCGTGCATGGGGGTGTGCGTGTGTGTATGTAGAGGGGGGTGTGAGTGCGTGTATGCTTGCAGGGTTGTTGTGTGTATGGGAATGAGTATGTGTATGTTTGTGGGTATGTCTGTATGGATGTGTGCGTGTTTGTTTGAATGTGGGTGTGCGTGTATGACTGTGTGTGTGGATGTAGGCATGTATGTCGGGGTGAGTGCGTGCGTGTGTTGGTGGTGCCTGCATGCGTGTCGTGTGTGTATGAGTGATGTTATGTTGGGGGTCGGGTTGTGAGGGGGGCCCTGCCACCTTTAGGGGGTGGCAGGGGTGGTAGGGGGTGTAGGGGCGAGAGTCGGGTTGGGGGTGGGGGGTTGGGGTGACCCCAATCAGTGCCAGGGAAGGAATTTCCTGGCACTGATAGTGCTTACCGCCATGGATTTCATTGCAGTTGAAACCGCTGGAAATCCACGGCGGTAAGCCAGGTCCAAATACCACCGGCGGTATACTGATGGCCGCTGGGCTGGAGACCCAGGTCTCCAGCCCGGCGGTCGTCTCCCCCCTGGCGGGCGGGACGGAAAACTGGCAGATGACCATGGCGGTAACCGCCATGGTCATAATACACCAAAGTAAGACCGCCAGCCTGTTGGTGGTCTTACAGCTGGTTTTATGCCACCCGCCAGGGTTGTAATAACCCCCTTAGTCTCTTTTTCGAGGTGAAAATCCTTCGACCGGGGTAAACCTGGATCTTGATCCGATGTCCATGGAGCCCTCCTCGGATACGCTGGCTGGGAGGTCCCGGTCAACTTTTTACCTTCGGACTTAGTCTCTTTTTCTGAGATTTTCTTTACCGGGACGAACCAGCAAATCAGGCCGGGTCGCGGTTGAAGCAAGCCGGCTAGAGTTGCCGCGGCAGGTCAGTCCCTCTATGGAGCTTTTTTTCAAAAGTTGTCCAAACTTCTGGGGCTTCTCCCAGGTGTCCTTTTAAGGTTCTTTTGAGGTCCATAGCTCACCCCAAGGGACCAGGTGCCAGATGTACCAAACGTTTTGCGACTCGCAAACGGCAAAATTTGACGTTTGCGAGTTGCAAAACGCGTATCCCAATGCAGAAATGCATTTTGCGAGTCGTTACCGACTCGCAAAATGCATTTCAGACTCCCAAATAGGAAGGGGTGTTCCCTTCCTATTTGCGAGTCGCATTGGGATGCAATACCATTTGCGACCGCATATGCGGTCGCAAATGGCATCGCAGTTACCATCCACTTCAAGTGGATGGTAACCCAATCGCAAATTGGAAGGGGTCCCCATGGGACCCCTTCCAGTTTGTGACTGGAGCCCAAAATATTTCTTCAGGGCGGGGAGTGGTCCAAGGGACCACTCCCTGCCCTGAAAAAAAAACGAAACTAAAGGTTTCGGTTTTTTTTAAAGTGCAGCTCGTTTTCCCTTAGGGAAAACGGGCTACACTTAAAAAAAAAAAAAACTGCTTTATTTAAAAGCAGGTCGCTAACATGGAGGTCTGCTGACGTCAGCAGGCCTCCATGTTAGCGAGTGCCTATACTCGCAATGGGGCCGCAATTTGCGACCCACCTCATGAATATTCATGAGGTGGGTCATTGCGACCCCATTGCGAGTTGCAGTCGGTGTCTGAGACACCGTACTGCATAGCAATTTGCGACTTGCAAATTGCGAGTCGCAGGGACTCGCAATTTGCAAGTCGCAAATTGCTTTTTTCCTACATCTGGCCCCAGAAGTTCTGAGATGGTCCTTGGGGGGTGCGGACTACAACTCCCAGAATGCCCCTGGTGCAAACTCCTTTTGGGCCACTGGACAGTGGTCAGCTGGTCGCTTTCTTCAGGAGCTGATGCAGGGGACTCTGGTTAGCAATTTTTCACCTGTAGCAAACAGGGATTCCCTCCTTGAACCAGTTGAAGCCAGGCAAAGTCCTTCTTGTGGTTAAGCCCAAGTGTGCAGCTGGTGCACTCCTTCTAAGTTCAGGTTGCAGGTGCAGGCCAGGGGTCCAGCAGGGCAGTCCTTCTTCTTCTGTTGTTCTTCCTTGTTGGATGTGGTAGGGAACTGAGGTGTGGGTGCAGGTCTGCCAGTTTATCCTTGCTCCTGGGTGAAAAGCAGGGGGGTCCTGGTTCTCCAATCAGGTGCAGGGTCCTTCCCCCTGTGATGCCCACTTCCTGGGAAGTGTGGCAAAAATCAATCCCAGGAGGCAACATTCTCTAAAAATCCATCATGACTGAATCTGATTTTTGGAGGTTACATCTGGCTGAGCCCACCCACTGGTGTGGCTAAAAATCATAAACACACCCCTCTCCTGCCCTCTCCTAATCTAATCAAGGGGGCACCTAGTTGTCTGGGGTTGCAGGATGTGGGGGTGTTGCTGGTTGCTCCAAATGTCCTTCTCTGCCTTTGAAGACCAGTTTGGCAGCCCTCCCCCTTCCTGCCCCACCATCTGCTGAGGGAAGATTCCCTCCCACAGGCACATTCCTTTGTGTGAAGCCAGGCCACTTCACCCCTCATCAAGGCAGCCTGGCTAGGCTTGCTAGAGGCTGGCCAATCAGAGCACAGCAGCAAAAACAATGCAGGGCTGAAATTGGCAACTTTTCAGGTAAAGTTTAAAACTCTTTACCTGAATAAGTTATATTAAATCCAAAAACTGGAAGTTGTGGGATTTATTACAACAATTAACTTGATACCAAATTCTTGGTATGCATCATTTAAGGAGACTTTAAAAATTAAAGGCCATTTACTACAATGAGGGAAAAATGAATTTGGCTGTTTTTACCTCACCAGGGCTTATAAAACTATTTTTATAAAAGTCCCTGCTTATAGTTACATGGCATCCAGCCCTAGGGGCACATAGGGCACACCTTAGGGGTGACTTATATGTAAAAATAAGGTAGTTTAAGACTCTGGAACTACTTTTAATTTCAAAGTCGAATTTGCATATAACTTTAATTTAAAAGCAGCCAGCAAGGCAGGCCTGCCTTTAAAATGACACTGGGCACCTCAGCAGTGCACCTATGGGTGCACTACCTATGCTGTGGTCCCTAAACCTACATGCCCTACCATATACTAGAGACTTATAGGTAGGTTAACTTAGCCAATTATAATTAGCCTAATTTGCATATCCATTTTACACAGAGCACAGGCCCTGGGACTGGTTAGCAGTACCCAGGGCACCATCAGAGTCAGGAAAACACCAGCAAAAAGTGGAAAATGGGGGCAAAAAGTTAGGGGGGCTCTGCCATCAGCCCTGTTTTCTCACATTAAGCATGAGAAACGAATTGTGCGTCTTGCCGATTCGAATGCCACCATGTCAAGAAATGGTAGCGCACAATGAATATCTAGGGTTAAAGCACGAGAAAATGAATCGCCCGTCTTGTTGATTCGAATGCCACCATGTAACTGCCAAGGAATGGTAGCGCACAATGAATATCAAGGGTTAAAGCACGAGAAAAAGAATCGCGCTTCTTGCCAATTCGAATGCCACCATGTAACTGCCAAGGAATAGTAGCACACAATGAATATCAAGGGTTAAAGCATGAGAAAATGAATTGCACATCTTGCTGATTCGAAATCCACCATGTAACTGTCAAGAAATGGTAGCGCACAATGAATAACAAGAATTACGCACAAGAAATGAATCGCGCATCTTGCCGATTCGAATATCAGCATGTAAATGCCATGAAAAAAACAAGCGTACAGTCACACGCACAAGAGTAAAACTTTTATCATGCAAAATTAGGCCCAAGAACTCGAAAACCTTCGATAACGGGATCGGGGGCCTAGCCCGTCCTCCGTCTTACCGCCCTGATCAAGAATCACCCAGCCAAGTGAAAGGGTGAGGCCTGGCAGGTCAAAGTAGGCCTCTGAAACAGGAGCTCAGGGAGTTGCTGCTGCTCTGCACCGGGACCTCTGAATAGTGAGCACGTGGAGCTGGGCTGGCTCCCTTTTATAGAGTCTTAGCCCAGCCCACCAACCACACCCAGGCATGCTGCAGGGAAAGCTTCTAGAATGCCCTGGAAGGGGACCACACCCTGACACAGTCTGAAAGCCTGCAGCAGTACATTACATGTGAACAGTATTTATATGCATGCTGAACATAAGACTTCAAGATTAAACTATGGAATGCAAAAGGTTAAACAACATCATATCAGTACTAAGCATGAATTATGTTAGCTTGAAATTGTTAGGTTTTTGCATTCTAATCACCCGTAGAGCGCACACTGCCCTGATGTTGACAGTACTCCCCTCTCCCAGACGAGCTCTAGGGCCTGGTTTGTCTGGACTGAGACAATGAAAACGCCTCACAAATACTGGAGCATGGATATCAGATGCGGAAACCCAAGAGTTACTTTCAGGGCCATAACCTTTCCATGAGATTAAGTACCATAGGTTACGCCCTCTCAGTTTAGAATCCAACACTTTCTTGACTTCGTATTATACTTCCCCCTTTACTAGAACTGGAAATGGATGAGGGTGGACCTTCTGGACTGCCTTTTTCAAGAGGGAAGTGTGGAACACTGGATGAATCCGTATTGATCTTGGCAATTGCAGTTTATAGGTCACATGATTGATTTGCTGAAGGACAGTGTAAGGACCTATGAATTTGGGGTTGAACTTCTTTTTGAAATCTATATGTTTTGTGGAAAGCCACACTTTATCACCTGGTTGATACTGCGGTCCATCACAATGTTTCTTGTCATAATGCTTTTTGTATTTTTGTTTGGCCTTTTCTAAATGCTGTTGAACCAATTTCTGGATTTGATGCAGATGTTGAATGGTTTCTGACACTGCTGGAGTAAGAGAACTTTCTTGAGGGATTGTGATGGGCAAGGTGTCAGGATGATAGCCAAACAAGCCAAAAAGAGGTGTAATGCCAGTAGAAGTATGGCATGAGTCATTATAGGCTAACTCAGCTAACCAGAGCATTGATGTCCAAGAATGAAGTGCTTTTTCAGCATAAGCACGTAGGTATTGCTTCAAAGTCTGATTTAGTCTATCCGTTTGACCATCCGTTTGAGGATGGTGGCTAGTAGATAGGGTAGATGTCACTTGGAGGGTTTTACACCATGTCTTCCAGAAATTGGAGGCAAACTGCGACCCCCGATCGGAGAGGATCATTTTCGGCAGTCCATGATAACGAATCACTCTATTCAGTAAAATAGTTGCCAGTTCACTGGAGGTGGGCAATTTCTTACAGGCAATGAAATGTCCATATTTCGTGAGACTATCTACTACCACCAGGATTACTGAATGTTGTTGAACCACTGGTAGCCCTGTAATAAAGTCTAAAGAGATGTGCTCCCAAGGACGACTTGGAGTTGGGAGTGGATGCAACAACCCTTTCGGTTTTGAATGACTTGTTTTAGTGCGAGCACAGACTTTGCAGTGGTTTACCATCGCTTTTATATCTTTTGTTAGGGTAGGCCACCAAAAATAGTGTTGGATTAATTCAAGCATTTTAGAAGTACCTGGATGACCTGCCGTAGGTATAACATGTAACCAATGAAACACTATCTTGCAAAGTTTGGTAGTGGGCACGAACAAATGAGCTTGTTGAAATGGAAATCCTTGCTTGATTGACTTTTTGGGATCTGCTTGGGCCCATGTCTGCCATTTCTCAACAGTGAAAGAATTGCGGATGTTCTCAAAGAAATCTTCAGTTTTTATGATACATAGGACCTTGTCTGGAGCAATGATAGCTCTGGAGCTTTGAACTGCAGGCAACGTGGTAGACTCTTGGCGGGACAAGGTGTCAGCTTTGCGATTGTCTTTACCAGGCCAGAAAGTTACCACAAAATCAAATTCGGCAAAAAACAGCATCCAGCGTAATTGCAGAGGAGTCAAAAGGCTGGCAGAACTCATGAACTGAAGATTGCGATGATTAGTATATACCGTGACAGTGTATTTGACACCCAACAAATGATGTCTACATTCTTTAAAGGCGTCACGAATAGCCAGAAGCTCTTTTTCAGCAATGACATAGTTCTGTTCGGCTTCATTCAACTTCCGAGACATGTAAGCTACAGGATGAAATTGACCAGTGTCTTTGTTTCGATGCAACAAGACTGCTCCTATGGCCACATCTGAAGCATCAGCTTCCACTATGAAGGGTCGATCCGGATCAGGATGAGTCAAGACTGGGGCAGTGGAGAAAGCTTTCTTCAATGCTGAAAGGTTTGGTCAGTTTCTGGGGACCATACACATTTTTCCTTCTTTCTTAATAGCTTAGTGATTGGAGCCACGGTCTGGGAGAAATGATTTATGAACCTCTGGTAAAAATTTGCAAACTCCAGGAAACATTGTACATCACAAACAGTTTTTGGGGTGGGCCAATCAGATATGGCCTCTACTTTCTTTTCTGCCATCACCATACCTTGAGGGGTAAGGATAACCCTTAAAAACTCAACTGTGGTAACATGAAACTCACACTTGGTTAGTTTGCAATATAAATGGTGCTTTTGAAGGGCTGCAAGAATTTTCTTGACATGTTGGACATGTTCATTTTCATTGTCTGACTAGATCAAAATGTCATTGATATATACTATAGCAGATATGTTGAGGTACTCTCTAAGAACATCACTCAAGAAAAAATGAAATGCTGCTGGAGCATTACACAGACCAAAAGACATGAAGGTGTATTCGAAGAGGCGAAATCTTGTCCTGAACGCGGTTTTCCATTCGTCGCCCTCTCTCATTCTGACCAAATGATAAGCACCTCGAAGATCAAGCTTTGTGTAGATTTTTGCTTTCTTTACTAGTTCCAGCAAGACCGGAATTAGGGGCAAAGGATATTTATTCTAGATGGTGACTTTGTTCAATCCCCTATAGTCGATACAAGTTCAAAGTTCTCCATTCGCTTTCGGAACAAAAAACAAAGGAGAAGCTGCAGGAGACTTAGAAGGCAAATGAAACCATTCTCCAAGAACTGATCTACATGCTTTTGTAAATGTTGATTTTCATGTTCTGACAGGACACATACACGACAGTTGGGAAGTATCGCACCTGGAACTAGATCAATTTGACAGTCATAAGATCTATGAGGAGGTAAAATCTCTGCTTCTTTCTCATCGAATTCATCTTCATAAGATGAATACAGTTTGGGCAATTTAACTTCTTTCTCCGCGGCAGTGGCTATGTAAGAGTTGCAAACTTTTGATACTTGAAACTTTTGGAGGCATTGTTCTTTACATAGCGCAGATGAGAACAGGACCTTTTGTTCTGCCCAATTAATCTCTGGATTCTGATGAGTAAACCTTGGTAAGCCAAGGATAACTCCATACTGGGGAGCATGGATCTCATCAAGGATCAGTTTCTCTTTATGTTTCTTCTTTGATTCTTATCTTCACAAATCACCGCCAAGGGGACAGTCTGAAGAGTTACTGAACCTCCAGTCAAGAGTTTTCCATCGACTGCCTGGATGATTTCTGGGGTCTTTTTTTCAATACATGGGATCCTCCATGCACAAACCAATTGGGCGTCAACAAAGTTTCCGGTAGCCCCAGAATCAACTAGACCCTTCTTGAAATAGGTCTTTTTCTTTACCTGAACTTTATACCCAGTTTGAGATATCTAGATTGTGAAGGGTCCACGGTGACACCCATGAGCAACCCTTCTCTGCATCTTGGGTGCTTTAGATTTCCGACTCGACTTGAACATTGGCTGCAACCTTCTGAACTGGACCTCGTATGCTCTTTGGTTTGATTGGACAATCTTTGGCAAAATGACCCTTGCGCCCACAATAGAGACATTGTCCATTCTTTCTACGTAGGTCCTTTTCGTCCTTGGTCAAAGGTCTCCTGATGGTTCCAATTTCCATCGGTTCCGGCATTCTTTCTTTCAGAGTTCTTGAGTCTCTATTATTATGAACACGGCAGGAATATTTTTCAGTCTTTTTGCGTGTTTTCCTTTTCGTTCTGTTAAACGATAATCAAGCCTCAAGGCAAGGTTTATCAATTCTTGACAGTCTGTAGGCTGCGGGTCTATTTGAGTTAGGATATCTTTTAGCTCCTATTTGAGTCCCTTGTAGAACAAGGCCACTTGTTTTTCTTCAGGCCAGGATGTCTCGGCGACCAGCCGATTAAAGTTGGCTAAATATGACACTAAGGGGGTCATTTTGACCCTGGCGCTACGAGACCACCAGGGCTAAAATGACGGAAGCACCGCCAACAGGCTGGCGGTGTTTCCTGGGGGATTACGACTGCGGCGGAAGCGCCGTGGTCGCACTGCTGGGGCCGGCGGTTTTCCGCCACAATGCGCCCGGTGGTAGTAATCTCGTAGGATCGCCTAGCCTTTTCATGGTGGTTTGAACCGCCAGGAAAAGGATGGAGGTATTGGGAGTCGCGGGCCCCTGGGGGCCCCTGCACTGCCCAGGCCACTGGCATGGGCAGTGCAGGGCCCCCCTGACAGGGACTGCACCCGTCGCACGGCCGCAATACCGCCGGCTCCATGTTGCGGGCCAACTCCCCGCTGGGCCGGCGGGCGGAAACTCGGTTTCCGCCTGCCGGCCCAGAGGGGATGTCAAAATGGGTACCACGTGAGTGCGGCCGCATTGGCGGCCGCCCAGCGGTTACAACTTGGCGGGCGGCGCTTACTGCCGCCAATGTTGTAATGTGGCCCGAAGTCCTCAACCCCTTGTCGTAAGTCTAATAATTCATGATCTGCTGACAATGTTACAGTTCTACGATCAAAAACTCGTTCGAACTCGTGAACAAAATTTCTCCAGTTGTACAGCAGGGGACTGTCTTTATGCACAAGAGGAATAGCCCAGGTAGCTGCATCTCCAGTCAGATATGATAACATGAAAGCTACTTTGGACTGGGCATCGAGGAAAGTATGTGATCTACAGGTGAAGTGTAATTCCACTTGAACCAGGAAAGATTGCGCTTTCAAGGGGTCACCTGCGAAACGTTCTGGGGGTGCTAAAGGAATGTCATGTAAGTGCCTTGAAAAAACCAAGCATACATTCACACGCACAAGAGTAAAACATTTATCATGCTAAATTAGGCCCAAGAACTCGAAAGCCTTTGAGAACGGGATCTGGGGCCCAGCTCGACCTCCGTCTTACCGCCCTGATCAAGAATCACCCAGCCAAGTGAAAGGGCGAGGCCTTGAAGGTCAAAGTAGGCCTCCGGAACAGGAGCTCAGGAAGTTGCTGCTGCTCTGCACCTGGACCTCTGAATAGTGAGCACGTGGAACTGGGCTGGCTCCCTTTTATGGAGTCTTAGCCCAGCCCACCAACCACACCCAGGCATGCTGCAGGGAAAGCTTCTAGAAGGCCCTGGAAGGGGACCACACCCTGACACAGTCTGAAAGCCTGCAGCAGTACATTACATGTGAACAGTATTTATATGCATGCTGAACATAAGTCTTCAAGATTAAACTCTGTAATGCAAAAGGTTAAACAACCTCATATCAGCATAATGCATAAATTATGTTAGCTTGAAATTGTTAGGTTTTTGCATTCTAGTCGCCCGTAGAGTGCGCACTACCCTGATGTTGACATGGGATTTATATTTCAGTGGATGTGATATCCATCACCGTTTTGACGGAATAACGCTTCCACCGGAATTAAAGGTTTAATTAAAATTAAGTTTATAGCACAGTATAATTTTTCTTTCTTGTTATACATCTAAAATGAATATATATATACATATATATATATATATATATATATATATATATATATAGATAGATAGATAGATAGATAGATAGATGGATAGATAGATAAATAGATAGATAGATATAGAGAGATAGATATAGAGAGAGATGTAGACAGACGGAAATGAGAGGTAGCATCATGAGATGTCGCAGTGTAATGTTGGACTACTTAAGGTACTAGACCAAAGCTAATGTGCACAGCTTCTTGAGATACTTTGTGCAGAATTCCTTCAGAAAAGGAATATACAAGAATTTGTTGTGTTGCATTGCTCTTCAACAAAGTTACAGGGGTGAATTAATTTCCACATTGGTGTTTTAAAATTGAGGAACTACATCTCCCATAATGCCTCCTATTTGTTAACATAGGGAGTAGTTTTAAACAAACTTAAGGAAGGACTCAATTACCATGAGAAAAACTGTGTAACAGCATTGGTGGAGCGATTGTTAAAATAATACATTGGTTATTCTTAAGGTTGACGGAATGTGCGGCTCTGATATATATAAAACATTTACAAATATTAATATTATTTATATACATTTTTTTAGTTTTTCTTTCAAGTCTAACACCCTTTGTTACTACATTCTATACTTAACCATGGGGAAGTCCTGGTGAAGAGCTCCAAATGAAAACGGTTATTGAACTTCAAAAAAGGTAGCAAAAATAAAAATAATTTTATTTCAAATATTATTGTAAATTAGTTGTTCTATCTTCATTTTAGATGTAAAATAAAAGAAAATGAATGAATTCAAATTAATAAATTAAATAAAAAATATTTTTCTAATGTTTACATTAAACTCACTTAAGGGTGGGTGTCTTTAAAATCTGAATGTTTGTATACAATCATCAATATATTACTTGCCGGACTAAAAATATCACTACCCCACAAAATTCTGTATTCTGTGAGACAGTGGTCTGATAGCGGGCACACTCATATCTAAATCACCTCCAGTTTCTTTGACAAATATGGAAATTAATATAGTTCTCATGAACTGTATTATTTAAGAGTGTGAGGGCATGAAGGCCATACTGTACCCAGGATACAGTCTAATCAGTTGACTGTGATGTTTAGGCTCAAGGTCTGAATTAGGTCAGGTAGACAGAGTAAAATACCCCTTTGCTCTAGCAGAGTAACAACACTGCAAATTTAGAGATGTCCACTGGTCTAGTGAGCATCTCTGACCATTGGCAGGTCAGCTTTCACAGCAGTTACTGTTAAGTGTGCCAAACAGCTCCATTATGTGTGGCACAATTTCAACATTATTTTTTTAATTTTAAGAAAAGAGTCCCAAAGCGGGATTTTCAATTTGAAAGTAAAATAAAAAACTAATGACACTCCTACCATGGACATTTTCTCCCATAGTGTGGGGGCCATATAAAAGTTTTTACTTTCACTTATTGCCATGTCTTTGATGGCGGTATGGGAAAATAACACCAGCTATTTAACTACCTACTCTAAATCGGTGTGGTAATGAAATGGTCAGACCTTCAGTGTCCTCCACTCTGTTGGGCTGTTCATAAGACAGGTGGACCTTTAGTTTGGCAGAGGCGGTACTTTCGTGCAATTGTGATGGACTACCCTTTATGGAAAACTATTTGCCAACATTGGCCCTCATTACAACCTCTGCAGTCTTTTCAAAAGACTGCAGAGGCTGCGGGAGTCAGAATACCACCAGTGCTGGCGGTATTTCTGGCTCCCTATTACGACTTTTCAGCTGGCCCAGTAGAAAAGTCACATCAACGCTGATGTGCAGCGGTAGCACCTGTTGAGCATTTCACTGCCCGAAATTCAGGCAGTGAAATGCACGACAGGGTTATGCCTGGGATCCCTGCACTGCCCATGCCAAGTGCATGGGCAGTGCAGGGGCCCCCAGGGGCACCCCGAGTCCCCCTTACTGCCAGCCTTTCCATCGTGGTGTTTACCACCGTGGCCAGGCTGGCGGTCGGGGACTCATAATCCCCAGGGCAGCGCTACTTGCACCACTGCCTGCACCGCTGCCCTGGGGTTTATGACCTCCAGGCGGAAGTCTGGAATTATAGTGGAGGGGCCGGCGATATGGCCGTAGCTATTGCGCCACGGTCATAATAGCTGGCGGAACACCGCCAGCCTGTTGGTGGCATTACCGTCAGCTTACCGCCGCCCGCCAGGGTAATAATGGGGCCCATTGTCTTGGTTGCTTCGTACCCACAGGGAAGGTGAATGTAGTCAAAAGAAAATAATAAATATGTTTCTTATGATAAAGGTAAAAAAATGTATTAGAAGACATGTAGCGAAGAGTTCACGCACAAAAATAGCTCAACGTAATGCAGCAACCAAAGTTGCTGTACAGGATTGCACTTCGACAAAGAGTAGCACAGAGCCATGTTTACCAAATATTTTATGATGTTGCTCTCTTCCCATTTGCTGATGCAAAAACACGCTGTCTAACACTACATTGCATACCTTTTCACCACAATACAAAGGGTGTGGTAAACTCCCTGACAGTCTTTGTCCAGGAGTTTCACTTGGCTCCACCAGCTTGCCCACGTGCCCCTGTTACTAGCTGACTTCCGTCTGGCCAGCCATTCGAGGCCCTCCTCCACCCACAGGCACCCGCCTGCGCCTCATCCCTGGTGACTAGTGGTAGGCTCTTCCTGCTGCCCTTGCGTGAGTAATTCCTTTTGTGTTTGCCATAATCTGCTTCTGTGTTTCATACTGCTGCTAGTTTTTTGCCGTGTTCACTGTTGCTTAATATTGTGCTTCTGTTTTCATATTGCCATTATTTTTTGCCTCTAGCTTTTTCTGTTAGTTATTCAGCACGTCTCTGCCCCCCTTCCCCCCTGTTTTAGCTCTCGTTTGTTTTTCCTGACTATCACTGCCTGTTTCCTCTGCTCGGGCTGGTCTCAGTTCCCCTGCCGCTGCCTCCCCTTCGGCCTGCCCCCCACACACACACCCATTGGCCCTCCATCACTCCTCTCAGCTGCTCCACCCTCCCACCCCACCCTTTTGATGGCGACCACTGCGCAGAGCACCGTGTAAACTCCCTGACCGTCTTTGGCCAGGAGTTTCACTTGGCTTCACCAGCCTACCCCCATCCGTGCCCCTGTTACTAGCTGACTGCCGTCTGGACAGCAGATCGAGGCCCTCTTTCACCCGCAGGCACCCGCCTGTGCTTCATCCCTGGTGCCTAGTGGTAGGCTCTTCCTGCTGCCCTCGCATGAGTAATTCATTTTGTGTTTGCCATAATCTGCTTCTGTGTTTCATATTGCCGATAGTTTTTGCCGTGTTTCAGTGTTCTATATTGCGCTTCTGTGTTTTACATCGCCTCTAGTTTTTGCCATTTTCAGTGTTGTATAATATTGTGCTTCTGTTTTCATATTGCCGTTATTTTTTGCCTCTAGCTTTTGGCGTTAGTTATTCAACGTGTCTCTTCTCCCGCTGCCCCCCCCCCCGTTTTAGCTCTTGTTTGTTTTTCCTGACTCCCACCGCCCATTTCCTCTGCTCTGGCTCCTGCCGGTCTCTGTTCCCCTGCCGCTGCCTCCCGTGTGGCCCCGCACACAACCATACGCCCTCCCTCCCTCCTCCCAGCTGCTCCACCCTCTCACCCCACCCTCTTAATGGCGCCCGCTGCGCGGAGCCCCGTGTAAACTCCCTGACTGACTTTGGCCAGGAGTTTCACTTGGCTCCACCAGCCTGCGCCTGTGCTCCTGTTACTAGCTGACTGCCGTCGGGACAACAGTTCGAGGCCCTCCTCCACCTGCAGGCACCCGTCTGCACCTCATCCCTGGTGCCTAGTGGTAGGCTCTTCCTGCTGCACTCGCGTGAGTAATTCCTTTTGTGTATGCCATAATCTGCTTCTGTGTTTCATATTGCCGATAGTGTTTGCGTGTTTCAGTGTTCTATATTGTGATTCTGTGTTTTACACTGCCACTAGTTTTTGCCGTGTTGTTCAATATTGTGCTTCTGTTTTCATATTGCCGTTATTTTTTGCCTCTAGCTTTTGCCTAGCGCCCACCCACTCAGCAGGACACACACTAGACACAATCTTCACTTCGAGCCAACACATAATCTAAACTCATACCACTGAACTCCATTGGACTGACCACCACTGCGTCCCTTTCTCCTTCTCCAAACCCTCCACACACCACCACCAACACACCACATCCTACTGCATGTGGTGCAAGATCCCCACAGAACACCTGAACTTCCAACTTGCGCAGAACCCCCCCCCACATCAACAACCCCGACACTGCTGCTCTCAACCTCGCAAATTGGATTACTACCTGCACAGACTCACTCGCCCCCCTCAGAAAAAACATCACCACCTGCAACATCAAGAACGCCCCATGGTACACCACGGAACTCCAAGACTCCAAGCGTAAATGCCAAAAAGCAGAGAAAATCTGGAGACAGGAACCCTCAACCACCAACTTCTCCACCCTCAAAACCTCCATTCGCAATCACCACCAACTCATACGCACCACCAAAAGAGCATACTACAAGGAACGCATAGACAGTAACTCCCACAACAGCAAATAACTCTTTACCATCATCAAAGAGCTCTCCAAACCCAAAGCCGGCAACATAGACCCCATGCACACACAACTCCTCTGCGACTCCCTCTCAAACCATTTCCACTGCAAAATCCTAGACATACACAACACTTTCAAACCACTCACACCCACCACTCACACCTCCGACTCGTCCAACACAGACCCCCCACACCCCACCAACCTACAAATCACCTGGGCCCCAACCACTGACGAAGAAACTGAAAAAACAATGAATTTCATCCAATCTGGATCCCCCTCCGACCCCTGCCCCCATCGCATTTACAACAAAGCCAGCCGAACCATCGCCCCAAGCTTCGCGACATAATCAACAGCTCATTCGACACTGCAACCTTCCCAGACCCCTGGAAGCACGCAGAAGTCACAGCACTCCTAAAAAAGGCCAAAGCTGACCGTGACGACCTCTCCAACTACCGCCCCATCTCTCTCCTCCCTTTCCCCACCAAGGTCGCTGAGAAACTAGTAAACACCCACCTGCCCCACTTCCTTGAGGAAAACAACACACTCGACCCCTTCCAGTCTGGGTTCTGCAAGAACCACAGCACAGAGACCGCCCTCATCGCAATCACTGACAACATCAGAACCAGAGTCGACAAGGGCAAGACCGTTGCACTCCTCCTCCTGGACCTCTCCACTGCCTTTGACACTGTCTGCCACCATACACTCCGCACAAGCCTCCACAACACAGGGATTCGACACAAAGCCCTAGACTGGCTTACCTCCTTCTGTTGTAATTTAGTAGCAAATAGATTAAGCATTAGCAGAAGACATCTTGTATTTAGCAACTATTGTGAACATTTCGCGGAATCCATTTTGTATTCATGGCAGCCATTTTCTCTGCTACAAGCTGTGATTTGCTCGCCATGTGCTCTGTCCTACCTTCCTGTTAACTACTCTTGAAAATCTGTCTAGTGACAAGTTATATTTAGCATCTCCCACTTTGCACATGCCCAGTAAGGTATGCAGCTGTTAGTAATTAGTAACCAACAGTAATGTGTCTACTAGTCCTTGAAAACTGTTAGCCCCTCCTACCTGTCGACTGTGCATTTCCATATGACCTTATATGTATATTGGTCTTGCTTCTATAATTGTACCACCTTCTTTTAGCCCCTGCGTGGGTATAAAAGGACCATGCTCTCTTAGTTCAGTATGCTACTTCAAACATTACCGAAGGGTGCTGTTTGAACTGTGGTACCACCTCATGAGGTTTAATAAACTTTGGCCCTCATTATGACCTTGGCAGTCGGCAGTACCATAACCTGCACAGGCACCACCCTCCCTGCACATGCCTGCCCAGTTACATCTCTACCTGTACAACCACCCTCACCCCTTGTACAGATATCTCTACCACCTATATGTGAAGATGAACTACACTCACCCATACCTCATTACCGACACAGTAAACTCACTTACTCACTGAGGTCCTCACTACCACTATTGCAACATTGCAGGATAGATCCCCCATGATCACTGTAATATATGTTTTCAGTACACTTTGTAAATAAAAAGATATCTTCCATATTTCAATTAAGTTGAATATTAGTTGATGATGGTCAATTGGTTACTCCAGTTGTAGGCCGTATAAGTGTTGATAGATGTGTGTGAGACATGTGTACCAAGGTATCACGTGGAATCCATAACTAAACACTTACCAATGTAATGTCAATAATTTGCAAACACCAAATATAATGAGACCAAAACACAGAGATGTTGATTTTTTAAGTTTGATTAGAGATAGTGATCAAAGTAAAGAAAAAGCTGTTCTTTGACAGGCAGAAAATAAATCAAATATAATCTGAAATCAGATTGGACAAAGGGACTTCGAGGCAGCTGGGCAAATACATATAACATGTCAGGAAGCATCAGGGGAACCAATCTATGTACAAGGGGTTAAAAACATCTCCGGCTGGCCATCCTCAATGTCCATGACAATAATGTTCAAGTCCTCTGCTCCTGTGGACTCTTCTTGGCTGGCCAGTGCAGGACCAGATACCCCTCAGGAGTGGACATCACAAGGGGTATGAGGGGTAATAGGGGAAATAGGGAGGGAAGATTAACTGTGAGACACAACTACAGTGGTTTGAGGGGTGGTGGGCCTACACAGACAATAATGCTGCACCCAAGAAGGTGTTGGGAGCACTGATGTCAGCCATATCGAATGATTGTACCTCTCTGAACTTATACGATCATCTCGGATCTCCTGTAAGATCCGAGATGAAACATTCCCCTCAACCTCAGATGCAAACACCACTTCCTGGGATGAAGTACATGGAGAGATTTCCATAGAACAAGAGGGATGTTGGTTATCAGGGGTAGATGCCTCCCGCAGCCCTTCTTCAAAGGCAAATGGAGGCAGAGTAGAGGAAAGAGGTGCAGCCTCAGGAGATACGGATGGATAGGCGGCAGGCACAGATAGTGATGGGACCTGCCCTGGGGGCACTGCTTCAAAATACAGTTCTTCTGGGCAAGGAGAAGGCCTGCATTCTCCCCCCCCCCAGTTGGTGTCCCTCTCAATGCCCCCATCAATGTCCACATCCTCCATGTGGGCTGATGGTATTGGAGGAACAGGTTTGGTCTGGATGGATGCACTACCCCTATCATGGTCTTCCTCTGGAACCTCCTCCACCTTGCTGCTGGTATCAAGAAGTTGTACGTAGTGATGAGCTGAGGTTTCATTCTCCTGCCCCTGGACCTGGGTGGATATCTCTTGACAAGTTAGGTCCAGTGAAATAGGAGGCAAACAATTTTGTAATTGGTGTACAATTCATAAGCAAGCTCACAATAACATCAATCAAGTGCTGACTTTGTAATCCTTTGATCCCACTAGGTAATATTATGTTTTTGGAACCTAAAGCTATGCGTTTCATTACTTTAATGTTACAAAATTATACACACAAAAACATCTGTCTCATGTTTACTATGTATCCTATAGTATTTACTAACCCTCACCTTCAGCATTGGTGTGATGTAAGTTTATGGACATTTAAACATAGTTATCGTACAATGTAAAAGTTTACAGGTTGATATGGGGCACAGTCTGGATGATTATATTCACATCTAAAAGTGGATCCAGGAGCATCCTGCAGTCTCAACAGTCTTACACTTACTATCAAATTATGTCTTCTGTGGTGTAGCATACTCAAACACTGCATACCTGCAAAATAGGATGTACAGATACAAACAAGGGCTTGGATTTGATCTTGGCAAGATGACATTCAAAATATAGGAATAGCCCTTGAAAACACCAGACATTCTAAATGACAAGTGCCTCATTTAGCAAGTCAAATTTCATCTATTCTGTATACAGGTAACCACATGTGGATAGTTTTGACTTCAACCTAGATATTGGAAATGACTTATTTGACACTGCAGAGAAGATGTTGTCCCTATTTCATAAGTTTGTATCATTTTGAGTGAGGCAAATCACAAAGTCAGACTTTACTTAGTTATCCAAAAATATTATTATCAACCGAAAAACAGGTACATACAAAAAGCATGCATGATACATCATCCAACACCCAAACCCCTCACATATCAACACTAGATATTGTGCATACCATTCCTGCAACATTGGTTATAACAGTTATAAGGTCTTTCATTGACTAGTCATGGCATTGTGTAGAAGACCCTCATAAAATAAAATTCCAATTGCTCCAAGGAGACATAGGCCCTCATCCTGACCTTGGCGGGCGGCGGAGGCCGCCCGCCAAAGTCCCGCCGTCAGGTTACCGTTCCGCGGTCGAAAGACCGCGGCGGTAATTCTGACATTCCCGCTGGGCTGGCGGGCGGCCGCCTTCAGGCCGCCCGCCAGCCCAGCGGGAAAGAGGCTTCCACGATGAAGCCGGCTCGGAATCGAGCCGGCGGAGTGGAAGCTGTGCGACGGGTGCAGTTGCACCCGTCGCGTATTTCACTGTCTGCGCAGCAGACAGTGAAATACATTTAGGGGCCCTCTTACGGGGGCCCCTGCAGTGCCCATGCCAGTGGCATGGGCACTGCAGGGGCCCCCAGGGGCCCCGCGACCCCCCCTACCGCCATCCGGTTCCCGGCGGGCGGACCGCCGGGAACTGGATGGCGGTAGGGGGGGTCGGAATCCCCTCGGCGGCGCAGCAAGCTGCGCCGCCTTGGAGGATTCCAACGGGCAGCGGAAAACCGGCGGGAGACCGCCGGTTTTCCTGCACTGACCGCGGCCAAAGCGCCGCGGTCAGAATGCCCTGCGGGGCACCGCCGGTCTGTCGGCGGTGCTCCCGCCGACCCTGGCCCCAGCGGTCTAAGACCGCCGGGGTTAGAATCACCCCCATAGACCTTAAAGGTACGGTAACCATTATGCAGAGAGGGTGTAACCTGGCAACAAAACATGATGTAACATCTCTTTCACCACTCACATCATACTACTGGACATGTAAATCAGTTTATTCAGTTACTAGGCCTCTGCTGCTCATACTCCTCCAGCTGAGCATGAAGGCTTGGCCTAGCTGTTCTCAGGATTCTCCAGTACAGAGAGCTGAGGCGGGTCATTCGCAAGTGTGGATGGGAAAACATTCCCATTAGGCCCTGGGCCTTTATAGGAGCCTAGCGTTACAGGTCATCCCAGCGCTTCCTACACATTTGGACCAGCAAATGGTATACACGAATGGCACTGCAGCAACCTACAATGTCTTGCCAGAACCTGTTGCACTATGCAATACTTAACAGTTCCTCCAGGTTCCCATAAATCTGAGAGTACTTATGAAGCACCTCCTTAGCTAAGATGTTAAATTCTGTCTCGCTAAGAGGGTGCACTTGTCATCAAGTCCTTCAGCCATGTTGGGGACAGCTTTGGTAGACAAAGGAGCAGGATGGCGGATGATCTTGCTTGGAGTTGAGGATGGCTCAGAATAAATGTATAATGACTGCCAACAGCTTCCTGTGATGAACTCCCAGCTGTTTATTTCCTACTGTCATTTCCTGTTTGATGACATTGGGTTCGGGCCGGACTGCAGAGTGTCTCAGGATGGAGACTCAGCACTTGGGGCAGAGACTCCACACTTCAGGCTGTAAACAAAGGTTTAGTAAAGAAAATGACACACAAGCAAAAAAAATGCAGGAAATGCAGTACCTAACATTGCAGGCAGCCATTTTAAGGTTTCCTGAGCCATTCTCATCACAAACGAAGAAGCTCTGCCATCCTGCAGCTGATTTAGGCAGGGAAAACATTAGGGGGTATATGTACAAGAGCATTGCATCACATTTGCATTACGCAAAGTGGTACATGTATGACGCAAGTCTCAATGTCAGATTCATGAAGTTGTGCAAAGTCAATTTGGGTGGCCTTGAGTGGCCTTATAAATCTTCAGTAGCTCTACATAGCTGAAGTCACTGATTTCACTACTCCGCCCTGGATTGCAGTGCTTATTCCCACACAACAGCCATGAATTTTGAAACATCGCCAGCTTTAAATTTGGAATGTGCCTAAAATGTACACCTCTCCAGGGGTGACACAATGAGGAGAAAATGTATTATTTATTCTACCTTTGCCTTCACTTTATGTGTACTGCTGAATGCAGCAATCATAGAAAGAGGAAAACGCCTCTCAGATTCGTTTTTGTTTAGGAAGATGCCTCTTTCTGCACAAATGCAACCCTGCATGCAACACATGCAACCTTCCACTATGGTGCAAGGGTGTCTGCATCGGCACCAAGCAGCCTGTTGTGCACCATCACAGGGGGAAAGGACAGGAATGTGCCTTATGCCTTAGATAACATGCATTCCTACCACTTCCTAATGATCCAGTGCAGCACAGAAAAGTGACTTGCTGTGCAGCACTACACCCATTTCTAGTAACTTGGCTTCCAAGCTCATAACATTGCCTGACACCCCCATGTCACATTGGTGTGAGGCCCATTGCTCAAGGTACAGTCTGCCATACAGCAAGCCTACTAAAACCAATGGGGAAGGTATGCTTTTTTGGATAATGGGTATCTCAAAAATCTAAGGTTGACATTTACTTGTACAATTATTAGTTTCACATATACCTGTATGTTTCATTCTTTTACACAGTGCCAAATGTCACTGGTTCTGCATAGGCATCAATTCTTGTGACACTTGCAGGCTTAATTACAAGGGCCTTGTGCTGCTGGTTCATCACTATTTCCCATTGAAAAAGTGGCGGACCGGTGCGCAAGGGGTTTGTAAATAAGCCCCTGGATGTGAACAAAGTTTAAGATGCCCATTGTCCAGGAAGATCACACACACATGCATTGGCATGTACTCTATATAGGCATTTGCAACTTTGTCAACATTATACATTGACATGAGCACAAAAGCTGTAGCAGGGCCTATGTTTTGACTCCTGAAAATGTGTTGCTGACAAACTACATGTATGCTTACAGAGTAGTCTCAGGATGGAATATATAGACAGATTGGTAAATGTCCACCAATCATAATTGACAAAAGACGGTGCAACCACATAAAGTCTGTAATACAACTAGTGGCTCCAGAGAAAAAAGTGTCAACCATCTGGTCATGTACCTGCATACCCTGTCCTCTGTTAGATACAATGGCCTAGTTCCATGGATTGACACCTAGGTGAGGTTTCAGAGGTATTTGGAAGCCCTGACGTACCACAGTGTTGTGTAAGACACAACAGGTTACAATTATCTGGCACACAAGTTTAGGGCAGTAAAGCAGCACGCTCCCTATGTGGTCAAGACATCTGAAGGATGACTTTAGGAGTCCAAAAGTACACTTGATGATGGCTCATGTCCATATGTATGCCCTATTCTACCTCTGCTGAGGCACAGTGATTTCACGTCTGTATTGTGTTAGGAGATGAGGGGAGCGTGCATATGCAGCATCACCTGAGGAAGGAAAAGTACAAATGTTGGCTCATGTCCTGTTGAAAATACTAAGTTATTAAAATATGAAACAGTACATGCAGTGTCTATTGGCATCATGTATTTGTCACAAGAAAGGTTAAATTGTGATGGATGTTATTAAAACAACTTTACACATATGTAAACTTGTCTGTAGTTTGAGTACTTACCCAAAGCTACATGTTGCCAAATTCTCCCTCTGCCAGCCACTGGGCAAGAGATGACCTGCAAAATATGTAGCTGTCATGTGTACTACCTGTTCATAGATTTAGAGTGGTGGATTACATTAACAAATTGACTTTACATGACCCATGGCTGTTGGTTAAATGTGAAACTGTAGAAAATATGTTTTATTGAATTTATGATGTTTTCTACATTCTCTTAGCAGTGTGTGTTTTTGACTAACATTTATCACTGAAATGCACACCCTACACACCCTACACATCCACATATGTAACCTCCAGTGCCCACATGTAGCTACTTAATATTTTCAGTGATGTGTTATAAGCTATTTTGGTGGTATATCTAGAGATTTCTGTGTTCTGACTATAGTGTCAAGTCTCTGCCCGAGTGTAGAGATTCACCCCCCCCAGGAGTGCAGAGTCCCTGCCCTGATTGCAGAGATTACACCCTGAGTGCAGAAACTCCATCCCAAGTGCTACTGATCTTTGTGAATATCAAATGTCATATACTTAAACTTTTGGTCTAAGTTCACCTTTGTGAATCAGGCTAAAGGAACACAAACTGACATTACAAGGGGCACGTCATATGAGCCTTAAAATATGCTCCTGGAACATTGTTGGCTTGAAAAGCAAATTATTGAGAGATGATAACTATCCGTTTCATAAACAATTTGACATAATTACCCTTCAGGAGACCAGGAGAAATGGGCCAGTCTCACCACCCAGCATTCAAGGTTATTCGGTCCATCATAAACAGTCAGAAAAAAATAAAATAAATTGGTCACCCCCCTGGGAGGGAAGCCACTTATATCACATTGTTCCTGGCAGAACAAATAGAGATGCTACTAGAACTGGACCCATGCATCATGATCAGATAAATCACTTGTGCAACACACAAGCTGGCCTTGTTCATAATAAACATTTATATTCAACCTACTACACTCTGAAAAAATAAAGCCATCAAGAAAATGAAATTAATCATCTGAACCAAATGAATTGCGCATTGGAACCCAAATTCATTATCAAGGCTGATTTCAACATGAACCTGATCAGCTCTGGATCAAATGATGATTTATTTATCTAAAAGAACAACCACTGGAATAAAAGGCCCCAGGTGACAAACTTCAGGAATCAGAAGGACAAACAGAGGGAAATCATTGTACTAGACATCGAACACCTCTGAAAGCGAGCACTCAATGAGAGATCACTCAATAACTGCCCAGCAAAACTCACCTACATTGGTCCATGGTCGAAGTCTAGTAGGAACTACACATTTCTATTGCTCTCTTTATTTTATGCTGTTCTTTCTTTCCAAATTGCAGAGCGTTGCGATAGCGATCACCTCCCACAAATTTTGGTCTTAAACCTAAGAAGAAAATCTTTGAGAGCATGTCGAGATGGGCCACTCACCTGAAAAGCAGGATGTCTGCAAGGGCGATGGTATTCCCCCGACCTCCTGGAACACCTCTCTGCACTTTCTGGTGGACACAGTAACCCCAGCAGGAATCCCAAAAGGAAAGGGGGCCTGGAAGAGAAACAGACAATACACTGATTTTTTTCTGGGGGTATATTGCTTTTGACCTGTTCTCTGACGGAGTGTCTCAGGATGGAGCACTATGGTGCAAGGGTGTCTGCATCGGCACCAAGCAGCCTGTTGTGCACCATCACAGGGGGAAAGGACAGGAATGTGCCTTATGCCTTAGATAACGTGCATTCCTACCACTTCCTAATGATCCAGTGCAGCACAGAAAAGTGACTTGCTGTGCAGCACTACACCCATTTCTAGTAACTATGCTTCCAAGCTCATAACATTGCCTGACACCCCCATGTCACATTGGTGTGAGGCCCATTGCTCAAGGTACAGTCTGCCATACAGCAAGCCTACTAAAACCAATGGGGAAGGTATGCTTTTTTGGAGTATGGGTATCTCAAAAATCTAAGGTTGACATTTACTTGTACAATTTTTAGTTTCACATATACCTGTATGTTTCATTCTTGAACACAGTGCCAAATGTCACTGGTTCTGCATAGGCATCAATTCTTGTGACACTTGCAGGCTTAATTACAAGGGCCTTGTGCTGCTGGTTCATCACTATTTCCCATTGAAAAAGTGGCGGACCGGTGCGCAAGGGGTTTGTAAATAAGCCCATGGATGTGAACAAAGTTTAAGATGCCCATTGTCCAGGAAGATCACACACAAATGCATTGGCATGTACTCTCTATAGGCATTTGCAACTTTGTCAACATTATACATTGACATGAGCACAAAAGCTGTAGCAGGGCCTATGTTTTGACTCCTGAAAATGTGTTGCTGACAAACTACATGTATGGCTTACAGAGTAGTCTCAGGATGGAATATATGGACAGATTGGTAAATGTCCACCAATCATAATTGACAAAAGACGGTGCAACCACATAAAGTCTGTAATACAACTAGTGGCTCCAGAGAAAAAAGTGTCAACCATCTGGTCATGTACCTGCATACCCTGTCCTCTGTTAGATACAATGGCCTAGTTCCATGGATTGACACCTAGGTGAGGTTTCAGAGGTATTTGGAAGCCCTGACGTTCCACAGTGTTGTGTAAGACACAACAGGTTACAATTATCTGGCTCACAAGTTTAGGGCAGTAAAGCAGCACGCTCCCTATGTGGTCAAGACATCTGAAGGGTGACTTTAGGAGTCCAAAAGTACACTTGATGATGGCTCATGTCCATATGTATGCCCTATTCTACCTCTGCTGAGGCACAGTGATTTCACGTCTGTATTGTGTTAGGAGATAAGGGGAACGTGCATATGCAGCATCACCTGAGGAAGAAAAACTACAAATGTTGGCTCATGTCCTGTTGAAAATACTAAGTTATTAATATATGAAACAGTACATGCAGTGTCTATTGGCATCATGTATTTGTCACAAGAAAGGTTAAATTGTGAAGGATGTTATTAAAACAACTTTACACATATGTAAACTTGTCTGTAGTTTGAGTACTTACCCAAAGCTACATGTTGCCAAATTCTCCCTCTGCCAGCCACTGGGCAAGAGATGACCTGCAAAATATGTAGCTGTCATGTGTACTACCTGTTCATAGATTTAGAGTGGTGGATTACATTAACAAATTGACTTTACATGACCCATGGCTGTTGGTTAAATGTGAAACTGTAGAAAATATGTTTTATTGAATTTATGATGTTTTCTACATTCTCGTAGCAGTGTGTGTTTTTGACTAACATTTATCACTGAAATGCACACCCTACACACCCTACACATCCACATATGTAACCTCCAGTGCCCACATGTAGCTACTTCATATTTTCAGTGATGTGTTTTAAGCTATTTTGGTGGTATATCTAGAGATTTCTGTGTTCTGACTATAGTGTCAAGTCTCTGCCCGAGTGTAGAGATTCACCCCCCCAGGAGTGCAGAGTCTCTGCCCCGATTGCAGAGATTACACCCTGAGTGCAGAAACTCCATCCCAAGTGCTACTGATCTTTGTGAATATCAAATGTCATATACTTAGACTTTTGGTCTAAGTTCACCTTTGTGAATCAGGCTAAAGGACCCCAAACCGACATTACAAGCGGCACGTCATATGAGCCTTAAACTATGCTCCTGGAACATTGATGGCTTGAAAAGCAAATTATTGAGAGATGATAACTATCCGTTTCATAATCAATTTGGCATAATTACCCTTCAGGAGACCAGGAGAAATGGGCCAGTCTCACCACCCAGCATTCAA
Organism: Pleurodeles waltl; assembly: GCF_031143425.1. NCBI lineage: Eukaryota > Metazoa > Chordata > Amphibia > Caudata > Salamandridae > Pleurodeles > Pleurodeles waltl. The sequence goes on along the minus strand of NC_090438.1, from coordinate 501,087,236 downwards.
GGTTATTCAGTCCATCATAAACAGTCAGAAAAAAATAAAATAAATTGGTCACCCCCCTGGGAGGGAAGCCACTTATATCACATTGTTCCTGGCAGAACAAATAGATATGCTACTAGAACTGGACCCATGCATCATGATCAGATAAATCACTTGTGCAACACACAAGCTGGCCTTGTTCATAATAAACATTTATATTCAACCTACTACACTCTAAAAAAATAAAGCCATCAAGAAAATTAAATTAATCATCTGAACCAAATGAATTGCGCATTGGAACCCAAATTCATTATCAAGGCTGATTTCAACATGAATCTGATCAGCTCTGGATCAAATGATGATTTATTTATCTAAAAGAACAACCACTGGAATAAAAGGCCCCAGGTGACAAACTTCAGGAATCAGAAGGACAAACAGAGGGAAATCATTGTACTAGACATCGAACACCTCTGAAAGCGAGCACTCAATGAGAGATCACTCAATAACTGCCCAGCAAAACTCACCTACATTGGTCCATGGTTGAAGTCTACTAGGAACTACACATTTCTACTGCTCTCTTTATTTTCTGCTGTTCTTTCTTTCCAAAATGCAGAGCGTTGCGATAGTGATCACCTCCCACAAATTTTGGTCTTAAACCTAAGAAGAATATCTTTGAGAGCATGTCGAGATGGGCCACTCACCTGAAAAGCAGGATGTCTGCAAGGGCGATGGAATTCCCCAGACCTCCTGGAACACCTATCTGCACTTTCTGGTGGACACAGAAACCCCAGCAGGAATCCCAAAAGGAAAGAGGGACTGGAAGAGAAAGAGACAATACACTGATTTTTTTCTGGGGGTATATTGCTTCTGACCTGTTCTAGCGCAACATCAGTGGAAAAACCCATCCTAGACAATGTGTCTGCCTTTTGTTGTGTAGTACCGGGGCTATAGGTGATTATGAAGTTAAACTTATTAAAGACTAGAAGCTAGTGTAATTGACGAGGTATCAGTCCCTTGGTTGCTTGAAAAAACTGTAAATTACGGTGATCTGTGTAGATAGTTACGGTGTGTCTAGCTCCTAGTAGGTGGTGACGCCATTCCTGGAGGGCAAGCTTGATGGCCAGAAGTTCCTGCTCCACCACCGTGTAATTTTGCTCTTTGGGTAGCAATTTATTTGAGAAGTAAGCTACTGGATGTAATTGCCTAGACTCAGGATCTTGTTGGGACAAGACACCACCCACTGCCATTTGGGAAGCACCTGCTTCCACTAAAAATGGCTGAGCCGGGTCGGATGATGGAGAATGGGTGCTTCAGAGAATGTGTTTTTAAGATGTTGGAAAGCTTTTTCAGCTTCTAAATCTCAGAGGAACTTAACCCCCTTTAGTAGGAGAAGAATTATGGGAGATACTATGGTAGAAAAGTGGGGTATAAATCTCAGATAAAAATTTGTGAAGCCCAAAATCTGTTGCACTTCCTTGATGGATCTAGGGGCTACCCAATCCAGAATGACCTGTACTTTGGACCTATTTTTGGAAATTCCATTGGGAGTGATCACATATCTCAGGAATTCTACAGTTGTAGCATGAAAAACCCATTTTTTCAGCTTGGCGAAGAGATGATGCTCACAAAGCCGTTGTAAAACTACTCTTACATGCCCTATATGTTCCTCAGTGAAAGACGAATAGATCAAAATGTTGTCTATGTATACCACTACAGAGATATCCAGAAACTCCTGCAGCACTTCATTGATGAAAAATTGAAACACTGCAGGAGCATTACACAACCCGAAGGGCATCACTGTGTACTAGAAGAGTCCGAATTTAGTTCGGAACGCCGTCTTCCACTCATCCCCCTTCATCACTCGGATCAAGTGGTAGGCACCCCGGAGGTCGAGTTTAGTATAAATGGTCGACTGCCGTACCTGATCTAAAACTACCGGGATCAACAGAAGTGGATACTGATTTTTTATGGTCTCTTTGTTCAATGCGCGATAATCTATACAGGCGCTCTGCCCACGATTCTTCCCTGGGCACGAAGATCAAAGATGACGAAGGGGGAGTGAAAGTGAAAGAGACAAAACACTGCCACGTATTGCTGGTCCAGCCAGGCACCCTGCATCTTCGGTGGCAGGTCGTTGTTGACAGAGTGATAGTAGTGTTAGTGCACTCAGCTTCCTTGAAACTGAATCTCTCTTTCTGATATGGGCACGGGAGTGGTAGAAGAACACTGGGATGCTCCAGCAGTTTTCTTGGATTATAATGACTGTTGCCACAATTACTAACACTGCATTACCAAAAACCCAAACTGAGTACCATAACAATAAGTACTGCGATATTAGAGCTGGCTTCACAGAGATTCACTGTTGCACACTACAATTAGAACTGTGGTTGCACTTATCATGCACAAGAAAGACAAACAAGGGCATTAATTATATCACGTATAACTTTCCTGCATGCATAGGGTTAAACTAAAAGGAACAAAAACAATCCAAGAAATACAAATGTCCACTCTGGGTTTAAACAGTTAGGGTGGCAGAGTTTGGTTTGGTTTCACTGTGTGTGTGAAAAACCCTTCAAAGGCAAATTCCTCAAACTTGAAACACAGGCATGAATGACACAATTCAAATCCAAAAGTTATGCTATTAGAGAAAGAAAAGTCATGTAAATGTTCTTTTAAAATTGCATTGTCAGTGTTTGAAGTACTTGAGCTCAAGCGGATTTCCTGAAGCACATTTAGGCAAGTAACTACAATAATAATGTAGAATGTTCAGAAATGCACTTGTCTCTTCAAGATAAGCACTCTGCCAAAATACGAGGTCTGAAATACACCAGCTGTTCTAGTAAAGTGCGGCGCTCAAAGAACAAACTTCCGGGAGAATACTAGTCACTTAGCTGCAGTCTTTTCCGGAGTACTGGAGGAATGCCTGTGTCAGCTGATACAGGCATGAAGAAAAGAATTGCCTCAAAAGACCTGAATACAGGGATGACAGCAGCGGCTGGACTGCGAAATCAGATGCTGAGCTCAGGAAGCAAAACAAAGCCAAGCAGGGAGGCATGCTTCATTCTGCTATTTATGGCCAATCAGGAAAGCAGTTGAGTTTCCACATCTTGTTGAGTCACCACACCCAATTAAAAGCACATGTCTACACCACACCCAATTAGAAGCACATGTCTACACCTGCTCACAATAACAAACAAGCATTGGTAAAACAAGCATTGATAAAACCAATTGTGTAATACAGCACATTATGTTTACTTAGAAACATAAAGGTTTAACCAAGAACAGAGATATGATTCAATCCTAATCCCAGGGGATGCTGAACGATAACGCAGGAGGCACCTTGGGGATTCCTGACAGATCAGGCCTGTCATGTTTGACACTCATTTCACCATAAACTATAAAACATTGAAATGGTCTGAAACATCTATACTGAGTATTACCAACTGCTCCAAAGCAGTCCTAAAACAGTGTGAAAGACAAACTTTAACCCAAATGGTAACATGGCAAAAATGTATAACTGACCTGTTTGCAAATAGCAATCACAACCTGGAAGCCTCCTCAGGTCAAACTGCTCAGCAGCCGCAGGACACCATGCAAAATCAAAAAAAGAAATCAGTAGCCTGTCGCTTGACCAAGAAGAAACTAAACCATGCACTGAGTTTGGCTTGAATGGGCAGCAAGGGATGGTGCCTCCGGGCCAACTGGAAGACCCCAGGCTATCTTCAAACAAGACCCTCAGTACTGGGTAGGAAAGCTTGCCCCTCTCTACTCTAACACAAGCGTTATACCTCACTCATGGTGAGGTGCTGTCATCACCCCACTCCACAAAGAAGGAAATGAAACATTGAAAGAAAACTACTGCACCATCATGCTTCTAGATAACAAAGAAAAATGCTTTACATCTCTTGTCCTAAACAATCTGACTGCATGGGCAGATGCAAGCTGAATAATTCCAATAACTCAAACTATATTCAGGAGGGGTTCTGGCACAATCCCAATCATCTTGACCCCATCCATTCTACTAAACCAAATGGGAAGGCAGAATTGCAGGACCTATATGTGTTTTGTTGACTAAAAGTCAGGTTTTGATCGTGTAAACGGAGTAAAGCTCTAGAGGAAGCTTATGGCTTGGAACATCTCCATAGCAAAACAGGGGGACAGAATAAAATTGGAGAAAGTACCCTATTGTCAAGAAAGATCTGCACACAGCAATGAACAAAACAGAAGTGCGTGTGGGCTCCATGCCATTTTAACCTCTTCATGGCTGTCTTCTCTCCTGCTCTTGATTAAATACACAGCCACACAAGCCATCTTGGCACTCTAGCACTGAATCACCTATTACATGCAGAGGTAGTCTCCTGTGTAGTCTAACTAAAGTAGGCTTGCAGAAACGGATAAACAGATTGCACTTGCACCCTATACAAAACAATCTGATCACTAAGAGGGAAAAAAAACAAGGTGATGATGATGATTAGCAAGACAATCAATTAAAACGTACCTTAGCACCTCAGCATGCATGTCCTAGACACATTAAAAGAATACAAGTACTTTTAGATGAGACGTGAATCACCAAACAACAGCTCTGAGGCACCACCTCCTCTGCAGTGCCATAATCGCCTTTCTTCAAACCATGTGGCAAGAGGTTGAAAGATTCAACACCTGATCCACTACTAAAGGTAATGGTGGCAAAGATACTGCCATCCTTAACCTGTGGCAGCAAGGCCCTCTGCAGCTGTGACTCAGCTCTACTGGACAACCTTTAAATGAAGGTTTAACCTTTTGTGTTAAACTTAGCACAGAGTTCTTCTCCGAGTCAAATTTGGGTTGGGCCTCCTGAGGCAGTTGACTGGGGGGCAGGGTTAAATAGTTAAGTTATTTTTTAAATTAAAACACACAGAGCCCAACACGTTAAATAACATCCTGTGGTCAGCAATCAACAACACAGATAGCTGTAACCACACTACTTGCTTCAAATACTTTTTGGATTAATCTATAGTAAACCTACACCTTGCTAAATGTTGGGCTCTGCCACTTTCATACAACACTTTTAAACAAATAGTTAACTCTGCAGTGGTCAAAATTTATTTCCTACAAGACAAGGAGTAGCTTGCTGAAAGAGGACATGCCTGGGTGGTCATCATCAGCTACTCAAAGCTAAAGTGAGTGTTGTACTTAGCCTGCACATATTCACTTCACCTAAAAATTAAGCTGCTGCACTGTGCCTGGACTGCCCACCCACACTAGTGGAATAACGCCCATGGCTCTATACTGGCGATGGAGGGTGTCACTAATGCGGCTGCCCTGAGATGGTAGTAGAAAGGAGGCACCTCCTAAAGCCCGCATTAAAAAGTAAAGGGATCTGTACCTACAGGCACACTGCTTTATCCTGTCTAGAGCCCAATGACCCTATACTAAATTGCTACTTCATGAAATTTAAACAAATTTGAACAAAAACTAACCAAACAAGTGCCCAATCTCATCGAGCTGCAGTGGAAATGCCCCTAACCAGTGGCTGTTCTAGAACTCCCTTGCCAAAATCACAACAAATCGGGCCAGGCTGACAGCTGGGAACAGATATTGACATTGAAATCCCAGGCCATCCTGGTACCTTGGAACCTTCTGAAAAAGCCTTCAGACAAACATTTTGATAAAATGGACCAGGCTATTGGCCAGGGAACAGTCACTTACATCAAAATCTGGGCTGTTCAGGTCCACTGGATTCCTTTGTATCTGTCTGACTGTGCACCTTCCTCATTCCATTAGTTAGCCCGATAAGACATTAACCTGTATGCATTGAACTCTATGATCCACAGAGAGTGTGACAAGTCTATAACTTGCATGCCTATATTACCTGTGTCCCCCAGGACCTCTTGGCAATGTCACAAAACCAGGCTGCTAGCTGGGAAGGAGGCACCAACATCCAAACCTTGGGATGTCTTGGCATCCTTGAGTTTTCTTTTGACAAAATTGCATGCACAAACTATATTAAGCTGCTTGTCATCTTCAACCATGTACAATAGCACGTTAAAACCTTTTACCTTGGACATTCGTTCTTTAAAATCAGGTCTACAGGAGGCTTCTAGATAAGTCCTGAACTTAACAACCTCCAGACAGCAATTACATACTTGCAGATGTGTATTTAAAAAAAATGCCTCTAGCTCCCTAGGAACAGATACCAACATTAAAACCATGGGTAAACCTATCACCTGGAAACTCTCTCACAAAGAAGAATGTACAATCTAAAGGCACCTGTGTGAATTATTTAATTTCACGAAACAGCTCTATAAAACTTTTTAACTTCACACGTCTGATCTTTTTTAAACTAGTGCCTCTGGAGGCCTCCAGACAAGCCACATGCTTGATAAACTCCAGGTAGCACTTACGTATTTGTGCACAATAAAAATAGCCTTTAACTTGTGTGGAGCCTAACCTACAAAACTGCTTGGTGTTCCCTACCCAAGATCTGTTTTATGAATATTAATCACACTTTTTCTTTTTTGTAAACATTTTAATTAATTAATACAAATAAAGTTACTTACTTCCTTAGGTAGTTTAGTGGATCTTATTTAGTCTTAATGGGAGTCCGGAGTTTAGCTTAACCTGTCACTTGCAGGGTCGCACCCCGGTCACCTGGTGAATTTTAACCTACTAGCTAGCTCTGTTTTAGTGCATTTATTTAATTATTTCTTCCATGATGGCTGCTATGTTTATAGTTAAGAAGATGTTTTAGTTTCATGTTGTCAGTGCCACTCTGTTAAGGCGACACTATCAGTGTCAAAGATAAATGAGATACAATGGTATTTACACAATGTACTTTCACACTTTCGTGTGATAGTAACATAATTTACCTTTTCGGGGAATTGTTTATATAATTGTTGCCCCAAGCATGACTTCTTATCTATTGTTTGGGAACATACCTACATCAGGGGTCCTACAAGATCTGTATAAGTACATCTCATACAGACAAGATAATCAGAGGGATTCCCACTAGATGCTATTGACGCTATCTATGCTACATGTCGTCTTGAAGCTGACCCAGTCTTCGTGTCCTCACGGAGTCTAACCTAGAGACCTCTTTCCAAGGTTACAAGGAGTGCAGGTCTCTTTGGTTGGACATGGTACTAGCAGATTAGGTTTAACACACCTAGATCTCTTTAGGATAGAGATTAGGTTATTCATTCCAGGGTATTAGGGTTCATCTCACATCTACTTTACATCTTATGTTACTTTAAGATGGTGGGGATCATTGTATTCATGACTCTCATTTTTATCATTCTGTTTCTTGCATGGTTCATTATTCTAATCATTGCAGCCCATGTAATTTATAGTAGATTGCAGTCTTGTTAATAAAACCTATTGGGTAATCTCCATTTAACCACGACCTCCCTGAGATGTTGCACTCTTGAGTCCATGTGTAAAGGCTGCCATAAATCACCTTTTACTGTTTGAGTTTTTTTTGAGGTACTGCTTATGAGCCAGGAGGGTTGGGTCGACAGTCTTGCCTAGAGCAAGAGTCCCAAAGTGTTAGGAGTTGAGAACTGGGAGTTGAGGGTTGGAAGTTGGGTTTGAGTAATTGTTCTTGGTGCAGTTTATTTTAGATGGCAGAAGGAAATGTCTGTGTGTCTGAGGTCACTGCCCATAGCCATTCTGGGGTTTCAGAGTACCAAAACTGGCAAGGGTGAGCAGGAGGCTTGGCAGTCAGTGGATACATAAATATATTATTTTGTAATGTCAATGTCTTGAGAAGCAAAAAAAGGGAATAGTAGACCAGACTTGGTGCTTATACTTTTTCAAGAATTTACCTGATATGCGACAACTGTAAGATGCTAGCTGTAGGAGGATATAAGGTCTTGATACATGTGGGTGATTTGCAGGGATTCATAGGGGATGGTGATCCTTTGAGGAATACCCTCCACATGAAAGTGCTGTGAGTGATGGGTGCCCCTAAGGCACCCATCACTGATAGGGTGCTTATGGTTCTAATGGTTTACCTTCCTCCCCATCTGCAGATGAGTGGGTTGGAGGATGTGGTGGAGGTCCTGCTTTTACAGCCGGTTAGGATACTGATTGTGAGGTGATTAATGGATCCTTAGATAGATGGAGACTGAGAAGATGTGGTCATGAGTATTAAATGTGGCTTGCATAAAGGGTAACTTTCATTGTGCATTTTTACTAATATATTTTGGTGTACTACATATAACAATTTGTTTTACATTTTATAGAAAGAAACATAACCACTCTTTCTCATGTTTTAGGAAGCATAATGGCACAGCCAGGTTATGCTCCTTCAACCTTCCTTCTAATGATGTGGAACGTCATCACAAACCCACTTCATTCTTGAATGAGACACTCTGAAATCTAATAGTTTTGAACAGCTTTCATCCAGATTCTTACAAAGATTTCATGTTATTGCAATATGTACACCGACTATTTTCCAACTCAACCTCTGCTTTCTTTTTCTTTCTGCTTTGCTGAATCCCCATTCCTCTGTATGTGTTGTACCCAGTGAACAGAACTATTTCCAATAAGGAAATAATCAGGAATGGTCTCAACACAAATCCTACAATTCCAGTTCCCATTTTTCCAAACCATCTACCTATAGCAGAAAATCTATTTCCATTTGCTCCCCATGCACCAATTGCTTCCAAAACTTTCAAGTCCTTTGTCAACCCTGAAATATTCTGGATATGATTCTGCAAATCCTTACTTTTATCCAGAATAAAGGTACAACATTGTAGAACCTTAGGCATCCAACAGACTCTGCCCTCTTTTGCAAGAAACACATGTCAATTTTGTAAAACCATTGATCTGATTGCTATCATCTCAGGATTTACAACCAGTAACGCTCTAGCAGTACTAGTGGCTAGTTTATCAACTATAGCGGACAGCCTGCTAATCTTCAAATCATTTAAAATCACTCTCACAGGTGAGATCAAAGCACCAAAAATATATCCTATCCACATGATTAATTTGGGGAAAAACAATTTCCTAGTAACACATTCCATATCATCCTTTTGGCAATCTAAAATAAGCATGTTTTCTGCAAACAAAATAAATTTCAGGGATAATGACATCATCTCCATCCAAATACAACTCATAGCTCACTCAAACTTCAAAAGTGTGTGCATATCCAGTCTTTCCCACACACATATCATCAGTCTCAGATCTTTCCATCCAGATGCACAATCTTCCTTTGTGTTCCCAATCTAGAGCAAAGCCAGCTAAGTTTCCAGATAACTGATGTTCTATTTTTATCTTTATCGATTTATTTTGACTCAAGAAATGCTAAATGTGAGCTAACTTCCTACCCTCTTCTTCTGTCCTCAGCTAAATTCAGGAATTTCTTCTCAACATCGGGCAATATACAAGCTAAACGGTGTCGGCATGTATTAACTGTGTCTAGCGTGGAAACAAATTTGAAAAATCTTGAAATTAGTTTTATTTGTAAGGGAGCTGGATGACTGGTAAAATGGTCAATAATAGGGATCTCTGCAAGAACTAAATTGTAGTTTGAAAAATAATACTGCTAATGTCCTGTCCCATAAAACAAACTCAACAAGACTACATGAAGTCACAAAAGTCACAGGATTATGGTGACATAACAGGTGTAGCCCATAAATTGAGGAAGAGTAAAGGGCTGGATGATTAATCCAATTGTCTCCTGCCTGAAAATGGCCCAGGGATTACATTACCTAGAGAACGTTATACTAATGAGGTACAGAACATGCTTGGCCTAAGTTGGTATGCTTCCCTGGGGTCAGAGCAGGATGCTCTAAGTAATGTAGACTAGTGAAGGGGTTCAAAGCACAGAATTACCCTGTTCTCCTGGAATATCCATGGAATTAAGAATCTAATGAAATAAAAGATCATTAAAAAGATAACTCAGGTAAATGGTTTCCTGCAAGTATCACAGTGCACAATTGAAAATACTTCTGGTCAGTCCTCAGATGATATCCTAACTTTTAAAAAAAGGAAGGTCAGTTCTTAAGTATGGGAAAATAGCACTAGGAGTAGTAGATATGTTCATGCTGTGTACAACTGTATATTGAGAAGATGAGCCTAGACTATATCATTGTCAATAATATCTACTTACAAGAGAGGAGTTCCTCTGTTTATGATGCTGAAATGGAATTTTTTAATGATGATTTCATTAAAAGCTTTTGACTGTGGAGTAGACTATTGTAAGATTGACTTATTTTTTTAGACAGATTTTATTGAGTATTAAAGCATCACCATAACGTAACTCAGAGAGAGGCATCATTCAGTATACCAACAATGTACATTCATCTGTCATAATCCATCATTCCCAAACTATATCTCCCCACCCACCATCCCAAGTCATGCCCAACTATCGGCCTAACTAATACATGCATATGTCCAGTATGGGTTGGCGCACCCAGCAGATTAAGAGCACAAGTCCACTGTAGTTCATTTGGAAAGTTAACATACCAGTGTACACATAGTATGGGATGGAATCTTAATCCCAGTTGGCAGATCTATCAGGTTAGGGATTACTGGGTTGCGGGGGAAAGCTGCCCACAGCCAGAGGCTCCTAGAAGCTTTTGAATTTTTCTTATTTCCCATTTCACTAAATTAAAAGCTAGGTCCTGGAATCAACTGGTCACTTTGATTTTGGCCTTATGGGGGAACCAGCTCAATAGACAGTGTCCAGTGGTGCAGAGGACCTCCCTTAGTGTGACATAAGCAAATGTATGATTTATTTCCTCCCAGTAGGCAATTCCACAGTATGTGAAAGAAGCTTGCCCCTCCACTACCCACCATCACAGGCATTCCAGCACGGTTCTATTGAAACGCCTCCTTATTTTCTCTAGGGTGAGGTATGCTTTGTGTAGGATATTGAAATTGATTAGTTTAAATCAGGCGCATACCCACGTCCTACTCCCAGCAGGTCCGTAGGGCTCCCAGGGTATGCATCATGTTTTCCCCGATTGCTCTTTACAGCCAGGTGACTGCTTTGAACGTGGCAGAGGATGTGATTAAGTACTAGCATCCCTTGTGAAGAGTAGTTTCTGAGAGTCCCGCACCCCAGTGCTTCTAAACCACAGCTGTCACCACCCTACGTATCACAAATTGTCCCTGGGGTAAATCAAACTCTAAACAGAAGTCCACAAAGGCAAGGAGTTCCCCTGTATGAATTAGGTCACCTACACGTGTCACCCCCAGTTCTTTCCAATCCATCGATCCCAGCCAGTCCCGCCCTTGTAGTGGCAGCTCCAATATTTCTAGGTGCATGTTAGGGGACCTGCATTCCAGGTTTTTGTAAACTCCTGACCCAATAGCGTTGTAGCAATTGGAATGTATCTTTGGCACAGGTTCACCCTGTACTCTAGTAATTGTAGGTCAGGTAAATAGTATCCCATCACATGCCTTTGGGTCATCATCAGCGATTGAGTGAGCCACTGTAGCTGCAGCTCAAATTAGTATGTTTCAAATTCAGGGACAGCCATACCGCCCCCTCCCACAGGTTGCTTTAACATCATTAGGGCTACTCTCCTACAGCCCGCTCCCAATATAAAGGCAATAATGAGGGAATTCAGTTACTGGATTAGTCCTCGGGGATCCAGAGAGGTAGAGTCACAATGAAGTACAACAGCCAGGGGAGGGAAACCATTGTAAGAAGAGCAGTCCATCCCGCCGTGGACATGGGGTGCATCTTCCAGAAGTCGATCCATTTACACAGTCCAACTGACCCTCTGTCCTCATATCAAACCAAAGTCTTTGAGTAAACGCTGGGCCCACTATAGGTCCATCATTGTCTCTTGGAGGAATATTGAGAGGTCATCAGCATACAAAGCAATATAATGCTGTTGATCACAGATCAATATTCTTTCATATCTGTCCCCTGATCTGGTACAGCGAGCTAGTGTTTCCATCACTAGTGCAAAAATTGAAAGCAAGTGAGGGCATCCTTGTCTGGTCCCATGGTCCAAGTTATATCCCTCTAAGATAACCCTACCTGTCCTCAGTCAGGCCAAGGGGTCTGTATGTAACATGCTCCTCCAGGCCACAAATTCTCACCCTAAATGCAAGCGCTCCTTCACAGTTTACAGAAAGTCCCACTCTAGACTGTCGAAGGCCTTATCTACATCGACTGAAAATGCTGCCATAAGTGTCAGCCTCCAGCAAGGTCAGAGTTGCCTGATATTATTCACTGTGTTGTGGCTAGGAATAATCCCTGCTTGATCTAGGTGGACTAGTTTGGTCATGAAGGGGAGACGTCTGGTAGCCTAGACCCAGCTAAAGACTTTATAGTCGATGGTAAGCATCAACAGTAGTCTATATGCTGTACAATCATGTGCAAGTCTCCCCATTTCAAGCACTGTAATCACTAGAGACTCCTGAGCGGAAGGCAGAAGATGGCTCAAGTCCGTGGCTGGCTTGTACAGCTTTGCCAATTTGGGGGGTAGTACGTCAGCATATGTGACATAATATTCAATGGAGAGCTTATTGTCACAGGTGTTTTCCTTCTCGCCATATTCCTCAGCACCCCCCCTTACCTCCTGCAGTGTGATATGCCCCCTAACTCATCAGCTTCCTCAGGCTTGGGACCAAGAAGGATGTTGGGGCCAGGAACTCTGCATGATGTTTTCTGTGTGTCTGGATGTACTTGTGTAGAGGCAAGCATAATAGTGTCGGAAATGTTGGTTAATAACTGTTTGTCTATAGAGCTGGTCCCCTTGGCCTGCCTCAAGTTCCACAATGACCAATCCCGGTTTATTGGGGTTCGCAAGCCAGTCTAATAGCAATCTGGTTCGGTCATGTTCTGCGTGCGCATGTAGCATATATTATCTACAGTCAAAGCATCTTAGGCTTGATTTAGGTCGTAATGGATGGTCACAAAAGTGTATCACAAAAGTAGCTGGCACTTGCTTTGTGCTATTCTGTGGTCTGAGGAAGCTGCTGCCCCTAATTCCTACCCAAGATAGGTCACTTGTGATTCAGACTGTGATATTAAGCAGACTGGACTATTGCAATGCCATTCTGCTTGGAGTCCTTGATTATCTGATGAACAGACTGCTTAGAGGCCAGGAAGCTGCAGCCAAACTGGTGCTTAACAAACATCATAGATCATTGGCTTCTGAAGCCTTGAAGGATTTGCATTGGCTTCTAATTAAGCAGAGAATCTTCTTTAAAGCAATGTGTATCGTGTTCAAAGCACTCCTGGGCAAGAGTCTAGTACAGCTGCAGAAAATGCTGAACATGTATACCCTGACAGGCCTCTTCGCATGAGTTGTGCATACCTGACCTGTATAAATAAGTTACAGAAAGTCTGTTTAGGTGGACAGGCCTTTCCCATCAGAACAGCTCAACATTGGAATAAACTACCTTTGACCTTTGACCTTCAGATCTTTCCTCAGACTTGCTGCAGTTTAGGAAAGCCTTGGAGATCTGTCTCTTTCCTTAAGTAGATTCTCCTTACTTTGTGTGCATATAGGCTGAAGTGCTGGGACCTCTTCACTCCCAACACCAAGATACCAGTAATGCTGATAGCTGCACTTTACAAATACTATAAATAATTATAACAAAGATGACGGATATCCCACCTGCCTTATTAGATCTCCAAAGGATATCATGTGATCGTTATAAAGCGGACTGGATATCTGTCACTTTTGTGGTGGAGTATTCCCCTCCGCCAAGACCTAAACCAGGCCCTTAGTTTTTAAACTTGCTCCGCTAGGTGCTCTTTGATATCTAATACTGCCTGGTTTATGTCTGGGTGACCTGGTCTGTTCTTCTCAAAGTCTCTCAGATCCCCCTTTGATGTCATTACTTCAGTCAGTAAAGTATGCTGCACCCCTTCTGAATTTCCCCCGATTATTGTCTTAAAAGCATTCCACTCCAGCAGTGGGGAGGACATTGTGCCAGTATTGTCCTTGAAATATTGTAGGATGCAAACCCCAATGTATCTTGAAAGACTGGATCCTGTAAGGATTCTAAGGATTCCGGCTTCAGTCACGGTATAGGGATGCAGTGTCAATCTTGTTTTCATCTCAGATGGAGGAGAACTAGATTATGATAAGAGATGGTTCTAGCCAGATATTCCACCTATTGTACCAAACCATGTATATCCAGGGTGCAAAGCAACAAATCTAGTTAGAAACTTTGAGTTCATGGAGCCCTGAGATGAAGAAATAGTCGATTGACAGTGGGTGAATGCAGCACAGGTATCAATCAGCCTGCATTTAGTCTGCCAATCTGTAAATGAACAGGCCATCATATGAACCAGGGAGTTCCTAAGTGGGGGGTGGGAGTGATCTAGGATAGGGTCTGCCACTCGATTGTAGTCCCCTCCAATAATGACAGACTGCACCAGGTATATGGGAAACATTCTGGACAATTCCCCCAGGAATGTCCCCTGATCTGCATTCAGGACATATACATTAAAAAGTACAATACGCCACGAAGAAAGCTTCCCCACAACTACCACAAAGCTGCCCGCAGGGTCTATCAATTTGCCAGTGTGTTAGGAGAAAAATCCGGGTGACACCCAGGAAAGCATCCCTCTCGCATAAACTGAATAAGTAGTGGAATCTGGCTGACCTCCCCATCTCTCCTTAGCTGTATGGACTCCCTGCCTGTGGAAGTTTGAAAAGACTTTGGTGGTCATTACAACCCAGGCCGGCGGTAAAAATAATGGAATCACGACCATGGCAGAAACCGCCAACATAGACAGCCACTTTAACACTCTGACCGCCACGGCGGTACAAACAAACACCGCGGCGGTAACACAATGTACCGCCCACAGTATTACAACCCACCAATCCACCACCGTTTCCGGGGTGGATTTACCACGAACAAAAACACGTCGGAAACTGGACTTCGAAGGGAAAATGCTCACTCACCTGCACACACCCCACAAGGAACCAGGAAGCCATGGAGCCGAAACTCCATATTCTGCCAGCCTTTATCTTCCTGCTCCTCTACCAGGAGCACGAACGCCGGCGGCGAAGACAACAGTGAGTACTGCACCTACGACACAGGGGAGGGGGGAGGGAAAAGAGAGTGACACACACACGCAACACCCCCACCCCCACCCTCACCCACAACAACACACACACTAATACATGTTGACACATTACAGTTACACCCACAACCCCCCCTGGAAGAATGCAAGGACAAAAGGAAATGAGTCGAATAATTGTCATATATTCAATTAAACACATCAAAAATATTTACAAATACATACATTTATACTATATACTATTATATACACCAAGAACACAAGTCCAAGGGATTCCACCATCACAGTCCTTGGATCACTGGGCCCAAAAGGCATGGGCGAGGCCCACACTCAATACCCGTTCAAAACGGAGAGAACACTGCAGGGGCATCAGATAGAAATAAAACAGGCACCTCAGGGGGAAGTTAAGGGGGTCACCTCAGCCAGATGAGTGCACGACGCCAGATCCATGAGAGGGCTCCATGCCCATTGATGTATCCTGGGGAGTGCAAAGCCACAGTCTCTAAAGTCTCTACAGTGGGTGGTTTGCTCACTGTTCAATCCTGGGGAGTACAAAGCCACAGTCTCTCAAGTCTCTCCAGTGGGTGGTTTGCCCACTGTTCAATCCTGGGGAGTGCAAAGCCACAGTCTCTCAAGTCTCTACAGTGGGTGGTTTGCCCACTGTTCAATCCTGGGGAGTGCAAATCCACAGTATCTCAAGTGGATAACAGTCTCCACTGGTTCTGGAGGGGGCATGGTGCCCGGAGTGCTTCATCCTGCCAAGAACTGAGGTAGTGGATGACAGTCTCCACTGGTTCTGGGGGGGGCATGGTGCCCAGAGTGCTTCATCCTGCCCGTGGTGGACTTAGTAGCATCGGAATCATTTGCGCTGACTGGCCAGCGGTTCAGCTGCTGGCAGTCTTGTCCTGCCCTGCGGGGCTGCTGGCGGCGGTGTCCTGGGCAGCGGGTCTGCTGCTGGCGGTCCTGTCTGTTGCAGCAGGGCTGCTGCTGGCGGTTGCTTCCTGGGCAGTGTGGTTGCTGGCAGTCGCTTCCTGGGCAGTGTGGATGCTGGCGGTTGCTTCCTGGGCAGTGTGGATGCTGGCGGTCGCTTCCTGGGCAGTGGGGCTGCTGCAGGCGGTCGCTTCCTGGGCAGCGGGGCTGGTGGCAGTCTTGTCCGCCGTGCTGATCTTCCCAGACTTGCGCTTTTACTGTGCCCCTATCCCACCTTGCATGGTGTCGCAGCTGTCTCCACACTCCCAATTGGACCCCTGGGAGCGGCTTTGGTGGCTGGTTTCTTTCCCCTCTCCCGCCAGGCACTGTCCAACTTTATATGCTTGACAGGTGGGGGACTGTCCGTGCTCTGGCTCCTTGCCACACTGCCTGCCCTGCTGCCTGGTGCACTCCATAATCCGGTGACTACTGGCACCACTGGTCCCGCCGATGTTGTGGCTGAGGTGCTAGGTTGGGACCTGGAGAGTCGGGCCCTAGGAGACTGACGGGGTGGGGGAGGTGAGGGAAAGAAGTCAAGGCTGGCCAGGAAAAGTTTCTTAGGAACACTGGGGCGGGTAGATGGAGTGGTTTTGGGAGTGGAGGAAGAGGTAGTGGTTGTAGGCAGTGTACGTTTGGTGAGTTTGGGTGAAGGTGCATGGGCTAGAGGCTGTCGTGAGGTGGATGGCTGTTGGGTGGGTGTGTGGCTGTGTTTGTGTTCCTTGGAAGGTGTCCTTACAGAAACACTGGGAGAGGACACAGGTGCTGTGTGAATGGTAGTGGTGGTGGTTATGGACCTAGTGGCTGAGGATGTAGTGCATGCAGGTGTGAGTGGAGACAAGACAGGGAGGGAGGAGGGAGACGAGGAGGAGGGGGACACAGTGGAGGCAGTGGATGTTGGTGTGTCTGCATGTGTCTGATGCTTGCGTGAGTGCCTGTGGTGATATGTGGTGCTTATGTTTGCCTGAGCTTCCCTTGTGTGTTGAGGTGTGTGCATGCTGTTCTGATGGTGTGCTTGGGAAAGGCTGAGGTAGAGGGGATTGGGTCTGGGTGGAGGAAGATGGAGGGGAGAGGCTAGAGACAGGGACAATGGCTGCCATCAGTGCTGAGGCCAGAGTCTGAAAAGCTCGCTGAAGGGCCGCCTGACCAGAGTGAATGCCCTCCAGGAAAGCATTGGTTGGTTGCAACTGCCTCTCTACACCCTGGATGGCATTCACAATGGTAGACTGTCCAACAGTGAGGGACCTGAGGAGGTCAATGGCCTCCTCACTGAGGGCAGCTGGGGTGACAGGGGCAGGGCCTGAGGTGCCTGGGGCGAAGGTAATGCCCACCCTCCTGGGTGAGCGAGCACGGGGCAAAGGCTGAGGGGCTGCTGGGCGGGCGGTGCTGGTAGGGGGGTGGCAGCTGTACCCGTAGATGCGGGGGGCACAGATAGTGCCGCCACCTCAAGGGAGCTTCCATCAGAGGAGGAGTCAGTTTCGCTGGTGTCATCTCCTGTCCCCGCCATGGAGCTCCCCTCGCCCTCCCTCCCACTGGTGAATTTGGAGTCCGTAGTGTCGCCCTCCAGGGCCATGTGGGATGTAGCTCCCTCCTGCTCCGGTGCCACTGCTCCTCCGTCTGATGATGCAAATGCACACAAGTACAGGGAGACCCCAAAAAGGGGGGGGGGAGACAGAAGAAAGACATGTTGAGTGCATTCAATACCGCTACAGTTGGCGGACACAACAGACACAGAAGCCCCTTGCACTACACCAGGCACTTGGGCTACACTATTCAACCCTGGGACATGGCTTACAAGGCTATGGCCGATTTCTGCACACATGGATGTCACAGGAGCCTCACTAGGTGTAGTTGGCACTGTACACAGGTGGGGTGGGGTGCCACAGGGCCTGCCTGAAGAAGGGAACTTAACTTTCAAAATTGCCCTTGCCTAGGGGAACCCACAGCCCATCTCCCCCACCCAGACACCTAAAATGTGCGCTGAATCAGCAGAATGACAGTGTACTCACCCCCTTGTGTCTGCTGTGATGCCCTCAAGCGCCCATCAAAGTCCGGATACGCCACCGCCAGGATCCTGAATATCAGGGGGGTCATGGTGTGACGGGCACCCCTCCCACGTTGGGAGGCCATCCCCAGCTGGGCCTCCACCGTCTTCTTGCTCCAGCAGCGAATGTCCTCCCTTCTTTTCCGATAGTGGGTGCTCTGTCTGTGGTAGACCCCCAGGGTCCGGACTTCCTTGGCGATGGCACGCCAGATGTCCTTCTTCTGGTGGGTGCTGACCTACAGGAATTGCACAGAGGAAAAGAGAAGTAATTACCAACTGCACCGTCACAGTCATTGGCCCGCATCCCTACCATTGCCATGACGCACATGCACTCACCTTTGTTTCATGCACGCCTCATTCTCACCCCCCTATCTTTCATCCGCACCACTCCACACAGGCATTGCCCATACAGCATGCTCACACTGTACTTACCTGTTTGTCTGGAGGACCGTAGAGTAGCGTGTACTGGGGGAGGACCCGTTACGCTAGTTTCTTAAACTCCTCCGATGTGAAGGCAGGGGCCCTTTCCCCAGACACACGAGCCAGTGTCTCTTCCAGACTGAGGTCACAGCAGTACTTGCAGTGTAGGTCCTCTCCTGTCGAAGATCAGGTATTGAGTGATTGAAATGAGAGAAAATGGCGATCAAGTCCGCGGCGGTGCGTACCGTCACCACCGGCGTACATCGTCATTGGCTCCTAGGACCCATAGGGCCCAATGTTAACCAATGCAGATTTGCGATGCGGTCTTCAACCGCCTACCACGATGGTGCAGAACGCCAGCGCAGTTACCTCATATCCCCTTGTCCCACCTTACAGGTCAGGCCGCCACCATTTCAGGGGCCCACATGGCATTATTTTTGACTGCGTCACACATACCTAGGCCTTGCTTAACCACTCTTACAGGCCAAATTTCGGAATATGATTTGTGTTCTGCGTAAGCTGTGGGTACGTACCTCTGAGTTGGTTGACTCTGTGCTCGCTGTTCACCTCCATAGGCACCGTCCGCTGGGGCATGTGAGGAGCTATCCGCCATCCCTCAGGAATAACCCCTCAAGTGCAGGTGCTGTCAGTACTCCATTTCCTAGCAAGTGGGTCATTTCAAACAACAGTGGCCGTAACATCAGGGATGTCCCAGCCTATGTTTTCCAACGTGTTGTCCAGAGTGTTGTCTGCCCTGCTGAAACACGTGCAGAGCTACATCGTTTTCCCTCAGGTGGAGGATTTGCCTACAGTAAAAGGTAACTTCTATGCCCTGGGACATATCCCAACATCATAGGTGCCATTGACGGGACACATGTGGCCTTGGTCCCCCCCGCAGGAGTGAACAGGTGTACAGAAACTGGAAGATTTATCATTCAATGAATGTGCAGATGGTGTGTTTGGCAGACCAGTACATCTCCCATGTTAATGCCAAATTCCCTAGCTCAGTGCATGACTCTTACATCCTGCGGAATGGCAACATCCCTTATGTGATGGGGCAACTACAGAGTCACCGGGTGCGGCTAGTAGGTGAGCACCTGGACCAAAATCAGTGGGAATAGTTGTCTGGGGTTGTTGATGTCCCTATGAGTCAGTGTGTGTCTAACAGTTGTCCCTCGCAATTTGCAGGTGACTCTGGTTAAACCAACCTGTCATGGCTACTGACCCCAGTGAGGAATCCCAGGACAAGGGCAGAGCAACGCTATAATGAGGCCCATGGGTGAACTAGGAGGATTATAGAGCGGACCTTCGGCCTCCAGAAGGCCAGGTTCCGGTGCCTCCATATGACAGGTGGTTCCCTATTCTACTCACCAAAGAAGGTGTGGCAGATCATCGTGGCCTGCTGTATGCTTCACAACCTGCCTTTGCGATGACAGGTGCCATTTCTGCAGGAGGATGGTCCAGATGGAGGTGCTGTGGCAGCTGTGGAGCCTGTGGACAGTGAAGACAAGGAGGCAGAAGAAGAGGACATCGACAACAGGAACACAATGATCCTGCAATACTTCCAGTGAGACACAGGTAAGAAGACAGCACTGCCTGCTACATCTGATTTTAATCCACTACCTCTCTACTGTCTGTCATTTTCACCAAGTGTATGGTAACTGAGTTGTTACTTTCCCTTACGATTTCACAGATGTGGGTCCCACTGTGTGACATCTGATTTGTTTCCTCATAGACTAGAGCTGTGTGACATAGGTATGTTGACATTACATTTGAAAGAGCATTTTGCCACTGTAATTGCTAATACACAATTTCTAAATCACAGACAGACTTCAGATTGGTTTGTGCTTTAATGGTGTTTATTTAAGTGCTCAATATTTCTGGGGGTTGTAAAATGGTGAGGGGTGATGGGGGAGGAATGTCCACGGTAGAGTCCAGTCTATTAGTCTCACAGGTGCATTGTCCAAATGGGCATAGGAAGTGGAGCTGGGGCTATTTAAGGATGGACAGGGTGGCAATGTGGGTCAGAAGGATGACAATCAGGATAGTCTCATTTCTTGGCGGGGGTCTTGGCATCGTTCTCTGTCTTTGTCCTGGATCTCAGGTACCGTTTGCGGGGTGGTTCTCCCTCAGCAGGGGGTGGGGTGCTGGTGTGGTGGTCCTGTGGCAAAGCCTCCTGTCCACTAGGGCCGGCGGAGTTGGTGGGCAGTTCATCGTCTAGGCTAGTGTCAGGGGCCCCTTGTTGTGCCACAGTGTCCCTCCTGGTGTTGACGAGTTCCTTCAGCACCCCTACAATGGTGCCCAGGGTGGAATTGATGTATTTGAGTTCCTCCCTGAAACCCAAATACTGTTCTCCTGCATCTGCTGGGTCTCCTGAAATTTGGCCAGTACCGTTGACATCGTCTCCTGGGAATGGTGGTAGGCTCCCATGATGTTGGAGAGGGCCTTGTGGAGAGTGGGTTCCCTGGGCCTGTCCTCCCCCTGTCACATAGCAACCCTCCCAGTTGCCCTGTGTTCCTGGGCCTCGGTCCCCTGAACCGTGTGCCCACTACCGCTGCCCCCCAGTCCCTGTTGCTGTTGGGGTGGTGGGTTAGCCTGGGTTCCTGTAGTGGTGGACACACTGCTGCTTGACGTGTCCTGGGGACAGAGGTATGGGCCCGCTGGGTGGGTGCTGAGCTGGTGTTTCCAGAGGGTGGAAGCTCTATAGTGACCGACTGTCCCGAGGTCCCAGATGGGCCGGGCTGGTCATCTAGATCCAGTTGAACAGAGCTGCTGTCATCACTGTGGGCCTCTTCTGTGGGTGGAGTGGACATATTTGGACCTTCCTGTCCTGTGACGTTGGGTAGGGGTCCTGCAGGGATGTAAAGGCATGATTATTGCATCTGTATGTGCCATGGTGTGCAATGGGTGGGTGACCGTGTACCCCAGTGTTTGCATTCATGTGTAGGACCTTGTGTGATGATGGTTTAGGGGGGTGCATGGGTACGTGCAGTGGTCATGCTTTGGTGATGGGTGTCCATGCTTTGTTGTTGCATGCAGGGCTTGGTGTTAGGATGTGTGGTTTGTGATGTTGGGACATTTGTGAGGAGTTGGAGTGATGGGGTGAGGGCAAGGGTGGGGGTATGTGATAGCATGCAAGTAGGGTGGGGATGTAATACTTAAGATTTGACTTACCAGAGTCCATTCCTCCATCTACTCCTGTGAGGCCCTCAGGATGCAGAATCGCCAAGACTTGCTCCTCCCATGTTGTTAGTTGTGGGGGAGGAGGTGCGGTTCCGCCGCCAGTCCGCTGAACCGCAAGGGGTGTAAAGGCATGATTATTGCATCTGTATGTGCCATGGTGTGCAATGGATGGGTGGTTTAGGGGGGTGTATGGGTATGTGTAGTGGCCATGTATTGGTGATGGGTGTCCATGCTTTGGTGTTGCATGCAGTGCTTGCTGGTGGGATGGAGGGTTTGTGATATTGGGACATGTGTGAGGAGTAGGAGTGATGGGGGTGAGGACGAGGGTGGGGGTATGCGATGGCATGCAGGTAGGGGGGGGGATGTAATAGTTAAGATTTGCCTTACCAGAGTCCATTCCTCCAGGTACTCCTGCGAGGCCCTCACGATGCAGAATAGCCAAGACCTGCTCCTCCCATGTTGTTAGTTATGGGGGAGAAGGTGGGGGGCCACCGCCAGTCCTCTGTACTGCAATGTGGTGTCTGGAGACCACGGAACGCACCTTCCCCCATAGGTCGTTCCACCTTTTCCTGATGTCATCCCTATTTCTTGGGTGCTGTCCCACTGCGTTGACCCTGTCCACGATTCTTCGCCATAGCTCCATCTTCCTAGCTATGGAGGTGTGCTGCACCTGTGATCCGAATAGCTGTGGCTCTACCTGGATGATTCCCTCCACCATGACCTTGAGCTCCTTCCCAGAGAACCTGGGGTGTCTTTACCGTGCCATGGGGTGGTGTGGGTGATGTGTGGGGTGGTGTGTGTTGTGATGTGTGGGATGTTATTTAGAGGTGTGTTGTGTGAGGTGCGTGAATGTTATGTGGGTGATGGTGTTGAGTGCCTGTGGATGCTTGTTTGTAGATGGTAGTGTTTCTCTCTGGCCTTCTGTCGCAATTGTGGTTGTAGGGTTTGTGGGTGATGTGGGTGTGTGTTTTATATTGTATTGGGTGTGTGGGAGTGGTGTGTGTATGTGTATCAGGTGTGTGTATTTTGAATTGTCCAATGTGGTAGTGTTTTGTACATGTGTGTGTATTTTGAGCGCGTCGGTGTGTACCGCCAATGGAATACCGCGGTTGAAAGACCGTCGTGTGGATTCGTGGGTCGTGATAGTGTAGGCGTAATCCTGTTGGCGTGATGGTGGAGGATTTCTTATTGCCAGTTTATCACAGACCTTTGGTGTGGCGGACTTGTGTGGGTGTCTAGATTTTGGCGGATTCCGGCCTTTGGGTCGTAATAGCTGTGATGGAATTCCGTGGCGTGGCGGTGTGTTGGCGGTCTTCTGCTTCGCGGTAGGCGGCTTTTACCACCAATGTTGTAATGACCACCTTTGTATCATTTGTTCATAGTATTTGTCCCCCAAATGTTCCAGGATATAAAGTTATAATTCTGGGTGGTCGCCATCGCATGGAACTACAGTCTAATCGTGGTGCCTACCCGCTGACTTCGATGGCACCATAGGGCATGGTCACCCAGGACTAGAACATAACTGGAAAAATCAATGGATTGTGATGAGCTTACCCTCAACTACCAACAAATAACACTCATCCTAACTCCTATGCTTCAGGACAACTATGTAACGACCTCCCATCCAAACTTGCACTCACAATTCAAAAATGTGTGCGAGAATCCATGTACACTAAAAGATAGGGTATGTATGTGTGCCCAGATGCCCTCACTGGGTTATACCCACCCGGCAATGAAAGGTAGATAATGAACCTTGGCTGTGGGGGGAGGAGACTTCAAGTAAACTCCGGGTGTTCCCCAGTAAGACACAGCAGAAGCCATTAGAACTAAAAAAAACAGCAAATAAGCCATTCTAAATGAGTTGGACAGTACCACATCAGAATCCTGAGTCTGATTTTGGGGGCCATCCTCACCCACTCTCAACAAAGGGTTCACTCCACTGCCACTCACTACTGCCACCAACGCCACCACCACTCATTGTTGGTCCTGTTGAACTTCCCCTCTGGAGATGGGTGCTCTGTCAGTTGTGTTAGTTCTGCGGTTCGGCGGTTCAACTTTGGCCTTGTGGATTACTGACGTGGGTGCACCTGGCTGGATGTACATGAGTGAGTGATGATTAATCCACTTGCACACCTCTTTTAAGGCCTGGAAGAACTGTACTCCATCTGGTGTTGTCACCTACACCCTGGTGGGAAACATCATAGCATAAAAGAGGCTGAGATGTTGGAGGGAACCTTTTGCAAAAAAGTGGACCGCTGCTTTTGTACCTCCCTAGTGAAGTCTGGGAACACCATAATCTTTCTGTTCTCGACCTAAGGCAATCCCGTCTGTGCCTGTCCGTGCCTAGACTGCGCCCAGCGCCGGTCCTCCTGGCCCACACGCCCCCTGCAACACCAATCACCGCTACTCAGCCAACGACCTCCACGCCCTCAATCCAGGACGCTCCCCCATCTGCTTCCAGTCCACCCTGAAGCACACCAAAGGACCATTCTCCTGCAAAGCCTGCAACTTCACCTGCAACCTAACCACCAAGCTACAGACAACTACTTTAGCTGCATTCTGCTCAGCACCCGCTCCGTCCACAAGCACGCAATCGAACTCCGGGACCTACTGACCTCATCATCACCTGACGTCGCATTCCTCACCGAAACCTGGATGAACTCGTCCTCGGAACCAGACATAGCCATAGCCATACCTGAAGGCTACAAGATCACCAGAAGAGACCGCAGCAACAAACCAGGAGGAGGAATCACTATAGACTACAAAAACACCATCAGAGTCTCCACCAGCTCCCATGACACCATCAACTCCGCCGAGCACCTCCATTTCAAAATCCTCATCAACGCAAACACCACCCTCAGAGGAACACTCATCTACCGACCCCCAGGCCCCTGAGCTCACTTCTGCGGCAACATCGCAGACACCATCAGCACCCAAGCCCTCGCCTCAACGGGCTACATCCTCCTCGGCGACCTGAACTTCCACCTAGAAAAACTACAATTATATCAACACCACCAACCTAATCGACAACCTCAACAACCTCGGCCTCAAGCAACTCGTTACGTTGCCCACCCACACCGCAGGACATACAATCGACCCCATCTTCTCAGCCACCAACCACATCTCCTTCAGCCACACCACCGAACTTCACTGGACCGACCATCGCTGCATCCACTTCTCCTTCCAGAAGCCGGTCACTCACCACCTCACCACTCAACCCCCTTGTCGCTATTGGAACAGAATCTCAACAGAACAACTGATCTCCACCCTCGCCCAGGCACCCCCTCCCAGGACCCCAACACAGCCGCCACCTACCTACATCAATGGATAGAAGACTGCGCCAACACCCTCGCACCACTCAAACAACCCTCAGACATCCACCACAGATCCAAGGCAAGCTGGTTCACCCCGACCTGCAGGCCTCCAAACGGGAATGTCGAAAAATGGAGAAGACCTGGCACCTTGCACCCACCGAATCCAACCACATCGCCCTCAAGACTGCCATCCGTAAACATCACCAGATGATCCGCACTACAAAAAGAACCTACTACAAAATCCGCATAGACACCAATGCCCACAACAACAAAGAGCTCTTCGGCATCATCAAAGATCTCTCCAACCCCAAGCCCTGCTCCCATGAACCCCTACCATTGCAGGAGCTCTGCAACTCCCTCGCCTCTTACTTCCGTCAAAAGATCAAAGACATCCACAACAGCTTCAAACCCCAGACCCACCAGCCAACCACCGATAACCACGAACCCAACGCACCAAGAAACACCAACCCTCTATGCTCCTGGACCCACGTCAACAATGAAGGCACCATCAACACCATGGCCTCCATCCACTCCGGCTCCCCCTCAGACCTCTGCCCACACCAGATCTTCAACAAAGCCAGGAACATCATCACCCTCCACCTCTGCACCATCATCAACAGCACCCTCGAGACGGCCACCTACCCGGAGAGATGGAAACATTCCGAAGTCAACGCACGGTTGAAGAAACCCAAAGCAGACCCAGACGACCCCAAAAACTACTGGCCCATCTCCCTCCTCCCCTTCCCTGTGAAGGTAATTGAAAAAATTGTGAACAGCCAACTATCCCGCTCCTGGAAGACAGCAAAGTGCTTGATTCCTCCCAATCCGGATTTTGCAAGAAACACAGCACGGAGACAGCACTCATTGCTGCCACAGATGACATCAGAACCATGCTCGACGAAGGAGAAAGCACAGCGCTCATACTTCTGGACCTCTCCACAGCCTTTGACACCGTCTGTCACCACACCCTTCGAACACGCCTCCACAACGCCGGGATCCACGGTAAGGCCCTCAACTGGATCCCTTCTTTCCTCTCCGGCAGAACCCAGAGAGTCCTACCTGTCCGAATCCTCCAAAACCATCTGCGGCGTCCCCCAGGGATCCTCCCTCAGCCCAACACTCTTCAACATTTACATGGCTCCTTTCGCCAACATCACACAATCCCACCACATCAACATAGTATCCTATGCAGACGGCACCCAGCTGATCATCTCCCTCACTGAAGACCCCACAACTGCAAGAAACAACCTCCACAATGGACTTTACGCCATCGCCAACTGGATGGAATCAAGCCGCCTCAACCTAAACACTGACAAAACTGAAATCCTCATCCTCGGCAGCAACCCGTCCACCTGGAACGACTCCTGGTGGCCTACCTCCCTTGGAGCCGCGCCCACTCCCACCATCCAAGTACGGAACCTGGGAATAATCCTGGACTCAGCACTCAACATGACGCAGCAGGTCAACGCAGTCTCCTCTTCCTGCTACAACACCCTCTGCATGCTCCACAAGATCTTCAAGTGGATTCCCGTTGAAACCAGAAAGACAGTCACCCATGCCCTAGTCATCAGCCGACCGGACGTCGGCAACGCACTTTATGCAGGAACCACGGCCAAACTACGAAAGAAAATGCAACGTATCCAAAACACCTCTGCCCGACTCATCCTCAACCTCCCACGCCGCAACGACATCTCTGCCCACCTCAGAAACCTACACTGGCTACCCGTATTGAAGAGGATTACCTTCAAACTACTCACCCACGCACACAAAGCCCTCCACAACACAGGTCCGGCCTACCTCAACGACAGACTCACCTTCCACACCCCCGTCCACCAGCTCCGCTCCGCCAGCCTCTCCCTCGCCTCCATCCCTTGCATCCTCTGCACCACCGCCAGAGGAAGATCCATCTCTCACCTTGCCGCCAAGACCTGGAACTCCTTACCACTCCACCCACGCCAGAACCAGGACCTCCAGTCTTTCAGAAAATGCCTCGTTACATGGCCATTCGACCAGTAGCTCCGCCCCAGCGCCTAGAGACCCTGACGGGTGAGTAGCGCGCTATATAAATTACATGATTGATTGATTGATTGATTGACCTTGAGTCCTCCCTTCAGTTTGGCTTGGTTCAGGATGTGATCCCAATCCTTGTAGTGCAACAGTCAGGTCACTACGGGCATCAGTAGTGCTTGTGGGGGTGGAGTGCGTGACGATACTCTGTGCGCTCTCTCCAGAGCATAGAAAGGTGAAAGGCTCTCTGGCACCACCTCCTCTCATAACCAGTGAAAGTCCAGGATGCTGCCTCCCTCCACCCATTTAGGTAGACCAATCACCCTGATGTTATTGCAGTGTGCTCTGATTGCAGCATTATCCTCCCAGGCCTCTAAAGCGTGCACCTTGTTCTCCACACCAGTGAGATGTCCTTTCCTATTAACTAGGGCTGGGGGGGACCTCTGCCATGTCCCTTTCTTTTGTAGAGACTTGTTCTGCCAGGCATCTATGATCATCTCTTAGGATCCCCATATCTGCCACCAGAGTGTCAATTTTAGCTTCCAAGACCTCTCAAGAGGCTGTTATGGCCTGCAGGATATTGGCGAGCATGGGGTGCCCAGATGAGCTGGGTTGAAGAGAAACCAGCTCTGATGTGTGTGGGACTTCCGTAGACTCTCAGAGGGTGAGCCCCCAACATCTGTGTCCGTCCTTCAGGTAGTTTTCTCCAATGTGTCAGGGGAGAGCTAGGTGTGGTTCAAAAATATGCAGTCAAGTTCAGCACTTCTGTGTGGGTGGCCGTAGTTATCTAAAGAGGACCTGCCAATGTCCAAAGGATGGTGACCGGGGGAAAAATTCTATTTGTTACAGATTGTACTTGGGATGTAGCTTTGTACTGGACAGTGCAAGCCAGTTAGTGGTTCTCCTGTAGTAGGATCAGGTGCCCTATTTCAGCACTCCTTTGTGGTTGGTATCACAGGCCTCATGGACCCCCGATAGTGCTATCCGTATGAGAAGGAAGAGGACTGTTTCAAGTCTGGGTAAGTATTCCAGCTCACCAATAGGCAGCCGAGTATCCCCAAAGGGTTCCAGACACATCAGGAATCACAGTAGGGGACACCAGGAAGCATGGGCCACTGGGAATGCCCCTCCACAGTTTGCCAAGGCATCACCCCTGTTTGGCGAGTCCAATATAGGTGGCACATTCCCCAGAGTCAGCTGCTCAGCACCAGGAGGTTACAACAGAAGTTAGTTGGCACACATCTCCCATCAGCTGCCGCACATGCCTATAGGTAAGAGCAGGATGTTGCTTGATGGGGTTCTCAGGCGGGAGCTCGGGAAGTTAGTATCTTACTCTATTGATGTTTGGCCACTCCCCCTTGTAAGTTTTACTTATTAAATGAAAAAAATGTGTCTGCATTCAACATGAGCTTTGCTATATATCAGAAAGATCTGCAACTCTGAGGGATATATCACTGGTAAACTTCCTCTCCTCGAATGGGTTAATCAGTTTTAAAGGGCGTATTCCCACTAATATCCTGGCTAGGAAAACATTTTTGTTTAGTCATCAGAACTGCCCTGTTGACTATGTTTTTGTGCATACATGGACATATAATCATGCTGAGCAGTTTGAAGTACTACGAAGTCCTGGAAGGAAAAGAACACCGTCCCTTACATATAGTGATAAATATGGGAACTCACCAAAAAAGAGAGCAACTGCCTCTCCAAAAATATCTTACCCTAGATACCTTTGAACAAGGAGAAAAGAGAAGCATTTAAACCTGCAAAAATATATTCAGCAGGAGCATAGTGCAATTTGTGAAGATGAGATACAAATAACATTTGTCAGTTGGTATGAAGATATAATTAAGCAAGTGGTAGCATGTTTAGAGTGTAATATAAAGGTGATAAATAATAAGATAAATAGAAAAATGCTTAAGAAGCGGAAAAGAAACTTGTGGTTTGATGAGGAATACGGGCACATAAAAATGGATGAGAAAAATTGAAAGACCTTATTGAACTAAGAAGAGAGTTGAAAGGGCTGATGGGTAGTAAGGAAATGATTCATTAAAAGTGCCTGAAAACCATGGGCCTCATTTACGAGGCCCTAGTGCCACCGGAACATCTCTTTCTGCGAATCACCATATCTGCAAGGTGTGCCATATCTACAAGGTAGCGTTAAGCCACTTTTCATGGATTAATGCAGCCTTGTAGTTATGGGCCACCTGACGTAGTTTCTTGCGGCTAAGAGGTGTGTAGTGGGTGTTGCTGTGGCATACCCATGCAACACCCATTGCTTTTTGGCACCGCCTCAGATTTACGAGAAATTGTAAACATGAGGCAGCACCAAAAATGAATGCCTGCCTTGGGGAGGCATTCATTTTTGGTGCTGCCTCATGTAGTACTTTTATTTCTCCTCCTTTTTTGCTCTTTCTCTGTGTACTGCATTTAGTGTTGGTGCAGGGGGAAACACAAATATTTGCCGTATTCTTTTAAATACAGCGCATCCCTGTGTTGTGGAAATAACACCGCTTAGTTTAGCAAGATTGTTTGCGGCACCACGCTGCACCATTTCCTTATAGATAGGGCCACATGCTTTCAGTAATTGGGACCTGTATTATCAAGAGATTTTGGGATCTGGTGTAACATGGCTGAGGTATGTATGAAGGAAAGCTGAGATGCTTGGTGTGTGGAGATGCATGGGTACTATAGATAGAGGAATTATATAGTAAGGAAGCTACACATATTCCCAGACCCATTGTATTTAAGATAAATGAAGATATGAGGGTGTAGTTCTCCTTAGGGATGACGAAGAAAACCATAGTAGCACTAAAACATACAAAACATCTAGCCCTGATAAGTTATGGATGGTAATAGTGAAAATTAACATTGACTGGTGGACTAGGTTGTTTTCTCTAGTCTCCCAAAATCATAAAGACAGGAATGTTATTGGCTAGTTGGAAGGGAACAGTGCTCAAACCCATACATAAAAAAGGAGATGCCGTAGCCCCCAAAACTATAGGCAAATAAACCTCAAGAAAAGGTGGTGGGAAAATATTTTTTAATGCTGCCGCAGGGATACTGAAAGAGTTGGCAGAATCAAAATCTATCATTGCTATGGAGGAAGGGTATTTCAATGATAGGCACTCAACAGAAGACCATTGCTTTAGGTTGTGTGGCCATTGCCAAAAATATATAGAGCAAAGACTAGGTCTAAATTGTTGTTTTGTGGACTTCAAGTCATTTTTTGAAACAGTTGAAAATGACTTACTATGGAAAGCCCTGAGAAATTCTGAAATATCACAAAGGGGGTTATTCTAACTTTGGAGGAGGTGTTAATCCGTCCCAAAAGTGACGGAAAAGTGACGGATTTACCACCAGCCGTATTACGAGTCCATTATATCCTATGGAACTCGTAATACGGCTGGTGGTATATCCGTCACTTTACCGTCACTTTTGGGACGGATTAACACTCCTCCAAAGTTAGAATAACCCCCAAAGTCTTCTCTTGATTTTACCAGAAATACATAGAGGTAATTGGGCACAAGTAGAAATAGATACCAAAGTGTCACTCTAACAGAGAATACACATTAAGAATGGCCATAGACATGGTTGAATTTGGGATCCACTGTCATTCTCTCTATTTTTAGTGAGTCTACCGAAAATATTAGGAACACCAAACAGCATTAGCACTAAAACGAAAGTTATTAATGTTAGTTGCCTCCTATATGCAGATATTTTCTTTGTCATGGATTTGTCAGAAGTTGGTCTGCAGAGAAAACTATAAGCTTTTACAAATTATTGTAAAAATAAAAAATATAATAAACCTGGAGAGAACTAAAGTGTTGTCGTTTGGGAAAAAGAAGTTAAATTTCAAGTAGTCTCTTGACAATACTAAAATTGAGGTTGATTATAGATATACATTTTTGGGGATATGATTTATGAAGAATCCGTCATGAAAAGACCATATTGAACCTTCATAGGTAAAAGCCCCTTCATCTGTATGTAACCTTAAGCAATTTTGTAAAGTGTATGGAGCTCCCTCTTTAAGACCATTAATGGCATCCTATCAGGCAGTGAATTGTGCACAATTCTAATAAGAAGCTGCGGTGCTCTGCTTAAGAGGAAAAACAAATTGGGATCTTGAAGAGGGCGGATGCTTAAAATGACTTTTGTCCTTGCTACTGTCCTCGATGGTCCAGGCCATTTAGATGGGGACAGGATGAAAGGCTTTGAGTTCTTTAGCTTATGTGGTGGTACTTAGATTCTGGATGAGAACAGTCCAAGACAACTTCCATAAGATCCCAACTTTATGTAAAAAGGAGCTCAAGAATAGTGAATTAAAATTTGAAAAATCCATTAGGGTACGATTTGATGATATATGTAAAAGAGTAGGAATAAGACATAACGTGCAGGAGTTAGGGAAGTTGACCTTCAAATGTTGTAAAAAAACATGGCAAGGGAAGACAATCTGAGTTATTAGGAAAATTAGAAATCTGCATATCCATTGATAACTTCTTGGATGGAAGCTGAAACATCCCCATATCTAGAAAACCTACCTAATATGTCCCTAAGATTGATTCTCTAAAATGTAGATATGGGGTTCACCCAATCTTAACTTTGCACACTAAGAGATTTTACTTGGAAACGGATAACATCTGTAACTGTGGTATACAAATGAAATAGGACTTTACTCATATATTAGTAGACTGTGTATTTTTGAGGAAAAAACAACATTACTGAGATTCATTTTAAAGAAATATAATGTTAGGGATAGGTGACAAGCAGCCACCTTCTTATTGGATATAAGATATTTTGATGTAACATGTGTACTGGGGAAATTGATATTAACTGTGAACAAGGTTTTAGTGAAGATCTGAGTGTTATTAATCATGTGGAATTTAACCTAAATTGGATTGTATGAATGTAATTTATCTTGAACTAATAGTTTCATAGTATTTGTAGAATATTTACACTAATGTCTTTTATGGAGAAATTGTTGAAATACTAAGGTCTAAATAGACAAAATATGGTACTGGTGTTGTACTACTCTCTCCCTCATGGGCAATGCAGTGTACCTTCTTTTGTTGCTGTACTGCATTGTGCAACATTTAGAGAAATGTGTTCCATGACATTATAAGGCAGTTCCTCTGTCAGACCTATAGCAAACTCAGATGCCGACCATGTCCAGACCATTCCCCCTTAAACTACTAAAATACATAAAATTAGAACAATTCTATATACTGCTTGAATTGAGAATGACTGTTCTAATTGGAATCCAAGAGATCTGAGTGTTACCAAAGCATGCCAGAGACATGTATCCTTCAGGAAACATTGTATAAAGTACTTGTTGGAAACAGATAGAAACATGACATTTCCTCAGGACTAAACAATTTACACCCTGTTGTAATCCCTGTGTTGTTGTGAATATTGAGCTGATAAAACAAGTTTTACAAGTGTTTCAGAGATCAATGTAATATATACATATCAGTATCACTCAGACTCACAGAGTGTCAAGGGACAAATGAATGAATGTAATCAAAAAAAGTAATTTTAATTATAATAATTTCTAAAAGACTAATAAAAACGAATAACCTCTGTAAATAGATTTCAAATGTAAAAGAAAAAAATAGAATGGTTCATATCCCCTGCATGTTGTATAAGTGTGTTCCCCTGTTCTGAGTGCCCAACTGTGAGTATCTGATATCCTGTTTTTTATTTTTGCTCAACCCTACACTATTCTGGAGTGTGTTTGATAGTCTAGCCTGTTCCTTTGCGTGAGGGAAGTTTTGTATCTGTACTTTTACCTGGAGGGGAACACCATTCATTGACCACCTCTTTCAAAGAATTAGCATGTAGTTGTGAATCAGTAGTCTTGACCAGGCCTTTCTATCTGTGTCACTGGGGTGGAGGCCTACTGGCCCACTCTTGTAAAGTTGCACTTCTATGTATTAACCCAGATCCTATGGCTAATATCCCAGGTGTATGTTATGTGTGCACATGTGTGGGTTGAGTGGTTCATACATAATGTGTGTGATTGAACCAGCTTACTGGACTATTGCAGGTTGTATTTTGGAAGCCCCTGGTCTGTTCATGTGCCAAAGACAGAGGTGAGTTTGTTTACCTAGCCGGTGAAAGTGGAAATGTATTGCTGATATTTCTGAAGTTGGATGGAGGAGACCTAAGTAGTGAAATGGGAAAAGAGGAGTCTATGCTTTCTTTATAAATTCACTTAGGTTCTTTTGGTGACAGCTGCTGCTGAATAGTCTTCCTGCACATTGACATTTAGTAGAGGGTGGTGTGAAGGTTTCCGTAGGTGAGGCCAGTAGTTTGTATATTTCCTGATCTCTGTTTAGTATGGCAGGGACAGGAAGCTTACACCTCTTTATTCCTCTATGGTTAGTCCTTCAAACTGGGTATAACACTTCCATGAGCACTGCCTAGGAAGGACACATGAAAGAAGAACCACCCCAAACCCATTTTAGGGCTGCAGACAAAAAAATCACATCAGCTGCCTTCCTTGACTGTATAAACGTGGAACTGCTGACACACTTGCGATTCTAGAAGTAGGTTCTCTTTGACCCAGGATGGAAGTGTTCTGCAGAGTATGCAGAGGACCACTAGACAATTAGAGCTGGTGTTTGCCAGGTTACCAGGTTTCCAAAGTTGAGGGGACATCACCTTGTTTAGACCTGGTCAGAAGAAGTGTCTCCTTGTCCTGAAGGTAACCTGTCTGCTGAAAGTGGGAAGGAAGTGTACCAACCCTGCAGGAAACATCATCATCCAGGCAAAGCTAGACACAGCTGGCCCAGTAGCTGTGGGTCCTTCACACCCAAAAAGACTAAGGTGAGTGATCTGCATGCTCCTAGTTTGGAGTTTTAAACTTTTAGGTGAAAAGCAATAGTAAGACACAAGGTACCAATCAAAGTATGTATTCACATTAAACTGGGACCTATGATTGATTTCAGGTCTAAAGCAACATAGCAGTGGTCCAGTAAATCTAATAGGTCATAAAGTCATATTTTTAACATGGGGCATTGTTACTTTTCTGATTCTTTGGCAGGGCAAGGCAGAAGATGAAGCCTGCAAGGGTTCCTAGAATGTGTGTATGTTGTGTTTGAGTTCCCAGTAAAGCCTTCATTTTTGGTGCTAAAACCTCTAAATGGTACAAACTGGATTCTAACATTGCTTGCCCACTTGGCACATTTCCCTTATGCACAGTTTTGGCTTTTGGCTTAGTTCATTTTTTCTTCCTCCAGAAATGCCCTGAGGACGTTATAATGAGGAATTATTCATATCCTGTGAAATATCCAGGGAATGGAACATTCCTTAAAACCTGTCCTGGGAACTTTTGCAGAACCTCTTCTCTCAATTTACTGGGAACCTTCTAAGATTCCCTCATTCAAAATAACCCTAGCCTACTTTCCTTGGTAATAGCCTTTTACTCCTTTTCAGGTCTACTGCTATGGAAATGAGGGAATTCTCCCCCCTCTGAGCTAGAAGCAGTTTTCTGTCCTGCTCTGTGTTTAATATATTTCTGAGACTGTGATCCACTTTTGAGATTTCTTCTTTAACGGAAGAGCTGTTGTGTTAGTCTTTATCGTCAGGTTTACTTTCTATCCCCTTCCACATTACTTACTCCAATTAAGTGGTTATCGTTTACTATACGTCAGCCTTTCTGCTTTGAGAAGCAGTTGCATTGTCATCTAGGAAGCCAGTTATTCATACCTGTGATGCTAATTACAGTCAATGTATTAGAGGCAACTAGACAAACTAGATTTATTTCAAATTTGCACTGAGGCTACACTTATCCACTTCACCATTTTTGACTAAAAAAGGCACAAATGTTTGCAGTATTCATAACCTTAAGTCATACACACGGGTGGTGTAAATACAACTGTTGCCCACGCATTAGATTTAACTTATATAACAGAGATCTTTTGGCCGCACTTACTTTCTATGGCCTCACTGGAAAGTTAAAATACAATTCAGTGTAACCAATTTCATGGCATCACAGCACATTTATGGATAGAGTAAGTGTATACACACACACACACATACACTGACGTACACACATTGTGGCACTGAATGGGAGTATCACAGTACATCGAGTAATGATATCAGAAAAAAGTTCATAAATGCAAACAATTTGGGGAGATCATGCAGAGAAAGATGAATTGCTACAGTCCTCAGTTGTGATGACTCCATGGCAAAAGACTCCTGGTATAATCTTGGATGAGTCTACTGCTTGTGAGTCTCTACAGTTTGGGTGGCAGTAGTGATTGTTTTGATAGACATGTCTGTACCAAGCGCTACATAATCCTGGTGATTGGAAGGGTTTTTTGTTTGTTACCTTGCCGCTCAGCATGTACGTCTGGTTGAGCAGTTTTGCTCACTGTAGTATGTTTTCAACAGACTCCAAATCCAAGTTTGATCTGAAGCTTCTCTTTGCTGCTCTGCTTAGAAAATACTTGTGTTGCTCCCATTCCTTACCGATTGGAGTATGCCAAAGTAAAACCTCTTTCAGGAGCCTCAGAAAGCATGCACAAGGCCAAAAAATTAAGGAACAAATTTATTATAATTTCATCTCACACCTTTTAAATATGAATAGTAAACCGTGTTGTACATTCCCACCATCCAAACAGGTAAGGGAACTGAAGAAGCACCTCACCGGAGAAACAAATGAGAACATAACAAAGCAGAAATAGATGATTGTATGATCCGTGAGCCAAAAACAATTCTGATCACTGTGTAGCATTTAAACTGTAATGATAAATAAAGGTGGAAGGCGGTATGAGGCTAGGCTGGTTTGTAGTGGGTACCTTGGGTACTTACACCTTATGCCAGGTCCAGTTATCCCTTGTTAGTGAATGTTGTAGTGTTCTAGCAGCTTAGGCTGATAGAGGTAGCTATAGCAGAGCAGCTTAGGCTGAACTAGGAGACATGCAAAGCTCATGCAATACCACTTATAGTTACACAGTACTTATGCACAAGTAAAGACAATACTCAGTGTTACCAAAAATAAAGGTATTTATTTGAGTGACACAGTACCAAAAATATCTTAGAGACAATACTCCTTCTGGAGGTAAGTATTATACACAATATATACACTAGACACCAAACGTAGACAAGTAAATAGTCATAGAACAATGCAAACAGTAGGAAATCCTATAGAATGCAATAGGAGAAAATAGGTCTAGGGGCAACACGAACCATATACAAAAAAAAGTGGCATGTGAATCACGAATTCCCCCCTAGACAAGTGTAGTGTGTGCAGAATAGCTGGGAGAGTAAGAATACAGTAAAGGTAAGTAAATTACCCCACCCCAGAGCCCAGAAAAGCAGCAGTAAAGTTCTGCAAGATTCCTTAGGACACACTACACCTCGTTTTTGGGATTTTTCAGCAGCCAACCAACTCTGCAAAGAGCAACTGCTGGATTATTGGACCTGAAGACCTGCAAAAGAAGGGGACCAAGTCCAGAAGTTGAAAGAAGTTCCAGGAAGGACAGGAGCCCCTACAACCCAGAAGAGGGTGCAAAAGAAGAGTCCCTGGATAGTTGAAGTCTGCAGAAATGCACACTAGGAAATGCCAGTGGGTTTCTGCATGATGCAAAAGATGTCCCACAGCGTGAAGATCGTTGCAGATGAGATTTTGTGTTGGAAGGCACCAACAAGCCTTGGCTATAGCAAAAGTGTGTTTTTCATCAGAATGGCGCTGGATGGATCCAGGACGGACCTGGGAGCCTCAACTCTATGTGAGGAGGAAGAGGAGGCTCTCAGAACTTTAGAGAGCCCTCAGGATGCCAGGCAGCACCCCCAGAAGCCACAAGATCTGGGTTCAAAAGAGGTGCAAAACACAGTTGATGCAGCACAACAAAAGAAGGTCCCCAACTGCCGGAGAACAACTAAGTGAGTTGAGCATCGCAGGGTGGAGTGCTGGGACCTGGGCCAGGCTGTGCATCAAGGAATTTTGCAAAGAGTGCAAAAAGGCCCCAGGAGGCGAAGAAGACACAATACACAAGGGGTACTGTCGTTCTCAGGGAAGGCAAGGTGTTACCTCCTCCAAATTGCATCAGCAAGACCTCAGGACAGTCTATGTTGATGATGTCCACACTCTGTGTCCCTAGGAGCATGCTCTTTGCTGTGAGAGGAGTCCAGTCGTCACCTTGGAAGGTGCCTGCT
This sequence comes from Pleurodeles waltl, assembly GCF_031143425.1. Lineage (NCBI taxonomy): Eukaryota > Metazoa > Chordata > Amphibia > Caudata > Salamandridae > Pleurodeles > Pleurodeles waltl. The sequence continues at coordinate 501,050,182 of NC_090438.1, read as the reverse complement.
TGGAGCAGGGGAGTGATTCATTCACTCCACAGAGATTTCTTTGGTTCTTCTGGTGCAGGATGAAGACAGGGAGTCCCCAGAGCGTGCACACCGTGGAAACTGTTGCAGTTGCTGACTTGGAGCTGAGGTTGCTGAAGAAAAGTGTCTATTGTAGACACTTTGCTGCAGTTACAGCATTTCTTGGAGCAGGCTGCGGTTGATCCGAGGTCAGAAGAGTCTGAAGTGGTTGCAGAGGATTCCTGAAGGAAACTTGCAAGCAGAATCTGAAGAGAACCCACAGGAGAGACCCAAAATAGCCCTGAGAGGGGGATTGGCTACCTTATCAGGTATGGACCTATCAGGAGGAGTCTCTGAAGTCACCTGCTGGCACTGGCCACTCAGAGCCCTCCAGAGTGCCCCCACACCTTGCAAAGCAAGATGGCTGAAGTCTGGGACACACTTGGGGAGCTCTGGGCACCACCCCTGCGGTGGTGATGGACAGGAGAGCGGTCACTCCCCTATTCTTTGTCCAGTTTCCCGCCAGAGCAGGGGAGAAGGGGTCCCTGAACCGGTGTAGACTGGGTTAAGCAAGGAGGGCACCATCTGTGCCCTTCAAAGCGTTTCCAGAGGCTGGGGGAGGCTACCCCTCCCCAGCCTGTAACACCTATTTCCAAAGGGAGAGGGTGTAACACCCTGCTCTCAGAGGAAATTCTTTGTTCTGCCTTTCTGGGCCTGGGCTTCCCGTACCCCAGGGAGGCAGAACACTGTCTGTGGAGTGGCAGCAGCTGTAGCTGCAGTGCAAGCCTCAGAGAGCTGGTTTGGCAGTACTAGGGGCCATGGTGGAGCCCCTAGGATGCATGGAATTGGTTCCCCAATACCATATTTGGAATGGGGGGACAATTCCATGATCTTAGACAGGTTAAATGGCCATATTCAGAGTTACCATGGTGAAGCTACATTTAGGTATTGACCTCTATGTAATGCACACGTGTAAAGGTGTCACCGCACTCACAAAGTCCAGGGAAATGGCCCTGAACTATGTGGGGGCACCTTTGCTAGTGCAAGGGTGCCCTCACACTTAGCAACTTTGCACCTAACCTTCAGCAAGTGAAGGTTAGACATATAGGTGATTTATAAGTTACGTAAGTGTAGTGAAAATGGCTGTGAAATAGTGTGTGCACTATTTCAGGCAGGTTGCAATGGCAGTCCTGTGTAAGGGTTTGTCTGACCTCCCTATGTGTGGCAATAGAAATGCTGCAGCCCATCTGGATCTCCTGGAACCCCAATGCCCTGGGTACCTAGGTACCCTATACTAGGGACTTATAAGGGAGTCCACTATGCCAATAGAAATTGGTAAATGAAGTCACTGGCCTACAGTGACAAATGTAAAAGCAAAGAGAGCATAAGCACTGAGGTTCTGGTTAGCAGAGCCTCAGTGACACAGTTAGGCACTACACAGGCATACATATTAGGCCACAGTAAAAACACACTGACACACACTCACAAACAGGCCAAGAGAGGGGGTAACCATGACAGAAAGAGGCGACGTTCCTACAAAGGCGAGGACCACATAACTGCTCTGCAGATGTTCTTAATATAAACACCAGGCTACTCTGTCCAAAAAGCTGCAATACCACCGGTAGAGTTAGATTTGGTCCATCCAGGTATGCCTTTACCTTGTGCCAGATAAGCTGAAAAGATAACTGTCTTTACCCATCTGGCAAGGGTGGAAAAAGACAACATTTCACCCCTCTTTTAACAGGACCTGTTGTAGTTTGACTCTTTCTCTAGGCAAGACTGCTGGTTCAAGGATAATAATACTTATGTTTGTAGGTGAGTATGCCAATCCTACAGCAAATTGCAACTGTCGTCCCAACCTTCCCGCTCCCAAGCAGCGCCTCACCAAAAACACAGACAGTAAAAGGTGATTTGTGGCAGCCTTTATGCATGGACTCAAGACTGTGACATCTCAGGGAGTGATGTGGTTAAACCGAGATTACCTCTTTCTCACATGAACAACATGTCTCTATCGAAAACACAGGTAATAAAGAAGATGCAGTAAAGTTTCAATAGGTTTTATATAGCAAAACTGCAATCTGTGATAAGATGCATGGTCTGCAATGATTAGGATAATGAAGAGTGCAAGAAACAGAATGGTACAGACAAGAGTCATTAATACAAAGACACCCATCATCTTGTAATAACATGTAATGGCATAAAGTATGAGATATGTCCTAATACCCTAGCATAATGAGCCTAACTTCTAAGCTAAAAGAGAGCTAGGGATGTTAAACCTAATCTGCTGATGCCATGTCCATGGGAAGAGCTCCCCAAACCTTGTTACCTTGGAATGAGGTCTCTAGCTCAGACTCTGTAGGGGCACGAAGACTGGGTCAGCGTCAAGGCAACGTGCAGCATCGATAGCTACGATGGCTTCTGGTCAGAATCCCTCTGACTATCTGTTTAAATGAGGACTATTTATACAGATCTTCTTGGACCCCAGACGTAGCTCTGTTCCTACACAATAGATAACAAGACATGCTTGGGACGGTAATTTATGTAAACAATTCCCTCGAAAGCATGAAGAGGGAAAGTACCTAATGTAAACACCTGCAGTTTGTTTATCTTTGTTGCTTGACTTTGACGCCTTAGAGCGGCGGCACTGATAATGCAAACTAAAACATGGGCCTAACTAAAAACAAGGCAGCTATTTTGAAAGATCTAATAAAATAAATGCTCTAAAACAGAGCAAGCTAAGTTGGGTAAAAGTCACTAAGGGACGGGGCATGAGTCTGCAAGCCAGAGACTAAGTGAACTCCTGTAACCCAATAAAACAAACTAGGATTCACTACACCCTCCCCATTGCCGTAAAAAGTATGATGCTATAACTTGAAGCCACTGAAGGTGAATTAATCCAAATGGCAAAAATGCTCTGGACTAAAAGCTAAATGCATAAAAACTAGATTAAAAATCACACTTAAAAACGTGTTAAAATCAATAGCTTAAAAAAATACACAAATAGATATAGGGGGTCATTATGACCCCGGCGGTCGGAGATAATGTGGCGGTAGTACCGCCAATAGGCTGGCAGTACATACTGCCACATTATGACATTGGTGGGTTGGCTAAAGCCAAACCGCCAATGTACCACTCCAACCGCCATGGCGGAAGCAGCCTCCGGGCTGGAGATAAAAATCTCCAGCCCGGCGGCTGCTATTGTGCCGCCGGTGGTATCATGACCCTGCCTACCGCCATGGTTTCTGTGGCGTTCGTAACGTCATGAAAACCATGGCGGTAGGCCTTATCAGTGACACGAAATTCCTTCCCTGTCACTGATAGGAGGCCCCTCCCCAACACTCCCCAGACAACCCCCACCCCTTTTCATCCACGTTCCCCCTCCCTTCCAACCTCCACCATACACACAAACACACACGCAGACATGCACCACGCATTCACACACTCATTCACACAGACATACACGCATACATACACGCATGCATTCATTCATTCACGCACACATCTGTACACACATTCACACTGCCACGCAACACGCATTCAAATTTCCATTCATACATGCACTCACACACATGCAGACATGCATGCTAACAACACTAAACACACACTCGCATTCACTCACACACTCACACATACATGCACCCCCCCCACACACACAACACCCCCACCCCATTCCGCTGTCGGAAACCCGACTTACCTGTATCCACGGGTCTTCCGGCAGGGGACGGGGCACTGCTACCACCAGGAGCGCCCACCAGCAGAACACCACCAGGCCATATTATTTTCCTTAATACGGCTGGTGGCGGTCTACTGCCGTGGCGCTGCTGGTGGTAGCAATGCCACCTTACCACGGTCCGCCAGTATGGCCACAGCTGGATTTCCACCCTTCTTGTGGCAGAAATCTAGCTATAGTCATAATTTGATGAATGGATGGTAGCTGCAGCGACAGTCTTTTGGCGGACGTCGCCGCAGCGGTAGGTGGTTTCTACCGCCAATGTCAAAACGAGGGCCATAATGTTGATCATGACAAGCACAGCAGGGCAAAGTAAGGGTAAGAAATGTAAATTTCGGATTTGGTATAATAAGCCAATCATCGAATTTTCTTAACAATAGTCATGATCTTGAAGAGCATCTTCGAAGCCATTGAATGGAAAGGACCTCAGGAAAGAGGCCAGAGGCCACATCGTCAGATGTTAGAATGATCACGGGATAGGTAGATGGATCCACCCAGCAGTAGTGCGTAGTAGTCTCCTATGCAGGTCTGCCTGCTGGAGCGGCACCCTGCACAGCACCAAAAAGAGCCAAATCTTTCACCAAGGGTCACTCATGAATCAGCCATAGTCTCAAGGGGCACAGCAGTGAAAGAACCCTCATCGGGAACATCAGCAGTGCTTGATCCACAGGAGACACTGGAGTAACAACAAGACACACTGTAGGGCAAGTGTTCAAAGAGGCACCACATGTAGCGAAAGACTGGTTACATGCACCAAAAGAGTGGTCGGAATGACAATGACCAGTCACGCTCCAATTACTCCAGCAAGGAAGCATCGAAGACCTGAACCATGCGTTCATGGCACAGTTGAGCTGGCGGCAGCTGCTCCATTGCTTTGCGTAACACAACCACTGCGAATCAGAAGAAATAGCAGTAGTATTCCGCCAATCAATGCCAAAATTATAGGAACGCCAACAAACACACTGGAAAAGAGTGAATGGATGGCCGATATAATGACTCCGAAGATGGACACAAATCCAGACCCAGCAGCCTTAAAGAAGTGAACAATCTCAGTAGTGCTCGAGGCGTTGAATATTCTGGATACCAGATCTCATAAGTGCTTGGGGAAGTGGGTATTTATTAGGGATTGTATCTCAGCTGATGATCTCACAATCTGGAGAGTATACGTCTCTCCAGTTGATGTCAACGCGACTTGTTTTAGTCTGCTCAGCTTGTCATAATTTACATCAACAGTATCAATGTGAGGCCACATTTCGGATACTTTTATCTCTAGTCTGGGGGGGAATAAAACTTGTCCACAACACGTAATGACCTCAGAACTGAAATTTCATAGGCAATTCCTGGTTGCATACCGTAACAGCTTTAGTCGCTCAGCAACACATAACTTCCATTCGAAAGTACATGAAATGCTGGTCGAATCAAAGGAACGGGAGTACCCTTCAGAAAACAGGCCAAGTTTGGACCTACACATTGCAAAAGGCCATGTTGAGGACCTGCTTGCAGATCATTGAATTGAACAGCAGTCCTGCATTAGTTTCCACTGAGAAAGAGCTCTGTTTCATCATTCAGACAATTGTATTCAAAGAGCAGCTCCTACTCTTCTTTAATATAGCATGACTCCTGTCTAAGCAAAGACAGAAGTCATGCCCCCCAGCCCAATGGCCATGCCCATGGGACTTAAGTCCCCTAGGCATGGCTATGGGGCACAGTGCCCCCTATGGCACTTTGCAAAAAAAAAAAAAATACTTACCTGGACTTACCTGTGATGGGTCCCCCCATCATTAGAGGTGTGGTTGTGGGTGGGTGGGGTGTGGGGGTGTCCCTGGGGGCAGGGAAGGGCCCACAGGTCCCCTAACGCCTGCCCTGACCTTGACCCAGATGTTAAATAATGGTGCTAAGCAGGCTTAGCGACATTATTAAAGCCCTCCTGCTCCCGGGCATGATTTTTGCATGGGAGGATAAATAAGGCGCTATTGTCTTCAAGTAATTTTTTGCCCGGGAACCCCTACCTTGCATCTCATTGACACAAGGTAGTTTTCTGCAGGCAAAAAATGACTTTGACTCCAATATTTTGGATGTGTGAAAGGCATTCGCAGTACAAATATAAGGAATCGCAAAAATAGCGATTCCTTGCAACTGCGACATGAATTTGTGGGTTTCATTCTGTGTTTTGCAAATAGCGACATGATTTTATGGATCACATTCTGCGGAACGCGACCCACAAAATCATGTTGTTAAAAATCATTCTCGCAACGCAATCCATCAACAATTTGCAAATAGCGATTTTCCACGGAATGTCCTTTAGCATGTGCAATTTACCACAAAGTGAAATCAGGTGGCAAACAGGTGCAACCTATATAAAGAGGCCCAGAATGACTCTGACTCCTTACCACAATGGCTGCACTCTACGTGATGGCGAGGAGGATGAGGATCCTGGCAGGTTTGAGGAGAGGGAGGAGGAGACAGGAGTGCATTTTCAGAATGTGCATTGCCCTTTTTGACCAGACAGAGGAGGAGATATATGATAAGTACAGGTTAAGCACAGCCATGATACTTGACCAGGTAGCTGATCTACAACCAATACTGCAGCTCAACACACCCAGGAACAATAGTATAAACACCCACCCACCCATGTGCAGGGATTATGCTCCCTGCACCTATTAGCCTTAGGGAGCTATCAAGGGGTCATACCAGCAGCTGGAGGGGTCTCACAGAGTGCACTCTCATGGTTTTCCAATGCATTCTCAATGCAATGCTGAGCAAAATTCAACAGCACATAAGATTCCCCAACACTCCACAGGAATAACTACAGACAAAATTCAATTTTTACCAGATTGCCCAATTCCCACATGTAATAGGTGCCTTCAATGGAGCACATGTAGCTATCTGTCCACCATCGGCCACACAGTATGTTTATCAGAACCGTAAAAGTTCACATTTGATGAACATACAAGTAATTAGCAATGCCTCCAACATTATAACCGATCTAATAGCCAGATACCCAGGTAGCGCACATGACTCCTACATCTTTCGGTACAGTGGAATTTACACAAGACTACTTGCTGGGGAGCTTGGCGAAGGATACCTACTGGGTAATGCAATAGCTGACAATGTCGCATTGATGTATATGTGATGTCATGGATAACAATTACTCATTTTACTCTCCTGTCATTCCCGGAGACCATGCCCACGCTGTGCAGTCATTCATACTGACGTGCTACATGAGTCCTGCAATGCCAGCCGAAAGGCAGCATAATGCTGCTCACAGGAAAACCCACAGCGTTGTGGAGAGGACCTTTGGCCTGCTGAAGAGTCGCTTCAGATGCATACACAAGAGTGGTGGTGCGCTACAACAAAGCCCTGACACAACATGCAAAATCACGACTACATGTGCTATGTTGCACAGCATTGCCACAATGAGAGGCATACCTGTAGAACCCACCTAGCTGGACTCAGATGAGGATGATGATCCCTTGCCACCCCTTCACCCAGCATACAGAAGCAGTGCAGAAGAGGGCAGACAAAGACGTGCTGGGATCACGTGCAACTATTTCAGATGTAACTAATTACAATATCACGTCTATTTTATGTATTGCTATAGGTGGCATCTTTATTGCCTTGACTTCAGGTAATATATTTGTGATTAGGGCATTGCTATACACTATAGCCAAGCAGGTGCCAGTAACCGTGTCACACTATTAGCATCTTGTATAACTGTTTTGCCACATGTTAAGCTAGTCCCCTGCCCCCCCAATATTACTTCCTATGTCCACGCACTCCACTGGAGAGCTCAGTGGCCTCGGTGGCACCTCTTATAGTGGGTTCAAAGACAGTACTGTGTCTGGTACTACGACGCCTAGGATCCATCACAGGGGCTGTGAGACTGATGAGGCTAGAGAGCTCCTCACTATCCCCACATCCCAGTTCCCTGTTTGTAGCACTCCGTGCTGTCTGCATTGCCTACAAAACATTGGTTATTGCACCAACCCTTGTGCAACGTCCGAACTGCATTGTGCCATCTCCACTTGTATACCCACATCATGTTGTGATATCAAGGCAGTTGAGGTAATGAGCCAATTAACAGATCTGCAGAACCCATCCAACCTGCCCATCAATTGTTGATGGCACCTTCGGTGGCTGACATGCTCCTGCTGCATCACAGTGCAGAGTTCCTTAATGGTGTTTGTCATCTTCTTGGCATTTTCTGCTGCTGTTTGCTGTCCCTCATGCAGCTTGCACATGTTTTCATTCAGAGACTCAAACTGCTTGCGCATTACTCCCATGTTTTCATTGAAAGACTCAAACTTCTTTTGCATGGCTCCCATGTTTTCATTGAGTGCATCCACCTACTTGTGCATTGTTCCCATGTTGTCACTGTGAGACTCAAACTGCCTGTGCATTGCGCCCATGTTATGATCGATTGACACCAACTGCCTGTGCATTGACCTCATGTGTTTACATTGCAAGCGCTACACTTTCAGCATGGAATCCTCAAGGCCGCCAAAGAGTGATGGGCCCTCACCTTCCTCTGTGCACTGTATGCCTGCATCGCGACGCCTCCTGAGGGGAGTGAACTGATGCTGGGGCAGGGACTGCTGTCTTAGTGTGCTTCAAGCCTCTGGGGGTGTTGTGGGTTCTTGATCTGGCATTCCATCAGAGTCCAGGTTATACTCAGTGAGAGGTAGCACTCTTGCCCTGCGTCTGGTTGGCGCATGTATGAAGGACTCACTAGTGTTTGTGTGGGAGTGTGGATGAGTTTCTCTATCCCCCACATTTCCACCTTCTGCTGCATCAGAGACCGGAACATCTGCAAAAACAATGTGCAGCATGTCATTTTTGATTAGTACTCAAATTGTTGCATAATAGTATTAAATGTACACAGGCATGGTATCACTAAGAATCTTTTGTGTTGTTTCTCTATTTGGCTTCACACTATCTTGGTATTCATGTGGTATTTGCACTTTAGGGGTGTGGACTACCACTCTCATAAGGCATTGTTGCACTGTATGTAAGATGTGGCATGGCCTACTTCTCACACTGCATAGTGCCAATAGTTATTTTCTAAGGGGTATTTGTACATACACATATGGGGAGACAAATCATTACTGCCCTTACCTTTGCTGGTGCTGGGTGTGGCTGTGGTGTCAATGTCAGTGACACCACTGACAGCTTCGGGAAGCAGTGTCGACTTCACCATGTATTCCATTGGTGTGGACGGTGTCTGGGTGGGTGGTCCTCCTCCGGTGCTCCTTGCCTCCTTTAGCCTGCTTGCTACCCTCTCTTTTGCACGTGAACGCAAGTCATGTTATTGCTTGTGTATCTCCTCAACGGAGCACTGCACAACACCCACTGCGCATATTTTGGTCTGGATGTCTGACCACAGTGTCCTCTTCCCACTTTCAGCTACCTGTAGTGAGTTCTTCCCAAAAATGTTGGCATGGTTCCCGACCACCTCCTCGGTGTGCACCTCCAATTCCTTCTCACTGAATTTAGGCTTGCGCTTCCTATCACCTTTGTCCTTCACATTCCCATCAGTAGCCGTGTTCCTCTTTGGACCTGGTTGGCTCACAAGGCTGTCTCCCTGGTGCTAGGCTATGTCTCTCTGCCTGCTCCTGTGGGTTTGGAGTGTGGAAAAAGCATGGGATGGCTCACTTTCTGGTTGTGATGTCATCAGGCTGTTCTGATTTGCTGTTTTTGCAATTTGCGATTTGCAAATACTGATCCGCTATTTTTTGCGATTTGGTATTTGCAACTCGCAAATTGTGATTGAAAATTTTGAGAAATCGTTATTACCGAATCGCAGTTTTCATACATCCCATTTTGCATTTCTAAAATAGCGATTTCTTAAAATTAGCTATTTAAGAAATGCAAACCGGGAGCTTGATACATCTGGCCCTCAAAAAAATGATGCAAATCCGGTGCAATGTTTGTTAGGGAATAAATCCTGTTGGACAGAGTATTCATGCCATTATCGACAGCAGCTAAAGCCTTTTCTAAGTTTTCCTTGTCTATCTGCCTTGAACGCGCAGCAGCTTCTATCTGAGAAAGATTCCAGATCTCATTATACAAAGCATAGATGAATCTTTTAGACCGCAGCTTTCTAGGACCTTGGCAAAAAGTCCTGCAAGTTTACATCTTCAGAAAGAGTGTTAAGATGTTCTTTAACTGAAACTAATGTGTTAGACTATACCCACTGTTCACACAGTTTACCCACACTGTATGTTGTAACTATACCTGTGTGTTGACCCAAGATAAAGCGAGGGTCTGGACGGCTAATTTTGAAACCCCCTGAGGAATTCAAAAAACTTGCCTGACATCCATTGGTGTCTATTGGCCAGATCAACCACCCTCCGGGACTGGAAAGTAAAGAGTTATAGGTACCAGCCTGAAACTTTGCATCTAGCTCTTCCTTAGTGACATTCAGGAAGAATTGCCAATCATTATACTTTGCGGGTGTGGGGATACTGAGCATGGTAATTTCTTTTATTTTTGGTAACCCCAGACAGAATGTCTGTTGAACAGTGATATTTAAAATGATCATTTGCACAGGAATCAGGCATGTTCTAAATAAAGCTTCCCTACCCTGTATTTGCCAATCTTGTATTCCCCATACACTCTTCAAATCAACAATGTTCCTCCAGTATTGGTAACCTTCAACTGCAAGTGGGAAACATAGGAATCTGAATAAATCAGCTTTGTATCAGTTAGCAAAAATGTTCCTAATTTGTGAAGGAGGTAATTTGTAATAATATGATTCTGGGTGTTTCTTGTCATGCCCAGGAAAATAAGTACATTTATCTGTATAACATTTTGGGCAGTTGAACAGTGTTCCCACTGTGTGTAGTTGAGTACTGGTCTGTGTCTAGTGGCATGGTGCAAGTAGTAATGTCCCCAATTATTAGAGTAGAATATTTCCCCATAATTCATTGTATGTCTATATACATCATCACTTTCAAATACTGAATAATTCTTAATTTCAGTTAACATAGAATTAACTGTCTAGAAATCCCATTCATCCGATACAACACCCGGTGTAATTATATCTGTCATATAAATGTTTAATACATATGGAGTTTGAATGACCACGGTAGGCCTGTATATATCAAATTGGCCATTGTCCCACACCATCCCATTAGCAATTGTTACAGCTAAAATGTTTACAAAGGGCAAGTCTCTTTGGATCTTATTTGAGGAATGATATGGAGTTAAGACTTCATCCACAAGCTCAACTGAGGAGCGTTCAGGAAGATAATAGCCATTTATAAGTAAAAAGAAAAGAGTCACAAAACCAATCCATAGAAACAATACAAAAAATGAAAAGCTGAACCATAAATAGTTCCATGGATGTATTAAATTCTTATTTTGAAGCCATAGGTACCGCTCACGTGTCTTTGAAACATTTTCAATTACTGGAGTGGATGAGTCTGAAGAAAAGTCATCAATGTCGATGAAGTAACCAGAGGCAGTCTCTGCAAATACAAGCGCAGGTGCATTACTGCTGGATGCATCCACTTCGTGTGGAGGCTCATAGTAGATGGTGTTGTCAGTCTCTGTAGTGTTGGTGTAGAAAACAGCCAAATCTTGGACAGGTGCTTTCGTTAAAGTGGTAACTGGAATCAGCAAGAGCTCATGCTCCGCCCTCCCCATGATCGAGGAGGTATTTGTAGCATTGTTGGACATTGTCGTGCAGTCCAAAGTAGTGTAGTTATTCCTACTCTGAAGAGGTATGTCCTGAGAGGAACTACCCAAGGGACCTCTTGGTCTATTGTCAGGATTGGTCACATGGTGAACTTTGACATTGTCAATGGACCTTTGGAACTAGGCAGCGGTGGTAGGATGACAGTTCTGGTTCCTTGTAGTCCCAGCACTGGGACCAGTGCTCGGTAGAATGGACAGAATTCCTTCTTCACAGCGATCTTCTCACAAACCAGATATCAGACTATAGGAATCCATCCAGTGGAAGTTGTTGGTAAATCCCTTATTCCTAAGGTGGCAGCACTGGCAAATGATTTATCATCACAAAACTGATGAAGCTCCTGTAAAACAGTGAGACATTCTTTTTATGTCAAAAGGTGTGTCTGCTGCCACCAAACCAGGGCCATCAAGATCTGGGACATACAAAGGTACCCCATAGGGAGTGCGTCCCCCCAAGGACCATCTTGGTAGATTATTCCATGCTCTCTGGACCCCATAAAGGTGATGAAACCAACTGCGGCCAGAACCTAATACTCTAGCTGTTAAGGACTTTTTTAGATCACGGTTGCACCTCTCCACGACTGAATTTCCCTCGGGATGGTATAATGAGGAGTAATGGAGTTCAACACCCATTGTTCGTATGGTGTCCCTGAATGTCTCAGAGGCAAATGCAGGGCCCTGGTCCGAATGGAATGCTGCAACCCCATATGTACTGATAAAGATCAGCAAGTCTTTTATAACAGTTCGAGCATCAGCCGACACTGAGGCCATACCCACAGGAATCTAGAACAAGAATCTATAGCAACTGAGATGTATTTGTATGCACCATCAGGTTGGAGTGGACCACAATGGTCCAGGTACACACATTGTAATGGCCTGCTGGGCACTAAGAGGGATGTCTGCAGTGGGCGTTTGATGTTTGAGCCCTTAATTGCCTTGTAAACGTCACAACAAAGGACGTACTGTTTTGTCTGTTTGTATAGACTTGGCCACCAGAAGCATTTCTGTAAGAGTGTTACTGTGGCTGAGATACCAGCATGAGCCGAAGCGACACCCCCATGCATTGCTTTTATTAGATTGAATCTCTGGTCTTCGTTGGGGATTGCTTGATCTCCAACCTCAGATAGTGTTGCATAAGCAACATTCTGTGCACTGATGTGGTAGGAATATTTTGTAAGGTATGCTTCTGGAAGGGCCTTGCCATCAGCTGAAGCTTTCACGGCAGTCAGACTTTCATTATCCAATCTCATCTGAGAATGAGTCACTGCAGCCACAGAAGCCATAGCTACTGCAGATTTGGATGCTTTGTCAGCCAAAGTGTTGCCAATAATGTTTACTCCTACACATTGGTGGCCCAGTGTGTGTACTACATGGATCACCTTCCCCTACAATGTTTTGTGTTTTATGGTGTTCGCTTTGGAGTCTCTAAACCCATTCAGCGTTCAATGATTGAGGTAATCATTGTAGGACTGGAGGCAGTAGTATGAGTCACAGACAATTAAAGTCAGCAATCCTGGCTCTCTATATTTTAGAGCTAGAATAAGGGCTTCAAGTTCAGCCAGTTGAGCTGTGCAGTCCCCTAGGGTCTGCGTTGAGGTATTGTGAGGGTGGAAAACTCCATCCTTCATCACTCCACTCCAGGCTGTGCAAGTGGCTGAATATTGATGTTTGGTGCCAATAGCTGGTTGTGCTGAACCATTAGTGTAAATGACAGCATGGTATCTGTCAAGTGGAAAAATATCTAGAGGTGCGGGGTAATCATGTTCACATTGGAGAAATTCTTGTGTCTGATGTTTCGGATCAAAGATGTAGTCAACATTGGTGGCAGTCACGGAGGTTGCCTACTAAATCCAGCATGGATGCAATGCTTTAGCATTAGGGACGCTTGCTTTGGTGACGACCTTGAAGGCTGGCATCGGGGTAACGACAATGAGTCGTTTCCTTTGGGCAAGCGGCGTTTCTTTAATGACGCCCATTTGAACTGCAGTTAGAATTTTTTCTGTGAGTGCAAAACGCTGTTATGCATTGCAATATAAATGTGATTTTTATGCCCCGGGCACTGTTTCACTTTCATTAAAGGTGACATGGCACCAGCAATTATTCTGATAACCAAATTTGTTTTGTTGTCACTTGTGTGCAAGTGTTTTGCTTCTAGCATGTCTAGTTGCAATTCATAAGGATGCGTGTGTGTTCAACTGTCCAGTGTCTGCTAGAAAAATCAGGACGTATTAAGTCATAGAGTGGCTTGATACATTGTGCATAGTCAGGAATGTACGTTCTGCCAAATTGAACAAAACCAAGTAAAGACTGTAGATTCTTCAGTGTGTTAGGTGGGTGAAGTTGTGCACATTTCTCTAGAAAGTGCAGGGCCAGGCTCTTCCGCTCATTTGATAGCTTGTATCCCAGGAACAGTATGCTGATAAGGCTATTTTAGTTTTTCTAAAATTTAATTGGTAGCCAAGGGCTGCAAATCCTAAGACCAAACCGATCGACCTTCGCAAGATGAATGTTGAGGTCGTCATCTGTGAGATAGATGTAATCGATGTAGGACAATACCTTGGGTTCTATATCATGCAATATTGATATTACTCTGGCTTAGAACAACCCTGGGCTGTTCTTGTAGCCTTGGGGCAAATGGCAGAAGCATTTCTGTAGGCCAAATGAGAATGCACTCAGGTCCCGACTTTCATGTGCTAAATTCTGGCAGAAAAACCAGTTGGAAATGTCCAACGTTGTTTTGTATTTTTTACACACTGTATTGTTAATTAGTGCTGTGCTATGCGAGTTTGGTATAACATATGTATGTGTATGACTGTTCAAATGTCTGTAATCTAAGACTATTCTATAAGAATGGTTGGGTTTTCCAACAGGGAATAACGGGTAATTCATCGCAGAGACGCAGGGCTCAATTACTCCCGGTACTCAAGCTGAGTGAGGATCTCCCTCACTTGAGCTTTTGGTTTGTGTTTAACAGATATTGTAGCTGAGGTTAGGGTGTAGACCTCATAGGTATTACATGACAAGGAGAATCTTTGTCCCAACCTACATGATTGCAGTACAAAACACAGGTGCCTGCGCCAAAGCACAGTTGACAGCGTAGGCTAGTTTTACCACCCCCAGAACAAGGTCAGAGAAAAAGGCAAAATTACATCTTCCCCATGTAGGACCTTATGGACTTGCTCTGGTGGCCAGTCCCTTACAGCCAGCAGGATTTTGCAATTAGGTTCATCCCAAAATATCACACCAATGGTACGCTCAACAACTCCTTCAATTTGGATATTTAAATCATAAACCCTGTCAGGTGGGAGAACGCGGCCGTCTGCAGTCTCAACTGCAATGAAATCGCTAGTTACTGTCACATTCAGATGATCTTTAAGACTCTGGCAACATATTGTGCCATCTACTGCACTGTCTAATAGTGTCACTGCCCATGTCTTGTTATTCAGCAAAGTTCTCCAATGTACTGGCATCTTTAATCGACAGTGCTGCCACCTTTTTCCTTTTAAGCTGTGGCTTTCTACACTCTGATTTCATCTATCATTCAATAGCTTTTGTCTATCCCAGCACTTCTTAGAAACTTCCTGTGCTTGTTTACTACCTTCCTTAGGGGTGGTACTCTGTATTTCAAGCTTCTTTGGCTTGGCTCCCAAACTATCCCGTCCTGTACTGGAATAGGTGTTGAAAATAATTTTCAGTAGCTCTTTCTCCCGGTCCTAATGTGGAATCTTTCAGAGGCACTACTTCCCCTTTGATATTACTGAGTATTATTGCAGAGACTGCATCAAAGTTATGCATTAATGTCATCCCCAAATCCAGGGCTGGTGCAGCCCTGTGCTTATTATGTATTTGTTTAAACACTTCGGGTAAATTGGCAAGTGTTGGGTGTACCATGTGTGGTAGTATAAATCGCAGTGAAGACTGTACCCCATGTGGCGCAGTCATTGCCCGAGGGAACCATCCCGGTATTTTCTCTCATTCTGTGGGTACCTTACACATGACAGTATGTATTGTTTGTGGATTAATCCCAGTAGCCAATTGACATCCAGCAGGTGCTCGTAGAGCTGGACGCGCTGGTGTAGTGTTCAACGTTCGCATTACAAACTGAACAAGTCGTCTGTAGAGTATTACTAGTTCAAGAGATAAGTTTTGCAGGCCTGCTGTCTGCATAGTTTGTATACCTAGGTGAGTTTTGTATGTGTCAAACATAGACCACGTTGGTATATCTCACAGGTTGAATTACATGTGCTAGGGTGCCTTTAAACCAGTTATGGTGTTCTTGATAAGTAATCGGAATCTCAAGATACTGGTATGCTTGGTACCGTTTAGGTGCGTTTGCAATTCTGTATGTGTGGAATGTAAATGATCTTTGGTCTTCCTCAGGAAAGGTGACCCAAGAATAGAATGTTTATGTTTGGTAAGCCTCACTAGCTTCTACTATGAATGTGACATCCCTGCCCTTATCTGTTAAGCCATGCACTAATAAGTGTAGTGTTAATACTTATCTAGCATTTTCAGGAAAGTTTATGGCATTAGCTCTATTGTAGAATGGGTATAAGAGATGGAACACCAAAGGGGGAGTAAAGTCCTTTTAAAAGTTTGAGCTCAAACAACCTACAGCACAAATAAGTAGTCCCTGTTCACCTGTTCATCTGAGGAGGCTCTTCCCCAAGACCACGGACGCATCCGTATAATGGTACTTAGGGTACCTGTTGTATGTGTGTGGGAAAGTACCATCTTGCCTGGAATGTTACCCACATTTTTACTGTATGTATGTTTGTTTTTGCCTGTGTCACTGGGCTCCTGCTAGCCAGGACCCCAGTGCTCATAAAGTGTACCATATATGTGTTCCATGTGTGGTGCCTAACTGTATCACTGAGGCTCTGCTAACCAGAACCTCAGTGTTTATGCTCTCTCTGCTTTAAAAATTGTCACTGCAGGCTAATGACTAATTTGACCAATTCTGATTGGCACACTGGAACACCCTTATAATTCCCTAGTATATGGTACCTAGGTACCCAGGGTATTGGGGTTCCAGGAGATCCCTATGGGCTGCAGCATTTCTTTTGCCACCCATCGGGAGCTCAGACAATTCTTACACAGGACTGCCACTGCAGCCTGAATGAAATAACATCCACGTTATTTCACAGCCATTTTACACTGCACTTAAGTAAGTTATAATAGCCTATATCTAACCGTCACTTAGTGAAGGTTAGGTGCAAAGTTACTTAGTGTGAGGGCACCCTGGCACTAGCCAAGGTGCCCCCACATTGTTCAGGGCAATTTCCCCGGACTTTGTGAGTGCGGGAACACCAGCACACACGTGCACTACATATAGGTCAATACCTATATGTAGCGTCACAATGGTAACTCCGAACTTGGCCATGTAACATGTGTAGGATCATGGAATTGTCACTATTCTACCATTCTGGTATTGGGGTGACAATTCCATGCATGCCCTGGGCTCCAGCATAGAACCCGGGTACTGCCAAACTATCTTTCTGGGGTTTTCTCTGCAGCTACCGCTGCTGCCAACCTTCAGACAGGTTTCTCCCCACCTGGGGCCTGGACAGCCCAGTCCCAGGAAGGCAGAACAAAGGATTTCCTCTGAAAGAGGGTGTTACATCCTCTCCCTTTGGAAATAGGTGTGAAGGGCCTGAGAGGAGTTGACCCTCCTGGCATCTGGAAATGCTTTGAAGGGCACAGATGGTGCCCTCCTTGCATAAGCCAGTCTACACCCGTTCAGGGATCCCCCCAGCCCTGCTGTGGTGCGAAACTGGACAAAGGAAAGGGGAGTGATCACTCCCCTGACCAGCACCTCCCCAGGGGAGGTGGGCAGAGCTCCTCCAGTGTGTCCCAGACCTCTGCCATCTTGGATGCAGAGGTGTGAGGGCACAATGGACACCTCTGAGTGGCCAGTGCCAGCAGGTGACATCAGAGACCGCTCCTGATAGGTGCTTACCTTTCTCTGTAGCCAATCTGCCTCTGAGGGCTATTTAGGGTGTCTCCTGTAGGTATCTCACCAGATAACGAATGCAAGAGTTCATCAGAGTTCCTCTGCACTTCCCTCTTTGACTTCTGCCAAGGATCGACCGCTGACTGCTCCAGGACACCTGCAAAACCGCAACAAAGTAGCAAGAAGACTACCAGTAACATTGTATCGCCTCATCCTGCCGGCTTTCTTGACTGTTTCCTGGTGGTGCATGCTCTGAGGGCTGTCTGCCTTCAACCTGCACAGGAAGCGAAGAAGAAATCTCCAATGGGTCGATGGAATATTCCCCCACCTAACGCAGGCACCAAACTTCTGCATCACCGGTCCTCTGGGTCCCCTCTCATCTTGACGAGCGTGGTCCCTGGAACACAGGAGCTAGATCCAAGTGTCCCCGACAGTCCAGTGGCCCTTCTGTCCAAATTTGGTGGAGGTAAGTCCTTGCCTTCCCACGCCAGACAGTAATCCTGTGTACTGCATGAACTGCAGCTGCTTGGGCTTCTGTGCACTTTTGTAAGACTTCCTTCATGCACAGCCTAGCCCAGGTCCCCAGCATTCTGTCATGCATTGCCCAACTCGTTGAGTTGGACTCCGACTTCGTGGGACTCCCTTTTGTTGTGCTGAGTTGACCGTTGTGCTTAGATATTCTGAATCCCTGTTCAGGTGCTTCTGTGGGTGCTGCCTGCTTCTGCATGGGCCCTCAGTGTTGCTGAGTGCCCCCTGTGTCTCCTCCTCCAAGGGGCGACCTCCTGGTCCTTCCTGGGCCCTGGCAGCACCCAAAATCCTTAACCGCAACTCTTGCAGCTAGCAAAGCTTGTTTGCTGTCTTTCTGTGTGGAAACAACTCTGCATCCTCCAACACACTGTGGGACATCTTCTGACCAAAGGAGAAGATCCTGGCTCCTTCCGTTGTTGCAGAATCTTTGGCTTCTTCCACCCAGAGGCAGCCCTTTTGCACCTTCATGCAGGGTTTAGTGGGCTCCTGCCCCCCCCAACACTTGCGTGACTCTTTGACTTGGTCCCCTTCCTTTGCAGGACCTCAGGTCCAGGAATCCGTCTTCAGGGCTTTGCAGTCAGTTGTTATCTTTGCCGAATCCCCTATATCGACTTTACTCTCTTTTTGGGATAGTAGGGTAACTTTACTCCTACTTTTCAGGGTCTTGGGGGCGGTATCTTGGACACTCTTAGGGGCATATTTATACTCTGTTTGCGCCGGATTTGCGTCGTTTTTTTTTACGCACATTCGGCGCAAACACTGCCCTATATTTATACTTTGACATCCAACGCAGTGGGCGTCAAAGTTCCACCATGTGCGCCATTTTTTAGAAGGGGGAACCAGCCTTGCGTTAATGATATGCAAGGTAGGCGTTCCCTTCTAAAAAATGACTCCCAGGCCTGTGCGCCATATTTAAACTTCCGTGCAAAAATGACGCACGGGAGTGGGCGGGTAAAAAAAAATGACGTCCAGCCGCGTTTGCGTCATTTTTTAACGCCTGCTCAGGGCAGGCGTTAAGGGACCTGTGGGCTCGGAAGGAGCCCAGAGGTGCCCTCCCATGTCCCCAGGGACACCCCCTGTCTTCCTTGCCCACCCCAGGAGGATGCCCAAGGATGGAGGGACCCACCCCAGGGACATTAAGGTAAGTGCAGGTAAGTATATTTTTCCGTAAATTTTTTGTGGCATAGGGGGGCCTGATTTGTGCCCCCCTACATGCCACTATGCCCAATGACCATGCCCAGGGGGGCATGACTCCTGTCTGTGCTTAGACAGGAGTCATTTCAATGGGGGTTGGGAGTAAAAAAAAATGGCGCAAATCGGGTTGAGGCAGACCGACTTGCCCCATTTTTTGACGCCCAAGCTCCATTTTCCCCTACGCCGGCGCTGCCTGGTGTGAGTCTTTTTTTTTTACGCACACCAGTCCGCAGCGCCGGCTAACGTCATTCAATAAATAAGGCGCCCGCATGGCGCTTTGGAATGGCGTTAGCCGGAGTTACATTTTTTGACGTACAACTGCGTTGGCGCAGTTGTGCGTCAAAAAGTATAAATATGGCCCCTAGTGTTTTCTTACACTCCCAGTGACCCTCTACACACTACACTAGGCCTGGGGTCCATTCGTGGTTCGCATTCCACTTTTGGAGTATATGGTTTGTGTTGCCCCTAGGCTTATTGTCTCCTATTGCATTCTGTTGTGTTCTACAGTGTTTGCACTACTTTTCTAACAGTTTACTTACCTGATTTGGTTTGTGTGTATATTTTGTGTATATTACTTACCTCCTAAGGGAGTATATCCTCTAAGATACTTTTGACATATTGTCATATCTTAAGATATAGGTGGTCATTCTGACCTCGGCGGTAAAAGGCGCCTACCGCCGGTCAGAAATCCTCCATAATCCCGCCGCGGTCGCGGAAACCCGCCACGGTCATTCTGACCCGCAGAAGGCAAACCTCCGAAAATCCGACCGCCACAACAGACCGCCAGACCAGCGGTCGGCGGAAAGGTGGAGGTGACCAAACCTCCACCGTCACGCCAACAGAAATACGCCCATGCCATTACGACCCACGAATCCACGCGGCGGTCATTCAAACGCGGTATTCCATTGGCGGGACACACCGGCGCGGTCAGAATACACACAAACGAACAAAACTCAGCCTCATTGGACGATTTGAATCCCACACACCTGATACACATACACACACCACTCCCACACACGCAATACAATATAAAACACACACCCACATCACCCACAAACCCCTACGCTTAAAAATTCGTAAAGAAGACAAGAGCGAGACACCAGCATCCAAAACATAACAGCCACAGCCACTCAACACCATCACCCACACACTATCCACACACAAAACAACACACACCACCACACTCAACTCACTTAAATACACATACTCCACCCCACACATCATACACACCACCCCATGGCACCCCAAAGACAACCCCGCTTCACAGACGAAGAACTCAGGGTCATGGTGGAGGAAATCGTTCGGGTAGAGCCCCAGCTGTTCGGCACAGAGATACAATACACCAGCATTGCCCGGAGGACGGAGCTATGGCAGAGGATTGTCGACAGGGTGAACGCAGTGGGACAGCACCCCAGAAATCGGGAAGACATCAGGAAGCAATGGAACGACCTACGGGGGAAGGTGCGTTCCATGGTATCCAGGCACAACATCGCCGTGCAGAAGACTGGCGGAGGACCCCCACCTCAACCCCCACAATTCACATCATGAGAGGAGGAAGTCTTGAACATCCTGCATCCTGACGGCCTCGCAGGAGTCGGCGGAGGAATGGATACTGGTAAGTTGAAGCTTAAATACTGCTTCCCCCCCACCTGCATGCCAAATCAGACCCCAACCCTCACCCCCATCCTCGAACCCCACCCTCACCCCCACCCCCATCCTCACCCCCACCCTCACCCCCACCACCATCCTCACCCCCACCACCATCCTCACCCCCACCCCCAGCACACCTATTCCCCACCAATGTCTCACCATCACAACCCACACATCCCAAAACCTAGGCCTGCATGCGTCCACTAAGCATGGACACCCATCACCAAAGCATGCCCAATGCATATACACATCCCCCCCACAAGCCACCCTCACCAAAGCCCCCACACACGAATGCCAGCACTTGGGGACACGAGAACCCACAGATACACCCATATGCCACACATTGAAACTATAACCATACCTCTATACCCCTGCAGGACCCGACCGTCAACACACCGCGGCGGAGGGGCCAGAATTATCCACACCCCCCACCCAAGAGGCCGTCAGCGATGACAGCAGCTCTGTCGATCTGGACACCGATGACCAGCCCGGACCATCGGGGACCTCTGGACAGTCGGTTCCCCTCACACAGGCACAGGCCACTACAGACCCTAACCCCTCTGGGAACACCAGCACAGCTCCCACCCAGCGGGTCCATGCCTCTGTCTCCAGGGCGCGTCAATCTGCAGTGTGTCTACCACTACAGGGCACCCAGGATAACCCACCACCCCAACAACAACAGGGACCTGGGGGCAGTGGTAGTGGGCACACCGGCCAGGGGGCAGAGGCCCAGGGAAACAGGGCAACTCGGCGGGCAGCTGTGCGACAGGGGGGGGAGGAGAGGCCCAGGGAACCCACTCTCCACGAGGTCCTCACCACCATCATGGGAGCATACAACCGCTCCCAGGAGACGATGACGACGGTACTGGCCCGGTTCCAGGAGATCCAGGTGCTGCAGGAGGAACACTATCAGGGGTACAGGGAGGACATCAGAGCCATCAACACCACCCTGGTTACCATGGTAGGGCTGCTGCAGGACCTCGTAAACAGCAGGGCGGACACTGAACAACACCCAAGGGCCCCTGCCACTAGCCTGGACCAAGAACAGCCATCCACCTCCGCCGGCGCTAGTGGACAGGAGGCCCCCGCACAGCAGCAGCCCACCAGACCCCCACCTCCTGCAGGAGAAGAACCACCCCGCAAGAGGGCCCTGAGATCTCGCAAGAAGACAGAGTAGGATGTCAAGACCCCCGCCAGCAAAGGATACCACCTGATGTCATCCCACTGTCCCACATTGTCACCCTGTCCATCCTTGAACTGCCCATGCTCCATCTCTCCACAGGCCTCTGGACAATGCACCTGTGTGACTGTTACTCTGGACTCTGCCATGGACATTCCTTCACCATAGCCCCCACCCACTTGAAACCACCCATCCCATTTTGAGCACTTCAATAAACACCTATTTTGCACCAAAATATCAGGAGTCTGGCTGTGATTTCAATAGATTGTAATTGACATGACAGTGCAAATATGTCCTTGTACATGGTGAAGTCAACAAACAGCTGCCACAAAGCTGTAGTCCATGGGGAAACGAAGCACAGGACTCGTAGTGGGGACCCCAGATCTGAAATAGGGAGGGAAAAGCCAAAACTCAGTCATCATACACTGGGGCAAATAGACAGGCAGCAGAGATGCTGCAGAGTAGTTAACATTTACTAAATTATCTTTGAAATGTTACCTGTGTCCTATTGGAAGTACTGTTCAATGATTCTGTCCCTGTTGTCTGTTTCAGCCCCGTCGTCTTCCTCCTCGTCACTCTCCTCAGGTTCCACCGCTGCCACAACACCACCGTCTCGACCATTCTCCTGCAGGAAAGGCACCTGGCGGCGCAAAGCCAGGTTGTGAAGCATGCAGCAGGCCACGATGATGTGACACACCTTCTTAGGTGAGTACATTAGGGATCCACCGGTCATATGCAGGCACCTAAACCTGGCCTTTAGGAGGCCAAAGGTGCGTTCGATCACCCTCCTAGTACGCCCATGGGCCTCATTGTACCGTTCCTCTGCCCTGGTCCGGGGATTCCTTACTGGGGTCAGTAGCCACGACAGGTTGGGGTACCCAGAGTCCCCCACTAGCCATACACGGTGTCTCTGTAGCTGTTCCATCACGTAAGGGATGCTGCTATTCCTGAGGATGTAGGCGTCATGCACTGACCCTGGGAATTTGGCATTTACATGCGAGATGTACTGGTCAGCCAAACACACCACCTGGATGTTCATTGAATGGTAATTTTTTCTGTTCCTGTACACCTGCTCCCTGTCTCTTGGGGGAACCAAAGCCACATGGGTCCCATCAATGGCACCAATTACGTTGGGAATATGTCCAAGGGCGTAGAAATCACCCTTCACTGTAGCCAATTCGCCCACCTCAGGGAAAATGATGTAGTTCCTCACGGATTTCATCAGGGCAGACAACACTCTGGATAACACCTTCGAAAACATGGGCTGAGACATCCCGGAAGCAATTCCCACGGTTGTCTGAAATGACCCACTTGCCAAGAAATGTAGTACTGACATGACCTGCACCAGAGGGGGAATCCCTGTGGGTTGGCGGATGGGGGACATCAGGTCGGGCTCCAGCTGGGCACACAGTTCATGGATAGTGGCACGGTTAAGACGGTAGGTCAGGATAATGTGGCGTTCTTCCATTGTCGACAGGTCCACCAGCGGTCGGTACACGGGAGGATTCATCCGTCTCCTCGCCCAACCCAGCGGACGGTGCCTAGGAAGGACAACATGGAGCACACAGTCAGGCAACCCACAGGTACGTACTCACAGCTAGCACAGTATACGATTCTCTATGCAGTGAATGGTGTGTCTGAGTGGCTATGCAAGGCCTAGGCCTGTGTGACGCAGTTGAAATTGAGCCATGTGGGCCCTGGAAATGGCGGCTGCCTGACCTGTGAAGTGTGACAATGGGATGTGAGGTCAATGCGCTGGCGTGGCACACCGCGGCGGGCGGCGGGCGAAGACCGCGGCGCGAAGCCGCATTGGTTAACATTGAAGCCTATGGGTTTCAGGAGCCAATGGCGAAGGGCGCCGGCGGACGTGACCGCCATTTTCTATCTACTTATCCACTTGCGACTTGAACTTTCACAGGAGAGGACCTATACTGCAAGTGTTGCTGTGACCTCGGTCTGGAAGGGACAATGGCTGCTGCGACTGGGGAAAGGGCCCCTGCCTTCACTGGAGAGGAGTTGGAGAAACTTGTGGATGGGGTCCTCCCCCAGTATGCGCTACTCTACGGTCCTCCAGACCAACAAGTGAGTTTAATTCAATATGGATTTGGGGCCACTGGCTGGCTTGGGGGCCTGGCGGGGATGGGGGGCATGTTGGGGCTGGCGGGGGGCCTGGCGGGGGGCCTGGCGGGGATGGGGGGCATGTTGGGCATGGCGGGGGGCATGGCGGGGGGCCTGGCGGGGATGGGGGGCATGTTGGGCATGGCGTGGGGCATGGCGGGGATGGGGGGCATGTTGGGCATGGCGGGGGGCCTGGCGGGGATGGGGGGCATGTTGGGCATGGCGGGGGGCATGGCGGGGGGCCTGGCGGGGATGGGGGGCATGTTGGGCATGGCGGGGGGCATGGCGGGGATGGGGGGCATGTTGGGCATGGCGGGGGGCATGGCGGGGGGCATGGCGGGGGGCCTGGCGGGGATGGGGGGCATGTTGGGCATGGCGGGGGGCATGGCGGAGATGGGGGGCATGTTGGGCATGGCGGGGGGCCTGGCGGGGATGGGGGGCATGTTGGGCATGGCGGGGGGCATGGCGGGGGGCCTGGCGGGGATGGGGGGCATGTTGGGCATGGCGGGGGGCATGGCGGGGATGGGGGGCATGTTGGGCATGGCGGGGGGCCTGGCGGGGATGGGGGGCATGTTGGGCATGGCGGGGGGCCTGGCGGGGATGGGGGGCATGTTGGGCATGGCGGGGGGCCTGGCGGGGATGGGGGGCGTTGGGCCACTGGAAAGGAAAATGCTGAGAAACTTGAACGTGGTATTTCTCCCTCCCTGTACGTGTCACATAGGTCCGCGCCCATGAGAAGATCGGGATTTGGCGTGCCATCGCCAAGGAAGTCCGGGCCCTGGGGGTCCACCATCGACGGGGCACCCACTGCCGCAAGAGGTGGGAGGACATCCGCCGCGGGACCAAGAAGACCGCCGAGTCTCTGCTGGGGATGGCCTCCCAACGTAGGCGGGGTGCCTGCCGTCAACTGAGCCCCCTGATGTTCCGGATCCTGGCGGTGGCCTACCCTGAATTGGATGGGCGCGTGAGGGCAGCACAGCAGACACAAGGGGGTGAGTACAAGCATTATCTACTCTGTTGTCGCGCAGTGGAGGTGTCTGGGTGGGGGAGGAGGGCTGGGGGTCCCCCTAGGCCAGGGCGATATCTGTAGGCTGGGCACCCCCGTAAGCCCCTGTGTCCCCAGCCACCACCCTCAGTAGTTTGTCAGTACAGCCATCCCTGGGCCGTGTCATCCATGGGTGCAGTTGTCAACTCTAGGCGTGTAGGCCATGTTCCACGGAATGCGTAGCGTACCCCAAGTGCGCAACTTAGTGCAGGGGGCATCTGTGTCTGTCATGTCCGCTAACTGTACCGGAGATCCATGTACTCAATATCCCTTTATTTCTCTCTCCCCCCCCCTTTTTGTTTGTCTTTCTGTGCTTGTGTGCATCAGCATCATCAGGCGGAGGAGAAGTGGCATCGGGGCAGGAGGGAGCTGCATCTCACATGGCCCAGGAGGGCCATGCCACAGAGTCAGACTGGACCAGTGAGACGGAGGGCGAGGGGAGCTCCACGACGGGGACGACTGGAGCCTGCAGCGACACGGACACGTCCTCGGAAGGGGGCTCCCTTGCGGGGGTGGCACCATCCGTGCCCCCCGCCATTACAGGTACAGCCGCCACCCAGCGCACCATCTCCGCCCTCCCAGCAGCCCCTCAGCGTTCGCCCCGTGCCCGCTCTGCCAGGAAGCCGGGCATCTCCTTCGCCCCAGGCACCTCAGGCCCTGCCCCTGTTACCCCCGCTGCCCTCAGTGAAGAGGTCATTGACCTCCTCCGAACGCTCATTGTTGGGCAGACTACCCTTTTGAATGCCATCCAGGGGGTGGAGAGGGAGGTTCATCGCAGCAATGCGTACCTGGAGGGCATTCATTCGGGTCAGGCTGCCCATCAGCGATCGTTCCAGGCTCTGGCCTCAGCACTGACGGCAGCCATTGTCCCTGTCTCCTGCCTGCCTCTACTAACTCCCTCCTCCCAGTCTCCTGTTCCTCTGCCTGTCCCACCCACACCATCAGACCAGCCTGCACACACCTCAACACCCAAGAGAAGCTCATCCAAACATAAGCACCACAGATCACGCAGACATTCACACACGCAACATTCCGATGCAGACATGCCAACAGTCACTACCACCTCTGTGACCCCCACCTCCTCGTCTCCCTCCTCCCTCCCTGTGACGTCTACACTCACACCTCCATTCACCTCACCATCAGCCAGTGTTTCCATCACCAGCACACCCTCCACTCCAGTCCGCACACGTGCAGTCACCACCCCCACTGCCATTTACACGTCCCCTGTGTCCTCTCCCACTGTGTCTGTCACCCCCTCTTCCACACCACACAAACGCAGCCACCCACCCACCCAACAGCCATCCACCTCACGACAGCCTATCCCTCCTGCACCTGCACCCAAAGACAGCAAACGTGACTCACCTACAACCACATCCTCTCCCTCCACTCCCATTCCCACTGTACCTACCACTCTCCATTGTCCCAAGAAGCTCTTCCTCGCCACTACTAACTTCTTTCCTGACCCTGAGCCCCCCCCTCCTTCTCGTCGGGGTAAGAAGAGCACCTCAGCCACCACCAGCCCTGCAGCCCCCTTGACAAGGGTGCAGGGGTATTGGAGCCCGCCAGCCCGCATGTCTGGATCTTCGCCCAGCAGCAAGGGGACAGCCAGCCCACCCCCTGGGAAGAGGAGCAGAAGGCGGAAGGGGCGCCGCAGGAGCCCGCCTTCTACATCCCCCCCGGACACCACCCAGAGACAGTCACCAGCCACAGCTCCAAAGGGAGGAAAGGGCCACAGGCCGACGACTAAGGAGGGCAAGGGCAGCAAGTTGGAGAGGTCAGGCAGCAGGCCTGCTGCCCAGGAGGAGCCCACAACCCCCATAGCCGCTGCCCCGGGAGGAACCGGCACAGCTGCCCCGGGAGAGCCCACCACCCCCATAGCCGCTGCCCAGGGAGGACCCAGCCCAGCTGGCCAGGAGGGCCCCACCACCCACAGCCCAGGTGGGCAGTGAAGGAGCACCATCCCCGCTGCCCAGGAGGGCACCACCAGGCAATTAGCAGTTGGCCATAGACCGTCCGCCGTCTCAAGAACCGCTGAACTGGGCCCCGCCGTCTCAAGAACCGCTGAACTGGGCCCTTCAAGGCAAGAACCGCTGAACTGGGTCCCGCCGTCTCAAGAACCGCTGAACTGGGCCCCGCCGTCTCAAGAACCGCTGAACTGGGCCCCGCCGTCTCAAGAACCGCTGAACTGGGCCCTTCAAGGCAAGAAGCGCTGAACTGGGCCCCGCCGTCTCAAGAACCGCTGAACTGGGCCCCGCCGTCTCAAGAACCGCTGAACTGGGCCCTTCAAGGCAAGAACCGCTGAACTGGGCCCCGCCGTCTCAAGAACCGCTGAACTGGGCCCCGCCATCTCAAGAACCGCTGAACTGGGCCCCGCCGTCTCAAGAACCGCTGAACTGGGCCCCGCCGTCTCAAGAACCGCTGAACTGGGCCCCGCCGTCTCAAGAACCGCTGAACTGGGCCCTTCAAGGCAAGAAGCGCTGAACTGGGCCCCGCCGTCTCAAGAACCGCTGAACTGGGCCCCGCCGTCTCAAGAACCGCTGAACTGGGCCCCGCCGTCTCAAGAACCGCTGAACTGGGCCCTTCAAGGCAAGAAGCGCTGAACTGGGCCCAGCCGTCTCAAGAACCGCTGAACTGGGCCCCGCCGTCTCAAGAACCGCTGAACTGGGCCCTTCAAGGCAAGAAGCGCTGAACTGGGCCCCGCCGTCTCAAGAACCGCTGAACTGGGCCCGCCGTCTCAAGAACCGCTGAACTGGGCCCCGCCGTCTCAAGAACCGCTGAACTGGGCCCTTCAAGGCAAGAAGCGCTGAACTGGGCCCCGCCGTCTCAAGAACCGCTGAACTGGGCCCCGCCGTCTCAAGAACCGCTGAACTGGGCCCTTCAAGGCAAGAACCGCTGAACTGGGCCCCGCCGTCTCAAGAACCGCTGAACTGGGCCCCGCCGTCTCAAGAACCGCTGAACTGGGCCCCGCCGTCTCAAGAACCGCTGAACTGGGCCCTTCAGGGCAAGAACCGCTGGCCCTTTGGCAGACGTGGCAGGGCAGGATCTATCTCGGGCAGGGCTGCAGGATGTCCTCTGGCCAACTTGCCTCCTCCAGTGGCAGTGGGGTCTGTTATGGACTGTATGGACTGTGGCTTTGCTCTCCCCAGGATGGCCCAGTGGGCAGGCCACCCACTGTATGGACTGTATGGACTGTGGCTTTGCTCTCCCCAGGATGGCCCAGTGGGCAGGCCACCCACTGTATGGACTGTTTGGACTGTGGCTTTGCTCTCCCCAGGATGGCCCAGTGGGCAGGCCACCCACTGTATGGACTGTATGGACTGTGGCTTTGCTCTCCCCAGGATGGCCCAGTGGGCAGGCCACCCACTGTATGGACTGTTTGGACTGTGGCTTTGCTCTCCCCAGGATGGCCCAGTGGGCAGGCCACCCACTGTATGGACTGTTTGGACTGTGGCTTTGCTCTCCCCAGGATGGCCCAGTGGGCAGGCCACCCACTGTATGGACTGTATGGACTGTGGCTTTGCTCTCCCCAGGATGGCCCAGTGGGCAGGCCACCCACTGTATGGACTGTATGGACTGTGGCTTTGCTCTCCCCAGGATGGCCCAGTGGGCAGGCCACCCACTGTATGGACTGTATGGACTGTGGCTTTGCTCTCCCCAGGATGGCCCAGTGGGCAGGCCACCCACTGTATGGACTGTATGGACTGTGGCTTTGCTCTCCCCAGGATGGCCCAGTGGGCAGGCCACCCACTGTATGGACTGTATGGACTGTGGCTTTGCTCTCCCCAGGATGGACCAGTGGGCAGGCCACCCACTGTATGGACTGTTTGGACTGTGGCTTTGCTCTCCCCAGGATCGCCCAGTGGGCAGGCCACCCACTGTATGGACTGTTTGGACTGTGGCTTTGCTCTCCCCAGGATGGCCCAGTGGGCAGGCCACCCACTGTATGGACTGTATGGACTGTGGCTTTGCTCTCCCCAGGATGGCCCAGTGGGCAGGCCACCCACTGTATGGACTGTTTGGACTGTGGCTTTGCTCTCCCCAGGATGGCCCAGTGGGCAGGCCACCCACTGTATGGACTGTATGGACTGTGGCTTTGCTCTCCCCAGGATGGCCCAGTGGGCAGGCCACCCACTGTATGGACTGTTTGGACTGTGGCTTTGCTCTCCCCAGGATGGGCCAGTGGTCATGGAGTCCCCTCGTGGATCTGGCGTCGTGTACTCAAGTGGCTGAGGTGCCCCCCCTTCCCTTCCCCCTGAGGTGCCTGTCCTATTTTCTTTCTGATGCCCCTGCAGTGTTCTCTCCGTGGAGTTCTTGTCGTGGGACTGGGCCTTGCCCCTTTGCACAGGACCCCTGTGATCCACGGACAGTGGTTGGACTACATTTAGTAGCTGTATATATTTTGTACATAGTTTATTTATTTATTGGGATTAATGGTGTACATATTTCAATATATCTGCCCGTTTATGATCTCTTCTTTTGGTCTTTGCATTATTTCGGAAGGGGGTGGTTTGTGGGTTGTGACAGTGATCTGTGGGAATGCATTGATGTGTGTGTTGTAGTGGGTGTGGGTGGGTGGGTGTGTGCCGGTAATCTTTTCCCTCCCCTGTGTCGTAGGTGCCGTACTCACCGATGTCTTCCGCGCCGCCGGGCGTGCTCCTGGTATATGAGGAGGAATAGGAGTGCGGGGATGACCTGCAACTCTGGCTCCATACTGCCGGAATCTCGCGTGGAGTGCGTAGAGGTGAGCGTTTTCCCGTTCGTAGTCTGTTTCCGCCGTGTTCTTATCGGCGGTGCTCCCGCCCCGGAAAAGGTGGCAGATTGGTGGGTCGTAATAGGGTGGGCGGTACTTTGTCTGCCGCCGGGCTGTTTGCGGGAACCGCCGCGCTGTTTGTTTGTACCGCTGTGGCGGTCGGAGTGTTAAGTTGGCGGGCTGTGTTGGCGGTTCCCGCCAGGGTCAGAATTGCATATTTTAGACCGCCGGCCTGTTGGCGGCTTGGCCGCCGCTTTATCACCGACCGCCAGGGTCAGAATGAGGGCCATAGTGTTAAGTGATATAAGTGGTATAGTAGGAGCTTTGCATGTCTCCTAGTTCAGCCTAAGCTGCTCTGCTATAGCTACCTCTATCAGCCTAAGCTGCTAGAACACTTCTAATCTACTAATAGGGGGTAACTGGACCTGGCACAAGGTGTAAGTACCACAAGGTACCCACTAGAAGCCAGGCCAGCCTCCCACAATATGAGACAGTGATCATCAGGTATCCATAAATTAGTGCCTAAACACCATTGTGGCTGGCACTATGTCGTAGTTTGACTCTTGCTCTAGGCAAGACTGCTGGTTGAAGGATGACAGTACTTATGTTTGTAGGTGACTATGGCAATCCTACAACAAATTGCAACTGTCATCTCAACCCTCCCAGCTCACAAGCAGCACCTCACCAAAAATACAAACAGTAAAAGGCGATTTGTGGCTGCCTTTATGCATGGACTCAAGAGTGTCACATCTCAGGGCGTATCGTGGTTAAACTGAGATTACCCCTTTCTCACATGAACAACATGTCTCAATCAAACACAGGCAATGAAGAAGATGCCGTAAAGTTTCAATAGGTTTATTTTTAGAAAATCTGCAATCTGCGATAAGTTGCATGGTCTGCAATGATTAGGATAATGACCATTGCAAGAAACAGAATTGTACAGACAAGAGTCATTAACACAAAGACCCCCACCATTTTGCAATAACATGTAATGACATAAAGTATGAGATATGTCCTAATACCCTAGCATAATGAGCCTAACCTCTAACCTAAAAGAGAGCTAGGTATGTTAAACCTAATTTTCCAATGCCATGTCCATGATAAGAGCCCCCCAACCCTCGTTACCTTGGAATGAGGTCTCTAGCTCAGACTCCGTAGGCACACGAAGACTGGGTCAGCGTCAAGGAGAGGTGCAGCATCGATAGCAGCGATGGCCTCTGGTCTGAATTCCTCTGACTATCTGTTTAAGTGAGGAGTATTTATACATATCTGCTTGGACCCCTGACATAGCTCTGTTCCCAAACAATAGATAACAAGACATGCTTGAGACAGTAATTTACGCAAACAATTCCATTGAAAACATGAAGAGGGAAAGTACCTAATGTGAACACCTACAATTTGTTTATCTTTGTCGCTTAATATTGACGCCTTAGCGCAGTGGCACTGATAACACAAACTGAAACATGGTCCCAACTAAAAACAGGGCATCCATTTAGAAAGATTTAATAAAATAAATGTGCTAAAACAGAGCAAGCTAAGTAGGGTAAAAGTCCCTAGGTGATGGGGCGCACGGCTGGAAGCCAAAGGCTAAGCTAACAACTGTATTTCATTAAAACAAACTAGGATCACTACAGAGCAATATTTAGAAATAGGCTATCAACATTTTGAAAGTCAGATAATCTAGAGAGACACATTTTTAGTATCCTTACAATACCCAGGAGGCACACAAAAGTGTCAGGGTCAGAAGCATCTTGCTGTAACACAGGCAGAACTGTTTCTTTGTCCTGAGTAATGCTGAATTGATTTTGGACAAAAACTTAGGATTCAGAGGCAGAACCAATTTGTTGCCAAATATTCTCAAATATAGGTGATGACACACTAGATGATTTAGCTCTCCCAATCACCTCACAGTGGTGATAGCCACCAAAAAGAAAACCTTTACAGTGAGATGTTTTGAAGATACTTCCTCTAAAGGTTCATACAGGTAGTTCTGAAGGTGAGAGAGGACCAAAGGGCGATCCCATGAATAAAAAGAGTCACCAGGCCTAGGTCTTAAAATCTGAAAACCCCAGACCCGAGAACCACTGAAGTGTAAGGGTTAGAAATGAGACACCTTTCTCAAACCCCTGCTAAAGAAACTGTAAAATCTCAGTAGGGGCAGCAGAAATTAGTGAAATAGACCTCAGCAGGCCCCATCTATCAAACAAACTCCAATAATGCTTATAGGGTCTATTAGGGGATGATCTCCTAGACGACTGTAGGGAACAGGAAACTGATAGAGTCACTAATTCAGAAGGCTTCCCCCCCTTAACTTTTCAAACCTACAGTTTTATCATGAACAACACTAGCACTGGATGAACAGGGTCACTCGGGGAGGTAGAGTCAATGGAAGCAGGAAATCTTCCCCCAGAGACAGGAGTTTGAGAAGAGGTATTGAAAGTCTCCAGACCCAAAGAGGAATAATCATGATCTTTTCTGTTGACTCTCTCATTAGTTGAGAGTGAGGAAAAGGAAGGAAAGGTGTAGAAAAGGCCTAGATGCCAAAGACTCATCAAGTCATTTGTGCCTAACACCCTCTGAGACTGGAACCTCATGGAGTTCAGGGGAGAAGCAAATAGGTACCCTACCAAAAGCCCCATCCCTCACAGATGTTGTTGAACACCTGGGGATCTAAGAAACATTCCTGAGAGGATAGAAAAGTCCTGCTAAAGTTGTCTGCCTGAAAATGCTGAGCCCTTTAGATGCAAATGGCTCCCAAACTCTGAAGACTGTTTTCAACCCATGAGCAGAAAGGGTGAGCCAACCTTTTGAAAGATGAACAGCCTGTGCTTAACTGTGCTGAACATCTCTTGGATGGCCGAACAGAATGCCTGGAAGTCCTTAACCAGAGCCTGAGAAGTATACAGATCATATATTTCTGACCTTAAAGCATGGCAGAGACCAGTGGGAGTTATGTTTAAGGCAGCCTCCACCCTCCTGTCCATTGGGTCATTTAAGGTCATATCCTCAGTCAGACAAAACAGTTTCCCAGTGAGGTCGGCGAGCAGGGAATCAGGAATGAGAATTTGCAGCAGTCTTCCCCTTTGTCAAAGGATACAATCATCACATGAACCTGGGTCTGAAAACTCTCTCTGGATTTCTCCACTCCCACTTTAAAAGGCTCTGAATAGCCATTCCCCACTCATGGTGGGCTGATCCTCATAGAATTAAAGCTGAAGGTTGGTGGAATGATCAGAGCCAACAGGCCCCAAGTCCTCTTTCAGTATATTTTTCCCTCTAGTGGAAGTATCTGATGGAATGACCATATCCTCACCTTCATACTCCTTAGGAGCCAAGGAAAGCAATGACAAATGTGAAGAAACAAACCAATATGAACAAGCCAAAGAATCACGAGAGATTGGGGAGGAACTTCTACTGCATGTCTATGATATACCTATTATATGCCTCTGACAATTTCTTCAGCATCTCCTGGAGGTGAGCCTCAGAGACAGGAGGAAAATGACACATATGACCACCATCTCATGCACCATGGAGGAGTCTGTCAGGGGATCCGGGATATGCCTTAAGAGTGTGCTTCTCCATGGTCAATCAGCAGATCTCAAAGTCAGCAGATCTCAAAGTTGACAAGGTAATAAGGGAGGAAAAGAGCATATATACTGTATGGGTCCTACTAAGGAAGTTCCCCACACTACAGAATCAAACTAAAGGGAAAGGATGTAAGCATGCAGGCAGTCAAAATGACACCACAGAAAAGCAGAAAATATGAGAAAAGGGCAGAGCATCTGTAACCTCTGCTCTGTGCAATGAACATCCTCCCATCCTTCCATACAATATTATATATCTGTAGATTAGCATAGAGTGGTGCAGATAGGGTACAGTGCCATAGAGTGCAGTGGAATAGAGTTGAGTGGCATAGAATGGAGTAGTGCAGAGTAGAGTGGCAGAGAGTTCAGTAGCGGATAGTACAGTGTTATAGAGTGGAGTGTCAGAGTCCAGTGGTGTAGACTGGAGTACAGAGGTGAAGAGAGCAGTGAAATAGAGTACAGTGATGCAGAGTATAGTGAAGAGGCATAGAGTGCAGTGACATGGAGTGCAGTCATGTAGAGTGCAGTGGTTAAGAGTAGGGTAGTGCAGAGTGCAGTTGTATTGAGGAGATTGTTTCAGAGTAGAGATAAGTGGTGCAGAATGGAATGGTGCAGAATAGAGTGAAGTTGCGTAGAGAGGCATAGAGTGTAATGGCTTAAAATGGTGTTGAGTGCAGTGGAACACAGTGCAGTGGTGCTGAGTAGATTTGAGTGGCATACAGTTCACTGACATAGAGTGCAGGAGTTAGAAATTGGGTCTTTAGTTGGCAGAGGCATACACCTGGTCCAAGTAGGGACCACAATCCTAGTCAGGGAAAGTCATGACACAATCCAAATTATCCTGTGCTCACCCTCTGGCAGCTTGGCATAGATCATGCAGGCTTAACTTAGAAGGCAATGTGTAAAGTATTTGTGCAATAACTCATACAGCATCACAGTAAAAACCCCTCAAAAAGTACTCCAAACCACTGTAGAAAATAGATAATATTCATCTGAATCAAATAAGATCAAAACGACAACAATCCAATATGCAAGAGTTTAGCTGTCACTTTTTAGAGGTTTAAATGAGTCTCATTCACTAAGAATCAACAGTTGTATCTTTGTAACACGCAGTACCTCAGATGCATCAAAAATAACTATGCACGGGGGCTGCAAATGAAGAGATGCACTGAAAAATAAGGCGCTGCGTTGGATTTTCCAGCATGACACAGGCAATGACTTGTTTTTTGCCATGCTGCAAGGTGATTCAACGATTTCCTGGAGCACAGCCTTTGTTCCTCACTGCGATGCATGGATATTTTGACACCCAGGGACGATGCGTTGAAAATCCTTAATGTGCTGGTAGAAGGAGAAGATGCTGTATTGATCAGATAGGCAATGCAGTGAATTTTAAAGCGCAAGTCAGGTGCTGCATTGATTTCTGCAGGTGTTGCATCATTTTTATGATGCACAGAGATGTTCTTCTTTGTGGTGAAGTCTTTGTGGCCTTGAGACTTCAGGAGAGGAGGCAAGTTCAATCCAAGCCCTTGGAGAGTCCTTTGTGCAGCCAGACATTTCCTCTGACAAAGTCCAGGTGTAGATCCATAAGTGTCTGAGTTGGTGGGGGTCAGAGACCTAGTGTATATACCCCTAAGTGCCTTTGAAGTGGGGTAAACTTCAAAGAACAGTTTTCAAGTGCACAAGTTCCCTTTTCAGCCTAGTCCTGTCTGCCAGGATTCCTGTGCAGTTAGCAGTCCTTTGTGTAAGGGCAGGCCCATGGCCTTTGAAGTGTAAGAGAGAGCCCATTCATCCTTTCTGCCCAGGGAGACCCATTCAGTATGCAGATAAAAGCAGATGTGACTGAGTGTCTTGTGTTTATTGCTGTCTGGGTGGAATGCACAAGGGGAGCAGTCAACTAGCACATACCAGACATGGATTGGAGACAGGCTGTGAGGCACCGATGGTAGTAAGTGCAGAGAAATGCACACTTTCTAATTGTAGCATTTCGAAAATAGCAATATTAAATCCAACTTCACCAGTAAGCAGGATTTTCTACTATCATTCAGGCAGGCAGGCCTCACAGTAGAGGAAAACACATTTGAGAATTTTACCCTACCAGGACATATAAAACACAGAACTACTTGTCCTTCCTTTTACTGACATAGCACCTGCCCTATGGGGTACCTAGGGCCTACCTTAGGGGTGACCTATACGTAGAAAAAGAGGAGTTTAAGGTTTGGCTGGTAGTTCTAAATGTCAATGCAAAGCGGCAGTGAAGCTGCACACATAGGCCTTGCAATGGCAGGCCTGCAAAATGGTTAAGGGTGTACTTATGTGGGTGGCAGAACCAGTGCTGCAGACGCACTAGTAGCATTTATTTACAGGCCCTGGGCACCTCTAGTGCACTTTTCTGGTGGCTTACAAGTAAATTAAGTATGCCAGTTGGGTAGGAACAAATGTTACCATGTTTAGGGGAGATAGTACATGCATGAGTAGATTGGTGTGACCCAGACTGGAGTTGTGTATTGTGCAGTGGTGAAGAGTGCAGTGTGTAGAGTAGAGTAGCAAAGAGTGCATTGGAATACAGTAGAGTGGTACAGGGTAGAGTAAAGAGGCATAGCATGAAGTGGCATAGAGTGCAGTGGTGTAAATTGAAGTGGTGCAAAGTGGAATGGTGTTGACTGGCATTAAGTGGAGTAGTGCAGAGAAGAGTACAGTGGTGTAGAATGGTGCAGAGTGGAGTGGAGTGGAGTGGGTAGTGTGGAGTATTCATGGTGTGGTAGCACACTGCCATTACAGACAAAACATTCTAAATTGAAATGATCATTACATTTGCACAGACATATAGGTTTACTAATCAACGTGTACAGTGCACAGATGAAAATGTGTAGCAATTGCATAACCTAGCTTAATGATTTGTTTTGGTCTAAATTATTTGTTTTCAACACACTTCAGAAATCAAAAATCGACATTATTTGAGTATTCATAATTCTTATATATTCTATACTACTTTCACAGTTCATTTAAATTAAATGTCACATAAATCCTCTCACTTTGAAGTCAGAGGAAGAAAAGTAATCAGGCTTAACCATAAAAAGACAGCACCTGACATTTGACCTCGATCTTCGAATGCACAGCAAATGTGACGAGAAAAGAACAAGATTTAAAGGTGTGTTAACAGAAAGAAAGTTTGTGGAGGGATACAGAAGACAAAGACAGGAGGGCCAGACTAAACCTGGAGAGTCTAAAACAAAGCCAACAATTAGAAATTCAGAAAGTGTGAGGTCTATACCACAACGCCAATGGTAATCAAGGAGAAGAATGCATTTCTAGGTCAACTTTATGAAAGTCCCTAAGATGTATTTAGCAAACCAGACAGCTGCTCTGTCCGGTAGACTGGGACCTGAAAAACATGGCTACTGAGCAATCACACATCATAGAAAAGGCGGTGCCTGGGCCTCATACTACGTTAAAGAAAAACAAGCCGCTCAGGCAATTCCGAAATCCACAAAGCATGTGGTGCCCTAGCAGCCACAGAAAACAAATGTTCGCAGCACTCAGCCACCTGCCATACTCAAGGAAAGAAAGTGGTGTAAAGCAGCACCTGATTTAAATCAAGAATGTGGTGCCCAAGGAGCTGCAACAAAAGAAATGGTGCGGAGTCTGAGCAACTGCATAAGAAAGAAAGAACATAGGCCCTCATTAACACTCTGACCGCGGTACAAACATACAGAGCGGCGGACACTGCCAACAGACAGGCGGAAGACAATGTACCACCCACCATATCACAAGATGACTATCCGCCACCTTTTCCAGGGTTTACACAGCGGAAACAGTACACAGAAGGGAAAACACTCACCTCTCCACACCCCACGAGGAACCAGGACGCCATGGAGCCCGAATTGCAGATACTGCCAATGCTGGTCTTCCTTCTCTTCTGTCAGGAGCACCAACGACGGCGGCGATGACCACGGTGAGTACTGCACCTACAACACAGGTGAGGGGGATGGGGAAAGAGAGTAACACACACACGCAACACGCAACACCCCCACCTCCACCCACAACACCATATACACAAATACATGCAGCAAAAGTACACATACACCCCCCCGGAAGAACGTAAGGACAAAAGCAATTGATTTGAACGATTGTAATCATGTGAAATCTCATTATCAAAGTTCAAAATCCAGTAAACACAATTATGTACACCAACTACACAAGTCCGGATAGTGCACCAATCATTGTCCGTGGACCACTGGGCCCAAAATGCATGGGCGAAGCCCACACATGACACCTGACTGAAAATGGAGAGAATACTGCAGGGACATCACATCGAAATGAAACAGGCACCTCAGGGGGAGGGGGAGAAGGGCACCTCAGCCAGATGAACGCATGACGCCACTGCTGCACGAGGGGGCTCCATGCCCATTGATGTATCCTGGGGAGTGCAAAGCCACAGTCTCTCAAGTCTCTCCAGTGGGTGGTTTGCCACTGCTTTATCCTGGGGAGTGCAAAGCCACAGTCTCTCAAGTCTCCCCAGTGGGTGGTTTGCCCACTGCTTTATCCTGGGGAGTGCAAAGCCACAGTCTCTCAAGTGGGTTGTTTGCCCACTGCTTTATCCTGGGGAGTGCAAAACCAAAGTCTCTCAAGTCTCTCCAGTGGGTGGTTTGCCCACTGCTTTATCCTGGGGAGTGCAAAGCCACAGTCTCTCAAGTCTCTCCAGTGGGTGGTTTGCCCACTGCTTTATCCTAGGGAGTGCAAAGCCACAGTCTCTCCAGTCTCTCCAGTGGGTGGTTTACCCACTGCTTTATCCTGCGGAGTGCAAAGCCACAGTCTCTCAAGTGGATGCCTTTCTCCACTGGCTCTGGAGGGGGCTTGGTGCCCAGAGTGCTTCATCCTGCCAAGGACTGAGGTAGTGGATGCCTTTCTCCACTGGTTCTGGAGGGGGTTAGTGCCCAGAGTGCTTCATTCTGCCAAGGACTGAGGTAGTGGATGCCTTTCTCCACTGGTTCTGGATGGGGCTTTGTGCCCAGAGTACTTCATCCTGCCAAGGACTGAGGTAGTGGATGCCTTTCTCCACTGGTTCTGGAGGGGGCTTTGTGCCCAGAGTGCTTCATTCTGCCAAGGACTGAGGTAGTGGATGTGATACTCCACTGGTTCTGGAGGGGGCTTGGTGCCCAGAGTTCTCCACGTGCAGTGTGGCTGGTACAATTCCCTCACCTGGGTGTGTGTGCCACAAGATTGCCGAGGTACAGGTAGCATGATACGCCATGGAGGCTGCAACATACCCAACACTGCTGTGGCTTCGCATTCTACCTGCAGGTGACGACTGTGATGACAGTAATGCTTCAAGGAAGCTGCCCAGGGTCCTGGAACTCACCACCAGCCTCGGACGACTGACCACTGGGGATGGTAGGCATGTCTGCGGTGGTGCCACTGTCCGAGGACGTCACGGGGCTGCTGGCGGTGCTTGCAGCAGTGTCAGTCATGGCGGTGCATGCGGCGGTGTCAGTCGTGGCGGTGCTGGCTGTGGGGTCTGTGGCGACGGTGCTGGCTGCCGGGTCTGTGGCAGCGGTGCTGGTGGCGGGGTCTGTGGCGGCGGGGTCTGTGGCGGCGGGGCATGTGTCAGCACATGCTGAGGGAGAGAGCTGGATGTCTCCTGTAGCCTTGGGCGGCTACCCACCGGGGAAGAAGCTGGGGACTGTCACAGTGGCTGTAGATGTGCCGGAGGCGGTGCAGGTGGTGGTGCTGGTGGCAGTTCAGGTGGCGGTGTTTGCTGCTGTACAGGTTGGCGTGGATGTTGACAGGTGTGACACTGGTCCCTCAGTCGGTGCCACCATACCCTCTCAGTGACCTGCCCTTTAGTTTTTGGCCCTTCCCCACCTTTGATGGTGGCACAGTTGTCTTGCCACTATCCCCTTTTGTTTTCGCTGAATCCTTGGTGGCAGGTGTTTCCGGATTCTCCCTCCGGGATGTGGGTACCTTTTTAAACTTGGCAAGTGGCGGAATGTCCTAGCCCTCGCTCAGTGGCACACTGGCAGCCCTGATGGTTGGCGCACTCCATGACCCCGCAGTTGCTGGCACCACTGTGCCTGGGGATGTGGTGGCTGAGGTGCTGGGCTGGGACCTGGAAAGCCTCGCCCTAGGGGAAGGACGGGGGGAGGTGTAGGGAAGAGGTCAATGTTAGCCAGGAAAAGTTTTTTTTTAGACACACTGGGGCGGGTAGATGGAGGGGGTTTGGGAGTGGAGGAAGAGGTAGTGGTTGTAGGAGGTGTACGTCTGCTGAATTTGGGTGAAGGTGCATGGGCTAGAGGCTGTTGTGAGGTGGATGGCTGTTGGGTGGGTGTGTGCCTGCGGTTGTGTACTTTGGGAGGAGGGCTCACTGACACACTGGGAGAGGACACTGGGGATGTGTGAATGGTAGTGGGGGTGGTGAATGCACATGAGCGGTGTGTGTTGATGGGGGTGCTGGTGATGGAGGTAGTGGCTGAGGATGTAATGCATGCAGGTGTGAGTGGAGACGAGACTGGGAGGGAGGATGGAGATGTGGATGAGGGGGACACAGTGGAGGAAGTGGATGTTGGTATGTGTGCATAGGTATGATGCTTGTGTGAGTGTCTGTGGGCTGTGTGGTACTTATGTTTGCCTGAGCCACTCTTGTGTGTTGATGTGTGTGCATGCTGGTCTGATGGAGTGCTTGGGATAGGCTGAGGTACAGGGGACTGGGTCTGGGTGGAGGAGGTTGGAGGGGGGAGGCTGGACACAGGGACAATGGCTTCCATCAGTGCTGAGGCCAGAGCCTGAAATGCTCTCTGTTGGTCTGTATGGCCAGAACGAATGCCCTCCAGGTATGCATTTGTTTGTTGCAAATGCCTCTCAACAGCCTGGATGGCATTCAGAATGGTAGACTGCCCAACAGTGAGGGATCTCAGGAGGTCAATAGCCTCCTCACTGAGGGCAGCAGGGCTGACTGGGGCAGGTCCTGAGGTGCCTGGGGCGAAGGAGATGCCCACCATCCTGGGTGCGCGGGCACACGCTGAGGGGCTGCTGGGAGGGTGGTGCTGGTAGGGTGGGTGGCGGCTGTACCTGTTGATGCGGTGGGCACAGAGCGGCCCACCACCGCAAGGGAGCTCCCATCAGAGGAGGAGTCGCTGTCGCAGATCTCTGCTCCTGTGCCCGCCGTGGAGTTCCCCTCGCCCTCCGTCCCACTGGTGGCTTTAGAATCCGTTGCTTCACCCTCCAGGGCCAAGTGGGATGCAGCTCCCTCCTGCTCCGGTGCCATTGCTCCTCCGCCTGATGATGCTATTACACACAAAAACAGGGAGACCACAAAAAGGGGGGGGGAGACAGAAGAAAGACATGTTTAGTGCACGCAACACCACTACCGTTGGCAGACACAAAAGACAGTGAGCAGCCCTCTGCACTACGCCATGCAATTATAGTTCCTAGATGAATCACATGCCCATGGGGTATTAGGCCTAAGCCCAATTGCTGCACACCTGGAAGTCACAGGAGCCTGACTAGGTGTAGGTTGCTCTAACCACTAGTGGGGTTGGGGTGCCACATAGCCTGTCTCACAAGGAACCTTGCCTACCAAATATCGCCCTGGCCTAGGGGAACCCACTGCCCACCTCCCCCGCCCAGACACCACGTAATGCGTGCAAAGTCAGCTGAATGAGAGTGTACTCACCCCCTTGTGGCTGCTCTGATGCCCTCAAACACCAATCCAACTCCAGATACGCCACCGCCAGGATCCGGAACATCAGGGGGTCATGGTGCGACGGGCACCCCTCCCAAGTTGGGAGGCCAACACCAGCTGGGCCTCCGCTGTCTTCTTGCTCCAGCAGCGCAGGTCCTCCCATCTTTTCTGGCAGTGGGTGTTCCGTCTGTGGTGGACCCCCAGGGTCCGGACGTCCTTGGCGATGGCACACCAAATACCCTTCTTCTGGTGGGTGCTGACCTAGAGGTATGGTACAGGGGGAAAGGACATTACTTAGCCATCCGGATCGTCATACTCATTGTCCCCCGTTCCCACCCTTGCCCTGACGCACATATACTCCCCATCCGCATATGCTGGCCTCAGCCCCCCCCCATGTATCTTCCATCCATACCACTCCTAACAGGCATTGCCCATGCAGCAGGCTCACTGTGTACTCACCTGTTTGTTTGGAGGACCATACAGTTGCATGTACTGGGGGAGGACCTCATCCACTAGTTTCTCCAACTCCTTCGAAGTGAAGGCAGGGCCCTTTCCCCAGACACATGAGTCATCGTTACTTCCAGACTGAGGTCACAGCAGCACTTGCAGTGTAGGTCCTCTCCTGTTGAAGGCCAGGTATCAAGTGAGTGAACATACAGAAAATGGCAGTCAAGTCCGTGGCTGTGCGTACCGTCACCGCCGGCGTACATCATCCTTGTCTCCTCGGACCCATAGGGCCCAATGTTAAGCAATGCAGAAAAGTGCTGCGGTCTTCAACCAACCACCGTGACGGTGTAGAACGCCAGCGCAGTTACCTCATATCCCCTTGTTCCATCTTACAGGTCAGGCAGCCGCAATTTCAGGGGGCCACATGGCATTAATAAGAACTGCGTCACACATATGTATGCCTGGAATACTCACAGTTACAGGCACATTGCGGATTAATACGTTTGTGCAAATGACATTTTGGGATACCTCAGTGTTGGCTGACTCTCTGCTCCCTGTTCTCCTCCATAGGGCACGTCTGCTGGGGCAGGTGAGGAGATGGTGGCATCCTCCGGTGTACAGACCCCTCGTGGACCTGTCGACAATGAAAGAGTGACACATAATAGTCACATACAGCAACAATCCAGGAATTGTGCTCAGTTGGAGCCAGACCTGATGTCAACTATCCGCCATCCCACAGGGATACGCCCTCTAGTGCAGGTCCTGTTAGTACTCCATTTCCTGGCAAGTGGTTCTTTCAAACAACAGTGGCCTTTGCATCAGGGATGTCCCAGTCAATGTTCTCTAGAGTGTTCTCCAGAGTGTTGGCTGCCCTGCTGAAACACATGAGCAGCTATATCATTTTCCCTCATGTGAAGGATTTGCCTACAGTTAAAGGGGACTTCTATGCCCTGGGACATATCCCCAACATCATTGGTGCCATTGATGGAACACATGTGGCATTGGGACCCCCCCCGCAGGAGTGAACAGGTGTACAGAAACCGGAATAGCTACCATTCTATGAATGTGCAGATGGTGCGTTTGGCAGACCAGTACATCTCCCATGTGAATGCCAAGTTTCCTGGCTCAGTGCATGACGCCTACATTTTGAGGAATAGCAGCATCCCTTATGTGGGTCGTAATAGCTGTAGCGGAATCCCACCGCTGCAGTGGTATGTTGGCGGTCTTCTGCATGGCGGTAAGCGGCATTTACCGCCAGGGTTGTAATGAGAGCCATAGTGTCTGAGCAGCCGCAAACAAGATAAGATACATAGGCCCTCATTACAACATTGGTGGTAAAAGCCGTTTACCGCCGTGCAGAGGACCGCCAACACACCGCTGCGGAAATCCACCACAGCTATTATGTCCCACAACTCGGAATCCGCCAAAATTCAGACACCCACACAAGTCTGCCACACCAAAGGTCAGTGATAAACTGTTGAAAACAAATCCTCCACCGTCACGCCAACAGAAATACGCCCACATTATCACGAGACACGAATCCACGTGGCGGTCTTTCAACTGCAGTATTCCATTGGCGGTACACACTGCCACGCTCAAAATACACACACTTTTACAAAACACAGCCACATTGGACAATTCAAAATACACACACCTGATACACATACACACACCACTCCCACACACCCATGACAATATAAAACACACACCCACATCACCCACAAACCCCTACGACAAAATTACAGAGAGAAGGCCAGAGAGAGACACCACAAACAACTACCAAGCATCCACCGGCACACAATACCATCACCCACATAGCTTCCACACACCTCACACAACACACCACTAAACATCACCACACTTATCACTACACACATCACCCAACACATCACCCACAGCACTCCATGGCATGGCAAAGACACCCCAGTTTTTCTGAGGAGGAGCTCAGGGTCATGGTGGAGGAAATTGTCCGGGTAGAGCCACAGCTATTCGGATCACAGGTGCAGCACACCTCCATAGCTAGGAAGATGGAGCTATGGCAAAGAATAGTGGACAGGGTCAACGCAGTGGGACAGCACCCAAGAAATAGGGATGACATCAGGAAGAGGTGGAACGACCTACGGGGAAGGTGCGTTCAGTGGTCTCAAGACACCACCTTGCGGTTCAGCAGACTGGCGGCAGACCACCACCTCCTCCCCCACAAGTAACAACATGGGAGGAGCAAGTCTTGGCGATTCTGCATCCTGAGGGCCTTGCAGGAGTAGATGGAGGAATTGCTTCTGGTAAGTCAAATCTTAACTATTACATCCCCCACCCTACTTGCATGCTATCACATACCCCCACCCTCGCCCTCACCCCATCTCTCCAACTCCTCACAAATGTCCAAACATCACAAACCACACATCCTAACACCAAGCCCTGCATGCAAAAACAAAGCATGGACACCCATCACCAAAGCATGGGCACTGAACATACCCATACACCCCCCTAAACCACCATCACACAAGGTCCCACACAGGAATGCAAGCACTGGGGTACACGGTCACCCACCCATTGCACACCATGACACACACAGATGTAATAAACATCCTTT
Organism: Pleurodeles waltl; assembly: GCF_031143425.1. NCBI lineage: Eukaryota > Metazoa > Chordata > Amphibia > Caudata > Salamandridae > Pleurodeles > Pleurodeles waltl. The sequence goes on along the minus strand of NC_090438.1, from coordinate 501,006,040 downwards.
TATACCTCTGCAGGACCCCTACCCAAGGTCACCGGACAGGAGGGTCCACACATGTCCACACCACCAACAGAAGAGGCCCACAGTGATGACAGCAGCTCTGTTCAACTGGATCTAGATGATCAGCCTGGCCCATCGGGGACCTTTGGACAGTCGGTTCCCCTGACCCAGTCACAGGCCACTACAGAGCTTCCCCCCTCTGGAAACACCAGCACAGGACCCACCCAGGGGGCCCATACCTCTGTCTCCAGGACACGTCAAACAGCAGTGTGTCCACCACTATGGGGAACCCAGGCTAACCCACCACCCCAACAACAACTGGGACCTGGGGGCAGTGGTAGTGGGCACACGGTCCAGGGGACTGAGGCCCAGGAACACAGGGGAACTGTGAGGGCTGCTGTGTGACAGGGGGAGGACAGGCCCAGGGAATCCACTCTCCACGAGGCCCTCACCTCCATCATGGGAGCCTACCACCACTCCCAGGAGATGAAGGCAACAGTACTGGCCAAGTTTCAGGAGACCCAGCGCATGCAGGAGGAACAGTATTTGGGCTTCAGGGAGGAACTCAGATCCATCAATTCCACCCTGGGCACCATCGTAGGGGTGCTGAAGGAAGTTCTCAACACCAGGAGGGACACTGTGGCACAACAAGGAGCCCCTGACACTAGACTGGACGATGAACTGCCCACCACCTCTGCTGGTGCAAGTGGACAGTGGATGTATATTGCTTGTAGACAGTGGAAAAATGATCTGGGTTAGGAGAGCCTGGCTTTTTAGACCTGTCAGCCTCATGGTGGTCTTCTCCCAAATCATTTTGCCTTCTTGTCTGTTGTGGTGCCCAATTTCATTTTGTTGGCTTTTGGGCCATTTGCACTTTACCAGTACTAACAATTGCTTTTACTCACTCTCTAAAACATATTAAAATTGGCTTATACCTGATTAGCATTTTTAATTTACTTATGAGTCCCTAGTAACGTGGTGTGCCATATACGTGTAATTTAAATGTTACTAGGTGACCAGCAGCAGATATTGTGCCAACCACTTGCATAGTCCCATGAAACAAATCCTAGGCATTTCATGGCAGTTTGTTAGCAGTTTTAAACTTCCAATTCGACTTGGCAAAATAAACCCTTCACAGGGCCTAAATCTTTATTTACATTATTTATTTACATACATATGTCACCTCAGGCATAAAACTTCCCATTAATTCATATGTCACCCCTAAAGGAGGTCATAAGCAGCCGATAGGCCAGGGTGCATTAATTTAAAAAGTTTGAGATGTGCTTTTAAGTTTTACATGTCCTGGAAGTGCAAAAGTCACACATGTGTTTTTTATTACTGTGATACCTCTCCTATAGGTTAACATTGAGTTACACTGTTACATTTATTATGTGAGAAACTGTGTTAGGGGACAGGTAGAAATGTCTTGTTTAGTGTCTAAGGAACTGAAATTTGAAATCCTCTTTGATGGTAAAGTTTAATTTTAAGTCATATTTCTAAAAATGCTTCTTTTGGAAAGTTGGCATTTTGTTGTGGGTGGCATTTGGCTTTTGTATATTCCTCCCAGTCAGCCACACAATAGAGGGAGTGGTTGTCAGCAGAATGGGGCGTCTTAGCACGATGAGGTGGCAGAGATGTACGCAGCCACACTTACACTTCAAAGACCCTGTCTCAGCTCACACACAAAGAAATAAAGACTAGCCAATTGTGACTGCTGACATCCTGTGACCAGGGAAGAGAGGCAGGGAATCCCAACATTTTGTGGGAGGAAAGCTCCAGAAGCTTCTTTCACTTCAAAGCTGGCACCAGGTATAAAATTGGGACAATCAGACCCACTCTTCAGTTCACTTCTGGGTCTGCGGAAGGACACTTAGCTGACTGTCTTACTACTTGTGTTCTGCTTTGTACTTCAGAGGCCTGCCCTGCTGCTACCAGAGGACTGCCCTGCTTCCTGAAGCCTGCCTGCTGCCCTTAAAGGACTTCCCTGGTGTTTGAGACATGTTTTGCTCCTGAATCCATGATTTCAGAGTCACTCCAAAGGCTAGGTTGCTGGCCTCAGAGTCTTAGGTCAGAAGACTCCAACCATCTTGAACCTGTACTTGGACCCAGCCTGAATGACCTCTGACCCTCGACGTGTTGTCCCTCCAGTCCTCGAGCCTTCAAAGTGGTGCTAATGGTGCCCAGATAGCTCAAATCCAAAATGTGGGATTTAGGAAATGTTGTGCCAAAATGTAATCTGAGAATTGGGAGGAGACAAGGACTTACCAGCTTGCTGATCCACCAATGGTGTATGTCCAGTCAGCCTGACTTTGTGGCAGCTCCTGCTATGGACTCCACAGCAGGAAATCCTGGTCAGCGGTTCCATGCAAAAAAGGGTATCCAGCCTTGTGGAGCAGTCGTTGGCTACAGCATGCAACTTTTTCCCACTGGAGATATTCGAATTCCATTGAAGAGACAAAGGAGCTGATTGATACAATGACTGGCATCCCATTGGTCCACCACTGGGATGCAGTAGATTACTCTGTCTCTCTTGTGAAGGGACCACCCTCCAAATTTAAAAATGACCCCAAAGTTGGCAGTCATTTATAAAGAATGGGCAGGAACGGCAGTCACTGTTTAGTGCAAGGTTGTGTCAGTATTACACAACTCTGCAACAAACAAGTTTTTTTATTTTCAAAAAGAAAATCCAGAAAGGGACTTTTCTTTTTGAAAATGAAAAAAAGTAATCCTCCCTTCACCATTAGAGCCATATCCCATGTCAGATGCAAAAAGACATCAAAGCACTCTCTAAAGAAGTACAAGAAATTGAGCACACAATGTAGGTTACATAGATATTCTCCTATTCATCAAATATCCCAGGTACTACCTACAGGGAAAGCCCAGGACGATTAAATAACCAGTTTCGCCACTTCCTGCCAGGGAGGGCTTTCTTTGACTCCAGATCCCGTGTAGATCTATTAACAACATATTCACACATTTGTATTAGACTTGCATGATACTCTGGATGTTTTGACAAATGGGAGAATCACAATTGCTTACTGATATTCTTTTTCAATAATGTCACTGATTGTGTTCAAACACATGTTGGCTGTTGTTTGATTACAAGTTCATGAGAATCATTGAACTATATATGCACAGAACAAAATACATCCTTTGTATTGGAATATCTACATACCTTACATTATGGACTCTATCCCCTTCATCCAACACCCAAATTCCCTGAGCTTCAAAGCATGCCTACCTTGTCACTGACAGATGTAGCTCACACCTAGGCCTGCCTCCCCTTTGTCTCTCTTGTCAGGCTAACACTAAACACAGTGAGAGTAGAGGAACTGACCAGAACTGTACACACATTTGGCCTATCCATGTACCATGCAGTTGTTTCACCCAGGCATGTGGTTACAGTTATTAATGTGAGAAATATAAAATATTGAATGTTAGACTTTTGCCATTTTCTGGAATTTCTGGAGTTTTCTGTCACAACAAATAAAGAATTTGTGAACTTTTTTACCCATACTTTATTTGCAAGGGATTCTGGGTAAAATAAAAATGTTTTCAAATTTATGAAAGCCACCTCACAATGGATTCTGATGTGTCTTTAGCTGACAAACATGTGTGGGTTTGGACGGTTTCCCAGGGTATTAGTCAACACTAGGTACCAGTACTACAGGCATACCCAATGAAATACCCCCCATGAAAACCATCCTTTACTGTCTAATATGTATCTCACTGCCCACAGATGTCACATAACCCCCCACTCTCAGGACTTAGAGGAGCACAGATGTGGATTGATCCTTTGGATTAATATGTTCCTGTGTGAGGAAGACTGAATAAAACTACTGTCACAACTCCATCTTGTGTCCCCCATGTGGTTGGTATTACTCACCAGCCTCATATGATTCCTTCCCCTGTGGTGCCTTTCCAGCACCAAAATTCTATGGTTCCTCCCTCCCAGGAATCTTGAAACAATGCCCTCCTGTTCTGCCGCTATGCAAGTTTAGTTGTGTTTGCAACTGCAGTTATCATGTGCCTAATTATGATAGTTACATTTCACTGTGAACCGTGGGATTGTTCCGTTGTACTTTTTATTGTCATTTACCATTAGCCCCTTGCTACTTGCTATGCCTCATATCCATTGTACGAAACACATGATTATTCCTAGGATCACTGGAATATTCCACGCTGATATGTGGGACACATGCCTTTCTGGAACTCTCCTGCTTTTGAAATAAATAACTTCTTGAAACCTGCATCAGGGCTTGGCCTTGTTTTCATCCTGTGCAAGCAACGTCCCTGCACTCACCTCCTGAGTTGCCCTTGAATTTCCTGAGTTCCTGTCCAGAGCAAGCTTCATCCCTACCCTCATCTTCCGAGTTGCCTGGACCTTCAGCACTCAGCCCTGCTCAAGGCTCATCCTGACATTCATCTCCTGTGTTGCCCAGAAGCTCCCAGCGCTCCAAACTTCCAAGCCTTCTTGATGCTTTCATGATCCTGATTTCTGTGATGCTTCCAGGGTCTCTCTTCATGAGTTACAATTCCTCCTCCTTTTGAACTTCTTCTACCAAACGCCTGCTGTCCTCAAACTCCTGTAAAAGTACTAGACAAGGCTAAGTACTTTTCCTTCAGATTAGCAGACATTAATCCTTTATAGTAGTAGCAGGCCTGTCTGTCAACTGTATCAAGACTCAAGACTTTCCTCCAGTTCCTTCTCCATAATTCTTCTTCAGCACTCCTTGCTTGTCCTTGCACCTAACCCTCTCTCCAAACCTTGGTGCTTGAACTGTGTTGCTCACGGACTACAGACTGAATTCTGACTGAACCTTTTAACTTCAATCTATGTACTGAGTGTAACTTTGTTTTCTAGCATACCTTGGGAGTTTTAGTAACTCCAAACTTGTGTCAACTACAACCTTGTTTCCAGTATGACCTTGTTCCGAGTGCAACCTATGTACTGAATACAACCTTGAGAGTGTCAGTAACTCAAACCTTGTTCCAAGTATAACCAATGTACCTAGTGTAACCTATTTCTGAGTGTAATCTGGTCTCTAGCATACATTGATAATTTGTGCTAAATCCAACCTATGTACTGAGAGCAACCCTATTTCTACTATTTCTTGGGAGTGTCCCTGACCCCAATCCATGTGCAGAGTATAACTACGGGAGTGCCACTAACTCCAATATCTGTTCTGATTTTATGACAGAACTGTCATAGGCTCCAATCAGTATATCAAGTTCTTCCTTGAGAGGTTCAGTGGATTCTCATTTAAATATCTGGTTATTCTGCTCTTTTGCCATTGTTATGAAGAAAGTTGTAATCATTGGTTATTGAAGTGGTGCATTGTAAATTGTGTAAAAGCTTGTATATGTACTGATGGTAAATACTTCTTCTTGTTGTTCCCAGTGTACGTATGTTTCATGAAACCAGATGCTGGTCCTGTAAATGTCCTCCTTCAAATACCCAGAAGGTCCCAGGAATGACGCATCCTGCCAGAGTCACTAGATCCTCAGGGTCTGTGCACGTTCCCAACACTTCCACCACAAGACAGCTCCAATACTCTGATTAGAATGTCACAGAGACTGAGAGAGTCCAAGTGAGGAAAAGGGGATTAGGTAGGGAACAGCTGGGAAGGAGACCTGTGGGAAGAAAAAGGTTAAAACACACAATATCAAGATTATATCATATTAACCAGTACTAGGCTATGACTCTAAGCATTTGTCATACTGAAAACATGGACAACTTAAGCTTGGAATTAAATAACTAGACTTCAAGATAACTGGATTTCTGTGAGGGAATTGAGAAAGGTTAAATACAACTTTCAAATTCAAGCATGGTCTTTTGCATGAGGAATCAGGAAATAATCTGAATGAATTTCTAAACCACCATAGGAATTGTGCTTGAGGGAAAATTATGCACAAACAATACCACATCAAGAACTCTAGCTCTTTAGTTTTCTTGAATTGCAGGAACATGAATTGCGCATATTGCTGATTTTAACAAAGGTTGTAAATTCCATGGAATGATTGTGCACAATGAATAACATAAGTTAGACTCGAGAAGTGAATTGCGCGTCTTGCCGATTCGAAGGCCACCAAGTAAATGCCATGAAGTGGTAGCGCACAATGAACATCGTGATTTTAAACACAAGGAATGAATCGCGTGTTTTCCAATTCGAGCACTCCCAAGTAAATGCCATGAAATGGTAACACACGATGAATAGCATGGGTTCAATACAAAAAATGAATTGCGAGTTCTACCGATTCGAATGTCAGCCCATAAATGTCATGAAATGGTAACACACAATGAATACCATGAATTAGACACAAGAAATGAATCGTGCGTCTTGCTGATTCGAAGGTCACCACGTGAATGCCAAGGAATGGTGGCGCGCACTGAATATCATGAATTAAACATGATGAAAAGAATCACGCATCTTGCCTATTCGAAGGCTACCATATGAATACCAGGAATTGGTAGCATACAATGAATAACATGAATTATACACAAGAAATGAATCGCACGTCTTGCCGATTCGAATACCACCATGTAACTGCCAACAAATGGTAGCGCACAATGAATATCAAAGTTAAACACGAGGAATGAATCGCACGTCTTGCCGATTCTAATGCCACCATGTAACTGCCAAGAAATGGTAGCGCACAATGAATACCAAAGTTAAACACGAGGCATGAATCGCACGTCTTGCTGATTCAAATGCCACCATGTAACTGCCAAGAAATGGTAGCGCACAATGAATATCAAACTTAAAGACGAGGAATGAATTGCGCGTCTTGCCAATTCGAATATCAACATGTAAATGCCAGAAAAACCATGAGCACATTCACACGCACAAGGTAAAATCTCTCAACTTGAAAAATTAGGCCCAAGAACTTGAATGCCTTCGAAAACTGGGATCGGGGGCCCAGCCCGACCTCCGTCTTACTGCCCTGATCAAGGATCACCAAAGTAATGAAGGGAAAAGGCCTGGAAGGTCAAAAGTAGGCACCCGGAACAGGAGCTCAGGAAGTTGCTGCTGCTCTGCACCGGGACCTCTGAATAGTGAGAACGTGGAGCTGGGCTGGCTCCCTTTTATAGAGTCTTAGCCCAGCCCACAAACCACACCCAGGCATGCTGCAGGGAAAGCTTCTAGAAGGCCCTGGAAAGGGACCACACCCTGACACAGTCTGGAAGCCTGCAGCAGTACATTGCATATGAACAGTATTTATATGCACGCTGAACATAAATCTTCAGGATTAAACTCTGCAATGCAAAAGGTTAAACAACAGCATATCAGCACAATGCATAAATTATGTTAGCTTGAAATTGCTAGGTTTTTGCATTCTAGTCGCCTGTAGAGCACACCCTGCCCTGATGTTGACACATCCTGTTAAGCAGAGTAGTACCTTCACTGAGCAGAACCTGTACCACAAGTCTTATCTTATTATTTTGTCCCTTTCCCCCTTTACACTTCTGAATGCTGGCTCGATCTAGGTGTATCTATCTTGGATCCTGCATCTTTCAGAGAAGAGATGGAGGTCCAGCATCAGCTCTGGTTTCGTCCCCGCAGTTGGAACCAGATGAGTGCGTGGCAACTACCATGTACTGTGGAATAAAATACTGTTGTCTAACAAACATGTTGTTTAGTGGGTTACCTCAGCCAGCAAGTGTGTACAAGGGTAGTTTGGAACCCAGCTAAATCAATCTATTAATCTATTGATGTTTGATATATATAGCTGTGATATGTTTAAGTATAGCCCAGGGATGATACCTACAAACAAAAAACAAGTTACGCAAATTGACATTTGCATTCAGTTTATTTCCAAATGGCACTACACCGAGTTTATTACCCATGCAGATTCTGTACCCATAGAAAACCCATTCATGTCTGGTACACCCGCACCCAAGACTGACACCCAGAGGACCAAAGCTGGGAACTGGAGCCTCTTCCAGAATATATTTATGCATGAAAAAAAATACAGGGACTAATGATGATTTAGAAAAAATAGCTAAAATTTGACAAAGGTCACATTGAGTCCAATCTTGGAGCCAGACAGTCATGGCAAGCAAGGTGTGGCACCCATTGAAAGAAATCTAAGTGTGTGTAGAAGTCCAAGAATAGATGGCTGTGGGATGTTTCTATACAGAATAGTAGCCATTTCGTCTTCAGTTGCGTTTCAATATCATAAAATGCATTTCTCCCAGTTTATTGCTAGTGGGCACTAGGAGTTCACAGAAAACCCATTACTGGTGGCTCCTCCACTGTGGCGGAGGAGCAGTGTCCCCCTGACAGCAGCAGCTGCTGAAAACTAAAAAGTAAAATTAATAATAAACTATGTTTATTATCGTTTTTATTTTTCAGGTGGTGGGGCCATGGATGATGACAGGGATGGAGGGGAAGTTCACAGCACTGCCCTCAGTGCGCATGTGTGTTTGGCAATCCACCTCAAGCTAGGCCAAACACACATGTACACTAGGCTCTTTCCAACCCGGCACTGTTTTGCCGGGTTGGAGAAAGCAGGCAGATGCTCCCACTCGGCCTCAGAGCACCAAGTTAGGGCACTCTGGCATACCCTAAATGCTGCTTTCATTCTACCAAAAGCATGAAAGCAGCACTAGAATTTATAGCAGAGCAGGCTGGGAGCCTGTACCTGCTGTGACGAGGATCGAGAAGTGGTGTGGCTGAGGCACGTCGGGAACGTTTTTGATAATTTTTGTATTATTTGTTTGCTGTTCCCCCTCTCCCCGCCACACTCCGCCCCATCCCTTTTGCCCTTTTGACCGACACGGGGTGCGACTGAAACCCATACGTACAAAGGTAGAAGTCAAACCTTAAGATATGTTCTAGTGCGAGTGAAAATGGGGTAACACACAATGTTTTGGAAAAATATTACTAGAATTCTGACAGTTGTCATAGCCAGTGTGTTCTACAAGCCAACTAATGAGGGCAAGGGACACATGGTTTACTCCAACTGATCCATTGCACCAAACAGCACTACAAACATGCTTTTTATATTTTCTATATGGCTCTAAATTTGATATCTGTCATCAAAAAAACAGTACACCATAAACAGTAATTCAGCAACAATTTTGTGATCTTTAGTTCAGTGCACAATAGGCCCAATTCACAAAGGTAAAATTTGATCAAAAGTCTAAGTTTAGACCAAAAATCTAAACTAAACCCAAAAGTTTAATTTTACTATGGTTAAAGTTAAACTTTTGGTCTAAGTTTAGACTTTTGGTCTAGGGTTAGACCAGAAGTCTAAACTTAGACCAAAAGTCTTACTTTACTATGGGTACAGTTAGATGTTCAGTCTAAACTTAGACTTTTGGTCTAAGTTTACCTTTGTGAATCGGGCCCAATGTGCAGACTACATTCCCTAGGAAAACCCACATATGTTTGGTTGGGAAGGACTCTGGAAATTCACTGCAACATATGTCTGACCAGTGTTTCAGGATCTATGTTTCTCCATTGGAGTAATTAAAACAATATTTAACAAATTTGTTGAAAAAAAATAAAATATATCCACATTTCTCAAAATATATGCAGGTTGCAATGATAAATTCATGTGGGATTTGCCCAGTTATAGCCCTACATGTCATGAAAAATTATATGGTTTGTATAATGTACATGGGTGCACAGAGACCAAGGGGCATATTTATGAGCCCCGTTGTGATGCGCTTGCACCATGTGGCAACTTAAAATAGAAATTTACAAAGCCAAGCAAGCCCACTTTGTGTGGCCCTTATCTGTTCCATACATTTTGAGTAAAGCAGTGGGTGTTCTCATGGAACACCCATGGTTTTTCATGCATTTCCATATTTACCAGAATTGATAAATCTGGGAATGTGCCAAAAAGATATGCCTTCTTGAGGTGGCATAGAGAAGAAATATCTTTATTTTACCTCTTTCCTTCCTCTTTCTATTTGTGCTGCCTTCTGCAGCATGCATAGGAAGAGGAATATGCCTCTCAGGATTGTTTTTATGCAGGAAGGTGAGCCTTCCTGCACAAAAATAATCCTGTGTGCAACAATGGCACCCTTGTGCCAGGGGGTAAGGATGTCTGCACTGGCGTTAGGCAGCCCATTGGGGGCCAGCTCATGGGAAAGGACAGAAATGCCCTGTATTTCAGTAAATACGGCGTATTCCTACCCTTTCCCTGTAATGCAGCGCAACAAGGTGACTTGCTGCACTGCACTGCATTGCGTTACAAACTTGTAAATAAATAGGCCCCAAATTCTGAGCTTATGTTTAATGACCAGAATGCTGATTTATTAAAAACGGACGCTCTGGCAAAAAGGCCCTCATTACAACCCTGGCGGTTGGTGATAAAGCAGTGGTAATACCGCCAACAGGCCGGCGGAAAAAACAATTGAATCACTCCAATGTCGGAAACCACCAACACATACAGTCACTTTAATACACCGACCGCCACGGACGTAGAAACAAACACCGCGGCGGTAACCGCCAACAGACAGGCAGAAGCCAATGTACCGCTGTAAGGAAATGCCTCCTTGGCATGGTTACCCCCTGACTTGTTGCCTTTGCTGATGCTAAGCTTTGATTTGAAAGTGTGCTGAGGCCTGCTAACCAGGCCCCAGCACCAGTGTTCTTTCCCTAACCTGTACTTTTGTTTCCACAATTGGCATACCCTGGCATCCAGGTAAGTCCCTTGAAACTGATACCCCTGGTACCAAGGGCCCTGATGCCGGGGAAGGTCTCTAAGGACTGCAGCATATCTTATGCCACCCTGGGGACCCCTCACTCAGCACAGACACACTGCTTGCCAGCTTGTGTGTGCTAGTGGGGATAAAACAATTAAGTCGACATGGAACTCCCCTCAGGGTGCCATGCCAACCTCACACTGGCTATGAAGTATAGGTAAGTCACCCCTCTAGCAGGCCTTACAGCCCTAAGGCAGGGTGCAATATACCATAGGTAAGGGCATAAGTGCATGAGCACTATGCCCCTACAGTGTCTAAGCAACACCTTAGACATTGTAAGTACAGGATAGCCATAAGAGTATATGGTCTGGGAGTCTGTCATGCACGAACTCCACAGCACCATAATGGCTACACTGAAAGCTGGGATGTTTAGTATCAAACTTCTCAGCACAATAAATGCACACTGATGCCAGTGTACATTTTATTGTAACATACACCCCAGAGGGCACCTTAGAGGTGCCCCCTGAAACCTTAACCGACTACCCGTGTAGGCTGACTGGTTTTAGCAGCCTGCCACACACCAGACATGTTGCTGGCCACATGGGGAGAGTGCCTTTGTCACTCTGTGGCTAGTAACAAAGCCTGTACTGGGTAGAGATGCTTATCACCTCCCCCTGCAGGAACTGTAACACCTGGCAGTGAGCCTCAAAGGCTCACCCCCTTTGTTACAGCACCCCAGGGCACTCCAGCTAGTGGAGTTGCCCGCCCCCTCCGGCCACGGGCCCACTTTTGGCGGCAAGGCCGGAGGAGATAATGAGAAAAACAAGGAGGAGTCACTGGCCAGTCAGGATAGCCCCTAAGGTGTCCTGAGCTGAGGTGACTCTAACTTTTAGAAATCCTCCATCTTGCAGATGGAGGATTCCCCCAATAGGATTAGGGATGTGCCCCCCCTCCCCTCAGAGAGGAGGCACAAAGAGGGTGTAGTCACCCTCAGGCTAGTAGCCATTGGCTACTAACCCCCAAGACCTAAACACACCCCTAAATTCAATATTTAGGGGCTCCCGAGAACTTAGGAACTCAGATTCCTGCAACCTAAGAAGAAGAGGACTGCTGAGCTGAAAAACCCTGCAGAGAAGACGGAGACACCAACTGCTTTGGCCCAAGCTCTACAGGCCTGTCTGCCCACTTCTAAAGACACTGCTCCAGCGACGCTTTCCACAGGGACCAGTGACCTCTGAAGCCTCAGAGGACTGCCCTGCATCTAGAAGGACCAAGAACTCCCGAGGACAGCGGCTCTGTTCACCAAAGACTGCAACTTTGCAACAAAGAAGCAACTTTGAAACAACCCGCGTTTCCCGCTGGAAGCGTGAGACTTGGCACTCTGCACCCGACGCCCCCGGCTCGACTTGTGGGTAGCAATCACTTCAGGGAGGACTCCCCGGTGACTACGAGACCGTGAGTAGCCAGAGTTGACCCCCCTGAGCCCCCCAGCGACGCCTGCAGAGAGAATCCCGAGGCTCCCCCTGACCGCGACTGCCTGCTTCAAAGACCCGACACCTGGTAAAGGCACTGCATCCGCAGCCCCCAGGACCTGAAGGATCCGACCTCCAGTGCAGGAGCGACCCCCAGGTGGCCCTCTCCCTTGCCCAGGTCGTGGCTACCCCGAGGAGCCCCCCCCCTTGCCTGCCTGCATCGCTGAAGAGACCCCTTGGTCTGTCATTGAATCCTATTGCGAACCCAACGCTTGTTTGCACGCTGCACCCGGCCGCCCCCGTGCCGCTGAGGGTGTACTTTCTGTGTGGACTTGTGTCCTCACCGGTACCCTACAAAACCCCCCTGGTCTGCCCTCCGAAGACGCGGGTACTTACCTGCTGGTAGACTGGAACCGGGGCACCCCCTTCTCCATTGAAGCCTATGCGTTTTGGGCACCACTTTGATCTCTGCACCTGACCGGCCCTGAGCTGCTGGTGTGGTAACTTTGGGGTTGCTCTGAACCCTTAACGGTGGGCTACCTTGGACCCAAACTTGAACCCCGTAGGTGGTTTACTTACCTGCAAAAACTAACAAACACTTACCTCCCCCAGGAACTGTTGAAAATTGCACTGTGTCTAGTTTTAAAATAGCTATATGTCATTTATGTGAAAACTGTATAATCTATTTTGCTAATTTAAAGTTCCTAAAGTACCTACCTGAAATACCTTTCATTTGAAGTATTACTTGTAAATCTTGAACCTGTGGTTCTTAAAATAAACTAAGAAAATATATTTTTCTATTCAAAAACCTATTGGCCTGGAATTGTCTCTGAGTGTGTGTCCCTCATTTATTGCTTGTGTGTGTACAACAAATGCTTAACACTACTCCTTTGATAAGCCTACTGCTCGACCACACTACCACAAAATAGAGCATTAGAATTATCTCTTTTTGCCACTATCTTACCTCTATGGGGAACCCTTGGACTCTGTGCATACTATTCCTTACTTTGAAATAGTGCATACAGAGCCAACTTCCTACATTGGTGGATCAATGGTGGGGTACAAGACTTTGCATTTGCTGGACTACTCAGCCAATACCTGATCACACGACTAAATTCCAAAAATTGTCATTAGAAACTGATTTTTGAAATTTAAGCTATTTTTCTAAATTTTTAAAAGTCCTGCCAGGGCCTTGTGTTAGTCCCTGTTAGCATTTCTTTTAGAGTTTAAAAGTTTTGTGAAAGTTTTAATTAAGTTCTAGAGATAGTTTTAGATTCTTAAAAAGTATTCCAACTTTTAGAAACATAGGGGGTCATTACAACATTGGCGGTATAAGGTGCTTACCGCCGTGCAGAAGACTGCCAATACACCGCCGCGGCCGTGGAAGACCGCCACAGCTATTGTGACACACATTTTGGAATCTGCTGAAATTCAGACACCCACACAATACCGCCACACCAAAGGTCAGCGAGAAACTGGCGGAAACACATCCTCCACCTCCACGCCAACAGAAACACGCCCATGCCATTACGACCCACGAATCCACGCGGCGGTCTTTCAACCGCGGTATTCCATTGGTGGTACACACCGCCGTGCTCAAAATACACACACATCTCCAAAACACCGCCACATTGGACAATTTGAAATACACACACCTGACACACATACACACACCACTCCCACACACCCAATACTATATAAAACACACACCCACATCACCCACATCCCCTACTACCGAAAATTCAGAGAGAAGGCCAGAGAGACAGCACAGAACAGACAACCCCATCACACAGAGGCACACAACAACATCATCCACGCAACATCCAAGCACAAAACACCACATACCACTACACTCACCACACTCATCAACACATACAGCACCCCACACATCACCTACACCACCCCATGTCACGCTAAAGACACCCCGGCTTCTCCGAGTAGGAGCTCAGGGTCATGGTGGAGGAAATCATCTGGGTAGAGCCAAAGCTATTTGGCTCACAGGTACAGCACACATCCATAGCCAGGAAGATGGAGCTATGGCAAAGAATAGTGGACAGGGTCAACGCTGTGGGACAGCACCAAGAAATAGGGAGGACATCAAGGTGCTTTCCACGGTATCCAGGCACCCCATTGCGGTACAGCGGACTGGCGGCGGAGCCCCACCTTCTCCCCCAACTAACAACATGGGAGGAGCAAGTCTTGTCCATCTTGCATCCTGAGGGCCTCGGAGGAGTCGATGGAGGAACGGACACTGGTAAGTCTAATCTTAACCATCATACCCCCACCCTACCTGCATGATATCACACACCCCCACCATCACACCCTCCCCTATCACCCCAAATCCTAACCTATCTACCCATGACACCAACCACCCATCCCAACCCCAAGACCTGCATGACATAACTAAGCATGGACACCCATCACCAAAGCATGCCCACTGCACAGACCCACAACACCCCCAACCATCAGCACACAAGCCCCCGCACAGGAATGCCTGCACTGGGGTTCACGAACACCCAACCGTTGCACTCCATGAAACACACACATGCAATAATCATGTACTTATATCCACGCAGGAACCCGAAGGAACGTCACCACACCAGAGGGTCCAGACAACACCACTCCACCCCCAGAAGAGGCCCACAGTGACGACAGCAGCTCCGCCCCACTGGATCTTGATGACCAGGCCGGACCATCGTGGGCCTCAGGACAGTCGGTTCCCCTTGCCCAGCCACAGCCCAACACCAAGCTTACACCCTCTGGTAACACCAGCACAGCACTCACCCAGCGGGCCCAAACCTCTCTACCCAGGACATGTCAATCAGCGGTGTGACCACCACTACAGGGCACCCAGGCGAACCCACCACCCCAGCAACAACAGGGACCTGGGGGCAGTGGTAGTGGGCACACGGTCCAGGGGACGGAGGCACAGGAACACAGGGGAACTGGGAGGGCTGCTGTGCGACAGAGGGAGGACAGGCCAAGGGAACCAACTCTCAACGAGGCCCTCTCCTCCATCATGGGAGCATACCACCACTCCCAGGAGACGATGGCCACGGTCCTGGACAAGTTGCAGGAGACCCTGCGTCTGCAGGAGGAACAATATTTGGGGTTCAGGGTGGAGCTCAGAACCATCGGCTCCGCCCTGGGCACCATCGTAGGGGTGTTGACGGACATTCAAAAGACCTTGAGGGACACCGTGGAACTCCAAGGTGCCCCTGACACTAGCCAGGACGATGAAATGCCCACCACCTCCGCCGGCGCTAGTGGACAGGACGCCCCGCCACAGGACCAACACACCAGCACCCCATCCCCTGCAGACGGACAACCACCACGCAAGCGGGCCCTGAGATCCAGGAACAGGACAGAGCAAGATGGCAAGACCCCCGCCAGGAAATAAGACCACTCTGATTGTCCCCCCACTGTCCCACTTTGTTACCCTGTCCAAATCGGAACTGACTTAGCTCCACTTCCAATGCCCGGATGTGCAATGTACCTGTGAGACTAATAGACTGGACTCTGCCATGGACATTCCTCCACCATCACCCATCACCAGTTTACAACCCCCCATCATTTTTTGAGCACTTAAATAAACACCCTTGAAACACTAAAAACAAATGGAGACAGTCTATGATTTGTAAATCTGTATTATCAATTACAGTTTCATAATGGGTTACCCATTGGAAGGCTAACATACCTATGTTACACATCACAAGCCCTTCAAGGATGCAAACAGTTGACACGTAGGTTACCACATTTGTGAAACTGAAATGGAAGGGGACAACTCAGTTAACAAATAGTGAGTGAAATGTCGGTACAGGATAGAGGTAGATGTGGGAAAGTTAATGTAATGGTAAAAATGAAAATGTTCTCTCCTGTGTCTCACTGGAAATATTGCTGTATGACTGACTCCCTGATGTCGTTTTCGTCTTCCTCAGCTTCCTCCTCATCACTGTCCACAGGCTCCATAGGCTCCACAGCTGCCACAACACCGTCATCTGGATCATCCTCCTGCAGAAAAGGCACCTGGCTTCGCAATGCCAAGTTATGGAGCATGGAGCAGGCGATGATGATGTCGCACACCTTCTTCGGTGACTTGAATAGGGACCCACCTGTCATATGGAGGCACCGGAACCTGGCCTTAAGGAGGCCGAAGGTGCGTTCGATAACCCTCCTAGTCCGCCCATGGGCCTCATTGTAGCGTTCCTCTGCCCTAGTCCTGGGATTCCTCACTGGGGTCAATAGCCAGGAAAGGTTGGGGTAACCAGAGTCCTCCAATAGCCATACACGGTGCCTCTGGAGTTCACCCATCATATTAGGGATGCTGCTATTCCACAGGATGTAGGCGTCATGCACTGAGCCAGGGAACATAGCATTTACCTGCGAGATGTACTGGTCTGGCAAACAGACCATCTGGACATTCATTGAATGATAACTCTTCCTGTTCCTGTACACCTGTTCAGTCCTGCGGGGGGGACCAGAGCTACATGGGTCCCATCAATAGCACCTATGACGTTGGGGATATGTCCAAGGGCATAGAAGTCACCTTTCACTGTAGGCAAATCCTCCACCTGAGGGAATATGATGTATCTCCTTACGTGTTTCAGCAGGGCACACAACACTCTGGACAACACGTTGGAAAACATAGGCTGGGACATTCCTGATGCCATGGCCACTGTTGTCTGAAATGACCCACTTGCAAAGAAATGGAGCACTGACAGCACCTGCACGTCAGGGGGGATTCCAGTCGGATGGCGGATTGGTGACATCAGGTCTGGCTCCAACCGGGTACATAGTTCCTGGATTGTAGCACGGTCAAACCGGTAGGTCACGATTAAATGTCTCTCTTCCATTGTCAACAGGTCCACCAGTGGTCGGTACACCGGAGGATTCCGCCATCTTCTCATATGTCCCAGCTGACGGAGCCTAAGAAGGACAACAGCGAAGAACCAGTCACTATTCCTCCAGGTATGTACCCACAGTTACACACAAGACTACAGCAGACACAAAACCCTTCCTGTATGTGTGTTGAGTGTAGGCCTCAGTATGTGTGACGCAGTTGAAAATGAATCCATGTGGGCCCCTGAAATGGCGGCTGCCTGACCTCTAAACTGGGACAATGGGATTGTGGGGTAACAGCGCTGGCGTTGCACACCGTAGCGGTAGGCGGTCGTAGACCGCAGCGCAATGCTGCATTGGTTAACATTGGACCCTATGGGTCCCAGGAGCCAATGAACAGGTGCGCCGGCGGTGATGATGCGCCCCGCCGTGGACGTCACCACCATTTTCTATCTGTTCAATCACTAGATACCTGACCTTCGACAGGAGAGGACCTACACTGCTAGTGCTGCTGTGCCCTCGGTCTGGAAGCGACGATGGCTGCTGCGTCTAGGGAATGGGCCCCTGCCTTCATTGCATAAGAGTTGGAGAAACTTGTGGATGGGGTCCTCCCTCAGTACATGCTACTCTACGGTCCTCCAGACCAACAGGTTAGTACACAGGGAGCACGTTGTAGGGGCTAGGCCTGGGTGGACAGGGCTGGGTGGAAGAGGGAAGGGGGCAGAAGTCATACTACAGTAAAGCATGGGAATAAATGGGCCACATGGTCAGAGTAGGGAGGGGGCCACTCACATTGATGGTGCAGTTGGTAATGATTGTTCCTCTTTCCTTGTGCATGTCATGTAGGTCAGTGCCCACCAGAAGAGGGACATTTGGCGTGCCATTGCCAAGGAGGTCCGGACCCTGGTGGCCCACCAGAGACGGGGCACCCACTGCCATAAGAGATGGGAGGACATTCGCCGCTGCAGCAAGAAGACGGCGGAGGCTCAGCTGGGGATGGCCTCCCAACGTGGGAGGGGTGCCCGTCGTACCATGACCACCCTGATGTTCTGGATCCTGGCGGTGGCCTACCCGGAGTTGGATGGGCGCTTAAGGACATCACAGCAGACAAAAGGGGGTGAGTACACTCTCATTCTGCAGACTTTGCATGCAGTGGAGGTGTCTGGGTGGGGGAGGTGGGCTCTGGGTGTCCCTAGGCCAGGGCGAGTTAGGTAGGCAAGGCCCCGCCATAATGTAGGCCATGTGGCACACCCCACCTCAGTAAATTATCAAGTTGAGGTATAGTTGCCCCTGTGGCATCCATGTGCGCAGATTTCAACCAATGCCATTTCGGCCATATCCCAGAAATTGCATGTGCAGAGGGCAGGAGCGCGGCGTTGTTTCATGGGGCTGCTGCGTCTGTCTTGTCCGCCAACGGTAGCGGTATGCCATGCACTAAAACTCTCTTTGTTCTGTCTCCCCCCTTTTCCTGCTCTCCCTGTCCTTTTGTACATCAGCATCAACAGGCGGAGGTACAGTGGCACCGGAGCACAAGGGAGCTGCATCCCACATGGCCATGGGGGGCCACACCACAGACTCTGAATACACCAGTGGGATGGAGGGCAAGGGGAGCCTCACGTCAGCCACCGGATCACCAACCAGTGACACAGACTTGTCCGCCGATGCGAGCACCCCTGTGGTGGCGGCACCATCTGTGCGCACCACTTCTACAGGTACAGCCGCCACCCCCCCTATCAGCACCTCCCTCCCAGCAGCCCCTCAGCGTTCGCCCGTGCCCGCTCACCCAGGAGGGTGGGCATCACCTTCGCCCCAGGCACCTCAGGCCCTGCCCCAGTCACCCCTGCTGCCCTCAGTGAGGAGGCCATTGACCTCCTCAGGTCACTCATGTTGGGCAGTCTACCATTGTGAATGTCATCCAGGGTGTAGAACGAGAGTTGCAACACGGTAATGCATTCCTGGAGGGCATTCATTCTGGTCAGGCTGTCCTTCAGCGAACCCTGCAATCTCTGGCCTCAGCACTGATGGCAGCCATTGTCCCTGTGTCTAGCCTCCCCCCTCCAACTTCCTCCACCCAGACCCAATCTCCTGTACCCCAGCCCATCCCAAGCACACCTACAGACCAGCATGCACACAAGTCAACACACCCAAGTAGCTCAAGCAAACATAGGCACCACACACACCACAGGCACTCACGCAAGCCTCAGCCACATCCAAACACAGCAACATCCACTGCCTCCACTGTGTCCCCCTCCTCCTCTTCTCCCTCCTCCCTCCCAGTCTCGTCTACACACACACCTGCATGCACCACATCTACAGGCACCATGAATCGCACCAGGACACCCAGCACCCCTAGCCGCTCACCTGCACTCACCACCTCCACTGCCATTTACACGTCCCCTGTGTCCTCTCCCAGTGTGTTTGTGACGCCCCCTCCCAAAGTACCCAAACGCCGGCAATCACTCACCCAACATCCATCCACCTCACGACAGCCTCCAGTACCTGCATCTGCACCCAAAACAGCTAAAGGGACACCTCCTACAACCACCTCCTCTTCCTCCACTCCCAGACCCCCTCCAGCTACCCATCCCAGTGTTCGTCAGAAACTGTCCCTCTGTCAAATTGACCTTTTTGCCCCCACACCCCTTCCAATTCATCAGTCCCATCGTAGCGCCTCAGCCAAAAAGCCACCAGTACCAGTGGTGCGTGTTCCAGGTTTTTGGAGTGCACCGTCCACCAGGGCAGGCAGTAGGACCCGGAGCCAAGGCACTGGCAGCCCACCCCCTGGAAAGGCTCCGAAATTGGAGAGTGGACGACGGGACCGTGTCAAGACTCCTGGTGGGACAACAAGTGAAATGGGATCGAAGGCGATTGGTGAGTCAGCTGTAACTCCAAAAAAGGTGGGGAAGGTCACAAGGAAGTCTGCCCAGCCTGTTGTGAGTGTCACGGCGGAGAAGTCTGCCATCATTTCCGGCGGTCCAGACACAACCGCCAGCACCGTCGTCACTGGTCCAGAGCCCACCGCCAGAGTCAGTGCCCAGGAGGGCCCAAGTATCGTCACTGGTCCAGAGACCACCGCACAAGACACAGCCCAGGAGGGCCCAAGTATCGTCAGAGGTCCAGAGACCACCGCACAAGACACAGCCCAAGAGGGCCCAAGTATCGTCACAGGTCCAGAGACCACCGCACAAGACACAGCCCAAGAGGGCGCAAGTATCGTCACAGGTCCAGAGACCACCGCACAAGACACAGCCCAGGAGGGCCCAAGTATCGTCACAGGTCCAGAGACCACCGCACAAGACACAGCCCAGGAGGGCCCAAGTATCGTCACTGGTCCTGAGACCACCGCACAAGACACAGCCCAGGCGGGCCAGGATGCCACAGCCCCGCTGGGCAATGATGGAACGTCATGCCACACACCAATGTCCAGTGTGGAGATCGTCATGCCACACACCAATGTCCAGTATGGAGATCGTTATGCCACACACCAATGCCCAGTGTGGAAATTGTCATGCCACCCACCAATTTCCAGTGTGGAGATCGTCATGCCACACACCGATGTCCAGTATGGAGATCGTCATGCCACACACCAATGTCCAGTGTGGAGATCGTCATGCCACACACCGATGTTCAATATGGAGATCGTCATGCCACACACCAATGTCCAGTGTGGAGATCGTCATGCCACACACCAATGCCCGTATCAGAACCGCCATGTCAAAGCACCGCTGAACAGTCCAGAGACCGCCATGGCAAAGACCCACTGAACAGGGCAAAGACCGCCATGGCAAAGCACCGCTGAACAGGGCAAAGACCTCCATGGCAAAGCACAGCTGAACAGTCCAGAGACCGCCATGGCAAAGCACCGCTGAACAGTCCAGAGACCGCCATGGCAAAGCACCGCTGAACAGGGCAAAGACCGCCATGGCAAAGCACCGCTGAACAGGGCAAAGACCGCCATTGCAAAGCACAGCTGAACAGGGCAAAGACCGCCATGGCAAAGCACCGCTGAACAGGGCAAAGACCGCCATGGCAAAGCACCGCTGAACAGTCCAGAACCGCCATGGCAAAGCACCGCTGAACAGGACAATGCACCGGGTAGGAATGAATGGCCCACCACATCAGGCATCTTTATCCCATATGCAGCTGGGACAGTGACAGGACACTACCTTTCACGGGGAGACTCATCCAGTCTCGGCACCAGTCACCCCCCAGTACCAGTATGGACCTGCATCGACTTGAGAGACTGTGGCTTTGCACTCCCCAGGATGTAACAGTGGGCAAGCCACCCAATGTAGAGACTTGAGAGACTGTGGCTTTGCACTCCCCAGGATGTAACAGTGGGCAAGCCACCCACTGTAGAGACTTGAGAGGCTGTGGCTTTGCACTCCCCAGGATGTAACAGTGGGCAAGCCACCCACTGTAGAGACTTGAGAGACTGTGGCTTTGCACTCCCCAGGATTGAACAGTGGGCAAGCCACCCACTGTAGAGACTTGAGAGACTGTGGCTTTGCACTCCCCAGGATTGAACAGTGGGCAAGCCACCCACTGTAGACACTTGAGAGACTGTGGCTTTGCACTCCCCTGGTTGTAACAGTGGGCAAGCCATCCACTGTAGAGACTTGAGAGACTGTGGCTTTGCACTCCCCAGGATGTAACAGTGGGCAATCCACCCACTGTAGAGACTTGAGAGACTGTGGCTTTAAACTCCCCAGGATTGAACAGTGGGCAAGCCACCCACTGTAGACACTTGAGAGACTGTGGCTTTGCACTCCCCAGGTTGTAACAGTGGGCAAGCCATCCACTGTAGAGACTTGAGAGACTGTGGCTTTGCACTCCCCAGGATGTAACAGCGGGCAAGCCACCCACTGTAGAGACTTGAGAGACTGTGGCTTTGCACTCCCCAGGATACATCAATGGGCATGGAGCCCCGTCGTGGATCTGGCTTTGCATTCATCTGGCTGAGGTGCCCCCTCTTCCCTTCCCCCTTAGGTGCCTGTAGTGTTTCTATCTGATGCCCCGGCAGTGTTCTCTGGGATTTTGGTCAGGTATCGATTGTGGGCCTCGCCCATGCATTTTTGGACTGTTAGTGCACGGACATTGTTGTGTACATATCTGCAATATTTCTCGGATTATTTATGTAAATATGAGTGATTTTGGAATACATGTATTTGTATATTATTGTATGACATGTATATTGGCACATTATAATGTTTTCCCGAAATTCGCATTGTCTTTGCATTTTTCCGGGAGGATTGTGGGTTGTTACTGTTCTTTTTGTGACTGCATTGGTGTGTATGTTGTACTATGCGAGGGTGGGGGTGTTTGCTGGGTGTCCCCCTAACTTTTGCCTCCCCCTTCCCCATGTCGTAGGTGCAGTACTCACCGGTATCTTCTGCGCCTACGTCGCTGTTGGTCGTGAAGGAGCAGAAAGACAAGGGCAGGTAGTATTTGGAGTTCCGGCTCCATGGAGTCGTCGTTCCTCGTGGGATGTGTAGAAGGTGAGCGTTTTCCCATAACAACAGCTGTTTCCGCCGTGTTTTTATCCACAGTGAATCCGCCCCGGAAAAGGTGGCGGATTGGCCTGTTGTGATACTGTGGGCGGTACATTGTCTCCCGCCTGTCTGTTGGCGGTGACCGCCGCGCTGCTTGTCTGTACCGCCATGGCGGGCAGTGTGTTAAAGTGGCTGTCTTTGTTGGCGGTTTCCGCCAGGGTCATAATTCACTTTTTTTGTCCGTCTGACTGTTTGCGGTATTACCGCATCTTTAACACCGTCCGCCAGGGTTGTAATGACCACCATAATGTCTAATGCAGAAGAGAATGTGATGGAACTCGACATCACCCCTCACCTCCATCTTAGGATGAGAGAGTTAAGGTCTCTCTGCAAATTAAAAAATATTAAAGCTGGTTTAAACCCTACCAAATTACAGCTCCAGGAGTTGTTGGCAGAGTTTGCCAAAGACAGCCCCTCTGAGGATGACCTCCCAGAGAGGGAAGCTCGTGATGTGGAGGAGAATTCCCCCCCTCCAGTCCTAGTTAGGGAGAACAGGGCTCCTCAAATCCTGACTCCAACTGTGATAGTCAGAGATGCTGTTTCACTCACAGGAGGGTCCAGCACCTCTGGAATCACTGAGGATAGCCTCAGTGAAGATGACCTACTGTTAGCCAGGATGGTCAAAAGATTGGCTTTAGAGAGACAGCTCCTAGCCATAGAAAATGAAAGACAAGAGATGTGTTTTGGTCCAATCCATGGTGGCAGCAACATAAATAGGGTCAGAGATTCTCCTGACATGTTGAAAATCCCTTAAGGGATTGTAACTAAATATGAAGATGGTGATGACATCACCAAATGGTTCACAGCTTTTGAGAGGGCTTGTGCAACCAGAAAAGTAAACAGATCTCACTGGGGTGCTCTCCTTTGGGAAATGTTCACTGGAAAGTGTAGGGATAGACTCCTCACACTCTCTGGAAAAGATGCAGAATCCTATGACCTCATGAAGGCTACCCTGATGGAGGGCTTTGGATTCTCCACTGAGGAGTATAGAATTAGGTTCAGGGGGGCTCAAAAATCCTCGAGCCAGACCTGGGTTGATTATGTTGAGTACTCAGTGAAAACACTGGTTGGTTTGGATTCAAGGCAGTGGTGTAAATGATGATGATGGCCTTGACCAGCCTGTTGCTTTCATTAGCAGGAGGTTACTCCCCAGGGAGCAGCGTTGGAGTGCCATTGAGAGGGAGGCCTTTGCTGTGGTTTGGTCCCTGAAGAAGCTGAGACCATACCTCTTTGGTACTCACTTTGTAGTTCAGACTGACCACAGACCTCTCAGATGGCTGATGTAAATGGAAGGTGAAAATCCAAAACTGTTGAGGTGGTCCATCTCCCTACAGGGAATGGACTTTATTGTGGAACACAGACCTGGGACTGCCCATGCCAATGCAGATGGCCTTTCCAGGTTCTTCCGCTTAGAAAATGAAGACTCTCTTGGGAAAGGTTAATCTCATCCTCTTTCGTTGGGGGGGGGGGTGTTGTGTAAGGAAATGCCTCCTTGGCATGGTTACCCCCTGACTTTTTGCCTTTGCTGATGCTAGGTTTTGATTTGAAAGTGTGCTGAGGCCTGCTAACCAGGCCCCAGCACCAGTGTTCTTTCCCTAACCTATACTTTTGTTTCCACAATTGGCACACCCTGGCATCCAGGTAAGTCCCTTGTAACGGGTACCCCTGGTACCAAGGGCCCTGATGCCAGGGAAGGTCTCTAAGGGCTGCAGCATATCTTATGCCACCCTGGGGACCCCTCACTCAGCACAGACACACTGCTTGCCAGCTTGTGTGTGCTAGTGTGGACAAAACGACTAAGTCGACATGGCACTCCCCTCAGGGTGCCATGCCAACCTCACACTGCCTATGAAGTATAGGTAAGTCACCCCTCTAGCAGGCCTTACAGCCCTAAGGCAGGGTGCACTATACCATAGGTGAGGGCATAAGTGCATGAGCACTATGCCCCTAAACAGTGTCTAAGCAAAACCTTAGACATTGGAAGTGCAGGGTAGCCATAAGAGTATATGGTCTGGGAGTCTGTCATGCACAAATGCCACAGCACCATAATGGCTACACTGAAAGCTGTGAAGTTTGGTATCAAACTTCTCAGCACAATAAATGCACACTGATGCCAGTGTACATTTTATTGTAACATACACCCCAGAGGGCACCTTAGAGGTGCCCCCTGAAACCTTAACGGACTACCTGTGTAGGCTGACTGGTTTTAGCAGCCTGCCACACACCAGACATGTTGCTGGCCACATGGGGAGAGTGCCTTTGTCACTCTGTGGCTAGTAACAAAGCCTGTACTGGGTGGAGATGCTCATCACCTCCCCCTGCAGGAACTGTAACACCAGGCGGTGAGCCTCAAAGGTTCACCCCCTTTGTTACAGCACCCCAGGGCACTACAGCTAGTGGAGTTACCCGCCCCCTCCGGGCACAGCCCCACTTTTGGCGGCAAGGCCGGAGGAGATAATGAGAAAAACAAGGAGGAGTCACTGGCCAGTCAGGACAGCCCCTAAGGTGTCCTGAGCTGAGGTGACTCTAACTTTTAGAAATCCTCCATCTTGCAGATGGAGGATTCCCCCAATAGGATTAGGGATGTGCCCCCCTCCCCTCAGGGAGAAGGCACAAAGAGGGTGTAGCCACCCTCCGGGCTGGTAGCCATTGGCTACTAACACCCCAGACCTAAACACACCCCTAAATTCAGTATTTAGGGGCTCCCCAGAACCTAGAAACTCAGATTCCTGCAACCTAAGAAGAAGAGGACTGCTGAGCTGAAAAACCCTGTAGAGAAGACGGAGACACCAACTGCTTTGGCCCCAGCTCTACCGGCCTGTCTCCCCACTTCTAAAGACACTGCTCCAGCAACGCTTTTCACAGGGACCAGCGACCTCTGAAGCCTCAGAGGACTTCCCTGCATCTAGAAGGACCAAGAACTCCTGGGGACAGCGGCTCTGTTCACCAAAGACTGCAACTTTGCAACAAAGAAGCAACTTTGAAACAACACACGTTTCCCGCAGGAAGCGTGAGACTTGGCACTCTGCACCCGACGCCCCCGGCTCGACTTGTGGAGAACAATCACTTCAGGGAGAACTCCCCGGTGACTACGAGACCGTGAGTAGCCAGAGTTGACCCCCCTGAGCCCCCACAGAAACGCCTGCAGCGGGAATCCCGAGGCTCTCCCTGACCGCGACTGCCTGCTTCAAAGACTCAACACCTGATAAAGGAACTGCATCCTCAGCCCCCAGGACCTGAAGGATCCGACCTCCAGTGCAGGAGCAACCCCCAGGTGGCCCTCTCCCTTGCCCAGGTGGTGGCTACCCCGAGGAGCCCCCCCCTTGCCTGCCTGCATCGCTGAAGAGACCCTTTGGTCTCCCATTGAATCCTATTGCGAACCAGACGCTTGTTTGCACGCTGCACCCGACCGCCCCGTGCCGCCGAGGGTGTACTTTCTGTGTGGACTTGTGTACCCCCCAGTGCCCTACAAAACCCCCCTGGTCTGCCCTACGAAGACGCGGGTACTTACCTGCTGGCAGACTGGAACCGGGGCACCCCCTTCTCCATTGAAGCCTATGCGTTTTGGGCACCACTTTGACCTCTGCACCTGACTGGCCCTGAGCTGCTGGTATGGTAACTTTGGGGTTGCTCTGAACCCCCAACGGTGGGCTCCCTTGGACCCAAACTTGAACCCCATAGGTGGTTTACTTACCTGCAAAAACTAACAAACACTTACCTCCCCCAGGAACTGTTGAAAATTGCAGTGTCTAGTTTTAAAATGTGAAAACTGTATATGCTATTTTGCTAATTCAAAGTTCCTAAAGTACCTACCTGAAATGCCTTTCATTTGATGTATTACTTGTAAATCTTGAACCTGTGGTTCTTAAAATAAACTAAGAAAATATATTTTTCTATACAAAAACCTTTTGGCCTGGAATTGTCTCTGAGTGTGTGTTCCTCATCTATTGCCTGTGTGTGTACAACAAATGCTTAACACTACTCCTTTGATAAGCCTACTGCTCGACCATACTACCACAAAATAGAGCATTAGAATTATCTCTTTTTGTCACTCTCTTACCTCTAAGGGGAACCCTTGGACTCTGTGCATACTATTCCTTACTTTGATATAGTGCATACAGAGCGAACTTCCTACAACCGCCCACTGTATCACAAGGCACCAATCTGCCAGCTTTTCCGGGATGGTACCAACACCAACAAAAGCAAGGCGGAAATAGTACTTGGAACGGAAACCACTCACCTCTCGACACCCAACAAGGAACCAGGACGCCATGGAGCCCGAACTACAGGTGTCACTAATGTTGGTTTACCTCCTCTTCTACCAGGAACATCAAAGACGGCGGCGACGACCACGTGAGTACTGCACCAAGCACACAGGGGAGGGGGAGATGAAAAAGAGAGTGACACATACACGCAACACGCAACACCCCTACCCCCATCCTCACCCCTAACACCATACACACAAATACATGCATCAACATAACATATACACCCCGTAACCATCTGGAAGAATGCAAGGACCAAATGAAATGATTGTAACAAGTGTAATCATTGAAAATCCAGATCGGCCAACATGTCTGTAAAAGATCAATATATACAAATATGTACAGCAACTACACAAGTCTTGATACTGTTACATTCAATGTCCGTGGACCAGTGGTCCCACAATTTATGGGTGAAGCTTACACCTGACACCTGCCTCAAAACGGAGAGAACACTGCTGGGGCACCAGGTAGAAAAAAAACAGGCACGTCAGGGGGAAGGGGAAGGGGGGCATCTCAGCCAGATGATGGGACGACACCACTGCTCCATAAGGGGGCTCCATGACCACTGCTTGGTCCAGGGGAGTGCAAAGCCACAGTCTTACAAGTCTCTCAAGTGGGTGGTCTGCCCACTGCTTGGTCCTGGGAAGTGCAAAAACACAGTCTCACAAGTCTTTCAAGGGAGTGGTTTGCCTACTGCGTGGTCCTGGGGAGTGCAAAGCCACAGTCTCACAAGTCTCAAGTGGGTGGTTTACCCACTGCTTGGTCCTGGTGAGTACAAAGCCACAGTCTCTCAAGTGGGTGGTTTGTCCACTGCTTGCTCCTGGGGAGTGCAAAGCCACAGTCTCTCAAGTCTCTCAAGTCAATGGTTTGTCCACTGCTTGGTCCTGGGGAGCACAAAGCCACAGTCTCCCAAGTGGGTGGTTTGCCCACTGCTTGGTCCTGGGGAGCACAAAGCCACAGTCTCTCAAGTCTCTCAAGTGGGTGCACTGCCCACTGATTGTTCCTGGGGAGTGCAAGGACTCAGTCTCTCTAGTGTATGTGTTCTCCATTGGTTCTGGAGGGGCCATGGTGCTCAGAGTGCTTCATCCTGCCAAGGACTGGGGTAGTGGATGCTGTTCTCCACTGGTTCAGGAGGGGGCTTTGGGCCCTGAGTGCTTCATCCTGCCAAGGACTGTGGAAGTGGATGCTTTTCTCCATTGGTTCTGGAGGGGGCTTTGTGCCCAGAGTGCTTCATCCTGCCAAGGACTGTGGAAGTGGATGCTTTTCTCCACTAGTTCTGGAGGGGCCACGGTGGCCAGAGTGCTTCATCCTCCCAAGGACTGGGGTAGTGGATGCTTTTCTCCACTGGTTCTGGAGGGGCCATGGTGGCCAGAGTGCTGCACATGGTGTGTGGCAGTTACCATTCCCTCACCTGGGTGTGAGAGACACAAGATTTTCTGGGAACAGGTAGCATGATACTCCATGGCGGCAGAGACACACTCCACCCTACGGCGACTTTGCCTGCCAACTGTTGGTACTGCCAGTGCTGGTTCTGGTGCCTCATGTAGTGCGTGCAGGGTCCAGGATGTCTACTGCAGCCTCGGAAAACCACCCACTCGGGATGATGTTTATGTTGGCTGTGGTGGGACTGTCTGAGCACATCGCAGGGCAGGTGGCGGTGGGTGCGGCGGTGTCTGAGGCGGAGATGCTGCCCGTGGTGCATGTGTCAGCACCTGTGGAGGGAGACAGCAGGACGTCTCCTGCAGCCTCGGACAGCTGCCCCCTGAGGA
Organism: Pleurodeles waltl; assembly: GCF_031143425.1. Lineage (NCBI taxonomy): Eukaryota > Metazoa > Chordata > Amphibia > Caudata > Salamandridae > Pleurodeles > Pleurodeles waltl. The sequence goes on along the minus strand of NC_090438.1, from coordinate 500,977,486 downwards.
TGATGCTGGGGACTGTAGCAGAGGCAGCAGACGTGCAGGTGGTGGTGCAGGTGGCAGTGCAGGTGGCGGTGCAGGTGGCGGTGGTTGCGATGGTGGCCACCGCCGTACAGGTTGCCGTTCTGTCTTGCAGAGGGGGTGACACCAGTCCCTCACCCGGAGGCTCCGTGCCCTGAGCTGACATCCCTTTAGCCTTGTGTCCCTTCCCCACCTTGGAAGTCACTGCTGGGACCTTGGCACTGTCCTCTATTGTCTTGGAGGAGGCCTTGCTGGGTGGTTGGTGCGGCTTTTCCCTACGGCATGTGTCCCCTTGGCAGGTGGCAGAATAGGGTGATCCTTGGCCTCACTAGGTAGCACACTGGCAGCCCTGATGGGTGCCGCCCACGATGTTACTGGACTTTCAGGGACCACATTGCTCGAGGATTTTGTGGATGAGGTGCTGGGCTGGGATCTGGACATCCTGGCCCTAGGGGAAGGACGGTGGGGAGGTGTAGGGAAGAGGTCAATGTTAGCGAGGAAAAGATTTTAGACACATTGGGATGGGACGATTGAGGGGGTTTGGGAGTGGAGGAAGAGGTAGTGGTTGTAGGAGGTGTATGTCTACTGAGTTTGGGTGAGGGTGCATGGGCTGGAGGCTTTTGTGAGGTGGATGGCTGTTGAGTGGGTGTGTGCCTGCGTTTGTGTAGTTTTCGAGGAGGGTTCACAGACACACTGGGAGAGGACACAGGGGATGCGTGAATGGCAGTAGGGGTGGTGACTGCACGTGAGCGGGTGTGGTGGTGTGTGTGCTAGTGATGGAAGTAGTGGCTGTAGATGTAGTGCATGCAGGTGTGAGTGTAGACGAGACTGGGAGGGAGGAGGAGTGCGTGGAGAAGAGGAACACAGTGGAGGCAGTGGATGTGGGTGTATCTGCATGGGTATGGTGCTTGTGTGAGTGCCTGTGGGATGTGTGGTGCTTATGTTTGCCATGTCCACTCTTGTGCATGCTGGTCTGATGTTGTGCTTGGGATAGGCTGAGTTAGAGGGGATTGGGTCAGAGTATTGGAAGTTGGAGGGGGGAGACTGGACAGAGGGACAATGGCTGCCATCAGTGCTTAGGCCAGAGCCTAAAATGCTCTCTGTTGGGCAGCAACGCCAGAATGAATGCCCTCCAGGTATGCATTTGTTTGCTGCAAATGTCTCTCGACACCCTGGATGGCATTCAAAATGGTTGATTGCCCAACAGTGAGGGATCTCAGGAGATCAATAGCCTCCTCTCTGAGGGCAGCAGGGCTGACTGGGGCAGGGCCTGAGGTGCCTGGGGTGAAGGAGATGCCCACCCTCCTGGGTGAGCGGGCATGTGAAACACGCTGAGGGGCTGCTGGGAGGGTGGTGCTGGTAGGGGGGGTGGCAGCTGTACCTGGAGGTACCCGCCATCACAAGGGAGCTCCCATCAGAGGAGGAGTCGCTGTCACTGGTGTCTCCTCCTGTCCTCTTTGTGGAGCTCCCCTCGTTCTCCGTCCAACTGGTGCCTTCAGACTCCGTACATTCACCCTCCTGGGCCATGTGTGTTGCAGCTCCCTCCTGCTCTGGTGCCACTGCTCCTCTGCCAGATGATGCGAATGCACACAAGGACAGGGTGACAAAACAAAAAGGGGAGGAAAGACGGAAGAGACACATGGTCAATGTCTGCAACAACACCACCATTGGCAGACACAACACACAGGGAGCAGCCCTATGCACTGGGCCATGCACTAACAGTTCAGGGGAAAATCACATCCCCATGGGGGACTGTGCCTAGACCCATTTGATACACACCTGGAACCCACAGTAGCCTGACTAGGTGTAGATGGCCCCTTCCACTTTTAGGGTTGTAGTGCCACAGAGCCTGCCTAACAATGGATCTACCCTGGCACGTTTGCCCTGGCCTAGGGGAACCCAAAGCCCACTTCCCCCACCCAGACACCTCATAAAGCGTGCAGAGTCAGCTGAATGAGACTGTACTCACCCCCTTGTGGCTGCTGTGATGCCCTCAAATGCCCATCCAACTCAGGATATGCCACCGCCAGGATCCAGTACATCAGCGGGGTTATGGTGCGCGGGTACCCCTTCCACATTGGGAGGCCATCCCCAGCTGGGCCTCTGCCGTCTTCTTGGTCCAGTGGCGCAGGTCCTCCCATCTTTTGCGGCAGTGGGTGCTCCGTCTATGGTAGACCCCCTGGGTCCGCACTTCCTTGGCGATGGCACGCCAAATACCCTTCTTCTGGTGGGCGCTGACCTAGAGGAAAAGTGAAGTAAGAATGGATTTTACTCCGCCGTCCGGTTCTTCTTACTCATTGGACACAACTTCCCAACCTGGCCCAGAAACACATACACTGACCATCCTCACATGCTGGCCTCTGCCCACCCCTGTATCTTCCATCCACGCCACTCCATACATTCATGTCCCATCCATCATGCTCACAGTGTACTCACCTGTTTATCTGGAGGACCGTAGAGTAGCGTGTACTGGGGGAGGACCCCAGCAACCAGGTTGTCCAGCTCCTCCGCACTGAAGGCAGGGGCCCTTTCCCCAGACACTGAATCCATTGTTACTTCCAGACTCAGGTCACAGCAGCACTTGCAGTGTAGGTCCTCTCCTGTTGAAGGTCAGGTATCAAGTGCGTGAACAGATAGAAAATGGCAGTCACGTCCGCGGCATTGCGTACCATCACCACTGGCGTACATCATCATTAGCTCCTGGAACCCATAGGGGCCAATGATAACCAATGCTGAATTGCACCGTGGTCTTCATCCACCTACCGCGATGCTGCACAACGCCAGCGCAGTTACCTCATTTCCTCTTGTCCCTCCTTACAGGTCAAGCAGCCGCCATTTCAGGGGGCCACATTGCAGGGTGACTAACTGTGTCACATCACTTTTGGGCAGGAATACGGACAGAGAGCGCCACACACCGATTACATCACAATAGTGCAAAACACCCTTGTGCAACCTATGTGGCATATGACCCTCTGCTCCCCCTTCTCCTCCATAGGGCACGTCCGCTGGGGCACATGATGAGATGGCGTCATCCTCTGGTATACAGACCCCTGGTGGACCTGTCAACAATGGAAGACAGACACATCATTATCACCTACAGACTTGATCGTGCCACAATCCATGAACTGTGTGCCCAGTTGGAGCCAGACCTGATGTCAGCTATCTGCCATCACACAGTGATTCCTCCTCTGGTGCAGGTCCTGTCAGTACTCCATTTCCTGGCCAGTGGGCCCTTACAAACAACAGTGGCCATGGCCTCAGGGATGTCCCAGCCAATGTTCTCTAACGTGTTGTCCAGAGTATTGTCTGCCCTGTTGAAACACATGTGCAGCTACATCATTTTCCCTCAGGTGGAGGATTTTCCCACAGTGAAAGGTGACTTTGATACCCTGGTACATATCCCCAACATCATTGGTGCAATTGATGGTACACATGTGGCATTTGTCCCACCCCGCAGTAATGAACAGGTGTACAGAAACCGCAAAAGATACCATTCCATAAATGTGCAGATTGTGTGTTTGGCAGACCAGTACATCTCCCATGTGAATGCCAAGTATCCTGGTTCAGTGCATGACGCTTACATTTTGAGGAATAGCAGCATCCCTTATGTTCTGGGCCAACTCCAGAGGCACCGTGTGTGGCTAATAGGTGAGGCCAAGGTCCCCACACAGTTTAAATAGGTGTCTGGGTATGGGAGAGTCCCTAAGGGTTGGTGTGTGTCTAACAGTCGTCCCTCAATATTTACAGGTGACTCTGGTTACCCCAACTTGTCTTGGCTACTGCCCCAGTGAGGAATCCCAGGACAAGGGCAGAGGAACGCTACAATGAGGCACATGGGCAGACTAGGAGGATTATAGAGCATTGTTCCGGCTCCTGAAGGCCAGGTTCTGGTGCCTCCATCTGACAGGTGGATCCCTATACTACTCACCGAAGGAGGTGTGCCAGATCATCGTGGCATGCTGTATGTTGCACAACCTGGCTTTGCTACGCCAGGTGCCTTTTCTGCAGGAGGATGGGCCTGATGTAGGTCTTGTGGCAGCTGTGGAGCCTGTGGACAGTGAGGAAGAGGAGGCAGAATAAGAAGATATAGACAACCAAAACAACATCATTATGCAATACTTCCAGTGAGACACAGGTGAGAGACTGGCACTGCTCCTCTCCTATCAGACTACAGTAGGACATTGCATGATTCTGCCTTTTTACCTCTGTGTATGGACCCTGACAGTTCACTTTGGCTTTCCATTTCACAGATCTGGGTACCAATTTCTGCCTTCTGCTATGTTTACTGCGGCCCAACAACTGTCGAACATTGGTATGTGAAAATGAACATTGACATTGCTATTTTTCAGAGAGGTTACAATATCACATTTGTGAAAGTACAGACTGACTCCAGATTGATTTGTGATTCAAGGGTATTTATTTAAGTGCTAATAAGCGAAGGAGGCTGTGCAATGGGCTGGGGTGATGGTGGAGGAATGTCCATGGTGGAGATCAGTCTATTAGTATCACAGGTGCATTGTCCAAGGGGGCATAGGAAGTGGAGTAATGGCAGTTCAAGGTTGTCAGGGTCACATAGTGGGACAGAAGGGTGACAATCAGGAGAGTCTTATTTCCTGGCAGGGGTCTTGGAAACATTCTCTGTCTTGTTCCTGGATCTCAGGGATCGTTTCCGGGGTGGTACTCCTTCTGCAGGGGGTAGGGTGCTGGTGGCCTGTTGGTCCTGTGGCGGGACCTCCTGTCCACTAGCGCCCGTGGAGGTGGAGGGCTGTTCATAGTTCAGGCTAGTGTCAGGGGCCCGTTGGTGTGCCACTGTGTCCCTCATGGTGTTAGCCATGTCTGCCAGCACCCTTGCAATGGTGACCAGGGTGTTATTAATGGACTTCAAGTCCTCCCTGATCCCCAGGTACTGTGCCTCCTGCAACCGCCGGGTTTCCTGAAACCTGGCCAGTACCGTGCCCATGGTCTCCTGGGAATGGTGGCATGCTCCCATGATGTTAGAGAGTGCCTTGTGGAGAGTGAGTTCCCTGGGCCTGTCCTTCCCCTGACGCACAGCAGTCCTCCCAGCTTCCCTGTTATCATGTGCCTCTGTCCCCTGAACTGTGTGCCCACTGCCACTGACCCCAGGTCCCTGATTGTCTTGGGTCAGTGGGGTTGCCTGGGCTCCTTGTAGTGGTGGACACACTGCGGATTGACGTGTCCTGGGGACAGAGGGATGGGCCCGCTAGGTGGGTGCTCTGCTGGTGTTTCCTGAGGGGGGAAGTTTAGTGGTGGTTTGTGACTGTGGCAGGGGAACCGCCTGTCCAGAGGTCCCTGATGGGCCGGGCTGGTCATCTTGATCCAGGCGTGCAGACCTGCTGTTGTCACTGTGGGCCTCTTCTGTGGGGGACTGGATATGTCTGGCACCTCCTGTCCGGTGACATTGGGTAGGAGTCCTGTTGGGGTGTAAATGCATAGTTTTTGTGTCTGTGTGTGCCATCTTGTGCAATGTGTGAGTTTCCCTCTACTCCTGCACTTGCCTTATTGTCTTTGCCCTTGTGTGATAGGTGATTTTGGGGCCTGGGTGAGTATCTGTACTGGACATGCTTTGATGATGGGTGTCCATGCATTGGTGAAACATGCAGGGCTTGGTTTTGGGATGTGTGGATTGTGATAGTGGGGTATCTGTGGGGTGTTGTGGTGATGGGTGTGAGGGTTGGGCTAGGAGTTTTGTGATAGCATGCAGGTAGGGTGGGGGATATATCGTACTAAATATTTACCATACCAGAGTCCAGTCCTCCAGCTACTCCTGCGAGGCCCTCAGGATGCATGATCACCAAGACTTGCTCCTCCCATGTTGTTAGTTGTGGGGGAGAAGGTGGGGGTCCACCGGCAATCCTCTGTACTGCTACCTGGTGTCTGGATACCATGGAACGCACCTTCCCCCGTAGGTCGTTCCACCTCTTCCTGATGTCATCCCGTGTTCTTGGATGATATCCCACTGCATTGACCCTGTCAACAATTCTCTGCCATAGCTCCATATTCCTAGCAATGGAGGTCTGCTGCACCTGTGACCCAAATAGCTGTGGCTCTACCCGGATGATTTCCTCCACCATGACCCTGAGCTCCTCCTCAGAAAACCTGGGGTGTCTTTGAGGTGCCATAATGTGGTGTGGGTGATGTGTGAGGTGATGTTTGTTGTGCTGTGTGATGTGTTGTGTTGGTGTGTGTTCTTTGAGGTGCGTGGATGTTGTTTAAGTGATGGTGTTGTGTGCCTGTGGATGCTGGTGTTCTGTTTCCTATTGTCTCTCTCTCTCTGCTTCTTCCAAAAAAATCGTTTGAAGGGGTTGTGGGTAATGTGGGTGTGTGTTTTATAATGGTGTGAGTGTGTGGGTGTGGTGTGTGTATGTTTATCAGGTGTGTGTATTTTGAATTGTCCTATGTGGTTGTGTTTTGTAAATGTGTGTGTATTTTGAGCGCAGAGGTGTGTACCGCCAATGGATTACTGCGGTTGAATGACTGTTGTATTGATTCCTCGGTCGTAATAGTGTGGGCGTATTCCTGTTGGCGTGACGGTGGAGGTTTTGCTATCGCCAGTTTATCACTGACCTTTGGTGTGGCAGACTTGTGTGGGTGTCTGTATTGTGGCGGATTGCGAGATGTGGCTCGTAATACCTGTATCGGATTTCGACCACGGAATCTTGACGGCCGTCAGCAAGGCATTAAGCGGAATTTACCGCCAAGCTTGTAATGAGGGCCAAAGTGTTCAAATCCTGCGGCGGTCAAATACTAAACTATATACGGTGATGCAATAGGTGTAGAACACATACAATAGCACTAATCACTAATTATGGCAAGTGACAGATTTAAAAATTAATTTAAGATTTCACTTGTGTGTTCTTTATTCAGCCGTCTTTCTTTGAATAAGACACTGGTCACTAGTAGCAACACGTAATTTTGATGTGGATGCCGGGTTTCCTTGGCAACCATTCTTAAAAGGGAGCATTCTAAAATCCAAGTGATACTCAATTTCAAATCGTCAGATCATATTTCAGATTCAACCACATGCAGTGAGAGCAATCAGGCTGTGAGAACATTACCTTTCTTTTAGACATAGTGTCGGGCTGATGAGCTTCACATTTTAATACATGTATTGCTTTTATTTTTTCTGTCAAATGTTTACACTGAAAAAAACTCTGAGGCATAATTTAATTTTCAAGGATGTACTGTTACTAAGACAAAGTAGCAGAAGCATGCAGAGCATGTCCACAATTAAGTTAAAACCAGTCCTATTATCTCATGCCAAAGTCAATCCAGAAAACATGCTTTGCACTTGCGTGCATCAAGAACTAATGAAAACAGATGCGGCCAGTGAGTTCAAAGGAATGTAACTGCTAAGACATACTTTGAAAATGTATATTTGAACATCTTTGTTTGCACTGCATGTGGCACAATCCTTTGCTCGAGAGTATAAATGTGCGAAGGAATAGCATGTTCCCAAGTGAAGAACGCTAATTCAGGTTTTTCGTTTTGTTCCTTATTCTTTCTTCAGTCTGTCTATTTGATTATTTTATAATGAAGAGGTTTTTGAATAGACTCTAAGTAGATATGCCAAACAAGCATTGACGAAATTAAAAAGTTCTGATCATTTCTTAAGTGAAAGTACGTTTCAATGTAACGCTGATATTGTGTGTGTGGTTTTGAGGATCGGTAGTGATGGTGAATCTGAGAAAGACAACAAGGCTTGAAGAACAGTTGTATGAGAGATTGTGATAATGGCTGTGCCTAGAAGGAAAAGTGCAACACTTGATAGGTGATTATGCAAGTGAGTGCACAAATAGATGGCAACATACAGGGAGTGCAGAATTATTAGGCAAGTTGTATTTTTGAGGATTAATTTTATTATTGAACAACAACCATGTTCTCAATGAACCCAAAAAACTCATTAATATCAAAGCTGAATATTTTTGGAAGTAGTTTTTAGTTTGTTTTTAGTTTTAGCTATGTTAGGGGGATATCTGTGTGTGCAGGTGACTATTACTGTGCATAATTATTAGGCAACTTAACAAAAAACAAATATATACCCATTTCAATTATTTATTATTACCAGTGAAACCAATATAACATCTCAACATTCACAAATATACATTGCTGACATTCAAAAACAAAACAAAAACAAATCAGTGACCAATATAGCCACCTTTCTTTGCAAGGACACTCAAAAGCCTGCCATCCATGGATTCTGTCAGTGTTTTGATCTGTTCACCATCAACATTGCGTGCAGCAGCAACCACAGCCTCCCAGACACTGTTCAGAGAGGTGTACTGTTTTCCCTCCTTGTAAATCTCACATTTGATGATGGACCATAGGTTCTCAATGGGGTTCAGATCAGGTGAACAAGGAGGCCATGTCATTAGATTTCCTTCTTTTATACCCTTTCTTGCCAGCTACGCTGTGGAGTACTTGGACGCGTGTGATGGAGCATTGTCCTGCATGAAAATCATGTTTTTCTTGAAGGATGCAGACTTCTTCCTGTACCACTGCTTGAAGAAGGTGTCTTCCAGGAACTGGCAGTAGGACTGGGAGTTGAGCTTGACTCCATCCTCAACCCGAAAAGGCCCCACAAGCTCATCTTTGATGATACCAGCTCAAACCAGTACTCCACCTCCACCTTGCTGGCGTCTGAGTCGGACTGGAGCTCTCTGCCCTTTACCAATCCAGCCACGGGCCCATCCATCTGGCCCATCAAGACTCACTCTCATTTCATCAGTCCATAAAACCTTAGAAAAATCAGTCTTGAGATATTTCTTGGCCCAGTCTTGACGTTTCAGCTTGTGTGTCTTGTTCAGTGGTGGTCGTCTTTCAGCCTTTCTTACCTTGGCCATGTCTCTGAGTATTGCACACCTTGTGCTTTTGGGCACTCCAGTGATGTTGCAGCTCTGAAATATGGCCAAACTGGTGGCAAGTGGCATCGTGGCAGCTGCACGCTTGACTTTTCTCAGTTCATGGGCAGTTATTTTGCGCCTTGGTTTTTCCACACGCTTCTTGAGACCCTGTTGACTATTTTGAATGAAACGCTTGATTGTTCGATGATCACGCTTCAGAAGCTTTGCAATTTTAAGAGTGCTGCATCCCTCTGCAAGATATCTCACTATTTTGGACTTTTCTGAGCCTGTCAAGTCCTTCTTTTGACCCATTTTGCCAAAGGAAAGGAAGTTGCCTAATAATTATGCACACCTGATATAGGGTGTTGATGTCATTAGACCACACCCCTTCTCTTTACAGAGATGCACATCACCTAATATGCTTAATTGGTAGTAGGCTTTCGAGCCTATTCAGCTTGGAGTAAGACAACATGCATAAAGAGGATGATGTGGTCAAAATACTCATTTGCCTAATAATTCTGCACTCCCTGTATATGGATAACTAGGTTAGTGCATAGACTGATGAAAGTTTTTAAGTGAGCGGATGAATGAATATGGCTTTATATTTATGTTGTTTTGGTATGCTAGAGCACATTGGAGGCAAGTATATATCTTGTTCAAAGGCTTGTGATGGAATGCGATTAATAAATATACCAAGTGTTCTTGTGCTTCAGCAACATGAAAGATCTTAGGCCCTCAATACAACCCTGGCGGGTGGCGATAATGCATCGGGGTAAACGAATTGGAATCATGACCACGGCAGAAACTGCCAACACAAACAGCCACTTTAACACACTGACCACCACAGTGGTAGCAACAAGCACTGCAGCGGTCACTGCCAACAGCTAGATGGAAGACAATGTACCGCCCATTGCACTACAACACGCCTATCAGCCAGCTTTTCCAGAGCAGTACCAATGCCATCAAAAGCACGGCATAAACAGAACACGGAAGGGAAATTACTCACCTCTCGACACTCAAGGAAGAACCACGATGCTGATAGCACACCTGGTCATTAGTGAGTAAACTTACAAGGGGACGCGTATAGGTTGATGAACCTTTTGGATCGCATGGAGTATCCCAGCTAAGCGGTAGACCAATGAACCATCAATATCACTATAATCATTATCAATCATTAGTGGAAAACTCTATCTAATAAGAAATACCATCACTCTAGAAGAAGGTTAATTGTTTTTATTCCATATTCATTACAAGTCTAATCAAAACCTTTATTCGACTTTATTGTTAATCAAGCTTTATTAATCATCACAAAGCAACTTGTACATCAGAGAAAATCTCGAGCAATCAAAGAAACAACATAAGTCAGCAAATTCTTTAACATTTTATGGAATAATTCAGCAATGCAATTTAGTCAGTCAGTTGTCACCGTTAAAGTCACCCCTACCTAACCCGAATTAGCATCAGCATGTGGCTCTTCATGCGAAAACAATTTAGACAAAAAACGTTAATTTGGAAAAATCTATCTAAAAGAGAAAAGTATTTTAAACAACGTAGTTGGTACCTAGAAGCAAAAGCACGCATTAGTAAAGTCACATTGTTATAGCTACCTATCCAAGATAGATCAGCAACAAGTCAGTCTTCTTCTCAAGGTCATCAGTCGTCAGCAAAGTGTCAGGCTCACAGAGAGTAAACCCAATTATCAGCACTTCAGACAGCGTCTCTCGACGTCATCAACTTTCGCCTCTCCGCTCTAAATTTCCTTCCCTTGTCCTTACTTTTTATTAGGGTCTCACAGTCCATCCCACTAATTGCTAATTGGTCAACCTTATCAGAAGTTATGACTCTAACCTATAGTTTTTGTTTACCACATGTACACGTCTATTCAGGCTTCAAGTTCCATTAGTTCGATTGGTTCTTCGGTGGATGAGAACATCATCCAGCTCTTCAGGTAACTAAATTGTTGCTCACAATCTTTCAGTCAGTGCTTCCATTGTTCAAATCCTGGGAAAGTACGTTTAGCCTACACTACACACAATTGTATCAATTTGTGCTCATCATCTCCTGTCCACTGGTACATTTGCAGAATTTTCTAGCAACTCTGTATAGTTCAAGGTCCTTTTCTCCAGCTCCAGTCCTCGGCAGCTTTGTTGTGTCTCCACATTACAGCAAGCAAGGCGCAGCGAAGACCAGGCCTCCAGTTTGGCTAAGTTAAGAACACGAATTATTAAAACATAAGTTATACATTCAAATATGACATATTAGTAAACACTTTTTAATGTATTTTTCATTATTTAGCATCTTGTTAATACACATGGTGACCACTCCCCGTGGCACATTTTACTCATACAGGTTATTTTCAAATATTAGTTTCTTTATCGATTTTTCTCATTAGCATTTATTCGCAAATCATAAGAAATTTCTCATATTAACACATCTGCTTCAGCAGTCCCTCTTCTGATGACTGAATATGTCATCACACCTTTTCCTTGTCAATTATTTTACAAATTGCTTTCAGCTACATTTTGATTTCTCCTCCTCATATTCTCCCTATAGATTCTTCTTCAGAGTTGTTCTTCCCTCCTCTGATCATTTTTGGACCTCTTTAGTTTTTTTTTCTGCAATCATTTACATGCCCCCATAGGCCTAATATGACAACAATCACAATTAATTTTCCTTTGGACAATTTCCCACAATATCCCACCCCAAATTTGACTAAACCAATTTCCCAATTTTCACTGTAACAAATCCATTTCCAACCTTTTGACAAACTCCTGGTTCCTTCAATTCTTTCAAATCCTTAGTTGCATTAGTTAAGTTAGTAAGTAGGTATTTTATCTCTTTCTCGTTCTCAGGAATGTGAGAGCAATAGTGCCTTGCATTAATCATTTTACAGACTCCTCCATCCTTCGCTAATATTATGTCTAAAGCAAGCCTATTTTGAAGTGTCATAGCTCTATCCGCAGATAGTTCAGTATTTAGTAAAAGTATAGCTCCTGTAAAGTTAGTTAGCATATTATCCACAATAGTAGACAGTTTTCGTATCTTATTTGCATTCAACATAACTCCCACAGAAGGAATTATTGCTCCAAAAATATCTCCTGTGATTGCAGAGGCTGTTTCTCTCTTTTGTCTCATCTGGTGTAATTCAGTCATTTTCAGTATTTTTTTCAGATCATCTATTTAATAAATCTTAGGAAAAACTATTCTCAAGTAGCATGTCCCATACCATCCTCTAGGAAGACAGTAAGAAGCATTAAGTCCACAAATATAATAGATTCCAGGAATCACAAGTTCTGCACCATTCAGCATAAATGTCCATTTACTCTGAAACAAAAACACATGCCTACATTCACTTGTTCCCACAAATAAAGTGTCAGTGCGTGACTTTGGCCTACTTACACAAAGCTTCCCTATATGTAATGTGTCTAAAGCTAATCTCCCTTGTGTTTTAATAGCAGTGTAAGCATAATCATTATTGTAGGTTCGTTTCTCTAACTTTTTTTCTAGTTTCTCTTTTAGTGCTTTTCTCCTGTCGTCAGTATGCCCAATAAAGCTCTTTTCCATAGGTGTTAGTAAGCAGGTTAAATTGTTAAGAAGCGCATAAGCCATGCCAAAGGTCAGTGTAGGCTCAAAGAATCCTCTAACTAATACTATGTCATGATCCTTAGCTATCTTACTCAAATATCTAATTATAGGACCAAAGGAAAATACAACATCATACTTTGAGTAAAAGTACTGTATATACTCCTGATTATAGAATCGGGTTAGTAGCAGACTACAAGTTATACCATAAGTCAGAGGTAAACTATGATAAGTGACCCCCCTTTTCCACAGAGGAAGGATCTGCATGCACACAAGACAATCCTTTGCATCCATCGTCTCCACATATTCACTCAACAACCGATAAAAGACGTTGGAAGACAGCTCTCCCTTTGCGTTAGTATAATCATGCAAATATTGCTTATCTAATTTAAACTTCTCTAGAGCTGTTAGTGTAGTAGTTTCAAATACAGATGTAACATCGGCTTCCCACAATCATTATTACAAACAATATACCATGCACAATTGCCATTCCTATACTCAAATCCCTACAATACCTAATGTTCTTAGTGTTATTATCTAATCCAGCTGTGCCATGATCTGTAAAAAATCAGAAAGCACAATTGACTCTGAAATAAGGTGCAACAAGAAAAATCAAAAATCAAAAATATACTTCTTTCTCATGCTTCAGATTCATACAAAAAGACCCCTTTTTTCTTCCTTTGTCAAAATTGGTTAGCAGCTGGTCACATTCAGATTTTTGGATGTCGTATCAGGTTATCAGTGTCTCTTCCGATTAAATTTGACAGTTTACTCAATTACTCTTTTACTTAGTTCAACAAATCAGTCTATTGCTTCTTTTCAGGTTGTATCAAAATACTGATTCTGAACTTCTCTGTCAAAGCAAAAAGACATAAACTCGATTTGCAAATCACTTGTCGCAGCATATGCCCACTCGGGTCCTGCGTATCTTCGACTTGCTACTCTCTTCTTTTTTACTTTTGTTCTCCTGCCAGCTCTCCATCACTTAGATCGTCTTTCCTTGTAGTGCCTATTTCTTCCTCTACTGTCTGATGTATGACCAAGTCCTTTTTCTTGCCTATTTGAGATTCAGGCAATGGTCTCCTTTTCTTGGCCCTTCTGTCAACAATCTCTTTAAGATTGGACTTTTCTCCTTAACCTTGTCTGTAGTGCCTTCTCTTGATGGACCTGCAACGGGTTCAGGAGGAGTCAGATCACCCTGGCTTTGACCTGTCTCAACTCTTTCCCCCTCAGGCTCTGGCACTTGGTCTCCTTGTGGTTCATCACCATTTGATTCTGAATGAACCTCTCCTGTGCTTGGTTCTCCAGTCACTTCCACCAGGTTAATTTCTTGCTCTGTCTCCTGAACTTCTACACCCTTGTCTCTCACTGGGGTGATCGATCCATCTTCTGCCAATTCTGGATCTACTTCAGGCTCGACTTGTTCTGTTTCTGGTTCAGGAAGAACTATTTGCTTTGCTGCTGTTGGTGTTCTCAACAACACTTCTTCATTATCCTGAGGACTCACCACTCTCTTGGTATGACTTACATGTATCCAGGTAGGCAAACCTGCACATTTCACAGCTGTTGTAGTTGTCAATACCACTTGATATGGACCTCTCCAACGTGGCTCTAGGCAAGTCTTTTGCACATGCTTTTTGATCACTACCCAATCTCCTGCTCTTAAGTTGTGACCTGGGTCATGGATAGGTGGCATGGTAACGGCTTGTACCTGCTGAGAAAAAGATTGAACCACATCAGCTAGACCCTTGCAGTAGTCCAACACCATATCATCTGTAATGTTGACAAGAGCATTGGCTGGTATTGCTGGAAACCTCATTGCTCTACCCTTGAGAATCTCATGTGGGGACAGTCCTGTTTTCCTGTCAAGTACATTTCTCATTGACATTAGCACTAGAGGCAATGCATCTGGCCATTTCAGGCTCGTGGCAGCACACATTTTGGCAATTCTTGATTTCAAAGTACCATTCATCTGCTCTACAAGTCCTGATGCTTCTGGACGATAGCAGCAGTGAAGCTTCTGTTTAATGTTCAATGCTGCACATAAGAGCTTAATCACTTCGTTATTGAAGTGCGTTCCCCTATCTGATTCTAAAGAGATCGGGAATCTGAACCGTGGTATTGACTCTCTGAGCAACAACTTTGCAACTGTGAGGCTATCATTCCTACGTGTGTGGCATGCTTCATTCCAATGACTAAACACACACACAATCACCAACACGTACTTCAATCCACCACATGCAGGCATCTCAATAAAATCCAGTTGCATTCTCCTGAATGGTCCACACGCTCTCCCAATGTGGCTCAAATTCACGACTGTCTCTTTTCCCACATTTAACTGCTGACAGATCACACATCTGTGACACACTACTTCAGCTGCTTGCCTGAACTTTGGATTTAACCAATCAACCTTGAACAACCTAATCAGGGCATCTCTTCCAATGGGTGCCTGACCATGGTAATACCGAGCCATCTGAGTCAACAGACAATTCGGCAATACCATCTGGCCCTCCTCAGATACCCAGATTTCATCTGGTCTCTGTACACACTTCAGCTTCACCCACAACTTTTTCTCTTCCTTGTCTGCATTTTCTTGTAATGTTTTCAATTCTTCTAGGGTGTTGATTATTTTCAATGCAAAACTTGCACAATTGGTTTCTTCTTCTGGCATCAATTCCCACTTATCCTTGAACGATATACAGTTCAGAGTGCAAAACCTTGCAACCTGATCAGCATACCCATTTCCCAATAAAATGTAGTCTTGCATCTTTTTATGTGCACTGCATTTTACTACAGCAATTTCTTCAGGTAAATGTATTGCATACAGTAATTCTTTAATCCTGTCGCCATTTCGTACTGGTGTTCCACTGGAGGTCATACAACCTCGCTGTGACCACAATTGACCAAAATCATGAACAATTCCAAATCCGTATTGACTATCAGTGTATTTTGTCACTCGCAGCCTGGTAGACACATAACATGCTCTAGTAAGAGTCACCAGTTCTGCTACTTGTGCAGAATACACACTGGGAAGCCATGATGCTTCTAAAGTTCCTGTAATTGTACATACAGCATTTCCTGCTCTCGGGGTGCCTGTCCCATCTCTAAGGCATGAACCATTGACAAAGACAATTTGATCATTTTCTTCTAACCGAGTATCTCTAATATCAGGCCTTGGCTTTGTACATAGTTCTGTCACCTCAAGACAATCATGCACTATATCCTCCTCCTTTTCAATTTCAACAGCATCACTTGGCAATAATGTTGCTGGATTCAACACTGTACATCTTTTCAAAGTTACATTTGGAGCCCCCAAAATGCTGGTCTCATACCTTGTCAGTCTGGACCACGTCAAATGTTGTGTTTTCGTCCTTGTCAGTAAAATCTCAACAGAATGTGGTACCATTACCGTCACTGGGTATTCCATGACCACCCCTTCACATTGGGAAAAACTTTGACCAACTGCGGCTACTCCTCTCAGACACCCTGGTAAAGCTGCTGCAACCGGGTTCAAGGTAGCTGACAAATAAGCTACTCGGCAATAAGCACCTCCATGGACATGTGTCAAAACAGACAAAGAACAAGCATCACGTTCATGACAGAACAATGTGAAAGGCTTTGTGTAATCAGGCATTCCCAATGCTGGAGCTCTGCATAAACCATCTTAATTCAGTAAATGCCATCATCTGGTCCTCATCTAGGAAAATGGGAACTGTAAATCCCTTGTGAGTTAACTGTTGTAGAGGTTTGGGTATCTCAGCAAAATGTGGGATCCACTGTCCCCTACCATTCCCAGAAACATGCAGCCATCCTTCTGGAAAGTCGGTGGACTTCTCTGCAAAATCATTGTTATCCTTTGTCTGGAAATTCTTCTCAATCCTTTCTCAATTTGATGTCCCAAATATTTGACAGATTTCTGACAATACTGCAACTTCACAGGTGAAACCCTGTGTCCCAACTCTCCCAAATGATTCAACAATCGAGTTATGCTTACACTTGTCCCTTGTTTTGGATGCAATCAATAGATCATCAATGTACTGTACAAGAGTCGATTGGCAAGTTAATTCCAACGACTCCAGATTCTTCTTCAGAATCTGATTGAACAGGGAGGGTGACTCTGTGTACCCTTATGGAAGCCTACACCAGCTTTAGACTTTATCTAGGAATTTGAAACTGAAAAGAAACTGACTATCCTCGTGAAGTGGTACTGAAAAGAAAGCTTGTGACAAATCAACCACTGTGAACCACTCTGCCATGCATGGAATCTGAAACAGTATCACTTAATCATTCACTTTTCACCTGTACAATTCGTACTTTTCCACATTGCTTTTTCAGCCCCATTATCGGTGAATTACATGGGCTGCCCAACACTTAATTTACAACTCCTTGCTTTAGGAAATCTCCAATTATCTGCGCCACCTTCATCATCACATCTTGCGCCATGTTATACTGTGAAAGTTTCAGAAATTCAACATTTGGCTTCAAAGTTATTTTAATGGGTTTCACTTCTTTAATCAATCCCACTTCCTTTCCTGCCAAACTTTCTCCTTTACAGTTCCTTGTAAGTCTGCATGCAATTCCATTATAGTGAACATCGGGAAAAATTCAATCAATGGGTATTCTTCATGACCATCATTGAATACCAAGGCTGACACCTGTTCCTCCTCATCATCACTATTGGTTTGGACTTCTATCCCTGCATCTGTACAATTTATAGAGCATTTGGACTTGCACAACAAATCTCTACCCAGCGAGGACACATGACTTGAATCACACACCACAAATCTATGCAGTCCCAAATAATTTCCAATTTCGACTTGTACAGGCTCTGTGATAGGGTTCGTCAATTGTCTATTCTCCACTCCCACAACCTGAACTGTCCTGCCGGAAAGAGGTAAATTCAGTACTTCCGCACTCCTCACTGTGGACCGCGTAGCTTCAGTATCAACTAAAAATGAGACCTTGTGTCCTATTACCTTTCCTTTCACAAAAGGCCCTTTCTGATCTACCTCTAAGGACGCAGCGAGAATACTTCTCCCTCATCCAAACTGTCACTCATCCATTGTTTATTTCATCCTCACTGTGAAATGGGAACTGGTGTACTGTATTGTTACTATTGTCCTGTCTTTGACCTGTGACCTGTTGAGTAAGCATAACTTGTTGCTGTTCCATCGGTGCTTGGGGTGTGTGCATTTGCTGTCTAGGCACCATAGAAACCTGCTGCTGTACTGGTGATAAAGGAGTAAATTGTGCTTGAGGCACCTGCAGCTGTTGTATAGGCAAGAAATTCTGTACTCCATTCAGAGCATTTGTAACTATGCCCCTCATTTTCGGGATCCTTACAGTTTGAACTGTACTAACATCACCTTGCTGAATCATTCCTTCCTGCACCATCAATTGGCACTCCCGCTTCCAGTGTCCCACGTTTCCACACAACTGACATGGCAACATCTTTTTCATGCCCTGCATGTCATTCTAAACAACCAAAGTGCCTAAATCCGGAACGTGCATCATATACATTCCGTGTCTCTACCCCTCACTTGAGGTTGAAACATGACAGTTCTCTGTTGCGGCGGCATCAGCGGCACTAAAGCTCCTTGTACTCCTGATTGGGCTGCCTTAATGTGCATCACCATTGCTTTCTCTTTCAATTTCTTTTGTTTCAATTCGATCTCATCACTACAATATTTAGCATACTTCAACACCTCATCAATCGGCTTTCCCTGCCAGCAAATCAAATGATTCGTAATCACCTGCCCTACTTCGGGTCTCAACCCGTCAACAAATCTGAACACAAAATGCAGCATGTCTTTTGGTTAAACCGTTTCCTTGCCACTGTACTCTTTGAATGCCTTCAATAATCTTTCATAGTAAGTATGTATTGACTCTTTAGACTCCTGGACTGTCCTATCATTCCGCTGCCAATCAATGTTCTTAGGAGAAATCCCAGTCTTCAGGAACTCAATCACCTTATAATAGCTCTTCATTACCTCAGGTAACGGTAGCCTGTAACCTTGTCCCTCTCACGTTCACTCGTTGGCCAGTCTACTGCCCTTTGACATTCAACCCATAAGTCGGCTGGAACAACTATCTCCAATAGAGTGTTCAGATCCTTCAACAAACATTTAGAGAGCTTCACAAACCTCTCAGTCTGCTGATACCATTCAACTGGCTTCTCTCTCAATTTGGGATAATTATTTGTAAAAGACAATATGTCACTTTTCTGCCATGAGACATGAACAAATTGACTTCCCGGGATTTCTCTCATCGGAAGCATTTTGACTAATTCCCCTTTCTCGGCTCCCTCTGCTCCCCTTGGGAATCTCATTTTCGTTTCTCTTTTTTCTTTGTCCATCAGCCTTCCTACTTCTCTAACGCTCCCCAAATCTGTGCACTCTGCAGTATGTCTTTTAAGTGTGCCTTCATTCCAGCTGATCTCATGTGTTCAAAATCTTTTGCCTCAAAATCTAATCTGTAGCTTTGTCTTAAATGCTTTGTGGTTTTAAGATCAATGTTATGCTTTTCTGCCAATTCCGCTAACGTCTGGTGTATTTTCCCCACCTCCTTTGTGATCCTTAGGCATAAATACCTCTGCTCTTCTTCAGTATAGGATTCTAACCTATTCAGTCACATTGTTCCCACTACTAACTCATTTGCCCCAAAATTTAATCCCACTCTGTTCAGCTGATCTTCCCCTTTTGATGCATTCTGATGAGTATTTAGGCTATCCAACCAACTATTCAACTGCTGAACTGTTAACCCTTGCAATGATATATTATTTGCATTCGGGACTGGCAGCTGCTGTGCCACTGTACCCGAAGCATGCGGTGTCAGGAGTCTCAGGCTCTGACTTGCATTAGAGACATTTACCGCATCTGGCAATGCCACAAGAGGACTAAAACCCATAGAAGGTCTAGGTTCACTAAAACCCTGTCCTGCAGATAATGTCAATTGTGTTGAATCTCCCGCTCCCCTCCTCACAAGACTCTATGACGTGTCAGTTTGTTCCCCTGTCCCCGTTTTCTTCTGTGGATATAAAGGTACCGCTGGACCAACAGTAATTGGTAGTGATATTGCATCTGGAGCTGCCCTTGCACCTACATCTTGTGTGAGTGGTACTCCCATTGCCTGATTCATAACTGGTGCAAAATCAGTTGAAATTCCTGTCAAAGGAGTAAACTTCGACATTCAGCCTGTGCTGAGGGTAACAACATTGGTGTCGGGTCTGTCTGAATCAACATTGGCTTTGGAAGCACCTGCTCCCTTGGCACCATGATATTTGAAACAGTCTCAAGAACTGGTACATCTGGATAAATTTGCTGTACTGAAGGTGGGGCCATCTGCACTTGAGCTACAGTACTAGTTCCTGCAACAGGTGTACTCTGTACTACCCCTGGTAACTGTCCTCCTTCTGCTCGTACAGCTCCCACAGCTCCTTGGGATGTTCCAGGAGTGGTAGGAGGGGCTGTAGCATTAGTTCCCGGACCCCATGCATAGGTTGTCATAGGTGGAGGCCTGTCTCTTAACAACTGCGTAATGAGATCCTCAACATTAGAGTCATCATCATCTACATGAGACTTTTTAATTTTCTTCTTTACCTCGCTCTCCTCTTCCTTGGCGCTATCCCCTTTCTCTGACTCATCACCCTCTGTAATTATTGGGAACATTTTAATGTCTTTCATGGTCACCATTCTCCATCTCTTCTGCTCCCAATGCCATCTAGCTTCCGCTAGTGACTTTTCTACCTTCTTCATCCTTCTGTTAAACTTCAGCTCTTGCTGCTGTCTGGCCACCAGATCCCAAACTGCTGAAGCCTCGAACTGTGCTGGTCTCGGCAACGGCTTCATATCATACAATGATGATCACAACTGATCCAAAATTCTCAAATTAAACGTTCTGTGTTCTGGAAAAGCTAATGTCCCTTTATCCTTAGTCAATTTACTCCATTGCTTTAACCAGAGACCAATGCTATACCTTTCTCTGTCATCACAAGATACGCCGGAGAATCTTCCGGGGGGGGGGTCGGCTCCGCTACTGATACCTTAATATAAGAATCAACCCTCAGTGCACTCTTAAATGCCTTGAAAAACTTCATTTTGCTTGTTTTTGGATACTATTAATTCAATAAATTAAATTACTTTTACTCCCAAGATTCCCTTCACCCGTTTACTCAGCCAAGTGCCTCTTACGGACGACTGCCAATCCGGTCACAGCTCTTCTTACCAACTGACCTATCCCAGTACGGCACACTCTGACGTCACACTGACACACAGCAGCTGACAAATTCTTGCGGCTTGTCTTCCTCAACTCGATTTCACTCAACTAATGCAATTATATTGCGAGCACCTTTACCAAATAATAACTAAAACAAACCTGCTGGTTTACTACAGGAAGGGACACAGTCGCTTCAGGAACCTCATGGATTTTCACTAATGGCTCATTCTGGCTCTTTAGCTATTCCTCTTTCTCAGTCCCCGATATTCGCAAGCAAAATTCGACCCGCAAATTTTACTCTCAACTGATCAATGGGTCTGTCCTGGTGCACATAGGATTCGCCAAAATCTCAGTCAAAGCTTCTTTTACCCAATTACCACGCACACTGACTTGATGTCCACGCCCGATCAACCTACTAAACCAGACAGATTACAACATATGACCAAGTGTCTCCTACACTTGTCAATATACTCTGGAGTCTTAGACCACGCAGGGTCCATACATCACCAACAACCACATGGACAATTTTTTAGCACAAAGCGCCACACACATAAGAAGTTCGACGACTTCCCTACTGTCACACTGTGGAGTACGCACACTCCTACGTTTACCTCACATACATCACACTCCTACCGCGTACTCCTTAACTGGAGTACACAGACACCCTACTTATACCTCACACACATCACAATTCACCTGAGATTTGCTTAAGCCTGTGCAAGCGCAACCTACTACTCCCATACTATCTCAAAATATGTTGAGAACATACTCAACCTTACCAACGGGATCCAGGATCTGGGAAAGTAATTTCTGGGTTCAAGGGAACATCATCTTTGCTACCAGTGTCATTTCAGAAAAACAAAACTCAAACTTCATAAAATACAAACAACTGAACCTAACTTAAACTACTACCATAACCACTAGTCACCACTTAACTAGTTCCCAAGGAAACTAACCATCAAGCTGCTAGCAAAAACTGATAGCGTGCCTGGTCCTTAGTGAGTAAACTTACAAGGGGATGCGTATAGGTCGATCAACCTTTTGGATCGCATAGAGTATCCTAGCTAAGCGGTAGACCAATGAACCATCAATATCACTATAATCATTATCAATCAATAGTGGAAAACTCTATCTAATAAGAAATACCATCACTCTAGAAGAAGGTTAATTGTTTTTATTCCATATTCATTACAATTCTAATCAAAACCTTTATTCAACTTTATTGTTATTCAAGCTTTATTAATCATCACAAAGCAACTTGTACATCAGAGAAAATCTCGAGCAATCAAATCAACAACATAAATCAACAAATCCTTTAACATTTTATGGAATAATTCAGCAATGCAATTTAGTCAGTCAGTTGTCACCCTAAAAGGCACCCTTGTCAGCCTACCTAACCCGAATTAGCATCAGCATGTGGGTCTTCATGCGAAAACTATTTAGACAAAAACCATTAATTTGGAAAAATCTATCTGAAAGAGAAAAATATTTTAAACAGCGCAGTTGGTACCTAGAAGAAAAAGCACGCATTAGTAAAGTAACAGCCGTTGAGCAAGATGGCGTTGGCGCCAGCGTAACTGCGTTCTCGTAGTTCCGACCACCAGGGGAGCCGAAGGAACGGCGGCCGAGGCATCCGCGGTGGAGCAGCCTGATGGGCTGCGGGCTTCCCGCGGGAGCGGTTCGGTTTTCTCTCCCGCGGTTGTGCTCGCAGCGGGAGCTAAAAGAATATAGACGGCCGCGGTGGTTGCGGCGGAGCCAAACGGCGATAGCGGGCGAATTTTGGCCCGTCCTCACTATTCACTCTCTCCCCGCAGTTCAGCTGCTGGGGGGGGGGGTGGAGGGCGGCGGCGGCCAAGGCGATTACAGTAGTGTCAGGCTACCGAACCGGGCAGAGTTTGGTTTGCTGGTCGTTTTTTTTTTTTTTTTTTTTTTTTGGTTTCTTTTCCCCGCATAGAAGGAAGTGAGGAGCTGTATTGAGCCACTGGCGCCCGGATAAGGCTGCACAAAGCTGGACAGTTCCTTTGCAGGGAAAGGCATATGGGGCGGAGAGGCTCCCCTCTTTTTGTTTTGGAAAATTGGAAAATTATGCTTGTAGCTGCAAAGGACTTAGGAGTAAAGGACTACCAGGATTAAAGACTCGGTTTTTATCTGGAGGAGGAAAAGGGCGAATTCAGGAGAAGATTAAGAAGATCAAGAAGAAAAGCAGACAGGACAAGGACAAGAGCTCCGCTAAGAAAAACAAAACAAAACAAGAGAAAAACAAACAGGTGGAGCGCCAGGTGCACTCTACTATTGTGGTAAGAGGGGGAGAGGTAAAATATTGGACAGAGGGGAGCTTTTTGGGGGAAAAAAAAGAGTGAGAAGGGGGAGCGCGAATATCTGAGAACTTTGATGCTGGTATTAAGTGTGCAAGATGATCTCGGTTGGCATTTATATACCGCTTTGGAAAAACTTGACAAAACAAATAATAGCAGATACAGCTTTAGTGTCGTCTGGGGTAAAAGGACTATTTAGGCTGTTTGCACAAGCATTAAAGACCAAGATGCCTCCCAAACCCTTCCGGAATTTAGGAGAAAAGATGGAAGGGGTGAAAGTGACACGGGCTGGTCGAGGCAAAGGAGAGCAAACGGGATCAAACAAACGCCTGACGTCAGCGGTTGCTAAACCGGCCATGGAAAATACGTTGAGAGGTGTTAAGACAAGTGAGAGTAGTATTACCACTCCCCCCACCGAAATCAAGGTCAAGGGCAAAAGTCAATCTACTATCACAACGTTTCTTGAAGGAGGGGCACAGGATATGCGGCCTGTACAATTAACCCTCCCCTCTGAGAGTAAGGTGGTTGGGACAGAATCCCTTCCGAGCAGTAGTAGTAGCAGTATAAGTGGATGTATTATGAACAACGATCCTTCAGTGAATCTTAAGCAAGGTATGCCAGAGCCAGAAGACAGTCAGAGGGAGGTGAGAGAAAGGAATTCTGGCTCGTATACCGAGATTAAGCAGCCTCAAGCACAACAATTTGACTGGTCTGGGCAACTGGAATATCGAGATGGGGAAGGAGGTGCGTCTATATTAAAATCTACAACAGAAGAAGAGAACTTGCATAAGACTTTCTCAAATACTAAAACCTTGGGCAAAATAGCAGGAAAAGACTCTCAATTGGTGGAATGGGGAAAGGACAATAGTGATAAATTTTATTCTTTGACAGAAGAGTCTGATCTCAGCAGTGGTGATCACAGTCTTGGCGGGTCTGAGGACCGTGAAGCATCGGAGACGGAAGACAAAACTTCAAGCAATGAACCTACAGTGCGACAGTGGCGCCGACAGCGTAAATTGGTCAAAGCACGGCCTAGCGCTTTGGGGTCCCCAGGAAATCCGTCATCCACGGGCGGTAGGAATTTAAAATGGGACTATGCAGGTATTGGACTCACAGATTCCTCATCTATAACTTTAACTAACCAGGGCTCAGCTAATGGCAATAAGGAAGGCAATAAGGAATCAGATATAGGCCCCCCTACTTATAGCCCACCCACACTGGGGGCTGAGGCAGGAATGCTGCAGTCAATTTATAACTCAATCAAGGAGTTGCAAACAGAAACAAGGATCGAAAGTCGACGTGCAAGGGTTGCCACGAAGAGATTACAGGGAACAGTTCGTAAAGTAGCCAAATCATGTACAGAAATTGAGACTAAGCTATCCTTAATGGAAGAAAGGATCGTAACGGTAGAGGAGGTTGTTGTTAACCTTAAAGAACAGAATACTATGAGGGATAAACAATTGACAGATGTAATGTGGAAATTGGAAGATTTTGAAAACAGGCAAAGAAGGAATAATCTCCGAATTCTGGGTATACCGGAAGGGCTAGAAGGGACCAATATACGGACATATATGATAAATTCTTTGCGTAATGCTTTTCCGGAGCCAGGGAACTGGAGTTGGGAGAATGAATTGCAGCGTGTACATAGGTTTCCACTAAACCTGCGGGAGGGGGGCCAACGTGCAGATTCCAAATATCCGAGAGCAATTTTAGTTTATTTGGGGAATTATTTACTGCGACAGGAGATCTTGGATAAAACCCGCCCAAACACCCCTCGCACTGTGGATGGGGTGACTTTTTTCACCCGACCTGATTTTTGTCATGCTACTGTTGAACGGAGATGGCGGCTCCGACAACTTATTAAACCAGTCTTAGAGAAAGGCGGGGAAGCGTATTTGCTGGCCCCGGCTCGCCTCAAAATAATATTGAATGGGAAAACAGAGATTTTTACGTCTGGAATTAAAGCAAAAGAATATGTGATGGGGGCCAGATAGCGAAATAAAGTCCCTTGGTTAGCAAAAGTGCTCCGGTAACTGGTGGGTGGGTTCGCACTGCCACAACGCCAACATTCAGGCTATGAGTGGTCTGATTGCTCTACAGGATGGGGGGCCAGTCTCGGGGAGGAAGCTAATACGGGAGGGGGGTGGAAGGGACTGGTCCAGGGAGGGGGGGAGGGAGGAGGGATGGCGGTTGGGGAGGGGGAAAGGAGGGAGGGGTTGGGGAGGAGGAGAAGAAGGATAGGCAAGGGAGGGAAAGGAGGGAAAACGAGGGAGTAAAAAGGAAAGGGATGGGAGTAGGAGCGCAACAAGGGAAGCAACTGAAAGCAGGGGTAGGAGAGACAAAAGGAGGGGAGCAAATTGAGTGGAAAATTCAAGAGAGAGTGCAGTCAGATATAAAAATTTGGGAGGACAAAAAGAGAGACAGAGAGCCTAAAATAGAAAATGGCTAGACTTCGAATCGCTTCAGTTAATATTTGTGCGTTAAATGACCCTCGTAAAAGAAGTAGAGTAGTGGAGGAACTTAAAACTTTTAAAGCAGACATTTACTGTTTACAGGAGACACATGTGGAATATAGGAATGCCGGAATTCTGGGTACACTTGGTATGAAAGTAATTGCTCGAACAGAACAAGAGGTTAGAACTAAAGGGGTTACGATATTAGATCGGACTAATAAATTAAATTTTGGTAGGCAGAAGGTAGATAGGGGAGGGAGATGGGTAATTGTAGAGTGTAGTTATGGACATGGTAGTTTTACACTCTGTTCTGTATATAGCACGGTCACGGATGACCCAATAGTTTTAGATACCCTGACTATAGAATGAATAGGATGGGCTCCCCCGTATATCCTTTGTGGCGATTGTAATCTGAATGGATCCTGGGAGGGATTACAGGATGTTTTAGCACCTACAAAGAAATACCAAGGGCGGAAACCACGAGTATATAAAGCAATGGTCGCCATTCAGAAAGAACTAGGATTAGTGGACGCATGGGTGAGATTTTGTAAGCCAGATCCTGGATATACCTATTACTCCGCCCCTCATGTGAAAGTAGCACGACTTGACTATTTTTTGGTCTCTCCAGTATTATTAAACCAGGGTCAGATGGAGTTATATCCGCGGGTTGCATCAGATCATAATCCCCTAGTACTAGAATTGGAATTAGACGGGTTGGAACAAAAGGAGAGGAGATGGACATTTGAAAGAGGGCTTCTTAGGGACCCGGAATATTGTACGCATATGCGTGAGTGGATAGCTGAATTCTTGGGGTTTAACCAAGGGACAGCGCCGGTAGAGATAGTTTGGGACACTTTAAAAGCTGGAATACGTGGTGAAACATTGAGTTTTAGTATAAAAAAGCAAAAAAGCACCCAAAACAGAGTAAAAGATCTTCAAATGAAACTGAGGGTATTGGAAAGACAGTTGGTTGTGGCGATAGAAACAGGGGGTGATGTTAAAAAGGTTCAGGAGGAAGTTGTAATAGCTAAAGCCGCAATTAATGAAACCATGACCCAAAGAATAGCAGAGAAATATCTAGCGCAGCGTTCATTAGGATATAAGTATGGAGAAAAATCTGGGCGTTTATTAGCAATACGGGCAAGCCAGAAAACAGCATCCGGGACCATTAGAGAGATTAAAGATTGGCAAGGACAAATGGTTGTAGAAGTGGATCAAATTAGGAGGGTTTTCCACAGATATTATACGGAACTGTATGATGACACATCTGTATACTCAGAGGAAGAAATGCTGAGATTTTTAACCCCCATTAAAGTCAATAAATTATCGGAGAGTGATACTTTATGTCTAGGGGAACAGATAGATATCTCTGAAATTGACAAAGCATTGGGTGATTTAGCCACGGGTAAAGCCACAGGCCCCGATTCAATCCCTTTAGAGTTTTATAGAACATTTAAAACCATATTGCTTCCGGTAATGATAGAACTGTTTATTCAGGTACAGAATGGAGGGGCAATTCCACCATCATGGGATATGGCTAATATAGTAATGTTTTTGAAGAAAGGGAAACTCGCATCAAACCCGGCGTCATACAGGCCAATTACACTAATCAATAGCGACACTAAAATATATTCAAAGATATTAGCCGCTCGACTATCTCGTGTGATCAGGAAGATAGTTTTTCCTAGTCAGCATGGGTTTGTGCCAGGAAGGGATACTACCGATCATATCCGAAAAGTTATTGCACTTTTGGACGCTACAGAAGTGGCCCAGGAGCCGATGGCAGTTGCATTATTAGATGCGGAAAAGGCATTTGACCGAGTGAGCTGGAAGTATCTATGGCATGTAATGGAGTATTATGGGTTAGGGAAGAAATTTATTGCAGCAATAAGGGCTCTATATAGATCACCGGTAGTTAAAATACAACTAATGGGGGGACAATCGGAGAGTGTCCAGGTTAAGAGAGGTACTAGACAGGGATGTCCATGTTCTCCGCTCCTGTTTGCTGTATATATAGATCCCTTGCTTAGGCAGATTAAAGATAACAGCAAGATTTCACCAATTCATAGGCAGGGATGGGATATAAAAGTTCTAGCATATGCAGATGATATTGCTATACTAACTCCCACCCCTGATCTGGCATTGAGAGAGGTAGAAAAGGTGTCAATGAAGTTCGGAAGATTTTCCGGATATCTTCTAAACAGAGATAAAACACAGATATTGATTAATCAATATGCCAGCACTCAGGATACACAAAGGGTCAACCATGCAGTATATCTGGGCATAGATATTACACCACAAGTAGGAGAAATCGTTAAGTTAAATCTGGATCCCATACTTGCTAAAGCAAGACAAGATATGTGCAGATGGAATAATTTACATTTAACCATCATGGGGAGGTGCAATATGGTAAAAATGATTTTTCTCTCTAAGCTGCTGTATTTGTTCCGGGCTATACCATTGAGCTTTACTAATCTCAGATTTAAAGAGATAGATAGAGTGGTTATGAGAATCATCTGGGCATATGGTAAATGTAGAAGAGCAAGTAAATTTATGTCACTTTCCCGAGAAAGAGGGGGGTGGTCTCTGCCGAATATAAAATTATGCCAAATGGCGGCAGCCTTTCAGTATATGCGCCCCTTATGGGGTTCTAAGAAAGGAGGGAATCTAGAAGAGGGTTGTCCTAATATATACGAGGTGCAGATAGGTGCAACAGCTAATGGATGTCTGGTAACTTTTCATGAGCCCGGGTACTACAAGAAAACTCGATATAAGGTATTGGAGGCGGCCTATAAGTGCTGGCGGTCATGGTATAAAAAGAAAGGATTTGGCAGATATAATTGTTATACCATGATCCAAAAGAATCCATTGCTCCCCGACATATTTAAGGATAAATGTATGGCAAGTTGGGTCTCTGCAGGTATAGACAGGCTGGGGAATCTCTTTGATAACTCGGAGGTTAAGGCATTTGCTGATCTACAGAAGTGTTATGGTTTAGAGCGTAGGGATTTTTTTAAATACCTTCAGGTACGAGATTTCCTTTTAAGGAAAACAGGAGGGGTGCAGGGATTTAGGAGCGTTCAATTGCTGGATGATATTGTGACTAATCCTAATATATCAATCAGGTCAATCTATCGATTATTAATGTTAGAACAGCCCGATGATTTAGAGAAGAATTGTGAAAAGTGGAGTAGGAAACTGGAAGACGGGAGTAAAATCTTTCTAAGGTCATTAGAATTGGGACACACTATTCTTCTCTCCTCCTCCCTCCAAGCGCAACATTATAAAACTGTGTTTGATTTGTATCATACCCCAGCTCATCTTGTTAAATGGGGCAGTTTATTGGGAGCAAGCTGCCCAAGATGTGGGATGTATGGAATAGATATTGTACACATGATGGCTACATGTGGGGAATTGAAGGATTTGAAGGAGGGTATTCAATCTGTATTGAAAGAAGTTTTGGGATTTGATTTAATCCTAACCCACGAGGTAATGGTTTTAGGGGCTATGGGTGATACGGGCAATCTATATGAAGCATTTATTTTTGTGGCCATGGCAGTATCTCGATTGTGTATAGCATCCGCCTGGCTCAATGTTCAACCCCCGACCTGGCAACAATGGTTGGCCAGATTACTGTCTGTGTATTACTTGGAGATAGCATTGTATGAACGGAAAGGGAAATATGCGAGGAGGAAAGGGAGGGCAATATGGGGGGCATTTCAGGATTGGATTTCTGCTCATAATGATTAAATGTTTAAATCAAAATGGTATGTCACCATTTAAGAGATGGACATTTGTCTCCCAAAGGTTTATCCCCTGCTGGGTTTAATCTGTTTTATTTTCTTATTTGTTTTTGTTGTATGATACCTTTCCAGAATAAAAAAAAAAAAAAAAAAGTAAAGTCACATTGTTATAGCTACCTATCCAAGATAGATCAGCAACGAGTCCGTCTTCGTCTCCAGATCATCAGTCGTCAGCAAAGTATCAGGCTCACAGAAAGTAAGCCCAATTATCAGCACTTCGGACA
Organism: Pleurodeles waltl; assembly: GCF_031143425.1. Classification (NCBI taxonomy): domain Eukaryota; kingdom Metazoa; phylum Chordata; class Amphibia; order Caudata; family Salamandridae; genus Pleurodeles; species Pleurodeles waltl. The sequence goes on along the minus strand of NC_090438.1, from coordinate 500,948,019 downwards.
GTGTCTCTTGACGTCATTAACTTTCACCTCTCCGCTCTAAATTTCCTTCCCTTGTCATGACTTTTTATTAGGATCTCACAGTTCATCCCACTAATTGCTAATTGGTCAACCTTATCAGAAGTTATTACTCTAACCTATGGTTTTGTTTACCACATGCACACGTCTATTCAGGCTTCAAGTTCCATTAGTTTGACTGGTTCTTCTGTGGATGAGAACATCATCCGGCTCTTCAGGTAACAAAATTGTTGCTCACAATCTTTCAGTCAGTGCATCCATTGTTCAAGTCCTGGGAAAGTACATATAGCCTACACTACACATAATTGTATCAATTTATCCTCATCTTCTCCTGTCCACTGGTACATTTGCAGAATTTTCTAGCAGAGCCCTCTCTGAACTCTGTACAGTTCAAGGTCCTTTTCTCCAGTTCCAGTCCTCAGCAGCTTTGTCTCGTCTCCATGTTACAGCAAGCAAGGCTCAGCGAAGACCAGGGCTCCAGTTTGGCTAAGTTAGGAACACGAATTATCATAAAACATAGGTTATACATTCAAATATGAAATATTAGTAAAAAATGTTAAATATATTTTTCATCATTTAGCATCTTGTTAATACACATCGTGACCACTCCCCGTGGGCGCATTTTACTCATGCACGTTATTTTCAAATATTTGTTTCTTTATCTATATTTCTCATTAGTATTTATACGCAAATCATAAGAAATTTCTCATTGTAGCATATCTGCTCCAACAATGCCATGGAGCCCGAGCTGCACTTTTTTCCAATGCTGTTGGGTAACCTTCTCATACACCAGGAACACGAACGCCGTCTAAGATGACCACGGTGAGTACTGCACCTAGCACTCAAGGGAGGGGGGGAAGAGAGTGACACAAACACACAACATGCAACACCCCAACCCCAGCCCAACCCCAACACCATACAAACAAACAGATGCAACAACATTAAATATACAGCTCGTAACCCTCAGGAATATCTCAAGGACAAAAGGAATGGAGTAAAATATGTACTTAAATCAATAAACAGTATGCACAATATATACAATATATACAAAAGGAGGGACAATGCCCACTCCAAAATGTCCATGGCCCACTGGGCCAAAACACATAGGCCAAGGCCACACTTGACTCCTGCCTCAATACGGAGAGAACACTGCAAGGGCATCAGGTCGAAAATACACAGGGACCTCAAGGGGACGGGAATGGGGGGGTACCTCAGCCTGAAGATGGTGCAACGCCACTGGCCTGGATGGGGCTCCATGCCCACTGCTTGGTCCTGGGGAGTGAAAAACCACAGTCTCTCAAGTAGGTGGTTTGCCCACTGCTTAGTCTTGGGGAGTGCAAAGCCACAGTCTCTTAAGTGGGTGATTTGCCCACTGCTTGGTCCGGGGGAGTGCAAAGCAACAGTCTCTCTGTGGATGTTTTCTTCCAGTGGTTCTGGACGGGCCTTGTGCCCAGTGTGCTTCATCCTGGCAAGGAGGAGCTGAGTGGATGTTTTTTTCCACTGGTTCTGGAGGGGGCTGTTAACACCAGGGCAGTGCGCGCTCTGCGGGTGACTAGAATGCAAAAACCCAACACTCTCAAGACAACTTAATTTATGCATTGTGCTGATATGTTGTTGTTTAACCTTTTGCATTGCAGAGTTCACTCCTGAAGACTTATTTTTAAGGTGCTTATAAATACTGTGCATTTGCAATGTATTGCTGCAGACTTTCAGAGTGTTTCAGGGTGTGGTCCCTTTCCAGGGCCTTCTAGAAGCTTTCCCTGCAGCATGCCTGGGTGTGGTTTTGGGCTGGGCCAAGACTCTATAAAAGGGAGTCAGCCCAACTCCACGTGCTCACTATTCAGTGGTCCCGGTACAGAGCAGCAGCAACTTCCTGAGCTCCTGTTCCGGTGGCCTACCTTGATCTTCCAGGCCTCTGACCTTCATACTACATTGGTGATCCTTAAGCAGGGTGGTAAGACAGAGGTTGGGCTGGGCCCCGACCCAGTTATCGAGTACGCTCGAGTTCTTGGGCCTAATCTTGCATGACAAACAACTTTATTCTTGTGCGTGTGAATGTGCGCTTGGTCATTTTGTGGCATTTGCATGCTGACTTTCGAATCGTCAGGACGCACGATTTCTCGCTGGTGTGTTAACTCTTGATATTCATTGTGCGCTACCATTTTACGGCATTTGCAAGGTAGCGTTTGAATTGGAAAGATGCGCGATTCCTTTCTTGTGTGTTAATTCTTGATATTCATTGTATGTTACCATTCCTTGGCAGTTTCATGGTGGCATTCGAATAGGCAAAATGCCCGATTCGTTTTCTCGTGCTTAATTCATGTTACTCATTGTGCGCTACCACTAATTGACAGTTACATGGTGGCATTCAAATCGGCAAGACGCACTATTCTTTCTACGTGCTTAATTCTTGTTATTCATTGTGCGCTACCATTCCTTGACAGTTACATGGTGGCATTCGAATCAGCAAGACGCGCAATTATTTCCTTGTGCTTAATTCAAGCGAATCGCCAAGACGTGTGATTCGTTTTTTTGTGCTTTAACCCTTGATATTCATTGTGCGCTACCATTCCTTGGCAGTTACATGGTGGTACTCGAATCGGCAAGACACACAATTCATTTCCTGAGTGTAATTCATGTTACTCATTATACGCTACCATTTTAAGGCATTTACTTGGGGGCTTTCGAGTTGGCAAGTTGCGTGATTTATTCCTTGAGTCTAATTTGTGTTATTCATGGTTAACAATCATTCTATGGTATTTACTACTAATGTGAAAATCTGCAATGTGCGCAATTCATGTTCCGGCAATTTGAGAGAACAAAAAAAGCCAGAGTTCTAGATGTAATGTTATGTGTTCTTAATATGTTTCTCAAAAACGATTCATGTGATGTTTTAGAAATCATTCAGATTGTTTCCTGATCCTCATGCAAAGGATAATACTTGAATCTGAAAATTGCATTTAACCTTTCTTGATTCCCTCACAGGTATCCAGTTATCTTGAAGCCTAGTCATTTTAAGTCTATGCTTAGGTTGTCCATGTTTTCAGAATGACAATTCTTAGAGTCATAGCCTAGTATTGATTCATATGATGTAATTTTGATATTGTGTGTTTTAACCTTTTTGCTTCCTACAGGTCTCCTTCCCAGCTGTTCCCTTCCTAATCCCCCTTTCCCCACTTGGACTCTCTTAGACTCTGTGACAATTCTAATCAGAGTATTGGAGCTGTCTTGTGGTGGAAGTGTTGGGAACGTGCACAGACCTCGAGGATCTGGTGACTCTGACAGGGGCCTTGTGCCCAGTGTGCTTCATCCTGGCAAGGAGGGGCTGGATGGATGCCTTCTTCCACTGGTTCTGGAGGGGGCCTTGTGCCAAGTGTGCTTCATCCTGGCAAGGAGGGGCTGAGTGGATGCCTTCTTCCACTGGTTATGGATGGGGCCTTTTTCCCAGTGTGCTTCATCTTGGATGGGGCAAGGTCACAGTCTCTCACCTGTGTGTCACACAGACAGGTGTGACACAGGGGCCCAGACACACTGCAGCCCATGAAGTCTCCACTACACACTGCTCGCCGGCGGTGATTGCTGCCAGTGGCTGGCAGTTGCGCTGCAGGTGGCGGTCCTGGCAGTGGTGGTGGTAGCCTCTAGACCTTCACCTGCAGCCTCGAACGGCTGCCCACTGGGGTTGCTGCTGCTGGCAGTGGTGCTGCTGGCGGCGAAGCATGTTGCGGTGGTATCCGCGAAGCAGGTGGCGGTGCTGGCTATGGTGCAGGTGGCGGTGCTGGCAGTGGTGGTGGTAGCCTCCAGGCCTTCACCTGCAGCCTCAGACAGCTGAAGTGCCATGGCTGGTGTTGTGTGCCCCTTCCTGCGATTGGCAGATGGTGGGGCTTCTACCAGCTGGTGTCTTTTTCTTGCCCTTGCTGGCTGGTGGTGCCTCCTTCCCCTTGCTGCCTGGTGTCCCCTTCTTGCCCTTGCTGGGTGGCGGACCCATCTTGGCCTTGGCAGGTGGTGCTGGCACACTGGCTGGCCTGACAGGTGCCTCCTTGGAGCCTCTCAGACCTGCAGTAGCTGCAGAAACCACAGTGGCCGTGGACTGGGTGGCTGAGGTGCTGAGCTGGGTACTTGCCACCCTGGCCTGAAGTGAAGTATGGGGGGGGGAGAGGTAGGGAATAGGTCAAGGGTGGTGAGGAAAAGCGTCTTTGGGACAGTGGGGCGGGAAGAGGGTGAAGATTTGGGAGGGGAGGAAGAGGGAGTTGTTGTAGGAGGTGTCCGTCTGCTGTGTTTGGGTGCAGGTGCATGGGCTGGATGCTGTTGTGAGGTGGATGGCTGTTGGATGTCTGTGTGCTTGCGCTTGTATACTTTGGGAGGAGGGGTCACAGACACAGTGAGAGAGGACACTGGGGATGTGTGCATGGATGTGGGGGTGGTGCCTGCCACTGAGGGGCGTGTAGTGATAGGTGTGCTGGTGATGGAGGTAGTGGATGAGGATGTAGTGCATGCAGGTGTGAGCGAAGACTCTACTGGGAGGGAGGTGGACAAGGAGGAGGGGAACACAGTGGAGGCAGTGGATGTTGTTGTGTCTGCATGTGGATGGTGCTTGTGTGAGTGCCTGTGAGATGAAGTGTGGTGCTTGTGTTTGCCTAAGACACTTCTGTGTGTTAATTTGGGTGATTGCTGGTCTAGAGGTGTGCTTGGGATAGGCTGGGGTTGAAGGGATTGGGACTAGGTAGAGGAAGTTGGAGGAGGAGGCTGGAGACAGGGACAATGGCTGCCATTAGTGAGTTGGCCAGAGCCTGGAATTCTGGGCCACGCCAGAGTGAATGCCCTCCAGGTATGCATTTGTTTGTTGCAAATGCCCTGCTACACCCTGGATGGCATTCAGTATGGTTGACTGCCTAACAGAAAGGGATCTCAGGAGGTTAATAGCCTCCTCACTGAGGACAGCAGGGCTGACTGGGACAGGGCCTGAGGTGCCTGGGGTGAAGGAGATGCCCACCTTCCTGGGTGAGCGGGCATGGGAAACACGCTGAGGGGCTGATGGGAGGTTGGTGCTGGTATGGTGGATGGCAGCTGTACCTGTATTTGGTGTGGCCACAGAGGTGTCCGCCAGGGAGCTGCCGTTGGAGGAGGTGTCGCTGTTGGTACTGTCCCCTCCTGTCTCCTTCGTGGTGCTCTCCTCGCCCTCCACCCCACAGGTGCCCTCACTGTTGGTGGACTACAATGCTAGTCACCAGCCCATGGGGTACAATGCCTAACACCATTAGCTGTACACCTGAAACACGCAGGCCCCTGCCCAGTAGTAGATGTACACTAACATTATTGGGGTTGGAGTGCATCTGAGATTTCCCATCATTGAACATACCCTGCCATGTTCACCCTGGGCTAGGGGCACCCACAGCCCACATCTTCCACACAGGTAATACCTTAACACGTGCAAAATCATGATTCAGAATCTGTACTCACCCCCTTGTGGCTGCTGTGATGTCGTCAAGCGCCCATCCAACACTCCGGATAGGCCACAGCCAGGATACGTAACATCAGGGGGATAAGGGTACAATGGGCATCCCTTCCTTGTTGGGAGGCCAGCCCCAGCTGGGCCTCTGCAGTCTTCCTTGCCAAGTGGCGCAAGTCCTCCCAGCGTTGGGTGATCCGCCTGTCAAAGACCACCAGGGTCCACACCTCCTTGGCAATGGCACACCAAATACCCTTTTTCTGATGGCCGCTGACCTGCAGGATAAAAAACAGCAGAAAAGGTATTATTCATACCGTCCGGACTGTTATACTCATGGCCCAACATATCCCCACATCCCCTTGTGCAAATACATTGCCCACCATACATGCACACTCTGCCAGAACCCCTCAGATCCCCCCACACGAGGCTTACATACACAGCAATCCATATATTCATGACCCACCATCTAGCTCAGAGTGTACTCACCTGTTTGTCTGGAGGACCATAGAGTAAAGTGTACTGGGGTAGGACCCCATCCACCAGTCTCTCCAACCCCTCTGAAGTGAAGGCAAGGGCCCTTTCCCCAGACACTCAAGCCATTGTTGCTTCCAGACACAGGTCACAGCAGCAATTTCAGTGTAGGTCCTCTCCTTTTGAAGGTCAGGTAACAAGTGAGTGCACACATAGAAAATGGCGGTAACCTCCGTGGCGGTGCTTACCGTCACCGCCGGCATACATCGCCACTGGCTCCTGGAACCCATAGGGTCAATTGATAACCAATGCGGTGTTGCGCGGAGTTCACCGTCCGCCAACCGCAACGCTGCACAACACCATCAGAATTACCTCATTTCCACTTGTCCCTCCTCACAGGTCAGGCTGCTGCCATTTCAGGGGGGTACAGGCCATGGCACCTAACTGCATCACAGCAGACATTGGCATATCAACCTACTTACAAGTTCACATACTGTTTCTGTAAAGCAAAAATTGCATATTAATGTGTAAATATGTGTGAATATGACCTTCTGCTCACTGTTTTTCACCCTAGAGCTCAACCACTGAGGATGAATAGGAGATGGAGACATCCCCCAGTGTACAGACCCCTGGTGGACCTGGCGACAATGGAGTACAGGCACATTATCCTGACCTACAGACTTGATAGGGCCACAATCTAAGAACTGTGTGCCCAATTGGAGCCAGACCTGATCTCAGCTATCCGCCACCCCATAGGTATCCCCCCTCTAGTGCAGGTCCTGTCAGTGCTCCATATCCTGGCAAGTGGTTCCTTCAAAGCGACAGTGGCCATGGAATCAGGGATTTCACAGCCTATGTTCTCAAACTTGCTGACCAGAGTGTTGTCTGCTCTGCTGAAACACATGCGCAGCTACATCATATTCCCCCAGGTGGAGGATTTGGCCACACATCACCAACATCACTGGTGCCATTGATGGTACACGTATTGCATTTGTCCCCCCCCCCCCCGGAGAAATGAACAAGTGTTCAGAAATAGGAAAAGCTTTCACTCTCTGAATGTGCAGATGGTGTGTTTGGCGGACCAGTACATCTCCCATGTCAATGCCAAGTATCCTGGCTCTGTGAATGATACCTTTATCTTGAGGAATAGCAGCATCCCATTTGTGATGTCTCAACTCCAGAGGCACCTGGTGTGGCTGATAGGTGAGCCCATGATCCCCACCCACTTGATGTAGGTAAACGGGTTTGGGTTTGGCCCTAAGGGTGAGTGTGTGGCTAACAGGTATCCCTTGATATTTGCAGGTGACTCTGGTTACCCCAACCTCTCATGGCTACTAACCCCAGTGAGAAATGCCAGGACAAGGGGAGAGGAACATTACAATGAGGCACATGGGCAAACAAGGAGGATCATTGAGTGAACCTTTGGCCTTCTGAAGGCCAGATTTCGGTGCCTCCTTCTGACAGGTGGATCCCTGTATTACTCACACAAGAAGGTGTGCCAGATCATCGTTGCATGTTGCATGTTGCACAACCTGTTCTTGAGACACCAGGTGCCTTTTCTCCAGGAAGATGAGCCTGGGGATGGTCGTGCGGCAGTGGTGGAGCCTGTGGACAGTGAGGAAGAGAGGCAGAGGAAGAAGATGTGGAAAGCAGAACTACACTAATTCAACACTACTTCCAGTGCCACACAGATAAGACACTGTAACTTCACCTTCCATTGCAGTTTTGTGTTGGACATTGAACATGGCAGCCTGAATTCCCTATTTCTATGGCCACTTAATGTACCCATTGGAATATATATTTTCAGATCTCTGTGCTCCACTCTGGCTCCTGGTGTGTTTACTGCTGCCCAATACAGGTCATACCTATGTAAATGTTACAGTACATTTGAATTACAATGTTTACAGTTTGTGAAACTAATATATTTGTTAAACAATTGACAGACTCCATATTTGATATTGTTCCAAGGGTGTTTATTTTAGTGCTAATAAGTGGAGGGGGTATTGCAAAGGGCTGGGTTGCTGAGAAAAGTCCAGGGTAGAGTCCAGTCTATTTATATCACAGGTGCATGGTCCAAGGGGGCATAGGATGGGGAGCAATGGCAGTTCAATGTGGACAGGGTGACAGAGTGGTACACAAGGGTGACAATCAGGAGAGTTGTATTTCCTGGCAGGGGTCTTGCGTGCATTGTTTGCGTGGTGGTTCTCCTTCTGCAGGGGGTGGGTGCTTGTGACCTGTTGTTCCTGAGGTGGGGCCTCCTGTCCACCAGCGTTAGCGGAGGTGGAGGGCTCTTCTTTGGTTTGGCTATGGTCAGGGGCCCGTTGGTGTGCCACTGCCTCCCTCATGGTGTTGGCCATGTCTGCCAGCACCCCTGCAATGGTGACCAGGGTGGTGTGGATGTCCCTCAGGTCCTCCCTGTCCCTCCTGCAGCCGCTAGGTCTCCTGTAACTTAGCCAGTATCTGGCCCATGGTCTCCTGGGAATGGTGGTATGCTCCCAGGATGTTGGTAAGTGCCTCATGGAGAGTTGGTTCCCTGGGCCTGTCCTCCCTCTGTCGCACAGCAGTCATACCAGCTTCCCTGTTGTCCTGTGCCTCTGTCCCCTGAACCGTGTGCTCACGGCGCTGACCCCAGGTCCCTGATCATCCTGTGTTTGTGGAGTTGCCTGGAGTCTCTGTAGTGGTGGACACACTACTGATTTACGTGTCCTGAGGACAGAAGGATGGGCCCGCTGGATGGGTGCTTTGGTGGTGTTTCCTGAGGGGGGAGGCTCTGTGGTAGGTTGGGACTCTGCCTGGGTCATCAACTGTCCAGAGGTCCCTGATGGGCCAGGTTGGTCATCGTGATCCAGGCATGCAGAGCTGCTGTAAATACTGTGGGCCTCTTCTGGGGGGGACTAGATGTGGCTGGCACCTCCTCTCTGGTGACATTGAGTGGGTTTCCTGTGGGGATGTAAATGCAGTGTTATTGTTTCTGCATGTGCCATCTTGAGCATGGATATGTTTCCCTCTATGGTTGTTATTAGCAAGGCAGCTTTGCCTTGTGCGAGTTGTGATTGGTTTGGTTAAGTGATTGTCACTAGTGTGCATGCTGTGGTGATGGGTGTCCATGCAGGTCTGTGAGTGGTGTCCATGCATTGTTGTTGTATGTAGGGCTTAGTGTTGGGATAGGTGGGTTGTGATGGTGGGGTACGTGTGAGGTGGTGGGGTGATGGGGGAGTGGGCAGGGGTTGTTGTTTGTGATGGCATGCGGGTAGGGTGGGGTAGTCCAGTCCTCCTGCTACTCCTGCGAAGCCCTCAGGTTGCATGACACCAAGACTTGCTCCTCCCATGTTAGTTGTGGGAGAGGAGGTGGGGGTCCACCGCCAGTCCTCTCTACAGCTATCTGGTGTCTTGCAACCACAGGACGCACCTTCCCTCATAGGTCGTTCCACCTCTTCCTGATGTCATCCCTTGTTCTTGGGTGCTGTCCCACAGCATTGACTCTGTCCACGACCCTCCACCATAGCTCCATCTTCCTTCCAATAGATGCCTGCTGTACCTGTGATCCGATTAGCTGTGGCTCTACTTGGATGATTTCCTCCACCATGACCATTAGCAGCTCCTCTGAAAACATGGATTATCTTTGTGGTGTCATGGGTGTAGTGTGAGTGGTATGTGTGATGGTGTTTGGGGTGATGTGTTGGGGTGTGTGCTGTGAGGTCCGTGGATGGGGTATGGGTGATGGTATTTTGTGGCTCAGATTCAGTGGGTGCCCCTGGCTTGTCTCTCTCTCACTTGCCTAAATCTTTGGGTCGTAAAGGGTTGTGGGTGTGTGTTTTATAGTGTTGTGGGTGTGGTATGTGTATGTGTGTCAGGTGTGTGTAGTTTGAATTGTCCAATGTGGTGTTGTTTTGTTAGTGTGTGTGTATTTTGAGCGCGGTGGTGTGTACCGCCAATGGTTTTCCGCGGTTGAATGACTGCTGCGGTGATTTGTAGGTCATGATGCTGTGGGCGTATTTCTGTTGGCGTAATGGTGTGGGTTTTGGTACCACCAGTTTATCACTGACCTTTGGTGTGGCAGACTTGTGTGTGTGTCTGTATAGTGGTGGATTCCTATGTGTAGGTCATAATACGGGTAGTGGTATACCGCCGCGGTCGTGATATGTTGGCGGCAGGCGGCACTTACCGCCAATGTTGTAATGAGTGCCTTAGTCCTGATTTTTGACTTTACATGAGAGGTATGAAAGAAGAAGTGTTCACATTACTTCAAAATAAATGCAGCAAAGCAGAAATACTGCTGAATGAGTGCAATGTAGAGATATGGGGGGTCATTACAACCCTGGCAGTTGGTGTAAAAGCAGCGGTAAAACCGTCAAGAGGCCGGCGGTAAAAAAAATTGAATTACGAACGTGACGAAAACCGCCAACATAGACAGCCACTTTAACACTCCGACCGCCACGGCGGTACAAACAAACACCGCAGCGGTAATCGCCAACAGACAGGCGGAACAGAATGTACCGCCCACAGTATTACAAACCACCAATCCGCCACCTTTTCCGTGGCGGATTCACCGTGAACAAAAACACAGCGGTAACAGGACTATGAAAGGAAAACGCTCACCTGCACACACCCCACGAGGAACCAGGACGCCATGGAACCGGAACTGCAGATACTCCCAGCCTTTATCTTCCTGCTCCTCTACCAGAACCACGAATGCCAGCGGCGAAGACAACGGTGAGTACTGCACCTACGACACAGCGTAGGGGGAGGGAAAGAGAGTAGCACACACACACGCAACACCCCCACCCCCACCCCACCCTCACCCACAACAACACACACACTAATACATGTTGACACATTACAGTTACACCCCCCAAACCCCCTGGAAGAATGCAAGGACAAAAGGAAATGAGACGAATATTTGTGATATATTCAATTACACACATAAAAAATATTTACAAGTACATACATTTATACTATATACAATTATATACACCAAGAACACAAGTCCAAGGGATTCCACCATCATAGTCCGTAGATCACTGGGCCCAAAAGGCATGGGCAAGGCCCACACTCAATACCCGATCAAAATGGAGAGAACACTGCAGGGGCATCAGATAGAAATAAAACAGGCTCCTCGGGGGGAAAGGAAGGGGGGCACCTCAGCTGGATGAGTGCACGATGCCAGATCCACAAGGGGGCTCCATGCCCATTGATGTATCCTGGGGAGTGCAAAGCCACAATCTCTCAAGTCTCTACAGTGGGTGGGTTGCCCACTGTTTAATCCTGGGGAGTACAAAGCCACAGTCTCTCAAGTCTCTACAGTGGGTGTGTTGCCCACTGTTCAATCATGGGGAGTGCAAAGCCACAGTCTCTAAAGTCTCTTCAGTGGGTGGGTTGCCCACTGTTCAATCCTGGGGAGTGCAAAGCCACAGTCTCTCAAGTCTCTACAGTGGGTGGGTTGCCCACTGTTCAATCCTTGGGAGTGCAAAGCCACAGTCTCTCAAGTGGATAACAGTCTCCAATGGTTCTGGAGGGGGTCTTGTGCCCAGAGTGCTATATCCTGCAAAGGACTGAGGTAGTGGATGTGATACTCCACTGGTTCTGGAGGGGGCATGGTGCCCAGAGTGCTTCATCCTGCCAAGGACTGAGGTAGTGGATGACACTCTCCACTGGTTCTGGAGGGGGCATGGTGCCCAGAGTGCTTCATCCGGCCAAGGACTGAGGTAGTGGATGACAGTCTCCACTGGTTCTGGAGAGGGCATGGTGCCCAGAGTGCTTCATCCTGCCCGTGGCGGACTCAGTAGCGTCGGAATCATTTGCGCTGACTGGCCTGCGGGGCTGCTGGCGGCGGTGTCCTGGGCAGCGGTTCAGCTGCTGGTGGTCTTGTCCTGCCCTGCGGGGCTGCTGGAGGCGGAGTCCTGGGCAGCGGGGCTGCTGCTGGTGGTCGCTTCTTGGGCAGCGGGGCTGGTGGCAGTCGCTTCCTAGGCAGCCGGGCTGCTGCTGGCGGTCGCTTCCTGGGCAGCGGGGCTGGTGGCGGTCGCTTCCTGGGCAGCGGGGCTGCTGCTGGCGGTCGCTTTCTGGACAGCGGGATGCTGCTGGCGATTGCTTCCTGGGCATCGGGGCTGGTGGCGGTCGCTTCCTGGGCAGCGGGGCTGCTCCTGGCAGTCGCTTCCTGGGCAGCGGTGCTGGTGGCAGTCTTGTCCACCGTGCTGATCTTCCCAGACTCGATGCTTTTACTGTGCCCCTTTCCCACCTTGGATGGTGTTGCAGCTGTCTCCACACTCCCAACTGGACCCCTGTGAGCGGCTTTGATGGCTGGTTTCTTTTCCCTCTCCCACCAGGCACTGTCCAACTTTTTATGCTTGACAGGTGGGGGACTGTCCGTGCTCTGGCTCCTTGCCACACTGCCTGCCCTGCAGCCTGGTGTAGTCCATAATCCGGTGACTACTGGCACCACTGGTCCAGCCGATGTTGTGGCTGAGGTGCTAGGTTGAGACCTAGAGAGTCGGGCCCTAGGACACTTACGGGGTGGGCGAGGTGAGGGAAAGAGGTCAAGGCTGGCCAGGAAAAGTTTCTTCGGAACACTGGGACGGGTAGATGGAGGGGGTTTGGGAGTGGAGGAAGAGGTAGTGGTTGTAGGTGTACATCTGGTGAGTTTGGGTGAAGGTGCATGGGCTGGAGGCTGTCGTGAGGTGGATGGCAGTTGGGTGGGTGTGTGGATGCGTTTGTGTACCTTGGGAGGTGGCCTCACAGAAGCACTGGGAGAGGACACAGGGGATGTGTGAATGGTAGTGGGACTGCACGTGAGCGGGGTGTGGTGGTGGGTGTGCTGGTGATGGACGTAGTGGCTGAGGATGTAGTGCATGCAGGTGTGAGTGGAGACGAGACAGGGAGGGAAGAGGGAGACGAGGAGGAGGGGGACAGAGTGGAGGCAGTGGGCGTTGGTGTGTCTGCATGTGTGTGATGCTTGTGTGAGTGCCTGTGGGATGTGTGGTGCTTATGTTTGCCGGAGCTTCCCTTGTGTGTTGAGGTGTGTTCATGCTGGTCTGATGGTGTGCTTCGGATAGGATGAGGTACAGGGGTGTGGGTCTGGGTGGAGGAAGTTGGAGGGGGGAGGCTAGAGACAGGGACAATGGCTGCCATCAGTGCTGAGGCCAGAGTCTGAAAAGCTCTCTGAAGGGCTGCCTGACGAGAGTGAATGCCCTCCAAGAATGCATTGGTTTGTTCCAACTGCCTCTCTACACCCTGGATGGCATTCAAAATGGTAGACTGCCCAACAGTGAGGGACCTGAGGAGGTCAATGGCCTCCTCACTGAGGGCAGCAGGGGTGACAGGGGCAGGGCCTGAGGTTCCTGGGGCGAAGGTAATGGCCACCCTCCTGGGTGAGCGGGCACGGGGCAAAGGCTGAGGGGCTGCTGGGAGGGCAGTGCTTATAGGGGGGGTGGCGGCTGTACCTGTAGGTGTGGGGGGCACAGATGGTGCCGCCACCGCAAGGGAGCTCCCATCAGAGGAGGAGTCAGTTTCGCTGGTGTCAGCTCCTGTCCCCGCCGTGGAGGTCCCCTCGCCCTCCGTCCCACTGGTGAATTCGGAGTCCGTAGTGTCGCCCTCCATGGCCATGTGGGATGCAGCTCCCTCGTGCTCTGGTGCCACTGTACCTCTGCCTGATGATGCTGATGCACAAAAGAACAGGGAGAGCACAAAAAGGAGGGGGGGGAGACAGAAGAAAGACAGGTTGAGTGCATGACTTACCGCCAGCGTTGGCGGACAATACAGACACAGCAGGCCCCTGCACAACGCCGTGCTCTTGGCCACTACAGATGCAATTCCTGGGATCTGGCCTACATGGCTATGGTGGACATCTGCACACATGGATGCCACAGGGGCATGTATACCTGTACTTGGCCCTCTACTGAGGTGGGGTGGAGTGGCACATGGCCTGCATTACAGAGGGGCCTAGCCTACGTAAGTCGCCCTGGCCTAGGGAAACCCACAGCCCTCCTCCCCCACCCAGACCCCTCCACTGCGCGCAAAGTCCCCAGAATGATAGTGTACTCGCCCCCTTGTGTCTGCTGTGATGCCCTCAAGCGCCCATCCAATTCCGGGTAGGCCACCGCCAGGATCCTAAACATCAGGGGGGTCATGGGGCGACGGGCACCCCTCCCACGTTGGGAGGCCATCCCCAGCTGAGCCTCCGCCGTCTTCTTGCTCCAGCGGCGAATGTCCTCACATCTTTTCCGGCAGTGGGTGCCCCGTCTCTGGTGGACCCACAGGGTCCGGACATCCTTGGCGATGGCATGCCAAATGTCCTTCTTCTGGTGGGCTCTGACCTACATGACATGTACAGGGGAAGAAGAGAAGTCATTAACAACAGCACTGTCGAAGTGGGTGGCCCCCATCCCTACCCTTGCCATGTGGCACATGCATTCACAGTCCTTGATGTTCCCTGAACTCTGCCCCCTTCCTACTGACATCCAGCCCTCTCCACCCATGCATAGGCCATACAACGTGTTCCCTGGGTACTTACCTATTGGTCTGGAGGACGGTAGAGTAGCGTGTACTGGGTGAGGACCCCGTCGACTAGCTTCGCCAACTCCTGAGCAGTGAAGGCAGGTGCCCTTTCCCCAGATGCAGCAGCCATTGTCTCTTCCACTGAGGTCACAGCAGCACTTGCAGTGTTGGTCCTCTCCTGTCGAAGATCAGGTATCGAGTGATTGAACAGATAGAAAACGGCGGTCACGTCCTCGGCGGTGACGTCCGCGGCGGTGTGTATCATCACCACCGGCGCACTTGTTCATTGGCTCCTGGGACCCATAGGGTCCAATGTTAACCAATGCAGTATTGCGCTGCGGTCTACGACAGTCTACCGCGACGGTTTACAACGCCAGCGCAGATGCCTCACATCCCATTGTCCCAGTTTAGAGGTCAGATAGCAGCCATTTCAGGGGCCCACATGGCTTCATTTACTACTGCGTCACACATAACTAGGCCTACACTCAACACACATACAGGAAGAGTTTTGTGTTTGGTGTCGTGTTCTGTGTATCTGTGGGTACACACCTGGAAATTTGTTGACTCTGTGGTCGCTGTTGTCCTTCCTAGGCACCGTCAGCTTGGACATTTGAGAAGATGGTGGAATCCTCCGGTATACCGACCGCTGGTGGACCTGTTGACAATGGAGGAGCGACATTTAATCATCACCTACAGGTTTCACTGTGCCACTATCCAGGAACTATGTACCCAGTTGGAGCCAGACCTGATATCACCAATCCGCCATCCCACTGGAATCCTCCCTGAAGTGCAGGTGCTGTCAGTGCTCCATTT
This sequence comes from Pleurodeles waltl, assembly GCF_031143425.1. NCBI lineage: Eukaryota > Metazoa > Chordata > Amphibia > Caudata > Salamandridae > Pleurodeles > Pleurodeles waltl. Next base: position 500,932,784 of record NC_090438.1, on the reverse strand, counting down.
CCTTGCGAGTGGGTCTTTTCAGACAACGGTGGCCATGGCATCAGGGATGTCCCAGGCTATGTTTTCCAACGTGTTGTCCAGAGTGTTGGCTGCCCTGCTGAAACACATAAGGAGCTACATCATTTTCCCTCAGGTGGAGGATTTGGCTACAGTTAAAGGTGACTTCTATGCCCTTGGACATATCCCCAACATCATAGGTGCTATTGATGGCACCCATGTAGCTCTGGTCCCCCCCCACAGGAGTGAACAGGTGTACAGGAACCGGCAGAGTTATCATTCGATGAATGTACAGATGGTATGTTTGGCAGACCAGTACATCTCACAGGTAAATGCTATGTTCCCTGGCTCTGTGCATGATGCCTACATCCTGCGGAATAGCAGTATCCCGTATGTGATGGGTCAACTCCAGAGGAACCGTGTGTGGCTATTAGGGGACTCTGGTTACCCCAACCTGTCCTGGCTATTGACCCCAGAGAGGAATCCCAAGACCAGGGCAGAGGAACGCTACAATGAGGCCCATGGGCGGGCTAGGAGGGTGATCAAACGCACCTTCGGCCTCCTGAAGGCCAGGTTCAGGTGCCTCCATATGACAGGTGGTTCCCTATTCTACTCACCAAGGAACGTGTGCCAGATCATTATCGCCTGCTCCGTGCTTCACAATCTTGCTTTGCGACGCCAGGTACCTTTTCTGCAGGAGGATGGTCCAGATGATGGTGTTGTGGCAGCTGTGGAGCCTGTGGAGCCTGTGGACAGTGATGAGGAGGAAGCTGAGGAAGAAGACATAGACAACAGGGAGTCAGTCATACAGCAATATTTCCAGTGACACACAGGTGAGAACATTTCTTTCTTACCATTACATTCACTTTCACACTTCTAACTCTATCATGTCTGTCATTCCATAGCACTATTTGGTCACTGAGTTGTACCTTTCCATTACGGTTTCACAGGTGTGGTTACCAACGTGTGTCATCTGCTTGCATCCTTCAAGGACTTGTGATGTGTGAGATAGGTATGTTGGCTTTACAATAGGAAACACGTTTTGACACTGTCATTGATAATACAAATTTCCCAAATCACAGACTGACTCCAGATTGTTTTGTGGTTCAAGGGTGTTTATTTAAGTGCTCAAAAATGGAGGGGGGTTGTCAAATGGTGATGGGGGACGGTGGAGGAATGTCCATGCAGAGTCCAGTCTATTGGTCACACAGGTGCACTGCCCATATGGGCATAGGAAGTGGAGCTGGGGTAGTTAAAATATGGACAGGGTAACAAAGTGGGACAGTGGGATGACAATCAGGGTGGTCTCATTTCCTGGCGGGGGTCTTGCCATCTTGCTCTGTCCTTTTCCTGGATCTCAGGGACTGCTTGTGTGGTGGTTGTCCATCTGCAGGGGGTAGGGTGCTGGTGTGGTGGTCCTGTGGCGGGGCGTCCTGTCCACTAGCGCCGGCGGAGGTGGTGTGCAGTTCATCGTCCATGCTAGTGTCGGGGGCCCCTTGGAGTGCCACGGTGTCCTGCATGGTCTTTTGTATGTCCTTCAGCACCCCTACGATGGTGCCCAGGGCGGAGCTGATGGTTCTGAGTTCCTCCCTGAACCCCAAATACTGTTCACCTGCAGGCGCTGGGTCTCCTGAAACTTGACCAGGACCATCGCCATCGTCTCCTGGGAGTGGTGGTATGCTCCCATGATGGAGGAGAGGGCCTCGTGGAGAATGGGTTCCCTTGGCCTGTCCGCCCCCTGTCGCACAGCAGCCCTCCCAGTTCCCCTGTGTTCCTGTGCCTCCGTCCCCTGGACCGTGTGCCCACTACCACTGCCCCCAGGTCCCTGTTGTTTTTGGGGTGGTGGGTTATCCTGGGTTCCCCGTAGTGGTGGACACACAGCATATTGACGTGTCCTGGGTACGGAGGTATGGGCCCGCTGGGTGGGTGCTGTGCTGGTGTTTCCAGAGGGTGGAAGGTCAGTGTTGGGCTGTGCCTGTGCAAGGGGAACCGACTGTCCCGAGGCCCACGATGGTCCGGGCTGGTCATCAGGATCCAGTAGGGCAGAGCTGCTGTCATCACTGTGGGCCTCTTCTGTGGGTGGAGTGGAGATGTCTGGACCCTCTGGTGTGGTGACGTTCCTTAGTGGTCCTGCAGGGATATGAGAGCATGATTTTTGCATGTGTGTGTGTAATGGATGGGTGTGTGTGTACCCCAGTGCAAGCATTCCTGTGTGTGGGTTTGTTTTAGAATGGTTAGGGGGTTGTTCTGGGTATGTGCAGTGAGCATGCTTTGGTGAAGTGTGACCATGCTTAGTTGTGTCATGCAGGGCTTGGTGTTGGGATGAGTGGTTTGTGTTATTAGTACATTAGTGAGGATTTGGGGTGATAGGGGAGGGGGGAGGGTGGGGGTGTGTGATAGCATGCAGGTATGGTGAGGGATATGATAGTTAAAATTTGACTTACCAGTGTCCATTCCTCCACCGACTCCTCCGAGGCCCTCTGGATGCATGATGGTCAAGACTTGCTCCTCCCATGTTGTTAGTTGTGGGGGAGGAGGTGGGGGTCTGCCGCCAGTCTGCTGTACCGCGATGTTGTGCCTGGAGACCACTGAACACACCTTCCCCCGTAGGTCGTTCCACCTCTTCCTGATGTCCTCCCGATTTCTTGGATGCTGTCCCACAGCGTTGACCCTGTCCACGATTCTGCGCCATAACTCCATCTTCCTGGCTATGGAGGTGTGCTGCACCTGTGAGCCAAATAGCTGTGGCTCTACCCGTAGGATTTCCTCCACCATGACCCTGAGCTCCTCCCCGGAAAACCGGGGGTGTCTTTGGCGTGACATGGGGTGGTGTGGGTGATGTGTGGGGTGGTGTAAGTGTTGATGTGTGTGGTGATCTGTAGTGGTGTGTGGTGTTTTGTGCGTGGATGGTTGTATGGGTGGTGGTGTTGTCTGCCTCTGTGTGGTGGGGTTCTCAATTGCTGTGCTCTCTGTCTCTCTGGCATTCGTTCGTGAATTATGGTCGTAGGGGTTTTTTGGGTGATGTGGGTGTGTGTTTTATATTGTTTTGGGTGTGTGGGAGTGGTGTGTATATGTGTATCAGGTGTGTGTATATGGAATTGTCCAATGTGTCGGTGTTTTGGAGATGTGTGTGTATTTTGAGTGCAGCGGTGTGTACCGCCAATGGAATACCGTGGTTGAAAGACTGCCGCGTGGATTCGTGTGTCGTGATAACATGGGCATGTTTCTTTTGGCGTGACGGTGGAGGATTTGTTTTCGCCAGTTTAACACTGACCTTTGGTGTGGCGGAGTTGTGTGGGTGTCTGAATATCAGCGGGTTCTGAGATGTGTGTCATAATAGCAGTGGCGGTATTCCTCGGCCGCGGCGGTGTTTTGGCGGTCTTCTGCACGACGGTAAGCGGCTTTTACCGCCGATGTTGTAATGAGGGCCTATGTATTTAAACCCAGATGGCAAGAGATCAGGATCACCAGTTCTAGGCTAGAATATGGAAACTCCATTTATTTAGGTCTGGAATTTGGAAACATCTCCTAACTGTTCACTATTCTGCTTAGTCACTGGAGCTCCTAGATTTTGTTATGATACTCCTTGCTTATGCACTATTTGGTGACTTTAATATTTCTGCCACAGTGCAATTTAAAACTACTGTGTATTGCCTACACATCTCTGTTGGTTTTGCACTTCTTTCTGCAATGGTATAGGACTCAAGGGAGTAGCCAGAAAATTAAAATACCCCCTACTATGAACCAAGGCTCCTATGGCACCAAGCAAGTGAGGCAAGTCGTTGTGCCACCCTCAGAAGAGCTTGCTTGTGTCTTCTGTCCAAGCATCGATCCATTTATTATTTCATCCCTCTAACCAACTGCTGATATTCACCATTTCACCTTCCCATTCTATCATCCATTCAATCTTCCAACTATCATTCAGTCTGTTACCTTTCTATCCAACTATCCATCCATCTGCCTATCAATGTGTAAACCTGTCCATCTTCAGACCTGTCCATCAAACCCATCCATCCATCCAGGCATTCTTTCAGTTATCCATCCATCCTTTCAATCATCCATCCATCCTTCTGATTCTTTACCTGCTTTGTCACCCCATACATCTATCCACCCTTTCACTACATCCATCCATGCATCCATCCAACCTTCAACTCAGCCATCCACCCTTCTATTCATCCATCCATCCTTTGAACATCCATCCAGTCACTCATCCATCCATTTACCCTTTCATATATCATCCATCCTTACACTCACTCATTCAACCATCCACTCACCCACCGATCCATCCTTTCCCCATCCATCCATCTATCTGTCCATCCATTCATCCATCCTTTTGCTCATCCATCCAGCCACACTTTTGCTCCATCCGTCTGTCCAGCCTTTCACTCCGTTGTCCACCCATTTACCCTTTCCCTCATTAAGCCATCCTTTACCTCACTTATCTGTCCATCCATCAATTAATCCATCCATCTCCCTCCCTTTCACCCATCCATCCTTACATCCATCCTTTCACTCCTGCATCTATCCATCTACCCTTGACTCACCCATCTATCCACAACTCACTCTCCCACCCTTTGCCTTTGTTTTCCGAACTGAGGATGGAAGAGGCCCATCAGGAATCCACTTTGCTGCAGTTGCTAAAGCAGGGGGTTGACAATGCCACTTTAGGAATATAGGGGCCTGGGAAGGTATGACAAAGGAGACCTTACTGGGAAGGAGCAGTCATAATTGTGCAAAGCATGCTGCAGGCATTAAAGTGTGGGAGACTTGTTAGGAGTGGAAGTTGTGATAGGAATTGTGATGTGAACTGATTCCTAGCTGAAGCAGTCAACTGTCTCTTGCTGGCTCTTGTTACATTGTACATGAATTGCTTCAAACTGCTGCAAAAAGCTACTGAAAGTGCCCTTTTATTAAAAAAGTTGTTCTTTGCCAACTAGGCAAAGTTTGAAATAAATATTGAAATTGATGAGCTGTCTCACTTTACAAATTCAGGCATGATAAATGTGCATCATGCAAGTTCTACAAATGTCTCAAAATGTGATTATGTATGTTTGAGAAAACACCCATTTATGCATGGTCACCTCACTTATTTTGTTGAATGTTATTACTCATGTTTTAGCTCTGCAAACCTGGGAACTGCTGTACAGCGCCCAGTGTATGTGCCCTCACCACTAAAATATGTAGAAGTCAGATAATCTCTAACTGGTACATTAAACTTTCCTGTAAAGCCATAGTATATGAGGTGGATACTACACTATACTACACTCATGGCTTGGAAGGTTAAATGTGTATTGTGGACTGCAGCACCTAGTGTGCCATCCACTTTTGCAACATGGAAAATATGGCTTGAGGAACACCAGCGCAGCCTGACTGCTGCAGTTTAAGCCTATAGCACTGCCTTTCAAAATCATTGTTTAAATATTAACTCGTCACCCTTATGTAGGTCTTGTAGCCACAGAACAGGGCGCATGGTATTTATAAGTAGGAAATGTAGATATTTAATGTTATAATATCCCATGTGACTATCTTGTAAGGTCCAGTTAATGGTTTCAGTGACTTAAACCTGAGTACAACCCTTAGTAGCTATGGCACAGAGCTGACCAAATTTAACTTAAGAAAATGACTAAGGGGGTCATTACGACCCTGGCGAGGGCTAAAGTGGCGTCCGTACCGCCAACAGGCTGGTGGTACGGAGACCCATATTATGACTGCGGTGGTAGCGCCGCGGTCGCACCGCCGGGGCCGGCGGTTACCCGCCGTTTTAGCCCCGGCGTTGATAATCCACCAGGGCAGCGCTGCCCTGGGGATTATGACTCCCCTACTGCCAGCCTGTTTCTGGCGGTTTGCATCGCCAGGAAGAGGCTGGCAGTAAGGGGAGTCCTGGGGCCCCCTAACAGGGCCCCGTGCAGCTTTTCACTGTCTGCATAGCAGACAGTGAAAAGCGGGACGGGTGCTACTGCACCCGTCGCACGGCCGCAACACCGCCGGCTCCATTAGGAGCCGGCTCCTATGTTGCGGCCGCATCCCCGCTGGGCCGGTAGGCGTAAACTAGGTTTGGGCCCGCCGGCTCAGCAGGGATGTTGTAATGGAGACCGCTGGAGTGCGGCCGCATTGGGCCACATCTCAATTTATCCTTATTTTGCACACCATGCCACCTTCATTTGGACCCAGCCATAGGCAAATCTGTCTTGATTGTTTTCCAAAAGGAACTGCCCAGCCCAAACTGCCAGGACAGGCCCTCCGTGAACTGTAACACAAGTAACCCAAACTGTGTTCTCCCTGATTTGGGCTGTTCAGTTTGGTGTTGCTTGGTTCCAGTGGCATAGTGAGAACTGGACCCACATCTGGGCAGACCACCCATACTTAGGATGTTGCATTGAAGTACACAAAAACGCAATGGTTGCAATACATGAATTAATCTCAGCCATTGGTAATTTTTTGGGGACACATACAAATCCATTGCTATTTTGCACACTATGGCCCTCATTATAACATTGGCAGTAATGACTGCTTTCCGCCGTGCCGACAGCTGCCAAAACACCGTTGCCGCAGCTACCTACTGTCTGCCATATTATGACCTTAGCCGGAAATCCTCCAGAAGGCTGGCGGAATTCCAGCTACGGTCATGACGGCGGTAAGGTGGAGCTGCTGCCAGCAGCAGCGCCACGCCAGTAGACCGCCGCAGACCATAACATGACACACGATATGACCTGCCGGTGTTCTGCTGGTGGATGCTGCTGCTGGCAGCAGTGCTGCGTCCCGTTGCCTGTCGGAGGATCCCCTGCAGGCAGGTAAGTCGGGTGCTCTGACAGGGGAGAGGGGTGGGGGTGTTTTGTGTGTGTGTGGGGTTGTGTGCATATGTCTGTGCATGTGTGAATGCGGGTGTGTGGAGTGTGGAATGCGTGTGTGCATGAATTGGTGTGAGTGTGCGTGTATGTTGTGTGGTGTGAATGTGTCTGTGCTAGAATGTATGTCAGTGTGTGTTGATGTGTGTGTGAATGAATGTATGCATGCTTGGGTGGATGTGGGTATGAGTGTGTGTATGCATGTGTATGTTGGTGAGTGAATGTGCGTAAATGTCAGGGGTTCGGGAGGGGGAAGATGGGGGAAAACTCTGGTGGGGGGGATCTCTATCAGTGTCAGTGAAGAAATTCCCTGGCACTGATAGTGCCTACCGTATTGGTTTTCATGGTGGTAAGATTGCCACAAAAACCATGGTAGTAGGTGGGGTCATTATCCAAGCATTATTAGGTTAATTAACCACCAAAGCATCACAATACATTAAAACTCATTTTGAAGCCTATGCAGTCATTAATTAAGACAGATTAATAATAAATACTTTAAAAAATCTCAAGCTACTCATCTAAAATCCCACCCAATCAATCTTCATGAGACCTTATTTACAAAACAATTACGTATCTGCCATGCTGCCACTAAAAACTTACTAACAACAAGAACTAACACAGTAGAACTATGGCTTTTTAAAACCCTTATTGATGTACTACATTTACTCAGCCCCATTTCACGACAAATTTTACAAATCCATTTTGACCAAGGAGAAGAATAAGCAGGGCAGAAGAACATAAAATGTTCAACTGTTTCTGGGGCGCCACCACATACTGGGCATGTGTCCGGAGAAACAATTGACCCCCAGCTACTTGTTAAAAACATAAACGGTAAGGTCCCAAAACGAAATCTAGCATATAATCCTTTGCCCAGTGAGTCGGGGATCATGTATAAAATAAGGTTCATACTGCGGATACCACTTAAAATCAATACAAAATATTAGTTAGTCGACCATGAGATTTGCGACAGACATAATCATTCCTTACATGAGACCAGTATACAGATTTCAAAACATTTTTATGGAATTTCTCTAATTTATGAGGATTTTCCCAATAATCTCCCAAACCCAAATTGCGGAACCAATTAGACACATGTCTGATCCAAGGAATGGTAGTAGTATTTGGTCTCTTAAGTTCAAATCCTTATCCAATATAATAAAGGTGTTAAAGCAATTAAATCAGCTACTGGATTTAACCCCAAGTCAAAAAACATTGGGATCAGTGGTGTACTGCGAGGGCATGAAATCAAGGCCCTCACAAAGTTGTTTTCACCCACAGCTAATCTATTACTATTGGAGGATACCCATACCTCCGCACCATAGACAGCAACTCCCTGCACCTTGGCCACATAGATCTTAATAGCTGGAGATACAACTTTTGTAGTTGTACTTTTGTAAAAGTGCATAATAGATGCTGCTCTATGCTGTAAAAGCCCCACACTTTTCCTAATCTGGCCCTCCCAATGTAATTTACTTGTTAGCCTCACTCCCAAATAGTCTATTGAACTAACCTTGCTCAGAGGAACACCGTCCAATATAATGGTGCATCTCTTGCAAGGTCCAGAATTGAACACCATCAGTTTTGTTTTGCTGAAATTCAACTCCAGGCCATATTCCCTGCAGAATAAATAAATCTGTTGACAAGAATTTGTAGACCCATTGGTGTCTTTGAAATAAGAAGTGAGTCATCAGCAAAAAGAAGAATGGGAATTTTCTGAGCATTCAGGGAAGGGGCATCATTCTGACAAGAAGTCAGGGTCTGCACCACCTCATTAATGAATAGGGTGAACTATTACGGAGCCATAACACAGCCCTGGTGAGCTCCCCTTTGAATAGAGATTTATTCAGTCAGCTCGCCTTGATTACCCCATCGCACTTGCGCATATGTGTTTACATGCAACCGCTTTAGCATTTGAATTATATTAACTGGGATCCCTAATCTGTGCAACACTTCCCATAGTTTTTCTCTTGGGACCAAATCAAAGGCGGATCGTAGATCTACTAAAACAACATATAGATGTTGCTTGGCAAGAACTACATATTTCCAATATAAAACAGCCAACCTTAAAACCTTGTCTACTGTGCTAGTTTTTGGGTGGAACCCCGCCTGGAGTGGAGAGAGGATCTGATGATCTTGGAGCCAACTAGTTAACCTCCCTAAAAGTTGTTTAGAAAATATTTTTTGTAAGTTATTAATGAGGCTAATTGGTCTAAAGTTGGTTGGGAGATTTGCATTGCCCTTTTCATTAATAGAGATAATTTAAGCCCCTCGCCAAGTACTCAGAATTTGCCCCCCTGCAGCTATTTTATTTGAGATTAAATTTATGTACCAGGACCATATGACTCGTTCTGATCTATAAAGATCTCCCGGGAGCTTTTCCGGCCAAGGAGCTTTGCCTGGTTTTAGAGAGTTGATTGCATCAAGGGTTTTCTTCATGGTAAAAGGGCATTAACACCCTCCTCTCATGAGTCAATACCGGGATTCACATCCAACATCAATGAGAGGACCTGATCTCTGTCATGAGAATCAAGTACCAAGGAAATTTCAGGTGTAGCATAAAGACAGGAAAAATGATCCAAGCAACTATCTGGTTGTATGTGATTCCTAGTGTTGCTCCTACCCCCTCTTTGTCTTTCAGACAGCAGTTCCCAGAACAGCATATTATTATTTGATTTTGAAGCATCCAATAGTTCCTTCCCATGGTCTTTTTGCTTGTGATGTAATGTCCTTGTCTACACGTCTAGCTTGTTGTATCTCCCCCAGGAAGCCAGTCGTAATTGTTGTTTTTAACCCAGACTTTGCCCTAGAGCAGGCTTCATCAAACCATCCATCACTAACTGAATTTCCACCCTGGGGTCTAAACCCAACCTTTTTATAAAAAAAAACTCTGCAATTTAAAAACAATACTATCGTGTATACTAAGTATAGGAATGTCATCAACATCCTGTTCTTCATAAGCTGCCAAACTGTCTATAAACAGTTGATAAATCCCACGTATCAAATAGGGGTTAGACATCACCTTTGGCCACCCAACCCTTGTGGAATTATTGTTCAAACGTGGGGATGGAACCGCTGTGTGTTGATTATTAGATGTCCTTCTAAATGCATCCCCAGAAAGAGTAAGAAGAAGGGGATAATGATCACTCTCACATCGTAGGTCCACCCTCATATCCATCAGCAGAGGCCATAACCTAACGTCTACCAAGAAATAGTGAATAACGCTTGTCGACCTACCTCGTTTAAATGTGTGCACGGTGTTTAAATCAGAAGGTGTATGAGCATTGCAGGCTCTAAGGCCATACTTTAAACATAGAGAGGCCAACTGAGAAGCCACACAAGAATGGGTACAGTACCGGTAATTAGTTAACTGTGGAATTCCCCAGAGTTCATCCTCTTCAACCGTTAATCCACTAAGCAGAAGAGAAGTTTCAAAAGTACAGTTCAAATCCCCTGCTATAGTTAAAAAAGACAAAGGTTGTAAAGTATCTAAAAATTCAGACAATAAAAATAGGGCCTGGGACTCAGAACCTCGTGAGACAGATCGGACGTAAACATTAATAAAAATAATATTAAAATTCTGCTGAAACTAAATTTGCATGCCCATTAAATCGACAGAGTCAATGTCTAAAATCTTATAATCACATTGCAGTTTCTTATTTAAAAGAACTAATAACCCTCCTTTGGCAGGGCCTATCCCCTTCTTCGATGGTTGGGCAGAAATACTAAATGAGAGAAACCCATCTATATTAATTTTGTCCTCTGCCCAGGTTTCCTGGATCAAACAGATGTCCTGGTTATTAATGTACGTAATCCAATCTGGGTCGGACAGTTTCCTATCAAGTCCAACTAGGTTCCAAGTCATTATTGTTAATTCATGATTGTCTAACTCTATTCCATGAATCAGGCAACCAGCCTCCTCTGTGTCCATCTCCTCATTGCAAGCCTCAGATGACACCATCCTAGTAATTTAGTTCATGTACAAATCCTCATAACAAGTCCCAATAGGTCCTTCCTGAGCAGTAGCTAGTCATACAGGTTTTAACTGCAAACAAGGGGTTTTAACTTTCACAGAGGAATCCCTTTCCTGGGAATAATTTAAGCTTCCATGAGTAGCAATCAAACAGGCACTATATGGCTTCAATGCAAGGCTAATCCCCCCTTCTCGACTCCCTATACTGGCAAGTACTTAAATCAAAGGCCATAAGTAGTTCCACCAATACCTTGTCAAGAAGATGAATAGAAATTAAATCAAAGTTTGAACCCGGGGGACTACATCTTTCCACTGCAAAAATATCCGAGCGGATAACTGAAAGACAGTTCTGTCTGCTATGTAGCCAGTGTATTACCTTATTAATCAGGCATTCATGGTTCTCAACAAAGCCTGGTGGCAACTTTGGAACATCAACGATGTAGATAATATTATCCGCACTTTTTATACCTAAATAATGTGAGGTTCCAATGATTTATTCATGGGTGGGGTCAACCTCCTTACCCACTCTTTTAAAAATATCATAACCCTTTGGTCTTCACCTATGTTTAGAAACATCAGGGTGGGCAATATTGCATATCAGATTCCCTGTGGAATCCCCACATTTAAATGTTCTATTGGGTCCCCGACTATTGCTCTTGGGATTACTTATAGGATCTAATTGGTGCCCCCTGCACCAAGTGTAGGCAATTTTTCGCAAACAGGAAAATTTGCTGTTCCCCCTAGGGGAGTATTATTGGATAAGGTTTATTTAGCCATAGCAGGGTTTTCGTCCACCCTTATCTCCACGTCACCCTGCTGACATTTACACCCACATTGATGAGACATTTTTTCATCATTAATCTTGTTAATATTATGACCAAACTCCTAACTTTGTCCACCCTCTGTAAAATAAGAGCCACGTTAATTCCACTATATAATGGTTCCAATCCTTTGAAGATAGATGGGGGGGGTTGGTCAAAGTATTATCGTCATTGGCTGCTACAGACAGAGATTGTAGTGTACCCATAAGTAAGTCCCCTTCCTCTGCCAGTGGATCAAATCGATTGGTGCATAATACATTTGGAACCACCCTAACCACTGGACTTAGTGGATGGGGAGTGGGCATTTCTCCCTCAGGAAGAACACCCTCCTGACAAGGTGGAAAATTAGGGACACTACAAGATATTGCCTGCGAGGGGGATATAGCAGTGTTCCTTGAAATGTGCAATCCCTCCCTTCCAACAACCTCTATGGGAGAATCTAATAATTGCATCCTCTTCTTCCTAATAAAAATCTCTGGAATTTTCCCATTTCGGGTCGAATCCTTCTTAGTGGACAAGCCCCCGGCTGAATGAGTGTCAAATTTCAAAATAGCCTCTACTTTCTCAAACAGTAAATCGATTTCATCGAGGGGATTTGGTCCACATCCAGTGGCCGAGCTTGTTTGTTTCCTAGAGCATTTTAAAGGCACAGGAAAATCAACAGCCTTCCTTTTCCCCATGATGATTACTAAATGATGAATTTAACAGCGAAGATGAAAAGGAAATAAACCACTTGCTTTTACTTGATGCTTACTTTTCCAGCCAAGTTCGTGGGCCCTGCTCAGCCTCTATCGGGCGATGACAGGCCCGCGCGAGGACGCATCAATTTCAGGTAGCAGCTGGGAGCCTGGATGCCTGGCGGATGTAGTCCCACTCTGTGCCAATGAGAAATAGCAAATGCCAGGCTGATAATGACCCCCATGCCTCCTCAGTTTGGACCCAGAAACATCCAAATCAGTCTTGACCCTGCTGTAATGGGAACAGTACACTACAAACTGCGAGGCTAGTTCCTCCCTGTGCTCCTGAACCAGAACATAACCAACTTAAAACTGGTTTTGCCCTGATTGGGGCTTTTCAGTTTGGTGTAGTTTGGGTCAAGTGGTACATTGTGTACAGGAAACACGTCTTTACTTACATGCCACTCCTAATGTGTGACACTGAAGAATAAAAGCAATTTATTGATGAAATCCATGAATTAATCTCAAGTGGTACAAATGAAAATATCACAACCCTGAATGTCCTCTCATCAGCTGGTTACTTTCTGCACCTTTGCCCGGTCAAGGTTTTTACTTTCAGATTTAGGGCCTCATTACAAGTTTGGTGGTCAGACTGCCAGACCAACATGTTGGTGGTCTTTCTGACCGCCCTATTACAATTTACACAGGCAAGATTGCTGACTGCCACAGTGGCAGACCACCTGCGGTGCAAAGGCCTGGAAATAGGCAGTCGGACCTCCAGTGCAACAGCACCGCAACCAACCACTGAGCATATTACAAGCGCACAGTCCGTGTGGTGGCCCCTTCATGGTGGTCAGCCAAAGGAGATCCAAACCCTGGTGGTTCGCAGTCAACAAAGTAAAAGACAACTGCACATTGGATAAATTTGAAAACAACACAGCTGACACACATTGCCACAGCAAACACACCTGCAAAAGACACTCTAAAATGCACCCCTTCACAGACCACAATCCTTTGCATTTATACAGCAAGACTCAAAGCCAGAGCACCTTTTGTCACAGAATTGACACATTAGGTACCCCTTGTCAAGTGCTAACCTGTTTGTCCCACGGAGACACAATGCCGACTGAAGTTTCTTGTTACCAACTTCACCTAGACGTTTCCTGTCTCCCACTTACTTGTATGTGATCACCAAGGAAATTTTCTGGGGGAAAGGGGATGGATGAGAGAGAGAGAGAAACATGGATGTCACCTGGCAGGATCAGGATGGCTGGCGGTTGTCTACGAAGAGCAGATCTCTCCTATGATAAATTAAACATTTGGTCAAATAACACTTTTCATGTAACGGAAATACTAAAACTACTCTTTGCCAATTCCCACAAACTAGGTGTACCGGTCGGGGTCCCCTTTCCAGTTTTTGATGGCTTTCCCATCTCTCTAGGGATCTTCAAGAAACAGTATGGAACCTGCAAACAGATACAATATTTAGCCTTCTATACTATCTACATGTATTTCCACCTTGTTCTCAAGTCTATGGGGCCCCACTGGAAGACCTACCTAAAATGTAGCAGAAATTCAGTGTATATCTTACTAGTTGAGTCTTGATGAGACTTTCTAAAACACAGTCGCACTCACAATCATAGACATATAACAGGCAATAAAGAGTGAAAATCAACTGTTAAGTATTTATATTTCTCAAACATTCAGGGATCAATTACTACAGCGTGTTAGTATCGGAAAGAACTCAATTCAGTGTTTTAACCACACTGAGAGCATAGGGTTAATATACTAAAGCTCACTTTCATATGTAATTGATGTCAACACTGTCACATCATCGTGACAATTGAACATGGAAGAAACAGACCTTTGATTCACATTTTGAAACTAGGGTGTCCCAAGCACTGAGTGTTCTTTATCATAGACAATGATTAGCATCACAAAAATGCCACATAAAACTCAACTATAACAAACATGTTCTTTGTACATCATTAAAATAACAATTGGCCAACTTGCACTCAAATCTGTTCTGTCATTGCAAGCTAACAACAATGAGCGTTATTATTCAACAGACAGCAAGCACTTAAGTAACCAAGGACACTGATAACATGCCCTTCTAATGCGTGCTGCTCATCTGAGCATCCGGCAATCAACTGTCAAAGGAAACTGGTAAGCCTTTTAAGCACATGAGGTGGGTTACAGCCTTTTAAGATGCTAATCTTCCTTATCTCTTCTTTTCTAAGATCAACATCCGTGACACTGGGCTGTGGAATACACAATCCAGGAACAAGCGCAGAGGAGCAGAGGATCCCACTCTGCAGCTGAAGACCTCTGACAGCAAGCAATCATCTCAAGACTGGTGTGACTTTAAATACCTGCTGCACCTGGCCAAACCCAGTCTGAGTCACCTGGCCACACCCAGTCTAAATCATAAGGCTGCTGTACCTGGCCACACCCAGTCTGAGTCATAAGGATGTGACAAGCTCAGATAAAAAGTTGACACGTCCCCCAGATTCCTACATGAGTTCTAAAACAAGCACTGGCTCAAGTAAAGATTTCTCAAACGCAACAACAATCATTGGGCCATGCAAGGGCAGGTGATTTACTTGCTAGATGTGGGTTTTGGAGCATATTCTAGTTTGCAGGTCCAGCACCCTTTTTTCACCATCCAATAGAACACCCTGCGCATACTTTTGTCCATTCACAGCCTTTGCACATTCTCTGTTTAGTAAGTCACTGTCACCTGTTTTAAAAATCCCTGTTTTTCAGAAGATGAGTTAAGAGTCATGGTGGATGAAATCATAAGAATAGAACCATAATTGTTTAGAGCACAAGTCCAGCATACTACTCTCAGTAGGAAAATTGAAATGTGAGACAGGATCGTTGACAGAGTGAATACTGTAGGTATCACCCTACACACAGAGGACTTTAGAAAGAGATGGAATGCCCTGAAGGGCAAGGTCCGTTCCCTGGTCTCCAGTCACAAGCTGCAGATCAAGAAGACTGGCGGTGGCCATCTCAGTGCCATATTATGGGGGTTATTACAACTTTGGAGGTGGTGTTAATCCGTCCCAAAAGTGACGGTAAAGTGACGGATATACCACCAGCCGTATTACGAGTCCATTATATCCTATGGAACTCGTAATAAGGGTGGTGGTATATCCGTCACTTTACCATCACTTTTCGGACGGATTAACACCTCCTCCAAAGTTGTAATAACCCCCTATATCTAATTCCCTGGGAGGAAAAGGTGTTGGCCATCCTGCGTCCTGAGGGCTTGACAGGAATACCTTGGGGAGTGGAGTCTGGTAATTCACAACACAAAACACAAAAATATGTCACAAAAATGCTATGGGGGTCATAACAATATTGGCGGCAAAAGGCGCTTACCGTCGTGCAGAAGACCGCCAATACACCGCCGCGACCGCGGAATCCCGCCACAGCTATTATGACCCACATCTCGGAATCCGCCGAAATTCAGACACCCACACAACTCCGCCACAACAAAGGTCAGTGTTAAACTGGCAAAAACTAAACCTCCACCTCCACGCCAACAGAAGCACACCCATGCTATTACGACCCATGAATCCATGCAGCGGTCTTTCAGCCGCGGTATTCCATTGGCGGTAAACACCGCTGCGCTCAAAATACACACACATCTCCAAAACACTGCCACATTGGACAATTCCAAATACACACACCTGATACACATACAAACAAAACTCCCACACACCCAACACAATATAAAACACACACCCACATCACCCACAAACCCCTACGACCAAAAAATCGAGACAAAGGCCAGAGAGAGAGCACAGAATAGACAACCCCACCACACAAAGGCACACAACACCATCACCTACACAACATCCACGCACAACACACCACACACCACTACACATCACCACACTCATCAACACATACACCACCCCACACATCCCCTACACCAGCCCATGTCACGCCAAAGACACCCCCGGTTTTCCGAAGAGGAGCTCAGGGTCATGGTGTAGGAAATCCTACGGGTAGAGCCACAGCTATTTGGCTCACAGGTGGCGCACACATCCATAGCCAGGAAGATAGAGCTATGGCGCAGAATCGTGGACAGGGTCAGTGCTGTGGGACAGCATCCAAGAAATCAGGAGGAGATCAGGAAAAGGTGGAATGACCTATGGGGGAAGGTGCGTTCAGTGGTCTCCAGGCACAACATCGCGGTTCAGCAGACTGGTGGCGGACCCCCACCTCCTCCCCCACAACTAACAAAATGGGAGGAGCAAGTCTTGACCATCATGCATCCAGAGGGCCTCGGAGGAGTCGGTGCAGGAATGGACACTGGTAAGTCAAATCTTAACTATCATATCCCCCACCCTACCTGCATGCTATCACACACTCCCACCCTCACACCCTCCCCAATCACTCCAACTCCTCACTAATGTACTAATAACACAAACCACCCATCCCAACACCAAGCCCTGCATGACATAACAAAGCATGGACACTCATCACCAAAGCATGCTCACTGCACATACCCAGAACACCCCCCCAACCATCATCACACAAGCCCCCCCACAGGAATGCTTGCACTGGTGTACACGGTGAGCCACCCATTGCACACCATGACACGCACACATGCAATAATCATGCACTTATGCCCCTGCAGGATCACGAAGGACCGTCACCACACCGGAGGGTCCAGACAACTCCACTCCACCCACAGAAGAGGCCCACAGTGACGATAGCAGCTCTGCCCTACTGGATCCTGATGACCAGCCCGGACCATCGTGGGCCTCGGGACAGTCGGTTCCCCTTGCACAGGCACAGCCCAACACTGACCTTCCACCCTCTGGAAACACCAGCACAGCACCCACCAAGCGGGCCCATACCTCTGTTCCCAGGATACGTCAAGCAGCTGTGTGTCCACCACTACAGGGAACCCAGGATAACCCACCACCCCAACAACAACAGGGACCTGGGGGCAGTGGTAGTGGGCACACGGTCCAGGGGACGGAGGCACAGGAACACAGGGGAACTGGGAGGGCTGCTGTGCTACAGGGGGCTGACAGGCCAAGGGAACCTACTCTCCACGAGGCCCTCTCCTCCATCATGGGAGCATACCACCACTCCCAGGAGACAATGGCGACGGTCCTGGCCAAGTTTCAGGACACCCAGCGCCTGCAGGAGGAACAGTATTTGGGGTTCAGGGAGGAGCTCAGGACCATTAGCTCCGCCCTGGGCACCATCGTAGGGGTGCTGAAGGACATACAGCAGACCTTGAGGGACACTGTGGCACTCCAAGGGGCCCCTGACACTAGCATGGATGATGAACTGCCCACCACCTCCGCCGGCGCTAGTGGACAGGACGCCCCGCCACAGGACCAACACACCAGCACCCACCCCCTGCAGACGGACAACCACAACGCGAGCGGTCCCTGAGATCCAGGAACAGGACAGAGCAAGATGGCAAGACCCCCGCCAGGAAATGAGACCACCCTGATTGTCATCCCACTATCCCACTTTGTTACCCTGTCCATACTTTAACTGCCCCAGCTCCACTTCCTTTGCCCATATGGCTAGTGCGCCTGTGTGACCAATGGACTGGACTCTGCCATGGACATTCCTCCACCGTCCCCCATCACCATAGTACAACCCCCTTACATTTTTTAGCACCTCAATAAACACCCTTGAACCACAAAAAAATCTGGAGTCAGTCTGTGATTTGGTCAAATGTATTATCAATGACAGTGTCAAAATGCGTTTCTAGTTGTAAAGCCAACATACCTATGTCACACATCACAAGTCCTTAAAGGATGCAAGCAGATAACACACGTTGGTAACCACACCTGTGAAACCGTAATGGAAAGGTACAACTCAGTTACCAAATAATGCTATGAAATTACACACAGGATAGAGGAAGACGTGTGACAGTGAATGTAATGGTAAAAAATGAAAATGTTCTCACCTGTGTGTCGCTGGAAATATTGCTGTATGACTGACTCTCTGTTGTCGTTGTCGTCTTCCTCAGCTTTCTCCTTATCACTGTCCACAGGCTCCACAGGCTCCACAGCTGCCACAACACCGTCATCTGGACCATCCTTCTGCAGAAAAGGCACCTGGTATCGCAAAGCAAGATTGTGAAGCATCGAGCAGGTGATGATGATCTGGCACACCTTCTTCAGTGAGTAGAATAGGGAACCACCTGTCATATGGAGGCACCTGAACCTGGCCTTCAGGAGGCCGAAGGTGCGTTCGATCACCCTCCTAGCCTGCCCATGGGCCTCATTGTAGCGTTCCTCTGCCCTGGTCCTGGGATTCCTCACTGGAGTCAGTAGCCATGACAGGTTGGGGTAACCAGAGTCCCCTAATAGCCACACACGGTGCCTCTGGAGTTGACCCATCATATATGGGACGCTGCTATTCCGCAGGATGTAGGCGTCATGCACTGAGCCAGGGAACATAGCATTTACCTGTGAGATGTACTGGTCTGCCAAACATACCATCTGTACATTCATCGAATAATAACTCTTCCGGTTCCTGTATACCTGTTCACTCCTGTGGGGGGGGGACCAGAGCTACATGGGTCCCATCAATAGCACCTATGATGTTGGGGATATGTCCAAGGGCATAGAAGTCACCGTTCACTGTAGCCAAATCCTCCACCTCAGGGAAAATGATGTATCTCCTTACATGTTTCAGCAGGGCAGCCAACACTCTGGACAACACGTTGGAAAACATAGGCTGGTACATCCCTGATTCCATGGCCACTGTTGTCTGAAACGATCCACTTGCAAGGAAATGGAGCACTGACAGCACCTCAATGTCAGGGGGGATTCCAGTGGGATGGCGGATTGGTGACATCAGGTCTGGCTCCAACTGGTTACATAGTTCCTGGATAGTGGCACGGTGAAACCTGTAGGTGATGATTAAATGTCGCTCCACCATTTTCAACAGGTCCACCAGCGGTCGGTACACCGGAGGATTCCGCCATCTTGTCAATTGTCCCAGCTGACGGTGGCTAGGAAGGACAACAGTGACCACAGAGTCAACAAATTTCCAGGTATGTACCCACAGATACACAGAACACGACACCAAACACAAAACCATTCCTGTATGTGTGTTGAGTGTAGGCCTAGGTATGTGTGACGCAGAAGTAAATGAAGCCATGTGGGCCCCTGAAATGGCGGCTGCCTGACCTCTAAACTGGGACAATGGTATTGTGAGGTAACTGCGCTGGCGTTGCACACCGTTGCGGTAGGCGGTGGTAAACCGCGGCGCAATGCAGCATTGGTTAACATTGGACCCTATGGGTCCCAGGAGCCAATGAGCAAGTGCGCTGGTGTTGATGATACGCACCGCCGCGGACGTCACCGCCATTTTCTATCTATTCAATCACTCGATACCTGACCTTAAACAGGAGGGGACCTACACTGCAAGTGCTGCTGTGACCTCGGTCTCGAAGCGACGATGGCTGCTGCGTCTGGGGAAAGGGCCCCTGCCTTCACTGCTCAGGAGTTGGAGAAACTAGTAGACGGGGTCCTCCCCCAGTACACGCTACTCTACGGTCCTCCAGACCAACAGGTAAGTACACAGGGAGCACATTCTATGGGCTAGGCCTGGGTGGAGAGGGCTGGTTGTAAGAGGGAAGGGGGCAGAGTTCAGGGAACATGAATGCATGTGAATGAATGGGCCACATGGCAAGGGTAGGGAGGGGGGACACTTACATAGACAGTGCAGTTGGTAATGACTTCTCTTCTTTCCTTGTGCATGTCATGTAGGTCAGCGCCCACCAGAAGAAGGACATTTGGCGTGCCATCGCCAAGGAAGTCCGGACCCTGGGAGCCACCAGAGGCGGGGCACCCACTGCCGGAAAAGGTGGGAGGACATTCACCGCTGTAGCAAGAAGACGGCAGAGGCTCAGCTGGGGATGGCCTCCCAACATGGGAGGGGTACCCGTCCCACCATGACCCCCCTGATGTTCCGGATCCTGGCGGTGGCCTACCCTTAGTTGGATGGTCGCTTAAGGGCATCACAGCAGACACAAGGGGGTGAGTACACTATCATTCTGGGGACTTTGCGCGCAGTTGAGGGGTCTAGGTGTGGGAGGAGTGCTGTGGGTTTCCCTAGGGCATGGCGACTTACAGAGGCTAGGCCCCTCCGTAATGCAGGCCATGTGGCACTCCACCCCACCGCAGTAGAGTGCCAAGTACAGGTATACATGCCTGTGGCATCCATGTGTGCAGATGTCCACCATAGCCATGTAGTCCAGATCCCAGAAATTGCATCTGTAGAGGCCAGGAGCACGGCGTAGTACAGGGGGCTGCTGTGTCTGTATTGTCCGCCAACAGTAGCGGTATGCCATGCACTCAACCTGTCTTTCTTCTGTCGTCCCCCCCCCTTTTTGTGCTCTCCCTGTTCTTTTGTGCATCAGCATCATCAGGCGGAGGTACAGTGGCACCGGAGCACGAGGGAGCTGCATCCCACATGGCCATGGAGGGCCACACCACGGACTCAGAATGCACCAGTGGGACGGAGGGCGAGGGGAGTTTCACGTCAGCCACCGGATCACTAACCAGCGACACGGACTCGTCCACCGATGGGAGCTCCCTTGTGGTGGTGGCGCCATCTGTGCCCCCCCACTTCTACAGGTACAGCCGCCACCTCCCCTACCAGCACTGCCCTCCCAGCAGCCCCTCAGCGTTCGTCCCGTGCCCGCTCACCCAGGAAGGTGGGCATCACCTTCTCCCCAGGCACCTCAGGCCCTGCCTCAGTCACCCCTGCTGCCCTCAGTGAGGAGGCCATTGACCTCCACAGGTCACTCACTGTTGGGCAGTCTACCATTGTGAATGCCATCCAGGGTGTAGAAAGGGAGTTGCAACACGGTAATGCATTCCTGGAGGTCATTAATTTTGGTCAGGCTGCCCTTCAGCAAACCCTGCTATCTCTGGCCTCAGCACTGATGGCAGCCATTGTCCCTGTGTCTAGCCTCCCCCCTCCAACTTCCTCCACCCAGACCCAATCCCCTGTACCCCAGCCCATCCCAAGCACACCATCAGACCAGCATGCACACACCTCAACACACAAAAGTAGCTCAGGCAAACATAGGCACCACACATCCCACAGGCACTCACACAAGCATCACACATACAGACACAGCAACATCCACTGCCTCCACTGTGTCCCCCTCCTCATCGTCTCCCTCTTCCCTCCCAGTGTCATCTACACTCTCACCTGCATGCACTACATCTACAGGCACTAGGACTCGCACCAGAACACCCAGCACCACACCCCGCTCACCTGCACTTACCACCCCCACTCCCATTTACATGTCCCCTGTGTCCTCTCCCAGTGTGTCTGTGACGCCCCCTCCCAAAGTACACAAACTCGGGCACCCACACACCCAACATCCATCCACCTTACGACAGCCTCCAGTACCTGCACCTGCACCCAAAACACCTAAAGTGACACCTCCTACAACCACCTCCTCTTCCTCCACTCCCAGACCCCCTCCAGCTACCCATCCCAGTGTTCATCAGAAACTGTCCCTCTGCAAAGTTGACCTTTTTGCCCCACCCCACCCCACCCCTCCAATTCATCAGTTACGTCGTAGCGCCTCAGCCAAAAAGCCTCCAGTACCAGTGGTGCGTGTTCAAGGTGTGTGGAGTGCACCAGCCACCAGGGCAGGCAGTGTGACTCAGAGCCAAGGCACTGCCAGTCCACCATAAGGGCTCTGATGTTGGAAAGCGGCCGATGGGACTGGCTGAAGACTCCTGGAGGCAAAACAACTCACAAGGGTCCCAGGGGGATTGCAGAGTCAGCTGTGAATCCTCCAAAGGTGGGGAAGGGCCAGAAGAAGTCTGCACAGCCTTGTGTGAGTATCACAGCGGAGAAGGGAGGCATCCTTCCCGGCGTCCGGGACGCCACCGCCAGCACCGTCGTCACTGGTCAGGAGACCACCGCCATAGACATTGCCCAGGAGGGCTCAAGTATCATCACTGGTCATGAGACCACCGCCAGAGTCATTGCCCAGGAGGGCATAAGTATTGTCACTGGTCAGGAGACCACCGCATAGGCATTGCCCAAGAGGGCCCAAGTATCGTCACTGGTCATGGGACCACCGCCAGAGTCATTGCCCAGGAGGGCACAAGTATCGTCACTGGTCTGAAGACCACCGCCATAGGCATTGCCCAGGAGGGCACAAGTATCGTCACTGGTCAGGAGACCACCGCCAGAGTCATTGCCCAGGAGGGCACAAGTATCGTCACTGGTCATGAGACCACCGCCAGAGTCATTGCCCAGGAGGGCACAAGTATCGTCACTGGTCATGAGACCACCGCCATAGGCATTGCCCAGGAGGGCCCCGGCAGCCACAGCCCCGCTGGGCAATGAGGGACCGTCATGCTACACACCAATGCCCAGTCCAGAGCCCGCCATGGCAAAGCACCGCTGAACAGTCCAGAGACCGCTGAACAGGGCAAGCACCGCTGAACAGTCCAGAGACTGCCACGGCAAAGCACAGCTGAACAGTCCAGAGACCGCCATGGCGAATCACAGCTGAACAGGGCATGCACCGCTGAACAGTCCAGAGACCGCTGAACAGGGCAAGGACCGCTGAACAGTCCAGAGACCGCCATGGCAAAGCACCGCTGAACAGTCCAGAGACCGCCATGGCGAATCACCGCTGAACAGGGCATGCACCGCTGAAAAGGGCAAGCACCGCTGAACAGTCCAGAGACCGCTGAACAGGGCAAGCACCGCTGAACAGTCCAGAGACCGCCATGGCAAAGCACCGCTGAACAGTCCAGAGACCGCCATGGTGAATCATCGATGAACAGGGCATGCACCGCTGAACAGGGCAAGCACCGCTGAACAGTCCAGAGCCCGCCATGGCAAAGCACCGCTGAATAGGGCATGCACCGCTGAACAGGGCAAGCACCGCTGAACAGTCCAGAGCCCACCATGGCAAAGCACCGCTGAACAGGGCAAGCACCGCTGAACAGTCCAGAGACCTCTGAACAGGGCAAGCACCGCTGAACAGTCCAGAAACTGCCATGGCAAAGCACCGCTGAACAGGGCAAGCACCGCTGAACAGTCCAGAGACCGCCATGGCAAAGCACCGCTGAACAGTCCAGAGACCGCCATGGCAAAGCACCGCTGAACAGGGCATGCACCGCTGAACAGGGCAAGCACCGCTGAACAGGGCATGCACAGCAGAAGAAGGAAAAGACCGCCACATCAATCATCGTTATCCCATGTGCAGCTGGGACTGTGACGTGACAGGAACTGTCACAGGGAGACTAATCCAGTCTGGGCACCATGCCCCCTCCAGAACCAGTGGAGATATCCATCCACTACCCCTGTCCTTCACAGGATGAAACACTCTGGGCACCAGTCCCCCTCCAGAACCAGTGGAGACATGCATCCACTACCTCAGTCCTTCACAGGATGAAGCACTCTGGGCATCAGTCCCCCTCCAGAACCAGTGGAGGCTATTATGTACTTGTGAGACTGTGGCTTTGCACTCCCCAGGATGGAACAGTGGGCAAACCACCCACTGTAGAGACTTGTGAGACTGTGGCTTTGCACTCCCCAGGATACATTAATGGGCAAGGAGCCCCGTCGTGGATGTGGCGTGGCTCTGTAATCCGGCTGAGGTGCCCCCCACTTCCCTTCCCCCTGAGGTGGCTGTTGTTTTTCTCTCTGATGCCCTGGCAGTGTTCTCTCCGTTTGTGGACAGGTATCTTGTGTGGGCCTCGCCCATGCATTTTTTGGCCTAGTGGTGCACGGACATTGAGATGTGCATATGTGCACTACTTCTCGTACTGTATATACCTTTGTAAGAGTTTATATATATCTGTATATAATTGACACATGTATACTGATACATTACAATGTTTGAACTGATTTCGTTTTCTCTTTGCATTCTTCCGGGGGGGGGTTGTGGGTCGTTACTGTGATGTTTGTAAATGCATTGGTGTGTGTTGTAATAAGCGAGGGTGTGGGTGAGGGTGGGGGTGTTGCGTGTGTGTCCCCCTGACTTTTGCCTCCCCCCTCCCCTATGTCATAGGTGCAGTACTCACCGTTGTCTTCGCCGCCGCTGGTCTTCGTAGATGAGTAGGAAGAGAAGGGCAGGTAGGATTTGTAATTCCGGCTCCATGGTGTCCTCCTTCCTCGTGGGATGTGTTAAGGTGAGCGTTTTCCCATTGCAGAAACTGTTTCCGCCGTGTTTTTATCCACGGTGAATCCGCCCCGGAAAAGGTGGCGGATTGGTGGGTTGTGATACTATAGGCGGTACATTGTCTTCCGCCTGTCTGTTGGCGGTGACCGCCATCCTGCTTGTCTGTACCGCCGTGGCAGTCGGAGTGTTAAAGTGGCTGTCTTTGTTGGCGGGTTCCGCCACGGTCATAATTCCCTTTTTTTGTCCGCCGGCCTGTTTGCGGTATTACCGCACCTTTAACACCGTCCGCCAGGGTTGTAATGACCACCTATGTCATGGATGTCCATGGCTCACCTTTTTCCACTGTCTTGTTCATGTTCCCCACCAATATTCAATGCCAAGAGTATCTGGGTGTTGACACTATCAATCTGTATTGTTGGACTGAACATCACAGCTACTAAGTTTCGTCACATGCCATACGTCCCCATGGTGCAAAATACAAAAAGAATCCCAGGACTCGTGGTATGTCTCAATAGGTAAATGCATGCCAAAACCTAAATGCATTCTGCACACAGATATGTAATACCCAACATTTGTATAGTATGTGTAGTACAGAGCGTTACTTCACTGCAACTTCCAGGAGGTACTGTTTCTCTAACTCCAAACACCAGACCAGTGTTCACTTGTCCAAATACTCCTGTTTAGTAACTCACAAATGAAGTGCACTCACCTGGGGACATAACATTTGTGTAGTGTGTGTAGTACAGGGAGTGACATGACTGCAACTCTCAGCAGATCCTGTTTACTGTAACACCAACCACCAGCATAGTGGTCACATGCCCAAATACTTCTATTTCTTAACTTTCATTTGAAGTGAACTTTGCATAGTGTATGTAGTACAGCGAGTGACATGACTGCTAAGGCCAGGAGGCTTTGTTACTCCACACACTATCCCAGTGTTTTCTTGTCCAAATAACATTGTTTGGTAACTCACAAATGAGGTTAACTGACCAGAGAGAATAACATTTGCATAGCGTGTGTAGTACAGGAAGTGACATGACTATTAAGGCCAGTAGGCCCTGTATCTATAATTCCACCCAACAGGCGGCTAGTGTTCACTTGTCCAAATACCCCTGTTCCGCAATGCTCAGTTGAGGATACCATATGTATAGTGTGCAATAGAGAAAGTGACATGATTGCAACTCCCAGGAGGCCTTGTGTCTCTAACTCTAAACACCAGACCAGGGTACACTTGTCCAAACACCCCTGTTTGGTAACTCCCAATAGGCGTTTACTCACCTGGGAGGATACTATTTTCCAAGTGTGTGCAGTAGAGGGGATGATCTAACTGCAACTCCCAGGAGCCACTGTTTCTCTAACTCCAAACACTAGACCAGTGTTCACTTGTACAATGACCGGTTGGCAACTCTCAATTGAAGTGTACTCACCTGGGAGGATTCCATTTGCTAAGTGTTGGGAAGTAGAGGAAGTGACATGAGTGAAAAGCCCTATGGGCCTTGTTACTCTAACTTCAATCACCAGCACAGTGGCCACTTGTGCAAATAACCTTGTTTATCAACTCTCAAATAAAGTATACTCACCTGGGAATGATCATGCCCAAATCAAAGACATACCTGTCAACATAGCTCCACCTTAACTTGCTAACCCACGATTAAATATTTGAGGGCATGAAAGACTCCTTACCGAGTGTATATAACAAGTATTCATAAAGCCTCAAGATGTCTCACCAATTGATATTGGCAACAGACACATTCACACTGCACTGTCCACATGAGGACTCCAGTCACATATAGAGCAAAGTCCTGCATTTGCCTGCATCACACTCAACTAGGCCTCCAAATAGGCAAGACCATATCTTGCCTAGCCACTGTTTTACCTGCACTAGTGGCAAGATGTCATTTTCAGGCCATCCTCTCAAGTGCTAATGATCTGCACATTTCAGCAGCTGCTTGAGTAAAATTGAATTGGCATGCTTCACACATGTCATGTCAATACACCCAATACCATGGTTACTTGCCACAATTGAATTAACTGCTACTTAATTTAGTACAAGGTGTCTGTTTAATGGAACTCTAAACTGCTGGATGTGGATTTCACAATACAATCAGTAACATTGTATGATCCACATCAACAGGTAAAGCTGCCGCTGTGCACACAGAGTCCACAGAACAGACTGCCACTAACCACTGAAGAAAGCCCTCAGTAAACAAGACACTGCTGGGCTTCTGGACGTAGAGGACGGTTCTGGCCCATTTGGGCAACCTGGCCACATGGCAACAGTGAATCTCACTGTGCCCATATCAACACTTCCTAGCCCAGTTGCCTCAAGATCACAGAAAACCATTTTGTCCCCAACCTGTGTCCCCAGCACAGTGTCTCATCACCATCCCATCACCTCTAGTCCTGAATCCTGAGTTGCAGCGCAACACTTCTGACAATGAGGGTCCAGGAACAAGTTGGAGAAGGCACTCTGTGGCAAGGGCAAAGTCCCATGGGTGTAGAGTTCATGGGAGGGATGATGTGGGCCAGGAGGATGAAGACCCTGGGGGGGCTCTTGGCCAGGACACCATCAACCATGTCTTGGGGGTCTATCAGGAGTCCCAAGGCATAAAGGGCCAGGTCTTGACTGAACCTCAGGAAATCAAGCAGCTAAAGAGGGACATGCACGGAGACATGCAGGAACAGATGGAGGCCCACAACAACAACATGGCCTCCCTACAGGGGTGCTGAAGGACATTCACATCACCCTGAGCATGGATTTTCAGCAACAGTCTACCTCTTTCTTTGCCACCTCAACACCAGGCACATCCACATCGGTGCCAGCACTTGGAAGGGAGGTCCTGCCAGAGAAAGAACAGCCCCAGACTCCCCTGTCTCTGAAATAGAAGACCTTCCCCTTAAACAAGCGGGGACATCCAGCAAAGAATCAAGGAGGTACCGATGGCAAGACAAGCACCACTGTCAGCAAGTGACCTCTTCCTAAAGAACATCTTTTGTGTGCAACACATTCACTCTGTTGACTGCTCCTGAACCACATACCAGTTCCAATGGGAGGAGTACTCTGATGTGTGGCATCTACTACAATGATTTCATTTACCATGACTGACCCCTTCACCTTACAATGTTATTTCTTTCTGTCCAAAATGTATTTTCTGTATTAGCATTGCAATAAATTCACCCATCAAAAACTAATCGCCTGCTTGCTTAATTTCTACATTTAGGTATGTAGAGCTGTAAGACCTTGTGAACCATACAATGAAGATACAAGCTACTTGTGCAAGCAGGGATATGATTCAGGTACACAGTGTCCAGCTCAGGAATACAACCATTACACACCAACACATTAGTACAAGTGTCTGGTCAAACCAAAAATGTTCTTACTGTGTTCAGCACATAAGATGTAAATTTGTATGGACTAGTGGAAACATGAATGAGTGACTCATACTGAGTAAATGAACATATTTCAAGGTACAGACCCTCAGAACACAGAAGAAAGGGATTTGGCAGACATTGTAATGTAGAATAAGCAAACATTAAAGTGGTTGATGTCAGCGGCTTGAGACTTATCACATACCACTCCATCCTTCTGATTATCCACCTGCTCTGTCACTCCATCCATCCACCCTCTTACTACAACCATTCATGCATCTATCCACCCTTTAACTCAGCCATTACCCCTTCTACTCATCCATCCATCCTTCGAACATCCATCCAGTCATGTATCCATCCATCCTTACATTCACTCATTCATCCATACACTAATCCAGCCTTTCCCCACCCATCCATCTATCCGTTCATCCATTCATCAATCCTTTCGCTCATCCATCCAGC
Source organism: Pleurodeles waltl (assembly GCF_031143425.1). Taxonomy (NCBI): domain Eukaryota; kingdom Metazoa; phylum Chordata; class Amphibia; order Caudata; family Salamandridae; genus Pleurodeles; species Pleurodeles waltl. The sequence continues at coordinate 500,904,477 of NC_090438.1, read as the reverse complement.
CACCTTTTGCTCCATCTGTCTGTCCAGCCTTTCTCTCCATCATCCACCCATTTACCCTTTCCCTCATTCATCCATCCTTTCACTCACTTATCTGTCAATCCATCAATTAATTAATCCATCCATCTCCCTCCCTTTCACCCTTCCATCCTTACACCCATCCTTTCACTCCTGCATCTATCCATCTACCCTTTGACTCATCCATCCATCCACAATTCCTTCCTTCCTCCCTCCCACTCACTTTCCCACCCTTTGCCTTTGTCTGCCGAGCTGAAGATGGAAGGGGCCAATCAAGAACCCACTCTGCTGCAGTTGCTAAAGCAGGGGGTTGAGGATGCCACTATAGGAATATATGGGCCTGGGAAGGTATGACAACGGAGACCTTGCTGGGAAGGAGTAGTGGTAATTGTGCAAAGCATGCTGCAAACATCAAAGTGCGGGAGGCTTGTTAGGAGTGGGAGTTGTGATAGGACTTGTGAAGTGGATATGTTTCCTAGCTGAAGCAGACAACTGTCTCTGCTGGCTCTTGTTACATTGCACATGAATTGCTTTGAACTGCTTCAAAAAGCTCCTGAGAGTGGCCTTTTATTAAAGAAGTTGTTATTTGTGAACTAAGCAAAGTTTGAAATAAATATTGAAATTGATGAGCTGTCTCACTTTACAACTTCAGACATGATAAATGTGCATCATGCAAGGTTTACAAACGTCTCAAAACATGATTATGTATGTTTGAGAAAACACTCCTTTATGCATGGTCACCTCCCTTATTTTGCTGAATGTTATTACTCGTGTTTAGGCTCTGCAAACTTGGGAATTGCTGTACAGTGCCCAGTGTATGTGCCCTCACTCCTAAAATATGTAGACATTGGACCATCTCTAATTGGTATATTAAACTCTCCTATAAAGCCGTAGTATATGAGGTGCATACTACACACGTGGCTTGGAATGTCAAATGTCTATTGTGGACTGCAGCACCTATTGTGCTATCTACTATTGTGACATGGAAGATATGGCTTAAGGCACACCAGTGCAGCTTGACTGCTGCAGTTTAAGCCTGTAGCACTGCCTGTCAAAATCATTGTTTAAATATTAACTTGTCACCTTTATGTAGGTCATGTAGCCACAGAACAGGGCACATGGTATTTGTAAGTGGGAAATGTAGATATTTAGGCCCTCATTATGACCGTGGTGTTGAGTGATAAAGTGGCGACAATACCGCCAACAGGTTGGCGGTAATTACCGCCAAATTATGACCATGGCGATGATAACTCCCATGGACAGCCAATGTACCACACCATCCGCCAGGTTGAAAACACCACGCACGCTGGAGACAAAGTACCTCCCACCATATTAAGACCCTACAATCCGTCTTCGTTTTCCTGGCCGGTACGAACGCCATTGAGAGCCTGCGGAAACACATCACTGAAGAGAAAAGACTCACCATTGGAGACACAGGGAAGAACAACACCGCCATGGAATCCGAACTGCAAGTTTTTCCGATGATCTTCTACGTTATACTCCACCTTGAACACCAAAGCCGGCGAAGACGATGACGGTGAGTACAGCCACCAAGCACACGAGGGAGGGAGGAAAACGAGAGTGACACACATCCGCACATCACACACCCAACACACACACACCATACACACGTCCAGCTGCACATGAAAAACAATTTACACCCAGAATAATGCAAGAACAACAGGAATGCACCAAGGTGAATGTATGAATCCCTTTGCTGCCAGGCCTTTTCCCCCTCAGGTGCCTAGCCTTTTTTGGCTATTTGGGGCAGTTCACACTTAGGCCCTCATAACATTTTGTCCACATAATCTACCAAAGCCAAATTTGTGTCCTTTTTTCCATCATCCTAGGGATTCTAGAGGTACCCAGAGTTTGTGGGCTCCTCTGGAGGAGACCAAGAAATTAGTCAAAATATAGCAAAAATGTTTTTTTAATGGGAAAAAAGGGATGCAGAAGCAGGCTTGTGTTTCTTTTACCAGAAAATGGCATTAACAAAGGGTTTGCAGGACTAAAATCACCATCTTCCCGGCTTTCGGAAACAGGCAGACTTGAGTCAGAAAACCATATTTTTCTACACAATTTTGGGATTTTACTGGGACATACCGCATTTTCACTATATTTTGTGATTTTAGCCTCCTTCCAGTAAGTGACAGAAATGGGTGTGAAACCCTTGATGGATCCCAGAAAGATACACATTTCTGGAAAGTAGATAAAATTCTAAATTCAGCAAGGGAGTCATTTGTGTAAATCCTACAAGGGTTTCCTACTGAAACTAACAGCTGGAAAAAAAAAATTAATATTGAGGTGAAAAAAACAGCCATTTTTCTCCACATTTTACTCTGTAACTTTTTCCTGCAATGTCAGGGTTTTGAAAGCAATATATTGTTACCTCTGCTGGGTGCTTCTGGTTGTGGGGATATATAGGGCTTGTAGGTTTATCAAGAACCCTGCGTACCCAGAGCCAATAAATTAGCTGCACCTTGCAATGGGTTTTCATTCTATACTGGGTATAGAGCAATTCTTTTTCTGAAATATAAAGAGTAAAAAATAGGTATCAAGGAAACCTTTGTATTTCCGAAATAGGTACAAGATAAGGTGTTAAGAAGCAGTGGTTATTTGTACATCTCTGAAATCTGGGCTGCCCATACTAGCAAGTGAATTACAGGGCATTTCTCCAATAGTCGTTTTTTTTACATACTGTCTTACATTTGGAAGGAAAAACGTAGCGAAAGACAAGGAGCAATAACACTTGTTTCGCTATTCTTTGTTTCCCAAAGGCTCCCGATAAAAATGGTACCTCACTTGCATGGGTACGCCTAATGCCCGGGACAGGAAATGCAACATGGACACATCACATTTTTACATTAAAATCTGAAGTGTTTTTTGCAAAGTGCCTACCTGTGGATATTGGCCAATAGCTCAGCTGGCACCTGGGGAAACTTACCAAACCTATACATTTTTGAAAACTAGACACCTAGGGGAATTCATAATGGGGTGACTTATGGGGCTCTCACCTGGTTCTGTTACCTAGAATCCTTTGCAAACCATAAAATTTGGCAAAGAAAAACACTTTTTCCTCACATTTTGGTGACCATAAGTTCTAGAATATGAGAGGAGACACAAATTTCCTTCCACCCAGCATCCTCCCAAGTCTCCTGATACAAATGGGACCTCACTTGTGTGGGTAGGCGTAGTGCATGCAACAGGAAATGCCCCAAAACACAACATGGACACATCACATTTTCGTAAAGAAAACAGAGCTAATTTTTGCAAAGTGCCTAGCTGTGGATTTTGGCCTCTAGCTCAGCCGGCACCAAGGGAAACCTACCAAACCGGTGCCTTTTTGGAAACTAGACACCAAGGGGAATCCAAGATGGGGTGACTTGTGGGGCTCTCACCAGGTTCTGTTACCCTGCATCCTTTGCAAACCTCAACATTTGGTTCAAAAAATATATTGTCCTCACATTTCGGTGACAGAAAGTTCTGGAATCTGAGAGGAGCCACAAATTTACTTCTACCCAGCATCCCCCCAAGTCTCCTGATACAAATGGTACCTTACTTGTGTGGATAGGCCTATGGCCCGTAATAGGAAATGTCCCAAAACACAACATGGACACAACACATTTTTCCAAAGAAAACAGAGCTGTTTTTTGCAAAGTGCCCGACTGTGGATTTTGGCCTCTAGCTCAGGCGGCACCTAGGGAAACCTACCAAACCTGTGCATTTTTTAAAACTAGACACCTAGAGTAATCCAATATGGGGTGATTTTTGGGGCTCTCACCAGGTTCTGTTTGCAAACCTCAAAATTTGGCAAAACAAACAGTTTTACCTCACATTTCGCTGACAGAAAGTTCTGGAGTCTGAGAGAAGCCACAAATTTCCTTCTACCCAGCGTTCCCCCAAGTCTCCTGATAAAAATGGTAACTCACTTGTTTGGGTAGGCCTGGTGCCCATGAAAGGAAATGTCTCAAAACACAACGTCGACACATCAAAATGATCAAATACAAAACTACCTGTTTTTGCGGGTGTTAGAAATGGGGTTTCTGGTTGGGTAGGGTATGCACCTCAGCGAGGCAGAACCTACCCACTCCAGTCAGGACAAGGGAGTTACACGTCCAAGATAACCCCTGCTCACCCCCTTGGTAGCTTGGCACGAGCAGACAGGCCTATCCCAGAGGGAACGTGTAAAGCGTTAGCACAACACACACAACCACACAAAACATATGACACAATATCCCCACCACAAAGCAAACACAACACCAGATTATATGAAAATATACTGCATTGTACACAATGCAATTATTAGACCAAACATAACATATTAGTACTATCCTGTCACCTTAGCAGTTGTCAGAACGTTACACATTAGTTACTCTGCAAACTAGCAATAGTCATATATAACACACAGGTTACTCAGTATTCTGCAACATAAGCAGTGGTCAGGAAACACGTCATTACACCACAACACTTGTCATGAGAATATCAGAACACAGTAGGAACATTAGAAAACATATGGCAGGTCATAAAAATACATATCCGCAAATCATGTCCATAAAAGGAACAGTTACATACATATGTAAACATCATCAAGTAGGTAGGCAAAATATATACTCCAGTCTATAGAAAGAACTTAGGATATATTTTATTTCCTAGGAAATACCTGGTGTTGATGATGCAGGCACCTCTAGTGTCTAGGAGAGCATGAGGGGGCCCCAGGCACTTCTGAGCTCACCACAGGGGCCACACAATGCTACTGGGGGAGAGGGGCAGTAGGCACCCTCTCCTTGCAGAAAAAAGGCCCCTCCAGGGCCCACGATTTAGATGGGGGCCAGCCTCGGTCGCCTCACACCGTCCGACAAAGGTGGGGGCCAGGCAAGGCCAAACAACCACAATATTAAGTGACTGGGGCAATCGCGCCCCTGAGGCAGTGGCCGGGGAGAAAGGAACTCTCCCTCCCATCCCCGTGCCCTGCGTGGTGCACCGAGATAAACCACCTCGCAGGAGGACGAACCTCTCGAGGCAGGAATCAAGGATCTTGTATACGCCGCAAGCTCATCAGAGCTGGGTGCTTCACTCTGCTCCGGGAGCAGCTGCTCCTGATGTGGTGCACGTGCTGCTCCACAACTCCTCCTGGGCCGCGCAGTGAAAGTTGGACAGACGTGGTAAATAGGAATTGCCCCGGGGGCACTTTCTCCAGTGCCTGACATCCCAGGGGCACCACGTCAAGTCTGCATACTCCAGTCTGCTTTTCCCTCGTGCCCCAGGGGCACCGGCAGAAACGCGTCTCCAACACGCTCGGAAAAAAGAGCCCGGGTCGCAGCGGTGAGGCTCAGCCCGGTCCCTAGGCAACGCTCTCCCCGGTGCTACAGGCACAGGAGAAAAATCACTTTCAGGGTGCTTGGGGCCACAATGTAGAGCGCTCTCTATGCGCTACATAGAGAGAGGCAAGGAGCTTTCAGGGTATCTTTGTTAAACAAAGTTGCTCCTCCTGTGCAGGGAAAAATAGAGATATGGCAGAAACAGGGGCCACAGCACTCAACTCCTGGAGACCACACATGGAGGCACAAGTCGCAGGGCCCAGCCCCAGGCCAGCACCAGGAAGATACAGTTGGTGGCAAATCCTTCTGGTGACCCAGCAGGTCACAGGTCAGCATAACAGCAGTAGTCCTAGGCGGTTCCTGGGAGGTCCTTCCAGCAGCACTCTGTATCCAGTTCCAGGTATGTTTCTTGTTCAGAGATATCCCAAACATGTCTAAATTGTGGGGAAAATTCCCCTGTACTTATACTCAGTCCTCACAATGTTTTGCAATGGTAGGGAGAGGAGGTTCCAGTCACTTACAACTGGTTCTGGGAGTGCCCCCTCTCTCCTTCAGCACAGGCTCCAAACATCAGTGGGGGGTTAACAACCCTATTGTGTGAGGCCGGGGCACAGCCTTCACAAATGTAGGTGTGCCCCGCCTCTCCCTTCTCTCAGCCCAGGAAAACTATTTAGTATGCAGATGCACCTCTGTGACACCTCCACCCTCCCTTTGTTCAGGTTGTCTGAAAAGTATGCACAAAGCCCCAACTGTCACTCTGTCCAGACATGGATTGGAGTCAAGCTGCAAAACACCAGAGTCATAAGCACAGATAAAAGTGCACTTTCTAGAAGTGGCATTTCTGTGATAGTAATAAAAAATACACCTACACCATTAAGCAGCATTTATACACACATAAGAAAGGGCATTTCTAATGCAATCCTATGAGAAGGCAGCACTCACAGCAGTGAGACACCAAGATAGGCTGTTTGTCACTACCAGGGCAGGCAACGCAACATGGCACATGTCCTGCCTTCTACATACATGGCACCCTGCCCATATGGCTAGCTAGGGCATACCTTAGGGTTGACTTACAGGTAGTAAAAGGGAAGTTCTGGGCCTGGCAAGTAAATTCAGTTGCCAGGTCCCTGTGGCAGAAAACTGCGCACACAGGCCCATCGCCAGCAGGCCCTCAGACAGGTTTGAAAGGCTACTTCAGTGGGTGGCACAAGCAGCACTGCAGGCCCACTAGTAGCATTTAATTTACAGGCCCTGGGTATAGAGATACCACTGTACAAGGGACTTATAGGTAAATTAAATATGCCAATTAGGTATAAGCCAATCATTCCAACTTTAGATGGGAGGGCACATGCACTTTAGCACTGGTCAGCAGTGATAAAGTGTTCAGAGTCCTGGAGCCAACAGCGAGAGGTCAGAAAAACCAGGAGGAAGTAGGCAAAAAGACTGGGGATGACCCTGCGTAAGGAAAAAAAGTCCAACAGCGGGGGGAACCCGTATTTTTGGTCCTGGGTTCAGCAGCCATATAGAAATTTTTGTCTGTATAGATGAGATAATGTTGGATGTTAGGAATTTTGTAGATTCTTGCAGATTCTGGAAGGTTCAATCACAAATATGTGCGAAGAATGTGTGATTTCCAGCAAAGTTGGAGGTTTGCAGGGCATTGTGGGCAAGAAAATGGTGCAGAGTGCATGTGAAGCAAACCACGTTGGACACACCCAGATGTTTAGTTTTCAGATGTGTCTAGGTCTTGTGGATTTTTCTACATGGCAGCGTTCCCAAAGTCAAAAAAGTGCAGCACTCACCATTCCAAGTGGGAGGATTTTGAGAGTTAAACAAGCTCTCATGGCCCAAATGTGAAACCAAAACCCAAAATAATCAAATGTCCTCTTGGTGCCCATGGGATAAGATGTTTTAGTATGCGGGGGAGAGCTGAAAGACTGTTACCCCCCTCAGTTGGGGGTGGGGGCATAACCATGCCCATACTGGTTGATTGTCACCACCCCACTATTTTTTTAAAATCCCTGGCCTCTAGTAGGCTTTCTGCCCCCCCCCACCGGGGAGTGGATCAGGGGTAATTGCCCCATCAGCCCACCGGTGTGCAGAACAACTTTGGCCCCATTTACTTGGGGTGGGGGTATTGCCATACCTCAACCTCTTTTTTTGAAAAATAAATCTTCCCTGGTCTCTGGTGGGCTTTCTGCCCCCCTGGTAGGCAGATGAGCCTTACAAAAATAGGCCAATCTGCCCTCAAGGGGGACAGAAATGACCTAAAATAAATTTGCCTCCTAGGGGAGGGACCATTGTCAAAGGGGTCGCTCCACTTACGTGAAATTGATGCAAAAAAAAAAAAACCTGGTGTCTAGTGGTTTCTGACCCCCTGGGGGCAAATTGGCCTAATTAAAATAGGCCAATCTGCCCCCAAGGGGGGGCAGAAATGGCCTAATAAAAAATTGCCCCCGGGGAGTGACCCTTACTTATGGGGTCACTCCCCTTATCAATAAAAAAATTTTTTTTAAATCCCCGGTGCCTAGTGGCTTCTGCCCTCCCCAGGGGGCAGATTGGCCCCATTAATATAAGCCGATCTACACCCGGGGGGGGGCAGAAAAAGCCTAATAAAAAAGTTTTCACCCGGGTAGCAACCTCTGCCCAAGGGGCCACTCCTCTTCTAAGTTTACCTATGGTAAAGAAACATCCCTGTTGTCTAGTGGCCATTCCTGCAGCACGATCGCTATGCAGGAATGCACAGAGAGACATGTCCTTCCATTTTCATGCCTCCTTGCCTCCCCTTTCCTCCGTATCAAGCAGAAACTAATGTATTTCTCCTCGGTCATGCTTCCAGCGTGACAGGAATTGATCCCTGATGAGGTCAGTGCACGATCGCTCCCTGACATCATCAGACATCACTAGTGGGGCGGGGGTGGAAGGGGAAGTGATTCCCCTTCCAGCCCTGCCCTGGGGGTTTGGGTGGAGGCCCTCAGGTGGAGCGCTAGCGCTTCCCCCGAGGGCCAGAACCAGGACTTAATAGTTACGTCCGTGGCGCCTCAGCACACACCACAAGAGGTAACCATTACATCCGTGGTGGGGAAGGAGTTAATATCAACAGCTAATAAATAATCTAACTGTCAGTGAAACAGATGTACACAAAGGGACACTACCCAGTCCAATGTTCAAAGGGCCCACATAGCCACAGAGCACAGTCCAAGGCCCAACTTGAATCCTGAGTTCATCCTGATAGAACTCTGCAGGGGCATCATTTGGAAAGTGGGCAGGCACCTCAGGGGGCTGTGGGGGCACCTCATCCAAAGTCAGGAACAACTCTGTCCCGGGGAGTGCAAGGCCATAGTCTCTCAGGTGGGTGACTTTCCCACTGGTTCTGGAGGGGGCTCCATGCCCAGTTCTCTGTCCTGGGGAATGCAAAGTCACAGTCTCTGGAGTGGGTGACTTTCCCACTGGTTCTGGAGAGGTCTCCATGCCCATTACTCTGTCTTGGGGTCCCCTGAAGGTGTGCCCACTGCCACTGACCCCAGGTCTATGACTGTGTTTGGGTATGAAGTGTGGCCTGGGGTCCCTGTACAGGGGGGCACACTGCTGATTGACGTCTCCTGGTGACAGAGGTGTGGGTGTGCTGGGTGGGTGCTGTGGTGCTGGATCCTGATGGGGAGGCTCTGTGGTGGACTTTGAGTGGGCGTGGGTGACCGACTGTCCAGTGTCCCTGATGGGCCAGGGAGTTATCCATATCCTGAAGTCCAGAGTTACTGTTTTGACTGGGGGCATCTTCTGTTGGGGGACTGGATAGTCGTGACACCTCCTCTCCTCTGACATTGGCTGGAGTACCTGTGGGGATGTAAGTGATGTATTATGCTCCATCCCTGGTTTACCCTCTATTGTTGGTGTTGCCCTGCCACCTTTTCCTTGTGAATGGTGATGTATTGTGTGATTGTTAGTTTCCCTATGCTGTGCATGCTTTTGTGATGGGTGTCCATGCAGGGTTGGGAGGGCTGTCCATGCATTGGTATAGAATGCAGGGCTGGGCATTGGGGTTAGTCATATGTGTAGGTGCAGTACGTGGAATGGAGTGGAGTGATGGGAGTTAGGGTGAGGGTGTGAGATGGAACGCAGGTATGGTGGTGATAAGTTGTAATTGTTGACTTAACAGTGTACAGTTCTCTGGCTTCTCCAGTTTATCCCTCAGGATACAGTAATGCAAAGACTTGCTCCTCCCATGCTGTGAGCTGTGGGGCACAAGGTGGGGGTCCACCGCAAGGCTTCTGTATGGTGAGCTGGTGCCTTGCTGCTACAGAATGTACCTTCCCCCATAGATCGTTCCACCTCTTCCTGATGTCGTCCCTTGTTCTTAGATCCTATCCCACGGCATTCACCCTGTCCACGATTTTCCGCCATAGCTCCATCTTCCTTGCAATAGATATCTGCTGTACCTCTGCTCCAAAGAGCTGTGGCTCTACCCTGACAATTTCCTCCACCATGACCCTTAACTCCTCATCTGTGAAATGGGGGTGCCTTTTTGCGGACATGGGTGTTGTGTGGTGTGTGATGGTGAGAGTGTGTTGAGTAATGTGGTGGTGGTGGGGTGTGTGATATGGGGTATGTGAGGGATATATGGGTGTACGTGGTGTGTGTGTGTCTAGTTGTAGCAGTGGTCTTGGTGTCAGTCTTGTGGCAATGATTTGTATCTGTAAAGGGTTGTGGGTAATGTGGGTGTGTGTTTTATAGTAGTGTGGGTTTTAGGTGTGGTGTGTGGATGAGTGTCACGTATGTGTCTATAGTATTGGCCAATATGGTGTTGTTTTGTATGTGGGTGTCCATTCTGAGCGCGTCTGTGTGTACCACCAATGGGTTACCACCATTGAATGTCCACCGTGGTTATTTGTGGGTCATAATGTGGTGGGCATTGTTAGGTTGGCGTAATGGTATGGATGTTAGCACCTTCACTTTATTACTGACCTTTGGCCTGGTGGATTTGTATATGTGACTGTGTTCTCTAGCATTGGTGTGTGTGTGTCGTAGTATGCCACCACGGTGGTATGTTGGCAGCTGTCACCGAGACGGTAAGCCGGATTTAGCATGAATGTCATAAAGAGGGCCTGAATGTTCCAATGTTCCTACAATGACTAGGCAACAAAAGCTATTTTCACTGTGACTATCTTGTAAGGTCCAGTTAATGGTGTCAGTGTACAGCGCCCAGTGTATGTGCCCTCACCCCTAAAATATGTAGAAATCTGATAATCTCTAATTGGTACATTAAACTTTCCTATAAAGCCATAGTATATGAGGTGGATACTACACTCATGACTTGGAAGGTCAAATGTCTATTGTGGACTGCAGCACCAAGTGTGCCATCCACTATTGTGACATGGAAAATATGGCTTGAGGGACACCAGTGCAGCCTGATTGCTGTAGTTTAAGCCTGTAGCACTGCCTGTCAAAATCATTGTTTAAATAATAACGTGTCACCCTTATGTAGATCTTGTAGCCACAGAAAAGGGCAGATGGTATTTATAAGTGGGAAAGTTAGATATTTAATGTTATAATGTCCCTCCAATGACTAGGCAACAAAAGCTATTTTCACTGTGACTATCTTGTAAGGTCCAGTAAATGGTTTCAATGACTTAAACCTGAGTACAACCCTTAGTAGCTATGGCACAGAGCCGACAAGGTTTAACTTAAGAAAATGACTAAAGCATTTAGAAGTCCCAAATCAGCTAAAAATTAAAAAAACACAACACAAAAAAACGCATTCCAGTTCGCAAAAATAGAGAATAATTTAAGAAGCAAAAGGATACAAAACATACTAAAATCCAATTAGGGATAAAGGTATGTACAGTTCTAAAACTATAAGTAAAACTGGTGCTAAAGAGGACAAAGTGCAATTGGTATTGAATAAATTATACAAATAAGTGATGGGTGGATTGCTTGAATAAATCTCAGCCACTGGTAATTACTTTGTGCCACATCTCAATTCATCCTTATTTTGCATACCATGCCACCTTCATTTGGACCCAGCCATAGGCAAATCATTCTTCACTGTGTTACAAGTGGAAGTGTCCAGCCCAAACTGCCAGGCGAGGACCTCTATCAACTATCACACAAGCAACCCAAACTGTGTTCTTCCTGATTTGAGCTGTCAGTTTGGTGTTGCTTGGTTGCAGTAGTATCGTGAGAACTGGGCCCACATCTGGACATACCAGACATTCTTAGGATGTTGCATTGAAGTATACAAAAATGTAATGTTCACAATACATGAATTAATCTTAGCCACTGGTAATTATTTGGGGCCCCATACAAATCCATTTCATTTTGCACAATATGCACACTCATTTTCACCCCAGAGAGATGCAAATCAGTCTTGATCCTACTATAATGGGAACAGTACAGTCTAAGCTGCCAGGCTAGATCCTCCCTGTGCCCCTGTGCCCCTGAACCAGAACATGAGCAATTTAAAACGGGTTTTGCCCTGATTGGGGCTTTTCAGTCAGGTGTAGTTTGGTTCCAGTGGTACATTGTGCCCAGGAAAAACGTCTGTACTTACATGCCACTCTTAAGGTGTCACACTGAAGTATAAAAAACAAGTTATCAATGAAATGCATGAATTAATCTCAAGTGGGACAAATTCAAATTTCACACCCCTGGACGGCCTCTCATCAGCTGGACACATTCTGCCCCTTTGCCCGGTCTAGGTTTCTACTTTCAGATTTAAGGCCTCATAACCAGTTTGGTGGTCAGACTGCCAGACAGACATGTTGGTGGTCTTTCAGACCCCCTTTTACAGGTTACACAGGCAAGACCGCCAACTGCTAAGCCAAAGTGGGAGACCGCAAGCGGCTCAATGGCCTCAAAATAGGTAGTCAGATCTCCAGCGCGACAGTACCGCAACCAACCACTGAGCATGTTACAAGCGCACAGTCCACACGGTGATCCCTTCATGGTGGTCATCCAAAGGAGGACCAGACTATGGTGGTTCACAGTCACCAAAGTAACAGACAACTGCACATTGAATGAATTTGAAAACACACAGCTGACACACATTGCCACAGTCAATACATCTGCAAAAGGCACTATAAAATGCACTCCTTCACATACCACAATCCTTTGCAGTTACACAGCAAGACCCAAAGTCAGAGTGCCTTTTTTCACAGAGTAGACATATTAGTCACCCCTTGTCAAGTACTACCCTGTTTGTTCCACGGAGACACAATGCTGACCGAAGTTGATTGTTACCAACTTCACCAAGATGTTGCCTGCCTCCCACTTATTTGTACGTGATCGTCAATGGAATTTTCTGGGGGAAAGGGCTGGATGAGAGAGAGAGAGAAACACGGATGTCGCCTGGCAGGATCAGGATAGCTGGTGGTGGTCTACGAAGAGCAGATCTCTCCTATGATGAATTAAACATTTAGTCAATTAACACTTTTCATGAAACCAATATACTAAAACTACTCTTTGCCAAATCTTACAAACTAGGTGTACCTGACATGGTCCCCTTTCCAGTTTTTGATGGCTCTCCCCTCTCTCTAGGGACCTTCAAGAAACAGTATGGAACCTGCAACCAGATACAATGTTTAACCTCTTATACTATCTAAATGTATTTCCACCTTGTTCCCAAGTCTATGTGGCCCCACTGGAAGACCTACTTAAAATGTTGCAGAAACTCAGTGTACTTCTTGCTCGTTGAGTCTGGATGAGACTTTCTAAAACACAGTCAAACTCACAATCATAGACATATAACAAGCGATAAAGAGTGAAAATCAATTCTTAAGTATTTAGATTTCTCAAATATTCAAGTATTAATCACTGCAGCGTGTTAGTATTGGGAAGAACACAATTCAATGTTTTAACCACACTAAGGGGGTCATTACAACCTCGGCGGTCATTTCACAAGACCGCCGAGGGACCGCCGTGCTGAAGACGGCCAGTGGTGGCGGTTTTCCGCTCAGCGTATTATGACTCTTGGCAGCTCTACGTCGTTTTTCCGACGGAGAGCTGCCAACAGCCATAGTGATGGGCGGAGGTGAAGTGGAGGTTGCTCCACCTCACCCGCCACACCAACAGAATACCGCCCAGCGAATCACGTCCTGTGATTCTGCGTGGCGGTGTTCTGTTGGCGGTGTGGTGTCGGCGGAGCTGCCCCCATGGCTCCCGTCCCCTCCCGGAGGATCGATGGAACAGGTAAGTCGATCATCCGTTAGGGGAGGGGGGTGTTGTGTTTTGTGTGCGTGCATGGGGGTGTGCGTGGGTGTATATAAAGGGGGTGTGTAAGTGCGTGTATGCTTGCGGGGTGTTGCATGTGTGGGAATGAGTGCGTGTATGTCTGCATGGATGTGCGCGTGTATGTTTGAATGTGGGTGTGCGTGTCTGACTGTGTGTGTGGATGTTGGCATGTGTGTCGGTGTGTGTCGGTGTGTGTGCGTGTATGTGTGTTTGTGGTGCCTGCGTGCGTGTCGGGTGTGTATGTGTAAGGTAATGTCGGGGGTCGGGGTGGGGAGGGGGTCCTGCCACCCTTGGGGGTGGCAGGGGTGATGGGGGGTGTAGGAGAGGGAGTCGGGTGGGGGTGGGGGTGGGCGAGACCCCTATCAGTGCCAGGGATGGAATTCCCTGGCACTGATAGTGCTTACCGCAATGGATTTCCTGGCGGTTCCTACCGCTGGAAATCCACGGCGGTAAGCTGGGTCACAATACCGCTGGCGGTATTGTCACGGCTGCCGGGCTGGAGACCCAGGTCTCCAGTCCAGCGGGCGGAACGGAGAAGCGGCGGATGACCATGGTGGTAACAGCCATGGTCATAATAAAAAAAAAAAGACCGCCAGCCTGTTGGCGGTCTTACTGCCGCTTTAACACAGTCCGCCAGGGTTGCAATGACCCCCCAGGATCTTAGGTTTAATATACTAAAGCTCACTTCCATATTTAATTAGTGTCATCACTGTCACATCATTGTGGCACTTGAACATGGAAATGACTGACCTTTGATTCACATGTTGAAACTAGGGTGTGCCAAGCACTGAGTGTTCTTTATCATAGGCAATGATTGGTATCACAAAAATGCTACATAAAACTCAACTATAACAAACATGTTCTAAGTACATCATTAAAATAACAATTGGCAAACACGCATTCAAATCTGTACTGTCATTGCAAGCTAACAACAATGAGCGTTATTATTTGGCAGACAGCAAGTATTTAAGTAACCAAGGACACTGACAACATGCCCTTCCAATGCATGCTACCCACCTGAACATCCGGCAATCATCTATCAAAGACAACTGGTAAGAAGTCTTTTAGGCGTGTGAGGTGGATTATAGCCTTTTATGATGCTAATCTTCTTGAACACTTCTCTTCTTTTCTAGGTTCGACATCTGTGATACTGGGCTGTGGAATACACAATCCAGGAACAAGCGCAGAGGAGACGAGTATCCCACTCTGTAGCTGAAGACCTCTGACAGCAAGCAATCACCTCAAGACTGGTGTGACTTTAAATACCTGCTGCACATTGGCCACACCCAGTCTGAGTCACCTGGCTACTCCCAGTCTGAGTTATAAAGCTGCTGTACCTGGCCACACCCAGTTTGAGTCATAAGGATGTGACAACCTCAGGCAACTAGATGACACGTCCCCCAGATTCCTACTCAAGTTCTAAAACAAGCATTGGCTCAAGTAAACATTTCTCAAAACCAACAACAATCATTGGCCCATGCAATGGCAGGTAATTTACTTAGAACCACACTTTACTAAATGCCAGATGTGGGTTCTGGAGCATATTTGAGTTTGCAGGCCCAACAACCTATTTTTGCCATCCCATAGAACACCCTGTACACACTTTGGTTCCTTCACACCCTTTTGCACATTCCATGTTTAGTAAGCCACTGTAACCTGTTTTAAAAATTCCCATTTTTCAGAAGATGTTTTAGGAGTCATGGTGGATGAAATATTAAGAATAGAGCCACAATTGTTTGGAGCACAAGTCCATCATACTACTCTCAGTACAAAAAATTGAAATGTGGGACAGGATCGTTGGCAGAGTGAATGCTGTAGGTATCACCCTATGCACAAAGGAGGACATTAGGAAGAGATGGAATGTCCTGAAGGGCAAGGTCCATTCCCTGGTCTCAAGTCACCAGCTACAGATCAAGAAGACTGGTGGTGGCCCTCCCAGAGCCACATTAAGGGGGTCATTACAACCCTGGCGGACGGTGTTAAAGGTGCGGTAATACCGCAAACAGGCCGGCGGACAAAAAAGGGAATTATGACCCTGGCGGAAACCGCCAACAAAGACAGCCACTTTAACACACCGCCCGCCACGGTGGTACAGACAAGCAGCGCGGCGATCACTGCCAACAGACAGGCGGAGGACAATGTACCGCCCATAGTATCACAACCCGCCACCTTTTCCAGGGCGGATTCTCCGTGGATAAAAACATGGCGGAAACAGTTACTGCAATTGGAAAACGCTCACCTGAACACATTCCACGAGGAAGGAGGATAGCATGGAGCTGGAACTCCAAATCCTACCGGCCCTTGTATTCCTACTCATCTACAAAGACTAACGCCTGCGCCGGCGACGACAACGGTGAGTACTGCACCTATGACATAGGGGAGGCAAAAGTTAGGGGGACACACACGCAACACCCCCACCCAACCCTCGCATATTACAACACACACACCAATGCATTCACAAAAATCACAGTAACAACCCACAACCCCCCTGGAAGAATGCAAAGACAAAACAAAATCAGTCCAAACATTGTAATGTATCAATATACATGTCTCAAAAATATACAGATACATTAGAAAATCATACAAAAGTATATACATTCCGAGAAGTGGTTCATATATGCACATAGAAATGTCCATGCACCACTAGTCCAAAAATGCATGGGTGAGGCCCACAATAGATACCTGTCCACACACGGAGAGAACACTGCCGGGGCATCAGATAAAAATACTACAGGCACCTCCGGGCGAAGGAAAGGGGGGGCACCTCAGCCGGAGGAGTGCAAAGCCAGATCCACGAGGGGGCCCCATGCCCATTGATGTATCCTGGGGAGTGCAAAGCCACAGTCTCTCAAGTTTCTACAGTGGGTGGCTGGCCCACAGTTCAATCCTGGGAAGTGCAAAGCCACAGTCTCTCAAGTCTCTACAGTGGGTGGCTTGCCCACTTTTCAATCCTGGGGAGTGCAAAGGCACAGTCTCTCAAGTCCCTACAGTGGGTGGCTTGCCCACTGTTCAATCCTGGGGAGTGCAAAGCCACAGTCTCTCAAGTCTCTATAGTGGGTGGCTTGCCCACTGTTCCATCCTGGGGAGTGCAAAGCCACAGTTTCCAAAGTAGATAACAACCTACACTGGTTTTGGAGGGGGACTGGTGCCCAGACTGGATTAGTCTCCCCGTGGAAGTTCCTATCCCGTCACTGCCCCACCTCCACATGGGATAACGATGCTTGAAGTGGCGGCCTTTTCATTCTTCCCCGGTGCATGCCCTGTTCAGCGGTGCTTTGCCATGGCGGTCTCTGGACTGTTTAGCGGTGGTTTGCCATGGTGGTGCATGCCCTGTTCAGCGGTGCTTTGCCATGGCGGTCTCTGGACTGTTCAGCGGTGCTTTGCCATGGTGGTTCTAGACTGTTCAGCGGTGCTTTGCCATGGCGGTCTCTGGACTGTTCAGCGGTGCTTTGCCATGGCGGTCTCTGGACTGTTCAGCGGTGCTTTGCCATGGCGGTTCTGGACTGTTCAGCGGTGCTTTGCCATGGCGGTTCTGGACTGTTCAGCGGTGATTTGCCATGACGGTTCTGGACTGTTCAGCGGTGCTTTGCCATGGCGGTGCATGCCCTGTTCAGCGGTGCTTTGCCATGGCGGTCTCTGGACTGTTCAGCAGTGCTTTGCCATGGCGGTCTCTGGACTGTTCAGCTGTGCTTTGCATTGGCGGTCTCTGGACCGTTCAGCGGTGCTTTGCCATGGCGGTCTCTGGACTGTTCAGCAGTGCTTTGCCATGGTGGTGCATGCCCTGTTCAGCGGTGCTTTGCCATGGCGGTCTCTGGACTGTTCAGCGGTGCTTTGCCATGGCGGTCTCTGGACTGTTCAGTGGTGCTTTGCCATGGTGGTGCATGCCCTGTTCAGTGATGCTTTGCCATGGTGGTCCCTGGACTGTTCAGCGGTGCTTTGCCATGGCGGTTCTGGACTGTTCTGCGGTGCTTTGCCATGGCGGTTCTGGACTGGGCATTGGTGTGTGGCATGACGTTCTCTGGACTGGGCATTGGTGTGGCATGACGTTCCCTCATTGCCCAGCGGGGCTGTGGCAGCCGGGGCCGTCCTGGGCACTGACTCCGGCGTTGGTCTCCTGACCACTGATGATAATTGGGCCCTCCTGGGCACTGACTCCGGCGGTGGTCTCCTGACCACTGACGATACTTGGGCCCTCCTGGGCACTGACTCCGGCGGTGGTCTCCTGACCAGTGACGATACTTTGGCCCTCCTGGGCAATGACTCCGGCGGTGGTCTCCTGACCAGTGACAATACTTGGGCCCTCCTGGGCACTGACTCCGGCGGAGGTGGTAGTCTCCTGACCAGTGACGATACTTGGGCCCTCCTGGGCACTGACTCCGGCGGTGGTCTCCTGACCAGTGACGATACTTGGGCCCTCCTGGGCACTGACTCCTGCGGTGGTCTCCTGACCAGTGACGACGGTACTGGCAGTGGTGTCCCGACCGCCGGGAAGGATGCCGCCCTTCTCCGCCGTGCTGCTCACACTAGGCTGTGCAGACTTCCTCTGGCCCTTCCCCACCTTTGGAGGAGTCACAGCTGACTCTGTAATCCCCATGGAACCCCTGTGAGTTGTTTTGCCTCCAGGAGTCTTCACAGGGTCCCGTCGGCCAGTTTTAAATTTCAGAGTCTTTACAGGGGGTGGGCTGCCAGTGCCTTGGCTCCGGGTCACACTGCCTGCCCTGGTGGCTGGTGCACTCCACACACCTTGAACAGGCACCTCTGGTATTGGAGGCTTTTTGGCTGAGGTGCTACGACGGGACTGATGAATTGGAGGGGGGCAAATAGGTCAACTTTACACAGGGACAGTTTCTGGCGAACACTGGCGTGGGTAGTTGGAGGGGGTCTGGGAGTGGAGGAAGAGGAGGTGGTTGTAGGAGGTGTCACTTTAGGTGTTTTGGGTGCAGGTACTGGAGGCTGTCTTGAGGTGGATGGATGTTAGGTGTGTGGGTGACCGCGTTTGTGTACTTTGGGAGGGGACGTCACAGACACACTGGGAGAGGACACAGGGGACGTGTAAATGGGAGTGGAGGTGGTGAGTGCAGGTGATTGGGGCGTGGTGCTGGGTGTACTGCTTCGAGTCCTAGTGCCTGTAGATGTAGTGCATGCAGGTGAGAGTGTAGACGACACTGGGAGGGAGGAGGGAGACGACGACGAGGGGGACACAGTGGAGGCAGTGGATGTTGCAGTGTCTGCATGTGGGTGATGCTTGCGTGTGTGCCTGTGGGTTGTGTGGTGCCTATGTTTGTCAGAGCTACTTTTGTGTGTTGAGGTGTGTGCATGCTGGTCTGTAGGTGTGCTTGGGATAGGCTGGGGTACAGGGAATTGGGTCCAGGTGGAGGAGGTTGGAGGGGGGAGTCTAGACACAGGGACAATGGCTGCCATCAGTGCTGAGGCCAGAGATTGCAGGGTTTGCTGAAGGACAGCCTGACCAGAATGAATGCCCTCCAGGAATGCATTACCGTGTGGCAACTCCCTTTCTACACCCTGGATGGCATTCACAATGGTAGACTGCCCAACAGTGAGTGACCTGAGGAGGTCAATGGCCTCCTCACTGAGGGCAGCAGGGGTGACTGGGGCAGGGCCTGCGGTGCCTGGGGCGAAGGTGATGCCCACCCTCCTGGGTGAGCGGGCACGGGGCGAACGCTGAGGGGCTGGTGGGAGGGCGGTGCTGGTAGGGGAGGTGGCGGCTGTACCTGTAGAAGTGGGGCGCACAGATGGTGCCGCCACCACGAGGGAGCTCCCATTGGCAGATGAGTCCGTGTCGCTGCTTGGTGATCCGGTGGCCGACGTGAAGCTCCCCTCGACCTCCGTCCCACTGGTGCATTCTAAGTCCGTGGTGTGGCCCACCATGGCCATGTGGGATGCAGCTCCCTCCTGCTCCGGTGCCACTGTACCTCCGCCTGATGATGCTGATGAACAAAAGAACAGGGAGAGCACAAAAAGGGGGGGAGACAGAAGAAAGACAGGTTGAGTGCATGGCATACCGCGACGGTTGGCGGACAATACAGACACAGCAGCCCCCTGCACTACGCCATGCTCCTGGCCTCTACAGATGAAATTCCTGGGATCTGGCCTACATGGCTATGGTGGACATCTGCACAAATGGATGCCACAGGGGCATCTATACCTGTACTTGGCACTATACTGAGGTGGGGTAGGGTGCCACATGGCCTGCATTACGGAGGGTCCTAGTCTACCTATTTCTGCCTGGCCTAGGTGCATCCACAGGCCTCCTCCCCCACCCAGACCCCTCCACTGCGCGCAAAGTCCGCAGAATGAAGTTGTACTCACCCCCTTGTGTCTGCTCAAGCGCCCATCCAACTCAGGGTAGGCCACCGCCAGGATCCTGAACATCAGGGGGGTCATGGGACGACGGGCACCCCTTCCACGTTGGGAGGCCATCCCCAGCTGAGCCTCCGCCGTCTTCTTGCTCGAGCGGCGAATGTCCTCCCATCGTTTACGGCAGTGGGTGTCTCGTCTCTGGTGGACCCCCAGGGTCCGGACGTCCTTGGTGATGGCCTGCCAAATGTCCTTCTTCTGGTGGGCGCTGACCTACATGACATGCACAAGGAAAGAAGAGAAGTCATTAACAACCGCACCATCAATGTGCGTGGCCCCCCTCCCTAGCCTAACCATGTGGCACATACATTCACATGCATTAATGTTCCCTGAACTCTGCCCCCTTCCCTCTTCCAACCAGCCCTCTCCACCCAGGCCTAGCCCATACAACGTGCTCCCTGTGTACTAACCTGTTGGTCTGGAGGACCGTAGAGTAGCGTGTACTGGGGGAGGACCCCGTCTACCAGTTTCTCCAACTCCTGAGCAGTGAAGGCAGGGGCCCTTTCCCCAGACGCAGCAGCCATCGTCGCTTCCAGACCGAGGTCACAGCAGCACTTACAGTGTAGGTCCTCTCCTGTCGAAGATCAGGTATCTAGTGATTGAACAGATAGAAAATGGCGGTGATGTCCGCGGCGGTGACGTCCGCGGCAGTGCGTATCATCACCACCGGCGCACTTCCTCATTGGCTCCTGGGACCCATAGGGTCCAATGTTAACCAATGCAGCATTGCGCCGCGGTCTACGACCGCCTACTGCAACGGTGTGCAACGCCAACACAGTTACCCCACAATCCCATTGTCCCAGTTTAAAGGTCAGGCAGCTGCCATTTCAGGGGCCCACATGGCTCCATTTTCTTCTGCGTCACACATAGCTAGGCCTACACTCAACACACATACAGGAAGGGTTTTGCGTTTGGTGTCGTGTTCTGTGTAACTGTGGGTACATACCTGGAAAATAGTTGACTCGATCCTCGCTGTTGTCCTTCCTAGGCGCAGTCAGCTGGGACATTTGAGAAGATGGCGGAATCCTCCGGTGTACCGACCGCTGGTGGACCTGTTGACAATGGAAGAGCGACATTTAATCGTCACCTACAGGTTTGACCGTGCCACAATCCAGGAACTGTGTACCCAGTTGGAGCCAGACCTGATGTCACCAATCCGCCATCCCACTGGAATCCCCCCTGACGTGCAAGTGCTGTCAGTGCTCCATCTCCTTGCTAGTGGGTCTTTTCAGACAACAGTGGCCATGGCATCAGGGATGTCCCAGCCTATGTTTTCCAATGTGCTGTCCAGAGTGTTGTGTGCCCTGCTGAAACACGTATGGAGATACATCATTTTCCCTGAGGTTGAAGATTTGGCTACAGTGAAAGGTGACTTCTATGCCCTTGGACATATCCCCAGCGTCATAGGTGCTATTGATGGGACCCATGTAGCTCTGTCCCCCCCCACAGGAGTGAACAGGTGTATAGGAACCGTAAGAGTTATCATTCCATGAATGTACAGATGGTCTGTTTGGCAGACCAGTACATCTCGCAGGTAAATGCTATGTTCCCTGGCTCAGTGCATGACGCCTACATCCTGCAGAATAGCAGCATCCCTGATATGATTGGTCAACTCCAGAGGCACCGTATGTGGCTATTAGGGGACTCTGGTTACCCCAACCTCTCCCGGCTATTGACCCCATTGAGGAATCCCAGGACCAGGGCAGAGGAACGCTACAATGAGGCCCATGGGCGGACTAGGAGGGTGATCGAACGCACCTTCGGCCTCCTGAAGGCCAGGTTCAGGTGCCTCCATATGACAGGTGGTTCCCTATTCTACTCACCGAAGAAGGTGTGCCAGATCATCATCACCTGCTCGATGCTTCACAATCTTGCTTTGCGACACCAGGTGCCTTTTCTGCAGGAGGATGGTCCAAATGACGGTGTTGTGGCAGATGTGGAGCCTGTGGAGCCTGTGGACAGTGATGAGGAGGAAGCTGAGGAAGAAGACAACGACAACAGGGAGTCAGTCATACAGCAATATTTCCAGTGACACACAGGTGAGAAAATGTTCATTTATAACATTACATTCACTGTCACACGTCTTACTCTATCCTGTGTGTAATTTACTTGGATTATTTGGTAACTGAGTTGTTCCTTTCCATTACGGTTTCACAGGTGTTGTTACCAACGTGTGTCATCTGCATGCATCCTTCAAGGACTTGTGATGTGTGACATTGCTATGTTGCCTTAACAACTAAAAAAGCATTTTGACACTGTCATTGATAATACATTTTACAAAATCATAGACTGACTCCAGAATGTTTTGTGGTTCAAGGGTGTTTACTTAAGTGCTCAAAAATGGAGGGTTGTAGTTAAATGGTGATGGGTGATGGTGGAGGAATGTCCATGGCAGAGTCCAGTCTATTAGTCTCACAGGTGCACTGCCCATCTGGGCATAGGAAGTGGAGCTAGGGCTGTAAAAGTATGGACAGGGTAACAAAGTGGGACGGTGGAGGGACAATCAGGGTGGTCTCATTTCCTGGCGGGGTTCTTGCCATCTTGCTCTGTCCTGTTCCTGGATCTCAGGGACCGCTTGCGTGGTGGTTGTCCGTCTGCAGGGGGTGGGGTGCTGGTGTGGTGGTCCTGTGGCGGGGCGTCCTGTCCACTAGCGCCGGCGGAGGTGGTGGGCAGTTCATTGTCCTGGCTAGTGTCAGGGGCCCCTTGGAGTGCCACGGTGTCCCTCAAGGTCTGCTGTATGTCCTTCAGCACCCCTACAATGGTGCCCAAGGCGGAGCTGATGGTCCTGAGCTCCTCCCTGAACCCCAAATACTGTTCCTCCTGCAGGCGCTGGGTCTCCTGAAACTTGACCAGGACCGTCGTCCATCGTCTCCTGGGAGTGGTGGTATGCTCCCATGATGGAGGAAAGGGCCTCTTGGAGAGCGGGTTCCCTTGGCCTGTCCGCCCCCTGTCGCACAGCAGCCCTCCCAGTTCACCTGTGTTCCTGTGCCTCCTTCCCCTGGACCGTGTGCCCACTACCACTGCCCCCAGGTCCCTGTTGTTGTTGGGGTGGTGGGTTATCCTGGGTTCCCTGTAGTGGTGGACACACAGCTGATTGACCTGTCCTGGGTATGGAGGTATGGGTCCGCTGGGTGGGTGCTGTGCTGTGCTGGTGTTACCAGAGGGTGGAAGGTCAATGTTGGGCTGTGCCTGTGCAAGGGGTACCGACTGTCCCGAGGCCCACGATGGTCCGGGCTGGTCATCAGGCTCCAGTAGGGCAGAGCTGCTATCATCACTGTGGGCATCTTATGTGGGTGGAGTGGAGATGTCTGGACCCTCCGGTGTGGTGACGGTCCTTTGTGATCCTGCAGGAGCATAAGAGCATGATTATTGCATGTGTGTGTGTCATGGTGGGCAATGGGTGGGTTTTGTATGTGTATCAGGTGTGCGTATTTGTAATTGTCCAATGTGGCGGTGTTTTGGAGATGTGTGTGTATTTTGAGCGCAGCGGTGTGTACCGCCAATGGAATACCGCGGTTGAAAGACCGCCGCGTGGATTTGTGGGTCATGATAGCATGGGTGTGTTGGCGTGGAGGTGGAGGTTTTGTTTTAGCCATTTTAACACTGACCTTTGGTGTGGCGGACTTGTGTGGGTGACTGAATTTCGGCGGATTCCGAAATGTCGGTCATAATAGCTGTGGCGGAATTCCGCGGGCGCAGCGGTCTATTGGCGGTCTTCTGCATGGCGGTAAGCGGCTTTTACCGCCAATGTTTTAATGACCCCCTATATCTCATTCCCTGGGAGGAGAAGGTGTTGGCCATCCTGCGTCCTGAGGGCTTGACAGGAATACCTTGGGGAGTGGAGTCTGGTAAGTCACAACACAAAACGCAAACACATGTCACAAAAATGCTGTCATAGATGCCCATGGCTCACCTTTTGCCACTGTTTTGTTCATGTTCCCCACCAACATTTAATGCCCAGAGTGTCTGGTTGTTGACACTGTCAATCTGTATTGTTGAACTCAACATCACAGCTACTAAGGTTTGTCACATGCCATATATCCACATGGGGCCTGTAAGTCTTTCAATATACAAAAAGAATCCCAGGACTTGTGGTATGTCTCAATAGGTAAATGCATGCCAAAACCTAAATGCAGTCTAAACATGGTAATGTAATACCCAACATTTGTATAGTGTGTGTAGTACAGAGAGTTATCTGACTGCATCCCCCAGGAGGCAGTGTTTCTATCACTTCAAACACTAGACCAGTGGGGACTTGTCCACATACCCCTGTTTGGTAACTCAATTAAAGTTTACTCACCTGGGAGGAAAACATTTGTCAAGTGGGAGAAGTAGAAAGAGTGACCTGACTGCAAAGGCCAAGAGGTTGTGTTTCTGGAATTCCAGCAGCCCAGTGTACACTTGCCCAAACACCCCTGCTCAGTAGCTCTCATTTGAAGTGTAGTAACCTGGGAGGATACCATGTGTATAGTATGTGTAGTAGAGATAGTTACTTGACTGCCACTTCCTCGAGGCACTGTTTCTCTAACTCCAAACACCAGACCAGTGTTTACGTGTCCAAATATTCCAGTTTAGTAACTCACAAATGAAGTGTACTCACCTGGGGAGATAACATATATATATAGTGTGTGTAGTACAGGGAGTTACATGACTGCACATCCTAGCAGATCATGTTTACTGTAACTCCAACTACCAGCACAGTGGTCACATGCCCCAATACTTATATTTCTTAACTTTAAATTGAAAATGAACTTTGCATAGTGTATGTAGTACAGGGAGTGACATGACTGCTAAGGCCAAGAAGTTATGTAACTCCACCCGCCAGCCCTGTGTTCTCTTGTCCAAATACCATTGTTTGGTATCTAACAAATGAAGTATACTCATCTGGAAAGGAGGATAACATCTGTATAGTGCATGGGGTACAGGAAGTGACATGACTGCTAAGGCCAGGAGGCTCTGTTACTGTAGCTCCACTCACCAGCCCAGTGTTCTTTTGTCCAAATACAATTATTTGGTAACTCACAAATGAAGTGTACTGACCTGAGAGAATAACATTTGCATAGTGTGTGTAGTATAGGGAGTAACATAACTACTGAGGCCAGTAGGCCCTGTATCTATAATTCCAACCACCAGCCCAGTGTTCACTTGTCCAAATACCCCTTCCGCAATGCTCAGTTGAGGATACCATGTGTATGGTGTGCAGTGGAGAGAGTGACATGAGTACAACTTCCAAGAGGCACTGTTTCTCTAACTTCAAACACTAGACCAGTGTTCACTTGTCCAAAGACCAGTTTGGCAACTCTCAATTGAAGTGTACTTACCTGGGAGGATCCATTTTGCTAAGTGTTGGGAAGTAGAGGGAGTGACATGACTACAAAGCCCAATTTGCCCTATTACTCTAACCTCAATCACCAGCACAGTGGCCACTTGTCCAAACAACCTTGTTTATCAACTCTCAAATAAAGTATACTCACCTGGGAGTGATCATGCCCAAATCAGAGACATACCTGTCAACATAGCTCCATCTTAACTTGCTAACCCAAGATTAAATAGTTGGGGCATTAAAGACTCCTTACCCAGTGTGTATAACAAGTATTCTTAAGGCCTCAAAATGTCTCACCAATTGATATTGGCAGCAGGCACATTCACACTGCACTGTCCAAATGAAGACTCCAGTCACATATACAGAAAAATCCTGGGTTTGACTGCATCACACTCAACTAGGCCTCTGAATGGGCAAGGCCATACCTTGCCTATCCACTGTTTTCCCTGCACTAGTGGCCAGATGCCGTTTTCAGGCCATCCTTTTAAATGCTAATGATCTGCACATTTCAGCAGCAGCTTGAGACAAAATGAATTGCCATGCTTCAGACATGTCATGTCAATACACCCAATCCCATGGTTTCTTGCCACAACTGAATTAACTGCTACTTAATTTAGTACAAGGTCTCTGTTTACTGAAATTCTAAACTGTTGGATATGGACATCACATTACAACCAGTAAAATTGTACGATTCACATCAACAGGTCAAGCTGCCGCTGTGCACCTAGAGACCACAGAACAGACTGCCACTACCCCCTGAATGAGGCCCTCAATAACAAGACACTTCTGGGCTTATGGACCTGGAGGATGGTTCCGGCCCAACTGGGCAACCTGTCCAGATGGCAACAGTGGATCTCATTGTGCCCACATCAACACTTCCTAGCCCAGTTGCCTCAATATCACAAACAACAATTTGGTCCCAAACCTGTGTCCCAAGCACAGTGTCTATCATCTCATCACCCCTAGTACTGAATCCTGAGTTGCAACGCAATACTTCTGACAATGAGAGTCCAGGAACAAGTTGGAGGGGGCACCCTGTGGCAAGGGCACAGTCCCATGGGTGTAGAGTGCATGGGAGGGATGCTGTGGGCCAGCGGGGTGAGGCCTCTTGGTGTGCTGTTGGCCAGGACTCCATCAGCCATGTCTTGGGGATCTATCAGGAGTCCAAAGGCATGTTGAGCAATGTCTTGACTGAACCTCAGGAAATCAAGCAGCTACAGGAGGGCATGCACATAGACATGTGGGAACAGATGCAGGCCCACAATAACAACATGGCCTCCCACAGGGGTGCTGAAGGACATTCACACCACCCTGAGCATGGATTTTCAGCAATAGCCTACCCCTTTATTTGGCACATGAACACCAGGCACATCCACATCAGGGCCAGCAACTGGAAGGGAGGCCCTGCCAGAGAAAGAACAGCCCCAGACTCCCCTGTCTCTGTAGCAGCAGACCTTCCCCCTACACAAGCCGTAACATCCAGCAAAGAATCAAGGAGTCATCAATGGCAAGACAATCACCACTGTTAGCAAGTGACCTCTTCCTAAAGAACATCCTTTGTGTGCAATACATTCACTCTGTTGACTTTTCCTGAACCACCTACCAGTTCCAATGGAAGGAGCATTCTGATGTGTGGCATCTACTACAATGATTTCATTTACCCTGACTGATCCCTTCACCTTACAATGTTGTTTCTTTCTGTCCAAAATGTATTTTCTGTATTAGCATTGCAATAAATTCACCCATCAAAAACTCATTGTCTGCTTGCTTAATTTCCACATTTAGGTATGTAGAGAGGTAAGACCTTGTGAACCATACAATGAAGACACAAGCTTCTTGTGTAAGCAGGGATATGTTTCAGGAATACAACCATTACACAGCAACACATTAGTACAAGCATCTGGTCAAATCAAAATGTTATTACTGTATTCAGCACATAGGCTGTAAATTTGTCTGGACTATTGGAAACACGAATGAGTGACTCATACTGAGTAAATGAACATATTTCAAGGTACAGACCCTCAGACCACAGAAGGAAGGGAATTGTCAGACATTGTCCTGTAGAATATGCAAACATTAAATTGGCTGATGTCAGCAGCTTGAGACTTATCACATACCACACCAAAGTAATCCTACATCACATAATCCAAGATACAGACAGATGGCAGTACAACAGTCCCTGATTACAGCAACATCTCAATCTAATTCCCATGCATCTGGTGGTATGACACACACATATTTTAGTATTGTAGGATAGGCACTTTGGCCTGCAATGTTTAAACACATCTACAGCTATATACAGGTCAGACAAAAAGAGTGTTTAGCCAATGCGAAGGGAAAATGACTTGGCCAAAAGCTAGGACTACATTTTTTCAGACCAGATGACTGCACATATGATGTATCAGGCCCATCGCAATACACAAAACAAGTTCTATGGGCACTTCTGTACCTCCACCCAAACACTGTGCAAACTGTCTTGGTACAGATCTCATGCATGCAAACTCTGTGACCTACATTACCTGGAGCAATCCATGGCCTGTTTGTGTGTCAGAACAGCATCAGATACCTACCAAATTCACAACTCTGAAATGCCCACATGAAGATGTCATGGTGAAGGTACCTGTGCAAAGAACAAAACAGGGAGTATAGGCTTAAAACCATACCAATTACAAAGGCCACATAGCAAGCAACTGAAAAATAAAGTACATCTCAAGAAAACTAACACAAACAAAGCAACATCATCAAGGTGGGGATGTGACAAAACATCTTATCAAGCCGTTTTGGCTGAATATTGTAGAGTATCAGCTCCCTAGCTGTTTCAAAAACACTTATCTCCACACATTGTCACAACTACAGTTCATTGCACGGTCACAGTTGTTACATCACATGACATACTTGCACTCAAGAAAAGTAGCTGTTGGTGAGATCATCTTGCAAGTCAGCTCCTTCCTCTTCACCACTGTCATCCTCACTTGTCATTTCAGGAGTCTCACCCTCTGGCACATCAGGCTCTCCCTCCTATGTATGGGATATTCCTTCACAGGGCGATGTTGTGGAGCATGCAGCATGTCGCAGTGATCTGACACACTTTCCTGGGTGAGTAGAGGAGAGCTCCAACGGTCCTGTCCAGACAGCAGAATATGGACTTCAGGAGCCCAGAAATCCACTCCAGTGGCCGTCGCATTCTTCCATTGGCTTCATTGAAGCATACTTCCCATGGCATAGTTAGAACCCTCAGCTACATCAACAATTGAGGAAGGCTTGGATATGCGGAGTCTCCTGTTAAGGAATGGGACATAAGTGCAACAATGAGTCACTCACTTCATGATTGTTGCACCTGACATTGCACACACACAATCAGGACAGATGTGACTTACCAACGTGCCAGGCCCTCTCTGGGTGCAGTTGAGACATCAGCTGGGGTATGGTGCTGTTCTGCATTATGAAGAAATCATGTACTGATCTTGGATAACGGTTGCAAACATTTGAGAGGTAGGGGTACACCAAACAGACAACTTGCATGTTGATGGAATGTAAGTTCTTTTTGTTGCAATAGACTTGTTCAGTGGCCTGCTGTTACACCAAGTAAACACATTTGCCATCCATGGCTTCCACTACATGTGAGAGGCGGGCAGAACCATAAACGTCAGCCTTCACATTGGCCAAATTCTCATGTCAGGGGAACCGGATATAGCTGTCAATTTGTTTCAACATTTCTGACAAAAAATCCTTCAACACCAGTTTGCGACATACCAGCAGATAGGGCCACTATATAATGGAAGGACCCTGTGGTTAGGAAATGCAATACTGACAGGACTTGTTCAGTGGATGGTATACTGGTTTGATCACTAATAGCTGGCATCAGATCTGGCTCCAACTGATGGCATATGTCCACTATTGATCACCTATCCAGGTGGTATAACATAATAATATACTGCTGCTCTATGGTCTGAAGGTCTGGCAGTGGACAGTAGACAGGAGGTTGTCACATCCTCTCTGTCTCAGGGTAGCTATGTACGACAATACATGATTTGGTACATTAGTCACCGTGTCCACAGCAACATATATGATCCATGCCAAAAATATCATGTGACAAAGCATTTCTGAATGGCTAGACATGAGACACAGTACACATCACAGTTAGCAAGTAAACAAGAGTCAACACTTATCCACAACATGGATTTTGATGAAACTCAAAGATGTGCTACACAATTGCCCTTCGAAATTTGACTGTATATTCCGACTGCCCAAATGACTGTGCACCGCCGTCGAATGCTATCTGTGCCCTTCAACACATTATACTACACTATACTGGTGGTTGTGTAGAAAGACCTACATGATAAAACTGAATAAGGATGTTTGTGATGCTTCAACATATATATTGTATGTGTGACTCAGTTTATAAAGCCAAATACAGCATTTCAGGCTGCAAAATGGTAGATGCCTGACCTACTCCACTGGACATTAGTAACCATCCTCAGATGTCCTCATGGCAGTAGGTGGTTCCAACCACGGCGGACACAGCCATAGGCTAATGTTGCTGCCTGTGGTGGATGCAGCTCAATAGCTGTGTCTACAGGAGTGATGACCCCATATGTGCGGAACATGAACACCATCTTGTGCACATTCACTCACTTGACTCCTGACACTGCTGCCAGTAACACCTCCACTACTTGAGCTGCTGTGTGCCACCGCTGGGAGCAATCATGCCCTGTCCAGTGGGTAATAGGACACCTGCCTTCCCTCCAGAGGAGCTGGAGAGGCTTGTTGATGAGGTCCTACCCCTGAGTGGACAGTTCTAAGGCTCACCAGACGAGCAGGTAAGAATCTCATAGGCACACTTTATTCTGTACTATACCATCCTTTCCTTCCTTACAGGCTACATTATGCTCCTGTGTACCAGTTATACTTCTTATGTGCGTGTTGTTGAAGTCTATGTGGCATCATTGGGATGTATATTGTGGGGGTATTTGTGGCCAGTACTATATGTTAAGTTCAGTCACACTGTGTTGTGTGAAGTTTTAGGGGCCATAGATCCTCCTTGTTTTGGATGCACATAACTAGGTAAGGACACTTTACTGCCATCCAATGAAGTCTCTTTCTTCATGATCGTTGTAAATGTTGGACAACATGTTTGTGCATGACAGCATGAGCTGTGTATGCATCTTATATGAGTCATTTGTAAGTGATGAGTATAGTGCCACAGATCTTTCAATCCACATCCGGCATTGCCAAACTGTAGACCAGAATCCATATCCTGAATAACTCTGCCCTTCAGGTTGCCACGCACACCACACACCAAATAGCTGATGACCACATGATGTACTGTCATGCATGGAACTGATGGAAATGGAATGGCATGTAGGCTCTGTATACTCAGCGTGCAGAGACTAGGGCCTGTCTAATGTATCTCCCAGTATGGAACATAGTCCAGGCTGGGTTAGAGTCACTGTGGCTATGCAACTGTGGCACTGTGCACACTCCCTGTTCACCAGCAGATCCTTGCACGTGGACAATATGCTGCTCTAGTGGCAAAACGTGCCCTGAATGCCTCAGTCCATTTACTGAATGGGTACTGAGGTACATCACATAAGTAGTCCCTATGTGCATTAAACTTCATTGTCAATGTGTATCCTTGACTTATGACAGGTCCATTACCCCCACAGCTCTGTTGTCACCTTCACATAAGTCATATTTTACCTGTACAGGCTTACTGCACAAATGACAGTCCCACAGTGCTGACAGTATGTTGATCCCTGCGAAGCCATGATATGAGAGTCAGTGGCTTGGTGACATAGCAGACGTTGTACAATGCATACCTTTGTGTGGTGGATGCCATCTCTGTAGGATACACATATGCCAAAAGGAGTGTTCTGTGGTACAGGTACATACTACAGAACCCACCCCTGAAAGTGACATGCATTTGGTAGGTCACATATTCACACATGCACACTTTCTTTATCCACCATGGCAGCCCCTTCATTGTCACTCAAGTGTAGGGGGAAGTCTGTACTAGGACAGTTACCTGTAGTGACTATATGGAGTGAGTCAATCTCACAGAGTGTGATTGTGTTGATCTATTCAGGCCTAAGGAGTTTACCCTTCAGAAGCCACATATGTGTATAGTGTTTCATTGTGGCTCACATAGACAGTACATGTTGCTGAGTCTTGGGCTACCAGATGTCAGTAGGCCTGCTTAGTCATTGTAGGCCCTGAGCAGGGTAGTGAGTCAGTCTGCAGATAGACGTATAGGTCTGCAGTCATGTCCCTGTACTTATTTGCTTGTGTACTTTAGATTTGTGGTGTGTTAAAAAATTGAACATTTCTAACTTGGTGTTTCTGAAATGTGTGTCACTCAAACATTTATGCCAAAACTCCTGATTATAATCTCTTGATTTGTCTGTTTGCATCCATGCAGATAAATACTCATCAGAAAAAGGAGATATGGAGAGCCTTTGCGTGGAAGGTGCGTGCCTGGGGGGTCCACAGCCAGTGGAGCACCCACTCTCGCAAGAGGTGGGAGGACCTGAGACGCTGGGCCCAGAAGATTGGTCTGTCCTCCCAACGTAGGCCCATGACCCCCCATTCTGACAGGGCCTACCAAGACATTGATGTACGTTTGAGGGGAGCACGGCAGCCACAAGGTGGTGAGTCCAGGGCATATTCCTGTCTGTCACATTGCAAAGTTAATGTGTTAGGTTCTGACATCACTTCCTGATGATTAGGGGTGTACCATTTGTGGCACTGTAGATAAGTGACAGTTTGTGTAAATATACCATGTGGTGCATACTGATGTGCCTTGCCTATTGGCCCAGGAACCTAGGACACAACTGTGTACAACCGACAAACAATTTGCTCTCCAGGGACAACAGATGCCTATGTATATAGATCGATCAAGTACTGTTTGTTGTTGTAGTGGGTGTAAATACTATGCAACCAACCACTACTCCTCAGCGTTACAGGCCAAAGAAAAGGAAGTGATGGACCGCTGTCCTCACCCATGTGTCTGGTCAAATGAGTATATAGGCATTTGCCACCCAGAGGCTAATTGTTTTCAGCCTGTAACAGGTGCTTGTGCCTCACTACTGTATGTAATGTGAATATGGCCATCGTACATGTAACAGAGCATACAGTATTCTTTGGGTCAGCCACAGATCCCTTGGTAAGTGGAGAATGTCCATTGACATGATTTATGGGCCATCATTGTTGTCAAAATTCCTTGTGCCTACATATTAGCATGTGGCAATTCTCTTTTGACAAAATGTGTAGGCCGTTGTTTCATGCATGATCTACCTGTGTTCATGGGATGATTTCTGTATTCCATCACTTATATGTGCATGCCAACTTGTGTGTGGATTAGGACATTTGCAGTGGGCCTACATTTCATGTGGTGCCACAGACAGGAGTGTGTCACCATTGATTGTTGGCTGACACACACCCTCATTTGGCATGTACTTCTGCAGTAGCAATGAGTGACAAGGAATGTATGACTAGATGTTTTAGCCACAATGTGCACTTCCAGGCCATTGATGTGACATCATGTAGCAAAGCGCACTGCACAGGTGTAATGGGGAAGGTTTGTAACCTGACTGTTGGCATGCATCATGGAGTGACTTGCAGTTATATTGAAATCACATATG
Organism: Pleurodeles waltl; assembly: GCF_031143425.1. Taxonomy (NCBI): domain Eukaryota; kingdom Metazoa; phylum Chordata; class Amphibia; order Caudata; family Salamandridae; genus Pleurodeles; species Pleurodeles waltl. Next base: position 500,871,577 of record NC_090438.1, on the reverse strand, counting down.
TTTGGGTACAACCATTCATCCACAGACATCTGGGTTTGCAGGATGAAACTGGAGACAGTGGTGTAACTTCCCATTGGGCATGTGGAGGGCATTCTACAGATACTTGCACATCTTTGGGCCTCTCCAATATACAAAGAACTAATGGTGTCTACTGATAGAATCACAGCATGTAAGTGTATGGGGTGCCAGACATTAGTGGTGATTTCTCTGGGGCTTGCTGAATCATTGTGTTGTGGATTTTTGGGACATATTCCCCTGTCAATTTGCATATCATGTCTACAGTGTACATTTTCATGCCATGTAGTACTGAGCAACTTTGGTACTACCTCCTTGACTCTATTGGGACCGATTTCACTTGTTGATGTGTATATTGTTGATATGTTTCCATGTCACCTTTTCCAGGCTACTGTACTCAGCAATACAGAATATTCTTGAAGCATCATTTTACATCGTTGTGGCATAGTGGATGTGACAAATAAATGTCTGCAGGACCTTATGTAGGATCTGTGGGAATTAACTTGGCATTGGCTCACTATTGTGTGACAACAGGTACATTGAGGTATGCCCCATGAGGGAAAGCATTGAAGGTAATCGGGTGTCCCACCTTTTCAATGGTTACTGGGATTGCACAACTTCAGCCATACAACAGTAGTTGTCTGAGATCCTGATCTTCCTGTGGGAAACTAATGACAGTTCAGATGCCATGCATGCATATGGTATGGTACATGTATGGGCCACCTTAGCGGTGTTTAAGGGGCCTACTTGACATCATGGTAATGTTTGCGAATCACCGCTGTTGTTCAAGGATGATCAGGGACATGCATTGACCATTTTTCTCTTTGTTTTCAGCATCACCCCATGCAAGTGAAGGAGACTGGGCACAACGAAGACGAGAAGCATCTGTCCACGGTACCTCCCGTGAAGATACCACCGACATGGAGGGACCTAGTGGCCAGGAGGGTGGGGCATTGCCATGGAGAAGACTGGATTTACATCCTCATCATTTGTTTCAACCTCCAGTGGCCACCCCCTAGTGCTGGCAGACCCATCAGGACCATCTTTGTCCACCACCCTCAGTTCTATTGCCACCCTCTCAATTGCTCTACCCCCAGTTGGCCTTGCCCGGTCACCCAAGAGGGTGGGCATCCGCTTTGCCACAGGCATCTCTGCTGCAGCCCCTGCTACTCCTGCTGCCCTGAGTGAGGAGGCTATTGACCTCCTAATGAACACCTCTGTGGGTCAGACTGCCCCTGTGAATGTCATCCACGGGTTGGCCTGCCAACTTCAGAAGACTAATGCTTCCCTGGAAGGCATTCACAGTGCCATGTCTTGCCCACAGAGATCTTTTCAGGCTCTGCCCTCCTCACTAAGGACAGCCAGTCACCCTCCACATTCCACCACCTCCCTTTTCCCAATCCAAATCCCCCAATCCACTACCATTCCCAAGCACACAGACACATATGCACACACCCACCTCAATACACACAAGCATCACACATATACATGGTAGCTTCCATCACTACCAGCACATCGGCAGACACCACCCCAACAGACACACACACATCTACCGCTCCATCACCCAGCACCTCCACATCCCAGCCCCCCAAGACAAGCAAATGACCACACTCACAAATGCTGTTTCAGTTGTGCTTTCTTGACTTGCACTTCCACATTCTGCAGATAAGCATGACACTTCCTCTAGTATTGTTTGTCCCTGAGATACAGGTATGGCCAGTTCCTGTACAAATGTTGTTTTAGGGGCATGTGCAAAGTGTGATGGCTCCCAGTGCAGCGTCCTTCCCAGAGTGCTCCTGATGCCCCCATCCCGATTGTGCAGCTGCTGTTTGCATAGCGAGCTTTGGATATTTATCTCTCTGACTATTGTGCATCCCATTGTCCTTTCATTGTGTCGCAATGTCAGTGATGTCTGGGCCCATACCAGGGATGAACAATGGGAGTGGTGTTTGTGTTCCATGACACATCCATCCTTATGTGTGTTGACTTTAAAAACAGTCCATGTCATGTGTGCAATGTGGGGGTGTCAGCTGTATTGGTAGATGTGATGTTGCTGTGTTGTTGGTGTTGTGTGACACAATGTTGTGTACACTTCACTGTTTCTGTGCCTAAGATGTGCAGACATGTGCTGCATTGCAGTGTGAGTGACTTGCCCAAAGGGGGCATTTAGTGGCTGTGAATGTGTCCTTCTTCATGAATGACTCCAACTGTGTACACAAAGAAAAGTGTACTTGATGTCCATAGTGTGACTACCACATCATGTGGATGATGGTGCAATGATCTGTTGTTCAGGCTAATGACACAGGTATGTGTGTGTACTTACGGTCAGTTGCCTTCATGCCAATGTCGATTTTGTGCACATTCGATGGGCAACACAGCGGCAGGACATGTGTGATGGGCTTCACAGTGGCACAGGATGTGTAACTCTGCCTGCAGTTGAGATTCTCCCTTTATACTCACTTTTTACCTTCTCCTATCACTCAAGAAACGACCCAAGCTAATAACACTAACTTACTTAATGAATGGCTCCCTATGGATACTGCCTCTTTTTTTAATATTCTCACAAGCATTAAGTCTGGTTCCCCGCAAGATCCTATCCCCATTACGGTACTTCAAAAGCTAGACCCCCCCATACTTCTCTTCATCATGCAGTTTCTTAACATGTCACTTACGGAAGCTTATGTTCCTGCATAACGTTCTTCCTTTACTTAAGAAAATTAACTCTGATCCTGAAATTTTCTCTAACTTTCGCCCAATTTCTCTCCTGCCTTTTTTTTCCAAAATCTGGGAAAAACATGTTAATCTTCAATTGTCCCAGTTTGTAGAAACCAGTAACATCCTCCATCCTTCTCAATCTGGTTTTCGTGCCGGCTATTCAACTGAGGCAACTTTACTGGGTGTGACTGAAAATATCCGCCAACAAATTGACAAAGGAGAAACAGTAGCTCTTATCCTATTGTATTTAAGCACAGCTTTTGATACTGTATCTCACTCATCTCTCCTAAAAACTCTTAACATCAAGGGCATTGGCGGCAAAGCCCTCCTGTGGTTGTCCAGTTTTTTATCCAATAGGACTTTTCAGGTTTTCTCCCATACAGCTTCCTCTCTGACTCACGCAACCCCTTATGGAGTTCCCCAGGGCTCCATTCTCAGTCCACTACTTTTCAATATATATGTCAGTCCTTTGGCGAGCATAGCAGAACAAGCTGGTCTAACTATCTTTTCTTATGCTGATGACACTCAACTTATTTTTTCACTCTCTTCCAAAGAAACCTCTAACCCTCCCTCTTTGCAAATAGGACTATCTAAGATAGCCAATTGGATGCATTTTAATAAACTCAAACTTAATGGAGGAAAGACAGAACTCCTCATATTTGGAAATAAAAAATCACTCTGTGGCCCCCAACATTGGCCCTCTGAATTTGGTGCCCCCCCAATCCCTTCTCTCTCTGCAAGTAACCTGGGCATCATAATTGATGATCAGTTGACTATGAAACAACAGGTGACCAAAGTAGCTTCTACCTGCTTCGCTATCCTGAAGTGGCTTCGTAAAATTCTCTGGATGCTTCCTGTGGCTGCCCAAGGAACCGTGGTCCAAGCGCTGGTTATTTCTAGACTGGACTACGGAAACGTGCTCTATCTGGGTGCGAATAAAGAAGCACTACTCAAACTTCAAGTTGTTCAGAACTCGGCGGCCAGGCTTCTTTGCCAACTTCCCAGAATCACTCCTACTTCTGGTGCACTTCGTGAACTACATTGGCTAAGAATTGAGAATCGCACCAAATTCAAAGCCCTATGCTATATGCATAGAATTAATACGGGCCTAGCTCCCAACTACCTTAAAATCTTGGTCCAACAATATCGGCCCTCTCGCTCACTTCGATCCTCTAATCAACAAAAATTCCAGGTGCCCAGAATCAGACGTGCCAAAATGGGGGGACGCTCTTTTGCTTTCCTAGCTCCCTCTCTCTGGAATTCTCTTCCTTCTTACTTACGTTATGAAAGGGTGTTCATTAGATTTCGTAAGGAGCTTAAGACATGGCTCTTTAACCAGTAACCGCCCAAGCTGCTCTCCTGAGCCTGCCTTTGTCTTGCATTGTCTTAAGCGCCGGGAAACCTCCAGGTAGCTGTGCGCTATATAAATCCAATAAATAAATAAATAAATAAATATACTATTTGTTTCCGCCTGCTGAGACGTGGTGGTTGGATGGCCACGGTCACACTGGCGATGTGCAACCTCATAATGTGTCCGTCGAAAAACGCAGGCTCCACTGGCCTGTTTATCCTGCCTTTTCACTGCAGTGGTCTGTGTTTTCTGTCACTTCTGGCAGGACCGTGTGGTCTTTGCTCCATAAGCCCTCATGACTTGTAATACAATGGTCTGGCTGCCAAGCAGATGGAAGTCACACCACAACCACTGCAATGGCAGTGCACAGACTGCCAAATTCATAATGAGGCCTTTAGTCTCTTTTTCAGAGCTTGGAAGCCTCCAGTGTCACATGGCTGTGTGCTGTGCTCGAAGAAGTCTCCACGAGTCCAGATACCTTCTGAGTGATGTTCTGCTGAATCATATTTACTTCTGTAGAGAAGGTCCAAGTGGGGGAATCCTGCTTCTTCAGCCCAGCGGAAATGCATCTTGGGTGGATTGGCATGGCAGGTTGGTCCTAGTCCTCTTGAGGACTTGAAAACCAAAAAGGTTTCTTAATCCCTGGTTCTCAGGAATGTTAGGAAAATTCTTGATAGATACAGCTAAGGCTGACTACTGCAACAGCACTTGTGGGTCAAGACTCATTTCGGCAGAAGTTAGCACCAGGGTCCAGTTCAGATCCAGTTGCTACAGGGCAGCAGGGAACTTCACAGAAAATGCCTCTTGCAGCTTGTTGTGGCACTTAAACTGACCCATGTGGTCAGCCACTGACCTTTGGAGTCCCCTTCATTCTGCTGGGTACAAGTTGGTGCAGGTCCTGTGCTACAGGTCTTCTTACATGTCTTGAACAGCAGGTTCTGTGCTCTGAAGTGGGTGTCTTGAGGTATCCCACTTATGCTCAGCACTTACTATTGAGGAGGGATAACTCCTGGCCCCTTTATAACCAGTGGAGTAAAAGTTCCCAGGGGCACCCCTCCCATGTTTGCTGCAGTTCCTGTATGTCTTACCGCAAACAGCCTCACAGTGTACCTTACTACTAAATTCCAAGATTGGGGAACCCTTTCTTTCTTGTGCAGAGCCTTTTACACACCTGGAGGCGTGATTGGCAGGGAAATCAGCAGTCCCTCCTATGCGTTCACCAAAAATGAATTCTGGGTGTAGCTCCCTTCCTACTTGGTTTGATGCCACCCTGGTTATGGGAGTGAAGGGTTGCCTTTTGTAGGTGTCACCATACATTTACATGTGAAATGGCATTCCTGCAAGGTGAAGAAAAACACCTCCACACACCCAGGCCATTGTACCTGCTCTGGGAGCAGTTTTCACACCTCATTAAGGTGAAACACTGGCTGGGCAGCTGCTGGATAGCTAATGCAAATTAGCCTATAGAAGTCTCCAACTGGGAAAATATCACTTTCAAAAAGCTACTTTTATCAATATTGATTACAGTTCCATCCTCACCATTGAATTGGGCTTTTAATAATTATTAAAATAGCGGTTGAACACTTTTTCTACCTTGTCCTAAACTCGCGATAACAGATGTATTATTGTAATATTTACTCTAATTTTCTCATAAGACAGTCAAAATCTTCCACAGTGAAAATAGCTTTAAGATGTTTCTCTCTACTGGTGCGTGGAAACTCACAGTTCTACGCGCCCAACTTTTAAAAAGCATGCACACTACCTTGAGAGGTACAAGCCCTACAAAAGATGACATAAGAATATTTTAACATTTTATTTTTCCATGTCACAAAGTGTTATTGTGGCAAGTCAGAGTATAGGTTTAATCTGTATCTGACAGGCTACAATGGTAAGTCTTTAGCCATGATTTGCTTGTCACACTTGTGGGCAGCACAATAAGGAGCATATTTTTACTTTCTTTGTGCTGAATTAGCATACACTTTTTACGCATATTCAGTGCAAACTTAATTCCATATTTGTATTTTGATGCTAGCCCAGTCTAGTGTCAAAATATTTGAGTTAAAGTAATTTTTCAGGGCCTGAAACCACCTTGCGTCAATGAGATGCAAGGTAGGCATTCCTGTCCAAAAAATTACTCAAAGCTCCTGGTGCCTTATTTATCTTCCCATTCAAAAAAGGTGAATGGGGGGAGGCGGGCCTAAATAATGATGGTAAGCCTGCTTAGCACCATTAATTATTGCCAGGGTAAGTACAGGCGTTAGGGGACCTGTGGACCCATTTTCATGGTCATACACCATGGAAAGAGTCCACCCCAATCCCCAGGAAAACCCCGACCCACACCAGAGGGACACCAGCGGATGGGGAGACTCTATCCCAGGTAAGTAGGGTAAGTAGAGGTAAGTATTTTCTCTAAAGTGCTATTGGGGGCCCTGAAATGGGCCCCCCTACATGGCACTGGGTTCAATGGCCATACCCAGGGAACCCTTGTCCCCTATGCTGGCCATTAGGGTGGTGGGCATGACTCCTGTCTTTTATAGGACAGGAGTCATGTGGTATGGATGGTCTTACGCCAGGAAATGATGTTAGCCTGGTTAAAGGCATTTTTTTTGCCTCAAACCAGCCTAGCATAATTTTTTTATGCAAAACCTCCTTTCCCCATACCGGCACCCCCACCTGGCTAATGTAATTTTCCCAGACGCTAGCCCACCTTTTGCGCTGGCTTGCGGGATTCCATAAATTTGCCTCCTAGCTGTTGCTCTGGAATGACGCAAGCAGGCACTATACTTTTTGATACAAAACTGCGTTTGAGCAGTTTTGCATCAAAAAGTAGAAATATGGGGCCTAAGTGTCCAGTCTACAGGTGAGATTTAACTTTCCATGCCATAGATGCAGTTTCTCCACAATGTACTATGGCCTGATAGGAGAGTTAAATATACCAAAGAGGGATTATCAAATTTTTTCATGTTTTAAGGGTCAGCAGATGTAACAAATGGGATTATTAGCTGAGAGGGGTGGTATCCCCATTCAAATCATAAGCACAATATTGTACTGGGTGTATAACAAGTCATTAACTGAACCTGTGTTTAACCCTTGGCACAAAAGCAGCCAGGCTTAACTTAAAGGCAACATGTACATTATTTAGAAAGCATTCAAACAGTGATAAAGTGAAAACACAGCGCAAGAAAAATTCCCAAGCAATTTAGAAAGATAGAGGAAATTCTTATTAAATAAAATTGTATCAAAATGACTAAAATCTGAACAGCAGAACCGTAGATATGATTTTTTAAAGTTTTAAGTGAAAATAGTGCCAGGAAGCAAAAAAAGCAAAGCATGGTTAGCTTGTCGTGCTAGAGCAGGGACAGTCACAAGTTAAGGACTACCAGGTTCGTTCTGCTGATAAGTTACTTTCACAAATCTGTTTGAGGAGCTGCTGTTCATGTTGGTGGAGCCTGTGAGGAGGTTGTTGTTGGCGCGAGGAGCAAGCTGGGCCACTGATGTACTGTGAAGGGCCGGTCACGGCTAGAGCTTCGTGTTGGTGGTTGACGTCGACTGTTGCTGTCGGCACGTACTGCAGGTCTCACTGGAGCCTCGCTTTGGTGGTCATTGCAGATGCTTGATGTTGGCCTGAGCAGCAGGTTCCTGTATCTTCACCTTTTCTCCAGGAGGAGTACTCAATGAAACCAGCTAAGGGTCCAGCATCTGGGGAGCAACATTTGGGGTCCAAACGCCACTCAAGCAGAGGCCAGTTACAGGGTCCAGGCAGGTGCATTTTGTGCCGGTCAGCTGGGCAGTAGCAGGAAAGCCTCTTGAAGCTTGTTTCGTCCCTGTGGCTCAAACAAGAGGTAAGCCTAGTGACCCTTGTATTTAGGTCTGGAGAGCCTTGGTTCAAGGGAAGTAGGCCCTTCCTTCTTCAGACAAAAGAGCAGTCCTTCTTCTAAAGCTCTCTCAGGTCCAGCAGTGCTCTGACGAGAGGTTCTAAAGGTGCAACCTTTTTACATAATGCCAAGTTTTCTGTGAGGAATTCCCTGGCCTACCCCCAAAAATGGTTCTGGTCAGTTCTTCTCCTTCCCGTACAGTCTAGGGAGACAAAGGCAAGGAGAGGCCTGATATCAGGCTGCTTTGTGTGTGCAGCAGGCAGGATACTTGAAACTGTAATCAAGCCAAGGCATAACTCCTCCACACCCAACCTGTTAGGAAGACCCTTTTCCTCCACACCTATGCCTTTTTGTACCCATGGTTGGGAGCAATACACAAAACCTTACAGGAGAACCACTCACAATCATGTGACCCTGGACACTGGCAGGAAGGCAACAAATCTTCAAGCAGAAAAATGCACAATGGTTTTATTCTCACAACAGTAATTTAAAGTTTGACTTTACCATAAAAGAGAATCACAATTGATTTGAGTGTAAACAGCATTTCTCTATCTGGTCCCATACTGGAGTTAGTACTTATTAAGTGTAATAAGGTAACCCAGTGTTAGTCTGTAGACGAGATAGCCTTACAGCAGTGAAAAACAACTTTAGGAGTTCTTTACTGGCAGACAGTGAAAAACTACTTTAAGAGTTTTTCAATGCCAGGACATGTACAACTTAAACACATGTGCCCTACATTCTAATTACCATGTATCCTGCCCAATACGCCTTTAGGGCCACCATTTAGTACACTTATAAATATTAAAAAGGAGGGTTTCAGCCTGGCAGAAGGTTTGTTTTCCCAGGTTGGCAGAGCAGCTTAAAACTACACTACAGGCTTCAATAGGATGCCTATGGCATGTTTCCTGAGCTACTTTAGTGGGAGGCACAATGAGTGTCGCAGCACATTAGTAGCATTTAATTTACAGGACCTGGGAATATGTAGTACCCTTTACTAGGGACCTTTAAGTAATTTAAATGTACTAATCAGGTGTTGGCCAATTTTACCATGTTTTTAGTACGATAGCACAAGAACTTTACCCCTGGTTTTCAGAGTCCTAAAAAACAAATTCAGAAAAAAGCATGGGGTGAAAGCAGAAAGTCTGAGAATACCAAACCAAGGATGTCAGTTTTAACATGTGTCCACCCCTGCTAAAAGCAGGGAGAACCACCCACCCTCATGGGAGTTCTCATCACTGAGGCAGAAAAACTTGGAAAGACCGTCGTCATTTGTGTGGTAAGTCCCAGGGTGATGTTCAACCATATAGTCTATTTTTTGGAGGAAGCTGGACAACCCCAACAATTTGGAGTTCTCACCATTTATCTCTATTAACCATCTGAGCGGTCTGTGGTCTGTCTGAACCTGGAAGTGAGCCCCAAAGAGTATAATTTCAACATCCTCCGAGATATACCACTCTAAAGGGATCCCTTTCTGTTGCACTCCAGTTCTATACCCTGAAAAGTAGCCTCCTGCTGATGAATTGGTCCAAGCCCTCATCATTCAGCTGTGAAATAACAGTCTTTAATGCCAGTCTCAATGCCATTCTCTGATGTGGTTGTCTGCTCGAAGAACTCCTTAAAGAAGTCAGGTGCCTTGCACACTGGTGCTGTGCACACAGCCTTTTTCAAGGTGTCAAATGCTTTCTAGCACACCTCTGTTTGGATCATCTTCATGGGCTGCTTCTTAGAATGCAGTTCTGTTAAGAGGGCAACAATGGTGCTGTATCCCTTGACAAATATCATGAAATAACCAGTGAGGCCTAAAACCCTGCCCTGTCTGGCACTTACTAGCATATACAGCTGGGCCTGCCCTCGGATGGCCTTATACACTACCCAGAGGTGGGGCTGGCGGTCATCCCAGTGAGAGCTAATGACTGCAGTGCTATCCACATAGGTGACACAGAAATATTCTAACTCAGCCAGGACTCAGTTGACCAACCTCTGGAAGGGAATTTCTTTAATCCAAAGGGCACTACTCAAAACTGAAAGTGGCCCTCTGGAGTGGAGAATACAGATACCTCTTTAGTCCCCTCAGTCGAGTCAATCGGCCAGTACCTTGATGTGAAGTCAAATGCACTCAGTGACTTGCAGCTCCTAAAGTATCAATGAGCTTGTCAGCTCAAGGGATGGTGTGTGTATCAGTCTTGGTGTCTGAGGTGATCTCTCTGTAATCCTCACACAACCAGAGTTCTGGTGTGGTGTCTGGTGGGGCGGCCTTCGGTGTCAGAACTTCTGGACTAGACTAAGCGCTGTTGGAGTTTTTAATCACCCCTGGGCTATTCCAGTCCTAGGTTGCGAGTATTCTGGTTCAGGGAGGACCTACCTTTGCAGATCTGTTTGGACTATTCCCACTGGAGCAGGGGCAAGACTGATTTGCACATGGCTGGGTCCAAACTCAGGAGGCAACGTGTGCAAAAAATGATGGATTGGGATGCGACTCTGAGCGATTGCCTGTGGCTGAGATTAATGTAAGCATTCCATCCATCATCTTATTTTTTGGACATTACCCCTATCTCCAGCACTTTGGACACTTCATCCTTAACACTGGCTCTCACCTTATCAGATAGCCTGTAAATTATTTTGTTTAACAGGTATTTTGTCCCTGTGTTAATATCTTGGAAGCACCAAGTGGTGCACCTTGGGGTCAGTGAAAAATAGGAGGTGAACTGCCCATCAAGTGGCAATAGTCCCTCTGTTGTCCAGGTGTCTATTAGGGAAGAGGACAACTACTTCCACTGACCTATCATGCTTCTTGGAGGATAAGAGAGCAGGGAGGTAGTTGCTTTCCTCCTCAACCCCATCATCTGTCACTGGGAGCATAGTTATTTCAGACATATCAAAGTGGGATTTGAGGCAGTTGACATGGAGGATCCTTAAGGTGGTTCCTATGTGTCTTAAGGTCCACTAGGTAGGTGACCTCCCCCTTCTGCTTTTTCACCTCAGAGCTGAATGCAACAGTCCTTTGAGGCATGGGGCTCACAAGGTCCAAGATGCACATCTTTTGGCCAGGTTGATCATTCCAGTGATTCAAAACTTCCTGGCTGGCCTCCAGGTGTTCAGTGGCTTCTTTCTAGAAGTGGTTCACCTAAGTGACTAGTACCAACATGTAGCTCACTACTTCCTGAGAAGATTTCTTGGGAGCTTTCTCCCACCCATCCTTAACAAGACTGAAAGGTCCGTGCACAGGGCGACCAAACAGAAGTTGAAAGGGACTGAACCCCACTCCGTTTTGAGGCACCTCCCTGTATGCAAAAGGTAGGAATGGCAAGACCACTTACACCTCATAGGTTCTGGAAGGCTAGTCATCATAAACTTCAGGATCCTGTTGAACCTTTTAACAAGCCCATTGATATGGGTGTGGTATGGAGTATGGGGTACTTGTATGTTACTCCACCTTCATCTCAATCCCACATTGACTTCATGTAGGCAGACATAAAGCTGGCCTGCCAGTAAAACACAGCCTCTATGAAGAAATCCACTCAGGAAAATATCAGTGCCCTGGTAATTTCGGTCTCAGTGACTGCCCTCAGAGGAATGGCCTCGGGGACCAGCTGGCATGGTCTGTCAAGACCAAGATGAACCAGTTACTTATGGCAGCCTTGAGTTCCAGGGGCCCAGCAATATCTATTCCCACCCACTGTGGATGGGAATAGATAGATGCTGTTCCTATTATGGGGACTAGAAGCAGGGGTGCCTTTTTCTTTACCCATACCTTTCCATTGGATGGCAGGTGGGACAGGACCTGCAGAATGCATCTGAGGTCATTCTCATTCCTGGCCAATAGAATGGGTAACCAACCTTGCAAGTGGTTTGGCCAGCCTTCAGATATCCTGCCAGGGGTGTGTCATGAGCCAATCCTAGTGTGAAGACCCTGTAGCACTGGGGAATCACCAACACATTGGCTTCTCTAGGCTCAGGAACCTTAGACTCATTGTACAGGAGATAATTCTCCCAATAGGTCAGGTGATCACCAGAGATGTTGCCAGCTGCCTGGGATGAAGTGTTCTGCTGTAGGCCCTCTAGAGTGGTTCAATCTTCTGTGCTTGGCCGAACTCTGCCGCGTATGGGTTCCCTTCAGCTTATAATCAAAATAGGTCTCCCAAAACAACAATATCCTCCCCAGTAGGTTCTAGGGCATCACCCTCAGGATCAGCTTCCTGCTGAACCTGAGAATCTCGGGGGTGGGTTTCCTATGCTCTCCAGCCCTCTTTCTGTCAGGCATATATGCCATTGTTCCATGACCCAGATCCTTGAACTATCCTCTTGGGTAGGCCTGGGCAGAGTTCACAGAGTTCCACTCCAAGGAATTTTGCAGAGTTGACAAAAGAACTTGGTGGAATTCAGCAGAGGCAGAGTTCGTGTGCAGCGGAGTGACACCCTCTCCCAAATGCGCCAGATCTCAGAAGCACTAAGCAGGGTCCGCCTTGTTAGTCAGGCCCAATCCTGCTTAGCGCTTCCGAGATTGGGAGAGGGTTAAAGGCAGTGAAAGCTGCTGTTTGAGGCCTCTTGTGCACCAGCCTGTGAAAAAGAGGCCTGAAACACCAGCGTTCTTTCACTGCCTATGGCCCTGATTTGAAGCCAGGACCATAGGTAGTGAAAGCTGCTGTTTCAGGCCTCTTCTGCACCGGCCAAAGCACAAGAGGGCCAGGAAACCCTGTGCACAAGAGGTCTGAAACTCTAGCTCTTGCTGCCTATGGTCCTGGCTGAATTCAGGCCAGAGCCATAGGGAGGGAATCCTGCTGTTTCAGCCTCTTGTCCACCAGGGTGCACAACAAAGAAAAAGTAAGGACTTACCTGGGTTCTCTGAGAGGGTCCTTGTAGGCTTGGCTCTCAACCTCCCTCTGCCCCCTGCACCTAGAATCAATTCCAGAGCTGCCCACGAGCAGCTCTATTGACATCGGGTGAGTGCCCACTGCTGCCCAGTTATGGGCTACACAGCGCAAGCGCACACAGTCTGCTCTTGTGCTGTGTGGCCCATAACTGTGCTGCAGTGAACACTTGGCCAGCTCTGCTCCACTGGCGAGGCTAGTGGAGATTTTGGGCGAACTCCGTGTTCCAAGACATGCATTGAACTATATGAATTTGTTTGGAAATTACGCTTGATGAAACATTTTGCAAGTAAAACCATGGTTTTCAATTCAAACTATTACTTTGGGGGTTTCAAATTTCCAGGATTTACCATCAATGACACTTCTGAACTGGCTTTGATTAGTGACTTGCCCGAGGATGCAACAGGCAATCTATTGACATGTGATAAAGAACATACGGGTGTTGTCAAACTCAATACGATGGGCTTTACAACTGATTTTCAAGCAATCAGTTCTTTGAAACCGCCAAGAAAATTCAATCCTCAGTTACCTAGTGGTAATTTTATTGATACATTTCATGAGTTGGTAATAGGTGATACGGACAAATTTTAAATCCAACAGTATAAGATCAAAAAATTGCACTCCAAGAAATTTCACTTCAAGGAACTGGAGGGATTTTAATTTACTTAAGTCTAACAACTCAATCATTATTAAACCATCTGACAAGGGTAACTACATTGTCATTATGGATATGCTAGATTATGTACAAGAGGCCCATCGCCAATTGACTAATGAGGATCACTATGAGAAGTTGCACATGAATCCCACTGGATGATATCAAAAAATTTATCATGGGATGTTGGAACAGTAGTTTACAGAAAAACGTATTGAATACAATGAATAGCTATATTTAAAAATGTATTCCCCTAAAATTCCTTGTGTTTACTTTTTGCCCAAAATTCACAAAAATAAACAACATCCTCCTGGTAGACCCATTGTAAGTATGAACAAGTCCCTCTTGGAAAATACCATGAGATATTTGGATCTCTTCTTATGTCCGTGTGTCACGGAATTATCATCATATTTGTGCGATACCAATGACTTTCTGTCCAAAATACACAACATTCCATGGCAAAGAAGGTATCTAATGGTCACAATGGATGTTGCTTCCCTATACACATCTATAAAGCATCAATATGGCATGGAAGCTTGTAGGTATTTCATGAAAACACGTCCCATAGAATTTATACAACACACAGAGATGCTTATGTCCATATTTTGTTCTGGGTTCTACACAATGTTTTCTTGTTCAATAATGAGTATTATCTCCAAAAACAAGGTACGGATATGGGGACGTCTTTTGCTCCCACCTATGCAAATCTCTATATGGATGGTGGGAGAAAGAAATAGCGTGGTCAGATGCCCATAATGCTTACATGGACAAAGTAGTACTGTGGTTATGATACATTGATGATCTCTTTCTAATATGGGATGGTCATGAAGAATCCTTGCTGGAATACATTCATGTGTTAAACAATAATGAGCTAAACATTCATCTTGAAACACTCTGGAGTAGAAACTCTAATGAATTTTTGGATGTCCAGCTTGCAATCAAGAATGATAAATTGGAGACTACAGTACACCGTAAACCCACTGCATGTAATTCTATATTGCATGGCAACAGTGGGCATCCGAGAGCTCTGAAATGGAGCATACCCTATAGCTAATTCCTGTGGGTTCACAGGATATGTTCAGATGATGTTGGCTTCAGGCTAGAAATGATAGCAATGACCCAAAGATGTTTAAATAGGGGTTATCCCCATAAAATTCTTATTGATGCACAAAATAGGGTCATGGGTAAAACCAGAGAAGAATTGCTCTTCAAGAATCAACCAATTGAGGACAATCCAAATATCAATAGATCTCCACCGAGACTGTTTCCTGAATTCAATCATCAACATGTGGCTCTTAAGAACATGTTACAACTCAATTGGCACATTTTACAACAAGATCCTCATATTAAGGAGTCAATTGGCCAACATCCCCAAATCACTTTTCGCAAAACCAATTCATTGGGAGATCATTTGACTAGGAGTCTATTTACGACAAATGGCAATAAGTTATGGCTGACCAAAAAAAGCTTAGGCTTTTGGAAATGTTGTTATTGTAAGGTGTGTAAATATGCACAAAATGTACAGACCTATCAAAAGTTTGATGGTAGAAAATGTGAGATCAAAGAATGCATCACTTGTGAAACTGAGTATGTTGTGTATTTTAATGAACGTGGCTGCCAAAAGAAATACGTAGGCAACACCATTCTCAAACTTAAGATCAGGTTTTTACAACATTTTAGAGCAATAAATAGTAATGATAGATCCTATCTACTGGTCAAACACTTTTGGGACACACATGGAGGAGGCTGTAGTACGTTGAGTTTTTATGGAATTAAGTCTATCAAATTGCACCCCAGATCAGGTGATAAAATATGTGAGTTAAGACAAATGGAATCCAAGATGATTTTATTACTTGCCTCTTGATGCAGAATTCTATGTTCATTTATGATAAATTGAAAGAACAGAGTCATCACAACAGTCTCAATTACTGTCATACTCCTAACTTTCTTACCGTTCATGTTGTGATCTGATATAGCTAAGTGATTATGAATAGTGATTCTGAATCTATACAACTTGCATAATTGATAATCCTGTAGACTTGCTTGATATGTATATGCTGGTGCTGAAATTGAGATGATTTTTTCTTTTCCTTTCTAAATATTTCCCTTAATATGTGGTTTTATAACACTAAAATTCATTGATGATGGAGCACTTTTGCACAAGGCACTTTATACAGTACGGATAGAATTTTATACTTCAATTGTGAATTAGGAGTCTTTTTTACTGTCAATTAGCATGTGAAGATATATCTTATGCTTTACAGCAGAATATTTATGATTGTAATTATTTACAAGAATGTGTTCATTGATATATTGCTATATAAGTCATTTTGTTAATGACATATAAGGCACTAGTCACTTTAATTCAGGGGTAGAAAAATATAAGTTAGCGTATGGATTGTTACAATGGTAATTGAACCTTCTACATCAATATAGCCTTGAGTAATTTTTAGAACTTTCATGGCTTTGATTTATAATAGTGATATGATGCATGTCAGGTAATAATGTCAAATATTTTTAATTAAGCTGTGGTTTATATCATAAATGCTGACAGAGAATATTTAAATATTAGGAGTAATAGATGATGATGATCGAATAACGTGCTCGTACAAAGATGGCCACCTGTTTATCGTGCACTAGTGAATAATGGAAATAGATGATGGTTCAACGCGTAGACATTTTTGTTTAAAGACAGCGTTGAATTCACAACAAATTTATAATAAAACAGATGAATTTTCATGGACGAGACAATCCTCCTTTCCTTAATTATGATCAATGGTTAAGATTGGTATGGTGCAGCTGTTTGGTTAGCGGCTTCTCACCATTGTGGATTTTATATATTTTATTATATATATATATATATATATATATATATATATATATATATATATATAGTTGGTGCCTGCGTCAGGGATGGATCATTTCCCTGCATTTAATTTTCTTCCAAAAACAAAAACAAAAACAAAAAACAAAAAACAAAATCGCAGCACTCCAAAAGACTTTGGGGGTCATTCTGACCCTGGCGGCCGGTGACCGCCAGGGTCACCGACCACGGGAGCACCGCCAACAGGCTGGTGGTGCTCCCAAGGGCATTCTGACCGCGGCGGTTCAGCCGCGGTCAGAAAGGGTAAACCGGCGGTCTCCCGCCGGTTTACCGCTGCCCCATTGAATCCTCCATGGCGGCGGAGCGCGCTCCGCCGCCATGGGGATTCAGACACCCCCTACCGCCATCCTGTTCATGGCGGGAAACCCGACATGAACAGGATGGCGGTAGGGGGTGCCGCGGGGCCCCCGTAAGAGGGCCCCACAA
Organism: Pleurodeles waltl; assembly: GCF_031143425.1. Taxonomy (NCBI): domain Eukaryota; kingdom Metazoa; phylum Chordata; class Amphibia; order Caudata; family Salamandridae; genus Pleurodeles; species Pleurodeles waltl. The sequence continues at coordinate 500,854,791 of NC_090438.1, read as the reverse complement.
AGTATTTCAGTGTCTGCTTTGCAGACACTGAAATACGCGACGGGTGCAACTGCACCCGTCGCACCCCTGCAACTACGCCGGCTTAATTCTGAGCCGGCGTCCTCGCTGCAGGGGCATTTCCGCTGGGCCGGCGGGCGCTCTTTTGGAGAGCGCCCGCCGGCCCAGCGGAAATGTTTGAATGGCCGCCGCGGTCTTTTGACCGCGGTGCGGTCATTTGTCGGCGGTACCTTGGCGGACGGCCTCCGCCGTCCGCCAAGGTCTGAATGACCCCCTTTGTCTAATTCTTTAATGTGTTCCAAAACAACCCATCACCCATTGCAGTCTTGATCACGGTAAATCATACACACATATAAAAATATATATTTATACATATACACATACAAATATATAATATATACATATATATACACATATCTGTATATATATATATATATATATATATATATATATATATATATATATATATATATATATAGATATATAGGTCTATATTGTTGTTAATGGCTGTATGGTTTCCCTGGGGGCCATAGTGTTACTTTAAAAAAAATTGACCCCACAGGCGATCCCCTGTCAATTTAATTTTACATAGGGGGCCGACCCCCCCAAGTGAATTCTCTGGTGTCTAGTGGGGTTTCCTGGCCCTCGATCACAGATGTGCTGCAATCAAGAGCCACAAAACCACTTCATTGTTTGGAATCTCCCTTTCAAATGAGGCCTTCCCGAATGGTGGGGTGGCCCGTTTGAGCCTGTTTTCCCCACCGGAGCAGGAAGCGGTCTTACCTGCTGCTTCCTGCTCCAGTGGAGAAAACAAGTGGGGTGGGGGAGACACAGAAGCTCTTCCATGTCTCCCAGGGCTTTTTTAAATAAAATAAATCCTCCAGTGTGACACACTGGAGGATTTTTTACCACCTCCCTGGTGTCGGCCACTGGTTGTGACCCACAGCTGTGCTGTGATCAAGAGCCACAAAAACATTTCAGGAACACCTTGTTTGAAATCTGCCTATGAAATGAGGCCTTCCCGGATGGTGGGGTGGCCCGTTTGGGCACCTCGGTTGGGCACCTCGGTTGGGGCAGAGAATTCTGCAGAAAAAAAAGATAAGACTGTATAGGACTATTGATTTTCCTGTGGTATAGGCTAACTACCAGTTTTGTTGAAGGTTGATGTATAAATCAAATGCTTTGATTTGGACTCTTCACACATGGTATTACTCCGGAACTTTTTTCAGTTGGGAGAAAGAGTTATGAGAAGGTGGAAATCAGTGTCAGGTTTTGCACTATAATGTCTCATGGTTATGTCTAGCTCTTATTTTTTTAATTCTTGATGTTCCACATGGTTAAGGTTTAATAGTCCTACTTACTGAGGTTAGGTTTCAGTCTGACTACTGAAAGGGTGCCAGTACTTACACCACAATCTTTTAGTGAAATTGTAAAGATTTTTCCCCATTGGTCAAATTGACCTTTTTTGGTTGTTGTAAATTATTGAAAGGAAGGACACGTGAGCAGTACATTTCTGACTAGTGAAACCAATGTGACTCCACAATAAGGACCAGGAATTGGCAAATTTTAAGAGGGTTTATTTCAGGTTATTGATCAATCCAGTATATAGGCATACCAAGAATAGGTTCAAAAGATACAACAATAAAACTGGTTAGCTGAATGTAGACATTATAGCAAATAAATGTTCCATAAATACACTTCCCTTCTCTCTTCTAAACTTAAATCAATCGTAGAAACATCTAGGTAATGTTACTAATCAAGGAGCATAGAACGTGTCAGCATAGAATAGATCTCTGTAGAGGGAAAAGGAAATAAGTGTCCAGCATTTGTAAAAATAGAGGGAAGCAGAGAGGTCTGTACCCTTCAAAGTCTAAAGGGAATCTGCATAACTACTGTGTGAACACTAGTTAAAACAACAGAAGTTTCAGCAACATTTATTTCTTTTTCTGGTACATGATGAATATAAGGCGTCTTCTGGCCATTAAGTCTCCACGCTTCTTGCAGAGTTCTTCTCCCCAGGCCTCATTGTCTGTCTAATACAACAATACTCCTTTCTCTACTAATAAAGAATCATAGGAAAGCTCCAGGAAAAAAGGGAATACACTCCTGCATAGCTAAACACATCTCAAAATGAGCCCTGCATTCAGACTGTGTTAAATCAGCATTAAACATAAGCTCATGATTACGTGTCATGATTACATGTTTATCCAACATTACTGTTTTTGTGTATAAACCTACAACTTCTTCAATGATTTGTTGAGGATGAGTAATACTTCCTTCATAGTCTTGTTTGTGGAGTCAGATGTGAGATTAAAGTCGTTGTGGAAGATAGTGTTAGACCGTGTGAGGGACATGGCAATTATAATGTCAGATATATCCTTGATACATATACCGCCGATATGCAGAATGATGAGACTGTCAGCATGAGACTCTGAAGAGTACTTAAGAACTTTGAAGTGCTGATGGAAGTGGTACACAGAGGCACGTAGACATGCCTCGACACTCAATGGTTTTCTGCTTGTTATTCAGGTGTTACATGCTTTAATCACAGTTGGTTAGCAAACCAAGTATGTAAGTAGAAGTGGGTATTGTTAGAAATGGGGTTTTTGGTTGGCAGTCAGGTTGCCCTCTGTCCAAGCAAGAACCCTCACTCTAGTCAGGGTAAGTCACACACAATCCAAAATCAGCCTGTGCTCACCCTCCGGTAGCTTGGCACGAGCAGTCAGGCTTAACTTAGAAGGCAATGTGTAAAGCATTTGTGCAATAAATCATACAACACCATAGCATAACACCACAAAAATACACCACACAGTATTTAGAAAAATATATAATATTTATCTGGGTATCTTCAGGTCAAAATGATCAAAGTTGCAATACGAATTTGTAAAGATATCACTGAAAAGTGATAGAAAGTGTTTTAAGTCTTTAGAATATAAACAAAGTCTCTTTCAAGCACAAAGTACCTGGTTTCTGGTGGAAAATCTCCTCAGAGGGCCACAGGAGAAGAGGTGCGTGGAAAACTGGAGTGTGCGTCGATTTCTCCTCAGCACACACGGACTTGCGTCGTTATTTTCTACGCGGGGAAGTCGGCGTCGTTTTCCGGCGCGTGGACAGTCTCTTTCTGTGGATCGCGGGGATTACCAGATGTCCCGGGTCTGTGCGTGGATTTTCCTGCTTGTTCTCCGGCTGCGCGTCGGTCTGCGGGGCTGCGCGTCGAAATGACGATCTCACGGCAGGCGTCGCGTCGATTTCTCCTCTAGACTTCGATCGGCGGGGCTGCGCGTTGAAATTACGATCTCACGGCAGGCGTCGCGTCGATTTCTCCTCTAGAGGTCGGGCGGCGTTGTCCTTGCGAGGCCGTGCGTCGGATCTTCGATCGTCCCCAGAGCGTCGCGTTGATCAGCGTCGGAGTGCGGCGTTTTTCTCACCGCGAAACAAGCTGTGCGTCGAAATTTTCGGCGCACGGAGCGACCAAGTATAAGAGAGAAGTCTTTTTGGCCCTGAGACTTCAAGGAACAGGAGGCAAGCTCTATTCAAGCCCTTGGAGAGCACTTTCACAGCCAGACAAGAGTTCAGCAAGGCAGCAGGGCAACAGCAAGGCAGCAGTCCTTTGTAGAAAGCAGACAGGTGAGTCCTTTGAGCAGCCAGGCAGTTCTTCTTGGCAGGATGTAGTTTCTGGTTCAGGTTTCTTCTCCAGCAAGTGTCTGATGAGGTAGGGCAGAGGCCCTGTTTTATACTAAGTTGTGCCTTTGAAGTGGGGGTGACTTCAAAGAGTCTCTAAGAAATGCACCAAGCCCCCTTTCAGTTCAATCCTGTCTGCCAGAGTCCCAGTAGGGGGTGTGGCAGTCCTTTGTGTGAGGGCAGGCCCTCCACCCTCCCAGCCCAGGAAGACCCATTCAAAATGCAGATGTATGCAAGTGAGGCTGAGTACCCTGTGTTTGGGGTGTGTCTGAGTGAATGCACAAGGAGCTGTCAACTAAACCTAGCCAGACGTGGATTGAAGGGCACAACAAGATTTTAGTGCAAAGAAATGCTCACTTTCTAAAAGTGGCTTTTCTAGAATAGTAATATTAAATCCGACTTCACCAGTCAGCAGGATTTTGTATTACCATTCTGGCCATACTAAATATGACCTTCCTGCTCCTTTCAGATCAGCAGCTGCCACTTCAACAGTGTATGAGGGCAGCCCCAATGTTAGCCTATGAAAGGAGCAGGCCTCACAGTAGTGTAAAAACGAATTTAGGAGTTTTACACTACCAGGACATATAACTACACAGGTACATGTCCTGCCTTTTACCTACACAGCACCCTGCTCTAGGGGTTACCTAGGGCACACATTAGGGATGACTTATATGTAGTAAAAGGGGAGTTCTAGGCTTGGCAAGTACTTTTAAGTGCCAAGTCGAAGTGGCAGTGAAACTGCACACACAGGCCTTGCAATGGCAGGCCTGAGACAGGGTTAAGGGGCTACTGAGGTGGGTGGCACAACCAGTGCTGCAGGCCCACTAGTAGCATTTAATCTACCTGCCCTAGGCACATGTAGTGCACTCTGCCAGGGACTTACAAGTAAATTAAATAGTCAATCATGGATAAACCAATCAGTAGTACAATTTACACAGAGAGCATATGCACTTTAGCACTGGTTAGCAGTGGTAAAGTGCCCAGAGGTCAAAAGCCAACAACAACAGGTCAGAAAAAATAGGAGGAAGGAGGCAAAAAGTTTGGGGATGTCCCTGTCAAAAAGCCAGGTCCAACATGACCCCCTACCAGCCTAAAGCCAGGGGAGAACAATCACTATCCTGATGTACTTCCCTGTTTGAGGCGACAGAACAAGGACCCAGGCCCACAACAGCAGGGGCATGCTCCAGTTCTTCGCCTTCCTGACTCCAATTGGATCACTCTGTCCATACTCTCAGGGCCCACTAAGCCAACCCATGGGGAACCTTTCTCCTTACCTGCGGATCCCATCTGTGCAGCACCTAACCTTACTTTGCTCACAGATGTATCCCAGGAGCAGGATAGTACCACCATGACCAACACAGTGGTGTTGCCCACTCTACCCCCAGGGTGTGACACTTGTCCCCTCCCCAGGGATAACCCTGTCCACCCGGACAGCAAGCCACAGTGATTACTGACAGCTGCCAGGGATGAGAGCCAGGCCCCAGGCCTCTCAAAGCTCTCCAACCACTGTGGCTGTGGAGAGTGGGGGGCGGTAGCCCCAGGTGCTGGGCACCCTTTAACCACTCTCCCTTCCACCAGGTCAGGGATGACAGCCTGAACCTGGTCCTCCCCTCTGGGGCTCTGTACCCTCCCTCCTGGAGCGGTACCCCCAGAGTCCAACATGGTCAGGGTGCTTACAGAAGTCGCCCTGTACCATTCCTCCACCAGTGCAGGGCTGTTAACCTGCAACTGGCCCTCCAACCTGGGGCCTGTACCTTCAGGTTGGACTAGGGCCCGGGGTGAGGCTTCCCTCCCCCTGCCCTCCCTTCTGGGGTCCAGCACCCTCCAACTAGGAGTGGCCTCCTCAGAAGACAACATGGTAGGGGCACTGTTATCAGTAGCCCCTCCCTCCAGGTCCGGAGGGACACCCTGAACCTGGTCTTCCAGCCCAGGGTCTGTACCCTCAGACTGGATCACTGCCTGGCAAACCAGGACTTCCTGGGAGGCACACCTACCCCCCACCAGGTCAGAGTTTAACCTCTGCACCTGACCGTTCAATTCAGAGTCACCACCCTGAAGTTGAACAATTGCCTGGCACGCCAGGACTTCCTGGAGGGCACACTGACCCTCCACCAGGTCAGAGTTTAACCTCTGAACTGGGCCATTCAACTCAGAGTCACCACCCTGAAGTTGAACAATTGCCTGGCGCACCAGGACTTTCTGGGAGGCACACCTACCTCCCACCAGGTCAGAGTTTAACCTCTGAGCCTGGTTCCCCAACCCAGGGTCACCACCCTGAGGTTGGGCAATTGCCTGGCACGCCAGGACTTTCTGGGGGGCACACCTACCCCCCACCAGGTCAGAGTTTAACCTCTGAACCTGGTCATCCAACCCAGAGTCAACACCCTGAGGTTGGACAATTGCCTGGCACAGCAGGACTTCTTGCAAGGCACACCTACCTCCCACCAGGTCAGAGTATAACCTCTGAACCTGGGTATCCAACCCAGAGTCACCACCCTGAGGTTGGCCAACTGCCTGGCACACCAGGACTTTCGGGGAGGCACGCCTACCTCCCACCAGGTCAGAGGTTAACCTCTGAACCTGGTTCTCCAACCCAGGGTCACCACCCTGAGGTTGAACAATTGCCTGGCACGCCAGGACTTTATGGGGGGCACACCTACCCCCCACCAGGTCAGAGTTTAACCTCTGAACCTGGTTATCCAATCCAGAGTCAGCACTCTGAGGTTGGACCACTGCCTGGTACACCAGGACTTTCTGGGGGGCACACCTACCCCCCAACAGGTCAGAGTTTATCCCCTGAACCTGGTTAGCCAACCCAGAGTCACCACCCTGAAGTTGAACCATTGCCTGGCAGGCCAGGACTTCCAGGGAGGCACACCTACCTCCCACCAGGTCAGAGTTTAACCTCTGAGCCTGGTTCCCCAACCCAGGGTCACCACCCTGAGGTTGGGCAATTGCCTGGCACGCCAGGACTTTCTGGGGGGCACACCTACCCCCCACCAGGTCAGAGTTTAACCTCTGAACCTGGTCATCCAACCCAGAGTCAACACCCTGAGGTTGGACAATTGCCTGGCACAGCAGGACTTCTTGGGAGGCACATCTACCTCCCACCAGGTCAGAGTTTAACCTCTGAACCTGGGTATCCAACCCAGAGTCACCACCCTGAGGTTGAATCTTTGCCTGGCATGCCAGGACTTCCTGGGGGGCACTCTCACCCCCCACAAGGGACATACCGTCCCCAAGGGTCACACAAGAGTCTGGTTGGCGCAGGTCTCCCGACCTCTGCCCATCCGACAGAGTCTGGGTTTCCCCCAAACCAGAAACGGTTTCACCTGGGTCATTCCTGGGGGGCTCTGCTCTCAGAGCTGTCCCCTGACTCTCAAGGTCCTCCACTGGGGTCTGCAACCCCCTCTCAACCCTATGTCTGGACTTCTGCACCCCCTCACTAGGAGGGGTACTGCCAGACACCAGAACTGTTGGGATGCTGGCTACAGTCACCCCCCCCAAGTTCTTCTGACACTGCGGGGCTTCCCTCAAAAGATGGCCCTACGGTACAGGCTAGGCTTCCCTCCTGGTGTTCCCTCATGGAACCCTCTAGGACCTGGGACCTACCTGGGACACTACAATCCTTTCCCACCTCACTCGGTTGGGAACCACCTAGACCACTCCCTTCAGGAGCACCCCCAAATGCCTCTTCAGACTCTCTGGTACTCACCCAGAAGTCTGCCTCCATTGTAAGTTCCCTGGGGTCAGAGAACTCACACTCCACCTGGTGTTGGCGTAGCTCTGGAAAATAAGGACCAGACATATGCTCTCCAGCAATTACATCATTCTGCCCTTCACATGTATTAACCACAGTACCCTTCACCCAACCACCCAGTAACTCAACCTTGGAAAAGCACTCTACTTCACCCTCCTGAGACTGGTGAGACAGTATCTGTCTGTTCCTGACACTCAACCCATACTCTTCTGGGATGTCTCTACACTCTATATCCAGGACGTCCACCAGGGGGGAACCCTTTTCTCTGTCACTCTCTGCTAGAGTCAGTAAAGTGTCCCTCCCCCCAGTAGGAATATGACTCCCTGTGCCAGTTCCCCAATCCTTCTCAGGGATCCTGTGCATAACGGGAACTACCTCATACCCTTGAACTGCCTGGGGTGTGTCAACTCCCTTCTTCAAGTTGGGCACCACATCTCTGGGCTTGTGCCCTTGTTCAGCAGTACTAGATGCAAGATTTTTGCTGCCACCATCTGAACTGGACTCAGCCCTTCCGGCCTCCAGTTTCAGCTCTTTACAGCTCAGCTCTTGAGCTGCAATCTTTTCTTCTTCCAGGGCTAAAAGTCTTTTTGCCTCAACCTCTGCAAGATACTCCTCTAATTGTTGCTCCTGTCGCCTTTGACTTCGGAGCCATTCATCTATTTCTGGGTCACTGTCCAACTCTGAGTAGTATTCCTCCTCATCTGAGTAGTCTTCCTCCTCATCTGAGGGGTACTTAGTCATTTGGTTTCTTGCTGCCTCTCTCTCTGCCCATCTTTCCTCCCCCCAGACTATGTAGTGATGGAGCATCTCCGCTTTAGTAGATCTCCTTGCTACAGGAAGGCCCCATTGTCTGCAAAGCTTCCTTAGGTCAGCCTTAGTGAGGTGGTCAGTACGAACAAAGAATGAGTAGGTAAGCAATCCCATTCTGATAAGATCTTACTAGCAAAAACCAAAATCCAAAGTCCAAAATATCAATAGTATATCCAGGAGGACATCAGAGAACCAAAAGCCAAAAAGATGAAAAATCAAGTTGACCTTCAACTGTGGGTAGGTAGAGAAATACTTAGCTACTGTATGTCACTGCACAAACACCAGTCCTATCCTCACCGCTGATCACCAATGTTAGAAATGGGGTTTTTGGTTGGCAGTCAGGTTGCCCTCTGTCCAAGCAAGAACCCTCACTCTAGTCAGGGTAAGTCACACACAATCCAAAATCAGCCTGTGCTCACCCTCCGGTAGCTTGGCACGAGCAGTCAGGCTTAACTTAGAAGGCAATGTGTAAAGCATTTGTGCAATAAATCATACAACACCATAGCATAACACCACAAAAATACACCACACAGTATTTAGAAAAATATATAATATTTATCTGGGTATCTTCAGGTCAAAATGATCAAAGTTGCAATACGAATTTGTAAAGATATCACTGAAAAGTGATAGAAAGTGTTTTAAGTCTTTAGAATATAAACAAAGTCTCTTTCAAGCACAAAGTACCTGGTTTCTGGTGGAAAATCTCCTCAGAGGGCCACAGGAGAAGAGGTGCGTGGAAAACTGGTGTGTGCGTCGATTTCTCCTCAGCACACACGGACTTGCGTCGTTATTTTCCACGCGGGGAAGTCGGCGTCGTTTTCCGGCGCGTGGACAGTCTCTTTCTGTGGATCGCGGGGATTACCAGATGTCCCGGGTCTGTGCGTGGATTTTCCTGCTTGTTCTCCGGCTGCGCGTCGGTCTGCGGGGCTGCGCGTCGAAATTACGATCTCACGGCAGGCGTCGCGTCGATTTCTCCTCTAGACTTCGATCGGCGGGGCTGCGCGTTGAAATTACGATCTCACGGCAGGCGTCGCGTCGATTTCTCCTCTAGAGGTCGGGCGGCGTTGTCCTTGCGAGGCCGTGCGTCGGATCTTCGATCGTCCCCAGAGCGTCGCGTTGATCAGCGTCGGAGTGCAGCGTTTTTCTCGCCGCGAAACAAGCTGTGAGTCGAAATTTTCGGCGCACGGAGCGTCCAAGTAAAAGAGAGAAGTCTTTTTGGCCCTGAGACTTCAATGAACAGGAGGCAAGCTCTATTCAAGCCCTTGGAGAGCACTTTCACAGCCAGACAAGAGTTCAGCAAGGCAGCAGGGCAACAGCAAGGCAGCAGTCCTTTGTAGAAAGCAGACAGGTGAGTCCTTTGAGCAGCCAGGCAGTTCTTCTTGGCAGGATGTAGTTTCTGGTTCAGGTTTCTTCTCCAGCAAGTGTCCGATGAGGTAGGGCAGAGGCCCTGTTTTATACTAAGTTGTGCCTTTGAAGTGGGGGTGACTTCAAAGAGTCTCTAAGAAATGCACCAAGCCCCCTTTCAGTTCAATCCTGTCTGCCAGAGTCCCAGTAGGGGGTGTGGCAGTCCTTTGTGTGAGGGCAGGCCCTCCACCCTCCCAGCCCAGGAAGACCCATTCAAAATGCAGATGTATGCAAGTGAGGCTGAGTACCCTGTGTTTGGGGTGTGTCTGAGTGAATGCACAAGGAGCTGCCAACTAAACCTAGCCAGACGTGGATTGAAGGGCACAACAAGATTTTAGTGCAAAGAAATGCTCACTTTCTAAAAGTGGCATTTCTAGAATAGTAATATTAAATCCGACTTCACCAGTCAGCAGGATTTTGTATTACCATTCTGGCCATACTAAATATGACCTTCCTGCTCCTTTCAGATCAGCAGCTGCCACTTCAACAGTGTATGAGGGCAGCCCCAATGTTAGCCTATGAAAGGAGCAGGCCTCACAGTAGTGTAAAAACGAATTTAGGAGTTTTACACTACCAGGACATATAACTACACAGGTACATGTCCTGCCTTTTACCTACACAGCACCCTGCTCTAGGGGTTACCTAGGGCACACATTAGGGATGACTTATATGTAGTAAAAGGGGAGTTCTAGGCTTGGCAAGTACTTTTAAATGCCAAGTCGAAGTGGCAGTGAAACTGCACACACAGGCCTTGCAATGGCAGGCCTGAGACAGGGTTAAGGGGCTACTGAGGTGGGTGGCACAACCAGTGCTGCAGGCCCACTAGTAGCATTTAATCTACCTGCCCTAGGCACATGTAGTGCACTCTGCCAGGGACTTACAAGTAAATTAAATAGTCAATCATGGATAAACCAATCAGTAGTACAATTTACACAGAGAGCATATGCACTTTAGCACCGGTTAGCAGTGGTAAAGTGCCCAGAGGTCAAAAGCCAACAACAACAGGTCAGAAAAAAATAGGAGGAAGGAGGCAAAAAGTTTGCGGATGTCCCTGTCAAAAAGCCAGGTCCAACAGGTATCATTCGGCATATGTGATAAAGTCTGGATCAAGATAATGCTAAGCAAAGCTGTGTGCAATAAATGCATGCCTTTGCCTACCCTAGTGCTATTGTTGCATATTTTTATGCTGTGACTTGAAACCTCAACTGTAGAGTTGGAGCTCCATTCAATGGGGTTTCACCTCCTGCACATGAGCCTTACTCAGTGCAAGAATGCACATTGCCAAATAAACACTTGTGCATGCAGCACAGAAATGGGTTGTGCTTATTGTTTTACTAGCTACCCAATGGCAAACACTCCAAGAGGAGGACCTCAATCCTTGCACAATAAACAGTGTGAGTTGTTTTATGTGTCTATGTAAGAATTTTTGTAAGCACTTAGTAAAGAAAAGGCAGAATATTTCAGGCATGGGACATGTACATTTGGGGGCGATCGTCAGCTTTCATTCACAACACCACTTTACTTGCAAGGATGAAATCACCTCAGGCAGAGACAGATACATTTCAAGGATAACCTTGATTTTTTTCTTGGCTTCTCACCTGAGATTGCACAGGGATGCCATAGTGTGCCACATATCATGAGAACATGTCTGGTATGTACCCTGCCCACATCCAAATAACGTTTCAATGTTTTGTTAGAGTTCATGATTTAACCAGAGTATATTGTGATTTGAAACTTTAAGAAATCAGTAACAAAATGCAGTATTATGACTACAATGATTCACCTGTGAACCCTGTGCATTACCTAATCGGCCTTTTTAAGTTCTGTGAAAGATATTACAAATTATATGGCAGATATCCAAATCTAAGTTTCAGCTTGTAACAGTAAACATTGTATACTGAATTTCAGAAATAGATCATAAAGAACTTAAGTTAGTTGACATTCCTGACTAATTTTGCAAGCAATCATTACTAAGGGCCTTTTTAGAACTTGAAGTACACGATGCATGTCAAAACGTGGAGGATAGCTCGTTGTTTATATTAAAGTTGTCATAGTAAATAATGTACTTGTAATGCGCGATATGTAATATCTGCCATGTTTGTGATTGAGTATCCTACCTGCCAAACACTAAAAAAGTCCTTAAGTATTCACGCAAATACATGTTCTTTCACAATTGTGCTAAATGACACAAAACCATTCATCAGACAGTAAAGAAAGCAATTTTATCACCATATGATGAGCAAAGCAGCAAACATTTGGATTCCATAGCTACCTCTCACAGGCCTCCTGCCTCATTCCTGAGTCCCGTCTGCCCTGTCGCTCCACTCTAATGAGTAATTCCATTTAATAATGATGATCCTGCTATTCTCAGTAATAAAGTGTCTCTTGGACTGTACATGGAGTCCATTTATAGCGGCCTAATTTGGAGTTGCATGTGTTTAATCCAGTGTCACTTAAGCCTGATGTCTGAATTTGTGAAAAATTAAAATGCTAATAACCTACCATCCACTGAGTGTCAAACTTATTTTATAACTTTGTATTTTACAAGTGTATACTTAAATGTACACTAATTGTCTTCATGTAACTGGGCAAAAATTGAAAAGACTTTACAAACTGATAATAGAACTTAAAAGAAATTAAGTGTGACATATACTGGGAGGTCGCCAGTAGGTAGTTTTAGTTAGGACCATGTTTCCATAACAAAAGCACTTTTTGACTTGCCTATATCTTTGGCGTCGTCTGACGAAACTTAATTTAATTTTTTTTTTTTAAGTGTGCTGGCAATTCTTGTTGCGCATGGAAGGTTTCAGGCTCATCCGTCAAGCGGGGGCCAAGAAAAAGGGTTGGGGGGGCAAAATCATGCTTTCCCATGTTAATTCCCTTATGAGTTTTGAACATGACTACAGCCTCGGAATTACACCAAATTTGGCAGAAAGGTACCTTTCGGTACGCAGATTATGCTTTCAGGTAATTGGTGTAAATCTGTTCAGTAGTTTTTGAGATATTAAAGGGACAATAAATGTGGGCCTCAAATCCTTCCCGATTACTTTATGAATTAAAAGAACTCATTCGGAAAGCTGCAGAGCTCTGATTGACTGCCAACACTTTAAACCAGGAAGTGTTGGCAGCCATCTTGCACTTGGCTTCAGCCGAGTGCCCAGAAAAAAAGTGAAAAAAGAAAACTCTGACCCAGAAGGGTCCTATCAGATCGAAAATGCACTTTAAAAAAATGCTATAAATTTGTGATGATGGCAAAAATTCCCGACAAAATTTACAAATAAAACAAGTGTGGGCTCCCATGCTTGCTTTTAATGAAGCCCCCAGGCGGGCCAGGGCCTGGGGGCATTTAGAAAATAAGGAGGGGGCACATGGGGCCCGCATCTTGGGCTTGCTGGAGACCCAGGGTCTGCCACCTCCCCTGGGTGATTATTACATTGAATGGGGGGCAGTATGGTTCCCCGCAGCCCTGGGGCTCACCACCTTCCCAGGGCTTTAATGAAAATTAATGCTGGAGTGCGTGTGCCCCCGCCATCCTGAGGACGGCCACCTTCCTCAGGAATTTAAAAAAATGAATGTGCGGGCAATGGCCTCCTTGCATCCCCAGGGACTGCCACCTCCCTGGTGCTTTAATCATAAATAAGGGGAGTCATGCGGCCCCCTCACAGCTCCAGGAACTGCCACCTCCTTGGAGCTTTCATCGTGATTAAGGGGGGGTGCGCCCCCCACAGCCCTGACGAATGCCACCTCCCTGGGGCTGAATTTAAAATAGGAAGGAGATCCGTCACAGACCCCCAGGGACCAGCACTTCACCTGGGCTAGTTCACACGTGGCCCCCCCACGAGGAACCAACGATTGCCCTGTGGGCTGCCACTCCTGAGGCCAGCTCCCACTATGTTCCAGAGTGCCCACCCCTGGGACACAGCTGGTTGCTTTTGCTTCATGGGAGCTTGCAATTCCAACCAAGCAAGAGCAAACAAACTATGCTTTCTGCAAGCAGGAGCTGTCAAACAGCTCTCACTTGCAGAAAGCGGAGATTTCATCTGTTTTCCTACACGCAAATATGCATACAGGGAATTAGATAAAAACACTGTTCCCGCAAGCAGGGAGCTGCTATTTAACGCAGCTCCGTGCTTGTGGGACCAATGCTGGCTCCCCCATGACACGAGGAGCTGGCTAGGCCCGCGGGGCAGTTGAGGCTCCGACCGACTGACTTCTTACTCTCTCTATCTCTCTCACTCCTCCATCCCATACTGGGATCAAAGTGAGAGAGAGTGAAGTTGTTATTGTAATAGTCACTCCATGCAATGACATTAAAGCCTCAAATTAGCAAGATGTTTGGCACAAATGTTATACTTACCTTTTAATGGACAGCAGACAAGGGTCACTTTTATCCTCATGGTAAAGCTCTTGGACTGTCAGTAGGGTGAAGGCTCAAATCCTAGTCATGACAGTCTGATATTTATTTTCTAGTGTTTTGACTGTTAAACATTCCTAGTGATGAAACATTGAAGCACAGGTTGTATTTACTTGACATAACTATAACTATAAAAAGTGAATATCTATGGAGTTGTACTTTTAAAATGTGAGCCTAACTATGAAGTCCCTGTAAGTTTTGGTTTTGAAAGTGAATATATATACTGCACTCTTTACAGCTACATATTTATGCTATGTAAAACAAGTTGGGAAGCTTATATTGCAAACATGCAGTTGGAGAGTAGCCCCGTTTCACAGGCAGTTGATGTTATTTCACATATATATTGTAATACATATTTCATCCAATAGGAAAATTGTAGATTCCTAGTATCAACATGAGTTGCCTATAGCTCTATTCATAACATTGCATAATTATAATGACAGCCACATTACGTTCTGCAGAGCTTTACGATTGCCCATTGTAAAAGAATCCGAACATCCAGTGTCCCCACAGCTTCCGCAATCTCTTTCACTTTCACTGATAGAATGGGTTTCATGTTTAGCAAAGCAACGCATACTTTTGCTAAAATTCTGCTTATCTCTTTACATACTGGTTTCTCTTCTTTTCACTAGACACAACTAAAAAGTGTGGTCCAGTGTTTAACGTATTGTTTTCAATAGAGATGTCTTCTTTTGAATAAGTGTTCCAATAGATATAGATATATATATGCCTTCACTCTGCCTTCACCCTCATAGCTTATGATTTCACCAGAGCCCCTTGAACACAATGTAGGACAATATTGCACAGTGACCTGTTCTATATTGTCATTACCTAGCACATAACATGACTGCTATCTCAAATTCACTGGCCTCACTCTTCACACCTCATATGATATGCTGAAATCTTACTGAATGATCCAAGTGAGTGACACATTTTGTGAAGTTTTGTCAAAAGGTTCCAAAGCGTCGAGTGCGAAAGTGCATTTTCAACAGAAAGTACATTTAACCTAAAGCATTACTGACTCTATTGCTAAATATGAGTTATTGGATGAATCGCCTGACACTTTACTGATACTTTACCTTCGTGGTACTGCAATCGCACCTCAAAACAGCGCTACGGCTGTTTTCTCTTTTTAATCCACCGGGCACTTTAACAAATGGAGAACAGGAGAAGTGCTCTCACTCACTCAATCTCGTACGACCACGGTACTGTCAGGGGGTGTGGGTTTATGTGCTTTTTTGTAAATCTCTCGTGGCACATAATAGCATCGCTTAGTATGAAGAGCATATATGGGCACACGTTGGAAGTGATGAGCTTACAGGGCTTATTCATTCACCTGGCACTGACTGGTATATGGAGCATGTCTGAGCAAAATGCATGTTCTCATTGACAGGGGCAAACATGAGAGCGGATTGGCATTAATTAACATGTGGGAGTAGGTGGGGGTTTGCATGGATAGGCCTGTGAAGCACAAATGTACACACTGTGAAAATGACTGCTGGATGGGGATTCCTGGGCATATGCCAATGACTATTATTTGAAGCAAATATGAGCACAGGGCATTGACTGGCATGCGATGTGGTATATATTAGAACATTTGGCATTTAATTTGGAATGGAGGAAATGCGCACATGACATTGACTGGAATATGATAGGACATTTATGGACAAACACTACTGGCTTATAGACGCAGGGCTCTTTTGAATTTAGCATTGACTGGCGCGTGATATACAGGCCCATATTTATACTTTTTGACGCTAAACTGCGCTAACGCAGTTTAGCGTCAAAAAGTTTTGCGCCGGCTAACGCCATTCTGAAGCGCCATGCGGGCGCCGTATTTATTGAATGGCGTTAGCCGGCGCAAGCAGACCGGCGCTGCCTGGTGTGCGCGAGAAAAACCACGTACACCAGGCAGCGCCGGCGTAGGGGGAAAATGGCGCATGGGCGTCTTAAAATGGGGCAAGTCAGGTTACGTTGAAAAAATCATCGTAACCCGACTTGCGCCATTTATTTTCGACGCCCATCCCCCATCAACATGACTCCTATCATTGTAAAGATAGGAGTCATGCCCCCTTGCCCAATGGCCATGCCCAGGGGACTTCTGTCCCCTGGGCATGGTCATTGGGCATAGTGGCATGTAGGGGGGCACAAATCAGGCCCCCCTATGCCACAAAAAAAAAAAAAACAATACTTACCTGAACTTACCTTAATGTCCATGGGATGGGTCCCTCCGTCCTTGGGTGTCCTCCTGGGGTGGGCAAGGGTGGCAGGGGGGGTCCCTGGGGGCAGGGGAGGGCACTCTGGGCTCATTTTGAGCCCACTTGTCCCTTAACGCCATCCCTGACCCAGGCGTTAAAAAGCGGCGCAAAAGCGCCGTTTTTGGCCACGCCCACTCCCGGGCGTCATTTTTGCCCGGGAGTATAAATACCACGTAAAGGCCTGGGAGTCATTTTTTAAGACGGGAACGCCTCCCTTGCATATCATTAACGCAAGGAAGGGGTTCACGCTAAAAAATGACGCACACTCCGGGCACTTTGGCGCCCGAAGCGTCTAACGCCAGAGTATAAATATGGCGTTAGTTGGCGTTAGTTTAGCGTCGAATTTGCGTCGAAAAAAACGACGCAAATTCGGCGCAACCAGAGTATAAATACGGCCCACAATACCTGAGATCTTTACATTCATTTACATGCAAACAAACAGAATCACTACAAGATTTGCACTAGTTTAACAGCATAGCCATTCATAGTGAAGGCAGATCTTGAGGTTAAGATAGTTAACCTAGAACATACCTTTACGTATCAAACCTCATAAAAGGGCAATAAATTTACTATCGTAATCATTAAAACAAAGTATAACAGTGAAAATACAGTTTGTATATCAATGACCTGGGATCACATCGAAAATGTTTCGAGAAAACATATCAGTGGTTTTGTTGTTTAAGGAAAGTAACACCTTTTAAAATAATGGAAGCACAATGCCACTTTTTAAAGCCGAGTCAGCCAGTCAAATTAGCTGATTCAATTTTCATGTCTGTATTGGCTTAAACAGTTTGATGATTTTGCTATGGCTGCATCCTTTTAAATAGTGTTTTATCCACATGATGTCACACGACTGTGATAAGCAGGACTTAAAACCTGCCATCTTATTAATGGCAGATATTACTGATTTTGTAATTTGGCATATAAAAAAATCCTTCAAACCACAACAACTGACAAACTTTCAAGATAAAATCTATATTTCGGGGTTTTTAAAACACACAATTGAAATCTTTCTGCTCTTTCCAGTAGAGCATTCAAAAATATATGGCTTGTGGATTGTTCTAGCCACTGCCAGGGGTGTTTCTTCTGCAGGAAGATAATGGAAACCATCTCGTGTATCTTTTTCTCTGAGATGTCACCAGGTTTTATTTGTTTGATGCCAGTTGCTCCAGTGGCCACACAGCCACGCAGATGAATTGCTGCTCAGCCTGGCCATTGTTATAAAACTAGTTTGATGCTTTTACTGCTATTTGTCCCCCATTGTGCAGTGCAGCGACCTGCTTTGCTAAGTTATGTTGCGAGAAAGGGTGATAGCAGGATGGGTCCATATCTCCTAACATATGGCTCTGCTGCTCTCCTCCCTAGTTCTGATATACTCGCGGCTGTTAGCACCACACATATTCATTTGCACGGTATCAAAAATGTGTGAAGGTGATGCCAGGCATATGTTTTGTCAGTGGCGGCCAGCAGCTTTAGGAGGGAGGGGTGCGGGTGCGAAGCACACACACTCATTCTTTCACACACAGACACGCATGCACGCACATCCATTAACAACACTCATACCATTCAAACATGCACACACGCACCAAACATCCATTTTAAAACATCAAACGCACACTTATTCTTTCGCACACGCACGCACATCCATTAACACTCATAACATTCAAATATGCACGCATGCTTCAAACATTCATTTTAAAAGATCACACACACTCATTCTTTCACACGCACGCATGCACATCTATTAACAACACTCATAACACTCAAACATGCACACGCACACCAAACATTCAATTTAAAACATCACACACACACTTACCTTCAGCCTCCAGGTCCCAGGAGGGTTGAGGGAAGGCAGCAGTCCCAGCCTCGTCACAGAGTGGGATGGGGTCAGTGAGACTGCTGACCCCACCCCACTCTGTGACAAAGTGTCACTGATTGACACTTGCCCTGGGCGCTTCATGGCTTAAACCTGTAGCACCCAGGTCGAAGTCAATGGGTGACGCTTTCCTCGTCACCCAGGGGAGGGCCTCGAGGATTCTTTGCTGAGCAGATGAGGTTATGCCCATAAGAGCTGTGACCTCCTCAGCCCAGCAAAGTTCAGCTCAGGCAGTCAGGAGTCTGCGCAAATCGTGCTGTCTGAGCTGAAAATGAAGAGTGTCTGTCAGGCTGGCCTTTGTTCAGCCTGACAGACACTCTTCATGAGGGGCAAAAGGTAGGGGGAGCGTGGCCCCTCTGCCCTAAAGGACGGGCCGCCACTGGGTTTTCTACACCTAAGGTACCCTTCCAGTAAATACAAAATACTATGATCCAACACAGTTTAACTCTTTTCCCACTTTGTATTTGTGCTGACAGGGTAGCACGTATGGAAAGTTGGAAAGGTTTGGAGAATGACAAATTTCCTAGCTAACAAGAAGGAAAGTTTACATTCTATTAAGTACATAGAGACGAGGATTATGCATAACTTTCTTCACTCTATTAATACAGTAGATTCAAAGAACAATGAAAAAATAAAGACTAAGGCCCTCATTATGAACATGGCGGTAAACACCGTCGACCACCGTGACGCCGGCGAACAGAAGACCGCCATTGGCAGTGAACAGAAACCTGACATATAATGATGCAAAAATCAGACACTGACAAAAATCTCCCTGCCACCAGTCACCACCAGGACCATGTTGGCGAAAATGCTGGACCTCCCACCCCGCCACCGCCGAGCACACAAACACCCCGCCCTCCAAATAATGAAGCACAAATCAACGCAGCGATCAGGGGAAGCTGAATGACCATTGGCGGTACAGACCGCCATGGGCGGCAAGTGGACCCAACAGTAAGATATACATACATTGGGAAACCCACACACCTGACACACATCCACAACACTACAAAACACTCACTGACACACCCCACAATCCTTTGCATAGCCAAGAGGAGAAGCCAGACGGACAACATTACAGGCAGACACTGAACGCCACATCACAGGACTCACACACCCAACCACACAAGAGCACCCTCAGCTAGATCCAGACAAGACACCATTCACAACACACACCATGGCACCCCCCAAACACCCACACTTCACAGAAAAGGAGCTAGGGACCATGGTGGACGAGATACTGAAGGTCGAGCCACAATTATTCAGGGCACAGGTCCTGCACACACCCATCGCCAGGAAGATGGAGCTATGGCAGACAATAGTCAACAAGGTCAATGCAGTGGGACACCATCCACGCACCAAGGATGACATCCGCAAGAGATGTAATGACCTGCGTTGGAAGGTCAGGTCCATGGCATTGAGGCACCACATTACAGTCCAGAAGAATGGGGGAAGACCTCCACCAACACCACCTGACTACACTGACTGAGAGGGAAAGGTACTGGCCATCCTGCACCCTGAAGGACTCACTGGACTCACTGGAGGAATGGACTCGGTTAAGTCATCTACATTTACCCCATATCCATCACACCTGTAATGCATGCACCACCCCACCCCTCCAACATCCACCAGGACCGCTACCTCACTAAGTCCACAATCACTACATCCATTACCCCTGCATGCCCACAAACCCACTAACAGGCCCACATCCCTCTCACTGTGCCCAGCCACTTACCCCTGCAAGGAATCAAAATGGCCTACAGCACCCACAATGCACCTCCACATCCAAAGCAAAATACAATGCAAACCTCACAAAATCACCCTGCATGGCCCCAAAGTGTTAAAATCTACACAAAACTGCCCAGTTCTGAGCACCCCATCCGAACATGCAATTGTAATAGACATGTCCATTCCCCCCAACAGACACCACCAGCCATGCCACCCTGATGGACAGGACAAGGGGTGGCAGTGCCCCCCAGGGAGACAGAGGCACCTCCCAGGACACTTGGGATGGAACCCTGGACACTGACGTTCACCTTGGCTCCGCACGCAGTACTGGACTGTCATCATCCAGCAGCCCCACACAGGACACCACTGACACCCCTAGCCAACAACACCCTGTGTATCCAGGCCACAGACTGGTGTGACACATGGACAGAGGCCACAGTCACCCCCTACCAACAGGCAGGAAGACGATGGCCCTAGTACAAGTGGTACCGGCAGACCTGTGTAGGGGACACAGGCACAGGGTGCTAGGCCCAGTGGTAGGGCATCAGTGGCCCAGGAGGGAGGCCACAGGATTGATACTGTAGCCCAGGACGTGATCTCTAAAGTCCTGGGAGCATATAACCATACCCAGGACATATTGGCCCAGATAATATCCACCCTGGAGCAGAGTCAAAGGTTGCAGCTACCCCACCAACAAGAGGCCATGGAGCAGTGGAAACTGCACAATGCCACAATGGCCACCATAGTAGGTGTGCTGCTGCACCTTGTCCTAACACAGCCTGAGGCCCACACAGACCAGGAATCCCTTACTACAGGCCAAGCTACAGACCGGACAACCACAGCATCAGCAGCAACTGGATATGTTCCGCCCTCTGAGGATACATAGGAGACATGCATCTCAATCCGTACAGGCCAACACCAGGCACCCAAATGGTCCCTCAGGCCCAGATATGGCACTGGAACACCTGCCAAGACCAAGGCCCCCTCGAAGAAGTGACTCTCGCAAGAATTGTCCTCCAAGTGTCCCACTGAATCAAAGACCAAACCGTGTGAAAACAACAACAAACACTTGTAAACATAGATGGACATACCACTACTGCCAAAAAATGCTGCAACCATGTTGCCATATTGTACAACCAGCAGTAGCCCACTCCCATCACTGTAATCTGCACGATGTAATCCCTGCACCAAATAAAACACCAGTTCACCTATTACAATGTCCCCTGTCATTATGTTTTAACGAAGTGGAGTATGGATGCAACTGTATTATAATTCATTTATTATTATCTGAGTAGCAGGAAATGCACCACACACATAACATGTTGTTGTGCCTACAGATGTGTTGAACTATTATACCATAATGTTACCCATCCTATGCAGACCTGGTCACAGTGGCAATGACTATTGACCCAACACCCACCCTAGATGAAAAGGCACACTGACAGTATGCAGCACATACAGCAATCCCATTGATTAGTCCCACAAAGTTACTGGAAGTAGAGTTGTATCAGTTGGGTCCTAGAAAGCACATCTTCCCCCTCCTCATCATCACCATCACTCTCATCCCCTCTCTGAGGAAGCAGGTCTGGATATACAGCACCCTCCTCCTCCAAGAAGGGGATAGAAATCCTCACAGCCTCGTTGTGCAGCATGCAGCAGGCCACCACTATTCTACACACCTTTTCAGGCCCATAGGCCAGGGAACCACCAGAGATATGTAGGCAACAAAATCTAGCCTTCAGGAGACCTATTGTGCGCTCTATCACCCTCCTAGTCCATCCATGGGCCCCATTGTAATTCCTCTCTGCAACTGTTCCAGGATTCCTCACTGGTGCCTAGAGCCAACGCATGTTGGGGTGTCCAGAATCACCTAAAAAAGGGGGCAAAACAGGACTGTCAATGACAACCCTCAGTGGCAGACAGCCTGGCTGTTTGCAATGTGGCAATAAGTCTCAGAAACACCTACCTATGATCCATCCCCTGTCCCCTTGTAGGTGTTCCATCTTGTGTGGCATACTACTGTTCTGTAGCACAAAGGAATCATGGACTGATCCAGGGAACATGGCATTCACATATGAGCTGTATTTGTCTGCAGTACACACCAATTGAATGTTCAAGGAATGAAAGTTCTTCCTGTTTCTGTATACCTGACCCTTAGAGGGATGATAGCTATGTGGGTGCCATCGATGGCACCTATCACATTGGGTATGTTGGTAAAGGCATAGAAGTCTGACTTGATGGCAGGGAGGTCAGCACTTTGGGGAAACCTGACAGATGACTGCAGGCGTCGTACAAATGCATTCAGGAATCTGGACAGTATCATGCTAAACATTGGCTGTGAAAAACCTGCACCAATGCCCACTGTCACTTGAAATGAACCCGTGGCCAAGAAATGGAGTGCAGAGAGCAGCTGTACTTCAGTAGGGATGGCATGCTGATTCCGATTAGCCGTTCTCAGTGCTGGATCCAGTAATGCACAAAGTTCATGAATATTAGCACAAGTGAGTCTGTAATTGATAATGATGTGAAGCTCCACAATTGTCCGCAAATCAACAAGTGGGCTATACATCGATGGGGACATCCCTCACCACAAGGGTCTGTACCTAGGAGGAGTTGAAAACACGTGTGAGGAACACACATACATCTGCACACATTGTTTCTCATTCAGCACTGCTGGCATGATTTGTCAACGACACAAATGCTTAGTATGTGTGACATTACAGCAACATGACCGCAATGATATAGCAGGACTGTTCAGGTTAGGTAATGTATATTGCTTCATGCCTATGGGTGTTTAGGGGACATGTTCTGATAAGGGTTTTACAACTGCATAGGGAAGGCCAAAATGTCTGCCCCCTGTAATCCAGAAGTGTTGTGGTGGAAGTGACTTCATACCGCTAGCAGTTGACGTAATAGCATAAGGCGGTGTTTACTGCCATGCACAAATTCATTGGCTAACATAGCTGTCAATGGGCATTCTTAGCGAATCATCATCGCTGCCGCCAATGACGGTGCACGCCGCCGCCGTGCGTACGCGAACTCGTCAGTGCAACTTCACTTGACTCCCGGATCTTGTGCATGCAGGTACTCCACTGAGTGTACTGCTGTGTCCTGCCTCTGGTCATGGAAATGCCACGGATTGCAGGGGAAAGGGCCCCAGCCTTATACAATGAGGTATTGGAGAAGTGTCAACACCAGGACAGTGCGCGCTTTACGGGCGTCTAGAATGCAAAAACCCAACACTCTCCATAGAATGTAATTTATGCAATATGATGATATTTTAATGTATAAACTTATGCATTGCAGAATTCAATCCAGAAGAGTCATTCTTAAGGTGTTTATAAATACTGTTCATTTGCAATGTGTTGCTGCAGGCTTTCAGAGTGAATCAGGGTGTGGTCCCTTTCCAGGACCTTCTAGAAGCTTTCCCTGCAGCATGCCTGGGTGTGGTGGTGGGCTGGTCCAAGACTCTATAAAAGGGAGCCAGCCCAGCTCCACGTGCTCACTATTCAGAGGTCCCGGTTCAGAGCAGCAGGAACTTCCTGAGCTCCTGTTCCGGTGGCCTACCTGGACCTCCCAGGCCTCTGTGCTTCATTCTGCAGTGGTGATTCTTAGTCAGGGTGGTAAGGCGGAAGTTGGGCTGGGCCCCCGACTCCGTATTCGTTGACGCTCTAATTCTTGGGCCTAATTTCGGATGCTAATAACATTTTGCTCCTGCAAGTGTAACTGTGTATTTAAAACTTTTCATGGCATTTGTATGCATCCATTTGAATCAGCAAGAAGCGATTTGTTCTTTGTGGTTAATTCATGATATTCATTACGCGTTACCATTTCCTGGCAGTGTCATGGTGGTGTTAGAATCGGCAAGACGCGCGATTCTTTCCTTGTGTATAAAAGATGTCAATTACTGTGCGCTACCATTCAAAGACATTTCCTTGGTATCATTTCGAGTTGACAAGTTGCGTGATTTATTCCTTGAATATATATTGTGTGATTTCATGGTGCACAATCCTTTATGGTGTTTAAGTACACATGTAAAAACCTGCAATGTGCACAATTTATTTTTCCCATGCTAAAGAAAGTACTTGAAGCTGAAAGTTCTATTTTAACTTTTTCTTGTCCCCTTCCCAGGTATTTGGTCATCAAAAATCCTAGTCAGTTCTAGAATTATTCTAGGGTTGTTTCATGTTTTCAGAAATGACAAAGCTTAGAGTTATAGCATGGTACTGATTTCATGAGATATAATTTTGATGTTGTGTTTTAACCTCTTGCTTCCTACAGGTCTCCTTCCCAGCTGTTCCCTTCCTAATCCCCTTTTACCCGCTTGGACTCTCTTAGACTCTGTGATAAATCTAATCAGAGTATTGGAGCTATCTAGTGGTGGAAGTGTTTGGAACGTGCACAGACCCCGAGGATCTAGTGACTCTGACAAGAAGCTCATGGACGGGGTCCTGCCCCTGTACCCCAAGCTCTATGGTCGGCCAGAGGTACAGGTGAGTAGGAGGATTGGGGGGCATGGATGTGTGTAATGGTGGTAGATGGCTGCATACATGTGTGCACATGTGTCAGAGTTACCAGATCCTCGGGGTCTGTGCACGTTCCCAACAAGTCCACTACTGAACAGCTCCAAGACTCTGATGGATAAACCAAAAAGAGTTCAAGAGGGGAATAGGGGACTAGGAAGGGAACAGCTGGGAAGGAGACCTGTAGTAAGAAAAAAGTTAGAACACACGATATGAAAATTATATCTCCTGAAATCAATACTAGACTATGATTCTAAGCCTAGTCACTCTGAAAACATGAACAATCTAAGAGTTAAGTTTAAAATGATTAAGTTTCAAGATGGCCGGATACCTGTATGGGAATCAAGATGAATTAAAGAAAACGTTCTTATTCAAGTACTTTCCTTTACATGAGAATCAGAAAAACATTCTGACTAAATTTTAAACCAGTCATATAAATCCTGTTTTGAGAATGTATACTAAGACCATACAATATTACATCTAGAAACTCTGGCCTTCCGTGTACTCTTAAAATGTTTTAACACAAATTGCGCATATTGCAGATATATATATATATATATATAGTAAATACCATAAAAGGTTTGTGCACCATGAATAACACGATATGGATTCAGGAAACAAATCACATAAATTGTCAACTCGAATATTACATAATAAATATCTTAGAATAGTGGCATACAATAAACAACATGAAATAAACTCGAGGAGAGAATCGTGCATGTTGCCGATTCGAGTGTCACCATGTAAAATACCAAGAAATGGTAACACGCAATGAATATCAAGGTCAAATCATCATTAATAGAATCACGCGTCTTGCCGATTCGTAAAACACGATGTAAATGTCAAGAAATAACAGCTCACAATAAATAACAAGATCAATGTACAATGAAACAAATCGCGCTTCTTTTGACGATTCTTAAGCCACCATGTAAATGTCAAGAAATTGCAGCGCGCAATGAACAACAAAGTTAAATCCTCATGAAACGAGTTGCGCGTCTTGTCAATTAGTAAAACATCATGTAAATGTCAAGAAATAGTAGCGTGCAATGGACAACAATGTTTTAAACACCATAAAACGAATCACACGTCTTGCCGATTCTTAAGCCACCATGCCAATGTCAAGAAATGGTAGCACGCAATGAATAACAAAGTCAAACCTTTATGAAACCAATCGCGCATCTTGCCTATTTGTAAACTACCATATAAATGTCAAGAAATGGTAGCGCACAAGTAATCTGTTACTCATTTAAGAATTAAACCTAGAATATGTAAATTTTCAATAACGGTGTTGGGACAGTCCAACCACCATCTTACCGCCTGGAACAATGATCACCAATGAAGGATGAAGGGCAGAAGACTGGAAAATTCAAATAGGCCGCAGGAACAGGAGCTCAGGAAGAAGCTGCTGCTCTGCACCGGGACCTCTGAATAGTGAGCACTGGCAGTTGGGCTGGCTCTCTTTTATAGAGTCTTGGCCCAGCCCAGAACCACGCCCAGGCATGTTGCAGGGAAAGTCTCTGGAAGGCCCTGGAAAGGGGCCACACCCTAACACACTCTGAAAACCTGCAGCAATACATTGCAAAGGAACAGTATTTGTAAGCATATTAAAAATAAGTTTTCAGGATTGAACTCTGCAATGCAAAAGGTTAAACCACAACATATAAGCACAATGCATAAATTACTTTGTTTTGAGAGTGTTGGGTTTTTGCATTTTTGTCGTCAATAGAGCGCGTACTGCTCTGGTGTTGACATGTGACACTGTTTAGTCCAGGGTTCCTGACATGCTGCATGTGTGTGTTCTGTTAGGCTGTTTGAAGTGTCCATCCCATAGTGAACGTATAGCCAGCTGTTTATCATTGGGCATTGTCTGACCTCAGTGTTACTTTTTCTGTGCGGCACTTATAGGTAAGCGCCCACCAGAAAAGGGGACTTTGGCATGCCATCGACAAGAAGGTAAGTACCCTAGGGGGTCTACAACCGGCAGAGCACCCACTGCAGGAAGAGGTGGGGGACCTGCGGTCTGGGCGAGGAAGATCTGGGAGGCCCAGCTGAGGAAGTCCTCCCAATGAGGAAGGGGTGCCCATCGGGCCCCGACCCGTCCTTATGCAACGCATCCTGGTGGTGGCGTACCCGGACCTGGATGGGCGCTTGAAGGCTGCACATCAGTCACAAGGGGGTGAGTACAAATACCATATTTTGGCTCCTTGAGGGATGTGTGTGTGTGTGCATTCATATTTATGCTGTCTAGTGGCAGGGACTCTGACTGATGTCCATCTATATAATGGCCCCTGTGGAGAGTAGAGGTATAAGGGTCAAGTCTGCAGTACGTCAGGTCCTTCAGTGCTGTGGGGAATGGCTGTGGAGCAGGGTTCAGGCCACTAGTCTGGGCAGAGCCATGTTTATAGCAGTAGGTATTGCCTGGTGGAATATTTTCAGGGTGGGTGTATGGGTGAACCAGTTCTGTACCTCCATTCAGCTATTTACAAGTGTCTCTCCTGTGTTGTCTCCTCATACCTGTTCTCTTGTGTTGTTTGTGTACATCAGCATCATCTGGCGAGGGAGCTGAGGCACCCGCAAGTGGGGATGCAGCGGCCCACAGATCCTCAGAGGCAGAGTCGTCCGATGCCAAGGGGACCAGTGGGTTGGAGGGCAAGGGGAGTACCAAGCGGGAAGTAACTACCACGGAAGGCAGTGACTCCGATACCTCCTCCGATGGGAGCTCCCTGGCAGTGGCAGACCCTAGTGGGCCCACCCACACTGTGTCATCTTCCGCCATTCCCAATAACATCACCACCGTCCCAGTTGCTCACCACTGAGTTGCCTGCGCCCGCTCACCCAGAAGGGTGGGTGTCCCCTTCGCCCCAGGCACGTCCTCTGCTGCCCCAGTCAGCCCTGCTGCCCTCACGGAGGAGGCTATTGAGCTCCTGAGAACCATCTCTGTAGGGCAGACAACCATTGTCAATGCCGTCTAGGGGCTAGCATCAGAGGTGCAGCAGACCAGTGCCTATCTGGATGGCATTCATGTTGCCGTGTCTGGCCTACAGATATCATTTCAGGCTCTGGCCTCCTCTTTGATGGCAGCCAGTGTCCCTGGTCATTCTGTCCCCCCCCTCCAACCACCTCTACCCCTTCCAGAACCCCACTCCCTCCACACGTCCAAAGCACACATTCTGACATGCAGGCACACACCTCAACACACAAGAAGCACACTTCAAAACACAAGCACCACACCTCCCACCACAGGCATACACACAGCCAACATTCACACGCACACACACCAACATCCACTTCCCCCAGTATGTCCCCCTCTTCCACCTCCCAGTCTGTCCCCTCTACATGCACACCCACACGAACTATACCCTCATTCAATATTGCTGACCCAATTCCTGCAGTCACCACAATAGCAAACATCCATTCATGCACCCCAGACACCACACCTGTACTCACCAAAACGACTTTAATTGACACATGCAGCACACTCAGCAGACTTGCAGACACCCAGACAACATACATTTACAGTGCTAGCCTGTCTTGTCTCACTATGTCCACCCCGTCATCCCAAGACACTCAAACGCACAAAACACCCACCCATCACACATCTACCACACCTCAGCATACTGTCCATTCACCTGTACCCACGTCACGCACACCTGCCAAGACCCACCCTCTACCTCCACTCCCACGCTTTCCTCCAGGTCCACCTCAATTGCACCTAAGAAAATGTTCCTATCCCGTGTAGACCTACTTGAACCCACTGACCCACCCCGTCTCATCCCTAAACGTGCCCACCTCCTTGCCCTGTCCACTCCTCCACACAGCACAGCCTGCCCCTGTCCGCCATTCCCATTCCTGTTCTACCTCCCATGTGAGGAAGAGACCCCGTGCTGACTCAGGAAAATCTGCTGCACACAAGGCCAAGTCTGCTCCACCAGCTGCTGTCACAAACCCCAAGCCCCCTCCACCTTCCAAATGTAAATCTAAGCCCCCCTCCCAGTCGTAAGTCCCCACCCCCACCACCCCCTGCCCTTGTTCCCTGAGGTGCCTGAATGCCCCATTGTTGCCCCTATGAGGTGGAGTACTGTTGCACTTGTGGGAGTCAAGTTGGAGCCATTAACTCTGGACTGGCCATTGGCCTTAAATGCACGTCGGTTGCTCATTGAGCAGAATAAAGGTTAATGTGTGGCCTATGTTGTTTAAGGCACACTCTGGATCCGTGGTCTCTGGTTTGATTGTTTGGGGGTGTTGGGCACATGTATGTACTTTGGGCAGGTTGGATTTGCCTTGTATCAGGTAAGTACCTCTTGCTGAGGGGTGTATGACTTGTGCTGCTGTGGAGGGTTGTGAGAACATTGCAGGGTGGGTGGAGTGGGTGGGTATGTAACTGTGCCCTTTCTTCCCTTTTTTAGTAAGTTGCAGTACTTACCGTCATGGTCTTCGTCGGCGGTCTGGGTCGTGGAGGTACATGGCAAGGAGCAGGGCTGGCATGATCTGCAATTCTCTCTCCAAGTCTTCTTTGGCGTGTTGTGTGAGCCTCCGGTGAGTGTTTCCTTATATTTGGTTCGTTCACAAACCGAACTGACTGCAGTCTAGTGCTTCATTATTTGATGGACGGGTAGGGCCTTTCCGTCGGCCTGTGGGCGGGCTCTGCAGTCGTTGTCAGCACTCCTCTGCTGGCAGTGAGTGGTTTTCAGGATGCCTGGGAGTGGAAGTAGAGGGAGTGGATGTATGGGGTGTAGGGGTGTGAGTAGTGGGTGCAGGTGACTGCTCAGTATGCTGTGGTGTGGTGGATGTCTGATGGGTGGGTGTCTTGGTGCGTTTGTGTGTCTTGGGATGTAGGGGGATGGACACAGTGGGAGAAGACCGACAGCTAGTGTGGATGTATGTTGTGTGGGTGTCTGCAAGTCTGGTGAGTGTGCTGCATGTGTCAACTACAGTAGAGGTGGTGAGTGTAGGTGTAGTGTATTGGGTGCATGTATGGCTGTCTGCTATTGTGGTGAGTGCAGGAAGAGGAGCATTAACAGTGAGTGAAGGTGCAGTGCATGAGGGTGTGGATGTAGAGGGGACAGACAGGGAGGCGGAAGAGGTGGGTACACTGAGGGAAGTGGATGTTGTTGTGTGTGCAGGTGTCTGTTGGCTGTGTGAATGCTTGTGGTGGGAGGTGTGGTGCTTGTGTTTTGAAGTGTGCTTCTTGTGTGTTGATGTGCCTGTCAGCGTGTCTGAATGTGTGCTTTGGACGGGTGAAGGGAGTGGGGTGCTGGAAGGGGTAGAGGAGGTTGGAGGGGGGACAGAATGGCCAGGGAAACTGGCTGCTATCCAAGAGGAGGCCAGAGCCTGAAAAGATCTTTGTAAGGCAGACACGGCACTGTGAATGCCATCCAGATAGGCATTTGTCTGCTGCACCTCTGATGCTAGCCCCTGGATGGCATTGACGATGGTTGTCTGCCCCACAGAGCTGGTTCTCAGGAGGTCAATAACCTCCTCTGTGAGGGCAGCAGGGCTGACTGGGGCAGGGGAGGAGGTGCCTGGGGCAAAGGAGATGCCCACCTTTCTCGGTGGGCGGGCACGGGCAACTCAGTGGGGAGTAGAAGGGAGCGCCGTGATGGAATGGGGGGTGGTGGAAGATGTAACGGTAGTGGTGTGTGCACTAGAGTCCGCCACTGCCGGGGGGCCCCCATCGGAGGAGGTCTCAGAGTCACTACCTGCTGTGGTAGTAGCCTCCCCCATTGAAGTCTCCTCGCCCTACCACCCACTGGTCCCCTCGGTGTCCGGTGTCTCTGCCTGGGAGGATCCATGGGCCGCTGCCTCCCCACGTGCCGTTGCCTCAGCTCCCTCGCCTGATGTTGATGCTGTACCAAACCAACACAAGAGAACAGGGATGGGGAGACAAAACAGGAGAGACACTTGTAAATAGCTGAATGCAGGTACATAATGGTCAGACATGTATCCACCCAGAAAACATACTCAACAGGCAGCACTGTTCACCATGACCATGGCCATGCCCCTGACTACTGACCAGAATACTGCTCTACACCCATCCGCTGTAATACCTTAGGAGCAGAAGTAGGTGAAACCTGACATGGACACCCCTACACCCTTTGGGGAACATACAGTAGATGGGCTATTTGTTTTTTACTGCCGGCGGTGGGGGGGATTTGGGAATTTTAGGGTAAGGGGGTTGCACATTTTTATTTTAGGTTTTCAGAGTGGGTGGATTAAGGGCTTGGGTTGGGTGGGAGGGTTGGGCATTTTAAGGATGAGGCGGGGTTGGGTATTTTAGGGTAGGAGATGCTATTATTTTTAAGGTTTTAGGGGTGGGGCGGATTAAGGGCTTGGGGTTGGGTACTTTTGGGCTTTAGGATGGGTGGGGGGTGGTATGATAGAACCATGCATGCCATTCCAAGCTTCCATGTGGTCTTTCAACCACTAGAGTTCTGTTTTGGTTTCTGGAGGTAGGGACATTATTTCTGAGTAAGTTAACCCCTTCTGGAGATGAGTCGCTTTTAGTCTCTGTAATGCACAGTAATGAAGGGGACCTGGGAAAATGACCTGAATTGATGAGGTTAGAAGTCCCACTATCCTGGCCAATTGGCAGACGGATATATTTTCCCTATTGAGATCCTTCTTGAGTTCTTTCCAAATCTTGAAATGTTTTGAGAATGGAAGGCTCAGTGATGCAGTGACTGAATTCATGATGAATCCCAGAAAGACAATCTGTTGCATTGGATTAAATTCCATCATGATTGTTGATGAAAAAGCCAAGATTTTGAAGGAACATAATAGTTGTGTTCAGATTGAATCTGAGCTGAACTAAGGATTAATCCATTAGGAGAATGTCATCCAGATAAATAATAATCCTTATTCTCCTTGTAGGAAGGAATTCCACTATTGGACACAGATGTTTGGTGAAACACAAAGGAACTGAGGATAGACCAAAGGGGAGAGCTTTGCATTTGCATATTTGTCCTTTCCATACAAACTGAAGAAATCTCCTGTGAAGAGGAAAAATGGGAACTGAAAGATATGCATCTTTGAGATCCAACCTGTTCATCCAATCTTTTGGGAGAAGGATGTCTCTCAATAGATGTATACCTTCCACCTTTAAGTGACGATATATTATCCATACGTTGAATTCTCTCAAGTCTATGACAGGGCGAAAGTCTTTTTTCTCTACTACATTGCTCAAAAAGCAGTTTGGGTGAAGTCCTGATGTGCAAATAACTCTTTTCTGTAGAAGATGTTCCACTTCTAAATGGATAAGATTCATACATGTGTTGAGAACACTAAAGGTCTGGGGCAGATTTGTTGGTTTGGCGATCCATAAAAACTCTTTGTGAAAACCCCAAACCGATTGAGGGATCCACGGATCCTTTGTTATTGTTTCTCATTGGTGGGAAAATCCCTGAAGCCTTCAACCAAGATTTTGAGGGGAATAAGGGATAATGTTTACCAAACTTTCCTCCTGGTGCATTAAGTCCTCCTCTGATGCGGCTGGTTCTGCCTGTACCGGAACCTCTGGAGGGATAGAAGGTTCCCTGACAACCGTCATTCCAGCCAATATTCTTTTGGGGTATCCTTAGAGGGGCCTTCGTGGTAAAAAAGGCCAGAGGAGTGACCCCTGCCTTGTCCGACCCCAGCAAAAAACCTTAGCAAAGAAAATCTTTTTTATAGAAGTTTGGGCCTTGTCTCAAAAGGTTGCTACAAACTTCTCTAGTTCCTTAAAAAAAAGGGTATCCAAAAAGGTTGCTCTGGGCTATAGCTCCTGCTTCTGAAGCCACCAGTTCCCCAAGCTTGGGGCCTATTTTAATGGTCTCAGTAGATCAACAGGAAATCTTCAATCCTGAGATTTTTCAGGTTGTCATCCTGGGGTCAAGGTATACAGATGTCCAAAAAGAAAAGTCACCAGAAACCCTGAAACTTTTGTTTTTCATATACCATTTTTTATCTCTTTTCTTCACCACTCTCATTCTTATTCACTTTTTAAATATCTGTCCATGCGTCTTTATGTTTCCCTCACTCATTTTAAGTTGTATTCTGATAGATGATCAAGTAGAGTGTAGTGTATATCCAAATAGATTTTTGACATGTCTTTCCCACCATCCCAGCAATGGCATGAAATGTTGTTTTCATCATGGAAGAACCACTGTATTTGTCAGCTATCACAAATGTAGCTGCAACAATTCTTCAGAGAATAAGAAAGTAGCCTGTTTAGTTTTTTTGTGCAAAAAGTAAAGCACTTTTTCAAAAACCGGATTGATAATGGATATTTGCCAGCTGGTTCCTAGAAACACATTCGTAGAGACTAGAGCTGTCTACAACAAGGCACTTTCTGACTTTTCTTTTTACTCTGTGATTTGGTTGAGATAAATGGAAAGCATATTCACGGTTACCCAGGAGAGAGTGACATGAGGTGGAGTGGTGTAGAGTGCAATAGAGTGGTTTAGAGTGGAGTGAGGTAGAGTTAAGTGGTGTAGATTGGAGTGTCATAAAGTGAGACAGAGTGTCATGGAGTGTCATACAGTTGAGCATTGCAGAGTGTTGTGGAGAAGAGTGGAGTGGTGTAGAGTGGCATAGGATAGAGGCATGTAAAGAGGAGAGTCAGAGTGGCGTGGTATAAAGTAGAGTAGTGTTGTAGAGTGTTGCGGCACAGAGTGGAGTAGAGTGTTATATAGTGGAATAGAATGTCATATAATGGAAGGGCGTAGAGTGAAGGGCTCAGAGTACAGTAGACTGTTGTGGAGTGAAGTGGAGTGGCATAGAGTGGAGTAGAGTGTGTAGAGTAGAGTAGAGTAATGTAGAGTCAAGTGGCATAGAGTGGAGTGGCATAGAATAGATAGAGTGTCATAGTGGAATGGCATAGAGTGGAGTATTGTAAAGTGTCATTGAGAGGAGCGAGGGTCATAGAATAAAGTGTCATAGAGTGGCGTGTCATAGAGTAGAGTGTTGTGGAGTGTCATAAAGTGTCAGAGAGTAGCGTACAGTGGAAGACAGGGTTGCAGAGTTGAGTGCCATAGAGTGAAGTGGAGTGCTGTAGAATGGCATATAACGGAGTAGGGTGTTGTAGAATGGAGTTGTAAAAAGTGGAGTAGAGTGTCAAGGTGTGGAATGAAGTAGAATGCAGGGACGTAGAGTGGAGTGGTGTAGACCTGCATAGCGTAGAGTAGAATAATGTGCCTTAGAGTGGAGTAAAGTGTCGTAGAGTGGAGGGACATCGAGTGGAGTAGAGTTGAGTGCTGTAGGATGGAGTAGAGTGGAGCAGCTTGGCTAGAGTGGAATAAAGTGTCATAGAGTAGAGTGGCATAGGTTGGATTGGTGTGGAGTGTTGTGGGGTGCCATGAAGTGGAGTGTCATAGCATTGAGTGGCATAGAGTGGAGTAAAGTGGCCTAGAGTGAAGTGGTGTAGATGGAGGAAAGTGGTGTAGAGTGTTGTAGAGTGGAGTGGCATAGAGTGTTGTGGAGTGCTGTAGACTGGGGTGCCATAAAATGGAGAGGTGCAGAGTGGGGTAGAGTGGCCTAGAGTGAAGTGGCATAGAACGATGTTAAGTGGGATGCTGTAGAGTGGAGTGGAGTAGAGTGTTGTAGAGTAGAGTGGCATATACTAGAGTAGGGTTTCATAGAGTGATGAGGAGTGGCGTGGCAAAGAATGGAGTAGAGTGTTGTAGAGTGGAATAGAGTGTCATAGATTGGCTAAGAGTGGCATAGAGTGGAAGGCATGAGCGGAGTGGTGTAGAATGGAGTCTCATAGAGTAGAGTGGCATAAAATGACATAGATTGTCATAGAATGGCATATAGTAAAGTGGCAAAGAGTGGAGTAGAGTGTCTTAGAGTCAAGTAGAGTATGATAGAATGAAGAGGAGTAGAGTGGCAGAGTGGAGTGGCAGCAAGAGGAGTGCCATAAAATGGAGTTGTGTAGAGTAGTGTGGAGTGGCATGGAGTGGAATAAAGTTGCATAGAGTAGTGTAAAGTGTTCTAGAGTGGTGTAGAGTGGAGTAGAATAGAGTGGCATGGAATAGGATGTCGTAAAGTGGAGGACAGTAATGTGGAGTGGAGTAGAGTGTCATGGAGTGGCATAGTATAGAGGGCAGTGGAGTGTTGTGGATTAGGTGGTGTGGTAACACACTGCCATTACAGACAGCACATTCTCAAGTGAAATGACGATAGCATTTCCACATACATACATTTTACTGATAAAACAATAAATGATAATGTGTGGAAGTGGCATCACCTAGTGTATTGATTTGTTTTGATCACATTAAAATAGTTGTTTCAACCATATTTCAGAATTACAAAACATGTGCTTAATTAGAGCTTTCCTAATTCTGATATATTATGAAACATTTGCACAGTTCATTCACAGATATTTCAACTTTGTTGTGTGCTAGAAAAAAGTAACATCTTACAGCCTTCCTCCAGCACACCCCAGGACCCAGCATAATTGTTACATAAATCATCTTAATTTAAGTCAGAAAAAGAAAAGTAAACAGTAAGCTCCTTCGGAAGACAGAACCAACATTTGATCTCAGTCTTTGAATGCTCAGCAAATGTGAAATGATGAAACCAAAATGTGTTGCCTATTTACAGAAAACCAGCACTCATGGAAAAATACAGCAAACATGTTTTAGGGGAGGGACAAAGACACACTGTGTGAGAAAACAGGGCTGATTGCGAAGACCCCCTGACGTTTTGCCCCCATTTCTCACTTTTTGCTGGTGTTTTCCTGACTCTAATGGTGCCCTGGGAACTGCTAACCAGTCCCAGGGCTTGTGCTCTATATAAAATGAGTATGCATATTAGGCTAATTA
Source organism: Pleurodeles waltl (assembly GCF_031143425.1). NCBI lineage: Eukaryota > Metazoa > Chordata > Amphibia > Caudata > Salamandridae > Pleurodeles > Pleurodeles waltl. The sequence goes on along the minus strand of NC_090438.1, from coordinate 500,819,541 downwards.
TAATTGGCTAAGTCAACCTACCTATAAGTCCCTAATATATGGTAGGGCATGTAGGTTTACGGACCTTGCTGAGGTGCCCAGTGTTATTTTAAAAACCGGACAGCCTTGCTGGCTGCTTTTAAATTAAAGTTACATGCAAATTCGACTTTGGAATTAAAAGTTGTTCAAAGTCTTAAACAACCTTATTTTCACATATAAGTCAACCCAATGTGCCCCTAGGGCTGGGTGCCATGTAACTATAAGCAGAGACCTGATATAAATAGTTTTAGAAGCCCTGGTGAGGTAAAACATCCAAATCTATTTTTCGCTCATGGTAGTGAATGGCCTCCATAGGCTGGAATAGGGAGACTTTATTTAAATTTATTTTAAGTTATAAAGTCCCCTTAAGTATTAGATACCTTAAGTTTGGTATCAAATACATTGTTCTAATAAATCCCACAACTTACAATTGTTGGATTTAATATAACCTGTTCAGGTAAAGAGTTTTAAACTTTACCTGAAAAGTTGCTAACTTCAGCCCTGCAGTGTTTTGCTGCTTTGCTCTGATTGGCCAGCCTCTAAGCAGCTTGGCCAGGCAGCCTTGATGAGGTGGAAGTGGCCTGGCTCAACACAAAGAGATGTGCCTGGGGGAGGAGATCTTCCACCAGCAGATGGGGAAGCACGAAGGGGGGAGGGCTGCCAAACTGGTCTTCAAAGGCAGGGAAGGACATTTGGAGCAACCTAGCACCTCCCTCACATCCTGCAAACCCAGACAATTAGGTGCCCCCCTGATTAGATTAGGAGAGGGCAGGAGAAGGGTATGTTTAAGTATTTTGCCACACCAGTGGGTGGGCTCAGCCAGATGTAACCTCCAAAAATCAGTTTCAGCCATGATGGATTTTTTAGGAATGTTTTTCCCTGGGATTGATTTTTGCCCCACTTCCCAGGAAGTGGTCATCACAGGGGGAAGGACCGTGCGCCTGACTGGAGAACCAGGACCCCCCTGTTTTTCACAAAGGAGCAAGGATAAAACTGGCAGACCTGCACCCACTCCTCAGATCCCTACCAGGAAGAACTACAGGAGAAGGTGGACTGCTCTGCTGGACCCCTGACCTGCACCTGGACACTGTACACGGGGGGACTGCACCAGCTGCACACTTGGGCTTCACCACAAGGACTTTGCGTGGCTTCAACTGGTTCAAGGAGGGACTCCCTGTTTGCTACAGGTGAAAATTGCTAACCAGAGCCCCCTGTACCAACTTCTAAAGAAACTGACCAGCTGACCACTGTCCAGTGGCTGTTTTGGAGTTTGCGCCAGGTGCCTTCTGGGAGTTGGAGTCTGCACCCTCAAGGAGCATCTCAGAGCTTCTGGAACATTGGGATGAACTGTGGACCTCAAAAGAGCCTTAAAAGAACATCTGGAAGAAGATCCAGAAGTTTGGAGAAGTTTGGAAAACCTTTTTGAAAAAGCTCAATAAAGAGACCGACTTGCTGCGGCAACTCTAGCCGGCTTGCCTGAACTGCAACCTGGCCTGACTTGCAGGTTCGTCCCGGTGAAGAAAATCTCAGAAAAAGTGACTAAGTCCAAACATAGAAAGTTTACCTGGACCTCCCAGGCAGTGTATCTGAAGAGGGCTACAGGGACATTGGATCAATATTCAGGTTTGCCCCAGTTGAAGGATTTTTATCTCGGAAAAATGACTAACTCCGAAGGTAGAAATCTCCACCAAGGGCTCCCACGACGCGTATCCGAGGAAGAGTTCAAGGAGGTCCGATTGGACTGGTGACTTGGTCCTTCTGAAGAAAATCTTCAAGAAAACGACTAAGGGCCAGATGTAGGAAGCATTTTGCATGGTGCAAACTGCAAAAATCGCAGTTTGCGCCATGCAAAATGCTCATTGTGATGCTCATTCACATTTTGCGAGTCGGTACCGACTTGCAAAATGTAAATGAGATTCGCAAATAGAAAGGGGTGTCCCCTTCCTATTTGCGACTCGCTTCTCAGTGACCGCAGTCGCAAAGCAATTCACAGTTACCACCAGTGTCACACTGGTGGTAACCCATTTGCAAAAGGGAAGGGGCCCCCATGGGACCCCTTCCCCTTTGTGAATGTTGCCAAAAATGTTTTTTCAGAGCAGGCAGTGGTCCAATGGACCACTGCCTATTCTGAAAAAACGAAACCAAATGGTTTCGTCATTTTTTTTGTATTGCAACTCGTTTTCCTTTATTTAAAAAGCAGTCACAGACATGGAGGTCTGCTGTCTTCAGCAGGCCACCGTCTCTGTGAGTGCAGGGACTCGCTATGGGGTTGCAAAATGCGACCCACCTCATTAATATTAATGAGGTGGGTCTTTGCGACCCCATAGAGATTCGCAGACGGTGTCTGAGACACCGTTCTGCATTCAAATTTGCGATTCGGAAATTTGGAACTTGCTACATCTGGCCCTAAGTCCGAATGTAAACTTTTACCCGAGGCCTCCAGTCAGCTGGAGCTGAGCAGGGCTCCATCGCGATCAGCCTCAAACCTTGACTTTGCCCCAGTCAAAGTGCGACCAGATGACCAGATTGGCGCTATTCGTTTCTAAACGCTAAAAAGCATTAATTCTTTAAAAAAGTATATCTCTGGGTCCCCTTATCTGATTATAACTGTTTTGGTGTCATTTTAAAGATAAGAATATAATCTATTTTTATAAATTAATGTTGGATTTCTATTGTGTTTTGCGTTTTACTTATTTACAGTTTTGTGATATTAAATGCTTTACACACATGTCTCCTAAGTTAAGCCTTATTGCTCATTGCCAGGCCACCAAGGGTTGAGCTGGATTTAATTTATTGATACCTAACTGGACCTAAGTGGAGGTTAGTGGCCTATTGCTAAGTGTAGATACTTACCTACCCTTATCAAGAACCCATTTTCCAACACACTGGATGACCTAAAACAAGTAAGGTCAGTGTTAGAAATGGGGTCTCTAGTTGGCAGTGGTATACACTCTTTTCCAAGTAGGGACCACAATCATAGTAAGGGTAATTCGCACACAATCCAAATTATTCTGTGCCCACCCTCTGGTAGCTTGGCACTGAGCAGCCAGGCTTAACTTAGAAGACAATGGCCCTCATTCTGACCTTGGCGGTCGGCGGAGAGGCGGCGGTCGGACCGCGAACAGACCGGCGGTCAGAAAAATGGCATTCTGACCGCGGCGGTCACCGCCGCGATCGACCGCCACTTCCCCACTCCGACCGCCACGGCGGTCATGACCGCCGGGCTGGAGTTTGCGCACTCCGGCCCGGCGGTCGTCCCAAGACCGCCAACGGTATCATGACCCTGCCTACCGCCGCGGTTTCTGGCGGTCGGGAACCACCATGCGAACCATGGCGGTAGGCACTATCGGGGCCAGGGAATTCCTTCCCTGGCACTGATAGGGGTCTCCCCCACCCCCCACTACCCACCAGAGTGGCTGCTGGCGGTTTCCCGGCGGAACGCTCCCAGCGGTCGGAATGCGCACAGCGGCATACCGCCGCGGTCGGCGGTCTTCACCGCGGCGGTAACTCGGCGGTCTCGCGAAAAGACCGCCAAGGTCAGTATGAGGGCCAATGTGTAAAGTATCTGGGCAATAAATCATGCAATAACACTGTGAAAAAAGCACAGAAATACACCACACAGGTTTAGAAAAATATAAAATATTTATCCGGATAAATTAAGGTCAAAACAATCAAGATTTGATAAGTACAAGTTGAAAGATCACTTTTGCAATGTTAAGAAGAGTCTTAAGTCTTTAAAAATCAACTATTCTCTCTTATGTGCATAAGGTACCTGTTTTTCATCAAAATCACATGCATGGAGACCGCAGAGGAGGAGGTGCATGGAAAAAAGGAAGGTGTGTGTCAGATTTTCCGACGTGGCAAAGATGATGCATCATTTCTTCCCACTCTGCAGAGGCTTTGAGCTGATTTCTGGTGTGCAGTCTTGGATCCTCACTGCGATGCAGGGTTGTTTTGATACCCCGGGATGATGTGTGGAAATCCTGGGTGTGCGGAACAAAGTCACAGGAGCTGCGTTGATCCGGTGGGCAATGCGTCAGAGTTTCTGTCACATGGCAGGCGCTGCATTGATTCTTCACTCAGGAAGTCGGGCTGCAACATTCCGGCTGTGCTGTGCATCAATCTGGTATGGCTGTGCGTCGAAGTTCTGGTCGGAACGCTCGCGCTGCATCAATCTCTACTGGGGAAATTGGAATGTGTTGTTCCGGTTCAAAGGAAACCAGAGCCATCAGTAGGTGACTCTCACGATGGTCTGCGACTATGACCTTTCAAAATGTATTTGGGATGACCTGCTGTGCTGACACCAGCTGACCCCTGACAGTAGTCATGCTGGCTCCTGTGTCATGCAGAGCCTCCACCCTTTGCCCATTATTAGTGACCCACTGCCTATACTTGGAAGTATTAGCAGGCATGTTGGCTTTTGGCACCATTTCCTCATCTCCCAGGGACACTAGGGTCACCTCTATCTGCTCCCAAAAACTATCTGTGACTACCTCCTCCCCAGCGCTACACTAGCCAACCAAGGTGTCTGCCCTCCAGTGGGGGGATGTGCCAACTTTGGAGACTTGGAGTCTCCCTTGGAGTGACGATACCTGGTGCACTCTATGCATTGGGGTACAATCCTCCCTTTCATATGGTCAAAGAATCCTGGTTTCTTTTAAGAACCTCCCTAGGAATTATTTTAGGGGGCTTTTGAAAACTTTTTATTTTTAAGTTTTTCTCCCCCCTCTTTCTTCTGCTCGGAACACTGACCATCTTTGTGGGTGCCTCCCCAGATACCTTTTTCAACACTCTGGTGCTAACCTAGAGGTCCGCCTCCTCAGCAAGTTTCCTAGGATCAGTCAGCTCACTGTCAACCAGGTGCTGGCGGAACTCTGTAAAGCAAACACTGAGCATATGCTCTCTCAGGATCAAATTATACAACCCCACATAGTCATTCATTCTACTGCCCTACACCCATCCATTTAGTGCCTTACTAGAAGAATCAAAAAAAGTCTACCCAAGTTTGTGTGGAGAGTTTGGTACTGTTCCTGAATTTATGGTGATACTTTTCAGGGGTCAGTCCAAACTTGGCAATTAAAATGGCTTTCATGAGCAGGTATGTGTTACGGTACTCTGGTTCTTATGTGAGAAGTGTGGCCCTCTTAATTATTGGAACATGTTTCCACAAGCCCGCTCCCCATTGATCTTCAGAAAAGCCCTTAGTGCATCAAACTATTTGTCTTCAAACCCTCACAGGCATCAAACAATATGTAGCTTCACAATGGTAACTTCGAGTATGGCCATGTAACATGTCTAAGATCATGAAATTGTCCCCCCATTCCACATCTGGTATTGGGGAGCCAATTCCATGCATTCTGGGGGCTCCACCATGGACCCCCAGTACTGCCAAACCAGCTCTCTGAGGCTGGCACTGCAGCTACAGCTACTGCCACCTCACAGACAGGGTTCTGCCCTCCTGGGGTCTGGCCAGCCCAGTACCAAGAAGGCAGAACAAAGCATTTCCTCTGAGAGCAGGGTGTTACACTATCTCCCTTTGGAAATAGGTGTAACAGGCTGGGGAGGGGGAGCCTCCCCCAGCCTCTGGAAATGCTTTGCAGGACACAGATGGTACCCTCCTTGCATAAACCAGTCTACACCAGTTCAGGGACCCCTTCTTCTCTGCTCTGGTGGGAAACTGGACAAAGGAAAGGGGAGTGACCACTCCCCTGTCCATCACCACCCCAGGGGTGGTGCCTGGAGCTCTTCCAGTGTGTCCGAGACTTCAGCCATCTTGCTTGCAAGGAGTGGGGGTACTCAGGGGGCCTTTGAGTGGCCAGTGCCAGCAGGTGATGTCAGAGAACCCTCCTGATAGGTCCATACCTCATAAGTTAGCTCATCCCCCTCTCAGGGCTATTTAGGGTCTCTCTTATGGGTTCTCTTCAGATTCTGCTTGCATGTTTCCTTCAGGAATCCTCTGCAACAATTTCAGACTCTTCTCACTTTGGATCAACCGCAGCCTGCTCCAAGAAACGCTGTAACTGCAACAAAGTGTCTTCAAGAGACACTTTTCTTCAGCAACCTCAGCTCCAGGTCAGCAAATGCAACAGTTTCCATGGTGTGCATGCTCTGGGGACTCCTTGTCTTCATACTGCACCAGAAGGACCAAAGAAATCTCCTGTGGAGTGATGGAGTCACTCCCCTGCTCCAAGCAGGCACCTTCCAAGGCGACGACAGGTACCCTGGGACTCGTCTCACAACAACGAGCCTGCTCCTAAGGACACAGAGGGTGGTCATCATCAACATAGACTCTCCTGAGGCCCTGCTGATGCAATTTGGAGGAGGTAAGACCTTGCTTTCCCCAAGAACGATGGTACCCCTGTGTATTGTGTCTTCCTCACCTCCTGAGGCCTCTGTGCACTCTTTACAAAATTCCTTCATTAACAGCCTGGCCCACATCCCCAGCACTCCATCCTGTGATGCTCAACTCACTGAGTTGTTCTTCGGCAGCATGGGACCTTCTTTTGTTGTGCTGCATAAACCACATTTTGCACTTCAATTGAACCTGGATCCTGCGGCTTCTGGGGGTGCTGGCTGGCATCCTGAGGGTTCTCTAAAGTGCTGAAAGCCCCCTCTTACTCCTCAAACAGGGGTCGAGGCCTCCAGGTCCATCCAGTGCCATTTTGACAAAAAAATTCACTTTTGTGGTAGCCAAGGCTTGTTGGCACCTTCCAACATGAAATCTCATCTGCAACAATCTTCACGCTGTGGGACATCTTTTGCATCACACAGGAACCCGCTGGCATCTTCCTAGGGTGCATTCCTATGGTCTTTGACTAACCTGGGACTCTTCTTTTACACCCTCTTCAGGGTTGGCATGGGCTCCTGTCCTTCCTCGAACTTCTTTCGACTTCTGGACTTGGTCCCATTCCTTTGCAGTTCTTCTGGTCCGATACTTCAGCAGTTGTTCTTTGCAGACTTGGTTGGCTGCTGCAAAATCCCCAAAAGGAGGTGTAGTGTGTTCTAAGGAAACTTGCAGTACTTTACTCCTGCTTTTCTGGGCTCTGAGGTGGGGTAATTTACTTACCTTTACTTTATTCTTTCTCTCCCAGCGATTCTGCACACACTACACTTGTCTAGGGGGGAATTTGTGATTCACATTCCACATTTTTAGTATATGGTTTGAGTTGCCCCTAGACCCATTTTCTCACATTGCATTCTATAGGATTTCCTACTGTTTGCATTGTTCTATGACAATTTACTTGTCTAATTTTGATGTCTAGTGTATTAAGGGCCAGATGTAGGATCCATTTTGCATGGTGCAAACTGCGAAATTTGCAGTTTGCGCCATGCAAAACCGGCATCGCGATGCACATTCCCATTTTGCGCGCTGGTACCGACTCGCAAAATGGGAATGCGACTCGCAAATTGGAAGGAATGTTCCCCTTCCTATTTTCGAGTCGCACCGCGTTGCAGAATTGCTTTGTGACTGCAAACACGGTCGCTAAGCAAGTCACAGTTAGCACCCATGTGAAGTGGGTGCTAACTCATTCGCAAAAGGGAATGTTGGCAAAAAAAAGAATTTCAGAGCAGACAGTGGTCCTATGGACCACTGCCTACTCTGAAAAAATGAAACCAAATGGTTTCATTTCCACAAGTGTATTGCAACTTGTTGTCCTTTAAGGAAAACGGGCTGTAATACCAAACAAAAAAAAACTGCTTTATTTAAAAAGCAGTCACAGACATGGTGGTCTGCTGTCTCCAGCAGGCCACCATCTCTGTGAGTGCAGGGAATCGCAATGGGGTCGCAAATTGCAACCCACCTCATTAATATTAATGAGGTGGGTCTTTGCGACCCCATTGCGATTCTCAGATGGTGTTAGGGACACCATTCTGCATATGTTTTTGCGACTCGCAAAACCATTACTACCTACATCTGGCCTATAGTGTGTATAATACTTACCTCCAGAAGGAGTATTGTCTCCAAAATATTTTTGGTACTGTGTCACCCAAATAAATACCTTTATTATTTATTTTTAAGAAATCGCTACTTCTGATTCGCAAAATGCAATGTATCACATTGGCGAGTGTGAAATGAAAAAGGTTAGCGATGCGTAGATTTCTCACCCATAAGCGAGGCTGTATGTCGTTTCCCCTTCTCCGGTCGGGTCAGCGTGTGTCAGTTTCCATCTCCGCAGGAGAGCAATGCATCAATCCGGGTGGCACACAGGTCCGGGCAGGCATTGCGTAATTTTTCTGCACCCAGCAAGGTTTGCGTTGAAAATCCTGGTGCACGGTATTAGCAAAACTGCGCTGTGTGGGTTGCGATGTTACCAGCATCCGTTAGCGGTGTGGCACGTCGTTTTTTCTAGCCACATGCATCGATCTTCCAGCTGTGCTGCAGGCAGTGCTTCGATTTCACCGAGGGAGACAGCAACGTCTCTTTTCTGCAGCTGCGTCTCAGAGGTTGTATCGGAAATTTCCCCACATGGCGCTCAGTGCGTGGATTCTCAATCTTGTTCTGCTAGCTTCACCTGTCAAGGCCCCAGGAACTGGATAGGGCACCACTTGGCAGGGCAGGAGTCACAGCAGAGAGTCCAGGTGCTGGCAGGGGAAGTCTTTGATGGCCCTGAGACTTCAACAACAGGAGGCAAGCTTAGGACAAGCCCTTGGAGATTTCTTCACAAGCAGGAATGCACAACAAAGTCCAGTCTTTGTCCCCTTTCACCAGGCAGAAGCACCAACTGCTGGATAGCTCCAGAAAGCACAGTGACAGGCAGAGCAGCACTTCTACTCAGCTCTTCAGCTCTTCTCCAGGCAGAGGTTCCTCTTGATGTCGAGAAGTGATCTAAGGTCTGTGGTTTTGGATGCCCTTCTTATACCCATTTTGGCCTTTGAAGTAGGCTTATTTCAAAGGAAAGTCTCTCTTGTTTGTGAAATCTTGCCTTTCCCAGGTCAGGCCCCAGACACAAACCAGGGGGTTGGAGACTGCATTGTGTGAGGGCAGGCACAGCCCTTTCAGGTGTGAATGACCACTCCTCCCCTCCCTCCTTGCACAGATGACTCATCAGGATATGCAGGCTACACCCCAGCTCCATTTGTGTCACTGGCACTGGCTAAAGAGAGGTGCAAACAGCCCAACTGTCAAATTGACCCAGACAGGGAATCCACAAACAGGCAGAGTCACAGAATGGTGTAAGCAAGAAAATGCTCACTTTCTAAAAGTGGCATTTTCAAACATACAATCTTAAAATCAACTTTACTAAAAGATGTATTTTTACATCTATCCGCTCCCAAAGGGAAGCTATGCTTTAATCATATTTCAAGGCAGCCCCCATGTTAACCTATGAGAGCGATAGGCCTTGCAACAGTGAATAACGAATTTGGCAGTATTTCACTGTTAGGACATATGAAACACATTAGTATGTGTCCTACCTTAAACATACACTGCACCCTTCCAATGGAGCTACCTAGGGCCTGCCGTAGGGGTGTCTCACATGTAAGAAAAAGGAAGGTTTAGGTCTGGCAAGTATGTACACTTGCCAAGTCGAATTGGTAGTTTAAAACTGCTCACACAGACACTGCAGTGGCAGGTCTGAGACATGATTACAGGGCTACTAATGTGAGTGGCACAATCAGTGCTGCAGGCCCACTAGTAGCATTTGATTTACAGTCCCTGGGCACTTCTAGTGCACTGTACTAGGGAGTTACCATTTAATCAAATATGACAATCATGAAGATCCAATTACATACACATTTTATTAAGGAGCACTTGCACTTTAGCACTGGTTAGCAGTGGTAAAGTGCCCAGAGTAACAGAAACAACAAAAACAGAGTCCAGCTCACATCAACAACCTGGGAAACAGAGACAAAAATTTAGGAGAGCCCATGCCAAGGATGCCAAGTCTAACAATGGGTTATATTTTTATTAACCTGAATTATGTGCATTAATGAATAATTGATCCATGAAGAGCATGGCGTAGCATAGCGCCAGCATACCCCAATGATCGTGTGCTATAAAAATACACACTCATAGTCACAGTGTTCCTAGAAAAATTAGGGACAATATAGTCTTGCATATTTCTTACCAAGTTATGTGTTATCATGGGGTAGTTTGTAAATGAAAAAAAAAACTCTTCAGTAGCATAAACAATTATGAAGGTTTGCCTCACACTTCAACTGAAGACCTATTCAATGCTTTTCATTCTTACAACATGTCCCTGTGCACTTCTCAAGTGACAGTTTGTAAACTTCTTATTGTGACCTATTATTGGAGAGAAAGTGTCTAGGTTAGATCATCCTATCAACATATCTGAGATGTTAACGCTGAATTTTACTAATGAATATTTATGTATTCTGAGTGTTAAATTTGCATTGAAAATGAGTTAACATAGAGAAATAATGCACGCATCTGAAATTGCTCCTACTTGAGTGGCCTCCAGTGTTCACGAAGTATACCTATTAATGGCTTAATAATGCAAAATGTTGAGCCCATCTTTTAATTAATGTGGTAGTATGTCATATTGAGGGTTGTGTATTATGTATTAGCGTTATTAATTGTTGGCCTTAATTTAGCGAGGACATAGTTGCACAACCTCATGTCAAGCTGCATTTGTTAGTCGACTTCTAAAACCGCTGCTTAGTCAATTAAATAGTGGTTTTTCACTGTGCTGACTAAATGCTTGTAGCTGAAATTCTTTCTCATGAGAACTGCTTGTTGGAATATGCTTTACTAGCTAAGGATACAATGTATACAGTAGTGTGTGTGGGAATGACCTTCCCAGGAGAAGACAATGGATGCACTGACTGGAGTATAATCGGATACAATATTGATACCTGACTAGCCCAACGACGGGAACAGGAGAAGAGGAGCCAACCATGGACATGTGAACTGCATACTAGTAAATTCTTAGATTTGGGGTTCTCTTTTCAGTGGACTAAATGCAAACATGGGATTCGTTGACCAATAACAACATGGGAAGTAGTTTTAGGAAATCTAGCTTAGCCAGACGGCACTGAGAGAATATAAGCCATTAGCTCTATTCTTTTGAACTATTCATAGAAAACATTTCATTATTATTTCTTGACCGTCCCGAGAGGAGACATGCTTAACCTTCCTTAGCTTTGTTGCCTAGAAGCGACTTTCAGTATTTCTATTCTTGAGACATTCCTATTCTGAACTTTAATGCTGAAATCTGAAGCCTTGCTGACCGAACTGATGTCCTATTGATGAAGACTGTCACAGCTTGCTGAACCATACTGAGGCCAGGTATAAGAGGATTAATTCTGACAGTGACATAGTTAGATGTTTTTCCAAATTTGTGTCAACTAAATTGTTTTGCATGAAGTCCAAACATGCTATTCTAATCTGAAGTTTAGTTAGGGTGCTCACTGATGATGCGCACTACATGTAATAACAATTGATGTCTTTTCTTTGCTAAATCTAAATGTATATCATTTAGTTTGTGCAGTTATTCTTGCCATTAGTTTGTACTGTAACCTTAGAATGTGTGGTCGTCCAAGCTTTGATTAAATTGCGATTCTTTAGGTGATTTGGGCAAACAGTATTGTTTCTGTATGCTTACCATTTGATTTTGAGATTAAGTTACGTGACATTAGCATTGTTAATATAGGGAAATAAACATTCTAACTTTTACACAAAGGCGTGGTTATTCATGGCCAAAAGGTCATTGGGGGTCATTCTGACCCTGGCGGTCACCGACCGCCAGGGCCAACGACCGCAGAAGCACCGCCAACAGGCTGGAGGTGCTTCCATGGGCATTCTGACCGCGGCGGTACAGCCGCGGTCAGAAACGGGAAACCGGCGGTGTCCCGCCGGTTTCCCGCTGCCCTAGGGAATCTTCCACGGCGGCGCTGCTTGCAGCGCCGCAATGGGGATTCCGACCCCCTTACCGCCATCCTGTTCCTGGTGGTTTTCACCGCCAGGAACAGGATGCCGGTAACGGGTGTCATGGGGCCCCTGGGGGCCCACATTGATTTTCAGTGTGTGCCAAGCAGACACTGAAAATCGCGATGGGTGCCACTGCACCCGTCGCACGCCTTCAACTCCGCCTACTCCATTTGGAGCCGGCTTCCTCGTTAAAGGCGCTTTCCCACTGGGCCGGTGGGCGGCCTTCTGGCGGTCGCCCGCCGGCCCAGCGGGAAAGCCAGAATGGCCGCCGCGGTCATTTGACCGCGATGCGGTCATTCGGCGGCTCCCGCCGGGCGTGTGGCTACCGCCGCCGGCGGGAGTCGGAATGACCCCCATTGTGTGTGGAAATGACTGACTCCTATTGATTATTGATGTTATTGATTGTTACAGATACTGACTTGTATTGGTGCGGGGTTACATGGTGGGACCTACTCGAAGCGCAGTCAAAAGGTCCATTGACCTACAACGCGTCCCCTTATAAATTAACCAAATAAGGTCTGACGTGCTGTCAGAGGTCAGGGAAGCAATTTGAAGTCTACCATACATCACAGCTCCTGGCCACGATGGCTATGCTGACATGTTTTATAAATCCTAACTATATAGTTTGATTGAATTTCTATCTAAAGTGTTCAATTCTTTCTGATAGGCCTAGCAGATCATGTGCATAATGATTGAGTCAGAACTGACTTTGATCCTGAACAAAGGCAGAAATCAAAATGGCTTCGAATCATATGTCCCTAGCATAATTAAACACAACTGTTAAAATATATAACAGCACGCTAGTTTCATGTTTTAGCTCCATTTTGCTTAATCTAATATCAGCCTCCAATCCCGTTTTGTTAGGGGCAGGCGAACCTGGCACATTATCTGATAATATGACATGATAAACATAAACACTGAAAACAAACAATTCATGAAACTCTTATTACTAGATGCTGAGAAGGCTTTCAGTAGAGTGGAATAACCATTCATAGGAAATCTTTGGAACAGGATGGACATTAGCCAAAACATTAAAAAAACATATTAAGAAACTATGGGGGTTATTACAACTTTAGAGGAGGTGTTAATCCGTCTCAAAAGTGACAGTAAAGTGACGAATATACCACCAACCGTATTACAAGTCCATTATATCCTATGGAACTCGTAATACGGCTGGTGGTATATCCGTCACTTTACCGTCACTTTTGGGACGGATTAACACCTCCTCCAAAGTTGTAATAACCCCCTATATAAACCAACAGCTAAGATAAGGATAAATGGCTACTCCAGGCTGACTTGGAGCATGAGACAAGGATGTCTGTTTTCCCTCCTCCTATGTGCTCCACTACATGAGCCTGACACGTTAAATCACAAACAACCCTGAGCATCAAGACCAATAGAGGCCACACTTCCATTAGCAATGCTTGTGAATCACATTCTTAGCTTTTTAATAGACCAGAGACCTCACTCTCATGATTACTGACCTAGAAACCTCACCCCCTGCTTTTTTAAAGAAGTTCAGACCTTCTCAGAAGTTTTGGGCTTCTTGGTTAATACCTTTTAATCTGTTGAAATGTTAGTCTTCAAGAAAGAGTGAGGCTTGCCATTTAATGACCCAAATCATTGTCACAGCATATCGCAGATCCATATCCAATTTTTTTACCAACGATCATATTCACAAGTATGGTTGCTGCATGATACTCTAAGGAGGTCTAGATCTTATGGAATGCACAGTATTTATTGGAGTTCGTTAAGGATATATCTCCTTGTTTTATGCCTAGTCTACCTATATTCCTTTAACTGGTGTGAACCTGAATGTTGGGAGACCAAGTAACATCTGTCTCCTGGTAGTTCTCTTTGCCATGCAAAATGCATTGTGAGATCGTGCAAGCAAGTGACATGCAGAAACCATCCTGGATGAGATCCTAATGAAACTGACCTAAGCTCTGATACACTTGGCTTTCAGAGTCCTGTGCAGAAGGAAGCCTCCACTCTCCTGGTGAGCAGATTAGGATTTTAGAGTTCCAATACTTCAATCATATCCTGTAGCCTTCCTGAACCTTGCAGAAACAAAAGAAACTTGAAAGGAACAAGAAGTTGCAATTACAAATGGCAATTCATCATTAATACGCTTACTGCAATCAAGGCAAATCACCTATGAGGGCCTCGAGGCACTGGAGCTGCATGATGCTGCGTGGAGGTATGATCATGCAAAAATCCAGGTCTTTAGTTCTCTTCTGAATCACAGTAGTGATGGTGTGGTCCTGAGGTGATGGAGGAGGATGATCCAAGCCTTGGCTGCCAGGTACGGGATGGAGTGTCCTTCGTTGTTGGCTTGACAGATCTGTGGGGTGTCAGCGAGGGATGGCGAAGCTGATCATATGTGTCTGGTCAGTTGGTGGAAGGTCAGGTGTTTGATGATGTATGCTGGTCCTTCAATGTGCCGAGCCCTCTGTATCGGGAGCCAATGTAGTTTCTTGAGATGGGTCTGATGTGGGTCCTTCTGGGGTGGTCAAGTATGTCTTGCCACTGAGTTCTGTATTGTCTAGAGTCTCTTTAGGAGGTGTGCTGGGATTCCTACATAGTGCATGCTGCCGCTGTCCAGTCTACTGGTGATGAGGGCCTACATGACTGTGCTTCTGATGTTTGCTGGGAACCACCTGAATATTTTGCAGAGCACGCGTAGGGTGTAGAATATGGCAGATGAGACTGCGTTGACTTGTTTCTTCATGGATAGCTTGCTCTCCAGGATGATTCCAAGGTTGCTAAAATGGTCTGTTGGGGTGGAGTGGAGTGCACCGAGCTCTGCGGGCCGCAATATGTCACTCCATGGTGAGGTATTTTTCCCAAAGATGAGGATTTCTGTTTTTTTCGGTGTTGACTTTGAAATAGTTGTCCTTCATCCAGTCCATTAAATTCATCAGGCATCTGTGGAAGTTAAGTTTTGTGGTGGAGGGATCTTCAGACAGTGAGAGGAGGAGCTGTGTGTCATCGGCATAGGATATGATCTTGAGTCTGTGTTATCTGATGGTGATAGGCAGGGGGGTCATGTAGGTGTTGAAGAGGGTCGGGCTGAGGCACGATCCTTGGGAGACTCCACAGATGTCTTCTTGGTCACTGAGGTGAACAGTGGGAGAGAGATCCTTTGGGTTCTGCTGGTAACATACTAGGAGATCCATTTGAGGGTATTTCCTTGAATCCCAATGTGGTGGAGTCTATTGATCAGGATGTGGTGGGAGATGGTGTCAAACGCGGCAGACAGGTCACAGAGGATGAGGGCTGATGTTTCCCCATGGTCCAGGAAGGCTCTGATGTCATCTTTAGCTGCAATTAGGGCTGTTTCAGTGTTGTGGTTAGCTCAAATTCTTGATTGGGAGGTCTCCAGGAGGTTGTGGACTTCTATGTGTTGGTTGAGTTGCCGGTTGATCGTTTTGCAAGGACTTTTGCTGGATATGGGAGTAGAGAGATGGGCCTGTAGTTCTTCAATTTGGCTGGGTCGGCGGCATTTTTTTTTTTTCACGTGGGACCTCACTTCAGCATGTTTCCAGACCTCAGGTGAAGGAGGCAGCGATAATGCAGGTATTTAGAATCTTCCTGTGCGCATCGCCGATTGTCCTGCTTCCACGGTTGAACATGTGGTGGGGGCAAGGGTCCTGGGTGCTCCAGAGTGTACAGATTTCATGATGAAATAGTGTCTTTCATGCAAAACTCATTGGTGCAGCTTTCTTGGTGTACTAAGAAAGAAGAAGTGTTGGTGAATCACAAAAACAATTCAGCACCCACCCATAGATGTAAGTCTATGGGTGCAGATCTACTACTATTTGTGAATGTGGCTCTTGAATATGGTGGTAACAGTGATGGAGCCTACAACTGGGATAGTTTTCGCAGTAAAACTAAATATTCCTGCATTAAGACGGCAGTGAATCAAACTTGGTAGATAAAATCAGTCGCTTGCATGAAGACAGTATTTAGAAATACTGCTGAGTTTCTGTGCCAATGTTCCAAGTATGGAGCGCAGAGGTGAGTGAGTGCATCACCTATGCATGCCCTTAACAATAACTGTGATAAGAGGACTCTATGAATGTATGTCGGAACAATCCATGCTGGAACAACGCATGCCGGAACAACGCAGTCAGAACAACGACCGTGTTGTTACCACTAATGGCTTTACCACAAATGCCTTAACAACGATTTTTTGTTGTAAAGGCATTCCTGGTAAAGGCATTAGTGAACAGCATGCATGGTTCCAGCATGCGTCCCCTCTGGCCCCCCCACCCCTACCCCTAAAAATTACTGTGTTCCCTCACCCCTAAAACCTAAAACCACCACAACCCCCCACCCTTGCCCCCAAAACCTAAAACCACCCCAATCCTCCACCCCTAAAACCTAAAGCACCCTGACCCCCAACACAAAAAAAATAAACTGAACCCCGACCCCGCCCCTAAACCTAAAAATGCCCTGACCCCCCTCCCTGCCCCTAAACCTAAACCACCCCGACCCACCACACCTAAAACTAAAAATACACGACCCCTCACCCCGCCCCTAAAACAGAAAATACCCCGACCCTCCCACCCCTAAAACAGCCCCACTTCCCGGATCACTTCGTCCTCCTCAGCCGACTCCCTTCTTCTGTGCCTTAACCATGCATGTGTGTGGTTCAGCACATGCGTGGTTAAGGCACCAAACAAAGAAGTCGTGGTTAACGAAAGCGTTGTTCCACTTTCATTGTCCACAACTTCGTTGTTAGGGAGTCGTGGTTAAGGCCGCTTCCCAGACACTATGCATATAGGGGGTCATTCTGACCTCGGCGGTAAAAGGGGCTTACCGCCGGTCAGAAGACCGCCATAACACCGCCGCGGCCGCGGTAAACCGCCACGGTCATTCTGACCCGCAACTGGAAAACCGCCAAAAACCCGACATCCACAAAAGTCCGCCACACCAAAGGTCAGCGAAAAACTGGCGATGACCAAACCTCCACCGTCACGCCAACAGAAATACGCCCCTGCCATTCCGACCGACGAATCCACGCGGCGGTCTTTCAACCGCGGTATTCCATTGGCGGTACACACCGCTGCGGTCAAAATACACACACCCTTAGAAAACACAACCACATTGGACAATTTGAAATACACACACCTGATACACATACAAACAACACTCCCACACACCCAATACAATATAAAACACACACGCACATCACCCACAAATCCTTAAGACCACAATTGCGACTGAAGGACAGAGAGAGACAGCACTGCTTAGAGTAGACCATCACACAGAGGCAAATCACAACATCACCCACACAATTACCACGCACAAAACACCATACACCACCACACACATCACACTCTACAACACATACAACATCCCTCACCTCATCCACACCACCCCATGGCACCCCAAAGACACCCCAGGTTCTCTGACGCAGAACTCAGGGTCATGGTTGAGGAAATAGTTTGTGTAGAGCCCCAGCTCTTCGGGGCACAGGTGCAGCACACCAGCATTGCTAGGAAGATGGAGCTATGGCAAAGGATAGTCGACAGGGTCAACGCTGTGGGACAGCATCCACGCAATCGGGATGACATAAGGAAGCGCTGGAACGACCTACGGGGGAAGGTGCGTTCATGGTATCAAGGCCCAACATTGCGGTGCAGAAGACTGGCGGCGGACCCCCACCTACTCCCCCAGAATTTACAGCATGGGAGGAGGAAGTCTTGCACATCCTGCATCCTGAGGGCCTCGCAGGAGTAGTCGGAGGAATGGACTCTGGTAAGTCAAATCTTAACTACTTCTTCCCACCCCCACCCCACCTGCATCCCAAATCATACCCCCACCCTCACCCCCACCCCATCACACCAACTCCTTGCAAATGGCTCACCATCACAATCCACCCATCCCAACACCAAGCCCTGCATGCGACCACAAAGCATGGACACCCATCACCAAAGCATGCCCACTGCACACACACATCACCCCCACAAGCCACCCTCACAAAAGCCCCCACAAGGGAATGGCTGCACTTGGGTACACGGCCACCCACCCATCACACGAAATGCCACACACAGAAGCAATAACCATACCCTTATACCCCTGCAGGACCCGAACGCCACCACACCGCCACGGAGGGTCCAGAGATGTCCATCCCACCCCCAGAAGAGGCACCCAGCGATGACAGCAGCTCTGTCTCCCTGGACCCAGATGACCAGCCCGGCCCATCGGGGACCTCGGGACAGTCGGTTCCCCACAGACAGCCACAGGCTACAGCAGACCTAACCCCCTCTGGGAACACCAGCACAGCTCCCACCCAGCGGGCCCATGCCTCTGTCTCCAGGACACGTCAATCAGCGGTGTGTCCACCACTACAGGGCACCCAGGTTGACCCACCACCCCAACAACAACAGGGACCTGCGGGCAGTGGTAGTGGGCACACCGTCCAGGGGACAGAGGCCCAGGAACACAGGGGAACTGGGAGGGCTGCTGTGCGACAGGGGGGGGACAGGCCCAGGGAACCCACTCTCCAAGAGGCCCTCTGCTCCATCATGAGAGCCTACCACCACTCCCAGGAGACGATGGCGACGGTACTGGCCAGGTTCCAGGAGATCCAGGCACTGCAGGGGGAACGGTACATGGGGTTCAGAGAGGAACTGAGGAACATTGGTTCCGCAATGGGGACCATCGTCGTGTCCCTTAACCAGATAGTCACCACATTGCGGGACCATGTGGCACCCCAAAGGGCCCCTGTCACTAACCCAGACCAGGAACAGCCTACCACCTCCGCCGGCGCTAGTGGACAGGAGGCCCCCACACAACAACAGGCAACCAGAACCCCACCTCCTGCAGAAGAAGAACCACCCCGCAAGCGGGGCCTGAGATCTCACAAGAAGACAGAGTAGGATGCCAAGACCCCGCCAGCATAAGATACCCCCTGATGTCATCCCACTGTCCGACATTGTCACCCTGTCCAACCTTTAACTGCCCCTGCTCCATCCTTCCACAGGCATATGGACAATGCACCTGTGAGACTGAGAACTGGACTCTGCCATGGACATTACTCCACCCCACCCATCACCATTTTACAATCATGTACCTAAATGTAGCACTTGAAATAAATCACTTATTGCACTTAAAAATTCAGGAGTCTGCTTGTATTCTTAACAAATGTATTAGACATAACGGTGCAAAAATGTTCAGTTACATTGTGATGACAACATACCAATGTCAAACAGCTTTAGTCCATGGGCAAACAAAGCAGAAGTCACGCAGTGGGTCATACAGCTCTGAAAAGGGAAGGGAAAGTCACAAATCAGTTAAAAGGATCTGGGGGGAAACACAGACAGTAGAGACGCAGGAGGCCTTAAGTAAATGTAAAATGGCGTGGGTGATTCTTACCTGTGTGCTACTGAAAATACTGTTGTATCACTGTATCCCTGTTGTCCGTGTCGTCCCCGTCGTCTTCCTCCTCTCCACTCTCCACAGGCTCCACAGCTGCTACAACACCACCATCTGGACCATCCTCCTGCAGAAAAGGCACCTGGCGTCGCAAAGCAAGATTGTGAAGCATACAGCAGGCCACGATGATATGGCACACCTTCTTTGGTGAGTACATTAGGGATCCACCTGTCATATGCAGGCACCTAAACCTGGCCTTCAGGAGCCCGAAGGTCCTTTCTATGATCCTCCTAGTTCGCCCATGGGCCTCATTGTACCGTTCCTCTGCCCTGGTCTGGGGATTCCTCACTGGGGTCAGTAGCCACGACAGGTTGGGGTAACCAGAGTCACCTATTAGCCACACACGGTGTCTCTGTAGCTGTTCCATCACATAAGGGATGCTGCTATTTCGCATGATGTACGCGTCATGCACAGACCCAGGGAACTTGGCATTTACATGGGAGATGTACTGGTCAGCCAAACAGACCACCTGGACATTCATCGAATGATAACTTTTTCTGTTTCTGTACACCTGCTCACTTTCTTTGGGGGGAACCAAAGCCACATGGGTCCCATCAATGGCACCAATGATGTTGGGAATATGTCCAAGGGCATAGAAATCACCCTTCACTGTAGCCAAATCGCCCATGTCAGGGAACACAATGTAGCTCCGCATGTATTTAATCAGGGCAGACAACACTCTGGACAAAACCTTAGAAAACATAGGCTGAGACATCCCTGATGACATGGCCACTGTTGTCTGAAAAGACCCACTTGCCAAAAAATGGAGTACTGACAGAACCTGCACTAGAGGGGAAATCCCTGTGGGATGGCGGATGGGGGACATCAGGTCTGGCTCCAGCTGGGCACACAGTTCATGTATAGTGGCTCTGTCAAGCCTGTATGTAAGTATGATATGTCGTTCTTCCATTGTCGACAGGTCCACCAGTGGTCTGTACATGGGAGGATTCATCCTTCTCCTCGCAAGTCCCAGCGGACGGTGCCTAGGAAGGACAACATGGAGCACAGAGTCAAGCAACCCACAGGTACGTTCACACAGCTTGCACAGTACAAGATTCGCTATGCATTGAAAGGCTTGTATGAGTGGCAATGCAAGGCCTAGGCCTGTGTGACGCAGTAGAAACTAAGCCATGTGGGCCCTTGAAATGGCGGCTGCCTGACCTGTGAAGTGTGACAATGTGATGTGAGGTCAATGCGCTGGCGTGGCACACCTTGGCGGTAGGCGGTCGAAGACCGCAGTGCAAAGCTGCATTGGTTAAGATTACACCCTATGGGTTTCAGGAGCCAATGACGATGTGCGCCGGCGGTCGCGGTACGCACCGCCACGGGCGTGACCGCCATTTTCTATCTGATTAATCACTCGAGACCTGATCATCCACAGGAGAGGACCTATACTGCAAGTGCTGCTGTGACCTCGGTCTGGGAGATACAATGGCTGCTGCGACTGGGGAAAGGGCCCCTGCCTTCACATCTGAGGAATTGGAGAAACTTGTTGATGGGGTCCTCCCCCAGTATGCGCTACTCTACGGTTCTCCAGACCAACAGGTTAGTACACAGGGTGCACGTTGTATGGGCTATGCCTGTGTTGAGTGGGGTGGATGTAAGATGGTGGGGAGGTGAGCGAATGAGGAGTGCAACGCATGACAGATGAGAGCATGTGCCACATGGCAAGGTTGGTGAGGGGGGGCCACTCACATTGACCATGCAGAAAAGTGATGATATTTCCTTTCCCACCCTGTACATGTCACATAGGTCAGCGCCCATCAGAAGATCGAAATTTGGTGTGCCATCGCCAAGGACGTCCGGGCCCTGGGGGTCCACAACAGACGGGGCACCCACTGCCGAAAGAGGTGGGAGGACATCCGCTGCAGGACCAGAAAGACCGCCGAGGCTCTGCTGGGGATGGCCTCCCAACGTAGGAGGGGTGCCAGCCGCCAATTGACCCCCCTGATGTTCCGGATCCTGGCGGTGGCCTGCCCCGATTTGGATGGGCGCGTGAGGACATCACAGCAGACACAATGGGGTGAGTATCAGCACATTCTGCTATATTTGTGCGCAGTGGAGATGTCTGGGTGGGGGAGGAGGGCTGTGGCTATCTCTAGGCCAGGGCGCTTTCTGTAGGCTAGGCCCCTCCGTTAGGCATGGCCCTGTGCCCCCGCCCCCCACCTCTGTAGGGTGCTATGTACAGCTATCCATGGTCCGGCCTCACCTATGTGTGCATTTGTCGTCCATAGACCTGTAGGCCAAGTCACAATAACTGAGTAGTGTACCCCGATTGCGTGGCGAAGTGCTGGGGGCTTCTGTGTCTGTCCTCTCCGACAACGGTGTTGCCAATGCATGCACTCAACCTGTCTTCATTTCTTTCCCTCCCCCATTTTCTTTGTCTTCCTGTTCATGTGTGAATTAGCATCATCAGGCGGAGTAGAAGTGGCATCGGTGCACGAGAGAGCTGCATCTCACATGGCCCCGGAGGGCCATTCAACCGACTCCCAGTACACCAGTGAGACGGAGGGCGAGGGGGGCTCCACAGCGGGGACCCGTGGAGACGTCAGCGACACAGACACGTCCTCGGAAGGGAGCTCCCTTGCGGTGGCGGCAACATCCGTGCCCACCGCCACAACAGGTACAGCCGCCACCCAGTACACCAGCTCCCCCCTCCCAGCAGCCCCTCAGCGTTGGCCCCGTGCCCGCTCGGCCAGGAAGCCGGCCATCTCCTTCGCCCCAGGCACCTCAGGCCCTGCCCCAGTTACCCCTGCTGCCCTCAGTGAGGAGGTCATTGACCTCCTGAGGACCATCATTGTTGGGGAGTCTACCCTTTTGAATGCCATCCAGGGGGTAGAAAGGGAGGTGCATCGGAGCAATGCATACCTGGAGGGCATTCATTCGGGTCAGGCTGCCCATCAGCGATCGTTCAACGCTCTGGCCTCAGCACTGACGGCAGCCATTGTCCCTGTCTCCAGCCTCCCTCTTCAAACTCCCTCATCCCAGTCCCAGTCTCCTGTTCCTCTGCCTATCCCATCCACACCATCAGACCAGCCTGCACACACCTCAACACCCAAGGGCAGCTCATCCAGACATAAGCACCACAGATCACACAAGCATTCACCCAAGCAACATCCAGATGCTGACATGCTAACAGTCACTACCACCTCTGTGTCCCCCACCTCCTCGTCTCCCTCCTCCCTCCCTGTGACGTCTCCACTCACACCTGCATGCACACCACCATCAGCCAGTACTTCCATCACCAGCACACCCTCCAGACCAATCCTCACACGTGCAGTCACCACCCCCACTACCATTTACACGTCCCCTGTGTCCTCTCCCACTGTGTCTGTCACCCCCCCTTCCAAACCACACAAACACAGGCAGCCACCCACCCAACAGCCATCCACCTCACAACAGCCTCCGTCACAAGCACCTGCACCCAAAGACAGCACACTTGACTCTCCTACAACCACATCCTCTTCCTCCACACCCATACACACTACACCTACCCGTCCCTGTCTTTCCAAATTGATTTTCCTTTCCAACCTTGACCTCTTTCCAACAACTGACCCACCCCCTCCATCTGGTAAGAGTCCAAAGAGCACCTCAGCCACCACCAGCCCTGCATCTACTAGGACCATAGTTCAGGGCTATTGGAGTCCACCAGCTCCTAGGGCAGGAACATCTTCCAGCAGCAAGGGGACAGCCAGCCCACCCCCTGGGAAGAGGACCAAAAAATCGAAGGGCCGGCGCGACAAGCCTGAGACGGCTGCCACCAGGGACAGTAGCCTTGCCCTGTCACCTGCCACATCAACAAAGGGAGGCAAGGGCCTCAGAGATTCAGCGAAGGAGGGCAAGGGCAGCAGGGCGGACAAGTCAGGCAGCAGGCGAGCTGACCAGGAGGGCCCCACCAGCCCCATTCCGGGTGTGACGTAGGACACCCACGGGCCCAGGACTCCATCACAGGAGGGCCCCGCAACCGAAAGGTCGGATGGTGACTGAGCGGGAAGTATTGGCAAGGTCTGGTTCCCTAGAAACACAAGACAAGCACCGCTGAACAGGGACCGCCGTGAGAAGCACCGCTGAACAGGGCCCCGCCAAGACAAGCACCGCTGAACAGGGCCCGCCGTGACAAGCACCGCTGAACAGGAGCCGCTGTGAGAAGCACCGCTGAACAGGGCCCTTCCTGTCAAGCACCGCTCCGCTGGGCCCTTCATCTCAAGCACCGCTCCGCTGGGCCCTTCCTGTCAAGCACCGCTCCGCTGGGCCCTTCCTGTCAAGCACCGCTCCGCTGGGCCCTTCCTGTCAAGCACCGCTCCGCTGGGCACCACTGTCTCTGAACTGCTCTGCTGGGACCTTCCTCTCAAACACCACTCCGCTGGGCCCTTCCTGTCAAGCACCGCTCCGCTGGACACCGCCGTCTCTGAACTGCTCTGCTGGGCCCTTCCTCTCAAACTCCGCTCCGCTGGGCCCTTCCTGTCAAGCACTGTTCCGCTGGGCACCGCCATCTCTGAACTGCTCTGCTGGGCCCTTCCTCTCAAACACCGCTCCGCTGGGCCCTTCCTGTCAAGCACCGCTCCGCTGGGCCCTTCCTGTCAAGCACCGCTCCGCTGGGCACCGCCGTCTCTGAACTGCTCTGCTGGGCCCTTCCTCTCAAACACCGCTCCGCTGGGCCCTTCCTGTCAAGCACCGCTCCGCTGGGCCCTTCCTGTCAAGCACCGCTCCGCTGGGCACCACCGTCTCTGAACTGCTCTGCTGGGCCCTTCCTCTCAAACACCGCTCCGCTGGGCCCTTCCTGTCAAGCAGCGCTCCGCTGGGCCCTTCCTGTCAAGCACCGCTCCGCTGGGCCCTTCCTGTCAAGCACCGCTCCACTGGGCACCGCCGTCTATGTACTGCTCTGATGGGCCCTTCATCTCATTCACCGCTGGCCCATTGGCAGTGCCGGTTCTGTGTCGAGCAGGCCTTCACGAAGCACTCTGGCCACCATGCCTCCTCCATGACCAGTGGAGTCGGTAATCCATCTGATGGACTGTGGCTTTGCACTCCCCAGGATTGAAAAGTGGGCAAGCCACCCACTGTAGAGACTTGAGAGACTGTGGCTTTGCACTCCCCAGGATGGTACAGTGGCCATGGAGTCCCCTCATGGATCTGGCGTCGTGGACTCATGTGGCTGAGGTGCCCCCCCCTTTGCCTTCCCCCTGAGGTGCCTGTAGTTTTATCATCTGATGCCCCAGCAGTGTTCTCTCCAATGGTATCTGGTCTCGTGTGTGGGCTTTACCCATGTGTTTGTGCACATTGGCCCTCGGACAATGGAACTTTGCCAAAATGTGCAGGACTTATAGCCTATGTATATATTTTTAACTATGTTCATTATTTAATATGTATATTTCATATTTCCCATTACTTCATTTGAGCTATAATATACTTCAATTTTCATGATCATTTTATTTTGTCTTAGCATTATTCCAGGGGGTTTGGGGGGTGTCACTCTGACTTGTTGCTCTGCATTGGTGTGTAGGGATTTGGGGGGGTGGGGGTGGGGGGGTGTATTGCGTATGTGTGTGCCCATAACCTTTCCTCCTCCCCCCTCCCCTGTGTCGTAGGTGCAGTACTCACCGTTGTCGTCTGCGCCGGCATTCGTACTCCTGGTAGAAGAGCAGGTAGACAATAGCGGGTAGGATGTTTAATTCGGGTTCTATGCTGTCCAGATTCCTCGTGGAGTGTATAGAGGTGAGCGTTTTCCCGTTCGTAGTCTGTTTCCG
Source organism: Pleurodeles waltl (assembly GCF_031143425.1). Lineage (NCBI taxonomy): Eukaryota > Metazoa > Chordata > Amphibia > Caudata > Salamandridae > Pleurodeles > Pleurodeles waltl. Next base: position 500,794,440 of record NC_090438.1, on the reverse strand, counting down.
CCGTGTTTTTATTGGCAGGGCTCTCGCCCCGGAAAAGGTGGCGGATTGGTGAGTTGTGATAGGGTGGGGGGTACATTGTCTGCCGCCTGTCTGTTGGCGGTGACCGCCGGGCTGTTTGTTTGTACCGCCGTGGCGGTCGGAGTGTTAAAGTGGCGGGCTGTGTTGGCGGTTCCCGCCAGGGTCAGAATTCCATTTTTTGGACCGCCTGCCTGTTGGCGGGTTGGCCGCCGCGTTATCACCGACCGCCAGGGTTGGAATGACCCCCATAATGTCTTGCAGAGGGTGACTGATAGAATACATACAATGACTCAATAATTTTGGATAACACACGCACAGGACACCACATAGGTAGTCTAATTAACCACAGCTGAACGCCTCCTTAATGATTAGTACCCCAAATAACAGGAATTTTTTAGGCCTATGCAAGATTGATGCAAGTTAGAAATTCGACAATATTCCTCCTATTTATTATCCAGCTATAAAAACGTGATGATCAATATTTATCATATACCAAACCACAGAGATCAAGATCCTATTAAAATTCTTGGAATCAGAGTCAAGCTGTGATATTGCCAAAAGTGTAAGTTCGTTACATTTTTTATAAAAATATAACTATGGCTGCTTTCCTAAGACCAGCAGCTATTTCAGAGTCAAACAAGGTTAGTCAGATTCAAGGAAAAGGTGGAAAGAGGTCGTCCCCTTTTTGTGACAGGACTGCTCCGAATCCCACTGGACTGAAATCCACTGACAGCTCCGACTCCTTGAAGGGGCTGATCACATTAGAGTGGTGTGGGCGGACAGATCTTGTCTGGTAGCTTGAAAAGTGGCCTCTTGTTCAGGCCCCCATTCCCAGGTTACACTGGCCTTCGTCAATTCTCTGAGAGGTGCAGTGAGGGATGTCAGGTTTTGAAAGAACCTCCCACAGTACCTGACCATCCCTTGGAAACTTCACATCCCTGTGACAGAAGTAGGAGCTGGTGCAGATTGGATGTCTCTGACCTTTTCTGTACCGGGCATGACCCCCTTTTCTGAAAAGTGGTATCTAAAAAATTCAATGTCCTGCTGTTGAAAAGCTAATTTGTCCTAATTGAGTAAGATCCCATTGTCATGCAAACGCTTGAAAGTGGCCTTAGTCTTTCCAGGTGTTCCTCAATAGTGGGGGAATGCACCAAGATGTCATTGGTCGCATTGATGACTCCTTCCAGCCCAGCCAGCACTCCCCTTATGGTGTCCTGGAAGACCTCTGCAGTGCTGGTTATGGTTCTTGATTCTGGTGCTAGCAGTAGTTGGTGGCATTCCACCCGAAGATCCAGTAGCGGTCCAATTCTTCTGTTATTAATCTTCATCACAGTCAGGCATTGCTATTTGGGTGAAGAACAGCTTTTGCTCTGGATTAGTCAGCTGTCATAAACACATTTTTTAATACACTATCAAATGTAACTTGAATCAATTTCCAAACTCTTAGATTCAGCATATAACGCTCGCGTTAGCACATATTATTGCATAATCAAAGCAACTATCAAACGTCACCAATCTGTAATATTTTGCTGCATGTGTTGGATTCTTAGACTTTAGTTTGAATGACCAGCAGCTGACACACTGCGTTGACATTTCATAAGTCCTCATACAAAGAGTGTCAATAATAGAGTTAACCTTAGAAAACACACTCACCATGTGTTACCTTTAATGTGCTAAGATTTTGTCACAAGAAGTAGCATCTGGTTTCTGCTGAACCAGACACTAGGTTTTCCTTTTGTGAATATATGATATATGTTATTCTGCTTGTCTCCCCTGTGCTGCACTGTCGTACGTAGACCAAAGTGAAAAGGTGTTACCCCTAAATTAACTAAAATTAATGTAAATTAAACTAACCCCCTTCTAAAAGTCTTAGACATGCCTTAAATTTTGACCGGCCAAGGTTATCAACAATTAAAACAGGCATCTTTCTTAAAAGCAATCCTCTAAATTAAGGATTTTTGAGCAGCTTTCAAATTCAATGACCTTGGGAAAAAGCACATAGTGACCCGAGCAAAAGAAGGCACACCTACTTGGTAGCACACGAAAACTCAATTATCAAACATAATAGATGCCTTGGGAGAAACAAGTATAGCCAGAAGCAAAAGGAAGCCTCTGGAGTTGCGTAATTTAGTCTGAACCATTTATGCATGGCAAATATACACTTATATACTCTTATACGAAAGTTGCATTCAAAGTGTGACTTAACTTTAGTAATGTGTGATGCATTTACCCAAGTAATTAAATGCAACCATTGAAGTCATCAAGAACCCATGTATAAGTGTATTATATTGATTAATTGCCAGATGAAACCATGTTTTCCTTTATATTTTATGTCTCACATTTATGCTTCCCATATACATGCTCTTATGTAATTTAAGTTCACGTTGATTAGCCTGACGCTGTTTCTTCCTTTTGTAAGTGAGTTATCATGTTTCTCTTGAATTAGAATAAGACTCAGGGCCTGATTCTGACCCTGGCGGTCAGAGACCCCCAGGGTGGAGGCCGGAGGTAGCACCGCCAACAGGCTGGCGGTGCTACATGGGCAATTCTGACCGCGGCGGTAAAGCCGCGGTCAGAAAAGGGCAACCGGCTGTTTCCCGCCGGTTTACCCCTGCCCAAGCAGTGCCGCCATGGGGATTCCGACCCCCTTACTGCCAGCCTGGTTCTGGCGGTTTTGACCGCCAGAACCTGGCTGGCGGCAACGGGTGTCTTGGGGCCCCTGGGGGCCCCACATAGATTTTCAGTGTCTGCCTAGCAGACACTGAAAATCGCGACGGGTGCCACTGCACCCGTCGCACCCTTTCCACTCCGCCGGCTCCATTCGGAGCCGACCCCCTTAATGTTTCTATTAGGCATTTGATACTGAGGCCTTTAAGGAGGAAGCTGGCAGCAAACTCAGAGAAATTATGGTCTAAGGAGTCCTTCTGTTTATCAAGTACCATGATGGTAGAATGTTTAAGGATGACTGCTGCAGTCCCAGTTTTGATGCGATGGAAACTTATGGGAGTATGCTGATACTCTTGACAATCAACAATTTGGTTGGTTCCTTGCACTGTAAGGAGAGATGAGGATATTTTTTAAGCTACTGCTGCATCTTTGTTTAATGTTTTATTTATTACATATCATGACAGGCATATTTATACAATGGTTTCAGGACCAGTATGATGGCACTTACACAGATCATGCGGTGTCTCCATCCACCCTCAAGGCACGGAACACTGTTATATCTAATTGGTGTTTCCATAGTTAATTAGGCAGACCTTGACAAACTGAGAGAGAACAGGTCTGTCTTGCTGGGCTTTTGTTCTAATTGGTAGCTTTATCCTGAACACCCTTTCACCTTCCTGAACTTCTACCAAAGTGTGACTTCATGCTGACGCTTTCTCTGCTCCTTGAAAGGAAAGACTCTTTAGAACTCGTGGTATTTCTCTATATCTAGAATAAAAAAAGGGAGTTTTCTTTATGGGACACCTGCTTACGACAATTTGTTTTGTTTCATTCTTATTGTGGCTGTTACTATTCTGTATATTAAATTAGTATGGCTCAACTTATTGAGAAATTTCAGTCTGTAAATCATATTGTTTATTGTGTGAACTTATTTTTATTCTGTATACATACTGGGCAGATCAAATAGTCTAAAATAATCTAATTTAATCATGCTTATTGATTCCTGATTCTTATTGTGTACTCACATTGGCTTCAAAAATTGGAAATGCATTCTTAATGGCATCTCCCTTACAGTGCTTGAAGTCAACTAACAAAGGTCCATACAACCGATAGCGAAATATATTTGATGATTTTACAAAAATATTGAGGTGTAAGTCCTGGTGCAGCCTCACATGTCACTACACATCTTCCAAATCATATAGGCTTATATGCTGCAATAATGTACCCTGCATACTGTGTCTGCTAAGCCTGAACCTATTAGCTAGGAATCCTGAGGGACCATAGTAGCCTTCAAATCCTCTTCTATAACATAAGGTTCTCAGAATTAAGCTAACAGAGATTTTCTGATGAATAAAAGAGGCAACAATCACAGTTCTGGCCATAGAGATTGGCAACCATAACTTTTACCCCTCTCAATCCCTTGGTTAAACTATCACTCATAGCCCAGGTGTCTCCATCCAGCACACTTTAGAATGGAAATGGTCTTCCCCCAGCTTCTAAGTATTCTAGATTACCTGGAATAGAGAGTGGTTGAACAGCATCTCATTTAACCAACAAGGGCCTGATTCATGAAGGAGATCTTACAAATTTCTGTACGTTTACAATTGTTTGCTATTCACAAAAGTATTTTACTTTCACTATCTTTACAAGTGCGGACACTGTACAGTAGCAAAGACACTACTATTAAACCACCTTTGTAAATAGCAAACATTTGTAAACGTATTACGTTTACCTTTGTGAATCAGGCCCCAAATTTCCAATTTATACAAAGTGAGGCTGAATCCAGCTCATGGGTGAAACTGCTCAACCCTGCAAGATTCCCTGACATGATGGAGCAAAGCAAGTTAATAGAACCCTTTGGACCACTCAAACCTCCACTGCTGACTCTCCCACGCAAGAGATGGTTTCCCAGTCAAAACTGTTGCCACCCAACTCCAGTTACCATCATCCTTAGGGACTGGACCGAGAAAAATGTGGATTGCCTTCCCCTCAAACAGTCCCAGAAACCTTTAGTTAGTAGTTTGCCAGAGGCAGTGCTTGAAATGGAAAAAATAAAGTGCAGGTACTCTGTGGCAGAGTACCTGCTTGTTTCTGAGAAGTGCCGGTACTCTCCAATTAAAAGTATTACGTTTTTCTTGAGATGTGCCGGTACTCTCCCTCTCAAAATAAAAAAGTGCCGGTACTCAGTACCGGAAAGTACCGGCCCATTTAAAGCACTGGCCAGAGGACAAACTGCTTTCGCAGTCTCTGGCACTCCACAGAACAGAGCATTGTACAATAATACTGATCCCTCTCAGTGCTGAGTAGAAATCTGCCATTCTGTTTGCAGTCTTGCATACTTTCTCATGTATGCTAGGCTGTTACTTTGAAAGGCTTTCTTGTCTATTTTGATGTTTTGCATTGCATTTGCAGGTTTCTCCCTGTCCGCTTCTGTGCTTGTGCCATTCCCTAGAGCATAGCTCTCTCTCCCCAATTTTTCATTGGATGTGTTTTATCTTTACTCGACTGACATCCGGGGAATATTTTTTCTTTGGGAAACTTTACATCTAAGTTGACACTTAGCACTCCATGGGAGTACATGGCTGCTGTCCTTCTCTTCCACAGTTTCTTTCTAATTGTTTTGTTCTCCCAATTGCTTCAGATACCCATTTATTCTTTTTTCTGACACTGACCTGCATTACCTTGCATGGGGAAACATAACATGTGGGCAGCATAGGCATTACCGTGCATCCCCCCCATATATTTTTGCACAAACCTATATTTACTATTGTCTGCAAACCTGAGTTTGAGCCACAATGGTGCTCCTACCTGAGGCTAATATAAGAAGAGGAAATATCTTTATTTCTCATCAATGCATCCGCTTTTCAATATGCTGCATTCAGCAGCACACATGCGAAGAGGAATACTCCTGTAGCGATACTTGTTGTGCAGGACGTTACCACGTTCTGTACAAAATCTATTTTGCTCAACAACACAGACACCTTTCTGCTATGGTGAAAGGGTGCCTGGGTTGGTATTAGACAGCCACAAATGTTCCAGCGTAGGGAGAGAATTGAACAGCGCCATACGTTTGTAAATATGGTGTAGTCCCGCTCTTTCCTGTTAATGCTACGCAGCACATCAACTTGTCTTGTTGTACTATATTTCCTGAAACTGTTAGCAGCACTGTCAAGTTTCCCAGATCTATCCATGATGTGCTGGTCCACTCCAGGGTTTTCCTTGAAGTATGGGATGTGTAGTTTGGTTTGTCTATTATAAAACAGGACATACATTCCCAGAATTAAAAGTGCTAGTAGACTTGACTGGCATATCGAGCATGGACCTCCGAAACCTGGCAGATATGTGTTAGTAAATCTGAGACTTTTTTTAAAAAAAATGTACAAGACGGCTGCTATGTTGCATGGTGCAAATGCATTGCGGCATCATTTTGCATCATGCAGTGAAGCGCCTAGCCTGAAAGTATAGAAAATAATATTTTCTATACTTTCAAAATATCAGCTGTGTTACAAGACATAACATGTGTTGTGCAGTCAAATAGTATAACACAATATAGTGCGCATCTTGAAAGCACAGAATACTATTTTGTGTACTTTTATAGCATAGCATGTGAGGCACTGGCAAAACAATTGCATTTCTTGTTTTCTTCTATGAGCATGCCTATGTTTTCTAAAACAAAAAACTGAAAGCATTGCATCTGCATGTGGGGTCTGCTGGCCCTGTTATGCTGCCACTCCTGCTCCTGCCCTCTCCTACCTGTTCATGAGTACTCATCGGCCATCGTCTCTATTTCTACATCAAGGAAGCTATGAGAGGCACTACAATTTACAGTGAATCTGTATGGCTGCTGTCAAACGTGTGCCTTCCATAAACAAAAGCCACAAATGGCAAGACGGGGAACAATTTTTCCGAAATCACGCTGTGTTTTCAACAATTCTTTCAAGTTACACACATAGGGTCTGATTTATGAAAAGTTAGTGTCGCCTTTGTGTCATTTTTTGATGCAAAAGCGCCATAAATTTACAAAAATACTTTTTGCTGCAAAACTGCATTTGTGTTAAAAGGTATAACGCCCACTTTGCGTCATTCCAGAGCACCAGCCGGGCACCAAATTTCTGGAATGTCGTAAGGAGGTGCAAAGGGTGGGCCAGAATGCAAAAAAATATGACGTTCGCTGGGTGGGGGTGGTGGTATGGGAGAAAGGGGTTTTGCACCAAAAAATGACGTTAGGCTGGTTAGAGGCAAAAACAATGCCACTAACCAGCCTAGCATATTTTTCTGATGCAAAACCATCCATACCACATGACTCCTGTGTTAGAAAAAGACAGGAGTCATGCTCACCATCCCAAAGGCCAGCACAGGGGACCAGTGTCCCCTGGGCATGGCCATTGCACTCTGTGCCATGCAGGGGGCCCCAAGTTGGGCCCCCGATAGCACTTTAATTTAAAAATAAAAATAGTGACCTATACTTAGCCTACTTACCTGAGATGGGGTCTCCCATCCTCTGGTGTCCCTCTAGTGTGGGCGGGGGTGTTCCTGGGGCTTGAGGAGAGCACCTGTGGACTGATTTCATGGTGTTCAACCATGGAAATGGGTCCACAGGATCCCCTTCCTCCCACCTGTGTGACATTTTAGCACAAGGGGGTAAATATGGGTCTATGGAGTTAGCACCATTTTTTATGTAGGAACGCCTACCATGCATCTTATTGACGCAAGGTAGGTTCATGCATCTAAAAAATGTCAAATATAAATTTTGAGTCTATTTTGTGCTGAATTTGCGTGAAAAAAATGATGCAATTTTGGCGCAAATGAAGTATAAGTATGCCCCATATTTTTTAAGTTTATGCTGCTTTTGCATCACAAAATGATGCAAAGGCTGTGCCAACTTTTCAGAAATCAGGCCCGTAGTTTGAAAACAGATTCTAAAGTAAACTTGACTGCCTATTTGTTTGGCTTTGGTACCAAGTGTGCACATTGCTCAGTGAGAAAGGTCACATAGATAATTAACAAAATGAACAATCTGCAGAAGCATGTGCTGTTGCTCTAATGTAAAACAATGTTTCTAAGATAATGTGTACAGTTATTCAGATGCAAGATATCTTTGACACCTGGAAGCCCCAACACGATCGTCGAACTCAACTAAACATTAATTCCCTTTACCCTCAACAAGACTGATTGGCTTTGACAGTGTATAAGCTTCTAAACCAGCCAGTAAAATCACTGGATGTTTATTGTGCTTTCTTCAATACACTTTATTTTGACACCCATGGTAAGAATAATGCTAGAGGCCTATATACCAAAGTGTGGATTTTCCCAAAGCAGCACAATACTACCTTGTGTTTTCTTCAAGGTTCAGAAGTGATTGTAAAGAAATGGATTGTTGTTACATCACTGAAAAGAACATGCTTAATTATTTCATGGGTTTGAACAAGCACATCTTGTTACCTTGGTTTATTACATTCTGAGGGTCAGAAAAGGGAAACCGGCGGTTTCCCGACGGTTTTCCACTGGCCAAAGGAATCCTCCATGGTGGCGCTGCAAGCAGCGCCGCCATGGGGATTCCGACCCCCTTCCCGCCAGCCTGTTCCTGGCGGTTTACACCGCCAGGAAGAGGCTGGTGGGAACCGGTGTCGTGGGGCCCCTGGGGGCCCCGGCATGGGCAGTGCAGGGGCCCCCTAACAGGGCCCCCTTAAGATTTTCAGTGTCTGCTTGTCAGACACTGAAAATCGCGACGGGTGCAATTGCACCCGTTGCACCCCAGCAAATCCGCCGGCTTCATCTTTGCTGGGGCTTTCCCGCTGGGCTGGCGGGCGATTTTTTGAAGATCGCCCGCCGGCCCAGCAGGAAAGTTAGAATGGTCCCCGCGGTCATTTGACCGCGGGCGGTGTTTAGGCGGTTTCCGCCCGGCGGGCGCCGCCCGCCGCCCGCCGCCCGCCGGGGTCGGAATGACCCCCTCTGTCTGCTTCCTGAGATATACTCAGTTGTGAAACTCAGACTGATACAATTGCCTCCACAGAATGAGCCTGAACTTGTGATATCACCTGTCCTATTATGATGCACTCTGTTTTTATTTCCTACTGTAGGTATTCACTGCAAGTGCTGAAAACTGCACCTTAACTTAAAGATTAGTCATTGTGTACCTGCCCAGGCACATTTTTCCCATCCCCACATCTTCTCATTCTCCGAAACGTGGAGATTCTACTTCGTTTTACTTTCCTTGCTACGCAGTGATCCTTTGAGAACGTTTTTGCTTCAGACTGAGTGTTTGATATCAAATTCAACCTCTTAGAGACAAAGGGCCAGATGTAGCATTTTCCGATTTTGCGAATCGGAAATTGCGAGTCGGTGCGAGTCGCAATTTCCAATTCGCAAAATCGGATACAGTACGGTGTCTCAGACACCGACTGCGAGTCGCTATGGGGTCGCAAAGACCCACCTCATTAATATTAATGAGGTGGGTCACATTTTGCGACCCCAAAGCGAGTCCCTTCACTCACAGGGATGGTGGCCTGCTGAAGTCAGCAGACCTCAATGTCTGTGACTGCTTTTTAAATTAAGCAGTTTTTTATTTTTATTTTGCAGCCCGTTTTCCTTAAACGAAAATGAGTTGCAAAAACAAACAAAATAACAAAACCATTTGGTTTTGTTTTTTCAGAGTAGGCAGTGGTCCATTGGACCACTGCCTGCTCTGAAAAACCCTTTTTTGCAACATTCACAAAGGGGATGGGGTCCCATGGGGACCCCTTCCCTTCTGCGAGTGGGTTACCACCAGTGTGACACTGGTGGTAATTGCGAATTGCTTTGTGACGCATTCGCAGTCACAATGCAATTTAGCATAGCGATGCGAGTTGCAAATAGGAAGGGGACACCCCTTCCTATTTGCGAGTCGCATTCACAATTTGCAAGTTGGTACAGACTCACAAATTGTGAATGAGCATCGCAAACCGCATTTTGCATGGCACAAACTGCGATTTTCGCAGTTTGCACCATGCAAAATGTTTGCTACATCTGGCCCAAAATGTGGTAAAGTAGGCATCGGGCTGGGGCTCTCGAACCGCATTGTTACAACTGGCTACAGGGGGTGCTGGAACTGCCCCACATGATGCATATAAAGTAGCAGAAGAGCTAAAGTCCCCACCCTCAAAAACTCATGAGATGCTGTCAGCTAACTGAGTTCCCACTCTTACTTCTGCAGATTTGACTGTCTCTGTGGCCGACCCAGCCAAAGTGGTATACAACTGCAGAGTATCACCAGGGAATCCACCCCGTTTACTTATCTGGCATCCCTCTTCATTCTGTGCTGATAGTTTGGTAGGCTTTGCAATGCACTTGTGTTTAACATCCTACATCCCGCAGAAAGTTAGGCATCCCGGGACTGTCCCTTTCTTGGCCGTCAATGCTTCACTTTGCATAGAGAACAATTGTTTTTTTTTTAGTTTTATAAAGCATAAATTTGACCCAAGGTATTGGAGCACTTTACATGAGCACCAGTTTCATGACACAAGGTCACATTCTATTTTTAGGCTTGGAGAGATTGAGGGCCAGATGTAGCAAACTTTTTGCATGTCACAAACAGCGAGTTTTGCTGTTTGCGACATACAAAAAGCACATTGCGATGCCCAATCCCTGTTTTGCGAGTCGGTAACCTGGTTACTGACTTGCAAAACAGGACTGCGAGTTGCAATTAGGAAGGGGTGTTCCCCTTCCTAATTGCGAGTCGCAGTGCAATGCAGCATTGCTTTGTGACCGTGAACGCGGTCGCAAAGCAATCGGTTACCACCAGTGTCACACTGGTGGTAACCCATTCACAAAAGGGAAGGGGTCCCCATGGGACCACTGCCTGCTCTGAAAAAATGAAACAAAAAAGTTACATTTTTTCGTTTTGTAATGCATCTCGTTTTCCTTTAAGGAAAACGGGCTGCATTACAAAAAATACCTGCTTTATTTAAAAGCAGTCACAGACATGGTGGTCTGCTGTCTCCAGCAGTCCACCATCCCTGTGAGTGCTGCGAGTCTCAACGGGGTCGCAAATTGCGACCCACCTCATTAATATTAATAAGGTGGGCCTTTGCAACACCCTTGCGAGTTGCAGATGGTGTCAGGGACACCATCCTGCATTCTGAATTGTGACTCGCAAATTGCAAATTTCTCTGACTCGCAATTTGCGAGTCGCAATTCAGAAAATATGTACATCTGGCCCTAAGTGTTGTTGGAGCATTTTCAACCTTCACAGGAATCAATGCTCTGCAAGGGTGATGAGTCTTTCCGCCCAGTATGTGTTGTGGTAGAACCACTAACACAGTTTCAGTACAAACCCAATTAATTTAAACACCATGGCAAATGTGACCACAGAAGGTAAACTCCAGTCTGAAAGTTAAGGGATTTATTACAAACTCAAGCTCAAAGTCATGTAGACAATTGACAAAAACAAATTATAAAGATACATAATCACCAAGGATTGCCCAAGGTGACAAAATAGATTCAAGCGGACTAATATTAACAAAACTAACCATTCAAGAAGGGTAATACATATCATCAGTAAGAATTCCTGCAATACAGAAATTAAGCATTGGTCAGGCTTAACAATCATCAGTCAATTCAATTTAGCAAAGTTTTAATTTTAACTGGTACAGAGGAAACCCTACAACTAACCAAATCAAGGAAATACATGTGTGGGGTGAAACACAAGTGGGCAAAAGACAGTAAGCACTGCAAGTTCTAGCTAAAGTGGACAAAAGATAGGTAAAAAGGGAAAGTATCAGCATGTCAGAAGCTCGCTCAGAGTCTTCTGAAGGGGATTGGAAAATAGACTTCTAAGTCTGAAAGGGGCAATTGAAAGGGGAAAGCAGAGAGGAAGATACCTCTCCAAGGGTCACAGTAGGCAGAGGGGTTTCTTCAACAAAGCATCTGGATCTCCCTGACAGCATCTGAAAGCACCTGAGAACTGTTGGGAACTGACCAAAGTTCAACTAATCATTGACATATCAAAGTTAATAAAGCATTCTGATTTGTCACTTGTCCAATTCACTTCATGTTGAAGAGGCATCATCCAATAGAAATTGCTCATGTAACTTCAGTCTGCAACATCCATATCCTTTCTCAAGTCTGTCATGGGAATACCTTCAATCTATGTGACACCACGTAAGATTGGAAACAATTGGGAACAATGGCAGTCCATGTTTCCCAATGTTCCTTTCTCAAGGATGATAAGATACTAGTCTTTTCATGGAAACGAAGTTTGAAAGAAAACTCAAGCTAAGAAGTTAATGAGCATTTCCTGCATAGTCACAAAATGCAAGCTTAGCATGCGTCACTTAGGCAAACACAAGAAAATTACAATACATTCAATTAGTATGTTTCAATAAACATATTTTAATATGCAACTTATGAATTCAATATGATTAACACTTTATTAATATGGGTAATACATTTTATTTTAAAAGAGAAAACTTTGTCAATGCATTTCAATAGGCATAATAGAGAAGTACAATTATTTCAATTCAGCAGACATTTTACATTATTAATCATTAGAAATTCAGTTTTGTGCAAATACATTCTATTAGTCGAAAGTCTAAATTATCTCATGCTATCAAGTTAATCCTTCTAACATTTGATTTAATTCAAATACCACCTATGTCAAACTCTACGGTGCAAAGAAATGCACATTTAAATGGTGTGTCAATGCATCTCCTACATTCAAACGATTAGTGCTTTGATTAAGATAAGGCATAAACTGTCACACTCTGACTGCTTGTTTAACAAGAGCGACTCTACTAGCACTTTAACTTCATCAGTGATTTGTCCAGAATGACAGGATATTGAGCCAATGCCTAGGCTCATAGCTGGTTCACCAGATCCAAAGTCTGCAGCTCTGGCCATAACACCACAACACCTCACACCATTCTATGGAGAAGGGAAGGCAAAAATAGGATGAGCCAGCTGATGGGCAACTTAGGCTGCATAACCATAATCAGTGGTTGGAGGCTCATCAGTTCTTCCTGAAGTTGACCTTGTGGTGGATTTCAGGGCCATGGGAGGCACTGCAGACACAGCAGTGTAAATAAGTACTCTCTGTAGCCATACAGAGGCAGTGTCATGCCAGCCATTGTACTGGAAGTCCCTCTTGAGATCCATACTTTTGCTTGCTCATCATTCCCCAAACCCATCTAAATGGATAGGCAAGGAGACAGAGAGGCAACTTGACAGGGCCAAGAATGGGACAATAAAAGGAAACTCCATGCACTGGGAACTCCCACAGCATCACTCATTGCATGCCCCTTTCATGCAAAGTGCTGCATAAGAAGGGAGCGTATTTGCAAGGTTGCATTAAGCCACAAAAAGTGGCTTAATGCCACCTTGTAAATACACGCAAGGCACAGTGCCACCTGAGCATCACAAAAAGAAATGCTCCAATGGCACTAGGGGCTTGTAAATATATCCTCAAATGTTATAAGGGCCATAGTTGGAATAGTCCTTCCTGACATGAACAGAACTATTAAACATATTCGCTTAGGACCTCAGTCATGTATCTAAATTATTATTACTTGCTTCAGCTGAAATCATTATGATGATATTTCATTGTTACACTCATGAGTAGGTACTTACTGTAAGAAAGTGAACAGAAGACAACCACAAGCTATAAAGTCACTAATCTTTTAAGTCTAGTTAACGGTTTTAGTAATTTACTCCTGAGCTCAACCCCTGGTAGCTATGAAACAAAGCAGAGAGGCTTAACTTGTCTAATGTATTTACAAGTACAAAAACAGTTACAATGGCAAAAATCAACACAATAGAAATTCTACTCCAATTTAGAGAAATAGAGTTAAATATAACAAAATATCACAAAATGGCAAAAAAACAACAATTCGGAACCTGCGACATTATTTTAGAAGATTCAAGGTAAAACGTGTCAAGAAAATTGAAGTGAGAGTGACAGTCAATGGTTGCAGTTCACCAGGTCCTTAATGCAATTTTAGGTTGACCGTGAAGGATCATGAGTCAGTGCAGGAACGGACCATCTTGCCTGGCATGTTACCCCCATTTTTACTTGTATGTCAGTTGTTTTTGCCTGTCACACTGGGATCCTGCTAGCCAGGACCCCAGTGCTCATAGTCTGTGGCCTGAATGTGTGTCCCTGTGTAGTGACTAACTGTGTCACTGAGGCTCTGCTAACCGGAACCTCAGTGTTTATGCTGTCTCTGCCTTTAAAATTGTCACTATAGGCTAGTGACCATTTTCATCCATTCTAATTGGCACACAGGAACACCCTTATAATTCCCTAGTATATGGTACCTAGGTAACCAGTGTATTGGGGTTCCAGGACGTCCCTATGGGCTGCAGCATTTCTTATGCCACCCATAGGGAGCTCAGACAATTCTTACACAGGACTGCCACTGCAGCCTGAGTGAAATAACATCCATGTTATTTCACCGCCATTTTACACTGCACTTAAAGTAACATATAAGTCACCTATATGTCTAACCCTCACTTGGTGAAGGTTAAGTGCAAAGTTACTAAGCGTGAGGACACCCTGGCACTCTAGCCAATGTGCCCCCACATAGTTCATGACCTATATGTAGATTCACAATGGTAACTCCGAAAGTGGCCATGTAACATGTCTATGATCATGGAATTGTCCCCCCAGGCCAAATCTGGTAGTGGAGAGCCAATACCATGCATCCCCGGGGCTTCAGCATGTACCCCGGGTACTGCCAACCCTCAGACAGGATTCCGCTCTCCTGGGGTCTGGGCAGCCCAGTCCCAGGAAGGCAGAACAAAGGATTTCCTCTGAGAGAGGGTGTTACACCCTCTCCCTTTGGAAATAGGTATTAAGGGCTGGGGAGGAGTAGCCTCTCCCAGCCTCTGGAAATGCTTTGAAGTGCACAGATAGTGCCCTCCTTGCATAAACCCGTCTACACCTGTTCAGGGAACCCCCAGCCCCTGCTCTAGTGTGAAACTGGACAAAGGAACGGGGATGACCACTCCCCTGTCCATCACCACCCTAGGAGTGGTGCCCAGAGCTCCTCCAGTGTGTCCCAGACCTCTGCCATCTTGAATCCAGAGGTGTGAGGGCACAATGGAGGCCGCTGAGTGGCCAGTGCCAGCAGGTGACCTCAGAGACCCCTCTTGATAGGTGCTTACCTCACTAGGTGGCCAATCCTCCTCTGAGGGCTATTTAGGGTCTCTCCTGTGGGCTTTTCGTCAGATAACGAAGTGCAAGAATTCATCAGAGTTCCTCTGCATCTCCCTCTTCGACTTCTGCCAAGGATCGACCGCTGACTAATCCAGGATGCCTGTAAAACTGCAACAAAGTAGCAAGAAGACTTCCAGCGACATTGTAGCGTCTAATTCTGCTGGCTTTCTTGACTGTTTCCTGGTGGTCCATGCTCTGGGGGCTGTCTGCCTTCAACCTGCACTGGAAGCCAAGAAGAAATCTCCTGTGGGTCGACGGAATCTTCCCCCTGCCCCAGCAGGCACCAAACTTCAGCGTCACTGGTACTCTGGGTCCCCGCTCATCCTGACAAGTGTGGCCCCTGGAACACAGGTGGTGGACCCAAGTGACCCAGACTGTCCAGTGGTCCAAATGTCCAAATTGGTAGGAGGTAAGTCCTTGCCTCCCCTCTCTAGACAGTAATCCTGTGTACTGCATGAACTGCAGCTGCTAGGGCTTCTGTGCACTTTTGTAAGGAATCCTTCGTGCACAGCACAGCACAGGTCCCCAGCACTCCGTCCTGCATTGCTAAACTCGCTGAGTTGACCACTGGCTTCGTGGGACTCTCCTTTTAGTGTTGAGATGACTGCAGTGCTCAGTTTTCTTGAACCCATATTCAAGTACTTCTGTGGGTTCTGTCTTCATATGCGTGGGCTTGCTGTGTTGTTGAGGGCCCCCTATGTCTCCTCTTCCAAATGGCGACCTCCTGGTCCTTCCTGGGCCAAGGCAGCATCATTTTTCTTCATCTGCAACCTTTGCAGCTAGCAAGGCTTGTTTGCAGTCTTTCTCAAAAGAAACAACTCTGCATCCTCCAGCACTCTGTGTGACATCTTCAGTGCAAAGGATAAGTCCTGGCATCTTCTGTTGTTGCAGAATCTTCAGCTTCTTCCACCCCAAGGCAGCCATTTTGCACCTTCATCTGGGGTTTAGTGGGCTTCTGCGCCCCCTGGACAATTTCGTAACTCTTGGACTTGGTCCCCTTCCGTTACAGGTCCTCAGGTCCAGGAATCCCTCTTCAGTGCTTTGCAGTCTGTTGTGGTCTTTGCAGAATCTCCTATCATGACTTCAGTGTGTTTCTGGGGAAGTAGGGTCAATTTACTCCTAGTTTTCAGGGTCTTGGGGTGGGGTATCTTGGTCACCCTTAGTGTTTTCGTACATTCGTAGCAACCCTCTACACACTACACTAGGCCAGGGTTCCCTAAGTGGTTCACATTCCACTTTCTTAGTATGTGGTTTGTGTTGCCCCTCGGCCCATTGCATCCTATTGTATTCTACAGTATGTGCACTACTTTTCTAACTTTTTACTTACCTGATTTTGGTTTGTGTGTATATTTTGTGTATTTTACTTACCTCCAAAGAGAGTATATCCTCTGAGATATTTTTGCCACATTGTCACTAAAATACAGTACCTTCATTTTTAGTAACTCTGAGTATTGTGTTTCTTATGATATAGTGCTATATGATATAAGTGGTATAGTAGGAGCTTTTCATGTCTCCTAGGTCAGCCTAAGCTGCTCTGCTATAGCTACTTCTATCAGCCTAAGCTTATAGAACACTACTAATCTACTAATAAGGGATAACTGGACCGGGCACAAAGTGTAAGTACCATCAGGTACCCACTATATAGCCAGGCCAGCCTCCTACAATCAGCAACACCTAGCAGCTTCATCACAGTTGGAGATTTTGCCTTGAGTCTTAGTCTCTGAAATATAAGGCAATATCTTTAAGTGGGGCAGTGGGGCAAGGTTGAAGACTGTATCTGACAAAGTCCTCTCAAAATTAGAGCGCAGTTTGTGAGATGGTGCTAAAGCCATTGGTTTTAGCAGGAAAAGCTCAGAGTGGTAAAAGTTAAATTTCATGTCCCGGGAAGTCTTCTTGTCTGTTTGTCAAGGCTCCTCACAGGTCTCAAATGGCTGCTGCAATCTTTCTTCTGATCTTCCACAGGTCCAGAAACCCCCTCTGTAGAGGGTGAATTGAGACACCATATTTGTGGCTGGCAGTAGCTTGTGGGTGGGGGTGAATCCTGTCTCCTCCCTTACTAATGGTCTAAAAGTTATCAGGGACATCCTGTGCACATCCTGGTTCTGGTCAGGAGTCCACTTGGCTCCACCAGCCCCTGACCCCGCCGACTTGCGCCTGGGCTGAAGTTCGAGGCCCTGCACCACCCGCAGGCACCCGCCTGCGCCTCATCCCTGGTGCCTAGTGGTAGGCATAGCTTGCTGTGCTCTGCTGTTAATTTCTCTTGTTTTTCGTTTTCGTTTTTGTTTCGCTGTAAAAGCATTTTTTGCTTTCTGCATTGAGTATTTCTGCCCTCATTGTGTATTTCTGCATTGTGTATTTGTGCCCCTCTTCCCCTTCTGTAAATCCGCTTCGCTTTGCGTCCATTTGCTGTGCTCGCCATTTTTTCAGCCGGCTCTCGCCGGTCCTACTTGCCCTCCCGCTGCATCCCCTGCGTCCCTGCCCCCTTGCGCACCCATTGGCCCTTCCCTCCCAGCTTCCAGTTGTCCACCCTCCCACCTCCCCCTCTTAATGTGGGCCGCTGCGCGGATCCCTGTGTGACTCCTTGACCTGTTCTGGCCAGAAGTCCACTTCGCTTCACCAGCCTGCCTCCGTGCCCCTGACCCCGCCGACTGCAGCCTGGACTGAAGTTCGAGGCCCTCAACCACCTGCAGGCACCCACCTGCACCTCATCCCTGGTGCCTAGTGGTGGGCATATCTTGCTGTGCTCCGCTGTTAATTTTCCTTGTTTTTCGTTTTCGTTTTTTAAAAGCATTTTCCGCTTTCTGCATTGTGTATTTCTGCATTGTATATTACTGCATTGTGTATTCCTGCCCCTGTGCCCCTTCTGTAAATCTGCTTCATTTTGAATCTGTTTGCTGTGCTCGCCCGTTTTTCAGCCGGCTCTTGCCGGTCCCATTTGCCCTGCTGCTGTGGCCCTGCCCTCCTCACGCACTCAGTGGCCTTTCCCTCCCACCTCCCAGCTGCTCCGCCCTCCCACCTCCCCCTCCTAATGGCGGCCGCTGTGCAGCGGCATGCAGCGGGCGTGCCAGAGGGAAGCCCGTCTGTGACTGTCCGTGCCTGGCCAGCGCCAGTCCCCCTGGCCCTCGCTGCCCCGACCCCCTAAGGCAGCATCACTCCCCCACAAAACTCCACGCCCTCAACCCAGGACAGCACCCTGCCTGCGCCCAAACAAACCCCAAGCACACACAGACCTTTCACATGTCATGCATGCTGCTTCTCCTGCACCCCCACAAACACCAACAACACTAACACGCTCCACACCAACTCTAACACGCCACACACCAACTCTAACACACCCCACAACCACACCAACACGCTCCACAACAACACTAACACGCTCCACAACAACACTAAACACGCTCCACAACAACACAAACATGCTGTACAACAACACCAACACAAACCACAGCAACAACAGCCCCATCAACCACCTTAGCTGCATACTCCTAAACACCCGTTCTGTCCACAAGCACGCCATCGAGCTCTGGGACTTGATCACAACACATTCCCCTGACATCGCCTTTCTCAAGGAAACTTGGATGAACCCCTCATCAGAACCCAACATAGCCATAGCCATCCCAGAAGGCTACAAAATCTCTTGTAGAGACCGTATAAACAAACTGTGAGGAGGCATCACCATCATACATAAAAGCACCATCAAGATCACCACCAACACCCACAACACCCTAGACAGCGCCTACATTTCTTAATTCACATAAACGTCAACACCACCCTCAGAGGAACCCTCATTTACAGACCACCAGGACCTCGTCCACTTTTCTGTGATGCCATCGCTGACAACATCAGCCCACACGCCCTCACCTCCACAGACTACATCCTCCTCGGTGACATCAACTTTCACCTGGAAAACACCCATGACCGCAACTCCACAGCCCTGCTAGACAAACTCACAAACTTAGGACTCAAACAACTGGTCACCTCACCCACCCACTCAGCAGGACGCACACTGGATGCAATTTTCACCTGCAGCAAGCACATAACATTCACACACACCACCGAACTCCACTGGACTGACCACCAATGTGTCCACTTCTACTTCACAAAACCCCCCACCCACTTCCGACAACACACCACACCCTACCGAATGTGGGACAAGATCCCCACAGAACACCTGAACGCCAAGCTCGCACAATCTCCTCCCCCTCACCAATGACCCCAACATCGCTGCCCACAACCTCACACAATGGCTTACAACCTGCACAGACTCCCTCGCCCCTCTGAAAAGCAACAAAACCTGCAACATGAAAACTGGTTCACCACTGAACTCCAAGCCTCCAAGCGTGAATGCCGCAAAACTGAGAAAGCTTGGCGACAAGAACCCTCCATGATCAACTCCTTAACCCTCAAAACCACCATACGCAAACACCACCAACTCATCTGGACCACCAAAAGGGCTTACTAGAAAGAACACATAGATAGTAACTCACATAACAGCAAGGAACTCTTTACCATCATCAAAGAGCTCACCAAACCTAAATCCTGCAGCATCGACCCCACTCACACACAAAACCTTTACAACTCCCTCTCCAACCACTTTCACCTCAAAATTTTAGGCATACACAACAGCTTCACGCCATCTGCACCCACCATCACCACCACCGACACGACCAACAACACCACACACCCCCAGTCCAACCAAATGCACACCTGGGCCCCTACCGATGACGAAGAAACCGAAAAAACCATGAACTCCATCCACTCAGGCTCCCCCACAGACCCCTGCCCCCACCACATCTTCAACAAGGCCAGCCCAATCATTGCTCCCAGCTCCTCGTCGTAATAAACAGCTCCTTTGACGCCGCCACCTTCCCAGACACCTGGAAGCACACCGAAGTAACCGCACTCCTCAAAAAACCCAAAGCAGACCCGGAAGACCTCACGAACTATCGCCCCATTTCTCTTCTCCCCTTCCACACCAAGGTCGCTGAGAAGATAGTGAACGCCCGTCTGTCTCACTTCCCAGAGGAAAACAATGCACTTGACGCCTCCCAGTCTAGATTCCGCAAGAACCACAGCACTGAGACCGCCCTCATCGCCTGTACTGACGACATCAGAACCAGAGTTGACAAGGACGAGACCGTCGCACTCATCCTCCTGGACCTCTCCGCAGCCTTCAACACTGTTTGCCACCAAATCCTCTGCACGCGCCTTTTCAACGCAGGAATCCAGCACAAGGCCCTGGATTGGATCGCCTCCTTCCTCGCTGAAAGAACCCAGAAAGTTTGCCTCCCTCCCTTCCAGTCCCCAGCAACCAAGATCATCTGCGGGGTCCCCCAAGGGTCCTCCCTCAGCCCTACCCTCTTCAACATTTACATGGCCCCGCTCCCCAACATCCTCCGCCCTCACGGAATCGCCATCATCTCGTACGCAGACGACACCCAGCTCGTCATCTCCCTCACCAGGAGCCCCACCACCGCCAAGACAAACCTCCACGCTGGAGTCCTCGACACTGCCAAATGGATGACAGCAAGCCACCTCAAACTCAACTCCAACAAAACAGAGATCATCATCTTTGGCCCCAACAAGACAGTATGGGACGACTCCTGTTGGCCCACCACCCTAGGACCATCCCCAACACCCTCCACCCACGCATGCAATCTCAGCATCATCTTAGACTCATCTCTCTCCATGGCGCAGCAAATCAACACCATAACTTCCTCCTGTTTCAACACCCTTCGCATGCTACGAAAGACCTTCAAATGGATCCCCAGAGAAACCAGGAAAACCGTCATCCATGCTCTCATCAGCAGCCGACTAGACTACGGAAATGCCTGCTACACTGGTACCACATCCAAGCTTCAGAAGAAACTCCAGCTAATCCAGAACACAGCCGCACGTCTCATCCTGAACCTCTCATGCATGAACACATCTCCGCCCACCTCAGATCCCTTCACTGGCTACCCACCAGCAAAAAGATCACTTTCGAAGTCCTCATCCACGCCCACAATCCCTCCACAACACTGGACCAGTCTACCTCAACCAACGAGTGAACTTCCACACACCCACTCGTCTCCACCGCTCTGCTGACCTCGTCCTCACCACAGTCCCCCACATCCAATGCACCACCTCCAGAGGCAGATCCTTCTCCTACCATACCTCCAAGACCTGGAACACCCTTCCCACCAACCTACGCAAGACCCAGGACCTCCTGACTTTCAGAAAACACCTCAAGATATGGCTTTCTGAGCAGTAAATCGGCATTCCCCCATCTCCCCACCCCACAGCGGCTTGAGACCCTACTGGGTGAATAACGCACTTAATACATTTTTTGATTGATTGATTGATTGATTCACTGTGCTCCCTTTTCAATGGGTTTGGAGCCAGCATGTCTGGGGTAACTAAGGTTTGCCTTCTTCGGGTCTCACCTTACATCTACTTGTGACAAGACAGGTCCTTTAGTCAATGAAGTTCCTGTGTCAACCCTAACTAGTCTTCGTACACAAGGAAGAAAAGCATCTCCCCAGATCAAGGCCATTGTCTCTGTCTGGCAACAGTTTTCACAGCTCATTAAGGATAAGACCTGGCTAGGAAGCTGCTGGAGAGCCAATGCAAATGGGCTTCCCTGAGCTTCAGGCAGGGAAAAGGTAACTTTCTAAAAGTTACTTTTTCTAAACATTTGAAGAAAATCCAACTTCACTACTGAGTTTTTAAATACTAAAAATAGTGGTTTAAATATTTATCTAGCTTGTCTCAGTCTTGAGATGGCAGATTAAAAAAATAATAAAGCTTCTAATAAAGTTTCATGGTGTTTCTCCATAGGCCAGCCACAGTCTTTTACATTCTACATAGAAAGTAGCCTTTGGGTGCTAGTCACTGTAAGGACATGATACCTTATACTGCTAAATGCCCCACACTTAATTATCATGCACACAACCATTTGGGCTATATGCTAAGCTATCAGTGACATTAATATTTAAAAGGATGTTTTTCACCCTGTCAAAACGGTTATTTTGAGAGGGTGGGCTACAGGTTTACATGCAGCAGTCAGGCTACAGAAGAAGGTCTGAAGTTCTGTTTGTCTTGTCACACTAGTGAATGGCATAATAAATGCTGCAGTCCAGAAGTGGCAATGAACTTTCCCTGCCATTGGCCATTGATGAATTCCTATACCAAATGCTATGGTCTAAGTTAAATGCATCAATCAGGGATTTGCCAATTGTTACAAGTATTAGGGGATAGAGCAAATACACTGGCCACTCGAAAGCAGTGACTCACTATGCAGAGTCTAAAATTCAGCTAAAAAACCTCAAGGCGACCACAGAAAAAGAGGCTCTTTCTCATACTTAGATATACCCTTTTACTTTCTATATGATGCTCATTGGCTGTCAGATTCCACAAAGTCTTAATTATACTCTAAATCAAAAGTAGAACATAACATCTGCAAAGAAAGTGTAGATCACAAGTGTAGATACATTTAACTCTCTAATGATTTTAATTGCACCATTAATCAAAGCTACCTAATCTGATTCATAATCAGATTCTTGCAGCAGTGTTAAAACTCTGGGAAGCATATGCTAATAACAAAACATAAACATTCCATTACTGAACAATCCATGGCCTCTGATACATACTCTTGTAAAATTATTTGGCCAATATTTTACTGGTAAAGATGATAGTTGATTTTTAGGTAGGTTTTCCTCGACTATGGGGATACATTACTTTTAAAACCTTTAACACTTTATTATATATTCTAGTATTCTACCTTGGGTGTCTTCCAGCAGTTTCTGGCTCTTTGGATAGTTCCATGAGATGTTCTGCAGAAAGTATGGAAATTATGGATTTTATTTGCCCTTAATGACCACTTTATTTGTGCAACACCTGCTGCCAATCTAAAACCAAAAACCAACCCCACAAATTTTACTTACTTCCATGGACATTGCCATTGAAAAACTGGGGGTCTGTTCAACTTTTCCCTGGTTAGTTGTTTCCTCTAGTTTCCTCCTGTTAAACAGGATTCCACTGCTTAAATATATCCTTGCAGGTACTACTTAAGAGGAGTTGTGAAATTTGGTTGCACACGTTTTCATACAATATGCATACCTTCTGCCTTGCCTGCCATTGTTTTGGGCTGGGGTGGGACTTCAAACCCCATCCTCTTGTGAACCTTAGAGGACTGGCCCTCCACAAGCCTTCTGCCAAGTTCTGTTAAAGTGCAGACTTTTCCCTGCAGCGTGGGATGCTATACCTTCTGCCTTGCCTGCTATCACTTCAGGCTGGGGTGGGACTTTGTCCCACATTCTCTTGTGAACCTTAAAAGGCAGGTCCTCCAAAAGCCTGCTGTAACAAGCTAACAAAGCGCAGACATTTTCCTGCAGTGCAGGTTCTTACCCGGCTTTTTGTGGTCCTTGGAGAGTGGGCCCTTCACAAGCCTGCTGTACTGCATTATTAAAGCACAGACATTTCCCCACAGCATGGGACATACCTGGGCTTGCACCCAGGAGAAGACTAGGTCAAGACCGGGCCTGTGTGTGTCCCTCCTTTGCTGAAAGAAGGTGGGCCACCTTTCTTGGTTTGCCTGCCCAGGTGAAAGTTACTTTTAGTGGTCTTGCTGTAAAGCTCCTACTTTGGTTATAAAGCAGAAAAGACGTATTCCTATATCAACGGGGAAGAGAAGAGCTGCAACCTTAGCTTATTGGGGAAATGGTCCATCTGTTAGTGCGACATCCTGTGACCAGTTGTTCTGATTTGCCTGAGTGATGTTCAACTGAAAGAGATCCCAATGCCGCAGTGCCTAATCAGGCTCGGAGAGTCACTGAAGATGGAAGGATGGCCCCCTCACAGCACAAATTACTGTCACTACTGACATTATTCATCATGTAATTAGTACAAAACTGATAAGCTATTTGGCAGCGGGTCTCAATGAACAATGCACCTACCACTATCACCTATTATCTTGAAGGTAAAACAACAATTTTTTGAGAATATATATATTCTTATCATTCCATGTGTGCACTCATCACAGCACCTGCCGCCAAGGTGCCAGCCCAAGAGGGATCACAAATGTAAAATATTAATATGTCAAAAAAGTCCATACATCATGTAATGTCACTTTTGTTCACTTTGTTGTCTTCCTTTTATTCAACTTCACTTTGGAATCAATCATAAAAACAACAGCTCTCTGGACTTTTTTAACATATTAATACTGGTGGTGCACTATCAAAATACTTTACATGATGTAATTAGTACACCTGAGAGGCACAGAGTATGATGTCTACAGTTCCTACCCAAATGCATTCCATGTGTAATTGTTTGATAAAATGTACCACCACTTGGTGAGTGGGCACGTGAGGATGATGAGTCATTAAAGGTGAAGGATGCTTAATGGTTGCAGACACAGGAGGGGTGCCAGGGGACTTGAACAGCAAGATTGTCTTTAGTCAAAGGATGGACTAGGTAGGGCTGTTTCCCAAAAACTCAGAGAGGCAAAGTGCGGGAGTGAATTTTAGAGATCTTGAAATTCTGCATTCATTGTAACATTGTCTAGGGTCAGCACCCATGAATCATAAAGGAATATGTGCGCATCCATTGGATTTCATTTACATAGCAGATTTTGTAAGCGCTCAAACTGGCCCACTTGGACAAAGAGCCCTTAACCCTGCACCTTGTTTGCAACAAAAGCTCAATGTCCCTGTGAGTTCCCGTTTTGACCAGTTGAGTCATCTGGATATGCCAGATTGACAATAAATGCCAGGGTTAGTCGTCATGAAAACAGGAGAGGGGAG
This sequence comes from Pleurodeles waltl, assembly GCF_031143425.1. NCBI lineage: Eukaryota > Metazoa > Chordata > Amphibia > Caudata > Salamandridae > Pleurodeles > Pleurodeles waltl. The sequence continues at coordinate 500,769,783 of NC_090438.1, read as the reverse complement.
CCCTCAGTGAAAGGTACCAATATAAATCTGGTGATACATTTTGGGATGTCACTAATTCCACCAAAAGAAGATATAGCTCCAGATTGGCGAAATGGCCTAACCTTGATTTCATGGAATATAGTAGGTGCCTGCTCTAAGCTAGATAACCCAAGCTGACTAGGCCACGTGACCTCCTTTAATATCACCTGCTGCCAAGAAACCTGGGCAATAGAGCCATTACACATAGAGGGGTACTGCTCATTGGCACGGCCAGCCCTCCCATCCCCTCTGGGAGACCAACTGGTAGCCTGGTTACTTTTGGATCCATCCATCTCATAGGTGCTCAATTCATACTGATATGGTGCTCATAGCAGTTTCCAAACCACATGGCTGGTTTAATAAAGATTCTGCGAATCCCCAAAAACGTTTAAAAGCTACCTTGTAAGCTAAACCCCACTCACTTAAACATATAAGAGAGGTGACATGCGCATATAAGAAGGCCCTTGAGATTAAGAAGAATGAGATAAGGAATAAAGCCTGTGAAGACTAGAAATTGGCAGCTAATGTGAGAGATGGTGCGAGTTAGGGATGTTGCTATTTATCCTTTCTTTACAGACTCAGAGACTCCTAAGCTGGAATGCCTGATTACATTTGATCAATGAATAGCCCATTTTACAAAAAGTTTCCAGCCTGAAAATTGATCACTTCACTCCATGGTCCTTGTCAAGGTTATAAATGAGGTAGCAGATGTGATACAGGGAAAGCTCCAGGTCTTGATGGAGTGTCTGTAAGGAAATGCCTCCTTGCATGGTTACCCCCTGACTTTTTGCCTTTGCTGATGCTAAGTTATGATTTGAAAGTGTGCTGGGACCCTGCTAACCAGGCCCCAGAACCAGGGTTCTTACCCTAAACTGTACCTTTGTCTCCACAATTGGCACAACCCAGGCACTCCGGCAAGTCCCTAGTAACTTGTACCACTGGTACCAAGGGCCCTGATGCTAGGGAAGGCCTTTAAGGGCTGTAGCATGTCTTATGCCACCCTAAGGACCCCTCACTCAACACATGCACACTGCTTCACAGCTTGTGTGTGCTGTTGGGGAGAAAATGACTGAGTCGACATGGCACTCCCCTCAGAGTGCCATGCCAACCTCACACTGCCTGTGGCATAGGTAAGTGACTCCTCTAGCAGGCCTTACAGCCCTAAGGCAGGGTGCACTATACTACAAGTGAGGGCATATGTGCATGAGCACTATGCCCCTACAGTGTCTAAGCAAAACCTTAGACATTGTAAGTACAGGGTAGCCATAAGAGTATATGGCCTGGGAGTCTGTCAAACACAAACTCCACAGCACCATAATGGCTACACTGAAAACTGGGAAGTTTGATATCAAACTTCTCAGCACAATAAATGCACACTGATGCCAGTGTGCACTTTATTGTAAAATACACCCAGAGGGCATCTTAGAGATGCCCCTTGAACACATACCGACTTCCAGTGTGGGCTGACCAGTTTTTGACAGCCTGCCACACACCAGACATGCTGGCCACGTGGGGAGAGTGCCATTGTCACTCTGTGGCCAGGAACAAAGCCTGTACTGAGTGGAGGTGCTTGTCACCTCCCCCGGCAGGAACTGTAACACCTGGCAGTGAGCCTCAAAGGCTCACCCCCTTTGTTACAGCGTCACAGGGCATCCCAGCTAGTGGAGATGCCCGCCCCTGCGGCCACTGCCCCTACTTTTGGCGGCAAGGCTGGAGGAGATAATGAGGAAAACAAGGAGGAGTCACCCCCCAGTCAGGACAGCCCCTAAGGTGTCCTGAGCTGAGGTGACTCTTACTTTTAGCAAATCCTCCATCTTGTAGAAGGAGGATTCCCCCAATAGGATTAGGGATGTGCCCCCCTCCCCACAGGGAGGAAGCACAAAGAGGGTGTAGCCATCCTCAAGGACAGTAGCCATTGGCTACTGCCCTCCCAGACTTAAACACACCCCTAAATCCAGTATTTAGGGGCCCCCAGAACCAAGGAAGTTAGATTCCTGCAACCTAAAGAACAAGAAGGACTGCTGACCTGAAGCCCTGCAGTGAAGACGGAGACGACAACTGATTTGGCCCCAGCCCCACTGGCCTGTCTCCCTACTTCGGAGAAAACTGCAACAGCGACTCATCCAACAGGGACCAGCGACCTCTGAAGCCTCAGAGGACTGCCCTGCATCTAAAGGACCAAGAAGCTCCCGAGAACAGTGGCCCTGTTCAAGAAACTGCAACTTTTGCAACAAAGAAGCAACTTTAAAGACTCCATGTTTCCCACCGGAAGCGTGAGACTTTCCACTCTGCACCCGACGCCCCCGGCTCGACCTGCGGAAAACTAACACTACAGGGAGGACTCTCCGGTGACTGTGAGCCCGTGAATAGCCAGAGTTGACCCCCTTGAAACTCCACAGCGACGCCTGCAGAGGAAATCCAGAGGCTCCCCCTGACCGCAACTGCCTGTAACAAGGAACTTGACGCCTGGAACCAGCACTGCACCCACAGCCCCCAGGACCTAAAGGAACCGAACTCCAGTGCAGGAGCAACCCACAGACGACCTTCTGCCTAGCCCATGTGCTGGCTACCCCTGCCTGCATCGTTCAAGAGACCCCCAGGTCTCCCCATTGATTCTTATCTGAAACTCAAAGCCTGTTTGCACTCTGCACCTGGCTGCCCCTGTGCCGCTGAGGGTGTACTTTCTGTGCCTGCTTGTGTCCCCCCTGGTGCCCTAAAAAAAAACCCTGGTCTGCCTCCGAAGACGCAGGTACTTACCTGCTGGCAGACTGGAACCGGGGCACCCCGGTTTCCATTGAAGCCTATGTGTTTTGGGCACCACTTTGACCTCTGCACCTGACCAGCCCTGAGCTGCTGGTGTGGTAACTTTGGAGTTGCCTTGAACCCCCAATTGTGGGCTACTTTGGACCCAACTTTGAACCCTGTAAGTGTTTTACTTACCTGTGAACTTAACAAATATTTACCTCCCCCAGGAACTGTTAATTTTTGCACTGTGTCCACTTTTAAAATAGCTTATTGCCATTTTTGTCAAAACTGTATATGCTATTGTGATTATTCAAAGTTACTAGAATACCTGAGTGAAATACCTTTCATTTGAAGTATTACTTGTAAATCTTGAACCTGTGGTTCTTAAAATAAACTAAGGAAATATATTTTTCTATATGAAAACCTATTGCCCTGGAGTAAGGGGGTTATTCTAACTTTGGAGGAGGTGTTAATCCGTCCCAAAAGTGACTGAAAAGTGATGGATTTACCACCAGCCGTATTACGAGTCCATTATATCCTATGGAACTCGTAATACGGCTGGTGGTATATCCGTCACTTTACCGTCACTTTTGGGACGGATTACCACTCCTCCAAAGTTAGAATAACCCCCTAAGTCTTTGAGTGTGTGTTCCTCATTTATTGCCTGTGTGTGTACAACAAATGCTTAACACTACCCTCTGATAAGCCTACTGCTCAACCACACTACCACAAAATAGAGCATTAGAATTATCTCTTTTTGCCACTATCTTACCTCTAAGGGGAACCCTTGGACTCTGTGCACACTATTTCTTACTTTGAAATAGTATATACAGAGTCAACTTCCTACAGTGCCTGTAGACCTATATAAATTAAACATAGACCTTGGGTCCCCTTTGTTGCTCAATGTACTGAGGAGTGCAGAGAAAAGTCATATACTTGTATCTTGGAGGACAGCCATGGTGATTCCCATTTTTAAAAAAGGAGAGAGAGTGTCACCTCCATGCTACTATCCAATTTCCCTGCTAGACTGCTAGATTTTGAGGTACAATATCTTGTCCCGACTAGAAGCCTGGACCTCTGAGAATAACATCTCGGCGGACGGTGGACAATTTGACTTTAGACCAGGTATTGACACTGTGGAGCAGTCTTTAAATCTTTATTTTATTGCAGGGAAAATTTATATTGGCCAAGAAGGACTCCCTCCATCTGGCAAAATGAGATCTAAGAAGTGCCTTCAATATGGTAAATAGGGAAAAACTATGGCCTATGATGGAAAATCTGGGAGTGGAACTTGATTTGTTGTCTCTTATTAAGCACCTACACCATGAACTAACAATCTCAGTCCATTATGGCCCTCAGGGAGAGAAAGCCATGCAGATTAACTCTTAATGTGGCCTGAGGCAGGGCTGTATTTTAGCCCCTTTCTTGTTGCTTCTATATATTAACAGGGTCAGCAAGCACCTTATAGGAGTAGGCATGAATATTCCAAAGATGGGGAACAAACGTATTCAAATTTTAATGTACGCGGATGATGCAGTTTTAATATTCTGTACTGCAAATGGCTTACAGTTGATATTGGATTCATTTTTGTCTTACAAGGAATTTTTAGATTTAAAAGTTAACTTTAACATTTGTCATGACCTGTTGGAACTCAGACATGAAAACAACATTTTTATTGATGGGAGGCACATGCCTGGAGACAGTGAATAATTTCAGTTACCTATGCATCACTTTCAGTTCATTCCTTTGTTGGAAGGCACTTATAACCACAAATGTGCAGCAATTGGGAAGGAATTTGGAGCCTATTTTTATGTTTCTAAAAGAAATTAAAGAAATGCTTATCCTATTTAGAAGTAAAGGTGTATCAGCTGGGCTATGTGGCGCAGGTTTATGGAGTTATGGGAATGCAGAATCCCTCCAGCCGTTGGAAAATGCCATTTGGCCGTAGATTGCTGGCAGTATCAAAATAAAAAAATACAGCGAACTTTATTGTCCATGGGGAATTAGGATTGGCATACATTGAGGATTAAATAAGATTGTCCCCTTTATTGCTATGGATGAAATGTTGGGGAAATCCAGAAGCTGCCCTAGTTAGATAATGTTTGGCTAATTGCCTGGCCTTTAGATGGTGTCAAGAGAATTCTTTGGCTTGTATGTGTGAAACATATCTTCAGTAAATTAGGACTGCCAGAGGTTTTCACTGAGCCACAATAATTTAACCGAAGTTGTAAAGAGTCTATTAAAAACCACTTCTTAGATATGTGCAGTAAAGCTAGAATGGAGAGACCCCTTGATCTACCAACAGTAGTGAGGTATGCATTGGTGTCAGCTACCAGATTTCTTGAACCATATCTGTCAAGGGTAGTAAATCCATATCAGCGCCATCTCCTTATTTTATTTATGTAAAACACTGTACATTATAAAGTGGCTTTTACATGTCAACCTGTACCTTCCAGTTTATATTGTTTTGTCCATTGTATTTCCCCACATCAATCTTTTTTGGTGCCTGTGTGGCGTAATTTGAAGGCCAGAAAGCAATGGTTGAGTCTAGAATGTCTCCAATGAATTTCAACTGTCAAAGTGTGCCATGCTGTTCTAAATTTTCTTAAGGGGGCATTAACAATTAGGGAGCCCTACAAGTAGATAATGCTTGAATAATGTTTGTCCCAATTGCCAATGTCCACCTTTGGTCACCTAGTATGCGGTGGGAACACTAAACACTTTGAAATTGCATTAGTCACTTTATAAATTTTATGGAATTCGTTTTTATGAGATTTTGAATCACATGTGATTCTGGTCATAGGGTATGATTTTCATGTTGCTATTTGATCATATTTTAATTGTACTTAATTAGTTCTAAACATAATTTATTATGATTGGTTAAGGAATTGGAGCAGTTTGGGTATATGAATGTTTCAGAAAAGATTGTATCTTTTATGGCAACATGCTGAATAAATAATATACTGACTGACTAATGCATGCATTTTTGCAAAAATGTTCAACTAAATTAAAATTATAATAATTATATTTTTTAACTTTTATAAAATACACATTCAACATAATTGATGTGTTTATCTAAAAAAAAGATTATGTGGTTAATAAAGTAAGTATTAACACTTTTTATTGTAAAATTAAGGCCTTCATTACAGCCCTGGCGGTTGCTGTTAAAGTGGCGGTAATACCATTAACAGGCATGCAGTAATTACTGCCAAATTATGACCAAGGCAGTGTTATCTCCGATAGACAACCAATGTACCACACCGACCGCCAGGGCGGAAACAACAGCCACCACTGCGGAAGCTGCCTACAGCGAGGCCGAAATCAATGTTCCGCCCACCATATTAAGACACTGCAATCTGCCACCTTTTCCGGAGCGGTACAAACGACATCAAAAGTCTGACGGAAACACTGCACAGAAGTGAAAGGATTCACCATTGGAGACACAGGGAACAACCACGCTGCCCTGGAGCCCGAGTTTAATGTCTTCTACATGATTTTCTATGTGCTGCTCCACCACGAACACCAACACCGGCGAAGACGACGGCGTTGAGTACAGACACCTAGCACACAAGAGAGGGAGGGAGGAAAAAGAGAGTGACACACACACACGCACCACACACCCCCCCCCCAACAACATATACACATTCAGCTGCAGTACCAAAACATTTGTACCCCATACCTCTGATGAATAATGCAAAGACAAAATGATTTTGAGAAAGTGAATGTGATTAGAGAAACACATCAAAATAAATAAGAGAGGCAAGACAAGAGAAATATACATATGGTCACAAAAAGGGACACAGCCCAGTCCACAATGTACGCAGTCCACATGGCCACAGGCCAAAGTCCAAGGCCAAACATGGCACCTGCCTCAACACGGAGAAATCACTGCAGGGGCATCTGCTGGTAAATAGACAGGCACCTCAGTGGGATGGGGGAGTACCTCAGCCGAGAGATGGTACAACACCACTGGTTCTGGAGCGGACAAAATGCCCTATGCTTGGTCCTGGGGAGTGCAAGGCCACAGTCTCTTAAGTGGGTGACTTGCCCAGTTGCTCTGGTGGGGTCAACATGACCTGTGCTTGGATCTGGGGAGTGCAGGGCCACATCCCTTCGAGTGGGTGACTTGCCCACTTGCTCTGGAGGGGGCAACATGACCTGTGCTTGGTTCCGGGGAGTGCAAGGCCGTAGTCTCTTGAGTGGGTGACTTGCCCACTGGTTCTGGAGGGGACAACAAGCTCTGTGCTCTTGATCCTGGGGAGTGTGGGATATGTGGGTATCTTACCCACTGGTTCTGGAGGGGGCATCGTGCCGTGAGCTCTTGATCTCAGCGAGTCTGGGGTAGGTGGGTGTCTTACCCACTGGTTCTGGAGGGGGCATTGTGCTCTATGCTCTTGATACTGGGGAGTCTGGGGTAGGTGGGTGTCTTACCCACTGGTTCTGGAGGAGGCATCGTGCCCTGTGCTCTTGATCCTGGGGAGTGCAAGGTCACAGTCTCTCAGGTGGGTGTCATACCCACTGGATTTGCAGGGGCCAGGCTATGGAGGCAGGATTACATTCCGTCTGCCGGAGGTGACGGCCGCTCACTGGAGGTGGTGGTGCTGCTGCTGGTGGGGGTAGGCTCCTGTCCATCCACTGCAACCTCAGATGGCTGCTCGCTGGATGTGGTGGAGGTGGTGCTGTGCTGGTGGGGGGAGGCTCCTGCCCATCCCCTGCGAACTCGGACAGCTGCACAACCATGGTTGGTGGTGGGGGCTCCATCACAGTTCCTGCCCCAGGCCGCTTGCTTTTCCTGCCTACTGGTGCAGGCACCTTTGTCTTCCTGGTAGCAGCTTGGGCAGGCTCCTTTCCCTTCTTGGCAGCAGCTTAGGCAGGCTCCTTTCCCTTTTTGGCAGCAGCTTAGGCAGACTCCTTTCCCTTGAGGCTGCCTTGTGCAGGCTCCTTCAACCTCAGGACATGTGCCCTGGCTCTTTTTTCACCACAAGTGTGTGTGGTGACGACTGGGCCTGTGGACTGGGTGGCTGAGGTGCTTGGCTGGGTTCTTCACACCCTGGCCAGATGTGCAGGATGGGGTTAGGGGTAGGGAAGAGGTCAATGGTGGATAGGAACAGTTTTTTATAGACAGTGGGGCGCGAAGAGGGGGAAAGTTTGGGAGTGGAGGAAGTTGTTGTTGGAGGTGTCTGTCTGCTCATTTTGGGTGCAGGTGCGTGGGCTGGATGCTGTTGTGAGGTGGATGGCTGTTGGGTGTCTGAGTGCTTGCGTTTGGGTACCTTAGGAATGTGGGACAGACAGAGTGGGAGAGGACACAGGGGACATGTGCATGGCTGTTGTGGAGGTGTCTGCCAGTGAGGAGTGTGTTCTGCTTAGTGTGGTGGTGATGCTGGTAGTGGATGATGATGTAGTGCATGCAGGTGTGAGTGTAGATGGAACTGGGAGGGAGGTAGAGGAGGAGGCGGAGGGGGAGACAGTGAAAATAGTGGTTGTTTGTATGTCTGCATCTGGATGGTGTTTGTGTGCTTGTCTGTGGGATAAAGTGGGGTGCTTGTGTTTGCCTGTACCACTCTTGTGTGCATGCTCATCTGCCTGTGTGCTTGGGATGGGCTGGGGTTGAGGAGAATGGGACTGGGAAGTGAAAGTTTGGAGGGGGAGGGTAGAAACAGAGACAATGGCTGCCATCAGAGAGGAGGCCAGAGTCTGGATCGATCTCTGTTGGGCCGCCAATCCATTGTGAATGCCCTCCAGGAATGCATTAGTCTGTTCACAATGCTTGACTGCCCTACAGAGATGGATCTCAGGAGGTCAATAGTCTCCTCACGTAGGGCAGCAGGGCTCACTGGGGCATGGCCTGAGGTGCTGGGGCGAAGAAGATGCCCACCCTCCTGGCTGAGCGGGCACAGGCAACTCAATGAGTTGCTGCTGGGAGGGCGGTGCTGGTAGGGGGTGGCAGCTGTACCTGTAGCAAGGGGTGGTCACAGAGTTGTCTGCCACCACCAGGGAGCTTTTGTCGGAGGAGGTATCTGTGTCAAAACTGTCCCCTCCAGTCTCTGCCATGGTGCTCCCCTCGCCCTCTGTCTCATAGTGCCCTCAGTGATGGTGGACTCTGCCTCCTGGGTCCTGTGGGATGCAGCTCCCTCCGTCGCCGGTGCCTCAGCTCCTTCACCAGATGATGCTAATACACATAAGGACAGGATGACAAAACAAAAAGGGGGAGACGAGACAAAGGATAAACTTGGTCAATGGCTGCACCACACCACCTTTGGCATACACAGCACCCTCACACACAGGGAACAGGCCTACACAATATGCCATGGCACTACCAGAGAAAAAGTTAGCATCCAAGGCATGGGGAGAGGCACACACCACCAAATGCAGCACACCTGGGACCCACTCAGCCCTGACCAGTAGTGGATGCTTACAAGATAGGTAGCAGGATTATCCCCTCAGAACCCTAGCCACCAAGGGACCTACGCTGCAATGTCAGGCTTGGCCTAGGGGCACCCACTGACACACATCCTCCACCCAGATACCACCATACCATGCGTAAGTTGTAATGATGGGCACTGTACTCACTCTCTTCTGGCTGCTGTGATGCCCTCAAGCGCCCATCCAGCTCAGGATAGGCCACTGCAAGTATGTGAGCCATACTGGCACCCCTTCCTTGTTGTGAGGCCATCCCCAGCTGGGCCTCTGCCGTCTTCCATGCCCAGTGTCTCAGGTCCTCCCACCGTTTCTGACAGTAGTGCTCCGCCTGCCATAGACCCCCAGGGTCCGCACATCCTTGGCGATGGCACGCCGTATACCCTTCTTTTGATGGGCACTGACCTGCAGAGGAAATACACACATGAACATAGTATTAGTCAAACAGTCATGCCTGTTACACTTACGGCCCACCATACCCCATTCACATCACCATTTACACACACATGGCCCAGCGCACAACCTATATGCCACCCAGAGGACATCCACCCACTCCCCTTACACGAGGCCTTCACACACACCACTCCATGCATTCCTGCCACATGCATTGTGCCGGCAGTGTACTCACCTCTTGGTCTGGAGGCCCATACAGCAGTCCGTACTGGGGTAGGACCCCATCCACAAGTCTCTCCAACTCCGCCGAAGTGAAGGCAGGGTCCCTGTCCCAAGTCACACGGGCCATGGTAGGTTCCAGACACAGGTCTCATCAGCACATGCAGTCTAGGTCGTCTCCTGTTGATTATCAGGTAGCAAGTAAGGAATATGATAGAAAATTATGGTCACGTCTGTGTTGGTGCATACCATCACTGCTGGTGTAGATCGCCATTGGCCACTGTACCCCAGAGGGCCCAATGTTAGCCAATGAGGAGTTGCACTGCGGTTCCCGACCATCCCCCGCAACGGCATACAACTTCAGCGGAATTACCTCACTTCTAGCTGTCCCTCTACACACAACAGGCGGGCGCCATTTCGAGGGGTGCAGGCCCTGGATATTTGCTGTGTCACTGGTGGACATACTATACAAATCACACTTACCCATTACAAGTTAACAGCATGCAAAGTTCTGTTGTAACCCCATTGTTCAGTTTGCAACCGGCTCCTCCATCATTTGCCCCTTAGATTGCTACCGCTGCAGATGAATAGGAAATTGAGGCATACCCCTGTGTATAGATGCATGGTGGACTTGGCAACAATAGAGGACAGGCACATCATCCTCACCTGAAGACTTGACAGGGCCACAATCACAGAGCTGTGTGCCCAATTGGAGCCTGACCTGATATCTGCCATCTGTCACCCCACTGGGATCCCCCCTCTTCTGCAAGTTCTATCAGTGCTCCATTTTCTGGCAACTGGCTCTTTCCAAGTGACAGTGGGCTTGGCAGCAGGAATGTCACACCCAATGTTCTCAATAGTGCTGACCGGAGTCGTGCCCTTCATCTCCTTGTCCAGACACAAGACCCTCCATGGAAAAAACAATGACATAAATGCAAAAAGTAGAAGAAATGTCTGACCTCCATTAAAAATTATAAATAATTCTATCAAATAAAACTAATTTTCCATTAAATGAATTTACTTGATTTTCCCTAAAACTGCAAAAAACTTTAAGGGTTGGGGGATGATGAATTATGCAGCAGATATCGCAGTCCAAGGACTAAATATGGGTTTAACAAAGAATTGAAAGGAATCTTCAGGACATGACTGAAAAGTACTTATGTTTGTACAATAGCTCTGCTCAGAATGCCATTGGTAATGTAAACAAATCACAACTAAAAGGTTACCTGAACTGTGCTTTTAGGTAAAATCTCAATTTGAAATAAGATTCACATAATATTTGGCATCCTGAGATAAACAACAATGTGTACAACTGCTGCTAAAGTTCCTGAAGCTTTCTAGCATTGCTACCATGTTCCCACAATATGTTTTTCTCATGAACAAAATCTTCTTTATGTAATGTCAGGCATTCTGCATCACAAGTGTAGTGAACAATGTCCAACATAATTGCACCAGCCCGATACAAATGTTCCAAGGCTTTGTATTTGCATAATCATGACTTCAAAATTAGGTTTTTCCTCAATGACATACGGCTAGACGTTTACAATAGGGATCAAAAGATAAAGGCCCCACTTCAGAAAGATTTTTCAGTGGCTTCCTTTTGGAACGCATCCTTGGAAATTGAGAGTAGGAATACAGGAGTAAGCAATGAGTGCTACAAGGGTAAGTCAGACAGATAAGAATACTTAAGGGATTCTCCTGTCTTATTCCTGGAGTGAGGTAGTCAATAGGGGAGAGAGGACACCAATCTCATATTGCTTCACAGCCATCTGCTGCTGGATGGCTATCCACTCACTCATGTTGAATTCAGACAAAATCAAAATATATTCTTTTCTTGTCATATTAACACATGCCCTATTGACTACTGCACTCTAATTCAGGGTTGACACATCCAGTCTCATAATGTACACTCAGTTAACCAAAAACTCTTAGCTCACTTAAACCTCAACTCACAGCATCTCGACTTAGAGAACCTCTGCACTAACACTCAACTCTCACTAAATTCCATTCCATCTGTCTGCTCACCTTGTTAAAAGCACCTCCCGAAGAACATCTCATTCTACAAAAATCACAATAATTAGATAAACTCCATCCTTACTTCTTCTTAAGGCAAAACATATACAAGAATACACTTTTTGTTGTCCTGTTATTGTTTAATATCTACCATCCAGCAAAGCCTATATCTTCTCTATGTGCACACAAAAAATGCTATTGTTTCCTATATTGTAATATTGTTGCACAGTACAGAATGTAGTGTTGAAATTCTCTACTATGGACAAATAAATTCATATTATCATTACATTTGACAGTCAAAAGGGCTTGGCTTGTGTAGATTTAATTGCCTATAAAATGAGCAGTCTTAAAAACTATTTAGAAACCTTACATGAGACAGCATTATACCATACTTACTTTATGGCATGCTGGTTGGTTACAGCACATCTTAAGCTTTCTCAATAACTAAAATGAGTCTCATGTAAAGGTTATATTATTGAATCTGATAAAGATCATTCACACAGATATTGTCCTCCTTTTTGTAAAACAGTCCTTATGCAAAATGTATTTTTGTTGTATGATACAGCTCTAACAGATGTGAAATTGTAGGTATTAGGTTTCTTTAAAAAATAAAGGAAACTAAAAAGGATACAAACTTTAAAGGGTCAGCAAGAACTTTGGCAGTGGAAATGGAATTTGTAGCACTGAGCCAAAATACATATTTTTAGAATTTCGCAAATGTATATAGACTCAAGAGAATAAAATTGTGTTTCGGTGAATTAAAAAACGAATCTCTGGTAAAAGTTGGATGCCTTAGATTGTAATATGTTTATCTTCAGAAGATGTTGTTTCTGTCAATTGATCAATTCTATTATAGGTCATGTCATTTGGAAATAGATGAAGTGCAGCACATGCTGTTTTCTGTGGTGCGATGAAGTGAGCCCCAGTCGGATTTTGCCTTTGTTGAGCAAATGAGTAAATGTTATTGTTGACAGTGGGCTTGAGGTACGAAGGACTTTTGTAGTCGCACAAGCTCCAACTTGAAGACCAGGGCACCTTAATGACACCAAAAAGTAAATTAGGTATGTAACAAACCCAAATTATGATTTGGTAGCATGTTACCAAGTCCCAATTTTGGTTTGCAAATACACAACAATTAAGTATTCTGAAGGGGCATGTTTAGAGAGTCTCTTCCAAATACTGAATTTCAGTGTGGAGTATTAATGGTTTGCTACCAAAATCCAGTGTCAATACACTAATGTTTTACCGACTACTGAAAAATATTGGGAAGGGCATTCGCAAATTGAATGTTGTGAATGTTGATAATAACATTTATTAATAGTAGATAGTGGTTGCATGGACAACTGTCTATTCCTAAAACATTTAGTCAAACTTGTAACCCTTTATTTTAAACACATTAAGATTAACTTTACTTTTTTCTTGAATAGGAAGAATCTATTTATTTGAAAGAATCACAGGCATGGTGGTCAGTTGGTCCCTGCAGGCCACTATACCTATGAAGGCAGCGATTCATAGTGGGTCACAATTTGTGACCCTGTTCATTACTATTTATGAGTTAGGTAGATTTGCGACCCACTACAAATCAGTTTTTTGTAAACTGACCTGTTAGTAAGTAAGTCAGTTTGCAAAAATGGAATGGATTCAGAAAACGTTAGTGCGCAGTTTGAGACAACTTTTACAGACTCCATTCTTTGTACATTTGACCCACAGTTGTTACTCTATTAATTTTGGTAGATTCAAATGGGCTTAAATTTAAATGTGTAATGGAACTGTTTTTAAATAAGCTTAACTGTATTTATCATTGAACTCAATAATGGCAAAGTCAATAGATTTCCCTTCATTTATGTGTATTTTGTCTTTGTTCTAATGAACTTTTTGTATACAGACAATACCCACATAAATGCACGGAGAGAGGCAGACACACACACACACCAATAAGCATAAGCAGATAAAAAACAAAAACACGTACAAACAGACAGACACACAGTTTGAACTACAGTGCAGATACAGACACAGGTGGACGTTTATAGGATGCTTGGATTGATTGATGACTGTTTGGTTGTATGGAAGTATGAATAGATTTGTTGGGTTGGTTCGAGTAGGGTAGGATGGATATGTGCATGTGTACCATAGATGATTATAGATGGAACAATGACAAAGAATGGTAAGATTGGAACATATCCACATATGAAAAGGACTACCCACAATGCCCATGGGACAAGGATCAATGTATAACTGTTTGAAACAAGTGTCATATGGTGATCATTCAAAAAGAGAAACCCCACTTGTTTGTTAGAGGACCATACCTTCAATTTAACAACAACATTTAGTTTCAAGTAAATTGTGTACAAAACAGTTGTAAAGCAACAGAACATTAATGTATTTTCGTCAGGGGCATATATTCACCAGTCACTCAGCAACCCCTCCTCACACCCCGGAGCAAGCAGGGTTGCCTCTTTTTATGTTGAGGAGGCATAGCTGAGTGACAGGTGAGTATATGCCCCTAAAGCAGAGACTTCAATTTATATTCATTACAAACATACATATGAGATAATCTACACCAAGACAATCATGGTATGGTAGTTGAATGACTATGGCACTCACGATGACAATGGCAGTAAATCCCACTTATCGCCATGGTGACGGTCACCAAAATACTGTTGCAGAGGCGAACATCCGTTTTCAATGTTATGACACACACACTCCAAACCGACAGATCACTGCAACGAACACATATCCGCCAGACCAAAGGTCACTGTTAAAGTATCAGTACTACCACTCATACCGTTATGCCAGCAAAGCAACGCCCACCACATTATGACCCACGAATCACCATGGTGGACATTCAACGACGACAAAACATTGGCAGTACACACCAGTGCGGTCTGAATGGTCACGCAAATACAAAACAACACAAATTTGGCCAATCCCCAAAAACACACAGCTGACACTGATGCACACACCACAACCACCCACAGCACTATAAAATGCATACTACCCCTAACCCTTTATGAACACCAAAAATTACCATGAGACAGATACGAATATCACAGAGACAACTACACACACACAACACAAACACCCATTCATCCGTCACGCACCCCACATCCCACACCTCACCACATTACTCAACACCTTCTGTACAACACACACACCACACAACACCCATGTCCCCACTAAGGCACCCCCGTTTCACTGATGAGGAGATGCGGGTCATGGTGGAGGACGTAGTCAGGGTAGAACCACAGCTGTTTGGAGCACATGTACAACGATATCCATTGTCAGGAAAATGGAGCTATGGCAGAGGATCATGGACAGGGTGAACGCCATGGGACAGCATCCAAGAACAAGGGACGACATCAGGAAAAGGTGGAACGACCTGCTGGGGAATGTACGTTCCGTGGCAGCAAGGCACCATCTCGCCATCCAGTGGACTGCTGGGAGGAGCAAATCTTGGCAATCCTGCATCATGAGGGACTCACTGGAATAGCAGGAGAACTGGACACTTGTGAGTCAATATTTACTACTTATCACTCCCCATACCTGCATGCCATCTCACCCCATCACCCTGACTCCCATCACTCCACTCCATCCCACACAGTGCACCTACACATGTGACCAACCCCAATGCTGAACCCTGCATGCCATACCGATGCATGGACAGCCCTCCCAGCCCTGCAGGTACACCCATCACCAAAGCATGCACAGCATGGAGTACTAAGAATCACACAATACATCACCATAAACAAACAAAGGTGGCAGGGCAACGATAGAGGGGAAGCTAGGGATGTGCAATATGTCACAGACATGAAGCATAATTCATCACTTACATCCCCACAGGTGCCCCAGCCAATCCTAGTAGTGAGGAGGTGCCACGACTATCCAGTCCCCCAACAGAAGATGCCCCCAGTGATGACAGTAACTATGGACTTCAGGATCTGGATGAAAGGACCACTAGTCAATCGGCAACCCCAGCCCACTCCCAGTCCACCACAGAGCCTTCCCCCTCAGTATAAAAGACCACAGCACCCACCCAACGTCCCCACACCTCTGTCCTTAGGACAAGTCAATCAGCAGTGTGCCCATCTGTACAGGGACCCCAGTCCACACCTCACAGCCAAGAAAATCAGGGTCCTGTGGTCAGTAGCAGTGGGCACACCATTCAGGTGACACAGGCACAGGGGTACAGGGACACTTGAAGGACAGGCCTAGGGAACCAACTCTCCAGGAGGCACTCACTAATGTCCTGGGGGCTCACCAATAATCCCAGGACCTGATGGACCAGATCCTTACCAACATGAAGGAGAACAAGTGGCTGCAGGAGGTACACCATCAGGAGATCAGGGAGATTTTCAGGCCCTCAACACCACCCGGGTTTCCATAGGAGGGGTGCTGGCTGATATGGCCAACATCATGAGGGAATGGTCACCACACCAGCGGGCCCCTACCACTAGCCAGTCTACTGACCAGCCCTCCACATCTGCTGCAGCTAGTGGACAGGAGGCCCTGCCACAGGACACACAGGCTACCAGCACCC
The DNA here is from genome assembly GCF_031143425.1 of Pleurodeles waltl. NCBI lineage: Eukaryota > Metazoa > Chordata > Amphibia > Caudata > Salamandridae > Pleurodeles > Pleurodeles waltl. The sequence continues at coordinate 500,753,441 of NC_090438.1, read as the reverse complement.
CTCCCAATGCAGAAGGTGAACCACCCCACAAACAATCCCTGTAACCCAGACAGAAGCCAGGGACACTTGCCAAGACCAAGACTACCACCAGGAAATGAGACCCTCCTGAATGTCCCCCTTGTGTCCCCCGTCACCTTGTCCACTCTGAACTGCCTTTGCTCTCCTTCCTATGGCCCCTGAAGCTGTGCTACAAGCAGACTGGAACAATATCCCGGGCTTACCTTCACCATCACCCCATTCCATTGCACTTTTCAATCTATAATTTTCACTAAACTAAACACCCTTGAACACAACTTGATTGATAGTGTTTTATGTGATGAAAATGTGCAATTATGGAAACAGTCACATCTTGTGTAAATGATCTGAAAACTGTGATAGCATACAAATAATGACCTGTAGTTGTCTGTAGTCATTATATCAGTACACAGTTGTTATAACACTAATATCTGTAAAATGAGAAGGCATAGGTGACAGTAAGTTGAGATGCAAAGGAAGTGAATGCCATCCTGCTACAGCCACACAGCAAACATCAATAGTCAGCGGAATGGTCAGTTCCACTGTCTCACCTGTGTGTCATTGGAAGTATTGATGTATAAATGATGTTCTATTGTCCACATCCTTATCCTCTGCCTCCTCATTCTCACTGTCCTCAGGGTCCACTGCTGTCACAGGGGCATTTCCAATCTCCTCCTCCTGCAGATAAGGCACATGTCATCTGAGGGCCAGGTTGTGCAACATGCAGCATGCTACTACTATCTGGCAGACCTTCTCAGGTGAGTAGCACAGGGATCCACCTGTCAGATGGAGGCATCTGACCCTAGCCTTCAGGAGGCCGAAGGTATGTTCGATGATCCACCTGGTTCACCCTTGTGCATCATTATATCGATTCTCAACCCCTGTTATGGCATTCCTCACAGGGGTCAGGAGCCACAATAGGTTTGGATAGCCAGAGTCACCTGCAAGTATTGAGGGACAAACATTAGCCTTACACAATGGTGTGGGGATAACTCCTGAAGGCATACACTGACATACATTATGTGGGGACTCAGGCTCACCTATTAGCCACAACCTGTGCCTCTGTAGTTGTGCCATCACATTTAAGATGTTTCTATTCCTCAGGATGAAGGCGTCATACACCGACCCAGGATATTTGGCAGTGACGTGGGAGATGTACCGGTCAGCCAGGCATACCATTGTGGCGGGGGACAAATGCAATATGTGTTCTGTCAGTCACCCCAATAATGTTATGTGTATGTCCCATTGCAAAGAATCCTGCCTTCACAATGACCAAATCTTCCACCTGGGGGAAAGCAATGTAGCTGCACATGTGTTTGACCCAGGCAGACAAAACCCTTGCCAGCACTATTAAGAACATTGCCTGTGACATTCCTGCTGCCAAGCCCACTGTCACTTGGAAAGAACCAGTTGCCAGGAAATGGAGCACTGATAGAACTTTCCCAAGAGGGTATATCCCAATTGAGCACACAGTTATGTGATAGTGGCCCTGTCCAGTCTATAGGTGAGTATTCTATGCCTGTCCTCCAGTGTAGACAAGTCCACAAGGGGTCTGTACATGGGGTCTTGTCTCCTCCTATTCATCTGCAGTGGTAGGTATCTAAGGGACATAAGAGTGAGTAGGGTGTCACAATTTGAACAATAGAACCACCACCTCAGTGTACATAGAGCATTAATGTGATGGGAGAATGGGAATGGCAAAGTATGTGCAATTTATAGCAATGACACTGTTCTAGATTATCTGAATGATATCCACCACCATAAACTGGCGACCGCCTGTCCTGTATGTAGGGACAGGTGGAAATGGGGTAACTCCACCGGGGTTGGGCGTCATGGCGGAAGGCGGTCTTGCACCGCCGTGCTATTACTCATTGGCTAATATGGGGCTCTATGGCATACAGTGGCCAATGGGGATCACTGGCAGCAGTGACAGTGTACACCGTCACGGACGTGACCTCCATTTTCTGTCTATAACCTCACTTGAGTCCCGACTTTCCACAGGACAACACTTACACTGCGTGTGCTGCTGTGATCTGTGTCTGGATCGTGCCATGGCCCGTGTGACCGGGGAAAGGGCCCCTGCCTTTACTTCGGAGGAGTTGAGGCGCTTGGTGGATGGGGTCCTACCCCAGTATGGGCAGCTCTATGTGCCTTCATACCAACAGGTGAGTACACCTTGGGCACTATTCATTTGACAACGTTGCAAGGAGATTTGTGTGCAAGCATTTTGTCATTTGGGGGGGTATGTCTGGCGGTAGTGTACATGGTGGGCACTGGGTGATGTGTATGGAAATGGGATTTGTGGGCCATATGTTTGACAGGCTGGATTGTATGTTTAATGGTGTCCTCCTACCGATATAACCTCTGCAGGTCAGCACCCATCAGAAGAAGGGATTGTGGCATGCCATTGCCAAGGACGTTGACCTTGGGGGTCTTCAGAAGGCAGAGCACCCATTGCAGGAAAAGGTGGGAGGACCTGAGACGCTGGGCCCGGAAGATAGTGGAGGCCCAGCCGGCGATGGTCTCCAAACAAGGGCAGGGTGCCCGTCAGAACCTGACCCCCCTGAAGAGCATAACATCAATTTGTGGTAGGTGCCATGTTATCCTGGTGGTGGGTTTCAGTTAGGAAGTGCCCTTTAAAGCCAGGTCAGACATTGCAGCATGATCTAGCTCAAGGGAAATGGATGTATTGCAGAATCTGGTAAGTCCAGCAGATGTACACCTCCAACAACCACTCCCTCAACCTCCACGCCCATCCCTCCTCCCTCATCCCCCCCACTGTGCCTAAGAAGCTTTCCCTTGCCCAACTTGACCTCTTCCCTCCCTCTCCACCCCTGTCCTGCCCATAACGGCAGGGTCCCAACGACCCAGCCCAGCACCTCAGCCAAACAGTCTGCCACTGGCTCCATCAAATCAACAACTGCTGGCACAAAGGGGCCCCAGAGTGTGATGGCTGCCACTCCTACTGTGAGCACACCTCTGCCTCAGAAAGGGCGGACTAGGGTGGTGAAACCCAAGAAGCATGAGATGGGGACAGTGAAGGCACCTCCTAGTCCTGGAGGCAAGAAAGGCAAAGTTCCCACTCCACCACCCAAAAAAGGGAAGGATCCCACTCCACCACCCAAAAAAGAGAAGGTTCCCACTCCACCAACAAAGAGAGGCAAGAGGCCCTCTCCACCAGCAGTGGGCAAGGAGCCCTCATCTCCAGCAGAGGCAGTCAGGGTAACACCTCCACCAGCAGTGGACAAGGAGGCCTTACCTCCAGCTGAGGCAGGCAGGGTAACACCTCCACCAGCAGTGGGTAAGGAGCCCTCACCTCCAGCTGACACAGGCAGGGTAACACCTTCACCAGCAGTGGGCAAGGAGCCCTCACCTCTAGTTGAGACAGGCAGGGTAACACCTCCACCAGCACTGGGCAAGGAGCCCTCACCTCCAGCTGAGACACAGTAGCCATCACCTCCAGCTGAGACACAGCAGACCTCGCCTCCAGCAGAGGGCATGTAGGCCACCCTCCAGGGACTGTTGTACAAGGGGCCCTTTCCAGAACCAGTGGGCAAGCTCTCCACCTCAGAGACTGTGATCTTGCACTCCCCAGCAAACAGAAATAGACATGGAGCCCCCTCCAGAACCAGTGGCCAAGTTCCCCACTTCAGCTGGGGTGTTCCCCCCTGAGGTGCCTGCCCTTTTCCAACATGATGCCCCTCCACAGTGTAGTGCAGATATTGTCAGGAAACAAGTTGGGGCTTGGACTGTGCCCTCTGGCCATGTGGGCCTTTTGTACTTTGGACTCCCCATTGTCCCTTTCTTGTCATTTACTCCTATTTTTATTTTTCACATAGACAATATGGTGGCTGTTGGCATCAAATTCCAATATCAACCTCAATGTAGTCCTTGCATTATTATGACGTGGATCCTGTGACATTCGTTTTCCTCCGCAGCTGGTTGTGTGTATGGTATGTGTATGAATGGTGTGTGTTGTTCATGTGTATGTCACTCCCCTTTTCCTCCCTCCCTCCCTTGTGTGCTAGGTGGCTGTACTCACCGACGTCGTCTTTGTTGGCGTTGGTGTTCCAGGTGGAGCATGGTGTAGTAGAGCATTGGGAAGACTTGTAGTTCCGGTTCTATCCCAGCTGTGGTTTTCTCTGTGTCTCTGATAGTGAGTCTTATGTTTACTTTGCAGTCTTTGCGCTAGACTTTTGATGGCGTTGGTACCGCCCCGGAAGTCGTGGTGGTTTGTATGTCATAATATTGTTGCCGGTACCGTGGCTGCTGCCGTGGTCAGTGGTGTTAACACCCTGGCGGTTGGTGTGGTACATTGGCTGTCTATAGGAGTTATCACCGCCATGGTCATAATTTGACAGTAATAATCCCCAGCCTGTTGGCAGTAAAACCGGCACTTTAACAGTAACTCCCATTGTCATAATGACCAGCTATGTCTGATGAGACCTCTTAACTAATTCAGGATTGAAATGTTGGAGAAGCCACCTGTTGGAAAATGGGTTATTGGTAGGGCAGGTAGGTACCTACACCTAGCAACAAGCCACTAACCTCCACATAGGTACAGTTAGGTCTCAGTAAATTAATCCCAGCTCAACCCTTGGTAGCTTGGCAACGAGCGTCAAGGCTTAACTTAGGAGACAAAGTGTAAAGCATTCAAATATCACAAAACAGTAATTAAATAAAACACAGGAAACAGTTTAAAAATCCAAAACCAATTTATAAAAATAGTTTATATTTTTATCTTTAAAATGACACAAAAACGATTAAAATCGGTTCAGGGGAACCGGAGATATGAATTTTTAAAGAATTATTACTTTTCTAGCGCTTAGAATCAAAAAGCGCCAATCGGGTCATCTGGTTGCACCTCGACCGGGGCAAAGTCAAACTTTCAGGCCGACCGCGATGGAGCCCTGCTCGGCTACAGGTCGCGGGAGGCCTCGGTTAAAAAGTTAACTTCTGACTTAGGCCCTCATTCCGACATTGGCCGGCGGCGGTTGCCGCCGGCCTGTCGGGGGCCGCCAGAATACCGTTCCGCGGTCGAAAGACCGCGGCGGTGATTCTGACTTTCCCGCTGGGCTGGCGGGCGGCCGCCTTCAGGCCGCCCGCCAGCCCAGCGGGAAAGAGGCTTCCACGATGAAGCCAGCTCGGAATCGAGCCGGCGGAGTGGAAGCTGTGCGACGGGTGCAGTTGCACCCGTCGCGTATTTCACTGTCTGCATAGCAGACAGTGAAATACATTTAGGGGCCCTCTTACGGGGGCCCCTGCAGTGCCCATGCCAGTGGCATGGGCACTGCAGGTGCCCCCAGGGGCCCCGCGACCCCCCTACCGCCATCAGGTTCCCGGCGGGAGAACCGCCGGGAACTGGATGGCGGTAGGGGGGGTCGGAATCCCCTCGGCGGCGCAGCTAGCTGCGCCGCCTTGGAGGATTCCAATGGGCGGCGGTACACTGGCGGGACACCGCCAGTGTTGCCGGTCCGACCGCGGCTTTACCGCCGCAGTCGGAATGCCCATTGGAGCACCGCCGGCCTGTCGGCGGTGCTCCCGCGGTCCTCCACCCTGGCGGTTTGAAACCGCCAGGGTCGGAATGAGGGCCTTAGTCTTTATTTTGAAGTTTTTCTTCACCGGGACGAACCTGCCAGTTGAATCCGACCTCCTGGAGCCCTTGTCCGGATACGCGATGTGGGTTTCCTCGGTCGAGACTTTTACCTTCGGACTTAGTCGTTTTTTCGAGATGAAAATCCTTTGACCGGGGTAAACCTGGATCTTGATCCGACGTCCATGGAGCCCTTCTCGGATACGATGGCTGGGAGGTCCCGGTCAACTTTTTACGTTCGGACTTAGTCTCTTTTTTGGATGTTTTTCTTTACCGGGACGAACCACGAAGTCAGGCCGGGTCGCGGTTGAGGCAAGCCGGCTAGAATTTCCGCGGCGGGTCGGTCCCTCTCTGGAGCTTTTTTCCAAAAATTCTCAAATCTTTTCCAAACTTCTGGGGCTTCACCCAGATGTTCTTTTAAGGTTCTTTTGGGGTCCACAGCTCACCCCAAGGGTCCAGAAGTTCTGTGATGGTCCTTGGGGGGTGCGGACTTCAACTCCCAGAATGCACCTGGCGCAAACTCCTTTTTGGCCACTGGACAGTGGTCAGCTGGTCGCTTTCTTCAGGAGTTGGTGCAGGGGACTCTGGTTTAGCAATTTTTCACCTGTAGCAAACAGGGAGTCCCTCCTTGAACCAGTTGAAGCCAGGCAAAGTCCTTCTTGTGGTGAAGCCCAAGTGTGCAGCTGGTGCAGTCCTTCTGAGTGCAGGGTCCAGGTGCAGGCCAGGGGTCCAGCAGGGCAGTCCTTCTTCTCCTTAAGTTCTTTCTTCTTGAAATTTGGTGGGGATCTGAGGTGTGGGGTCAGGTCTGCCAGTTTTATCCTTGCTCCTGGGTGAAAAGCAGGGGGGTCCTGATCCTCCAATCAGGTACAGGGTCGTCCCCCTGTGATGACCACTTCCTGGGAAGTGTGGCAAAAATCCATCCCAAAAGGCAACAGTCTCTAAAAATCCAACATGGCTGAATCTGATTTTTGGAGGTTACATCTGGCTGAGCCCACCCACTGGTGTGGCTAAAAATTATAAACACACCCCTCTCCTGCCCTCTCCTAATCTAATCAAGGGGGCACCTAGTTGTCTGGGGTTGCAGGATGTGGGGGTGTTGCTGGGTGCTGCAAATGTCCTTCTCTGCCTTTGAAGACCAGTTTGGCAGCCCTCCCCCTTCCTGCCTCACCATCTGCTGAGGGAAGATTCTCTCCCCCAAGCACATTCCTTTGTGTGAAGCCAGGCCACTTCACACCTAATCAAGGCAGCCTGGCAGAAGCTGCTGCAGGCTGGCCAATCAGAGCACAGCAGCAAAAACAATGCAGAGCTGAAATTGGCAACTTTTTAGGTAAAGTCTAAACTTTTTACCTGGACAAGTTATATTAAATCCAACATCTGGAAGTTGTGGGATTTATCACAACAATCAATTTGATACCAAATTCTTGGTATGTAACATTTAAGGAGACTTTAAAATTAAAAATAAAGTCTGCCCATTCTAGCCTATGAAGGCCATTTACTTCAATGAGGGAAAAACGAATTTGGCTGTTTTTACCTCACCAGGGCTTATAAATCTATTTTTATAATGTCCCTGCTTATAGTTACATGGCACCCAGCCCTAGGGGCACATAGGGCACACCTTAGGGGTGACTTATATGTAAAAATAAGGTAGTTTAAGACTTTGGAAGTACCTTTAATTCCAAAGTCGAATTTGCATATAACTTTAATTTAAAAGCATCCAGCAAGGCAGGCCTGCTTTTAAAATGACACTGGGCACCTCAGCAGTGCACCTAGGTGTGCACCACCTATGCTGTGGTCCCTAAACCTACATGCCCTACCATATACTAGGGACTTATAGGTAGGTTCACTTAGCCAATTATAATTAGCCTAATTTGCATATTGATTTTACACAGAGCACAGGCCCTGGGACTGGTTAGCAGTACCAAGGGCACCATCAAAGTCAGGAAAACACCAGCATAAAGTGGAAAATGGGGGCAAAAAGTTATGGGGCCTCTGCAATCAGCCCTGTTTTCTCACACCACCCTCTACAGTTAGTTGGCTTTCACAATTAATAAAAAGGGTTGTGAATTGATATAATCTTCCCTTTATTTAAGATTTGGAATGTATGAATACAATCATTGGAGATAGCACATTGTCCTTTGTATCATATATTGTAAATGTAATCACAAATTGAGCACTGCATCATCTATACTACATTCACTTTGATTTGTATTGATTTAAGACATATATGTTAAAAAAAAATCTCATGTACTGTAGCTGCCAATTGTTTGGTACACAATTTACTTGTATCTCAATTATATTGTTAAATTGATCGCATAGTCCTCTATCTAAAATATCGGGTTTCTCTTTTTGAATGAGTCCAGTGTGACACTTGTTTCAGATAGTTATAGATTGGAGCACAAGCATGAGTTGAAGGATGCATACAATGTGATCCACAGAATAACCACTTTCTAATTACAATTATCTGATGTTTAAACCAAGTATCTTATGAACAAGAATTCTATATTTAACGCTCTCTCTTTCTGAGTTTTACAAAGACTACCTTACCTTCTAGCTGCTAGTGTCCTGCTTTGATCACCTTCAAGTACATTGCCTATAGTCTATACACTCCATGTTCAGACTAAACAATAGAGTAAGTAGGAATTATTGTAGACATAGCAGTAGGAGTAACATTAGGATTAGGAGTATGAGTGTTAGAGAAGGAACAAGAGTGTGGGTAATATTAATTTGGGTAGGAGCAGGGATGTGTGGAAGAGTTTTGATAACAGTAGGTTATGGTTTTCAGTACAAGTAGGCATGAGGAGGTTGAGTAAACAGGAATGGGCGTAAAAATGGGGACAAAAGTGGGGGAAGGCATAAGATTTCAGTCTGAGTAGGAGAAGTAATATGATTAGGAATGTGGGTAGGAGTTTCGGAAGGGATATATGTAGGTTGAAGCATAGGCAAGGAGTTGGAGAATGGGTATGTCTCAAGTGTTGCTCGTGGACACTTCACTGTCAGGCATTCTAATTGGAGCACTGTTTTGTCAGACTGTGCCACTCAATAGCACATAACTTGATAGTAAAGAAAAAGTTCTCCTGTGAGGTGATCCGAAATTTGAATGAAATTTTCACTAAGCCATGGCTGAAGGGGGCTGAGCCAAATAAACCATTATCTAGACACACTCTCTTTCTCATTCTACTTCTCCGCCACTGAGCATCCAAGCCACATCAACAGATGTTAGAAGATCAATATTGAAAACACTTTTTTTGTGGTGAAGTGGCCTTTAAAACTTGTGGTCCAACAAGGCTGAAATTCCTGCGCTGTATTTGCATTGCGCCACTCTGTAACCCTTTGCGCTACATTATGCCTGGGTCAGGCATAATGTATGCAAAGGGGGCATTCCCCCTTTAGGGGCGCTGGAAAATTGGTGTAAGGAAATCTATGAGATTCCTTTGCACTAATTTTTACGGGACTTTTAATGCTTGCTTAGGATCAGGTGGTAAAAGAGGGTTTTCATTCTTTAGATTGGGGCCCTATGTACTCTCCAGGTGTAGCACCAATATTTTGATGCTGCTCCTGCATAGTACATCAATAGCATCATGAGAAATGACGCTATTGCCTCCTACCCAGCACCATGGTGCGCTGTATTTTAAATACGGCACACACATGGTGGCAGTAGGGCGGTGCTATGGGGCACAGGGAATAAATCTGCCCCTTAATCTTGAGAGGCATTTTCCTCTATGTGTGCAACAGAATTATTTCTCCTCATTATGCTCGCCTCGGGGGCATAGGATTTTGATGCATTTCCAAGTATGCCAGTAATAGTAACTCTGGAAATGCACCAAAATCAAAGATATGTGGAATGCCTTCCCAGGGCAGAGTAACACAATGCAGTGATTTGTGCCTCGTTGCTTTACCCTAGATTTATCAAGGCAGGCAACGCCAAGGAATGTGGCCTTGTGAGTCCTTATAAATGTAATTTAAGAGCTGCGTTCTGCATCCTGTTGCGTTGCGTGGCATAAGAGCAGCACAACTCTTTTTTTAAAATATGCCCCACACTGTCTCTGCATAGACGTTGTCTACCATAGTGCATGGATTTAAGAAGTGATAGCACCCACCCTTTGGCTCTAGATAACATCAGAGGATTGACTGCTTGTCTTACTTTTTTCCCCTCAAAGAGCATGCTAGAGGTGTCGGTACTACCGCTATTTACCCCTAATTGACAACACACGTCAAAATAAGAATCAGAAGAATAAGGTTGGGGAAATTTACCTTGCATTGAATTTTTTAAACTATGCTTAAAGTCAGATTTATTCTCCTTTATGACCCAAAAAGCTACTGTTTTTACGCCGTATGAGGCAAAAGAATCGTTTTGTAATTCATTCTGTACAGTATTTGAGCCGATCCTGAAATCTGAGAACGTGTGGAATAATCAGTCACACCTTATGGCTGTTCAGCAGATCCCAGAGCTAGCCATCATCCACCATCAAGTGCACATTAAAGCTTGTGTTGACAATATATCTTAGTGAAGGTTGCTGGATGTGCTCTCTGAAATCCAGATTATGTTAACGGGATAATGGAAAACGCAGGCCTCTGTACGCACGTAATATATTGTACTGCATATGTGCATTTTTAAATGTGAGAAATAGTATTTTTAGATTTGTGCTGGCTGTAGTATATCAAAGCGATGTGATCACCGTAGCATAGAAAGGATTTAGGAATTGACTGTGCTTTTTATGTTAAGCAGGTAATGATCCAACAACTATAATATTGTGTATTTAGAATTAATGCATTTTTGTGTGCATTGCATTATGGAAATTACGGTGTTCAAAAGGCATTCTGATTACAGAGAAAATTAAGTTTCCGCCAAATTTTGTTTCTAAAGCACAGCAAGCGGAAATGTGTGAAGAAACCGCAGGATGGATGGATCGTACTGCAGTGCTTCATAACAACAAGCGAATCCAGCATCAGTGTAAGCTGTAATGCATGAAGTGGATTTCGAAAGTCCGTGCCCAGTTAATAACTTTCACTAACTTTCAAGTGTTCCCTATAGTTATATATTAGAATATCCAAAACAACATTAGAGCGTGACTAGGAAACCAATTGCAGCCCCTGTAAAAATCATCAAACCCTCCCTGCTCAATGTCAGCGCCTGATTAAAAATATGCTTCTGCAAAAATATCAGTTTCAGAATATCCACAGCGCAATTTTACGAAGGTTAATTAAACATCTTTTTCTTTGTGTGTGTGCTTAAATTTATATCCAGTGATAAAAACAAAAAATAATGTGACATATATTTAGGTATGGCAGTAATATCTAACTTTAGTTTAAAAGAGTCCTTGGAAAATCACTGAAAAAACAAAGGTTAAAGTTACATCAGTCATAACATCATATTTTAAATGCAAAAAACACTGACATTTACCAGATGTAATTTACTGAACTACATATAACTTGTGCCTGTCTATGCCGTATTTTATGACCTCTCTCCTAGCACTCTGATTTTGTTAAAGGAATTCCTTCAGATTAATTTTCTGTAATCACGCTTAAGTATGATGTGGTCCTCATACTCAGGTCCAGGTTTATGCTATTTTAAGTGTATTTGAAAGGCCCTTGAGGGGGGTATGCTGGCACCATAAGAAGAGTGAGATGCCTTGACTGGGGACAGATGGAAGAGCCAGGTTTACGGTTTCGTGGGAAATTCTAGTATGGAGCTGGTGGGTCTTAATTCTAGAAGGAGGTTGTTCCAGGCTTTAGAAGACAAATAAGAAAAGGCACTGCCACCAGTTATGTCTCTATACATGAGGGAGACGTGGATAAGCAGGATGTGGACCGAGCAGGGGTGTCTGGTGGGTATGTTGAAGCTGATGTGGTTGTTCAGGTATGCAGGACCATGTTTGTAGTGCTTGATAGGCGTGTATGAGGAGGTGTATGGATAGCTAGTGGTGGTCTTTGAGGTGTTTGCACATGTGAGTATAGAGGGGGAATTTGAAAGTGAGTCTAGCTGCTGTGAACAATCCAGAGTCTCTTTCTGAGTTGCAAGGTGATGTCTGAGCAGAGCATGTTTCTTTAGTCTAGTTTGCTGGTGACAAATGTTTGAGTGACTGCTAGTTGAGTATTGAGATGGAGTCATCTGAATACTTTTATGAGGAATTTGAGGGTGTGGAAACAGGATAAGTGGCCCATGCTGACTTGGGTGGACACCAAGACTTGATTGTCGATTACAATCACTAGATTACTTGGATGACTTTGATGGGCTGTTTGTCTGTCCTAGCTCAGAGGGCCACCAAGCTGAGGACTAGGGGGAGGCCTGTTTTCCGAAGAGCACCACTTTTATTTTGTCAGAGCTGAGATTGCAGGACTTGGTTCTTGTCCATTTTTTAACTTTGGACATGCAGTTGATGAAATTTGCTTGGATGTTGGAGGTGGCTTTGGAGAGTGAGAGACAATAAGCTGGTTGTTTGTCAAAGACATAATGCTGTGTCCGTGGGTTCACATGATGTTGATGAGTGGGGCCATGTATATTTTAAAGAGCATGGGGCCGAGTGAGGGATCCTGAGACACACTGCAGATCTGGTTGCACACAGAGGAAGAGTATGTGGGTGAGGATAACTAATTGGATGTGTCTTGTGAGGAAAAAACTGTTCCAATGGAGTCTCATTGAAGTTTTGGATGAGGATGCAGTGGGAGGCGGTGTCAAAGGCAGTGAAGAGGTTGAGAAGGATGAGCGTTGTGTGTTCCCCTCATCCATCGTTATGTAGCTGTTATCGATGGTGATGAGGGCACTCTCCCTGCTGTGCTTAGATCTGAAACCATACTGAGAGGGATCTAGGGCAGGATTCTGCAAAGTCGGTCCTGGAGAGCTGCATCCATGCCAGATTTTTAGCATATCCACATTTAGAAAAATGTAGATTTCTGAAACATCTTTTTTCTAAATGTGGATATGCAAAAAATCTGGCATGGACCTGCCTCTCTATGACCGACTTTGCAGAACCCTGATCTAGAGTGTGGTTTGTGTTGAGGTGGTCAGCCATTTGCTTGCTGCTGAGTCTTTCCAGAACTTTGCCGGGTAGGAAGTTGGGTCTGTTGCTGCAACAACATCATGGTCAATGGCAACTTCAGAGTTGATCTCAGTTGAGCAGGACACGTGGCTCCACAGGACAATTTTGGATAAGGTTGCTGCTGGCAGGACAACACACATAGATGTTAAAGTTACCTCACAGCGGCAAATGCAATTTCCAGCACTCGTGCTCCTCTTCCGAGGGAAGGGAGACCTTGGTGGCAGACACCTAGGGTGTTGCTATGCAGGTAAAAAAGCATGTGGGAGGTAAGAGTGAAAGAGGGAGAGCCTTCATTCAGGTTGAGGGAGGGAGGTTGAGGGTCTCAGTCCTGAGCCCCTCTGCTTCTAATTTTAATGTGTTTTTACACCATGCCTAACATGACTGTTGAGAAATCTGAAGCTTACCCCCCAATCACATTGTCCAAGCTACGTCCCTGGGAATTAGGCAGAGAATGTTTTAATGAAGAAGACATATGTTATATTAAAACAATTAATATTAATGTTCTCTCTTATGTCACTTCTTTTCGTTAGCAAGCTGTTGATATTACCTGTATTTAAAGAACTCTAGAGGCTCTTTCTAGGTGGGGATGTAAAGAAGAAATTGTGAATGAGTTGTTGCACTCTGCTTGGCCAATATGTTTTGCAGAGCTAATAGAGATTGTGCTTCTGATTGAGAATTGCCTCTTGCAATGGCGACAAGCATTTGTAATGCAATGGGTCTTGCTTTTGCTCAGGTTAGAGCTATCAGTGTTGTAAATTCCTAACTGGACTTTTCTTGCCACTTAAATTATAAATGATAAGTAAAACAGTTGACATAAGTGGGCAGATTGAAAGTGCCACAGCAGCCATGAGCATGAGCACAAAGGAGAGACACAAAAAGAAAATGATGTTCACTCTCAGTCAAATGTATTGTCAATCGTGCAATTATCCATGTAACAGGGGCAGTCTGCAAGGCGGTTACAAAACTGCCCCAAGGAGGCACAAACGTAAAGCATTTACCAATGATAACAAAGGATTTTTAAAAGGCAAGCCCAGGAACAAGTGAAAGTGAGGGGCGTGCGGGGGGGGTGGTTAAAAGACCACAATACTTACAACGGATCAAAGCGCTTGCGTTCTTGACCTAAAAAGGAACAATCACGGTGTTTGACCCACTAGCTCTGGCACTGAACAACACTATTCATTAGGTGGATGTGCCCACGATCAGCACAAATATCATCGATCAAATTGCAAGATGGTCAAAAGTCGATGTGCTCTGACTGGCCACTGCTCTAGATTGCCATGGGAGAACTCAAAATGTAAAGGAGGCTGGAACACACCAACTTATGAAGAGGGTTGACCCAAAAGCTTTTTGTGCATGTACGTATGTATGTGTGTGTATTTTTATTTGTTTGCTTATTTTTGTGATGTGGGGCTGGCAAGACTTTCTCTAGTGCAAACCTAAAAATGGAGAAAATAACTAGCGATAACATTGAGGTAATTCTGCTGGTGCCACACTCGAATGAATGATCTTTAAAAACAATTTTAAGTACAGATGCATAGCAATCATCTGCAAAGACCCACTGGGGGTTGTTTATTTTAATACAGTCCATATGTCTTATACATAGTGCTTCTTCTCATTTAAAAAAAAAATGTGTGCGCAGTAAATAATAATACCTGGTATAAACCAGTTTAACAAAAGTCAGTCAGTCAATACCTGTGGTATTGAGGTAAGAGTATGCAGCAATTACTGTTATCATGCCGAGTTAACAGGATCTCCCATTTCACAACCACAATAACTAGATCCACAGACAGTGAAAAAGGTGGTATTTTACCACAAAATGTACAAACAGAAACAATGGATCTTATAAGTAGGTTTCAGTGTTAGTGTACTTTCACGAAAAAATAAACAGTGAGTGTCCTCTGGCTTTCCTGCCTCCCAGGTAATCCTAACTCCCTTGGCTTAATTAAAAAAAATTAAATATAATTGCATGACAGTACCAGAGCAGCACTATATGGGTGTATTGCGTCTGCGAAACAACTTATGTGCTTTTACTGTATTTTATTTCACTTGTGTTCAATTTTAGAAGAAGTATCCTGAGAAAATCACAAATCACAACATTGTGTTGTTTGTTTAAAGAGGGAGGTAGCGTATGATGCTAGGGAAAGGATGACATCCCAGTTATGTGAAGCGACATTGCAACCAGCCTTGTTCGTGGCAAACCAAAGCGCCCTGAAGCAGGTGAAAGGCAGCACATTTGCACTAGATAGAGTTTTTAAAAGATGCACACATAAAGTGAATTGCAATGTGACTTCATCAAGTCGGATATATAACTATAAAAAACGTTAAAGCAGTGTCCCATTGTTCCATGGAGAGCAGTTTTACATGAAAACTCTGAGTGCGAAGCAAATGCAAACAGAAGTTCGCTCCCAGTGAAACGTATCAGCAAAAGTGCAATTATTCATGTTACCGGCAAAAGTGCAATGATCTATGTAACCGGGTTGGTGTCATACAAAGCACACCACTACTGCCCTGCAAGATCATGCTGCCTACAAAAGAAAGAGAAAAAGTAGTCCAGAAACCATACAGAAAACATTGAGCCTCGTCTGTTTTCAGTGGTTGGCTGGTGCGCTTGAGGAGAGCTAAAACCCAACCCAGAAAGACCCATTCAATATGCAGATGTGTGCAAGTGTGACTGAGAATCCTGTGTTTGGGACTGTCTGAGTGAATGCACAAGGGAGCTGTTGACTAAACCTAGCCAGACGTGGATTGGAAGGCACAGAAGGATTTAAGTGAGATAAATGCTCACTTTCTAAAAGTAGCATTTCTAAAATAGTAATATAAAATCTAACTTCACCATTAAGCAAGATTTTGTATCACCCTGCTGGCCATACTAAATATGACCTCCCTACTCCTTTCAGATCAGGATCTGCCACTCAAACAGTATATGAGGGCAACCTTAATGCTATCCTATGAAATGAGCAGGCCTCACGGCAGTGTAAAAACAAATTTAGGAGTTTTACACTACCAGGACATATAGAACACACATGTTCATGTCCTGCCTTTTATCTACATAGCACCCTGCCCTATGGGCTACCTAGGGCCTAACTTAGGGGTGACATCTGTAGAAAAAGGGGTGTTTAAGGCTTGGCAAGTACTTTTAAATGGCAGTGAAACTTCCCACACAGGGCCTGCAGAGGCAGGCCTGAGACATGGTTAGGGGGCTACTTATGTGGGTGGCACAACCAGTGCTGCAGCCCACTAGTAGCATTTAATTTAATGGCCTGGGCACATGTAGTGCACTTGACTAGGGACTTACAAGTAAATTAAGCCAATTGGGTAGGAGCCAATGTCACCATATTTTAAGGAGAGAGCATGTGCACTTTACCACTAATTAGCAGTGGTAAAGTGCGCAAAGTCCTAAAGTCAGCAAAAATGAGGTCAGAAAAAGAGGAGGAGGAAGGCAAAATGTTTGTGGGTGACCCTGCAGAAAGGCCATTTCCAACAATGATATAATAACTTTTCACCTTGTTTAAGTTCTTTCATTTTTGATACAACGTTAGCTGTTCTATAAAACTGGCAAATGTGAATTTGGGAAGAAAAAGATCAAATACCTTGGAGCTCTACTAACATAACATGGACTTTCTAAATCCCAACCATTCTTGATTAGCCAACTTCCACTGCAGTAAATGCAACTCAATGATTTTTGTAGTTTGCAAATTTGTACCATCAATTTATTGTAAATTTTACTCAACTCTACAGCTGCTGCTAAGCAAGCTTTTCCAAATCTTAAATGTTCTTTTGATCAAGCTCTTATTCTGCATCATCTGGATCCTTCCAAGAAATGTATTGTTGAAGCAAATACCACCCAAAGAGTTGTAAATTATTTGTTATTTCAGGTATAGGACTATAACATCCAGAACATTGGTTCTTGATCTTTGACTTCTGTGGGCCACCATTTAATAATTACTGGACTCCTATTTGAACCCAGAGACCAAAATGAGTTATTTATGGACTATAAGGACCCCTGCCTAAGCAATTCCAATAATTTCAACCACAAAACAATGAACAAAATGACAGAAAAATGCATTCATTAAACAATAATAAAGATGATTAAATGTTTTAATAAAATTCACAAACAACATTAAAAATCACAATTTTGATATGAATGTAAAGGTTGGAACTTTTCTAAATTCAAGTGAGTCCCTTCATCATACCTACCATATTCTGTTTGATGCACTTGCATTGCTCCCTCAAATCATTCTGAGGATAGCAACATCATTTTTAGGCTCCAACTTAAAATCCTTTCACATTTAGAGAATGTTTTAAAGTTATACGTTTTACAATTTGCTTCAATATTTATATACACTTTATTAATCTGCCAATATCATATCACTTTCTAATCAGTTGAGATAAATCAATTACTTAAACAATATATATGATTTTACAGAGCAACTTTCAAATTATCGCACATTCCCTGCACAGTTCTACCAAAATGTAACTTTTCTTCCACTTCCATCCTCATGCCTTTCCAGATTCTCCTCATGTTTACTGTATGGTACCAAAAGCTGTGGATTTTATTGATCAATGAAATAACAAAGATGGATGATCTTTGAGTATCTTCAAAAGGCAAAGGACATTATGATGTAGGGAGTGCATCAATTCCAAAAACGCTTTCTAAATTACTCTTGTGGAGATCAAGCCTGAATATATTACTGATTCATTCCTACTCAATCCGTACCATAAAAACTAATACCACGATTTATGGTGAAGTTTTTAATTTCCAACATATCAGTCCAGTAACCTCTTTCCTTTAGTTACCTATTTCTTGTACGATACACCCTGTGTTTCATCATTTTTAGCTTAAGCCGTGTCACTGATCATTTTCTAAGGAAGATTCACACCCCTTCACTTGTCATGATTTAAAGGTTCATGAGTCTAGCTTACACGAAACCTATTGCTCTAAATTTTTTAGAGGTCTATTACAGTTCTAGGGTGGCAGCTACCTCTGTTTATATTCCTTCTTTGATTTGAAAATTCAGTGCTCCTGTCAACTTGATGTCTTGGGAGAGTAGAGTACTGCATTCTTAGTAGGTTCTCCGACATTCCATTGACATATACAGTGGAATGCAGTTATATAACTCACAGTCTACACTTTAGTGCAGGAAACATGTGCTGGCCTTTAGTCTGCCTGGGGTATCTGGAGAATAGATGCTGCAGCGTAAGTTATCCCTTAACAAATTCACACTGCTACATTTGTTGTGTTCTCTGAGTCTTATGTTAAGTCTGATGCAAAAGGGAACTATGAAATGAACAAAACAAGAGGGGTTGCCAGGTATTGATCTTGACAAAAATTCAGGCTGAAAAGAGAGGGGTTGCTAATTCTTGATCCTGACAAAAAAATAAACAGCTAGTAACTTAATAAGATTAGAGAGAGAAATAGAGGAGAAATAAATGCATTACAAATTCAGAATAGAGTGGTCAGACTAGGGTAAGGAAAGCATTGAGACAGAGAGAATTGAGGTAAGAAATACATGATATAGGTGGGGAGTAGGGAAAGAAGAAAGGCAAAAATACAGGGCCTTATTTATACTTTTTGGTGCAAAACTGCACTAACGCAGTTTTGCACCAAAAGTGTTTTGCACCGGCTTGCACCATTTTTTAGCACCAGCTGGGCACCATATTTATGGAATGGTGCAAGCCGGTGCAAAGAGTAGGCTGGCTTAAAAAAAAAATCACGTTAGGCATGTTTGAGTTAAAATAAATGATTCTGACCAGATTAGCATCATTTTTTTACTCTAAGGGGCATATTTATACTCTGTTTGCACTGAATTAGCTTCATTTCTTTTTTACTCTAATTCAGTGCAAAACTAACTCCATATTTATACTTTGGTGCTAGGCCCGTCTAGCGCCAAATTTATGGAGTTAAAGTCATTTTTTGGAAGTGGAAACCTACCTTGCCTTAATGAGATGCACGGTAGGCGTTCCCGTGCAAAAAATGACTCTATGGCCTTAACACCATATTTATACTCCCATGCAAAAATGGTGCAAGGGAGGGAGGAGGGGTCAAAAAATGGGGCAAAGCTTGCTTTGCCCCATTTTTTAAGACCTGGGTCAGGGCAGGCGTTAGGGGACCTGTGGGCCTATTTCCATGGTGGAACACCATGGAATAAGCCCACAGGTGCCCTCCCCAGGCCCCAGGTGCACCCCCACCCACACCAGGGGGACTGCGGCGGATGGGGGACCCTATCCCAGGTAGGTACAGGTAAGATTGCATTTAATTTTTATTTATTTTTTAAAGTGCCATAGGGGGCCCTGAAATGGGCATGGTAGGTTTAGCACCATAAAATGACGCTAATCTGGTTAGAGTCATTTTTTTTTACTCTAACCTGCCTAAAGTCATTTTTTGGGGCTAAACCCTCTTCTTCTACAGTATACTGCCAGCCCCACCCGACTAAAGTCATTTTTTTTTACTCTAGCCTACCCTTTGCACCGACTTGCACCATTCCATAAATATGGTGCCCGGCTGGTGCACAGAAATGGTGCAAGCCGGTGCTAAACATTTTGGTGCAAAACTGAGTTAGTGCAGTTTTGCAGCAAAAAGTATAAATAGGGGCCAACATTTTGTACGTTTGCACCACTTTTGCGTCAAAAAATGACGTTAATGCGGCGCAAAAAAAGTATAAATCAGGGCCTTGGTGCTAGACGGGTCTAGCACCAAAGTATAAATATGGAGTTAGATTTGCACCGAATTAGAGTAAAATAAATGACGCTAATTTGGTGCAAACAGAGTATAAATATGCCGCAGAGTATAAATATGCCCCTAAAAATGGCGTTAAGGCCATAGAGTCATTTTTTGCACGGGAACGCCTACCTTGCATCTCATTAAGGCAAGGTAGGTCTCCACTTTCTAAAAATGACTTTAACACCATAAATTTGGCGCTAGAAGGGTCTAGCACCAAAGTATAAATATGGAGTTAGTTTTGCACCGAATTAGAGTAAAAAAAAATGACACTAATTCGGTGCAAACCGAGTATAAACATGCCCCACAGGGTCATCAAAATTGCAAGTAAAATATAGTAATAACATTTGAGAACTGGAAGTGCTGAATCAGGTTACCAAGAAAAAGAAAGAATGTGAAAGGCAAAGCCAACTAAATAAATAGTCAAGATCCTAATGAAAGGAAGAAAGGGGACATAGGATCCTAACAACAGTGATTACATTAACAAATGAATAATTTTAATGAAAATCCAAAGGTAGATACAGAGAGAAATGACAGA
Organism: Pleurodeles waltl; assembly: GCF_031143425.1. Lineage (NCBI taxonomy): Eukaryota > Metazoa > Chordata > Amphibia > Caudata > Salamandridae > Pleurodeles > Pleurodeles waltl. Next base: position 500,733,540 of record NC_090438.1, on the reverse strand, counting down.
GGGAGGATGAAAGGAATCCAAAACTGGTGAAATAAAATAGCTGTTTTTTCTGCCAGAAAATGGTTGAGTATAAGACAAGGAGAAAGAGTAAGTGGAGACAAGTGCAAGGGCAATGTGGTTAACAATTGGACAATCCCCTTCCCTGGCTGAATTTTCTAATGTTCACACCAATTGTCTCACTGTATACTTCACCTTCACTTTTGCAGAGATCAAATGCCCAAGGCAAGTTATACTGCAAAACAGTGATGAAGGGTTTAATGCAAAATTCTCAGCCAGTGGCAATCACTTAAGCTGCATTTAAGCACCAGCCAATTCCCCTCTATGTCACTCCAGACAGGGATCACCCTTATGGAAATAAGACATGGTACAGCTTCAGTAGTAACAGTCCAGTCCAGCATGAACGACCAAGCTAGATCCCCACTAGACAGAAACACTAGCGTGCACATTCTTGTTTCAGACTATGTTGGTCCACATCTGTAAGATGCAGCTTACTTTCTGTGGCATAGAGAGTTTGAGTCCCATCTCTGGGCATTCCTGTCACACTTAGCACATTGAAATACAAAGATAATGAGTGGAGTGCTTTCAAAAGTCTTAGCTATTGACAATAACCGAGGTCAACTTCCAGTCCATCATTTTCAACCCACTGTACTACTCAATACAGTCCAGACTAAATCAGTCTTGATAGGTCAAAGGGGCATGGTCAGGTTTGGGTCCAAAGCTTGTTGTACCCTAGGAGCCACCTGACTGTTTCTCATTGATGATGCCCAAAAGGTTTAAATTGGTCTGTGGTTGCTTATGTTCTAGTTGGAGGAACTAGCCTGGTATGAGGCTAAGGCGGTCATTAGGAACCACCGTGTTTGGGCTGGCGGTCTTTTCATCGACCGCCAGCCACCTGGAAAATCCGCCAGCCGTATAATGATCTCCCCGCCAGGCCGCAACATTGAGGATGGCTCCGTCGGGCAGTGACATGCGCGACGGGTGCCTGCAAGGGGGCCCCTGCACTGCCCATGCAAAATGATATCCTGCCAGGAAAAGGCTGCTGGCATTTGAAACATTATCCGCAGGGTAGCACAGCACAGCTACCCTGGCGGATGGTGTTTCCTCCCGCCGCCAGGCTACCTGGCGGCGGGAGCATGACGGTGGGTGACGGCTGCCGCTGGTGGCTGTCACCCTGTTCTTTATATGGCGGTTTGGCCTGCTTTAGCCGCCACTGCTGACATGGCGAGCCGAACCGCCGTGTTCGCAATGCCCGCGTAAGACTGGTTGCATATGGTTGGTGGTGTTTGTAATGCAATCCAGCTTTATGACTAGTAGCTGAGGTTCACTAAAACATTCTAGTTATCAACTTTTCTGATAGCTTCAGCAAGAAGGGCCCTTTTAAACACCACAGTCAGATCTCCCTATTAAAAACGGTCAAAGCGCTTGCCCAATGTATAGAAGGGCCTGGCCTTCAATCAATGGCATGTAGGCAACTCCTGGAGAAACAGAAATCCCCTTTCATCTCTGGAATAAAGGATTTGTCCATCAAGCAAGGATGGCAATTTTGCAGTGAGTTTGTAAGACATAGTACACCAGTGTGGAGGGAAAGGAGACAAGCTGGGGTTCTGGATTTTATTATACTGCGCTACAATTAACTATCTCATTTGATGGCAGTCCCTTCTTCATTTGTTAATGCGTTGGTTTATTCTTTAGGCAGTCCTCCATTGTTGATAGATTTGTCTACAACACAACATGAATAGGTGCCAACATCTCAAGTATTATGTTTTTTATACGGATAATAAACCATCCGCATTTTTAACCTAGAGGTTTGAAAAGTCAACCATCCATCACCATCAGAATCTTAAAATCAATTATCTGACTCATTTATGCATTTTACAACCGATATTGCTTATATGACTATTATGTGTTGCATCATACCTTATTTAATTTTTCGGTTATTATTACACTATCAAATAGATTACCATCCATTAGACTATTTCCCCACTGCCATCTTGCCACCTTATCAGTTTTCAGAAATGGACCTTGGTGGATCTAAGTTTGTAGTGAATAAAATCAGCTTTCCTCTTATTTAAACACAGGCTCCTCTACACTGATAGATGTTTACAATTAATGATGACTATTGATGTAATCACAGAGTATATAAACATCATGAAGCAGGACTGGAGGTATTGTTTACTGCTTGAACTTGGCTAGCAATGGGGAGTGATACTCCAAAACAACTGGTGCTGCGTATTTCTCAGAAAAAGAAAGGAGAGTGATTCCTGCAGAGTGCTAATGCAGTCTGGACTGAGGTTCTGTGTGTGAGGATAATGCACTACACAACAGCACTGGACAACAAACCACATTATCCAACAAAGCATAAACTTTATTGTAATCTGGAGACATGGCAGTCATCTTGGGTATCTGGGCATAACGGAGCCTTAAATAAGCAAATGTGATGCAATGTTGTTCTGGACTAGACCTCACTATTCAGATCTAGATTTTCCTTTAGTTGAAGAATAGTTGATTCATTGGATTGTATTGAAAGACATTGGGAATACAGAGAAGTATTTCTAAAAGTTATGATGTCAGTGGAAATGAGCTTTGGACTATTTGAACTTTTATTACAAATTCCCCTAATGTTTTTGGTTTGTTGCATTGGTTTCTTACATTTCACTTAAGGGTTATCCTGTGGCAGAACAAGATGGATTTGTAAGTCATGACTCTGTTGCTCATGCTATATATGATTGTGAAAGCATAAAGTATTAGAGTAGTATGTTTACGTGAATTGCTATTATTAATAACAGCAGAGTGTTGATTAATTACACTGCAGTGCCACCAAAGATAAGAAAAAACTATAACCCACTTTCCATAGAAAGTGCATAGTGAGGAAGATTGAGCTAGTAATTCTAATCAAAGTTGTCAGTGAACATTTCTTTTATGTTTAGTTTCAGGCATTTTAAGTTCCACATCAAAGTACAGAGTGTTGGTTACACAGAGATATTGCAATGCAATAACCATTTACTATTACAATTTAGTGCAGGATTTTTATGGCAAGTTACTTCATATATCTCATTTTCTTAAGATATCTACTACATCCTCCAGGTATCACTGACCAGCAAAAGTGATGAGTCAAAGTGGCATACTTCAGTGTTGCATATTTTTCTCTTTACCCATTCCTCTTTCCTTGATTCTGACACTGGCCCCCACATGTCTACGTCTGTGGTGATGGAGGTAGGTAGAGGCAGATTCCATTGGATTATGAGTGTACGGTAAGTGTATCCAGACAACAATTCATTTTTCAGAAAGAACATGTTTGGTTACACATGAATCCATGAGGAATAATGTTTTGAATGTTACTAATACCTAGTAGATACAGAGTTGGCCTACCCTCATTTACCCAATAGAAGTAATTGGAAGTGACCAATCATTAGCATGAGAGAGTTCACAGGAAAAGGAATAAAGATGTGTGGTTCCACATACATGTGAGTGATAGATAACAGGTCTATCGCATGTTTTTGACACTGGTGCAGCATTTCCTGACATCCAGTAATCTTTGTTTGTCAGTGCACAAGAGTCTGCACTATAGCAAGATGCTCATTCTGTTGAAGCACTAAAGGCTTCTTTCTAATATATATAGAAAAAGGTGTGTTTAGGGGTCATATTATCAGTTTAAAATTAAGGATTTTTATTTCCACCAAGTGCGATATTCGCAAATACTTTGGGATGCTCAGTGAGACCCCCCTGTGTTACGTTACAATGAATTTGTGAATATCGCCACAAAAAAGGGATTACACAGACACACACCCACTCAGATGCTCATGCACCTACTCACAGACCCACTCAAACTCTCACGCACCCAGTCACAGATCCACTTCGAACCTCATACACCCACTCACAGACCCACTCAGACACTCATGCACCCACTCACAGACCCGCTCAGACACTCATGTACCCACTCACAGACTCACTCGGACACTCATGTACCGACTGACAGACCCACTTAAACACCCATGCACCCACTTTGAGACCCGCTCAGACATGTATGCACCCAGTCACAGAACCATCAAAGCATTTCCCAGCAATTTTGGAGACGCATTCCTGATGCACAGGAATGTGATCACATTTCCTCCAAAGAGGCACTTCATGAGTGCTACAGGATGGCCACAGGTGCCAAAGGCTGTGCATGGCATGGAGTTGGGTGAAGATAGGTGGTTGTCTGCAGGTCCCGCGGACAACCCTCGCCACACATGCATTGTACAGGGTTGGTGGTTATAGGGGGTTAGCTGCAGGGCCCTAAGGTACCTTGCACCATCACCATACATTGCTAATTTCCCAAGATACTACAGCACTCATGACATTTTTTAAAACATCATTGATAATGTCACTATAACATAAGCAGTAACATTATTGATGACTGTTCATGGTGGGGGCACGAGTTACAGTTACTTCAAATATTTCTAACTATAACAGCTGGATTTCTGCTTTTATATGTTTAAAATGTGGGCCTAACTATAAGTCCTCGAACCTTTGTTTTTTTTCCGTTTTTTATACAAAAAATCAGTTTAAAGATATCTCACTGCCTACCTGTGTCTAGGTGAAGCAGGTGTTTCAGAGTATACACTGAACATTACTGCAACAGGAAAGCAACGGTTGCAACATCTGTTATGCTATCATAGTTGAAGCATGGAATCCATCTTATGAACTGGATGTATGTAACCACTAATGTAATGTTAGTATATGTAAGCAACATGCTTTAGATTGCCATGGTTCCTTGGAGCTGCATTACATGCCACTTTTAATCAGCATATTTAAATTATTGGTCCTCGGATCGGCAGCAGTCTCTGCTCTGAGCGAGACATCCATTTAAATATGCAATGGAAACTGGTTATCATTGAAAGTGAAAAATGCTTTTTTGTTTTGATTGTCCTTGAAATTTGTGTTATATTTAATCTTCAAATAGGATGCATTTCAATTTAGGTACACATTATGCCTGTTGCAATTGGCATTCAATCATTTATATGTTTTGTAAACCTGTGGAAAAACATGATTATGAATAGAAACATCAGTGATTAAAAAAGATTTGATTAAAAAACAGTCAGTGTGAGTGATAGAAATGTAATAAGTACTGATCAATTAACATGTGAGTTCTGTGTTTTTTCATGGATTTCATTTTAATCTCCTGGCATTAAGAGAGAGTGTGTGGGACACACACACCCCCTGGAGTGCTGAATGCATTAAGCAGAGAGAACCGTTAATTAGAGCCGGTGGTTGATAGTAGAGCCTACCGTCGATCACTTTTGGGGACAGACACTTCTTTTTCTCATCAGATATTGATTGAGATTTATAGAGGAGAAAGCATACAATGTGAGAAGAGGAGGAAGGAGAAGAAGGAAAAAAACATCACAAAGGGAGAAAGCAGATACCTACAACAGATATGCAAAGGGGCAGGAAGGGGCTGATAGTGAATTAAAGAGGCATGATGTGTTTTCAAGGTTCCCCAGCCTTGGTATTCGAGGTGACGATATTTAATAGCACCAGTCTCAGGCTTCTAAGTAGAGCTTTGGGCCCTGGCTCTTGTTCTTTAACAAATTAACCCCTTAGTGCCTTGGACCCAACGGTTACGTGCTGGGCAGCACTGCTTGGGTGCCCAGGACGTAACCATTCCATCCAAGTAGTGGCCCTCGGGGGAAGCGCTAGCGTTCCCCCCAGGGGCCTTGGACCCCCCTCCCCTGAGCAGGGATGGAAGGGGAATATCTTCCCCTTTTACCCCGCCTCCTCCGGACCCCCTTTGGCGTCTGATGACATAAGCGCACAATCGGATGCTGACCTCATCAGAGGCCTGCCCCTCCGCGCTGGAAGCTCGGCTTCCAGCGTCAATCGGAGGAGAAATGCTTTTGTATTTCTCCTCTGATCACGTGAAGGGGTAAGAAAGGCATCAAAGGAAAGGAAAGGCCTTTTCTTTCCTTTGATGTCTTTCTCAGCATTTCATTGCCATCGAGCAGCAGAAATGCCCACGGGGGGCAGAAACCACTGGACACCAGGGATAATTTTTATTTTTTATTTTATTTTTTTTAATATGTGGGGAGCGACCCCTTAGGCTCCCCTTGGGCTAATGTACTCTTAGGCCATTTCTGCTTCCCTTGAGGGCAGGTCTGCCTATTTTTATTTAGCAAATTATATATATTATTGAATGAGGGAGTGGCCCCTTGGACAAGGCCGCTCCCCAGGGGGGCAAAATATTTTTAGGCCTTTTCTGCTCCCCCCGGGGGTAGATTATCTATTGTAATCAGGCCGTTCTGCCCCCAGGAGGGCAGAAACCCATAGCCACAAGTGAAATATATATATTTTTTTATATGTGGGGAGCGACTCCTTAGGCAAGGGTCACTCCATGGGGAGCAAAATTGCTCTTGGACCATTTCTGTCACCCTTGGGGGTAAGATTGCCCTATTTTTATTAGTACAATCTGCCCCCAAGGGGGGCAGAAACCACTAGACACCAGGGATTTTTTTAAATATTATTAAATGAGGGGAGTGGCCACTTGGGCAAGAGCTGCTCCCCAGGGGGGCAAAATATTGTTAGGCCTTTTCTGCTCCCCCCCCCCAGGGGCAGATCAGTCTATTATAACTAGGCCGATCTTCCCCGAGGGTGGGCAGAAACCCCTAGACACCAGGGATATATTTTTTTCTTTACTTTATTTTTTTATATATGGTAGCGACCCCTTAGGCAAGGGTCGCTCCCCTGGGGGCAAATTGTATTTAGGCCATTTCTGCCCCCCTAGGGAGTGGGTCAGCCTATTTTTGTTAGGCCAATATTCCCCCAAGAGGGACAGAAACCACTAGACACCAGTGATTTTTTTGTTTTTTTGCATCAATTTCATGCAAGGGGAGCGACCCCTTAGGCAAGGGTCGTTCCTCTGGGGGAAAATTTATTTTAGGCCATTTCTGCCCCTCTTGGGAGCAGATAGCCTGTTTTTATTAGGCCGATCTGCCCCCAAGAGGGGCAGAAACCACCAGGCACTAGAGATTGGTGTGTGTGTGTGTATGTGTGTGGTTTGTTTGGGGGGGCAGCCCCTTGGGCAAGGGTCACTCCCCATGGGGACACATTACTGTTGGCCAAAGCTGCCCCTCTTGGTGGCAGATCGGCCTATTTTTGAAAGGCCCATCTGCCCTCAAGGAGTGCAGAAAGCCCACCAGAGACCAGAGAAGATTTATTTTTCAAAATAAGACGGCGGGGGTAGGCCATACTCCCACCCCAAATAAATGGGGTCAAAGTTGTTCTGCCCACTAGTGAGCAGATGGGGCAATTGCCCCCGATTCACACCCGGGGGGGGGGCAAAAAGTCTTCTAGATGCCAGGGAATAAAAAAAAAAAAAAAAATAGTGTGGTGGTGACTACAAGCTAGAATGGACATGGTTAGGCCCCCACCTCAACTGACGGGGGTAACAGTCTTTCAGCTCTTCCCCCACACACTAAAACATCTTATCCTATGGCAAGCAAGAGGACATTTGATTATTTTGGGTTTGGTTTTACATTTGTGCCATGGAAGCTTGGCTAACTCTCAAAATCATCCCATGGAATGGTGAGGGCTGCACTTTTTGGACTTTGGGAAGACACATCTGAAAACTTAAAATCTGGGTGAGTCCAGGGCAGTGTGCTTCACATGCACCCTGCACCATTTTCTTACCCACAATGCCCTGCAACCCTCCAACTTTGCTGAAAATCACACATTTTTTCCACATTTTTTATGGTGGAACCTTCTGGAATCTGCAGGAATCCACAAAACTCCTACCACCCAGCATTGTCTCATCTGTACTGGTAATCATTCTGCCTCACTTGTCAGCCAAAAAATGTTTTTTTTCAAACTGCCCTTTTGGACCCGCTTTGAATAACCCTCATTTTCAACATATTTTTGGCTCTTCACTGTCACAGCAACTTTGCCCACCTACTCAAGTGAGGTATGATTTTTACCAGGAGACTGAGGGGAACGTTGAGGGCAGGAAATTTGTCCTGGTGAGGTTATCCCACAAAGAAATGTGGGAAACATTAGTTTTTTTCAGCTAAATTTGAGGTTTGCTGAGAATACTTGTTAAGAAAACACTGTGGGATCCACACAAGTCACGCCTTCCTGGACTGCCTCGAGTGCCTAGTTTTCAGAAATGTCTGGGTTTGGTAGGTTTCCCTGTATGGCTGCTGAGCCCAGGACCAAAAACGCAGGTGCCCCCACCCCAAAGACAGGAAGTTTTGAATTTGATAATTTTGATGTGACCACATAGTGTTTTGGGGCATTACCTTTCGCAGGCACTAGCCCTGCCCACACAAGTGAGATACAATTTTTATCGGGAGACTTGGGGGAACGCTGGGTGAAGGGAAATTTGTGGCTCCTTTCAGAATCCAGAACTTTCTGTCACGAAATGTGAGGAAAAAGTATTTTTGTAGCTAAATTTTGAGGTTTGCAATGGATTCTGGGTAACAGAACCTGGTGAGACCCCCAAATGTCACCCCATCTTGGATTCCCCTTCGTGTCTACTTTAAAAAAAATGCACAGGGTTGGAAGGTTTCCCTAGGTGCCGGCTGAGCTAGAGGCCAAAATCCACAGGTAGGCACTTTGCAAAAAACAGGCTCTATTTTCTTTGGGAAAATGTGATGAGTCAATGTTGTGTTTCGGGGCAGATCCTGTCGCGAGCACTAGGCCTACCCACACAAGTGAGGTGCCATTTTTATCGAGAGACTTGGAGGAAGGCTGGGTGGAAGGAAATTTGTGGCTCCTCTCACATTCCAGAACTTTCTGTCACCGAAATGTGAGGAAAAAGTGTTTTTGTTGGCCACATTTTGAGGTTTGCAAAGGATTCTGGGTAACAGATCCTGGTGAGAGCCCAACAAGTCACCCCATCTTGGATTCTCCTAGGTGTTTAGCTTTCAAAAATGCAAAGGTTTGGTAGATTTCCTAAGGTGCCAGCAGAGCTGGAGGCCACAATCCACAGCTAGGCACATTCCAAAAACAGCTCTGTTTTCTGTGTGATAATGTGATGTGTCCACATTGTGTTTTGGGGCATTTCCTGTCGTAGGAGTTAGGCCTACCCACAAAAGTGAGGTACCATTTTTATCGGGAGACTTGGAGAAACGCTGTGTGGAAGGACATTTGTGGCTTCTCTCAGATTCCAGTACTTTCTGTCACTAAAATGTGAGGAAAAAGTGTTTTTTTGGCCAAATTTTGAGGTTTGCATAGAATTCTGGGTAACAGAACCTGGTGAGACCCACACAAGTCACCCCATCCTGGATTCCCCTAGGTGTATAGTTTTTAAAACTGCACAGGTTTGGTAGGTTTTCCTAGGTGGCGGCTGAGCTAGAGGCCAAAATCTACAGGTAGGGACTTTGCAAAAAACACAGCAGAGTTCAATGTAAAAATGTGATGTGTACATGTTGCAATTCCTGTCGTGAGCATTAGGCCTACCCACGCAAGTGAGGTACCATTTTTATTGGGAGACTTGGGGGAACACAGAATAGCAAAACAAGTGTTATTTACGCAAGTCCTTCTCTACATTTTTTCCTTCCAAATGTAAGACAGTGTTGAAAAAGATGTCTATTTGAGAAATGCCCTCTAATTCACATGCTAGTATGGGCACCCCAGAATTCAGAGATGTGCAAATAACCACTGCTCCTCAACACCTTATCTTGTGCCCATTTTGGACATACAAAGGCTTTCTTCATACTTATTTTTCACTCTTTATATTTCAACAAATGAATTGCTGTATACCCAGTACAGAATGAAAACCCATTGCAAGGTGCAGCTCATTTATTGGTTCTGGGTACATAGGGTTCTTGATGAACCTACAAGCCCTATATATACCCACAACCAGAAGAGTCAATCAGACGTAACGATATATTGCTTTAAAAAATCTGACATTGCAGGAAAAAGTTACAGAGTAAAACGTAGGGAAAAATTGCAGTTTTTTCCACCTAAATTTCAATATTTTTTTATTTCAGCTGTTATTTTCTGTAGGAAACCCTTGTAGGAGCTACACAAATTACCCATTTCTGAATTCAGTATTTTGTCTACAGAAATGTTTAGCTTTCAGGGATCCAGCATTGGTTTTACACCTATTTCTGTAACTAACTGGAAGGAGGCTGAAAGCACATAAAAATGAGGTATGTCCCAGTTAAATGCCCAAATTTTGTTGAAAAATGTGTTTTTTTGATTCAAGTCTGACTGTTCCTGAAAGCTGGGAAGATGGTGATTTTAGCACCGCAAACCCTTTGTTGATGCCATTTTCAGGGAAAAAATCACAAGCCTTATTCTGCGTCCCTTTTTCCCATTTTTTTGAAAAAAATTAAATGTTTGCTGTATTTTGGCTAATTTCTTGGTCTCCTTCAGGGTAATCCACAAACTCTGGGTACCGCTAGAATTTTGGGGATGTTGGAAAAAAAGGACGCAAATTTGGGCAGGGTAGCTTATGTGGACAAAACGTTATGAGGGCCTAAGCACAAACTGCACCAAATAGCCAAAAAAAAGGCCTGCCACCTGAGGGGAAAAGGCCTGGCAGTGAAGGGGTTAAGCACTGAGCAGAGATTTAGAACAGTAAATGCAAATACAAGACATAGACTGCCTGAGTGGTGCAAATATGCACCAAAGTTCTCTTTAGCACCACGTTACATATTCTAAAGGTGTGGTAGTTAGTTGTATAGCACTCATTATGAGTGCCTGATAATTTTGGTGGTGCAAGTAACCAGAATTACTGGTCCCAGTGCAATTTTACATTTTGCAGGACCACCAAAGCTTCAAGCTGGCAAAGTGTCTGACAGTCACTCAGGCCTGGTGCAGTGCTAAGGGCCCCCCCTCGAACTTGGGGGCCCCCCACTGCAAAGGGGAGCCTGCAGGGGCCTTTTTTACACCAGTGGTCTCTCCGTAAAATACTAGAGAAAAACATGCAAATCTCTGCATGGTGATTTCAGTTTCTGCACATTATTCTGAAAAACATATGTAATGACTGCTAATCCCCCCCACCTGCCCCCCTGAATTACAGTGATTCACCGTAAACATAATTTGGGGGAGGGAAATAACAGGAGTCATCATGCATAAAAAGGGCTTTCTGTGGTGTTCAGTGATATTTAGCCACCAAAAATATCAATGTGTGATTTTGATCTAAATGAAGCAAAATAACTCAGATTACAAAACATATGAGAGTATAAATAGCAACTATGTCCAAATTACCAGCACACGTCAAGGTAGTTTTTGTAATGGAGTTCCTGAACAAACGAGGACGCACTACATAAATTATGTCTTGAAATTGCTGTTCTTCTAGCACAGAAATAATCTTAGGCCCATATTTATACTTTTGGACGCAAAACTGCTCCGACGCAGTTTTGCGTACATTTTTTCAACACTGGCTAACGCCATTTCTTAGTGCTGCTCGGTCATCAAATTTATACTTTGATGCACAGTGGCGCAAACCACTGGTGTGAGTCATTTTTTTTTACTCAAACCAAGGCATCACATTGTAAAGAAAAACAATGTTAACGCAGCGAAAATGACTTTGATCCGGTTTACGATGTCGCAAACCGGATAGGCGGCATTTTTTTACGCAATTGCGTAAAAAAGTGGCGCAAACACTGGAAAATGTGCAAAGGAGAGCCAAAATGGATTCCAGAAGCTCTGAGACACCCCACGAAGATGACAACCGACTAGGAACCAGCCATGAGGACCCACACAAGACCCAGGAGAGGAAGAAGAAGAAAAGAAAGTGTCAGTTCAGTGCAGAGGAGCAGAAAATACTGGTGAAAGAGGTGACGGAACACCAGCACCAACTTTTTGTCACCTCTAAATTGCCAATTGGGAGCAGAGAGGCAATTTGGCAACAAATTGTAGACAAGATAAACAGTGTGGCAGAAGTACGGAGAACAGTCATTGAGTGCAACAAACGCTGGCATGACTGCAAGCGCAGGACCAAGAAAAAGATGGGCAGGAACAGGAAGTCAGCACTGCAGACTGGGGGTGGGAGTCCAGCACCGCAGGAGGCCCTGGACCACATGGAGGAGATGGTGGCAACTGTCATCCCTGAGGAGAACGTCACAGGGATTCAAGGACAGGACAGTGCAGACTACCAGGAGACAACATGGATTCAGGGTAAGTGGCTTTGGGGAACTAAAATGCCTATTTGTAAACTGTAAGCAGGGGGTAACATACTTACTACACAATGCATGGAAGTCATGATATTCATGGAGTGGAATGGGCAAAGGGCCATGGCACGGAAGCATGGGCTGTTCAGAGGATACCTGGGGCACAGTACTACACTACCCAACAACCTTTGCATTGGGGTATGCTGCCATGCCACGGATGATGGAAAGGTAAAGCCAGTCCAGGAGGGTAGGGTACAACGTAAAACTGGCCTGCTGTCACATGATGACAGCTGGTATTCTCCCTACATGTACTAGGGTTCAATTAACAGTCTCAGGCCATATCCGCAAGTGGAATTTAACATTGACAACAGTTGCCACTACCACCTCTGCTGTGTGTGCAAGTCAAGTAGCTAGTAGCAGTTACGTTCCCATGTATCAAACACACCCAAGTTAGAGTGTTCAGGATGACAACGTTATCAATCCCCTGTAATCAATAAAAATGTGATAAACCAGTCAGTGAATGTCCATAGTCGCTACAAACATCAGCCATTGTCATAAATATTATGAGGTACACAGCAGTATCGTCATACCCATGCTGCATATGTCAGTGTCCACCTTGTGCTTGGGTCACAATAGCTGCAATAACACCATGCAACAACTCAACTGTTATACTGCTCAGAAAACAGCATTGAGGGGGAGGACATATGTCACCGGCTAGTGAAATACACCCGCACAGTCAGAAGAGGAAATGGAATACTGCTAGGACCATCAGTGCAATCCCATGTAGCACACATTCCCCAACATCAACATTACACACTACCAATATTGACATATGGAGTGTGCCATGCCAGTGCTATACATAGTATATGCTAGGTCTCAGCAACATATAGCTGCATGTGAAATATCAGAGACTGGGGCAGTTCCACATTGTTAAGTGTGGTGCAAGTGCCATCAGAACACCCACAGCCAGAGCAAGGCCTCACCATGCGAATGGAAGTAGACGGAGGGTTGAGTAGGACAAGAAGGTGTCAATATAGAATTTGGGCAGAACCTACACCTAGAGGATGTGATGATGACAAGTCCCCAAACTGACCACAATACATGTGACATGCAGGTGGGGCATAGGCCTGGGAGGATGCTAATATTATAGACAGGAACAATGAACCAATATCACAATGTGCAACTAATAGGAAGGCAGGCACTTCACATTACAAATGCCACAACATAATGTACAATATCTCATTGCAGAAGACGATGGCTCTCCTCGGGATATGCCTGTCCTGGACTTCCCTAATGACATGGATGATGAGTTGCAAACATCAGCAAGCAGACCCTCCAAGATGTCCTTGGAACCCCCCAGACCCCACCTTCAGTCCCAAGGAGGAGCACAGATACAGCAGCCATCACAGAGGACCCACCCACCACCCCAATTGTATGACCTGCCAGCTCCACCCCAGATGAGGACTCTGACAACACTGGCACCAGCTTTGAGAGGACAGGAGTTGGCGTACAGCAGGAGCTGGCCAAGGAGGTGCAGGTGAAGACGGAAAATATGGCAGCCAGCCTAGAGGGGATGCGTTCGTTTATGATGTCAACTGCAGAACAGGCAGCAGCCATGCAAGGGTGAACATCAATCTTGCAAGAACTTGAAAAAAGTGTGAAGGGAATTAGCACAGTTATAAGAGAGTTGACACAACACCTCCAACAACAAACTTTTAATGCATGCATGAGTGCAATATTGACCCGATCCGGGCTGACCTGGCTGCCTACCACAGTGATGAGGCTGGTATTCTTCAGAACCAGCAGTACTGCCCATAATAGCCCCACAGTTGGCAGCTACCAGGATCTCTGAATCCACGTCTTCAAACACTGAGGTGTGTGTTGCCCCTTCACACTCACCACTACCAATGGCAGAGGAGACAACACACACATCAGAAGATGAAGATGTGGAACAGATCACCTTCACCCGTAAGAGTACCCAGTAGCACTAGTCCCTGCCACCTGGCCACTTATAATCAAGGTCCTGTGCTTTGTAACCTGCCAGTCTTGCAACAGCTGCTCTCAAGCACTGTTCTCCAGCCCACTGTTTACCTTGTCACAATGCCCCGTGATTGTCTCTCACTACCTCATTGGCAATGAATGTCCCTCTGCACTGTATGACACTTTACCCCAGCATGTCCAATGACATGTCCTTTTGCACTTGTGTAGGATCACAATGGAAAGTGTCACACTAATGGACTCACAATCATGGACAATGTAAATATAGCAATACAGCACTTTAAAATAAATAGCACTTACACAACCACTTTGTCTCTGTGTAATGTGACATATCAACCGTGAGGGAGGTTAGTGATGTTTGCCTCATGTCAATGCCCATAGAGTGCCAATACAACTGCTCTGAAAAATGTGGGCTGATAACTATGCACTGTGGTCTGGATTGTACCATCATCTACCCTTCCCGAAGGTCAATTCTGAGGTAACTCAAAACTATACAGTAAAATGCTACGTTGGACAGAATAAGTCTTCTTTAAGGGATGTCTAAGCTGAAAAATATTGCCTTCAAATTATTGTTCTAGACAATCTTTACATATGTGACATTTGTCACAATTTTTTCCACACACACCATACAGCAGGAATGGATGTGTATGAGTATACGTACAAATAAGTAACCTGGCTGTACATTGTAACAAATGATAGGTGTGAGTTATGTATACTATAATACATGAGATTATAGCATCACTCACCTTATCAGGGTTCACTTGAACATCAGGCTGCAGGCAGACGTAACACAGTGTCCTCAGTACCAAATTTGGTCCCAAAGTATGTCAGATTGAAAACATACATCACAAATTAACAACACATTGAGATCCATAGTAACCTTGAGTGCTGGGTGCAATGGATGGCAGATTCTTAGCAAAGTAGCTCTGTTGTAGCTGCCAATGTGACAGCTCAATTGGGATTTGGTTGCAGGATGGAACACAAATGCAAATACTAAATAGACACTGTTCACCCATGCCCAGGCCCTGATCCCCAAGCATATGACACATAATATAAAGGAGCACCTAAATATTTATTTAACAGTAAAAAATTATACTAAAACTAGGGAAAACACCTTAACTAACCTAACCTATCCTAACTACACATTACCCACAACTGGCCCTAACTAACCTAAGCAAAACTTACTTATCACATTTAACTAAACACTCTAAACCTCAACCCCCTCCCCTCTTATAAGACGAGACACATGGAGGACAACATTTACTAACCTAAACACATACTATCTCACACTAAACAGATATATATATTTTTTATTTTTAGAATTTATTTTAATATTTCTTTTTAAAAACACCAAAACCCCAACATCATCCCCCACCATCCCACCCACACCCATAAAAAAATAACATAAAAAAATATCATACCCCCACCCCCCAACCCATTACTACTAACTAAACAAACAGACTATTCTAACCTAACACTAAGCCCCCTGAACCGGCTAATTAAAAGGACCAGGAAAGAGGAGGGAGGGGAGGGAATCATGGCAGAGGGTATAATTGTCAAAAGTTTGCGCTCAGCAGGGTCTTCTTTATGGCACGCACCCTCTTATTAATTTGTGACACCTCCTGCTGCAGCCTGTCCAGTCTCCACAAAATACGTTGTATGTCACATTGCATTACTCTAAAATCACCAGGGTCAAAGACTGCAGCAGGGGTGGTCTGAGTGTCAGTTGTTGACGTGTATCTGGTTGGTGGTGCCATGCTTGTAGGGGGAGGTGCAGGTGCTGCTTTCAGTGGTCCTGAAGTATTGGAAGTCGATGGTCCTGCAATGGTGACTGTCATCCTTGGTGCCAACTGGGTCGTAGTGGTGGTACTGGTGGTGGCGGCTGTTGTGGACACCGAAGGGCCCCCTTGGGCAAATGCCCTCCACACTCCTGAGGCTCTTTCATGGTGATAACGCCGTGCCATGTGGCAGAACCCAGACTCCACATCCAGAATGTGGCGGTAACGCATCCCCTGGCGCTGAAACTCACGAATCTGGCTAGCAACCATATTGGCTGCTGTTAAAACATTAGGTACTTCATTGTGTAATATAGCTACTGATGAGAAATCAGACAATACATCTAATGTAGCTGAAAAGGCCAGACCACCATACAGATCACAGATTCTTCCTGAGAAAGTACATGCCAAAGCAGCTTACACATGTCCTATTTAACAGCACAGCAATGCTCTAAAAGATGTGTACCAACTTAAATGACCTATGCAGCATTGTTCAGCCATTAGTCACGTAAATATTGCTGCAAGTCCTCCACATGTGAAAGGACAAGTAATGACTATCTTCTGAGTGACAATCAAGGGCCACAAGATCTGTGATTTGTAAATGGAATTGCCAGGATGGAATGGAGTTGCTAATCACGAGTGGTTATCTTAGGTTTGGACAAGTGATTTACAGATTTACATGTCTGTGTGCTAATATTGGATCATCACACCTAGGTACACATTTCATAACCCTATGCCTGAGCCTCAGGGGTGGGACGGACAAGCAACACATGCTGTCAATCATCAAGGACACCCAGGAAGCTTTTGGACAGCTTTACATGGGTTTAGACGGTCCACAACAGGTAAGGAGGATGTCCAACTAGGATAGACCCAAACCTTGGACAATCCCATCCACATTTATGTTTGTAATTGCAGACAATTTTCAACATCATTTGATCCCACTAATACCTCTCTTACAACAAGAAGATAGATGCAAGCACACATCTGGCCATGAGCTGCATGTACACCAATGACATTGTACTCAAGTACCACATACACGTAGCACAACATGTGGAGCTACATGCTGCCAGGAAGTCAAACATACAGTTGAACATTTTCATTAGTGAAAAGGGAGGCTCATGTCTGTGGGTAAGACTTTGGCATCCCTATTCTGTGAGATTCAGGGTATGACTTTATGACTAAATCATGAAATGGCCCTCTGCTATTTTTCTTTATAAAAGATTCAAAAACAAATGTCACCCTCTTCACATGGCCATGCCTACAGGGCTGCACTACAATCCCAAAATATGACTATTTGCTAATGATTGTCCAACTCAAAGATGGAAAAAGAGTGAAACTCTAAGCAAGCAACATATCAGATCATGTGCCAGCACATCATACCTTGCTATGTGTCCAACACACAGGAGTCAATCACATAACAGCTGCAAACACAACACAGAACTGAAATATCAACACTTACTGGATTTGTCTGGGTCCGCAAATCGAGCCACTTCTCCGATTGTGTAAGGGGCAGGTCCACCTGTAAAGCATGGAAGGGAGAAATGTGCTCAATGTCTGCGCACTGTAGAACACTTTCAAATACAATTATTGTGTGTAACATTAAATCTGAAAGTCCAGCCTCTTAGGGATGATGATACTCCAACATACATACCACTTCAAACATGTACAGACCCGGTCACTCCAGTTAGTGATACAAACATCTGCACATATGCAATGGCCCTAACTATCATGTGGTGACAAACATGCTTCCTCAATTGGTTGCAGACTCATTTATGGAGTGTACTCCTCTCATCATTTATAGTAACGAGAGACGTGCAAAGCCACATTTCCGGAGCACTGCAATACCAGTCACTCAGGTATTGTGGCTTGTGCATCAAGGGACAATCATTTACTGTGTGTCGCACCTGTGGGTTGATTTAAGGTCATGATTTATCATGCTTCCTATGGTCCCTTACATGTAGGGCCTGTGTTGTGTGTAGGTTACATATGCCACATTAACAGTGTATCCTGAGCCACATATGCCCCCTATGACACCATAATGGCAGGTATCCTGTGCGTTAATTGGTGACAATTTGAGGCAAGACATGGATTGACCAGTTTTAATAGCTTAATACAGCAAGGAGATATATGCTGACAGTGTATATTGTGGTCATCCATGACAGACTGCATAGGCACAGGTATAGTAATTCCACCTGAAATGTGTCACTCATTGCCCTGTGTACCCGTAATGGGTTTTGGAAATCACAGTTAGCCACATTCATCATCTTACAGTTGCCAAGTTGGGAGATCAGCGGGTATACATCAAACTGACACTGTCATATTATTAACACATGGTTTAGCAAATGTACCACTGTGTCAATCATGATGATGTAGCTTTCAATTTGTATGTACCTTTGGAATGGCAGCAGTCACAGGAATGCTGGTGTTCTGATCTTAGCATTCACCCATGTCTTGATAGCCTCCATACTGGGAAGTTAGTTATTGAACATGTGCTGCACTAGATCAGCAAGGGTGTACCAAACAAAACTAGCAAAGTATTAGGAACTTTATATGTACGATGGAATTGGTTAGGGGTCCCTTGCACGTCATCATGCACGTAATAAATTGTGACCATAACTTATGAGAAGTGCATGGCTTTAGAGTAACACAAATGGGAAATGCATTAGCCCTGTTCCAGCTATTGTGCCCAAGACCAATTTAAAACACACAGGTACAATGAACAGAGGGCCATGAATAGTTGTTATCCCTCAATTTGTATCATTTGGTTCATTTTATATGCTGTAGCTATGGAAAGTAGCACCATGCATTTAGATATGAACCTGTGTGCATTACTTTGGCATCCATTCTTAATTTAATTGTGGCACAACCAAGTCAAACTATCAGCCTAAGATATTACCTGAGGTTAGAAAGAAATAGGTGCGTATGGGCCAGAATACAGTTCAGACATGTATTAGAAATAATTGGGGAACACATTAATTCTTAGAATTATCTGGTGAAAAACATCTCTTTCCTGGTACACTCACAGACCATGGCTAAAACATATGTTAGAGCCACATTTGCATCATCTATTGACGTGAAGGCAGCACTAATTTACAGACTCCAGTAGAGTTTTGTAACTTAGTGCAGCTGTTCCATCAACAAATGACGGTAATGTGTAGCAATTGGGACACAGTATGTTTAACTTGCATTCCATATGTCCAAAAACATTGCCTGCAGCATATCAACAAATCTGCTACTGTCACTACAGAGCATTTAAATGTGCACATTACTCTGAATTGTACTCACCAACAGGACCACCAATCACAATACCCAGGTGGTCCAGCAGGTCTTGCTCTTGGGCAACAAGGTCAGCCCAGCGGTGCTTTAGTTGGTAGTCATTGCGCGGTGTGTTGTAGATACATCGCAGATCTTATAAGACCTTTGACCACCGGAGCCTCCTTGCCTCTGTGTGATACCCCTCTATCACTCTGCCACCTGCTTTGATATGAAGAAGTGGCACACCAGCCAAATGAATCCCCCCAGCTCCTCCTCACCCATTCTCCCCAGACGTGGCCTACCCAACATGACTGAAATAAGAAGAAAATTAAAGGGGTACACAGGATAATGAAGGACAAGGAGGAGAGGAAAATGAAATGAAAATAACCCTGAAACAGCCCAACTATCCCCAAACTAACAATACCCACAACTAACTCCCAACAGTACAAAGACAAAATTATACACCAGAAATCACAAAAATACACATACACAGGTTACCATAGACACTTAGAAAACACGAAAAGACCATATAAAGAGCACACAGGAGACAAATTCACAATATTGACCCAGAGACAAGTCCAAATACAGCCACACAGTCAAGAAAAATCACAGACTGCAAAGTGAAAGTGAAAGTACACCCACTGTAACAATTCTGTAAACAGGATATCCTATTACATCACTTCCTGCCTCAAATGCGGTGTGTTTTTATTATGATGCGTCAACATATTATCAAGCTTACAGTCTGTGCATCATTTTTTATTGACACACATGCTTAGAAATTACCCCACATCCATAGTTCCAGATATTTTGCATTGGTATCCAATTTTGTGGGGTACAGTGTGGGAATTACCGCTCAGGGCCAATGGATGTATCATGGCTGTGAGCGTCATTTTTCTACGCATCTGTGGTGTTTTTTGACGCATATGCGTCTTTTTTGATGCGTATGCGTCAAAAATGTATGTCTTTTACTGGGTATGGGTCATTTCTCACATTTTTATAGTACATAACAGCTGTAACTATACAGAGATAGGCTGTTTACACCAACATTGTGCATTCCAGTGTTTGGGCACATGAGGCAGATCACACTACTGCGGACCATGATCCTCTAGTTGTTGTACCGGATTAGCACTCTTCACTGACGCAATAGATACCCAAACTTTTGGAATACAAATTGGTATTACCCAGTTTGAGCAGGTTGCAGTCAATAGAGGATAGCAAGGTTACACAACTTAATACAGTAACTTATTGGCTGTGTCAATGTCTGTGAATTGGCTATTTCAATTTTAGTTGGGCCTCTGTGTGAACATCACAAGACGTGTTTTCATAAATGTTCGTGTATGCATGTGTTGTAAATGTGGATAACCATCAGATGCTATTCAGTGTGGAAATGAGTAAGGAAATGTGGTTGTCATACATGTAGCAACAAATGCTGTGTGAACTTCCCTGAATTTTGGGACAAAAGCATTTCCCATGATGAACCATGCACAGGATAGATAGAGGACAGTTGATTATGGCAATGTTACAAGACTAAGCCATCACATGTACTGGAATGTTGGAAACCACTTCCTGGTCACTTGTTTGTATACTACCCATGACTCAGGCATTTGAAAATGGTATGTATGCACTGTGTTTGTGACACAGAGTCCCAAAACCAATCTAAAAATGTAATGTCACTCCACAGTTTGACTCATATTAATGACCTATGTTTCTCTTGTGGCAGTGGAGGACCAGCAGACCAAGCAGCATGTGTTCACATATTTCCAGTGGTTAATTGCACAAAGGTGTCCAGTTCAAGTGTGTGGCCAAGTGTACCCTGTGTCATTATTGGGGTCCATGTTGTCACAGTTACGTGCAGGTCTAGTCATGAGTCTGTGGAGCCATTCCCTGCTTTAACAAAGTATCCTTCACAGCTGAATTGAACGAAAGCAAGAGAGGAATTGAGGACACACATGGGGATAGTCCATCTATGGCACTGCAGAAGTTTTATGAGACTGACAACAGGGCAACCTTGGTGTGCTCATAAAGTTAATGGATCAGTAATTTAAAACCAGCAGGTTTCCTCACATCATTTGTACACAAGGTGGCCTCTAAAAGTCCTACTGCAACTGGGAACATCAGTTCCTCTGTGCTGATTAATCTCACAGCTATTCACCACACAACCCCCACCAATAGGTTGGGGCCGATGTGAATCAGTGTGTGGTCATGTTTTGACATTACATGCACATTAGCAAACGTTGTTTGTTGTGCTGGAGACACCATACCCAATCCATGCATACAGCCATGGTACATTGTCACTATTTGTCACTCATGCATACATGATCCCCAGACAAGGGATGGGCCGTGATTAGGCTATTTGAAGACATGTTCCAACCCATGATATGATAAGTAAACTGATTACGCTATACGATGTATATGAGTATTCATTGTAGACCTACCACATACAATGCCCCAGGAGGGAAGAGGTGACATGGAAAGCAACTATGAGAACAAAGTAGCCACATGGAACCTTTATGGTAACAGAAAGACAGGGACCAACAAGCTAACAGGTTGGAGGCTCTGTCAGGAGCTAACATGAACAAGGCAAATACACAGTGAGCAGACAGAGACTGAGACTGGGAAAAGCTGGAACAACACTGTGGAAAATGAAAACTGTATTTGTCCTGTGTGCTGAAACGTTACACAATAACCCAAGGCCTGTGTTACACAAGTGAGTTATACAGCAATGCATAACAGGGATATACATATAATGGCAGCTTCTATGCCGTCCCAGGCAGCAGCAAGGGCAGTGCAGGTTCAAATGGGTGGTCTGCATGGAAGTGTGCAGCTTCAGTCCTGTAGGTGAGAATCAAGTTCAAATGGCCAACAGTACCTTTCACATGGGAAGCAATGGACAGGTGATTACAGGTCCTACAGACTACCAGGCAGTGCATTATCTGACCAGAAGTCCATGCAGAGAGAGGAACTATGACTATGGCATGCCATACTAAAGAGGGAAGCATACTGGAGTCAGAATGTGATTCTGGGTATGTGTAGATGAAAGATTATGTGGGAACAAATAGCCCATTTCCAGGGCCCCCTAGAGAAGGGTGGAGAGAGACTGAAAACATGGCAGTGGCAGGACTTATGACCTGGGATGGCATGTGCAGGGCATGTCTTGTGAGCAATGCTAGTCATACCTGGGGCACTCGTGCTATCCATTTGCAGCATACATGGACATCTTGTCACACATACTCCTCGCAGAGATAGCTGATGTCACACTTACTGCTGTCAAGGGTCTGGTCATACATTCCTGTTACCAATGCAATAGCACTTCCACTGCCTCATATATGAGACAGTTTTTACCTTATGAATGATGGTGTCTTAGTTGTGTGCCATATGCTGCAATTAACCATGTTGCCAACATGTATGTGTGCCATAGCTGTGGTCCTCTGATATTGACCTTCAAACGTGAAATGGACAGGATGTATGCCATTTACAGTGTGTGTGAAGTTGGGTGTACAGTCCTACCCATCAAATGTGCTGTGGATTTTTCAGTATCCTAATCTGTATATCTGCAATGCTCCATGAGGCTAAACTCTGATTATGAATCCTAGGGATAACGTGATGCATAAATGATTACCCAGACCATGATATAGTGATTAGAATAGGTGTTTAATGACATATGATAAGACAGTGGTGATATTGACTATAGTTAAAAGATGTTTTGTACAATGTGTTGTCTCCGACGCAATCCTGTTGCAGTGTTTGGATGGTCCCCCTCATGTTGATGGACAACATCCTCTTCTTCCTCCTCTTCAGGTAATTGTGGGTCTGGTTCATAGAGGGGAATGTTCCTCTTTACACAAAGGTTGTGCAGGATGGCACAGGTCAAAATTATCTTGCAGACCATTTCAGGTGAGTACAGGAGGCTGCCTCCGGTGATGTCGAGGCACCTGAATCTTGACTTCTGGATGCCAAAGGTCCTCTCTACTATGGTGTGTGTCCTCCGATGTGCCTCATTATAGGCACACTCTGATGCTGTGCTTGGGTTTGCAAATGAGGTCATGATCCATGGCTGGATTCCATACCCCTGAACAGCTGAAAGAGAAAATGAGGGAAACAATTTGAGGGAGCTTGCACCATGATTATCACTTTGCTTGGCAGTTGTTCTCTTGTGTTGTCTGTGACTCATCTGTGTTTGTGTTATTGTGTGGAATCCCAGGCTTCTAGGATGTACCATCGGCATTGGGATGTTTCATTATCTGAACTGGTGTTTGTCTGATTGACCGGATATCAGTGGTATTTTTGTAGACTTGCTGTACATTGTGTACTCCCATGCATTATGTCATGTGAAAGAGGTGTCCATGTGTCTTAACTGGGGGTGACATGATACTTCCATACACAGAATCAATTCCACAGTGGTGGTGACACGGTTGCATCTATATGGCCTAGACATCCCATCCAATTTAACATATGCAATACAATTTGTTGAACCCCAGTGAAGCCCTTCGATTTGGCTAGGTGACATTGTACAACACATCTCCATAAGTTGGCAGCACTGACGTGCTGACAATTGACAATGCACAAATATCCCATGTGTGACAAGTTCTATGCAGACCTATTTATCTGCCCTTACCTAGTTGACTCATGTTCAAACGTGTACATACACTAATGAACCTGGTCCAGTTCAGCTGGCTAACTTGATTGTGAGGTTGACGGTTAAAGTGTCATAACGTCCATATGTCTGTACATCTGTTGTGTGTATGTGTAATTGTCTCAAACCGTATGTGTAGGAATGTGCACTTTGCAATATTGTCACATCAATATGTGTTCTTAGCACAGTCCACTTGCTAATTGGTAGTGGGCAATGTCAGACCAGGAGTAAAGTGAGATATTGGTACAGCCTCAATGATTCCATGTCCCCTTCATTAGAGTCATCAACAATATGCAATGTGTGTCATGGTCTTTATGCCTGCAGAGAAACACATTGCATACCCCTTACACTGTGCATATTGTTTGTAAGGGTGTGTGATTGAGTGTTATGTATATGATATTGTAACATTAATCTTCCAAGTTGTACTGGCAGTTAAGGCCATTTCATTGTCACTGTGTGGTTTTAAATTTTTCCCTTGTGTCTGGGGCCTGGCATCTGTTGTTATTTGTATCTGACATTTGTCCCTGGGTGTGTATCCAATTGGGTGAGGATATCAAACATGACTAGCAGTGTCACAACCTTAGTGTCTTCCTGGCCACGTGTCAATGTATTGGTGTATGTGTTGTGTGTCCTACAGGTTTTGCTGTGCAGTGTGTATATCACTAGGTTTCTGTACTTACCAACAAGTAGGCCATTGCCATATCGTCCATCCTGGAAGTGTTGATTGATGTTGCAGTGGCAGAAGATGAATGAATCATGTACACTCCCAGGATACTTTGCACTATATTGGTGATCAATTCCCGATGATCGACAATGGCCTGCACATTGATGGAGTGTGTGTGCTTCCTGTTGCTGTATAGATGTTCGGTTGCAGCAGGTGGCACAATGCATACATGTGTGCAGTCAATGACACCAATCACTTGTGGGAAGCCACTGATTTGGTAGAAGCCCTGGTTGGTCTCCTGCTGCTTCTGCTGTGTGTTGGGGAAGCTGATGTGGCGGGGTGTGAGGGAAATTATGGCATCCAATACCTTGGGTAGGAAGGCAGAGAATGAGGGCTGTCGAGCACGGCAACCAGGGCACTAGTGGTTTGAAATGAGCCACTTGCCAACATGTGGAGGACAGCTAGCAGCTTGGTCTCTGGTGGAATGATGTGGGGTGTCTGCATGGTGGGTGCCAACTGTGGCTTAATGTTGCGCAGCAGCTGCTGAATGGCTTGCCAGTTGAGTCTGTAGCTCTGGATGATGTCTTGTTGCCTGAGTCCCTGAAGGGTTGTCCTGGTCCTGACTATCCTCTCCTGCCTTCTGCGTTGCCTTTGGGGTCCCTGCTTGTGTGATGGAAGCTGCTGGTGTTGGTCCTGTGTTCTGCGTCTTCGTGCATGCTGGATGAATAGCACCCCCATTTCTTCCTTTTGGAGCTCTGATGTTGCTTCTGTGTGTTTTCCTTAAGTACTGGCGTGTTTGCCCCATTTTAACACCTGCCCTGACCCAGGTATTATTTTTTGACACAAATCGGGCTGTGCATCATTTTCCAACTCCGCCTTCCGGTCGTGCGAGATTTTTGCGCTGTAGAATAAATATGGCGCACAGGTGTTTAAGTCTTGCATGTCATCAACACAAGGCGGTTTCACGCATCCAGAAAATGATGCGCACAGCGGAAATCTGACGCAAATTCGGGCAGGCAGAGTATAAATATGCCGCTTAATATCACTTGAAGGCAGGCTCAGACTGCATGTTCATTGCAATGGGCATTTCCCTGGTGGGCTGGAGCCACTGGAGGTCGTTTTTTGAAGACAGAAGGCCTCTACTGGCAGCTCTGTTTCCTTCTCCAACTTTTGCAGGTATTTACAGCAGGCTCAGCAGGTGTTTTGGACCAGGAAGAGGAAAGGAGAGAGTGAAATGAGAGAGGAACAAGTGAACATTCTTGCTGGGTCGCTATGGGTTCCCAGTCCAGTCCTGCTTGAAGAAAAGAACATAATGGGAACATTGAAATAAAACATGATGATAATCCTGGGATTTTTGTTCTGTTTACTTGTATTGAGTAAATGAAAGACCCTAGGTAGAACTTGTATTAGAGAGCAAACAGCTACTCTCACAAGTAATATCTGAATTTGAGGGTTATGGAAAACCTGACGGTTGTGTGACAACTAAAGTAAATTTTTCAGCTAAAATGTATAAATATGAACACATATCACATGCACATTCATTGAATTGTTTTAGGCTAATACACTACATCAGTGGTTCTCAACCTGTGGTCTGGGACCCCTGGTGGATAACGAAGTCTCCTGATGGGGTCTGTGACTGCTAAGAAAAACGAAATAATTTTAACAGATTAGGTTAACTTTCAGCAATGACTCAGTGGGGCTCCCCAGATTCCAATTATGATTCAGCGGGAGTCCTGGGGTCCTGTAATGATGATGTGGGGTTCCATAGGATACAAAGGTTTGGGAACCACTGTTCTACATCTAAATGCAGCGGTGGCTGCCGCATATCTCAAGGGAGCGGCGGGCGTGCAAGAGGACAGGAGGAAATACAATAATATTTTTTTTAAATAACTTACCGTTCAGCCACCGTCGCAGCCTGCAGCCTCACTACTCTGCTCTCTTTATGTCCCAGAAGTCCCTGTGACACCAGCACAAACTCCCCACGTAATCCCAGTGCTGCTTTCATGCTATGCCTATTGTGAGAGCAATGTCAGGATTGGTCTGAGCGGCTTGGTCTGTAGCTCAGACAGTGCACTGGGTTCTGTGCAGTTTGTCCAACCCTGCTGTGCAACACAGGTGAGCTGGAGAAACCTAAGTGCACATGTCAATCTGGCCAGCCTAAGAAGGCTGACCAAACTGACATGCACACTTAGTGCACTCCACTCCCTCCTCCCATAGTCCAGCCCCACCTCTCGCTGCACATGCTGGCTGAGACAGCAGCTGAAAAAAAGCAATAGTAAAATCATTTTTTTTTTCCAGCAGCTGGCTCAGCCAGTGTGATGACACTCCTTCGCCATTGCGACGGAGCCATCCCTGGCATTCACAAATAAACTTTAAAAAAAAAAGTCCTACTTGTTCTCTGGAATCAATATTTTCCTTTTAATGTCATGCTCGAAACCACAGTTAAAGAACAAAAAAATAAATATGTACTTGTTATTATGCCATGTGCATCTGAGCCAGGAGCCAGGAACTATCATCACATTTTGCAACTGCTAATGCTGTATTTAATATATTCATTAACACAATTTTAATCCCTCTCTTCAATCTCAAATTCTTCGCCACGTGACAGAATTCCATTATGTTAAAGAGATATGCTCCATCACCCTGGGTCTAGGAATTAACTGTATTTCCTCAGTCTATAATAAAAAGAGATAGGACTGTCTTTGCTCTGATGATAACTGCTTAGTTGATAAAGTGGCCAGCATAAAGTGAAACAGGAAAGTAAGCCCGAAAGACCAAGGTAAAATAATTTCCATAGGTGAGATTTTGATAAACCTTTACTGAAAATCTGAAAAAAAACTCACCATTATAAAACAAAAGGTTACAAAGAAATATTTCAGACACACTGATAGTCATGGAGCAACTATCAGGTGACCTCAATGAGGAATTAGAAAGACTTTCTGTTGTTTTATTTTTTGCAGTTTATAGTACAGTGGGAACTCGACCTGAAGGGATTGGAGAGCTTTACCTGAGCACTAGTTACGTTACACAAGAACAGTTGATTTTTGTTTTTTAGGCACAGACTGATTAAGGCCATCATTACAACCCTGGCGGTCGGTGATAAAGCAGCGGCAATACCGCCAAAAGGCAGGCGGACACAAAAATGGGATTACGACCACGACGAAAACCAACAACATAGACAGCCAATTTAACACTCCGACTGCCAGGGCGGTAGCAACAAACATTGCGGCGGTCACTGCCAACAGACATGCGGAAGACAATGTACCGCCCATTGTATTACAAGGCACCAATCGCCAGCTTTTCCGGGGTGGTACCAACGACATCAAAAGCACAGCGGAAACAGAACACAGAAGAGAAATCACTCACCTTCCGACACTCCACGAAGATGATGCCATGGAGGCCGAACTGCAGGTCTTCCCCATGTTGGTGTATCTACTAATACACCAGGAAGTAGAAAGAAGGCAGAGGAGAAGACCACAGTGAGTACTGCACCTAGCACACAGGGAAGGGTGGGTAAAAGACAGTTACACACACACGCAGCACTCAACACCCACAACACCATACACAACAACACATCCAACAACATTACAGATACACCCCGTTACCCCCTGGAAGAACGCAAGGACAAAAAGAATTGAGTTTAACCAGTGATATTTTGAACAATCAGATATAGCAATTGAATATAAATAAATCAGTATATACAAATATCCACATTATATACAGAAGGCCGTACACTGTCCCTTGTAAATGTCCGTGGACCAGTGGGCCCAAAAATCATGGGCGAAGCCCACACATGACACCTGCCTCAAAACGGAGAGAACACTGCAGGGGCATCAGGTACAAAACACACAGGTACCTCAGGGGGAAGGGGTGGGCACATCAGCCAGAAGATGGTACTACGTCACTGCTCATCGCGGGGGCTCCATGCCCACTGCTTGGTCCTGGGGAGTGCAAGGCCACAGTCTCTCATGTGGGTGGTTTGCCCACTGCTTGGTCCTAGGGAGTGCAAAGCCACAGTCTCTCAAGTGGGTGGGTTGCCCACAGTGATGTCCTGGGGAGTGCAAAGCCACAGTCTCTCAAGTGGGTGGTTGGCCCACTGCTTGGTCCTGGTGAGTGCGAGGCCACAGTCTCTCAAGTGGGTGGTTTGGCCAGTGCTTGGTCCTGGGGAGTGCAAGGCCACAGTCTCTATAGTGGATGGCTTCTCCACTGGTTCTGGAGGGGGCCTTGTGCCCAGTCTGCTTGACCCTGCCAAGGAAAGTGATAGTGGATGCCTTTCTCCACTGGTTCTGGAGGGGGCCTTCTGCCAAGTCAGCTTCATACAGCCAAGGAAAGTGATCGCGGATGCCGTTCTCCACTGGTTCTGGAGGGGGCCTTGTCCCCAGTCTGCTTCATCCTGCCAAGGATAGGGGGAGTGGATGCCTTTCTCCACTGGTTCTGGAGGGGGCCTTGTGCCCAGTCTGCTTCATCCTGCCAAGGATGGGGGAGTGGATACCTTTCTCCAGTGGCTCTGGAGGGGGCATTGTGCCCAGTCTGCTTGAACCTGCCAAGGAAAGTGATAGTGGATGCCTTTCTCCACTGGTTCTGGAGGGGGCCTTGTGCCCAGTCTGCTTATCCGGCCAAGGAAAGTGATAGTGGATGCCTTTTTCCACTGGTTCTGGAGGGGGCCCTGTGCCCAGTCTGCTTCATCCTGCTAAGGATAAGGGGAGTGGATGCCTTTTTCCACTGGTTCTAGAGGGGGCCTTGTGCCAAGTCTGCTTCTTCCTGCCAAGGATACGGGGAGTGGATGCCTTTCTCCACTGGTTCTGGAGGGGGCCTTGTACCCAGTCTGCTTCATCCTGCCAAGGATAGGGGGAGTGGATGCCTTTCTCCACTGGTTCTGGAGGGGGCCTTGTGCCCAGCCTGCTTCATCTTGCAAAGAAAAGTGAAAGTGGATGCATATCTCCACTGGTTCTGAACGGGGCATAGTGCCCAGTGATGCTGCACCTGGGTTGTGGCAGTTCCCATTCTCCCACCTGGGTGTCTGAGACACGAGATGTGCAGGAAACAGGTAGCATGATACTCCATGGAGTCAGTGCCACACTCCATCCGGCGGCAACTTAGGCTGCAAACTGCTGGTAGTGCCAGTGCTGGTGGTGGTGCTTCATGTTGTGTGTGCAGGGTCTGGGACGTCACCTGCAGCCTCAGAAGGCTGCCCCCTGGGGATGCTGCTGATGTTGGATGTGGTGGCACCAGCTGGGCACGTGGCGGTGCAGATGGCGGTGCAGGTGGCGGTGGCTGCACCGGTGTCTGTTGCGGAGATGCTGCCAGTGCTGACTGTGATGCAGGTGTCTGTAGTGTTGGAGGAAGAAACCAGACCGTCTCCGGCAGCCTCAGACGGCTGATCACTGGTCAGGATGCTAGTGACTGACATTGTGGCAGTGGCAGTGCAGGTGGCGGTGCAGGTGGCGGTTGTTGCGGCAGTGCTGATCGTGGTACAGCTTTCTGGCATGTCTGGGGAAATTGTGGTCACCAGCCCCTCACCAGGAGGCTTTGTGCCCTGAGGTGACTTGCTCTTGCTCTTGTGTCCCTTCCCCATCTTGGTAGTCGCTGCTGGGACCTTGGCACTGTCCTTTTTGGGTTTGGATGAGGCCTTGCTGGTTGGGTTTTGTGACTTTCCCCTGCTGCATGCCGGCCCCTTCTTAACCTTGGCTGGTGGTGGAATCAGGTGGTCCTTCTCATCTGTAGGTGGCACACTGGCAGCCCTGATGGGTGCCCCCTTTGATCCTACTGGACTTGCAGGGACCACAGGGGACGCCGATTTGGTGGCTGAGGTGCTGGCCTGGGATTTAGACATCCTGGCCCTAGGGGAAAGACGGGGGGAGGTGTAGGGAAGAGGTTAATGTTAGCTAGGAAAAGTTTTTTTAGACACTGGGACAGGAAGATGGAGGGGGTGTGGGAGTGGAAGAAGAGGTAGTGGTTGTAGGAGGTGTCCGTCTGCTGGAGGCTATTGTGAGGAGGGTGGCTGTTGAGTGGGTGTGTGACTGCGTTTGTGTAATTTGGGAGGAGGGCTCACAGACACACTGGGAGAGGACACAGGGGATGTGTGGATTGTTGTGGGGGTGGTGATTGCTCATGAGCAGTGTGTTGTGATGGGCGTGCTGGTGATGGAGGCAGTGGCTGATGATGTTGTGCTTGCAGGTGTGAGTGTAGGCGATACTGGGAGGGAATTGGAGGACGAGGAGGAGGGGGACACAGTGGAGACAGTGGATGTTGGTATGTGTGCATGGGTATGTTGCTTGTGTGAGTGCCTGTGTGATGATGTGGGGTGCTTATGTTTTCCTGAGCCACTTTTGTGTGATGATGTGTGTGCATGCTGGTCTGAAGGTATGCTTGGTATAGGCTGAGGTAGAAGGGATTAGGTCGAGGTAGTGTAAGTTGGAGGGGGGAGGCTGGACACAGGGACAATGGCTGCCATCAGTGCTGAGGCCAGAACCTAAAATGCTCTCTGTTGGGCCACCACGCCAGAATGAATGCCCTCCAGGTATGCATTTTGTTTGTTGCAAATGCCTCTCGACACCCTGGATGGCATTCAGAATGGTTGACTGCCCAACAGTGAGGGATCTCAGGACGTCAATAGCCTCCTCACTGAGAGCAACAGGGCTGACTGGGACAGGGCCTGAGGTGACTGGGGCGAAGGAGATGTCCACCCTCCTGGGTGAGCGGGCACGGGAAACACACTGACGGGCTGCTGGGAGGGCGATGCTGGTAGGGGGGTGGCAGCTGTACCTGTTGCTGTGGTGGGCACACAGGGAGCTTCCATCAGAGGCAGAGTAGCTGTCACTGGTATCCCTTCCTTTCCCTGTCGTGGAGCTCCCCTTGCCCTCCATCCCACTGGTGCCTTCATCCTCCATGGTTTCACCCTCATGGGCAATGTGGGATGCAGCTCCCTCCATCGCCGGTGCCTCTGCTCCTCCGCTAGATGATGCTAATGCACACAAGGACAGGGCGACAAAACAAGAAAGTGGGGAAAGACAGAGGACACACATGGTCAATGCCAGCAACACCACTACCGTTGGCAGACACAACACACACTGAGCTGCCCTGTGCACTAGGCCTTAGCCAACCACTCACTAAGGTAGTCACCAGCCTATTGGGTACAATGCCTAACAACAGCACCTGCACACCTGACACCCACAGGACCCTGCCCATTAGTAGTTGCCCACTTGTACCATTGGGGTAGGGGTGCTTCAGAGCCTGCAAACAAGGGACCTGCCCTGGCATGATTGCCCTGGCCTTGGGGCACCCACAGCCCACTTCCCCACCCATCTAGTTTGTAAAGCGCAAAAGTCAGCTTTCTAAAACTGTACTCACCTCTTAGTGGCTGCTGTGATGCCCTCGAGCGCTCATCCAACTCCGGATAGGCCACCGCCAGGATGCGGAACATCAGGGGGGTCATGGTGCGACGTGCACCCCTTCTACGGTGGGAGGCCAGCCCCAGCTGAGCCTCCACTGTCTTCTTGGTCAAGCGGCACAGGTCCTCCCATTTCCTGCGGCAGTGGGTGCTTTGCCTGTGATAGACCCCCAGGGTCTGCACCTCCTTGGTGATGGCACGCCAAATACACTTCTTCTAGTGGGCACTGACCTAGAGGGTAAAGACAGAGGAAAATGTAATTACTCACCCGTCCAGACCGTCATACTCATTGCCCACCAGTTCCCACCCATGCCCTGACGAACATATACTGACCACCTCCCAGGCTGCATTCAGGCCAGGACGCCTTAGCATCCCACAACATGTGCCTTACATCCACACCACTCCATACAGGCATTGCCCACGCATTATGTTCACAGTGTACTGTCGTAGTTTGGACTCTTACTCTAGGTAAGACTGCTGGTTAAAGGATGACATTACTTTTGTTTGTAGGCTGCTATGCCTATCCTACAACAAGTCGCAACTGTTGTCCCAACCGGCTCACTAGCAGCACCTCACCAGAAACACAATAGTAAAAGGTGATTTGTGGCTGCCTTTACACATGGACTCGAGAATAAGACATCTCAGGGAGTGTTGTGGTTAAACGGAGATTACCCCTTTCTGACAGATATATCATGTCTCATACAAACACAGGCAATGACAAAGATGCAGTAAAGTTCCAATCGTTTTTATTTAACACAACTACAATTTGCGATATGTTGCATGGGCTGCAATGATTAGGATAATGAATAATGCAAGAAACAGAATAGTGAAGACGAGAGTCATTATTAAAAAGAACCCCACCATCAGTGTATATGACAGTATGGTATCTGTCTAGTGGCAAGATATTTAGAGGAGCGGGAGTAGGAAAGTACCATCTTGCCTGGCATGTTACCCCCATATTTCACTGTATATATGTTGTTTTAGTTGTATGTGTCACTGGGACCCTGCCAGCCAGGGCCCCAGTGCTCATAACTGTGCCCTGTATGTGTTACCTGTGTTATGACTAACTGTCTCACTGAGGCTCTGCTATCCAGAACCTCAGTGGTTATGCTCTCTCATTTCTTTCCGAATTGTCACTAACAGGCTAGTGACCAATTTCACCAATTCATATTGGCATACTGGAATACCCTTATAATTCCCTAGTATATGGTACTGAGGTACCCAGGGTATTGGGGTTCCAGGAGATCCCTATGGGCTGCAGCATTTCTTTTGCCACCCATAGGGAGCTCTGACAATTCTTACGCAGGCCTGCCACTGCAGCCTGAGTGAAATAACGTCCACGTTATTTCACAGCCATTTACCACTGCACTTAAGTAACTTATAAGTCACCTGTATGTCTAACCTTTACTTGGTAAAGGTTAGGTGCTAAGTTACTTAGTGTGTGGGCACCTTGGCACTAGCCAAAGTGCTCCCACATTGTTCAGGGCAAATTCCCCGGACTTTGTGAGTGCGGGGACACCATTACACGCGTGCACTAGACATAGGTCACTACCTATGTGTAGCTTCACAATGGTAACTCCGAACATGGCCATGTAACATGTCTAAGATCATGGAATTGCCCCCCCAATGCCATCCTGGTATTGGGGAGACAATCCCATGATTCCCCGGGCCTCTAGCACAGACCCAGGTACTGCCAAACTGCCTTTTCAGGGGTTTCACTGCAGCTGCTGCTGCTGCCAACCCCTCAGACAGGTTTCTGCCCTCCTGGGGTCCAGCCAGGCTTGGCCCAGGAAGGCAGAACAAAGGACTTCCTCAGAGAGAGGGTGTTACACCCTCTCCCTTTGGAAAAAAGTGTTAAGGCAGGGGAGGAGTAGCCTCCCCCAGCCTCTGGAAATGCTTTCATGGGCACAGATGGTGCCCATTTCTGCATAAGCCAGTCTACACCGGTTCAGGGACCCCTCAGCCCTGCTCTGACGCGAAACTGGACAAAAGAAAGGGGAGTGACCACTCCCCTGACCTGCACCTCCCCTGGGAGGTGCTCAGAGCTCCTCCAGTGTGCTCCAGACCTCTGCCATCTTGGAAACAGAGGTGCTGCTGGCACACTGGACTGCTCTGAGTGGCCAGTGCCAGCAGGTGACGTCAGAGACTCCTTCTGATAGGCTCCTTCAGGTGTTGCTAGCCTATCCTCTCTCCTAAGTAGCCAAACCCTCTTTTCTGGCTATTTAGGTTCTCTGCTTTGGGGAATTCGGTAGATAACGAATGCAAGAGCTCATCAGAGTTCCTCTGCATCTCTCTCTTCACCTTCTGCCAAGGAATCGACTGCTGACCGCGCTGGAAGCCTGCAAATCTGCAACAAGGTAGCAAAAACGACTACTGCGACCTTGTAACGCTGATCCTGCCTCCTTCTCGACTGTTTTCCTGGTGGTGCATGCTGTGGGGGTAGTCTGCCTCCTCTCTGCACTAGAAGCTCCGAAGAAATCTCCAGTGGGTCGACGGAATCTTCCCTCTGCAACCGCAGGCACCAAAGAACTGCATCACCGGTCCTCTGGGTCTCCTCTCAGCACGACGAGCGAGGTCCCTTGAACTCAGCAACTCTGTCCAAGTGACTCTCACAGTCCAGTGACTCTTCAGTCCAAGTTTGGTGGAGGTAAGTCCTTGCCTCCCTACGCTAGACTGCAATTCTGGGAATAGCGTGTTTTGCAGCTACTCCGGCTCCTGTGCATTCCACAAAGATTTCCTTTGTGCACAGCTAAGCCTGGGTCCACGGCACTCTAACCTGCATTGCACAACCTCCTGAGTTGTCCTCCGGCGGCGTGGGACTCTCTTGTGTAACTTCAGGCAAGCACCGTTTCACTCCACTTTGTAGTGCCTGTTCCGGCACTTCTGCGGGTGCTGCTTGCTTCTTAGTGGGCTCTTTGTCTTGCTGGGTGCCCCCTCTGTCTCCTCACGCGATTGGCAACATCCTTGTCCCTCCTGGGCCACAGCAGCATCCAAAAACCCTAACCACGATCTTTGCAGCTAGCAAGGCTTGTTTGCTGTCTTTCTGCACGACTCTTCATGACGTGGGACATCCATCCTCAAAGGGGAAGTTTCTAGCCTTTGTCGTTCATGCAGAATCCTCAGCTTCTACCATCCAGTGGCATCTTCTTTGCACCCACAGCTGGCATTTCCTGGGCATCTGCCCACTCCCGACTTGATCGTGACTTTTGGACTTGGTCCCATTATTCCACAGGTACTCTCCCCTGGAAATCTATCGTTGTTGCATTGCTGGTGTTGGTCTTTCCTGCAGAAATCCCCTATCACGACTTCTGTGCTCTTTGGGGAACTTAGGTGCACTTTGCACCCACTTTTCAGGGTCTTGGGGTGGGCTATTTTTCTAACCCTCACTGTTTTCTTACAGTCCCAGCGACCCTCTACAAGGTCACATAGGTTTGGGGTCCATTCGTGGTTCGCATTCCACTTCTAGAGTATATGGTTTGTGTTGCCCCTATCGCTATGTGCTCCCATTGCATTCTATTGTGACTATACATTGTTTGCACTGTTTTCTATTGCTATTACTGCATATTTTGGTATTGTGTACATATATCTTGTGTATATTTGCTATCCTCATACTGAGGATACTCACTGAGATACTTTGGCATATTGTCATAAAAATAAAGTACCTTTATTTTTAGTATATCTGTGTATTGTGTTTTCTTATGATATTGTGCAAGTGACACTAGTGGTACTGTAGGAGCTTCACTCGTCTCCTAGTTCAGCCTAAGCTGCACTGCTAAGCTACCATTTTCTATCAGCCTAAGCTGCTAGACACCCCTATACACTAATAAGGGATACCTGGGCCTGGTGCAAGGTGTAAGTACCCCTTGGTACTCACTACAAGCCAGTCCAGCCTCTTACATTGGTTGTGCAGCGGTGGGATAAGTACTTTGCAACTACTTACCACTTTTGTCATATTGTACTTTTCATAAGAGAAAAATATACAAAACAAGTTCAGTGTATGTACACCTAACCAACAAGTTTTGCTTTTATTCTCTCACTTCTTTGCTAAGTGCTGAAAAGTACCTCTAAACTTTCTAAAAAGTTCTTAAAAAGTTAAAAAGTTTTTTTCTGTCCTTTAAAAAGTTCTGAAAACTTTTTTCTCACTTTTTCTATCCCTTAAACACTTTCTAAAATGTCTGGTACAGGCCAAACTGTTGATCTGTTCAAACTTGCTTATGATCATTTTAGCTGGAAAGGAGCAAGGAGTCTCTGCATTGAAAGAGGTTTAGGGGTAGGGAAGAATCCCTCTAGAGAACTGTTGGTTAATATGCTCATTGAACAAGATAAGACCAGAGTTGGCACTTCTATTGAGAAATTAGCTGATTGCTCCCAATCTGACCCTAGGGCACCAATAGCAAAGGATTTAGAAGGGAATCTTTCCAACCTGCCCATTAGCAGACCACCTAGCAGAGCTGGTACTGATGTGAATTCACACCACAGTAATAGTGTTGCCTCACATCACAGTAAGAGTGTTCCTTCTCATCATAGTGGGAGTGTTACTTCTGTTAGCCAGGTTGTTAGAGTGCCATCTGTTAGGGCCAGGTCTCCTTTTGTTCATTCTCACCATACTTCTGTTTCAAGGCATGCCCCACCCACCCACCCTGATGACAGAGTGTTAGAAAGGAGCTCAATAGATTGAGAGTGGAAGAATCCAGGCTGAAGCTCAAGAAGCAACAGCTGGATTTAGATAGGCAGTCCTTAGAGATAGAAAGAGAAAGACAGAAAATTGGGTTAGAAACCCATGGTGGCAGCAGCAGTATTACAAATAGTCATCCTGCAAGAGAGCATGATTCTATGAATCTGCACAAGATAGTTCCCCCTTACAAGGAGGGGGCCTGTGTTGTACAGGAGGTCCCTCAAAGGCAGTGGGCTGCTATCCTCTGGCTATCTTTCAGTGGAAAGGGTAGGGATAGGCTCCTTACTGTAAAAGAAAGTGATGCCAATAATTTTGCAGTTCTTAAGAATGCACTCCTAGAT
This sequence comes from Pleurodeles waltl, assembly GCF_031143425.1. NCBI lineage: Eukaryota > Metazoa > Chordata > Amphibia > Caudata > Salamandridae > Pleurodeles > Pleurodeles waltl. The sequence goes on along the minus strand of NC_090438.1, from coordinate 500,696,714 downwards.
GGTTATGGCTTAACCACTGAACAGTACAGGATGAAGTTCAGAGAAACCAAAAAGGAGTCTTCACAAGACTGGGTAGACTTTGTTGACCATTCAGTGAAGGCCTTGGAGGGGTGGTTACATGGCAGTAAAGTTACTGATTATGAAAGCCTGTATAACTTAATCCTGAGAGAGCATATTCTTAATAATTGTGTGCCTGATTTGGTACACGAGTACCTGGTAGACTCTAATCTGACCTCTCCCCAAGAATTGGGAAAGAAGGCAGACAAATGGGTCAGAACAAGGGTGAACAGAAAAGTTCATACAGGGGGTGACAAAGATGGCAAGAAAAAGGATGGTAAGTCTTCTGACAAGGGTGGGGACAAATCTAAAAATGAGTCTTCATCAGGCCCACAAAAACATTCTGGTGGGGGTGGTGCACCCAAATCCTCTTCAAATCCAAACAAAGAAAAGAAACCATGGTGCTATTTATGTAAAATAAAAGGCCATTGGACAACATATCCCAGTTGTCAAAGAAAAGCACCAAGCCTCCTACCACTACAACCCCTGCTGCTACACCTAGCACCCCTAGTAATAGCACTGGTGGTGGGAGCAAACCTACTAATAGCCAATCCAAGGGAGTAGCTGGGCTCAGTTTTGGTAATTTAGTTGGGGTTGGTCTGATTAGGGAGACCACAGAGGCTGTGTTAGTCTCTGAGGGGGCTATTGATTTAGCCACCTTGGTTGCTTGTCCCCTTAACATGGATACGTACAAGCAACTACCCCTAATAAATAGTGTTGAGGTTCAGGCCTACAGGGACACAGGTGCCAGTGTTACAATGGTAATAGAGAAACTGGTCCACCCTGAACCACAACTTCTTGGTCACCAGTACCAAGTAACCGATGCTCATAACAACACCCTTAGCCACCCCATGGCTGTTGTGAATCTCAACTGGGGGGGGGGTTACTGGCCCAAAGAAAGTTGCGGTTGCCTCAGATTTACCTGTAGACTGTCTATTAGGAAATGATTTAGAGACATCAGCTTGGGCAGAAGTGGAGTTAGAGGCTCATGCAGCAATGCTGGGCATTCCAGGGCATATTTTTGCTTTGACCAGGGCTCAGGCCAAAAAGCAAAAAGGACAGGGTGACTTGGATCCTGGAAGAATGGACCAAGTGCTCCCTAAAGCTAGGGTTAGTAAAGGTAAAGCAATACCTACTATCCCTCCCTCTACAGTGGATTCTACTTCTTAAGAAGAAGAATTTCCACCCTGTGCAGAACCTACACCAGAGGAGCTGGAAGCAGACACTGCTGAGCTTTTGGGTGAAGGGGGGCCTGTCAGGGAGGAGCTGAGTGTGGCACGGCATACCTGTCCCACACTAGAGGGTCTAAGGCAGCAAGCTGTCAAACAAGCAAATGGGGATGTCAGTGACTCTCACAGAGTTTACTGGGAGGACAACCTCTTGTACACTGAAGCAAGGGATCCAAAACCTGGAGCTGCCAGGAGATTGGTGATTCCTCAGGAGTACAGAAAGTTCCTCCTAACTCTAGCCCACGACATTCCCTTAGCTGGACATTTGGGGCAAATGAAAACTTAGGACAGGCTTGTCGCCTTGTTTCATTGGCCTAGAATGTCAGAGGACACAAAGGAATTTTGTAAGTCCTGTGAAACCTGTCAAGCCAGTGGCAAGACAGGTGGAACTCCAAAGGCACCCCTTATTCCACTACCTGTGGTTGGGGTTCCCTTTGAAAGGGTAGGGGTTGACATAGTTGGCCCCCTTGACCCTCCTACTGCTTCAGGCAATAGGTTTATCTTGGTGGTAGTGGACCATGCCACCAGATATCCTGAAGCAATTCCTCTAAGGACCACTACAGCTCCTGCAGTGGCAAAGGCCCTCCTAGGAATCTTTTCCAGGGTGGGCTTCCCAAAAGAGGTGGTATCAGACAGGGGAAGCAATTTCATGTCTGCTTACTTAAAGGCCATGTGGAAGGAATGTGGTGTGACATACAAGTTCACCACACCCTATCATCCACAAACAAATGGACTGGTGGAGAGATTTAACAAAACTCTCAAAGGTATGATAATGGGACTCCCTGAAAAACTCCGCAGGAGATGGGATATCCTGTTACCTTGCCTCCTTTTTGCTTACAGGGAGGTACCCCAAAAAGGAGTGGGCTTCAGCCCCTTTGAACTCCTATTTGGACACCCTGTAAGAGGTCCTCTAACACGTGTTAAGGAGGGTTGGGAACAACCTTTAAAAGCTCCAAAGCAAGACATAGTGGACTATGTACTTGGCCTAAGATCTAGGATGGCTGAGTACATGAAAAAGGCCAGTAAAAACCTTCAGGCCAGCCAAGAGCTCCAAAAGCAATGGCATGACCAGAAGGCTGTTTTGGTTCAGTACCAACCAGGGCAGAAAGTGTGGGCCTTGGAGCCTGTGGCCCCAAGAGCACTCCAAGACAAATGGAGTGGACCCCACATAATTGTTGAAAAGAAGGGTGAAGTCACCTACTTAGTTGACTTAGGCACTGCCAGGAGTCCCCTTAGGGTGCTCCATGTCAATCGCCTGAAACCCTACTATGACAGGGCTGATCTCACCCTGCTCATGGCAACAGATGAGGGACAGGAAGAAGAGAGTGACCCTCTCCCTGATCTCTTCTCTTCCACAGAACAAGATGCTCTAGTGGAAGGTGTAGTACTGGCAGATTGTCTTACTGCTGAGCAGAAAGACCACTGCATAAATCTCCTGGGTCAGTTTTCTGAACTCTTCTCTACTGTGCCAGGCACCACTTCTTAGTGTTAGCACACTATAGATACTGGAGACAGCTTGCCTGTCAAAAGTAAGATCTATAGGCAGCCTGACCATGTCAGAGACTGCATAAAGCAAGAGGTGCAGAAAATGCTTGCAATGGGAGTGGTTGAGCACTCTGATAGTCCATGGGCCTCTCCTGTGGTACTGGTACCAAAACCTCATTCCAAAGATGGTAAAAGGGAAATGAGATTTTGTGTTGACTACAGAGGTCTCAACCAGGTAACCAAAACTGATGCTCACCCTATACCCAGGGCAGATGAGCTAATAGATACACTGGCATCTGCCAAGTTTCTAAGCACTTTTGATTTGACTGCAGGGTATTGGCAGATCAAATTATCAGAAGATGCTAAAGCAAAAACTGCATTTTCAACCATTGGAGGCCATTACCAATTCACAGTAATGCCTTTTGGATTGAAAAATGCACCTGCCACTTTTCAAAGGTTGGTGAATACAGTCCTGCAAGGGCTGGAAGCTTTTAGTGCAGCTTATCTAGATGATATAGCTGTCTTTAGCTCCAGCTGGGATCATCACCTGGTCCACCTATGGAAAGTTTTGGAGGCCCTGCAAAAGGCAGGCCTTACTGTCAAGGCTTCAAAGTGCCAGATAGGGCAGGGGAAGGTGGTTTATCTGGGACACCTGGTAGGTGGAGAACAGATTGCACCACTTCAGGGGGAAATCCAAACTATTATAGATTGGGTTCCCCCTACAACTTAGACTCAGGTGAGAGCCTTCGTAGGCTTCACTGGGTACTACAGGAGGTTCATAAAGAACTATGGCTCCATTGCAGCCCCTCTTAATGACCTCACATCTAAGAAAATGCCTAAAAAGGTATTGTGCACAGCTAGCTGTCAGAAAGCTTTTGAGGAGCTGAAGCAGGCCATGTGCTCTGCACCTGTCCTGAAAAGCCCCTGTTACTCCAAAAAATTCATTGTCCAAACTGATGCATCTGAATTAGGGGTAGGGGCAGTCTTATCACAACTTAATTCTGAGGGCCAGGATCAACCTGTTGCTTTTATCAGCAGGAGGTTGACCCCTAGAGAAAAGTGTTGGTCTGCCATAGAGAGGGAGGCCTTTGCTGTGGTCTGGGCACTGAAGAAGTTGAAGCCATACCTGTTTGGCACTCACTTCATTGTTCAGACAGACCACAAACCTCTACTTTGGCTAAAACACATGAAAGCTGAAAACCCTAAATTGTTGAGGTGGTCCATATCCCTACAGGGAATGGACTATACAGTGGAACATAGACCTGGGAGTACCCACTCCAATGCAGATGGACTCTCCAGATATTTCCACTTAGACAATGAAGACTCATCAGGCCATGGCTAGTCTTATTGTCCTTCGTTTGGGGCGGGGGGTTGTGTAGGAAAGTACCATCTTGCCTGGCATGTTACCCCCATATTCCACTGTATATATGTTGTTTTAGTTGTATGTGTCCCTGGGACCCTGCCAGCCAGGGCCCCAGTGCTCATAAGTGTGCCCTGTATGTGTTACCTGTGTTATGACTAACTGTCTCACTGAGGCTCTGCTATCCAGAACCTCAGTGGTTATGCTCTCTCATTTCTTTCCAAATTGTCACTAACAGGCTAGTGACCAATTTCACCAATTCACATTGGCATACTGGAACACCCTTATAATTCCCTAGTATATGGTACTGAGGTACCCAGGGTATTGGGGTTCCAGGAGATCCCTAAGGGCTGCAGCATTTCTTTTGCCACCCATAGGGAGCTCTGACAATTCTTACACAGGCCTGCCACTGCAGCCTGAGTGAAATAACGTCCACTTTATTTCACAGCCATTTACCACTGCACTTAAGTAACTTATAAGTCACCTATATGTCTAACCTTTACCTGGTAAAGGTTAGGTGCTAAGTTACTTAGTGTGTGGGCACCTTGGCACTAGCCAAAGTGCTCCCACATTGTTCAGGGCAAATTCCCCGGACTTTGTGAGTGCGGGGACACCATTACACGCGTGCACTACACATAGGTCACTACCTATGTGTAGCTTCACAATGGTAACTCCGAACATGGCAATGTAACATGTCTAAGATCATGGAATTGCCCCCCCAATGCCATCCTGGTATTGGGGAGACAATCCCATGATTCCCCGGGCCTCTAGCACAGACCCGGGTACTGCCAAACTGCCTTTTCAGGGGTTTCACTGCAGCTGCTGCTGCTGCCAACCCCTCAGACAGGTTTCTGCTCTCCTGGAGTCCAGCCAGGCTTGGCCCAGGAAGGCAGAACAAAGGACTTCCTCAGAGAGAGGGTGTTACACTCTCTCCCTTTGGAAAAAGGTGTTAAGGCAGGGGAGGAGTAGCCTCCCCCAGCCTCTGGAAATGCTTTCATGGGCACAGATGGTGCCCATTTCTGCATAAGCCAGTCTACAACGGTTCAGGGACCCCTCAGCCCTGCTCTGGCGCGAAACTGGACAAAGGAAAGGGGAGTGACCCAGTGTGCTCCAGACCTCTGCCATCTTGGAAACAGAGGTGCTGCTGGCACACTGGACTGCTCTGAATGGCAGGTAACATTAGAGACTCCTTCTGATAGGCTCCTTCAGGTGTTGCTAGCCTATCCTCTCTCCTAAGTAGCCAAACCCTCTTTTCTGGCCATTTAGGGTCTCTGCTTTGGGGAATTAGGTAGATAACGAATGCAAGAGCTCATCAGAGTTCCTCTGCATCTATCTCTTCACCTTCTGCCAAGGAATCGACTGCTGACCGTGCTGGAAGCCTGCAAAACTGCAACAAAGTAGCAAAAACGACTACTGCGACCTTGTAACGCTGATCCTGCCGCCTTCTCGACTGTTTTCCTGGTGGTGCATGCTGTGAGGGTAGTCTGCCTCCTCTCTGCACTAGAAGCTCCGAAGAAATCTCCCGTGGGTCAACGGAATCTTCCCCCTGCAACCGCAGGCACCAAAGAACTGCATCACCGGTCATCTGGGTCTCCTCTCAGCACGACGAGCGAGGTCTCTTGAACTCAGCAACTCTGTCCAAGTGACTCCCACAGTCCAGTGACTCTTCAGTCCAAGTTTGGTGGAGGTAAGTCCTTGCCTACCCACGCTAGACTGCACTGCTGGGAACCGCGTGTTTTGCAGCTACTCCGGCTCCTGTGCACTCCATGAAGATTTCCTTTGTGCACAGCCAAGCCTGGGTCCACGGCACTCTAACCTGCATTGCACAACCTCCTGAGTTGTCCTCCGGCGGCGTGGGACTCTCTTGTGTAACTTCGGGCGAGCACCATTTCACTCCACTTTGTAGTGCCTGTTCTGGCACTTCTCCGGGTGCTGCTTGCTTCTGAGTGGGCTCTTTGTCTTGCTGGGCGCCGCCTCTGTCTCCTCACGCAATTGGCGACATCCTGGTCCCTCCGGGGCCACAGCAGCATCCAAAAACCCTAACCGCAAGCTTTGCAGCTAGCAAGGCTTGTTTGCTGTCTTTCTGCGGGAAAACACTTCTGCACGACTCTTCACAACGTGGGACATCCATCTTCCAAAGAGGAAGTTTCTAGCCCTTGTCGTTCTTTCAGAATCCTCAGCTTCTACCATCCAGTGGCAGCTTCTTTGCACCCACAGCTGCCATTTCCTGGGCATCTGCCCACTCCCGACTTGATCGTGACTTTTGGACTTGGTCCCCTTGTTCCACAGGTACTCTCGTCTGGAAATCCATCGTTGTTGCATTGCTGGTGTTGGTCTTTCCTGCAGAATTCTCCTATCACGACTTCTGTGCTCTTTGGGGAACTTAGGTGCACTTTGCACCCACTTTTCAGGGTCTTGGGGTGGGCTATTTTTCTAACCCTCACCGTTTTCTTACAGTCCCAGCGACCCTCTACAAAGTCACATAGGTTTGGGGTCCATTTGTGGTTCACATTCCACTTCTAGAGTATATGGTTTGTGTTGCCCCTATCCCTATGTGCCCCCATTGCATTCTATTGTGACTATACATTGTTTGCACTGTTTTCTATTGCTATTACTGCATATTTTGGTATTGTGTACATATATCTTGTGTATATTTGCTATCCTCATACTGAGGATACTCACTGAGATACTTTGGCATATTGTCATAAAAATAAAGTACCTTTATTTTTAGTATATCTCTGTATTGTGTTTTCTTATGATATTGTGCAAGTAACACTAGTGGTACTGTAGGAGCTTCACTAGTCTCCTAGTTCAGCCTAAGCTGCTCTGCTAAGCTACCATTTTCTATCAGCCTAAGCTGCTAGACACCCCTATACACTAATAAGGGATACCTGGGCCTGGTGCAAGGTGTAAGTACCCCTTGGTACTCAATACAAGCCAGTCCAGCCTCTTACAGCGGGGTACTCTTGTTCGTACTGGAAAAACTCTTGTGTCTGAAGTTTTGGATCAAAACTGTAATCAACATCAGTTCCGGTCATAGACGTTGCCCATTGAATCCAACGTGAATGCAATACTTTAGCGTTAGGAACTCTTGCTTTGGTGACAGCCTCTGATGCCGGCACCGGGAAGAAAACAATAATACGTTTCCCATTGGCAAGTGGCCTCTCCTTTATAACGGCCATCTGAACTACCGTCAGAATCTTTTCTGTAGGTGCAAAATGCTGTTTTACATTAGAGTATAAATTAGATGTATATGCTGTGGAGTACCGTGTCACCCTCGTTGAAGGTGACATAGTTAAATCCAATAGCACCAGGAATTATTCTGATGACCAAATTTGTTTAATTATCAGGTGTGTGTAATTGTTTAGCTTCTAGCATGTCCTGCTGCATTCCCCTAAGGATGCGTGTGTGTTGAACTGTCCAGGGTCTGCTAGAAAAACTGGGCTGAACCAAGTCATAATGTGGCTTGATACGTTGTGCATAATCTAGAATGCATGTTCTGTCAAAATTAAAGAAACCTAGTAATAACTGCAATTTCTTAAGGGTGTTTGGAGGGTGCAGTTGAGCAAATTTTTCCAGAAAGTGTGGGGCCAGGCTCTTTCCCTCAGTTGATAGCTAATATCCCAGGAAAAATCTTGCTTTTCTTAAAGTTGAATTTGTAACCGACATCTGCAAATCCCAAAATAATCAGATCGACCCGTGCAAGAGGAAGGTCCAGGTCGTCATCTGTGAGATATATGTCATCCACGTAGGATAACGCCTCGGAATCAATATCATGCAATATTGATGTTACATGGGCTGAAAATAGCCCTGGGCTGTTTTTATAGCCTTGGGGTAAACAACAGAAGCGTTTCTGAGAGCTGAATGAGAGTGCACTCAGGTCCCGACTTTCATGTGCTTAGTTCAGGCAGAAAAAGCCATTAGATATGTTGAATGTTCTTTTATATTTTTTACCCACTATATGCTGTGCTATGTGAATTTTGTATAGCAGATGTGCCTGCATGACTATTTATATGTCTGTAATCAATGACGGTTCTGTATGAATGGTCTGGTTTTGCAACGGGGAATAACGGATTATTCATTGCAGATGTACAGGGCTCAATTACTCCCTGGTACTCAAGTTGGATGGGTGTTGTGGTTAAACGGAGATTACCCCCTTCTCACAGATATATCATGTCTAATACAAACACAGGCAATGACAAAGATGCAGTAAAGTTTCAATAGTTTTTATTTAACACAACTGCAATTTTCGATATGATGCATGGGCTGCAATGATTAGGATAATGAATAATGCAAGAAACAGAATCGTGGAGACGAGAGTCATTATTACAAAGACCCCCATCATCTTGCAATGCATACAAAAGACATACCAGGTGTAGTATGCCCTAATACCCTAATGTGATAGGCCTAACCTCCTAGCTAAAGGAGAGATGGGTTTGTTAAACCTAATCTGCCAAGGCCATGTCCATGAGAGGAGCCCCCAACTCTTGTTACCTTGGAATGAGGTCTCTATCTCAGACTCCGCAGGTACACGAAGACTGGGTCAGCATCAAGACGACGTGCAGCATCGGTATCAGCGATGGTGGCAATGCCCTCTGGTCAGAATTCCTCTGATTATCTGTCTAAAGTGCAATGTATTTATACAGATCTACCAGGACCCCTGACGTAGGTGTTTTCCCAAACAATAGATAATAGACATGCTTGAGTTGGCAATTATTATAAACAATCCCTCGAAAGTATAGAGAGGGAAAACCCTAAGTGTGAACACCTACTGTTTGTTTGTCTTTGTTGCATGATGTTGACGCCTTAGCGCAGTGGCACTGATAATGTAAAGCATAACAAGTGGCCTAACTATAAACAAGGCAGCTATCTTAGATCAATTAAATAATTAAATGGGCTAAGACAGAGCAAGCTAAGTAGGTTAAAAGTCACTAGGTGACGGGGGCACGAGTCTGCAAGCCAGAGGCTAAACTAACTCCTGTTCTCCCATTAAAACAAACTAGGATTCACTACAGTACTCACCTGTCAGTACTCACCTGTTTGTCTGGAGGACCGTAGAGTAGCTTGTACTGGGGGAGGACCCTATCCACCAGTTTCTCCAACTCCTCCGAAGTGAAGGCAGGAGCACTTTCCCCAGACAATCTAGCCATTGTCGCTTCCAGCCTCAGCTCACAGCAGCACTTGCAGTGTAGGTCCTCTCCCGTTGATGGTCAGGTATCAAGTGAGTGAATGGATAGAAAATGGTGGTGACATCAGTGGCGGTGCGTACCATCACCGCCGGCGTACATCGCCTTTGGCTCCTGGAAAAAATAGGGCCCAATGATAACCAATGCGGAGTTGCGCGACGGTCTTCGACCGCCTACCGGAACACTGCACAATTTCAGTGCAGTTACCTCATTTCCCCTTGTCCCTTCTCACAGGTAAGGCAGCCATCATTTCAAGGGGACATATGGCAAGGCACCTAACTGTGTCACAGCACATAATGGCACATATACTGACTCACGATTTCACACACTGCTTCTGTTACATTAATTCCGACACAGTTGTGCTAGCTATGTGGTAATGGACCTTCTACTCACCGTTCTCCACCTTAGGCTACAACCGCTGAGGCAGATGATGAGATGGCGGCACCCTCCGGTGTTAAGACCCCTGGTGGACCTTTCGACAATGGAGGACAGACACAAAATAATCACATAAAAACTTGATTGTGCCACAATCCATGAACTGTGTGCCCAATTGGAGCCAGACCTGATGTCAGCTATTCGCCACCCCACTGGAATACCCCCTCTAATGCAGGTCCTGTCAGTGCTCCATTTCCTGGCAAGTGGCTCCTTCCAAACTACAGTGGCCATGGGATCAGGGATGTCTCAGCCAATGTTCTCAAACGTGTTGAGCAGCATGCCGTCTGCCCTGCTGAAACATCATGTTCCCCCAGGTGGAGGATTTGGCCACAGTGAAAGCTGACTTCTATGCCCTGGGACATATCCCCAACATCATTGGTGCCATTGATGGTACAAATGTTGCATTTGTCCCCCATGCAGAAATGAACAGGTGTACAGGAATAGGAAAAGCTACCATTCGATGAATGTGCAAATGGTGTGTTTGGTGGACCAGTACATCTCCCATGTGAATGCCAAGTATCCTTGCTTTGTGCATGACGCCTATATCTTGCACAATAGCATCATCCCGTATGTGATGGGGTAACTCCAGAGGCACTGGGTGTGGCTAATAGGTGAGCCCAAGGTCCCCACTCAATATGAGTAGGTGTCTGGGCATGGGGTTGTCCCTAATGGTTAGTGTGTGTCTCACATTTGTCCCTCGATATTTGCAGGTGACTCTGGTTACCCCAACCTCTCATGGCTACTGACCCCAGTGAGGAATCCCAGGACAAGGGCAGAGGAACGTTACAGTGAGGCACATGGGCGAGCTAGGTGGATTTGTGAGAGGACATTCCGCCTCCTGAAAGCCAGATTCTGGTGCCTTCATCTGACAGGTGGCTCCCTGTACTACTCACCGAAGAAGGTGTGCCAGGTCATTGTGGCATGCTGTATGTTGTACAACCTGGCATTAAGACGGCAGGTGCCTTTTCTGCTGGAGGATGAGCCTGGTGATGGTCTTGTGGCAGCGGTGGAGCCTGTGTAGAGTGAGGAAGAGGAGGCAGAGGAAGAAGATGTTGACAACAGAACAAACATTATCCTGCAGTACTTCCAGTGACACACAGGTGGGAGACTGTAACTCCTCTTCACATTTCAGTATACTTTGGAACATTGTACATGGCAGCCTCTTACCCTCTGTCTATGGACACTGACTGTTCCCTCTGGGTTTCCTTTTTTCCGATCTCTGTACCCCATTCTGGCTTATGCTAAGTGTACTGCTGGCCAACAACTGTCATACATTGGTATGTGTAAATGAACATGAACCTTGCTATGCTTTGCTAATGTTGCAGTTATAAATTTGTGAATCATCAGATGACTCCAGATTTGTATCTGTTTCAAGGATGTTTATTGAAGGTGTGAATAAGTAAAGGGGTTTGTGTAAGGGGCTGGGGTCGTGGTGGAGGTAGGTCCATGGTAGAGTCCAGTCTATTTGTATCACAGGTGCATTGTCCAAGGGAGCATATGAAGGGGAGCAATGGCAGTTCAAGATGGACAGGGTAACAGAGTGGGACAGAAGGGTAGCAATCAGGAGGGTCCTATTTCCTGGCGGGGGTCTTGGCAATGTTCTCTGTCTTCTGCCTGGATCGCAGGGACTGTTTGTGGGGTGGTTCTCCTTCTACAGGGGTTGGGGTGCTGGTGTCCTGTGACAGGGCTCCTGTCCACCAGCAGTGGAGGTGGAAGGCTGTTCATCGGTTTGGCTAGTGTCAGGGGCCCTTTGTTGTGCCAGTGCCTCCCTCATGGTCTTACTCATATCAGCCTGCACCCCTGCAATGGTGACCAGGATGCTGTAGATTTTTGTGAGGTCATCCCTGATCCCCATGTACTGTCCCTCCTGCAGCTGTTGGGTCTCCTGAAGCATGGCCAGTATTGTGCCCATGGTCTCCTGGGAATGGTGGTATGCTCCCATGATGTTTGTGAGTGCCTCATGGAGGGTCGGTTCTCTGTCTGATCAAATCTGAGGTTTCAGCCGGTCAATCCATTGGAAACTGTGCAGCAGCATTGGCCTCGGCTTGTGGAGCCGAGGCCAAAGTAATCGCAAAGAGGGTGCCCCCAGCACCCTCAGACTGTGCACTGTCTGCTGTAGGTGGGGTCCCTGCACTGCCACAACATAGTCACGAGAAGTGCAGTGGGCCCTCCTGTGGCCCCCAGCACTGCCTTTCCATGGCGGGGACCCCAACATGAAAAGGCTGGTGGAAAGGGAATTTGTGATCAGCATAGCAGCGCTAAACTCAGCACCCCCAGGGCTGACCATGACTCTGACTGCTGCCACCCTGACTGGAACCATGTTCTTGGAAGTGGCTGTAGTACACTGGCAGTCCAACTGCCAGAGTCGTAATATGGCAGTTGGACCAGCAGAAGTGTGGCAGTCCAACCATCACTGGATGTCTGGCAGTCTTAAGGCCACCAGACTTGAAATGAAGTCCTAAGTCTCCAAACTGGAAGTCAAAAATCTCCAGCGGAAAGAGGCAGAGGACTGTAGATGAAGACAGTTCCTGAGGCCGGAAACCCCTTTGGTGAAAGACCACTGAAAAGTGTTTGCTGCTGTGGAGAAGAACATGGCTGGAGGAGCCGCAAAGTCAATCTGACTGCTGATGCACCTTGAACGAATAGGTGAGCAGGTTGGTTTCTGTCTGCTTCTTTCTCAGAGCAGTTTTTGGCCAATTCTTTTTATGTCCTAAATTTTGGGATTTGGCTATTTGGGCACCTTAACGACATACACAATGGTCCAAGACTGGGGGGGGGATTCAGGACTCATTCCGTCTAGGTCCACGTGTGGATTCAAGATGGTAGGAGCCTTTTGTGTACCTCTAGTTCTGAACAGGAGGACATCAAACTAGCCCTTGGAGTCAATATGGTAGTCCTGGGTGCAGGTTAAGGTGCAGGGCTCGACTGCAGAGCTGGCCTCTAAGGGCTCAAGACAGGCTCCCAGCAACAAAGCAGTCCTTCCAGGTACAGGTAATGCAAGCAGTTTTGCAGGGTGCACAGTAGGTCACTGCAGCAGGCAGTCCCATGAGAGTCCTTTCGCAGGACCAGGAGAAAACTGATGAACAGGTCTAAAGGTCCTGTTTTCATTCCCTCATGTCCTTACTCTGGAAGAAGTGAGAAGATTTTAGAAAGGTTGTTTGAAGTGCATTGGATGTTCTGACTCCTCTGCCCTTGTTCCAAGCTGGCTGCAGTGAAAATGTAGTAGTGTTAGGGCCTATGTGTGAAGGCAGAGCACACAGTATTCATTTGTAAATGGGGTTGTGATTAGCTCTGCCCCCCCATTGTGTCAGCAGATGGTCCATTGAGCGTATCACTGTCTGAGAAAAATTCACAAAGTCTGTCAGCTACACCCAATCTTGTGACCGAAGACAGGCTGCAGGCAGAAATGGCTAAGACTAGGAAAATGTCAACTTTGTATAAGTGTATTTCCAAAATTGTAATGAAAAATCTGACTTTACCATTAAAGAGGATTTATCATTACAATTCCATAGATACACAACATTACAGAGCTATGTGTCCCCAATTAGAAATTAGAGCTTATTAAATAATAAAAATAAAAAAAAACAATGTTATCCTACGGAAGGGACATTCAATTCAATTCAAATACATTGTCTATTAGTTAATAGAAACCATAAACATACATAAAATTCACAAAGTAATCACAATACAATATGTATAAAATCAATACATCTCTTCTTCATGCAATCTAGGTACCGGTGTGACCACACAAGCATGTCAAAACCAATCTTAAGATCATTTATACAACAAAGAAAAACAAATATGTGGGCTTTGAGTAACTTAAAGTCATTGGCTTCCCAGTGTCTTCCATATGGCGCAAGATGAGAGTACTTTATAAAAATAACAACTGAATATGTGATCCTGACCTAAGAAGGATTGTGCATCCTGTAGAGCATAAATAAATCCACAGGCCCATAATAAAACTGACAACTGAATATGTGATCCTGAACTAACAGAGATCATGCAACCTGGGGAGCGTACAAAAATCCACAGGTTACAGTGCAAGGATACAAAGAAGGTATAAATATTTGTAGAGCAAAGCGGCTTCTCCTGTCACCTGCTAGAGTTAGGTACACAACAACATTATTTATAATGCTTAATGCAGACTTGATGTGGATGTGCAAAAGAGACAATCTCAGGGCTTAACAATTTGTGTGAAGCCTAGTCTAGTAAGAGTTTGTACACACTTTGTTGTACAAAGGTGCCTAGTGCAGTGATCTTTGTGCAATTAAACAACATAATTTATGCAGCTGTACAAGAGGGCAATTTCAATGGGAGGGGTAGACATCACAGTAGTGAAAAACATGGACATTTAAAATGTAAAAGTACATGTCCAACCATTTATTTTACACAGCACCCTGCAATATGAGCTACCTAGTACTTATCTTAGAGGTGATGTATATGTAATTAAAGGGGAGTTTAAGGCTTGCCAAGGGGGTTTAAATGCAAAGTTGACTTGGCAGTTTAAAACTGCATTCAGGCAGTAGTGGCAGTCCGGGGCCATGTTTTAAGGTGCTACTTCAGTGGGTGGCATAATAAGTGATGCAGGCCCACTGGTAGCATTTATTATACAAGCCCTGGGTACATTATACACTCCTCTACAAGGGACTTATACGTTAATTAGTTATGACAATCAGGTGTGAGCCAATCCAGACATATTGAGGGGAGTGTTCACAAGCACTTTAGCACTGGTTAGAAGTAGTAAAGTGTAGAAAATCCTAAGGCCAACAGAACTAAATTCAGCAAAGAGTGGAGGGAAAAAGGCAAACCTTTGAGGATGGCCCTGTAGAGACGGCTAGGTCCAGCAGTATTGTATGGAATAATGCATAGAGTACGCTTTGGGTTAACCTCTTGCTCATGACTCAATTACTTTCTTATCTATTGCTGTTGCCTGCTGTAGCAATGTGGATTAAAAGTGACCTTTTTCATGGTCCTTCCGTATCTTTTGTCTTTTTCTAGACTCTATTTTTGCTAGTACTGAAAATCCATATACTGTAGCCCTGCTATCCAGTGCCAAATTGCTCTGGCCCTAAAACTGTACTGTTGAAGTTTCCCGTAAGGCATTAGTAGATGCCATGGACGTTAAATGTCATATGTGGCCCCCATCATGTATTTACATCACCAGATGATATGACCCAAATATATGGCTGTCCAGAGCACCCTTATGATCAGATTGGGTTGCACTTTCAAAACATTGCATTGACACATGGACGAGTGACTTTGGATTGAATTAAATCCATTTTGAATTAATATTAGGCTACTCCTAAAGTATGACATGTAGGCACACTTGCTAGGAGAAAAAATAGGTGCTATCACAGTGACTGATTGCCCAACAGACATTTAAAAAGTTTTCATTGTGTAGAATGAAGCTGACTAATTTAGTAACTGGGCCCAAAATATGATTAAAATTATTGAGTTCATATCTCTGTTTGGGAAAAAGACTAGCAGCGTAACTCAAACATTTTTCACTCAGTTTTCAAAATGTAACTTAATGGTGGAATCAAATTCTGATAGCTTCAATAGAAAAGTAAGTCTGTAAAAATATACTTTGTGTTGTTTTAGGTCCACTTTTGCTTCTAATATCATTTTCAATTACTCACTACACCAGGGGTCTCCAACGTTTTCTGTAGTGAGAGCTACTTCTGATCTGTGAAAATCATTGTGAGCTCATTCATATTTACCAGACATCCCCTTGTCCAGCCGCCTCGCGGTAACCGCCATATGGCTGCTCCACGGTCGAAACCGAATGGAGCCGGCGGAGTGGGTATGTGCGACGGGTGCAGTGGCACCCGTCGCGTATTTCAGTGTCTGCATAGCAGACACTGAAATACATAGTGGGGCCCTCTTACGGGGGCCCCTGCAGTGCCCATGCCATTGGCATGGGCACTGCAGGGGCCCCCAGGGGCCCCGCGGCACCCCCTACCGCCATCCTGTTCCTGGCGGGAGACCCGCCAGGAACAGGATGGCGGTAGGGGGTGTCAGAATCCCCATGGCGGCGGAGCGCGCTCCGCCGCCATGGAGGATTCACAAGGGCAGCGGAAAACCGGCGGGAGACCGCCGGTTTTCCGCATCTGACCGCGGCCGAACCGCCGCGGTCAGAATGCCCTGCGGGGCACCGCCGGCCTGTCGGCGGTGCTCCCGCCGACCCTGGCCCCGGCGGTCTCTGACCGCCGGGGTCAGAATGACCCCCAATGTCCAGAGAGCCAGATACTATGGCTTGACCAAAATACTTTGACTAGGGGCACTATGACGGGGCGTCCATGTGTGTTAGTGAGAGAGTGGTCTTTGAAGATGTATGGGATATAGGTGTATGGGTAACTGAGAGCATGTGTCATGTGTACTTGTGGCACAGGACATACCTTTCACCATATGTGGCACTGTTACATGTATAACACAAACATACAATCATTTTTTTAAATGGGAGAAAATAAAATGCTCAGAATGTGGAACATTTTTCTGCACTTTAAATTTCTCCCATTTCAATGACTGCATTTGTCAGTTATAAATATGGAGCAGGAGACCTGCTGTTTGTAAATGCAACTCTTTGAAAAAAAATGAGAAAAGTAAAATATTAATGAAAAGTTAATTTAATTATAAAGTTACTTTTCATTTTCATTTTCTCTGATTTAAAATTATTGAGAAACAACATTTTTTCTCACCTTTAACACTGAGTTAACAAGGACTTTTATGTAAGAGTGAAATGCCACAGTGCTTCAGTTCTTCACCTCTGTGACCTGGGTCATAAATTTGACTCCAGCACTGCTCCTTATCAGGCCCTGCTATCTGCAGCCTGATGATAATAATGTAAAATAAACACAGCCTTCTCTTAACTTTAAGTTAACTTGCAATTGACTGGTTGAAAACACCTGTGTAGGAGGCTGGTCTGGTTTGTAGTGGGTATCTAAAGTACTTACACATTATAACAGGTCCAGTTATCCCTTATTAGTGAAATGTAGGCAGTGTTCTAGCAGCTTAGGCTCTCTAGAGGTAGCTGTAGCTGAGCAGCTTAGGCCAAACTAGGAGACATGCAAAGCTCCTACAATGCCACTACAGTTACACAGTACTTATACACAATAAAAGACAATACTCAGTCTTACCAAAAATAAAGGTACTTTATTTCATTGACACAAGGCCAAAAATAACTTAGAAGCAATATTCCTTATGGAGGTAAGTATATTACACAATATATTCACTAGTAACCAAAATCAGGTAAGTAAACAGTCATAGAATAGTGCAAACAGTAGAAAATACAATAGACTGCAATTGGCCTAGGGGTAACACAAACCATATACTAAAATAGTGGAATGCGAATCACGAATTCCCCCCTGGGCAAGTGAAGTGTGTAGAGGGGCACTGGGAGTGTAGGAAAACACCAAATGTAAGTAAAGTACCCCACCACAGAGCCCAGGAAAGCAGGACACACTACAAATCATGATAAGAGATTTTGCAAGAAGCAAACAAGACTGCAAGCAACAAATGATGGATTCCTGGACCTGAAGACCTGTGGAAAGATGTGATCAAGACCAGAAGTCGAAGAAGAGTCCAGGAAGGATCAACTGTCAACCTAGAAGATGGTACAAAAGTGGATTTTCCGGTAAGAATAAAAGTACAGAAGAGCACCAAAGAAGATGGCTGGGCCTTCCTGCTTGGTGCAGGTGATGTCCCACGTCGAGTTGTTGGCTGCAGGCTGTTTGTGTCGCTGGATTCCGCTAACAAGCCTTGGTTAAAGCAAGTATGCAGTTTGGTCAAAAAGGAGCTGCCTGAACCCAGGAGGGACCTGGGGGTCTTAACTCAGACTGAGGAGACAGAGGGGGATCTCAGCACTTTAGAGAGCCCTCAGAAGACCAAGCAGCACCCACGGGAGTCCCAGAACACAGGGACAAAGAAGATGCAAAGTGCGGTCATCGCAGCACTACACTGGAAGGTCCCATGTCGCCGGAGGACAACTCAGGGAGCTGTGTGTCGCAGGATGGAGTGCTGGGGACCTGGGCTACGCTATACATGAAGGATTCTTAGAAGAAGTGCAGAAGACACAATGCACAGGCGTACTGTCGCAGCACGGGGAGGCAAGCTCCTACCTTCACCAAATTTGGACAGCTGGACATTTGGACAGTCTAGATCACTTCAGTCCACCACCTGTGTTCAAGGGAGCATGCTCGTCATCAGGAGAGGAGTCCTGGAGTACTGGTCATCGTCGCAGAAGGGTGCCTGCAGAAGCAGGGAAATGACTTTGTCACGCCAAAGGAGATTCCTTTGGTTGTTCTGGTGCAGGGTGAAGACAGGCAGTCCTAAGGGCGTGTGCACCTTGGAAACTGTTGCAAATGCTGTGTGGAGCTGCAATTGTAGGTCACAGGAGTCAACCTGGACACTTTGTTGCAGTTACAGTGGTTCCTGGAGCAGTCTGCGATTGATCTGATGGTCAGAATCTGAAGCAGAGGATGCAGGAGATTCCTGGAGGAGTCTTGCAAGCTGAATCTGGGGAAACACCCAGAGGAGAGACCCTAAATAGGGGGATTGGCTACCTACCCAGGAATGCACCTATCAGGAGGGGTCTCTGACATCACCTACTGGCACTCGCCACTCAGAGGTCTCCAGAGGGTCCCCGCTCCTTAGAATCCAAGATGGCTAACACCAGGGACACTCTGGAGGAGCTCTGGGCACCAACCCTGGGGTGTTGATGGATAGGGGAGTGGTCACTCCTCTTTTCTTTGTCCAGTTTCATGCCAGAGCAGGGACTGGGGATCACTGAACGGGTGTAGACTGGCTTATGCAAGGTGGGCACCATCTGTGCCCTTCAAAGCATTCCAGAGGCTCTGAGAGGTTACCCCCTCCCCAGTCTGTAATACCTATTTCCACAGGGAGAGGATGTAACACCCTCCTCCTCGAGGAAATGCATTGTTCTGCCTTCTTGGGATTGAGCTGCTCAGTCTCCAGGAGGGCATAATCCTGCCTGTGAGGTGGCAGCAGCTGGGGCTACAGTGAAAACCTCAGAGAGCTGGTTTGGCAGTACTGAGGGTCCATGCAGGACCCCCCAGGATGCATGGAATTGGCCCCCCAATACCAGATTTGTAATGATCTTAGACACCTCTGGCCATATTTGGAGTTACCATTGTGAAGCTACATGTATGTATTGACATATATGTAGTGTACGCGTATAATGGTATCCCCGCACTCACAAAGTCCTTGGAATTGGCCATGGACAACATGGGGGCACCTTTGCTAGTGCAAGGGTGCCCTCACACACAGTAGCTTTGCACCTAGCCTTCAGTAAAGTTTAGACATATAGATGACTTATTAGTTACTTAAGTATAGTGAAAATGGCTGTGAAATAGTGTGTGCACTATTTCAGTCAGGCTGCAGTGGCAGTCCTGAAGAAAGATTTTTCTGAGCTCCTTATGGGTGGCATAATAAATGCTGCAGCCCATAAGGATCTCCTGGAACCCCAATGCCCTGGGTAAGTAGGTACCATATACTAGGGACTTATAAGGGGGGTCCAGAGTGCCAATTAGAATTGGAATATGGAGTCACTAACCTATAGTGACAAATTTGGTAAGTAGAGAGAGCATAAGCACTGGAGTTCTGGTTCGCAGAACTTCAGTGACACAGTTAAGGATACTGACAACACCCACATAGGTCACAAACTATGAGTGCACAGAATGCAGAGTCAAATATAAATTTTCATAAATGTTTCTCATATTTAGCCATGAAATTACAATTTTAATATCATATTTTTTGACTCTGCATTCTGTGCACTCCTGTACGTGGAAAAAATATGACACCCATGCTGTATGCGTGGTAAATTTGACGCAACATGGACAATATGTTGGACATGTCATGTACCTTATTAATTTATTAATTTTCATATCATATTTTTTGACTCTGCATTATGTGCACTCCTGTACGTGGAAAAAATATGACGCCCATGCTGTATGCGTGGTAAATTTGACGCAACATGGCCAATATGTTGGACATGTCATGTACGTTATTAATTTATTAATTTTCATATCATATTTTTTGACTCTGCATTCTGTGCACTCCTGTACGTGGAAAAAATATGACGCCCATGCTGTATGCGTGGTAAATTTGACGCAACATGGACAATATGTTGGACATGTCATGTACCTTATTAATTTATTAATTTTCATATCATATTTTTTGACTCTGCATTATGTGCACTCCTGTACGTGGAAAAAATATGACGCCCATGCTGTATGCGTGGTAAATTTGACGCAACATGGACAATATGTTGGACATGTCATGTACCTCATTAATTTATTAATTTTCATATCATATTTTTGGACTCTGCATTATGTGCAAAGTTATGCGTCAAAAAAAAATGACGCACATTGTGTATGCGTGAAAATATGACGCATAACGGGAACATAAAAACGGCGGCCATTTTATGCAGGAAGTGATGGATTAGGATATCCTGTTTACTAAATCTGTACTGGGAGTTAACTTTCACTTTCACTTTGCAGTCTCAGACTTATCTAGACTGTGTGCTTGTGTGAAAGGTGTTGTCCTGTGTTTAACTGCTTTTGTGTCCTGTGTACCTTGTATTTTGTCTTTTTGTGATCCTAGTCTTGTTGCCTAATATTGTCTCAGTCTGTTTAGTCTAGTTTTGTACAATTCTGTTTTTGTTTGTATTGTCTGTGGGAGTCTGTTCTGGGTAGTATAACTTTGGGGTTAGTTGGGCTATTTTTCTTATTTTTCTTTTTCCTTCACTACTCTACCTTTCCCCATTTCCCACTTTTACTTGTTTATTTAATTTTGCTCATTTAATTCTGTTAATATGTCAGGTAGGCCTCGGCTTGCCAGGATGGGTGAGGAGGAATTGGGGGGATTCATTTGGCTAGTTTGCCATTTCCTGCCACTCATGCTGGAGGCTGGGGGCCGTGTGATACAGGGGTATCACACAGAGGCACGGAAAGTCCGGTGGGGGAAGGTGCGCCATCACCTGGTCCGGGTGTACGGGAGCATGCGGAATGAGCATCAATTAAAGCACCGCTGGGCTGATCTCATATCCAGGGAGCAGGACCTGCTGGACCACCTGGGAATCAGGATTGGTGGCCATGTTGGTGAGTACAAATCAATTACATGTGAATAATAGAAATCTGTGTGGGGACATGTGCAGATTGTTACCCAATCTACTAGATAAGTAGCTGACTGTGTGTAATGCTAGGGAAACCTAGGCCCATATTTATACATTTCTATCCCCGATTTTGCACCGCATTTTCACGCAAAAACGGCGCCAACTTACGAAATAGAATTGTATTTTGCTAGTTTGCGCCGTCTCTGCGTCAAAAAATGATGCAAATGCGGCGCTACAAAAGTATAAATATGGGCCCTAATGTGTATTTGTTGCACAATGTGTAGGAAGACCAATGCTAGTCGTCAGATGGCTCATGTTTTCAACACATACCAGATGCCTGTAGCTGTATGTAATGTAGTGTTGCATTTGTGTCAGACAAGCGACACGTTAATGCCTCTATTTCAACTCTACAGGTCATATTGGCCAGTGAGAAAGTCATGTAGAAACAACATACCTACATATGTTGACGCCATAGCTAGACAGAAAATTGGAAACCCATGATGATGCTATAAATGTGTGGTGCCTTCACGTCACATGAAGTTAGCTATGTTGTCCACACATATGTCACATGTGTGTCCGGTTGCTGTGTGTTGAAAATGTCCACCTAGCCTGTTTGATTGTGAGGGGTCATGCAGTCCTCAAGTAACCAGCTTTTGGATGTCTCTCTGGGATGCACATGATGAGATGTATGCAAGACATTATTGTTTGGGCATACTAATGGAGGGGTATCTTTGTCAACACCTGACTGTCCTGGCCACTGCATGTGTGTAGTAGGGTGTGTAACTGTAGCAGGAGACTCATCCAATGTTAATGTTGAATAAAAAGTCATCCATGCAGTATGAGCATGTGGGAAAGTGTATCATTACCATGTCATATTCACACAGTGTCATAGTAACTGCAATTATTTGTCAGTGCACCGAGTCTGAGTATATTCTTCCTTTCATGCTTTACAGGTGGACCAGCACCGTACACCGTGGGAGAGGTGGCACATTTTAAGGACCCCGATACCTACAGTGAGTGTGGCCTGAGTACTAATTTTATTGCTTGCTAGTGATGCATGATGGACTACTGTGTGTTCAACAGAATTAATGATTTGATGCGCTGGCCGTTCATTGGCATTGTTGCTTTAGTGGGATTTCAAATATCACTTCTGTTTCTGTAAACCAATACTTAGCCATCTCTCAGATTTAGGGGCTGTAGGTCATTTCAGTTGGGCCGCAATGGGGAATGGGATGAGTCATGTGGAATACACTGGTTAATGTAAGACTTGCTCTGGGACTTGGCTTGAACTGAGTCTGCATATCAGACTGACATTCTCCCAGATAGCTTTGGCAAATGGCTTTGATGAAATGTGCATCTTCCTAGTTGAGGATGCACTGTGTACACTGTAGGTTGGATCTTCCGGGGCATGTACTTCCACTAGTTGAACTAGAAGTGTGTGTGACTAGAGTGCAATGGCCTAGGTGTTCTGTCGACTCATGATAATGGGTGTTCTAGCTCCTCTGTGTGTGTTGTAAAACATGCCTCACTGATAGTATGTGATGTTGGCCTAAGTCAGAGCATTTTGACATGTGTGGACCTTGGATGTGACAATGTTTGGCTGACTCCAACGTGTTGCTAGCCCTTCATAGGTGTTGTGTGTGAAGGCACATACTTGTTGACCTTTCTATACACTCCTGGGTGTGCATTGAACATGGGATTGTTGGTTGTTCTTCCCACCCCACCCTCAAAGACTGCCATGTTAATGTGAAACAGGGTACCTAGGACTGTAGCAACCAGTATGTTACACGTACTTGTGACCTTTAGCAACTTTATTTAGAACCTAGGGCCAGATGTAGCAAACTGTTTTCAAGTTGCAAATGGCATAAATTGCTCTTTGTGAGTCGCAAACGTTTGTTTGCTATGCAGAAATGTATTTTGTGATTCTGAACATACTTGCAAATTGCATTTCCGACTCGCAAATAGGAAGGGGTTTTCCCGTCCTATTTGCGACTCACAGTGGTATGCAATTCCATTTGAAACCGAGTACGTGGTCGCAAAGGGAGTCGCAGTTCCCATCCACTTGAAGTGGATGGTAACCCACTTGCTAACTAAAAGGGGTCCCCATAGGAACCCTTCCCCTTTGTGAGTGGACCGAATTTTTTTTTTCAAAACAGCCAGTGGTCCAAGGGACCACTACCTGCCCTGACATAATCCAAAATTAAAGATTTTGTTTTTTTTTCTAAGTGCAGCTCGTTTTCCTTTCAGGTAAACGGGCTACACTTGGGAAAAAATAACCAGCTTAATATAAAAGCAGTCACGGCCATGGAGGTCTGCTTTTCCCAGCAGGCCTCCATCCCCGTGAGTGCCCATAGTCGCTAAGGGGGCGCAAATTGGGACCCACCTCATTGATGTTAATGAGGTGGGTCTTTGCGACCCCATAGCGACTCGCAGACGGTGTCGGAGACACCGTTCTGCATAGCAAATTGCAAGTCGCAATTTTCCATATTCCTACATCTGGCCCCTAGTCTACACATTCGGTTATGGCCCATAGGTTCAATATTAGCACACAACAAATTACAAATGGCATTGAGTGAGGATTGTGATAGTTATCACATAGAGTGACATATGTAGTGAAGTCAGTATGCGGAAGAGGTGCAGCCATAATGTCAGATGCCTTAGGCATAATTTGGATGAGTAGTTTAGGGTGATGTCATCCATCATGTAGAGACATGGATATGCTAGGTGTGAGATGCCCTTATGTATGCAGGCTTCACATGTACTTCCTCCGAGCCTTTCAGTGAACTATGTTGTGACAATTGCTGAAACCAATACATTTCTAGTAATGTACAAATAACCCATTGTGCTATTCCACCCAATGCAGTTCCAAAGGAAAATATTTGCCTTTTCTCTTCACAGCTGCAAACATGAGTGCCGCAGATCGAGACCAATTTGAGAGGCGTGCCATGCGATACAGGCACATCCTGCAGGTGCAGTCTGGGTACCGGAGGATGGCCCGCAAATATCACTCGGATCGGGCCTCCGGGGCGTGGTGGGCCTCACCACAGGCTCCGCCTACATTGCCACCAACAGCCACCAACACCACATCCACCAGGTCTCACCAAGTGGCCCCAGCAACGTTGGGAACAGTAGACCCTGGCCCTCATTCTGACCTTGGCGGGCGGCGGAGGCCGCCCGCCAAAGTCCCGCCGTCAGATTACCGTTCCGCGGTCGAAAGACCGCGGCGGTAATTCTGACTTTCCCGCTGGGCTGGCGGGCGGTCGCCTTCAGACCGCCCGCCAGCCCAGCGGGAAAGAGGCTTCCACGATGAAGCCGGCTCGGAATCGAGCCGGCGGAGTGGAAGCTGTGCGACGGGTGCAGTTGCACCCGTCGCGTATTTCACTGTCTGCGCAGCAGACAGTGAAATACTTGTAGGGGCCCTCTTACGGGGGCCCCTGCAATGCCCATGCCAGTGGCATGGGCACTGCAGGGGCCCCCAGGGGCCCCGCGACCCCCCCTACCGCCATCCGGATCCCGGCGGTCCGACCGCCGGGATCTGGATGGCGGTAGGGGGGGTCGGAATCCCCGCGGCGGTGCAGCAAGCTGCGCCGCCGCGGAGGATTCAATGGGGCGGCGGTACACTGGCGGGACCCCGCCAGTGGTGCCGGTCCGACCGCGGCTTTACCGCAGCGGTCGGAATCCCCATTGGAGCACCGCCGGCCTATCGGCGGTGCTCCCGCGGTCCTCCGCCCTGGCGGTCAAAGACCGCCAGGGTCAGAATGACCACCCCTGTCTCTTCCTCCAGACCTGGACCCAGCCGTGTTCTAAAACCAGGACAGTCCAGTGGGCAGTCAACTCCTGGCACAAGCTTAACGTCGGCCGGCACACAAACTACATCAGCCCCTCCTGTGGACCCAGCCGCATTCCTGGCATTGGGTAGAAAATTGGACAAGCTGGTCAATAAGGTGGACAACCTGAGCCAGGATGTGGCCTATATTAAAAAAAGGGTCAGTTCCATCCGGCGGACACTACGGAGGGCGAACCTGTAGGACTTTTGCCCTGTTGAACTTTTACCCCTCCCCTCTCTCCTCTTTCCTATTTTCTACTGATAGTTGGGTTTTGGGGATTAGTATTAGGTTAGTATAGGTAATTAGCTTAGTTAGTGTTAGGGAAGAGGGTGGGGGGTCCTTATTCTTTCTATCTTTATTTTTTGTGTGGGTGGGTGGTGGGCAATGTTGGGATTCCTGTTTTTACAAAAAAAAATATATATATGAAAAATATACAAAAAATTACAAAAAAAGATATGTTTGTTTAGGATAGTATAGTATGTGTGTAGGTTAGTAAGTGTTGTCCTGCATGTGTCCTGTCTCATAATGGTGGGTGGGGGGGTTGATGTTAAGATCGTTTCATTACATGTGTAGAGTAAGTTTAGCTTAGGTTAGTTAGGGACAGTTGTGGGTTAGTAGTAGTCAGGTTAGATTAGTGTAGGTATTACCTTTCCCTTAGTTGCCTCTTGTGTTACTCAATAGTAATAAATATATAGTTAACCCTTTACATGATGCGTTAGGTGCTACTTTATCATGGCCTTGACATCAGTGTAGCTGAATGTTTTAGTATGACATTTGTGTCCTATGCTCGCCATCCCCAGGAAATTGAGGTTTAACATGCCAGCTACCCGTGTGCTAACTTGGTAAGTATCCACCATTTGGGAGACCCACCATTGGTAGTTTGCATTGATCACCAAGGTTTTGTGTTGGTATGTATCCTACTTCACAAAGAGTGCTTCCAGACTTGTTATTGTGGGTAAATTAATAGGTCGGACTGCAGTGTGAAGTTCACACTCTTGTCTTGTTGCTTTCATTGCTGACCTACATCATGTGTGTACTAATTCTGCATGACTTTCCTTCATGGAAGTATACTCCGAAAGGGTGATTAATGCAGTGTAATTTGTTAATGTTTCCTTACATTTTGCAGCATAATTTCTTGTTTTAGTATTGCATGGTGCCTACATTTCTCAGCCACCATTAGTTGTCTAGAATAGCTATAGATGGTGCATCATTCTGTCCAACACAGCATGATTGTGTGTGGTTAGTCCCTTCATCAGTTATTTTCCTCAGTATGGTAAGCCTATGATGCAATCCTGGCCACTGCACAGATGTTTCAGAATACATGATATCAGGACAGTAGTATTGACAATCTACATGGTTGCCACACAGGCACTTTGGAGTTAGGTACTGCACAGTTGAAGTGTGAAATAACACAGAGACATAATAGGTGTGCAAGTGCTATTTATTTATAGGTGCTGTAGTGCAAAATGACCATTCACCATGTTTGCTGGGTCCGTTCTGGTGCATTCTTACATGGTGATCCTACAGAAGGGGTGTGGATGATGCTCCTGACATGCTGGGGTGATGTCACAGACAGTGCAGAGGGACAGGAATTGGCAAATAGTAGGAGAGAGACATTCACTGGCAATGGGGACAAGTCATACAGTGGATTGCAGAACAGTCATTGAGTGTAGTTGTAGTGAGACTGGCATTTGACAAAACGTAGGACCTTGGTCAAAGTAGGCCATGGTGCAGGGGCTAGTGCTTTCGGGTACTCTTCCGTGAGAATGTTATCTGTTCCATGTCTTCTTCTTCTTCTGATGTGTGTGTTGCCTGGTTTGTCCTTGTTGTTGTTGGTTGTGAAGGGGCAACACACACCTCAGTGTTAGAAGACATGGAGGCAGACATCCCGGGGGCTGCTCCCTGTGGAGTTATTAATATTAAGGGCAGTACTGCAGCAAGGAGGGCCTGCTGGTTTTTGAGAATGGCAGCCACATCACGATGGTAGGCAGCCAGGTCGGCCCTGTGGGGTTCAATGTTGCATTCGTGCACACGTTGACTGGATTGCATTTGTAGGTGTTGTGTCAACTGGATGACAGCTGTGCTGATTTCCTTCTGTGTTTTGGCAAGTTCCTGCAAGAGAGATGTTTGGGCTTGCATAGCAGCTACCTGATCAGCAGAAGACATCATGCACAAACGCACCCCCTCAAGGCTGGCTGCCATAGTTTGCATCCCCACCCGCACCTCCTTGGCCAGCTCCCGCTGTACCCCAACGACGGTTCTTTCGAAGCTGGTGCCAGTGTCGTCAGAGTCCTCAGCTGTGTTGGAGCTGGCAGGTTTTACAATTGGGGTGGCGGGTGGTTCTACTGTGGTGGCTGCTTCTTCTGTGCTCCTCCTTGTGTCTGTAGGTGGGGTTTGAAGGCTTTCAAGGACCATTTGGATGGTCTCCTGTGGAATGTTTATGGGCTCGTCATCCATGTCATCAGGGAAATCAGGGACAGGCATATCGGCAGGAGATCCATGTTTCTCTGCAATGAAACAGGGTACAATTAGTGTGTCTGTGTTGTGACAATTTTGCTATAAGATACAAGCCTTTGGATGCCTTAACTTTGTGCTCTGTTTTTGTCTTGGTATCTGCTGTCCTTCATATGGGTATTGTTGTAGGTCTATGCCCACCTGTGTGTCACATGTATGATACAGAGCTATCAGACTTGTCTGCCTATTTGCCTCTAGGTATTGCTTCGTAAACATTTAGGAATAGGCATGTTTTTGTCCTACTCCTCCCTCCGTGTTTAACTATTCTTATGGAGGGACATTTTGTTGGGTGGGCTCTCATTATCCTACATGAGATTACTGGCTTTCTAGGCAGCAGGATAGCTAATGGTGTGGGGGACTAAGTCTGACACACTTGTAATTAACTCTGTCACCCTGATTCTTTCTTTTTGCTCTGGCTAACTAGCAGTGCCTCTGGTCTCCCACGGCAAAGGAATGATTAGACATCTGAGCGCATGACATCTTTGGAACTTCTCAGGGAAGTCGTGGTCACTCAGATCCTACACAATTCTCTCTTTTCCAGTATGATCTCATACACAAATGACAAAGACAGTATTTGTTTTATATGATGATTTCATTGTACAACTGACTTGTAGATATTTAGGTGTGAGCCACAATAACCCAAACAATACACACTGTTAGAATTGAAATAGTCAGCAGGAGAGTAAAACATTAGTACAAAGCTATCATGGTGCCTAACTGTTTCTACTATCCCTCTGCTTGTTCTATTTATAGCACAGCATGTTAAGCTTCGAGCTTGCCTGTCTGAATCACTGGGGAGACATCATCCCTCATATCAGAGCAATGGCCTGTGATCTGGTTCTGCATCTGCAGCAATGCAGGCAGCGTCTAGTTGTGGTTCTCTGTTTGGAAACTCCCTCTTGCGTGTCTTGGGACAAGGAAGTGATTTTATAAGTAATATGTCATCGTGATGACAAAGTGTCCCTACGCAGGAATGCCAAATCGTAACCCCTACCACGTCTATTGGCAATGTACCAGACTGTATCCTTGACTGGGGCACAGAGTGAATATGTTCTGGCAAACTCCAGTGCTGAAGTAGGCAAAACTGTGTGATTTGACTAATAAACAACACCGTGACTGGCTATTTGCTAAATTAACTGATAGGAAGCCTAATAAAAAGCATTTAGTGCAAAGTGCTCTGAGGCTCTTTGATGTGAGCAAATGCGTTAAAGTACATTCAGGGCAAGGTGCACAAAGGCCTAAAGCCTGAAGCTAATGCGCAAAGTATATGTTACACTTACAACACTACACTTTGACTGACTGTGGGTGTTGTGAATGCCCTACCAGCACACTTGCCTCTCAGGACCTGCCCCAAACACTTTTTATTCACATTGCCCGAAATGTACATGTGATGTGGCATATCCTATGCATGTCAATGTTAGGATGTGGTATGGATGTAAACATTGTTGATGTTTGGAGATGATGTTGGGTCATGTGTGTTTAATAGGATTGGCCTGTTTATCGTATCAAGGTCCTATTTGGTTGTCAGACTGTGCAGGTGTGTTTCAGTGACCAGTTGCCTGTGTCCCCTCCTCAATGTTGTTGTCTGAGCAGTATGACATTAGTGATGTTGCCTTGTTAGCCAGGCACGTGAGAGACCCTGACGTATGCAGCATGTGTGTGTCCTTAGTGCTGTGTGGCTCCTATTGCTGTTTACTTTGGCTTATGTATGTGTCAAGTATGGGCATTCGGCATTTGAGTGTACTGGTGCCTTTGTCTTATTTCTATGAATAGTTGCAGATGTCATCCTCACCCACTAATTTAGGTATGTATGTTCCATGGGGAGGTTCCTGCCATTTGGTATTATAGCTGCACAGAGATGAGAGGTGTTATTGTCAACTGTTGTGGCAGTTACATTGCAGTTGTTGTTTTGGCTACTGCATTACTGATAGGGACCTAGTTGATGTAGGATAGATTTTGCAAGACAAGTGCCTGGATGTGAGTTTGACGTAGTGGCCTTCACACCTGTCGATGCTTTCCCTTGACTCTATTGTTGTACTTACAGGATGGCCCCATGGGACTGTTGTTGGTTCTGTATTTTGTCGTGCCCCAGATTCAGTCTGTGCTGGGCATGCCCCCCTGCCGTGCCCCTTTACCCATGCCACTTCATATATGTGCTGACTTACATGCATTGTGTAGTAGGTATTCCCCCCTCCGGTAGCATGTTACGTTGTTGCATTTTAATTCCCCATGCGACTTACCCTGCATGTGCGTTGTCTCGTGGTAGTGTGCGCTGTCCTGTCCTTGAATCCCTGTGACAATCTCCTTAGGGATGACGGCTGCGACCATCTCCTCCATGTGGTCCAGGGCCTCCTGGTGTGCTGGACTCCCCCCTCCAGTCTGCATTGCTGCCTTCCTGTTCCTGGCCATTTTTTCTTTTGTCCTACGTTTGCAGTCATGCCAGCGTTTCTTACACTCTGTGACTGTCTGGCGTTCTTCAGCCACACTGTTGATCTTGTCCACAATTTGTTTCCATATGGCCTCTCTCCTACTGATAGGCAATTTAGAGGTGATGAACAATTGGTGCTGGTGTTCCGTCACCTCTTTAACCAGGATTTCCTGCTCCTCTGCACTGAAGCGACACTTTCTTTTTTTTCTGAAAATGTCCTGGTTCCGGTATGGATCATCCTGGCTGGTTCCTGGTCTGCTGTCATCTTCCTGGGGTCTGTAGTGGCATCTGGGATCCATTTTGGCTCTCCTCTGCTGAAAGGGCAGTTTTCGCGGGTAAATTTGATGCAATTGCGTCAAAATAAACAACGCTTTCCGGGTTGCGCTGTTGTAAATCGACCCACAGTGATTTGCGTCGCGTTAACGTTGGTTTCCTTTACGACGTGACGCCGCTGTGTGCGTCACGAAATAATGACTCCCACCTGTTGGTTGCGCCGCCGTGCGTCAAAGTATAAATTTGACGGCCGCACGGCGCTTCGAAATGGCATTAGCCGGCGCTAATTTTTTTGACGCAAAACTGCGTTAGCGCAGTTTTGCGTCAAAAAGTATAAATATGGCCCCTGGTGTCTAGACCATGCACTGTGGACCTGAGGCCTGTAGCAGTGAACAGAAGGAACTTTCCCAGTAATTGTAAAAAATTGGTCTTAGTACTTATTTCCTACTCTAGAGAGCTGTGACAGGACGCAGTGTCTTGCATAGGAAGGTTGCAGTCACGGTGGAGAAGAAACTAAAGGCCAGATTTACAAGGCCCTAGTGCTTCTTAGCGCCACACTAGCATCATTTTTTTACACTAATGTGGCATTAAGGAGGCCATTCTCCTATGCCATATTTACAAAGTGGCTCAATGCTTGCATTGCGCCACTTTGGTCCCCCTTTGCGCCACATTATGCTTTCACTAGGTATAATGTATGCAAGGGGGCATTTGCAGGCAGAGAGACATTTCACTGTGCCATTTTTAGCATCATTTTTAATGCCTGTTCGCAGCAGGTGTTAAAATAGTGCGCCCATTACTTTCAATGGGCTTCCCTTTACTTTGCGGGATTAACGCTACAATTTATGGAGCTAATCATACAAAGTACCACAATAGCATCATAAATTATGACACTATTGACCTAACTTGTGCCATGGTGTGCCATATTGTAAATACAGCACTACCATGGTGTCCTTAGTGGGGTGCAGAGGGGTACAAGACAAGTGGCGCATCAGAGCTGACACAACACTTTCTTGTAAATTCAGCCCTGATGTCCTGCCCGGCTACAGCTTTTAGTCTTGTACCTGGGTGGACTTTGAATGCCAAAGAAGTAGCAAAGTCTGAAGGTAAGACATTGGATGAGGGTAAGGCAGCAGATCCATCTCAGTGGTAAAACAACCCAAAATGTCCAGCTCTGAGAATGTCACACTTTGAGCTTTTTGATGTGAAATCATGAACTTCACTGAAGCGCCATGACAACATTTATGTCTTTGAGGTACCCTTTCAAGCCTGAGCTTTGGCACTTGCTATAATGGATGACTTTAACATCAGGGAAAAAGATTGAGAACAAAGGTGAAATCTGCTTTATCACAGTCAGCCTGCAAACACACCTAGGTTCTGGTCAAATGTGACCTGTTATTTTTCATTGGCTGGTTTCGCTTTCTATATGCTATTTGACTTGAAGTTTACACAATTTATATCTCTGGTACCCATCATCTGCTTGTAATCACTTTTCCTTTTTTTCATTTTTCTTTCCCTGGCATGGCTATTTGGGGATTGGAGCGGGCATGAAGTGCCAGACACTCACTACTTCCACCCTAATGTTTGCTTCAATCAGCACACTTGTGAGAGTTTCCCAGGATTATCTTGAAAGGTAAAGGTTCCGGCATTGTTGGTAACTGCAGCAAAGAAATGTAAAAATTGCTGGGTGTGAGGTGTTCTGCTGTGAGACAAGGGTGGTCACCCACCATCTTGGCCAGATGAGGCTTTCTGAATTCATACAACAAACATCAAAGAATCTCCTGGCTGAAGTCAATGTCTGCAGGGTGGCACTGCAGCACTGAGAAGGACCTTTGGTACTAAAGAAAACTTTCAAGTGGCTCACCACTGGGATTCTGTAGTGTACTCAGCAGAGCTCTGCACCATCTTGAAATGGCCCAGTACAGCCTCCCCAGCTGTTCAAGCCAAGGGTACACCTTATTCTTAGGCTTGAAGACAAGGACCAAAGAGCCCAACCCTTGGAGGTGAGCTGTAGGGTGAACAGGTGTCTGTGACTACTGAGGCACTCAAGACTAGAATGACAAAGTGAGTCAGGAGTAGTCTATGATAGCTGTGCCACGGCCTTTAGCACATTGTAGGAGGCCGGGCATTGTGTGGTGGAACCTGTTGAAAGGGTATGCATTATTCGTGTAATTTGCTGTATCGTATTTACAGCAAATTTACAAAAGATTATGTGGAATTATGTGAGGAGCATATCTAAGCATTTAGAGCTATTTTCTGAGTGCCAAGTACACACAGGTGCCCAAAAAATAGCTATATGCCACAGAACACAAACAGCAGCAGCCCCTTGCTAGGTTTGTTGTTCCTGGGTTCCTGTGGAAGGCTTTTGTGTGAAAAACCTCATAATTATACAAACAGGTATAATTGTGCAGTTTTTGTAATTTTGTATCAAAGAAGTAACAGAAAATTACCAAAATTACTCTGATTACTTTGGCATAATTAAAATTTTACCGAGGGCTAGCTGGTAGCACCACCTTTAAAAGCCCTGCAGGGCACTGCCAGGCATCAGCATACCTTGAAAATTGAATAAATGGTTCATCCTACAACATTGGTCACTAGCAAAAAGGAAAGAAGCTAGGAGGTCTTCATATGAAGAAAATCCTTAAACTGACTCTTGCGGGAGACTTTTAGATTGAGCTTATTCGGGCCACCTGATGCTTGACCGGGCCCACTTAGCCCCTCGTACTAGAACTATCAATGATTTCATGAACATCATAATGGTCTCCTGGTGAGGCCCAGCAGATTTCCAGAAACATGTTGAGGTCTGGTAAGCAGGAGATCTTGAACAACTGGTTGATATCTCTGGAAGGGGCATGGTTACCCCTGATACCCATAGGTGCTTGGCATTTTCATCATTGCATCAGGCAGGGGCGGCTGTGATCATAATATCAAACAGACGTTAAGTTAAGTGCCAAGGGAGCCAAAGGTGATAAAAGCAAGTGGGCCTAGAAAGCTGCCAGTGAATGTATATAGGAAAAAGTTCACAGATATGCCAATAACCATCTCTCAGGACTATCACCATCTATTCCTAAAAGAAATAAAGCTAGAATTGGCAGGATGAAAGGTGACATGAAGGAATCTATGCACAAAATCTTAGAAGATGCGAGCAAACTGGATCACAGCGTCAATCATATGGAGCACATCATAATTGAGTGATCAGAGGAAATTGAGAACAACATGCAGCACCCGGAAGACCAATCCATTGAGAGTTTGGCTTAATTAAGAAGACATCACTCGAGACACAACAACACCAGGATTAAGGACTTGCCTAGGATCAAATGGAGAGTTTCATTTTGCGGAATAACATTCAAATTCTATGGAATTCCATGGAATTCTGCAGAAAGGCAGGGTGGGCAGTGGGGATGCTGCAGAGACAAACAGCTGCTCCCCGCATGTCACAGTGTCAGTAAAATGTAAATGCACAGGTGTGGAATAGAAGTGAGAGCAGCACTCACCGTGCTCATGTCTTACAGAAGCTTGCACGCTAGTGGCAGATTAGCTGCACTGGAGGCGATGTGTCATTGGTTCACCCTTCGCAGAAGTAAATGCGGCTCAGGCCATGCTGCTGGGTAATTGGCTCTATAAGCAACTGCCCTTGATGTCAGAGTTGTATCCCTCCCCCTACCCATGCCCTCCATTCATAGGAGGTGACATGGATGCAACGCAGCCTATACTGAGTAGCTTGCCTCTGTGCCAGGCAATGAATGCATGATATTCTTATCTCTTTTTCATCAACAGAAACATACTTTTTTTGAGTGTTACTACATATAATTCCACACCATGTATTATTGATCGTGTATCTGAAAACAGAAATCAATACCTGATTTGTTTAGATCTTGGTGTACAGTGCCAACTCTGTATGTTTGTTCTCCTTATGACCAGTATCCAAAAGCTGAGCTGAAACTTCCCATGTTCTTCCTCTACCTATGAGTTGAGCACCTCTACACTGAAAGGGGCAAACAGAGTCCTCAGTGAGGGGACTTAACAAATGGATGTGTAACAGGCAAGTTCTGTGTTAAGGGGGAAGTACATCTGGCAGTCAGGGAGAAGTATTTTTAAGTTTCCCTGTGCAGCAGCGGAATTAAATTGTAATCCTGTGTTTCATGAGTAATGTGGATTACTGCATTCCTCCAATTCTGCCAGCAGAATAAAAAAGTCTACCCACCCCTAGCCAGGGGTGGGCAGATATCAGAGGGACCAGATGTCCAGGGACATACTCAATGACTACTACACCTACACTACATCAGAAGCAAAGAAGATGATCCCCTGATTTGGCTGGTCTACACCCAAACAACCAAGACCATGATTCCCCTTTCTAAACCCCAACTAGACATCCTTTTGAGGATTAAATTTTTTGAGGAGAAAGAGCATATCATGGCATTGGCTCAGTCCGTGGCCTTTGAGGTACATGATGGTCACAAACTAAACCTCTACCAGACCCACCATCTCTGACCTTCACGAGGAGGGGAGGCGTTTGCCAAGGAACAGAACATTTGCACAGACTTGGCATCTGCTACCAATAGGGACAACATTTGAACCTTATCTTTCGTAAAACAATACAAAACATTTTGTCAAGTCAGTAAAAGAAGCCTACCAGTTTCTTGGTGCGCCAGAAGAGCTCCAAGTCAAGGAGAAGGAAGGATCAAGACATTGATGTTCCCTTTCTGGGCTTTCAAGGCAAACATGCCACAAACAGGCGAGGGGCCAGCCCTACGGACGGAGAGATTGAAAAAGCTAGACGTGGGGAAGCTACAGGAGCTAGTGTCAGAGCACCACTTTCGCAGAAGCCCTGTGTTTCCCAAACTAAAGCACAGTTGATCTCCATGTTGAAGGAGACAACTCTAACTGCTATACCAAGTGGACCTATTGGTGGGAGGAGGCGCTCTTGAGGACATTGAAGTTTTTAGAAGACCACAACCAAGTCTCAATATGATGTGCTTTTGAGTAAAGGTAGTTGAAGGTGCCTTTTGGGGGGTGATAGGTAATGTACATGGGGTCACACAAGCCACGGAGGAGAGCACTGGGTTGGGCAAGGTGTCTAATCATTTCTGTAAATAAATGTGACAATGCTGCACCAAACTCAGAAGTACTGGGATTGGTTTTGTTCATCTGTCACACCAAATACACTAACAATAAGAGATAGGGAGTCTAGAAGTTTGTGACTTTCTTCTTAATTGTACCCTTACACGTCTATTTACTTCAACTCAAATTTTTTGCTTCCCTCTGAGACACATTCCTTCCAAAACTGGAGTTCAAATAGGTGTGTTAAGATTGTCTTTCTATTTTGCAATGGCCAGATGAAATCCTTTTAAGATATTGAAAGAAAGTACAACTGCTCTGAACGCATACATGTTGCTTTTCAACTGGGTCTTAAACCCACACATCAAGCAAGAAACCACAACACTGCAAACATCTTTCAAATAATGGCTCAAAGATGGCACCCAAAAAAGACATTTAACATCTACTATCTACAAACCTTAGCTGGGAACTACTCCAACAAAACAAATCCCAGGCAAGAGACACTGGGAGACAGACACTGGGGTGACCATATCTTCTAGGAGTTGTAAAATGTTTATGATAAAGCTTGTGTCTTGGTATTAACTGGAGAGACACAATGTACAATTCTCTCACATTGGTATTGATCCCAACATAAAATAGTTAAATAAGACAGATCAAAGCCCTAGAGGGGGTCCAGAGCTACAGGCACCTTGCTACATCTGTTAAGGTTGTGCCCCATGATCCAGCAATACTGTGTGTTATTTGTAGTAGTGACAGTACAAGTACCCTGGACCTAGGGGTGGTCCTGTTAGGCTTACACTATCAAATCTTTAAGGGGAAAGAAGATCATAATGAGGATAGCCACAGTGATAAGGGCAATCCTGGATCTGTAAGGAAAACAGAGGGCACCTGTCCTAGAAGATTGGCTAGGCAGGTTATGAGAAATACTTGCCATCAAGAAGCTTTCTCTCTCCATAGAACACAAACATGAAGCATATGAAGCTGACTGGGCCTTTCTGATCCTATTTATTCCCAGAAAATATTGAAGATTGATGTGCCCCAATATATAAATCTTATGTGTCTACCCTCAAATATCATCTAGATGAGCCGTGGGATTTACCCATAAAATCTGTAGACCTCATTGATGTATTCATCATCTGGTGCATACAAATGCTATGTTACTACAGTATGTACCCCTGTGCTAATATTAAACATTATTCATAATGGATTTGAGTGCGATAGGTATCCTTATGCTGAAAAGGTTATAATAATGTATTACTCTTACTCACCAGACAGTGAGTTGTAGGCAATAGTATGTGTACGGCAGGGAAATTAAAAGATTTAGACAGTACATTTTCATTTCCTTTTTTGAGATGGTTTAGTTATTTTATTGTGTTGTTTTCTTGACTTTAAAAATGTTGGTACTGCTTGACCTTCATACACATTTTAGGGGAATTGCATGTCGCGTGTGTCATAGTTTCAGGGTGTTGA
Organism: Pleurodeles waltl; assembly: GCF_031143425.1. NCBI lineage: Eukaryota > Metazoa > Chordata > Amphibia > Caudata > Salamandridae > Pleurodeles > Pleurodeles waltl. Next base: position 500,660,264 of record NC_090438.1, on the reverse strand, counting down.
GCAGAGTTTGTTGTTGAACTGTGCTCTATCTAATGAGGGTATGTTTTAGTTGGTGAACAAACCCTATACTCAAGTTAAATCAAACTTTGTGACACCTATTCTTTATTCAATGACTTTTCCTAATTTTCTTGTGTTTGGTTACGCATGTGCTTGACACCACCTTGCACAGTGCATCTTATAGCAGGTTTGGTGATAGCCTTAATGTTGACCCACAGTACTTTTTGGTGCCGCTTACTGAGACCAGAGCTGCTCTTGACTCCTTCAGAGCACTCTTGGCATGAATGGTGGCCTTGTAATGTTGTAGATATTGTTTTGCTGCAGTTTCCTGTACGACTTGGCATCTCATTTTCCTAGAATTACTGTCTACCCTATAATTTTCTGTCAACAACTATATCACTACTCTTCTACCCATTCTGACTGGACATTCTGATTGTTTAAATAGTGGATTTTTAAAAACTACATAGTACAAGGAAGTGGGTTTTAATTTGGAGGAATGTGAGTCCACCACAGGGAATAAGACCACAAACTTATCAGGATACACAGCATTAATTTCAAAACCCATTTCTAACAATGCAAACCAATTTAATGAGGGAAGTGACATAAAAGGTCAAAGATCCAGTAAGGAGAACTGGAAACATGATTTTTTAAATGTTCAAAGTAAAAGATGCCAATAAAAGTAAACACCAATCAGTAGTCACAGTTCATGGGGGCCTAGAAGCTATTTAATGCCGAGCACAGGTCAGACACATCAAACACATTACCGTGGTCAAAGATTTTACCTTCTGATTTAGGGCCAGATGATTAGGTCAGAAGACCGCCAGCCTCGCAGTGGTTGTCGGGCCGCCCAATTGTGGTAGTCTGACCCCCACATTACGAGGTTGGTGGGCAGACCTGCCAACGTTCCACCGTCCCCGCCAGGTCCCCCTGACCAGCACCCTCGAAATGGAGCGCAGACAGTACACATTTTGAGAGTGCTTGTGTTCCCTGTGTGTGGCAGCATTCCCACCGGCTCTAGGATGAGCCTGCGACAATGATGCCACCCGTTTAACACTTGGTTTCCACTGGTCAGCACAGTGGGAAAGTCATTATGGGGCTGGCAGAGCCATCCACCAAACTCTTAATCAGCCCCTTACTCTCTGAATGGAAGGTCAAAATCCTACAGTGTGGCAAGGTCACCAACTGTATATACCAAAGTCCTATTGCAGAAGGTAAACCTGAAGCCACATTTTCTTACTAAGGCTAGGGAACCACACATTATGTGCTGAAGCCACAGGTGACATTCAACTTTTTCATCATGCCATTGGTATATTTTCCTACAGCTTATAACATGCCTTACTTGAAAATTATATCATCAAATTAGGAGTTACCCAACTTTACCAGGCTTTAAGGGTCTGAGCACATACACTGGGATCTAGACAGCAGTGCCCCAGTGTGTAGAGTTAAAAGGAGTCGTACCAATCAGCAAAAACAGAAGTTGACCTTTCAAATGAGTCATTTTCTCACATACCTATATTAAAAAAACAGTAGATGTGACCTTCCATAAGATTATTTCTTATACTTTAAAGCCATGATGCAGTATAATCAGGCCCATTATGTTCTATTCTTTCAAGAAAACATTATTTTAGATATATTAGAAAGCCACTGCATTGCGTAAAGTCACCTTGTGAAAACTCAACATGGCTGCCACCACGAAAGCATGGAAACATTATTTTGTATACTTGAATGATTGCCACTACATCAGAATGTGCAATACTGTGTTACACCCTGAAAGTATTAGGGAATTTCAAGACTGCCAGAACCTCTACTGCAGTAGTAAAATAAGTGCCTACAAAACACTGGCAATTGAGACAATCATTTTTCCGATGGTTGTTTGCAAGGATTTCTTCCCAAACACAGAACAAACCAGAAAGTCAGCTTTTTGCCTTGGTGAATTCAAAGCTTTGAATATTATCACACTGTTATGAGCCTGTTTAACCTCATAGATGTAGGAGGCTGGCCTGGCTTATAGTGGGTACCTTGTGGTACTTACACCTTGTGCCAGGTCCAGTTATCTCTTATTAGTAGATTAGTAGTGTTCTAGCAGCTTAGGCTGATAGAGGTAGATATAGCAGAGCAGCTTAGGTTGAACTAGAAGACATGCAAAGCTCCTACTATACCACTTATATCATACAGCACTATATCATAAGAAAAAACAATACTCAGAGTTAATAAAAATAAAGGTACTTTATTTTAGTGACAATATGCCAAAAGTATGTCAGAGGATATACTCCCTTAGGAGGTAAGTAATATACACAAAATATACACACAAACCAAAATCAGGTAAGAAAAACACTTACAAAAGTAGTGCAAACACTGTAGAACACAATAGAATGTAATAGGGGAAAATAGGCCTAGGGGCAACACAAACCATATACTCCAAAAGTGTATGTTAACCACGAATGGACCCCAGGCCTAGTGTAGTGTGTAGAGGGCTACTGGGAGTGTAAGAAAACACTTAGGGTGTCCAAGATACTCCACTGCAAGACCCTGAAAAGTAGGAGTAAAGTTACCATACTACCCCAGAAAGACAGTAAAGTCGAGATAGGGGATTCTGCAAGGACAACAACTGACTTCAAAGCACTGAAGACGGATTCCTGGACCTGAAGACCTGCAAAGGAAGGGGACCAAGTCCAAGAGTCACGCTATTGTCTAGGGGGTGCAGGAGCCCACTAATCCCCGGATGAAGGTGCAAAAGGGCTACTTCCAGGTGGAAGAAGCCAAAGATTCTGCAACAACAGAAGGTGCCAGGCACTTCTCCTTTAGTCAGAAGATGTTGCACAGCGTGCTGGAGGATGCAGAGTTGTTTCCACGCAGAAAGACCACAAACAAGCCTTGCTCGCTGCAAGAGTCGCAATTGAAGATTTTGGGTGTTGCCAGGGCCCAGGAAGGACCAGGAGGTCACCCCTTGGAGAAGGAGACAGAGGAGGCACTCAGCAATAGAGAGTGCTCATGCAGAAGCAGGCCGCACCAGCAGAAGCACCTGAACAGGCATTCAGAAAATCTGAGCACAGCAGTCGTCTTAGCACACCAAAAGAGGGTCCGACGAAGTTTGAGTCCAACTCAGCTAGATGGGTAATGCAGGACAGAGTGCTGGGGACCTGGGCTGTGCTGTGCACAAAGGAAGTCTTGCAAAAGTGCACAGAAGCCCTATCAGCTGCAGTTCATGCAGTACACAGGATTACTGTCTGGCGTGGGGAAGCAAGGACATACCTCCACCAAATTTGGACAGAAGGACCACTGGACTAATGGGGTCACTTGGATCCAGCTCCTGTGTTCCAGGGACCATGCTCATCGAGATGAGAGGGGACCCAGAGGACCGGTGATGCAGAAGTTTGGTGCCTGCATTGGCAGGGGGAAGATTCCGACGACCCACGGGGGATTTCTTCTTGGCTTCCGGTGCAGGGTGAAGGCAGACAGTCCTCAGAACATGCACCACCAGGAAACAGTCAAGAAAGCTGGCAGGATTAGGTGCTACAATGTTGCTGGTAGTCTTCTTGCTACTTTGTTGCGGTTTTGCAGGTGTCCTGAAGCAGTCAGCGGTCGATCCTTGGCAGAAGTCAAAGAGGGAAGTGCAGAGGAACTCTGGTGAGCTCTTGCATTCATTACCTGAAGAGAAACCCACAAGAGAGACCCTAAATAGCCCTCAGAGGAGGATTGGCTACCTAACCAGGTAAGAGACTATCAGGAGGGGTCTCTGACATCACCTGCTGGCACTGGCCACTCAGAGGTCTCCATTGTTCCCTCACACCTCTGCATTCAAGATGGCAGAGGTCTGGGACACACTGGAGGAGCTCTGGCACCACCCCTGGGGTGGCGATGGACAGGGTAGTGGTCTCCCCCTTTCCTTTGTCCAGTTTTGCGCCAGAGCAGGGGCTGGGAGATCCCTGAACCAGTGTAGACTGGTTTATGCAAGGAGGGCACCATCTGTGCCATTCAAAGCCTTTTCAGAGGCCAGGAGAGGCTAGTCCTCTCAGGCCCTTAACACCTATTTCCAAAGGGAGAGGGTGTAACACCCTCTCTCAGAGGAAATCCTTTGTTCTGCCTTCCTGGGACTGGGCTGCCCAGGCCCCAGGAGGGCAGAAATCTGTCTGAGGGTTGGCAGCAGTGGTAGCTGCATAGAAAACCCCAGAGAGCTAGTTTGGCAGTACCCGGGTTCCATGCTGGAGCCCCTGGGATGCATGGGATTGTCCCCCCAATACCAGAATGGTATTGGGGTGACAATTCCATGATCCTAGACATGTTACATGGCCATGTTCGGAGTTACCATTGTGAAGCTACACATAGGTATTGACCCATATGTAGTTCACTCATGTAATGGTGTCCCCGCACTCACAACGTTTGGGGTATTTGCCCTAAACAATGTGGGGGCACCTTGGCTAATGCCAGGGTGCCCTCACACTTAGTAACTTTGCACCTAACCTTCACTAAGTGAGGGTTAGACATATAGGTGACTTATAAGTTACTTAAGTGCACATTAAAATGGCTGTGAATGAATTCAGGCTGCAGTGGCAGTCCTGTGTAAGAATTGTCTGAGCTCCCTATGGGTGGCAAAAGAAATGCTTCAGCCCATAGGGACCTCCTGGAACCCCAATACTCTGGGTACCTAGGTACCATATATTAGAGAATTATAAGGTTGTTCCAGTGTGCCAATCAGAATTGGTAAAATTAGTCACTAGCCTGCAGTGACAATTTTAAATGCAGAGAGAGCATAAACACTGAGGTTATGGTTAGCAGAGCCTCAGTGATACAGTTAGGCACCACACAGGGAACACATATAGGACACAAACTTATGAGCACTGGGTGTTCTGGCTAGTAGGATCCCAGTGATACATATCAAACACTCTGACAACATAGCGTTTCCACTATGAGCACTGGGCCCTGGCTAGCAGGATCGCAGTGAGACAGCAAAAACACCCTGACATATACTCACAAACAGGCCAAAAGTGGGGGTAACAAGGCTGGAAAGAGGCTACCTTCCTACAATAGAGGTCTATCATTGAAATGTACCTGACATTCTTTGAGAGAGAAGATGAGGACCTATGTAAATGCTTTACAAAGGAAAAGGTTAAATAAGAATGAAACATAAAATTCTTTGTTGGTTAATAAAGTAATTCAAGGTGTCTGTTTACTTACAGAGTTTTAATCCAAGTTATGGTTGCAAAGTTAAATCACATACATACACATAAACATCTTTTCTTTGCCGGGAAAATATCTTGAGCTCTGTGCCTACTCTCTTATGATATATTCAACACAGAATAAAAACAATCCCAGGGCAAAATCTCTTTACTACTACTAAACAAAGAAAAATAAACATAGGCACTTGGCTTTCATCACTACTTACTTATCTACTGATTAACACACCTACACAATTATTAACAAAATTAGGATCTTCTTTTGACCTCACAAGGTTTAGAATATGTACCTACCAGAAAGTCTTTCATCCTTCACCTTCCATCCACCATCAAAGAAATTAGTAGTCCCAGCTTTGTTTCATTTTTGCCTCATGTGAACAAAACCTGGTTGCTAGAACAATTTACATGCACTACCTCCTCAGCTATTAATTTGGGCATGAACAGGGCAATGAGTTTCAAATAGAATCGTAGACAAGTTTACAAAAGCAGACGTTTTATAGACTGCTGCACAAAATATGTGATTTAAGACATCATTTATGGTTGTGTGAAATCTACTTAGGCAATTCTACTAGAGAGCTTAGATCTTGTATTATGGAACATGTGAGAGCTTATTGGAATAAAGATACAAACTATCCGCTGGCATCACTTAATTACACAGCTAGCGCTGGGGATCCTTTTCACTTTCATGGCATTGATGCAATACTCAGACCCTCCTTTTGATCTTGGCGGTTTTTCCCACGCTGGCGATCAATAGGAGACCCCACCCCACTGCCGGCCGTATAATGTTTTCCCCACTGGGCCGGCGGGCCCGGCCCAGCAGGGAAAAGGGCCGTAACATTGTCAGTGGCTCCAAATGGAGCTGCCAATGTTGGTGTGCGGCGGGTGCAGCAGCACCCGTTGTGCAGATCACTTGGGCAGTGACCTGCGCTATGGGGCACTGCACGGGGGCCTCTGCACTCCCCATGCCAAGTGCCCGGAGCATCGCTTCCGCCTGCCTTTTCTTGGTGGGGGAACCCGCCAGGGAAAGGCTGGAGGAAAAAGGGATCATTATCCAAAGGGCAGCACTGCTTGCAGCGCTGCCCTGTCAGAAAATGATTCCCTTCACCATCAGGCTGCCTGTTGGTGACAGCCTGGCGGTGGGCGGCCCTCCATATGTGTATTATATGCCGGTTTTTACCGCCATGCCAGTGGTGGTCTTCGCCTTCGGCATGGCGGTCTGAACCGACCGGGGTTCGTAATGACCCCCTCAGTGATGTGAGAGTTGGTGACAGGGCTGCTTTTTGAGGCAGTGTGAGGCAAAATGGATTTGCCATTTCGGATCTGTTGAATATATGCTCAACAAGGAACATGAATATCATAATTGTTTATAATCCAGTAACAAATGATGAGATGTTATGTAGGAGATCTTCCATAACATGTTATCAATAACCAGTATAATTTCTTTTAGTTATTTATGTATTCCATTACCATCAGTATGGGCTTGTGTTGGTGACCAGTTTCGGTATGCAAGAACCCCACTGGTCTTATGATTTAATATCTAATAAGTGAACTCCTTTTTTAAATTTGTGAAAGATTGGATTAACAATTGACATAATTTTAATTTTCATTTTTTTGGTTTATGGAATTAGGGTATTTAAATATGGCTGCTTTTATCTAAACGACTAGGACAATACACTGTTCATCTTTTTAGTTCTCTATAACAATTAGGAAAGATAGATTTGGATTACATGACATTATTTTAAACTTTGTTAGTAATTGTTTAATGGTATATATAGTTGCCGATGTTATTTGAGGGTTGTGGAATATTTTATATCATGTTACTAGGTGCTTCATACGGCCCATTTCAATTTGACTGATAGAGTTATTTAAATGCCCCATGTCAAAAGCCCTGAAGAGAGTTTTTGTGGCTCAACACTTGAATTTGTATAGGCCTTAAGAGAGATACAAATTTGTAATCTGTTAATTCATTTCAAGGTCTACATGTAATAACTACAGCACATTACACTTGGTATTTTGTACTATTACAAACACATCTTGATTATTCATATTTTTTGTAATATACCATGTAAAGATATGAAATACCCTACAATGACCAGTTCAAGATGGACTTGTTTTCTGAACTAGATGCTTTGTGATGACTTGTCCCAAAATGACTAACACAGCACCACAATTCAGCTCAATGAGACCCTCACAGATGATTTAATGTGCTTTATAAATCCTGGATTTATAATGCTCAGATGCAATGCTGTTTTAAATTGACACTTAGGGGCCGAATTTAGATATTGCCGAATACTCTGTCACAAACATGACGGATATACTGTCTGCCATACTAAGATCCCAATATATCCTATGACATTTGTAATACAGCAGACAGGATATCGGACCTGAGATCTAAAGCAGGCCTCTATTGTTCTATAAAATATATGAGCAGGTTCTTTGTCTTTAAATATTTGTGTTCCAATCAAATATCATTTAATTTTATTTTTTGGTTTAGGTATACATAGAGGTAACTGGCTTTTAAGATGGCTTCCTCTTATTAAGTTCTGATGATGCTTTGACATATGATGTTTGATATAGGTATGAGAACATAAAAGAAGATTCCTCAGTGAAGATTTTTATGTTGTCTACAGTTCGGATTAAGTCTATACACAGTAACACCAGAAATACTAGTGGCTTTAGAGTCTATTGCAGTGATACACAATCTCTTTATATATACATGTGTGGAAACGTGTCTTAACATGGCCAAGACACCAAAAAGCTGCTTGGATGCACATTTCTTATATACAGGTGTGGTAATGAATCCGAAAACGGACGACACTGAGAAACCTGTAGCGTTTGTTAAATGGTCAATTTTACAAGCAGTAACACCAGATTTACAGTTGAATTAGTATGTAGTTTAGAAAATATTGCTCTGAGATATATGTTTTTTTTAATATATATATATATATATATATATATATATATATATATATATATATATATATATATGTATATATATATGTGTGTGTGTGTGTGTGTGTATGTGAGTGAGTGATAACCCATGCTAGATACATAGGTGGTCATTATGACATTGCCAGAGTCAGGTGACCCCCATGCCGGCGATGACGGTAGTACCGCTGCTAGGCCAGTGGTAATGACCGGCAAATTATGACCATGGCGGTGAACCCTCCCATAGACAGCCAATGTACCACTCCAGCCGCCAGTGCAGTACGAACACTTTACAGGGCGGTAGCAATCTCCAGGCAGGCGGAAGACAAGTTCTGCCCACCATATTATGACATGGCAGACTGCCAGGATTTCCAGGGCAGTAGCAACACCCACCAAAGCCTGGTGGAAACACATCATATAAAAGGAGACATTCACCTCCAGGGACACAGAGGAGTCCGCGGCTGCCATGGAAAGAGAACAGGAAGACTTCTCGATGCTGTACCACACCATAGCCATCCAGGAGCACCAACGCCAATGAAGACAACAACGGTGAGTACAGCTGCCTAGCACACAAGGGAGGGAGGGGAGAGTGACACACACACGCACAACACACACCATACACACACACCACACGCCCAGAACAATCTGCAAAGTAAACTGACAGTAACAGAATACAGGAGTAATGAAAGCTAGGACACATTTCTCTGTTCCAACCACTGTAATCATCTTGGATGAAGAGCCCAAATCCAAATAAAACAGAAATACATATTTACAGGCAGTGCCATTGACTAGTCCAAAGTCTGAAAATGGCATCAGGACAAAGTCCAAGCTCCAACTTGACTCCTAACAACATCGGGGATCCACTGTGCAGGGGCATCATGTCGGAAATAGACAGGCACCTCAGGGGTCAGGGGAGGTGGGGGCTTTTTATTTGGCAGGGTGGTCCTTAGGTTTGGGTTTGGGTGGTCTTACTCTTCCATTTTGTGGGCGGAGGTGTGGGCTTGAGGAGGGGGCCAGAGTACCACTCATGTGCCCCTTAGTGACAGCTGAAGTCTTAGGGGGTGGAACAGGGCTCAATTTGGTTCTGGAGGTACTGGGATGGGGTGTGGGAGTTTTCTTTTATGGACAGGACAGGGGGATGGGGAGCGAAGATGTCAAGCCGGGAAAGGAAAAGCTTCTTAGGACCAATGGGGCGGGCTATGGGAAGAGGGACGGGAGTGGAGGTAGAGAAAGTGGTTGTAGGAGTGTGCTGGGCTTGGGTACAGGTGCACGGACAGTGTGCATGTGTGAGGTTGATGGCTGTTGGAGGTCTGAGAGCGAATGTTTGTGTGTCTTTGGAGGGGGGCACAAAGGGGGAGGATGGTCAAACAGGACGTGTGGATGGATGTTGTGTTGGTGTCTGCAAGTGAGGTGGGTGTGCTGCTTGTGATGGTGATGGTGGTGACTGCGCATGTGGTGTGTGGGGTGCATGTCTGTGGGTCTGCTGTTGTGGTGACTGTGGGCAAGGCTGTGCAGGTGGCAGGTTCTTGGATTGTTGATGCTGTCAATGCTGTCAAAGCAGGTGTGAGTGCTGATGTGACTGTGAGGTAGGATGAGGAGGGGGAGACAGTGGAGGCAATGGCTGATGTTGTGTGTGCATCTATGTGTTGGCTGTGTGTGTGCTTGTGGACTGAAGTGGGCTGCCTGTGTTTGTCTGTGCAAGTCTCGTCTGTTGTTTTGGATGCATGCTTGTCAGAATGTGTATGTGGGATGGTTTTGGGGAAACAAGACTGGGACTGGGAAGTGGTAGTTGAAGGAGGGGCAGAAGAAACAGGGAAACTGGCTACCATCAGAGAGGAGGCCAGAGCCTGAAACGATCTCTGTAGGGCTGCCAAGCCACCATGAATGCCCTCCAGGAAGGCATTGTATTACTGCATCTGGGATGCCAGCCCCTGGATGGCATTCACTATGGCTGACTGCCCTACAGAGATGGATCTCAGGAGCTCAATAGCCTCCTCACTGAGGGCAGTAGGGCTGAATGGAGCAGGGCCTGAGATGCCTGGGGTGAAGGAGACATCCACCCGCCTGGGTGGGGGGCTACTGGGAGGGCTGGTATGGGGTGGTGGAAGATCCTGTAGCTGCGGTGTTCCCAGAGGGGTCCACCACCACGAGGGAGTCCCTATCCAAGGAGGAATCAGAGCAGAGTTGTAACAGCTCCTGTCCCCTCCTGTCCCCCCCATGGTGCTCACCTCGGCCCCCATCTCACTGGTCCCCTCTGCGTCAATGAACTCTGCCTCCTGGGTCCCGTGTGCTGCATCTCCCTCACTCACTGGTGCCCCTGCTCCTTAGCCAGATGATGCTAATGCACACATGGACAGGATGACAAAAGGAGAGGGGGGAGAAAGAAAAGGAGCACAGGGTCGATCAAAGCACCAACAGCACAGATGGCATACACATCACTATCACTCACTGGGACTAAGAATCGGCAGTATGGACCACACTGGCATAGCATTGGCTAGGTACTACAGCAGGTAGGACCCAAACACTGCCATCTTCACACCTACTGGGACCAACTAAGCCCTGCATACCATGGAAAGCCAGCTACCTAGCTATCAAATATATGCATTACACCCAAAATACCTAAGCGGGACCACACAGCAATGTCTAAACTGGCAAATTGGGGCATTCACTGACTAGAACCCTGCACCCAAATCCCATGGCAGGCAACAAATGATGGTTGTCACACACACTCTACTCACCCCCTTGTGGCTGCTGTGATGCCCTCAAGTGCAAACCCATCTCTGGGTAGGCCACCGCCAGTATGCAGGCCATTAGGGGGGGGTCAGGTTCCTATAGGCACCCCTCCCTCGTTGGGAGGCCGTCCCCAGCTGGGCCTCCGCAGCCTTCCTGGCCCAGCGTCTCAGGCCCTCCCACTGTTTCCTGAAGTGGCTGCTCCACCAGCTATGAACCCCCAGGGTCCGCATGTCCTTGGCAATGGCACACCACAACCCATTCTTCTGATGGGCACTGACCGGCAGAGGAAACACAGACAGAGGGACACCATAAACCAGACAATCCAGCCTGTCAAACATTTGTCCTTCATCCAACACACATGTGACCCATACCTCTGCATTGACACTGCCACCAGCCATACTCCCCAATTGACACACTGCCAGCACACACACACACACCTACATGCAGCCATGTCGCATGCAACGTACTCATGATGTACTTACATGTTGGTCTGGAGGCCCAACAATTGCCCATATAGGGGAAGGACCCCATCCACGAACCTCTCCAACTCCTCTGACATGAAGGCTGGGGCCCTTTCCCCTGTAGCACGGGCAACGGCAGGTACCAGACACAGGTCAGAGCAGCACTCGCAGTGGAGATGTAGTCCAGTTGAAAGTCAGGAATTAAGTGAAGTAGTTGGAAGAAAATGGTGGTCACGTCCACGGCGGTGAACACCATCACTGCTGGCATTAATCATTATTGGTTCCTGTACCCCACATAGCCCCATGTTAGCCAATGAAGAATTGAACAGCGGTGAAGACCGCCTCCCGCCATGATGGCTAATGCCGGCGGAGTGAGGTCACTTCCACCTGTCGCTGCATACAGGACAGGAGGTTGCCATTTTCTACTGCTAGTACACATGTATTGATTTAAAAGTGCATCATTGGGGTCGACTGTGCACACCTAGACAATTCCATTATCCAACATACAAACATGCTCTGTGTACTCTGATGTTGTGTGTCCATAGTTCCTGTTGTCACTCCCTTCTTACTTTTGGGTCACTTAGGTACCAACCACTGCAGAGGAATAGGAGGAGGAGGGAAGCACCCGTGCACAGACCCCTTGTGGACTTGGCTACACTGGAGGATAGGCACATCATACTCTTCTATCGTCTGGACAGGGCCACAGTCACATAGCTGTGTGCCCCATTGGAGCCTGACCTGATACCTGCTATCCATCGCACCACAGTAATACCCTCTCTTGCGCAGGTGCTATCAGTGCTCCATTTCCTGACAACAGGTTCTTTCCAGGTGACAGTGGGCTTGGCTGCAGGAATGTCACAGCCAATGTTCTCTATTGTGCTTGCGAGGGTTTTGGATGCCTTGATCAAACACATGTGCAGCTAGATCAAATTCCCCCAGTTAGATGAATTGTCCACTGTGAAGGCTGGATTCTATGCAATGGGGCACATACCACATGTGATTGGGGCCATTGACGGCACCCATATTGCCTTAGTCCCCCCCAGAGCCAATGAACAGGTGTACAGACATAGGAAGAGTTTCCACTCACTCTATCTCCAGATGGTGTGCTTTGTTGACCAGTACATCTTTCATGTCACTGCCAAGTATCCTGGGTTGGTGCATGATGCCTTTGTCCTGAGGAATAGCAGCATCTCACAGTTGATGGCACAACTACAGATGCAGAGAGTGGGGCTTATAAGTGAGCCCGAGTCCCCACCCAATGTATGTCAGTGTATGCCTTCAGGAGTCATACTCCATGCAATTGTGCAAGGCTAATGTGTGTCCCTCACTTCTTCCAGGTGACTTTGGCTACCCAAACCTTTCCTGGCTCTTGAACCCTGTTAGGAATCTGAGAACAGGGGCTGGGAATAGGTACAATGATGCTCATAGGCGTACCATGAGGATTGTTAAAAGGACCTTTGGTCTCCTGAAGGCCAGGTTCAAGTGCCTACATCTGACAGGTGGATCCCTATGCTACTCCCATGAGAAGGTCTACAGGATTGTTATTGTGTGCTGCATGTTGCACAATTTGGCCCTCAGACGCCAAGTGCCCTATCTGCAGAAGGAGGGGGGTGACAATGCACACGTGGCGGCAGTGAACAGTGAAGACAGTGAGGAGGAGGAAGAGGAGGAGGATGTGGACAACAGGACACATTTAATACAGCAGTACTTCCAAGGACACTCAGGTAAGACTATTGAACTAAACAATTCTCCATTTAAGTGTTGTGCTGTGTGACTGTAGCATAATGCCAGTCATTACCTTTGCTTCCCAACTGACTGCCACCTATGCCTTCCCTTATTGCAGATGTCAGTGTGGTTACAACAGTGTAATGCTGTGACGTGTACAGACTGCTGAGACACATATGTAGAATGGATCAACATATTACAGGACATTTGCACAGGATAATGCAGTTCAATACAATTCAATACATTGTACATTTCTACTATCATTCAAGTTGTGTCGAAGGTGTTTATTGATAAATTAGGTATACAAAGCAAAGTGCAATGGAGTGGGGTGATTGTTGGGAAAAGTCCAGTGTAGTGGCCCCGTCTGTTTGTAGCACATGTCCAGTGTCCAAGGGGCCATAGGATGGGGAGCAATGGCAGTTCAAAGTGAACATGGTGACACAGTGGAACACAAGGGGGACAATCTGGAGGGGCTCATTTGGTGTTGGTCTTGGCAACTGTCTCTGGTGTCTGTCTGGGTCGCAGGTAACGTTTGCAGGGTGGTTCATCTTCTGCAGGGGGAGGGGTGCTGGTGGCCTGTGGGTCCTGTGGCAGGGCCTTCTGTCCACTAGCTGCAGCTGATGTGTAGGGTTGGTCAGTACACTGGCTAGTGGTATGGGCCCGCTGGTGTGCTGTGTACTCCCGCATGATGTTGGCCGTGTCACCCAGCACCCCAGCAATGGAGGCCATGGTGGTATTCAAGGTCTGCAATTGTTGCATGACCTCCTGGTGGTTTTCCCCCTGGAGCCGCTGTTTCTCCTGAATGATATTGAGCACCTGGCCCATCCTGTCCTGGGATTGTTGGTGTGCCCCTAGGACATTTGGGAGAGCCTCCTGGAAAGTGGGTTCCCTGGGCCTGTCCTCCCCCTGGTGCACACCTGTCCTCTGAGTGTCCCTGGCCCCCTGTGCCTGTGTCCCCTGAACGGTGTGCCCACTTCCACTGATGCAAGGATCCTCATTGTCTTGCCTGCGTGGTTTGGACTCAGGTCCCTGTACAGGTATCCTGGGAACAGAGGTCTGGGTGCGTTGGCTGGCTGCTGTGGTGTTAGATACTGAGGGGGGTTCTGTGGTGGACTGGCTGTCGGATGGGGTAGCCGACTGACCAGTGGTCTCAGATGGGACAGTGAGTTTATTCAGAAACAGATCTCCTGAGTTGCTGTCCTCACTGAGGGCATCTTCTGGTGAGGGACTGGGTAGACGTGGCACCTCCTTGACGCTGACATTGGCCTGGGCACCTGTGGGGATGTAAGTGATGTTTTATGGTACATGTCTGTGATATATTCCGCATTCCTAGCTTTCCCAATGACAAATTTGTTGTCCTCTCACCTATGGTAGTGCATAGTGAATGATTGTGGGTTTGGTAATTTTCCATGTTGTGCATGCATCGGTGGTGGGTGTGCATGCAGAGCTGGAAGGGATGTGCATGCAGTGGGTATGGCATGCAGGGTTTGGCATTTAGGCTTGGTAATTGGAGTGGGGCACTGTGTGGGATGGAGTGCGGATGGAGTCAGTGTGAGGGGTTGAGGTGGCATGCAGGTATGGGGAGTGATAGGTTGTAAATGTTGACTCCCCAGTGCCCTGTTTTCCGGCTGCTCCAGTGAGTCCCTCAGGATGCAGTATTGCCAAGACTTGCTCCTCCCATGCTGTCAGTTGTTGGGGAGGAGGTGGGGGTCCACCGCCAGTCCTCCTAATGGCGAGCTGGTGCCTTGCTGCAATGGAACACACCTTACCCCGTAGGTCATTCCACCTCTTCCTTATGTTGTCCCTGGTGCATGGATGTTGCCCCACTGCATTCACCCCGTCCAGAGTTCTCCGCCATAGCTCCATCATCCTCACAATGGAGATCTGCTGTATCTGTGCTCCAAACAGCTGTGGCTCTACCCCACTATTTCCTCCACCATGACCAGCAACTCCTCATCAGTGAACCCGGAGTGCCTTTGTGGAGACATGGGTGTTGAGTGGTGTGTGTGTTGTGCAGAGGGACTTGTGTTAAGTGGTGAGGTGTGTGGTGTGTGGTGCATGGCGGACGAATGGGTAGTTGTGGTATGTTTGTGCAGTTCTCGCTGGGATTGATGTGACAAAGGGTTACGGTGTTCTTGTGTTTGCAAAGGTTTGTGGGTGATGTTGGGGTGTGTTTTATAGTGCTGTTGGTGGGTGTGTGGGGTGTGTGTTTGTGTCAGGTGTAGGTCTTTTGTTCTGGCCAATGTTGTCTTGTTTTTTTTTCTGGGTGTCCATATCTGCCACGGACGTGTGCACCGTCAATTGTTTACCACAGTTGAATGTCTGCAGTGGTGATTCGTGGGTCATTATTTGGAGGGTGGTTGTTTTGGTGGCGTAACGGTATGGGAGGTAGTACTGACAGTATATTGCATTCAATGGGTCTGGCGGATTTGTGGTTGTGGCTGTTTTCTGTCGGTTTTGTGTGTATGTGTCATAATCTGGACGACAGATGTTCACCTCTGTGGCGGTATGTTGGTGGCAGTCACTGCGGCGGTATTCAGAATTTGCTGCCAATGTCATAATGAGGGCCATAGTTCTAACAACTAACCTCTACTGTTACTTTAATTTGTCACCTTGATCGTTTGGATTTATCCTATCCGTGATTTTAAGCAAGAGGAATGAAGGCCACTGCACAAACCTTAATGACTCTTCAAGAGGTTTATTGGAATGGAGGTATAATAAGTGCTAGACTTGTCAGTCTTGGGTGATCTTTCCCAAACTTTTTGCCTTAATCCTCCATTGTTGCTGATCTTGTTTTGTTGACCTGTACACTTTACCACTGCTAACCAGAGCTAAAGTTTAGGGGCTCATTCCCTAAAATATGCAACACTGGCTTGCAACCAATTGGCACATTTAATGGACTTGTAAGTTCCTAGTAAAGTGGAATTGCATGTACCTAGGGCCTGTAAACTAAATGTTACTAGTGGTCCTGCAGAACTCATTGTGCCACCCACCTAATTAGGGCCTTAAACCTGACTCAGGCCCAGCATTGCATCCTGATTGTGCAGTTTCTAACTGTCATTTCAATTGGCAAAATACAACTTTTGCTGGATCGAAACCTTCCTTTTTAATGCATATAAGTCACCCCTATGGCAGGCCCTAAACAGCCCATAGGGCAAGGTGCAGTGCATTTAAAAAATTGGACATGTGCATTTAAATTTTGCAGGTCCTGATAGTGAAAAACTCTTAGATTTGTTTTTCACTACTGCAAGGCCTACCTCTCTCATACAATAACATTAGATCACCTTATTGTGTTTGCTAAATGCTAACTTTGTATAAGAAGCAAGTAGAAATATTGAGTTTGGTATCTGAGGAACTGAAATGTGAAACCCTTTTTAATGGTAAAGTTGAACCGTAAGTCACAATGCTGAAAATGCCACTTTTAAAAAGTTGGCATTGTCTTGTTCTAAACACTTGGTGCCTTCAGCCTGTGTCCTGGGTCACATGACTAGATGCAGCTGACAGTTGATCATTGTGTATTGCTCTGAGACAGTGAAACAAAGGGGTATAGGTTTTGGCAACATGGGCCACCTCTGACTTGAAAGTGAGAGGAACAGTCTACTACACACTTGCACTTCACACAGGCTCTGCCAAAGCACACTTATAAAGCACTTAAAACTAGTCTTTTTTGACCCCAGACAAGTTGAGACTAGGCCAGGAAGGTAGGAAATTCCAAACACCTCTGAGGGTGGAAACCTCCAGAAAATGCTCCAACTTCAAAGTGGGTACCAGTTATAAATATTGGATCCTTAGCCCCAGCTCGTCAGTACACCACTGGAGTTGTGGAGGATTCAAGACTGCTATTTTGTCCTGCAACGAGGCATGCTACTCTGATGCCCTACTGCCCTGCTGCCCTTCTACCTGAGTGAGAAAGACTCTTGATCCTAGGGCCACCAGAGTGACTCCAAGGCCTAGTTGGCTGACTGCTTAATCAGAACCTCAGGGACAGAAAAGGCTCCAACCATCTTGAGTCCAGCACCTGGATTCTGTCTGATGTGAGTCTTACCTCCCAAGTGCTGCCACACTAGTCGTGGACACTTGAAAGTGGGCCTGAAAGTGCTCTGCCAGCCCAGATGTGGTCTTGTGGGCAGAACAGATGCAGCACAATGCATCCCATATGCTAGACATTGTGTCACCACCCACAGTCTCCTTGAAACTGCAGCTGTGCACCCTCAACATATGTTCGCAAGCCCCTCCTCAATGGCATCCTTGCCGATGAAGCACTCCACATTCTAATTCTGCAGCTTCTTCTGAACCGCTGCTGCACAACGCATTCATTCGCTACACAACTTCAGGTACTTTGGGACTCATTTACAACAAATTGGAGCATCAATCATATTGTGGCAGTTTGATTGCGCCACCCTGCGCCCTCCTAATGACAGCATGGTAGTGCTGTGTTTAATATACAGTTCACAATGGTGGTTGTTAGTACAACTGCCTCAGAATTCCTGACACAGTTGTGGTGCTTTGCTGGGCTAGTGTCAAAAATGTTTACGCTAGTCCATCAGAGCACCAGGAGGCCCATTGAAAGCAGCCTAGCATCACACAAACACCTGCTCTGAGCAGGTGTTAAAAACAATGCTAGAATGATGCAGTGAAATCTTGTAGACTACACTTCTCCATTCCTGAAGAACATTTTGCTGGGGAATGCCTCATTTGAATACATTATACCTGGTACATGATGGTGCGGGTATAATGTGGTGCAAGGGTTTACAAAATGGCGCAATGGTACCATTTTGCCAGTTTGTAAATATGGCATGGGGTGGAGGGCTGTTGTGCTACGGCAGTGCAACTGGCTTATAAATGAGCCCCTTAGTTCAACAAGCCACACTTGTCCCTGTATTCCATCCAAACCCCAACACAGTCAGGCTGAAATTGTGACTTTGCCCGAATCTGAAGCCACCAAATAACCATGGTTTTTGCTTTGTGCTTCTAGGCACTATTTTCACTCAAATTTTAAAAGTTTAATATTTCTGGTACTACAAATTGTATTTTTGCCATTTTGGTCTCAAACAATTTATAAAACAATTTATAAAACATTACTTTATTTTATTTTTTAAATTAGTGTTGAATCTTGTGTTGTGTTTTCACTTTGTCACTGTTTGGAGTGTTGCATAAATACTTCAAACATTGCCTCTGAATTGAGCCTGACTCCTTCGGTGCCAGCCTTTCAGAGCGCTAAGCACAGGTGAATTTAGGGTTGCTTGTGACTTCACCCTGACAGGAATTGTAGTTGGTTCTTGGATAGGATTTCACCCCCTCAACCAGTAACCCAGTTCCCCATCATATGTAAAAGTATTAAGCATTGAGCACGCACACATCACAAAATGGCCAATCTAATTTTGTTGGTGTTAGGATGCACGATGTATACTATTAAGAATCTGAAATGTATATCTAAAACATAAGGGGTGAACAAAGTGAGTTCACCAACAAAAATTGCAAAGATATGCATTTTTATTTAATAAAGTAGATCTATGTTTGGCTGTTAACAGCTCGAATGGTTTAGGAACAGGCAGTGTCACTGACACATAATCTATTTATGACTGCTCATTAAGACGTTTTCGTACTTTCCATTTGTGATGTTTCAATAGCTTTTCTTCTATATAGATATATTGTCTTGAGAAATGCTGACTGAAAACCAATTGTTAACAAACTGTTGAGAAACCTCTTACATTAGAATTTACTTATCGGAACTGCAGGAGTAATGACGAAATGGTTACAATTTTAAAATGATGGACAATAGAAAATTAAGTCAATTTCGATACGAGTGTGTGCTTAATTCAGCTAGGGAACTACTGAAGTGGATCAATGTTGAAAACAAAAATTTTGCTTTTTTCCTTAAAAACAGTAATGTGTAAAGTTGCTTATAAATGGGTGCCCTGCTCCCATAAATGTGTTTTGATTGCAACAATGTTGGGCGTCTTGGACATTTGCCTATTGCTTTTTCTTAATAACCTGTTCCCGCTGTGCACCGATTTAATGGTATATTTACGTATTATACTCGTTTCAATTAAGATGACAGGCCATTCTCCTTGAAACACGATAGTATGATGAAAACCTAATGCAATAAACGGAAGACTATCTTATATTTGTGACAGAAGATAATGGTATTAAAAACATAGTTTCAATGTTGTAATAAGTAGCTGTGTATTACAAAGGGCATGTGCCACTTTCAGACTTTGTGTTCCACACCATTGTGGTAATATATCCAAAGATAATTGGTTACGTTTTTTGCATCAGTGAGTGTTTTAACTTCAGCTGTTCTACTGATTTTGTATTCGAATATATGTTCATATTATTTTAGGACAGCCCTGAAGAAGTCCTCTTGTTTTAAGGACGAATTGTATTGGCTGTGTTTACTCTCGTACTACGAGAATTAAATAAAGAACATTTTTTCAACTATAAATGGTTCTCTGAATCTTGGATTTCTTGTTCCAATTATCGGACATTGACGAGCATTTACTTGGTTAACAATTAGTCATTTTGATGACGTCTTTTGGCGTGCCGCTCCCATTTGTATATGAACTGAGGAAAAATAGATTTGTTCACTTCCTTCTTTGTTGGCAACCATGTTCCCCTTAGTGAAAAACATTGTTGATATACGTATGCTCTTTAACCCAGTCCACTGGGGCTAAAAAGGTTACAATTGACACAAGATTGTGAAAAATATTTTGGCCTGTGCAGTCCTTACTGAAGCTGCATGCAGATGTTGTGCTGAACATATCTACTATTACAATGATACATCATAAAATAAGGACGAACTATGTCACCTTCAAGTTTAGTAGAATGATGAATTTGTATTAAGAACTTTTTTTCTAATTGAAATAATACAAACAGGTTTTCAGGTCTGAGGAAGGTAAACATAACATTTGATAGAAAAACGTGTTATCTCGACATTATTGGCGAACCAAAAATAATTAAAATATCACCTATAAAAATGAATGGTAAATCATTCTACTACAAATTAAAAGGACACCTGCCAGTAATAAAATGTAAACGATCAAAATGAATAGCAAAAAGCAATGCATTAAAAAAGAATGGGAAAACAACATTCGTAAAAACTATCTAGACGGTCTGAAAGAGCTTCGTTTATTACATTCATGGCTGGACTGTCCGGCAGCCTGTGCTACAGAGAAAACATTTCTGCTAAATTGGCAGAGGAGTTTCCACCCATTTTAAGTCAGGCATGGCATGAGCCCCCGAACTGCTAATAATCTAGTAATGATAGTTTTTGTTTTGCCAGGATGTTGTGGTATAGGGGAATTTCTGCAGCAAAAAGTGACAATAGGAAATGTGCTGTGCAAGGATTTTTGTAAATCATATGGATGGTTTATATAACCTTATCGCAATTCAAGGACAAACTTTGTTCCCTTGATTGCCAGTTCACTTCACGACGATCTTTTACAGATGTGACATTGGTACAAGTATAGGGACCTGTTTTTCTACTTTGGATGGCCAATCAGATGCATTTTCCCCAGCATCCCTACGATCTAAAATATGTTCCCAATGGTTGAGTCAGCCGCGTCTCATGCCATTTAGAAGGAAAGCTTTCTCCTCCCTCACAGTATGGCAAAGGGATAAAGAAATGGGATTTCTGGCAAAATTTATAGAATTCTCATTAACACATATTACTAAAGGAGGCCCTAAAGGTCTTCCATAAACTTGACTTAGACATAGGTGGTCATTACAACCATGGCGGTCGGTGTTAAAGCAGCGGTAAAACCGCCAACAGGCGGGCGGTCAAAAAAATTGAATTACGACCGTGGCAGAAACCGCCAACATAGACAGCCACTTTAACACTCCGACCGCCACGGCGGTACAAACAAACACCGCAGCGGTAACCGCCAACAGACAGGCGGAAGACAATGTACCGCCCACAGAATTACAAGCCACCAATCCGCCACCTTTTCCGGGATGGATTCACTGCGAACAAAAACACTGCAGAAACAGGACTTGGAAGGGAAAACGCTCACCTCTACACACCCCATGGAACCGGAACTTCAGATACTCCCAGCCTTTATCTTACTGCTCCTCTACAAAGAGCACGAACGCCGGCGGCGAAGACCACGGTGAGTACTGCACCTACGACACAGGGGAGGGAAAAAACAGTGACACACACACACACAATATGCAACACCCCCACCCTCACCCACAACAACACACACACCAATACATATTGATACATCACAGTTACACCCCCCAACCCCCCGGAAGAATGCAAGGAGAAAAAAGGAAATGAGTCGAATGATTGTAATATATTCAAATACAGTAATCAAAAATATTTACATATACACACATTTACACTATGAACAATTATATACACCAAGAACACAAGTCCAAGGGATTCCGCCATCATAGTCCGTAAACCACTGGGCCCAAAAGGCATGGGCGAGGCCCACACTCAATACCCAAACAAGACGGAGAGAAAACTGCAAGGGCATCCGATAGAAATAAAACAGGCACCTCAGGGGGAAGGGAAGGGGGGGCACCTCAGCCTGGTGAGTGCACGACGCCAGCTCCACAAGGGGGGTCCATGCCCATTGATGTATCCTGGGGAGTGCAAAGCCACAGTCTCTCAAGTCTCTCCAGTGGGTGGGTTGCCCACTGTTCAATCCTGGGGAGTGCAAAGCCACAGTCTCTCAAGTCGATAACAGTGGGTGGGTTGCCCACTGTTCAATCCTGGGGAGTGCAAAGCCACAGTCCCTCAAGTGGATAACAGTCTCCACTGGTTCTGGAGGGGGCTTGGTGCCCAGAGTGCTTCATCCTGCCCGTGGCGGCCTCAGTAGCTTAGTAATCATTGGCGCGCACTGTCCTGCGGTGGTGCTAGCGGTCTTGTCCTGGGCAGCGGGCTGCTGCTTGCAGTCTTGTCTTGGACAGTGGGACTGCTGGTGGTCTTGTCCTGGGCAGCGGGGCTGCTGCTGGCAGACCTGTCTTGGGCAGCAGGGCTGCTGGCGGTCTTGTCCTGGGCAGCGGGGCTGCTGCTTGTGGTCCTGTCTTGGGCTGCAGGGCTGCTGGCTGTCTTGTCCTGGACAGCGAGGCTGCTGCTGGCGGTCTTGTCTTGGGTAGCGGGGCTGCTGGCGGTCTTGTCCTGGGCAGCGGGGCTGCTGCTGGTGGTCTTGTCTTGGGCAGTGGGGCTGCTGCTGGCGGTCTTGTCCGCCGTACTGATCTTCACAGACTTGCAGTTTTAATGTGCCCCTTCCCCAGCTTGGATGGTGTCGCAGCTGTCTCCACACTCCCAACTTTACCCCTGGGAATGGCTTTGGTGGCTGATTTCTTTCCCCTCTCCCGCCGGGCACTGGCCAACTTTTTATGCTTGACAGGTGGGGGACTGTCTGTACTCTGGCTCCTTGCCACACTGGCTGCCCTGCTGCACTTCATAATCAGGTGACTACTGGCACCCCTGGTCCTGCCGATGTTGTGGCTGAGGTGCTAGGTTGGGACCTGGAGAGCCGGGCCCTAGGAGACTGAAGGGGTGGGGGAGGTGAGGGAAAGAGGTCAAGGTTGGCCAGGAAAAGTTTCTTTGGAACACTGGGACGGGTAGCTGGATGGGGTTTGGGAGTGGAGGAAGAGGTAGTGGTTGTAGGAGGTGTGCGTTTGCTGACTTTGGGTAAAGGCGCATGTGTTGGAGGCTGTTGTGAGGTGAATGGCTGTTTTGCGTTTGTGTACCTTGGGAGGTGGCGTCACAGACACACTGGGAGAGGACACAGGGGACGTGTGAATGGTAGTGGGGGTGGTGACGGCCGTAGTGGATGAGGATGTAGTGCATGCATGTGTGAGTGGAGAGGAGACAGGGAGGGAGGAGGGATTCGAGGAGGAGGGGGACACAGTGGAGGCAGTGGATGTTGGTGTGTCTGCATGGGTCTGATGCTTGTGTGAGTGCCTTGTGGGATGAGTGGTGCTTATGTTTGCCTGAGCTTCCCTTGTGTGTTGAGGTGTCTGCATGCTGGTCTGATGGTGTTCTTGGGAGAGGCTGAGGTACAGGGGTGTGGGTCTGGGTGGAGGAAGTTGGAGGGGGGAGGCTAGAGACAGGGACAATGGCTGCCATCAGTGCTGAGGCCAGAGTCGGAAATACTTGCTGAAGGGCTGCCTGACCAGAGTGAATGCCCTCCAGGCATGCATTGGTTTGTTGCAACTGGCTCTCTACACCCTGGATGGCATTCAAAATGGTAGACTGACCAACAGTGAGAGACCTGAGGAGGTCAATGGCCTCCTCACTGAGGGCAGCAGGGGTGACTGGGGCAGGGCCTGAGGTGCCAGGGGGCGAAGGTGATGCCCACCCTCCTGGGTGAGCGGGCATGGGGCAAAAGCTGAGGGGCTGCTGGGAGGGCGGTGCTGGTCAGGGGGGCGGCGGCTGTACCTGTAGATGCGAGGGGCACAGATGGGCCCGCCACCGCAAGGGAGCTCCCATCAGAGGAGGAGTCCATATCGCTGGTGTCAGCTCCTGTCCCCGCCGTGGAGCTCCCCTCGCCCCCCCATCCCACTGGTGAAATCAGACTCCATAGTTTCGCCCTCCAGGGTCATGCCTGATGATGCTAATGCACACAAGAACAGGGAGACCACAAAAAGGGGGGAAAGACAGAAGAAAGACATGTTCAGTGCATGCAATACCGCTACCGTTGGTGGACACGATAGACACAGAAGCCCCCTGCACTACGCCGCACACTTGGAGTCCACTATTCAATCCTGGGGACATGGGTTACAAGGCTATGGCCGATTTCTGCACACATGGATGTCACAGAAGCCTGACTAGGTGTAGTTGGCACTGTACACAGGTGGGGTGGTGTGCCACAGGGCCTGCCTTAAGTAGGGTCCCTGCCTACTAAATTCGTCTAGGGGAACCCACAGCCCACCTCCCCCACCCAGACACCTACAATTTGCACTGAATCAGCAGTATGAGAGTGTACTCACCCCCTTGTTGCTGCTGTGATGCCCTCAAGCGCCCATCCAACTCCAGGTATGCCACCGCCAGGATCCTGAACATCAGGGGGGTCCTGGTGCGACGGGCATCCCTCCCACGTTGGGAGGCCATCCCCAGCTGGGCCTCCGCCATCTTCTTGCTCCAGCGGCGAATGTCCTCCCATCTTTTCCGGCAGTGGGTGCTCCGTCTGATGTATACCCCCAGGGTCCGGACTACCTTGGCGATGGCACGCCAAATGTCCTTCTTCTGGTGGCAGATGACCTACAGGAATAGTATAGGGGAAAAGGAGAAGATATTACTGCCCGCACCGTCACAGTCATTGGCCTGCATCCCTACCCTTGCCATGACGCAAATGCACTCACCGTCCTTTCATGCACACCTCATTCTCACCCCCCTATCTTTCATCCACCCCACTCCACACAGGCATTGCCCATACAGCATGCTCACAGTGTACTTACCAGTTTGTCTGGAGGACCGTAGAGTAGCGTGTACTGGGGGAGGACCCCATCCACGAGTTTCTCCAACTCCTCCGTGCTGAAGGCAGGGGCCCTTTCCCCAGACACACGAGCCATTGTCTCTTCCAGACTGAGGTCACAGCAGCACTTGCAGTGTAGGTCCTCTCCTGTCGAAGATCAGGTATCAAGTGATTAAACAGAGAGAAAATGGCGGTCACGTCCACGGCGGTGCGTACCGTCAACACCGGTGTACATCGTCCTTGGCTCCTGGGACCCATACGGTCCAATGTCAACCAATGCAGGATTGCTCTGCGGTCTTCGACCGCCTACCGTGACGGTTTACAACGCCAGTGCAGTTACCTCATATCCCCTTGTCCCACTTTACAGGTCAGGCAGCCACCATTTCATGGGCCCACATGCCATTATTTTTGACTGCGTCACACATATGTAAGCCTTGCCTAAACACTCATACAGGCTAATTTCGAATTGCTAATATTTTCAGAGTAAGTTGTGTTTACGGACCTCAGAGTTGGATGACTCTCTGCTCGCTGTTCTCCTCCATAGGCACCGTCCGCTGGGGCATGTGAGGAGATGGCGGGATCCTCCGGTGTACAGACCGCTGGTGGACCTGTCGACAATGGAGGAGCGACATGTAATCATCACCTACAGACTTGATCGTGCCACAATCCATGAACTGTGTGCCCAGTTGGAGTCAGACCTAATGTCAGCTATCCGCCATCCCACAGGAATCTCCCCTCAAGTGCAGGTGCTGTCAGTACTCCATTTCCTAGCAAGTGGGTCTTTTCAAACTACAGTGGCCATAGCATCAGGGATGTCCCAGCCTATGTTTTCCAACGTGTTGTCCAGAGTGTGGTCTGCTGGGCTGAAACACATGCGGAGCTACATCGTTTTCCCTCATGTGGAGGATTTGCCTATAGTGAAAGGTGATTTCTATGCCCTGGGACATATCCCCAAACATCATAGGTGCCATTGATGGGACACATGTGGCCTTGGTACCCCCCCGCAGGAGTGAACAGGTGTACAGAAACTGGAAGAGTTACCATTCCATGAATGTGCAGATGGTGTGTTTGGCAGACCAGTACATCTCCCATGTTAATGCCAAATTCCCTGGCTCAGTGCATGACGCTTACATCCTGCGGAATAGCAGCATCCCTTGTGTGATGGGACAACTCCAGAGGCACCGGGTGTGGCTATTAGGTGAGCACATGGACCCAATACAGTGGGAATAGTTGTCTGGGTCTGTGGATGTCCCTCTGAGTTTGTGTGTGTCTAACAGTTGTCCCTCACCATTTGCAGGTGACTCTGGTTACCCCAACCTATCATGGCTACTGACCCCAGTGAGAAATCCCAGGACAAGGGCAGAGGAATGCTACAATGAGGCCCATGGACGGACTAGGAGGATTATAGAGCGGACCTTCGGCCTCCTGAAGGCCAGGTTCAGGTGCTTCCATGTGACAGGTGGTTCCCTATTCTACTCACCAAAGAAGGTATGCCAGATCATCGTGGCCTGCTGTATGCTTCACAACTTGGCTTTGCGGCGACAGGTGCCTTTTCTGCAGGAGGATGGTCCAGATGGAGGTCTTGTGGCAGCTGTGGACCCTGTGGATAGTGAAGACGAGGAAGCAGAAGAAGAGGACATCGACAACAGGAACACAGTGATCCTGCAATACTTCCAGTGAGACACAGGTAAGAAGACAAAACTGCCTGCTACATCTGATTTAAATGTACTACCTCTCTACTGTCTGTCATTTTCACCTAGTGTATGGTCACTGAGTTGTCACTTTCCCTTACGATTTCACAGATGTGGGTCCCACTGTGTGACTTCTGCTTTGTTTCCTCATGGACTATAGCTGTGTGACATAGGCATGTTGACATTACATTTGAATGAACATTTTGCCATTGTAATTGCTAATACACTATTTCAAAATCACAGACAGACTCCTGATTGTTTTGTGCTTTAAGGGTATTTATTTAAGTGCTCAATATTGGAGGGGGTTGTAAAATGGTGAGGGTTGATGGTGTAGGAATGTCCATGGCAGAGTCCAGTCTATTAGTCTCACAGGTGCATTGTCCAAAAGGGCATAGGAAGTGGAGCTAGGGCAGTTTAAGAATGGACAGGGTGACAAGGTGGGACAAAAGGATGACAATCAGAGTGGTCTCCTTTCTTGGCGGGGGTCTTGGCATTGTTCTCTGTCTTTGTCCTGGATCTCAGGGACTGTTTGCGTGGTGGTACTCCCTCTGCAGGGGGTGGGGTGCTGGTGTGGTGGTCCTGTGGCGGTGGCTCCTGTCCACTAGCGCCGACGGAGGTGGTGGGCAGTTCATCGTTCAGGCTAGTGTTAGGGGCCCCTTGTAGTGCCACAGTGTCCCTCCTGGTGTTGATGAGTTCCTTCAGCACCCCTACAATGGTGCCCAGGGTGGAATTGATGGATTTGAGTTCCTCCCTGAAGCCCAAATACTGTTCCTCCTGCAGCCGCTGGGTCTTCTGAAACTTGGCCAGTACCGTTACCATTGTCTCCTGGGAATGACTGTTGGCTCCCATGATGTTGGAGAGGGCCTTGTGGAGAGTGGGTTCCTCGAGCCTGTCCTCCCCCTGTTGCACAGCAGCCCTCCCAGTTCCCCTGTGTTCCTGGGCCTCTGTCCCCTGAACCGTGTGCCCACTGCCCCCAGGTCCCTGGTGTTGGTGTGGTGGGTTAGCCTGAGTTCCCTGTAGTGGTGGACACACTGCTGCTTGACGTGTCCTGGGGACAGAGGTATGGGCCCGCTGGGTGGGTGCTGTGCTGGTGTTTCCGAAGGGGGGAAGGTCTGCAGTGGCCTGTGCCAGTGTGAGGGGAACTGACTGTCCTGAGGTCCCAGATGGGCCGGGATGGTCATCTAGATCCAGTTGGACAGAGCTGCTGTCATCATTGTGGGCCTCTTCTGTGGGTGGAGTGGACATATCTGGACCCACCTGTCCGGTGACGTTGGGTAGGGGTCCTACAGGGATGGAAAAGCATGATTATTGCATCTGTGCGTGCCATGGTGTGCAATGGATGGATGACCGTGTACCCCAGTGCTTGCATTGCTGTGTAGGACCTTGTTTGATAATGGTTTAGGGGGGTGTATGGGTATATGCAGTGGCCATGCTTTAGTGATGGGTGTCCATGCTTTGGTGTTGCATGCAGGGCTTGAGTTTGGGATGTGTGGTTTGTGATATTGGGACATCTGTGAGGAGTAGGAGTGATGGGGTGAGGGTGAGGGTGGGGGTTTGTGATGACATGCAGGTAGGGTGGGGGATGAATTAGTAAACATTTGTCTTACCAGAGTCCATTCCTCCAGCTACTCCTGCGAGTCCCTCAGGATGCAGTATAGCCAAGACCTGCTCCTCCCATGTTGTTAGTTTTGGGGGAGGAGGTGGGGGTCGGCCGTCAGTCCTTTGTACCGCGATGTGGTGTGTTGAGACCACGGAACGCACCTTCCTCCGTAGGTCGTTCCAGCTCTTCCTGATGTCATCCCTTGTTCTTGGGTGCTGTCCCACTCCGTTGACCCTGTCTACGATTCTTCTCCATAGCTCCATCTTCCTATCTATGGAGGTGTGCTGCACCTGTGATCCGAATAGCTTTGGCTCTACCCGGATGATTTCCTCCACCATGACCCTAAGCTCCTCCTGGGGTGTCTTTGCGGTGCCATGGGGTGGTGTGGGTGATGTGTGGGGTGGTGTGTGTTGTGATGTGTGGGGTGATATTTAGAGGTGTGTTGTGTGAAGTGCGTGGATGTTATGTGGGTGATGGTGTTGAGTGCCTGTGGATGCGAGTTTGTAGATGGTGGTGTCTCTCTCTGGCCTTCTGTCACAATTGTGGTCGTAAGGGGTTATGGGTGTTGTGGGTGTGTATTTTATATTGTATTGGGTGTGTGGGAGTGGTGTGTGTATGTGTATCAGGTGTGAGTATTCCGAATTGTCCAATGTGGTAGTGTTTTGTAAGTGTGTGTGTATTTTGTGCGCGGCGGTGTGTACCGCCAATGGATTACCGCTGTAGAAAGACCGCCGCATGGATTCGTGGGTCGTGATAGTGTGGGCGTACTCCTGTTGGCATGACGGTGGCGGTTTTGTTATTGCCAGTTTATCACTGACCTTTGGTGTGGCGGACTTGTGTGGGTGCCCAGATTTTGGCGGATTCCGGGCTTTGGGTCATAATGACCGTGGCTGATTCCGCGGCCGCGGCTGTGTGTTGGCGGTCTTCTGCACAGCGGTAAGCGGCTTTTACCGCCAATGTTGTAATGACCCCCATAGTGTTGTGTGTAACCCCATTAGCCCTAACAGTTAAGACCTAAGGACCACATGTACAAAACATATTTCTAGTCGCAAAAATACTTGTTTGATTCACAGAATTAGCACTAATTTCCCTTCCCCTTTGTGAATGCATGCGAAAATGTTTTTGAAGAGCAGGGAGTGGTTCAATGGACCACTGCCTACCCTTCAAAAATGAAACTGAAATGTTTAATTTTCTTTCTTTTTAAACACAGCCTGTTTTCCTTTATTTAAAAGCAATCACAACAAGATGGTCTGCTGACACCAGGAGGCAACCATCCCTGTGATTTTTGTGATTCCCGGTGGATCGCAAATTGCAACCTATCTCCTTAATATTAATGAGGCAGGTCTACATGCAACCCACCAGGAATTGCAAAAAAAACTCAATGGAGTTTCTTACATTTGGAATTGAGATTTGCATGGAATCGCAATTGTGAAATTGCAAATCCAAAGATTTGTACATGTGGCCCTATAACCTTTAGGGGTGGGTAGAGATTGCAGAATTTGAATCCTTGGAATTCTGCAATTACATAAAAACTCCAGCAAGGCTCCACAGAGTTCTGCCAAGCGTACTAATAGGCATGTTGTACTGCTCAGGCAGTGATTTAGTGGTGGTCCTTGCTGAAAACTTAGCATGAACTGCACCACATGGAGTGCCAGAGGTTGCAGCTACTCAAATTGATTTTGGTACTGCTGAGTAGCTTTTCCACTCAAGAGGCAGCCTTCTAACTGCAAGTGGCTGCGACCTCCTGAGATTGCTTGCATTAGTAAAATCTCGCTGATGTCCCCCTAGCGACTGGAAATCGTGCTAGGGATGCCAATTCTTGCCCATGCTCGCCAATTTACTCTTCTAGAACTACACATGCGAAAAAATTCTGCTATGTGGCAATTGTCAGAATTTGGCCAAAACTCTGCATTACAAGAGTAACACAGAGTCGCCAAAATTCTGCCAATTCCACCAGCAGAACATATTATTTCACCCACCCCTATTAACATATTATGGCCCGTATTTATACTTTTTTTAGCGCCGCATTTGCGCCGCTTTTTGACGCAAAACGGCGCAAACCTACAAAATACAATGGTATTTTGCAAGTTTGCGCCGTTTTTGCGTCAAATAACGACGCAAATGCGGCGCCAAAAAAGTATAAATACGGGCCTATGTGTATCATTTAACCTGATACCTAGTTTTCTCCAAAACAAGTTATTTACAATAGTGTGTTTATGCTTGAAGTATGGCTATTACTGTGTTTGAATGTGACAGGAAATTGAGCCTTTTGATACATAGGCCCTCATTACAACCCTGGTGGTAAATTCCACTTACCGCCGTGCTGACGGCAGGCAACATACCGTGGCCACCGAGGAAATCTGCTACATGTATTATGACCCACATCTAGAAATCCGCCACAATACAGACACCCACACAAGTCTGCCACACCAAAGGTCAGTGATAAACTGCCGATAGCAAAACCCACACCGTTACGCCAACAGGAATACGCCTACAGTATCACGACCCACAAATCAACGCGGCGGTCTTTCAACTGCGGTAAATCATTGGCGGTGCACACCACCGCTCTCAAAATACAAACACATTTACAAAACACAACCACATTGGACAATTCAAAATACACACACCTGACACACATACACACACCACACCCACACACCCAATCCAATATAAAACACACACCCACATTACCCAAAATCCCTTACAACAAAATTTTTGGAAGAAGCAGAGAGAGAAAGAATAGCAAAGACAACACCAGCATCCAGAGGCACACAACACTATCACTCATACAAGATCCATGCACCTCACACCACACACCCCAACACATCACCCCACACATCACATCAACTATCACCTCACACCTCACACATCACCTACACCACATCATGGCACCTCAAAGACACCCCAGGTTTTCTGAGGAGGAGCTCAGGGTCATGGAGGAGGAAATCTTCGGGGTAGAGCCACAGCTATTAGGATCACAGGTGCAGCAGACATCCATTGCATGGAAGATGAAGCTATGGCGGACAATTGTTGACAGGGTCAATGCAGTAGGACAGCACCCAAGAACACAGGATGACATCAGGAAGAGGTGGAATGACCTACGGAGGAAGGTGCGTTCCATGATATCCAGACATCAGGTATCCGTACAGAGGACTGGAGGTAGACCCCCACCGCCTCCCCCATAACTAACAACATGAGAGGAGCAAGTATTGGCGATCATGCATCATGAGGGCCTCGCAGGAGCAGCTGGAGGACTGGACTCTGGTATTCAAATCTTTACTACTATATCCCCCACCCTACCTGCATGCCATCACAAACTCCTACCCCTACCCTCACCCCATCACTCTACCACCTCAAACATACCCCACTTTCACAACCCACCCATCCTAATACCAAGCTCTGCATGTGACAACAATGCATGGACACCCATTACAGACCTGCATGGACACCCATCACCAAAGCATGTCCGTAGAGAGACTCAGCCAGGGCACACAATCACCACTCACACAAGGGCCAAGACAATAATGCAAGCATAGGAGTAGAGGGAAACTCACCCATTGCACAAGATGGCACACACAGATACAATAAGGCCCACAGTGACAACAGCAGCTCTGCACTCCTGGATCAAGATGACCAGCCCGGCCCATCAGGGACCTCTGGACAGTCGCTTCCCTTGTCACAGTCACAAACCACCACTGAACCTCCCCCCTCAGGAAACACCACCACAGCACCCACCCAGCTGGCCCATGCCACTGTCCCCAGGAAACGTCAATCAGCAGTGTGACCACCACTACAGAGACCCCAGGTGAACCCACAAACACCAGACAATCAGGGACCTGGGGTCAGTGGCAGTGGGCACACAGTTCAGGGGACAGAGGCACAGGACAACAGGGAAGCTGGGAGGACTGCTGTGCGACAGGGAGAGGACATGCCCATGGAACCCACTCTCCACGAGGCACTCTCCAACATCATGGGAGCATACCACCATTCCCAGGAGACCATGGGCACAGTACTGGCCAAGTTTCAGGAGACCCAGTGGCTGCAGAAGGAACAATACCTGGGGATCAGGGAAGAATTGAAATCCATTAAGACCACCTTGGTCACCATTGCAGGGGTGCTGGCAGACATGGCCAATACCATGAGGGAGACAGTGGCATACCAACAGGCCCCTGACACAAGCCTGAATGATGAACAGCCCTCCACGTCCGCCAGCGCTAGTGGACAGGAGCTCCCGCCACAGGACCAACAGGCCACCAGCACCCCACCCCCTGCAGAAGGAGAACCATCCAGCATACGTTCCCTGTGATCCAGGCACAAGACAGAGAACATTGCCAAGACCCCCACCAGGAAATAAGCCACTCCTGATTGTCACCCTTCTGTCCCACTATGTCACCCTGACCACCTTGAACTGCCATTGGTCCACTTCCTATGCCCCCTTTGGACAATGCACCTGTGATACCAAGAGACTGGACTCTACCCTGGACTTTCCTCCACCAGCACCCCAGCCCATTGCACATCCCCCTCCACTTATTAACACTGAAATAAACACCCTTGAGTCACAAGACAATCTGGAGTCAGTCTGTACTTTCACAAATGTGTTATTACAACCTCTCTGACAAATATCAATGTTAATGTTCATTTTAACTTGGGCTGTTGTTCTGTTTTTTACTGCTTTGGAAGTTAGGGCCTGTCAGAGCCAGCTTCCTTATTCATTGCCGATCTCTCGGTCGGCAGTCTAGACGCTGGGGGTCACGTGAGCTTTGCTCTTCGGACCCAGCAGCTTTATATTCACTTAGAATGTGGCTGCGCCGATGGCGCGCCAAATGCGCGCCTAAGGTAAGACCATCTGCGCCCCTCCGTGCCCGACCGGGTCCAGGGGCTGGGGACTATGCCCCTTTGCAGACCAACTTGATCTATTCCCCTATTTATCTTTATTCCCTTGCAGGCAACTCTTGCCAGCATAAGATGACAATAGATTACCCCACTGAATGGGGTTGCAGGCCTTGTAATTGGATGAGTCAAGCGCCCCAGACCATAGAGGAATTCAGGATAGGACGAAACCTCGGGTTGAATAGGAAAGGGGGAAAAAACATACGGGACAGAACCCTCAGCAGGGTCCCACTACTATATGCTCTGAAAAATGTCCGCACATTAGTTAAACATAAAACAGAAATCGCTGAATTAATTGGACGAAAAAACATTGATTGCCTTTTCATTATGGAAACATGGGCTAAATTGGACTCTAATCCTGATTTCATTGAGGCCTCCCCCCCGGGATATGCCTTCCATAGATTAGATAGGATAACATGCAGAGGTGGTGGACTAGCAGTTATCTGTAAATCAGATCTAACGTGTCAATGGAATGGACCAAACCCCCCTTCTGAGACATGTGAAGCGATGTATTTTAAAATTTATCAACATAAACTCTTGCTCTTGGAAGGGCTGTTAATATATCGACCACCCAGCTCTTTTTTAATGACCTAGTTTGTTAGAGCCTTTAGTCCTGTCCAATAAAGCCATTATACTAGGGGATTTTAATATCCACTTTGATGAGCCTCAAAATCTGCATATTAAAGAATTTTTTAATCTTATGGCAGCTCTAGATTGGGAGTTGAAAGTCCTATAGGCTACTCACATAGCTGGACATCTGATAGACGGGATTTTTGCCCGTTCTAAGGAGCAACTAGCTTTATCCAATATCCCCTTGAGCTGGACAGACCATTTTCCCCTTAGTTTTAGTATTAAGGATGATTTCTTACCTCAGCCACCCAATTGTAAAAGTAAAGTGATTAGGCCTTGGAATCAGATAAAAAAAGAACAACTAGAACCTGCACTGGAGGCAGGTTGGGAAAGGGCAATAAATCAGTCTTTGCAACCGGTGGATAGTTTTAACCAAGGAATTGCGTTTGCTATGAAGCAATTGGCCCCTCCTGAGTCCCTTAGCGTACGGGAAAATAAAAAAATCCAATCAACCTTGGTTCACAAAGGACCTTAAGCTACTCCAAAGGAAATATCCCCAGCAAGAGCGGCGTTGGAAATTAAATTCCACACACTCTGACAAGGAAAAACTCAGAACTGTTCTTAAAAATTATAAAGAGGCTAGTACTAAAGCCAAATCTGTGTACTATACCCAAAAAATGAAATAGGCCCTCAATGTCCCCAGAGAACATTTTAGGGTTGTCAATGCACTGACCTTCCCCCTAGCCTCTGTTTGAGTAAGAAAACTCACAAGAATTCTGCAACAAAGTGGCCCTACATTTTTAAGGCAAAATCTTTCACAGTTTTGCAAGCTTTAATCTTTCTGAGGCAAGAGATGGATGCCCTGATGTAATGATCATGGAACCAAACACTAACCTCTCCACTCTAACCAATTTCCAATCACTGCCTCCGGAAAGAATTAAAAAGTTAATTTCAGAAATTAAATCAGGCTCCCCCGCTGATCATTGTCCCCCGTTCAGTCTTCAATCAGTCCCCGACCAGGCTTCAATAGCCTTAGCTCCAATTTTTCGTGAGGTTCTTGCCTCTGGAATCTATCTGGCTACTTGGAAGGACGCTACAGTAATTCCTTTGAAAAAGAAACCGGATGGATATGGCCATGACCTAAATAATCTGTGTCCTATCTCTCTTCTCCCTTTCTGGCCAAGATCCTTGAAAAGAATATTAATATGGAATTAGCCAATTTTTTTATGGTTTCAGGAGAATTAGA
Organism: Pleurodeles waltl; assembly: GCF_031143425.1. NCBI lineage: Eukaryota > Metazoa > Chordata > Amphibia > Caudata > Salamandridae > Pleurodeles > Pleurodeles waltl. The sequence continues at coordinate 500,625,817 of NC_090438.1, read as the reverse complement.
TGCCTCCCAACATGGCTTTAGAAAGGCTCATAGTACGGAATCTGCCCTCATTAACTCATCTGACTCGATTCGGAAAATGGTGGATGAAGGACAAGGGGCTATATTAGTCCTGCTGGATCCATCCGCGGCATTCGACACCATCTCTCCACAGATTATGATATCCCACCTATATCAAGCAGGGATTAGAGATGAGGCTCTTAAATTATTGGAATATTTTTTGAAAGATAGATGGAACACGGTGAGCTGCGTTGATTTCAAGTCCCTGGCATATCACCTACCTTGTGGTGTACCCCAGGGATCGTCACTTAGCCCCACTTTGTTTAATTTATATGTTGCTCCTTTAGCCAAATTGATTTGTTCCTTTGGCTTCTGGCCAACCTCCTATGCTGATGATACTCAATTGATCATCCCTGTTGACAAAAATTGGGAGGAAGTGGCTGATCACTTTAATGAATATATGCGGGAAGTCAATGATTGGATGAACTCAAATTGGCTTAAATTAAATTGGGATAAAACCGAAATATTATGCTTTGGATCAGGAAAGGAATTGTGGAACTCTCGCTAGTGGCCAATGGACTGTGGCACTCTCCCAGCTCCTATTATTGCCACAAAAAACTTAGGTTTCATTTTTGACAACAGCCTTTTTTTTAGATCACATGTCAATGGTATTGTTAAAACTAGCTGCTGGACATTGAAGAAGCTAAAGAAAATGTTCCTGTTTCTCCAAAGGGAATGGAGGGTTGAAGTGATTCTGGTAATCTCCAAACTGGACTACTGAAATGCTTTGATGCTTAATTTGGATAAAACATCTTTAAAGAAACTTCAATTGATTCAAAATAATGCTGCGTGAGCTATTTTGAACCTCCCCGGCTCAGCATCAGCCAGCAATAGTTTAAAACAACTACATTGGCTACCAGTGGCTCAATGTATTACTTTTAAGACCTTATGCTTGTCTTATAAAGCAGTTCATGGAATTGGCCCAAAATATTTGACTTCCAGATTATGCTGGTACAAATCCAAGCGTCAACTCAGTTTAGTAGGAGCCTTAAAAATTCAGGTCCCCGTACCTACAAAGCGAAATGGAGAGACAAAGCTTTTACAGTGGCTGCATCTAAATGTTGGAATTCCCTTCCTTTGGTTATCAGGAAGGAACAAAGGGGGTCATTCCGACCCTGGCGGTCCTTGACCGCCAGGGCCGGGGTCGGCGGGAGCACCGCCAACAGGCTGGTGGTGCTCCTAAGGGCATTCTGACCGCGGCGGTTTGGCCGCGGTCAGACACGGAAAACCGGCGGTCTCCCGCCGGTTTTCCGCTGCCCTGAGGAATCACCCATGGCGGCGCAGCTTGCTGCGCCACCATGGGGGATTCCGACCCCCTCACCGCCATCCTGTTCCTGGTGGTTTTGACCGCCAGGAACAGGATGGCGGCGAGGGGTGTCGTGGGGCCCCTGGGGGCCCCTGCAGTGCCCATGCCAATGGCATGGGCACTGCAGGGGCCCCCGTAAGAGGGCCCCACTGAGAATTTCAGTGTCTGCATAGCAGACACTGAAATTCGCGACGGGTGCAACTGCACCCGTCGCACCCCAGCAAATCCGCCGGCTCCATTCGGAGCTGGCTTCATCTTTGCTGGGGCTTTCCCGCTGGGCCGGCGGGCGATCTTTTGAAGATCGCCCGCCGGCCCAGCGGGAAAGTTGAAATGGTCCCCGCGTCATTTGACCGCGGGGCGATGTTTGGGCGGTTTCCACCCGCCGGGGACGGAATGACCCCCAAAATTTCTTAGCCTTCCGAAAATTGGTTAAAACATGTCTGTTTCCGCATTAGTGCTCCTCTCTGAATTTCTTTCTCTCCTTGGACTCCTTCAATTACCTCCGTAGCGCTTTGGCCTGAATGCGCTCTATAAATACAAATGCAAATACAAATTTGCACATACCAAAGTATGACACTTGTTGGGTAGCAATGAACATAGCTGGAGGCAGAATGTGGTACCCAGATCTGTGAAAAGTAAAGGCAAAGTGAACTGTCAGGGTCCATACACAGAGGTAAAAAGGCAGACTTATACAATGTCCTACAGTAGTCTGATACGAGAGGAGCAGTGCCAGTCTCTTACCTGTGTCCCACTGGAAGTATTGCATGATGATGTTGTTTCGGTTGTCAATCTCTTTTTCTTCTGCCTCCTCTTCTTCACTGTCCAAAGGCTCCACAGCAGCTACATGACCAACATCAGGCCCATCCTCCTGCAGAAAGGGCACCTGGCATCGCAAAGCCAGGTTGTGCAACATACAGCATGCCACGATTATCTGGCACACCTTTATCGGCGAGTAGTATAGGGAGCCACCTGTTAGATGGAGGCACCAGAATCTGGCCTTCGGGAGGCCGAAAGCCAGCTCTATAATCTGCCTAGTTTGCCCATGTGCCTCATTGCAGCGTTCCTCTGCCCTTGTCCTGGGATTCCTCACTGGGGTCAGTAGCGATGACAGGTTGGGGTAACCAGAGTCTCCTGCAAAAATCGAGGGGTATCTGTTAGACATATACCAACCCTTAGATACTGTCCCATTCCCAAACACCTATTCAAACTGTGTGGGGACCTTGGGCTCACCTGTTATCCACACACGGTGCCTCTGTAGTTGCCCCATCACATAAGGGATACTGCTTTTCCTCAAAATGCAGGCGTCATGTACAGAGCCAGGATACTTGACATTCACATGAGAGATGTACTGGTCTGCCAAACACACCATCTGCACATTCATCGAATGATAGCTTTTACGATTTCTGTACACCTGTTCATTCCTGCAGGGTGGGACAAATGCCACATGTGTAGCATCAATGGCACCAATGATGTTGGGGATATGTCCCAGGGCATAGAAGTTACCTTTCACTGTGGGCAAATCCTCCACCTGGGGGAAAACGATTTAGCTGCGCATGTGTTTCAGCAGGACAGACACCACTCTGGTCAACATGTCAGAGAACATTGGCTGAGACATCCCTGATGCCATGGCCACTGTTGTTTGAAAGGAACCACTGGTCAGGAAATGGAGCACTGACAGGACCTGCACTAGAGGGGGGATTCCTGTGGGATGGAGGATAGCTGACATCAGGGCTGGCTCCAACTGGGCACACAGTTCATGGATTGTGGCATGATCAAGTCTGTAGGTGATAATGATGTGTCTGTCTTCCATTGCCAACAGGGGTCTGTACACCGGAGGATGACGCCATCTCATCCGCTGCCCCAGCTGATGTGCCCCATGGAGGAAAATGGCGAGCAGAGGGTCATATGCCACATAGGTTGCACAAAGCTGTTTTGCACTATTGTGATTTAATCGGTGTGTGGCGCTGTCTGTCCATATTTCTGCTCAAATGTGCTGTGACGCAGTAAGGTGCCCTGCCATGTGCACCCCTGAAATGGCAGGAAAGGAGGGACAAGGGCAAATGAGGTTACTGTGCTGGCGCTGTGCAGCGTCGCGGTAGGCAGTCAAAGCCCACCGCGCAATTCAGCATTGGTTATCACTGGGCTCAATGAGTTCCAGGAGCCAATGATGATGTACGCCGGCAGTGACGGTATGCACCGCCGCGGACATGACCGCCATTTTCTATCTGTTCACTCACTTGATACCTAACCTTCAACAGGCGAGGATCTAGACTGCAAGTGATGCTGTGACCTGAGTCTGGAAGCGACAATGGCTACTGTGTCTGGGGAAAGGGCCCCTTCCTTCACTTCGGAGCAGTTGGGGAAACTGGTGGATGGGGTCCTCCCCCCGTACATGCTACTCTATGGTCCTCCAGACAAACAGGTGAGTACACTGTGCGCATGATGGATGGGACATGAATGTATGGAGTGGTCTGGATGGAAGATACATGGTGGGGGCTGTGGCCTGCATGTGAGGATGGTCGGTGTTTGTGTTTCAGGGCATGGGTGGGAAGTTGTGGTCAATGAGTAAGAAGAACCGGACGGGGGAGTAAGTTCCATTCTTACTTTACCTTACCTGTAGGTCAGCGCCCACCAGAAGAAGGGTATTTAGCGTGCCATCGCCAAGGAAGTGCAGGCCCTGGGGGTATATCATAGACGGGGCACCCACTGCCGCAAAAGATGGTAGGACCTGCTCTGCTGGAGCAAGAAGACGGCGGAGGCCCAGCTGGGGATGGCCTCCCAACGTGGAATGGGTGCCTGACGCACCATGACCCCCCCTGATGTTCCGGATCCTGGTGGTGGCATATCCGGAGTTGGATGGGCACTTGAGGGCATCACAGCACCCACAAGGGGGTGAGTACAGTCTCATTCATCTGACTCTGCGTGCTGTACGAGGTGTCTGGGTGGGGGATGTGGGCTGTGGGTTCCCCTTGGCCAGGACGAACTTGCTAGGGTATGTCCCTTGTTAGGCAGGCTCTGTGGCACTCCAACCCCAATAGTGGTAGTGGCCATCGACAACTAGTCAGGCTCCTGTGGGTTCCAGGTATGCAGCAAATGGGGTTAGACATATTACCCCATGGGCAGGTGATTTTCCTAAGAACTGTTAGTGCATGACCTAGTGCATAGGGCTCCTCCCTGTGTGTTGTGTCCGCCAATGGTAATGGTGTTGCTGGCATGGACCATGTGTGTTCTCTGTCTTTCCCCCCCTTTTTGTTTTGTCACCCTGTCCTTGTGTGCATTAGCATCATCTGGCGGAGGAGCAGTGGAAACGGAGCAGGATGGAGCTGCAACCCACATGGCCCAGGAGGGTGAATGTATGGAGTCTGAAGGCACCAGTGGGACGGAGGTGAGGGGAGCTCCATGATGGGGACAGGAGGGGACACCAGCGACAGCGACTCCTCCTCTGATGGGAGCTCCCTTGCAGTGGCAGGCACAGCTATGCCCCCCCCAACAACAGGTATAGCCGCCACCTCCCCTACCAGCACCGCCCTCCCAGAAGCCCCTTAGAGTGTTTCCCCAGCCCGCTCACCCAGGAGGGTGGGCATCTCCTTTGCCCCAGGCACCTTAGGCCCTGCGCTAGTCAGCCCTGCTGCCCTCAGTGAGGAGGCTATTGACCTCCTGAGATGCCTCACTGTTGTGCAGTCAACCATTCTGAATGCCATTCAGGGTGTAGAGAGGCATTTGCAGCAAACAAAGGCATACCTGGAGGGCATTCATTCTGGCGTGGTGGCCCAACAGAGAGCCATTGTCCCTGTGTCCAGCCTCCCTACTCCAAACTCCACTACCCAGACCCAATCCCCTCTACCTCAGCCTTTCCCAAGCCCACCATCAGACAAGCATGCACACACATCAACACACAAAAGTGGTTCAGGTAAACATAAGCAGCACACATCCCACAGGCACTCACACAAGCACCATACCCATGCAGACACACCAACATCCACTGCCTCCACTTTGTCCCCCTTCTCCACGTCCTCCCCCTCCCTCCCAGTCTCGTCTCCTCTCACACCTGCATGCACTACATCCTCAGCCACTACCTCCATCACCAGCATGCCCATCACCACACACCGCTCATGTGCAATCTCCAACCCCACTACCATGCACACGTTCCCTGTGTCCTCTCCCAGTGTGTCTGTGAGCCCTCCTCCCAAAGTACACAAATGCTGGCACACACCCACTCAACAGCCATCCACCTTACAACAGCCTCAGGCCCATGCATTTTCACCCAAACTCAGCAGACGTACACCTCCTACAACCACTACCACTTCCTCCACTCTCAAACCCCCTCCATGTTCCTGTCCCAGCGTGTCTAAAAAACGTTTCCTAGCTAACATTGACCTCTTCCCTACACCTCCCCCCCGTCCTTCCCTTAGGGCCAGGATCTCTAGATCCCAGCCCAGCACCTCAGCCACCAAATCCTTGTCCAGTGTGGTCCCTGCACGTCCAGGAACATCACAGGGGGCACCCATCAGGGCTGCCAGTGTGCCACCTAGTGCATCCAGGGACCACCCTATTCCACCACCTGCCAAGGTAAAGAAGGGGCCAGCATGCCGAAGAGAAAAGCCGCACCAACCACCCAGCAAGGCCTCTTCCAGAACCAAAGAGGACAATGCCAAGGTCCCAGCAGCGACTTCCAAGGTGGGGAAGGGACACAGAGGCAAAGGGAAGTCAGCTCAGGGCACAGAGCCTCTGGGTGAGTGACTGGTGTCACCCCTTTTGCAAGATAGGCCAGCAACCTGTACGGCGGTGGGCACTGCCGCAATGCCCGCCACCTGCACCGCCATCTGCACCGCCACGTGCACGTCTGCTGCCTCTACTACAGTCACCAGCATCATCCCCAGTGGGCAGCCTTCCGAGGCTGCAGGAGACCGCCTGGTGTCTCCCTCCACAAGTGCAGACACTTGCACCACCGGCAGCATCTCCACCGCAGACACCGCCGCAGCCACCACCACCTGCCCCGTGACGTGCCCACCCAGTGCCACTACAGCAGACATCAGCAGCATCCCCAGTGGGAAGGCGTCTGAGAATGCAGGAGATGTCCTGGACCCTGGACATACTACATGAGGCACCACCACCAGCACTGGCACTACCAGCAGTTTGCAGCCTTAGTCACCGCAAGGAGGAGTGTGGCTCTGTCTCCATGGAGTATCATGCTACCTGTTACCGGTAAATCTCGTGGCTCAGACTCCCATGTGAGGGAATGGGAACTGCCACATCGCTGGTGCAATAAAAGCAAAAACAACAGAAGATGGATGGAATGCAGAGCAAATCAAACATTCACCCCCAGTCACAGATCTGGGTTTAATCCATCAGTTATTTTGCTTGCCATGCCATTCCCGCTTGGACCCAGTCATATGCAAATCAGTCTTGACCCTGTTCCCCATGGGAACAATCCAGCCCGAACTGCCAGGCCAAGTCCTGGACCAGAAAAAAGCATCCTGGGACCGGTTTCAGGGTATGACCCTTCATCAGCCAGGCTAGCTTGAATCCAGTGGCATAGTGAGCCCAGGACCCACGTCTTGGCATACCCGGCGCTCTTATGGCAGAAAAAGCAAAGCAAAACACAAATGATGGACGGAATGTGGAACCAATCAAACATTCACCCCCAGTCACAGATCTGGGTTTAATCCATCGTTCTTTTGCCCATTTGTGTTTTACATCGCTGGTGCAGCATCACTGGCCACCATGCCCCCTCCAGAACCAGTGGAGAACAGTATCCACTGCCCCAGTCCTTTTCAGGATGAAGCACTCTTGGCACCATGCCCCCTCCAGAACCAGTGGAGATCAGCATCCACTCACCCAGTCATTGGCAGGATGAAGCACTCTGGGCACAAAGACCCTCCAGAACCAGTGGAGAACAGCATCCACTCACCCAGTCCTTGGCAAGATAAATCACTCAGGGCACAAAGCCCCCTCCAGAACCAGTGGAAAACAGCATCCACTCACCCAGTCCTTGGCAGGATGAAGCACTCTGGGCACAAAGCCCCCTCCAGAACCAGTTGAGAACAGCATCCAATACCCCAGTGCTTTGCAGTATTAAGCACTCTGGGCACCATGCCCCATCCAGAACCTGTGGAACATGTCACCTACTTGAAAGACTGTGGCTTTGCACTCTCCAGGACCAAACAGTGGGCAACCCACCCACTTGAGAGACTTGAGAGACTGTGGCTTTGCACTCCCTTGGACCAAACAGTGGGCACACCATCCACTTGAGAGACTTGAGAGACTGTGGCTTTGCACTCCCAGGAGCCAGCAGTGGGCAACCCTCCCACTTGAGAGACTATGGCTGTGCACTCCCCAGGACCAAACAGTGGGCAAACCACCCACTTGAGAGACTTGAGAGACTGTGGCTTTGCACTCCCCAGGACCAAACAGTGGGCAAACCACCCACTTGAGAGACTTGAGAGACTGTGGCTTTGCACTCCCCAGGACCAAGCAGTGGCATGGAGCCCCCTCGAGGAGCAGTGGCATTGTCCCATCATCTGGCTGAGATGCCCCCCTTCCCTTCCCCCTGAGGTGCCTGCGTTTTTTTCGACCTGATGACCCTACAGCGTTCTCTCCGTTTTGAGGCAGTTGTCATGTGTGGGCTTCACCCATGCATTTGGGACCACTGGTCCACGGACATTTAATGGGACAGTGTACGGACTCGTGTACTTGCTGTAAATATCTGTATATACTGATGATTTCAAGTTACCATGGGCTATCTGATAGTTCGATTATTACATTTGTTAAACTCATTTCATTTGGTCCTTATGTTCTTCCAGGGGGTGACGGGGTGTATCTGTGATGTTATTGGATATGTGTGTGTGTTGTTGTGGGTGGGGGTGTTTCGTGCGTGTGTCACTCTCTTTTCCCTCCTCCCCTCCCCTGTGCACTAGGTGCAGTATGCACCGTCGTCGTCGCCGCTGTCTTTGATGATCCTGGTAGATGAGGAGGTAAACCATCATGGGCAGGACCTGTAACTCGGGCTCCATGGTGTCCTGGTTCCTCGTTGGGTATCGAGAGGTGAGTGGATTACCTTCCAATTACTGTTTCCGCCGTGCTTTTGATGGCGTTGGTACCACCCCAGAAAAGCTGGCAGATTGGTGCCTTGTAATAGTGTGGGCGGAACATTGTCTTCCGCCTGTCTGTTGGCGGTTAACGCCACGGTGTTTGTTTCTACCGCCATGGTGGCCGGAGTGTTAAAGTGGCTGTCTGTGTTGGTGGTTTTCGCTATGGTTGTGATTCAGTTTTTTTTACTGCCAGTCTGTTGGTGGTATTACTGCCGCTTTATCACCGACTGTCAGGGTTGTAATGAGGGCCATAATGTCTATGATATAAATTCTTTAGTGAAATAATGCAATCTACAAATGTATTTCCCATGACATATTTTCATACTCATGAGAAAAGAGACACCTTGTTTTGCACCTTTTTCACCTGATGAGAGTCACTAGAGAGTAACAAGCTGTTCTGCCAGTGCCACTAGGGTTTCTGGCAGGCATGATTCTAAGTCTCTGTATGATTCTTCTTTCTGGTACTGTCTGTTTCTTTGACTCCAGCAGACCTATCAGGTGTAACTGTGTCTTGAAGGGAAAAAAAGAATGTCCTGAGAGTGACCAAAGTGATGAGTTGGATCACTGGTGTCCATATTGGAGCTCCTAGCTTAGTTACGGACCACTAGTTGCCCCAACCATATCAAACCTGAGACCATCCAATTGCTATTCAATTAAAGTCCTTCTCTTTCACAGGAAAGCTGTTCTCTCTTCTTACATGGGTTTGTTAAGTGTAACAGTACAAAAGGGAACTCCACTTTATTAATTAATAATTGAATCCACTTAGTCTTGGCAACCGTAGACATGCCTGCAAATATGCATTTGATGCTCGCAGACTATAAGGATGAGAAGTTACTACTATAGAATGAGATCTCACTTTAATTGTAACTGCTAACACATTGCACATTAAGGATGTAAATGTGCATGATACACAGTAAACAATCATCTAGTATGTTATACTCCTTACAAATAATAAGAAATACCATTTACTCACCCCAAACATGATGCGATTTCATGGTGCAATAACACAATAGTGATATATCTTAGTATTAGATTCTTGATGTTTCCAGAACAAACCAGATCTTTCTTGGTAAGCTATATACCTCACCCTAAACAGGAGCAACTAGATGTATGATGAAGTAGGGCAATGTGGCTAATGTTCAAAGGCATGTGCTGGCAGCTTAGATAACAACTGTTCCACAACATGGGTAATGGAATGTCCGACACTATCCCTCTAGCTATATCTACACATACCATAAATACACAAATCATACATGTCATGATACAGGCAGGACATTGCAGATGCTCAAACAGATAATTCAAGGTAAGGACTATAGTTACCACAAAATCAATGAGTATACCTGAGACTAAGTTCAAGCCAAAGGTCAGTCTAGATCAGGAACTTATACTCCAGCAGAAAAAGAGTCAAATGTTTTGAGAACTAAAAGCCTCTTTTAAGAGAAAAGGGTAGAGGGATTAGCCACTAAGTTATAGCATCTTGCCTAAGAAAAAGATTGTTTCTAGTGAACAATACTTATTTGATATCACTTCTAGAGAAAGGTGAGGGAGAAGGTTACCATAGTGCTCTAGAATCTCCAAGTGTTTCTGGAAGCCAATCTGATCATGAGCATATTCAAGATCCCCCAAAAGAAGCTTAAGTACATCCAGTCGAATTCACCAAATTTATATCAATATATGGGAGTCACAACATTCCATTTATCCTTTGTTTTTGTCACATTCATTAAAAGAATATGATACTCTGTGGGTCCACCTTAAAAGAAAAGGGTAAACACTTTCCCTGGTGGTTCATATACTTTTTAGTGATGAGTATGCAGAAGAGTCATATCCCAAGCAAGTACCTTCCCCAAATAAAATTAAACCACTAGAGCATGTTATTCCCCTTGCCAGTGAACCTCAGGTGCAGGCATAATATCCATTAAAACCAGACGCCACACAAAGCACATAAGCTAGTGGGGACCTTTAAATAAATATTTGCTTTACAACGTAATCTTGCCAAGTCATCAAATCAACAGTCCCCACTGTTACTGGGTCCAGGCCAAAAGACCTTGGACGTAAGTCAGAATTAATCAAGAGCTGCTAATCAAATCAACGTAATCATCACAATTTAAATTTCAATCTTTTGGGAGTCAATCATGAAAGTTGGTGTGAGTTTCAAAGCTATACTTGAAATATATTCGTAAGTAAATCTTGACATAATCAATCAAATGATAATCAATATAAAGCATTAATATCAGAGCAAGTGCATAAAGCGTGTTCCATAAAGGAAAAGTTTCTATTCTAAGCTATGGAGACTGAGAGAAAAGCATCAATTAGAACACAAAAGAGCTGTAAATTTGAAAGGTGAAACCATAAAGATTTTAAAAGTAAATCTCAAATGTTAACCAGGTCATAACTTCCCACAAATAGAGGTTCAAAAAATTTTGTGGACTGTCTGAGCAGGATAGATCCAGGCTGGGAAATTGAAAGGGTCTCTCAGAATGAATCTGAGAAGCATTTGCAAAGGGCCCGAGGAGTGTATGGAAAGGTCTCAGCAGAATCTGTCTGTCTGCTCTAAGAACATGAATTATAATCTTTTCATATCAACAGTTCACAACAAGTTGTTTGCAGTCTTCAGTCAGCTCATCCAATCAGCTCTCAGTGTCATCATAGGAACAGGAAGGTTTCCGTCATCTAAGCAGTCAAGAAACAATGGCTCACAGATATTAAACTTTTAAATGAAATATTATGTCAATCAATCAATCAAAAAATGTATTAAGCGCGCTACTCACCCTATAGGTTCTCAAGGCTCTGTGGGGGAGAGAGGGATGGGGGGCTGCTGTATTACTGCTCAAAAAGCCATGTCTTTAGGTGCTTTCTGAAAGTCAGGAGTTCCTGGGTCTTGCGTAGGTTGGTGGGGAGGGAGTTCCAGGTCTTGAAGGTGAGGTAGGAGAAGAATCTGCCTCTGGAGGTGGTGTGTTGGATGCGGGGGACTGTGGCGAGGGCGAGGTCAGCAGAGCGGAGGAGTCGAGTGGGTGAATGGAAGTTCACTCGTTCTTTGAGGTAGGCTGGTCCAGTGTTGTGGAGGGATTTGTGAGTGTGGCAAGGACTTTAAAGACGATCCTCTTGCTGATGGGCAGCCAGTGAAGGAATCTAAGGTGAGCGGAGTTGTGTTTGTGGCATGGGAGGTTGAGGATGAGACGTGCGGCTGCGTTCTGGGTACGCTGGAGTTTCTGCTGAAACTTGGCTGTGGTACCAGCGTAGAGGGCGTTTCCGTAGTCTAATCTGCTGCTGATGAGTGCATGGGTGACGGTTTTTCTGGTTTCTATGGGAATCCATTTGAAGGTCTTCCCTAGCATGCAAAGGGTGTTGAATCAGGAGGATGATATGGTGTTGATTTGCTGGGCCATGGAGAGAGATGAGTCTAGGATGAGGCTGAGGTTGCGTGCGTGGGTGGCGGGTGTTGGGGGTGGTCCGAGGGTGGTGGGCCACCATGAGTCATCCTGTACTGTCTTGTTGGTGCCAAAGATGATCATTTCTGTTTTGTTGGAGTTGAGTGAGTTTGAGGTGGCTTGCTTTCATCCATTTGGCAGTGTCGAGGTGTCCGGCGTGGAGGTTTGTCTTGATGGTGAGGTGTTCCTGGTGACGGAGATGATGAGCTGGGTGTCGTCTGCAGATGAGATGATGGTGATTCCGTGGGGGCGGAGGATGTTGGCAAGTGGGGCCATGTAAATGTTGAAGAGGCTAGGGCTTAGGGAGGACCCTTGGGGGACCCCGTAGATGATCTTGGTTGCTGGGGACTGGAATGGAGGGAGGCGGACTTTCTGGGTTCTTTCAGGGAGGAAGGAGGTGAGCCAGTCTAGGGCCTTGTGCCGGATTCCTGCGTCAAAAAGGCGTGCGTGGAGGATTTGGTGGCAAACAGTGTTGAAGGCTGCGGAGAGGTCCAGGAGGATGAGTGCGACGGTCTCGCCCTTGTAGACTCTGGTTCTGATGTCGTCAGTGCAGGTGATGAGGGTGGTCTCAGTGCTGTAGTTCTTGTGAAACCCAGACTGGGAGGCGTTGAGTGCGTTGTTTTCCTCTAGGAAGTGAGACAGTTGGACGTTCACTATCTTCCCAGCAACCTTGGCGGGGAAGGGGAGAAAAGAGATGGCGCGGTAGTTGGGGAGGTCTTCCGGGTCTGCTTTGGGTTTTTTGAGGAGTGCGGTGACTTTGGCGTGCTTCCAGGCGTCTGGGAAGATTGCGGCATCGAAGGAGCTGTTGATTATGACGCAGAGCTGGGGAGCGATGATTGGGCTAGCCCCGTTGAAGATGTGGTGGGGGCAGGGGTCTGTGGGGGAGCCTGAGTGGATGGAGTTCATGGTTTGTTCAGTATCTTTGTCGTTTGTGGGGGTCCAGTTGTGGAGTTGGTTGGGGTGAGGGGGTGTTGTGTTGTTGGTCATGTCGGTGGTGTCGGTGGTGGTGGTGGCTGCGGATGGTGTGACGCTGTTGTGTATGTCTAAGATTTTGAGGTGGAAGTAGTTGTGAAACATTTTGTAAGTCACAGAAGAGTTCTCACCATTTACTTACTCTAAGACATCTACAGTTCATGGTTAGGCCTTTATATTACACTATGAGCTCATAAGGTTCTCAACCGTCTAAACTAACAAGATACATTGTTCATGCAGAAACATTCTGCAGAAATTAAACTACACATTGTAATATTTTATCTGTTAAATGAAAACTATACATATGGGAAGGTCATAATTCAACATTTTCTATTAAGTTATGCTCTTCTCAGCACACTTGTGTCATCAAAGGTTTAACATTTCATATGTTGACCTAGGGCAGGGTTTCTAAAAAGAAAATAAAATAAAATTTCCCTCTACAGCTTTTCTAACTTAATTCATATAACTATGAAAGCCTAGTGTTCTCACTTGCTTTTAAAATATGGCTTTTCACCACACTTTATGTCTATATGTTTATTCCATTAATTTTCATTAGAGGTCATGCTACTGCCAAGCGGACAGCATTGTAGTCATCTAAAGGTATTAGTGAGCAAATGGTTGACTGCCATTTAATGCATAAACCATGCTTACCCTGCAAGGAATAAAAGGTCCTACTTGGTCCCTGTAGGAGCTATCCAAAGAAGCTGGCACAGCTCATTTTAAGTTATAGTGAAGACGTACTTAGGGCACTTAATGGTTAAGGGTTGACTTCTGTGTGAGTCTCAGACCGGCCAGAACAATTTGACCATTTTGGAAAGGTCCTGGCAGTTAATAAGCAAAAGGAGAAGCCATTGATGAAAGCTGATCAAGTGTGCTGTGGCAATCATTCACTATATGGATTTAAGACTTAAGCTTGATAAAGATATTCAATTATGGGTAGGAAAATTAGCTCAAGAACAAGCATAATAGAGAGATTATGCCATAAGCATCAGTGTAGTTTGCATATAATAACCACAAATAAATAAATAGGGGGATGTGGAGTCATCATAAGTGGTTTGACCTATCATCAGAAAACTGTAGGGGGGAAAAAGGCAGAACTTTTAGTTACTTGGCCATCACAGACCCATTGAGTCATAATGGAAGATGGTATGTACAAAGGACAGTTTTAGCCATCATTAGAAGTGTATCATGGTACTAAGCAAGATATATAGGGTCTTGGTAAATCAATAGGTGGCATGCAGTCAACATGTCCTACAGACTATTGCACTAGTGTAAGACTCAATGTGCATACTTGCCTGCATTAGTGTTATCACAAGTACAGTCATCTTATAAGTCTGCTCCACTCCCTACCAAATTTAACATTTCCCTGACATTTTTGAAGTACGTACCTCTCATATTTCCCTAACTGATTAATATTACCTTGCTCATAACCCTTTGTAAAGCTCCTCTGTTTTATCTGGGTTAAGTTTAATTTGGTATTTTGGGGATATGCCTTTGTATGTGTCCCTTAAAGGGCATTACTGTTTGGTACCAATCCTTTATCTCTAGCTCCCTATGCAATTCATGTTTCCCATTGGGGTCTGTTGGACCTGGCCCTTTTTCCAGAGTCATCCCCAGAAATGTTGCCCTTTTTCCTCCTATTTTCTCTGACCTTTTGTTGTTGGCTCTAGGACTCTGGGTACTTTACCACTGCTAACCATTGCTAAAGTACAAGTGATCCCTGTGTAAAATGTATGCGTAATTGACTTCTCCATGATTGGTATATTTGATCTACTTGTGAGTCCCTAGTAAAGTGCACAAGAGGTGACCAGGGCCTGTAAATCAAATGCTACTAGTGGGCCTGCAGCATTGATTGTGCCACCCACATGAGTACCCCTTTAAACATGGTCTCAGGCCTGCCACTGCAGTGTCTATGTGTGCAGTTTTGCACTGCCAATTCGACTTGGCAAGTGCACCCACTTGCCAGGCCTAAACTTTCCATTTTTCTACATGTAAAGCACCCCTAAAGTAGGCCATAGGTAGCCCCATGGGCAGGGTGCAGTATATGTTAAAGGTGGGACATACACTGATGTGTTTTACACGCTTTAACAGTGAAACACTGACAAATATGTTTTTCACTGTTGCAAGGCCTATCTCTCTCACTGGTTAACATGGGGGCTGCCTTTAAATACTGTTCAATTGCTGTTTTCCTTTTGGTGCAGCTAGAAATCTGGAGTTTGTTGTCTCTGAACTCACTATTTAAAAATACATCTTTTATTGAAGTTGGTTTTTAAATTGTCAGATTGAAAATGCCACTTTTAGAAAGTGGTCATTTTCTTGCTTAAACCATCTTGTGACTCTGCCTATTTGTGGATTCTCTGTATGGGTCAGAAAGACAGCTGGGCTGTTGGTGAATCCCCTCTAGACAGTGAAACAAAGAGCGCTGGGGATTAGCCTGCATATACTAATGAGTCAAATGGGTTAAGTGGAGGGAGGAGTGTTCACTTACACCTAAGAGAGCTGTGCCTGCCCTCACAAAATGCAGTCTCCAACCCCCTGGAGTGTGTCTGGGGCCAGGCCTGGGCAAGACAGGATCTTGAGAACAATTGACTTTCCTTTGCAATATGCCTACTTCATAGGCAGAAAGGGGCATTTAAAGCAGCCCCCATGTTAACCTATGAGGGAGACGGGCCCTGCAACGGAGATAAACACATTTGGCAGTATTTCACTGTTAGGACATGTAAAACAGACCATTACATGTCATACCTTTAACATACACAGCACCCTGCTCTTGGGGCTACTTAGGGCCTACGGTAGGGATGTCTTACATGTAGTAAAATGTTTAGAAGGCTACTCATGTGGGTGCCACAATTAGTGCTGCAGGCCCAATAGTAGCATTTGATTTACAGGCCCTGGGCACCTCTAGTGCACTTTACTAGGGACTTACTAGTAAAACAACTATGCCAATTTATGGGTAAACCATCAACAGTACAATTTATATAGAGAGCACTTGCACTTTAGCACTGAGTAACAGTGGTAAAGTGCCCAGAGACAATAAACCAGCAAAAACAGAGTCCTCTCTACTATAAAAAAGGAGAGTAGAAGGCAAATAGACAGGAGAGACATGCCAAAAGGTTGCCAGGTCTCACACATTTCCCCTACAGCTGAGAGTAGGGGGACCTACCCAACCCCTGAGGAGTTCTTCTCACTAATGCAGAAGAACCTGCACAGACCATCAATGTTGGTCTGTTATGTGCCAGGACGGTGTTCCACCGTAAAGTCGATCCTGTGTTCGGGAAATAGACCACCTCAACAGTTTTGGGTTCTCAGCCCTCATATGCGCTAACCATTTGATGGGTCTGTGGTCAGTCTGAATGCGGAAATGAAACCCAAACAAATAGGGTCTTAGCTTCTTCAGCTCCCAGACCACAGCAAAAGCTTCTCCTTCAATTGCACTCTACCTCTGTTCGCTGGGGAGTAGTCTCCTGCTAAGGAAGACTTCAGGCTGGACTAGGCCCTCTTCATTCTTGAAAGTACTGCTCCCACACCATGCTCTGAAGCATCTGTCTGTGCCACAGTGCCACAAACTCCTTGGAGAAGTCAGGTACCAGCAGCAGTGTCAAATGCAGTTTGGAATTTCTCAGTCCAGATCACCTGTCTAGGCTGCTTCTTAGAATGGTGCCCTACTCCTTGACAAATCTCCTGTAGTATCAGGTGAGGCCTAAGAAGGCTCTCATCTCTGTCTGTGTTTTGGGGGGCCCCAAGACTGAATGGTATCAACTTTGGGTTGTAAGGATGCCAGCTGCTTCCTACCTGGTGTCCCAAGTACACCACTGACCCCTGCCTTATCTGGCACTTTCTGGCCTTGATATTGAGGCTTTCCACTTTCCAGAGGTGGTACAAGTGGCGCTCCCAATTGAAGCTTAAAACAGCAATGTCATCAAGGTAGGTGGCACTGAGGTTTTCAAGTTCAGCAAGGACCTGATTGGCCAACCTCTGGAATGTGGCATCGGCATTCTTTAACCCAAAATGCATGACCCGGAACTTTGTCTTATGAAGTCAGGAGCGCTGGCATGGATGGCGTCAGGGCTGCGGTGCGAAGCGGGATGATGTGATGTGTGGTGCCCACAAGTCACGATGCAGGCTGTGGCTTGGTGACGGCATCCAGCAGCGGCAGTGAGGCCAGGGCTGAGGTGTGAAGTGGGCCGGAGCAATGTGCTGTGTCACCAGGTCACATGCAGGCAACGTCGTCGTCTTGGCTGAAGCTATGTTGTCGTTAGGCCCAAGTCGGAGTTGCAGCACGAGACAGGCTCCTTGTGGCATCCACAGGTCGTAGTGCAGACAGGGATATCTGTTGACGGCAATGGAGTCGATGGTGCTGGTGTCGGTGGGCCAGGGCTGCGGTGCGGGACATGACGGTGCTTCATGTACCTCACAAGCGGTGTCCACAGGTCACGGCGCAGGCAGCGGCACCGGTGTGAGCAGGAGCGGCGTCGTTGGGGATGCCCAGGCTCCGGTGTGAGCAAGGCGATGCCAGATTGCGGAGCCCACAAGTCAGGGTGCAAGCAGTGGCTTGGTGGCTGCGTCAGATGGCGGCATCGGTGAGACCAGGATTGCGGTGCGAACTGCAGCAGTGCGACTCCATGCGGCATCAGCAGGTCACAATGTAGGCCAGCATCATCATTGGCAGCATCACAGTGGTTTGTCTTCTTGAACAGCACAAAACACACTGGGTGTCATTGTGACCTCGGCGGTAAAAGGCCCTTACCGCCGGTCAGAAGTCTGCCATTCTACCGCCGTGGCCGCGGTAAACCGCCACGGTCATTCTGACCACCAACTGTGAAACCGCCAAAAACCCGACATCCAAGGAAGGCCGCCTCATCAGCGGGCCGCGGAAAACTGGAGATGACCAAACCTCCACCGTCACACCAACACAAACACGCCCATGCCATTCTGACCCACGAATCCACGCGGCGGTCTTTCAACCGCGGTATTCCATTGGCGGTACACACCGCCGCGCTCAAAATACACACACAGCTCCAAAACACTGCCACATTGGACAATTTGACATACACACACCTGACACACATACAAACAACACTCCCACACATCCAATCAACTATAAAACACACACCCACATCACCCACAAACCCCCACTAGTTGGAAATTGGAGAGAAGGCGATAGAGAAAGAGATAGAGAGAGCGAGCACAGCAATCGAATACCCCAACACACACAGGAACCCAACTTCATCACCCACACCACATTTACGCACACATCACCACATATCACCACACACATCACCACAAACACCACCCCACACCTCATCCACACCACCCCATGGCACCCCAAAGACACCCCAGGTTCTCGGACCAAGAACTCAGGGTCATGGTGGAGGAAATTATAAGGGTTGAGCCCCAGCTCTTCGGCACACAGGTGCAGCACACCACTATAGCAAGGAAGGCTGAGCTATGGCAAAGGATCGTAGACAGGGTCAAAGCTGTGGGACAGCATCCCAGAAACCGGGAAGATATCAGAAAGTGATGGAACGACCTACGGGGGAAGGTGCGCTCGATGGTGTCGCGACACAACATCGCTGTGCAGAAGACTGGCGGCGGACCCCCAACCACTCCACCCCAATTCACAGCATGGGAGCAAGAGGTAGTAAACATCATGCATCCTGATGGCCTCGCTGGAGTACACAGAGGAATGGACTCTGGTAAGTCGAATCTCAACTACTTCACCCCCCCAACCACCAGCATGCCAACCCCCCCCTCAACCCCAATCTCAACCCCCCAGCACACAACCTCCCTGCAAATGTCTCACCAGCACAACCCACCCTAAACCACACCAACCCCTGAATGCCAACACAAACCATAGACAGCCACCACCAAAGCATGACCCTTGCACATACCCATACACACCCCCCCCTCACAACACCTCCCACAAGGGAATGCCAGCACTGGGGGACAAGGGCACTCAAAATGCACGCCATGGCACACACAGAAACAATAACCATACTCCTTTACCCCTGCAGGGCCCGAACGCCAACACACCGCCACGGAGGGTCCAGATTTGTCCATCCTACCCCCAGAACAGGCCCCCAGCGAGGACAGCAGCTCTGTCGACCTAGAACCTGATGACCAGCCCGGACCATCGGGGACCTCTGGACAGTCGGTTCCCCACACACAGACACAGGCCACAGCAGACCCAACCCCCTCTGGGAACACCAGCACAGCTCCCACCCAGCGGGCCCATGCCTCTGTCTCCAGGACACGTCAATCAGCGGTGTGTCCACCACTACAGGGCACCCAGGCTGACCCAACACCCCAACAACAACAGAGACCTGGGGGCAGTGGTGGTGGGCACACCGTCCAGGGGACAGAGGCCCAGGGAAACAGGGCAACTGGGAGGGCTGCTGTGCGACAGGGGGGGGAGGACAGGCCCAGGGAACCCACTCTCCAAGAGGCCCTCACCACCATCATGGGAGCATACCACCACTCCCAGGAGATGATGGCGACGGTACTGGCCAGGTTCACCGAGATCCAGGCACAGCAGGAGGAACGCTACATGGGGTTCAGCAATGAACTTAGGAACATCGCTACCGCCATGGGGACCATAGTCCAGGCCCTAAACCGGATAGAAAACACATTGCGGGACACTGTGGCACCACAAAGGGCCCCTGTCACTAGCCAGGAACAGCCTACCACCTCCGCCGGCGCTAGTGGTCAGGAGGCCCCCACAGAACGACGGGCCACCAGAACCCCACCTCCTGCTGAAGAACAACCCCCCCCGCAAGAGGAACCTGAGATCTCACAGGAAGACAGAGTAGGATGCCAACACCCCCGCCAGCATAAGATACCCCCTGATGTCATCCCACTGTCCCACAGTGTCACCCTGTCCAACCTTGAACTGCCCCTGCTCCATCCTTCCACAGGCATATGGAAAATGCACCTGTGAAACTGAGAACTGGGCTCTGCCATGGACATAACTCCACCCTCACCCATCACCGTTTTAATATCATGTACCAATATCTAGCACTAAAAATAAATCACTCATTGCACTGAAATCATTCAGGAGTCAGCCTGTATTATTTACAAATGTATAACACATTACTGATCAATAATGTTCTGTTATTTTTGTGATGACAACATACCGATGTCAATAAGCATTAGTCCATGGGCTAACCAAGCAGAAGTCACGCAGTGGGTCATACAGCACTGAAAAGGGAAGGGAAAATCAAACATTAGTTTAAAAGAACTGGGGGGAAATATACAAAGTAGAGATGCAGGGGGCTTTCAGGAAATGTTAAATGGCGTGGGTGATTCTTACCTGTGTGCTACTGAAAATACTGTTGGATAACTCTGTCCCTGTTGTCTGTGTCGTCCTCTTCATCTTCCTCCTCTTCACTCTCCGCAGGCTCCACAGCTGCTTCAACACCACCTTCTGGACCATCGTCCTGCAGGAAAGGCACCTGACGTCGCAATGCCAGATTGTGAAGCATACAGCAGGCCACGATGATCTGGCACACCTTCTTTGGTGAGTACATCAGGGATCCCCCTGTCATATGCAGGCACCTAAACCTGGCCTTCAGGAGCACAAAGGTTCTTTCTATGACCCTCCTAGTTCGCCCATGGGCCTCATTGTACCGTTCCTCTGCCCTGGTCCGGGGATTCCTCACTGGGGTCAATAGCCAAGGCAGGTTGGGGTAACCAGAGTCACCAATTAGCCACACACGTTGTCTCTGTAGCTGTTCCATCACATAAGGGATGCTGCTATTACGCATCACATACGCGTCATGCACTGACCCAGGAAACTTGGCATTCACATGGGAGATGTCCTGGTCAGCCAAACAGACCACCTGGACGTTCATAGAATGGTAACTTTTCCTGTTTCTGAACACCTGCTCATCGTCTTTTGGGGGTACTAAAGCCACATGGGTCCCATCAATGGCACCAATTATGTTGGGGATATGTCCAAGGGCATAAAAATCACCCTTCACAGTGGCCAAATCAACCTGCTCAGGGAATACAATGTAGCTCCGCAAGTGTTTCGTCAGGGCAGACAACACTCTAGACAACATTTTTGAAAACATAGGCTGAGACATTCCAGATGACATGGCCACTGTTGTCTGGAATGAGCCACTTGCCAAAAAATGGAGGACTGACAGAACCTGCACTAGAGGGGGAATTCCTGTGGGTTGGCGGATGGGGGACATCAGGGCTGGCTCCAGCTGGGCACACAGTTCATGGATAGTGGCTCGGTCAAGTCGGTATCGTAGTATGATATGGCGTTCTTCCATTGTCGACAGGTCCACCAGCGGTCGGTACACGCGAGGATTCATCCTTCTCCTCGCAAGTCCCAGCGGACGGTGCCTAGGAAGGACAACATGGAGCACAGAGTCAAGCAAATCACAGGTACGTTCACCACAGCATGCCTAGCACACGATTATCTATGTATTGAAAGGCGTGTATGTGTGGCAATGCAAGGCCTAGGCCTGTGTGACGCAGTACAAATTATGCCATGTGGGCCCTTGAAATGACGGCTGCCTGACCTGTGAAGTGGGACAATGGGATGTGAGGTCAATGCGCTGGCGTGGCACACCGTGGCGGTAGGCGGTCGAAGACCGCTATACGAAGCCGCATTGGTTAACATTGAAGCCTATGGGTTTCAGGAGCCAATGACGAGGCGCGCCGGCGGTCGCGGTACACACCGCAGCGGGCGTGACCGCCATTTTCTATCTGCTTAATCACTCGAGACCTGATCATCCACTGGAGAGGACCTATACTGCAAGTGCTGCTGTGACCTCGGTCTGGAAGTGACAATGGCTGCTGCGACTGGGGAAAGGGCCCCTGCCTTCACGTCTGAGGAGTTGGAGAAACTTGTGGATGGGGTCCTCCCCCAGTATGCGTTACTCTACGGTCCTCCAGACCAACAGGTAAGTACACTGGGTGCACATTGAATGGGCTATGCCTGTGTGGAGTGGGGTGGATGTAAGTTGGTGGGGTGGGGGGCGAATGAGGAGTGCAACGCACGACAGATGAGAGCATGTGCCATATGGCAAGGTTGGGGAGGGGGGACCAATCACATCTAACATGCAGAAAATTGTTGAATTTTTCCTTCCCACCCTGTACATGTCAAATAGGTCAGCGCCCATCAGAAAGTGGACATTTGGCGTGCCATCGCCAAGGAAGTCCGGGCCCTGGGGGTCCACGTCAGATGGGGCACCCACTGCCGCAAGAGGTGGGAGGACATCCGCCGCGGAACCAGGAAGACCGCCGAGTCACTGCTGGGGATGGCCTCCCAACCTAGGAGGGGTGCCAGTCGTACCCTGACCCCCCTGATGTCCCGGATCCTGGCGGTGGCCTACCCTGATTTGGATGGGCGCTTGAGGACATCACAGCAGACACAAGGGGGTGAGTATCAGCACATTCTGCTATCTTTCTGCTCAGTGGAGGCGTCTGGGTGGGGGAGGAGGGTTGTGGGTGACATTAGGCCAGGGCGCTTTCTGTAGTGTAGTCCTCTCCTTTAGGCATGGCCCTGTGCTCCCGGACCCCACCTCTGTAGGGTGACAAGTACAGCTATCGATGGTCCAGCATCACACATGTGCGCGTTTGTCGTCTCTAGACCTGTTGTCCTAGTCAGAAGTACTGAGTGGTGTACCCCAAATGCGCGGCTTAGTGCATGACGCTCCTGTGTCTGTCCTCTCCGCCAACGGTGTTGACATTGCATGCACTCAACCTGGTCTTCTTTTTTCTCCCCCCACCCTTCTTCTTCATCTTCTTGTGCATGTGTGCATTAGCATCATCAGGCGGAGGAGAATTGGCATCGGAGCACGAGGGAGCTGCAAGTCACAAGGCCCCGGTGGGCCCAGGAACAGACACCGAGGGCACCAGTGATCCGGAGGGCGAGGGGAGCACCACAACAGGGACCGATGGTGACACCAGCGACACCGACACGTCCTCGGATGGGAGCTCCCTAGCGGTGGCGGCAACTTCCGGGCCCCCCGCCTCTACAGGTACAGCCGCCACCCAGCGCACCAGGCCCGCCCTCCCAGCAGCCCCTCAGCCTACGCTCCGTGCCCGCTCGCCCAGGAAGGCGGGCGTCTCCTTCGCCCCAGGCACCTCAGCCCCTGCCCCTGTCACCCCTGCTGCCCTCAGTGAGGAGGTCATTGACCTCCTTCAGACCATCATTGTTGGGCAGACTACCCTTTTGAATGCCATCCAGGGGGTAGAAAGGGAAGTGCATCGGAGCAATGCCTACCTGGAGGGCATTCATTCGGGTCAGGCTGCCCATCAACGATCGTTCAATGCTCTGGCCTCAGCACTGACGGCAGCCATTGTCCCTGTTTCCAGCCTCCCTCTTCTAACTGCCTCCACCATGTCTCTGTCTCCTGTTCCTCAGCCTATCCCATCCACACCATCAGACCAGCCTGCACACACCTCAACACCCAAGGGCAGCTCATCCAGACACAAGCTCCACAGAACCCACAAGCATTCACCCAAGCAACACCCAGATGCAGACATTCCAACAGTCACTACCACCTCTGTGTCCCCTCCTCCTCGTCTCCCTCCTCCCTCCCTGTGACGTCTACACTCACACCTGCATGCACACCACCATCAGCCAGTGCTTCCATCACCACCACACCCTCCAGTACAGTCCGCACACGTCAGTCACCACCCCCACTACCATTTACACGTCCCCTGTGTCCTCTCCCACTGTGTCTGTCACCCCCTCATCCAAGACACACAAACGCAGGCAGACACCCACCCAACAGCCATCCACCTCACGACAGCCTCCAGCACAATCACCTGCACCCAAAGACAGCACACCTGACTCTCCTACAACCACATCCTCTTCCTCCACTCCCATCACCACTTCTCCTACCCTTTACCTTGGTCCTAAAAAACTTTTCCTCGCTAATCTTAACCTCTTTCCCTCCCATGACCCACCCCCTCCATCTGCAAAGAGTCCCAAGAGCACCTCAGCCACCACCAGCCCAGCTTCGAGTGTCACTGTGGTGCATGGGTTCTGGAGTACACCCTTTGCCAGCAGTGACACTTCAATCAGCAGCCAGGGGACAGCCAGCCCCCCCCAGGCAAGAGGACCAGGAAACTAAAGGGCCGCCGTGAGAGGACTGACACGGCTGCCCCCAAGGAGCAAAGTTCGCCCACTTCACCAGCCACAACATCTAGGGGAGGCAAGGGCCCGAGAGCCCCATCTAAGGAGCGAAAGGGCAGCAGGGCGGAGAAGTCAGCCAGCAGGAGCGCGGAGCAGGAGGGCCCCACAAGCCCCATCCCGGGTGTTAGGGAGGACACCAAAGGGCCCAGGACTCCGTCACCGAAGGGTCCAGCAACAGCACGGTCGGAGGGCGACTGAGCAGGGAGTCCAGGCCAGGTCTGGCTCCCTTGACTTACTGGACGAGCACCGCTGAAGAGGGCCCCGCCGTACAGAAGAGCACCGCTGAAGAGGGCCCCGCCGTGCAGAAGAGCACCGCTGAAGAGGGCCCCGCCGTGCAGAAGAGCACCGCTGAACAGGGCCCCGCCGTGCAGAAGAGCACCGCTGAACAGGGCCCCGCCGTGCAGAAGAGCACCGCTGAACAGGGCCCCGCGTGCAGAAGAGCACCGCTGAAGAGGGCCCCGCCGTGCAGAAGAGCACCGCTGAAGAGGGCCCCGCCGTGCAGAAGAGCACCGCTGAACAGGGCCCCACCGTGCAGAAGAGCACCGCTGAAGAGGGCCCCGCCGTGCAGAAGAGCACCGCTGAACAGGGCCCCGCCGTGCAGAAGAGCACCGCTGAACAGGGCCCCGCCGTGCAGAAGAGCACCGCTGAACAGGGCCCCGCCGTGCAGAAGAGCACCGCTGAACAGGGCCCTTCCTGTCAAGCACCGCTCCGCTGGGCACTGCCGTCTCAAGCACCGCTGAACAGGGCCCTTCCTGTCAAGCACCGCTCCGCTGGGCCCCGCCGTCTCAAGCACCGCTGAACAGGGCCCTTCCTGTCAAGCACCGCTCCGCTGGGCCCCGCCGTCTCAAGCACCGCTGAACAGGGCCCTTCCTGTCAAGCACCGCTCCACTGGGCCCCGCCGTCTCAAGCACCGCTCCGCTGGGCACCGCCGTCTCAAGCACCGCTCCGCTGGGCCCTTCCTGTCAAGCACCGCTCCGCTGGGCCCCGCCGTCTCAAGCACCGCTCCGCTGGGCACCGCCGTCTCAAGCACCGCTCCGCTGGGCCCTTCCTGTCAAGCACCGATCCGCTGGGCCCCGCCGTCTCAAGCACCGCTCCGTTGGGCCCCGCCGTCTCAAGCACCGCTCCGCTGGGCACCGCCGTCTCAAGCACCGCTCCGCTGGGCCCTTCCTGCATGCACTGTTAACGGTTCACTGTGCCCACCATGCCTCCTCCTTGACCAGTGGAGACTATAATCCACCTGATGGACTGTGGCTTTGCACTCCCCAGGATGGTACAGTTGGCAACCCACCCACTGTAGAGACTTGAGAGACTGTGGCTTTGCACTCCCCAGGATGTTACAGTGGGCAACCCACCCACTGTAGAGACTTGAGAGACTGTGGCTTTGCACTCCCCAGGATGGTACAGTGGGCAACCCACCCACTGTAGAGACTTGAGAGACTGTGGCTTTGCACTCCCCAGGATGGCACAGTGGGCAAGCCACCCACTGTAGAGACTTGAGAGAATGTGGCTTTGAACTCCCCAGGATATGGCAGTGGGCAAGCCACCCACTGTAGAGACTTGAGAGACAGTGGCTTTGCACTCCCCAGGATGGTACAGTGGGCAAGCCACCCACTGTAGAGACTTGAGAGACTGTGGCTTTGCACTCCCCAGGATTGAACAGTGGCCATGGAGGCCCCTCGTGGATATGGCGTCGTGGACTCATCTGGCTGAGGTGCCCCCCTTCCCTTCCCCCTGAGGTGCCTGTAGTTTTGTCATCAGATGCCCCTGCAGTGTTCTCTCCAAAGGACTCAGGTCTCCTGTGTGGGCTTTGCCCTTGTGTTGTTACACTTTGGCCCACGGACACTTCGATTTTCTTTTGATGTGCAGGACTAATTGCCTCGGTTATCCATTGCACTGTATATAGAATTATTTTGATATTGATTTTTTGGCAAGTTGACCAATACTTTTCAGAGCCTATTTTGTACATAAATTTTTATTCACAATTTAATTATGTCTTTGCATTTTTCAGGGGGGTTTGGGTGGTGTCACTGTGACTTGTTGCTCTGCATTGGTGTGTACATTTTGGGGGGGTGAGAGTGTATCGCGTATGTGTGTGCCCGTAAGCTTTCCTCCTCCCCCCTCCCGTGTGTCGTAGGTGCAGTACTCACCGTTGTCGTCTGCGCCGGCGTTCGTACTCGTGGTAGATGAGCAGGTAGACGAGAGCAGGTAGGATGTTTAATTCGGGTTCCATGCTGTCCTCCTTCCTCGTGGAGTGCGTAGAGGTGAGCGTTTTCCCGTTCGTAGTCTGTTTCCGCCGTGTTTTTATCGGCGGTGCTCCCACCCCGGAAAAGGTGGCGGATTGGTGAGTTATGATACTGTGGGCTGTACATTGTCTGCCGCCTGTCTGTTGGCGGTGACCGCCGCGCTGTTTGTCTGTACCGCCGTGGCGGGCGGAGTGTTAATGTGGCGGTCTGTGTTGGCGGTTCCCGCCAGGGTCAGAATTCCATTTTTTGGACCGCCAGCCTGTTGGCGGGTTAGCCGCCGCTTTATCACCGACCGCCAGGGTTAGAATCACCCCCACTGTCTCCAGAGTTGTAGGCAGATGAAACTGAAGTCTTTGATATATCTGAGACTTCCAACAGGAGGCAAACTCTTCTCCAAGCCTTAGAAGGACTGTCTCAAGCAGGATACACAGTAAAGTTCACCCTTTTCTCTCTTTTAAGGCAGAATCAGCAACTGCAGGCCAAGCCAGCAAAGCAACACAGCAAAGGGGCAGTACTCCTCCTCTAGCTCATCAGTTCTTCTCCTTGGCAGAGGTTCCTCTTGATCCAGAAAGATTCTAAAAGTCTGGGGTTTTGGGTCCACTACTTATACTCTTTCTGCCTTTGAAGTAGGCATACTTCGAAGGAAAGCCACTGTTGTTCACAAGATCCTGCCTTGCCCAGGCCTGGCCCCAGACACACTCCAGGGGTTGGAGACTACATTCTGTGAGGGCAGGCTCAGCCCTTTCCACTCCTCCCTCCACTCTAGCCCAGATGGATACACAGGCTACACCCCAGCTCACTTTGTGTCACTGCCTAGAGGGTACTCACATCAGCCAACTGTCAGTCTGACCCAGATGTGGAATACACAAGCAGGCAGAGGCACAGAATGGTTTAAGCAAAAAAATGCCCACTTTCTAGAAGTGGCATTTTCAAACTAACAATCTAAAAACGAACTTCACTAAAATATGTATTTTTAAATTGTGAGACCCCAAACAAAATTTTTCCATCTGCTCTCAAAGGGAAACTATACTTTAAGAATATTTAAAGGCAGCCCCCAAATTAAGCTGTGCAAGAGATAGGCCTTACAACAGTGAAAAACAAACTTGGCAGTATTTCACTGCGAGTACATGTAAAACACACCAGTACATGTCCTACCTTTAACATACACTGCACCCTGCCCTTGGGGCTACCTAGGGTCTACCTTAGGGGTGCCGTACATGTAGTAAAGAGGAAGGTTTGGGCCTGGCAAGTACGCTTGCCAGGTCGAATTGTCAATGCACGACTGCACACACAGACACTGCAGTGGCAGGTCTGAGACATGTTTACAGGGCTACTCGTGTGGGTGGCACAATCAGTGCTGCAGACCCTCTAGAAACATTTGATTTACAGGCCCTAACTGTCTCTACTGCACTTTACTAGGGACTTACTAGTAAACCAACTATGCCAATTATGGATAAACCATCAACAGTACAATTTATATAAGTAGCACTTTCACGTTAGCACCGATTGGCAGTGGTAAAGTACGCAGAGACAATAAACCAGCAAAACAGAGTCCAGTATACCATAAAAGCAGGAGGTCAGAAGCAACAACAATATATAGGCATTTTTGGAGAAGTGCCATAAGGAACAGGGTGACAGACTGACATGTGTAAACATGTTTACACCTATGTCTAAGAGGGTCAAGAGGAAAGATTTTAAACATTGGGGCATTCTGAAAAACCAGGCAATGACTGGCCGTCCCCACTCTTTTCTTTCAAATGGAGTACTAGCATGAGGGATAGATTGGTATGTACATGCACATGTAGTGGTACTGCTATGAAAGCTTCTGGTACTTTGTGGGGACTACTTCTGGAGGTGGGACATTATCCATTTGGCAACTGCTCAGCATGTCCATTTACCAAACATTACAAAGAGTTTCACATAGGCACTGACCGTACTGGGTCATCAAACACCACCCAATCTGCAACAAAGTAAATGTGGTTTACATAATTACATACCATTACAACAAAAGATATATATTGGATAATCACCTGTAAAGTTTGGCTGAGGTTCAGTGAACATCAGAGCACCGCCCAATGTGAGAAGAGTGCTACTTGCATGACCAAACATTACCTGGACAAACATCATTCAGACAGGGATCTCACCTAGGTAGTATTGGAGATACCATTTGCTCCTGTATCAACACAGGCTAGGTGCTTCAGGGAAAAGTACAGCGTTGGTTTTACCATGAGCATGGCCTTAATGATGACATTCCCTAGTTACAAGTAAAGGCCTGAATGTGGTATTTTAATCACCAGTGAAGTAGCACTGGAGGCAGCTATGGGATTAAGTATCTGTATGTGCCTCCTGCTCGGTGTAGTAACACTGGTGTCATCTATTATGTATGCCAATAAACACACCTCACACCATGTGCCCATCAACCTGGAAAGACAGCTCTATCTTATGGTTCTTTTAGGAGTCAGGGACATTCATGATTAGTGAGATCATTTCGGGAGGCACCAAACTTCTAGGCACCCTCATCTCTCAATTCCTTGCCTTTTTTCTGTTTTCTCATGAAGAAAGAACCCATCACTATCAAGCTCTTGTAACAAATATTGGAAGCTGTTCTTCTAGTTCTATATCCCAAGGGCAGGTTGTTTTGCACTTTGAATTTGTCAAGAGCAAGGTTTTAGTGTGTTGCAGTTTAAGATAAATATATACAAGTGTTTCTGATCCTTTGTCATACATTCTTATCACAGCGAATTGTACCTTCCATCACAAACACAAGGAATTTTTACCATTGCCACTCACTGATAAAGGTTTGCGATTTGCTTATTGATCTTTGCATGATCCAGTCCCACCTGTGAGTTGCTCTTTCTAAAGACACAGATAAGTAAGTGAGTTGCATACTTTAAAGACACATATAGAAGTATGCTGTACCTTTGTTACACACTATAAGTATAGCGAGTTGTTAAACTATTCATGAATAAGGTGAATCTTTGTTACACTTTGTTAAATGAAGCGCACCGCTCACTTGACGATGCACTACATTTCCCAATATGCCCACACCTGAAATTTCTGTTTCTTCCGAGTCCATCGAGATGGCAATTAAAATACTGAAATCCAGATCACATGTACTTGTAATACTAAAATACCTGAAGTTCACTTTTCACCCATAATTTGACACGCGGGAATGCTGAGGTGAGAGCAACCATGAGGTCTGATAGACACTACACCTCCCGGAATGCTCACTGCTGCACAACACAACATCAGAGCACATGCACCACTTTCAAATACCTGAGCTGTCGCCTTGCCTGACAGTGTCGAGAGTAGAAAGGAGGCCCGAATTAGGTTACTCAGCAGGGGGTGACCTTTGATGCAGTAAGTCACGGCCCTGGGGTATTATGGGTTCATTTTAACACAGGACACATACATTTTAGCTTAGCTTAGGTCTGCATCCTGTGCCCTTTTACCTAGAAAACATGCTCTGTTCTCATTTAATAATTGTATTTATTTTAGGATAGCTTGCTTTTCAGCAACAATATTTTATTTTCCTAATCAGCTGCTATTCTGTGAGAACGTTATTATTATGCATGACATTTTTCATCATGTTCCTGACCCAAGATTAAGATGGAACAGTACGAAACCAACATGAGATAAGATAATGGTTGGATAGTTACCACAAGAGCATGCACATGGTCTAACATCTAGGCAGATGCCCACATCAGGCCTATTTCTCAGAACAAAAACATAATTTTCTATCAAACACCATGTAAGCTAAGGGGGATTTGAGAGGGGTCCTTTCAATTTGGATTTTCATCTATGCTGCATGCTATTTTTCAGTTAGACCTCAGTCTTATCTCTGCAAGTTAGCGAAGGAGACTAAGGGCAGACCTTCATTCTAAGGTAATGGAGCTGGCACACCTTTTATGGACTGAGTATGGACAGAGAGGGCTATCACCGCTGTGTTCTTGCTAGATCCTAGGCATTAGGTAGGAATTCTAAATACATGTTCATTGCAATATGTTGGGATTTTTTATCTTTTTCTCACCAACAGTCACAATCGTACTTTTGTTGTGCCTTATTTACCTAACAAATGTGGCTAATATCTTTTATTGTAGAGTGGAGTCGTTTCAATAAATCTATTGAAAAACACCCTGCATCATTTTCATTTACCTGTGTGTGTATGTGTGTGTGTGTGTGTGCGTGTATGAGACCTTTTGCTAACAAGAGAATGGAGTGAGATCTGTAAACTGTGACTTCCGTGAGAGGTCACTGGAGCATCACTAAAGTGTCATCCTTTTTAGGTTGGGGGAGGTGCTGCTAAAAAGCTGATAAGGTTGGGCCAGCAGCCACCAACTGGTGTGGGAATGACTCAGTCACCCACAAGCGGTGGTGCTGACACCTGCAGTCTCGTTCCAATAACAGGAGTCCTACAGTGGTTAAGCACTAATTATACAGGTCTTCTAAGAATCTCTGTTTCACACACACTAAAAGGTACCCTGATTACTAACTTACAGAGATGTCCGTGGCCTTAGGGAGAATCCTCCTCAGCTGAAAAGGGAGCAGCTATCTAGACTGTAGGTTGTTCAAGCTTGAACCTTAAAAGGATTTCCTCCATTGGTGTTCCGGTCTCTGATACATATTGTTTAACATGGCACAACCAGTAAATATCTGAGAAAACTGTAGACAACCATTCAAACAGTTTTTTTTTGCAGTGGCTTAACAAGTGAGGGCAGGAAGGTCACATCTGTCGTAGAAGCTCACAACACATACAGAACAAAAATATTTTATTATTGGATCACCTCAAGTAAATGCAGACTCCAACAGATTCTACACATACAGAATTGGAAACGTACCACAACAGTACAGAGCATATCAATATTTAGAAATACCTTTTTAATTATCAAGAACATCAGAATTGGGTTAATGACACCCTCTCACATGTGGTATGACCTGTTAGATTATGATGGGTCAATGTGGCCTACATTTGCCACTTATACACCACATCTCTATGTGCAGCCAATGAAAATAACTAATGTACTCACATTATACAATCCGCTAGTAGCAATATATAAATGCTATACAGTTTCGTAATGCAGACCTTAAACACCACCCTAGCGAGGGTTGCTCCAGCTTTTAACCAATTACCCATTACAGGACTAAAGTGGTCATTATGAACATGGCGGTAATGACCGCCACGCAGGCATGGCAGTCTAGACTGCAAAGCAGCCAGTTCACTACCACCCACTGCCAGGCCAGAATCGACTGCGGGGCCGACGGTAGGCACATTCTATCCAGCGGTGGAGCACGGACCGGTGGTGGGATTATGATACCATTTCCACCAGGGATTTCCTTGTGGGATACCCCATCAGGTAAACCCTGATGGAAACCATATGAGTGACAGAAATTCTCATTCCTGTCACCTGTATGTGACATTCCCGGCCCGCACTTGCCACTACTTCAACCCACCCCCAAACCCCTAGAACTGCCCCACCACCTCGAACTGTGAAAACTGACCCCCCAATCCTCCTCCCCCAAATCTCCTTGTAGGCCTCCCAGCTCCCCCCTCACCATCCCCCAACCGCCCCCCTACATACAGGTCCCCCCCAAACCCCAACTCCCCACATTCTCATGTACCTATACACCTACATGCACAAACACATTCATACACTCAGACACACATCCCCCTTCACAAACACTCACACACTCCCTCATGCACTCACACACCCCTCCTCCCCCCTTCTCTCCTGGGCAGCATTTACCTGTTCCGTTGCGCTGCTCTGGGAGGGAACGGGCTCCTTGGATGCTGCTCCACCAGCATCGCCGCATCTCCATGCACCGCCACGCCCATAACTGCATAATTATAGGTGTGGCAGGGTATGGACTGATGTGGTGATGAGGGTGGAGCAGCATCCACCCCGCCACTGACCGCCAGCATGGCGCATGGCGCATGGTTGGCCTCACCTCCATCAATGGCAGTGAGGCTCCATGCATTGGAATATGTGGGGATGCCTGCCACCGCCACTGGCATTCTTCTGTTGACCCTCAGCATGGTCGGCGGCGGGCTATCCCGCCATGTTCAAAATGACAACCTAAATCTGCAAACAGTTCACTCCATTATGGTTAAAGCACCCACTGAGCCAAAGAGATTCAGTTCAGGGTTGTGCCAAAAACAAACCAGCTGGAAGCAGTGTTTCCCCATGTGGGACCCCAAGATAAACATAGAATTTTCCCAATGTGCTTGCCATTTGGAATAGTTCCCTCAGTAGATGATTGTGCCACTTTGGCCACAAGCTTCGCCACAATATATACCACCAGAATTAAGATATAATGTCAAAAATAGAGACACTATAAAAAACACCTGATCAATACCATTATACTGACAATCGCCCATCTCTTTCCTTCAAGGGCACACCAGATAAACGGAGTGCCAGAGTGTGACGGTCAGAACACCGAAGCAAGTAAGTGAAGCTGAAAGGACTCACAACATTCCTCAGAGACTTCCGTTAAAAAGAAGGAAAAACTCCAATTTACAAAGAAGGTGGCAGCAATTACAATTAAGGATGTCATACACATTGAGAACATTGTTGAAGAACAGGACGTGGTCCGTTCTTTCGTTAGCTTTATTTCCGTAAAGATAAATACCATAAAAGCACACCACAATTCACAAGTTCATAATTTTACAAAAGAACAGGCCATGTATAAAAATCCTCAAATGTAAAACGGTGAACTGCATAAAAAACCTTCCCTATGAAAAATAGTCGGACAGTGCAGCAGAGGTCAGGATATGTTGCCACAATATTATAGATCTTCTAGATGTGACAGCAGCAAACAACTTTCTTGAAGTCGAGACGGCGGACAGGCATGTCTTCCCCATCCGACCGGGTTTATAAATTAAAAATTCAAATTGAGGGAGACTTAGAGCACACTATTAAAGTAATCTTTTGAAGGAGATTAACGCTAAATTATGAGATACTCTTGGCAGAAAAAGATTGGCCACCTGAAATGGTCCGCAAGCTCCCACAAGGGGAAGATGTCATTAACACTTCTT
Source organism: Pleurodeles waltl (assembly GCF_031143425.1). Taxonomy (NCBI): domain Eukaryota; kingdom Metazoa; phylum Chordata; class Amphibia; order Caudata; family Salamandridae; genus Pleurodeles; species Pleurodeles waltl. Next base: position 500,592,529 of record NC_090438.1, on the reverse strand, counting down.
TCTCATTCCTGCCTCCATATGTTGTAAAGGACGCCTATACTGCTGATTGGGCTTTGGCACTAACTCCCACACTGTAGGGTGGGATAAAGGTTATCTCTACCATGTAATTCTAATAGACCTACATCACAGATCCAGCCTCGATATCCTAATAAACATGAAGCTAAAGCACCTGTGAAAGAAATTCTCACACAGCTGGAGAATCAGAGTATAATCAAACCCTGTGTCTCGGCAATGAATAACCACTTATTCCTCATAGCAAAACCAGACTATTCATATAGAATAGTTTTAGATTACAGACATTTAAACAGTCAGACTTGCACATTTGCAATACAAAATGCACACAGAACAGTACTAATAAACAATAGAGTGGGGAAAATACAAAACAACCTTGGATATTTCCAATGTTTTTTTCTGCCAAAGCTTAGCACCTGAAAGTTGGGATCGTAGCACCTTGAGCGCACTTCGCTCTCAGCTGCACTTTTGCCATTTGCCTAAAGCGTATAAGAACCGCACTGGGTTGTTTTCTGCCAGAGTAACATCAATATTACATTATATTGACCCTGACGGGTTTTCCTATGTGGATGACCTCTATGTCACAGATGATGACCTCAATATACATTCAGCCAGGGGGATCGCACTGTTTTAGGATTCACCACGCAAGCCAACAAATCTAATTTTAAGAAAACAAAAATTGCCTAATTAAGTGTCCTATTTCTAGGGTACGAATTATCAGATGAAGGTAAGCACCTAGTCCCACAATTTCTAGAAAAATGCACTCGATTACAACCTCCAGATGCTATCAAGAAAGTGCAGTAATTGCTGGGTTTCTTCAACCTTGACAGAACATATATTCGAGATTATGTACAATGCAGAAAAACATTATATGATCTGATTCATTCTAACGTTTCAAGTAAACATTGGACACCAGAACACACATGAATTCCCAGAGAACTGCAACAAAACATGCTAGGAGCACAGCATTTACAGACGTGATAATAAAAAAATGTGGTCTTAAGAATAATTGTTGGTGCTATTGGGTTTACCTATGTCACATTCAATGAGGGGGGCACGGTACCCAAAGCATGCAAATCACATTTGTACTCCAATGCAGAATAACATTTTACACCAACAGAAAAAATACTGACTGCTGTTCAGGTGGCTGTCATTAAGCAGAAGTCACTTACCCAGGGGAAGCACATTATTATCATTACCCTAGTGCCTGCTCTTCAGGAGGTCACCAAAACTAATGTTTCCAACACTAAAGCATTACATCTACATTGGATTCAAAGGACAGACTCAATAATTCCTCCAATATGAGCTGGAATACCCCACACCCATTAACATCTTACCTCTTGATCAATACTGAGTCACCATTAATACTGATGGTTAAGCACATCCGCCGGCTGTATGTACCAAACACCAACACTCCACTGCTTATGCAGCTGTTAGTGGGGTAATGAGGGATGGTACAGTCCACCCTCAACATACCTGCTTGGAGACCCTAGGGACTGCATGGCTCAGCTTGCAGAACTTTAAGCTCTGGTCCTGGCACTGGAACATATGGGTCCTGAACATCCACAACTGATTGTGTGTGATTCACATGAATGTGCCCAATCCTATTATGATTACTTACACCATTTGTGCCTGAATAGGTTCAGGGATTCAGAAGGGAACACCATCAAATGCAAAAACCTGTAGGGGAGGATGGATGATTGTAAGGACAGACTACCCCATGTAGTACATAGATTGGGCCAAAACACGTTGTAGGAAACAGTTTGCCTGATGAAGCTGCCAAATCTGCAGTAGGTATGGCTTATGTTGCTGCAATTACTCATTCTCATACTAGACTGGATGATGAGATGCTGACTGTTGTGAAAGCTTCGGCTGATGGCAAACCATTACTAAAAGCATATCCAACAAAATATTCCTACCATCTCAGCACCCAAAACATCACATTTGCAACAATTCCAGGGGTGGGGGATCGAATGATCCCCAACCAAACTCAGAGATTAGATCTTATTAGAGTAGCGCATGAGGGTGTGGCACCTTCTCATGCAGGTTTGGTGGATATTACTTCCTTGCTACAAAATATCTATTGTTGGCAAGGTCTATACAAGCAGACCAAACAAAATATATCCTTTGCTGTGACATTTGGTAACAAATCAAAGGGTCCGCCATCAAATGCCCACTCCTAGTGACCAGCAAACCACTATATTGTGTGTACATGGATCACTGTGATCCCTTGCAACCTGATGGTGCATACAAGTATATTTTAGTTGCTGTTGACTCACATTCTAGATTCCAGTAGATATGGCCACAATGGTGTACTGACAACCCAACTGCGTTAAAAGATTTGCAAGTAGTTATTGGGAGATATGCGGTTGCATTATTCCACTTAGACAAGGGCTATGCTTTTGCCTCCTGGGCATTCAGGAACACCATGGTAATAATGGGTGTTCAACTCCATGACCCCTCACCATATCATCCTGAGGGAAATTCTGTTGTGGAGAGGAATAACTGAGACTTAAATACATTCTTAATAGTAAGGGTATTAGGTTGAGGCCATTGTTGACTTCATTACCTATATGGGATACAGAGGGCATTAGAAAATCTGCCCAAGAGGTCCATGGGAGGAGGCATCCCTTATGAGGTCCTATTTGGGATACATATGCATGTCTCAGATCTTGATGGCCTTGGCATGGTGGCAGCAGAAACACTGTTTGACATGAATGAATGTGTCACTGTTTTACAGGAAATACAGCAATTCTGTGATGAAAACTCATCTGCCTATGGTGCCACTTTGGGAATGCATGGATTTGCTGACAACATCAACATCAACAGGCTGGATTCCTAAAGTTAGGGATCTGGGTCTAGAAAAGATTGCTGTCAAAAATGAGTTTGGTCAATCCTATAGAGCACCGGTACCAGTCCTGGGAATACATGGTATCAGAACTGTAATTCTACTACCGCTGCCTAGTTCCAAAAAAACCCGCTTTGTTTCAATTGACAATGAAAAATTGTACCATGCGGCTGATCCTGCACAATCGATCACAAGGATTCCTAGGTAGATCCCCTTCCTCTCTCACTACTCCAAGCGAAATACCTCTTCAAGCACTCAACAATGCTTCTTCAAGTACCAATGCTACAATTGTCTCCCTGAGTTTGGGGAGGGCGGAGAATGAACTTCTGTTAATTCCTGTCACCACTTCAACAACAAGACATGTCCAAACTATGGATCTATAATATTCCAATTCAACAAAAATGGATGACATTCTTCATTATGAACCACCAGCATTAGGTCCATCTACCAGTTCAGCACAGGCTTCTGTTTTTGAACAGACTGCTTCTGGTTGCTTCATCGACATAAACAACTTTTCATCAAATTCCTCTGCTTCTGCAACTGCAGTGGTATCAAAAACACCTAAGCTGTATGGCTGGCTTAGAAATAACTATTTGGTTTGTCCATGGTGTCATCTATGGAAATTACTGACTTTGCTGACGTTTCTGTTCTAAATTGGTTTCATCATTGTTTTCTTTCTATTGATAAATGGTCATTATCTTACTGAATGCTCTGCTGTTGAACTGGTTGATGAGGTTCTGACACCTTTCATTTCTTCCCAGAAGGTCTAAAGAGACTTGTCACTAGTGACCATTTCAGCTGTTCCAATTCCAGGTAAGATTATTTGGGATAAGGTTCCATTCAATATATGGCCTGGCAGAGGTCATCCAAATTCTATAAGTGTCTATGATGGATGTAATTACACCTTGTGCTGTTTCTAATGATTAACATGTTATAACAGTTAATTCTATGCTTTCTGCGCTTGAATATTACACTATATTTGAAAGTGAAGATGTTTATACGAACACAGTGAACTATGGGGAAATATACTGTTTTCACCATTACAGACATTACTTTCTGCACCAAGCTAGTGCCTCTAGATCAAATTTTAACTATACACAATGGGAGCATTGTTAAACTCCACCCGTGAGGAGTTCCAAAATATATGTAGAAAAGATATTGCTAACTGATACAAAATTGATTTATTCAGTTTCCTTTGTTTCTCAGGTGCTGTTGAAGGCTTTGAGCATTTGAAAAACAAGACTGATTTTAAGAGTGTATGGGGAACAAAATATTGGCAAATACAGGGTTAGAGCATGCCTTATTTCTGCAAAAATTATATTTTTGAACGACAATCTAGCAAATGACTTGCCTGGGGTTAGCAAAGATAAATGAACTAAACGTGCCCAGTATCCCCACACCAGCTACATTTGACGATTGACAAACATTCCTAAATGTCACTGAATAACAGCTCACTACTTGGATTTAGAATGGTACCTTTCATTCCTCACTTTCACATCCCAGAGGGTGGTTATTGTACAGGGGCCAGTGGACACAAATGGCTGTCAAGCTCATTTTGTTAATTCCTTAGGGGGTTTCAGAGCAAGCCTAACTGACCCTTGTTACATCACATCTCAGCATTCAGGTATCATAAAAACATACAGTGTGGGTAAGCTTTGCCAACAATGGTCGCAATCCTCCACGTTAGCAGCTGTCAAAGAACACCTTAGTCTCCTTTTAGAGGGAGTCGACTTACAAGATTTCTTGATAGGTCCTAGGAAGCCACACTCAAAACATTTTCTGTTTACCATATATAATGAGATATAGTAGCTTTCACAGATGGAGGCTGTTGCACGTTTAAGGCAGATTGATAAAGGAAACATGGAGAAGGCTTTAGTTGTTACTGATAATGCTATGAATACCTTGTCCAAATGCATCTACACCCTAAATAACATTGTGTCCTCTGCAATACACATTATTCAGAATGGCATGTCCTTTTTAACATCAAGGACAAAGTCAACTGAGGTCCATTATGCAGTTAGTTTGGATGCTACAGATCTTTAAAAGTGGCAGTGTGCCCTGGCAGCACGTTAGGGGCCAGATGTAGCAAAAAAGCAAATTGCAAGTCGCAACTCGCAACTTCTGCAACTCGCAATGGGGTCGCAAAGACCCACCTCATTAACATTAATGAGGTGGGTCGCACTTTGCGACCCCATTGCGAGTATGGGCACTCACGGGGATGGTGGCCTGCTGGAGACAGCAGACCACCATGCCCGTGACTGCTTTTTAATAAATCGCTTTTTTTTTCTATCTGCAGCCCGTTTTCCTTAAAGGAAAACGAGCTGCACTTAGAAAAAAAAACGAAACCTTTTGTTTCGCTATTTTTCAGAGCAGGCACTAGTCCATAGGACCACTACCTGCTCTGAAAAATCATTTTTGTTTCCATTCACAAAGGGGAAGGGGTCCCATGGGGACCCCTTCCCGTTTGCGACTGGGTTACCATCCACTTCAAGCGGATGATAACTGCGATTTCATTTGCGACCGCTTTCGCGGTCACAAATGAAATTGAATAGCATTGCGAGTCGCAAATAGGAAGGGAACACCCCTTCCTATTTGCGAGTCGGAAATGCATTTTGCGAGTTGGATCCGACTCGCAAAATGCATTTCTGAATAGCAGAGGGGCTTTTGCGCCTCGCAAACTGCGTTTTTCACTGTTTGCGACTCGCAAACCTTTTGCTACATCTGGCCCAAAGTCTGCTGAGTTATTTGCTGCATTTAAGCTGACCAGGCAACAATAGCTAATGGCTACAAAAGGAGTGAGTTACACCATGCTTAATATAGAGAAGTTAGAAAAGTCACCTTTCACTGTGGCAGACATTCCATCAGGAGTATGGGTCATATATGGAGTGATAAATCAGCCCATTTCAACATTTTAGTTTATGGATTGTTTAAAACATTTTGCATTTTGCAGTTGGCAGATTTGAGTGATTAGCAAACAGTTATATCCGCAAGGTGTGGGAGTTGCCTTCAATTCCAAATGTCTGAACAGCGAAACAAGTCTTTCTTAGCAGAAGCAAATGTGAGACTACTGTTGGTCCTTCTATGATTTGTAAGCAGGTGTCCTTGCATGGCAGTTAAAATGCGGCGTATCCAATTTGGCATGTTATCTGAAGGGTACTCCTGTCTCTTTGATTCACCCAACATTTCAGACACTTTCCGATGGAAGTTATGTTTATGCTGAATGATCAAAGCTGCTGCAGAATGAAACCTGGAAATTCCTATGTAATTGTGGTTTCCTATATTATAACTTGTTGCCACCATGTGTTATTCCCCCACACGAGAAATAAAAGTGTCAGAATTGTGGCTGCACATTGCTACTTCCAATGTATATTTTGAGAACCTGAACAGACTAAAGGTGCTATTGTTTCAAAAATATGTGGCTCTGACATCAGCCAGAGAGACCTATCACCTGCATTGTGCAAGGTCATCAGCAGAAATACCAGCTTCCCCAATCGCTTTGGAGTATTGGTAAACAGGATTTTTAACACATCCATCATTGTGGTGATCATACACGGTTTAAGGCTGTTGGGTTTGGATTTTTCAGCATATTCCAGACAGTATTTAGAGTGATTCCTTCACCCATTCATTCTCTCTTTTCAAGTGTCTTTGGTGGATTTCCAATAACTTTGGCATTGATTGGTGGTATTCTGCTACTGCTATTTTTAATACATGGTAGCTGTCCCATCTCAGCAAAGAGGAGTGATGGAGCTACCACCAGCCCAACTGTGTTGTGATTGGGTGATGCAGTACCTTGGAGCTTCCTTGCAGAACTGGAGCTGAATTGGCCACTGAAATTCTGATCGGTTCAGACTTGTGAGCAACCTATTTTCCATTGTATATGGTACTTCTTCGAGTGTGCACCGAAAGTGTATCTTGCTGTACAGCATGTGACATCCTTGGACACAGATCTGTTAGTGTTCTCGGTGAGAGTTCATTTAAGGACATGCATGTTGATACTGTAGTTAATACGCAAGGCATCTTATGATCAGCCACTTGTGGATCTGCTGGCTTCATCAACATCTGGTGCAATGAGAGATATTGCCTCCTCATCCTCTTCTGGGACTGAGGCTTCTGCACACTATTGCTCTGGGGATCCTTCGACTAATGTGCTGGTCAAATTATCACGTTCCAAAGTGGAATCTTTCTTGACTTTCATCTCCATTGCGGACATCAAAGGTTTTCTGTAGGATCAAACTTATTGTTGACTTTTGACCATTGGCATTCTTTCACTCTTCATAAAAAATACCAACCATGTTTCCAAACTGTCCTTTAACATTTGGCTTGTCTGTTGGCCTACCAAGCTTGTCAACTTCAACAGTTTCTCTCTTTTAGTATTGTTTAGTTTACAGCATTTTTTTGTTAGGCGTTTGGACTAGCACTCTTATTCCAACAATGGGGAGGGTGCCGTGGGTTTATTTTCATACCTTGCTCGGGCACATATATTTTAGCTAAGCTTAGGCCTACAGCCTGTGACCTTTTACCTAGATAAATATGTTTTATTCTCATTTATTCATTTTATTCCTTTATATTTATATTATTATTCACAGCATTTCTCATCATGTTCCTGACCCAAGGTTAACAGGGAGCAGTGCATGACCAACACAAGATAATGTTTGGTATTGTTGCCACAACAGGACACACATGGTCTAACACTTAGGTACATGAATATGTCAGGCACATTTAACTGAACAAAAAATATGCTTTTCTGTAGAATACCAAAGGGGGACAGTGGGGGTTGAGAGGGGTCCTTCTGACTGGGATTTCCATCTATGCTGCATGCTATTTTTCAGCAAGACCTCAGCCCAATCTCTGCAAGCCAGCTAAGGAGATGAAGGGCAGACCTTCATTCAGGTAATGGAGGTGGGTACTCCTCTCACGGACTGAGTATGAATAGATTGGGCTATTACCAATGTGCTCTCATTAGAAGATAGATGCTAGGTGTTAGGTAGGAATTCTAAATACATGTTCATTGCAATATGTTGGGAGTGTTAATCTTTTTCTCACTGACAGTACCAATCTTAATTTTGTTATGCCTCATTTTCCTAATAATTGCAGCTCATGTATTTTATCATAGACAGCAGTCTTTTGAATAAATCAATTGAAAACCACTCTGCATCTTTTTTATTCACATGTGTGTGTGTGTGTGTGTGTATGACACATGTGGCTAACAAGAGAAAGGGGTGAGATCTGTTCTCTGTGACTTCCCTGAGAGGTCACTAGGGTGTCATGCAATAGGCTGCTACAATTCACCTTTTCTTCTTGGGTTGGGTGAGGTGCTGCCAGCAAGCAGGTAGGATTAGACTGGCAGCTGCTAACTGGTGCAAGTGTGGTTCTGGCTCCCTGAATCCAGCAGTGTTGTTTGAATAGCGAGAGTCCAACGACAAGAGAAGAGATGACCTGGTGGAGGTAACAAGTGGTCCCTGGGACCCATTAATTGGCTACTGCGTACCTCTACCTACTCCTCCATGAAGTACTAGTGTCCTATAGTCAGGGTGAGAATTAGTTTTACAAATTTGATTGGTGTGTATACATCACATCACTCCTCATCGAATAGCTCAAGCATGTTTCGGAAGTTGGGCATACACTTCCATGGTATTGATGCAGTGTGTTGTAAGAACACAAGAGTAGCACAGTTTTAATCACACAAGGCTGGCATAGACCAGCTTACCTTGGATTTTTGTGTGTGTGCATATATATCCCAACCACTTTATGTTAATGTTCATCTTTGTTTCATTCTATTATATTTTTCTGTGTATTTCATTTGTGCTTTACAATGATGTCAACATATATGAATGTTGAGCCATGTTTTCTCCTTAGGATCCCTTTATTAAAAAGGAAAAAATTCTTGATTGACACAACCAGAGATTAGCATCTGGTATAGCATGCATGTGCATGCACTGAGCATTATGTGTAAGCATTGATGACCAATATACATAGGGTTAAATAGGGTTCTGGACCTGAGAAAAGCTCTGGACCCCAAGATGGGCCAGGTTAGGGCTGAAACATGTCGACCTGTGTGGACAGGAGCAGCCCAGTCTAGACTCAGATGTCCCAGTGTTTATTTTAGTTATTTTTCATGTCTTCAGCATGCAGACATCATAAGATGCTCTCTAGAAACCTTCAATATTTCTTTAAATTGAGCAATCAACTAAAAGTACATAATCCGGTCTAGTTAAAAGCTTATATATTTAATGTTAGGACTTGGCTTAGTGTATAAATCTGCAACACAAAGACAGTCATGTTCAAAATCATTAGATACATCAGTCTTGGGTAATGGGAGAAAAGTACTGATATTCAAAACCTGGCAACGTTTTCACATGACATTGTCAGATGCAAGGATTTGCTGCTGTTATTTGGTAAGACAAGAGTTTTTCTTGTATTGGATTTTGATTCTGGTAAGCAAAATTGTAATGGAGTGTAGGACCATAAGAGTTTAAGGTTGTCCCATCACTATGGGGAAATATACTGTTTTCACCATTACAGACATTACTTTCTGCACCAAGCTAGTGCCTCTAGATCAAATTTTAACTATACACAATGGGAGCATTGTTAAACTCCACCCGTGAGGAGTTCCAAAATATATGTAGAAAAGATATTGCTAACTGATACAAAATTGATTTATTCAGTTTCCTTTGTTTCTCAGGTGCTGTTGAAGGCTTTGAGCATTTGAAAAACAAGACTGATTTTAAGAGTGTATGGGGAACAAAATATTGGCAAATACAGGGTTAGAGCATGCCTTATTTCTGCAAAAATTATATTTTTGAACGACAATCTAGCAAATGACTTGCCTGGGGTTAGCAAAGATAAATGAACTAAACGTGCCCAGTATCCCCACACCAGCTACATTTGACGATTGACAAACATTCCTAAATGTCACTGAATAACAGCTCACTACTTGGATTTAGAATGGTACCTTTCATTCCTCACTTTCACATCCCAGAGGGTGGTTATTGTACCGGGGCCAGTGGACACAAATGGCTGTCAAGCTCATTTTGTTAATTCCTTAGGGGGTTTCAGAGCAAGCCTAACTGACCCTTGTTACATCACATCTCAGCATTCAGGTATCATAAAAACATACAGTGTGGGTAAGCTTTGCCAACAATGGTCGCAATCCTCCACGTTAGCAGCTGTCAAAGAACACCTTAGTCTCCTTTTAGAGGGAGTCGACTTACAAGATTTCTTGATAGGTCCTAGGAAGCCACACTCAAAACATTTTCTGTTTACCATATATAATGAGATATAGTAGCTTTCACAGATGGAGGCTGTTGCACGTTTAAGGCAGATTGATAAAGGAAACATGGAGAAGGCTTTAGTTGTTACTGATAATGCTATGAATACCTTGTCCAAATGCATCTACACCCTAAATAACATTGTGTCCTCTGCAATACACATTATTCAGAATGGCATGTCCTTTTTTACATCAAGGACAAAGTCAACTGAGGTCCATTATGCAGTTAGTTTGGATGCTACAGATCTTTAAAAGTGGCAGTGTGCCCTGGCAGCACGTTAGGGGCCAGATGTAGCAAAAAAGCAAATTGCAAGTCGCAACTCGCAACTTCTGCAACTCGCAATGGGGTCGCAAAGACCCACCTCATTAACATTAATGAGGTGGGTCGCACTTTGCGACCCCATTGCGAGTATGGGCACTCACGGGGATGGTGGCCTGCTGGAGACAGCAGACCACCATGCCCGTGACTGCTTTTTAATAAATCGCTTTTTTTTTCTATCTGCAGCCCGTTTTCCTTAAAGGAAAACGAGCTGCACTTAGAAAAAAAAACGAAACCTTTTGTTTCGCTATTTTTCAGAGCAGGCACTAGTCCATAGGACCACTACCTGCTCTGAAAAATCATTTTTGTTTCCATTCACAAAGGGGAAGGGGTCCCATGGGGACCCTTTCCCGTTTGCGACTGGGTTACCATCCACTTCAAGCGGATGATAACTGCGATTTCATTTGCGACCGCTTTCGCGGTCACAAATGAAATTGAATAGCATTGCGAGTCGCAAATAGGAAGGGAACACCCCTTCCTATTTGCGAGTCGGAAATGCATTTTGCGAGTTGGATCCGACTCGCAAAATGCATTTCTGAATAGCAGAGGGGCTTTTGCGCCTCGCAAACTGCGTTTTTCACTGTTTGCGACTCGCAAACCTTTTGCTACATCTGGCCCAAAGTCTGCTGAGTTATTTGCTGCATTTAAGCTGACCAGGCAACAATAGCTAATGGCTACAAAAGGAGTGAGTTACACCATGCTTAATATAGAGAAGTTAGAAAAGTCACCTTTCACTGTGGCAGACATTCCATCAGGAGTATGGGTCATATATGGAGTGATAAATCAGCCCATTTCAACATTTTAGTTTATGGATTGTTTAAAACATTTTGCATTTTGCAGTTGGCAGATTTGAGTGATTAGCAAACAGTTATATCCGCAAGGTGTGGGAGTTGCCTTCAATTCCAAATGTCTGAACAGCGAAACAAGTCTTTCTTAGCAGAAGCAAATGTGAGACTACTGTTGGTCCTTCTATGATTTGTAAGCAGGTGTCCTTGCATGGCAGTTAAAATGCGGCGTATCCAATTTGGCATGTTATCTGAAGGGTACTCCTGTCTCTTTGATTCACCCAACATTTCAGACACTTTCCGATGGAAGTTATGTTTATGCTGAATGATCAAAGCTGCTGCAGAATGAAACCTGGAAATTCCTATGTAATTGTGGTTTCCTATATTATAACTTGTTGCCACCATGTGTTATTCCCCCACACGAGAAATAAAAGTGTCAGAATTGTGGCTGCACATTGCTACTTCCAATGTATATTTTGAGAACCTGAACAGACTAAAGGTGCTATTGTTTCAAAAATATGTGGCTCTGACATCAGCCAGAGAGACCTATCACCTGCATTGTGCAAGGTCATCAGCAGAAATACCAGCTTCCCCAATCGCTTTGGAGTATTGGTAAACAGGATTTTTAACACATCCATCATTGTGGTGATCATACACGGTTTAAGGCTGTTGGGTTTGGATTTTTCAGCATATTCCAGACAGTATTTAGAGTGATTCCTTCACCCATTCATTCTCTCTTTTCAAGTGTCTTTGGTGGATTTCCAATAACTTTGGCATTGATTGGTGGTATTCTGCTACTGCTATTTTTAATACATGGTAGCTGTCCCATCTCAGCAAAGAGGAGTGATGGAGCTACCACCAGCCCAACTGTGTTGTGATTGGGTGATGCAGTACCTTGGAGCTTCCTTGCAGAACTGGAGCTGAATTGGCCACTGAAATTCTGATCGGTTCAGACTTGTGAGCAACCTATTTTCCATTGTATATGGTACTTCTTCGAGTGTGCACCGAAAGTGTATCTTGCTGTACAGCATGTGACATCCTTGGACACAGATCTGTTAGTGTTCTCGGTGAGAGTTCATTTAAGGACATGCATGTTGATACTGTAGTTAATACGCAAGGCATCTTATGATCAGCCACTTGTGGATCTGCTGGCTTCATCAACATCTGGTGCAATGAGAGATATTGCCTCCTCATCCTCTTCTGGGACTGAGGCTTCTGCACACTATTGCTCTGGGGATCCTTCGACTAATGTGCTGGTCAAATTATCACGTTCCAAAGTGGAATCTTTCTTGACTTTCATCTCCATTGCGGACATCAAAGGTTTTCTGTAGGATCAAACTTATTGTTGACTTTTGACCATTGGCATTCTTTCACTCTTCATAAAAAATACCAACCATGTTTCCAAACTGTCCTTTAACATTTGGCTTGTCTGTTGGCCTACCAAGCTTGTCAACTTCAACAGTTTCTCTCTTTTAGTATTGTTTAGTTTACAGCATTTTTTTGTTAGGCGTTTGGACTAGCACTCTTATTCCAACAATGGGGAGGGTGCCGTGGGTTTATTTTCATACCTTGCTCGGGCACATATATTTTAGCTAAGCTTAGGCCTACAGCCTGTGACCTTTTACCTAGATAAATATGTTTTATTCTCATTTATTCATTTTATTCCTTTATATTTATATTATTATTCACAGCATTTCTCATCATGTTCCTGACCCAAGGTTAACAGGGAGCAGTGCATGACCAACACAAGATAATGTTTGGTATTGTTGCCACAACAGGACACACATGGTCTAACACTTAGGTACATGAATATGTCAGGCACATTTAACTGAACAAAAAATATGCTTTTCTGTAGAATACCAAAGGGGGACAGTGGGGGTTGAGAGGGGTCCTTCTGACTGGGATTTCCATCTATGCTGCATGCTATTTTTCAGCAAGACCTCAGCCCAATCTCTGCAAGCCAGCTAAGGAGATGAAGGGCAGACCTTCATTCAGGTAATGGAGGTGGGTACTCCTCTCACGGACTGAGTATGGATAGATTGGGCTATTACCAATGTGCTCTCATTAGAAGATAGATGCTAGGTGTTAGGTAGGAATTCTAAATACATGTTCATTGCAATATGTTGGGAGTGTTAATCTTTTTCTCACTGACAGTACCAATCTTAATTTTGTTATGCCTCATTTTCCTAATAATTGCAGCTCATGTATTTTATCATAGACAGCAGTCTTTTGAATAAATCAATTGAAAACCACTCTGCATCTTTTTTATTCACATGTGTGTGTGTGTGTGTGTGTATGACACATGTGGCTAACAAGAGAAAGGGGTGAGATCTGTTCTCTGTGACTTCCCTGAGAGGTCACTAGGGTGTCATGCAATAGGCTGCTACAATTCACCTTTTCTTCTTGGGTTGGGTGAGGTGCTGCCAGCAAGCAGGTAGGATTAGACTGGCAGCTGCTAACTGGTGCAAGTGTGGTTCTGGCTCCCTGAATCCAGCAGTGTTGTTTGAATAGCGAGAGTCCAACGACAAGAGAAGAGATGACCTGGTGGAGGTAACAAGTGGTCCCTGGGACCCATTAATTGGCTACTGCGTACCTCTACCTACTCCTCCATGAAGTACTAGTGTCCTATAGTCAGGGTGAGAATTAGTTTTACAAATTTGATTGGTGTGTATACATCACATCACTCCTCATCGAATAGCTCAAGCATGTTTCGGAAGTTGGGCATACACTTCCATGGTATTGATGCAGTGTGTTGTAAGAACACAAGAGTAGCACAGTTTTAATCACACAAGGCTGGCATAGACCAGCTTACCTTGGATTTTTGTGTGTGTGCATATATATCCCAACCACTATATGTTAATGTTCATCTTTGTTTCATTCTATTATATTTTTCTGTGTATTTCATTTGTGCTTTACAATGATGTCAACATATATGAATGTTGAGCCATGTTTTCTCCTTAGGATCCCTTTATTAAAAAGGAAAAAATTCTTGATTGACACAACCAGAGATTAGCATCTGGTATAGCATGCATGTGCATGCACTGAGCATTATGTGTAAGCATTGATGACCAATATACATAGGGTTAAATAGGGTTCTGGACCTGAGAAAAGCTCTGGACCCCAAGATGGGCCAGGTTAGGGCTGAAACATGTCGACCTGTGTGGACAGGAGCAGCACAGTCTAGACTCAGATGTCCCAGTGTTTATTTTAGTTATTTTTCATGTCTTCAGCATGCAGACATCATAAGATGCTCTCTAGAAACCTTCAATATTTCTTTAAATTGAGCAATCAACTAAAAGTACATAATCCGGTCTAGTTAAAAGCTTATATATTTAATGTTAGGACTTGGCTTAGTGTATAAATCTGCAACACAAAGACAGTCATGTTCAAAATCATTAGATACATCAGTCTTGGGTAATGGGAGAAAAGTACTGATATTCAAAACCTGGCAACGTTTTCACATGACATTGTCAGATGCAAGGATTTGCTGCTGTTATTTGGTAAGACAGGAGTTTTTCTTGTATTGGATTTTGATTCTGGTAAGCAAAATTGTAATGGAGTGTAGGACCATAAGATTTTAAGGTTGTCCCATCACTATGTTTTCACACCTCTCGAGACTAGCACTCACTCCTGCTACTGATTTCAGACAACCAGGCAGCCCTGCAGCGACTGGGTAAAGAGTAATGGAAAAGTAGGCCACTGGCCTTCTTGCACCACCATGCACATGTGAGAGCATTGAGAGAGTGCAGACCTCCCTCTAACTTCAAACAAGGTGAACATTTTGGTATTATTTGGCATTCCAAGTGCCGGGAACAGCAGTGACTTTCTCCCAGCTCTAGGAAAGCTTGCAAGGATTCGTTGTCCCCTTGAGAGTGGATCAGACACATCTTTGTGTGTCAGCCTCTGTAAAGGGATTAGCTACTTGGAAAAAGTTAGATATTTACTGTCTTAAATTGCATACCAGTCCTGGAAACATCCTGACTTCTCTTTGCAGTTTCAGAACACCCATCCTTAGAACAGCCTCCTCTCTCTTGTGACACTTTTCTTGTTCCTTTTTTAAGCATATGTCACAAATATTGGCTTTCTCTGTGGCAGTGCTGCATTTTACCCAGGGACATATTTCCATTGTTAGCTAGATGGTTTAGGAGTGTAATGGCATCCTGTTTACAAGAAGCTTCTCTAGTGATTGCTGCCACAAGCAGGTCATAAATGCACTGAACAAGGACCGCATTACATGACATCTGCAATGTTTCCAGATTTTTCTTTATAATCTGATTAAAGATTGTAGGAATCTCAGAATATCCTTGTGGGACTCAGCAGCATGCCAAAACTCTATCTTGAATCACAAATGAGAATAGGAATTGGCTATACTCAGAACATGTAATTAAAAAGAAAGCCTGACAATGGTCCACAACAATAAACCATTCTGCTATGCATGGAATTTGGTAAAGTATGGTGGCTGGATTTGGTACGACAGGACAACATGGGATTATGATTTCATTATGTTTTCTCAAACCCTGAATGATTCTGAATTTTCCATTGGGCTTCTGTAATTCTATCATCAGTAAGTTACAAGGACTCCTACTTATTTCCCTCAAAATCCCTTTCTTCAGTTATTGGTGTTATTGCTGCCACTATATCTGGGATCAGATGATTTGCAGGTGTTCTCAGGAAAATTGCATTTCGCTTGACTGTAATATGGACTGGTCCTATACCTTTAATTAGCCCTATCGCTTCCCCTGTGAAGCCCCACACTTCTGGATTTACATTTTCTCAAAGCCAAGATTCATTTCTCTACAGTTCTCAATCGGTAAAACCCTTCAGCATCTTTTTCAGCTAGCTTGAACTCAACATCCTCATCATGAGTCTGAAACTCCACACCTTTAAGGGTGTAATTGATTGAACACTTATGTTTGTACAACAAATACCATCCTAGTGTTATATGGTTCCTGTTTAGATGATAGGAATGGCTATGAGGGTGACAGAACTTCAGAATGTGGGAGACGAGCCGACCGCCAAACTGATGGGGATGAGACCTCTGTCAACCCGGTTGCCTCACCCTCAGTCCTATTATGATGTTCCCACAGGCTGACCAACATGGTTGTGGGCAGTGCAAGGGCCTCCCTATGGCCCCCAGCACTTCCTTTCTGCAGTCTTTTCATGGCGGTTAAACAACCATGAAATGGTTGGCAGAAAGGGGACTCATGAGCAGCATGTCAGTGCTGAACTTAGCACCGCTGTGGATGACCAAGAGTCCAACTGCCGTTAGCCCAGCAGGAACCATGTTGCTGGTGGTTAAAGCTGTCGCCTGGTGGTCTGACCACCAGGGTCATAATTTGGTGGTCAAACTGCCTGGAGTGCAACGGTCGGACCACCACCACAAGGCTGGCGATCTCAAGACCGCCAGCCTTGTAATGAGGGTCTAAGTCTGTTGACACCATCAGAAACTGTCAGCCAAATTCCTGGCTAGCTCACAGTGCCTCACCCAAACCCCTGATCTTACCAGGGTGGAAAGTGATTACAGCAACCTGAACACAACACCTTGACTCCCCAAGGAAGACATGGAAATAGATCTCACCCTTTAGCCAGATTACGCATGCATACCCAAGTGAAAACACAAGAAGTATACAAGATAAGTTTTTAATACATTTATTGAAACAGTCGCATTCTTGCATAAAGGGAATGAGCTGCAATAATTGGGTACATGGAACACAACAAAACAACTAGCCTTATAAAAATGGTAAAGACAATGAATAACCCAACCATAGTAAATGATTTCTGGAGTTTCTAAAGGTTCCTACCTGGTGATAAAACTATACTGAGAACATAGCCATGGTACCCTTCTTCCTGGCCTGATCTAAGGGATTAATCTTAGCCACAAACCTGGAGATAGTGTCAGTTGTCAGCCTGCAGTGTGGATGGAAATCCTCTTGGGAAGCTGGAAGATTAGCACCAGAAATGCTGCATGTCAGATACATAATTTGTCCCTCTGCCCCTTCCAGGTCAGTGCATCACTTTTATAATAAACCCACACTGTGCTAAAGGCACAGTTCTGATGTAATGCTACGTCTGGATGTTTGAAGCTTTTTCCAGAACAAGCGGCACAAAAGCTGGATATTGTGCGCAGTGTTCTTACCCTTGAACAAAATGTTATGATTACACATTGAGAAAAAGACAACTAAACAAGTACATTGTAAAGCATATTCATAATTGTCTCAATTGTGTAGCATAGCTCCCATATTTGTCATTGTATTTCATTTTATCTTCGTTGTTTGTCACATTGTTTTTTGACACCTGCTGGCCCTGCCCACTGACATACGTATCTTGCCCTTCCATACTTAATGGAGGCTGCAGTACGGCTTTGCAGCCGGTGCACCGCTGCTATCTGTACCTGTCTATGCCTGGAGTGTACCCAGCACCAGGAATCCTGGCCCTCCTGCCATCCACTGGTACTGTACACCTGAGAGCTTTGTGCCCTGGTCCCCAGATGCTAAAACAACAACTACTGTACCTCCTCCCAATAACTTGGACCTTTTACCTGCAGATACTTCCACTTCTCCTGATACACAAGACCGGCCACTCATATTGGAACCTTGTCACACCCTCCTGTAAGACCTTGAGTGCTCCAGAACTGCTCCAGTGCATTCTACTCAATGCCTGATCGCTCCGTAAACACACAACAGAAATCTGGGATACCCTCACCACCCTTGCCTATGTTGTAATCTTCATCACCAAGGTGTGGCTCAGTCCCCCTCAATCCTCGACATAGCCACCACAACGCCAAACAGCTACAAGATGATACACCAAGACTGCAAAAACAAACACGGGGTAGGCATTGCCATTATCCACAAGGAAACCATCCCATGCATCACCATTGAAGACAACCCCACACTTGACATGGAACACCTCAACTTCCAAATTCTAACCAATGCAAAGACTACCATCAGAGGTACCCTCATTTACCATCCCCCTGGACACTGGCCCACCTTCTGAAATGTCAGTTCCAACTTCATCGCACCGCTAGCCATTGACTGGAGACACTACATCCTTCTAGGTGACCTCAACTTCCAAGTTGATGACCTCAACATCACCAACACTGCCCCCCTCCTGCAGAGCGTAAACAACAACAGCCTCACCCAACTGGTTACCAACCTCACACACAAAGCAGGACATACACTGGACCTGATCTTCGCATCCCGTGACGGAATCAGGTATAGCCACACCATGGATCTCACCTGGTTTAACCAGGCTAACGTCCACTTCACCATCGCAGGCACCAAGTACACCACCACCAAGCCCCATAGCACCTCTCACCGTAGTTGGGTCAAAGTGATGAATCCCCAGTGGGCACAGGCCCTCAATGCCATCCAACCAAAAGCCACAGCAGACTTTGAGTAGGCAGTACAGAACTTCTTCACCTGGATCACCAAATGTACCAACAGAGCCCCCCTATGAAGCTGGACAAAACCAACCAAGCCTCAAGGCAAGCCAGCTGGTATGCACCTGAACTCAGAACCATCAAGCTCAACTACATACGACTTTAGCAAAAATGGTGCACTACCGAAAACTCCTCCAACTCAGCCACCTACAAAGCAGTCCTCAGTTACTAACACCAATGCTTTAAGGTCACTAAGAAAGCATCCTTCATGAACCACATTGAAACTAGCACCAAACACACAAGGGAACTCTTCAACATAGTCAAAGAAATTTCTAGGCCTTCAGTCACCAAGAACACTATTCACCCTTCCTAATAACTCTGTGACACTCTATTGGACTATTTCTACAGCAAGATAGCCAACTTCTACAATAAATTTGACCTCTAACCCACCAAAGTCAACCTCAACAACCTTGACCCTCCCACGCAGACCAATCAATCCATCTCTAATTGGATTCTGGCCACCACAAAGGCCACCACAATCAACTCTATCCATCTACCACATTTTCAACCTGGAACTAAGGATATCGGCACAGAACTCACACACATCCTCAGCACCTCCTTCACCATGGTAACCCTTCCCAACTGATAGAAAAAGGAGGAGGTCAGACCCTACCTGAAAAAGCCCTCTGCAAACTCAAACATTTCTGCCCCATCTCACTGCTCCCATACACTGTCAAAGTCCTGGAGAAGGCCATCAACATCCTGGTCACAGAACACCTGGAAAGAACCTATTTGCTCAACGCCTCCCAATCTGGCTTCTGCACCAACCACAGCATGGAAACAGCCTTGATCATGGCCTCAGACAACATCAGATCCCTCCTCAACCACTTAAACTCTACACCATATTCGACTGCACCGTCATCAACAGGTCTAATCGCACTGGCGTCCATGGCAAAACCCTCCAATGGATCACCTCCTTCCTCACAGGAAACATGCAAAGGATCCACCCCCCACCCTTCATCTCAGAACCAAAGATCTTCATCTGCATCATACCTCAAGGATATTCTCTCAGCCCTGCACTATTCAACACCTACATGACCCTTTTTACTGACAGTATCAGATCCCACAAACTCAACGTCATATCCTACTTAGACAACACACAGCTCATCCTCTCGCTCACCAAAAACCCCATCAACAGAAGAAAATTTCCACAATGTCATGACCAGTGTTGCCAGCTGAATGAAAACCAACTGCCCCAGCTCAACATATAGGAGACAGAAATGCTGATCTTTGGGAAAAACAGCTCCATATGGGACAACAGCTGGTGACCCTCTGAGCTTAGGTCTATGTCCAACATAACAGACCCCCCCACAAATTCGGCATCATATTTGACAGCAAAATTACCATGAAGCGCCAAATCAATGCAGTCTCCTCATCCTGCATCCACACCTTCAGCATCTTATGCAGAATCTTCAGATGGATCCCCATTGACATCAGGAAGATGCCTCTCAGATCCTCGCCACAAGCTTACTAGATTACGGCAAGGCACTCTACACCAATATCTCCACCCAAGTCCTCAAGAGGCTCCAGATCATACAGAACGCAGCAACCAGACTCCTTCTAGACCTTCCTAAATGAGCCCACATCACCCCCACCTCAGGAACCTCCACTGGCTTCCCATCCTAAAGAGATGCCAGTTCAATATTCTTATACACACCTACAAAGCCTTATACAACCATGGACCAGCCTACACTAACCACTGCATGAACTTCTACAAACCTGCCAGACACCTGCGCTTCACCCCTCTGGCCCTCGCACACATCCCTCATACTCACCGCAGTCACAGTTGAGGTTGATCCTTCTCCTGCACCACTGCCAAGACCTGGAATGACCTTCCCCTTCACCTACTAACATCACACTCTCTTGCTGACTTCAGGACTGAACTTCTCAACTGAGACCCTGCAACCTCAGGCCCTAAACACCCTAAGCAGTGTTAGTACCACACTTTACAAATACTGATTGATTGATTGATTTATTGATTACTAGAAGAATATCATGCTGAGAAAGTGTGTGATATGTCAATGCTAAAAGTGATGCAACTAAAATATGTAAAATGTAAAATATGAAATGAAGCTATTAAAACGGGGAAACCAACTCGGGTCCAAAAGGCCCTAACAATACTAGCAGGTTTAGAGGACTCGAGTCATACACAACAAACTTGTGATTTTCTTCAAATTAACCTATTTTTGCAGGGACTTCTATTGAAACTGGATTTGTAATCTGTTTGTAACACCTGCAAGTTGGAGCTTCTTTCCCAAGAGGGGTAGGTTTGAGACTTCCACTGTTCTAACAGTGGACCAGGTAGCTCTGTGTCAATAAGAAATGACACTTAGTGGCCATTTACCGCACCTTCTACAAATGATCTACTCTGGTCTACCTCTATGTCTGCGCCAAGCTTGGAATCTGTCTTTTCTCTCAGGCACCATCATTGTGATCTATCAGAGTCACAGATCTCACATCCAATCTTAGGAAATTGCTGAAACATGTTCTGGTTCTGTGCCTGAAATTATGTTGTGTGTACTCGGGGTAAAAAATGCATGTTAAGTTTAGGATTTCCCACATTGTGTGGAACCATAGAGGCTTATGGGAAATACATCATTGGATTTTGAGTTTTCATTGGCACTTGCATTTGTTGAACGGGTACAATTTGCACTTCTATCTGATTTTCTTCTTGCAGTTGAATATTAGTGTTCATTATATCTGGATTATGCCTACTCTCCCTCTTCAGGTGCCCGGTCTTGTTACAGAAGCGACAATGTGCCATTTTCTTTAATGTTGCAACATCAATGCCTTAATTCGGGTCAATAGGAACTCCTTAACCTCTATGTTGGAAAATGGGTTATTGGTAGGGCAGGTAGGTACCTACACCTAGCAACAAGCCACTAACCTCCACATAGGTACAGTTAGGTCTCAGTAAATTAATCCCAGCTCTACCCTTGGTAGCTTGGCATCGAGCGTCAAGGCTTAACTTAGGAGACAAAGGGGGTCATTTTGACCCCGGCGGGCGGCGGTCGCCGCCCGCCTGGAGGGAACCGCCATATGGCCACTCCGCGGTCGAAAGACCGCGGAGGCCATTCTGGCTTTCCCGCTGGGCTGGCGGGCGACCGCCAGAAGGCCGCCCGCCAGCCCAGCGGGAAACCCCTCCCCACGAGGAAGCCGGCTCCGAATGGAGCCGGCGGAGTGGGCATGTGCGACGGGTGCAGTTTGCACCCGTCGCGTATTTCAGTGTCTGCTAGGCAGACACTGAAATACACAGTGGGGCCCTCTTACGGGGGCCCCTGCCGTGCCCATGCCATTGGCATGGGCACGGCAGGGGCCCCCAGGGGCCCCGCGGCACCCCCTACCGCCATCCTGTTCCTGGCGGGCGAACCGCCAGGAACAGGATGGCGGTAGAGGGTGTCAGAATCCCCCATGGCGGCGCAGCAAGCTGCGCCGCCATGGGGGATTCCAAGGGCAGCGGTAAACCGGCGGGAGACCGCCGGTTTACCCTTTCTGGCCGCGGCAGAACCGCCGCGGTCAGAATGCCCTTTG
Source organism: Pleurodeles waltl (assembly GCF_031143425.1). Lineage (NCBI taxonomy): Eukaryota > Metazoa > Chordata > Amphibia > Caudata > Salamandridae > Pleurodeles > Pleurodeles waltl. The sequence continues at coordinate 500,570,329 of NC_090438.1, read as the reverse complement.
GAGCACCGCCGGTCTGTCGGCGGTGCTCCCGTGGCCGGTGACCCTGGCGGTCACCGGCCGCCAGGGTCTGAATCAGGCCCAAAGTGTAAAGCATTCAAATATCACAAAACAGTAATTAAATAAAACACAGGAAACAGTTTAAAAATCCAAAACCAATTTATAAAAATAGCTTATATTTTTATCTTTAAAATGACACAAAAACGATTAAAATCGGTTCAGGGGAACCGGAGATATGAATTTTTAAAGTATTATTATTTTCTAGCGCTTAGAAACAAAAAGCGCCAATCGGGTCATCTGGTTGCACCAGGACCGGGGCAAAGTCAAACTTTCAGGCCGACCGCGATGGAGCCCTGCTCGGCTACAAGTCGCGGGAGGCCTCAGTTAAAAAGTTACCTTCTGACTTAGTCTCTTTTTTTATGTTTTTCTTCCCCGGGACGAACCTGCCAGTTGAATCCGACCTCCTGGAGCCCTTGTCCGGATACGCGAAGTCGGTTTCCTCGGTGGCGATTTTTACCTTCGGACTTAGTCGTTTTTTCGAGATGAAAATCCTTCGACCGGGGTAAACCTGGATCTTGATCCGACGTCCATGGAGCCCTTCTCGGATACGATGGCTGGGAGGTCCTGGTCAACTTTTTACGTTCGGACTTAGTCTCTTTTTTGGATGTTTTTCTTTACCGGGACGAACCACGAAGTCAGGCCGGGTCGCGGTTGAGGCAAGCCGGCTAGAATTTCCGCGTCGGGTCGGTCACTTTATGGAGCTTTTTTTCAAAAATTCTCCAATCTTTTCCAAACTTCTGGGGCTTCACCCAGATGTTCTTTTAAGATTCTTTTGGGGTCCACAGCTCACCCCAAGGGTCCAGAAGTTCTGTGATGGTCCTTGGGGGTGCGGACTTCAACTCCCAGAATGCACCTGGCGCAAACTCCTTTTTGGCCACTGGACAGTGGTCAGCTGGTCGCTTTCTTCAGGAGTTGGTGCAGGGGACTCTGGTTTAGCAATTTGTCACCTGTAGCAAACAGGGAGTCCCTCCTTGAACCAGTTGAAGCCAGGCAAAGTCCTTCTTGTGGTGAAGCCCAAGTGTGTAGCTGGTGCAGTCCTTCTGAGTGCAGGATCCAGGTGCAGGCCAGGGGTCCAGCAGGGCAGTCCTTCTTCTTCTTTAGTTCCTTTCTTGTTGAATTCTGGAGGGGATCTGAGGTGTGGGTGCAGGTCTGCCAGTTTTATCCTTGCTTCTGGGTGAAAAGCAGGGGGGCCCTGGTTCTCCAATCAGGAACAGGGTCGTCCCCCTGTGATGACCACTTCCTGGGAAGTGTGGCAAAAATCCATCCCAGAAGGCAACAGTCTCTAAAAATCCAACATGGATGAATCTGATTTTTGGAGGTTACATCTGGCTGAGCCCACCCACTGGTGTGGCTAAAAATCATAAACACACCCCTCTCCTGCCCTCTCCTAATCTAATCAAGGGGGCACCTAATTGTCTGGGGTTGCAGGATGTGGGGGTGTTGCTGGGTGCTTCAAATGTCCTTCTCTGCCTTTGAAGACCAGTTTGGCCGCCCTCCCCCTTCCTGCCTCACCATCTGCTGAGGGGAGATTTCTCTCCCCCAAGCACATTCCTTTGTGTGAAGTCAGGCCACTTCACACCTCATCAAGGTAGCCTGGCAGAAGCTGCTGCAGGCTGGCCAATCAGAGCACAGCAGCAAAAACAATGCAGAGCTGAAATTGGCAACTTTTTAGGTAAAGTCTAAACTTTTTGCCTGAACAAGTTATATTAAATCCAACAACTGGAAGTTGTGGGATTTATTACAACAATTAATTTGATACCAAATTCTTGGTATGTAACATTTAAGGAGACTTTAAAATTTAAAATAAAGTCTGCCCATTCTAGCCTATGAAGGCCATTTACTTCAATGAGGGAAATACGAATTTGGCTGTTTTTACCTCACCAGGGCTTATGAATCTATTTTTATAAAGTCCCTGCTTATAGTTACATGGCACCCAGCCCTAGGGGCACATAGGGCACACCTTAGGGGTGACTTATATGTAAAAATAAGGTAGTTTAAGACTTTGGAAGTACCTTTAATTCCAAAGTCGAATTTGCATATAACTTTAATTTAAAAGCAGCCAGCAAGGCAGGCTTGCTTTTAAAATGACACTGGGCACCTCAGCAATGCACCTAGGTGTGCACCACCTATGCTGTGGTCCCTAAACCTACATGCCCTACCATATACTAGGGACTTATAGGTAGGTTAACTTAGCCAATTATAATTAGCCTAATTTGCATATCCATTTTACACAGAGCACAGGCCCTGGGACTGGTTAGCAGTACCCAGGGCACCTTTAAAGTCAGGAAAACACCAGCAAAAAGAGGAAAATGGGGGCAAAAAGTTATGGGGTCCCTGCAATCAGCCCTGTTTTCTCACACTCTACCTTGTGAAGCATCCACACCTTCTTCAACACCGTGCAATCCAATTTAAAATCCATCTTCTTGCATGTCATTCTGAAAACCAATACATTTCATTGCACCAATATTCTCTGCTGCCGACTGATTCTGAATACTTCTTTGAGCCATCTTCATCTGTGCCAACAGAAACTTCTCCTTAAGCTTTTTCTGCTTCCTCTCCTGTTCATCACTGCAGTACTTTGTGTATTTCAGAATCTCATACAACAACTTTGTCTGCCAACAAATCACATTCTGCTGTATACGATGACTAATCTGAAGACTATGGGGGTCATTACAACATTGGCGGTAAAAGCCGCTTACCGCCGTGCAGAAGACCGCCAATACACCGCCACGGAATTCCGCCACAGCTATTATGACACACATTTCGGAATCCGCCGAAATTCAGACACCCACACAACTCCGCCACACCAAAGGTCAGTGTTAAACTGGCGAAAACAAATCCTCCACCTCCACGCCAGCAGAAACACGCCCATGCTATTACGACCCACGAATCCATGCGGTGGTCTTTCAACCGCGGTATTCCATTGGCGGTACACACCGCCGCGCTCAAAATACACACACATCTCCAAAACAACACCACATTGGACAACTCCAAATAAACACACCTGATACTCATACAAACAACACTCCCACACACCCAACACAATATGAAACACACACCCACATCACCCACAAACCCCTATGACCAAACATTAGTCACGAAGGCCAGAGAGACAGCACAGATTAGACAATCCCACCACACAGAGGCACACAACACCATCACCCACACAACATCCACGCACAAAACACCACACACCACTAAACATCACCACACTCATCACCACATACACCACCCCACACATCACACACACCAGCCCATGTCACGCCAAAGACACCCCCGCTTTTCTGAGGAGGAGCTCAGGGTCATGGTGGAGGAAATCCTATGGGTAGAACCACAGCTATTTGGCTCACAGGTGCAGCACACATCCATAGCCAGGAAGATGGAGCTACAGCGCAGAATAGTCGACAGGGTCAACGCTGTAGGACAGCACCCAAGAAATCAGGAGGACATCAGGAAGAGTTGGAACGACCTACGGGGGAAGGTGCGTTCAACGGTCTCCAGGAACAACATTGTGGTGCAGCGGACTGGCGGCGGACCCCCACCTCCTCCCCCACAACTAACAACATGGGAGGAGCAAGTCTTGACCATCATGCATCCTGAGGGCCTTGGAGGAGTCGGTGGAGGAATGGACACTGGTAAGTCAAATCTTAACTATCAGATCCCCCACCCTACCTGCATGCTATCACACACCCCCACCCTCACCCCCTCCCCTATCACTACAACTCCTCACTAATGTACTAATAACACAAACCACCCATCCCAACACCAAGCCCTGCATGACACAACTAAGCATGGACACCCATCACAAAAGCATGCCCACTGCACCTACCCATACCAACCCCCTAACCATCATCACACAAGCCCCCACACAGGAATGCTTGCACTGGGGTACACGCACACCCACCCATTGCACATCATCACACACACACTTGCAATAATCATGCTCTTATGCCCCTGCAGGATCACGAAGGACCGTCACCACACCGGAGGGTCCAGACATCTCCACTCCACCCACAGAAGAGGCCCACAGTGACGATAGCAGCTCTGCCCTACTGGAGCCTGATGACCAGCCCGGACCATCGTGGGCCTCGGGACAATCGGTTCCCCTTGCACAGGCACAGTCCAACACTGACCTTCCACCCTCTGGTAACACCAGTACAGCACCCACCCAGCGGGCCCAAACCTCCGTACCCAGGACAGGTCAATCAGCTGGGTGTCCACCACTCCACTGAACCCAGGATAACCCACCACCTCAACAACAACAGGGACTTGGGGGCAGTGGCAGTGGGCACACGGTCCAGGGGACGGAGGCACAGGAACACAGGGGAACTGGGAGGGCTGCTGTGCGACAGGGGGCGGACAGGCCAAGGGAACCCACTCTCCACGAAGCCCTCTCCTCCATCATGGAAGCATACCACCACTCCCAGGAGACGATGGCAATGGTCCTGGTCAAGTTTCAGGAGACCCAGGGCCTGCAGGAGGAACAGTATTTGGAGTTCAGGGAGGAGCTCAGGACCATCAGCTCCGCCTTGGGCACCATCGTAGGGGTGCTGAAGGACATACAGCAGACCATGAGGGACACAGTGGCACTCCAAGGGGCCCCTGACACTAGCATGGACGATGAACTGCCCACCACCTCCGCCGGCGCTAGTGGACAGGACACCCCGCCTCAGGACCACCACACCAGCACCTCACCCCCTGCAGACGGACAACCACCCCGCAAGCGGTCCCTGAGATCCAGGAACAGGACAGAGCAAGATGGCAAGAACCCCGCCAGGACATGAGACCACCCTGATTGTCCTCCCACTGTCCCACTTTGTTACCCTGTCCATACTTAAACTGCCCCAGCTCCACTTCCTATGCCCACATGGGCAGTGCACCTGTGAGACTAATAGACTGGACTCTGCCATGGACATTCCTCCACCATCACCCCTCACCATTTTACTACCCCCCTCCATTTTTTAGCACTTAAATGAACACCCTTGAACTACAAAACAATGTTGAGTCAGTATATGATTAGGTAAAATGTATTATCAATGACAGTGCCAAAATGCGTTTCTAGTTGTAAAGGCAACATACCTATGTCATAGGTCAGAAGTCCTTGAAGGATGCATGCAGATGACACACGTTGGTAACCACACCTGTGAAACCGTAATGGAAAGGAACAACTCAGTTACCAAATAATCCCATTAAATTACACACAGGATACAGGAAGACGTGTGGCAGTGAATGTAATGGTAAAAATGAAAATGTTCTCACCTGTGTGTCACTGGAAATATTACTGTATGACTCACTCCCTGTTGTCGTTGTCTTCTTCCTCAGCTTCCTCCTCATCACTGTCCACAGGCTCCACAGCTGCCACAACACCGTCATCTGGACCATCCTCCTGCAGAAAAGCAAGATTGTGAAGCATTGAGCAGGCGATGATGATCTGGCACACCTTCTTCGGTGAGTAGAATAGGGAACCACCTATCATATGGAGGCACCTGAACCTGGCCTTAAGGAGGCCGAAGGTGCGTTCGATCACCCTCCTAGTCCGCCCATGGGCCTCATTGTAGCGTTCCTCTGCCCTGGTCCTGGGATTCCTCACTGGGGTCAATAGCCAGGACAGGTTGGGGTAACCAGAGTCTCCTAATAGTCACTCCCGGTGCCTCTGGAGTTGACCTATCATATCACGGATGCTGCTATTCCGCAGGATGTAGGCGTCACTGAGCCAGGGAACATAGCATTAACCTGGTAGATGTACTGGTCTGCCAAACATACCATTTGTACATTCATCAAATGATAACTCTTCCTGTTCCTGTACACCTGTTCCCTCCTGTGGGGGGGGACCAGAGCTACATGGGTCCCATCAATAGCACCTTTGATGTTGGGGATATGTCCAAGGGAATAGAAGTCACCTTTCACTGAAGCCAAATCTTCCACCTCAGGGAAAATGATGTATCTCCTTACATGTTTCAGCAGGGCAGACAACACTCTGGAAAGCACATTGGAAAACATAGGCTGGGACATCCCTGATGCCATGGCCACTGTTGTCTGAAAAGACCCACTTGCAAGTAAATGGAGCACTGACAGTACCTGCACGTCAGGGGGGATTCCAGTGGGATGGCGGATTGGTGACATCAGGTCTGGCTCCATCTGGGTACATAGTTCCTGGATTGTGGCACGGTCAAACCTGTAGGTGACGATTAAATGTCGCTCCTCCATTGTCAACAGGTCCACCAGTGGTCGGTACACCGGAGGATTCCGCCATCTTCTCAAATGTCCCAGCTGATGGTGCTTAGGAATGACAACAGCGACGACAGAGTAAATTCTTTTCCAGGTATGTACCCACAGTTACACAGAAGACGACACCAAACACAAAACCCTTCCTGTATGTGTGTTGAGTGTAGGCCTAGCTATGTGTGATGCAGGAGTAAATGAAGCCATGTGGGCCCCTGAAATGGCGGCTGCCTGACCTCTAAACTGGGACAATGGTATTGTGGGGTAACTGCGTTGCCGTTGCACACCGTCGCGGTAGGGGGTCGTAGACTGCGGCGCAATGCTGCATTGGTTAACATTGGACCCTATGGGTCCCAGGAGCCAATGAACAAGTGCGCCGGCGGTGATGATACGCACCGCCGCGGACGTCACCGCCGCGGACGTCACTGCCATTTTCAATCTGTTCAATCACTAGATACCTGATCTTCGACAGGCGAGGACCTACACTGCAAGTGCTGCTGTGACCTCGGTCTGGAAGCGACGATGGCTGTTGTGTCTGGGGAAAGGGCCCCTGCCTTCACTGCTCAGGAGTTGGAGAAACTGGCAGACGGGGTCCTTCCCCAGTACACTCTACTCTACAGTCCTCCAGACCAACAGGTTAGTACACAGGTAGCACGTTGTATGGGCTAGGCCTGGGTGGAGAGGGCTGGTTGTAAGAGGGAAGGGTGCAGAGTTCAGGGAACATGAATGCATGTGAATGAATGTGCCACATGGCTAGGGTAGGGAGGGGGGGCCACTCACATCGACGGTGCAGTTGGTAATGACTTCGCTTCTTCCCTTGTGCATGTCATGTAGGTCAGCGCCCACCAGTAGAAGGACATTTGGCGTGCCATCGCCAAGGACGGCCGGACCCTGGGGGTCCACCAGAGACGGGGCACCCACTGCCGGAAAAGATGGGAGGACATTCGCTGCTGGAGCAAGAAGACAGCGGAGGCTCAGCTGGGGATGGCCTCCCAACGTGGGAGGGGTGCCCGTCGCCCCATGACACCCCTGATGTTCAGGATCCTGGCAGTGGCCTACCCTGAGTTGGATGGGCGCTTGAGGGCATCACAGCAGACACAAGGGGGTGAGTACTCTCTCACTCTGCAGACTTTGCGTGCAGTGGAGGGGTCTGGGTGGGGGAGGAGGCCTGTGGGTGTACCTAGGCCAGGCAGAAATACGTAGACTAGGCCTCTCCGTAATGCAGGCCATGTGGCACTCTACCCCACCGCAGTAGAGTACCAAGTACAGGTATAGATGCCCCTGTGGCATCCATGTGTGCAGATGTCCACCATAGCCATGTAGGCCAGATCCCAGAAATTGCATCTGCAGAGGCCAGGAGCACGGCGTAGTGCAGGGGGCTGCTGAGTCTGTATTGTCCGCCAACGGTAGCGGAATACCATGCACTCAACCTGTCTTTCTTCTGTCTCCCCCCTTTTTTTTGTGCTCTCCCTGTTCTTTTGTGCATCAGCATCATCAGGCGGAGGTACAGAGGCACCGGAGCACGAAGGAGCTGCATCCCACATGGCCATGGAGGGCCACACCATGGACTCAGAATGCACCAGTGGGATGGAAGGCGAGGGGAGCTTTACGTCGGCCACCGGATCACCAAGCAGCGACACAGACTCGTCCGCAGATGGGAGCTCCATTGTGGTGGCGGCACCATCTGTGCGCCCCACTTCTACAGGTACAGCCGCCACCTCCCCTCCCAGCACCGCCCTCCCAGCAGCCCCTCAGCGTTCGCCCCATGCCCGCTCACCCAGGAGGGTGGGCATCACCTTCGCACCAAGGCACCTCAGGCCCTGCACCTGTCACCCCTGCTGCCCTCAGTGAGGAGGCCATTGACCTCCTCAGGTCACTCACTGTTGGGCAGCCTACCATTGTGAATGCCATCCAGGGTGTATAAAGGGAGTTGCAACACGGTAATGCATTCCTGGAGGGCATTCATTCTGGTCAGGCTGTCCTTCAGCGAACCCTGCAATCTCTGGCCTCAGCACTGTTGGCAGCCATTGTCCCTGTGTCTAGCCTCCCCCCTCCAACCTCCTCCACCCAGACCCAATCCCCTGTACCCCAGCCCATCCCAAGCACACCTACAGACCAGCATGCACACACGTCAACACACAAGGGAAGCTCTGGCAAACATAGGCACCACACAACCCACAGGCACACACACAAGCATCACCCACATGCAGACACAGCAACATCCACTGCCTCCACTGTGTCCCCCTCCCCGGCGTCTCCCTCCTCCCTCCCAGTCTCGTCTACACTCTCACCTGCATGCACTACATCTACAGGCACCAGGAGTTGCACCAGAACACCCAGCACCACACCCCGCTCACCTACACTCACCACCTCCACTCCCATTTACACGTCCCCTGTGTCCTCTCCCAGTGTGTCTGTGATGCCCCATCCCAAAGTACACAAACGCGAGCACCCACACACCCAACATCCATCCACCTCACGACAGCCTCCAGTACATGCACCTGCACCCAAAACACCTAAAGTGACACCTCCTACAACCACCTCCTCTTCCTCCACTCCCAGACCCCCTCCAACTACCCATCCCAGTGTTCATCAGAAACTGTCCCTCTGCAAAGTTGACTTTTTGCCCCCCCTCCAATTCATCAGTCACGCCGTAGCACCTCAGCCAAAAAGCTTCCAGTACCAGTGGTGCCTGTTCAAGGTGTGTGGACTGCACCGGCCACCAGGGCAGGCAGTGTGACCCGGAGCCAAGGCACTGGCAGCCTACCCCCTGTAAAGGCTCTGAAATTGGAAAGTGGCCGACAGGACCCTGTGAAGACTCCTGGAGGCAAAACAACTCACAAGGGTCCCAGGGGGATTGCAGTGTCAGCTGTGACTCCTCCAAAGGTGGTGAAGGGCCAGAGGAAGTCTGCACAGCCTAGTGTGAGCATCACGGCGGAGAAGGGCGGCATCCTTCCCGGTGGTCGGGACGCCACCGGCAGCACCGTCGTCACTGGTCCGGAGACCACTGCCAGAGTCATTGCCCAGTAGAGCCCAAGTATCGTCACAGGTCAGGAGACCACTGCCAGAGTCATTGCCCAGGAGGGCCCAAGTATCGTTACTGGTCAGGAGACCACCGCCAGAGTCATTGCCCAGGAGGGCCCAAGTATTGTCACTGGTCAGGAGACCACCGCCAGAGTCAGTGCCCAGGAGGTCCCAAGTATCATCACTGGTCCGGAGACCACCGCCACCGCCAGAGTCATTGCCCAGGAGGGCCCAAGTATCGTTACTGGTTAGGAGACCACCGCCAGAGTCATTGCCCAGGAGAGCCCAAGTATCATCACTGGTCAGGAGACCACCGCCAGAGTCAGTGCCCAGGAGGGCCCAAGTATCGGCACTGGTCCAGAGACCACCGCAACCGCCAGAGTCAGTGCCCAGGAGGGCCCAAGTATCGTCACTGGTCAGGAGACCACCGCCAGAGTCATTGCCCAGGAGGGCCCAAGTATCATCACTGGTCAGGAGACCACCGCCAGAGTCATTGCCCAGGAGGGCCCAAGTATCGTCACTGGTCCGGAGACCACCGCTAGAGTCAGTGCCCAGGAGGGCCCAAGTATCGTCACTGGTCAGGAGACCACCGCCAGAGTCATTGCCCAGGAGGGCCCAAGTATCGTCACTGGTCAGGAGACCACCGCAGGAGTCAGTGCCCAGGAGGGCCCAAGTATCGTCACTGGTCAGGAGACCACCGCCATCGCCTGAGTCAGTGCCCAGGAGAGCCCCGGCTGCCACAGCCCCGCTGGGCAATGAGGGAACGTCATGCCACACACCAATGCCCAGTCCAGAGAACGTCATGCCACACACCAATGCGCAGTCCAGAGCCGCCATGGCAAAGCACCGCTGAACAGTCCAGAACCACCATGGCATAGCACCGCTGAACAGTCCAGAGACCGCCATGGCAAAGCACCGCTGAACAGTCCAGAGACCACCATGGCAAAGCACCGCTTAACAGTCCAGAGGCCGCCATTGAAAAGCACCGCTGAACAGTCCAGAGACCGCCATGGCAAAGCACCGCTGAACAGTCCAGAGACCGCCATGGCAAAGCACTGCTGAACAGTCCAGAGACCGTCATGGCAAAGCACCGCTGAACAGGGCATGCACCGGGGAAGAATGAAAAGGCTGCCACATCAAGCATCGTTATCCCATGTGCAGCTGGGACAGTGACGGGACAGGAACTGTCTCGTGGAGACTAATCCAGTCTGGGCACCAGTCCCCCTCCAGAACCAGTGGAGCCTGTTATCTACTTGTGAAACTGTGGCTTTGCAATCCCCAGGATGGTCCAGTGGGCAACCCACCCACTGTAGAGACTTGAGAGACTGTGGCTTTGCACTCCCCAGGATGGTACAGTGGGCAAACCACCCACTGTAGAGACTTGTGAGACTGTGGCTTTGCACTCCCCAGGATGGTACAGTGGGCAAACCACCCACTGTAGAGACTTGAGAGACTGTGGCTTTGCACTCCCCAGGATACATCAATGGGCATGGAACCCCGTCATGGATCTGGCTTTACACTCATCCGGCTGAGGTGCCCCCCCTTCCCTTCTCCCTGAGGTGCCTGTAGTATTTCTATCTGATGCCCCAGCAGTGTTCTCTCCGTTTGTGGACAGGTATCTTTTGTGGGCCTCGCCCATGCATTTTTGGACTAGTGGTGCACGGACATTGATATGTGCATATCTGCACTACTTCTCGTAATATATATACTTTTGAATTATTTTATATTATATCTGTATATTTTTGGAACATGTATATTGATACATTACAATGTTTGAACTGATTTCGTTTTGTCTTTGCATTCTTCCGGGGGGTTGTGGGTTGTTACTGTGATTTTTGTGAATGCAATGGTGTGTGTGTTGTAATATGAGAGGGTGGGGGTGTTTTGTGTGTGTCCCCCTAACTTTTGCCACCCCCCTCCCCTATGTCGTAGGTGCAGTACTCACCGTTGTCTTCGCCGGCGACTGCGTTGCTCTTCGTAGATGAGTAGGAATACAAGGGCCAGTAGGATTTGTAATTCCGGCTCCATGGAGTCCTCCTTCCTCGTGGGATGTGTTCAGGTGAGCGTTTTCCCATTGCAATAACTTTTTCGTACTCTATTTCTCCAGCTAAGATATGGTATCCTGCCGATTAATAGTTATACGGCTTGTTGGTCATCAAATATTTCTCTGACTGACAGATGTATATTTTGCCACCATTGCAAGGAAACAACTGAGCACATGCTGTTTTTCTGCCCCCTTTACAAGAGCCCTAGAGGGAGGTGGATTATTCCCCTTTGTAAAAACCTATTATTGCAGGACTGAGCTAACGCTACCAGAATATGCAGATACGATACTTCTACACTGGTAGTTAGCTCAGTCTCCAAATATCTAACTGAAGCCTGGTCTATTCGTCATAGGTATATATCAGCCACGGGTTTCTGAATCAACTTTTTTGCGTATAGAAGGTGGTTTTAATATGAAATTTATATTCTTGATGTTTAACTTTTAAATCTTCAGACACAACAGGTACTATGCCATTGAAGTGAACTCTATCTAACTTTTAAGAGGTTTCTCCAGGAATCTCTTTTTTACGAACCTGTATCCCCGTATAGGAAAAGATGAGACCTCACAAGTTTATAGAGATGTTCTTTTAGTTGAATTGTTATGATATTTTATACAAAAGCTTATTATCCAAGTATTTATTATATAGTTTTTACTGTTTTTAAGTATGCTTAAAGTTTTAGTGCCAAGTAGCACATTGTCGATATTCATATGATTGCAGGTTTTATGTCTTAATAGTATTACCTATGTTCAAATGGTTAAAATTTTACTATGTAATATTTTATTATGTAAGATTGTTTTTTTTATTTTGTATTTTAATGGTCTAAATTTCTAGACCGAATGAATATAAAATAAAATAACTGTTTCCGCCGTGTTTTTATCCACGGTGAATCCGCCCCGGAAAAGGTGGCGGATTGGCGGGTTGTGATACTATAGGCGGTACATTGTCTTCCGCCTGTCTGTTGGCGGTGACCGCCGCGCTGCTTGTCTGTACTGCCGTGGCGGGCGGTGTGTTAAAGTGGCTGTCTTTGATGGCGGTTTCCGCCAGGGTCATGATTCCCTCTTTTTCTCCGCCGGCCTGTTTGCGGTATTACTGCACCTTTAACACCGTCCGCCAGGGTTGTAATGACCCCCTAAGTCCTTGAACAAACTGCTAAATAAAGAATCTCATGTCATCCAGCTCAAGATGTTTTCGACCTGCATGCTGCTGAAACGCTTTCAACAATTTTTAATAATAATAATGCCATGACTCTTTCATTTCCTATTGAATTCTATTCAACCTCACATAATCAAAATCCTTTGGAGGAACGTTCTCATTCTGGAAAGTAATCACCTCATTGTATTTTTCCATTCTAGTAGGTGATGGTGCAATGGTATGAGAATATCTCCATGGCTCTGAATTTGTCCAATGTGTAGCAATTTAAATCAGCCCAACACACTTTCAACCTGTGTTTAACACTGCATGGGGTTTACTCTCAACTTGGGGAAATTGTTTGTAAATGATGCATGATTCACCTGACTCCAAGGCACATGAACATACCTTCCACCTTGTATTTCTCTGAATGGATAAACTGAAGCTTCTTCATTATCTGGGGCACCTGGAGCTGGCCTTCCCTTTAGTTCGGCCATGTCTGTTGGTTTCTTTTTCTATTTATATATCTTTGCCCATTTGCTTTCTAATTTCTCAAACTCACTCCATCTTCAGACACATTTCACTAGTTCAATAATGTACAATCACATTCCTGAAAAATGCATTGCCTCAGTTGACTCATCATCCAAATATATCCTGAAACGTTTCTGCAACTGAATGTTTTTAGAGAGATCAACCTCATATTTATTTGCTAACTCAGTCAATTTGTCATGTACTGCTGCAGCTTGCCCAGTAATTTATTTGCACTATTTAATCAGTTCTTGTTCTTGATATTGATTCACATGTTTTAATTCTAAACATGCTCTAATTATTTCTTTCAATTCTATTTTAAATCTTGGTACATTTATTGGTCTCACTCTCTCATTCTGCAACATAACTAGTACTTGAGCTTTCTACATTCTCTGTTTTGTTACTTTTCCTGGCAGCTTCCTCAAACCATTGGGCAGGCACATTAGTTGTATCATAGGTTGTAGAACATGCCATGTCTTAACAGGCGGTGTCATCATGGGCTGTACTACAACAGGCTGTGCTACAATGGGCTGGGTCATTGGTAATGGTCTTTAAATCTGATATGCATTTGGATCAACAGGGGCTGTAGCCTCTGTCAAATTATTAGTTGTTGTTTCATCATGAACCCACATAAGGTGGTGGATATGCAGTGAATAACTAATCCAAAATATCATCTCCTGAATCAATATCAGTGTCAGATTTAGTTTCAGCTTATATTTCTTTCTCCCCTTTAATCATTTTCTTTTTGGGCTTCTTGAGATTTTAGATTGTTCATTTTTCTCATTTGTAATTGTGGGGTATAATCTAGCTCCCTCCACTATTGCTTTTCTCCATCTTTGCTGATGCTCATCATATATTGTATCTGTGTAATATCTCTTAGCTCTCTTTGTTTGTCTTTGGTATTTCTCTCTATTCTTATTATGGACTATCTTCTTACCCACACTTAGGGGGTTATTACAACTTTGGAGGAGGTGTTAATCTGTCCCAAAAGTGACAGTAAAGTGACGGATAAACCACCAGCCGTATTACGAGTTCCATAGGATATAATGGACTCGTAATACGGCTGGTGGTATATCGTCACTTTACTGTCACTTTTGGGACGGATTAACACCTCCTCCAAAGTTGTAATAACCCCCTTAGTGCTTTAAATTCTGTAGGTCTAAAAGGAGGCTTCATGTCAGTAAGTGCTTCTCGTAGTCTGTCTATAACCCTCAAATTAAATGTACCCTATGAAAAAAGAGCCCCTCTTTCTCAGTTATCTTGCCCCAATGGAAAAGCCACATACGTGTATGTAACCCTTACTCAATCATCATATATTAACTTGTGTACCCTCAGGAGATGCCTCTTCACCCTCCTGTACTGCAATAGTGACATCATCTCTCTTTACACTTCTAATATAATTGAAAAATATCATGATTTTGAACTTAAATCAACAAATAGAAACAACAAAATGTAAGTCGTCACTTTTTTGATTCTGCTCCAAATTCTTTGATTTTCATGAGGTCCAGCTCCCAATCTCAGCATGACTCTGTGAACCAACCAACCAATCACTGTACTGCTCTCCACACAGATCAGTCAATCTCAATGTGGTGTTTCACACCAACCGACCAATATGAATGCAGCACAATATGTTGCAACAATGTGTTCCTTGCAGTGGCTCACCCTTTTTTTATAATTTCTGCGTATTCACACAAAGTTACAATTTTACTTATGCTATGAAACAAAAAAATAACAGTCTTTATCTACTCCTTCTAAAGAAAACAAAAAGAGCACATTTTCACCAACACCAATGAAATCTTGACCAGCGGAAAAATCACCTAAATAAATACAGTGTCACCTTTATGCATCAGGTTTCACTAATGTTGACCAATATTAGCACAATCACAACAAATTATTACTGTCTCTGTCTCAAAAGTGCAGTCGACAATGTACCATGATCCGCAGCACGAATCATTAGCAGAAAAGACAACCATAAATCAACTCTTTCCTTATCTTTCCCAGGATCTTAGACTACATCTTAATCTTGAATAAAACCACAATAATCAATGCTAATTTCAATTCATAATCCAATTAATACTCACACCTCCAATTCAGCAACCACCTTAGAAAACCGCACTACATCTTCAAGCTAGAGCTTTGGGCAATGGGACATGGGCATTTATCTATCTTGGGGCAATTTTTAATTACTACAGCTCCTCGTTCTCATTACATAAACTGTTGTGTTTCTGCCAGCTTTGGTGGAGTGGGGACCTTTGAATAAATATTTTGTTTACTGTGTAATTTCACCTACTCATCAAATCAGCAGTCCCCGCAATTACTGGGCCCAGGCCGAAAGACATTAAACGTGAGTAGGAATTGATCAGAGGCTACAGATCAATCAACTTAATCATCACAATTTCAATGTCAATCTTTTGGGAGTAAATAATGAGAGTTAGTGTGCATTTCAAAGCTTTTTTTCAAATATTTTAGTAAGTTGATTGTTACTTATCAGCATCAAAGATAATCAATCAAATGATAACCAATTTACTTCATTAATATCAGAGCAAGTGCATAAAGTGTGTTACATAAAGGAAAAGTCCTCATTCTAAGCTATGGAGACTGAGAGAAAAGCATCAATTAGAACCCAATGAAGAGCTCTAAATTTGAGAGATGAAAGCATGAAGCTTTTAGCATTAAATATGAAATATTATTTAAGGCAGAACTTCCTATAAGGAGAGGTTGAAGGAACTCAGTAGAGTCTAAGAGAAGCATACATTCAAGCGGGGTAAATGAAAGGATTTCCCAGATTGAATCTGAGAAACATCTATAAAGGGCTCTGCAGAGAGTCTGGAAAGGGTCTCAGCAGACTCTGACTGTCTACTTTAGGAACACACATTTATAATGTTTCATATCAACAGTTTGCAACAAGTTGCTGCAATCTTCAGTCAGGTCATCCAGTCAGTTTGTGGTGTCATCATGGGAACAGTAGAGCTTCAGTAAGATAAGCAGTCAAGAAACAATGGCTCACATGTGTATGTATACTTTAGAAAAAAAAAAATATGTGAAACATTTGCTAAGTCACAGAAGAATTCTCACCATTTACTTACTATAAGACAACTACAGTTAATGGTTAGACCGCTAAATTACACCATGAGCTGATAAGTTGCTCATCCATCTAAACTAACAAGACTTATTGATCATTGTAACCCTTGGCATCCTTGGTGTGGTCTCCTCTGTCTTTTTTGCCTCACCTGCACCGCAGCCGGTGAAAAAGTGCAACATCCGCTTGCGACTGCTGAAAACAACACAAACCCCAAGCAGCGCGGTTTTCCATCACTGTGTGGTTGGATTTTGCACTCATCATTGCTGGGCGTCAAAATCAACGTGAACCTGTACGGATCCGAGGTGCCCCATCTGGAAATTGATGCATCGTTCTCTTGCAGGAGAGAAAAACTACGCATCACCTACCTGACCGGAGAAAAAACAATGCACGGCCTCACATGCGAGTAACGAATCAACGCGTCTCTAACTTTTTCAATGCACGCTCGCCCATGCAGCTTTATTTTTGACACACACCAAGTAGTTTGGATAACAACGTTTCCATTGTTTTCCATGGAGGAAGATTCTATTATTTTGAAAATTCATATATTGACTTGTGTATGTTGGAGTTTTGTCATTTTGGTCTTGTTTTATTTAGATAAATATTTCCTATTTGGTTAAACTGGTATGGTGTCCATTTTGTAGTGTTTTCACTCTATTACTTTATGTTTTGGTACAAGTATTTTACACATTGCCTTTGAGACAAGCCTTACTGTTTTTGCCAAGCTAACAAGGGGCCAAGCAGGGGTTATCTCCATTGCCCAAAGTGAACCTGTGCGGATCTGAGAAAATGGCTCATCGCTCTCTTGCAGGAGAGAAAAACGACGCATTGCCTACCTGAACGGAGAAGAAATAACGCACGGCTCAATTGCGAGTAAGGAATGGACACGTCGCTGACTGTTTCAATGCACGCTCACCTGTGCAGCTTTATTTTTGATGCAAACCAGAAAAAAAAAATATGAAAAAAGAAAAACAAATGCAGAAAAATTAAATTTTGTCATTAGGGATGAGAGCGATGAATACAAGGCATTGAAAGTGAGATGAAAAGGTTCCCAAAGAGGGCAAAACAGAAAGTAAGTAAACAGGTACTTGAAAACCAACATTCACATGTTGTCTCCAAACTTACAGTGGAGACCCAGCTACGTTCTGTGGAACTTTCCAAGTGACTGTGCCCCTCTAGCTCTAGCAAATGCTAATTCTAACTCATACACCTGTTGCACATTTGGCCACGATTCAATAGCAAGGGGTGGGTTTAAGGACACCCAACCTCTAGCAATACATAGTCAAGCTGTCACACTAAGAATGGACACTAACTGAGTTAACCCAGTGTCATTTCCTGTTCTGTACCCCAACATTATTTATTTGTGTGTTAAATGAATATCAGACCCAAAATATTGCATAAGTAGCTGATTCACCCCGGCCCAAAATCCCTGTAGAGCTGGACATGTCGCTAACATATGTTATATGTCAGCAGCCGACAATTTACACTTAGGCAAGCTAGTTTTATCTGTGCTGATACTCCTGCCCCACTGCATAATTTTGTCAGGGGTGAATTATAATAGACAACTAGTTTTTAATTGCTTCAATTTCAATTTGACAGAATGGGCAGATTCCTCAACAGTTTTCATGGCCCTTTATATTTTCGTAGGACAAAACCTCCCAGCCAAGCCTAGAAGCTAGCAATAGCCCATCATCTACCCAAGATTGACAAAACCCTAAGTAAATTTTGCTAATTAGTGACTTACTACCGGTGCTGTGAATACTTCCAAGATAGTAGAGTCGGCATGATTAATAGGGGATTCACATCCAGATAAGAAATAGCTTCAACGCTGTAGATAATTAAAAAAGCATTGTTGGTGGATATCATAAGTAGCCTGTAATTCATTAAATGTGCAAAACTCATTTAAATCAATTAATCTTCCAACACTTTCTACCCCAAAACTAGCCCACACCCAACCAACCTTATAATGAAATATTTTTGGAAGGGCTGGATTGTTCTAGAGTTGAGTACAATGACTAATTAGCCAGAGTGGATATTTAACACAAATCACCCACCAAATATCCTTAATGAACATAACTCTGACACATTTGAAGTAATTAAGATCAGTCAGCTATAAAGAAAAAACATAATTACGGTCCCAACGCTAAATGATATGCCTGAGTGGTGAGGACTGGCTCCGTAGCTGTGAGCAGGTTAAGAAGCCGTCCCGCAAATGCTGCCCAGTAGTAAAGTTCAAAATAGGGGGAGCTGGAGCTCTGCATGTTCAAAGTGAATTTAAGATATCGAATAGCCTGCCGTGCCTGCTTATGTCCCCAGATAAAACTGCCAATTGCACCTTCAAGACACTTAGGGCCATATTTATACTTTTACGGTGCAGATTTGCCAAAAAAATAATACAGCCGGTTAATGCCATTTTGGTGCGCCGTGCAGGCGTCAAATTCATACTTTGACGCATGGCGGAGCAAACCATAGGTGTGAGTCTTTTTTTTTTACGCACACCGCAGCGTCAAATCGTAAAGCAAAACAATGTTAACACAGCAGAAATGACTGTGGGTCGATTTACGACCCCGCAAACCAGATATGCAGTGTTTTTTTGACACAATAGTGTCAAAATTCCCCGCGAACACAGCCATTTCAGCTGAGGGGAGCCAAAATGGATCCCAGATGCCTCTACAGACCCCAGGAAGATGACAACAGACCAGGAACCAGTCAGGAAGACCCACACAAGAACCAGGACACTTTTAAGAAGAAAAGAAAGTGTTGCTTTAGTGCAAAGGAACAGGAAATTCTGGTTAGAGAGGTGACGGAACACCAGCACCAACTGTTTGTCACCTCAAAATTGCCAATCAGTAGGAGAGAGGCTATATGGCAACAAATTGTCGACAAGATTAACAGTGTGGCAGAAGTACGCAGAACAGTCATCGAGTGCAAGAAACGCTGGCATGACTGCAAGCGCAGGACCAAGGAAAAGATGGCCAGGAACAGGAAGGTAGCACTGCAGACTGGAGGTGGGAGTCCAGCACCCCAGGAGGCCCTGGACCACACGGAGGAGATGGTGGCAGCTGTCATCCCTGAGGAGATCGTCACAGGGATTCAAGGACAGGACAGCGCAGACTACCAGGAGACAACGCACATGCAGGGTAAGTCGCATGGGGAATTAAAATGCATTAATGTTAACTGCAACCGGGGGGGGGAATACCTACTACACAATGAATGTAAGTCATCATATACATGGAGTGGCATAGGTAAAGGGGCACGGCACGGGGGCATGGCCTGCACAGACAGAAGCTGGGGCACACCATTATACTACACCAACAACAGTCCCATGGGGGCATGCTGCCATGCCAACGATGGAGCAAAGGTAAAGCCACGCCAGGAGGGAAAGGCACAACGTCAAACTGACATCCCGGCACACGTCAGCCACCATACCCCCTACATTAACTAGGGCCCAATTAACAACCTCTAGCCATACCTACAACTGGAATGTAACTGTGACAACAGTTGCCACTACCACCTACGCTCTGTGTGCAGCTCAAATAGCCAATGGCAGTAACTTCCCCAAGGATCACACACACCAAAACTAGAGGGATGAGGATGACAACTGCAGTAATCCCCTGAAACAAGACAAAGGCCCCAGTCCTGTCAAATGTCAATGCCCATAGTTGTTGCAAACATCAGCCAATGCCATCAACAATAGGAGCTACACAGCACTAAGGACATACCCATGCTGCATATGTCAGGGTCCATCCTGTGCCTGGGTCACAATGTAACATCCCAAATGTCATACTGCTCAGACAACAGCATTGAGGGGGAGGACACATTTAACTGTCACTGAAATACACCTGTACAGTCAGAGGAGGAAATAGGACACTGATACGATTATCAGGGCAATCCAATGTACCACACATTCCCAACATCAGCTGTAGACATTACCAATGCCAACATCCATATCGTGCCGTAACAATGCTATGCATAGGATACGCTACATGTCAACTACATTTGAGTGGATGTGAAAGATCAGAGACTGGGGCTGGTCCAGATTGTCAAGTGTGCTGCCGGTGCCATCAGTGCACCCACAGCCAGTAAAAGGCCTCACCATGAGAATGGATGTAGACGGAGGGTTGAGTAGGACAAGAAGGTGGCAATTCACTATTTGGCCAGAACAAACACCTAGAGGAGATGATACCGACAAGTCTAATAACTTACCACAATACATGTGACATGCAGGTGAGCCATAGGCCTGGGAGAATGCCCATCTGAAAGACTGGAGCAATGAACACAAAACAATATCACAATGTGAATTCATCACAAGGCAGGCAATGTCACATCAATAATGCCACAACACACACACACTAATTGTACCCCATTTCATTGCAGAGGAAGATGGATCTCCTGCGGATATGCTTGTCCCAGAATACCCTGATGACATGGATGACGAGCTGACCTACATTCCCCAGCAGACCATCCAAGAGGTCCTTGGAACCCTCCAGACCACACCTTCAGTCACAAGGAGGAGCACAGAACAAGCAGCCATTACAGAGAACCCACCCACCACGCCAATTGTAAGACCTGCCAGCTCCAATACAGCGGAGGACTCAGGCGACACAGGCACCAGCTTTGAGAGAACTGTAGTTGGGGTACAGCAGGAGCTGGCCAATGAGGTGCTGGTTGGGATGCAAACTATGGCAGCCAGCCTAGAGGGGGTGCGTTCGTGCATGATGTCATCTGCAGAACAGGCAGCAGCCATGCAGGCGCTAACATCCATCCTGCAAGGACTACAAGAAACTGTCAAGGAATTCACCACTACAGTAAGGGAGTTGCCACAATACCTTGCACCCCAAACCTTCCACTGCATGCACAAATGCAATCATGACCCCCTCAAGGCCGACCTGGCTGCCTTCCATCATGATGTGGCTGCTATTCTTAAGAATCAGCAGATCCTTCTTGCTGCAGTATTGCCCTTAAGACCTTCACAGGTAGCAGTGACGGGGATGTCTGACTCCACGTCTTCTAACACTGAGGTGTGTGTTGCCCCTTCACAACCACCACCACCAAGGACAGAGGAGGCAACACACACATCAGAAGAAGAAGACATGGAACAGATCACATTCACACGGAAAAGTACCCGGAAGCACTAGTCCCTGCCACATGGCCAACTATTACCAAGGTCCTGCGTTTTGTAACATGCCAGTCTTACAACAACTCTACTCAATGACTGTTCTGCTAACCAATGTATATTTTGTCAGCCTGCCCAGTGATTGTCTCTCTCTTACTCATTGGCAAATCCTGTCCTTCTGCACTGTCTGAAACATCACCCCAGCATGTCAAAAGCATTTCCTTAACCCCTTGTGTAGGATCACAATGTAAGATGTCACTATAATGGACTCACAATCATGGACAATGCACATAGAGCACTACAGCACTTTTCAATACATAGCACTTACACAACAAATCTGTCTCTGGGTAATGTGACACATCATCTGTGCAGTAGAAAACTGAAATGTGCCTACTGTCAAATAACGTAGCTTGTCAATACAACTGTCCTGAAATTATGTAGTCAGATAAATATGCACAGTGGCCAGGATTGCATCATACTCTTCCCTTCATGGGGGTAATATCTGATGAAGTGAGAAACCATATGCCATCATGCTGTGTTGGACAGAATAATGCTTCCTCAAGGGATATTTAAGTCATAAAATAGTGGCAACAAAATGTTGTCACCATGCAATACTAACACATATAAAAGTGCACACAAATCTAAGCAAACACTACAAAAACTGCATGAATGAAGGTGTCTGAGTTTACATCCAAATAGGTAATCATGCTGAACAGTGTCACAAATGATCTATGTGAGTCATAAAGACAAGACTACAAGAGTGCTTACGACAACTCATCTTATAAGGGTGTCCTTGAACATCACACTGCAGTCAGACCTAAAACTGTTCCCCCAATACCAAGTCTGGAAGCACCGTTTGTGACTTCCAAAACATACTTATTGAAAAAAAACACATTGGGATCCATATTAACTGTGATTGGTGGTTGCAACAAATGGAGGAATCTTTGCAAGGTAGCTCTGGAGTAGCTGCCAATCTTACAACTCAGTTGGGATTTGTTCGTAGCAAAGGACACAACTTTAATAGAACGAAATTCATGTACACTAATGCCAAGGCCATGATCAAGTAGCATTTAACACATACTGTAAAGGGTTAACTATATATTTATTAAATGGTAATCACAGAAGAGGAAACTGAGTGAAAAGTCTTACGTACCCTAATCTACCTTGACTACTTATTACCCACAACTGTCCCTAGCTAACCTAACCTAAATTTACTTTTCACATGTAACGAAACGTTCTAAACATCAACCCCCCACACCCCTTATGAGACGGGACACATGGAGGACTACACATACTAACCTGAACACATACTATACTATCCTAAACAAATATATATTCTTTTGTATTATTTTTTTATTTTTTTATTAAACACACAAGAACCCCAACATAGCCCCCCACCCACCCATACACTTAATAAGTAAAAATAGAAAGAATCAGGACCCCCACCCACTAACACTAACTAAACTAACAGACTATACTAACCTAACACTAAGCCCCCGAAGCCCACTAAGTATGAGAACAAGGAAAGAGGAGGGAGAGTAGGGAATCATGTCCATTGTCAACAAAGTCTAGAGGTTGGCCTTCCGGAGGGTCCGCTTTATGGACTGCACACGTCTGTTAATATGGCGAACATCACGGCTCAGATTACTGATCTTCCTCAACACACGGTTCATCTTACGTTCCATTTCGTGGAATGCTGCAGGGTCAACTGTTGGAGCTGGGGCAGTCTGGGTACCGGCGGAGGAGGTTTGTGGGCGTGTTGAGTCAAGGCCTGTGGGCTGTCCTGAAGCTGTTGCAATGCTGGGGCCTGGAACTACAGCAGACATTGGGACAACAGTCCCATCTGTGGGTGGTGCCACCTGGGTGGAACTGGTGGTTGTGCTGGTGGTGGCTGTGGTGGGCAAAGTAGGGCCACCCTGTGGGAAAACCCTCCATGCTGCGGAGGCCGATTCATGGCGGTATCGACGGGCCATCCTCCTGAACCCCGACTCTACCAGCAGGATATGTTCGTATCTCATGGCCCGCCGCTGGAACTCACGGACCTGGATGGGTGTCATGTTTGCAGCTGTGAAGACAAGTGCAAATAATTTACATTAGGAACTGCATTGTGTGAAATAGCACAAGAAGTAAATCAGACAATACATCTACTGTACTTGTAACAGCTCATATCACCATACAGATCATTGAATGTCCCTGAGGAAGTACCTGGCAGGCCAGCCTACAAAGGTCACATCACACATAGCACATCCAAAACCTACGAGATGGGTAACAACCCGCATTGACTTGCCATCTGAGTTCTGCCAGTTATCAGCTAACAATCATGCTGCATATCCTCCGCCAATACCTGGGCTACAGATGTCAGTGTACGGAATGCAAAACTAAAGCCACATGGTCTGCAAGGTGTAACTGGACTTGCCAGTATAGTACCCATGTTCCATACCTGAGTGTGTATACTAGGTTCCGACCAAACAGTCACCTATTCACATGTATGTGTAACATACTGGTAGCATCAGTCCTAGGTACCCTATTCACAAACCCATGCCTGTGTTTGAAGGGGGGGGTGGAGAAACAACTAACAATTCCAAACAACATGGACAACCAGGAGTGTATAGAAAACTCCACACGTGTTTGGCTCTACACACACCCCACAGGTAAGGTCTATCAACAATTAGGAGTCTGCAAACCCTTGACCAATCATAGCGCCATACATGTCAGGAAATGCAGAGCTTGGTGCACAAAATATACTTCCAGTAAGGCATGACTTACACCAGACACAGAGTTGCAATTACACCCATGATCATGATTAGCATCCACACCTAGGCCATTGCACTCAAGTTCCACATACCTGTAGCACTACATGTGGAAGTAAATGCTGCTAGGAAGTTCTACCTACAGTTTAATAAGTACTTTGGTGAATAGGGAAGCAAACGTCTGTTGGAAAGCGATTTGCAGTACCAATCTGGGAGAATGTGGGTCTGACAGGCTGACTAAATCGGAGCTGAGTTCCAGTGCGACTCTTGTTGATACAAGTGTTATCCACATGACTCACCCCAGTACTCATTTTGGGGCCTACAGGAATGACCTACAATCCCTAGATAATACAATCGGATAAGCATTGGCCAACTCAAAACTTTTGAGAAACTGAAATCCCACTCATGGAACAAGACAAATGATTGGCCAGCGCATCACACCTTGCTATGTGTTCAACATACAGGAGTCCATCACACATCACCAGCAAACACAACACATAACAGACATATCAACACTTACTGGAGTGGTTGGGGCCCTCAAATGTAGCCACCTCTCCCACAGTGTAGGGTGCCGGTCCACCTGTAAGGCATGGAAGGAAGAAATGTGCTCAGAATCTGTGCACTGACCAACAATTTCAAAGACATATACAATGTGTAAGCTGAATAAGGAAATGACAGCCATTCAGACATGATGATACTGGATATGATATATCAGGGCCAACATGTACATAGCATGGGTCTCCTGTGACAGTTCCATACATATATGCACACATCCAGTGGCCCTAACTATCATATGGTGGCAAACATGCTCCGTCATTAGTGATCAGAAATAATAATGGAGTGTAATCGTCTCATCATGTGCATCCAAGAGAGACATCCAAAGCCTGGTTATGTGAGGACTGCATTACCAGTCAAACAGCCCATGTGGCCATGAAACATTTATTACACATAGGTACAATGTACAGAGAGGCAGGGACTTTTGTAAGCCCTCCTGTTGTTACAGTTTCTTCATTTGATGTGGACCAGCAATGGTGATTTGCAACAACCATGGAGATGTGAACCTATGTGCATACCTTTGGACTGCCACCCCTAATTGGAATGTGGCACAACTAACTCCAAATACCAGTCTAAGATGTTAGCTGAGGGCACCTTACACCTTTTCACAATGTTTTCAAATCCATATCTGACATGTATCCAAAAAGATGAATGACCAGAATAATCCCTAACATTCATAGAACTTCCATGAACGCTTTCCTTCCACACTCACCAGTCTCACATGAGACATTTGTCTGGGCCACTTTGCTATCATCAATTGACGTTAAGCCAGCACTCATTTTCTGCATCATGTAGTGTTTCTAAAGTCAGTCTAGCTATTGCGTCAACAAAGTTAGCCAATATTTTAGTACATCTTTACTTCTCTGACAAATGTGACCTATATAGACATGATTGGCTCCTATTTTGTTTGGTTGTCTGACACAAAGGCGGCACCAATTTACATAACGCAAAAATATCCTGTAAGTTTGCAGAGCACGTTCTTCCTGACAGCTAGCAATTGTGATCCTTCACATAGTGCATCAATTACCCTGTATGTTTCCGCAGCATTAGACACAGTCAGCAACCTAGCTGGCAGATATTATACAAATCATCTGATGTCACTACAGAGCATTTAATTGTGCACATTTACATGATTAGTACTCACCAACAGGGCCACCAATCACTGTTCCCAGGTGGTCCAGCAGATCTTGCTCCCTGGTGATGAGGTCAGCCCAGCGGTGCTTCAGCTGGTGGTCACTCCTATGGCTGGCATACATGCGCTGCAGGTGATGCAGCACCATTCCCCACCGGATTCTGCGTGCCTCAGTGTGATACCCCTGTATCACCCTGCCCCCTGCCTCGATCATGAGTGGTAGGAAATGGCACACAAGCCATATAAAGCCCCCCAACTCCTCCACACCCATCGTGCCAGGACGTGGCCTACCAGACATCTCGGCAATGAAAAGGGGAATACAGGATAAAGAATTAGAAAGGGGAAAAGGGGGAAAGTAGGGGTACAAAAAAGAAGAAAAGTAAACTTAACCACTAAAAGATCCCAACTATTCCCAAACTAGCACTACCCACAACAGACTCCCACAAACAACAAAAACACTAGAATACTGGACAAATGTAAACAAAACACACTAGGACACTATACAACAACAGTATTTATTTCACAAAATGACAATTGAGATAGCACACAGGACACAAAAGCACAAAATCACTGGACACCACTCTGAAAACAGCCACACAGTCTAGAAGATTCACAGACTCCACTGTACATAACCTGTAAACAGGATATCCTTTTACATCACTTCCTGCATAAAATGGCCTTCGTTTTTCAAGTTATGCATCATATTTTTTCACGCATACAGTTTGTGCGTCATATTTTTTGATGCATAGGAGTGAAAATTAGGCCGCATCCAAATAATAGTAAATAGTCTGTACAATTATTTGGTTGCAGCCTAATTTTCATTCCTGTGCGTCGAAAAATATGATGCACAATCTGTATTGGTGGGAAAACAATTACGCATAACGCTAGCAACGTCAAAATTTCAGTGCAAGAACTGGTTTTGGGCATTTTTTCAGTTTTTATGTTATGTTACATTTGGGACATCAGAGTTAGGCTGATTGCACCCACTATGGTGTTGATGGTGTGTGTTCACATGTGAGACCATGACCCGCTACTTCCAAAAACAGGATTTTGACGGTTGGCTGACGCATTAGATGGCCATATGTGTGGCCTACATATATGTATTGCGCAATTTGGGCATGTTTGGCATCAGGAGAGGATAGCAAGGTGACTCACATATGTACAATTCCTCAGTGCCTATGGCTCAATGTGTGTGCAGTGGCAACTAATGTAGTTATTGACCGAGTGTGTGTGCATCACAAGATGCATTATTGAGCATATGCTTGCATGAATGTGACGTTAATGAGTCCACACCTTAGATGCAAGTCATTGTGGAAATGAGAGAGGACAAGTGTTATTCATACATGTAGCAACATCCATTATGTGCACTTCCAAGAGTTTGGGTAACGTAGACACCACAAATGACAAAGCATGCACCAGATAGATGGCAGACACTTGTTCATGTCAATGGTCCACAATTTCACCATCCTATGTCCTAGATTGTCTAGAGGCAGTCGGGGTGGTGTTGGTGGCACGGAGAATCATGCAGAGCAAGAATTGGAGGCCCCTGGAGGTGACTCATCACTACATGGAAAAAGCTCACTTGGCAGGCCTGTGTTAAAGCACCTGGAGTCAGGTGGGGCTGCTCACTTGCTCTGACTGCACAGTGGAGGGTCATTTACCTCCGAGGAGATCCATAAGGTTGATGCCCTTAGGACTGCTGTCATTGCAGACATTGGTCAGACTTTGGTGTATTGTGGAAAACTGTTTTTGAAAGTAACAATGTTACAGGGCAGTTGAAAACTGGGGGCCTGTTATAATGTTGCAGAGAAATGGGAACTGAAATTGGAACTGAGACAAATGATACTGCTGATGCTGGTAGACTAGAAGTGAGTTTGAATTGTTCTAGTGCCTTTTTGGCCAGGGCAATAAGTAGCTTTAGTCAATGGCAGACCCCCCCGTTATATCTACCCCAGTGGGCATCAATGAGGCTCCAGATCCCCCACTTTTGAGACTGGGGGCATGAACGATTTGGTAACTGGGGGCTCCTGATCAATCAATCAATCATTCGCATTTATAAAGCGCGCTACTCACCCATTAAGGGTCTCAAGGCGCTGGGGGGGAGTTGACCTGTCTGGTCATGGAGAGGGATGAGTCCAGGATGAAGCTGAGGTTGCGTGCGTGGTTGGTGGGCTGGGGAGTGCTGCCTAGGGCGGGAGGCCACCAGGAGTCGTCCCAGGCGGTGGGAGTAGGGCTGAGGATGAGGACCTCCGTTTTCTCTGTGTTCAGTTTCAGCCGGCTGTCTGTCATCCAGTTCGCTGCTTCCTTCATACCGTTGTGTAGTCTGGTCCTTGCTGAGGTGGGGTTGTTGGTGAGGGATAAGATGAGCTGGGTGTCGTCGGCATAGGATATGAGGTCGAGTCCGTGTTTGCGTGCGATGTTCGCTAGGGGGGTCATGTAGACGTTGAAGAGAGTGGGGCTGAGGGAGGATCCTTGGGGTACGCCGCAGATGATCTCCGTGGCTGTAGATCTCAAGGGGGGGAGGCGGACTCTCTGGGTTCTTCCGGAGAGGAAGGAGATGATCCATTCCAGGGCCTTGCCTCTGATGCCGGCGTTACTGAGGCGGCGTATTAGGGTACGGTGGCAGACAGTGTCGAAGGCCGCAGAGAGGTCCAGGAGTATGAGGGCCACGGTTTCTCCCTTGTCGGTCAGGGATCTGATGTCATCCGTGGCTGCGATGAGGGCAGTTTCGGTGCTGTGGTTAGCTCTGAAGCCGAACTGTGTGGGGTCGAGGGAGTCGTTGGCTTCCAGGGCAGTGGTGAGTTGGGCGTTGACGATTTTCTCAGTCACTTTGGCGGGGAACGGTAGGAGAGAGATTGGCCGGAAGTTTTTGAGTTCGGTGGGGTCTGCTGTAGGTTTCTTTAAGAGGGCGTTGAGCTCTGCGTGTTTCCAGCTCTCTGGGAAGTTGGCGGAGGTGAGAGATGCGTTGATGACGTCCCGGAGGTGGGGGGCGATGATGTTGTCGGCTTTGTTGTAGATGTGGTGTGGGCAGGGGTCGGATGGAGATCCAGAGTGGATCGAGTTCATGACGCAGGTGGTTTCCTCGGTGGTGGTTGGGGTCCAGGTGAGGATGGTGGCGTCCTTGGTGGTGGGTTCCGGTGGAGGGTTCGTGTTCTTTGTGGTGAAGCTGTTGTAGATGTCGGTGATCTTGTGGTGGAAGAAGCCTGCGAGGGAGTCGCAGAGGTCTTGTGAGGGAGGGATGGAATTGTTTTCTGCGTCGGGGTTGGAGAGCTCTTTGACGATTCCAAATAGTTCTTTGCTGTTGTGGGCGTTGTTGTCGAGTCTGTTCTGGTAGGCTGTTTTTCGTGCGGCGCGGAGGCGTTGGTGGTGTTGGCGGGTGGCGTTGTTAAGGGCTGACATGTTCTCTTCGTTCTGGTTGAGGCGTCATGTCTTCTCGAAGGGTGCGGCATTCTTTCTTGGAGTCCTTGAGGTCGGGGTGAACCAGGAGTTTTTTTTGTGGTTGTTGGTGTTAGCTTGGGTCTTCAGGGGGGCCAGGTGGGTGGCGCAGTCGGAGATCAAGCTCGTGAGGTTGTTGGCGGCTTCGCTGGGGTCTGTGGTGCTGGTGGGTTGTTTCTGAGCGAGGGTCGATGTGAGTTGTTCCGTGGTGGTTCGATTCCATTGTGTTCTTGGTGGTTGCTGGGTGTGGTGGTGCACGGTGGTCTTCTTGAAGTTGAAGTGGACACAGCTGTGGTCCGACCAGGTGAGTCTGGTGGTGTGGCTGAAGGAGATGGGTTTGCTGGAGGAGAAGATGGGGTCGAGCGTATGTCCGGCGTAGTGGGTGGGGGTGTTGACTAGCTGTTTCAGTCCCAGGTTGGCGATGTTGTCCAGTAAGGCCGTGGTGTTGTTGTCGGTGTGGTTCTCCAGGTGAAAGTTGAGGTCCCCTAGGAGGATGTAGTCGGTGGATGATAGTGCGTGAGGGTTGACAAAGTCTGCGATGTCTTCCCTGAACTTGGTCCGTGGTCCCGGTGGTCTGTACATGAGGGTGCCTCTGAGGGTGGTCTTGGGGTCGCTGTGGATCGCAAAGTGGAGGTGTTCGGCGTCGGGGAGTGAGTTGTCGGTGTATGTCGAGATACGGATGGAGCTTTTGTGTGCGATGGCGATGCCTCCTCCGGTGCGGTTGGTGCGGTCTTTCCGGATGATTTTGTAGCCGTCGGGGATGGCTATGGCAATGTCGGGTGCCGAGGAGGGGTTGATCCAGGTCTCGGTGAGGAAGGCGATGTCCGGGTTCGTTGAGTTGATGAGGTTCCACAGTTCGATGGCGTGCCTGTGGACGGATCGGGTGTTGACCAGGATGCAGTGGAGATTGCTTCCGTGGAGTCGATTTTGATGGGAGCGGTGTGAGTCCGTAGACAGTTGAAGCGGCAGTTGCTGCAGGTACAAGGGCCGTGGGTTCGTTTCGGGGTGGCGCGGTAGCAGCCCGGCGTGCGGCCGGGGTTGAGGCTGATGAGGGTGGTGGAGTCGTAGGTTTGGCGGGGGTTGCGGGGGCCACGGGTTTGGGCGCTGGGCACGGTCCAGGCGCGGACGGTCGAAGACGGGCTTGCCTTAGGCGCACCCGCTGCGCGCGTCCGCTGCGCGGCCTCGCAGCGGCCGCCATTTAAGGGGGTTGCCTGGGAGGAGGGGTCAGCTGGGAGGCGGGAGGCGGGAGGGTAGGCGGAGCGGCGAAAGGCGGGAAAAAGCGGGAGGGGCGAGGAGCAGAAGGAGGGAAAAAACGGCGAGAAAAAGGCCTGAAAAAGGACGAGGCGGCCAAAAAGCGAGTGGGAAAAACAGTCGAGGGGGAAAAAACGGCGAGTGGGGGCAGGAAGACACGGCGGACACAGTCACTCGGGGTACAAAAAGAAGAGGGGAGCGCGATCACACAGGGCAGCAGACACTCGGGTACAGAAAGAAAAGGGGAGCGCGATCACACAGGGCAGCAGACACTCGGGGAACAGAAAGAAAAGGGGAGCGCGATCACACAGGGCAACAGACACTCGGGGAACAATCAGGCAGTCAGAAAACAGTCAACGGGCAAACAGGCAGAAGGCACACAGGAGCTGGTGGCGCTGCGGGGGCAGGGGAGCGACCTACCCTGGGGTCAAAGGTCGCTACCTCTGCCTCGCAGCGGCCGCCATTTAAGGGGGTAGCCTGGGAGGAAGGGTCAGCTGGGGGGCGGGAGGCGGGAGGGTAGGCGGAGCGGCGGAAGGCGGGAAAAAGCGGGAGAGGCGAGGAGCAGAAGGCGGGAAAAAACGGCGAGAAAAAGGCCTGAAAAAGGACAAGGCGGCAAAAAAGCGAGTCGGAAAAACAGTCGAGGGGGAAAAAACGGCGAGTGGGGGCAGGAAGACACGGCGGACACAGTCACTCGGGGTACAAAAAGAAGAGGGGAGCGTGATCACACAGGGCAGCAGACACTCGGGGTACAGAAAGAAAAGGGGAGCGCGATCACACAGGGCAGCAGACACTTGGGGTACAGAAAGAAAAGGGGAGCGCGATCACACAGGGCAGCAGACACTCGGGGTACAGAAAGAAAAGGGGAGCGCGATCACACAGGGCAGCAGACACTCGGGGTACAGAAAGAAAAGGGGAGCGCGATCACACAGGGCAGCAGACACTCGGGGAACAATCAGGCAGTCAGAAAACAGTCAACGGGCAAACAGGCAGAAGGCACACAGGAGCTGGTGGCGCTGTGGGGGTAGGGGAGCGACCTACCCTGGGGTCAAAGGTCGCTGAGATGAGATGGAGTCATATTGACATTTCTACCTGAGGGACAAGCAATGCAAGTGGGGAAAGTTGGGGCAAAGATATTGAAGGGTGCAGCCCTAATGCAACAGACGGCTCTTGCTCAGCAAACTATGGAAAAGGACTAGGGCTCTCTATCATCCCCCACTGCTAACCCTACTGGTTTCATGACTGTTCCTTCCATTCTACTCACTCTATCCAGGGGGAAGGGGTTGTGATGAGACCAAGAGACCAGAAATTAGTAACACAGAAGTTTGCAAACATAATAGTAGTGCACAAATGACTTGCCCAGAGGAGCCATACGGATTCTGTGAGAGTGCCCACAGTGAAGGAAATGCTTAGAGGCTTTCAACCTGGCCAGAGCAGTGGTAAGTCCAATAGTGCTAGTGAGACTGAGCAAGTGATTTTTGCTCATAGGAAGAGGGGAGCAATAGGTAGCGTCACTACTGGTAGTCCATCATGGGACTGAGTTACATCTACGGGAGAAGTGTAATCATTAATTTTCTCATTTGTCATAGGTCTCAATGCAGATGTCAAAGGAGCAGATAGGTGCTACAGCCCTTAAATCTGCTTGTACCAGCTCTTCAAGCCCTCCAAGCTTGTCATCTTTTACAGATAGCTTTAGGCCCGTATTTATACTTTTTGACGCTAAACTGCGCTAACACAGTTTAGCGTCAAAAAATTTTGCGCCGGCTAACGTCATTCTGAAGCGCCATGCGGGCGCCGTATTTATTGAATGGTGTTAGCCGGCGCAAGCAGACCGGCGCTGCCTGGTGTGCGTGGAAAAAAAACACGTACACCAGGCAGCGCCGGCGTTGGGAAAAGTGGCGCTAGGGCGTCTTAAAAATGGTGCAAGTCAGGTTGACGCAAAAAAACGCCTCCACCCGATTTGCGCCATTTTTAACGACGCCCAGACGCCATTTACATGACTCCTGTCTTAGTAAAGACAGGAGTCATGCCCCCTTGCCCAATGGCCATGCCCAGGGGACTTATGTCCCCTGGGCATGGTCATTGGGCATAGTGGCATGTAGGGGGGCACAAATAAGGCCCCCCTATGCCACCCAAAAAAAAAAAAAAAAAAAAAATTATACTTACCTGAACTTACCTGAATGTCCCTGGGATGGGTCCCTCCATCCTTGGGTGTCCTCCTGGGGTGGGCAAGGGTGCAGGGGGGGCCCCTGGGGGCAGGGGAGGGCACCTGTGGGCTCATTTTGAGCCCACAGGCCCCTTAACGCCTACCCTGACCCAGGCGTTAAAAAGTGGCGCAGATGCGGGGTTTTTTGACCCGACCACTCCCGGGCGTGATTTTTGCCCGGGAGTATAAATACGACGCATTTGCGTCGCCGTCATTTTTTTAGACGGGAACGCCTTCCTTGCATCTCATTAACGCAAGGAAGGCGTTCACGCTAAAAAATGACGCTATTTGCCCATACTTTGGCGCTAGACGCATCTAACGCCAAAGTATAAATATGGCGTTACTTTTGCGCCGAATTTGCGTCGAAAAAAACGACACTAATTCGGCGCAAACGGAGAATAAATATGCCCCTTAATGTCTTAGGATGCCCCCCTCCTTCAGCAACCCTATTTCTGATTATCTTTCAAAGAATGGAACACTGGCGCCATCTCTATCTTGAATTATGAAGCTGTTCCAGGCTCAGAGGGTAGAAGCTCAGCAACATTATGCCCAGGTCAGGGGCAATAATAAGTCAATTCAGCAAGCATTGCTGGAAGTCAGTGGTAAAGTAACTGTTCTTGCTATGGATGTTCTGGATCTACAAGAGTGAGTCTCAAACATGAAAGACACTGCTGGAATTTCTACATATGTTCTGCACTAGAAGATTGCATAACAACGATTTTCAGTATACTACTTTGCATGTGTGTGATAAGCTGGAGGTTTGAATGTACAGATACTGCTAGTGTCTCGGACAAGTATTGTTGTAATTTCCTTACAGTTCTTCTTTTCAAACTTATTCTAGAAAGGAGCTGTGGGACACCTGTCTGTCCATTCTACAGGAACCATAAGGTAAAATTGTTGACTATAGGGAAATATATCCCTTAGAGCATCAGTGTATCCCATAGAACTGTGTTCAGTCAATTGAGTATTCTGGTGCTCAAATTAATTTGGATCCTAGACAGATCACTAGCTGCACCAGGGGCCATATTACATGTATGGTGCACTTTCCTTATTTGCACTAAGGTGCAACTTTAAATAGGTGTGCCATGTGAAAACAGAGAAAGTGAACTAAGTTACAGTGAATGTGCTGCCCATAGAACAGCCACAAAATCCTGCTGCCTGAGGGTAGTTCATTCAAGTGAAATACAAAGTGACTCCTACACTGTGCAGGCTGCATCCCGCTGGCACTTTTAAGAGGGATTAGAGACCTCTTTGCAGGCAGGTGCAGCTAGTTACTAGGATCGCTTACAAGGGACAGTTTGAGGGGACCCAGATGAACCCCTTGCATCCTCAGAGAGGGCTGCCCTCTGGGTGCACACTGATAGTGCACACACATTTGTGGCACACTTTCAGTGACCTCCTGACAGCTTCTTTGCCTTGGCACCCACATCTATTATACAACGCAGGAGCAAAGGCCACATGGAGCCCTAAGCAGGCTAGCCCACTTTTCACAGAGAATACATGACTCTGTGCCCCTGGAAGAAAAGTTCAATAGATCAGTGACAGCACTGGGACAATTATTTTTTACTTTTTTGAAGTAGGCAAGCCTTTACTGATTGTTCTAGAACTACAGAGAAGTGTCTTCACTGAATATATTCTCTTAAGCTTCTTAAAGTATTGATGATGGATAAGAGTTATATTGACTCGTTAGTGCCTACCTACATCACAGGATGACACAAATGTAGCAAAATAAAAAATATATCTCACCACTGTCCCTCTTATAACAAAATCATGTAATTGAACCCCTCTGGTATTTCCTTTCTTGATGCCTAATCTCCAAAGAGATTTTGGGAAAAATGCAAATTGCATGGAGTTTCCATCTTTCAAGAGGGCTCATTGAAATGAGAAGCTGCTGCAAAAACTTCATGTTTCAACCAAATTGTAGATCAATGTATGAAAGTGAATTATTAATTGGAGTGAAAGAAAGCCCACAACAGGTTATAAAGTTACTAACAGGCTACAACCAGTTAAAGATTTTAGAAATTTATACCTAAGCTTATCCTTTAGTCGTTATGTTACAGAGCAAACAGGCTTAACTTAATGAAAATGTGTACAGTGTTTTAGAAGTATCAACACCATTAAAAAGTCACAAACACAGCACAATAAAAATCCTACTCCAATTTGGGAAAATAGAGTAAAATGTAATACCAAAAATGAGACCAAAATGATAAAAATACAATAAGGGAAACTTGTGATATGAATGCTGAAGACTTAAGGAAAGATAGCATCAAGAAGCATAAACTGTCACAGATAGTATATGGTCATGGTGGACCTAGGTGTAATTTCACCACAACCGCACTGGAACACTTGGTAGATACAGCAACCATGTTCGTCCCTGGCAAGGAATTTACCTGGACAATTATCTATAAAATTGAAGTTGAAATCCTCAAGTTGGGCAAGGTTCCACAATTTATCCTTGAAGAGCTCCATGAGGCTACCAGACAATAGGTGAGCCATTGCTGAAGCTGATGGCTTAGGTAGGAAATGCTAAAAGTGGGTATATTCAAATTTTGCACCCATAGTAGTCTGAATACTTTCAGTGCTTTCATCCACCTAAAATTTATACATTTGAACCGAACAATTTATATGTTGGTGGTGTGTATACTCCATTGCAGCCACCAACATAATGGCCTGCTCATCCAATTTAATTGCGAGTAGAACATAGGTTTGTCAAAGGCAGTGACTACTGATTCATAGACATGGGAAACCTCTCCAACGGCCCAATGGAGTAAGGGCCAATGGAGAAATACCTACATGTCCGCCCACACAACTTAGATGGGCTGAAATGTAGAATTTTTTTACAGTTCGTCGCCACCTAGAAAACCCTGACGTGAGGGACAGTGAAATGTAAATAATTCATCCACTGCCACAGAAGATGAATCACACAGTGAGGGGAGCATTATTTTTGATCATGAAAATAAATCCCATTTTGGGATTATCTTTTTCAAAGTTTAACAGATAAACCAGTTTGGTGCAGGGATGTGTCATGCGGATCCAACCCTTTACCAAGCAGCAATATGTTTGATGGGAATCTCCATGACAGCCGTTCATGCCAATGATTTATGAATAGCTGCCAGCTTTGCGGTCATTTATTAATTTGTCAAGCGGTCCCTCCACCAGGGGGGTGGACTAATCTATCCAATCCCCCTGGGGGAACAATGGATCATTCGCTGAAATATAACTTGGGTACTTGGGCCCAGATTGAAGAGGGCCTTGAGCCATTCTTACACCACATAAGCATCAATTCTTTTTTATGCTAATGTGGTGTTATAAGGCCAAAAACGCTGCCTGAGCCAGGAGTTAAAAGTGCTGAAAAAAAGATTTCCTTGCACCATTTTTCAACCTCTCTAATGGGAGAATGCCCCCGCATACATTATGCCTGGTTAAGGCATAATGTGGCGCAAGGGTTTACAAAGTGGCGCAATGCATGTAAATATGGCACATGTAAAAAGTCACTTTAGCGCCACCTTAGCCTGAAATAAATAATGCTATGGCAGCGCTATGGTGGTGGTAAGGCCTCTTAAATCAGGTACTACATTTATGCATATCCCACTTTTAAATACAATGCAGCCAAGAAGGCCTTTTGGGGGTGATTTATCGATATTTAAAAATGGATGATTTTATCTGTGATAGTGTTTGTTCTGAGAGGCCGAGCTACAGGTTTAAACTGTGTAGTCAGGTCTCTTTGGTAGGACTTCAGCCATGTTTTCTCATTCATGCTAGTGGATGACAGAATACATGCTGCAGTCTACAGCTGCTATTTAACTTTCCATGCCATGGGTGTATTTCTGCACCATTAACTATAGGCTTAATTGAAAGTTATGTATGCCCATTAGGATCTGTCTGATTTTACCATATTTAGGGAGTCAGTGCATATGCACTGTGGCCTGATTAGCACAGCCCCAGTGCATAGAGGCAAAAAAGCATCATCAGTCCAAACAAATAAAGATTATCACGTTACAAAAGGGCACCTTCTCAAATCAGTAATTAAGATCTGCTTGGAAAAGGAATATACATATTCAGCTACAGAATTTGGCAGCTAAATAGTTTCCAGAAAATACTCTGCTGTATATCAGCTGCACAGTGGGTTCCGGATGCCTAGCAACCTGCCATGACCATATTCCACTTCACTGGGGATCTGCAGTTCACATGTTGGGCAAATGGCACAGCAGCCTTCACTGAATATCTTCTCTTAAGCTTCTCATAGTATTGACGATGGATAAGAGTTATATTGACTCGTTAGTGCCTACCTCCATCACAGGATGACACAAATGTAGCAAATTAAAAAATATATCCCACCACTGTCCCTCTTATAACAACATCATGTAATTGAACCCCTCTGTTATTTCCTTTCTTGATGCCTAATTTCCAAAGAGATTTGGGGAAAAATGCAAATTGCATGGAGTTTCCATCTTTCAAGAGGGCTCATTTAAATGAGAAGCTGCTACAAAAACTTCATGTTTCAACTAAATTGTAGATCAATGTATGAAAGTGAATTATTAATTGGAGTGAATGAAAGTCCACAACAGGTTATAAAGTTACTAACAGGCTACAACCCGTTAAAAATTTTAGAAATTTATACCTAAGCTTATCCCTTAGTGGTTATGTTACAGAGCAAACAGGCTTAACTCAATGAAAATGTGTAAAGTGTTTTAGAAGTATCAATACCATTAAAAAGTCACAAACACAGCACAATAAAAATCCTACTCCAATTTGGGAAAATAGAGTAAAATTTAATACCAAAAATGAGACCAAAATGATAAAAATACAATAAGGGAAACTTGTGACATGAATGCTGAAGACTTAAGGAAAGATAGCATCAAGAAGTATAAACTGCCACAGATAGTATATGGTCATGGTGGACCTAGGTGTAATTTCACCACAACCGCACTGGAACACTGGGTAGATACTGCAACCATGTTCGTCCCTGGCAAGGAATTTACCTCGACAATTAACTATAAAATTGAAGTTGAAATCCTCAAGTTGGGCAAGGTTCCACACTTTATCCTTGAAGAGCTCCATGAGGCTACCAGACAATAGGTGAGCCATTTAAATGGCAGCGGCCGCCATTTAAGGGGGTAGCCTGGGAGGAGGGGTCAGCTGGGAGGCGGGAGGGTAGGCGGAGCGGCGAAAGGCGGGAAAAAGCGGGAGAGGCGAGGAGCAGAAGGCGGGAAAAAACAGCGAGAAAAAGGCCTGAAAAAGGACGAGGCGGCCAAAAAGCGAGTCGGAAAAACAGTTGAGGGAGAAAAAACGGCGAGTGGGGGCAGGAAGACACGGCGGACACAGTCACTCGGGGTACAAAAAGAAGAGGGGAGCGCGATCACACAGGGCAGCAGAGACTCGGGGTACAGAAAGAAAAGGGGAGAGCGATCACACAGGGCAGCAGACACTCGGGGTACAGAAAGAAAAGGGGAGCGCGATCACACAGGGCAGCAGACACTCGGAGTACAGAAAGAAAAGGGGAGCGCGATCACACAGGGCAGCAGACACTCGGGGTACAGAAAGAAAAGGGGAGCGCGATCACACAGGGCAGCAGACACTCGGGGAACAATCAGGCAGTCAGAAAACAGTCTACGGGCAAACAGGCAGAAGGCACACAGGAGCTGGTGGCGCTGCGGGGTCAGGGGAGCGACCTACCCTGGGGTCAAAGGTCGCTGAGATGAGATGGAGTCATATTGACATTTCTACCTGATGCCTAATTTCCAAAGAGATTTGGGGAAAAATGCAAATTGCATGGAGTTTCCATCTTTCAAGAGGGCTCATTTAAATGAGAAGCTGCTACAAAAACTTCATGTTTCAACTAAATTGTAGATCAATGTATGAAACTGAATTATTAATTGGAGTGAATGAAAGTCCACAACAGGTTATAAAGTTACTAACAGGCTACAACCCGTTAAAAATTTTAAAAATGTATACCTAAGCTTATCCCTTAGTGGTTATGTTACAGAGCAAACAGGCTTAACTCAATGAAAATGTGTAAAGTGTTTTAGAAGTATCAATACCATTAAAAAGTCACAAACACAGCACAATCAAAATCCTACTCCAATTTGGGAAAATAGAGTAAAATTTAATACCAAAAATGAGACCAAAATGATAAAAATACAATAAGGGAAACTTGTGACATGAATGCTGAAGACTTAAGGAAAGATAGTATCAAGAAGCATAAACTGCCACAGATAGTATATGGTCATGGTGGACCTAGGTGTAATTTCACCACAACCGCACTGGAACACTGGGTAGATACAGCAACCATGTTCGTCCCTGGCAAGGAATTTACCTGGACAATTATCTATAAAATTGAAGTTGAAATCCTCAAGTTGGGCAAGGTTCCACACTTTATCCTTGAAGAGCTCCATGAGGCTACCAGACAATAGGTGAGCCATTTAAATGGCAGTGGCCGCCATTTAAGGGGGTAGCCTGGGAGGAGGGGTCAGCTGGGAGGCGGGAGGCATGAAAGGGTAGGCGGAGCGGCGAAAGGCGGGAAAAAGCGGGAGAGGCGAGGAGCAGAAGGCGGGAAAAAACGACGAGAAAAAGGCCTGAAAAAAGACGAGGCGGCCAAAAAGCGAGTGGGAAAAACAGTTGAGGGGGAAAAAACGGCGAGTGGGGGCAGGAAGACACGGCGGACACAGTCACTCGGGGTACAAAAAGAAGAGGGGAGCGTGATCACACAGGGCAGCAGACACTCGGGGTACAGAAAGAAAAGGGGAGCGCGATCACACAGGGCAGCAGACACTCGGGGTACAGAAAGAAAAGGGGAGCGCGATCACACAGGGCAGCAGACACTCGGGGTACAGAAAGAAAAGGGGAGCGCGATCACACTGGGCAGCAGCCACTCGGGGTACAGAAAGAAAAGGGGAGCGCGATCACATAGGGCAGCAGACACTCGGGGAACAATCAGGCAGTCAGAAAACAGTCAACGGGCAAACAGGCAGAAGGCACACATGAGCTGGTGGCGCTGCAGGGGCAGGGGAGCGATCTACCCTGGGGTCAAAGGTCGCTGAGATGAGATGGAGTCATATTGACATTTCTACCTGAGGGACAAGCAGTGCAAGTGGGGAAAGTTGGGGCAAAGATATTGAAGGGTGCAGCCCTAATGCAACAGACGGCTCTTGCTCAGCAAACTATGGAAAAGGACTAGGGCTCTCTATCATCCCCCACTGCTAACCCTACTGGTTTCATGACTATTCCTTCCATTCTACTCACTCTATCCAGGGGGAAGGGGTTGTGATGAGACCAAGAGACCAGAAATTAGTAACACAGAAGTTTGCAAACATAATAGTAGTGCACAAATGACTTGCCCAGAGGAGCCATACGGATTCTGTGAGAGTGCCCACAGTGAAGGAAATGCTTAGAGGCTCTCAACCTGGCCAGAGCAGTGGGAAGTCCAATAGTGCTAGTGAGACTGAGCAAGTGATTTTTGCTCATAGGAAGAGGGGAGCAATAGGTAGCGTCACTACTGGTAGTCCATCATGGGACTGAGTTACATCTACGGGAGAAGTGTAATCATTAATTTTCTCATTTGTCATAGGTCTCAATGCAGATGTCAAAGGAGCAGATAGGTGCTACAGCCCTTAAATCTGCTTGTACCAGCTCTTCAAGCCCTCCAAGCTTGTCACCTTTTACAGATAGCTTTCATGTCTTAGGATGCCCCCCTCCTTCAGCAACCCTATTTCTGATTATCTTTCAAAGAATGGAACACTGGTGCCATCTCTATCTTCAATTATGAAGCTGTTCCAGGCTCAGAGGGTAGAAGCTCAGCAACATTATGCCCAAGTCAGGGGCAATAATAAGTCAATTCAGCAAGCATTGCTGGAAGTCAGTGGTAAAGTAACTGTTCTTGCTATGGATGTTCTGGATCTACAAGAGTGAGTCTCAAACATGAAAGACACTGCTGGAATTTCTACATATGTTCTGCACTAGAAGATTGCATAACAACGATTTGCAGTATACTACTTTGCATGTGTGTGATAAGCTGGAGGTTTGAATGTACAGATACTGCTAGTGTCTCAGACAAGTATTGTTGTAATTTCCTTACAGTTCTTCTTTTCAAACTTATTCTAGAAAGGAGCTGTGGGACACCTGTCTGTCCATTCTACAGGAACCATAAGGTAAAATTGTTGACTATAGGGAAATATATCCCTTAGAGCATCAGTGTATCCCATAGAACTGTGTTCAGTCAATTGAGTATTCTGGTGCTCAAATTAATTTGGATCCTAGACAGATCACTAGCTGCACCAGGGGCCATATTACATGTATGGTGCACTTTCCTTATTTGCACTAAGGTGCAACTTTAAATAGGTGTGCCATGTGAAAACAGAGAAAGTGAACTACGTTACAGTGAATGTGCTGCCCATAGAACAGCCACAAAATCCTGCTGCCTGAGGGTAGTTCATTCAAGTGAAATACAAAGTGACTCCTACAAAACTGCTTTGTGTTTCACTGTGCAGGCTGCATCCCGCTGGCACTTTTAAGAGGGATTAGAGACCTCTTTGCAGGCAGGTGCAGCTAGTTACTAGGATCGCTTACAAGGGACAGTTTGAGGGGACCCAGATGAACCCCTTGCATCCTCAGAGAGGGCTGCCCTCTGGGTGCACACTGATAGTGCACACACCTTTGTGGCACACTTTCAGTGACCTACTGACAGCTTCTTTGCCTTGGCACCCACATCTATTATACAACGCAGGAGCAAAGGCCACATGGAGCCCTAAGCAGGCTAGCCCACTTTTCACAGAGAATACATGACTCTGTGCCCCTGGAAGAAAAGTTCAATAGATCAGTGACAGCACTGGGACAATTCTTTTTTACTTATTTGAAGTAGGCAAGCCTTTACTGATTGTTCTAGAACTACAGAGAAGTGTCTTCACTGAATATCTTCTCTTAAGCTTCTTAAAGTATTGATGATGGATAAGAGTTATATTGACTCGTTAGTGCCTACCTACATCACAGGATGACACAAATATAGCAAAATAAAAAATATATCTCACCACTGTCACTCTTATAACAAAATCATGTAATTGAACCCCTCTGGTATTTCCTTTCTTGATGCCTAATCTCCAAAGAGATTTTGGGAAAAATGCAAATTGCATGGAGTTTCCATCTTTCAAGAGGGCTCATTGAAATGAGAAGCTGCTGCAAAAACTTCATGTTTCAACCAAATTGTAGATCAATGTATGAAAGTGAATTATTAATTGGAGTGAAAGAAAGCCCACAACAGGTTATAAAGATACTAACAGGCTACAACCAGTTAAAGATTTGAGAAATTTATACCTAAGCTTATCCTTTAGTCGTTATGTTACAGAGCAAACAGGCTTAACATAATGAAAATGTGTAAAGTCTTTTAGAAGTATCAACACCATTAAAAAGTCACAAACACAGCACAATAAAAATCCTACTCCAATTTGGGAAAATAGAGTAAAGTTTAATACCAAAAATGAGAACAAAATGATAAAAATACATTAAGGGAAACTTGTGATATGAATGCTGAAGACTTAAGGAAAGATAGCATCAAGAAGCATAAACTGTCACAGATAGTATATGGTCATGGTGGACCTAGGTGTAATTTCACCACAACCGCACTGGAACACTGGGTAGATACAGCAACCATGTTCGTCCCAGGCAAGGAATTTACCTGGACAATTATCTATAAAATTGAAGTTGAAATCCTCAAGTTGGGCAAGGTTCCACACTTTATCCTTGAAGAGCTCCACGAGGCTACCAGACAATAGGTGAGCCATTGCTGAAGCTGATGGCTTAGGTAGGAAATGCTAAAAGTGGGTATATTCAAATTTTGCACCCATAGTAGTCTGAAAACTTTCTGTGCTTTCATCCACCTAAAATTTATACATTTGAACCGAACAATTTATATGTTGGTGGTGTGTATACTCCATTGCAGCCACCAACATAATGGCCTGCTCATCCAATTTAATTGCGAGCAGAACATAGGTTTGTCAAAGGCAGTGACTACTGATTCATAGACATGGGAAACCTCTCCAACGGCCCAATGGAGTAAGGGCCAATCGAGAAATAGCTACATGTCCGCCCACACAACTTAGATGGGCTGAAATGTAGAAATTTTTTACAGTTCGTCGCCAACTAGAAAACCCTGACGTGAGGGACAGTGAAATGTAAATAATTCATCCACTGCCACAGAAGATGAATCACACAGTGAGGGGAGCATTATTTTTGATCATGAAAATAAATCCCATTTTGGGATTATCTTTTTCAAAGTTTAACAGATAAAACAGTTTGGTGCAGGGATGTGTCATGCGGATCCAACCCTGTACCAAGCAGCAATATGTTTGATGGGAATCTCCATGACAGCGGTTCATGCCAATGATTTATAAATAGCTGCCAGCTTTGCGGTCATTTATTAATTTGTCAAGCGGTCCCTCCACCAGGGGGGTGGACTAATCTATCCAATCCCCCTGGGGGAACAATGGATCATTCGCTGAAATATAACTTGGGTACTTGGGCCCAGATTGAAGAGGGCATTGAGCCATTCTAACACCACATAAGCATCAATTCTTTTTTATGCTAATGTGGTGTTATAAGGTCAAAAACGCTGCCTGAGCCAGGAGTTAAAAGTGCTGAAAAAAAGATTTCCTTGCACCATTTTTCAACCTCTCTAATGGGAGAATGCCCCTGCATACATTATGCCTGGTTAAGGCATAATGTGGTGCAAGGGTTTACAAAGTGGCGCAATGCATGTAAATATGGCAGATGTAAAAAGTCACTTTAGCGCCACCTTAGCCTGAAATAAATAATGCTATGGCAGCGCTATGGTGGTGGTAAGGCCTCTTAAATCAGGTACTACATTTATGCATATCCCACTTTTAAATACAATGTAGCCAAGAAGGCCTTTTGGGGGTGATTTATCGATATTTAAAAATGGATGATTTTATCTGTGATAGTGTTTGTTCTGAGAGGCCGAGCTACAGGTTTAAACTGTGTAGTCGGGTCTCTTTGGTAGGACTTCAGCCATGTTTTCTCATTCATGCTAGTGGATGACAGAATACATGCTGCAGTCTACAGCTGCTATTTAACTTTCCATGCCATGGGTGTATTTCTGCACCATTAACTATAGGCGTAATTGAAAGTTATATATGCCCATTAGGATTTGTCTGATTTTACCATATTTAGGGAGTCAGTGCATATGCACTGTAGCCTGATTAGCACAGCCCCAGTGCATAGAGGCAAAAAAGCATCACCAGTCCAAACAAATAAAGATTATCACGTTACAAAAGGGCACTTTCTCAAATCAGTAATTAAGATCTGCTTGGAAAAGGAATATACATATTCAGCTACAGAATTTGGCAGCTAAATAGTTTCCAGAAAATACTCTGCTGTATATCAGCTGCACAGTGGGTTCCGGATGCCTAGCAACCTGCCATGACCATATTCCACTTCACTGGGGATCTGCAGTTCACATGTTGGGCAAATGGCGCAGCAGCCTTCACTGAATATCTTCTCTTAAGCTTCTCATAGTATTGACGATGGATAAGAGTTATATTGACTCGTTAGTGCCTACCTCCATCACA
The DNA here is from genome assembly GCF_031143425.1 of Pleurodeles waltl. Lineage (NCBI taxonomy): Eukaryota > Metazoa > Chordata > Amphibia > Caudata > Salamandridae > Pleurodeles > Pleurodeles waltl. The sequence continues at coordinate 500,526,228 of NC_090438.1, read as the reverse complement.
GGATGACACAAATGTAGCAAATTAAAAAATATATCCCACCACTGTCCCTCTTATAACAACATCATGTAATTGAACCCCTCTGTTATTTCCTTTCTTGATGCCTAATTTCCAAAGAGATTTGGGGAAAAATGCAAATTGCATGGAGTTTCCATCTTTCAAGAGGGCTCATTTAAATGAGAAGCTGCTACAAAAACTTCATGATTCAACCAAATTGTAGATCAATGTATGAAAGTGAATTATTAATTGGAGTGAATGAAAGTCCACAACAGGTTATAAAGTTACTAACAGGCTACAACCCGTTAAAGATTTCAGAAATTTATACCTAAGCTTATCCCTTAGTGGTTCTGTTACAGAGCAAACAGGCTTAACTCAATGAAAATGTGTAAAGTGTTTTAGAAGTATCAATACCATTAAAAAATCACAAACACACCACAATAAAAATCCTTCTCCAATTTGGGAAAATAGAGTAAAATTTAATACCAAAAATGAGACCAAAATGATAAAAATACAATAAGGGAAACTTGTGATATGAATGCTGAAGACGTAAGGAAAGATAGCATCAAGAAGCATAAACTGCCACAGATAGTATATGGTCATGGTGGACCTAGGTGTAATTTCACCACAACCGCACTGGAACACTGGGTAGATACAGCAACCATGTTCGTTCCTGGCAAGGAATTTACCTGGACAATTATCTATAAAATTGAAGTTGAAATCCTCAAGTTGGGCAAGGTTCCACACTTTATCCTTGAAGAGCTCCATGAGGCTACCAGACAATAGGTGAGCCATTGCTGAAGCTGATGGCTTAGGTAGGAAATGCTAAAAGTGGGTATATTCAAATTTTGCACCCATAGTAGTCTGAATACTTTCAGTGCTTTCATCCACCTAAAATGTATACATTTGAACCAAACAATTTATATGTTGGTGGTGTGTATACTCCATTGCAGCCACCAACATAATGGCCTGCTCATCCAATTTAATTGCGAGCAGAACATAGGTTTGTCAAAGGCAGTGACTACTGATTCATAGACATGGGAAACCTCTCCAACGGCCCAATGGCGTAAGGGCCAATGGAGAAATAGCTACATGTCCGCCCACACAACTTAGATGGGCTGAAATGTAGACATTTTTTACAGTTCGTCGCCACCTAGAAAACCCTGACGTGAGGGACAGTGAAATGTAAATAATTCATCCATTGCCACAGAATATGAATCACACAGTGAGGGGAGCATTATTTTTGATCATGAAAATAAATCCCATTTTGGGATTATCTTTTTCAAAGTTTAACAGATAAAACAGTTTGGTGCAGGGATGTGTCATGCGGATCCAACCCTGTACCAAGCAGCAATATGTTTGATGGGAATCTCCATGACAGCGGTTCATGCCAATGATTTATAAATAGCTGCCAGCTTTGCGATCATTTATTAATTTGTCAAGCGGTCCCTCCACCAGGGGGGTGGACTAATCTATCCAATCCCCCTGGGGGAACAATGGATCATTCGCTGAAATATAACTTGGGTACTTGGGCCCAGATTGAAGAGGGCCTTGAGCCATTCTAACACCACATAAGCATCAATTCTTTTTTATGCTAATGTGGTGTTATAAGGCCAAAAACGCTGCCTGAGCCAGGAGTTAAAAGTGCTGAAAAAAAGATTTCCTTGCACCATTTTTCAACCTCTCTAATGGGAGAATGCCCCTGCATACATTATGCCTGGTTAAGGCATAATGTGGCGCAAGGGTTTACAAAGTGGTGCAATGCATGTAAATATGGCACATGTAAAAAGTCACTTTAGCGCCACATTAGCCTGAAATAAATAATGCTATGGCAGCGCTATGATGGTGGTAAGGCCTCTTAAATCAGGTACTACATTTATGCATATCCCACTTTTAAATACAATGTAGCCAAGAAGGTCTTTTGGGGGTGATTTATCGATATTTAAAAATGGATGATTTTATCTGTGATAGTGTTTGTTCTGAGAGGCCGAGCTACAGGTTTAAACTGTGTAGTCAGGTCTCTTTGGTAGGACTTCAGCCATGTTTTCTCATTCATGCTTGTGAATGACAGAATACATGCTGCAGTCTACAGCTGCTATTTAACTTTCCATGCCATGGGTGTATTTCTGCACCATTAACTATAGGCTTAATTGAAAGTTATATATGCCCATTAGGATTTGTCTGATTTTATTATATTTAGGGAGTCAGTGCACATGCACTGTGGCCTGATTAGCACAGGCCCAGTGCAAAGAGGCAAAAAAGCAGCATCAGTCCAAACAAATAAAGATTATCACGTTACAAAAGGGCACTTTCTCAAATCAGTAATTAAGATCTGCTTGGAAAAGGAATATACATATTCAGCTACAGAATTTGGCAGCTAAATAGTTTCCAGAAAATACTCTGCTGTATATCAGCTGCACAGTCGGTTCCGGATGCCTAGCAACCTGCCATGACCATAATCCACTTCACTGGGGATCTGCAGTTCACATGTTGGGAAAATGGCACAGCAGCCTTCACTGAATATCTTCTCTTAAGCTTCTTAAAGTATTGACGATGGATAAGAGTTATATTGACTCGTTAGTACCTACCTACATCACAGGATGACACAAATGTAGCAAATTTAAAAATATATCCCACCACTGTCCCTCTTATAACAAAATCATGTAATTGAACCCATCTGGTATTTCCTTTCTTGATGCCTAATCTCCAAAGAGATTTTGGGAAAAATGCAAATTGCATGGAGTTTCCATCTTTCAAGAGGGCTCATTTAAATGAGAAGCTGCTACAAAAACTTCATGTTTCAACCAAATTGTAGATCAATGTATGAAAGTGAATTATTAATTGGAGTGAATGAAAGTCCACAACAGGTTGTAAAGTTACTAACAGGCTACAACCCGATAAAGATTTTAGAAATTTATACCTAAGCTTATCCCTAAGTGGTTATGTTACAGAGCAAACAGGCTTAACTCAATGTAAATGTGTAAAGTGTTTTAGAAGTATCAACACCATCAAAAAGTCACAAACACAGCACAATAAAAATCCTACTCCAATTTGGGAAAATAGAGTAAAATTTAATACCAAAAATGAGACCAAAATGATAAAAATACAATAAGGGAAACTTGTGACATGAATGCTGAAGACTTAAGGAAAGGTAGCATCAAGAAGCATAAACTGCCACAGATAGTATATGGTCATGGTGGACCTAGGTGTAATTTCACCACAACCGCACTGGAACACTGGGTAGATACAGCAACCATGTTCGTCTCTGGCAAGGAATTTACCTGGACAATTATCTATAAAATTGAAGTTGAAATCCTCAAGTTGGGCAAGGTTCCACACTTTATCCTTGATGAGCTCCATGAGGCTACCAGACAATAGGTGAGCCATTGCTGAAGCTGATGGCTTAGGTAGGAAATGCTAAAAGAGGGTATATTCAAATTTTGCACCCATAGTAGTCTGAATACTTTCAGTGCTTTCATCCACCTAAAATTTATACATTTGAACCGAACAATTTATATGTTGGTGGTGTGTATACTCCATTGCAGCCACCAACATAATGGCCTGCTCATCCAATTTAATTGCGAGCAGAACATAGGTTTGTCAAAAGCAGTGACTACTGATTCATAGACATGGGAAACCTCTCCAACGGCCCAATGGAGTAAGGGCCAATGGAGAAATAGCTACATGTCCGCCCACACAACTTAGATGGGCTGAAATGTAGACATTTTTTACAGTTTGTCGCCACCTAGAAAACCCTGACGTGAGGGACAGTGAAATGTAAATAATTCATCCAATGCCACAGAAGATGAATCAACAGTGAGGGGAGCATTATTTTTGATCATGAAAATAAATCCCATTTTGGGATTATCTTTTTCAAAGTTTAACAGATAAAACAGTTTAGTGCAGGGATGTGTCATGCGGATCCAACCCTGTACCAAGCAGCAATATGTTTGATGGGAATCTCCATGACAGCGGTTCATGCCAATGATTTATAAGTAGCTGCCAGCTTTGCGGTCATTTATTAATTTGTCAAGCGGTCCCTCCACCAGGGGGGTGGACTAATCTATCCAATCCCCCTGGGGGAACAATCGATCATTCACTGAAATATAACTTGGGTACTTGGGCCCAGATTGAAGAGGGCCTTGAGCCATTCTAACACCACATAAGCATCAATTCTTTTTTATGCTAATATGGTGTTGGAAGGCCAAAAACGCTGCCTGAGCCAGGAGTTAAAAGTGCTGAAAAAAAGATTTCCTTGCACCATTTTTCAACCTCTCTAATGGGAGAATGCCCCCGCATACATTATGCCTGGTTAAGGCATAATGTGGCACAAGGGTTTACAAAGTGGCGCAATGCATGTAAATATGGCACATGTAAAAAGTCACTTTAGCGCCACCTTAGCCTGAAATAAATAATGCTATGGCAGCGCTATGGTGGCGGTTAGGCCTCTTAAATCAGGTACTACATTTATGCATATCCCACTTTTAAATACAATGTAGCCAAGAAGGCCTTTTGGGGGTGATTTATCGATATTTAAAAATGGATGATTTTATCTGTGATAGTGTTTGTTCTGAGAGGCCAAGCTACAGGTTTAAACTGTGTGGTCAGGACTCTTTGGTAGGACTTCAGCCATGTTTTCTCATTCATGCTAGTGGATGACAGAATACATGCTGCAGTCTACAGCTGCTATTTAACTTTCCATGCCTTGGGTGTATTTCTGCACCATTAACTATAGGCTTAATTGAAAGTTATATATGCCCATAAGGATTTGTCTGATTTTACCATATTTAGGGAGTCAGTGCACATGCACTGTGGCCTGATTAGCACAGCCCCAGTGCATAGAGGCAAATAAGCAGCATCAGTCCAAACAAATAAAGATTATCACGTTACAAAAGGGCACTTTCTCAAATCAGTAATTAAGATCTGCTTGGAAAAGGAATATACATATTCAGCTACAGAATTTGGCATCTAAATAGTTTCCAGAAAATACTCTGCCGTATATCAGCTGCACAGTCGGTTCCGGATGCCTAGCAACCTGCCATGACCATATTCCACTTCACTGGGGATCTGCAGTTCACATGTTGGGCAAATGGCACAGCAGGCTTCACTGAATATCTTCTCTTAAGCTTCTTAAAGTATTGACGATGGATAAGAGTTATATCGACTTGTTAGTGCCTACCTACATCACAGGATGACACAAATGTAGCAAATTTAAAAATATATCCCACCACTGTCCCTCTTATAACAAAATCATGTAATTTAACCCCTCTGGTATTTCCTTTCTTGATGCCTAATCTCCAAAGAGATTTTGGGAAAAATGCAAATTGCATGGAGTTTCCATCTTTCAAGAGGGCTCATTTAAATGAGAAGCTGCTACAAAAACTTCATGTTTCAACCAAATTGTAGATCAATGTATGAAAGTGAATTATTAATTGGAGTGAATGAAAGTCCACAACAGGTTATAAAGTTACTAACAGGCTACAACCCGTTAAAGATTTTAGAAATTTATACCTAAGCTTATCCCTTAGTGGTTATGTTACAGAGCAAACAGGCTTAACTCAATGAAAATGTGTAAAGTGTTTTAGGAGTATCAACACCATTAAAAAGTCACAAACACAGCACAATAAAAATCCTACTCCAATTTGGGAAAATAGAGTAAAATTTAATACCAAAAATGAGACCAAAATGATAAAAATACAATAAGGGAAACTTGTGACATGAATGCTGAAGACTTAAGGAAAGATAGCATCAAGAAGCATAAACTGCCACAGATAGTATATGGTCATGGTGGACCTAGGTGTAATTTCACCACAACCGCACTGGAACACTGGGTAGATACAGCAACCATGTTCGTCTCTGGCAAGGAATTTACCTGAACAATTATCTATAAAATTGAAGTTGAAATCCTCAAGTTGGGCAAGGTTCCACACTTTATCCTTGAAGAGCTCCATGAGGCTACCAGACAATAGGTGAGCCATTGCTGAAGCTGATGGCTTAGGTAGGAAATGCTAAAAGAGGGTATATTCAAATTTTGCACCCAAGGTAGTCTGAATACTTTCAGTGCTTTCATCCACCTAAAATTTATACATTTGAACCGAACAATTTATATGTTGGTGGTGTGTATACTCCATTGCAGCCATCAACATAATGGCCTGCTCATCCAATTTAATTGCGAGCATAACATAGGTTTGTCAAAAGCAGTGACTACTGATTCATAGACATGAGAAACCTCTCCAACAGCCCAATGGAGTAAGGGCCAATGGAGAAATAGCTACATGTCCGCCCACACAACTTAGATGGGCTGAAATGTAGAAATTTTTTACAGTTTGTCGCCACCTAGAAAACCCTGACGTGAAGGACAGTGAAATGTAAATAATTCATCCACTGCCACAGAAGATTAATCACACAGTGAGGGGAGCATTATTTTTGATCATGAAAATAAATCCCATTTTGGGATTAACTTTTTCAAAGTTTAACAGATAAAACAGTTTGGTGCAGGGATGTGTCATGCGGATCCAACCCTGTACCAAGCAGCAATATGTTTGATGGGAATCTCCATGACAGCGTTTCATGCCAATGATTTATAAGTAGCTGCCAGCTTTGCGGTCATTTATTAATTTGTCAAGCGGTCCCTCCACCAGGGGGGTGGACTAATCTATCCAATCCCCCTGGGGGAACAATCGATCATTCACTGAAATATAACTTGGGTACTTGGGCCCAGATTGAAGAGGGCCTTGAGCCATTCTAACACCACATAAGCATCAATTCATTTTTATGCTAATGTGGTGTTATAAGGCCAAAAACGCTGCCTGAGCCAGGAGTTAAAAGTGCTGAAAAAAAGATTTCCTTGCACCATTTTTCAACCTCTCTAATGGGAGAATGCCCCCCGCATACATTATGCCTGGTTAAGGCATAATGTGGCACAAGGGTTTACAAAGTGGCACAATGCATGTAAATATGGCACATGTAAAAAGTCACTTTAGCGCCACCTTAGCCTGAAATAAATAATGCTATGGCAGCGCTATGGTGGCAGTAAGGCCTCTTAAATCAGGTACTACATTTATGCTTATCCCACTTTTAAATACAATGTAGCCAAGAAGGCCTTTTGGGGGTGATTTATCGATATTTAAAAATGGATGATTTTATCTGTGATAGTGTTTGTTCTGAGAGGCCGAGCTACAGGTTTAAACTGTGTAGTCAGGTCTCTTTGGTAGGACTTCAGCCATGTTTTCTCATTCATGCTAGTGGATGACAGAATACATGCTGCAGTCTACAGCTGCTATTTAACTTTCCATGCCATGGGTGTATTTCTGCACCATTAACTATAGGCATAATTGAAAGTTATATATGCCCATTAGGATTTGTCTGATTTTACCATATTTAGGGAGTCAGTGCACATGCACTGTGGCCTGATTAGCACAGCCCCAGTGCATAGAGGCAAATAAGCAGCATCAGTCCAAACAAATAAAGATTATCACGTTACAAAAGGGCACTTTCTCAAATCAGTAATTAAGATCTGCTTGGAAAAGGAATATACATATTCAGCTACAAAATTTGGCAGCTAAATAGTTTCCAGAAAATACTCTGCTGTATATCAGCTGCACAGTCGGTTCCGGATGCCTAGCAACCTGCCATGACCATATTCCACTTCACTGGGGATCTGCAGTTCACATGTTTGGCAAATGGCACAGCAGCCTTCACTGAATAGCTTCTCTTAAGCTTCTTAAAGTATTGACGATGGATAAGAGTTCTATCGACTCGTTAGTGCCTACCTACATCACAGGATGACACAAATGTAGCAAATTTAAAAATATATCCCACCACTGTCCCTCTTATAACAAAATCATGTAATTTAACCCCTCTGGTATTTCCTTTCTTGATGCATAATCTCCAAAGAGATTTTGGGAAAAATGCAAATTGCATGGAGTTTCCATCTTTCAAGAGGGCTCATTTAAATGAGAAGCTGCTACAAAAACTTCATGTTTCAACCAAATTGTAGATCAATGTATGAAAGTGAATTATTAATTGGAGTGAATGAAAGTCCACAAAAGGTTATAAAGTTACTAACAGGCTACAACCCGTTAAATATTTTAGAAATTTATACCTAAGCTTATCCCTTAGTGGTTATGTTACAGAGCAAACAGGCTTAACTCAATGAAAATGTGTAAAGTGTTTTAGAAGCATCAACACCATCAAAAAGTCACAAACACAGCACAATAAAAATCCTACTCCAATTTGGGAAAATAGAGTAAAATTTAATACCAAAAATGAGACCAAAATGATAAAAATACAATAAGGGAAACTTGTGACATGAACGCTGAAGACTTAAGGAAAGATAGCATTAAGAAGCATAAACTGCCACAGATAGTATATGGTCATGGTGGACCTAGGTGTAATTTCACCACAACCGCACTGGAACACTGGGTAGATACAGCAACCATTTTCGTCCCTGGCAAGGAATTTACCTGGACAATTATCTATAAAATTGAAGTTGAAATCCTCAAGTTGGGCAAGGTTCCACACTTTATCCTTGAAGAGCTCCATGAGGATACCAGACAATAGGTGAGCCATTGCTGAAGCTGATGGCTTAGGTAGGAAATGCTAAAAGAGGGTATATTCAAATTTTGCACCCATAGTAGTCTGAATACTTTCAGTGCTTTCATCCACCTAAAATTTATACATTTGAACCGAACAATTTATATGTTGGTGGTGTGTATACTCCATTGCAGCCACCAACATCATGGCCTGCTCATCCAATTTAATTGCGAGCAGAACATAGGTTTGTCAAAAGCAGTGACTACTGATTCATAGACATGGGAAACCTCTCCAACGGCCCAATGGAGTAAGGGCCAATGGAGAAATAGCTACATGTCCGCCCACACAACTTAGATGGGCTGAAATGTAGACATTTTTTACAGTTTGTCGCCACCTAGAAAACCCTGACGTGAGGGACAGTGAAATGTAAATAATTCATCCACTGCCACAGAAGATGAATCAACAGTGAGGGGAGCATTATTTTTGATCATGAAAATAAATCCCATTTTGGGATTATCTTTTTCAAAGTTTAACAGATAAAACAGTTTAGTGCAGGGATGTGTCATGCGGATCCAACCCTGTACCAAGCAGCAATATGTTTGATGGGAATCTCCATGACAGCGGTTCATGCCAATGATTTATAAGTACCTGCCAGCTTTGCGGTCATTTATTAATTTGTCAAGTGGTCCCTCCACCAGGGGGGTGGACTAATCTATCCAATCCCCCTGGGGGAACAATCGATCATTCACTGAAATATAACTTGGGTACTTGGGCCCAGATTGAAGAGGGCCTTGAGCCATTCTAACACCACATAAGCATCAATTCTTTTTCATGCTAATATGGTGTTATAAGGCCAAAAACGCTGCCTGAGCCAGGAGTTAAAAGTGCTGAAAAAAAGATTTCCTTGCACCATTTTTCAACCTCTCTAATGGGAGAATGCCCCCGCTTACATTATGCCTGGTTAAGGCATAATGTGGCACAAGGGTTTACAAAGTGGTGCAATGCATGTAAATATGGCACATGTAAAAAGTCACTTTAGCGCCACCTTAGCCTGAAATAAATAATGCTATGGTAGCGCTATGGTGGCGGTAAGGCCTCTTAAATCAGGTACTACATTTATGCATATCCCACTTTTAAATACAATGTAGCCAAGAAGGCCTTTTCGGGGTGATTTATCGATATTTAAAAATGGATGATTTTATCTGTGATAGTGTTTGTTCTGAGAGGCCGAGCTACAGGTTTAAACTGTGTAGTCAGGACTCTTTGGTAGGACTTCAGCCATGTTTTCTCATTCATGCTAGTGGATGACAGAATACATGCTGCAGTCTACAGCTGCTATTTAACTTTCCATGCCATGGGTGTATTTCTGCACCATTAACTATAGGCTTAATTGAAAGTTATATATGCCCATTAGGATTTGTCTGATTTTACCATATTTAGGGAGTCAGTGCACATGCACTGTGGCCTGATTAGCACAGCCCCAGTGCATAGAGGCAAAAAAGCAGCATCAGTCCAAACAAATAAAGATTATCACGTTACAAAAGGGCACTTTCTCAAATCAGTAATTAAGATCTGCTTGGAAAAGGAATATACATATTCAGCTACAGAATTTGGCAGCTAAATAGTTTCCAGAAAATACTCTGCTGTATATCAGCTGCAGAGTCGGTTCCGGATGCCTAGCAACCTGCCATGACCATATTCCACTTCACTGGGGATCTGCAGTTCACATGTTGGGCAAATGGCACAGCAGCCTTCACTGAATATCTTCTCTTAAGCTTCTTAAAGTATTGACGATGGATAAGAGTTATATTGACTCGTTAGTGCCTACCTACATCACAGGATGACACAAATGTAGCAAATTTAAAAATATATCCCACCACTGTCCCTCTTATAACAAAATCATATAATTGAACCCCTCTGTATTTCCTTTCTTGATGCCTAATCTCCAAAGAGATTTTGGGAAAAATGCAAATTGCATGGAGTTTCCATCTTTCAAGAAGGCTCATTTAAATGAGAAGCTGCTACAAAAACTTCATGTTTCAACCAAATTGTAGATCAATGTATGAAAGTGAATTATTAATTGGAGTGAATGAAAGTCCACAACAGGTTATAAAGTTACTAACAGGCCACAACCCGTTAAAGATTTTGGAAATGTATACCTAAGCTTGTCCCTTAGTGGTTATGTTACAGAGCAAACAGGCTTAACTCAATGAAAATGTGGAAAGTGTTTAAGGAGTATCAACACCATTAAAAAGTCACAAACACAGCACAATAAAAATCCTACTCCAATTTGGGAAAATAGAGTAAAATGTAATGCCAAAAATGAGACCAAAATGATAAAAATATAATAAGGGAAACTTGTGATATGAATGCTGAAGACTTAAGGAAAGATAGCATCAAGAAGCTTAAACTGCCACAGATAGTATATGGTCATGGTGGACCTTGGTGTAATTTCACCACAACCGCACTTGAACACTGGGTAGATACAGCAACCATGTTCGTCCCTGGCAAGGAATTTACCAGGACAATTATCTATAAAATTGAAGTTGAAATCCTCAAGTTGGGCAAGGTTCCACAATTTATCCTTGAAGAGCTCCATGAGGCTACCAGACAATAGGTGAGCCATTGCTGAAGCTGATGGCTTAGGTAGGAAATGCTAAACGTGGGTATATTCAAATTTTGCACCCATAGTAGTCTGAATACTTTCAGTGCTTTCATCCACCTAAAATGTATACATTTGAACTGAACAATTTATATGTTGGTGGTGTGTAAACTCCATTGCAGCCACCAACATAATGGCCTGCTCATCCAATTTAATTGCGAGCAGACCATAGGTTTGTCAGAGGCGGTGACTACTGATTCATAGACATGGCAAACCTCTCCAACGGCCCAATGGAGTAAGGGCCAATGGAGAAATGGAGAAATGGAGAAATAGCTAAATGTCCACCCACACAATTTAGATGGGCTGAAATTTAGACATTTTTTACTATCCGTCGCCACCTGGAAAACCGTGACGTGAGGGACAGTGAAATGTAAATAATTCTTCCACTGCCACAGAAGATGAATCACACAGTGAGGGGAGCATTATTTTTGATCACGAAAATAAATCCCATTTTATGCGGATGCAACCCTGTACGAAGCAGCAATATGTTTGATGGGAATCTCCATGACAGCGGTTCATGCCAATGATTTATAAATAGCTGGCAGCTTTGCAGTCATTGATTAATTTGTCAAGCGGTCCCTCCACCAGGGGGGTGGACTAATCTATCCAGTCCCCCTGGGGGAACAATGGATCATTTGCTGAAATATAAGGTGGGTACTTAGGCCCAGATTTAAGAGGGCCTTGAGCCATTCTAACACCACATAAGCATCAATTCTTTTTTATGCTAATGTGGTGTTATAAGGCCAAAAACGCTGCCTGAGCCAGGAGTTAAAAGTGCTGAAAAAAAGATTTCCTTGCACCATTTTTCAATCTCTCTAAAGGGGGGAATGCCCCCAGCATTCATTTTGCCTGGTTAAGGCATAATGTGGCACAAGGGTTTACAAAGTGGCGCAATGCATGGAAATATGGCACATGTAAAAAGTCACTTTAGCGCCACATTGGCCCGAAAAAAGTAATGCTATGGCAGCGCTATGGTGGCGGTAAGGCCTCTTAAATCAGGTACTACATTTATAGCATATCCCACTTTGAAATACAATGTAGCCAAGAAGGCCTTTTGGGGATGATTTATCGATACTTAAAAATGGATGATTTTATCTGTGATAGTGTTGTTCTGAGAAGACGAGCTACAGGTTTAAACTGTAGTAGTTAGGTCTCTTTTGTAGACCTTAAGCCATGTTTTCTCATTCATGCTAGTGGATGACAGAATACATGCTGCAGTCTACAGCTGCTATTTAACTTTCCATGCCATGGGTGTATTTCTGCACCATTAACTATAGGCTTAATTGAAAGTTATATATGCCCATTAGGATTTCTCAGATTTTACCATATTTAGGGAGTTAGTGCCCATGCACTGTGGCCTGATTAGCTCAGCCCTAGTGCATAGAAGCAAAAAAGCAGCATCAGTCCAAACAAATAAAGATTATCACGTTACAAAAGGGCAGTTTCTCAAATCAGTAATTAATATCTGCTTGGAAAAGGAATATGCATATTCAGCTACAGAATTTGGCAGTCAAATAGTTTCCAGAAAATACTCTGCTCTTTATCAGCTGCACAGTCCGTTAATGGGCAGGGGAGCGGGAGATCCTAACCTTTCGGAAATAAGAAAATGGGGTAAAACTCCCAATAATTATCTTAACTTTTTTGTGAGAAAAGAGTCCACAATGTAATCTAGCTGTGAGTCCAATGTGCTTTGCAGACTACTGAGAATCATTCAAGACAATTTGAATTCAAATAATTCTGTTTAACAAGTATATACCTAAGCACATGTACAACTGACAAGTCTTTCAATACTTTACCAATTACCATTAAATCTTCTAGTTGATGTAAGCACATATCTCAGAGTTAAATTAGGTCCAAAACAGAGAGGGCACAAATAATGTTCATATTTTACATATTTATTAAAATATTTTCATTGTTGTAGTGTCTTGTTGGAATTCTCATTATTCATCTGAATTCTGCAGGAAAAAAACAGCCCGCTAAGGCCAATCCCGGCTCTGCTCTCATGCTGAGTAATAGCATGAGAGCAATTTCTGGCTTGGGTAGTGGAGTCTGGGAGCCTGTTTTGTGTGGCTACTGGAAGTAGAAGATCACTGAGGCAGCGAGCAGTGTGACTGGGAGCAGCAGCAACAGTTAAGCATTTTTTTTTAAATTATTGTTGCTCCTCTCCACACTGCCTCACCACTTTCTGTTGCCAGCAGTCGGCACTGATTTCTAAAAGTTTTTGGTACTACAGTGAATGATTAGAACTAATCCATTCAGCTGGGCTGATCCATTGCTGATTGTGAACTTGCTGTCTGTTTTCAGCAAGGCTGGTGACTGCCTTGTTCTAAATGATTATTGAAATGTTATGCATCAATAGGTATTATTATTATTCTAGATTTGTTGTTCATTCGTTCAATTAATATATGTAGCAAGTATGATAGGTGCCAAACTAATGGGCAATAGATGAACTGTTTAAAAGAAACGAAGAAAGGAAGAGTTTTTACAATGTAATCAATTACTTCCTTGTCTGTATTTTTTACAGTCTTAAAGTAGTATAGTCTTTCTATTTGTATTTTTTACAGTCTTGAAATAGCATAGTCTTTCTATCTCTCTTGCCATGGAGAGGAGCTGCATAATTCCCAGTCTTTCCTTTACCATGCGTCTCGTGTGATACCGGGCCAGACTCTGGGCATCCTCCAAAAGCAACCAAGATTTAAAAGGTGTATATTCTATTTCATGCGCACTGTAGAGAAGAACAGATCAGTGAGGCCTTTGTTCATTGGTCAGGGGATGTGGTTGCTGTGCCATTTGTCCAACATGTGAACTGCAGATCCCCAGTGAAGTGGAATATGGTCATGGCAGGTTGCTAGGCATCCGGAACCGACTGTGCAGCTAATATAGAGCAGAGTATTTTCTGGAAACTATTTAGCTGCCAAATTCTGTAGCTGAATATGCATATTCCTTTTCCAAGCAGATCTTAATTACTGATTTGAGAAAGTGCCCTTTTGTAACATGATAATCTTTATTTGTTTGGACTGATGCTGCTTTTGTGCTTCTATGCACTGGGGCTGTGCTAATCAGGCCACAGTGCATGTGCACTGACTCCCTAAATATGGTAAAATCAGACAAATCCCAAAGGGCATATATAACTTTAAATTAGGCCTATGGTTAATGGTGCAGAAATACACCCATGGCATAGAAAGTTAAATAGCAGCTGTAGACTGCAGTATGTATTCTGCCACCCACTAGCATGAATGAGAAAACATGGCTTAAGGCCTACCAAAGTAACCTGACTACTACAGTTTAAACCTGTAGCTCGGCCTCTCAAAACAACACTATCACAGATACAATCATCCATTTTTAAATATTGATAAATCACCCCAATAGGCCTTCTATGCTACATTGTATTAAAAAGTGGGAACCAGCCAGGAGGACACAGACAAGACTCAGGGGAGGGAGAAGAAAAAGAGAAAGTGTTGTTTCAGTGGAGAGACACACGAAATACAGGTGAGAGAGGTGACGGAGCATTAACATCAACTCTTTGTCACCTCAAAATTGCCCATTGGAAGGAGAGAGGCAATTTGGCAGCAGATAGAGGATAAGATTAACAGTGTGGCGAAGGTCAGGAGAACCGTAACTGAGTGCAAGAAATGCTGGCATGACTGCAAGCAAAGGACAAAGGAAAAGATGGCAAGGATCAGGAAGGCAGCACTGCAAACTGGAGGTGGGAGTCCAGCACCACAAGAGGACTTGGACAAGATGGAGGAGATGGTTGCAGTGGTCGTCCCTGAGGAAATTGTCACAGGAATTGCAGGACAGGACAGCACAGACTACCAGGAAACACCACAAATGCAGGGTACGTTGCATGGGGGAAATTTATGGTAACATTTCAAGTGCAAAAAGGGAAAGGCACATAGGACTCACACAATGCAGAGGGATACAATGCACATTAAGCAAGTTGCACCATGCAACACCTGTGCCCTAGCATAGTGTTATGTATGATAAGCCAAGACACCGCCAGCATACCATATTTAACTGGATTGTAGGGCAATCCATGTATAGTGCTACATTCCCATCATTTCATACACCTGATCCCTGCCATTATGTTAGCAAATGGGGCATACCCGCCTTAGGGGGCACTGGCAATGGGGCATTTGATAACATCAGACAACTTTGCCACATCAGTTATGTATTACTCAACGCATGATCATTGCAAACTAAAAATTGAGCAGCATGTCCATCACAAAGTGCCTCTAGGTGCCTTGCTGGACAAGCCAGAATACCTGAGTGAGTTGTTTTGCAGAGCACCAGGGTAGTGTAATGTATTTGTCACCCAGAATCCCCTCATACCCTGGAGTTCCATCTTCTGTAGATTGTCCACATATGGTTGTTGCAGGATTTAGCACTACGTGAGTCTCAGGCCCAGTGTAAGTGTGCAGATGTGTGGCTCTCACTCACCTGAGTGTCAGTGTCATCGTGAGTTTGCAGTGGTGTGTCTGTTGCACTGTCTTACACCATGATAACTAGCTCACTCCTCTAAAATAGTACACACTGTAATATATTGTCCATGAGTAGTGACAGTGATATGACACTAAGCATTGTTTTCCATCCATATCTTACAGGTGGACCTGCCTCCTACACCATCTGTGAATTTTGCAAGATTTGAGGACCCAGATGTATCTAGTAATTGTGATAATGTCTGTCCTGTGTAGTGATTGAGGGTTTGTGTGAGTGAGTCATGTGTGTTCCACACAATGCTAGAAGTGATTAGTTGCTAAATGATCAGATATCAAATTAGGCTGGATGGTGACATTGTGTTACATTTAAAGGTTCCCATGCAAAAGCAGAGAGTCATATCTTGTGAGGCTTGTGGAGCTCAATGGGCAGCATCGTGTAAACATTGTGATGGTAGGCCCATATGTGACTCAGAAGTGCACCACTGTGTGAATATTGGCACTGGGATACTCCGTCATTCTCACAACGCAGTGATGCACCATTTTGAACACAAATTGGTGAATCAATGTTTTGTAATGTATATGTAGGACTGGGTGGGCAATTGTCCTCCAGCATAGTGCCCCATATTTTGTACTCAATTTACATGACACTTATGTGGGATGCAATGAGCGTGAATGCAGGTCAAGGCCAGACGTGTGCTGGCATGGATATGGGTGTGAAAGGAATTGTACTCGCAGATCAAGTAATGATGGGTGTCTCCACATGGACACATGAACGTAGATGTGATAGACCTATGGATACCAGCTTTCTAGTTGGCAACCTTCCTAACATATGGTCTTCTCCCTGACTCCATGTATTAGTGGGCATGCCTTGGTGGATGACCTGGACAGTTGAGATGATGGATTGCATGGTCGTCCCACCTGAGGCACAGGGGGAGAGGAAGAACTACTTTGTAGGTGGTTGTGATGCTCACAGTGTAGGTGACAGTCATTTTGATCAGGCTTAGATGTAGACCTATAAACACTGACCCCTTATAGTTACCAACTGCATGCCATACTCCCAATCACATATTCAAGTTACTGCTGATGCATGATTGAAAATTGACACAGATGATGAGGAATATTGGCCCTCGTCTATGTGAAGTTGATGCTGCCTTTTCATTGTTACACTTGCCACAAAAATCAATGCACACTTAAGTTGGTTTGGTTCCTAATCCTGTTGTGTGTCGTTTGGTGTCAATGAAATGATGCTAAGGCAGCGTTGCCATTGTATTTATCAGGGCCATTGTTTTATCATGGAGTCCATCTTTTTCTCAAGCACGCTGATGCCAGCTGTTCTGGCCTCTCCCTCATGGCAGCAGCTATATCCCTCAGACACTGCTGGACTCCATGATTGGGAAGTGTGTGCCTCAGTTGGCTGCAGTCTGTTCAGTAGACATAAATTTGCACATGTGCATACCCTCTAGGCTGGATGCCATAGTTTGCATCCCCTCCCACACCTCCTTGGCCAGCTCCTGCTGGACTCCTACCACTGTCATCTCAAAGCTGGTCCCTGGGTCCTCTGAGTCCTCAGCTGTGTCAGTGCTGGCAGTTCGTACTATTGGGGTGTTAAGTGGGGCCTGTGGAAAGGCTGCTACATAAACACTCCTCCTTACGACTGGAGGTGGTATCTGGAGATTTACAAGGACTTCCTGGAGGAATTATTGGCTGCTGGTTGTCAGCTGGTCGTCCAGGTCATCGGGGTGCTCCAGGACAGGCAGATCAGCAGGAGAGCCATAAATCCTGTACAATGAGATAGAGTAAAATCAGTCTATCTGTGTTGTGGCAGTTAGTATGTTACGTAACTGACTTGCCATTTGAGGCTTATTATCATCTTAGTTCCAAAGCTTTGTTCCTGTACATCATGGCTGCAGTATACAGCCCTATACCCCATCTGCATGTCACATGCAGGTAAGTCCAGTTGGTGCAATTGGCTTTGTTATATCTTCTAGGTGTGATGTATAGCCTTTTTGTGGCATGACACGATCTTGTCATTGTCAACCCTCCCTATGCATCCATTTGCATGGTAAGCCTTGCAATGGGTGCTGCTGTGCTTATGCCACAGCACCACACATGACAATTTTCCCCCATCCCAGGCTTACATGTTTCACATACACTCATGCGGTGCTGAGACCTTGCACCACCCCGGGGATGGAATTATAGGACACTATGCTCTTGTTACCATTGATGGCTCCTCATGTTGATGGTTGTGTATGTGTGCTACATTGTATAGCACTCATGGACCTAGCAGAGTTCAATTTCATCTTCTGTCTGTGCAGGTGTGTTTGCCTTCCTACACACCTGTGTCCTCCCCCTCAATGCAGCCCTCCTTGCACTGTGATACATGAGTGCAGCATGGTGGCAGTGCAGCAAATTTGACGCAAGCACAGGGTTAGACACAGGGATGGGCAGCATGGGTGTGAAATTTCCTCTGTGTACATCATTATGTATGTGACAGGACAGGGCATGATGATAAATGAGTCTATTGATATAGCCAGTTGTCAGGAGTTGTACTTAGATCAGGGCCTGAAGCTAGTTTGAGGTGATTCTGCATGTAGTCATACTGGTGCCTCATTTCAAGTGTGTCAGTCCTATTGGCACCTGGCTGCCATTGTCTACTTGACCATCCCCAATAGCACAGATGGTAGTGGCAACTGTTGTCAATGTGGAATGCCCCATGGGCCAGTGGCCTGGCACTGGCAGGTTTCCAGCAGCTTAAAGACTGGCAATGCCAGCTGTCCTGTGACACCAGACCAGTATTACGTTCAATGCTACCCTCCAGGTCTGTTTCAGCATTTCTACCCCCATGCAAAGGTTGGTGGTGTTGTGGTGTGATGTGCTCCTGGGTGGCCCTGCACAGCCCATGCAATGGGCATGTGCAGTGCAGGGGGTCAATGCCAAGCCATGTCCTTTGTCCTTTCCACTGCCTGATTTGCAGGGATGAGTGCAGAGTGAACTGTCACACCCAATGCACCCCAAAACTGGCACTGAGTCTATTTGATCCATCAAGAATGTTTTATGAAGTGCCCCACAGAGCTATTATGAGCAGACAGATTTCCAGCCACCATCTCAATTTGTGACTCATACTGCGACCGCAAAGGGTACACTGCACTGGCAGTCTTACCAACACCGGCCTTCTCCATGCAATGTCAATGTGGAATTATTCGCCATTATGTTCACAGTCATACCCCATGTGTTGTATGTGTGTATTTATTTCCCCATTTGTATGTGTCCCACATGGTTGTATCAGAGTAGTTGCGGGCTCAGCCTGTGACTGTTGTGACCTACTTTGCTATTTGTAGTACATATTTTCTGTAGTGGGACATTTCAGTTCAGCATCAAGATGTGTGGTTCAACACTACTGCAGTTTAGTTGGTCTGTGTAGTAGCATGTTACCAATGATGCAGGAGCAGCCTGCTATTCCCCCAGTGCCTGTTCAGTCCATTGTTCCCTGCACCCAGGGGGCACCCTGACTTCATGATGGAGTGGTGGCTGCCTCATGTGAATGTGTTGTCAATGTGCGATCTGGTGGTGCTACCAGCATCTATCTGGGTACTGTTGGGACAGTTGCAATGACTTGTGTGCTGTGAAATGCAGCACAAATGCATTTGGGCAATGAGGCAGGGCAGTTGCAAGGTGTTACTGCAATGGATACCACACTGACGTTACCCCAGGAAAGGTATTGACTGACTACTAGTCTCAGAGGTCTTGGTCGTGTTGGTAGTGTTGATATGACTATATGCAATGGATGTTGTGATGACACAACCAGTGGCACAGTGATTATACATGCCATCCATCCCATGTGCCGCATATGTACATGTAGGTATTTAGGCCTGGTGTTCAACATATGTCCAGGTTGTGTATGTGTTATGGTGCATGGCACTTCCAAGGCGTAGATACATGTGTGCCTTAGTGTGACTTAGTGATGGTTGTGCATGGCTCACCAAACATCTGTAACACAAAAGGATGATGGACGGAGTGCTGAACAATGCAAACATTCACCCCCATTCACAGATCTGGGTTTAATCCATCGTTCTTTTGCTCACCATGCCACCCCAGTTCAGACCCAGCCATATGCAAATCTGTCTTGACCCTGTTCCTCATGGGAACAGTCCAGCCCGAACTGCCAAGCCAGATCCTCACTGGACCAGAAACAAGCATCCTGGGACCGGTTTCATCACTTGTTGTTTTTGCTTTGTCGCCAGGCCCAGTATGCTTGTTTCCAGTCCAGGGAAGACCTGGCCCAGCAGTTCGGGCTGGACTTTTCCCATGGGGAACAGGGTCAAGACTGATTTGCATATGGCTGGGTCCAAACTGGAATGGCATGGGCAGCAAAAAAAAACAATGGATTTAGGCCCAGATCACTGTACTGGGGGTGAATGTTTGACAATGTTCAGCATTCCGTCCATCACTTGTTGTTTTTGCTTTGTCGCCCTAAGTGGGAAGGGTATGCCCAGACGTGGGTCCCGTGCTTCCCATGCCACTGGATTCAAGCTAGCCTGGCTGATGAGGAGTGAAGCCCTGAAACTGGTCCCAGGATGCTTGTTTCCAGTCCAGGGAAGACCTGGCCTAGCAGTTTGGGCTGGACTGTTCCCATGGGGAACAGGGTCAAGCCTGATTTGCATATGGCTGGGTCCAAACTGTAATGGCATGGGCAGCAATAAAAAAATAGATTTAGGCCCAGATCACTGTACTGGGGGTGAATGTTTGACTATGTTCAGCATTCCGTCATTCACTTGTTATTTTTGCTTTGTTGCCCTAAGTGGGAAGGGTATGCCCAGACGTGGGTCCCGTGCTTCCCATGCCACTGGATTCAAGCTAGCCTGGCTGATGAGGGGTGAAGCCCCGAAACCGGTCCCAGAATGCTTGTTTCCAGTCCAGGGAAGACCTGGCCTAGCAGTTTGGGCTGGACTGTTCCCATGGGGAACAGGGTCAAGCCTGATTTGCATATGGCTGGGTCCAAACTTGAACGGCATGGGCAGCAAAAAAACAATGGATTTTGGCCCAGATCACTGTACTGGGGGTGAATGTTTGACAATGTTCAGCATTCTGTCCATCACTTGTTGTTTTTGCCTCACCAAACATCTGACCTGCATTGGTAAAATAGTAGGACATGTGACCTTCATGTCTAGGCTGGCAGTTGGACTTCATTCTAGTTGCGTGCAACCTGTCCACACACATTGCATGCAGAATTCCAACACATCTGCTACTGTCATTCAAAAGCAGTGAACGGCAAATGGTATGCCAATGGGAGACTCACCAACAAGGCCATCGATCACTACACCAAGATAGTCAAGCAGATTTTGCTCCCTGGCCACCACATCTCCTCAGCAATGATTAAGCTGGTCTCATTTCAGCTGCTCCAAATCACCCTCCTCAGGTGGTGGAGCACCTTGCTCCACCGCAGCCGCCTCACCTCCGTCCGGTAGACTTGGATCACAAGGCCCCCAATCTCCAACATTAATGGCAGGTAGTGGGTTACCAGCCACACAAAGCCTCCTAGCTCCTCCTCCCCCATCCTTGTCAACCCCCTGCAACATAACTATCAAGTACAGGTTGATGACAATAATGAAGGTAAACAAAATTAATAGAAAGGAAACTTCAGACCCAAAAATCAATCCCAACTATCAGCTATCCTGGACAGACACCCCACAGTACAAGTACAGTGATAGGCACAAAAAACACAGAATTCTACAAACACTGGGACAAATTACAGTCAAAAATACAAAAAACACAACAAGAGGGACACCACAAGATACAATACTGAGTAAAAACACACCACCAACTCCAGGACACAACCACAAAGTCAAAAGAGGCACAGACTGTAAAGAGAAAGTGAAAGTACACCCACTGTACCATGCCTGTAAACAGGATTTCTTGTCACATCACTTCCTGTCCCCGTGTGTCACATTTTCTGTTCTTCATCTATTTATTTGAAGCATGTGATATTTGTGTGACCTACTTATGTCTTTTTGTTTACGCATTACCTTCATGCGTCAAATTAACAGAAAATCAGCATTGAAATCGGTGCAAAGGTGGAATTCAGGCTGCAGGCCCATGGGTCATATACTTTGCGTTTGTAGATGTTTTTGATGCATTTGGATCAATTTGTTTAACTTACCTCTATTCCTGATTGCGTGATTGTGTTCCATTGTCTGTGGATGCACTCACTATCAACATACAAATGGAATGGGCTGTGCTGCAGTATGGCATATTATGTATGGCCACCTGTGGTAGTCCATGCTACAATG
Organism: Pleurodeles waltl; assembly: GCF_031143425.1. Lineage (NCBI taxonomy): Eukaryota > Metazoa > Chordata > Amphibia > Caudata > Salamandridae > Pleurodeles > Pleurodeles waltl. The sequence goes on along the minus strand of NC_090438.1, from coordinate 500,504,311 downwards.
TGATTTGGGTGTGATTGGTCAGTTACTCAGATGTGTGTGTTACAGAGTCAACAGCATGCAAATAGTTGCACTTCGTTCATATGTATGTGTGCATGTGTGACAACAGTATATCCACATATATATGGCAGTCAGTACTATGCAACAGTTATGGTATGTGATTGTGAATTGTCTTTACTTATGTGATATGTGTAGTTGCATTATAGAGCATACACAGCTTGAGCATTGTTGATGATGGCTGATGAATGCTATCTAGGAAATGTTACCCAATAACTGTCTCCATTAGTTGATCTTGAGTTTATGGTGACTTGTGTGTGGACTACACATATGTCTGATATGAGTACCTATTTGGTACATACTGTGATTCGCACATTCTGCCTACATTCCACCCATATCATGATTTGAACACAAATATCAGATTAAACTTATTACATTTAGCAATGGTTGTTGTTTTTGTTTGGTGGACCTCCAGCCCTAGCTGCATATGTTGTGATCCATTCTGATGTGCATTCCACAGACATGTCGGTGCAAATTGTGAGGCCATGTGTACCCTGTGTCAGGATTGGGCCCCATGGCAGTGGCAGGACTGATTTTCATGGATGTACTGGGCAGGCCCACCCTCTTCTATTTCTAGTTATACCTGGGCTAATCATGATGATCATTGTTATCAATGATGCCCCCCCTTGTTGCTCATGCTCCATGTAGCCGTTGCAAATTTCACACTGAGTTTTGACAGTGGTCTGTTCAAACACTAAAGTCTCACCAGATTTTGACAACCACTGCCTCATGTGGGGGTCCCTGTTTACCTCCTATTTGGACATGTTGTAGTTGTGTGTGATGAGCTATTGCTGTACAAGTTGGTTACATGGATGTAATTGCTATGCTGTGGTCCATAGATTGTGTCCTGAAGTTGTCACATTCAAGTGATGAGGGTATTTGTGACTTGTGTGAGGGTAGCAGTTCAATCTTACGCATCATAGGTGATGTTGCTGCAGTACTTTTCAGATTAGTGTTTGTAACATGCTCCCTGAAGTTAGACTCACAATCCTGAGGTATATGTTGGAGAGACTGAAGAGACCAAGCAGGGCTTATGTGAAAAAGTGAGGTGTTTATTGAAAAATGTACAAGTATGCGGCATATCCCAGCAGCTGTGTTGTGCTGTTCCCCTTCATTTTCTTCACCACCATCCTCCTCCTCCTTGTCAGGTAGGTCATCACCTGCTCATATAATGGGACATTCATCCGCACACATATGTTGTGCAGGATAGCACATGTCATTATGATCTTGCAGACGATGTGTGGGGCAGATAGGAGGCTGCCTCCTGTGATGTCCAGGGACCTGAATCTTGACTTCAGGATGCAAATGTCCTCTCCACAGTAGTCCATGTCCTCAGATGTGGCTCATTATATGCACGCTCTGCTGCTGTGCTTGGGTTTGGGACTGGGGGTCATTATCCATGGTTGTATGCCATAACTCTGATCTGCTTAAAAGATTAAATGAGTAAGTTGTTGTTAAGGCTTGCAACAGGTTTGCCATGTAGCATGGCAGTTGATAATTTGAGTTGGTTGTGACTCATATGTGTTTGTGGTATGCTGTGAGTTCCTATCCTTGTGTAATGTCTCCTCAGCACTGGGTTGTTAGACATTACAATCTTGTGTTTGGCTCAAGGACCTGGGACATATGATTTGGATTCCAAAATGATTGTAAGTATTTATGTGCCATGCGTTGTGTAGTGCACCTTTGTATAAGTGTACTATCACTAGAGGGGACATGACACATCCTCACAACACAATGGGATCAGATGTGGTGGCACCTTGGTAGCACTACAGAGCCTGGAAATCCCATCCATTTTGATACGTGCCATTGCAGATGATGTGCAACATTTAGGGCCTTTGAAATTGGTAAGTGACAATACACAACACATCTCCAAAATTGGCTGCTCTGTCCTGCAACATTTAGACTATGCAAGACTGCCCCATGTGTGACATGTTACTAGGCAACCCTTTGTTGTCCCCCGAGCCATGTGCTCAGATGCAGCTGTGCACCTACAATGCCTACCTTTCACCAGGGTACTTGGCTAGCTGCCTTGTGGAGGTGGATGTATCTGTGCTGGAAGGGACACCACCATATACATATGCTGTTTTGATGGCCAATTGGCTTTTTCTGTGTGTGCAGCAGTATGCAGCATGCCTTGATAGCACAATAATCTGATTTCAAATAACAGTCGACTTCCTTATTGCAACCGGAAAAGAGCACCCCTGGAGTAGTGTTTTTGTTGGCACTGCCTACGTTTTTAGGTGAAACCTACATCTGAGTCAGCATCATCATGCTATACATCTTGTGGTGACAGACCTGCAGTAACACACACTGCACACCTCTTCTACACTACATGCAGCATGGGAGGGTTGCCAATTTACAATGTGGATTCAAGTCATTATAAAATGGTCCTCTGCCAAGTTGTACATACAGTGCAGGCCATGACAATGGCACTTTGGGCTTTTACATAGGTCCCTTGGTGATCTAGAGTGGCAGCTAATATTTGTGGCAGCCATGAGGAGTCCAAAAATGTGTTTCCCATTGTTACAGGATGATCAACATAACTACCAGTGTTTCCCCTGTCTTTCAACACATGATTAAGCATTTATACTGTCAACACAAGCACAGTGCAGGCAATGGGATGGAGCTCAGCTACTTAGCAAATGTGTCCCTTGGCACAGTGCATGTGAGGTCAGTGATGTCCTGTGTTCTCCTACAGGGTCCCACTATGGCTTCCATGATCTGCACTGTCTGACAGTGACTCTGCCCATGGTGGGCCATTTATTGTATCTGGTACAGATATGATGGTTTTGTGGGTCAGTAAATGGTGCATGTGAGGTGGCACTACAGTAGGTTTGGTACCACTTTTCACACATCTGCCACATGGTATGTGATGGGCATTGATCTTGTATTCCTATGTGTGTGAGCCAATGTGTCAGGCAGATGTCTCTGCACACTACAGGTAAGTCAGGTTTGTGTTGATGAGATGTAGTTGGTATAGGCAGCATTTGTCTGTTAATTGATGTTTGTTCTGGCAATGATTTGCACAGCATGACTTGAGGGATCTGTGCTTATATGGAACTTACATGGCATGGGCATGGTGTACGCCATTGATATGGCTGTGCTATTTTGTTTTGGTGTACTGTGTTTGAAGTGTACGTAGTAGGCCATCTGTCGGCCCTTGTAGTGGTCTGTATAGTTCTTTTTTAGAAAAGGTTACATGTCTGCACCTGTCCTTCATGTGGTGTGCCTGTCAATTTGTGGGTGTGTTACATGCATGTGGATGTATGTGTTTGTGCTGTGCACTGATTGTGCTGTACTGCAGCATGGTGCATATGTGATGTTAGCTGCGCATCTGTGTAACTCTGGCCATGTGTTTTTTTGGAGTGGTGTATGTCTTGTGTGTCCTACAGGGTTGGTGTGTTGTTTTGTTTATTGCTAGGCTTGTTGACTTACCCACAAGTAGGCATTTTCCATATTGTCCGTCCTGGAATTGTTCATTGATCCTGCTGTGCCGGAATATGGAGGCATCATGGACACTCCCAGTATACTTGGCCAAAATGTTTATGAATAGTCCCCGGTGGTACACTATGACTTGCACATTAATAGAATGTGTGTGCTTGTTATTCCAGTATAAGTGCTCGGTTGCTGTAGGTGGTACATGCCGGACATGGGTGCACTCCATTGTACTGACCACATGCGGGAAGCCATGGATTTGATAGAACCCCTGTTTGTTCTCCTGCTGCTTTTGCTGAGTATTGGGGAAGCTGAAGTGTTGGAGTTTCAGGGAGATAATAGCGTCTAACACCTTTGGCAGGAATGCAGAGAATGACAGCTGTGAAACACTCGCAACCAGGGATCCCGTTGTTTGGAATCTGCAGGGCAGCTAGCAGCTTTGTCAAAGGTGGCATGTTGTGTTGGGTCTGCAGGCTAGCTGTGATTTGTGGTTCAGTGTGGTGCAGCAGGTCAAGTATGGCTTGCCTGTTCAGTCTGTAGGTCCTAATGATGTCCTGGTCCCTGAGGCCAAGGGGGCTAGTTCTGAAGACCCTCTCCTTGCTTCTGTGTTGCCTTTGTGGGCCGCCTTGTAGTGGTGGTGATTGCTGTAGTTGTTGCTGTCCTCTGTGTCGTCTCGCAAGCTGGATCAGTATGCCCTCCATCTTCTCCTGTGGGTTGGTAATGTTGCTTTTGTGTGTTCTTCTTAAGTAGTGCTGAGTTTGCCTCATTTTAATGCCTTCCCTGACCCAGGCATTACATTTTGACGCAAATCAGTGTTAATGTGATTTTTTTGGGTCCACCTCCCACCCGTGCATCATTTTTGGCCCGGGTGGATAAATATGGCAGTAGGTGGTTTCAGTCATTTTTTGACGGAACGCCTACCTTGCATCTCATTGATGCAGGGAGGTTTCACGCATCTGAAAAATTATGTTAACACCAATATTTTGATGCTAGATTGGTCTAGCGTCAAAATATAAACATGCCATTGAGTTTGGGGTGTATTAGCACAAAAACAAATGACGCAAATTCAGAACAAACAGAGCACAAATATGCCCCTAATTATCTCAGTGTAACTAACAATGTGTTCAGTCAAAATACCATTAGCCAATTTGATATTTCTCCTTTCAAATAACAGGCCTATAAAGTCACAGTCTTATTCAAACACACACACACGCCTAAGCACATCCACACAAACCTAAAGCGAACATACGCATAAGTATGCATCATATACCGTTTACTATAATGAATCGTACTTATTATATTTTGGGCACAAGCACATGTACAGACAGTCATGTAAGTTGTATATGTTTGTGGCCCTTTACTACTTACTATGGCCCTCATTATGACATTGGTGGTGTACTTACCGCCACTGTTAAAGTGGCAGTAATACTGCCAACAGCCTGGCAGTAATTACCGCCAAATTATGACCATGGCGGTGATGCCTCCTATAGCTAGCCAATGTACCACACCAACCACCAGGGTGTTAACACCACTGAGCACAGTGGTAGCCACCTACAGCGAGGCAGAAGACAAGGTACTGGCCACTATATTATGACATAGTAAACCGCGAGGACTTCCGGGGTGGTACAAACGCCATCAAAAGCCTGGCGGAAATACAGCACTGAAAACAAAAGCCTCACTATCAGAGACACAGAGGACTCCATGGCAGCCATGGAACCCGAACTCCAAGTCTTCCAGATGCTCTACCACGCCATGGCCATCCTGGAGCACCAACACCGATGAAGACGACGATAGTGGGTACAGTCGCCTAGCAAACAAGGGAGGGAGGGAGAAAAGGAAGAGTGACACACTCACAAGCACAATACACACCTTTCACACACACCACACACACAGAACCTGCTGCAGAGTAAAACGGCTGTCACAGGACCCATGAGCATATAATGAAGTACCAACACTATAATTTTCTGCCAACAGCCACCATTATGAATCATGAAATCAAAATGCAGACGTCAATGTACAGATAGGACCAATGGCCAGTCTGAAGTGCCAAAGGCCACATGGCAACAGGGCATAGTCCAAGCCCCAACTTGACTCTTGACAAAATCCAGACTCCACTGTTCAGGGGCATAATGTTGGAAATGGGGAGGTACCTCAAGGGAAAGGGGGGTTGGGAGGTCACCTCAGCTAGAGTTGATTTCATGCCCACTGGTTCCTGGAGGGAGCTCCTTGCCCAGCAGTCTCTGGAGGGGAGTGAAAGGCCACAGGCACAGGAGTGGGTATCATGCCCACTGGTTTTGGAGGGGGGCCCTTGCCCAACAAACTGTGGAGAGGAGTGTAGGCCACAGTCTCAGGAGGGTGCGCTACATGCCCTCATCTGGTGGATGTGGCTCTTTGCCCTCAGATGGTGGAAGGGGCTCCCTGGGTTCCTTTGCTGGTGGAGGGGGCTCCTTGCCCTCTGATGGGGGAGGGGGCTCCTTGCCCTCACCTGGTGGAGGGGGCTCCTTGCTCTCAGATGGTGGAGGGGTCTACTTGCCCTCATTTGGTGGAGGGGTCTCCTTGCTCTCAGATGGTGGAGGGGCTACTTGCTCTTGTCTGGTGGTGGGGGCTCCTTGCTCTCAGATGGTGGAGGGGGCTCCTTGGGTTCCTTTGCTGGGGGAGAGGGCTTCTTGGGTTCCTGTGCTGGTGGAGAGGGCTCCTTGGTCATGTGACTTGTGTCCTTGCCTCCGGGTCTCGGAGGTGCCTCCACTGACCCTGTCCTCTGTCCCTTAGGTTTTGCCACCCTAGTCCTCTGTTTCTGAGGTGGAGGTGTGGACTTACTCTGAGTGGCTGCTGTCACACTCAGGAGCCCAATAGTGCCAGCAGCAGATTTCTTGTTGAGAGCAGTGGCAGACTGGATGGCTGAGGTGCTGGGCTGAGTCATTGGGACCCTGCACTTATGGGCAGGATGGGGAGGTTAAGAGGTCAATTTGGGCAAGGAAAAGCTTCTTAGGGATGTTGGGGTGGAATGTGGGAGGAGGGATGGAAGGGGAGGTAGAGGAAGTGATTGTAGGGAATGTACATTTGCTGGACTTTGGTGCAGGTACATGGACAATGTATGTGTGTGAGGTGAGTGGCTGTTGAGTGTCTGAGTGCGAGCGTTTGTGTCTCTTGTGTGGGCAGACAGGGTGAGAGAGGACAAGCAGGACCTGTGGATGGATGTAGTGGAGGTGTATGCAAGTGAGGTGGGTGTGCTGCATGATGTGGTGATGTGGTGGTTGCTTTTGATGCAGTGCATACAGGTGTGAGTGCAGATGTGACTGTGAGGGAGGAGGAGGGGAGACAGTGGAAGCAGTGGATGTTGTTGTGTGTGCAACTGTCTGTTTGTGTGAGTGCTTAGGCTTGAAATTTGCTGCCTCTGTTTGTCTGTGCCACTCTTGTGTGATGTTTTGTTGGCATGCTTGTCTGCATGTGTGCATGGGTTGAGGTTGAGGAGACTGGGGCGTGGTAGTTGGAGGGGGGACGGAAGGAACAGGGACACTGGATGCCATCAGAGAGGAGGCTAGAGCCTGAAACGATCTCTGTAGGGCCGCCAACCTACCGTGGATGCCTTCCAGGTAGGCTTTGCATTGCTGCATCTGGGATACTAGCAACTGGATGGCATTCACTATGGTTGACTGCTCTACAGAGAAGGATCTCAGGAGGTCAATAGCCTCCTCACTGAGGGCAGAAGGGCTCACTGGGGCAGGGCCTGAGGTGCCTGAGGCAAAGGAGATGCTCATCCTCCTGGGTGAGCTGGCACGGGAAACACAGTGGGGGGCTATTGGGAGGGTGGTGCTGGGACCGGGGTGGTGGCTGTACCTGTAGTTGGGGTGGTTCTAGAGGTGTCCACTACCACCAGGGAGCTCCCATCGGAGGAGGATTCAGAGTCAGTGTTGTCACCTCCTGTCCCCGTCGTGGTGCTCCCCTCGCCCTCCATCCCACTGGTCCCCTCAGCTTCAGTAGACTCTGCCTCCTGGGTCAGGTGGGCTGCAGCTCCCTCTGTCGCCGGTGCCCCTGCTCCTATTCCAGATGATGCTAATGCACACATGGACAGGATGACAGACGAAAATAGGGGAGAGAGAGAAAGGGAGTACTGGGTCAAATACAGCACCAACACCACAGATGGCATACACAATACTATCACACACAGGGACCAAGATTGAGCACTATGCACCACAATGGCATTCCATTGGCTAGCTACCAAAGTAAGATGAGAACCAACCACTGCCATCTGCACCCCTCCTTGGACATACTAAGCCCTGTCTGACATGGAATGCCACCTATCTAGCTAACATGATTTTGCTATTCACCCTGAACTGGACCACACAGCAATGTATGAGCTGGCATTAAGGAGCACCCACTGACAGAAACCTAACACCAACAACCTATGCCAGGCAACAAAAATGGGTATGACACATACTGTACTCACCCCCTTCTGACTGCTGTGCTGCCCACAAGCGTCCATCCAGCTCTGGGTAGGCCTCCGCTAGTATGCGGGCACTCAGAGGGGTAGGAATCCGAAGGCACCCCTACCTCATTGGAAGGCCATCTCCAGCTGGAGTCTACCGGGCCCAGCGTCTCAGGTCCTCCCACCATTTCCTTCAGTTGGTGCTCCACCTGCTATAGACCCCGAGGGTTTGCAAGTCATTGGCAATGGCATGCCACAATCCCATCTTCTGATGGGCGCTGACATGCAGAGGATTCACAGACCGGAAGACACCATTACCCATACAATCCTGCCTGTCACACATATGGCCCACTAAAACCATTTCACCTCATCAGGCACACACATCACCTGAAGCTACCACCAGCCATACTCTCCACCCAAATGACACCCTGCCAGCACACACACTTCTCGAAGCAACCTTGTAGCATGCATCATCCTCATGGTGTACTCACCTGATGGTCTGGAGGCCCATACAGCTGTCCACACAGGGGGAGGACCCCATCCACAAGGTGTTCTAACTCCGCTGAAGTGACGGCAGGGGCCTTTTCCCCTGTCACACAGGCCATGACAGGTTCCAGGCACAGGTCACAGCAGCACACGCAGTGAAGGTGCTGTCCTGTGGAAAGTCAGGAATCAAGTGAGGTTATTATAGTCAGAAAATGGCAGTCTCATCCGCGGCGGTGTACACCATCATCGCCGCTGGTGATCGTCATTGGACACTGTACTCTATAGAGCCCCATTTTAGACAATGAGGAATAGCACGGCAGTTCAAGACCGCCTTCCACCTTGGCTGCCCAATGCTGGCAGAGTTATATCACTTCCACCTGTCCTTACATACAGGACAGGTGGTCGCCATTTCATGGTGCTGGTCAACATTCTGATATTGAAGACTGCGTCATTGCTGTCAATTATACATACATTGCGATTTACATAGTCCTGTTACATATATGGCCAATACACATTGAAGTGGTGGTTCCATTGTTCAGTTTGTCACTCCCTTCTCACTCTTGTGTCCCTTAGGTATCTACCACTGCAGAGGAATAGGAGGAGGAGACAAGCCCCCGTGTACAGACCCCTTGTAGACTTGGCTACACTGGAGGACAGGCAGATTATACTCACCTATAGACTGGCAGGGCCACAATCACAGAGCTAGGTGCACAATTGGAGCCTGATCAGATGTCTGCTATCCGTCAACCCATTTGGAATCCCCTTCTTTTGCAGGTCCTATCAGTGCTCCAGTTCCTGGCAACTGGCTCTTTCCAAGTGACAGTGAGCTTGGCTGCAGGAATGTCACAGCTAAGGGTTTTGGCTGCCCTGCTCAAACACATGTGCAGCTACATTGCTTTCCACCAAGTGGATGATTTGGCCAATGTGAAGGCTGGTTTCTATGCAATGGGACAAATTCCAGATGCTATTGGGGCCATTGATGGAACACATATAGCATTTGTTCCTCCCCCGATCAGGGCCAATAAACAGGTGTTCAGGAATCAAAAGGTGTGCCTGGCTGACGAGTACATCTCCCACGTCACTGCCAAGTATCCTGGGTCAGTGTGTGACGCCTTCGTCTTGAGGAATAGCAGCATCCCACATGTGATGGCACAACTACAGAGGCACAGAGTGTGGCCTATCAGTGAGCCTGAGTCCCACCCAATGCATGTCAGTGTATGGCTTCAGGAGTCACCCCCCATGCCACAGTGCAAGGCTAATGTTTGTCCCTCATTTCCTGCAGGTGACTTTGGCTACTCAAGCCTGTCCTGGTTCTTGACCCCTGTAAGGAATCAGGGGACAGGGGCTTGGAATAGGTATAATGATTCTCAGGGGTGAACCAGGAAAATAATTGAGAGGACCTTTGGTCTGCTGAAGGCCAGGTTCAGATGCCGCCATCTGATAGGTGGATCCCTCTGCTACTCCCCTGTGAAGGGATGCCATATAGTTGTTGAAAGCTGCATGTTGCACAACCTGGCCATCAGATGACATGTGACCTATCTGCAGGAGGAGGAGGGTAAAAATGTTCCAGTGGCAGCAGTGAACTCTGAGTACAGTGAGGATGAGGAGGCAGAGGATGAGGATGTGGACAACAGGACATCAGGACATCAGTTATACAGCAGTACTTCCAATGACACACAGGTAAGACCGTGGAACTGACCATTCCTCTGATCATTTAATTTTCTGTCTGGCTTTAGCATGATGGCAGTCACTTCCTTGCCTTCCCATTTTGCAGATGTTGGTGTGGTTACAACTGTGTACTGATGTGCTGACTGCAAACTGCTACAGGCCATTTTTTGGATGGAATCACAAAGTTCTGGACAATTGCACAAGATGAAACAGTTCAAAGCATTGCACAATTTTAGTCAGATAAAGGACTATAACTCAAGATGTGTTCAACGGTGTTTATTGAAGTGTCCAGTGTCCAAGGGCCATAGGTGAGCAATTGGAGTTCAAAGTGGACAAGGTGACACAGTGGAACTCAAGTGGGACATTCAGGAGGTACTCATTTCCTGGCAGTGGTCTTGGTCTTGGCAAGTGTCTCTGGTGTCTGTCTGGGTCGCAGGGACCATTTGTGGGTGGTTCACCTTCTGCAGGAGGGGGGTGCTGATGGCCGTTGGGTCTGTGGCAGAGCCTCCTGTCCACTGACTGCAGTAGATGTGGAGGGCTGTTCAGTTGACTGGCTAGTGGTAGGGGCCCACTGGTGTGCTGTGTAGTCCCTCATTATGTTGGCCATGTCACTCAGCACCCCTGCTATGGAGACCATGGTAGTGTTGAGGGCCTGCAATTCTTTGCTGATCTCCTGGTGGTGATTCTCCTGCAGCAACTGGTTCTCCTGCATGATGTCTATTACCTGACCTATCTAGTCCTGGGATTGTTGGTAAGACCCCAGGACATGTGTGAGTGCCTCCTGGGCAGTCGGATCCCTGAGTCTGTCTTCTCCCTGGCGAACAGCTGTCCTTCGAGTGTTACTTGCCCCCTGTGCCTGTGTCCCCTGAACGGTGTGCCCACTGCCACTGACCCCAGGAGACTGTTGTCTTGTCTGTGAGATGTGGACTGGGGTCCCTTGACAGGTGGGCACACTGCTGATTGACGTGTCCTGGGGATAGAGGTGTGGGGACGTTGGGTGGCTGCAGAGGTGTTGGATACTGATGGGGGAGGCTCTGTGGTGGCCTGGGTGTGGGCTGGGCTATCCAACTGATTAGTGGTCCCTGATGGGCCAGGGAGTTCATCTAGATCCAGTAGTCCAGAGTTGCTGTCATCACTGGGGGCATCTTCTGATGCCCCCAGGTTGTGGCACCTGTGGGGATGTAAGAGTTGTATTATGCTACATGTCTGTGACATATTCTACATCCCTAGCTTTCCCTATATTGTTCCTGTTCCCCTGCCACCTTTGTTTATGTATGGTGATGTATTGTGAGATTGTTAGTCCTCTATGCTATGCATGCATTGATAATGCATGCAGGGCTGGGAGAGATGTGCATACAGTGGGTATAGCATGCCTGGCTTGTCATTTAGGGATTGTTGTTTGTGTTGGTGCACTGTGTGTGATGGAGTTGAGTGATGGGTGTCAGGGTGAGGCGTAGTGGTGGCATGCAGGTATGGGGGGGATAGGTAGTAAATACTGACTCACCAGTGTCCAGTCCTTCGGCAACTCCAGTGAGTCCCTCAGGTTGTAGTATTGCCAAGACTTGCTCCTCCCATGCTGTCAGCTGTGGGGGAGGAGGTGCTCTGGATGGCGAGCTGCTGCGTGGAACGTACCTTCCCCCGTAGGTCATTCCACCTCTTCCTGCTGTTGTCCCTTATTTGTGGATGCTGTCCCACGGCGTTCACCCGGTCCACCATTCTCTGCAATATCTCCTTCTTCCTTGCAATGGAGATTTGCTGTACCTGTGCTCCAAAAAGCTGTGGCTCTACCCTGACTATTTTATCCACCATGAGCCGCAACTCCTCATCAGTGAAACAGGGGTGCCTTTGTGGGGACATGGGTTTTGTGTGGTGTGTGTTATGCAATGGGTGTTAAGTAATGTGGTGGGGTGTGGAGTGCCTGACAAATGAATGGGTGTTTGTGGTGTGTGTGTGTGTAGTTTTGTGTATGATTTGCATAGCTATCTCTTGGTTATTTTTCATGTTAGCAAAGGGTTTTGGGTAATGTGGGTGTGTGTTTTATAGTGCTGTGGATGGGTGTGGTGTGTGTATCAGTGTCAGGTGTGTTTTTTTTAGTATTGACCAATGTTGTGCTGTTTTATATTTGGGTAGCCATTCTGACCGCGCCAGTGTATACCGCCAATGGTTTACCACAGATGAATGTCCGCTGTGGTGATTCGTGGGTCATAATATGTAAACCGTTGTTTTGTTGGCCTAACGGTATGGGTGTTATTACCAACATTTTAACGCTAACCTAGTCTTTCAGATATGTGTTTGAGGCAGTATTCTGCCAGTTTAGTGTTTGTGTGTCATAATGTGGCGAACGGATGTTTGCCTCCGAAACAGTATGTTGGCGGGCATCACCATGGTGGTAAGCGGGATTTACCTACAATGTCATGATGAGGGCGTAGGTTTTTCTAAAATTACTTAAAGTTTTATAGAGTAATTTGAGGAACAATAGAGTGGATAAGGTCATCAGGGATGTAATCAATTATATAATTTGAGATGTCATGAGTGATGTCATCAATTACATCTTTTAACATGTCTAGAATGATGCTATTTGTGAGGTCAGAAGCAATGCATGACAGTGGTTCAAGGCAAAGTTAGCTCACTGAACTATAACTAGCGAAGTTCAGTTGTTTTTTTGGATTTAGAAATGTTAGTTTTTAACCCATTTCAACATATCCATATTGTTATTTTAACCTTATTTCACTGGATTTATAGGATTTACTTAATGAAAGGGAATATCATTTTACCATATCTAATTATGACATCTCTTTAACTTTTGTTTTTCTTTAGTGTGTTTCTAGTTTTTTTTTCTTCATATTATTACCATGCCATATTCAGCCTTGCACAGAAGGGGTTTAACCCAGGCCCATTCCTGGCAGGTGGTCAACCCACAGCGGCTTGGCCTCCATAGTCAGCTTGCTGTCCCCACCCAGCTCCTGCCTGCCCTTTTGTTCAATATTTGTGTGCCCCTGTTGCCTCAATCCTGCCCTTTTGGGGTCAGCTTACTGCCTTTGCTCATGCCTGCATGCCCTCCATGGCCAGCTTGCTGCTGCACCCTCCCACTTGTCCTATGTTCTCTTTAATGTGCATCACCCCCTCCATCCTGCCCTCCATGGTCCTCTGTGCTGCCCCAGCCAGCCTGCACTCCATGGTCAGCTTGCTGCCACTGGCCATGACTTATTTTCCTGCCCTCTGCTCTCTATGTGTGTAACTCCCCCCTCTCTCCTGGTCCATTGTGTGTCACATGCCTATGCTGTCTTGCCCTGCATGAATGGTCAGCTTGTTGTCCTTGGTCTCATTGCCTCCCTTCAGCCCTCTGTGGTCAGCTTGCTATCCATGACAGTCAGTCCTCTGTGGTCAGATAGCTACCCTGTCCCCATGACCCTCCTGCCAAACCTATATTCTCTAGTTGCATGCACCTGACACCCCCCTGCCTACCCTCTATGGTCACATGGCTGCTCCTGCCAGTTCTGACCTGTTCTCCATAGTCAGTTACCTGCCTTGTTCCACTATGCCCAATGTTGTGTGTGTTTGTGCCCCTGCCCCCTCCCTTCTGTCCTCCTTGCTCCATTGTGATGCTCCTATCCAGCTAGCCTGCTCTCCATGATCAGCTTGCTGCCCATGTCCCTTCCCTTCACCCTCTGTTCTCTATGCGCATGCCCCAGCCTCTTGCCTTGGGACCTCTTTGATCAGCTGTGTTGCCCCTGCTCATGCTGGCCTGCCATTGGCTTCTGATTACTGTTTGTAAGCCCCTGCCCACTTCCCCCTGCCCTTCATGTTCAGTATGCTGCCATGCCGCTTGCTCTCTGTGGTAAGCTTGCTGTTCCTGCCACCTGTTCCCTCCATTTTACAAATGCATGTTATTACCCCATCAACCATGACCTCTTTAGTCTATTGTGCTGCCACTTCCCATGGAAGCCTGCCCTTTGTGGACAGCGTGCTACCCCTGCTCCCAATTTCTCTGCCCCAATTGCCTGTATGCAATCCCCTGCACCCTCCCACCTGTCATTCATGGTTCATTGTGCTGAGATTGCACTTGTCACTTGCTTGCCCTTTTTTAAGCTTGGTAGAGCACTAACTCTATAGTATTGCAAAGGGGCTGCAGACACTTGTGCATCCTCTTCTGTGATACTGATAGTGCTGGCACACGTGTAACATTACCTGATTTGCAATGGGGTGTGGCACCATGCAGAAGGAATAACTGTGCCTCTGTGCCCGCAATGTATTTTGGATGCAGGAGAAGAGGCGCTTTCAGTGCCTCTCCTAAATTCAGCACTTCGGAGGGGAAAAGTGAGGTCCCATGGACCCCTCATCAGGCATCCCCCGCAGGTGGTGTAGTCACTCACTGCACCTGAGTACAAGAGGATCTCTCGCCCCTCTCCAAAGTGCAGGTGGTAAGTTGCCAGCCCTGTTAAATACAGATCGGCTTTTCTGTATTTCACTCGATTGAGCTGTCCCCAGGATTCATTAGTTTGCGGCTACCCTGGAGGTAGGGCACTCTTTATAGTATGGTGCACTGTTCCTCTGTGAACTCAGTGCACCATTTTAAAGGTAGGCCATGACACAACAAGGAAGGTGCACTGTATTCATAATATGACCCTAGGTGGTCATTAAAACACTGAGGGAAGCTACAGTAGAACACTGATAGGCGGCTGCTGCTGCTAGAAGTACATGCTTTACTCAGAATACCAGACTTTGTTCACACATGGCTGAGGAAGATAGTGTGAATACAAATAAAATGTGCTCTCATTTTAGCTTCTGGTGCAACTTCCATAAACTCTATGACAAAGTTTTACATGTCCTGGTAGCGAACAAATCTTAAATGTGTTTGTTTTTCACTACCTCAAGGCCTATCTCTCCTGTAGGATAACGTTGGAGTTGCCTTAGTACATTTTATCAGTGTAATTTTCAAATGAGAAGAAATTACCAGTTCATGTTTGTGTGTCTCCGGGATCACAATTTAAAATCCCAACTTATGGTGAAGTCTGATTTTAAATTGCAATTCTAAGAATGTCACTTTTAGAAATGTGGCTTTTTCCTTTCTTACCCAGATAGTGCCTGTAACTTGTCTCGGGTCACATGACAGTTGGGCTTTGAGTATTCCTCTTAGCCAGACATACACAACAGAGAGCTTAGGTGTACCTGATTGGGCCATCACTGGCAGGATGAGAGGGAAGAGCTGAGCACAGCCCCACTCACATTTCAATAGACAGTGTCCTTCCTCCACAGAGAGCTTCATACCACTTAAAGTTAGTTTGGAGCTAGGGCAGGTGAGGCAGGATGTGTGGGGACTACAAAGGGAAACCTCTAGAAGTCTCTCCCCCACTTCAAAGGCACAACTTGTTATGAGAACTAGACCTCGGACACCACCAATTCAGTACACTTCTACATTTTTGGACCTGTGGATACTTTGCAAGAAGGAGGACTGCGGAGCTGCTGAAGGACTGGCGCTCTGCTGGACTGCAATCCACTGGACTCCAGCTTTGCTGTGCTGACCTGCTGCCTTCTTGCCTGGGTGAGAAGGACTGGACCTGCATCTCTTGAAACCCGAGTGTCTCAAAGGGATACTTGGCTGGCCTCAGGATATGAAGCCTCAGGGACATTACAGGCTTCCAACAACCTTGCATCTGCACCTGGAGTCTGCCATCTGGGAGTCTACCCTGCAAAGTGGGCCTACTCACTTCTGGACCCTTGGAAGTGGACTTAAGGTGTTTACTAGCCTCTGGGGTCCCAGTGGAACCTACACGTCTCCTCTGCAGCACAATCCTGAGCAGAATTGATATACCATCCTACTGTGTGCATTAGACTAATTGCAAAGACCCGCATTTGCCACAGTAGCCCTAATCGCCTTCAGAACCACTGCTGCACAACACATCCTCGGTGAAGGCACTCTTATCCCTCGTTGATGGCATCGCTGATGACAGTGCTGGATTCCACATTGCATCCTCACAGTTCTTCAGAACGGATGCATCCCCCAACTGTGTGCTACATCCTAGATGCCTGACTTAGGATTGCAAGCCTCGTCAATGGGATACTCGATGATGATGAAGGCCCTCACAGCACTTCTTCCTCACCACATATCGTAAGAAATTGCTTCAGCAGCGTGGTGCATCTTGAGGATCCATGATTGAAGGTACTTTTTCAGTGGCCCTAACTGGGTCCCTATACCTATCTATTGCGATCGGCCCAAACTTGTGAATTTCTCCCAGTCTGACATGAAAAGAAGTCCACCGTTGGTGCTATTTTGTAACGTTTGCGGTTTCCTTGTGCCTTACTTTGACAAGGAATGTGGTTGCTGTTTTACCCGGTTCACACCAGAGTAAGCCAGTGTTTTACCTGACAGCCTGAGGGTGGTCACCCCTAACTTTTTGCCTGCCTCCCTCCACTTTTTGGACACTGTTTTTGTTGGTTTTAGGGCTATGCACACTTTACCACTGCTAACCAGTGCTGAAGTGCATATGTTCTCTCCATTAAAACATGGTGTCATTGGTTAATATCCAATTGGCTTATTTAATTTACTTATAAGTCCCTAGTAAAGTGCATTATATATGGGCCCAGGGCCTGTAGATGAATGCTACTAGTGGGCCTGCAGCACTGATTGTGCCACCCACTTAAGTAGCCCCTTAACCTTGTCTCAGGCCTGCCATTGCAAGGCCTGGGTGTGAGTAACAATGTCATATTTAGTATGTTCAGAATGGTAATACAAAATCCTGCTGGCTGGTGAAGTTGGATTTAATATTACTATTTTAGAAATGCCACTTTTAGAAAGTGGGCATTTCTCTGCACTTAAATCCTGTTGTGACTTACAAAGCACATCTGGCTAGGTTTAGTTAACAGCTCACTTGTGCATTCACTCAGACAACCCCAAACACAGGATGCTCAGTCACACTTACATACATCTGCATTTTGAATGTGTCTTCCTGGGCTGGGAGGGTGGAGGGCCTGACACTTAAATGTCAAAGGACAGTAGCCTGCCTTCACACAAAGGACTGTCATACCCCCTACTGGGACCTTGGCAGACAGGATGGAACTGAAAGGGGACCTTGTGCACTTCTAAACCACTCTTTGAAGTCTCCCCCACTTCAAAGGCACATTTGGGTATTTAAGCAGGGTCTCTGACCCTACCAACTCAGACACTTCTGGACAAGATACCACTGGAGAAGAAACCCTGAAGCAGAACCTGCAACCTGTCAAGTGGAACTGCCTGGCTGCCCAAAGGACTCGCCTGACTGTTTTTCTGCAACAGACTGCTGCCCTGCTGTTGTCCTGCTGCCTTGCTGTCCCCTGGCTCTGCTGAGAAGTGTTCTCCAAGGGCTTGGATAGAGCTTTCCTCCTGTTCCTTGAAGTCACATGACCAAAAAGACTTCATCTCTGCAAAGAACTTCTTTTGTGGCGAAAATCGATGCACAGCCTGCAACAAACGACGTACAGCCTGCATTGCAGTGAAAAATTCACTGCATGCCGAACTGTAACAACGCAGCCGAACTTAACAAGGAGAAGATTAATGCAGCGCCAGCGTGGCGACCGGAAATTTGACACACAGGCCACTGGATCGACGCAAAGCTGAGCTGGAATGGCTCAGCCCGACTTCCTGTGAGGAATCGATGCAACGTCTGCCGTGCAGTAGAAATTTCCACCCATCACCCACCGGGTGTCCGAAAACTCTGCAACCCGAAGAGGATCCAAGTCCGCGCACCAAAAATCATCGCAAAGTTTTCCCTGTGTGGAAAATAAACGACTCATTGCCTGTGTGCGGCCAGAGAACACAAACCTCTCCATTTTCCACACATCTCCTGCTCTGCAGTCCCTTGCGGAGAATGTGAACGCAAACCATGTACTTTGTGATTGCAAGAGACACTTGTTTCTTTTTAAGAGACTAAGCTAATGACACTTTTATATCATTTTTACAGTGATATTTCAACTTATTCTTATTGCATCTTATAAGAGAAATATTATATACTTTTCTAAACACTGTGTGGTGTTTTTTTGTGGTGTTCTACGGTGTTACAGTATGATTTATTGCACAAATATTTTACACATTGCCTTCTAGGTTAATCCTGACTGCTCAGTGCCAAGTTACAAGAGGGTGGGCACAGAAAAATTTGAATTGTGTGTGACTTACCCGGACTACAGTCAGAGTCATTGCTTGGACAGGGGGTAACTTGACTGCCAACCAAATACCCCATTTCTAACAACCAGTAACCCAATTTCTTACACTGTTGTTCAGAGGTGAGGATTGGACTTGTGTTTGTGCAGTGCCATACAGTGATTTGGTGTATACTACCATCCCACCATCCCATATCTAAAACCAATTTGAGTTTAAAATTCTCCCTCATCGACCACTTTAATGTTTCAAAATTCTCTCCCTGTCTACTGTGCCCAAATCCACCTTTACAAGCATGGAGTTTGAGCTTGCAAACATGGAGTCCTTCATTGCGGCCCAGATCAATGAGTTCTGTAAAGAGAGGGGACTTCTTGCTAAAAGCACCACCAGGAAGGTGGAGTTGCAAAAGACACTGAGGGAATGGGTGGAATTGCACCAGTAGCTGGCTACAGCAACTGAAGGAGACGAGGAGATGGACAGGCAAGGAGAGGAGCTGAATCTCAGTCTTGAGAGCCAGCAGCCTGCTGAAGGTGATGATGTGACCCGTGACTGGGAGCTCCATAAATAGACAGGGAGCAGTGTATCTTCCTGCAACCTGTCACCAGAGCAACTGGCCAGAAGAAGGAGGAGAAAGAGTTCAGACTGAAGATGACAAAGCTCAGGATGGAGGAAAAGAAACTGGCGATTGAGGAAAAACTAGCTTTGCAGTTTTGCCTCATGAAAGGAGCCTTAATAAGTGGGAACTGGAAGCAAGACAGGCAGCTTTCAGCAGCACTGGTTTCAGCAAATCTGTAGTTACTGAAGGAAATAAAAAGGTCCATAGCCCCAGGGACTTGGTACTCAGTTATGTGCTGGGAAATGACTTTGTCAAAAGGTTTTATCCCTATGAGGTAGCTCTGAGGGCTTACAAGATCCCAGAAGGGTACAGGTTGTGGAAACACATGTGTACAGTGAGAGATGACACATTTTTTACCTTAGAGTTTGGGAACCAAACCAGGTATACCCTATGAAAGCCATCTTTGCCACTAAGTTTGGACTGATTCCTGAAACATACTGGCAAAGGTTCAGGGACAGCCAAAACCTCAACAACTAGTCCTGGGTGGATTTTGTGGACTATTCCAGCAAAGGTTTGAATGATTGAGTGCAGCCAGATAAGTTAATGACTAAAGTGGGTTGTACAGTCTAGGGGCATATTTAAAAGCCCCTAGCGGTACCTTGTGCCACCCTAGTGTCATTTTTTATGCTAAGGCAGCATTAAGGATGCCTTTCTCCCGCACTGTATTTGCGAAGTGGTGCAATGCTTGCATTGTGCCACTTTGTAAAACCGTGTGCCACATTATGCTTGCTCCAGGCATGATGTATGCAAGGGGTGCATTCTGATGCATGGAGGCCTGAAAAAGTGACACAGTGAAATTTACAACAATTCACGGCGCCAATGTTTCTGTCATTTTTAACACCTGCTCAGAACAGGTGTTGAAATGGCACACCCATTTTAATCAATCAGCCACCCTGTGCTTTGCTGCACCAGCATCAATATTTTCAACACTAGTGCAGCAAAGCACCCCAATAGCAGCAAAAATGTTGATGCTATTGACGCAAAGAATCATGAATACAAAGACCCCCACCATCTTGCAATAACATAAGATGTGAAATAGATGTGAACTAGGCCCTACTACCCTAGCATGGTGAACCTAATCTCTAACCTAAGGAGAGCTAGGTGTGTTAAACCTAATCTGCCAGTACCATGTCCACAAGAAGAGCCCTCTAACCCTCGTTACCTTAGAAAGAGGTCTCTAGATCAGACTTTGTAGGGACACGAAGACTGGTCCAGCATCAAGATGACATAGCATAGATAGCATTGATGGCATCTGGTAAAAATCTCCCTGATTATCTTGTCTGTGTGAGATGTATTTATACATCTCTGGTAGGACCCCTGATGCAGGTATGTTCCCAAACAATAGATAAGAAAGCATGCTTGGGGCTGCAATTATATAAACAATTCCCTGAAATGGTACATTAAGTTACTGGCACATGAAAGTGGGAAAGTACATAATGTGACTCATTCATCTTTGACACTGACAGTGACACTTTTACAGAATGGCACTGATAATGTGAAACTAAAACATCTTCCTAACTATAAACATGGTCTAGCTTTGGCTACCGAAAGAAGATATTTATTGAAAAAAACCTAAATGAATTAGGGGTCAGAACATGCAGAAAACCTTTAATTGAAGCATTCAATCCAAGAAACACCATACTGAATATTAGGCTTATCCAATTTTTGCAAATTTTCATCTTTAAAATTTCCCGCACAAAAACAAGCCAGCAGATTGGAATGGTCCCTGTAGAAACAAAAGGTACATACTATGAATAAGAAAGGGCGAAATCAGAAAGTTATGTACTAGTAATCAAAGAAAAGTGGGGGTAAATCCGCAGAATATATTATATTTTCTTTTTAGTCTTATTGTTAATATTGCATCACTAATGTTTTATCATATCACTTTTATTGTTTGCTTACTTGTATGTTTATGTTTTTAGTTAACTAATAAACTATCTATCTACCTCATTCCCTTCTTTTTTGCTAACCCCAGATAGGATGTCTGTTTAATGGTGTCATTTACAAAGATCATTTGCACAGGAATAAGGCACGCTCTAAATAAAGCTTCCCTTCCCTGAATTTGCCAATCTTGAGTTCCCCATACATTCTTTACATCAATAGTGTTTTTCCAGCATTCGTAACCTTCAACTGCAAGATGGGCAACAAAGGAATTTTAATAAATTAACTTTGTGTTGGTTAGCAGAATTTTCCTAATTTTAGAAGGTGGCAACTTGAAATAATATTACTATGGATTTTTAGTGTCGTGCCCAGAGAAATAAGTGAATTTATCCGAATAATATTTTGGGCTCCCCACAGGTGGATTTGAACAGTGCCCCCACTGTGTGTAATTGAATACTGATCTGTGTTTAGTGGCTCAGTGCAGGTATTAATGTCTCCAGTTGTTAAAACAGAATATTTCCCCATAATTCTTTGTGAAGGTGTACACATCATCACTTACAAATACAGTATAGTCCTTCATTTCAGTTAACATGGAATCAACGGTCTGGACATCCCAATCATCAGATACAACACTCGGTGTAATGATGAACCTAACCTCTAACCTAAAGAGAGCTAGGTGAGTTAAGCCTAATTTGCCAGTACCATGCCCATAAGAAGAGCCTCCTAACCCTTGTTACCTTGGAATGAGGTCTCTAGATCAGACTTCGTAGGGAAATGAAGACTGGGTCAGTATAAAGCTGACATGTAGCATAGATAGCATTGATTGCATCTGGTAGGAATCCATCTGATTATCTTGTCTGTGTGAGATGTATTTATATAGATCTGATAGGACCCCTGACGCATGTATGTTCCAAACAATAGATAAGAAAGCATGCTTGGGGCAGCAACTATATAAACAATTCCCTGAAAAGGTACATTAGGTTACATGAAAGTGGGAAAGTACATATTGTGACAACCTACGTATCTCATTTATCTTTGATGCTGATAGTGACACCTCTACAGATTGGCACTGATTACATGAAGCTAAAACTTCTTCCTAACTATAAACATGGCAGCCACCTTGGAAGAATTAATAAAACAAATGTGCTGAAACAGAGCAAGCTAAGTAGGTTAAAAGTCACTGGGTGACCGGGGCACAGGCCTGCAAGCCAACGGCTAAACTAAATTCCTGATTCCCATTAAAACTAAATAGGATCCACTATTGCGCAACCATGGTGTCAGTAGGTGGGGCAGGGACGATGCAAAACAAAATGTTGACCGATGCACCACTTTCTTGTAAATATGCCCCTAATTTCTAGAGAGGACCTGCTCAGTAAATGTTTTCCAGAACTGTGCCAACACTTGTTGATAGCAAGCTGACTGTCCTCAGGAAGCTTGCTGCACAGGCAGAACTTTGGGCCAGCACCAGAGTGTCCAAAAGGGTGGACTTGGTCCCACCAGAAGAAAGATGGAGGAGGAAATCTTAAACTAAGGAGTTCCCAAAAGGTCCTCAAAATAATTCCTAAGAGAGTAGAGGTAACAAGTCCAAGGCTGAGCCTATTAGAAGGAGTTTCTTGATAAGCAGATAGGCAGATGTACACCCCAAGGCACAAGTATGGACATTCCAAAGGTGACTCCAGATGTCCTTAGAAGACACAGCCCCCTGTTGGTGGGAAGACACCTGGGTTGATGGGTGTAGCACTCGGGTAAAAAGTAGTCCCAGCTTTGGGGAGTAGACAGAATTGACCCTAGTTTCACTGTGAGATAATGGGATTGTCTCAAAACCCCATATGCCTGCAGATACAACTAAATCAGGCAGTGGGTCACCATCAATGGACAATGGGTGGAGGCTGTGAGGGACACACGAGTCAGCATGACTACTGTGAAGTGTCAGTAGTGTCCTCAGAGCAGGTCCGGCCTAACACATTCACCAAGTCATCATCCTTGAAAATTGTGAGAGTCACTTACCGTGGGTCTGGTGCCCTTTGAGTGGGGGGGGTCTCAGGTTCACTAAAGGTAGCCGTGAGCCCTGCAATGCCTGTAGATCATCTGTTGGACAATGAATTGAAGCACCCTATCAAAAGGGAGGTAGAACTCAGGTCACATCTGGAGATGATGCCTGAATTTGT
Organism: Pleurodeles waltl; assembly: GCF_031143425.1. Classification (NCBI taxonomy): domain Eukaryota; kingdom Metazoa; phylum Chordata; class Amphibia; order Caudata; family Salamandridae; genus Pleurodeles; species Pleurodeles waltl. The sequence goes on along the minus strand of NC_090438.1, from coordinate 500,481,446 downwards.
GTAAAGAGCCACAAGGTCAGTGGCTCCCAAAGAAGGGAGTCAAGGGCATCTGGAGCCTGGAACAATGGCTCACACAGCTGACAAGAAGAAAGAGGGATAAGGTGCTTGGGATACTAGCCCAACAAATTCGCATGGTTGAGACTGACGGGGCATCCGAGGAGGATGCCTCTGAGCTAACCAGGGAGGACAGTGCCACCATGGGTGAACTGTCTGAGCTTGCTGATTGCAAGTTGAGGGTCGGTCTACCAGGGAGGAATTCTGCAAAGTGCAGAAAGAGTTCCCCCACTCTAGAGGGCTTGATGGGTAAAGAGGAGGCCATTGCAGCAGGTAACACCTCTAGAGATTAACGGAAATATTGGGAGAATGACCTCCTATGTAGCAAGCCTAAGGCTTCTGGATCTGGGGCAGCCTGTAAACTGGTTATTTCTCACTGTTAACAGATCTTTCTACTGAGTTTGGCTCATGTCATACCCCTGACAGGACATTGGCGGCCAAGACATGACCTTCGCTTGTTGCCCACTTCTATTGACAATGGATGAAGATGACCTCAGATGCATGCTGTTGGTCTGGTCCCACCTGCCAGACCAGTGAGAAGTCAGGGAAAAACATGATCTTCGCCAGGCTTGTTGCCCGCTTCTATTGACACTGGATGAAGAGGGCCTCTGTTGCATTCTGTAGGTCTGGTCCTACCTGCCAGTGAGAAGTCAGGGAAAAAGCTCAAGACTCCTCACCTATCTGTGGCAGTCCCTTTGAGAGGGTAGACACTGACATTGTTGGAACCTTGAAACCCAAGACAGTCTTAGTCAACATGGTCTTCATGAACCACAGCACTCACTACCCTGGGGCCATCCCTCTGAATTTGGTGACTGCATCTGCTGTGACAAGTTCCCTGATGGATGATTTATACCTGTGTGGGGTTCTCCATAAGAGGTAGTGTCTGACAGAAGCACTAACTTCATGCCAGAATACATGAAGTTCATGTGGAATGAGTGTGTGGTAACTTATAAGTTCTCTGTACCTTATTATCCAAAGCCAACAATCTTGTGTAGAGACTGAACAAGACCTTGAAGGGCAGGATAATGGACCTAGTATAGCCTAAGTGGGACAACCTCCTGCCATGTCTTCTCTTTGCCTACAGGGAGGCCACGCAGAAAGAAGGTGGGTTTAGCCCCTTTGATTTTCTCCATGGTCACCCTTCTAGGGCACATCTTAGCTTTGTGAGAGAGAGGTAGAAGCAAGCTAACAGGACCCACTCTCAGAATGGGGTCAGCTCCATGCTGGCCCTCTGCAACCAGATGCACCACTTCTAGAAAAAGGTGCAAAGTAATCTTGAACACAGTCAATAAGTTATGAAACTCTGGCATGACCAGAAGGGCACTCTGGTAGAGTTTCAACTTGGCCAAAAGATGTGGGTTATGAAGCTTGTGGAAACTCTTCAGGATTGCTGGACAGGCATAAGGAGTGAAGGAGTACAGGAACCCTAGGAATCCATTAAGGGTGCTCCACGTGAACAACCGTAAACCACACTTTAGAGGTCCGAAGTGAGCATTCTTCTGGTAACAGATGAGGGAGTGGAAGAGGATAACGAGCCTCTCCCTGACCTCCTGTCTGCCCAGGAGCATGATGGGTCATTGGAGGGTATCAACCTCTTTCCTACTCTGACCCCAGAGCAGTTACTGGGTCGATTTCCCTCTCTCTTCTCCCTCACCCTTGGACTCTCACACCTGTGTGTCCATGACATAGACAATGGGACAGTCCACCTATTAAAAGTAAGATTCACAGGTTATCAGACAAAGTGAGGGTCTGTATCAAAGAAGACATCTCCAAGATGTTGGTGTTAGGGGGCATTGAGCCTTCTAATAATGCCTGCTCCAGTCCAGTGGTGCTGGTACTCAAGGCTACCCCACTAGGTGCCACTCCAGAACATCAGATCTACATGGACTATAGGGGTCATAATTCTGTTGCAAAGACTCACACAGACACCTCATCCCCTGATCTGATGAGATCATAGACAGGCTGGGTACTGCAAATTACTCAGTACGTTTGATTTTACATCAGGATACTGACAGATCACTCTTACTAAAGGGGGCTAACAAGAGGTCTGCATTCTTAACCCCAGAAAGCCACTTAAACTTCAGGGTTTTACCCATTGGTTTAAAGAATACACCTGTTAACTTTCAGAGGTTTGTCAACATGGTCCTGGATGGCAAGGAGGCCTTCCATGCTGGCTACCTGGACAACATGGCTGTCTACAGCTCCAGCTGGAAAAAACCAATATGATCTCCAGGAGGTGCTTCAGGCCCGCAGCAGGCAGGCCTAACTATGAAGACCAGTATGTGCCAGATAGGGAAGGGTTCCATGGTTATCTGGGCCACACGGTGGGCAGGGAAAAGGTGCAGCACTTCTAGGCCAAGATTGAAATCATACAGGCCTGGCAGCACCCTAAGGCACAGACTGAAGCAAACACCTTCCTGGGCGTCACAAGATATTAAAGGAGGTTTGGTAAAAGATATGGACCACTGTTGCCTCATTAACAGAGGTGACTTCAAAGAAGAATGCCAGACAGGTCATCTAGACAGAGGCCTGCCAGAAAGCCCTTGTTACCCTGAAGGACTTCATGTATGTGGCACCTGCACTCAAGGCTCCTGACTTCTCAAAGGAGTTCACAGTGCAGATGGACGCATTAGAAGTTGGCATAGTGGTAGTCTTAGCACAGCCAAATGAGGAGAGGCTAGACCAAGCGATGGCCTTCAATAGCAGGAGGTTACTTCCACAGATAACAAAGGAGGAGGTTGGACTTTAGATGACAAGCTCTGCCAACAGGATTGTCGATGAATATGCAGGACCTCTAGTAGCAGCCTCAACTCATCTCGGAACTGGCTCATTGCTTTGACTGTGTGACACATATTTTATGCGGTTCCACTCAATGCTCCGAAAACCAGGTCCCTGTAGCCAGCGCATATCACATGCAGTGGGCCTGCACCTGTGACTTTGTCCTGGTCCAGTGCACTAAGATATCTACAGTTTGAGCTTTATGTCTTTTGGAGCTATTTTCTCTAAACACTCTAAATCCAATATCTCTGATTCTCTCAATTGGATTTTGGTTGTTTTGGTCTTGTCTTATTTATATAATTAGGATCTCTTTTTCTAACCAGGAGTGAGATTATTTTGTGTGGTATTTGCACCGTTTTACTGTTTGAAGTATTGCACAAACACTTTACATAGTGCCTCTAAGTTAAGCCTAACGGCTCTGTTCCAAGCTACCAGGGGGTTTAGCCCAGGTTAATTTGAGGTTTGCTTGTGTCTTACCCACATAAGGATTGTGGTTGCTGCTTGACTGGAGCTCATACTCCAATCAACCAATGACCCAATTTTACACTAGCATTCACTACAATCCATTTCAAAGGTGACCATGTGCCCAAATCCTGTAATGGCTGCTGTTGTAATTGGGTTCCACCCATTCAGTGTACCCAGAATATTTTGTTTTTCGGCTCACCCGGTGTTAGAAATGGGGTCCTTGGTTGACAGTCAGGTTACCCCCTGTTCAAGCAAAGACCCTCACTCTAGTCAGGGTAAAAGAGAATCACCCTCAGCTAACCCCTGCTTACCCCCTTGGTCGCTTGGCAGAGCAGTAGGCTTAACCTCAGAGTGCTAGGCGTAAAGTATTTGTACCAACACACACAGTAACTCAATGAAAACACTACAAAATGACACAACACAGGTTTAGAAAAATAGGAAATATTTATCTAAACAAAACAAGACCAAAACGACAAAAATCCACCATACACAAGTCAAGTTATTAATTAAAAATCAAAAAGAGTCTTTAAGTAGTTTTAAAAACACACTAGCGCTGCTAGAGTGAAAATGTACCTGGTGTGCGTCAAAAATAACCCAGCACGGGCGGCGTGCGTCGAAAATAACTCCGCACGGCGGTACTCGAGTCAAAAATCCAGCCGCACGATGAGTTGAAGATCCAGCCGCGCAGGTTGCGATCTCCCAGCCTCCGTCAGCGATGCTGCGCGTCATTTCTCCTGCTCCGTGCGTCGATTCTTCGGTCGCGTTTCCCGCGAGCGTCGTTTCTCAGCCGCGGAGCTGGCGGCGCGTCGCTTTTCAGCCGCCGATCGGATTCGCGTCGATCTTTTCCCCGCACGGCGCTTTGTGCGTGGATTTTCTTGTCTTTAGGCTGCCAGCTTCTCCTTTCAGGGTCCCAGGACTGGATGGGCACCACAGGGCAGAGTAGGAGTCTCTCCAGAGGCTCCAGGTGCTGGCAGAGAGAAGTCTTTGCTGTCCCTGAGACTTCAAACAACAGGAGGCAAGCTCTAGATCAAGCCCTTGGAGATTTCTTCTCAAGATGGAAGGCACACAAAGTCCAGTCTTTGCCCTCTTACTCTGGCAGAAGCAGCACTGCAGGAAAGCTCCACAAAGCACAGTCACAGGCAGGGCAGCACTCCTTCCTCAGATAACAGCTCTTCTCCAGGCAGAGGTTCCTCTTGATTCCAGAAGTGTTTCTGAAGTCTGTAGATTTGGGTGCCCTTCTTATACCCATTTTAGTCTTTGAAGTCACCTTTCTTCAAAGGGGACTCACACCTACTTGTGAAATCCTGCCTTGCCCAGGCAAGGCCTCAGACACACACCAGGGGGTTGGAGCCGGCATTGTTAGAGGCAGGCACAGTCCTTTCAGATGAGAGTGACCACTCCACCCCTCCCTCCTAGCAGAGATGGCTAATCAGGAAATGCAGGTTACACCCCAGCTCCCTTTGTGTCACTCTCTGGTGTGAGGTGAAAAACAACCCAACTGTCAAACTGACCCAGACAGGGAATCCACAAACAAGGCAGAGTCACAGAATGGTTTAAGCAAGAAAATGCTCACTTTCTAAAAGTGGCATTTTCAAACGCACAATCTTAAAATCAACTTTACTAAAAGATGTATTTTTAAATTGTGAGTTCAGGGACCCCAAACTCCACATGTCCATCTACTCTCTAGGGGAATCTACGCTTTAATCATATTTAAAGGTAGCCCCCATATTATCCTATGAGAGAGACAGTCCTTGCACCAGTGAAAAACGAATTTAGCAGTATTTCACTGTCAGGACATATAAACCACATTACTATGGCCCTCATTCTGACCCTGGCGGATTGAATCCGCCAGGGCCGAGGGCAGCGAATGCACCGCCAACAGGCTGGCTGTGCATTCATGGGCATTCTGACCGCGGCGGTAACGCCGCGGTCAGAAACGGGAAACCAGCGGTCTCCCGCCGGTTTCCCGCTGCCCATGGGAATCCTCCATGGCGGCGCAGCAAGCTGCGCCGCCATGGGGATTCCGACCCCCTTCCCGCCAGCCTGGTTCTGGTGGTTTACACCGCCAGAACCTGGCTGGCGGGAACGGGTGTCGTGGGGCCCCTGGGGGCCCCTGCAGTGCCCATGCCAATGGCATGGGCACTGCAGGGGCCCCCTAACAGGGCCCCACATTGCTTTTCAGTGTCTGCTTAGCAGACACTGAAAAGCGCGACGGGTGCCACAGCACCCGTCGCACACCTTCCACTCCGCCGGCTCCATTCGGAGCCGGCATCCTCGTGGAAGGCGCTTTCCCGCTGGGCCGGCGGGCGATCTTTTGCAGATCGCCCGCCGGCCCAGCGGGAAAGTTGAAATGCCCCCCGCGGTCTTCTGACCGCGGGGCGGTGTTTGGGCGGTTTCCGCCCGGCGGGCGGCGTCCGCCGCCCGTCCGGGTCGGAATGAGGCCCTATATGTCCTACCTTATCCATACACTGCACCCTGCCCTTGGGGCTACCTAGGGCCTACCTTAGGGGTGCCTTATATGTAAGAAAAGGGAAGGTTTAGGCCTGGCAAGTGGGTACACTTGCCAAGTCGAATTTACAGTGTAAAAATACGCACACAGACACTGCAGTGGCAGGTCTGAAACATGATTACAGAGCTACTTATGTGGGTGGCACAACCAGTGCTGCAGGCCCACTAGTAGCATTTGATTTACAGGCCCTGGCACCTCTAGTGCACCTTACTAGGGACTTACTAGTAAATCAAATATGCCAATCACGGATAAACCAATCACATACAATTTCACACAGAAAGCATATGCACTTTAGCACTGGTTAGCAGTGGGAAAGTGCTCAGAGTTCAAAAGCCAACAGCGACAGGTCAGAAAAAAATAGGAGGCAGGAGGCAAAAAGAGTGGGGATGACCCTGCATAAGCAAAAGTCCAACACCCGGTTTTAGACTTTTTACTGTGGGTAAGTCTAACTACATGTGTCTCAATCACAGTAATCATATGGGAAATGTGCAATGCAGCAAGGGTAAGGGGCTCTTCGATGGTTACACATGAAAACATGTACACACTCATGTACACAAGTGTGCGGGCTGCCCACAGGAGATTACTGTCATGTATAGCATGGTGACTGCGCACATGTTGCCTGCTGTAGTAGGGACTCTACGGCATTAGATATTGGCTTGGGAAAGGCCTTAAAACATTAGTGTACCCTTTTAGCGAATGACAGTGTGATTAACTGTTTTGTCTGTAGTGACACTTTATTATACACATAGGGAGAAAACTGCCTCATAGTATAGTATCACTGCTCTTTGGGCTATAGAGACCAGTGACAAATCGAATTGGGGTATAACCTGTGCGAGAAATTCAATTCTGAAAGTTTTACAAAGATATCTGTACAAATCCTGTGTCATCCTGAATTGTCATATATCTCTAGCTCAGCTCAGGATCACAACCCTGGCCTTTTGTCATCCTGGCCTTTTGTGCCAGGTAATTACTTTTCTCTCCAGCAGCAGGAAAAAAAAGCCTTCTTACACAAAGAGGTAGGGCAGAATTATCTACAACAATCAATCAACTGTCACATTGTATCAAGGACTGGCCTGCCGAACCCAACTGAACTAAGGAGGCAGCCCAGACCTCAGACACAAACACAGGACGGGGTTCCCATTTTAAAATCTAGTGAGGAAGGCTCTGGCAGTGATGTCAGTGAGGGGAGGATTTGAGGCACACATAAGATGTGACTAGTGATTCCTAGATGATGCCATTTAAAATTGCCCCAGCATGCTTTGCAGGAAGGTTGGGACATACATGGAGAAGTGATGTGGCACCCTAGGAATGGCCAGCAGTGTCTGACTTCTGGCATCTTCCACTCCCTTTTCAAAAATCTTACACAAGGAGTAGCCTATATATTGCCTGAAGATTTTTCTGCGCTTCACTGCTGGACCCTCTGAACAACATGGACTGCTGGAAGATAGAACCCATCTATGCCCCCAAAGGACTGAGGACTCTGGCCCAGGTGACCTCAGGTACAGTGGGTCTTCCCAATGGCCAGTGAGGCTGGCTCCCTTAGAACCCCTGCGGACCAGCCGTTGAAACCACAACAGGGAGAAGGCTGGTGCTGGGAGCCTGGAGAATAATCTCCCTGAAGAAAGCACTACTATGGAGGTGAGGAAGTCTGCTGCAACTGCCCCTGGTGACTAAAGATCACCACCAGGAGTAAAATGAGCCCACGATTATCAAAATGTGCTCAACAGGGCCTGAATTCTGGCACTCATTATGACATTGGCGGTAAATGCCGCTTACCGCTGTGCTGACGGCCACCAACTTACATCTGCGCTGGTGAAAATCCGTTTACCATATTATGACACACATACCAATCTGACAGAATACAGCCACATACACAAATCCGCCAGACCAACGTTAAGTGAAAAAGTGGCAGTCCCAAAACCCACAGTGTTACAGCAACAGAACAACACCCATCACATTATGACCCACGAATCACCACGGCGGACATTCAACGCCGGTAAACCATTGGCGGTACATACCGCTACACTAACAATGGACACCCACATACAAAACAAAACTACATTTGCCAATTCAAACAACACACACCTGACACCCATACACATACCACACCCACACACCCACACCACTATAAAACACCCACCCACATTACCCACAACCCTTTACAAATACAATTAATTGCCAAGAGACTGACACCAAGCCCACGGCAACAACTGTACACACACCACTCAAACCCATACCCCCTACATGCACTCCACATCACACACCCCAACACATTACCCAACCCACCCTCACCAATACACATCACATAACACCCATGCGACCACAAAGGCACACTTGTTTCACTGAGGAGGAGTTAAGGGTCATGGTGGAGGAAATCGTCAGGGTAGAGCCACAGCTATTTGGAGCACAGGTGCAGCAGATGTCAATAGCAAGGAGGATGGAGCTATGGCAGAGAATCGTGGACAGGGTCAACGCCGTGGGACAGCACCCAAGAACAAGGGATGACATCAGTAAGAGGTGGAATGACCTACGGGGGAAGGGACGTTCTAAAGCAGCAATACACCAGCTCGCTATACAGAGGACTGACGGTGTACCCCCCACCTCCTCCCCCACAACTCACAGCATGGGAGGAGCAAGTATTGGCAATACTGCATCCTGAGGGCCTGGCCAGAGTTGGAGGAGGACTGGACACTGGTAGGCTAACTTATACCAATCATCACCCCCCCATACCTGCATGCCATCACACACCCAGCCACTCACATCATCACTCTACTCCATCCCACACACTCCACCATCACATCACACTAATCCCAATACCAAGCCCTGGATGCTGTACCAATGAATGGACACCCCTCCCAGCACTGCATGGACACTCATCACCAAAGCATGCAGAGCACAGGGAAACTAGCATAACCACTATACACCAAAATACACAAGCAAAAGCTGGCAGGGGAACAACCATAGAGGGGAAGCTACAGAAGTACAAATGTCAGACACCTGAAGTATAATACATCATTTACATCCCCACAGATACCCCAGCCAATGTCCCTGGAGAGAAGGTGCCACCACTATCCAGCCCCCCAACAGAAGAGGCTCACAGTGATGACAATAACTTTGGACTTCAGGACCTGGATGATCTACCTGGCCCATCAGGGACCACTGCACAGTCTGTCACCCAAGCCCAGTCACAGACCACCACAGAGCCTCCCCCATCAGGAACCAACACCACAGCACCCACCCAACGTCCCCACACCTCTGTCCCCAGGACACATCAATCAGCAGTGTGCCCACCTGTACAGGGACCCCAGGCCACACCTCACATACAAGACAATCGGGGACCTGGGTTGAGTGGCAGTGGGCACACAGTTCAGGGGACAGAGGCACAGACCAACAGGGACACTGGAAGGACTGCTATGTGCGGGGGGAGGACAGGACCAGGGAACCGACTCTCCAGGATGCACTCTGAGATCCTGGGAGACTGCCAACATTCCCAGGACACGATGGGTCAGATTCTAGACAACATGAAGGAGAACAGGCAACTGCATGAAGGACAGTATCAGGGGATCAGGGAGGACTTGCAGGCCATTAACACCACCCTGGTCTCCATAGCAGGGGTGCTGGCAGACATGGCCAACATCATGAGGGTGGCAGTGTCACACCAGCGGGCCCCTACCAAGAGGCCATGCCACAGGACCAACAGGCCACCAGTACCCCTCCCCCTGGAGAAGGTGAACCACCCCGCAAATGTTCCTTGCAATCCAGACAGAAGCCAGAGACACTTGCCAAGACCACCGTCAGGAAATTAGACTCTCCTGATTGTCCCCCTTGTGTCCCACTCAATCATCTTGTCCACTGTGAACTGCCATTGCTCCCCTTCCTATGTCCCCATGGACAATGCATCTGTGCTACAAACAGACTGGAAAAATACCCTGGATTTCCTCCATCATCACCCCATTCCATTGCACTTTCCCCTCCATATTTTAGAACTACAATAAACACCACAATAAACACCCTTGGACAAAACTTGACTGCTAGTATTTTATTAGATTATAAATTTGTATTGATTGAAACAGCTACAACCATTGCAAATGAACTGTACATAGAATGATCATAGAATTAATGACCTATAGCTGGCTATTGTGATCACACCAGGAGAATGTATCATATCACCAACATCTGCAACATGAATATACGGAGGTAACAGTAAGTAGGGCAAAGAAGTGGGTAGTCATAGATATGTAAAGTTGCACTGTCTCACCTGTGTGTCATTGGAAGTACTGACATATCACAGATGTTCTGTTGTCCACATCCTCAGCCTCCTCAGGGTCCACTGCTGCCACAGGGGGCATCTCCAGTCTCCTCCCCCTGCAGAAAAGGTACATGGCATATGAGGGCCAAGTTGTGCAACATGCAGCATGGCACTACTATCTGGCAGACCTTCTTGGGTGAGTAGCACATGGATCCTCCTGTTAGATGGAGGCACCTGAACCTGGCCTTCAGGGGGCCAAAGGTCCTTTCAATGATCCTTCTGGTTCGCCCATGTGCCTCATTATAACGTTCTTCTGCCCTTGTCCTGGCATTCCTCACAGGGGTCAGGAGCCATGATAGGTTTGGGTAACCAGAGTCACCTGCAAATATTGAGGGACAACATTTAGCCACACACTATCCTATATGGCCTACACCATACCCATACACCAAAATATACTAGGTGGGAACCAGGGCTCACCTATTAGCCACAACCTGTGCCTCTGTAGGTGGGCCATCACATTTGGGATGCTGCTATTCCTCAGGACAAAGGCATCATGCACCAACCCAGGATATTTAGCATTGATGTGGGGGTTGTACTGGTCCGCCAAGCACACCATCTGCACTTTCATGGAGTGGAAACTCTCATGATTCTTGAACACCTGTTCATTCAAGGGTAGCGGTGTGCACAAATGCAATATGTGTTCTGTCAATCACACCTATTATATCGGGGATATGTCCCATTGTATAGAATCCAGCCTCCACAGTGGCCAAATCCTCAACCTGGGGGAAAGCAATGTAGCAGCATATGTGTTTTATCATGGCAGAGAACACTCATGTTAGCACATTTGAGAACATTGGCTGTGAAATTCCTGCTGCCAAACCCACTGTCACTTGGAAAGAACCAGTTGCCAGGAAATGGAGCACTGATAGCACTTGCACAAGAGGGGGGATCCCAGTGGGGTGACGGATAGCAGATATCAGGTCAGACTCCAATTGGGCACACAGCTTTGTGATTGTGGCCCTGTCCAGTCTATAGGTTAGTATTATGTGCCTGTCCTCCAGTATAGCCAAGTCCCCCGGGGTGTGTACACGGGGGTATGTCTCCATCTCCTATTCATCCGCAGCGGTAGGTATCTAAGGGAAAACAAGAGTGAGTAGGCTGTCAGAAACTGAACAATGTAGCCACAACAGCAGTCCGCAATGTGCAAACATGTTATGGGACAGTGTAATTGGTGAAGTATGTGCCTATTTATCCAGTGACGCAGCAATAATCAATAGGCCTGTTCAGTCCCCCTGAAATGGCAACCACCTGTCCTGTGTGTAGGGACAGGTGGAAGTGAGGTAATGCCACTGACGTTGTTCGCTGTGGCAGTAGACAGTCGTGAAACACCATGTACTTCATCATTGTTTAATATTGGACCCTATACGGTACATTCGCCAATGGTGATCTACGCCCCCGGTGATGGTATGCACTGCAGCGGACGTGACCGCCATTTTCTATCTGATTTCTCACTTGTTTCCTGACGTTCTATAGGAGAGGACCTACACTGCATGTGCTGTTTTGACCAGTGTCTGGAACCTACCATGGCCTGTGTTGCTGGGTAAAGGGCCCCAGCCTTCCCTTCTGAGGAGTTAAAGTGCCTGGTGGATGGAATACTACCCCTGTTTGAACAGCTGTATGGGCCTCCAGACGATAAGGTGAGTACACTACTGTACTATGCATGCGACAAGGTGTAGAGTATGCCTGGTGGTAGTGTTCATCCAGGGCTCCAGATGATGTGTGCGCCAATGGAGATGGAAATCCAATTTGTGGGCCATATGTGTGACAGGCAGGATTGTATGGTTAATGGTGTCCTCCTGTCTGTATTAATTCTGCAGGTCTGCGCCCATCAGAAGAAGGGATTGAGGGATGCCATTGCCAAGGATGTGCGGACCCTGGAGGTCTATAGCAGGCAGAGCACCCACTGCAGGAAAAGGTGGGAGGACCTGAGATGCTGGGCCCGTAAAACCACGGAGGCCCAGCTGGGGATGGCGTCCCAACAAGGGCAAAGTGCCTGTCGGAACCTGACCCCCCTGATGGCCCACATACTTAAGGTGGCCTACCCAGTGCTGGAAGGGCACTTGAGGGCAGGACAACAGCCAGAAGGGGGTGAGTACAGTAAGCTTGACAACCATTTCTGTTGGCTGGCATGGGATCCTGGTGGTGGGTTTCAGTTAGTGGGTACCCCTTAATGCCAGCTCAGACATTGCTACGTGGTCCAGCACAAGGTAAATGGGTGTATAGCAAAATCTTGTATTCCAGCTGGGTGGCATTCCAGGTCAGACAGGGCTTAGTGGGTCCCATGAGGGGTGACTCTCATCTTGCTATGGTACCTAGTCAATGGAATGCCAGTGTGATCCATAGTGCCCAATCCTGATCCCTGTGCATGATGGTAATGTGTATACCATCTGTGGTGTTGGTGCTGTAATTGACCCAGTGCTCCCTTTCTCTCTTCCCCCCTATTTTCTTCTGTTATCCCGTCCTTGTGTGCATTAGCATCATCTGGCAGAGAAGCGGGGGCATGAGCAACTGAGGGAGCTGCGTCCCACTGGACCCAGGAGGCAGAATCCACCAACGCTGAGGCACCAGTTGGATGGAGGGCCAAGGGAACACCTTGGCGGAGACAGGAGGTGACAACACTGAATCAGATTCCTCCTCCCATGGGAGCTCCCTGGTGGTGGCGGACACCTCTGGAACCACCCCAGCTACAGGTACAGCCGCCAACCCCCGTATGAGCACCGCCTTCCCAGTAGCCCCCACCAAGTTGTCTGTGTCTGCTCACCCAGGAGGGTGGGCTTCTCCTTCATCCCAGGCACCTCAGGCCCTGCCCCAGTTGCCCCTACTGAGCCCTGCTGCCCTCAGTGAGGAGGCTATTGACCTCCTGAGATCCATCCCTGTAGGGCAGTCAACCATAGTGAATGCCATCCAGGGGCTGGCAACACAGATGCAGCAATGCATACCTGGAGGGTATCCACAGTGGCTTGGCGGCCCTACTGAGATCCTTTCAGGCTCTGGCCTCCTCTCTGATGGCAGCCAGTGTCCCTGCTCCTACCGTCCACCGTCCACCGTCCAACTACCACTTCCCAGTCCCAGTCTCCTCAATCCCAACCCAATGCATGCTCACATACAGACAATCATACACACAAAACATCAGACAAGAAGAGCACAGTCAAACACAGGCAGCACACTTAAGGTCACAAGCCCTCACACAAACAACAGACCGTTGCCCACACAACCACTTCCACTGCCTCCGCTGTCTCCCCTTCCTCCTCCTCCCTCACAGTCACATCCGACTCACTCACACCTGAATGCACTGCATCAACACCCACCACCACAATCACAATGAAGTACACACACCTCGTTTGCAGACACCTCCAGAACATCCATTCATGTGTCCCCTTAATCCTTTCCCACTCTCTCTGCCCCCCTCCTAAGAGACACAAACGCATGCACTCAGACTCCCAACAGTCATCCACCCCGCACACGCACACTGTCCTTGCACCTTCACCCAAGTTCAGCAGACATAAACCTCTGACACCTACTCCCTCAACATCCACTCCTGTCATTTCTCCCACATCCCACCCCAATGTCCCTAAGGAGCTTTTACCTCCTAGTCCTGGAAGCAAGAAAGGAAAGGTTCTCACTCCACCACCCAAGAAAATGAAGGATCCCACGCCACCACCCAGGAAAAGGGAAGGTTCCCACTCCACGAGCAAAGAGAGGCAAGAGGCCCCCTCTGCCAGCAGAGGGCAAGGAGCCCTCATATCCAGCAGAGGCAGCCAGGGTAACACCTCCACCAGAAGTGGGCAAGGAGCCCTCACCTCCAGCTGAGGCACAGCAGCCCTCACCTCCAGCAGAGGGCATATAGGCCACCCACCAGAGACAATTGGGCAAGGTGCCCCCTCCATAACCAGTGGGCATGCACCCCACTTCAGAGGCTGTGGCCTTACACTCCCCACCAGGGACAATTGGGCAAAGAACCTCCGGTAGAACCACGGGGCATGCTCCTCACTTCAGACACTGTGGCCTTACACTCCTCACGAGACACAATTGGGCAAGGAGCCCCCTCCAGAACCAATGGGCATGTTCCCCACTTTAGAGACTGTGGCCTTACACTCCTCATCAGGGACAGTTGGGCAAGGAGCCCCCCTCCAGAACCAATGGGCATGTTCCCCACTTCAGAGACTGTGGCCTTACACACCCTACCAGGGACAATTGGCAAGAAGCCCCCTCCAGAACCAGTGGGCATGTTCCCCACTTCAGAGACTGTGGCATTACACTCCCCACCAGGGACAATTGGGCAAGGGTCCCCCTCCAGAACCAGTGGGCATGTTATCAACTTCAGCTGAGGTGCTCCCCCACCTCCTTTCCCCCTGAGGTACCTACCAATTTCCAACATGATGCCCTTGCACAGTGGAGTCCGGATAATGTTAGGAGTCAAGTTGGGCCTTGGATTGTGCCCTATGGCCATATGGGTCTTTTGTGCTATGGACTGGCCATTGGCCCTTTCTGGACATTGACGCGTGCTTTTGTTTTCACATGGACAATATGTTGGCTGTTGGCATCAAATAACAGTGCCCCTTAAACCTCAATGTGGTCCTTGTTTTAATTAGACGTGGGTCCTGTGACTTTGATTTTACCCTGCAGCTGGTTGTATGTATTGTGTGTGTTGTGCGTGTGTGTGTGTGTCACTCACCTTTTCCTCCCTCCCTCCTTTGTGTGCTAGGTGGCTGTACTTACCGTTGTCGTTTTCATCGGCGTTGGTGTTCCAGAAGGACCATGGCATAGAAGAGCATTGGGAAGGCTTGGAGTTCTGGTTCCATGGCGGCGGTGGTCTCCTCTGTGTCTCTGATGGCGAGTCTTTTTTTTCTATGCAGTGTTTACGACAGGGTTTTGATGGCGTTGGTACAGCCTCATAAATCATGGTGGTTTGCTGTGCCATAATATGGTGGGTGGTACCTTGTCTTCCGCCTGGTTGTTGATGGCTACCGCCGTGGTCAGTGGTGTTAATGTCTTGGCGGCTGGTGTGGTACATTGGCTGTCTATGAGAGGTATCACCGCCATGATCATAATTTGGCGGTAATTACCACCAGCCTTTTGGCAGTATTACCACCACTATAACAGTCACCGCCAATGTCAAACCAGTGAAGCACAAACTCATACAAGGGCTTGAAAACCTATCACCTGAAAAACTTTAAATCAAAAATGTGAATGGTCAAGATTTCATCCATGCAAAGCTTCAGAGAGGTAATTCAGACTGTTCTACATATATTAAAGTCAGTGTGCACCTTGCAACAACTGCACATTGTTTTTGACAGTTATCTTGAACTATCTGTCAAAGAATGTGAGAGAACCAGACAAATGTCTACAAGTGTAACAGTTGACCTTGCCTGCATCAAAAATTTGACACCTATACCTGTGCAACTTGATAAATTCTGGTCATCAACATTGAACAAGATGAACTTGGAGATGCTACCTCACCAAAACATTGCTGATGCTTCAGTGAACACTGAATTTCCAATTATTGCAAGTGAAATGATTGTCAATGAGGAGTTGGTGCCTGCAGAGATATATTCAAAAGGTAAGGGCCCTATTGTTCAAGAACTTAACAGCAAATCGCAGGAAGCTGACCTTGACATGTTGAGTGGGCCATACAAAATTGTTCCAATCAAGTCATTGTACTGTCAAATGATACAGATGTTATTATTGTGCTACTTAAATTTGTTGCAGGGTTCATAAGTCAAGTATTGTCAGAGTTAAGGGTAAGTTATGGAACAGGAGAGAAAAGACACTTAGCCCCTCATTACAACCCTGGCGGTCGGTGTTAAAGAGGCGGTAACACCACGAACAGGCCGGCAGTAAAAAAAATGGGATCATGACCACGGTAGAAACCACCAATATAGACAGTCACTTTAACACTCCGACAACCAGGGCGCTAGCAACAAACACCGCAGTGGTCACTGCCAACAGACAGGCGGAAGACAATGTACCACCCACAGTATCATGACAGGCCAATCCGCCACCTTTTCCGGGGTGGTACCAACAACATCAAAAGCACGGCAGAAATAGTACACTGAAGCGGAACCACTCACCTTTCGGCACCCAACGGAGAACCAGGACACCATGGAGCCCGAGCTACAGGTCCTGCCCATGATATTGTCTAACCTCCTCATCTACCAGGAACACCAAAGAAGGTGTCGACGATAACGCTGAGTACTGCACCTAACACACAGGGAGGGGGGAGGTAAAAAAGAGTGACACACACATGCGACACGCAACACCCCCATCCCCACCCTCTCCCACAATCCCATACAGACAAACAAATGCATCAACATTTCAGATACACCCCATAACCCCCTGGAAGAATGCAAGGACAAAAGGAATTAAGTTCAATCAGTGATATTTTGCATGCAGATATAGCAAATGAGTATCCAAAAATGTGTATATATATATATATATATATATATATATATATATATATATTTACATTATATACAGAAAGCCATACACTGTCCCTTGTCCGTGGACCAGTGAGCCCAAAAACCATGGGCAAAGCCCACACTTGACTCCTGCCTCAAAACAGAGAGAACACTGCAGGGGCATCAGGTCGAAAACACACAGGCACCTGGGGGAGAAGGGTAGGTGGGCACCTCAGCCTGAAGATGGTTCTATGCCACTGCTCCTTGAGGGGGAAACATGACCACAGAGATGTCCTTGGGAGTGCAAAGCCACAGTCTCTCAAGTGAATGGTCTGCCCACTGCTTGGTCCTGGGGAGTGCAAAGCCACAATCTTTCAAGTCTCTCAAGTGGGTGGTTTGCCCACTGCGTGCTCCTTTGGAGTGCAAAGCCACAGTCTCTTAAGTCCCTCAAGTGGGTGGTTTGCCCACTGCGATGTCCTGGGGAGTGCAAAGCCGCAGTCTGTCAAGTCTCTCAAGTGGATGGTTTGCCCACTGCTTGCTCCTGGGGAGTGCAAAGCCACAGTCTTTCAAGTCTCTCAAGTGGGTGGTCTCCCCATTGCTTGGTCCTGGGGAGTGCAAAGCCACAGTCTCTCAAGTATCTCAAGTGGGTGGTTTTCCCACTGCTTGCTCTTGGGGAGTGCACAGTCACACTCTCAAGTCAATGGCTTTCTCCACTGGTTCTGGAGGGGACTTTGTGCCCGGTCTGCTTCATCCTGCCAAGGATTAGGTGAGTGGATGCCTTTCTCCACTGGTTCTGGACGGGGCTTTGTGCCGAGTGATGCTACACCTGGGGTGTGGCAGTTCCCATTCCCTCACCTGGGTGTCTGAGGCACGAGATTTTCAGAGAATAGGTAGCATTATACTCCATGGAGGCAGATCGGTGACTTAGGCTGCAAACTGCTGGTAGAGTCAGTGCTGGTGGTGGTGCCTCATGTAGTGTGTGCAGGGTCCAGGACGTCTCCTGCAGCCTCGGACGGCTGCCCACTGGGGAGGATGCTGGTGACTGTAGTTGTGGCAGCTACGGTGCAGGGGGCGGTGCAGATGGCAGGGCAGGTGGCGGTGTAGGAGGTGTGCAGGTGGCGGTGTAGGTGGCAGTTGTTGCAGTGGTGCTCACCATGGTGCAGGTAGCTGGCCTGTCATGAGAAATGGGGGTCACCAGTCCCTCACCAGGAGGCTCCGTGCCCTGAGGTGACTTTCCTTTGCTTTTGTGTCCCTTCCCCACCTTGGTAGTCGCTGCTGGGACCTTGGCACTGTTCTCTTTGGGTCTGGATGAGGCCTTGCTGGGTGTATGGTGCGTACTTTCCCTTCTGCATACCGGACCCTTCTTTACCTTTGCAGGTGGCGGAATCGGGTGGTCCTTAGCTTCGGTAGGTGGCACACTGGTAGCCCTGATGGGTGCCCCCTTCATTCCTCCCAGACCTGCAGGGACCACAGCAGACGCCAATTTGGTGTTTGAGGTGCTGGCCTGGGATCTAGACATCCTAGCCCTAGGGGAAGGACAGGAGGTGGGAGGTGTAGGGAAGAGGTGAATGTTAAAAGCTATGAGGGTACCAATTGTTACCTCCTTGGCATTTTTTACAGTAGTAATCTCTGTCCATGAAGGTTTTCCCCCGGATTAAGATTCTATTTCCTGATAGTAACTACCATCCCTGCCTATGTCTTTATTTTCCTCTTCCCCCCAGAGTGTGCCTATAAGGGGACACTCCCCCTCCTGGAATCTGAGGCCAGTAGCCTTAGATGTTGGGGTAAGGTATTATCTTATCGGTAGATATATGTTTCACTGCATTTATTGCATGACTTTGGCTTGCTGTGGCACCCCTCATTGTGTGTTTTGCTGTGTTGTGCTGTTGATGTTCACATAACGTTATCCACGCTATTATTCCTCCAGGCCTCCGCAAGGTATTTTTTTTCCCCAGGTAGGCCCCTTCAATTGTTAAAAATTTCTTCCCACCCCCTTATTGAGGGTGGACTGTCTACCTGCACATTGCATGATGTTTAGGGATCCTAGGCCCTGAAGAATGCCCCCAGACCTTCCTTGGCTCATAGTAGAGGGCAGAAACATGTTGGCCACTTTTTAGATAGGCGACCCAGTGAGTCCTTACTCTATCAATCAATCAGTCAAAGCATTTATAGAGCGCGCTACTCACCTGAGAGGCGCTGGGGAGGGGGGGGAGGGTTACTGCTGCTCAAAAAGCCATGTCTTGAGGCGCTTCCTGAAGGCGAGATGGTCCTTGGTAGTTCTTATGTGTGCGGGGAGGGAGTTCCATGCTTTGGCTGCCAGGTAGGTGAAGGATTTACCTCCTGCGGTGGTTCTGCGGATACGTGGGATGGTGGCGAGGGCGAGGCTGGCTGAGCGAAGCTGACGGGTGGGCATGTAGAACGAGAGGCGGCTGTTGAGGTAATCGGGGCCCATGTTGTGGAGAGCTTTGTGTGCGTGGGTGAGGAGCCTGAAGGTGATCCTCTTGTTGACAGGGAGCCAGTGCAGGTGTTTCAGGTGTGCGGATATTTGGCTGTGGCACGGTATGTCGAGAATGAGGCGTGCAGAGGCGTTCTGTATGCGTTGAAGATGTTTCTGTAGCTTTGCGGTGGTCCTTGCGTATAGGGTGTTTCCGTAGTCCAGGCGGCTTGTGACAAGGGCATGGGTAACTGTTTTTCTGGTTTCGGCAGGGATCCATCGGAAGATCTTTCGGAGCATGCAAAGGGTGTGGAAGCATGATGACGAGACGGCGTTGACTTGCTTGGTCATAGTGAGGAGGGGGTCCAGGATAAATCCGAGGTTGCGTGCGTGGTCTGAGGGGGTTGGTGCAGCGCCCAGAGCCGTGGTCCACCAGGAGTCGTCCAAGGCGGACGGGGATTGTCCGAGGATGAGTACTTGTCTGAGTTCAGCTTCAAGCGGCTGAGCTTCATCCATTCCGCGACGTCATTCATTCCTTCATGTAGGTTGATTTTGGCGGTGGTTGGGTCTTTGGTGAGGGAGAGTATCAGCTGGGTGTCGTCAGCGTAGGAGATGATGTTGATGTTGTGTTTGCGAGCGATGTCGGCGAGGGGGCTCATGTAGATATTGAAGAGGGTTGGGCTGAGCGATGAACCTTGGGGTACGCCGCAGTTGATCTCGGTGGGTTCTGAGTGGAAGGGCGGGAGGTAGACTCTTTGGCTTCTGTCCGAGAGGAACAAGATGATCCATTCAAGGGCCTGTCCTAGGATTCCAGTGGAGCGGAGGCGGGTTATTAGGGTGCGATGGCATACAGTGTCGAAGGCAGCCGAGAGGTCCAGGAGGATGAGGGCGGCTGTTTCTCCATTGTCCATCAGAGTTCTGATGTTGTCGGTGACTGCGATGAGGGCGGTTTCCGTGCTGTGGTTGGCTTGAAATCCTGACTGGGAAGGGTCGAGCGAGTTGTTAGCTTCAAGAAACTTGGTCAGCTGCTAGTTGACGGTCTTCTCAATGACCTTGGCCGGGAAGGGGAGATGAGAGATGGGGTGGAAGTTCTTTAGGTTGTTGGGGTCCGCCGTGGGTTTCTTCAGGAGGGCTCTGACTTCTGCGTGTTTCCAGCTCTCAGGGAAGGTGGCAGATGAGAACGAGCTGTGGATGATGCTCTGGAGATAGGGGGCGATGATGGAATTGGCTTTGTTGAAGATGTGATGGGGGCACGGGTCCGAGGGGGAGCCGGAGTGGATGGTGTTCATGGTGATTCTGGTCCCTTCAGAGCTGATGGGGGTCCAGGCGTTGAGTGTAGTGGTGGGGGCGGAAGGTTCGGTGGTGGGCGGCGGGTTCTGGGGTCCGAAGCTGTCGTGTGGGTCTGCAATCTTTCGATGGAAGAAAGTAGCGAGGGAGTTGCAGAGTTCTTGGGAGGGCGTGATGACATTGGAGCTGGCGCTGGGGTTGGAGAGCTCTTTGACGATGTTGAAGAGTTCTTTGCTGTTGTGGGTGTTGTTGTCTAATCTCTCTTTGAATGACGTCCTTTTGGTGGAGCGGATCAGCTGGTGATGTTCGTGGGTGGCGATCTTGAGGGCTGACATGTTATCTGGGGTGCGCTCTTTGCGCCAGGTTTTTTCGAGGGTACGGCAGGATTTTTTTTATTCTTTGAGGGCGTCCGTGAATCACAGGGGTCTCCTGATGTTGGTCCCGCTTGGGTGGCTTTTAAGTGGAGCGAGGTTTTCAGCACAGTTGGTGATCTACTGCGAGAGGCTGAGGGCTGCGTTGTTCGCGTCGGTGGTGATGGCTGGAGGGTTTTGGTTCAGTGTTGAGAGGAGCTGCTCTGTGGAGATTTTGCTCCAGTGTCTGCGGGGGATTTGTTGTGTGCGATGGTGGTGGGTCTCCCGTTTGAAGGTGAAGTGGACGCATCTGTGGTCGGGCCAATGTAGTTCAGAGGAGTGGCTGAAGGATATGTGGTTGCTGGCAGAGAAGATGGGGACGAGCGTGTGGCCAGCGGTGTGGGTGGGTGTGTTCACCAGTTGCTTGAGTCCAAGGTTGGCGAGGTTGTCAAGCAGGGTGGTGGTGTTTTTCTCCAGGTAGAAGTTCAGGTCCCCGAGGAGGATGTATTCTGGTGAGGCCAGGTCGTGCGGCCTGATGAAATCGGCCGCCATAAGAGGGAAGGGGGAGGATGGTCAGCTGGGAGGCGAAAGGAGGGAGGGCGACGAATGGGAGCAAGAGGAGCGGCGAGCCGCACTGGTGGCAGCGGCGGAAAAGCGGGAAGCGAGAAAGCAGAATGCGGGAAGCGGGGAGGCGGGAAAAGCGAAATAGGAGAGAAAATAAGAAGAAATTCACTGGAGAAAAGCGAGATTGGAAAGACAAATAACACAAAATTCACAGGAGGAGAAAAGCGAGATTGGAAAGACAAATAGGACGAAATTCACAGGAGGAGAAAGCGCAATGGAAAAAACAAATAGGAAGAAATTCACATGAGGAGAAAGCGCAATGGAAAAGACAAATAGGAAGAAATTCACAGGAGGAGAAGACGCAATGGGAAAGACAAATAGGAAGAAATTCACAGGAGGAGAAAGTGCAATGGAAAAGAGAGAAAGAAGAAATACACAGGTAAAGAGCCAAATGGAAAAGAGAAAAGGAAGAAAT
The DNA here is from genome assembly GCF_031143425.1 of Pleurodeles waltl. Taxonomy (NCBI): domain Eukaryota; kingdom Metazoa; phylum Chordata; class Amphibia; order Caudata; family Salamandridae; genus Pleurodeles; species Pleurodeles waltl. The sequence continues at coordinate 500,459,823 of NC_090438.1, read as the reverse complement.
ATACAGGAGAAGAGCCAAATGGAGAAGAGAAAAAGAAGAAATAGACAGGAGAAAGCACAAAAGAACACCTACAACCTACAAAGAAGTGGCAGGGGCCTGGGCAGGTGGAGCTGCAGCAGCGGGGAAGCGACCTACCCGAGGGTCAAGGGTCGCTGTCTCTGCCACGCAGCGGCAGCCATAAGAGGGAAGGGGGGGAGGAGGGGTCAGCTGGGAGGTGGTAGGGAGGATACCGAATGGGAGCAAGGGGGCAGGGCCGCATGGGTGGCAGCGGCGGGAAAGCAGGAAGTGGGAAAGATGAATGCGGGAAGCAGGGAGGCGGAAAAGCGAAATAGGAGAGAAAATAAGAAAAAATTTACTGGAGAAAAGCGAGATTGGAAAGGCAAATAGGACGAAATTCACAGGAGGAGAAAAACGAGATTGGAAAGACAAATAGGACGAAATTCACAGGAGGAGAAAGCGCAATGGAAAAGAGAGAAAGAAGAAATACACAGGTGAAGAGCCAAATGGAAAAAAGAAAAGGAAGAGATATACAGGAGAAGAGCCAAATGGAGAAGAGAAAAAGAAGAAATAGACAGGAGAAAGCGCAAAGGAACACCTACAACCTACAAAGAAGTGGCAGGGGCCTGGGCAGGTGGAGCTGCAGTGGCTGGGAAGTGACCTACCCGAGGGTCAAGGGTCGCTGCCTCTGCCGTGCAGCGGGCGCCATAAGAGGGAAGGGGGGGAGGAGGGGTGAGCTGGGAGGCGGGAGGGAGGACGACGAATGGGAGTAGGGGGGCGGGGCCACACGGGTGGTAGCGGTGGGAAAGCGGGAAAGCTGAATGCGGGAAGCGGGGAGGCAGGAAAAGCGAAATAGGAGAGAAAATAAGAAGAAATTCACTGGAGAAAAGCGAGATTGGAAAGACAAATAGGACGAAATTCACAGGAGGAGAAAAGCGAGATTGAAAAGACAAAAAGGACGAAATTCACAGGAGGAGAAAAGCGAGATTGGAAAGACAAATAGTACGAAATTCACAGGAGGAGAAAGCGCAATGGAAAAGACAAATAGGAAAAAATTCACAGGAGGAGAAAGCGCAATGGAAAAGACAAATAGGAAGAAATTCACAGGAGGAGAAGGCGCAACGGAAAAGACAAATAGTACGAAATTCACAGGAGGAGAAAGCGCAATGGAAAAGACAAATAGGAAGAAATTCACAGGAGGAGACAGCGCAATGGAAAAGAGAGAAAGAAGAAATACACAGGTAAAGAGCCAAATGTAAAAGAGAAAAGAAGAAATATACAGGAGAAGAGCCAAATGGAGAAGAGAAAAAAAGAAATAGACAGGAGAAAGCACAAAGGAACACCTATGACCTACAAAGAAGTAGCAGGGGCCTGGGCAGGTAGAGCGGTGGGGAAGCGACCTACCCGAGGGTCAAGGGTCCCTGTCTCTGCCGTGCAGCGGGCGCCATAAGAGGGAAGGGTGGGAGGAGGGGTGAGCTGGGAGGCGGGAGGGAGGACGACGAATGGGAGTAGGGGGGCGGGGCCACACGGGTGCTAGTGGTGGGAAAGCGGGAAAGCTGAATGCGGGAAGCGGGGAGGCAGGAAAAGCGAAATAGGAGAGAAAATAAGAAGAAATTCACTGGAGAAAAGCGAGATTGGAAAGACAAATAGGATGAAATTCACAGGAGGAGAAAAGCGAGATTGGAAAGACAAAAAGGACGAAATTCACAGGAGGAGAAAAGCGAGATTGGAAAGACAAAAAGGACGAAATTCACAGGAGGAGAAAAGTGAGATTGGAAAGACAAATAGGACAAAATTCACAGGAGGAGAAAGCGCAATGGAAAAGAGAGAAAGAAGAAATACACAGGTGAAGAGCCAAATGTAAAAGAGAAAAGAAAGAAATATACAGGAGAAGAGCCAAATGGAGAAGAGAAAAAGAAGAAATAGACAGGAGAAAGCGCAAAGGAACACCTACGACCTACAAAGAAGGGGCAGGGGCCTGGGCAGGTGGAGCTGCAGCGGCGGGGAAGCGACTCACCCGAGGGTCAAGGGTCGCTGTCTCTGCTGCGCAGCAACTGCCATAAGAGGGAAGGGGGGGAGGAGGGGTCAGCTGGGAGGCGGGAGGGAGGACGACGAATGGGAGCAGGTGGGGTGGGGCCGCACGGGTGGCAGCGGCTGGAAAGCGGGAAATGGGAAAGCTGAATGCGGGAAGCGGGGAGGCGGTAAAAGAGAAATAGGAGAGAAAATAAGAAGAAATTCACTAGAGAAAAGCGAGATTGGAAAGACAAATAGGACGAAATTCACAGGAGGAGAAAAGCGAGATTGGAAAGACAAATAGGACGAAATTCACAGGAGGAGAAAAGCGAGACTGGAAAGACAAAAAGGACAAAATTCACAGGAGGAGAAAAGCGAGATTGGAAAGACAAATAGGACAAAATTCACAGGAGGAGAAAGCGCAATGGAAAAGAGAGAAAGAAGAAATACACAGGTGAAGAGCCAAATGTAAAAGAGAAAAGGAAGAAATATACAGGAGAAGAGCCAAATGGAGAAGAGAAAAAGAAGAAATAGACAGGAGAAAGCGCAAAGGAACACCTACGACCTACGAAGAAGTGGCAGGGGCCTGGGCAGGTGGAGCTGCAGCAGCGGGGAAGCGACCTACCCAAGGGTCAAGGGTCGCTGTCTCTGCAGCGCAGAGACCGCCATAAGAGGGAAGGGGGGAGGAGGGGTCAGCTGGAAGGCGGGAGGGAGGAAGATGAATGGGAGCAGAGGGGGTGGGGCCGCACGGGTGGCAGCGGCGGGAAAGTGGGAAGCGGGAAGCGGGAAAGCTGAATGCAGGAAGCGGGGAGGCGGGAAAAGCGAAATAAGAGAGAAAATAAGAAGAAATTCACTGGAGAAAAGCGAGATTGGAAAGACAAATAGGACAAAATTCACAGGAGGAGAAAAGCGAGATTGGATCGACAAATAGGACAAAATTCACAAGGGGAGAAAAGCGAGATCGGAAAGACAAATAGGACAAAATTCACAGGAGGAGAAGGCACAATGGAAAAGACAAATAGGAAGAAATTCACAGGAGGAGAAGGCGCAATGGAAAAGACAAATAGGAAGAAATTCACAGGAGGAGAAAGCGCAATGGAAAAGACAAATAGGAAGAAATTCACAGGAGGAGAAAGCGCAATTGGAAAAGAGAGAAAGAAGAAATACACAGGTGAGGAGCCAAATGGAAAAGAGAAAAGGAAGAAAAATACAGGAGAAGAGCCAAATGGAGAAGAGAAAAACAAGAAATAGACAGGAGAAAGCGCAAAGGAACACCTACGACCTACAAAGAAGTGGCAGGGGCCTGGGCAGGTGGAGCTGCAGCAGCGGGGAAGCAACCTACCCGAGGGTCAAGGGTCGTTCTCACTGAGGTATCCCATCTTTGTTTTTAATGCACCAGCAGACACCACTATTAAAAGTGTAGATTACACACTGGTAACTGCCTAGGTGTTTTTATCTTCCCTTAGCTTAGCTGGATCCCACTAACTCCAGATAAAAATATATGTAAGCACGCCCTCCCGTTCCTTTAACGGTGAGGTTGAGTCCGCCCAGGTGGCACTGACCTACCTGGGTGGGGCTAGGTGGTCAAATGATGAAGCATGACACTATATAGTGTGTGAGACCACCTAGTCCGTAAAGGAAATACCCCCTCCCCTCACTCACAACCATCCCACAGCACTAACACTCCACTTTTTGACACCCAGCGAGGTCTAGGAGCCTGTGGATAATCTCTCATGGTTTTAGCTTCATATCATTGGTGAACCCCATACTTTTTTGTGTTTATTGGCTTTAGATGTAGGGAGCTAGTATGGGTTGATTCCTACCAAATACATGATTCCAATCTCCCATAACTCTCCGGTTGTGATACGATAGTTAGAGCAGCTCTTAGCTGCGAGAGTTCTTTTTCGAATTTATCCACTCAGGAAAGCCTTGAGACAGACGTACTTCCTGAGGAAATTCAGTTAGAAAGGCAGGACCAACGACTCCCCCCCCCACTCCCGGGGGATTTTATTTAGACATAGCAGTTTGGGTTCCCCCTGATAATGCTCACCAACATGGCAGAGGGACTCACGTTTGATGATGAAGAGGTAACAGCAATTTTATCAGCACCATCTCTTCTTGGTGACACAGCCCTTTCAAAAAAGCTGTCGCAACTAGGCGACTGGGATACTCTAGTAGAACTTAAACGAACACAGGTGAAGACAATTCTACATGGGGCCATTCTAGCCGAATACTTACGTAGTAACACGGCACCCAACGGTCTCATCGTGTCCAACGAGCCACGTATCTTCTTAGAGGACCTAGAATTCAGAAAAGACTGGGCTCTGATTGCACAGAACTGGCTGATACTGATAATTAAAACAGCCACCAGATTGTCTGAAGCAATCTTGATACAGATAAAAACTAGTGAGAACAATCTAAAAACAGGCGCTAGCATTCTGTCCTTTAAGAAAAAGCTGGAAGAAACTAATAAGAACATGAATGAATATAGGTAATAACTTACCCAGCAAAAAATCTCTAAATTCCAGAAAGACTTGAAACGGTTCTCGCAAGAGAAAGTGTACCTATACACTAATCCTGAATATGTGTCAAAAGGTAACATGTCTGATAATTCCTCTAATAGGAATACCAGCTCGGACACTGACAGTGACTCGTCAGTTCAGACACAACAGCACAGTGGGTGCCGCGGCCAATACCGGGGGAGATTGAATTACCCACCAATGATGCCCCCATACCCTCCTCCCATGAACCAACAATGGGGCTGGCCAGCTCAGTATGGACCCCCAACTAACTTTCAACCCCCCCTTTTTTCAAAACTCAGGACAATGGTCTTTCCCTGATCAGCCTCCCTCTTTTTTAGACAGAGGCCAAGGGAGGGGAAAGGGGAAAAAGAAAGGGTTACATTGGAAACCAAGAGACGAACCACCCGAGTCTCAATGAGAGAGCACCCCGGGAACAAGCAAAACCTAGCAATCTCTGAGACAACTAGTGGGAGGGACAATATTGTGAATTTAAGCAATAGAACTATTGACTTTCTTGAGTCTAAGGCACTAAACAAAGGCCTCAACTTTGTCCCTACCCCCAAAGTAGACCTCTTCAAGACCAGAACAGAAATTGCTGAATTATTCCACAGAATCAGCCTCAAAACCTTTTTTCTTGAAAGAGATTTCGTTGAACCAGACCGCAACACAGGCCTGCGTCCTAAATCCACCTTTTGTCCAACAACTGGACAAATGCCTCCCGAAGTATTAGCCTTCAAGAGATCGGTGTCCCGTAAAATCAACGTGCTCGTAGGATCTGTGAATGACACCTTTCACAACATGGGTTCAGACTAACTGACAGCATTAAAACGTCTAACTTCAGACCCCTCCATTATCATAAAGCCAGCCGACAAAGGTGGGGCAACGGTAATTCCTCCACTGACAATGTACAAAGATGAGTGCCAGCGCCTATTAGGCAATCATATCATTATAAACGTTTATCTCGAGATCCTACCTCAGACATCCAGGAAGAAATGTCCTTCTTAGTTAATAGAGGAATCGAAAATGACTGGTGGACCAGACATGAGGCTGCATTTCTGACACAATCTAATCTGAAGATACCTTACTTCTACATACTTCCTAAAATACACAAAGGGAAGATCCCCCCTCCCGGTAGGCCCATTGTGTCCGCAATTGGCTCTATTCTTGAACCACTCTCCCAGTTCTGCGATGTCTTCCTTCAGCCATTAGTGAAGCAGATCCCTACTTACCTGAAGGACACTACGGATGCCTTGAGTCTCCTAGATTCAATGCCCTTTGACAAAAACGCTGAACTCCTAATTACGTTGGATGTTGAATCACTCTACACCATTATCCCTCAGGAAGCAACTCTAGGGGATATATACGAGCTCCTGGAAGCTGACAGGAGGGATTCAAGGACACCGCCTGAGTTCATACTGGACCTAGCACACCTGGCTTTGACAAGGAACTACTTCGAATTTGAAAACCAGTTCTACCTTTAGATACAGGGGACTACCACGGGTAGCACCTTTGCCCCGAGCTTGGCATGTCTATATGTAGAAAGTCAACCAAAAGAAAATCCCTAACTGGAGCAGATTAAACTATGGAAACGGTACATTGATGATATTCTGCTCATCTGGGAAGGGTCTAGAGAAGAAGTGCACACATTGTTAGCCTGGCTCAACACGGCAAACCAGTTTCTGAAATTTACTATGACCATAGGCAATGACCAACTGCCGTTTTTGGATCTCCTAATCTGTGAAAGCAATGGTTCACTGGTAACTGAGGTCTACCACAAACCTACAGACCGGAACAATTTACTACAATTTAAGAGCTATCACTGAGATCCCTGAGGGAGAATCTACCCGTGGGGCAGTTCCTACGTTTACGACGTAACTGCTCAAATATCTCAGACTATAATAAACACGCTAGTAATTTGTCCACGAAACTACAAGAAAGAGAGTATCCCACATACCTTGTTAGGAGAGCTTATAAAAGAGCAGGAAATAACAACAGAGACCAGCTATTACAAACCCGGATCAGCAAACCCAAGACAGAACAGATAGTGTGTGTAACTACTTTCAATCCACTATCTAATAAGATCCAGAAAAACATCAGAGATGATTGAGAGATTTTGACATCATCATTCACACAGAAATCCACCACTGTAGAACTCGGTCTAAATACACTGTGGATACTAAAGGCACTCACAAACTGCAATAACAAAAATGTAATCTATATGATTAAGTGCCTTTGTGAGCTCAAGTATATCGGGATGACAAGAAAGGTCAGCACCCGCATTTGTGAACATAGGAGCACTATAAGGTGTAAACGAGATGCCACAAAACTGACAAGCCACTATGTCGCAAAAAAAAATCCCCAGACGACATGAGATGGACTGTGTTAGAACAGCTGCCACCTACAACCAAGAATATGCCACAGAAGTTACTCTACTATGAACAACGCTGGGTCTGGAGACTACACACAGACACCAGCGGTTTGAATGACGATGTACCTTGGTCCTCACTCAATAAATAACCACACCCTTACTACTCTTACTAGCATTCACAGTCAGCTCCAGCCAGTCGCGGGCTCTTTCCTTGCCTGAATATCGGCTGCAACTCTGCACTTCTCTAAGGTTCCCCCTTCCTTCCACCGCCTCCCCTTTTTCCCATGGATGTGGTGTGAGTGATATGTGTGAGGTGATGTGTGAGGTGATGTGTTGGGGAGTATACTGTGATGTGCGTTGATGGTGTATGAGTGATGGTGTTCTGTGCCTCTGAGTGAGTGTGTGCTCTTTGCTTGCTCTCTTTTTTTTCATAGTAATGGCTTGTGGGTAATGTGGGTATGTGTTTTGTAGTGGTATGAGAGTGAGGGTGTGGTGTGTGTATGTGTGTCAGGTGTGTGTATTTTGAATTGTCCAATGTGGTGTAATTTTGTAAGTATGTGTGTATTTTGAGCGCAGAGGTGTGTTGATTCGTTGGATGTGATTCTGTGGGCGTATTTCTGTTGGCATAACAGTGTGGTTTTTGGTACCGCCAGTTCATTACAGACCTTTGGTGTGGCGGACTTGTGTGGGTGTCTATATTGTGGCGGTGTTCTCTGTGTGGGTCATAATACCAGCTGCTGATTACCACCGCGGTCATGGTATGTTGGCGGCCGTCGGTACGGCGGTAAGCGGGATTTACCTCCAGGGTTGTAATGAGGGCCTTAATCCCACTTCATGTTCTGTACAAGAAACTTGACCCAGAGATGCCCAGTGTTCTTATCAAGGCACATATTCTTACCGGTGATGAAACTATGAGCAAAATTGGAACAAAGCTCGAACTTGTGAGGTTTCTAAAATGATTTACTGAGAGAGAAGAAGAATGTGACTTTAAAAACGTCGAAAAATACCTTGGGTGTGTGTGTAGAAAATGAGTTCTGATTGTCACACAATTGACGATCTTCAGTATAGTAAGTTCAAGAGATCAGTCCTGCTAAGTGACCTTCCACCAACGTCATATTCTGTGCGTGGACACATTAAAAAACCGTTCTACTTGATCACAAGATGTGCAAATGTTTTGGATCATGCATATGTAGAGATAGATCTGTGTGAATTTGGTTGAGACGTTATTGAAGGGGAAATTTCTATAGCCTCTACCCACAGAACTTAAACATACATGTACTTGCAAAATCTGTGCTACAAAAAGATGTACCTGGTGACATGTTCTTTTCAAATGTTCAACATTCTGCAAATGTACCAGAAGTGATTGTCCAAATAAATAAATAGAGTGAACTATGAAAATATATCTGAAGCAGGAGTGATAAACATTTTCTTTCATATATAGGTCCTAAATATTGGTTGGTGTATACATAAAAGGTTTTGAAAACATTATTATTTGTTTCATTTCTATATATGGGGGTTATTACAACTTTGGAGGAGGTGTTAATCCAACCCAAAAGTGATGGTAAAGTGACGGATATTCCACCAGCCGTATTACGAGTCCATTATATCCTATGGAACTCGTAATAGGGCTGGTGGTATATCCGTCACATTTAGGACGGATTAACACCTCCTCCACAGTTGTAATAACCCCCTATGTCTCTTCTTCCACCATTATAGCCGCCATTTTTTAAAATGGCAGAAGGGTTGCTCTGAGGATCCATTTTCTGTCTCCTTAAGGCTATGTGAACCCCAAAACCTTTGTTTTGAGACCAAAAGTAAGTATATAGGTTTCATGCTTCCTGAAATATTACATCATCATTGCAGCACATCCACCATTTTAAAAAATGTTGTCCATAAATACGACTCGGATCAGCAATGTCTACCCAAGCTAAATTAATTCACTAATGATCCAAAAACACAAATCAAAAATGAAAATCTCTGGACAACTATTTTTTACAGAAGTATATTAGAGGGCCGAGAATAATTCCAACAGTTCAGAATTCACTATCATGTTTTACCTCCTAAGTTCCTCTGCACATTAATTTTTCAAATACATTTACACCAAATAACAAAAAAAAATATTCTTGAGTAAAGTTCTAGATTTCTGGCAAATTTACATAATTTTATTCTGCTTTTTTTTATTATCACTTCCCAAAATTTTCAATGGGGATTAAAATGGGAAATCAATGTTAGGGTGCCCCTGTTTTCTTGGCCCCCATTTGATTGATTGGTACTTTTAATTTGCTAAAAACAGTGGCGCAGTTTGATGAATCTTTATGAAACTTTTAAAAAACAATGTCATTCCACCTCAGCTTCTTCCTGGAAAGATTACGGTGAAACATCAAGTGCAGATCAGAAAACCCAGGGATCCCACAAAGCATTTTCCCAATTAATTTTTCTATATGAACTTTAGACAAAAGTTTGAGCACTGGGCACCGACCCACAAGGACCACAGGTCCCTGGGGATGGGGCGTCTGGGCTACTATAGGCTCGGGGAGCAACTATAACTCAGACTGTGAGGTAACTTTAACTTGCACCCTTACCATGACCTGCTTATTACCCTACATACTACATTATTCATGACATCTGTATGACATAATTTATATCAATTCAACTTTTTGATGAGAAATCTGCGTGGCTGGGATTCAAGTTATAACTACTTTAGGACACAGGTTTTAGTTATATATATCAATATGTGTATATATATCACTTAAAAAAACAAAGGTTACAGGGACGTTATGGTTAGGTTCTGAATTTGCTTGCACAAAACCAAAGAAATTCAGCAATTGTAGTTTGAGTTATTTCAAGTAACTAAACTCAAGCCCTAAGGTAACTTTAACACGTGCCCATGCCATGCACAATATTTTCTTCAATAATTTGACTGTTAATATTTCATTGATATTTTTAATGATGTTAGGCAAGCTGGCATGAGTAATGTACTATCTGGGGTAATTAGCAGTGTATAGCAAGGACCTGTTCCAGGCCCTGCGGCCAACTCCCTATAATCACCCAACCCCACACCACGCACGGCCTTAGGCCAGGTGCAGCAGGATTGGCCGCAGGTCCGAGCCTGTGGCCAGGCCCTGCTACCACGCCCCTATAACCGCCCTATCTCATGCCACAAAGAGACAGAGTGAGAGAGAGAATTAGAGAAAGAGATTGATAGAGAGAAATAGAGAGAGAGAGAGAGAAAGAGAGTGAGAGAGGGAGAGAGAGAGAGGCGTTTTTTAGGCTTTAATAAATTATCCGAGACAGACACCATTCATCAATTTATTTCAGCCCTAAGAGATGGTGGTCGCTGGGGCATGGGGTCCACATGCCTCCCATGCATGGTTTGAATTGACCTGGGGAGGTGGCAGTCCCCGGGGCAGCAGGGGTGCCACATGAACCACCCACATTCTTCGAAAATCCTTTGCCCTGGGTTAGTGGCAGTCCCCAGGGTGCAAGCGAGTCCTGCAGGCCCACCCCCATACATATTATTGAGTGCCCAGGGAGGTGGGGTCCCCAGGGCTGCTGGGGGGGCATGCAAGTCACCTGCATCAATTTTAAATTTAGCCCTAGGGTGGGGCAAATGCATTAATTCTAATGCATTTACCCTGTGGAGGTGGTGGTACTCGGGGCCCACGGGCACATTATTGGAGTTTGCCCAGGGAGGTGGCAGTTCCCGGCCCGAGGTTTGTGTGGCCCCCCCACATCATACAATACTTTGACCCAGGGAGGTGGTGGTCCCCGAGGCTGCGGGGGTGGGAAGACCCCCAGCATCAATTTAACAACTTTGCCTCAGGGAGGTGGTGGTTTCTGGGGTGCGTGGGGGCCTGTATTAAAAATTCTGTAGTGACCCAGGAAGGTGTTTTTTCCCTGGGGCTGTGGAGGAGGGGGCAGGGCAGGCTCCCCACATCACTTAAACAACTTTGCCATGGGGAAGTGGTGGTCTACCGAGCGCGGAGATACCACGCAGGCACCCCCGCATAGATAAGAAACAGTGCCCCTGGGAGGTGACTGTCCAAAGAGGCTTTCATAAGCCCTAGGAGAGGGAGGGCTGTGTGGCCCTCTCCTTCTTTAAAACAATGCCCGCCAGTAGGTTTTATATATATATATATATATATATATATATATATATATATACAAATCTTACACACTATGCTAACCACTGTGTAGTTTTAGTTAGGTCTGAATTTCCATTGCAAAAGTTTTTTTTGTTCCTCAATCTCAGCTTCTTTGTGGAAAGTTTCAGAGTGATCTGTGTTAAGTGGGCTTGACAAAAAGGGTAGGCCCCAACAGGTTTCATGTTTTCCCCTTGCATTTTCTCACAGCAATTTTAAGAAGCATTTCATAAAAAGAGCCTGAACAGAATTACACTAAGTTTGGCAGACAACATTATTATTACTGCTTTTTGTGATTTGGTCCAAATATGCTCAGCCATTTTTGAGAAATTGAGGTTCAAACATTATTGATTTTAGGATGTTTGGTCCTTCAAGAGTACTGCAGTAATATCCCAGGACCTCAAATTAAAGAAATAGAGTGATATGATTGGTCAAAAGTGCTTTATTATCTTTGGCCATCTCAGTCTTGAGGGTCCAATGCTAGTCCTGAAGGACTGAGTGATTTGATTGGTTGACTGCAACATCCACAGACATGTTGCAGTCACCATTACAGGTCCTCATGTCCGGAAACTTAAAACAAATTATTATAAACCTGGCAGAGAAGTAGTACACTGACCTCTTATAGTTTGGGGAGGTCCTAAAAGGATCCCACCAGGCCCTCCCAAAATTAATTCTGTCCTGCATGTCCCACCTTACTAATGCAGGAGTCAACATGGACCACTGTGTGGTACTGGGAGATTTCCAGGAGATCACATAGGGTCAGAGGTGGCTGCTATAGGAGTACCATGGAAACTGGTGAAAAAATAAAAAAGTATAAGCTTGTGTAAGCACAAGTGAAGAATAACCCACTGCCTCTAGATATCTGAGATCTTTAAGTGGCCAAGTCTCTACTATACATTGCCTTTGCCCTGTACTGTGCTCTTTGAGAATTTGCTACATTTTGTGCACAATCAATAAATTGTGTTTGTCACAGCCATACTTTACACAGCCTTCGCCTTGTGCAAATTTCTCCATGGAGATGTCATCAGTGATGCCATTAAACATGTTATGAGTGATGTATTGTATGACAGTGCAAGCAGTACATGGGGTGGCACAAGTTAATAAGTTATGATGCTTAACATTGCCACCTAACTATGAAGCCCCTTTAACATTTAGGCCCTCATTACGACATTGGCAGTAAATTCCACTTACCATCATACTGACGGCTGCCAACATACCGCTGCTGCTGCGGATATCTGTTCACCATATTATGACACACACACACCAATCCGTCACTATTCAACCACGTACACAATTCCGCCACACCAAAGGTCAGTGATAAACTGGCAGTATCAAACCCCACACCGTTACCCCAACAGAACTACGCCCATCACATTATGACCCACAAATCACCATGGCGGACATTAAACGGCGGTAAACCATTTGCAGTACATACCGCTGCACTCAAAATACACACATACAAACAAAACAACACCACATTGGACAATTCAAACAACACACACCTGACACTCATACACACACCACACTTACACCACTATAAAATATACACCCCAATAACCCACAACCCTTTACGACTACAAACCATTGGCACAAGACAGACACCACAACCACAGACAAGACCAGAGCCACGCAATACCTACACCTATACACCACTCACGTACCCCACATCACACATCCCAACACATTATCCAACACACCCTCACCTGCACACCCCACGCAAACACCCATGGCACCACAAAGACACCCCCGATTCTTAGAGGAGGAGCTAAGGGTCATGGTAGAGGAAACCATCAGGCTAGAGCCACAGCTATTTCGATCCCAGGTGCAGCAGAAATCCATTGCAAGCAAGATTGAGCTATGGTGGGGAATCGTGGACATGATCAATGCTGTGGGACAGCACCCAAGGACTAGGGACGACATCAGGAACAGGTGGAACGACCTGGGGGGGAAAGTATGTTCCATAGCATCAAGATACCAATTTGCTGTACAGAGGACTGGCGGTGGACCCCCACCTCTTTCTCCACAACTAACAGATACAGCATGTGAAAAATATTGCAATCATTACACACAGGATAGTCAGTAGTTTCCAGCCCCAATCGGAAACAAGAGCCCAAAACCATCCAGAAAAAGTCCAAGTACCAGTCTCTGTGTGGATTTCTGCAGCAATTTTATGCAATTTAGATATTGTATCAAAACTGAAGGTGAGTGATCTGGAATAAAAACACAGAAACTTCAACAGATGATGCGACATGCACCACCTCGATCAGCTAATATCACATCTAGTACCATACGATTTTGGAGTGCTACAATCCTCGCAATTTGGAGCTCCTCGGTAATATTCCCAAGTGCCAGAGCTGCCTGATTGGTAAGAGCTTTCACAACCCTAGTCAATGGTCTCACTTTCCTACTGTTTAACGCAGCACTCACAAAGGAGAACAACCCTAAATTAAAATCAACATATCGTTGCAGGCTAGTGTCAGTTTGGTCTACCTCATTTGTACTTATTGTCCTTTTATATCTATTTTTAATGATGTCATTGAACAGTTTAAAATCTTAGTGATGTGATGCTGGGGCCAAAAACACAGGGGGTGATAGAAGAGATACATAACACACACCTGACCACCTAACAGGTAGTTGGTAATATCCATAGTTACCACAAACAAAATATGTATTATCTGAAGCTGTAAAACTACTATTATTTACACCCTCAATAGTTAAAATCAAGGTACAATCGCTTATCCCTACTGGAATTCGCCCAATGCTACGTATACATAAATCTGCTTTAGTTTTTTAACAGAAATCACAAATTGTTCTTTCTTGTCAGAGTCTCTTATATTTGTGAAGATATATGGTATTGAAACATTGTCCGGTTGATAATCTTCCCATTCCCATTTAGTTCCTTTGGCTTGGGGATACCTATCTTTGTCTTGTTAGCATACTTTATTAAGGCGGAAAAGAAGTCCACCTTCTGTACGTTTTCCAGATGCAAACAAAAGCGTATACCAAGCTTGACAAGAACCATTGTGTGAAAAAGGAAGAGTAATGAAAGGTGTTCCTCCTTTCTTTTGATGCGCAGGTATCATTCCTTATACCCAACAGTTAGTACTATTTGTAGCATTATGATTATGATGCAACATCTGAATGAAAGTATTATTGAAGTACGATTGACGGTGCTTCTGCTCCTGATAGGGAAGCGTAAAGTAATAGTGATCCTCTGGTACTGGAGTAGTGGCAACAAAAAACTCACGAGCAGGAGCCTTCTTTTCAACAAACCAGGTGATTATTGCTATAACCACCAAAACAACAACAAACCCCATAGTACTAAGGATCAGTTTGTTATTAATTTTAGCAACAGTGATAATTGACCCTTTCAGAAATTAATTAAAATCAATCGTTAGAGCTCTTATCCCTGGGCAGCCGCTGATTTCTTCACCACAGGCCAAGACGGTTGTCAATAATCTAATGCATGGCTGATCCCCCCCATTGCCACATTGGCTCTCCGTTTCACTAACCCAGGGCAGTAGCTCAACCAGTTTTCTCCAGCACTACGGGGTCTTTCCTCGGTCTCGAATTATATTGTGACACTCCAGAAATCGTATGGTCCGAGAAGACTCCGCAGATTCGTCAGGTGATATAGCATGGCCTTTCTCCGAAGTAAAAATCTCTCGATGATCGGTCAGCACAGCAGGTTCCACCAAGGTAGGTAGCACTCTTTTGCAGTGAGTACAATGGACCCAATTCTTTCGGTTTGTCACTCAAATTGCTGTCCTTGTCGCAAGAAGCACCTGTTTTGGGCCTCGCCACCTGGTTCCAAGCTGCTTGATCTTTCAAAAGTCTTAATCATCACCTGGTAACCAGGTCGGAGTTCATGGCCTTCACCTAAATATTTGTCAGGAAGTGCTTCTCGAACCTGTTGATGAATAGAAACCAAATTGTTGGTTAACTGTGCCAAATAATCATTCATCAGGACACAAGGTACATCATATACAGAATTTGGCTTAGGAACTCCCCAAATGTTCATTGGCCTTCCAAACACCATTTCGTAAGGAGTAAGGTGGATTCGAGAGTGTGGCACTGACCTACTAGACAATAATGCCAACGGTAATGCATCCGGCCAAGTTAAGGATGTGGAAGCCTGTATCTTCGCTAACTTCAGCTTCAAAGTAGCATTATACCTTTCCACCAACCCTGCTGATTGTGGGTGGAAAACCGCATGGAACTTCTGTTTGAGCCCTAATCCTTTCAGGACATACTTAATAACTTCCCCAACAAAATGAGGTCCGTTATCATTCCATAAAAGTCTGCAAACACCAAACCTAGGGAAAAATTATTTCAAAAACACCTTCGCTGTAGTAATGGCAGTATTATCCTTTGTGGGGTACGCCTCTATCCATTTACTGAAGGCAAATAAAACCACCAAGACATACTTTAAATTGTTGCAGTGTTCAAGCTGAATATAATCCATTTGCAGAACTTCAAAAGGTGCAGTTGGTGTAGCAAACCCTCCCACAGGAGTATGTGTCCCTTTTCCAGGATTGTATTGTAAACAGATCAAAAAAGACTGTACTACTCTCTTAGCTGTACTGGAAATTTCTGGATGCTTCCAAACTTGCGTAAGCAACTTTGTTATTGTTGAAGCTCCAACATGTGCCAGCCCATGTGCCATCTGAACCATAGGTTTTACAAAAGCTATAGGCAATTTCCATTTATCCATCTGCTTATTCCACCAACAGCCCTCATCATCCAATTCTCCTTCTTCAGACCATTGCTCACGTTCTTTCACAGAAGCAGATTTCTGTATATCTAATACGTCCTGTCTATCATTAGGCCAACGTTCAGCTTGTGACTTCACTACAGACATAGAAGTAGTACTTCTCTGCATCGCAGTCTCAAGTGCTACGCAGTCCGCAAGGGCATTACCTTGCCCTATCTTATCGGTCACTTTCTTGTGTGCACTACATTTCACAATAGCTAGTTTCTTTGGATATGTCAATGCAGTCAAGAGGTTATGCACTAATTCTCCGTGCATTATCTGCATCCCGTGGGATGTGAGAAAGCCTCTCTCCTTCCAAAGCAAACCCAAATCATGAGCCACTCCAAAAGCATAGCAGCTGTCTTTATAAATGTTCACACATAAGTCAGTACTAAGCTCACATGCTCGTGTCAAAGCTATTAGTTCAGCTGCTTGAGCTGACTTCTGTGGTATACGAGCTGTCTCCACTACCGTGTGTATTGTGGTGATTACATATGCAGCTGAGGTCGTACTGTCTGGCAACTTCAAACAAGACCCATCAACCCACAATTTCCCGTCTACATCTGGAAGGGGCGTATCTTGTAAATCAATACGACCCTTTGTCTGTTCTTCGGTAAGGAATATACAATCATGTGTTTCTTGTGACTGAGGCTGAGTCACCGGATATGGCAACAAAGTGGCTGGATTTAGTGTTGCACATCTCTTCAGTGTAATGTGAGGAGCCAGCAATGTCAATTCATATCCTGTCAGGCGAGCGCTAGTTAAATGTTGTGTCTTTGTTTGATTTAAAAGAGCATCAACCGCATGGGGTACTAACACCAACAGCTTATGTGACAAAACTATCCCTTCACTCTGACGTATTGACACAGCTGTTGCGGCAACTGAAGGAAAACACCCAGGCAACGGTCGAGCGACAGGATCAAGTACTGCTGAAAAATATGCACAGGGACGCTGCTTATTGCCATGTATCTGTACTAAAACTGACAATGCACATCCATCTTTCTCATGTACGTAAAGTGCAAAAGGCTTCATGTAATCTGGAGTACCTAACACTGGTGCTGAACAAAGGGCTTGTCGTAGCTGCCAGAAAGCAGTCTCACATTCATCTGTCCATGGGAGGGGCATTGGAATATCTTTAGTCAAAAGTGCTAGCAAAGGTTTGACAATGTGTGAAAACCCTAATATCCATTGCCTACAAAAAGAAGTAAGACCAAGGAATGCATGAACATCTTTCTGAGTAGAGGGTACTGGTGTGTCTAAAATTGCTTGAATACGATCTGATGTAAGTGCACGGCCCTCCTCAGACAAAAGGTGACCGAAATAGATTACCTTTGGTCTACAATATTGCAATTTCTTTCGTGACACTTTATGATGGTGTGAAGCAAGAAAAGAAAGTAAGGACAAAGTGGACTTTTCATATTGCTTAGGGGTATCAGCTGCCAACAAAATATCATCAACATGTTGTATGAGAGCCACACCTTCAGGCAAAACTAAGAATCAAGTTGTCGTTTTAACGCTTGACTATAAATACTAGGACTCTCAGTATAGCCTTGAGGAACTCTGCAAAATCTATATGTTTGTTTATTCAAAGTAAAACCAAACAAATATCAGCTATCAGGATGAATAGGGATCGAAAAGAAAGCATCCTTCAAGTCTATCACAGAGAACGTAGTTGCTGTCGGGGGAACCAAAGTAAGAAGTGTCGTGATGTCAGATACCACAGGATATTGTGGTATCACAATCTTATTGACTTCTCGTAAATCAATAATGAATCGGTAAATCCTAGTATCAGTATCCTTTTTCAGAATAGGAAGAATCGAACTGTTACAAACATTATACGGAACTTCCTCAACAACTCCAACTGCAATAAGATCATGTACAAATCGTGTGAGTGCTTCTTCACCCTCCTGTGAAATTGTGTATTGAGGCAAACGTGGCAATACAGCTCCCTCCTTGACACTAATATGTACCGGTGGAAAAATCATTTGTCCCACATCAGTATCTGAAGTAGCCCACAAAGTACTAGGGAGTGAAGCTAATGCAATATCCTCTTTAACAAGACAAACTCTTTCCATCACAGGATGATTATCATTTAAAATAACGCAAACCCCTTCAGGAGTGCATCGTATTGTAGCTCTGAAATACTTGAGCATATCAAGACCCACAATATTGTCTGGTGTATTTGGAGAAAGCAAAAATGGACATGGAGCAGTAAATTTATCAACATGGAATGCAAGTGGTTGTGACAATGGGCTAGGGGAAGGTGTTCCATTGAAACCTATCGATGTAATAGTTAAGCCAGACAGGGGAGCCCTCGGAATCAATTGTTTAGACAAGGTGCTACGAGTAGCTCCTGTATCAACCAGAAACTGATCAGTAGAACCCAAAACATGTGCTGTAACATAGGGACCCCTCTGATCTACTGGAACTTCAACTGATTCCTTACCCCATCCTAGGCAATCCTATGCATAAGCAGAATCTTGGAAATCAGGCTGCACATAGTTAGACATCTGATATTGGTTGCGTCTATCAAAAGGGTTATACCCATCCTGCCCTCATACATTAGCATCAACCCTAGCATGATCATTCGTGCTTCTTCTAGGCCCTGAATATCCTGAGCGATTTCTCATTTGTCCCCGACCACGTGAACACTGCTTAACACGTAGTGCTGGACAATCGGCAGCCCAATGCCCAAATTTCTTACAATACGCACAGTGATCAACAGACAAATTCGAACGAGTGTAAGAAGAACCATAAAATCCACGTCCACCTCTATCACTACCTCTAAAAGGTGAACCATAAGCTTGAGCCAACACAACCTTCGTCTTTAATTCTTTAATCTTTTTATCCTGGCTACCTTTTGCTTCTAATTCCTGATGCTCATAATACTGAGCCATAGTCAAAAGAGAAACCGGAGTAGAGGTAGTCCATGAACTTTCACTAGCTTTTAGACGACTAGCTATTCCTGGTAACAGATTTGCGACATATTTATCGACAAACAAATGTCTGCCCGTATCATCTGACAATAACTGGGCACTAAAATCATGAAATGCTTCTTCAAAGAGTGTATAGAAATCAGAGACCGATTCATCTGCCTTTTGCTTACAAGACGCTAAAACAGTCCAATCTATCTTTTTAGGGGGAATAATCGTTTTTAACTTAACTAATATGGCTGCGGGAAGATCTAGAATCAACTGATACGGCTTTTTTGCAGGTTCCCTATCCCCGTCCATCTGTTCTAAGTCTTTCCATGACGCCCCAAAAACGACACGATCATCAATTTTACGAACAGTTGTCCACATATCTGGCGGTAATATCAATCCGAAAAATAAATCAATGTCAGCCAAAGTCATAGTACAAGAACTAATTGCTCCCTCAACTTCCTCATAAAAGGCGGCTGGATTTTTCCACGGGTCAGGTAATGCTGTTTTAAGTGCCAATACATCTGCCCTATTCCAAGGAGTATACACCCAATTATAAATAAAATAACCCTTAGCATCAACAGAAGTTTTATCATCACTTGTACCCAATCCTTCAGGAGGAACATACAAAGGTGTGGCCTCCCGCATTGGTTTCGCATGAACTATCATAGTCTTATTTGTTCCGAAGATGGAAGCTTGCACCCCGCCGGTCTGAGATGTCTGTGCAACTACCTCCACAGCCCTTTTCTCCTCTTGCAAACGGACTGCCACAACACATAATTTCTCCAAACGCCTCATTGCATCAGGCACCTGGGAGAAAACAAAAAGACCATCAATCAATCAATCAGTCAATCATTGGATTTATAAAGCGCACTACGTACCTGTGAGGGTTTCAAAGGGCTGGGGGGGGGAGCTGGTGTTACTGGTCGAAGAGCCAGGTCTTGAGGAGTCTTCTGAAGGTGAGTAGGTCTTGAGTCTGTTGCAGGTTCGTGGGGAGGGTGTTCCAGGTTTTGGCGGCGAGGTATGAGAAGGATCTGCCGCCAGAGGTCTTTCTTTGGATGCGGGGGACGACGGCGAGGGCGAGGTTAGAGGAGCGGAGCTGACAGGTGGGGGTGTAGAAGCTGAGTCTGTTGTTTAGGTAGGTTAGTCCGGTGTCATGGAGCACTTTGTGAGCGTGGGTAAGAAGCTTGAAAGTGATCCTTTTGTCCACGGGGAGCCAATGAAGGTTTCTCAGGTGGTGGGAGATGTGGCTGTGGTGGGGTATGTTGAGGATCAGTCGGGCAGAGGCGTTTTGGATGCGTTGGAGGTGTAGTAGGTCCTTTGCTGGGATGCCTGTGTAGAGTGCATTGCCATAGTCCAGTTTGCTGCTGACGAGGGCCTGTGCCACTGTTCTTTTTGTTTTTGTCGGGATCCACTTGTAGATTCTGCGGAGCATGCGGAGTGTGTTGTAGCAGGAGGAGGAAATTGCGTTGACCTGTTTAGACAAGGTGAGGGAGGAGTCGAGGATGAAGCCCAGGTTGCGAGCGTGGTGGGTCGGTGTTGGTGGGGTTCCTAGTGCGGTGGGCCACCAGGAGTCGTCCAAGGCAGAGGGGGTGGATCCGAGGATGAGGACCTCTGTCTTGTCCGAGTTCAGTTTCAGACGGCTGTTTCTCATCCATTCGGCGATGGATTTCATTCCCTCGTGAAGGTTGGTTTTGGAGGGGTGCGGGTCTTTGGTGAGTGAGAGGATGAGCTGGGTGTCATCGGCATAGGTGAGAATGTTGAGGTTGTGTCGTCGGGCCACTTGTGTGAGGTGGGCCATGTAGATGTTGAACAGCGTCAGGCTAAGGGATGAGCCTTGGGGGACGCCGCAGATGATGTTGGTGGCTTCGGAGCAGAAGGGGGGAGGCGGACTCTCTGGGTTCTGCCGCGGAGGAATGAGACAATCCAGTTGAGGGCTTTTCCTTGAATTCCGGTTTCGTGGAGGCGTGATTCCAGGGTGCGGTGGCAGACTATGTCGAAGGCAGCAGATAGGTCCAGGAGGATGAGGGCTGATGTTTCGCCGTTGTCCATTTGGCGTCTGATGTCGTCTGTGGCAGCGAAAAGGGCGGTTTTGGTGCTGTGGTTTAGTCTGAAGCCGGACTGGGAGGGGTCTAGGATGCCGTTGTCTTCAAGGTGGCTGGTTAGTTGTGAGTTGACGATTTTTTCAATCACCTTTGCTGGAAAGGGGAGCAGGGAGATGTGTCGGAATTTTGTGAGGTCGGTGGGGTCTGCTTTGGGCTTTTTGAGGAGGGCGCGGATTTCGGCGTGTTTCCATTTTTCAGGGAATGTCGCTGTTTCGAAGGAGATGTTGATGACCTTCCGTAGTTGGGGGGAGATGGTGGAGTCGGTGTTGTTGTATACATGGTGGGGGCAGGGGTCTGACGGAGATCCTGAGTGGATGGAGTTCATGATCTTGCGTGTCTCTGTGTCGTTCACGTTGGTCCAGGAGGTCAGGTGGTTTGCACAGGTGGAGTGGTCGGTGGTGGGGTCTGGCGTGGGAATGGCGTCAAAACTGTTGTGGATGTCGGTGATCTTTCGGTGGAAGAAGGTGGACAGAACGTTGCAGAGTTCTTGGGATGGCGGGATGGCGTTGATGTTGGCGCTGGGGTTGGAGAGTTCTTTCACAATGCTGAAGAGCTCTTTGCTGTTGTGTGCGTTGTTGTCCAGGCAGTTTTTGAAGTGGGATCGTTTGGCTTCTCTGATGAGTTGGTGGTGCTTGCGGGTGGCGTCCTTGTGGGCTGTGAGGCTGTCAGGTGTGCATTTGAGGAGCCATTCCTTTTTTAGCTTCCGACAGTCGCGTTTGGAATTTAGGAGCTCTTCGGTGAACCAGGTGGCTTTTCTTCTGGCTTGTTTGTCTGTGGGTTTATTGAGTGGCGCGAGGGTGTTGGCGCAGTCGTTGATCCACAGGGTGAGGTTGTTGGCGGCGGTGTGTGGGTCGGTGGAGTCGGAGGGTGGGTTCTGGGCGAGGGCGTTAGTAAGCTGGTCTTCTATAACTTTGCTCCAGCATCGGCAGGGTGGTTGTTGGGTGCAATGGTGCTCGGTACGTTTCTTGTAGGTGAAGTGGATGCAGTGGTGGTCGGTCCAGTGTAGTACGGTGGTATGGTTGAAAGTGACGTGGGCACTTGAGGAGAAGATGGGATCAAGCGTGTGGCCGGCAATGTGGGTTGGTGTGTTGACGAGTTGTCTGAGGCCGTGGTTGGTGAGGTTGTCGATCAGAGTAGTGGAGTTGGTGGTGTTGTTGTTCTCCAGGTGGAAATTTAGGTCCCCGCATTTGCTTATGATCAGCTGCTACATTATCGGGCTCTAACTCATCAGAATATTTCCGATATAGTTCAATAACTTCTGTGCCAAATGCCTCAGTAAAATATAGCTGCTCCTTTTCCGTTCACCCTTTCATGTTGTCTAAAAGTTCATAAGCAGAGTCAACGCTACGAATTGTTTTACGAGCAATAGATCGAAGCTCAGACGCACGGTCAACAGGCAACATAGAGCAACTGTCTCGTATCTTCTGTTGCTAAGAACCGGAGACCTTAGCTAACTCATGAGGGGCAGAAGGAACGAGATACGGAGATGGAGGGCGATCTAGTAACAAAAAATCATCGTGTGGTTTCTTAAGGATAGGATAGAGAGGTTGCCTAACGGTGTATTGGCCAGTTACCTGTAATTTACGTTCTTTCTCTTCTAGCTCCTTTAAGTCATTTATTTCTTTCTTTCTCCAATGCTTTCACATATATATTCTTCCGCTGCTCTTTCTTAAGCAAGGCTTGCTCACGCTTCACTCGTCCACGCACTTCTTTCTCCCACATTCGTACACAGTCAAACATATCTTGCCTAGACCATTGCTTACACATACATTGTTCCACATACTCAATCTTTCGCAAATCAAATGACCCATACATAGGCCAACGTAACTCAGGATCCGCACGAGTGTATTTATTCCATAATGTGCTGTACATTATAGAAGAAAGACCATGTTTAACATACATATCTCTATTGGGCGTCCCCTCTGGGGGTGCCAGTTGCGATTCCAGTCTCAAATTGGTACCATTACAAAAGCAACACATCCTGTGAAGTGCGCTAAAAACAGGCATGCCAAAAATAGTGCAGAATATGCAATATTATAATCAAAGTAGCACTTAAGGTGCCGTTCAAATCAAAATTAAATTGGAGAAAATTCTCCTCATTACCTGCCTGTATCAATTGCAATTTGTATATCAATTAAAAGGACACAAAACGAGAGCCACAGTAAGTAGTGCTAAACTTCATTACCAAACAAAGTCATCAAAACCCACAGCAAGTGCCGTAAAACGGCTCTTACCAATCACAGGGTGTCTAGGTTCCAACTGCCAAGTTCTAAAATCGACCAAATGGTCACTGCATGACGAATGAACAAAAAGGATCTCAGTTGTGGACCAGCGCAACCTGGATGGTCAAATCAGAAAGAAGGGAAAAACGCCGTGGTTGCCAAGATTCGGGTCTCCTCAGGCATTGATCGTCCGCAGCGAGATCCCAATCCTTCGTCGCGACCAATCCGTTGGGCGTCCGAGTCGCCGATGTGTCCCTGTTCGGGCACCAAATTGTTGAAGTAAGCCTCAGCAAGGTCGACTAGTGCAAGGGGTTCGCCCTTCTCTGCACAAAGTCCTCAGACCATATAGGAAGAAGTTGGTACAGAAGCTGAAATAAAAGACAAAGGCCCTCATTACAACACTGGTGGTAAAATGCGTTTACCGCCGTGCAGAAGACCGCCAAAACACCGCAGCGGAATTCCGCCACAGCTATTATGACCCACATCTCGAAAACCTCCGAAACTCAGACACCCACACAAGACCGCCACACCAAAGGTGAGTGCTAAACTGGCGAAAACAAAACCTCCATCGTCACACCAACAGAAACACGCCCATGGTATCACAACACACGAATCCACGCGGCGGTCTTTCAACCGTGGAATTCCATTGGCGGTACACACTGCCGCGCTCAAAATACACACACATCTCCAAAACACCGCCACATTGGACAAATCAAAATACACACATCTGATACACATACAAACACCACTCCCACACACCCAACACAATATAAAACACACACCCACATCACCTACAAACCCCTACGACCAAAAATTAGAGACGAAGGCCAGATAGACAGAGAGCACAGCAACTGAGAACCCCACCACACAGAGGCACACAACACCATCATCCATACAACATTACACGTACAATATACCACACACCACTACACATCACAACACTCATCAACACTTACACCACCCTACACATCACCCACACCACCTCATGTCACGCAAAAGACACCCCAGGTTTTCCGAGGAGGAGCTCAGGGTCATGGTGAAGGAAATTCTACGGGTAGAGCCACAGCTATTTGGCTCACAGGTGCAGCACACCTCCATAGCCAGGAAGATGGAGCTATGGCAAAGAATTGTGGACAGGGTCAACGCTGTGGGACAGCATCCAAGAAATCGGGAGGACATCAGGAAGAGGTGGAACGACCTACGGGGGAAGGTGCGTTCTGTTGTATCCAGGCACAACATTGCGGTACAGTGGACTGGCGATGGACCCCCACCTCCTCCCCCACAACTAACAACATGGAAGAAGCAAGTCTTGACCATCATGCATCCAGAGGGCCTCGGAGGAGTCGGTGGAGGAATGGATACTGGTAAGTTCAATCTCAACTATTATATCCCCCACCCTACCTGCATGCCATCACACCCCCCCACCCTCACCCCCTCCCCTATCACTCCAACTCCTCACTAATGTTCTCATAACACAAACCACCCATCCCAACACCAAGCCCTGCATTCAAAAACAAAGCATGTCAGCCCTCACCAAAGCATGCTCACTGCACATACCCATAACAACCCCCAAACCATCATCACACAAACCCACACACAGGAATGCTTGCACTGGGGTACACAAACACCCACCCATTGCACACCATTACTCACACGCATGCACTAATCATGCTCTTATGTCCATGCAGGACCACTACGGAACGTCACCACACCGGAGGGTCCAGACATTCCACTCCACCCACAGAAGAGGCCCACAGTGACGACAGCAGCTCTGCCCTACTGGATTCTGATGACCAGCCCGGACCATCATGGGCCTCGGGACAGTCGGTTCCCCTTGCACAGGCACACCCCAACACTGACCTTCCACCCTCTGGTAACACCAGCACAGCACCCACCCAGCGGGCCCATACCTCCGCACCCAGGACACGTCAATCAGCTGTGTGTCCACCACTACAGGGAACCCAGGATAACCCACCACCCCAACAACAACAGGGACCTGGGGGAAGTGGTAGTGGGCACACGGTCCAGGGGACGGAGGCACAGGAACACAGGGGAACTGGGAGGGCTGCTGTGCGACAGGGGGTGGACAGGCCAAGGGAACCCACTCTCCACGAGGCCCTCTCCTCCATCATGGAGAGCATACCACCACTCCCAGGAGACGATGGCCACGGTACTGGTCAAGTTTCAGGAGACCCAGCACCTACAGGAGGAACTGTATTTGGGGTCAGGGAGGAGCTCAGAACCATCAGCTCTTCCCTGGGCACCATCGTAGGGGTGCTGAAGGACATACAAAAGACCATGAGGGACACCGTGGCACTCCAAGGAGCCCCTGACACTACCATGGATGATGAACTGCCCACCACCTCCGCCGGCGCTAGTGGACAGGACGCCACGCCACAAGACCACCACACCAGCACCCCACCCCCTGCAGACGGACAACCACCCCGCAAGTGGTCCCTGAGATCCAGGAACAGAACAGAGCAAGATGGCAAGACCCCCGCCAGGAAATGAGACCACCCTGATTGTTCTCCCACTGTCCCACTTTGTTACCCTGTCCCGACTGGCAGTGCCCCATGTCTACTTCCTATGCCCATATGGGCAGTGCACCTGTGTGACTAATGGACTGGACTCTGCCATGGACATTCCTCCACCGTCCCCCATCACCATATCACTACCCGCCTCCATTTTTTAGCACTGAAATAAACACCCTTGAACCACAAAACAATCTGAAGTCAGTCTGTGATTTGGTAAATATGTATAATCAATGACAGTGTCAACATGTTTTCCGATTTTATAGCCAACATACCTATGTCACACATCACAAGTCCTTGAAGGATGCAAGCAGATGACACACGTTGCTAACCACACCTGTGAAACCGTAATGGAAAGGTACAACTCAGTGACCAAATACTGCTATGAACTGACAGACATGATAGAGGTAGAAGTGTGAAAGTGAATGTAATGTAAAAAAAGAAAACTGTTCTCACCTGTGTGTCACTGGAAATATTGCCGTATGACTGACTCCCTGTTGTCTATGTCTTCTTCCTCAGCGTCCTCCTCATTACTGTCCACAGGCTCCACAGGCTCCACAGCTGCCACAACACCGCCATCTGGACCATCCTTCTGCAGAAAAGGCACCTGGCGTCGCAAAGCAAGATTGTGAAGCATCGAGCAGGCGATGATGATCTGGCACACCTTCCTTGGTGAGTAGAATAGGGAACCACCTGTCATATGCAGGCACCTGAACCTGTCCTTCAGGAGGCCGAAGGTGCGTTCGATCACCCTCCTAGTCCGCCCATGGGCCTCATTGTAGCGTTCCTCGGCCCTGGTTCAGGATTCCTCACTGGGGTCAATAGCCAGTACAGGTTGGGGTAACCAGAGTCCCCCAATAGCCACACCCGGTGCCTCTGGAGTTGACCTATCATATAAGGGATGCTGCTATTGCGCAGGATGTAGGCGTCATGCACTGATCCAGAGAACATAGCATTTACCTGGGAGATGTACTGGTCTGCCAAACATACCATCTGTACATTCATGGAATGATAACTCTTCCTGTTCCTGTACACCTATTCACTCCTGTGGGGGGGGACCAGAGCTACAATGGTGCCATCTATAGCACCTATGATGTTGGGGATATGTCCAAGGGCATAGAAGTCACCTTTCACTGTAGGCAAATCCTCCTCCTGAGGGAAAACTATGTAGCTCCTTACGTGATTCAGCAGGGCAGACAACACTCTGGACAACACGTTGGAAAACATAGGCTGGGACATCCCTGATGCCATGGCCACTGTTGTCTGAAATGACCCACTTGCAAGGATATGGAGCACTGACAACACCTGCACGTCAGGGGGGATTCCTGTGGGATGGCAGATTGGTGACATCAGGTCTGGCTCCAACTGGGTACATAGTTCCTGGATAGTGGCACAGTCAAACCTGTAGGTGATGAGTAAATGTCGCTCCTCCATTGCCACCAGCGGTCGGTACACCGGAGGATTCCGCCATCTTCTCAAATGTCCAAGCTGACGGTGCCTAGGAAGGACAACAGCGACCACAGAGTCAACAAAATCCCACGTATGTATCCACAGATACACAGAAGACGACACTAAAGACAAAAATTCTTCTTGTATGTGTGTCGAGTGCAGGACCAGGTATGTGTGACGCAGTTGCAAATTAAGCCATGTGGACCCCTGAAATGGCGGCTGCCTGACCTCTAAACTGGGACAGTGGGATGTGAGGTAACTGCGCTGGCGTTGTACACCATCGCGGTAGGTGGTTATAGACAGCGGCGCAATGCTGCATTGGTTAACATTGGACCCTATGGGTCCCAGGAGCCAATGATGAAGTGCACCGGCGGTGATGATACGCACCGCCGTGGATGTCACCACCGCGGACGTGACCGCCATTTTCTATCTGTTCAATCACTTGATACCTGATCTTTGACAGGAGAGGACCTACACTGCAAGTGCTGCTGTGACCTCGGTCTGGAAGAGACAATGGCTGCTGGGTCTGGGGTAAGGGCCCCTGCCTTCACTGCTCAGGAGTTGGAGAAGCTCGTGGACGGGGTCCTCCCCCTGTACACGCTACTCTACGGTCCTCCAGACCAACAGGTAAGTACACAGGGAGCACGTTGTATGGGCTATGCCTGGGTGGAGAGGGCTAGTTGTAAGAGGGAAGGGGGCAGAGTGCAGTGAACATGAAGGACTGTGAATGCATGTGCCACATGGCAAGGGCAGGGATGGGGGCCCCTCACTTTGACGGTGCTCTTGCTAATGACTTCTCTTCTTCCCCTGTGCATGTCATGTAGGTCAGCGCCCAGCAGAAGAAGGACATTTGGCGTGCCATCGCAAAGGACGTCCGGACCCTGGGGGTCCACCAGAGACGGGGCACCCACTGCCAGAAAAGATGGGAGGACATTCACCGCTGGAGCAAGAAGACGGCGGAGGCTCAGCTGGGGATGGCCTCCCAACATGGGAGGGGTGCCCGTCGCCTCATGACCCCCCTGATGTTCCGGATCCTAGCAGGTGGCCTACCCTGAGTTGAATGGGCGCTTGAGGGCATCACAGCAGACACAAGGGGGTGAGTACACAATCATTCTGGGGACTTTGTGCGCAGTTGAGGGGTCTAGGTGTGGGAGGAGGGCTGTGGGTTTCCCTAGGCCAGGGCAACTTCCATAGGCTAGACCCCTCCGTAATGCAGGCCATGTGGCACTCCACCCCACCGCAGTAGAGTGCCAAGTACAGGTATACATGCCCCTGTGGCTTCCATGTGTGCAGATGGCCACCATAGCCATGTAGGCCATATCCCAGGAATTGCATCTGTAGAGGCCAGGAGCACGGCGTAGTGCAGGGGGCTGCTGTGTCTGTATTGTCCCCCAACGGTAGCGGTATGCCATGCACTCAACCTGTCTTTCTTCTGTCGTGTCCCCCCCTTTTTTCTGCTCTCCCTGTTCTTTTGTACATCAGCATCATCAGGTGGAGGTACAGTGGCACAGGAGCACGAGGGAGCTGCATCCCACATGGCCATGGAGGGCCACACCACGGACTCAGAATGCACCAGTGGGACGGAGGGCGAGGGGAGCTTCACGTCGGGCACCGGATCACCAACCAGCGACACAGACTCGTCCGCCGATGGGAGCTCCCTTGTGGTGGCGGCACCATCTGTGCCCCACACTTCTACAGGTACAGCTGCCACCTCCCCTACCAGCACTGCCCTCCCAGCAGCTCCTCAGTGTTCGCCCCGTGCCCGCTCACCCAGGAGGGTGGGCATCACCTTCACCCCAGGCACCTCAGGCCCTGCCCCTGTCACCTCTGCTGCCCTCAGTGAGGAGGCCATTGACCTCCTCAGGTCACTCACTGTTGGGCAGTCTACCATTGTGAATGCCATCCAGGGTGAAGAAAGGGAGTTGCAACACGGTAATGCATTCCTGGAGGGCATTCATTCTGGTCAGGCTGCCCTTCATCGAACCCTGCAATCTTTGGACTCAGCACTGATGGCAGCCATTGTCCCTGTGTCTAGCCTCCCCCTCCAACTTCCTCCACCCAGACCCAGTCCCCTGTACCCCATCCTAACCCAAGCACACCAACAGACAAGCATGCACACACGTCAACACACAAAGGAAGCTCAGGCAAACATAGGCACCACACATCCCACAGGCACTCACACAAGCATCAGACTTATACAGACACAGCAACATCCACTGCCTCCACTGTGTCCCCCTCCTCATCATCTCCCTCCTTCCTCCCAGTGTCGTCTACACTCTCACCTGCATGCACTACATCTACAGGCACTAGGACTCGCACCAGAACAGCCAGCACCACACCCCGCTCACCTGCACTCACCACCCCCACTCCCATTTACACGTCCCCTGTGTCCTCTCCCTGTGTGTCTGTGACGCCCCCTGCCAAAGTACACAAACGCGGGCACCCACACACCCAACATCCATCCACCTCACGACAGCCTCCAGTACCTGAACCTGCACCCAAAACACCTAAAGTGACACCGCCAACAACCACCTCCTCTTCCTCCACTCCCAGACCCCCTCCAGCAACCCATCCCAGTGTTCGTCATAAACTCTCCCTCAGCAACGTTGACCTCTTTGCCCCCATCCCCACACCTCCAATTCATAGGTCCCGTAGTAGCGCCTCAGCCAAAAAGAATCCAGTACCAGTGGTGCGTGTTACAGGTGTGTGGAGTGCACCGGCCACCAGGGCAGGCAGTGTGACACTGAGCCAAAGTACTGCCAGTCCACCCCCTGTAAAGCATCTAAAGTTGGAAAGAGGCCGACGGGACAGGGTGAAGACTCCGGGCGGCAAAACTGGGTCCCAGGGGGATTGCAGAGTCAGCTGTGACTCCTCCAAAGGTGGTGAAGGGCCAGAGGAAGTCTGCACAGTCTGGTGAGAGCAGCATGGCGGAGAAGGGCGCCATCCTCCCCGGCGGCCGGGACGCCACCACCAGAACCGTCGTCACCGTCTGACCACCGCCAGAGTCATTGCCCAGGAGGGCACAAGTATCGTCACTGGTCAGGAGACCACCGCCAGAGTCATTGGCCATGAGGGCACAAGTATCCTCACTGGTCAGGAGACCACCGCCAGAGTCTTTGCCCAGGAGGGCACAAGTATCGTCACTGGTCAGGAGACCACCGCCAGAGTCATTGCCCAGAAGGGCACAAATATCGTCACTGGTCAGGAGACCACCGCCAGAGTCATTGCCCAGGAGGGCACAAGTATCGTCACTGGTCAGGAGACCACCGCCGGAGTCTGTGCACTGGAGGGCCCTGGCTGCCACAGCCCCACTGGAAAATGAGAGACCGTCATGCCACACACCAATGCACAGGTCAGAGCCCGCCATGGCAAAGCCCAGCTGAACAAGGGAATCACCGCCATGGTGAAGACCGCTGAACAGAGCACAGCACCGTTGAACAGGGCAGAGAACCGCTGAACAGATCAGAGACCACCATGGCAAAGCCCAGCTGAACAAGGGAATCACCGCCATGGTGAAGACCGCTGAACAGGGCACAGCACCGCTGAACAGATCAGAGACCGCCATGGCAAAGCCCCGCTGAACAAGAGACTCACCGCCATGGTGAAGACCGCTGAACAGGGCAAAGTACCGCTGAACAGGGCAGAGAACCACTGAACAGATCAGAGATCGCCATGGCAAAGCACCGCTGAACAAGGAAACACCGCCACATCAAGCATCGTTATCCCATGTACAGCTGGGACTGTGTCAGTACAGGAACCGTAACGGGGAGCTAAATGCAGTGTGGGCACCGTTCCCCCTCCAGAACCAGTGGAGACTGTTATCCACTTGAGAGACTGTGTCTTTGCACTCCCCAGGATGGTACAGTGGGCAAACCACCCACTGCAGAGACTTGAGAGACTGTGGCTTTGCACTACCCAGGATGGTACAGTGGGCAAACCACCCACTGCAGAGACTTGAGAGACTGTGGCTTTGCACTACCCAGGATGGTACAGTGGGCAAACCACCCACTGCAAAGACTTGAGAGACTGTGGCTTTGCACTCCCCAGGATGGTACAGTGGGCAACCCCCCACTGTAGAGACTTGAGAGACTGTGGCTTTGCACTCCCCAGGATACATCAATGGGCATGGAGCCCCGTCGTGGATCTGGCGTGGTGCTGTAATCCGGCTGAGGTGCCCCCCCCCTTCCCCCTGAGGTGCCTGTTGTATTTCTATCTGATGCCCCAGCAATGTTCTCTCCGTTTGTGGACAGGTATCTATTGTGGGCCTCGCCCATGCATTTTTGGACCAGTGGTGCACGGACATTGATATGTGCATACCTGCACTGCTTCTCATAATGTATATACTTTTGAATGTGTATATATATCGCTGTATATATTTGGTAACTGTATTTTGATACATTACAATTTATCGACTGATTTCCTTTGGTCTTTGCATTTTTCCAGGGGGGGTTGTGGGTTGTTACTGTGATGTTTTGAAATGCATTGGTGTGTGTGTTATAATGTGCGAGGGTGGGGGTGGGGGTGGGGGTGGGGGTGTTTCGTGTGTGTGTCCCTGACTTTTGCCACCCTCCCTCCCCTATGTCGTAGGTGCAGTACTCACCGTTGTCTTCGCTGCCGCCGTTGCTGGTGTTCATAAATGAGCAGGAAGACAAGGGCAGGTAGGATTTGTAATTCCGGCTCCATGGTGTCCTCTTTCCTCGTGGAGTGTGTAGAAGGTGAGAGTTTTCCCATTGCAAAAGCTGTTTCGGCTGTGTTTTTATCCACAGTGAATCTGCCCCGGAAAAGGTGGCGGATTTGCGGGTTGTGATACTGTGGGCGGTACATTGGCTTCCGCCTGTCTGTTGGCGGTGACCGCCGAGCTGTTTGTCTGTACCGCCGTTGCGGTCGGAGTGTTAAAGTGGCTGTCTATGTTGGCGGTTTCCGCCACGGTCATGATGCCCTTTATTTGTCCGCCAGCCTGTTTGCGATATTACCGCACCTTTAACACCATCCGCCAGGGTTGTACAGACCCCCAAAGTTTATTAAACCTCATGAGGTGGAACTACAGTTCAAACAGCACCCTTCGGTAATGTTTGAAGTAGCATACTGAACTAAGAGGGCATGGTCCTTTTATACCCACGCAGGTGCTAAAAGAAGGTGGTACAATTATAGAAGCAAGACTTACATACATGTAATGCACAGTCGACAGGTAGGAGGGGCTAACAGTTTCAAGGACTAGTTGACACATTACTGTCTGTTACTGATTACTAACAGCTGCAGATCTTACTGGGCATGTGCGAAAGTGGGAGATGCTAAATATAACTTGTCACTAGACAGATTTTCAAGAGTAGTTAACAGAAAGGTAGGACAGAGCACATGGCGAGCACATGGCAGAGAAAATGGCTGCCATGAATACAAAATGGATTCTGCCAAATGTTCACAATAGTTGCTAAATACAAGATGTCTTCTACTAATGCTTAATCTAATCGCTATTAAATTACAACAGGCCCACAGTGATGAAAGCAGCTCTGGTCACCTGGATATGGATGGCCAAGCTGGCCCACCAGGAACCTCTGGACAGTCAGTTACCCAAGCCCAGTCACACACCACCACAGAGCCTCCCCCATCTGGAAATACCACTACAGCACCCACCCAGTGTATCCCTACCTCTGTACCCACGACATGTCAATCAGCAGTGTGTCCACCTCTACAGGGACCCCAGGTCACACCTCATACCCAAGACAATCATGGACCTTGGGTCAGTGGCAGTGGGCACACAGTTCAGGGGACAGAGGCACAGGACAACAGAGAAACTGGGAGGAGTGCTGTGCGCCAGGGGAAGTACAGGCCCAGGGAACCGACTCTCCAGGAGGCACTCACCGAGAACCTTGGAGCATATCAACATTCCTAGGACACGATGGGCCAGATCCTGGACAATGTGCAGGAGAACAGGCGGCTGCAGGAGGGACAGTACCAGGGGATCAGAAAGGACTTGCAGGCCATCAACACCATCCTTGTCCCCATAGCAGGGATGCTGGTAGACATGGCCAACATTATGAGGGAGGCAGTCTCACACCAGCGGGCCCCTGCCACTGGCCAGTCATCTGAACTGCCTTCCATCTCCACTGCCGCTAGTGGGCAGGAAGCGCACCACATGACTCACAGACCACCAGCATCCCTCTCCCTGCAGACGGAGATCCACCCCATAAACGTTCCCATCCAGGCAGAAGCCAGATCCTATTGCCAAGACCCCTGCCAGGAAATGAGACTCTCCTGAGTGTCACCCTTGTGTCCCACTCTGTCACCCTGTCCACCTTGAATTACTAATGCTCCCCTTCCTATGTCCCCTGAACCTATGTCCTTCCCATGTCCTTGAATTACTATTGCTCCACTTCCTATGTCCCCATGGACAATGCACCTGTGCAACAGACTGGAACTATACCCTGGAATTTCCTCCATCATCACCCCATCCCTCTTGGGTGAGTAACACAGAGATCCAACTACTAGCGGTAGGAACCGAAACCTGACCTTCAGGAGGCCAAAGGTTCTTTCCGTGATCCTTCTGGTTCGCCCATGTGCCTCATTATAACGTTCTTCTGCCCTTATCCCGGCATTCCTCACAGGGGTCAGAAGCCATGATAGGTTGGGGTAAACAGATTCATCTGCAAATATTGAGGGACAATATTTAGCCACACACTATTCCAAATGGCCCAAACCATACACCAACATATACTATGAGGGGACCAGGGCTCACCTATTAGCCACACCCTGTGCTTCTGTAGTTCGGCCATCACATTTGGGATGCTACTATTCCTCAGGATAAAGGTATCATGCACACACTCAGGATTCTAAGCATTGACATGGGAGATGTACTGGTCTGCCAAGCACACCATCTGTACATTCATTGAGTGGAAACTCTTGCGATTTCTGTACACCTGTTCCTTTTGATTGGGGGGACAAATGCAATATGTGTTCCATCAATCGCCAATGTGTTGGGGATATGTCCTATTGCATAGAAGTCAGCCTTCACTGTGGCCAAATCCTCCACCTGGGGAAATACAATGTAGCTGCACATGTGTTTAATCAGGGCGCACAACACTCTGGCCAGCACTATTGAGAACTTTGGCTGTGACATTCGTGCTGCCAAGCCCACTGTCACTTGGAAAGAACCACTTGCCAGGAAATGGAGCACTGATAGAACTTGTACAAGAGGGGTGATCCCAGGGCGGTGACGGATAGCGGATATCAGGTCAGGCTCCAATTGGGCACACAGCTCTATGATTGTGGCCCTGCCAAGTCTATAGTTGAGTATTATGTGCCTGTCCACAATTGTTACCAAGTCCATCAGGGGTCTGTACATGGGGGTATATCTCCGTCTCCTGTTCATCCGCAGTGGTAGCAATCTATGGGACAAAAGAGTGAGGAGCCAGTCACAAACTGAACAATGGGGCTACAACAGTACAATGCATGCTGTCAAAAAATAATGGGTAAGTGAGAATTGTCCTGTATGTGGAAGTGAGGTAATTTCAGTGACATTGTGAGATGTTGCCGGAGGCGGTCGAGTACCGCCTGCAACTCCTCATTGGTTAACACTGGGCCCTATGGGGTACAGTGGCCAATGGTGATGTACGCCGGCAGTGACGGAATGCACTGCTGTGGATGTTACCACCATTTTCTGTCTCCTCACTTGCTACCTGAACTTCCACAGAAGAGGACCTACACTGCATGTGCTGCTGTGACCTGTGTCTGAAACCTACCATGGCCGATGTGACTGGGGAAAGGGCACTTGCCTTCGCCCCAGTAGAGTTGGAGAGACTGGTGGATGGGGTCCTACCCCAGTATGAACAGCATTATGGGCCTCCAGACCAACAGGTGGGTACCCTGATGGCATGATGTATGTGGCATGAATGCATGGAATGGTGTGTGAAGGCCTCGTGTAAGGGGGTGGGTGGATGTCCCCTGGACAGCATACAGGTTGTGTGTTGGGCCATGTGTGTGTAAATGGTGATGGGAAGGGGTATGGTGGGCCATAAGTGTAACAGGCAGGACTGTCTGACTGATACTATTTTCCTGTGTGTATTCCCTCTACAGGTCGGTGCCCATCAAAAGAAGGGTATATGACGTGCCATTGCCAAGGAGGTGCGGATCCTGGGGGTCTACGGCAGACAGAGCACCCACTTTCGGAAACGGTGGGAGAACTGAAGACGGCGGAGACCCAGCTGGTGATGGCCTCCCAACGAGGAAGGGGTGCCCGTCGAACCCTGACCCCCCAATTGCATGCATACTGGCGGTGGCCTATCCTGAGCTGGATGGGTGCTTGAGGGCATCACAGCAGCCACAAGGGGGTGAGTACAGTGCCCACCATCACAATTTACACATGGTAGGATGGTACCTGGGTGGAGGATGTGTGTCAGTGGGTGCCCCTCGACCAGGCCTGATATTGCAGAGTAGGTCCCCTGGTGGCAAGGGTCCTGAAGGGATTACCCTGCTACCTAGCTCATAGGCATCCACTACTGGTCAAGGCTGTGTGGGTCCCAGGTGTGCTGTATTTGGCGGTATGTGCCCCTCCCTATGCCTTGGTGGCTAGCAATATCACTGGTAGTGCAATGCATATTGCATAGGCCTGTACTCTGTGTGTGAGTGTGCTGTGTATGCCAACTGTGGTGTTGGTGTAGCCATTGACCGAGTGTATCCTTTGTCTCTTCCCACCACTATTTGTTTTGTCACCCTGTCCTTATGTGCATTAGCATCATCTGTCTGAGGAGCAGAGGCATTGGCGATGGAGGGAGCTGCATCCCACAGGACCCAGGAGGCAGAGGGCACCAGTGGGATGGAGGGCGAGGGGAGCACCATGGCGGAGACTGGAGGGGACAGTTTGGACACAGATACCTCCTCTGATGGAAGCTCCCTGGTGGTGGCGGACACCTCTGTGAAAACCACAGCTACAGATACAGCCGCCACCCCCATACCAGCACCGCATTCCCAGCAGCCCCTCATTGAGTTGCCCGTGTCCACTCACCCGGGAGGGTGGACATCTCTTTTTCCCCAGGCACCTCAGGCCCTGCCCCAGTGAGCCCTACTGCCCTGAGACAGGAGGCTATTGACCTCCTAAGATCCATCTCTGTAGGGAAGTCAACGATTGTGAATGCCATCCAGGGGCTGGCAGCCCAGACGCAACAGACTAATGCATTCCAGGAGGGCAGTCACACTGGCTTGGCGGCCCAACAGAGATTGATCCAGGCTCTGGCCTCCTCTCTGATGGCAGCCATTGTCCCTGTTTTCACCCTCCACCCTCCAACTACCTCTTCCCAAACCCATTCCCCTCAACCCCAACCTATCCCAAGCACACAGGCAGATGAGCATGCACACAAGACAACACCAAAGAGTGTCACAGGCAAAAACAAGCACCACACTTCTTCCTATAGACACTCACAAAAACACCATTCAGATGCAGACATACCAACATCCATATTTCCCACTATCTCTCCCTCCTCCTCCTCTTCCACCTCCCTCCCAGTTCCGTCAACACTCACACCTGCATGCACTACACCATCATCCACTACCAGCATCACCACCACACCTAGCAGAACACACACCTCACTGGCAGACACCTCCACAACACCCATGCACAAATCCCCTGTGTCCTCTCCTACTGTGTCTGCCCCCCTCCTAAAGTACACAAATGCAAGCACTCAGACACCCAACAGCCATCCACCTCACAAGAGCATCTAACCCATGCACCCAAAATCAGCAAACAGACACCTCCTACAACCACTCCCTCTTCCTCCACTCCCAACCCTTCTCCCTCTTCTGGCCCCAATGCCCCAAAAAGCTTTTCCTATCCACCACTGACCTCTTGCCTACCCCTTCACCCCGTCCTGCATGTCTGGCCAGGGTGGAAAAACCCAGGTAAGTACCTCAGCCACACAGTCCATGGGCCCAGTAGTCACCACACCCACTCGTGGTGGGAAAGGATCGAGGGCACAGGTCCTGAGGGTGAAGGAGCCTGCACCAGGCAGCCTCAAGGGTAAGGAGCCTGCAACAGCTGCTGCCAGGAAGAGCAAGGAGCCTGCCCCAGCTGCTGCCAGGAATAGCAAAAAGCCTGCCCCAGCTGCTGACAGGAAGAGCAAAGAGCCTTCCCCAGCTGCTGCCAGGAAGACCAAGGAGCCTGCCCCAACTGCTGCCAGGAAGACCAAGGAGCCTGCCCCAGATTCTGCCAGGAAGACCACAGAGCCAGCACCAGCAGGCATTAAGGGCAAGGGGCCTGGGGCAGGGACTCTGACGGAGCTGCCACCATCCAAGGCTGCAGGGGATGGACTGGAGCCTCTCCCCACCAGCATCAGCAGCACCACCACCATCAGTGGGCAGCCATCTGAGGCTGCAGGGGATGGACTGGAGCCTCCCCCAACCAGCAGTAGCAGCATCACCACTACCAGTGGGCAGCCATCCAAGGCTGCAGGGAATGGGCTGGAGCCTCCCCCCACCAGCGCTTGCAGCAGCAGCACCACCACCGTCACTGAGCAGCCATCACTGGCGGCGGACGGTATGTAGTCGTGCCGCATGGGCTGCTGTGCAGCCTGTCCCCTGCAAATCCAGTGGGTATGACAACCACCTGAGAGACTATGACCTTGCACTCCCCAGGATCAAGAGCACAGGGCACGAAGCTCCCTCCAGAACCAGTGGGTAAGATACCCACCAACCCCAGGCTCCCCAGTACCAAGAGCACAATGTCCCCTCAAGAACCAGTGTGTAATACACCCACCAACGCCAGCCTCCCCAGGATCAAGAGCACAGGGCACAATGCCCCCTCCAGAACCAGTGTGGGAGACACCCACTCCAGAAACTGTGGCCTTGCACTCCCCAGGACCAAGCACAGGGCTTGTTGTCCCTCCAGAACCAGTGGGGAAGTCACCCACTTGAGAGACGTTGGACTTGCTCTCCCCAGGACCAAGGATAGGGCATGTTGTCCCTTCCAGGGCATGTAGGTGAGTCACCCACCTAAGGAGAGACTGTGGCCTTGCACTCCCCAAGACCAAGCACAGGGCATGTTGCCCCCTCCAGAACAAGTGGTCTTGTTTCATCTCCCAGCTGAGGTGCCCCCGAACACCCGTCCCCCTGAGGTGCCTCCCTATTTACCAACTGATGCCTCTACAGTGTACTCTCTGTGTTGATGCATGTGACAAGTGGGGCCTTGGACTTTGGCCTGTGGCCCTGTGGCCCACGCACACTGAGGATTGGGCAGTGTCCCTCGAACTGTACAATTGTATATATCTGTTGCATTGCATATTTCTTATTTCTACTGTGTTGATCGTATTACACTCACTTTAGTAAATTCCTGTTCTCCTTGCATTATTAATCCGAGGAACACAGTAAATAAGTTTTCGTACTACAGCTGTATGTGTGTATGGTGTTGGGGGTAGGGATGTGTGTGTTGCGTGTGTGTGTCACTCTATTTTTCCTCCCCCCCTCTGTGCTGGGCGGCTGTACTCACTGTCGTCATCTTCGCCGTTGTTGGTGTTCGTGGTGGAGCAGCACGTAGAAGAGCATGGGGAAGACATGCAGCTCGGGCTCCATGGCGGAGTGGTTGTTTCCTGCATCTCCAATGGTGAGTTCTTTCCCTTCTGTACAGTGTTTCTGCCAGGCTTTTGATGTCGTTGATACCGCCCGGGAAAAGGTGACGGATTGTGTTCTTGTAATGTGGTGGGCAGAACATTGACTTCTGTCTGGTTGTAGGCGGCTACCGCCGTGGTGCCTGTTGTTTCTGCCCTGGCGGTCGGCGTGGTAAAATGGCTGTCTATATGAGTTCTCACAGCCATGGTCATAATTTGGCAGTATTTACCGTCAGCCTGTTGGCGGTATTACCTCCACTTTAACACCAACCTCCAGGGCTGTAATGAGGGCCTTAGTGTATACTGTATACATAAATATATGTATCTATATATATAATAATATATATATATATATATAATAATAATAATAATATCTATATATATATATATACTGTATGTGTGTATATATATATATATATATATATATATATATATATATATATATATATATATATATGCCCTCATTACGAACCTGGCGGTGAGTGATAAAGTGGCGGTAATAACCTCCAAATTATGACCATGGCGGTGATAACTCCCATAGACAGCCAATGTACCACACCAACTACCAGGGCGGAAACAACACTCATCACAGCGGTAGCCGGCAACAGCCAGGCGGGAGACAGAGTACCGCCCACCATATTAAGACACTGCAAACCGCCACCTTTTCCAGGGCGGTA
This sequence comes from Pleurodeles waltl, assembly GCF_031143425.1. Lineage (NCBI taxonomy): Eukaryota > Metazoa > Chordata > Amphibia > Caudata > Salamandridae > Pleurodeles > Pleurodeles waltl. The sequence continues at coordinate 500,420,535 of NC_090438.1, read as the reverse complement.
CCAACACCATCAAAGCCTGGCGGAAACACATCACTGAAGAGAAAGGACTCATCATCGGAGACACAGGGAAGGACAATCCCACCATGGAACCCGATGTGCAAGTTCACCCGATGATCTTCTACGTTATACTCCACCTGGAACACCAACATTGATGAAGACGACGACGGTGAGTACAGCCGCCTAGCACACAAGGGAGGAAAATGAGAGTGACACCCACATACGCACAACACACACCCGACACACACACACACCATACACACAACTAGTTGCCACTAAAAACTATTTGTCCCAGATACACGGAAGAATAATGCAAGGACAACAGGAATGGATGAAAGTGATTGTATTCTCAAAAATTATCAATATGTCAATGAAACAGATATGCACACATGTACACAAAGGGACACTGCCCAGTCCAATGTTCACAGGGCACAGTCTAAGGCCCAACTCGAATCCTGACTTCATCCGGATAGAACTCTGCAGGGGCATCAGTTTGCAAATGGGCAGGCACCTCAGGGGGATGGGGGTATCTCATCCAGATGCGGGAACAAGCCCCCTGATTCTGAAGGTGGCAACATGCCCATTGCTCTGTCCCGTGAAGTGCAAGGCCACATTCTGTCAGATGGCTGACTTCCACGCTGGTTCTGGACTGTGCAACATGCCCATTGCTCTGTCCTGGGGAGTGCAAGGCCACAGTCTCTCAGGTGGGTGACTTGCCCACTGGTTTTGGAGGGGGCAACATGCACATTGCTCTGTCCTTGGGAGTGTAAGGACACAATCTCTCAGGTGGGTGACTTCCCCACTAGTTCTGGGGGGGGCAACATGCCCATTGCTCTGTCCTGGGAGTGCAAGGCCACAGTCTCTCATTTGGGTGACTTCCCCACTTGTTCTGGAGGGGGCCCTTCATACAGCAGCCCCTAGAGGGTGGCCTACATGGCATCCGCTGGTGGTGACGGCTGCAGTGAGGTGGCGGATGGAGGTGCCTCCTGGGCAGGCCTCTGCAGTTGGTGATGGCAGCAGTGTGCTAGTAGATGGAGGTGTCTCGTGGGCAGCCTCTGCAGTTGATGATGGCTGCAGTGTGGTGGTTGATGGACATGCTTCCTGGGCAGCCTCTGCAGTTGCTGATGGCTGCAGTGTGCTGATGGATGGAGGTGCCTCCTTGGCAGGCTCTACAGTTGGTGATGGATGGCTGCAGTGTGCTGGTGGATGGAGGTGCCTCCTGGGCAGCATCTGCACTTGGTGATGGCTGCAGTGTGATGGTGGATGGAGGTGCCTCCTGGGCAGCCTCTGCAGTTGGAGATGACATGCAGTGTGGTGGTGGATGGAAGTACTTCCTGGGCAACCAATGCAGTTGGTGATGGCTGAAGTGTGGTGGTAGATGGAGGGGCCTCCTGGGCACCCTCTGCAGCTGGTGATGGCTGCACTTCCTCAGCTGGTGGTGGGGGCCCCGTGAATGCTGGTGGTGGTGGAGGTGTCACCCTGATAGCCTCTGCTGGAGTCGAGGGCTTCGTCTCCTCCATTACATGGGGTGTGGATTCCTTAGCCTTTCTGGCAGGGGTGGATGGCTTCTTCCCCTTCTTGGATGGAGGTTCAGGCTCCTTCCCCTTCCTGGATGGAGGTGCAGGCTCCTTCCCCTTCTTGGATGAAGGTGCAGGCTCCTTCCCCTTCTTGCCTGGAGATGCAGGTCCTTCCCCTTCTTGGATGGAGGTGCAGGCTCCTTCCCCTTCTTGCCTGGAGGTGTTGTGTCCTTACCACCACGAGTAGGTGCTGCCACCCATGTCCCCGTGGACTGTTTGGCTGAGGTGCTGGGCTGCGTCTTTGGTACCCTGCTCATACGGGCAGGACGGGGAATGGGGAGGGAAGAGGTCTAGTTGGGCAAGGAAAAGCTGTTTAGGGACAGTGGGGTGGGAGGAGGAAGGAGTGATGGGAGTGGAGGTAGAGGGAGTGGTTGTAGGAGGTGCATGTCTGCTGGATTTGGGTGCAGGTGCATGGGCAGGATGCTGATGTGAGGTGAATAGCTGTTGGGTGTGTGAGTGCTTGTGTTTGTGTCCTTTAAGGGGGGGCAGAGGGGATGCATGCATGGCTGTTGTGGAGGTGTCTGCTAGTGAGGTGTGTGTGTTGCTTGGTGTGGTGATGCTGGTGGTGAATGTTGATGTAGTGCATGCAGGTGTGAGTGTGGGCATGATTGGGAGGGTGGTGGAGGAAGAGGAGGGGGGAGACAGTGGAGGCAGCAGATGTTGTCATGTATGCAGCTATATGGTATTTGTGTGAGTGCTTGTGTGATAAAGTGTGGTGCTTCTGTTTGCCTGTGACACTCTTGGGTGTTGTCTTGTGTGCATGCTCATCTGTATGTGTGCCTGGGAAGGGTTGGGGTTGAGGAGACTGGGACTGGTAAGTGATACTTGGAGGGGAAATGGTAGAAACAGGGACAATGGCTGTCATCAGAGAGGAGGCCAGAGCCTTAAATCGATCTCTGTTGGGCCGCCAGTCCACCGTAAATGCCCTCCAGGAAGGCATTGCATTGCTGCATCTAGGATGCCAGCACCAGGATGGCATTCACATTGGTTGATTGCTCTACAGAGATGGATCTCAGGAGGTCAGTAGTCTCCTCAATCAGTGTAGAAGGGCTCACTGAGTCAGGGCCTGAGGTGCCTGGGGAGAAGGAGATGCCCACCCTCCTGGGTGAACAGGCACAGGCAACTCGCTGAGGGGCTACTGGGAGGACTGTGTTGGTATGGGGTGGCAGCTGTACCTGCAGCTGGGGTGGTCACAGAGGTGTCTGCCACCACCAGGGAGCTCCCATCAGAGGAGGTATCTGAGTCTGTGTTGTCACCTCCAGTCTCTGCAGTGGTGCTCCCCTCACCCTCCATCCCACTGGTTCCCTCGGTGTCAGTGGACTCTGCCTCCTGGGTCCTGCTCCCTCTGTCACCGGTGCACCTGCTCCTCCTCTAGATGATGCTAATTCACACAAGGACAGGATGACAAAACAAGAAAGGAAGTGAGAGAGACAGAGGATACAATGGGTCAATGACTGCACCAACACAACTATTAGCATACACATCAATGTCACACACAGGGAACAGGCTTAAGCACTATGCATTGGACTACCAGTGATATGGCTAATTACTAAGGAAAGATGAGGACCACACACTGCCAACTGAAGCACTCCTGGGACCCACAATGCCCTGCCTGCAATGGACTACTAACATGCTAGGTTACCTGTATTTTCCATACACCCATTACCCTTCAGATGACTCACGCTGCAATGTCTGGCCTGGCCTTAGGGGCTAGAACGAACACACATCCACCACCCGGATACCACACCACCTGCCAAGATATGTAATGATACCCACTGTACACACCCCCTGTGGCTTCTGTGATTCCCTCAAGTGCCCATCCAGCTAAGGGTAGGCCACTGCTAGTATTCGGGCCAACAGAGGGTCAGGGTCTGATGGGCACCCCTTCGTCGTTGGGAGGCCATCCCCAGATGGGCCTCTGCAGTCTTCCGTGTCCAGCGTCTCAGGTACTTCCACTGTTTCCAACAGTGTGTGCTCTGCCTTCCATAGAACCCCAGGGTCCGCACATCCTTGTCAATGGCATGCCAGATTCCCTTCTTTTAATGGACGTTGACCTGCAGAGGCAATACAGACAGGAGAACACCATTAAATAAACAGTCCAGCTTGTCATACAAATCGCCCACCAAACATGTTTCCATCACCATTTGCCCACACATCGCCCAGCACACACAATGTACACTGCCACAAGACATTCCCCCACCATCTTGCACGATGCTTGCACACGAATCTCCATGTATCCTTCTCACATGCATCGGGCCCAAAGTGTACTCACCTGTTGGTCTAGAGGCCCATACAGCTGTCAGTACAGGGGTGGGACCCCATCCACCAGTCGCTCCAACTCCTCCAAAGTGAAGGCAGCGGTCCTTTCCCCAGTCACACGGGCCATGGCAGGTTCCAGACACAGGTCACAGCAGCACACGCAGTGTAGGTTTTCTCCTGTTGAAGGTCAGGAAACAGGTGAGGAATCAGATAGAAAATGGTGGTCATGTCCGTGGTGGTGTACACCGTCACCGCCGGCACAGATCCTCTTTGGCCACTGTACTCCATGGAGTCCCATATTATCCAATGAGAAATTGCACAGCGGTGCAAGTCCGCTTTCCGCCACAACTCCCAATGTCGGCAAAATTACCTCACATTCACCTGTCCCTACATACAGACAGGCGGTCGCCATTTCAGGGGGGATGGAACAGTACTATCGACAATAACTGTATCACAGATAAGATTGTCACATACCTCGTCATTAACACTGTCCCATTACATAAGTACACCATGTAGACTGCAGTTGTAGTGTCATTGTTTAAATTGTGACACCCTACTCACTCTTGTGTCCCTTAGATACCTACCGCTGCGGATGAATAGGAGGTGGAGACATATCCCCATGTACAGACACCAGGTGGACTTAGCTACACTGGAAGACAGGCACATTATACTCACCTATAGACTGGACAGGGCCACAATAACTGAGCTGGGTGCCAATTGGAGCCAGACCTGATCTCATCTATCCGTCATCCAACTAGGATCCCCCCTCTTGTGCAAGTGTAATCAGTGCTCTATTTCTTGGGAATTGGTTCTTTCCAAGTGACAGTGGGGTTGACAGCAGGAATGTCACAGCCAACGTTCTCAATTGTGGTGGCAAGAGTGTTGTCTGCCCTGGTAAAACACATGTGCAGCTACATTGCTTTCCCCTAGGTGGAAGATTTTTCCACTGTGAAGGCCGGATTCTATGCAATGGAACTTATCCCCCATAATATTGGGCGATTGACGGTATACATATTGAGATTGTCCCCCCCCCCGGCAGAACGAACAGGTGTTCAGGAATCATAAGAGTTTCCACTCAATGAATGTGCAGCTGGCGTGCCTGGCAAACCAGTACATCTCCCACATCAATGCTAAGTATCCTGGGTCAGTGCATGATGCCTTTGTTCTGAGGAATAGCTGAATCCCAAATGTGATGGCCCAACTATAGAGACACAGGGTGTGGCTATTAGGTGAGCCTTTGCCCCCACCCACTGTATGTTAATGTATGACTCTGGTGTTAACCCCATAGGATTGTGTGAGGCTAAATGTGCTCCCTCAATACTTGCAGGTGACTCTGGCTACCCAAACCTATCGTGGCTGCTAACTCCTGTGAGGAATGCCAGGACAGGGGCAGAGGAATATTATAATGAGGTACATGGGTGAATCAGACAGATTATCGAGAGGACCTTCGGCCTCCTGAAGGCCAGGTTCAGGTGCTTCCCTCGGACAGGTGGATCCCTGTGCTACTCACCCGAGAAGGTCTGCCAGATAGTAGTGGCTTTCTGCATGTTGCACAATCTGCCCTCAGACGTCGTGTACCTTTTCTGCAGGAGGAGGAGACTGGAGATGCCCCTGTGGCAGCAGTAGTCCCTGAGGACAGTGAGGATGAAGAGGCTGAGGATGAGGATGAGTACAACGGAACCTCAGTTATCGGTCAGTACTTCCAATGACACACAGGTGAGACAGTGCAACTGCACATTTCTATGGCTATTGGTGTATTCTGTGTGACTGTAGCATGATGGCATTAACCTCCTTTTATCTCAACTTACTGTCACCTATGGTTTGTCATTTTACAGATGTTGGTGATATAATAACTGTGTACTGATGTGCTGACTACAGCCAGCTAACGGTCATTATTTCTATGCTTTCACAGTGTATAGTTCATTTGTAATGGATGTGACTGTTTCCATAGACACAAATTTCCAATACATAAAATACTAGTAGTCAAGTTTTGTTCAAGGGTGTTTATTGTAGAGTTAATAAATTGAGGGTAAAGTGCAAAGGAATGGGGTGATGATAGAGGAAAATCCAGGGTATTGTTCCAGTCTGTTTGTAGCACAGGTGCAGTTTCCAAGGGGCCATAGGAAGGGAAGCAACAGCACTTCAAAGTGGCCCAGGTGAATGAGTGGCACACAAGGGGGACAATCAGGAGAGTCTCATTTCCTGGCAGGGTCTTGGCAAGTGTCTCTGGCCTCTGTCTGGGTTTTAGGAAATGTTTGCAGGGTGGTTCACCTTTCGCAGGTGAAGGGGTGATGGTGGCCTGAGGGTCCTGTGTTGGGGCCTCTTGCCTACTACCTACAGAGGAGGTGGAGGGCTGGTCAATGGACTGGATAGAGGTAGGGGCCTGCTGCTGTGCTGTTGCCTCCCTCATGATGTTTTCCATGTCTGCCAGCACCCCTGCTATGGAGATCAGGTTGGCGTTAATGGCCTGCAAGTCCTCCCTGATCCCCTGATACTGTCCCACCTGCAGCCGCCTGTTCTCCTGCACGTTGTCAAGGATCTGGCCCATCATGTCCTGGGAATGCTGGTAGGCTCCCAGGATCTTGGAGCGTGCCTCCTGGAGAGTCAGTTCCCTGGTCCTGTTCTCTCCCTGGCACACAGCAGTCCTCCCAGTGTCCCTGCTGGCCTATGCCTCTGTCCCCTGAATGGTGTGCCCACTGCCACTGACCCTAGGTCCCTGATTGTCTTGGAGGCGAGGTGTGGACTTGGGTCCCTGTGGGGACACTGCTGATTGATGTGTTCTGGGGACAGAGGTGTGGGTACGCTGGGTGGGTGCTGTGGTGTTGGATACTGAAGGGGGAGGCTCTGTGGTGGGCTGTGAGTGGGCTTGGGTGACCAGCTGTCCAGTGGTCCCCGATGGGCCAGGTAGGTCATCCAGATCCAGAAGTCCAGAGTTACTGTCATCACTGGGAGCATCTTCTGTTGGGGGACTGGATAGTCGTGGCACCTCTTCTCCGCTGACATTGGCTGGGGTACCTATGGGGATGTAAGGGGTGTACTATGCTTCATGTGTGTGACATATTGTACATCCCTGGCTTCCCCTCTATTGTTGGTGTTTTCCTGCCACCTCTGGCTTGTGTATGGTGAGGTATTGTGGGATTGTTAGTTTCCCTTTGCTGTGTATGCTTTTGTGATGGATGTCCATGCAGGGCTGGGAGGGCTGTCCATTCATTGGTATAGCATGCAGGGCTTGGCATTGGGGTTAGTCATATGTGTAGGTGAGGTATGTGGGATGTGGATGGAGGGATGGGAGTGAGGGTTAGGGTGTGAGATGGCATGTAGGTTAGGGTGTGAGATTGCATGCAGGTATGGGCGTGATAAGTAGTAAATGTTGACTTACCAGTATCAAGTCCTCCGGCTACTCCAGCAAGTCCCTCAGGATACAGTAATCCCAAGACTTGCTCTTCCCATACTGTGTGCTGAGGGGAGGAGGTGGGGGTCCACTGCCAGTCCTCTGTATGGCGAGCTGGTGCCTTGCTGCAATGGAACATACCTTTCCCCATAGGTCGTTCCACCTCTTCCTGATGTTGTCTCTTGCTCTTGGGTCCTGTCCCACGGCGTTCACCCTGTCCACGATTCTCTGCCATAGCTCCATCTTCCTTGCAATGGATATCTGCTGTTCCTGTGCTCCAAACAGCTGTGGCTCTACCATGACAATTTCCTCAACCATGACCTTTAACTCCTCATCAGTGAAACGGGGGTACCTTTGTGGGGACATGGGTGTTGTGTGGTGTGTGTTGGTGAGAGTTTGTTGAATAACGTTTTGGGGTGTAGGATGTGGGGTGAGTGAGGGATGTATAGTTGTAAGTAGTGTATGTCTAGTTATCGCAGTGGTCTTGGTGTCAGTCTGGTGGCAATAATTTGTATTTGTAAAGGGTTGTGGGTAATGCAGGAGTGTGTTTTATAGTGTTGTGGGTGTGTGGATGTGGTGTGTGTATGAGTGTCAGGTGTGTATTTTTCGGATTGGCCACTATAGTGTTATTTTGTATGTAGGTGTCCATTCAGAGCGCGGCGGTATGTACTGCCAATGATTTACTGCCGTTGAATGTCCTCCATGGTGATTTGTGGGTCATAATGTGATGGGCGTTGTTTTGTTGGCTTAATATATAGATGTTGGGACCTCCACTTTTGCACTGAACTTTGGGCTGGCGGATTTGTGTATGTGGCTGTGTTCTGTCAGATTGGTGTTTATGTATCATAATATGGCGAATGGATATTTGCCACAGCAACAGTATTTTGGCAGCCATCACCGTGGCGATAAGCGGCATTTACCGCCAATGTCATAATGAGAGTCATACTATTGTTATAGTTATCTCTAATAACTTGCTCTAACTATATCTCACACCTTCTCTGTGAACAATCTTGTGATCAATTATCTCATTTTAACTGTTGCAAAGATGTTATCAGTGATATCTTAGAACATGTTATCAGTGATGTAATGTGTGGGTTTTTTAACTGTGAATGGTGATTGCATGAGTTATAGTTACCTTAAAGCACGAGTTACAGCTAAGAGTATTTCTGAGTTAAAAAAATTACTTTGCCACTGAAATTTTTACATAGTGATGTCATTTTAACATTTTTTTCAGTGAAGTTCTAGTTTTTTTCTTGTTTAAGGTAAAATAATATTTTATACCATATATGAATCCAACCACCAACTGCACATGGCCTTTGAGCTGCAGGGCCCTGCGTCTAACCACATGGGAAGCCAACCCCCTGCCACACATGGCCTTCTTTTGTGCACAATGTGAGAATGGTCACATAGCCTTGCCTCCTGCCAACCCTACGGAGGGAGCCACCTTTCAGTGTGCACAATTGGCCGCAGTGCCTGGGCTGCGAGCAGCCAACCCTTCTGACATGTGGAGCATACTGTTGGTTTCAGAGGACCTTGATGCACGCACACTTACTGACTTCGTCAAAGAATCACAGCACCAAAATATAAAAAGTGAGCCCATTGGCATTATCAAAGGGTGAGAACATCAATATATATATATGTAAAGCAGGTCTATTATCTTTCACCAAAAGTCACCAATATTTTCAATCAAATATAAATTGAAATGATTCACTCAATGCAATAATCATTAATACTCATTATTACTATAAAAATGTTTAATAAGGTTTTAATAAAAAACATGTCTGTGACAAAGGTATTTTACTAGTAGTATTTTTACTAGTGTGGAGTCTCCACATATAAAAATATAGGACAGTCCTATCTTTTTATATCCAGAGACTCCACAATTCCACAGCTACTGCCAGTAAAACACCTTTGTGAATCACAACCAATCACAAACTCACACAAAAGTATAAGCTTACCTTTGTAAATCAGTACCATGCTTTTTTTAAAAAGAAAAAAAAAAAAGAAAAAAAAACATTTCTCCTAGTATTTCTTTTAAAAATGTTCAGCCCAGAAAATACAATCATAAAAACATTCACATAAGGGCCTTGCACTCCAGCAGAAGAGCATAGAAGTCCAGATGTAGTGTTTAATAAAATATGGTAAGTTCTCCTGAGGTCATGTATTTATTGACCAAGGAGACTTACTGCTTTTTGATGTTGCTGGGGATGGGTGGAACTGGACTTCTTGAAGCCCTCAGCAACATATAAAAAGGCTTGGTGGGTTCCCTCCCTATTCTAGGGGCACCATCAAGCTCAAAACATTCAAAAAAGCTCCTACAGGGCATTATTGGGTGTCCACTCAAAGGAGCCGTGAATAATAACTGTGCAACCCCTTTGACCAACTTTTACAAGCTTTTACATCACGTGAAACCATCACCTAGGACCTTACTCATGTACCCTGGGTGTCCACCCATAGCTCCCACAGCACTCTATGCTAAGGGCCGTAAGAGGAAGCCCTGAGGCCCCTGCTGTACCCACTGTCATTCTGAATGCATTTATCCTGGGTGCATCAGGAGCCAGCTTTCTTCCCACCGAAAGAAAACAGCTGTTTTTGCTTCTCTCTTTTGGGCACACTAAGGCCCTGATTTATACTTTTGGGTGCAAAACTGCACCAACGCAGTTTTGCACCAAAAAGTTTAGCACCGGCTTGCACCATTTCTGGACACCAGTCGGGCATCACATTTATGGAATGGTGCAAGATGGTGCAAAGGGTAGGGTAGCGTCAAAATAAATCACGTTAGTCAGGTGGGGCAGGTGGTATGGAAGAAGGGGTTTTTGCACCAAATGAAGACGTTAGGCAGGATAGAGTAAAAACAAATGACTCTAACCAGCCGAGCATTATTTTCTGATGCAAAACCATCCATACCACATGACTTCTGTCTTAGAAATGACAGGAGTCATGCCCACCACCCCAATGGCCAGCACAGGGGACCACAGGGCATGGCCATTGCACCCAGTGCCATGTAGGGGGGCCCACTTCAAGGACCCCAATGGCACTTAAAAAATAAAATAAAATACTTACCTGTACATACCTATACTTACCTGGGATGTGGTTCCCGATCCTGTGCTGTCCCTTTTGGTGTGGGTGGGGGTGTCCCTGGGGCCTGTGGAGGGCACCTGTGGGCATATTCCATGGTGTTCCACCATGCAAATAGGCCCACAGGTCCCCCAATGCCTGCCCTGACCGAGGTGTTAAATAATGGTGCAAAGCAACCTTTGCACCTTTATTTGACCCCTCCTCCCCCGTGCTTGATTTTAGCACGGGGGGATAAATATGGCACTAAGGCCACAGAGTCATTTTTTGCACAGGAACGACTACTTTGCATCTCATTGACGCAAAGTAGGTTTCCATGTCCAAAAAATGACTTTAACTCAATAAATTTGGCACTAGACGGGTCTAGTGCCAAAGTATAAATATGGAGTTCTTTTTGCACTGAATTTGCGTAAAAAAAGAATGACGCAAATTTGGCGCAAAACAAGTATAAATATGCCCCTAATTTGGATTTCCATGCCTGCAAAAGTGCAGGCAGGGAAACAAAAGACTTCTCCCACCCAGTGAGAGTATTTTCAAAGCTCCCACTGCATAGGAGCAGACATGCCTTTCCTGTCTGCGCTCCTGTGAGCAGGAAAGATATGTCTGCAACCAGCATGTGGGAGCCTTAAACATTTTTTATCAGGTAGGAGCAGACATATGTTTTTATTTCAGCACTCTAGTGGGTAGGGAAACTAGGCTTGTGTCTGGGAGTAGGCTCCATGGGATAAAGCTTTTGGCTTTCTCTAGGGGCTGGGGCCCCTGGGGCCTTTGCAGGGTTACGGAGGGAGGCTGTGCAACTCTTACCTCTATTATTACATGTCAACCCTGGTGTATGTGTTCTCCGGAGCTTTTATAGGTTCGAGGAGGGGGGTTCATGCCCCTTTCCTGTTTAATTTTCAATCAGACCTAGGGGATGGATTTGCACACCCTCCTCGCTTTTCATACTACACTGTGCCCTGAGGGCTGGTATCCGCAGGCGCCCTCCTTTACTTTTCAATTTTGGAACCAGGAGATTGGGTTCCCAGGTTGTTGATGACACTTTTGTTATTTCACTGTACTACCGGCCACTATTTCATATTTTTTTATATGCCACAATCCTGCAGGAGCCAGCACGACTCCATTAGGATCACATCTTTTTAAAGAAAAATGCAATCATTTTGGCCTAGACAGGTTTGCGGTGGTACCCTCCACCAAGAATGCCTAGGGGTGCAAAGTGTCCCTACCAGGCTCCTTATATATTATATATTTTTTATTCTTAAACAAAGGATATGGGACTAATGGGCCTCATTATGAGTTTGGCAGTCGGTGGAACTCCATGGTAGCTTTGGCAGTTCGACTGCTGTCACCTTGGCAGTCAGACTGCCGTCTTACGAATCAACTGGCCTGTGGGGCAAAGACAACTGGGGTCCCATTGGCACCACCAGGCAGCACAGACTGCCACAGTCATGAGGCTGCACAAACAGGCCAGCAGAGACAGTGTTTCCACCAGACACATTATGAGGTTGCACACAGCCAATGTGACCGGGCTGGTCCAACCACCATGTCTCAGCAGGTGGAAACAGACAGTATAAAGGCAGACACTAACCTGCAGGCAGCCTCACACTTCCGGTGCTGCCATGGAGCCCATCACACACATCCTGCCATTGCAGATGACCATAGAAGGAGCACAAAATCCATGCCGCTGTGGATGCAACCAAGCACAAGTACTCACCTACCTGTGTTAGTAATTGTAACAGCAGATGGTCGTACAGACAGCCATATCATGTGGAGATCGCCCTACAGGCACCAAGTTTACTTGTCATTGTGTCCTGAGACGGAATCAGACACAAAGAAGGACACATGCACAGTCAACATACACCCTCTTTGGGCAGCTCATTCACCCTGTACAGCAACACTACATAAAAACACACATCTGCTCACCTCAGGCATAGGGACAGTGCAGTGTACACAACATTGTCTCACACAACACCAACAACACACCAACATCACATCAACAAATACAACTCACAAACTCACAATCTTCTATTGCCATGGACCACTGTCACATTCAACATAATTATGTATGGATGTGGCATGAAACGCAAACACACAAACAACAGCCCTGCAATGGATACACACATTGCAACACAATGGAAGGACAATTGGATGCACAATAGTTAGAAGGATAAATATCTTTAAAAAACTCACTTTCCCAACAATTCCTGCACAATAGGGATGGGGCCAGCAGGAACACTCAGGGAAGGAGGCCGCACTCGGATACATATCACTTTGTACACACCCCACAATCTACATCTGCACAGGAACTAGCCCTTCAGGTATCTCTGGGATAAACATTACTAGACCTAAATGACATGCCCATCTGCAGAATGTGGAAGTGCAGGCCAACAAACAACTCCAACTGCATGGGACATACATCTACATGAACTAGCTGCAGGGTACACACAGCTAGATGGACACATGCACAAATGTAAACAAAGCTAGCACAATTGAACACACACCATGCCTGCACAAACAAAACTCAAGCTGCCACATAGTAGATGAATCCATATTCCATATCAGAGGAACAAGTCTAACAACATAAATTCTCACACTGGACAACACAAGATGAAATACTTACCATAACAAACAGTATACAATGCCATGACACCACCATTGCATTCACACCCATATCCATACAGTCAACACATACCCTTGTCTTAGGGGACACTGGCACTTCCCACAAAGTCAGACACTGTATACAATAGCAAATGGATCAGCAAGCAGGCTAAAACACATACAACTGTAGGCAGACAACACAAGTCAGTCAGGAACAACATAAAATAGAAGAGGAATTGCAGGGCAAATGTATACCCAATGAAAACAACTGTTTGGGTTCAGTGACACCAACCTTCAATTGTGCAAGGCCATTGGCCAGTCCATATGCTGTGGCAGAAGCACATCATGGTGTCATCACTTGACTCCTAACTGCCAGGGAACCTCCACAGGAATAAGCATCTAGTGGGCAGGCACCTCAGGTATCATCTTTGAGGGGGGTGAATCCGGGGAAGTTGGTCTTGGGTTTGGGAGTGGTGGACTGCTTTTTGGGAGTGGCAGGCTGCTTCTTGCAGGGAGGGGTGCATACATGGGGGAGGCCTTGGAGGTGGGAGGGGTTGGGAGGTGGGTGGGGGCCTCTTAGGTTTGTGATGGGTGGAGCGGATAGGTGAAAGTTCAAGGTGAAACAAACACCTTTCTTAGGGATACAGGGACAGTCAGCAGAAGGGGTGGGGATTTGGAAGTCGAGGGAGTGGTTGTCTGCTGTGTCGGTGTGGACGTCATGGGTGAGTGGTTCTTGGAGGTATGCTTGTGTTTGGTTGGTGTCTGTTGCATGGCTGAGTTCGAATGTTTGTGTGTCTTGGAGGTCTGTGAGATCGAAGGGCTGGGGGATGGAGTGGTGGATGTCAGTGTCTGTTTGTGTGGTACCTGCAGATATGGTGCTTGAGGTTGATGTCTGGGTGTCTGTTGGTGTGGTATCTGTGGGTCTGCTGCTGTGGTGGGAGTGTCACTGACTGTTGTAGTACCTGTGGCTATGCTTGATGTTGTGTGTAATATGCTGGGAGTGGTTAAGGTATCTGGGGAAGTGGTGACTTTTGTTGTGTCTGTGGAAGTCTCTTGTTTGCTTGTATGCCGGTGTGTTTTAATGTGTTTGTGTCTGTGTGTGCTGCTCATGTGTGTTAAGGTGGATGCATGCAGATCAGTTGTGTGCTTTGGGTAGGTAGGGGAGGGGGATGTTGATTGGCAAGAGGGAGGTGGAGGGGAGATGGAAGGTACCGGGTGACTGGCTGCCATCAGTGTGGATGCCAGAGCCTGAAAAGATATCTGTAGGACAGACATTGCACCATGAATGCCTTCCAGGAATGCATTTATTTGTTGGAGTTGGGTTACCAATCCCTACATGGAATTCACAATGGCTGACTGACCCACAGAGATACTTCTCAGGTGGTCAATACCCTCCTCACTGAGGCCAGCAGAGGTAACAGAGGCTGGGGTGCAGGTGCTTGCGGCAAAGAAGATGCCTACTCTCTTGGGTAAATGGGCATTGCCAACTAGATGTAGAGCAACAGGGAAGGCAACAATAGAACAGGGGGTGATGAACAAAGATGGTACATGGGGATGCCCATTGGGTCCACCACCACTAGGGAGTGTCCACAGGAGGAAGAATCTGATGATGAAGATGATGCTCCAGTCTCCCCTGTGTCACTCCCTTCGCCCTCTGGGCCAATTGGGTCCCGCTGTGTCAGTGGTGTCTTGACCCTCAGTCCTGTGGCCAGATGCTTACTCCCTCAGCTGTTATCCATCTCCTTGGCTTGCCGGTGCTGATGCTGCAAATACAAAGAGAGATATGGGGCCAGATGTAGCAATTTCCGATTTTGCGTATCGGAAATTGCGAGTTGGTGCGACTCGCAATTTCTGATTCGCAAAATCGGATGCAGTACGGTGTCTCAGACACCGACTGCGAGTCGCTATGGGGTCACAAAGACCCACCTCATTAATTCCGCATTCGCGGTCACAAAGCAATTTAGCATAGCAATGCGAGTCGCAAATAGGAAGGGAACACCCCTTCCAATTTGCGAGTCGCATTCACAATTTGCGAGTCGGTACTGATTCGCAAATTGTGAATGTGCATCGCAAAAGGCATTTTGCATGGCGCAAACTGCGATTTTCGCAGTTTGCACCATGCAAAATGCTTTCTACATCTGGCCCATGATCATCACATGACCATGATCAAACTTGAACAACAGCTCTGATTAGCAAACATTACCATGATATCAAGTAGGCCTCAGCAACAAACTCCAATTAAGTGGCCCATATAGTGAAGCATATTTATTGTACAGATAATAAAATTCAGTACAATTGGACAGAAGGACAAATAAATGCAAATACAAGCGGAAGCTAAATACATACTAAAACACATCATAATTAGAACACACGTAATAATAAGAAGAAAGCATTCCTACCTAAAAATATAAAAACAGTCCTAAGTATAAAAAGAGAATAAACCACCAGCCCAGAACTCTACATAATGCATAACAAAATACAATACATAAGCTCAGGCCCTAAAGTGCAAAGTACAAAAGAATACTACAATGAATGCCAGCCTGTACCATTAAAATCCACAACTTAACCAAAAGCAACGGTGTGGCAAGAGCAAATTCCAATCCTGCCTATCCTTTGCTCGCAGTGGCACTAAATTTAGATTGAGCAATTTTAACAAATTTAATCAGTAACACATTTAGCATTGAGTTAGCAGGGTCCAGAGACTGAATAATAGCCTGTCGACAGGAGCAAATTCCCAATTAATTCCATTTGCGTCGAAGCAAAGATCTTCGCTCATTAAGTAAAGCTGGACACAGACAGACCACATGATCTAGAGTCTCTTCCACATTATTACAGCCTCTGCACATCACCCCATCCCCAGAGGATAGCCACCATTGAGGTAGATGTTTCGAAAAACCCCAATCACCCATCATTAAGGCCAGAAAGTGCCTTTTCAACCGAAACACATAAGAACAGGAAAAGAAGCTAGAAGGCATACCTGGCTTACGGGATTTATTTACTGACCAGGCATGCTTCAGTTGAACAAGGAGGGAACGATCTGAGTGATACGAATACTGTTGAACAAGCCTTTTTACGCCTAATTTGAACAGAGAATGGGAGGGGTTACTTTCCCAGAGATCGTCAATGCCCAGTCGACATTCGCATTCGGCCAAAAAATGGAAGTATAATCCCTTCAATTTGGACTCACTGATTTCTTGCCCCAGGACTTTCTCTAAACGGCCGTCTGTGGCACTGCGCAGCTTATGACAGAGATTCAAAAAAGCACCAGCACCAACTGCTGCCAAATCCGGAAGCCCAAATTTCAACCGTACCTCGGCATCATCCTGGACCCCTCCCTCTCCATGACACAGCAAATCAATTCTCTAACCTCCTCCTGCTTCCACACACTCCGCACTCTAAAAAAATCCTTCAAATGGATTCCCCCAGACACCAGGAAGACAGTCACCCATGCACTCATCAGCAGCAGACTAGACTACGGTAACGCCCTCTATGCCGGCACCACACTCAAACTCAAACGCAAACTCCAGAGAATCCAGAACACAGCCGCACGCCTCGTCCTTGAAATCTCAAATCCCTTCACTGGCTCCCCATAGACAAGAGAATCACATTCAAGATCCTCATCCACGCACACAAATCCCTCCACAACACCGGCCCAACCTACCTCAACGAAAGAGTTAACTTCCACACTCCCACACTTAACCTCCTATCAGCTGACCTCCCCCTAACAACAGTCCCCTGCATCCAACGCACCACCACAGGAGGCAGGTCTTTCTCCTACCTCGCCCACAAAACCTGGAACTCCCTCCCTACCAACCTTCACAAAACCAAAGACTTCCTGCTCTTCAGAAAGAACCTCAACACATGGTTGTTTGAACAGTGACCCTCCTTGTCCCCCCTTGGCCCCCCTCCACAAGCGCATTGAGACCCTCAAGGGTGAGTAGCGCGCTGTATACATTTTTTGGATTGATTGATTGATTGAGGTGAGGCAAGGTGCGAAACATAGAAGATTTTATTAACCAGCCTATTTAATAGGCAGGAACCTTTGCCCAACAGAATTTCTTGACCATAGACCAATGAAGGAATAATCTTTACTCTCATAACTTCCGTTAAGGCAAGAAAGGTGGGACCCCTTAAAGCTTTGGATAATTTGGATAAGGCCATCTGCAATGCCACAGCTTTGAGTTCGATCTCCTTCTTGTGTTTAACAAAACTGCCCCTAGAGTCAAAATGCACCCCTAAATTTTTGTAAGACTGGTAGGAGACAAGTTTACAGCTTTTATAATACCAACTGAAACCTGAATGTTTTTTCCTTCCAAAGGAAACCACTTTGATTTTAGGCAAATTAACTTCCAGTTGATTCTGGGAAGTATAAGATGCAAGTTGATTAAGCAGCCTTTGAAGGCCAATCATAGTATAACTAAATAGTACAAGGTCATCTGCCTAAAGCAGATCACTGAGCCTAAGGCCACAAATCTTAGGGGAATGAGAATTAACAACATCGAGAGACGTTGATAGATCTGCAATAAATAAATTAAAAAGAAGAGGAGCAAGCACACAGCCCTGTTTCACACCACAAAAGGTGAGGATTTTTCTAGAAAGAGAACACCCATCACCAAGTTTAATACGAACCCAAGTATTTGTATGAAGATCTATGATGTCACCAAGGAGTACTGGGGGGCTACCCCAATTCTTCAGTTTAGCCCACAAAGCGCTCTGTGGGACCCGGTCAAAGGCCACCTTAAAGTCAACAGACAGCAATTCAGTGTTAAGCCTGATAAAATCGTCCTGTCGATCAAAATAGAGAGCCTGAGCCAGCAGAAAACCCTGTTTGAACAGCAGGAATTAGGGCCTTTGAGTCAGCCCAGGCACGAAGATCTTGCAAAAATAGACTGGCATACAACTTTGCCTCGTTATCCAGCAGGGCTATCATCCTGAAATTAGCGGGATCTGACCTTGAACCACCTTTATATAAGGGATAAAGAGAGTGGCACCCCGCCAAGACCAAGGAATTGTTGAAGTCAAAAGGCAGTGCTCAAACAGATGGGCAAGATGGTTAGCCCAAAAGAGAGGAATACTGTTTGAACAGTTCCTGCGGGAGACTGTTGGGGCCGGGAGCTCCAAATTGCTTAACCCTCGAGATAATATGAGGAAGGCGTAATTGAATGGACGTCTTTACCCCCTGTGTTGGAGTTGGTGACCAAAAGGGCATGGGACACGTCTTAGACAGAGCGGAATTAGGGCTATAAGCCCCCACTTTCAATGATTTCCCATCTGACTTACTTGCAGAAAAGTGGGTCGTCAGATAAGACGTCCAAACTCCTTCAGAAATGTTGGCAATGCCAATGACTCTTTGATTTCTATTTAGATCATTAATAATGGACCAAATTTCCTAGGATTTGAGTCTTTGTTTGCACTTAAAAGTTTAGCCCAAAACTGATTAAGGTGGGACTGGTGGTCATCGTAAACAGCCTTCCTGTAGTCTTTCCTCAATTGTTTATATTTAATAAGTAAACACTTGGAGTCAGGACTTCTCCTGAGTGCCCTTACTAGTCTGTTGCATGCTTTCCTTAGATTCCTGGATTCCCTAGAAATGACTAAGGACCGGGGTGGAGCACGATTACGCACAGGTCGGTGAAACCTTGACAACAAAAGACAGGAAAGTTTGGCCCAAGACATAATTGGAGACTCCTTCAGAATCAAAAAAGTTAATACATTCAGATAACACTATACTGCAAATAGAAGAATTCTATTTTATGCACTTTAAAGATTCAGAGCAGACACCACCACCCACCGCCCACATAATATCATGCAAAGGAAATCTGGATTTGATGGATACAATTTGTGGACAGTGGTCACTCTCACTTCAAGGCAAAATCGAAAACTTCTTGATGAGGGGAAACAATTCACTGTTGCAAATAGTATAATCTAAATAGGAGTAGGATCGACCATCTGATCTTGTCCACCGGGGAGGCACATTGTCTCATAAGCACCCATTCAGGACTTTAAAGCCCATACTATTAAGGTGCATTACTGTGTACTTTCCCAATGGGCAATGCGAACATCCCAGAGGCCTCAGTTGTTTGGGAATTAACTTGCGGTTACAGAGATCAGGGCCGTCCAGAGCCTCCATTGTGTCTTGAAACAAATTTGTATTAAAATCACTGGTTATGAGATAATTGGCACAAAGGTACTCCCCAACCAGATCGCCCATAATCTTCATCAGTCAAGACAACCTGCCCCTTTTATCCTTTGTGCCAGGCGTGATATAAACATTACCTACTATAAGGGTTTGCTGTACAGTCCAATTATCATCCCAAACCAGTGGCAGAATACTCCAGTTTAGTTTGACAGTTACATAGATGGCGAGTCCTCCCTTGGCACGACCATTCTTGCTCATTCTAAGAGCAGGTTTCCACATTTCTAAATACCCAGACAGCGGACAGCTGGTCTCAGCCCATGTTTCCTGTAGGGCAATTACATCATAGCTATTCAAAAATGCTAATAGATCAGCCGAGGCAAACTTATGCACAATCCCATTGATGTTCCAAGAGCATAAGGACAGATATCCAGATATTGTCCCAAACCCACCCACCCACGTGTGATGGTCAATGAGGACGCCCGTGCAGTAAGGTGGAGGGCAGCTAGTCCTGATTGGATGCCCCCTGGGAACCAAGACCAGTGCAAGGGGACCCGTCAAAGGTAGAGGTTCCACCTAGAGCACGTTTCAAAATTGAAAAAGGCTTCAATGCTGAGGGAGCCGTTGGACATTGAAGTTCTGATAGTAATGCAGGATAACCAGACTCCGTATAAGGAATGATGGTAAGGCCCCATGAGAAAAATAGGTCTCTCTTAGAAAGAATGGACTGACCTATTGAGGCAGAAAATAAGGAAACCAGTGCGGACTCTCTTGAACTAGACCCGCTTGAGTCCAGAAATTCAATAGATACAATGTCCTTAGAGCCGATGTTATTAAGATCCATAATAGCATTGAAGAGCCTCAAAATGTTCCCCCTATTCAAAATGCCATGTGGCCTCCTTGAAAGAGGAATAAATACACGTTTTGAGGTTATACCCCCCAATGAGGCCGCTGCGGGATGCGGGGGGTATAAGGGCTGTAACTGATCCGTTACAATATGTGAGCCTACAGGGCCCACCAGGGCTGGCATGTCCACACAAACTAACTGAAGGTTTGATGGCAGGATTGCAAGAAGGCATCTTATGTTACCAAAAGGCAACTTAAGGGAATTAGGAGAACCAGGGGCCAGAGCCTTACCACCGGTATTTCCGTAGACAGTTTTGGGTTCAAACAATGTGGCCGTGCAGCAGGCAGGCATTCCACCTCCCCGAAGTGAGGCTACTGTATCCAATGCATTACCTAAGTTGCCTTCTTCAACCAAAATCAAAGGGTCCTTGAAGGGGGTTCAGTGCACCGCACTGTGATAGCAGCCGAAAGATCTTTAACAAGTTCAATCGAGGGAGGAGGACCAACCAATGGGCTTAACAGACAACAGGACAATCGTGACACGCTGGGGACCACCTGCGGCTGCCAGAGTTGTGTTGCCTCAAGACTGGCCAACGGTGGAGCCTTAGTAAGGAATCCTTGAGGGGATTGGCTCCGACTTTTATTCCGATGTTTGCAGAGTCTTTTTTTCCCGTCTTGCTCAGCGAATGTTGAGTCCCAAGATCAACTCCTAGGGGAGTTGGATGTGTGAAGCTGGTTGAGCAAGAATGCAGGGGGAGTGGGTGATGACAGGCACCATAGACTCAGGTTCAGGTAAGGGAGAGATCTTCGGAGCACAATTAGCCAAAGTAACATGTTCCAAAGTTCCCGTAGCAGCTAGCCAAGAAGAATTGATAGATGTTGCATTTTTGATTGAAAGGAAATAGTCATCCAATGTTTTTGGTTTGATAGGACCCTGAGCCAAGTCAGAATGGGTGCTTGAATTCGGCTGATGCACCACAGGCGCAGAAGCTGGAGATAGCCTCTTAATTCCGCATAGAACCAAACTTAAAAAGGTGGGCAATGATGAAAGACTTTCAATAATTGGAGAGCAGCAGCATGTTGGTCGCACAAGATTGGAGCTCACCTGAGCTCTGGAAATAAGCTGGTTAAGATTTTCTATGTTTTGATCAATGCCAGCTATGTAAGAAGCCAGTGTATTCATCAAATCAACTTGGATGTCCAACTTATCTGAATGATAGTTCAAGGCCAATACAGTGGATTGAAGAGTTAGCAGAAGCTGAGGCCAAACAGAGTCAGTTGCTGCGACCAAAATGGAGGTCACAGGGTTGGGTGCCCCACCAGCCCCTCCCGAAGAATCGTGTTGATGACAGGAAAGATCAAGGAGTGATTGGTCCTTAAATGTGCCCTTGATAGGCTCCATTTGAGAGCTAGGGTCACCTGCCCCGCTAAAGGACCTTATTGGTAACATTGGTTGAATACTGCCAGTTGAACTACAAATCCATGGGGCTGCCAGTGGACTAGATGACATAGAAATACTGCAGTTCTGTGGAGGAATGTGACAACTCACAGCCAGTCTGTCCTGCTGATGGAGGACAGTTGGAGAGGCTACCAAGGAGGACTCCCACTCTCCAACGTTGAAAGAATGATCGCTGGAAATAATAATTGGTGAAAGATTGTGTTTTGACAAAGACAAAGCCAGCTGGCCCTCATAGGGTGGCGAATGGCATACTTCATCCTGAGATCCTGACTGAGAGAAGGCGGATAAAGCAGGACAATGAACTTGAGCCACTGTTGTAGAATAACCACAAGATATAGGTAGGGCATCAGTAACTTCATATTCCGAAGAGACGCCCTAGCCTGGCACCAGCGCATTCTCCACAGCATTTGCACGAGGTTCCTGCCTAGGTTTTTTCTTGAAATAATCCAGAAGCGAAGATTCACAAAGTTTTGAGGGGCATGGATGTGGCGTGTGAACAACAGAGAGTTGAGACTTCAAAGTGACTGTGTTGGACGGATCGGCAGCCAGTGGAGAAGTGGCAGCTGTAATTGCAGTAGGTGAAAGAGGCTGAGTCCACTTTTCAGGGGTCGATGGCAAATGCAAAATAGCATTACTGCGGTGGCATTTCTTGCGTTTTTGAGGGTTTGGGTGATCATTCCTTACTTTACCAGACCTCAAGTTAAAGCAGACTCTAGAAGTCCTTCCTTATCTGGCAAAGCTCGGGTCACAGGGAGATGTGACTCAGCGTAATAAGTTCTTAGAAACGCTTGTGGCCCTTTTGAGGGGTATCAGTACTTCACTTGAAGACTTGCAGCTTATGGTGAAAGAGAAAGAATAGTAGAGACCCGTTAAGTTGGATTGAGCAGGAGAGACAGGAGGAGCAGGAGAAGCATGGCAACACAGTCCAGACAAGCCGCACTGGCCTAACGCCAGCCGCTTCCATCAAAGACAGGTTGCCTGCAGCCTAGCTTCAGTTTATTGGAGCCCCAACACCTTGACCCTGCTTGCAGAATGCTGTGCACTTGCCTTAGGCCGCCATCCTCTATGAATTCCGGTCCTGGGCAGTTCTGGGAGTCCTAGGAGGATCGAAATAGACTGCAACCAGGAATTCTCACAGGAGTTCTCTTAATGCTTCCACCCAGGGTCGTCCGTCGTGGGATGTGTGACCATGCGCAGGGCCCTCGCTGGCCCCACCAGAGGCTGCCATATGCAGGGTCCACTGGGGGCTGGGAGCCAAAAAAAACAACAAAAAAACCTGTCCAGACCTTAAGTGCCTTGAGGGCCTTTGAGGCTCTTCGAGCAGGGAGCTGAAGCCCCTATGCCAAAATCTGGAAATTCAACAGGGTCCATCAGCAGCAGGAGGGCATGCAAGATGTGCGTGCCCCCGGCCCTCGCCATGTCTAGGGCCACCAAGGCACTACGGCAGCTCAACAGCGCAGCAGAACAGCTATGAGGCCACTGTGCAACCTCGGCCGCAGCCGCAGTGTTGACACGGTTACACCAACTCCAACTCCGGCTCCGGCAGGGGCTCCAACAAGGGGAGCGGCGAGTGAAACCAGGGAACACTGGGGCTAGGGGTCAGGGGCCGGAGTCGGCCGAGATCCCTAACAGTGAAGGGAGCTGCACACCGCACGCCGCTCACCGCTCCGGCAGCAGCTACGGGGGCTCCGAGACTCCGCCCCTCAACGAGCAGACGACGCACAGCCGGATCCTCATCAGAACTCCTTAGCCGGATCATTGTCAGGGACCGTAGTCTTTTGTTGAGCCTTCAGGTTATGGAGCTCCTTATCCTCCTCTTTGAGGACTTCCAGCTGTTTCAGGACAGAATCCGTTGTTACGTGCACTCTTTGGGTGGCCTGGTTTCCATGGAACTCGCAATCAGCACACGGTCCCTCTGCTTGTCACCTTCCAACTGAACAGAAACCTTCAGTCATCTCCAGACTCTCACTCCTCCTCAGGCAGTAGTGGGACAGATACAGAGCTGAGGCTTGAGGTGACATCCCCAAGCATCAGAAAATAAAAGGACAGATTAACAAGGATCCTTCCTCCTCCTCTGAAGAGCTCCACACAGAAGTGTACCATTCCATATGCATGCAGGCCATCTGAACTGTCCACAAAAATTCAGAAGCTCAGACAACTACAAATGCATTGCTGAAGTTTTGCAATCACAGTAACAATTCAACAAGTAGGAGACCTCATCACCCTTTAAGCTTTGCCCCATGGAGCAGACCTCAGTTACCACTTTTCATACAATAGTAGGCCAATGCCAAATGCATTTACACAGATCCCACACAAGGAATTGCACACATCTATTTGTCACATAGATAATGACCCAGTAATAAGAAATGATGCTCCACAATCCTGCCATGTTGATGACAAAAGTGCAATAACCTGGAGGAGGTGATGTGGATATACTCATGTCATACTGGAATCAGTTCCAGTATGCACACATCACTGAGTGATATTTGTCCTAATAGAGTCATGGAGGTAGTACTAATATTGCTCAGATATGCCACACAGGTGGCATAGGAATGGACACTGTGGACATCATGAGCAATAGGTCAGGGAGAGATGTCCCCAAAATCCACAACACATTGAATCAGCAAGCCTCAGAGTAATCATCACTAATGTCTGGCACCCCTTGCAATAACATACTCTGGGTGCAGCAGTAGACACCATTAGTCCTGTGGGTGTTGGAGATGCCCTGAGATTTTCAAGTACTTGTTGAAGGCCAATTGGAAGCTACATCATTGTCTCCATTATGGTCATGCAGCCCCTGATGTCTGTCTGTGGATGATGCTTGTAGGCCCATCTGTCAGGTGCCTCATTGCTACTGCAGTTGTACCTGCCAACTTACATGCTATGATGCATGAGGGAAGGTGTCAGCCAGTAAACAATGGTGACACACTGTTGTCTGTGACACAACATGAGATGTACCCCCATTGCAAATGTCCTACTACACAAACAGTTTGCCATGCACACATATATGAGGGAGTACAGACACAATCCCATCAACACAAGTAGACCATACATGAAACAGCAGATTTCAAATGTTTTCAAAAAAGAAAGGGAAACATGTTGACATGCAGGCACAAGGAATGTTGGCAACAGCGATGGCACATACATCATGTCAATGGACATTCTCCACTTGATTTATAGCTGCACCCAAAGAACAATGTTGGCTCTGTCAGATATTTGATGGCCATCTTCACATTACAGACTGCAGTGGTGAGGTACCAGTACCAGCACCCATCATACACTGAAGACATCTAGCCTCTGGGTGGTAGATGCCAATCTGCTCATTTACCCAGACACATGGCTGAGGACTGTGATCCATCACTTATTGACCTAAGGCATGTAACATTGAGGAATAGTGGTATGTTACTTAGAATTTACACACACTACAACAACAAACAGTACTTGATTGATCAATGTACACAGTCATATGTCATCCCTGGAGAGCAAGCGCTTTGTGGATTGCACACAGTTGTGTCCTAGGTCCCTGGTGGGCCAATAGGCAAGAGTCATCAGTATACAACACATGACATGTCTACACATACAGTCACTCATCTACTGTGTGACACATGGCTCATCCCTAATTGTCAGTGTAAGCTGTCAGAACCTAAAACATTCACTTGGCAATGTGACAGGCAGGAATATGCCCTGTACACATCCCCTTGTGGTTCCTGTACTGCCATCACACACCTCATTCCGGCTTGATATGCCACCACCAGAATGAAGGCCAACTTAAGGTACCCCGCTTAAGTTGGGAGGACATCCCCAGCTGGACCTCAGCGATTTACCAGGCCCAGCATTTCCAGGGGTCCTCCCACCTTTTCTTGAAGTGGGCGCTCCACCGGCTGTGGACCCATAAGGTCCGCACCTTCCAACCGATGGCTCTCCATAGTGTCTTCTTTTAATGAGTGTTGACCTGCATGGATGCAAAAGACAAAGCAGGAGATCATGATCACAAGTTTCATCACAAATGTTTGAGTCACACACTTATCAGTAACATCAAGCTAGGACTTTTCTATTTGTCAATACTCCACAAGTGTGACACACATAAGCCAATAATTACAGGGATATTACGACACGTACATATATTTCCATCTGCAGACTAACCCACTACCCTACTCATGGCCTACAATGACTAAGCAAGCTAACTGACATCAGGGAGCCTATGCTGTAGCAACCTGTACTATGATGTGAACCACTATGAAACACTACACACCTATGTGGCTTCTGAAGAGTAAACTCCTTAGGCTTGAATAGACCAAAACATTCACAGTGAGAGAATGACTCACTGCATGCAGTCCCTATAGGCAACTGCCAGAGAACAAACTCCTTTACACATGAGTTATAACAAAGGGGCTGACATGGTGGGTACAGAAAGTGTATTCCATGCCCATGTGTGGACACGTGAAATAACAAATGCAGACTCATGCCACTTCACTTAAAGTGCTTTTGCTATGTACCTGTACCCCAGAACACACCTTTGGACATATCTATCCATCCTACAGAGATGGCTTCCAACAAACAAAAGCATGCATTGTACAGTTTCTGCTATGAGACCAAGTTACAGACTCACATATCATGGTCTTCCAGGAATCAGCACACTGCCTGCACTGTGGGATTTTCAGCTATGCAGTAAGCCTGTACAGAACAAATATGACCTATGGGAAGGTGACAACAGAGTTCTGGGAAGAAGGGACATGTAATAAATGTATGACACACACGGACGGTAATGCTAAGTGCACACATGGACTAAATTCATGATTTACCTCTGTACACATTCCTAATCTAGCCAAAGGAATGAGGCATTCAGGGAAGGTTTTGCTAGCAGAGCCTCATATTGGTCACATGAATGGATCTGCTGGGGTAAGGGGAGTGGGCATGGTGCCACAGTAGCATAGCCACAGTGACTCTCCCACAGCCTGAACTAAGTCCCATCCTGGGAGATACAAGTGACAGGCCCTAGTCTCTGCACACTGAGCTGACAGAGCCTACATGACATTCCACTCCCATTACTTCCATGCATGACAGTCCATAATGTAGCCAACAGCAATTTGGCATGTGGTGTTTGGGGCAACTTGTAGGGCTCAGTGAGTCATGATATGCCTTCCAAACAATTGCTTAGCAAGGGAAATTGTGGTTTGACATATCTGTGGCAGTATACACATCGCTCACATGACTCTCAACAGAGTCATAAGAACATGCATACACAGCTCATGCTGTCACACATACATGTTATCTGACATTTACAGCAGTCATGAGGAAAGAGATGTCAGCAGATGACAGTGATGTCTCCTCACCTATTTATATGCATCCAACACAAGGAGGATCTAGGACCCCAAAAACCTCATATGAAACAATTTGACTGAACTTAACATATGGCACTGGCCACTAGTACCTGCACATTATTCCTCCCATTGATGCCAGAGACCTCAACAACAGTCACATGAGTAGTCAAACTAGCACACATGAGCACATTCTAGCCTGTGAGGTCGGAAAGGATGGTGAAGTACAAAGAATATTGTGCACTTGAAGTACTTACCTGATCCTCTGGTAAGCCATAGAGCTATTCATAAAGGGGTAGGTCCTCCATCACTAGGCTCTCCAGCTCCTTTGGAGAGAATGCAGGGGCCCTACCACCTTCTGAACATGGCATGATTGCACCTAGAGTCGGCACACAGCAACTCAGTTGTGGAGGTGTTAGTGGCAGCAGCATCAGGAGTCAAGTGTGTGAATCTGTAAAATATGGAGGTCACATCCACCATGTCTGCAGTCATCAATGCCGGTGGACACAGCCATTGGCCTGTGAATGCCACTGGCAACACTGTTAGACTATGCTACGTCTACTGCCATTACGACTTCCACTGGCAATCGTGGGCGGTTCCTAATGCCAAGTGGAATAGGTCAGGTAGCCACCACTTTGGTGGCCTGAAATGCAGTATTAGGCTTTAAAAACTACATCACACCTGCAAAAATGTGTTTTTGACCTCACAAACATGGTTATCCTGACTTGTCATGCAGGTCCTACTACTAAAACACTATTGTACTATGTTGCAGGGGCAGATGGCATTTGACAGTGCTGCAATGTTCACAACCGCCAATGGTCATTTTGGCAGTAGTAAAACCCAGTCACAGTTAAAGGGGCAATTGTGTTGCACATCTCTGAGTTTGGTCCATATACATGTTGTGACCACATGTGTGTGAAACCATGCTGGCCACATGTGACACTTGTGTTATATGCAGCTGTGATGTGTACTGGCTGCCATGTCTATTCATTCAGAAATGCCTTGTCACGTGATATCATTGACATGCATCATGTATGTTGCTGAAGATAAAGTGACTAATGTTAGAAATCATGTGTTGTCATACATTAGTACCCAGGGAGAGGGAGGATGCAACAACCTCCTGTCTCCCATCCACTTCAAGACCTTCAGACCATGGAAGAATGCCACATCAGCCTGCTATATTGTCGGAACAGGCAAACAATAGTAGACTTACTTTGTCAGTTGGAGCTAGATCTGATGTCAGCTATTAGTTATCCAACCAGCATACCACCCATTATACAAGTCATGTCAGTTTTGCACGTCCTAGCCACAGGGTCTAACAACATACACTGGCCCTAGCAGATGGCATGTCCCAACCTATGTTCAATCTTGTGTTGAAGAATGTCCTCTCAGCAATGTTGAAACACCTGAACAGTTATGTCCAGTTTCCCTGACTTGAGGATTTTGCATATGTGAAGGTTTCACACACATTCCATATGGGGTGGGTGCCATTGATTGTACACATGTAGGCTTTCTCCTACTGCAGGCCAAAGAACTTCCATTCCATCAATGTGCAAGTTGTCTGTTTAAAAACTACATCACACCTGCAAAAATGTGTTTTTGACCTCACAAACATGGTTATCCTGACTTGTCATGCAGGTCCTACTACTAAAACACTATTGTACTATGTTGCAGGGGCAGATGGCATTTGACAGTGCTGCAATGTTCACAACCGCCAATGGTCATTTTGGCAGTAGTAAAACCCAGTCACAGTTAAAGGGGCAATTGTGTTGCACATCTCTGAGTTTGGTCCATATACATGTTGTGACCACATGTGTGTGAAACCATGCTGGCCACATGTGACACTTGTGTTATATGCAGCTGTGATGTGTACTGGCTGCCATGTCTATTCATTCAGAAATGCCTTGTCACGTGATATCATTGACATGCATCATGTATGTTGCTGAAGATAAAGTGACTAATGTTAGAAATCATGTGTTGTCATACATTAGTACCCAGGGAGAGGGAGGATGCAACAACCTCCTGTCTCCCATCCACTTCAAGACCTTCAGACCATGGAAGAATGCCACATCAGCCTGCTATATTGTCGGAACAGGCAAACAATAGTAGACTTACTTTGTCAGTTGGAGCTAGATCTGATGTCAGCTATTAGTTATCCAACCAGCATACCACCCATTATACAAGTCATGTCAGTTTTGCACGTCCTAGCCACAGGGTCTAACAACATACACTGGCCCTAGCAGATGGCATGTCCCAACCTATGTTCAATCTTGTGTTGAAGAATGTCCTCTCAGCAATGTTGAAACACCTGAACAGTTATGTCCAGTTTCCCTGACTTGAGGATTTTGCATATGTGAAGGTTTCACACACATTCCATATGGGGTGGGTGCCATTGATTGTACACATGTAGGCTTTCTCCTACTGCAGGCCAAAGAACTTCCATTCCATCAATGTGCAAGTTGTCTGTTTGGCCAATCTCTACATTTCACATGCCTGTGGACGTTATCTGGATTCAGCCCCTGATTCCTTCATAATGCAGAGCAGCACCGTACCCCAACTGATGTCATAACTGTACCCAGAGATGGCCTGATTGGTTGGTAAGTCACATCTGTCGTGATTGTGGATATACAATGTCTGGTGTCATAATCTCTAGCTATAATTCTCACAATCCATTTTCACTACTGATGACCACAATTCACAATTCCAATAAGGTTGCTTTACAAAATACTGCAAAATTTAAATATATTATTTAAAACTTGTACAAATGTTCACCATCTCTTTTTACATGCAACTTAATGTTGTAATTACTTGCACATTTGGCACTCTGTCAAATGTTCCATTCAGTCCTTTGACTACTCACATAATGCGTGATTGTTAGAAATGGTGTCTTTGGTTAGCAGTTAGGTTACCCCCTGTCCAAGCAAGGACCCTCAGTCTAGGCAGGGTAAGTCACTCACAATCCAAATTATCCTGTGCCCACCCTCTGGTAGCTTGGCACTGAGCAGTCAGGATTATCTTAGAAGGCAATGTAAAAAGTTTTTGTGCAATAAATCATGTAATAACACAGTGGAAACACCACAAAAAGAGACCACATAGATTTAGAAAAATATATGATTTCTGATGGATACAAATACCTGTGGATTCCTCACCTTATGAATTCTCCCAATGCGCCAGCATTCGACAGAAACTTTCTTCCCAGCTCTTCAAGTCGACGAGGACGTCACAATTGCATGGCTCTGCACTCAACTCTGTCTGATGTCATCGTGGCAATAAGAGGTCCTCAGTTCCCCTTTTTTCCATGCCAACGCTAACGGTTGTCTCCTAGCTCTCGAACAGCTACTGTTTTGAAGGTGTCTTATTGTACTAGTTATAATGTCTCCACCTAAGAAATCAGGTTGCAAGCCTTGTCGTGAGTGCAGGGGTCGTATGTCAGTCACGGGCCCTCATGAGGACTGTTTGTGGTGTCTTAGTTCGCACTATGAGGTGGAAGGGTGCGTTTCTTGCCAGAGGATGAATCCAAAGGCGTTAAAAGAAACAGAAGCTAAGCTTTTCTTATCAAAAGCGAAAAAGCCACATAAGAGTCCCCGGAGGTCCAAGACAAGGGACTCTTCATCTCATAAGTCATCAAGATCACACAAGAAGCGGCACCGGCACAATTCTCAACGCTGTTCTTCTAGAGATCGTTCTCGATCTCGGTCTCCTTCTAGACAACGTTGTACGGCGTGGGAGGTCAGTCCTAATGTTATTCCCCATCCTCAGAGTCCTCAGGCTTCTCCGGCACCATCACTGATCGAGGTGGTCGAGTCCCCGGCAAGTCCTTTGACTAATTTTTCACCTAAGTTGGTTCAGGAGTCAGTGGCACAGGTTTCAGATCCGACCCAAGCACAGCGAAGAACAGAGGTTTTGTGCCTTCCCGTCTCAGGGAGCTGATCCAGCAGTTTTTCTAAATGCTATGTTCAGCATTTTTAGTAAAGCTATGGCCCCTACTGGTGCACTGGTTCTCCTTGGGTTTGCCGGCTCCATACAAGTCAGCTCTGTTTGTGTCTTTCTATCAGGCTGAGGGGGCTTGTTCGGGGCCGATGAAGTCGGCCAACGACGCCGATGGAGGCAACTCCGGTGCCGATGGGTCCCGGTCGGGACGGAGTGTAGCTCCTTCTTCTCCTTTGCCACACCCATCTGTCTTGAAGCCAGCTTCATCAACTGTCGACGCCGAGGTTGGAGGCCAGGCTGAGATTGAGGAGGAGAGCATTGAGGCTCTTGGAAGGGCAAGAATACCAGCAACAAATATTGGAGGAAGGTGAGATTTCTGAGCCCTTGGGAGAGTTTTAGGGTCTGGACTCAGCTAGTGGATTGCAAACCTCCCCTGAGTGGGATCTTTCATCCCTGGGTGAACTTCCTATCACACTGTCATAAGGAAGGCTGCAGATTTTTTGGAACTTCTATTGCCATCTTCGGAAGTAAAAATAAACATTTTGACAGATGTATTGCATCCTTCCTCCACTTCGGCGAAGCCCCTGCTCCCTTTCAATGATGCTCTTACTGAGCCTATTTTGGAGGTTTGGGAAAAGCCTGTTATGTTGCCAGATGTGTCTAGGACTGTAGCAAGGAGGTACAGGGTTGCTCCTGGGGATCCAGGATTTTTATCCCAACATCTGACTCCTGAGAGCTTGGTGGTCCAGGCTTCTTGTTCTGCTCGTTCTGCACTTGGTTCCTTTCCTGCTGCTCCATCAGACAGCGAGTCCAAGAGGAAGGAGAAAGAAGCTAAAAAGACGTTCTCTTCTTGTAGTATGGCCCTAAAATTAGTCAATGCTACCTGTGTGTTGGATAGATATGTTCAGGCCCTGATGGACACAGCTAGAGTTGTGGTGCCTAACTTGCCACGAGATATGCAGGGACAGTTTGATGAGCTCCTTTCGGACACCCAAGCGGCGGCCAAACAGATCATCCAGTCTGGTCTGGATACAGCAGACTCAGTAGCCAGGGTGATAACGCGTCCCTTTATGATAATTTATTACTCGTCAGGACTCGTTTTAGGCCAATAAATCTTTTGACCTAGTTGAGAGACACCTTAGGATGAGATAGCTAATAAATATGTCAATCAATACGTCAATAATGTCATCAATATTTATCACAACAATACATTTCACTTTAGTCAAAGTCATTAATCAATTCAAAACACTCCCATGACCTTGCAGACATAAATAACCACACCAGTTTAGTTGAATTTTATGAGTTTTATTCCCTATTGCTTACAACTCTAATAGCAGGTGCGTCAATCTCAAAACCAAGAAACATAATAGCATAGTCACGATATGGCAACTTTGGTAAGATTTCATTAAGGCGAGAATCACAAACATCAGAACATAACACGGTATGAACATAGATTAGTTTAGCAGAGTGTCTATAACACGTCAATTCAATAAAGTTAATTTCGGTCGTTTGTCTATTTGCGTCAGTTTAGTGAACACCTTTCCTAACCACTAATTAGCATTGGCATTTTGGGCTTCATGCAAAACAATTTAGAACACCAATTTGGAAAAACATCTAACTATGGTCTCTGTCAAAATAAGCAGTTGGTACCTATAAAGGAAAAGCAAACAGACAAATCACAATTTCATTGTCATAATTACCCTCCAAAGTTTACTTCAGCGCACAGGCTCAGTCTTCGTCTTCAGGACATCAGTCAAATCGCCATCAGTCAGAACTCAGCTCCGGGGCAAAAGGGCACTTCCCTCATAAGGAGGTAAAGTGTAAAAATGGACAAATCTAAGGGCGAGGATGGTTTTAAGTAAACCAATAAGACATCAAACAGAGTGACAGAGTTTCTGGATAAAATCAATAGCATTCCCTAACCCACCTAAATGGCTCCCCGTGTCATGGGTTTTTATCCCTTTTTCTTTGTACATTACCCTAAAATCCTATTGGACATTTGCTATACCCCACTATCTTTAACCTATCAGAAAACACATTATGTCACCTAACTTTCCCCCCATATTATTTTACAAGTCTTTGATTGGTTCCCTTATTCGATGTCTTCAGAGGTGGCACGTCCGGTATGATTTCATCTTTCTGTAATTCTTTGCACATCTTTTGGTCAGTAGCTTCATTGTCTTCACCGGTTTGAATGACCTTGTACATTACATTAATCTACACTGTTTCATTTTGTTTTAATACCATCCTACAAGCAATGGAAAAATTAATGGGAATGGATCTAGCATGGTTACATTGGTCTTCTAGTTTGAAGAAAAATAAAAGGTCATGTCCTTTTGTAAGTCAGCACACTGCAAGATAGGAAAAATACATTTAATATGAGAGGGAAGCAGCTGAGCTTTCGGCTCATGCTAACTTAAGGCCTATAAGGATTTCAGCACAGATTCAATGATACAATTATTAATAATTAGTATAAACTTATTCAATATAATAGTAATACATAATCATTTTAGTCATCATTATTAGTCCACGTATACATTGGCGGTCACTCCCGTGGTCACATTTCAGGTGCACGTTTAAGCAAAATTATTATTGTAGTTTCTATGCGACATTATTACACATTAATTCATAAGCATTTCATGTTAATATAGATTATATAAACCACGCTCTCTCAAGGGCAATGGGTACTTTGGTGGCCACCAGAAGACATGCATGTCTAAGGTCTTCTGGGTTTTCAACGGACATCCAGGCAACTCTATTGGACCTCAAGGTTTACGGCAAAAAGTTGTTTGGGGCAAAGGTGGACTCTTCTTTAGAAAGCTTCAAAGACAGCAGAGCCACTGCCAGATCTTTGGGGCTACAGGCTTCTACATCTACTGACTTCAGATCCTTTTGGACAGTTAGGGGGTTTGGCTGTGGATCCGTTTATCATAAATGTAGGAGGCTGGCCTGGTAGTAGTGGGTACCTTGGGTACTTACACCTTACACCAGATCCAGTTATCCCTTATTATTGAAATATAGTAGTGTTCTAGCAGCCTAGACTGATAGAGGTAGCTGTAGCAGAGCAGCTTAGGCTGAACTAGGAGACATGCAAAGCTCATGCGATACCACTTGTAGTCACACAGTGCTTACACACAAGTAAAGTACACAACTCAGTGTTACCAAAAATAAAGGTATTTATTTGAGTGACACAGTACCAAAAATATCTTAGAGACAATACTCCTTCTGGAGGTAAGTATTATACACAATATATACCTGGGGGCCTCAACTCTGTGTGAGGAGGAAGAGGGGCTCTCAGCACTTCAGAGAGCCCCCAGAGCACCAAATAGCACCCATAGGAGTCCCAGGACACGGGGACAAAGGAGGTGCAAAATACGGTTGGTGCAGCACTACAAAGGAAGGTCCCATGCCGCCGGAGGTCAAGTCAGCCAGTTGAGCGTCACAGGATAGAATGCTGGGGACCTGAGCCAGGCTGTGCATGAAAGAATTTTGCTAATAGTGCACAAAGGCCTCAGGAGGTGAAGAGGACGCGGTGCACAGGGGTATTGTCTTTCTGGGGGAAGGCAAGGTCTTACCTCCTCCAAATTGCGACAGGAGAACCTCAGGACAGTCTGTGTCGATGGGGTCCAACCTCTGTGTTCCAAGGCGCACGCTCGTTGCTGTGAGAGGATGTCACCAGGCAGGTCACTCCCCCCATCTGCCACGCAGCCCCCTTTGAGTTGAACCTCCATTGCCGCTTTTGCCGGCTGACTACTCGCTCCCTTTTTTATTCTGTACCCCTGCGCTGGGCTTCTGTACCACTTTGTTTTTTCATTCTGTGCCCCTGTGTTTTGCTTTCTGTGCCCCTGTGCTCTGTTGTCCCTCTCCCGCTGTCTTTTACCGCCGCTTTTTCCCCAGGTTTTCCCCGGGTTTTTCCCTCGCCGCTGAGCCCCTGCTACCCTGCCCCCTTCACTCCCATTGGCCGCCCCGCTCCCACCTCCCAGCTGCTCTTCCCTCCCTCTGCCCTCATATGGAGGCCGCAAAGCGGTGGTAGAGAGCGACCTTTGACCCTGTCACCAGGCAGGTCACTCCCCCCATCGGCTACGCAGCCCCCTGTGGGTTGAACTTCCGTTGCCGCTTTTGCCGCCTGACTACTCGCTCCTTTTTTTATTGTGTACCCCTGCGCTTGGCTTCTGTGCCACTTTGTTTTTTTCATTCTGTGCCCCTGTGTTTTGCTTTCTGTACCCCTGTGCTCTGTTGTCCCTCTCCCATCATCTTTTCCCGACATTTTTTCCCTGGGTTTTTCCCTCGCCGCTGAGCCCCTGCTGCCCCGCCCCCTTCACTCCCATTGGCCACCCCGCTCCCACCTCCCAGCTGCTCCTCCCTCTCTCTGCCCTCATATGGAGGCCGCGAAGCAGGCGCGCCTAAGGCAAGCCCGCCTGCGCCCGTCTGCGCCTGGACCGCACCCAGCACCAGAACCCCTGGAACCTGCACCCCCGCAATGCCAGACTGCACTACGACGCAAGCACCCTCCACGCACTCAACATCAGACGAGACCACCCCTGCTACCGGGCCACCCCGAAACGCACCCAGGGGCCTTTCACCTGCCGGAACTGCAGATTCACCAGCATCCAACCCTCCACACCACCAGCCAGAGAACCCAACCACCTCCGCTGCAACCTCCTCAACACCCGCTCTACTCGCAAGCACGCCATCGAACTCTGGGACCTCCTAGACTCCACCGCCCCCCGACGTCGCCTTCCTGACGGAGACCTGGCTGAACGCCACCTCTGCACCAGACATCGCCATAGCCATCCCACAGGGCTACAAGATCTCCTGCAGAGACTGCACCAACAGAGTGCGAGGAGGAATCGTCATCATCCACAAAGACTCCATCAAAATCTCAACGAACACCGATGACACCCTCACCACCGCCGAGCACATGCACTTCCAGATCCACACCGACCCCAACACCACCCTCAGAGGAACTCTCATTTACAGACCTCCCGGACCCCGCCCACAGTTCAGTGACACCATCGCCGACCTCATCAGCACCCACGCCCTCGCTTCCACGGACTACATCCTCCTTGGGGACCTGAACTTCAACCTCAAGAACAACAACGACACCAACTCCACCGCCCTGATCGACAACCTCGCCAACCTCGGACTCAAACAGCTCGTAACGATACCTACTCATGCCACTGGACACACGCTCGCCCCCATCTTCTCCGCAAGCCCCCACGTCTCCTTCAACCACACCACCGAACCACACTGGACCGAACACAGACGCGTCCACTTCACCTTCAGAAAATTCACCACACACCACAGCAACCAACAGCTACCACGCCGCTGCTGGGGCAAGGTCACCGAGGACCAACTGACTACCGCCCTCGCCCTGAGACCACCCACTGACCCCACCGACCCAGACACCGCCGCGACCAACCTCTCACAGTGGGTCAATGACTGCGCCTACACCCTCGCCCCTCTCAAGACCTCTACAACCAACCACACCAACAAGAAAGCCACCTGGTTCACCGAGGACCTCCGGATCTCCAAGCACACCTGTCGGAAGCTGGAGAAAAAATGGCTTCACCACCGAACAGCAGACAACCACACAGCCCTCAAGAGCGCCACCCGCAGACACCACCAACTCATCAGGACCGCCAAGAAGACCGCCTTCAAGGACCGTCTTGACAACAACGCACACAACACCAAAGAGCTCTTCAGCATCGTGAAAGAACTCTCCAACCCCAGCTCCAACACCAACGACATCCCACCATCTCAAGACCTGTGCGACTCCCTGGCCACCTTCTTCCAAGATCACCGACATCCACAACAGCTTCAACTCCGACCTCCCCGCACGAGTCCACCACCCCTGCGACTACCACTCACACCAGTCGCCTGACTGTCTGGTCCAGCGTCAGCGACGAAGACACCATTAAAACCATGAACTCCATCCACTTCGGATCCCCATCGGACCCCTGCCCTCACCACGTCTTCAAATAGCCAGCACAACCATCGCGCCCCACCTCCGGAAAACAATCAACTGTTCCTTCGAGACAGCAACCTTCCCAGAAAGCTGGAAGCACGCCGAGATCAACGCCCTTCTGAAGAAGCCCAAGGCGGACCCCAAGGACCTCAAGAACTTCTGGCCCATCTTCCTGCTCCCCTTCCTGGCAAAAGGGACCGAGAAGATTGTCAACAAACAGCTGACCCGCTACCTCGAAGTTAACAACATCCTGGACCCTTCCCAATCCGGTTTTTGCAGTAACCACTGCACCAAGACCGCCCTCATTGCCGCCACTGACGACATCCGGACCCTGATGGACAAAGGAGAAACAGCCGCCCTCATCCTCCTGGACCTATCAGCAGCCTTTGACATGGTCTGCCACCGCACCCTAACAGCACGCCTCCATGACGCCGGTATCCAAGAGAAGGCCCTGGCCTGGACCACATCCTTCCTCTCCGGCAGAACCCAGAGCGTCCGCCTCCCACCCTTCAGATCCAAAACCACCAAGATCATCTGCGGCGTCCCACAGGGATCCTCCCTCAGCCCGACACTGTTCAATATCTACATGGCCCCCCTCGCCCACGTCGCACGACAACACAACCTCAACATCATCTCCTACGCCGACGACACCCAGCTGATCATATCCCTCACCGAAGATCCCCACACCACCAAAGCTAACCTCCACCGAGGAATGAAGGCCGTAGCCGACTGGATGAAGGACAGCAGACTGAAGCTAAACTCAGACAAGACGGAGGTCCTCATTCTCGGCCCACCCCATCAGCCTGGGACGACTTTTGGTGGCCCACGTCACTAGGTACAGCCCCGGAACCCACGGACCACGGACGCAACCTGGGGGACACCCTTGACTCTCTCCATGACCAGGCAAGTCAACGCCGCCTCCGCGTCCTGCTTCAACACCCTCCGTAAGCTCCGCAGGATCTTCAAATGGATCCCCCTCGACACGAGAAAAACCGTTACCCAGGCCCTCATCACCAACAGACTCGACTATGGGAACGCCCTCTACTCAGGAACTACAAACAAGCTCCTGAGACGACTCCAACGCATCCAGAACGCCTCGGCCTGACTCATCCTCGATGTCCCCTGCGCAGCCACATCACACTCCACCTGAGAGGCCTGCACTGGCTCCCCGTCAACAAAAGGATCACCCTTAAGCTCCTGATCCACGCACACAAAGCACTGCACAACACCGGACCCACCTACCTCAACAACCGACTCAGCTTCCGCACCCCCACCCAAAGCCTCCGCTTAGCCAACCTCGCCCTCGCCACAGTCCCCCGCATCCGAAAAACCACCACCGGTGGCAGATCCTTCTCCTACCTCGCCGCTAAGACCTGGAACACTCTCCCCACCATCCTACGACAGACCCAGGACCTGCTGGCCTTCAGAAGACTCCTCAAGACCTGGCTCTTCGACCAGTAGCACCCCCCCCCCAGCGCCTTGAGACCCTCACGGGTATGTAGCACGCTTTACAAATGCAGTGATTGATTGATTGAGTCCAAGAGAACTGGTCGTCGACTTAGAAGGTTCCTGCGTGAGCAGGGGAGTAACTTCCTCACCCTACAGGAGATTTCTTTAGTACTTCTGGTGCAGAGTGAAGACAGGGAGTCCTCAGAGCATGCACACCATGCAAACCGTTGCTGTTGCTGGACAGAGCTGAAGTTGTAGAAGAAAAGTATCCCTTGGTGATACTTTGTTGCTGTTACAGCAGTTCCTGGATTAGGCTGCGGTTGATGCGAGGTCAGAGGATGAAGTAGTAGTTGCAGAGGATTCCTGCTGGAAACTTGCAAGTAGAATCTGAAGAGAACCCACAGGAGAGACCCTAAATAGCCCAGAGAGGGGGATTGGCTACCTTATCAGGTAAGGACCTATCAGGAGGGGTATCTGACGTCACCTGCTGGCACTGGCCACTCAGAGTTCTCCAGAGTGTCCCCACACCTTGCAGAGCAAGATGGCTGAAGTCTGGGACACACTGGAGGAGCTCTGGGCACCACCCCTAGGGTGGTGATAGACAGGAGAGTGGTCACTCCCATTCATTTGTTCAGTTTCGCGCCAGAGCAGGGGACAAGGGGCCCCTGAACCCGTGTAGACTGGCTTATGCAAGAAGGGCACCATCTGTGGCCTTCAAAGAATTTCCAGAGGCTGGGGGAGGCTACCCCCTCCCCAGCCTGTAACACTTATTTCCAAAGGGAGAGGGCTTAACACCCTTCTCCCAAAGGAAATGCTTTGTTCTGCCTTCCTGGGACTGAGCTGCTCAGACCTCAGAAGGGCAGAACCCTGTCTGTGAGGTGGCAGCAGCTGTAGCTGCAGTGTATGCCTCAGAGGGCTAGTTTGGCAGTACTGGGGGTCCATAGTGGAGTCCCCAGGATGCATGGAATTGGCTCCCAAATACCAGATTTGGAATGGGGGGACAATTCCTTGATCTTAGACACCTTACATGGCCATATTCGGAGTTACCAATGTGAAGCAACATGTAGGTATTGACCTATGTGTAGTGCACGTGTGTAATGGTGTCCCACACTCACAAAGTCCTGGGAAATGGCCCTGAACTATGTGGGGGCAACTTTGCTAGTGCAAGGGTGCCCTCACACTTGGTAACTTTGCACCTAACCTTCAGCAAGTGAAGGCTAGTCATATAGGTGACTTATAAATTAATTAAGTGCAGTGACAATGGCTGTGAAATAACGTGCGCGTTATTTCATGCAGGCTGCAGCGGCAGTCCTGTGAAAGGGTTTGTCTGAGCTCCTTATGAGTGGCAAAAAAAATGCTGCAGCCCATAAGGATCTCCTGGAACCCCAATGCCCTGTGTACCTAGGTACCATATACTAGGGACTTATAAGGGGGGTCCTGTGTGCCAATTGAAATTAGTAAATGAAGTCACTAGCCTTTAGTGACAAATTTAACAGCAGAGGGAGCATAAGCACCGAGGTTCTGATTAGCAGAACCTCAGTTCCACAGTTAAGCATTATACAGACACACACATTAGACCATAAACTATGAGCACTGGGGTCCTGACAAGCAGGATCCCAGTGAGACAGGTAAAAACATACTAACATACAGAACAAAATAGGGGCAACATGCCAAGAAAGATGGTACTTTCCTACAGTGGAAGACCACATCCAGCATTCAACAGCCTGCCAATCCTCCCTATAGATCTTTTAGAAGGCAGGGGAGGATTAGGACACGAGGAGCCACCCAACAGCACCCTGCCTCATCCTCTTCCTCTGGGTGAACACAACAAGGAAAGCAGCCCTAGCTTTCCATCCATCTTATGTCATGATTCTCCCGTAGGGGGCAGAATATTTAATTTTCTCCACGAGTGGGAGTTAGTCACATCAGACTCTTGGGTACTAAATATCGTGGCAAAAGCTTCCTTTTCGGGAGTTTCCCGAATTCATCCCTCCCCGTCCTTCCTTTTGTTCAGAAGATCCTCTCCTGTTGCTGCAGCAGGAGATTCAAGTCCTTTTATCAAAAGGTGCAGTGGAATTGGTTCCAGAGCAGGAAAGAGATCAGGGTTGCTATTCAAGATATTTCCTGATTCCCCAGAAGGATGGTCGATTGAAGTCTAACCTGGACCTGAGGATTTTTTATTAATTTCTCAAACAGAAGAAATTCAAAATGCTGACCCCAGCGCAGGTTTTTCTGCCATTAAAGAAGGAGGATTGGATGGTGTCTGTTGACTTTCAGGATGCTTATTTTCATATCCCCATTCTCAAGTCACACAGGAGGTATCTCAGGTTTGTGGTAGGGTCGCAACACTACCAGTTTGCGGTCCTTCCTTTTGGTCTTACTTCCACACCTCAAGTCTTCATGAAGGTGATGCCGGTGGTTGCAGCAAACCTCAGAAGGAAGGGAGTATCTGCATTCCCTTACCTGGACGATTGGCTGATAAAAGCCAAGTCCCCAGAGCTTGTGCTGCATCACCTGCAAATGACAACACAGGTGTTGTTCAACATGGGCTTCACAGTGAACATGCCCATGTCTCACCTGGAGCCCTCTCAGTGTCTCCTGTTCATAGGGACATTACTGGATACCACATTGAATCGGGCCTATCCTCCGGCTCAGCCGATTCAGGACATTCAACAGTTGATTCAAATGTTTCAAAATGGAAAGGTTGTTCCAGTCCACAAAGTTCTACGTCTGCTCAGCCTGTTCGATTCTTGCATTCTGTTCGTCTCTCATGCATGTTGGCAGATGAGGGCTCTCCAATGGTGCCTCAGCAAGCAGTGGTTTCAGCACAAAGGGGATCACGAAAAGTCGTTAATGATCTCCAGAGACGCTGCAACGGATCTACGATGGTGGGCTATGGACAGCAACCTTTCTGAAGGAAGGCTGTTTTGTTTACCACCTCCAGTGGCCACGGTCAAAACGGATGCTTCCACTCTAGGGTGAGGAGCTCATCTGGGGGTCCTAGAGATCAAAGGTCATTGGTCTCCAGTGGAACAGATGGCTCAGGAACATCAGATTGCTTAGTAGCAAACCATCTGGCCAGGGTTCTCAACGTACATGCAGACAGTCTCAGTCGGCCTTTCTCAGCCTATCACGAGTGGCGTCTCCATCCAGACCTGGTCCTTCACATCTTACGGATGCGGGGTTTTCCACGGAAAAACCTGTTTGCCACTTGGGAGAACGCACACTGCCCGTCGTTCTGCAGCCTCCAGTATCTGGTACAAGGAGCATTGGGGGGCGCATTTCAGACTTCTTTGTGTGGCCAGTTACTTTACTTGTTTCTCCCCATACCCTTGATTCCTCAAGTTCTGAGGAAGATACGTCAAGACCGGGCTCAAGTCATTCGAATAGCTCCGGATTGGCTAAGAAGGGTGTGGTATTCAGACCTTCTCCAACTCTCATTGTGTCCTCCGCTCCGTCTTCCTCACAGGGCAAACCTCCTCTTGCATTCGCAGGGGCAGGTTCTACACCCCCATCTCCATAGCCTGCACCAACATGCCTGGAGATTGAACAGGGCAATCTGGGTTCTTTTTCTCTCCCTCCAGAAGTAGTGGATGTTATTTTATTGGCCAGGCGACACTCCACCAAAACTGTCTTTGCCAACAGATGGGCAAAATTTGTTACTTGGTGTGGAGAGAGGCAAATTGATCCCTTAAAGGTCCATTTATCTGATGTTCTGCTGTTTGCCCTTTCTTTAGAACAGAAGGGTTGTGCAGTTGTGACTTTGAAATGCTGTTTATCAGCACTGTCGGCCTTTCTGTGCTTCCTGATTAACCTTCTTTGTTTAAATCTCCTATAGGTGTTAGGTTCCTAAGAGGTCTCACTAATAAGTTCCCCCCCATTCATTTTCTCATGCCTCAGTGGGATTTGAATTTGGTTCTAACATTTTTAATGAGTTCACTGTTTGAGCCTATGCAGTCTTGTTCATTGAGACTGTTAGTTTTAAAAACAGTCTTCCTCATAGCTATCAGGTCTGCTAAGTGTGTGAGTGGGCTCCAGGATCTTAGTGTCAAACCTCCCTTTTCATCCTTTTATGCTGACAAGGTGGTGTTGAGAACCAGGGTGGCTTTCCTTCCTATGGGTGTCACTCCCTTCCATATGGGGCAGTCTATTACTCTTTCATCCTTCTACCCTCCACCCCACCCTTCAAAGGAGGAAGAAAGACTTAATCGCCTAGACCTGAGAAGAGCTCTGGGTTTATATATTGAAAGAACAAAAGACTTAATTGTGGATGACCAACTCTTGGTTGAATATGTGGGCAAGATGAAGGGCAAAGCTGTCCATAAGAGAACCATATCCAGGTGGGTCATTCTTTGCATAAAGATCTGTTATTTACTGGCAAAGAAGGTTTCTCCTGAGGGTACTAGAGCCCATTCCACTGGGGTAAAATTGGCCACTTCGGCCTTGGCTAGCGGTGTACCAGTGGTGGATATTTGCAAGGTAGCAACTTTGGCTTCCCTCCACACTTTTGTGAAGCATTATTGCTTGGATTCGGAAGTAAGGAGGGACGGACAATTTGCATGTTCTGTGTTGCAGGATTTCTTAGTGTGACCGGTCAAGCACCCACCTTCGAGTGTGGTACTACTTTAGGACTTTACTTATAAGGTGAGGAATCCACAGGTAGTTGTATCCATCAGAAGAACAAGTTACTTACCTTCGGTATTGCTTTTTCTGGTGGATACAGTAACTACCTGCCTCCCTGTTGCCTGTCTGGTCATACCAAGACTTCTTTTACTAGTTTTGTATATACATTTTTGGGTATTTTTATATAAAAAATATTGTGTTTATATTGTATTTGGATTGCAATATATATGTTGTTTTTGTGAGGTCGGTTTTCACCTGTTCGCCTCAAAGATATGTAAAAAAGGGTAAAACTGACATAAGCACGCCAGCGAAGACCTAT
Organism: Pleurodeles waltl; assembly: GCF_031143425.1. Lineage (NCBI taxonomy): Eukaryota > Metazoa > Chordata > Amphibia > Caudata > Salamandridae > Pleurodeles > Pleurodeles waltl. Next base: position 500,377,593 of record NC_090438.1, on the reverse strand, counting down.
TTGCCACAATGACGTCAAATGGAGTCATGTGCAGAGTCATGCAATTGTGGTGTCCTCGTTGACGTGAAGGGCTGGGAAGAACGTTTCTGTTGAATGCTGGCTCATTGGAAGAACTCATAAGGTGAGGAATCCACACGTAGTTGTATCCATCAGAAATCTTATATTTTTCTAAATCTGTGTGGTGTCTTTTTGTAGTGCTTCCACTATATTATTGCATGATTTATTGCACAAATACTTTACACATTGCCTTCTAAGTTAATCCTGACTGCTCAGTGACAAATTTCCAGAGGGCGGGCACAGGATAATTTGGATTGTGAGTGACTACTGTATCCACCAGAAAAAGCCTTATCGAAGGTAAGTAACTTGTTTATTTATCTGATTATTTTAAGGTAAAAAACAAGCAAGATTGGATAATTTCACATTGGAAATATAACTTTTGATATCAATGAGAATAGTCTTAAGTTCTTAAAAGCAAAAATTGTCTCTTGCAAGCACAAAGTACCTGGTTTGTGTCACAATTACACACATGGAGACCACAGAGGAGGAGATGCATGGAAAATGAAGGGTGTGCGTCAGAATTCAGGGTGCACGCAAGCAATGAGTTGATTCTTTTCCACTTGGCAAGGGCTTTATGTTGAATTCTGGCGCACAGGCTTGAATCCTTTTTGCGATGCAGGGTCTTTTTACGCCCAGGGCCGATGCAGAGAAATCCTACGAATGCAGGATGAAGTCACAGGGGCTGCGTCGATCCAGTGGGTGATGCGTCTGAGTTTCTGTTGCACAGCAGGTGCTGCATCGATACTCCATGCAGGAAGTTAAGCTGTGTTGTTCCGGTTCGGTGCTGCATCGATCTGGTGGGCTGTGCGTAAAAGTTCAGATCGCAACGCTGGCGCTGTGCCAATCTCCACTCGGGGACCTGGGCTACGTCGTTCCGGTTCAACGATGTGGTGATTCTTTCGCCGCAAGGCAGGCTGTGCATTGAATCCGGCAGGCTGTGTGTCGATTTATTCCGCACAAAGAGTTTCTTTGCAGAGTTGAAGTCTTTTTGGCCCTGAGACTTCAGTAACAGGAGGCAAGCTCAATCCAAGCCCTTGGAGAGCCAGAGGTTAGCAAGGCAGCAGGGCAACAGCAAGGCAGCAGTCCTTCTCAGAAAAGCTGTCCGGTTGAGTCCTTTGGGCAGCCAGGTAGTTCCTTCTTGGCAGGTTGCTGGTTCTGGGGCGGAGTGCCTGTCCCAAGGAGTAACTTGAAGTTTCCAGAAGTGTCTGAGTTGTTGGGGACAGAGACCCCGTTTATATACCCAAAAATGCCTTTGAAGTGGGGGAGACCTCAAAGAGTGGTTTTGAAGAGCACAAGTTCCCCTTTCAGTACAGGCCTGTCTGCCAGGGTCCCAGGAGGGTGTGTGGTAGTCCACTGTGCGAGGGCAGGCCACTGTCCTTTGAGATGTAAATGTCAGGCCCTCTACCCTTCCAGCCCAGGAAGACCCATTCAGTATGCAGATGTGTGCAAGTGTGACTGAGCAATCTGTGTTTGTGGTTGTCTGGGTGATATGCACAATGCAGCTGTCAACCAACCATGCCAGACGTGGATTGTAAGGCACAGAAAGGATTTAAGTGCAGAGAAATGCTTACTTTCTGAAAGTGGCATTTCTAAAATAGTAATATAAAATCCAACTTCACCGGTAAGCAGGATTTTGTATCACAATTCTGGCCATACTAAATATGACCTGCCTATCCCTTTCTGATCAGAATTTACCACTCAAACAGTATTTGAGGGTAGCCCTAATGTTAGCCTATGAAAGGAGCAGGCCTCACAGCAATGGAAAACAGATTTAGGAGTTTTCCACTGCCAGGAGACATAAAACACCCAGGTATATATCCTGCCTTTTACCTACACAGCACCCTGCCCTATGGATTAACTAGGGCCTACCTTAGGGTTGGCTTATATGTAGAAAAGGGGAGTTTAAGGCTTGGCAAGTACTTTTAAATGCCAAGTCGAAGTGGCAATGAAACTGCAAACACAGGCCTTGCAATGGCATGCCTGAGACATGGTTAAGGGGCTACTTGTGTGGGTGGCACAGTCAGTGTTGCAGTCCCACTAGTAGCATTTAATTGATAGACCCTGGGCAGATGCAGTGCACTTTACTAGGGACTTACAAGTAAATTAAATATGCCAGTTGGGTATGAGCCAATGTCATCATGTTTTAAGGGAGAGAGCATAGGCGCTTTAGCACTGGTTAGCAGTTGTAAAGTGCACAGTCCTAAAACCAGTAGAAACAGTGTCAAAAATGGAGGGAGGCAGGCACAATGTCGGGGGTGACCAACCTAAGGCTGTCAGGTCTACAATGATGATATATGTGGTCCATTCATCTCTGTTTAACTTGGTAGTATCTTGCTGTCTGAACATATATTTCGCCCTTGAATGGGTATTACTCTCGCACTTATTGTCATCCTCCAATGGATTTTAAAGTTCAAGCAGTCCCAAATGTTCCATTGTTGGTTCTTTCATTTGCCAAGTGAAAATTAACCCACTGTGCCTGCTCTGTAAACGGCGGTCCTTTCATAACATGTAATCTCCAAATAAGGCCCCAGTTTGGGTGAAATGCGCTCTTTATCATTCCTTTTTGGTGGTGAAAATTTTACGGCAGGACGTTGCCATTTAACACTGCAAAATCCTATGTCACCAGAAGAGAAAGAGTTGCACTCTCATTCTGGCTAAACCTTTTATTTATATATATCCAATTAAAATACCAAAGGTTAGATGGATGTTAGAGTTAGGTTCTAAATTTACTCACATAAAACCATAGAAATGTAGCAGTTAGTTATTTCAAATAACTATAACTTGTGGCCTAGCGTAACTATAACTTCCACCCCACCATGCACAGTTTTTTCTTCAATAATTTGATTGCTAATGTTTCGTTTATATTTTTAATGATGTCATAGAGTTTGTCATGAGTGCTGTACTATCTGGGGTAATTAGCAGTGCATGGCGTGTATATATATATATAAAAATACATATATATATATATATATATGTGTGTGTGTGTATATATATATGTGTGTGTGTGTGTGTGTATATATATATATATGTATATATATATATATAGAGAGAGAAAACCTAGTAGCGATCACCACTGGGTAGTTATAGTTAGGACTTAGTTTCCGAATAAAAAGTGTTTTTTTTACTTGCCTATATCTTTGGCGCCGCTTGTCAAATCTTCATGCATTTCCAAAAACATTTGCCACTCATGTCAGCTGCTGTCTGGAAAGTTCCAGGGGTGATCTGTCTGGGGGGGCAAAGAAAAAAAGGGGGGGGGGAAACACGTTTTCCCCATTCATTTTTCTATAGGGATTTTGAACAACGATAGCGCCAAAACTACTGGATGCAATTGCACCAAATTTGGAAGAAAGGTAGGTCCTGTTCCAGAAAGCAACCTTTTATGATTTGGTGTTAATTCATTCAGAAGTGTTAGAGAAATTAAGGGGAAAACAAATTTGTATATACAGGGACATAGAGGATTTGTGACCCCTCATGGTCTTGTGCTGAGATCTCATTGGCTGTCACGACTTCAACCAGGAAGTCTTGGCAGCCATCTAGGAACTCAGTAGCTGAGTCCCTGAAAAAAAGGTTTTAAAATAAAACCGGGCAGGGTACCCCTTAGCACTGGTGGTGGGGTCCCAGAGGGACCTCCCCATGGCTAAAAGCATTTTGTTTTGGAATTTTCATCCAGATACTCGGCAGATCCGTGGATTCGATTAAAAAAAAACAAAGTGAGGGTTCCTGCGCTTCATGTTTATTAAGCCCCCGGGTTGGCTAAGGCCTGAGGGGATTACATTTTTTTCTTGATTGTAGGGGACCTCCTGATCTCCTCTTTAGCCCCAAGGACCACCACCTCCCCGGAGCTTCAATTAGTTAAGAAGCTGGGGGCCCATCTGGCATCCCCCACTGCCCTGTGAATTGCCTCCTCCACAGGGTACATAAAATATATGCCCGGCACCTCCCACCTGCCCTGGGGAACATCACCTTCCTGGGGCTTATTAGAATTTAGTGCAAGGGGGCTGCATGACCCCCCTCTTACTCCCAGGGATCACCACCTCCTGGGGGCTATATCGTTTTGAAGGGGAGCTCATAGAGCCACTGATGATCCTAGGGTGAGCTGCTGCTATGTCCCGGGGTGCCAACTTCCAAAACATAGCTGTTTACTGTGGGGTTTAGCTGCAGCCAAGCCACAGTAAACACTTTAGTTTATGATAGCGGATCCTATCAAGCAGGTCCTGCTGTCAAAAACCAAAGCTTTAATCTCTGTCCCCTGCATACAGGTGTGTGTGCAGGGGACAGAGATGAAAGATTTGCTTCAGAAACCATGGAGCTGCAGCTTAAAGCAGCTCTTTGGTTGCCGAAGCTATGGGTCCATGGGAGAGGCCTGAGGCGTCCTCCGCAGTCCCAGATAGCCAGCAAAGGGCTTGTTTAAAAATTAAAATTAAAATTAAAAAATTAAAAGACAAGTAAGGGCTGTGGGTGAGCCATTGAGGCCTCCCCACATTCCGAGATAGCCATTAAAGGAATAAAATAAAGAAATAAAAATCAAGAAAAGCAATAGCTCAGTGTGAAGGTCGCAGAGCTTTGCGTGAAGGGTTCCAGTCCAGCGGGACTTCTTTCCCTCATTTTTTTTAACTACAAATCTTTAAGGCTCATACTGACAGATATTCTTACTCTTTTTGAATGTCAAAAACATTTTAATTTTTGATTTATCCAGAAAAATCTCATTATATGTATGTCATATACCCTAAAAAACTCTCTTTTCCTCTCATTCTCATTCTCTTTCTCTCTCACTCTCTATCTGTTTCAATCTTTCTCCCACTCACACCCCACTCAGTAACGTAGGCACCCATTCACGGACCCACTCAGACCCTCATGCACCCACTCACAGCACCAGACAGACTCTCAAGCATCCACTCACAGACCCACTTACACAGTTACGCGCCCACTCACAGATCCACTCAGACTGTCCCAAACCCAATCACTGACCCACTGACAACCTCAGGCACCCACTCACAGACCTGTGCACACACTGATGCACCCAATAAAACACTGATGTACACACTCTTACATTCAGACAGACAATCTGACACCCATTCTCACCACAGATACACCCTCTCACCCCAGATACACCCTCTCACACCTATTCTCACACCCAGATATGCCACTGCAAACTCCCACCGTGCACAGCCAAAAGACCGTGCATATCATGGGGTTGGGTGGTTAAGGAGTGTTGGCTTCAGGGTCTGGCTGCTGGCTAGGTCTTGCTGGCAACCTCCCCTGCGCATGTGTGAAGGTTGTGCACAGTGCAAGGTTGAGTGCTTGTAGGGGTTTGGCCTCAGGGCCTGCCAGAGGCCGAAGGACCCCACCATGCACAGTTTGTTCTTCAATAATTTGAGTGATCATTTTTCATTTATATTTTTAATTTTGTTATAGCAGTTGCAATGAGAGCTGTAATATATGGGGTAATTAGCAGTGCATGGCATGGGGGTGAGTTATAGTTACCTTAGGGTTTGAGTGATAGTTGCTTGAAACAACTTGAACTACAGTATAACTGCTGAATACTCTCTGTTTTTGTATGAGTAAATTCAAAACCTAACTATAATGCCCCCATAACCTTTGGTTCTTTCTGTGAATTTCTAAGGTTTTTGTAATTCTAGTTCCTAACTATAAGCACTGTACCCTTTGGTTTTTTTTCAGTGAATTTTTAAGCTTTTAATAAAAGTAAAGTAATTTTCACTAATATACGTAAATCCAACCACTGCTTGTGGCAAGGCCCTGCAGCCAACCCTATAGCCACCCAACCCTGCACTGTGCATGGCCTTGAGCTGTGCGCAGTGGGTATTGGCCACAGGGTCTGGCCTGCAGCCAGTCCCTGCAGCCAACCCCCATAACAACCCAACCGTGTAAAGCCCCCCTCCCCAGGCTGATCTCATCCCTGAGTATCCCTTCCCCCAGGGTACAGCCTAAATATATATTGTTTCAGGAGGAGGGCTGCAAGGCCCCCTGCCCAATATTTGCCCTGGAGGCCCTATCCCCTTGGGCCAGCCTAAATATTTAACTTTATTTTGGGGAGGCTGGGCACACAGCCCCTCCTCTGCAGGCTAGTCTCAGTCCTGGGTGACCCCATCGCTGGAGCCAACCCTATTTTTTTTTTCAGGGGATGGAGGCTGCGCGCCCCCCCAGCATAAACATTTTTTTGGGGTGGGGAGGTGGGCAGCAGAGACCCCCTCATTAGGTCAGTCTTGACCCTGGGGACCCAATCCTCGAGGGCAGGGCCTAATTATTTATTTATTTTTGAGGGGAGGAGGGATGTGCAGTCCCCACTCCTCAGGCCAATCTTGGCCCACAGAACCCCATTCCACAGGACGTGGCCTAATTATTTTTGGGGGGAGAGAGATGGGCCTCATGGACCCCCTCCCCAGGTCCGATCAAAGCCTCCCGTCCCCTGGGGCCCAGCCATGTGACATTGATACCCTCAGGCCACCCAGTCACAATCTTGGGGACTGTGGGTGGACCCTGAAGGCCCCTACGGTTCCCGCTGGCTCCCCACCTCTTGTGGGAGCCAGTATTGCTATCACAAAGAAGCCATGAGAACAATTGTTTCCTCTCTCTCCCTGCCTGCATCTTTGCAGGCAGGCAGACAGAGGAAACATCCGCTACGTTGAAGGGAGAGCAGTTTGACAGCTCTCCCTTCATCTGACCAGAGTGTTTGCTGTGGCTTGAAGGCAGCTTCAAAGCTGCTATCAAGCCGTATCAAACAACTATGTCCCAAGTATGGGCACCTCAGGACAAAGCAGGAGCAAGCCCTGGGGAATGGCAGTCTTCATTGGCTTCTCAAGGGGTGTTGCACGGCCCCCCTTCAATGTGCGTAGCCCTGGGAGGTGGTGGCCCCCAGGGATATAAGGGGTTTGAAACCTACCCCCTTACTACTTTTTTACACTTTGCCCCGGGTAGTGATGATCCCTGGGGCTGCGTTGGGGGGTGCATGGCCCCCGCATAGTATTTTAGTTAAGCCCTGTGGAGGTGGTGACCTTGTAGGTGCGCAGGGGCCACATGCCCTCCCTCATAGTTTTTATGTTATGCCCTGGGGAGATGGTGGTCCACGGGGATGTGGGAGACTATGCGCAGCATCTGCATAGAATTTATGTTATGCTCTGGAGAGGTGGTGGCCCTCAGAGCTCAGGGGGGCTGTGCAGTCCCCTGCATAGCATTTTAGATATGCCCCAGGGAGGTGGTGGTCACTGGGGCTGCAGGAGAGCCACGCAGCCGCCCCCATATAGTATTTCAGTTATGCCCCATGAAGGTGTTGCTCCCTGGGACTGCAAGGAGGATGCATGGCCCCCGCATAGTAATTCAGTTATACCCCGGAGAGGTGGTGGTTCACGAGGCTACGGGGAAGCCCTGGAGGCTCCCTGCATAGTATTTCAGTTAGTCCCGGATGGTGGTGGTCCCCCTGGCAGCACATGACATCACAATTTCGCACCAAAAATGTTAAAAATATATGCTTTTTTGCTCTGGTGGGATCCCCCTGATGCCCCAGCACCAGAGCTAAGAGGTCAGGATGTCTGTAGCTTGGCCTCTTTTATTCTTTTTTTCACTTTATTGATGGACGTCAGCTCAAGCCGAGTCCCACGGTGGCTATCAACACTTCCTGGTTTGAAGTGTTGGCAGCCAATCACAGCTATGCATTTTCCTGCACAAGCTTGTCTTTTTTCGCAAATCATTGCGAAGGATCCACAGCCCTAGATACACAGATTTATTTTTGCTTTAATTTCTCAAAAACTGCTGAATGGATTTCCTCAAAATAAGTGTAAGCCTGACCCGCATACCGAAACCTAGCTTTCTGCCAAACTTGGTGTTCTTTCATCCAGTAGTTCAGGCTGTAGTCGTGGCTAAAGGTCCAATAGGAATTAACATGGGAAGCGCAACATTTTCTGATCCCCCCGTCCTTTTTCTTGGCCCCCACTAGATGGATCACCCTGAAGGATTCCATGCGCAACAAGAATCACCAGGCCACTTGTTTTTAGATACTTTTGTGAAGATTTGTCAAACAGTGCAAAAGCAAGTAAAAAAACACTTTTTTATATGGAAACATGGTCCTGACTATAACTACCTTGTAGTACACCGCCACTAGATTTTATATATATAACACATCATACCACACATTATTTTTTACATTTAGTTTTAGTAAATTTCCTTCCAACTTCAAATTTGATATTAGTATTAACTCACAGAATATATTCTTTGTGGATTGAGAAGCAACCTCTAAATGAGGGAATGAATGTTAACTTTAGGAGTTACCCTAGCAATATGCTGCCCAATGCATGCTCACAAGACTTTGGCTTATCAGTTTGGGCTGGGCTGTTCCTACTGGAGCAAGGTCAAAGCTGATTTGCAAATGGTTGGGTTCAAACTGAGGTGCAATAGTGTGCAAAATAACAATGGACTGAGATGCAAGAACAAATACTTACCAGTGGCTGGGATTGATCCAACCATGCCATCCATCATTTTAGTATACTTCAGTGCAATGCCCTAGGAGGGACGGGTACGTCCAGAAGTGAGTTGAGTCCACAATGTGCCACTGCAACTAAGCTATGTCTGACTGATTAACTCATATAAGGGTGAAACTAGTCTGAGGTTGCTTGCATTCTGGTCTGGCAGTTTGGGTTGGACTTACTGGAGCATGTTTAAAACTGATTTGCATATGGCTGGATCAAAACTGAGGTGGCATGGTGTGCAAAATGTCAATGGCCTGGTATGCCCTCCTTTGTAATTACCACTGTCTAAGATTGCTTCAAGCATCTATTTATATCTCTTTTGTATATTTCAGTGTGATGCCTAAAGTGGGACAGATATGCCCATACATGTATCCCATGCCCATTGTGCTACTGGAGCCAAGCTATACCCTAGAGATGATCCCTTATACTGTGGAAACTCCTCTTAGGTTGCTCGTATCGTGGTTAGGGACGTACCTGCCCTGGCAGATCCTGCTGGACTGATCCAAGTGCTGATTTGCATATGGCTGGGTCCAAATGAGGTTGCATGGAGTACAAAATAATGATTGATTGTGATACGGTCCAAGTAATTACCAGTGGCTAAGACTGATTCAACCATTCCATCCATCACTTTTTTGTATACTTCAGCATTCACATGACTTTGTACTGACTTTGCTAATGCAAAGTCTGACCTTGAATTGCACAAAAGGCAGCAAGAAGTAATTATTACGAAATTAGAAGGTCTTGTCCTGACATCACCTTGCAAACTCTGTGAATCCTGGGGAGGCAAATGTGTACAATAAGAAAGATGCCAGTGATACAGTGGAAAGCCTCTCATAGTGCATTTGTCTGTTAAAGCACATATATTTTAACAGACAAATGCACTATGATCCATTATGACTCATCAGAACCAATGAAGAGAATATCACTTTTTAGAACCGAGTTCTTGTTCTGCCTTTCTTCTTACTTCTGTTTATCAGTCAGCAGCTGTGTATGGACCTAAAAATAAACAGGAGATGATCTGGTGGGGCAGAGGTTCCGTCCATAAGCCCCTGTCGTTTCCCCGCAGCATGTAAGCTTCTGACTGTAACCGTCTCCACTATGGCTTCGCCGCGCATCCATGCCTTACCTCGGTTAATATCTCATTTCCAGGTCACGGTTCAGCTAGCTGATGTCCCGCAGCTCTAGTGCTCTGGATGTTCCGAGGCTCAATGCCCTGCTGCATGAACCAGTGTAGGGATTAAATTACAGCAAACACCATCCGTCAGAGGAATGAAGCCTGACAACACAGTGAGAAAGGAGGCGGTCTGGTTCTCTGCCAAGGATTCATCTACATGCACAGTTCCCTGCGGAGTCAAAAAGATGAATGTGGTTTGATCTGACATGACTGTGCGACAACCCGCCCAAGCAGGCACACCTACTGAGAAAGATGGTTTGAAACGAGTCTTCACGCAGAAGTAGTACAAGTAAGGAGCAGCACATTAAAGAATCATCTATTAAAAAGATGACAGTAAAACATAGGAAAGAAATTAGAGTTATTTCCTAAAAGTTCTTTGACACTGGTTTTCACTTGTGGCTTTTTTAAGTTGAATAACTCGGACTGCGTGACGTACATATTTGTGTTCTTGAGTTGCATTAATTCAGGGAAATATGCATATTATAATAACTGTCATTTTGGAGTCAATCGAGTGCAACTATTTATTTTGAAAGGAAAGAATTGAAGTAACGCGTTTTTAGCTCAGAAGATAACGAGGAATGCTTAACTTATGCAATGCACTACTCTGCGTCTAGGGGACACCCATGGGTGGTACAAGGGAGGTGTCATGTAACCACCCATAGGTTTTAGCTGAAATGATTATCTGCTAACACTTATAGACAGGACTGTGCTCCAAAAAAGTATGCCTCCTCGAGTCAGGCGTAATGATTGAACAAGTTTAAAAAGCCTCCAACATGAAACGTGTTTTTAACTTTGTTAAAGCTTTTTATTTTGTACTGGATGTGTACCCTTCCAGTACCAAAAATACCCTTGACAGAATGCCCTCACACTTGCACTATGATGCAAGGATGTGTGTGCTGATGCATTGCGGCGTAAAGTTTCTGTGCTGTGCCAAAAGTGCGCACAGTGTACCCAAGACTGCACGGGGCTGACAAAATAAGATAGTTTATAGCTAATGATCTGGGAGCTGCAAAATTGAAGGCTAGTCCATCGAGCAAGGGATAATTAGAGGATGATTAGAGGCTGAGAAATGAGATGATGTGGGTAATATAACTCATTAAAAAATGAACAATGTAAGAGCAGGGAAAACAGGTTTCAAAGGGTGATCCAGAGAAGAAAATAATGAAATATGAAGGGTGTCGATTGTTCAGCCAAAATAGATTAGTTTGTATGAATGGTAATCGTTAGAGTTCGCAACCCAAAAAATACATCAACATATAATTTCAGCTACTTTAAACTCAAAGAGAATAGTCATGGAGACTGTGCGTTCGACTTTGTGGAAAACAAAGATGGTGGCAGACTGCGCTCAGGCCACATAGAGCAACATCAGGGAGCAAACAGGAATCCGGACTGATCGCAAAGGCCACTGGTTGTGTCTAATTGGCTAACCAACTGGGTGCTGAATCATTGCACTGGGCAATATACAGTATAGTGAACAGCAAAAACTGATAAAGAAATAAATATTGATGTTGAGAGGGGTGTATGTACCAGGCAGAGCCACTACTGTAGCATTTGCAGCAGGTGATATCTTTTACAGCCAATCTCATTCTTTGGTGCATGGTGCTAGGCGCTTTGCAAATACACCCAAACATCTGATGTCATCAAGCTTTCAGCTGTCCATCTCTATCTTGTGATGAGCGAGCTCAGGCTCTCATCAATGATGCAGAAGTCCTTGGGCATGTTGGAGGGCTTCAGTGAAAAACAAGGTCAGCAGAAGCAACACAGAGAAGCATAGCTTATGCAGGGCATCTGGCTTTCCACCGAGTAGGAGCACACAGGGGGTCATTACAACCCTGGCGGAAGGCGGAGAACCGGCGGCAAGACCGCCAACAGGCTGGGGGTCTCACTCTGTGGAATTATGACCATGGCGGTTACCGCCATGGTCAAATGCCGGTTTTCCGTTCCTCCCGCCGGGCTGGAGACCTGGGTCTCCAGCCCAGCGGTTGTCACTATACCGCCGGCAGTATTTGGACCCGGCTTACCGCCGTGGATTTCCAGCGGTTTGAACCGCCATGAAATCCATGGCGGTAAGCACTATCAGTGCCAGGGAATACCTTCCCTTGCACGGATAGGGGTCTCCCCCACCCCCCCACCCGACTTCCTCCCCTACCCCCCTACCACCCCTGCCACCCCCCAAAGGTGGCAGGGCCCCCCTCCCCACCTGACCCCCAACATCACTTCACCCATACCCACACGACATGCACGCAGGCACCACCTACATACTTACACGCACACACGCCAACATACATGCCTACATCCACAAGCACAGTCATACACGCACACCCACATTCAAACATACACGCACACATCCATACAGACATACCCACAGACATACATGCACTCATTCCCATGCTCACAACACCCCAGCTGGCATACACGCACTCACACACCCCCTCTACATACACACACGCACACCCCCACGCACCCACACAACACACAACACCCCCCCACCCCCTTCACCTCACGGTCAATCGACTTACCTGGTCCGACGATCCTCCGGAAGGGGACGGGAGCCATGGGGACAGCTCCACCGACACCACACCGCCAACAGAACACCGCCACGGCGAATCACAGGACGTGATTCGCTGGGCGGGGTTCTGTTGGCGTGGCGGTGGAGCAACCTCCATTTCCCCGCCTCCCGCCAGTATGGCTGTTGGCGACTCTCCGTCCGTAAAAGGACAGAGAGCTGCCAACGGTCATAATAGGCCGAGCGGCAAACCACCACCAATGCTGGTCTTCCGCACGGCGGTCCCTCGGCGGTCTTCAAAAAAGACCGCTGAGGTAAAAATGACCCCCATAGTCTCTACACTATGGAATATGTTGTCAATAATGGAGTCCTTGCCCATCCTCAGTAAAAATGATGAGGAATGAGCTTTTGGACAGCAACATCTTATGTTCCCAAAGCGTGACATTGGGTGGATGTTTACTGCTAATCACAGTCTCATGCATTATTACAATTTAAAAGAACCAACTAATCAGACTCGGCTGTTTTCCATCCCAAGAGAACATAAAGGTAGCAGGACAGTCTGCCTATGTGCAGGGAAATAGGTGCCTCCTGTAGGGCATTCCCCCTCCGGAAGACAGCCTAAACAAGGGGATGCAGAAAGGAGGGCGGAACGACTTGTACTTTGAGGTCAGATTAATCCTCTAACCTGCAAGCACCATCCTCATAGTAAAATAAATAGTCACAGTCATGTGCATGTGGCCCTAAAGGCAGGTGCACTATGAATATTCGCCGAGCCCTCAATTCTCTTTCACATCTATTAATGTTTGCAAACGGGTTTGCCAGAAATGACCTGCTAACATTACATTTGTTTAAAAAATCCATTAATATGAAGGGGCTCCCACTGACCCTGAGCTTCTGGAATTCAATTTATATGAGGAGGGAAGTGGGAATCAGGCCTGGGTGCACTTAGGCACTTCAAGAATTATCACACAGCTGCCACCAGCCGGGGATGTCCCAAGAGGACTGATAGGGTTTGCATACCCTATGATTAAAGTTGGTGAAGTAAATTATCTTTTCCTTCTGAAGATCCGCCCGATGAGTGACCACCACTAATATTCAGCTTAGGAATTACTAGGGATAAGGAGCCCTTCAATGTGCTGGCAAAAAGCAAAACTCACAGAGGTTTCTTTGGTGGCAAAAAAAGGTCAGGTAGGCCAGCTGTCCAAGTTGCTAGAGACTTTCATCCTTATATGTAGCTTAGTTGTGCAGAGTTAACACCCCACAAGCAATCAGGGATTAGCAAGGTATTCCTTGGAACACACCAGCCATCTTTTTGTGATCAGTAGGTATGCCAAAAATATGTATAAACTATCCTTTGGATTTCTATGTTTCTCAATAAGGAATATTCAATGTATGTCCAGGAGTGATTGAGCCATTCCAGATTTACAAGACATTCAAATTAGATACATCTACAAAGAGTGAGCTTCAATGAATCTCACATAAATAATCAGTGGTCAGATGAAACAATGATCTCGATCTAGCTGTCCTAGGTCTATAGAGAGCAGCCCAAATATAGACCAGGCAATCAATTTAGAAAGGCCATTCTTCTAAAGTGTGTTCTGCGAATACCCCTAACTATGGAGGCCTATGAACAACAATAAAGGATCTACAAAATCATACAAAAGGCAAACATTAAAAGTCAAGTTTCTCAGTCCCTGCCCCCTAAATCAGATGCATCCCCTTTTATAATTCAGTAGAGCTTTAGAATTGTCTGTTCAATGATTCCATTTACTATTGTTAAAAATGGGGGTCTCTAATTGGCAGAGGTATACACCTTTGTCCATGTGGGTGCCACAATCCTAGTCAGGGTAAGTCACACACAATAAAAATTATCCTGTGCCCATCCTCTGGTAGGTTGGCACTGAGCAGCCAGTCTTAAGTTAGAAGGCAATCTGTAAAGTATTTTTGCAATAAATCATACAGTAACACAGTGAAAACACCACAAAATTGCATTACACAGGATTATAAAAATAGAAAATATTTATCTGAGTAAAATAAGGTCCAAACAACAAGGATTCAATAAGCACAATTTAAGATATCACTTTTGCAAGTTTAAAAAGGGTCTTAAATTTTAGAAATGAAAAGTTGTCTCTTGGTTACACAAAGTACCTGGTTTGTGTAAAAAAATAATATGCAAGGAGACCGCAGAGGAGATGCGTGGAAAAATAAGGTGTACGTTATATTTTCTGACGTGGCACAGACGTTGCGTTGTTTTTTTCCTCACTGCAAGGGGCTTGTGTCCTTTCTTGGTGCACAATCTTGGTTACTCACTGCGATGCGTGGATCTTTTTGATGGCCAGGGACGATGTGGGGTAATCCAGGATGCACTGGAAGAAGGCACGGGCGTTGTGTCGATCCGGTAGGTGATGGTTTGAAATTTACATCGCAAGGCAGGCGCAGCAAAAAATTTCCACTCAGGAAGTCAGGCTGTGTCGTTCCGGTTCGGCTGTGATTTCTCATTCGCAAGGCAGGCTGTGCATCATTTCTGTCAGGCTGTGCATCCATTTTCGGCATACAAGGAGTTTCCTGAAGACGTGAATTATTTTTGGCCCTGAGACTTCAGAAAACAGGAGGCAAGCTCAATCCAAACCCTTGGAGAACATTTCTCAGCAAAGTCAGAGGCCAGCAGGGCAACAGCAGGGCAGCAGTCCTTCTCAGTAAAGCAGTCCAGAGGAGTCATTTGGGCAGCCAGGCAGTTCCTCTTGACAGGTTGCAGGTTCAGGTCCAGAAGTGTCTGAGTTGGTGGGGTCAGAGACCCAGTTTACATACCCAAAAATGCCTTTGAAGTGGGGGAGACTTAGAGTGGTTTTGAAGTGCACACGTTCCCCTTTCAGTACAGGCCTGTCTGCCAGGGTCTCTGAAGGGGATTTGGCAGTCCACTGTGTGAGGGCAGGCCACTAGCCTTTGAAATGTAAGTGTCAGGCCCTCAACCCTGCCAGCCTAGGAAGCCCCGTTCAGTATGCAGATGAGTGCAGGTGTGACTGAGTGTCCTGTGTTTGTGGTTGTCTGGGTGAAATGCAAAAGGGAACTGTCAACCACCCCAGCCCAGATGTTGAGTGGAGACAGACTGTAAGGCAAAGATGGTTTTTAAGTACAGAGAAATGCTCACTTTCTAAAATAGTAATATAAAATCCAACCTCTCAATAAGCAGGATTTTCTATTACCATTCTGGCCATGCTAAATATGACCTAGTTGTCCTTTTCTGATCAGAAACAACCACTGAAAAGGTACAAAGGGCAGTTCCACTGCTTGTCTACGAAAGGAGAAGGCCTCACAGTAGTAGAAAACAAATTTAGGGGTGTTTCACTACAAGGACATATAAAACACAGATGTGCATATCCTGCCTTTTACCTACATAGCACCCTTCCCTATGGGTTACCTATGCCTACCTTGGGGGTGACGCATATGTGGTAAAAGAGGAGTTTAAGGCATGGCAAGTACTTTTAAATGTCAAGTCAAAGTGGCAGTGAACTGCACACACAGGCCTTGCAATGATAGGCATGAGACATGGTAAGGTGCCACATATGTGGGTGGCACAATCAGTGCTGCAGGCTTACTAGTAGCATTTAATTTACAGGCCCTGGGCACTTTACTAGGGACTTTCAAGTAAATTAAATAGGCCAATTGGGTATGAACCAATGTTACCATGTTTAAGGGAGAGAGCATATCCACTTTAGCACTCGTTAGCAGTGGTAAAGTGCACAGAGCCCTAAAACCAGTGTCATCAAAGTAGATGGAGGCAGGCAAAAAGATGGGGGATGATGACCCTAAGGCTGTCAGTTCGAACAATTATCAATTCTGAGAGCATCAAATGTCTTCCAGATTTGGGACTTTTCTTACCCTTCCTCTGCACCAACTGGAACCCACTTTTTCTCGGCCTTGTACCAGTCATCCTCCACTTCCATTCCTCCATCTATTCATTCAAACTGTTTGTCTGTCCAACTCCTACAATGACATTCAGCATACTTCATTCTGTGTTCCACGTACTATCTGCATTGTGCCATTATTTTGTAGGCTAAACCTGTGTCCTCCAAAAAAGTAAATAATGTACCAAATACTGCTGTTACTGTCCCTTGTCTAGTCGGAAAGCAACCTGTTGTCCCCACCTGTTATAGTTTGCTACAAAAATAAGGTATCTTGAATCTTCTGTGATATGTTGTTGTTAGACCTGCCAAACTTTGGCGTGGGTTCCCCTCAAATGCTTTGCCTTTAACCCTACTGATTTGCTGACTTTGTTTTTTCTGGCCTTAGGACTCTGCACACTTTATTACCGCAAACCATTGCTAAAATGCTTGTGTTCACTCTTTAAAACCTGGTACAAATGGCATATTGAATTTACTTAAACGTCCCTAGTAGATAGGCCCTACATGTGCCCAGGACCTGTAAATTAAATGAGAATAGCATCCTGCAGCACAGATTGTGCCACCTACTTAAGTAGCCATTTGAACATGTCTCAGGCCTGCCATGGCAGCCAGTGTTTTCAGGTTTAAACTGCCTTTTCGACCTGGGAAAAAAGCCTTTTACCCTGCCCATACCTTCTTTTTTAATACATATAAGTCAACACTGGGGTAGGTGCTGCAAAACCAACAGGTCATAGGGAAGAGTATTACAAATGTGGGCATCTAAGATAAGTTTTACATGCCCTGGTAGCGAAAAACCCCTACATTTGTTTTTCACTACTTCAAGGCCTACCTCTCCAATCGGATAACTTTGGAGTTACCTTATTATATTTAATAAACTGTATCTTCTAAATAGGAACAGGTTACCACCAAATTATGTTTGCTATCTGTGGAATTGTAATGACAAATCCTCTCATATGGTAAAATTGAGATTTAAATTACAATTTTGTGATTTACACTTTTAGAAAATTGACATTTTCTTGCCTTATCCTTTTATAGTGCCTGCTGCCTGTCTCCGTCTCCTATTACTGGGTATAGCTAACAGTTGGGATTTGTGTATTCCTCCTGAAAAACCACATAAAATAGAGAGCTGAGGTCTGCCTGAAGGTGCCGGCCATCACTAGCAAGATGGGATGGTGGAGACTGGATTTAATAGCCTGTGCTCTGCCTCCTCCCAAAGGGCTGCATTCTCCTTGGAGTTAATCTACAGCCAGGGAAGGTTAGGCAGAAAAATTGTACTTTTAAGGGAAACATCCAGAAGCTTCTTCAACTTCAGAGGGGGTCTACCTGGTATAATATTGGACCCAGGGCACAAACTCTTCAGTACACTTCTGGATCTGTGGAGACTGCCAGGAAGAAGGACTGCTATGCTGCTGAAAGGACTTCCACTCTGCTGGACTCCCAAAATGACTCCAAGAGCTAGTCTGCTGGCCTTCTGTTCAGAGTCACCGGGACATAACAGGTTCCCAACCATCTGAACCAGCACCCAGATCCAGTTATAGCAAGCCCATGGCACCCAAGTAGTGCCCCTCAGGTCTCAGACCCTGGGTGTGGCCTCAGTGGAACGGAATTAAAATCATTTGGCTCTTCGCTACCACAAATGGGTCCATTGGTGCCAAATCCTTGTTGCTCACACTACCTGTCAACACAAACTTCCATCAACCCGACCCTTCAAACTACTGCATTGACTACTCCCATTGAGCAACATCGCAAAGCTCTCATCCCACCATCCTCAAAGACAACAGGATCTTCATGCTAAAGCAATGACTATCAATGAAGTCCGGCTTGCTCTTGTGCTTCAATGGCAACTATCCGATACGCTTCCCTGCTCCTTGCATCCCCCTTCACCGCGAACATGATACTATGTGCTGGACTGGGAAAGAAACTTTTCAGCAGTACTAACCTGGACTCTGTATCAGACCTGTGCTTCATCATTGTCGGCCTGAACTTGTAACTTTCTGCCATTAAAAGGTGCCACCATTCTGGTACTTTTGGTTTGGATTTTTCAATGTGTATTTCTATCTTTATGGTTGTAGCAAAATCCTGAACAAGCCAGTAGGCATGAGCTTTAATAACTATATCACAGTATATAGCATTAACACTTTCACTGCCAGGCCTCCCACCTTCCCCCCTACCGCCCCTCCTTAGTGCTAAGCCTTTTCTTTGCTCTTCAGGGTAGTTCACACTTAGCCCTCTATAAAGTTGTGTACACACAGGCTACCAATGCCAAATTTGTGTCTGTTTTTTCTCATGTCCTGGGGATTCTAAAGATACCCAGGGTTTGTGGTTGCCCCTAGAGGAGGCCAAGAAAATAACCAAAATATAGCTAAAGTTTTCGTTTTTGGGAAAAAATAGGGAAAAAGTGCTCTGTAAAAAAGTGTATGTTTTTGTCAGAAGAATGGCAAAAAAAAACAGTTTGTTGAGCTAAAGTTACCATATTCCCAGCTTTCAGGAACATGCAGAGCTGAATCAAAAGTCTAATGTTTTACCACAGTTTTGGCATTTTTCATTTTTATGTGAAAAACTTTTTTTCCTATTTTTGTGCTTTCAGCCTACTTCCAATTTGTGGTGCAAATCAGTGTGAAACCTATGGGTGAGCGAAGAAAGCTATATATTTCTGAAAAATAGACAAAATTCCGAAATCAGTAAGTGGCCATATGTGTAGATCCTTCATGTTTTTCCCAAATAAACTAAGGCCCTCCTTATGACATTGGCAGTGACTGTTGAAGTGGTGGTAATACCACCAAGAGGCTAGCGGTAATTACCGCCAAATTATGACCATGGTGGTGATACCTCCCATAGACAGCCAATGTACCAAACCTACTGCCAGGGAGATAACAACACTGACCACGGCGGTAGCCATCAACAGCCAGGCAGAAGACAAGGCACCGCCCACCATATTATGACACAGCAAACCACCAGGATTTCCTGGGCGGTACCAACACCATCAAAAGCCTTGTAGAAACACTGCATAGAAAACAAAAGACTCACCATCAGAGACACGGAGGAGACCACTGCCGCCATGAAACCAGAACTTCATGTCTTCCCAATGCTCTTCTACGCCATGGTCCTCCTGGAACACCAACACTAACGAAGACGACGACGGTGATTACAGCTGCCTAGCACACAAGGGAGGGAGGGCATGAAAGGAGAGTGACACACACACGCAAACACACACCATTCATACACACAATACACAGAACCGGCTGCAGAGTAAAATCAATGTCACAGGACCCATGTCTAATTAAAGCAAGGACCACATTAAGGTTTAAGTGGCACAGTTATTTGATGCTAGGAGCCACAATATTGTCATTTGAAAATAAAAGCATCCAACAATGCCCAGAAAGGGCCAATGGCTAGTCCAAAGTACAAAAGGCCCACATGGCCACAGGGCACAGTCCTGGCCCAACTTGACTCCTGACATCATCTGGACTCCACTGTGCAGGGGCTTCATGTTGGAAATGGACAGGCACCTCAGGGGGAAGGGGTGAGGGTTAGGGGCACCTCAACTGACGTGGGTAACATGCCCTCTTATTATTAAGGGGCTCCTTGCCCAATTGTTCCTGGTGGCAAGTGTAAGGCCACAGTCTCTGAAGTGGGGAACATGCCCACTGGTTCTGGAGGGGTCTCCGTGCCCAATTGTCCTTGGTGGGGAGTGTAAGGCCACAGCCTCTGAAGTGGGGAACATGCTAACTGGTTCTGGAGGGGGCTCATTGCCCAGTTGTCTCTGGTAGGTGGCCTACATGCCCTCTGCTGGAGGTGAGGGCTCCTTGCCCACTGCTGGTGGAGGTGTTACTCTGGCTGCCTCTGCTGGAGGTGAGTGCTCCTTGCCCACTGCTGGTGGAGGTGTTACCCTGGCTGCCTCTGCTGGAGGTGAGGGCTCCTTCCTCTATGCTGGTGGAGGGGGCCTGTTGCCTCTCTTTGCTGGTGGAGTGGGAACCTTCCCTTTCTTGGGTGGTGGAATAGGAACCTTAACTTTATTAGGTGCTTCCAGGACTAGAAGGTGCCTCCACTGTCCCAGTCTCCTGTCCCTTTGTTTTTACCACCCTAGTCTTCCCATTCTGAGGCAAAGGTATGCTCACAGTAGGAGTGGCAGCCATCACACTCTGGGGCCCCTTTGTGCCAGCAGCTGAGGACATGATGGGAGCATTGGCAGCCTGTTTGGCTGAGGTGCTGTGCTGGGCATTGTGAACCTGCTCTTACAGAAGGATGGGGGAGTGAACGAAGAGGGAAAAGGTAAAAATGGGCAAGGAAAAGCTTCTTAGGGACATCGGGGCAGGATGTGGGAGGAGGGATGGGGTGGAGATTGAGGGAGTGGTTGTTAGAGGTGTATGTCTGCTGGAATTTGGTGCAGGTGCATGGACAGTGTGCGTGTGTGAGGTGGATTGCTGTTGGGAGTCTGAGTGTGTGCGTTTGAGTCTCTTAGGAAGGGGACAGACCGGGAGGGAGAGGACAAAGGGGACACGTGGATGGATGTTGTGGTCATGTCTGCAAGTGAGATGTGTGTGCTGCATGATATGGTGATAGTGGTGGTAGTTGTTGATGCAGTGCATGCAGGTGAGAGTGTGGATGTAACTATGAGGGAAGAGGAGGAGGGAGAGACAGTGGAGGCAGTGGATGTGGTTGTGTGTGCATCTATCTGTTGTTTGTGTGAGTGCTTGTGACCTGAAGTGTGCTGCCTGTGTTTGACTGTGCTACGCTTGTCTGATGTTTTCTGTGCATGCTTGTCTGTATGTGTGCATGGGATAGGTTGGGGTTGAGGAGACTGGAAATGGGAAGTGGTAGTTGGAGGGTGGACAGGAGGAACAGGTACACAGCTACCATCAGAGAAGAGGCCAGAGCCTGAAATGATCTCTATAGAGCCTCCAAGCCACTGTGGATGCCCTCCAGGAACGCATTGCATTTTTGCATCTGTGATGCCAGCCCCGGATGGCATTCACTATGGTTGACTGACCTACAGAGATGGATCTCAGGAGGTCAATAGCCTCCTCAATGAGGGCAGCGGGGCTCACTGGGGCAGGGCCTGAGGTGCCTGGGGCGAAGGAGATGCCCACCCTCCTGGGTGAGCAGGCACGGGCAACTCAGTGGGGGGCTACTGGGAGGGTGATGCTCATACGGGGCTGGTGGCTGTGCCTGCAGCTGGGGTGGTTCAAGAGGTGTCTGCCACCACCAGGGAGCTCCCACAGGAGGAGGAATCAGAGTCAGTGTTGTCACCTCCTATCTCCGCCGCAATGCTCCCCTGGTCCCCTCAACGCTCAACTGGTCCCGCTCAACTGGTCCCCTCGGAGTCGGTGGACTCTACTTCCTGGGTCCTGTGGGATGCAGCTCCCTCAGTCGCCGGTGCCCCTGCTCCTCCGCCAGATGATGCTAATGCACACATGGACAGGATGACAGAAGAAAATAGGGTGGGGAAAGAGAAAGGGAGCACTGACTCAATTACAGCACCAACACCACAGATGACATACACATAACCATCACACACAGGGATCAGGATTAGACACTATGCATCGCATTGGCAATCCATTGGCTAGGTACCTGAGAAAGATGAGAGCCAACCACCACCAACTGTACCCCCCCTGGTCCCACTAATCCCTGTCTGATCTGGCACCCATTTACCTTGTGCTGGACCAAACAGCAATGTCTGACCTGGCATTATGAGGCACCCACTACCACCAGGATCTCATGTCAGCTAATAACAATTATTTTCACACTCACTGTACTCACCTCCTTGTGGCTGCTGTGCTGCCCTCAAGCACCCATCCAGCTATGGGTAGGCCACCACCAGTATGCAGGAGTCATGTTCCTACAGGTACCCACCCTTGTTGGGAGGCCATCCCCAGATGGGCCTCCGCAGTCTTTCGGGCCAGTGTCTCAGATCCTCCCACCTTTTCCTGCAGTGGGTGCTCCTCCTGCTACACACGTCCATGGCAATGGCATGCCACACTCCCTTCTTCTGATGGGCGCTGACCTGCAGAGGTAATACAGATACGAGAACACCATTAACCATACAATCAGGCATCTTTCACATATGGCTCACAAATTACATTGACATCTCCATTGGCACACACACATCACCCAGAGCCCTGCATGTACACTACGACCAGACATACCCCTAACCTTGTCGCATGCATCGTCTCCATGGTGTACTCACCTGTTGGTCTGGAGGCCCACACAGCTGTCCTTACAGGGGTAGGCCCCCATCAACCAGGTGTCTAACTCCTCGTAAGTGAAGGCAGGGGCCCATTCCCCTCTCACACGGACCATGGCAGGATCCAGGCACAGCTCACAGAAGCACACTCAGTGTGGGTGTTGTCCTGTGGAAAGTCAGGAATCAAGTGAGGTTATAGATAGAAAATGGTGGTCACGTCCGCGGCGGTGTAGACCATCACCACCGCCCATGATCCTCATTTAATGCTATACTCCATAGAGCCTCATGTTAGCCAATGAGGAATAGCACGGTGGTACAAGACCGCCTTCCACCATGTCAACTAATGCTGGCGGAGTTACATCACTTCCACTTGTCCATATTTACAGGACAGGCAGTCACCATTTCATGGTGGTGAACAACAATCTGAAATTGGAAACTGCGCCATTGCTGTGAATTGTAATTACATTGCAGTTCACATTGTCCGATTACATACTTGCCCAGCAGTACTTGGATCATGGTTCCATTGTTCAGTTTGTGACACCCTTGTCACTCTTGTGCCCCTTAGATTCCTACCACTGCGGAGGAATAGGAGGAGGAAGCAAGACCCCCTGTACAGACCTCTTGGGGACTTGGCTACACTGGAGGAGGGGCATATAATACTGACCTATAGACTGGACAGGGCCACAATAACAGAGCTGTGTATTCAATTGGAGCCTGATCTGATATCAGCTATCCGTCATCCAATGGGATACCCTCTCTTGTGCAAGTTCTATCAGTGCTCCATTTCCTGGCAACTGGTTCTTTCCAAGCGACAGTGGTCTTGGCAGCAGGAATGTCACAGCCAATGTTCTCAATAATGCTGGCAAGGGTTTTGTCTGCATTGGTCAAACACATGTGCAGCTACATTGCTTTCCCCCAAGTGGAAGATTTGGCCACTGTAAAGGATTGATTAAATGCAATGGGACATATTCCTAATATTATTGGGGCGATTGATGAAACACATATTGCATTTGTCTCCCCCCACCACAATGAACAGGTGTTCAGGAATCGGAAGAGTTTCAACTCACTCAATTTGCAAATGGTGTGCCTGGCAGACCAGTACATCTCTGACGTCACTGCCTAGTATCCTGGGTTGGTGCATGATGTCTTTATCCTGAGGAATAGCAGCATCCCAAATGTGATGACACAATTACAGAGGCACAGGTTGTGGGTGATAGGTGAGCCTGAGTCCCCACCCAAGATATGTCAGTGTACATCTTCTGGAGTCATCCCCATACCATTGTGTAAGGCTAATGTTTGTCCCTCAATTCTTGCAGGTGCTGGCTGCCTAAACCTGTTGTGGCTCCTGACCTCTGTGAGGAGTGTCACGACAGGGGCTGAGAATTGGTATAATGATGCAAATGGGTGAACCAGGCAAATCATAAAACGTACCTTTGGCCTCCTGAAGGCCATGTTTAGATGCCTCCATCTGACAGGTGGATCCCTGTGCTACTCCCTTGAGAAGGTCTGCCAGATAGTTGTAGTGTGCTTCATGTTGCACAACCTGGCCCTCAGATGACATGTGCCTTATCTGCAGGAGGAGGAAATTGGAAATGCCCCGTCGCAGATGTGGACTGTGAGGACAGTGAGGATGAGGAGGCAGATAATGAGGATGGGGACAACAGAACATCAGTAATACAGCAGTACTTCCAATGAGACGCAGGTAAGACAGTGGAACTGACCATTCCTCTAATTATTTATGTTTTCAGTGTGACTGTAGCAGGATGGCAGTCACTTCCTTTGGATCAAAACTGACTGTCACCTATGCCTTCTCTATTTGCAGATATTGGTGTTATTACTACTGTGCACCGATGTCATGACTACAGAGACATCTACAGCTCATCATTTGTATACTATACCAAAGTTCATGCCAATTGCACATTATGTAACTGTTAATATAAGTGCACCTTTTCATCTCATAAACCATTATCACTCAAGGTTTGTCCAAGGGTGTTTATTATAGTGCAATGAATAGAAGCAATAGTGCAATGGAATGTGGTGATGGTAGAGGTATGTCTAGGGTACTGGTCCAGTCTGTTTGTAGCACAGGTCCAGTGTCCAAAGTCCATAGGAGGGGGAGCAATGGCAGTTCAAATTGGACAAGGTGACAGAGTGGGACACAAGGTGGACATTCAAGATGGTCTCATTTCCTGGTGGTGGTCTTGGTCTTGGCAAGTGCCTCTGGCATCTGTCTGGGTCGCAGGAAACATTTTCAGGGTGGTTCACCTTCTGCAGGGAGAGTGGTGTTGGTAGCCTGTGGGTCCTGTGGCAGGGCCTCCAGTTCATTAGCTGCAGCATGTGGTGGGCTGTTCAGTTGACTGGCTAGTGGAAGGGGCGCGCTGGTGTGTTCTACATTCCTTCATGATGTTGGCCATATCTGCCAGCACCCCTGCTATGGAGACCATGGTGGTGTTGAGGGCCTGCAAATCTTCCCTGATCTCCTGATGGTGTGCTTCCAACAGCTGCTTGTTCTCCTGCATGGCGTTAAGAATCTGTCCGACCTTGTCCTGATATTGTTGGTAAGCCCCCAGAACATTAATATGTGCCTCCTGGAGAGTCTATTCCCTGGGCCTGTCCTTCCCCTTGCACACAGCTGTCCTCCAAGTGTCCCTGTCCCCATGTAGCTGTGTTCCCTGAATGGTATGCCCACTGCCACTGCCCCCAAGACCCTGATTGTCTTGGCTGTGAGGTGTGGACTGTGGTCCCTGTACAGGTGGGCACACTGCTGATTGATGTGTCCTGGGTACTGAGGTGTGGGGACGTTGGGTGGGTGCTGTGGTGTTGGATACTGAGGGGGAAGGCTCTGTGGTGGACTGGGGATGGGCTGGGGTGGCCAACGGACCTGTGGTCCCTGATAGGCCAGGTAGTTCATCCAGATCAAGAATTCCAGAGTTGCTGTCATCACTAGGGGCATATTCTGTTGGGGGACTGGATAGACATAGCGCCTCCTCCCACTGAGATTGGCTGGGGCACCTGTAGGGGTGTAAGTGATGTATTATGCTTCATGTCTGTGACATATTGTAGATCCCCTGCTTCCCCTATATCGTTGCTATTGCCCTGCCACCTTTGTTTGTATATGGTGATGTATTGTGGAATTGTTAGTTCTCCATGCTGTACATGCTTTGGTGATGGCTGTACATGCAGGGCTGGGACGGCTGTACATGCATTGGTACGGCATGCAGGGCTTGGCATTGGAGTTAGTCACATGTGTAGGTGCACTGTGTGGGATGGAGTGGGGTGATGGGAGTCAGGGTGAGGGGGTGAGATGGCATGCAGGTATGGGGGTGATAAGTAGTAAATATTGACTCAGCAGTGTCCAGTCCTCTGACTACTCCAGTAAGTCGCTCAGGATGCAGGATTGCCAAAACTTGCTCCTCCCATGCTGTCAGCTGTGGGGGAGGAGGCTGAGGTCCACCACCAGTCCTATGGATGGCGAGCTGGTGCCTTGCTGCCATGGAACGTACCTTTCCCCGTAGGTCATTCCACCTCTTCCTAATATCATCCCTTGTTTTTGGATGCTGTCCCATGGCGTTCACCCTGTCCACAATTCTCCGCCATAGCTCCATTTTCCTGGCAATGAAGATTTGCTGTACCTGTGCTCCGAAGAGCTGTGGCTTTACCCTTACTATTTCCTCCACCATGACAGGCAACTCCTCATCTGTGAAACAGGGTGCCTCAGTTGGGACATGGGTGTTTTTTGGTGCGTGTGTGTTGTGCAGAGATGTTGAGTAATGTGATGGAGTGTGTGACGACTGTATGGGTGGTTGTGGTGCGGGTAGTTGTCTCTGTGATTTGCGTGGCTAGCTACTGCATTCTTTTCGTGTTGGCAAAGGGTTGTGTGTAATGTGGGCGGGTGTTTTATAGTGCTGTGGGTGGGCGGGGTGTGTATGAGTGTCAGGTGTGTGATTTTAGTTTTGGCCAATGTTGTGTTGTTTTGTATTTGGGTGGCCCTTCTGAACATGCTGGTGTGTACCACCAATGGTTTACCGCCATTGAATGTTCGCTGTGGTGATTTGTGGGTCATAATGTGGCAGGTGTTGTTTTGTTGGTGTAACGGTATGGGTGTTCGTACCAACACTTTAACACTGACTTTTGGTCTTTGTGTTTGTGGCGGTATTCTGTCGGTTTAGTGTGTGCATGTCATAATATTGTGAACAGATGTCGCCTCCATGACGGTATGCTGGCAGCCGTCACCGCGGCGGTAAGCAGCATTTACTTCCAATGTCATAATGACCACCTAACTGTCGAAAAAAAAAGATATACTGAAAATGAGTTGGAAAATAAAGCCATTTGTGACATGATGGCCTATTTACAAAAGCAGTGTATCATTATGTTTGATAGACCCTTTTGGTTGTTGGATATATATATTGTGTATAGGTTCTCCAAAAAGCCAAGGAACCAGAAGCCAACAACTGAGCTGCACCATACAATAGTTTTTCATTGTGTACTGAGTGTAGAAATGGTGATATATGTAGAGTGAAAAATAAGAATCAATGTAACCTATGTATTTCAGAAATGGGTGCAAGATATGGAGTTTAGGAGTAGAGGTTATTTGTACATCTCTGAATTTGTGGGTATCCCGTACACGCATATGATTTAGAGGGTATTTTTCAACATGTCTATTTTCTTTCACGCTGGCTTACATTTGGAAGGCACAAATGCAGAGAAATCATGGTCATAATAAATATAATATTATTCTATGTTCCCACATGTCTTTTGATAAAAAATTGTACTTCCCTTTTGTTGGTAGGCCTTGTGCCTGCAACAGAAAAGGGCCCAAAACGTGACATCGATATATCACATTTTGCCACTCAAAATGGACCTGTTCTATGTAAGGTGGGTATCTATATTTAGTGCCCTAGCTCAGCCAGCACCAAACGAAACCAGGGAAACCTGTACATAATGAAAACTAGACACCTGGAGAAATCCAAGATGG
Organism: Pleurodeles waltl; assembly: GCF_031143425.1. Classification (NCBI taxonomy): domain Eukaryota; kingdom Metazoa; phylum Chordata; class Amphibia; order Caudata; family Salamandridae; genus Pleurodeles; species Pleurodeles waltl. Next base: position 500,350,315 of record NC_090438.1, on the reverse strand, counting down.
GGTGGTTTGCATGGATTCCACCAGGTTGTTTAATCCAGAATCCCTTGCAATCCTCAAACTTTGTCTAAAAACACTTTCCACACATGTCTACAATGGAAAATTCTGAAATCTGGAAGGAGTCACACATTTCCTACCACATACTGTTTCCCCACTTGTCCTGATTAAAATGCTACTGCACTTGAATGACTAGGATTAGTGCACATGACAGGCAAGCATCAAACCTACGTCAATGGGAGTCTTGTGAAGCTACTCTCATAGACTCTGTTTTGAGTTGTGCCTGTCGGGGCACTAGGCCAAATATCATCTTTATTGGGAAAAGTGGGGGAACACTGGATGGTAGAAAACTAGTTGATTCTTGCTGATTTCTGAAGTTTACATCACAGAAATGCAAGCTAAATACGCAATGATGGGCAAAGAATGAGGCTTGTGTTAAGGGGTAGAGGGGAACATCAGCCCCTTTCCAAATATAATCCCTGATGGTCTAGTGGCCTCTGTACCTACCCCTGACAGGGGGCAAAATGACTGCTGGGGGTTACATGGGTTGGTGGTGGCTGAGTCCGATGCCTGGGTGGGCTGTCCACACCCATTATGCCTTTAAAATAAATCCCTGGTGACTAGTGGCAGATTGGAAATAAGAAATTCCAATCTGCCCTCTGGGAGGAGAAAGGCTTTTGAGCCCGGGGGAGTGGGGAGCACTAGCCCATTGCTGGGGTGCCTCTCCCCTTCAAATAAAGGGCGCAATTCACAAAGGCAAACTTAGGGCCTGATTATGACTATGGCAGTCCTAGGACTGCTGTACCCACGGTGATAGCCCTAATGCTGCAACCAAGGTTGTCTGATGGCCAGAATATGATGCTGGTAGTCAGACTGCCACAAAACCACTGCCAGGATCTTGTATCCCAACGCATTGGCAGTGGGTAAAGCTGTGGTCAAGTACAGTGGTGCTGATGTTGGCCCCACCGTGCTGATATGTGGATATGTAGGGTATATATTGCAGTGGTAAATGTTCTGTCACAAATATGTAGCACAACACTACAAGATTGTTTTCTTACTACATAATTGAAGTTAAACATCTTCTGTACAGTATCACATGTAACCCACAATCATGGGTCATATAAAGTCTTCCACAAACTGTCAAATTGTGAAGGTAATATGCCTCTACAAATCTATGAAAAAACATCAGAAACCTAAGTTTCTCCCACATGGAAGTGGGTGACACTGCACTCAGGACTCACAAAGTCATGGGACGTCAGTGGGGCTGCGGCGGTGTTAGGGCTGCGGTATCAGTCATTTTCATCCCAATCGAAAGGGGACCACAGCTTCAGGTGCAGGAGGTGTTGCAGGGTTTTGGAGTCGTCCGGAGTTGGTGCACCTGTTTTTCTTGTTTTGAGGACAGCTTTCACTCCCTAGACACTGTAAGAGGTACCACCTGGCAACTTAGGGTCCACAGAAAACTAACCCAGAGGCTGGTAGGTGAAGTCTTTGATGTCCCAGAGACTTTGTAACAGGAGGCAAACTCAGTCCAAGCCCTTGGAGAAATTTCACAAGCAGGATACACAGAAAAGTCCAGTCTTTGTCCTCTTTAAGGCAGAAGCAGCAACTGCAGGCCAACCCAGCAAAGCACACACAACAAATAGGCAGTACTCCTCCTCCAGCTCTTCAGCTGTTCTCCTTGGCAGAGGTTACTCTTGATCCAGAAGTGTCCAAAAAGTCTGAAGTTTTGGATCCACTACTTATACTAATTTCTGCCTTAGAAGTAGGCAAACTTCAAAGGAAAGACTCTGTTGTTCACAAGATCCTGCCTTGCCCAGGCCTGGCTCTAGACACACTTCAGGGGGTTGGAGACTGCATTTTTTGAGGACTGGCACAGACCTTTTAGGTGCAGCCCTTACTTAATGTTTTCTGTGTTAAAAAGTCTATGTTGAGTGAAAAATGAACTGTCAAGATTCATGAACTGTTAAGTAGAGAGTAAATAAATCCTCCATGAAATTTGTTTTCGGATTACAGTTAGAAAGGTGGCATTTTCCTGCCCTTGTTATTTGGTACCAGTAGCTTGTTCATGTGCGTGTGACTTTGGGTTGTTGGCTGACTGGGATGTGAGCCTCGGACAAGCACCAACCACAGTGCTTGTCAGGGTGAGGCACAAGCCAACCTAAAATCAACCTGTGGTCAATACTCTGGTAGCTTGGTGCATAGTAGTCAGGCTTAACTTAGAGGCAATGTGGAAAATATTTGTGCAGCACTTCAAAGTGAAAGACACCACACAAAAAGGATCTCATACTAAGTTTAACAAATAATGTAACATTTTATCAATGAAACAAGAGCAAAAGGATGAAAACTGAATCAGTAGAACTGGAGTTATACATTTTTAAAGATTTTAGTTAAAATAGCGCCAAAAAGCAAAAGCAAAACTAGCACTGGATCAGATCAAAGTCACACTTTCAGACTGACCACGATGGAGCCGAGGAGAGCTACAGTCACCAGGTTGGACATGCTAAATTTCATCTTCTCATATCTCTGCCATGAGTCCCATTTGCGATGGAAGGGGTTGCAAAGAGCAGGGAGAAAGTCACAGGAGACTGTCGACGTAGCACGAAAAGCAGGCCAAGAGTCACAGGTGGGTGTGCTCGAGCTTCATGCTGGTGGTGCACCCATAGCAGTTGGTGCTTCATTACGAAGAGGTGCCTGCTGGAGCTTGAAGTTGAATTGCGGTGCAAGTGGCGAGGTCTCAGTGGTAACGGGCCTGTTCATTGTCACAAAGAGCCCAAAAGTAAGAAGACAGCTCACTGAGCCACACCAAGGAACTGAGGGGCAGCACATAGGGGCTGAGAACTCACTGCAGACAGGTCCAGGGGCTGGTGCATGATGTTCGGGAGCCTTTTGTTTCAGATCAGGAGGCCAACATACAAGCCCTTGGAACCACTCTGGTATCCTGGTATCTCTGGTTCGAAGGTGAAGTTGTAGGTCCAGTTCTCTCCTCAGCCAGGCAAGAGGGCAGCAGACAGCAGGTCAGAATAGCAGGGCAGCAGTTCGTTTGGTTAAGAGTCCAGCTTAGTGTCAGTCCTTTCAGCAGCACAGCAAGCCTTCCTTCAGGGAAAGTATCCACAGGTACAGAAGTATAATGAAGAGTTGGTGTCTGAGATCCAGTATTTATATCCAGTTGTGCCTTTGAAGTTGGGAGAAGCTTCTAGAGGCATGAATTTTAAGTACACAGGTGCTCTGATTTCTTGGTCCTGGCTCCAGACTCAATACAGAGTGTATGCAGCCCTCTGTGTAGCAAGAGGCCACAGCCTATTCAAGTTAGAATGGGGTTTGTAAGTGTGTTACCATCAAAACATCATCACAGGACCCATGGCACATGTCAATATGTAAATATAAGGTCCAACCTAACTGCAGCTTGACAAAATGTATGTTGGACCAACCATTTGTCAAGGGTTGGAAAGTATAGAGAGTAGCATTACTAGAACTACCACAAGGCCCTATTTCTGTAACTCAAAACAAGAGGCCATTGTTCTCTTGCCCATTTTTACTTGTTTGCCATTGTCACAACTGATATTCACTTACAGACTGAGCAATCTACATGGCAGGCTCAACCCAGAGACGCATCTGTCTACCTAGCTTGATGTTGTCCTGGCCTTCCCAACTGCAACTGTTGATGGCATGAATGACACCTTACCAAATGTGTACGTCAATTATCTGTAAGGCATTAAGCTGCGTTAGCCGATTGGAAGCAACAGGTATCCCATTGACTCTGCACTGCTCACATGATGAATAGTGATACCTATACAACCAAGTTGTGTGTTTCCCTGTATCATACACAACTAGGCCTTGGCATGGTCAAATCAAATACGCATGTTACTTTCCACTGTGATGGCTTAACTGTTAGATGCTATGTTCATTCCTTAATCTAAAATGCAACTTATCACCACATCTAATGAACTGCTCAATTCAAAACCATTTTTGCAATCTCTACAAATGTCTATATCAGACATTGTCCTGGAGAATAGCAAAAATGAAATTGGTTGATGTCATCAGCTGGAGCCATATCACCTAGCTCACAAAAGAAATCCTAAATCATGTAAAGCAAGACAGATGGCAGTACAACAGTTTCTGATCACAGGGTCATTACAATCCATAGATAACTAACAGTCCCACCATACACTAACATACACAAATGAAAGCTGGCAGGGCACCTCCAACCATAGAGGGGAAGCCACGGATGTACAATATGTCAGAAAGAGAAACCATAACACATCATTTACATCCCTACAGGTATCCCTGCCAATGTCAGTGGAGAGGAGTTACCAGCACTATCCAGTCCCCCAACTGAAGAGGCCCACAGTGATGACAGCAACTCTGGTCTTCAGGATCTGGATGACCAATCTGGCCCATCAGGGACCTCTGGACAGCCGGTTACCCACACCTAGTCACAACCCATCACAGAGCCTCCCACATCAGGAAACACCACCACAGCACTCACCAAGCGTATCCACACCTCCATCCCCAGGCACGTCAATCAGCAGTGTGTTACCTCTACAGGGATCCAGGCCACACCTCATACCCAAGACAATCAGGGGTCAGTGCCAGTGGGCACACGGTTCAGGGGACAGAGCCACAGGCCAACAGGGAAACTGGGAGGAGTGCTGTACGCCATTGGGAGACCAGGCCCAGGCAACCCACTCTCCAGGAGGCACTTGCAAAGATCCTGGGAGCCTATCAACATTCCAAGGACACGATGGGCCAGATCCTGGACAATGTGCAGGAGAACAGGCAACTGCAGGAGGGACAGTACCAGGGGATCAGGAGGGACTTGCAGGCCATCAACAACATGCTCATCCCCATATCAGGGGTGCTTGCAGACATGGCCAATATTATGAGGGAGGCAGTCACACAACAGTGGGCCCTTGCCACTAGCCAGACATCTGAACAGCCTTCCACCTCTGCTGCCACTAGTGGCCAGGAGGCCCGGCCACAGGGCTCACAGGCCACCAAAACCCCTCCCCCTACAGAAGGAGAACCACCCCATAAACATTCCCTTTGATCCAGGGAGAAGTCAGAGACACTTGCCAAGATTCCCGCCAGAAAATGAGACTCTCCTGATTGTCACCCATGTGTCCCACTAGTCACCCTGTCCACCTTGAACTGCCATTGTTCCCCTTTCTATGTCCCTTTGGACAATGCACCTGTGCTACAAACAGACAGGGACAATACCATGGACTTTCCTCCATCATCACCCCATCCCCTTGTACTAGCCCCTCAATTCTTTAGCACTTCAATAAAGACCCTTGGAAAAAACATTGTGCGCCATTGTGGGAGGCGGTCGGGAACCGCTGTGCAATTCCTCATTGTTTAACATTGGTCCGTATGGGTTAGAGTGGCCAACGATGATCTATGCCGGCGCTGATGGTATGCCCCGTATTGGACATGACCGCCATTTTCTATCTGATTTCTCACTTGCTACCTAATCTTCCACAGGAGAGGACCTACACTGCATGTGCTGTTATGACCTGTGCCTGGAACCTGCCATGGCCCGTGTGACTGGGAAAAGGGCCCCAGTCTTCACTTTGTAGGATCTGGAGAGACCGATGGATGGGGTTCTACCCCAGTACGGACTGCTGTATGGGCCTTCTGACCAACAGGTGAGTAAACTGTGGGCACGATGCATGTGGCAGGAATGCATGGAGTGGTGTGTGTAAAGGCCTCATGCAAGATGGGTGGGTGGATGTCCTCTGGGCGGTGTATTGGTTGTGTGCTGGGCATTGTGTGTGTAAATTGTGATGTGAAGGGGTATGGTGGGCCATACGTGTAACAGGCAGGTATTTTCCTGTGTGTATTGCCTCTGCAGGTCAGTGCCCATCAAAAGAAGGGTATATGGTGTCTCATTTGCCAAGGAGGTGCGGACCCTGGTGGTCTATGGCAGGCGGAGCATCCACTGTCGCAAATGGTGGGAGGACCTGAGACGCTGGCACAGAAGACATAGGGATGGCCTCCCAATGAGGAAGGAGTGCCCGTCGAACTCTGACCCCCCTGATGGCCCGCATACTGGTGGTGGCCTATCGAGAGCTGGATGGGTGCTTGGGGGCATCACAGCAGCCACAAGGGGGTGAGTACAGTGCCCATCATTACTACTTATGCCTGGTAGGGTCATATCCGGGTGGGGGATGTGTGTCAGTGGGTGCCCCTAGACCAGGCCTGACATTGCAGTGTAGGTCCCCTGGTGGCTAGAGTTCTGAAGGAATAATCCTGCTACCTAGCTCGTAGGCATACACTACTGGTCAGGGCTGCCTGGGTCCCAGGTGTGTAACCCACCCCATGCCTTGGTGGCAAGCTATTTCTTTGCTAGTGGTCTGGCATACTGAGTAGGCCTGTTCCCTGTGTGTGAGGGTGCTGTGTACGCCAACGGTGGTGTTGGTGCAGCCATTGACCCAGTGTCTCCTTTGTCTCTTCCCCCCCATTTTGTTTTTTCAACCTGTCCTTATGTGCATTAGCATCAACTGGCGGAGGAGCAGTGCATCAGGGACAGAGGGAGCTGCATCCCACAGGACCCAGGAGGCAGAGTCCACCGATGCTGAGGGCACCATTGGGATTGAGGGCGAGGGGAGCACCACAGCAGAGACTGGAGGGGACAGTTCTGACACAGATACCTCCTCTGATGGAAGCTCCCTGGTGGTGGCAGACACTTCTATGACCACCCCAGCTACAGGTACATCTGCCACCTCCATACCAGCGCAGCCTTCCCAGCAGCCCCTCATTGAGTAGCCGGTGTCCCCGCTCACAGGAGGGTCGGCATCTCCTTCGCCCCAGGCATCTCAGGCCCTGCCCCAGTTAGCCCTGCTGCCCTGAGTGAGGAGGCTATTGACCTCCTGAGAGCCATCTCTGTAGGGCAGTCAACCATTGTGAATGCCATCCAGGGGCTGGAAGCCCAGATGCAACAGACTAATGTATTCCTGGAGGGCATTCACACTGGATTGGCGGCCCAACAGAGATCGATCCAGGCTCTGGCCTCCTCTCTGATGGCAGCCATTGTCCCACTTTCTACCCTCTTCCCTCCAACTTCCTCTTCCCAGTCTCATTCTCCTCAACTCCAAACCACCCAAGCACACAGGCAGATGAGCATGCACACAAGATAACACACAAGAGTGGTACAGGCAAACACAAGCACCACCCTGGTGCAGACACACCAACATCCACTATTTCCACTGTCTCCCCCTACTCCTCCACCTCCCTCCCAGTTCCGTAAACACTCAAACCTGCATGCACTACATTATCATCCACTACCAGCATCATCACCACATCAGGCAGAACACACACCTCAATGGCAGACACCTCTACAACAGCCATGCACATGTCCCCTGTGTCCTCTCCCACTGTGTCCTCTCCCACTGTGTCTGTAACCCCTCTCCTAAGGTACACAAACACAAGCACTCAGACACCCAACAGCCATCCATGTCACAACAGCATCCAGCCCATGCACCTGCGCCCAAAAGCAGCACAGACACCTCCAACAACCACTCCTTCCACCACTTCCATTCATTCTCCCTCTTCCTCCCTCAATGTCCCTAAAAAACTGTTCCTATCCACCATTGACCTCTTTCCTACACCTCCCCATCTTGTCCTGCATGTATGGGCAGGTGTGGAATGACCCAGCCAAGGACCTCAGCCACCCAGTCCATGGGCTCAGTCGTCACCACACCCACACAAAGGATCCAATCCACATGTCCTGAAGGTGAAGGAGCCTCCACCAGGCAGCCTCAAGGGAAAGGAGCCTGCCCCAGCTGCCAGAAAGAGCAAGGAGCCTGCCCCAGTAGGCAAGATGGGAAAGGAGCCTGCCCCAGCTGGCACAAAGAGCAAGAAGCCTGCACCAGCGGGCAGGAAGACCAAGGGGCCTGAGGCAGGAACTGTGATGGAGACCCCACCACCAACCATGGTTGTTCAGGCACCTGAGGTTGCAGGGGATGGCAGGAGCCTCCCCCCAGCAGCACCAACACACCCACTGAGCAGCCATCTGAGGTTGCAGGGGATGGGCAGGAGCCTCCCCCCACCAGCAGCACCACCATCTCCACTAAGTAGCCATCCGAGGTTGCAGGGATGGGTAGGAGCCTCCCCCAACCAGCAGCTCCACCTCCACTGAGCAGCCGTCACTGCCGGCGGATGGTATGTAGTCCTGCCTCCATGGGCTGCTGTGCAGCCTTTTCACTTCAGAACCAGTGGGTATGACACCCCCTTGAGAGACTGTGACCTTGCACTCCACAGGACAAAGCACAGGGCATGTTTCCTCCTCCACAACCAGTGGGTAACACACCCAAATTTCCAACACTCCCCAGGATCAAGAGCACAGGGCACGATACCCCCTCCAGAACCAGTGGGTAAGACACCCAAATTGCCAACACTCCCCAGGATAAAGAGCACAGGGCACGATGCCCCCTCCAGAACCAGTGGGCAGGACACCCACCTGAGAGACTGTGACCTTGCACTCCCCAGGACCAAGCACAGGGCATGTTTCGCCCTCCACAACCAGTGGGTAAGACAACCACATTTCCAACACTCCCCAGGATCAAGAGCACAGGGCACGATACCCCCTCCAGAACCAGTGGGTAAGACACCCACATGGCCAACACTCCCCAGGATCAAGAGCACAGGGCATGATGCCCCCTCCAGAACCAGTGGGCAGGACACCCACCTGAGAGACTGTGACCTTGCACTCCCCAGGACCAAGCACAGGGCATGTTGCCTCCTCCAGAACCAGTGAGTAAAACATCCACATGGCCAGCAGTCCCCAGGATCAAGAGCACAGGGCATGATGTCCCCTCCAGAACTAGTGGGCAAGACACCCACATGGCCAACACTCCCCAGGATCAAGAGCACAGGTCACGATGTTCCCTCCAGAACCTGTGGGCAAGACACCCACCTGAGAGACTGTGACCTTGCACTCCCCAGGACCGAGCACAGGGCATGTTTCCCCTTCCAGAACCAGTGGGCAACTCACCCACTTCTGAGACTGTGGCCTTGCACTCCCCAGGACCAAGCACAGGGCATGTTGCCCCCTACAGAACTAGTGGTCTTGTGCCATCTCCTGGCTGAGGTGCCCACCTGTCCTTAGTCCCCCTGAGGTGCCTGCCTATTTACCATCTGATGCTCCTTCAGTGTTCGCTCTGTGTTGATGCAGGTGACATGTGTGGCCTTGGACTTTGGCCTGTGGCCATGGGACCTACGAACATTGTGGACTTGGCTGTGTCCCTTTTCTGTACATATGTATATATCTATTATCTTACCTAACTTATTTTTCATGCTATGTTCTCATTACATTCACTTTTTTTAAATCAGTTTGTCCTTGCATTATTCATCCGAGTTATGTGGTAAAATTGTTTTTGTAATACAGCTGATTATGTGTATGGTGTGGGGATGTGGTGCGTGTGTGTTTCACTGTCCTTTTCCTCCCTCTCTCCTTTTGTGTGCTAGGCGGCTGTACTCACCATCGTCGTCGTTGCTGGCTTTGGTGTTCGTGGTGGAGCAGAACGTAGAAGATCATGGAGAAGACATGCAGTTCAAGCTGCATGGTGGCATGGTTGTTCCCTGTGTCTCCAATGGTGAGCCCTTTCCATTCTGAGCTCAGTTTCCCCCAGGCTTTTCACGTTGTTGGTACCGCGCCAGTAAAGGTGGCGGTTTTCAGGGTCATGATATGGTGGGCAGAACATTGACTTCCTCCCGGCTGTAGGCGGCTACCGCAGTGGTGGCTGTTGTTTCTGCCCTGGCAGTCAGTGGGGTATGTCGGCTGTCTTTTGGAGATCTTTCTGCCATGGTCATAATTTGACGCTAGTTACCGCAAGCCTGTTGGCGGCATTACCGCCACTTTTACACCAATCGGCAGTAGGCACTAGGCAGACCCTTGTGCACCAGTGTAGGAGAAGAGGACAGAAATGCACCATATCTTCTAGATATAGTAAGTTTCTGCCCTCTCACTGTGGCTCAGGACAGTGTAGCAAGGTAACTTCCTGCACTGCCAAAACTCCATCAATTTCTTCAAGGTTCCGATGACTATGTTGTTATTTTTTTAATGCAGGAATGCTGGCATTACCTTTTCAAATGCACATTTACAGGACCCCAAAGAACATTGTAGAAGAAATGAAGAGAGCATGAAAATACTGTCTAAAACACTAGTCAGCTGATGCCTCAGCCAAAATAAGAACATTACTGATTCAATTAAAAACATTCATACCTGACTCTGTGACACTGATAACTCTTTGCTGACCTTGCTGGGCATCTTGGTTATCATTTTAAAGATCAAGACTCTAGTAATGGTGTAAAAGACATTGATGAGATTTCACAAAAAATTAAAAAAACAATTTAATTATGCACAAGAGAAGAACATTGACTTCATTTTATATGTGATGAATGTTCTTAATAAACTATTATTGCAGTAATGCTCTCTCAGAAAACACCACTAGAGGTATAACTGTAGCCTTTAGTGGCCTCACTGATGTTTTGGAAATCAGGTCAGCTATTCCTTCACCATCTGATGTTTCCTCAACACACATACCCAGACTTGTGTCTACATTTTTCAAAAATACTGTGAGGAACACGAGGGATATCTGAGGAAGAGGAGCAGCCACACTGCAACATCAGACAAGGAAGACATCAGTAATAATATTCTTTCCCTCATTGCCATGGGTTATATAATGTCATCTCTTTTCTCACATTCAGCAGTCTTTTAAAAATCTTTGTAAACAATGACTTCGATAAGGATTTCCTCTTTGTAAAACCTTTTCATTGATTGTGAGTTTCTATATTAAATCATGGTGTATTTTGATTCATTTTAGTTTTGCAAAATCTCAGCATCCTATTTAGTGAATATCTGCCTCCTTGTACCCTCTGTGAATAGTTTTCATTATAAAAAATGTGTTTGTATAAACAGTTATTGCTCCTTATTTAATTTTGAAAACTAGGAAACCACTTGTTGGAAATTTAACACATGTTCAACGTCTTTTGTATGTTTCATATATATAATGGTTTAAAGACAATTTCAGATAATAAATTGTATTCATTTTAAACAGAAAAACAACAGCAGGGAGGATATATAATTGATAAACATACCGATATTTAGCAAATATCAAATGAAAACATGCTTGCTAACCTTTAGTCTTTATTCATTAAATCATCAGTTGCGCATGCTATATAGGTATACCAATCCCTATTTATTTTTATCCTATAATAATTCATTTAAGCTATGTAATCATGAGATTTGTTTAGACACTGGGAATTTAGGCCCTCATTACAACCCTGGCGGACAGTGTCAAAGCGGCGGTAAGACCGCCAACACGTCTGCAGTAAAAAGTTGCAATTACGACCGTGGCGGAAACTGCCAACAAAGACAGCCACTTTAACACTCCGACCGCCCGGCGGTACAAACAAACAGCGTGGCGGTCACTGGCAACAGACAGGCAGAAGACAATGTACCGCCCACACTATTATGACAGGCCAATCCGCCACCTTTTCTGGGGTGGATTCACCGCAGATAAAAACACGGCGGAAACAGGAATTTCGAAGGGAAAACGCTCACCTCTACACACTCCACGAGGAACGAGGACACCATGGACCTGGAACTCCAAATTCTACCTGCAAAAGTCTTCCTGCTCCTCTACCAGGAGCACGAATGCTGGCGGCGAAGACCACTGTGAGTACTGGACCTATGACTTGGGGGAGGGGGAGGCAATATACAGGGACACACGCACGCAACACTCCCACCCCCACCCTCATCCACTACAATACACACACTAATACATATCAATACATTATAGTTACACCCCCAAACCCCCGGAAGAATGCAAAGACCAAAGGAAATGATTGTAACCATTGTAATCTATTAAAATACAGTACTATAAAATATGTATACATTATAAACAAATATATACACCAATAATACAAGTCCAGGTATTGCACCATTTATAGTCCCTGGACCACTGGGCCCAAAATGCATGGGCGAGGCCCACGCTCGATACCAGATCAAAACAGAGAGAACACTGCAGGGGCATCAGACAGAAATACAACAGACACCTCAGGGGGAAGGGAAGGGGGGCACCTCAGCCGGATGAATGCACGAACAAGATCCACGAGGGGGCTCAATGCCCGCTGTTCAATCCTGGGGAGTGCAAAGACACAGTCTCTCAAGTCTCTACAGTGGGTGGTTTGCCCACTGTTCAATCCTGCGGAGTGCAAAGCCACAGTCTCTCAAGTCTCTACAGTGGGTGGGTTGCCCACTGTTCAATCCTGGGGAGTGCAAAGTCACAGTCTCTCAAGTCTCTACAGTGGGTGGTTTGCCCACTGTTCAATCCTGGGGAGTGCAAAGCCACAGTCTCTCAAGTCTCTACAGTGGGTGGTTTGCCCACTGTTCAATCCTGGGGAGTGCAAAGCCACAGTCTCTCAAGTCTCTACAGTGGGTGGGTTGCCCACTGCCATATCCTGGGGAGTGCAAAGCCACAGTCTCTCAAGTCTCTCCAGTGGGTGGTTTGCCCACTGTTCAATCCTGGGGAGTGCAAAGCCATAGTCTCTCAAGTTGATAACAGTCTCCACTGGTTCTGGAGGTGGACTGGTGCCCAGAGTGCTTCATCCTGTGAAGGACAGAGGTAGTGGTTGGATCTCTCCACTGGTTCTGGAGGGGGACTGGTGCCTAGAGTGTTTAATCCTGTGAAGGACTGAGGTAGTGGATGGATCTCTCCACTGGTTCTGGAGGGGGACTGGTGCCCAGAGTGCATCACTCACCCCGTGATGGTCCCAGTTGCGTCAGTGCCTCTGCCGCTCATGGGCTAGCGGTGCTTGATTTTGCAGTACCCTGTTCAGCTGTGCTTGATTTGGCGGTGGCCTGTTCAGCGGTGCTTGAGTTGGCGGTGCCCTGTTCAGCAATGCTTGAGTTGGCGGTGCCCTGTTCAGCGGTGCTTGATTTGGCGGTGCCCTGTTCAGCGGTGCTGGATTTGGCGGTGCCCTTTTCAGCGGTGCTTGAGTTGGCGGTGCCCTGTTCAGCGGTGCTTGATTTGGCGGTGCCCTGTTCAGCGGTGCTTGAGTTGGCGGAACTTCATGGCACAGGTGGACTTGTGCTGGCAGTCCTTCATGGCCCAGCGGGTCTTGTGCTGGTGGTCCTTCATGGCCCAGCAGGGCTTGTGCTGGTGGTCCTTCATGGCCCAGCGGGGCTTCTGCTGGCGGTCCTTCGGTCCTTCATGGCCCAGCGGGGCTTGTGCTGGCAGTCCTTCTTGGCCCGGCGGGGCTTGTGCTGGCGGTCCTTCATGGCCAAGCGGGGCTTGTGCTGGCGGTCCTTCATGGCCCAGCGGGGCTTGTGCTGGCGGTCCTTCATGGCCCAGCAGGTCTTGTGCTGGCCTCCTAGGCAGCTGGGCTGGGGCTGGCGGGGCCCTCCTGGGCAGCTGGGCTGGGGCTGGTGGGGCCCTCCTGGGCAGCTGGGCTGGGGCTGGCGGGGCCCTCCTGGGCAGCTGGGCTGGGGCTGGCGGTGGCCTCCTGGGCAGCTGGGCTGGCCTCCTGGGCAGCGGGGATGATGGCAGTCTTCTCCGCCGTGCTGCTCTTCCCAGACTTGCCGGGTTTCTTGTGGCCCTTCCAAACCTTGGGAGGTGTCACAGCTGAGTCCACACTCCCACCTGGACCTCTGGGAGCGGCTTTGGTGGCTGGAGTCTTCCCCTTCTCCCGCCGGGCAATGGCAAACTTCTGATGCTTCACAGGGGGGGGAATGGCTGTGCTGTGGCTCCGTGCCACACTGGAAGTCCTGGTGGCCGGTGCACTCCACATACCTGTGACTACAGGCACCACTGGTCCCGGAGATGTTGTGGCTGAGGTGCTAGTTCGGGACCTATGAGATGGACGGGGTGGGGGAGGTGTGGGAAAAAGGTGAAGGCAGGACAGGAAACGTTTTTGGGACACACTGGGACGGGTAGCTGGAGGGGGTTTGGGAGTGGAGGAAAAGGTGGTGGTAGTAGGAGGTGTACGTTCGGTGACTTTAGGTGCAGGTGCATGCGCTGGAGGCTGTTGTGAGGTGGATGGCTGTTGGGTGGGTGTGTGCCTGCGTTTGTGTATCTTGGGAGGAGGGCTCACTGACACACTGGGAGAGGACACTGGGGATGTGTGAATGGTAGTGGGGGTGGTGAGTGCACATGAGCGGGGTGTGCTGGTGGGTGTGCTGGTGAGGAACGTAGTGGCTGTAGAGGTAGTGCATGCAGGTGTGTGTGTAGACGAGACTGGGAGGAAGGAGGGAGACGACAAGGAGGGGGTCACAGTGGAGGCAGTGGATGTTGGTGTGTCTGCATGTGTCTGATGCTTGCGTGAGTGCCTGTGGGATGTGTGGTGCTTATGTTTGCCTGAGCTTCCCTTGTGTGGTGAGGTGTGTGCAGGCTGGTCTGATGGTGTGCTTGGGATAGGCAGAGGTACAGGGGATTGGGTCTGGGTGGAGGAAGTTGTAGGGGGGAGGCTAGACACAGGGACAATGGCTGCCATCAGTGCTGAGGCCAGAGTTTGAAAGGCTCGGTGAAGGGCTGTCTGACCAGAATGAATGCCCTCCAGGAATGCATTAGTTTGTTGCAACTGCCATTCTACACCCAGGATGGCATTCAAAATGGTAGACTGCCCAACAGTGAGGGACCTGAGGAGGTCAATGGCCTCCTCACTGAGGGCAGCAGGAGTGACTGGGGCAGGGCCTGAGGTGTCTGGGGTGAAGGTGATGCCCACCCTCCTGGGTGAGTGGACACGGGCGAAGGCTGAGGGGCTGCTGGGAGGGTGGTGCTGGTAGGGGGGTTGGCGGCTTTACCTGTAGATGAGGGGGGCACAGCTGTTTCCGCCACCACAAGGGAGCTCCCATCAGAGGACGAATCCGTGTCGCTGGTCTCAGCTCCTGTCCCCGCCGTGGAGCTCCCCTCGCCCTCCGTCCCACTGGTGAATTCAGAGTCCATAGTGTGGCCCTCCATGGCCATGTGGGATGCAGCTCCCTCGTGCCCCGGTGCCACTGCTTCTCTGCCTGATGATGCTAATGCACACAAGAACAGGGAGACCACAAAAAGGGGGGGGGGAACAGAATAGAGACATGTTGAGTGCATGGATTACCGCTACCGTTGGTGGACAAGACAGACACAGAAGCCCCCTGCACTATGCCGCGCTCTTGGGCTCTACAGTGCAATTCCTGGGAAATGGCCTACAAGGCTATGGACGACATCTGCACACATAGATGACACAGGGGGATGAATAGCTGTACTTGGCACTCTACAGAGGTGGGGTGGGTGGCCACAGGGCCATGCCTTACAGAGGGGCCTAGCCTACGGAACTCTCCCTGGCCTGTGGAAACTCACGGCCCTCCTCCCCCACCCAGACAACTCCACTGCGTGCAAAGTCAGCAGAATGAGAGTACTCACCCCCTTGTGTCTGCTGTGATGCCCTCAAGCGCCCATCCAACTCCGGGTAGGCCACTGCCAGGATCCGGAACATCAGGGGGGTCATGGTTCACGGGCACCCCTCCCACGTTGGGAGACCATCCCCAGCTGAGCCTCCGCTGTCTTCTTGCTCCAGCGGCAAATGTCCTCCCATCTTTTCCGGCAGTGGGTGCTCTGTCTGTGGTAGACCCCCAGGGTCTGGACGTCCTTGGCGATGGCATGACAAATATCTTTCTTCTGGTGTGCGCTGACCTACATGAAATGTACAGGGGAAGAAGAGAAGTCATTACCAACTGCACCGTCAAAGTGAATGGCCCCCATCCCTACCCTTGGCAGGTGGCACATGCACCCACCGTCTTTCTTGCACGCAGAACTCTGCCCCCTTCCTTCTTACATCCAGCCCTCCCCACAAAGGCATAGCCCGTACAACATGCTCCCTGTGTACTTACCTGTTTGTCTGGAGGACCGTAGAGTAGCGTGCACTGGGGGAGGACCCCATCAACGAGCTTCTCCAACTCCTCCGATGTGAAGGCAGGGGCCCTTTCCCCAGACGCACAGGCCACTGTCTCTTCCAGACAGAGGTCACAGCAGCACTTGCAGTGTAGGTCCTCTCCTGTCGAAGATCAGGTATCGAGTGATTCAACAGATAGAAAATGGCGGTCACATCTGTGGCGGTCACGTCCGCGGTGGTGAGTACCATCACCGCCGGCGTACATCGTCATTGGCTCCTGGGACCCATAGGGTCCAATGTTAACCAATGCAGCATTGCGCCACGGTCTCTGACTGCCAACTGCGACGGTGTACAGCGCCAGCGCAGTTACCTCACATCCCATTGTCCCACTTTAGAGGTCAGGCAGCTGCCATTTCAGGGGCCCACATGGCCTAATTTCCAACTGCGTCACACATACCTAGGCCTAGTCTCAAAACACATACAGGCCACCTTTTGTGTATGATTGGTGTTCTGTGTACACTGTGGGTACGTATCTCTGAGTTGTTTGACTCTGTGGTCGCTGTTGTCCTTCATAGGCACCGTCCACTGGGAGATGTGAGGAGATGGCGGCATCATCCGGTGTACCGAGCGCTGGTGGACCTGTCGACAATGGAGGAAACACATTTGATAATCACCTACAGGTTTGACCGTGCCACAATCCAGGAACTGTGTACCCAGACCTGATGTCAGCAATCCGCCATCCCACAGGAATCCCCACTCAAGTGCAGGTGCTATCAGTGCTCCATTTCCTTGCAAGTGGGTCTTTTCAAACAACTGTGGCCATGGCATCAGGGATGTCCCAGCCTATGTTTTCCAACGTATTTTCCAGAGTGTTGTCTTCCCTGCTGAAACACATGCGGAGCTACATCGTTTTCCCTCAGGTGGAGGATTTGCCTACAGTGAAAGGTGACTTCTATGCCCTTGGACACATCCCTAACATCATAGGTGCCATTGATGGGACCCATGTGGCTTTGGTCCCCCCCCACAGGAGCGAACAGGTGTACAGAAACCGGAAGAGTTATCATTCGATGAATGTACAGATGGTACGTTTGGCAGACCAGTAAATCTCCCATGTGAATGCCATGCTCCCTGGCTCACTGCATGACACCTACATCCTGCGGAATAGCAGCATCCCTTATGTGATGGGTCAACTCCAGAGGCACCGTGTGTGGCTATTAGGTGAGCCCCTGGAAGCAAGACAGTGGAAATGGTTATCTGGGGTTATCCCTACAGGTTAGTGTGTGTCTAACAGTTGTTCCTCGCCATTTGCAGGTGACTCTGAGTACCCCATCCTGTCATGGCCACTGACCCCAGTGAGGAATCCCAGGACCAGGGCAGAGGAACGCTACAATGAGGCCCATGGGCAAACTAGGAGGGTGATCGAGCGGACTTTCGGCCTCCTGAAGGCCAGGTTCAGGTGCTTCCACATGATAGGTGGATCCCTATTCTACTCACCAAAGAAGGTGTGACAGATCATCATGGCCTGCTGTATGCTTCACAACTTGGCTTTGCGATGACAGGTGCCTTTTCTGCAGGAGGATGGTCCAGATGGCGGTGTTGTGGCAGCTGTGGAGCCTTTGGACATTGATGAGGCTGAAGCAGAGGAAGAAGACATGCAGAACAGGGACTCAGTGATCCAGCAATATTCCAGTGAAGCACAGGTGAGAATACATTCCTGCCTACTACATGTACTTTTACACTACTACCTCTCTACTCGTTTTCACCCTGTATATGGTCACTGAGTTGTCACTTTCCCTTATGGTTTCACAGATGTGGGTCCCAATGTGTGTCATCTGCTTAGATTCCTCATGGACTAGAGCTGAGTGACATAGGTATGTTGACATTACTATTTCAAGAAAATGTGGTCACTGTAATTGCACATATACATTTTCGAAATCACAGACTGTGAGAAAACAGGGCTGATTGCAGAGGCCCCATAACTTTTTGCCCCCATTTTCCTTTTTTTGCTGGTGTTTTCCTGACTTTGATGGTGCCCTGGGTACTGCTAACCAGTCCCAGGGCCTGTGCTCTGAGTAAAATGGATATGCAAATTAGGCTAATTATAATTGGCTAAGTTAACCTACCTATAAGTCCCTAGTATATGGTAGGGCATGTAGGTTTAGGGACCACAGCATAGGTGGTGCACACCTAGGTGCACTGCTGAGGTGCCAAGTGTCATTTTAAAGGCAGGCCTGCTTTGCTGGCTGCTTTTAAATTAAAGTTATATGCAAATTCGACTTTGGAATTAAAGGTACTTCCAAAGTCTTAAACTACCTTATTTTTACATATAAGTCACCCCTAAGGTGTGCCCTATGTGCCCCTAGGGCTGGGTGCCATGTAACTATAAGCAGGGACTTTATAAAAATAGATTTATAAGCCCTGGTGAGGTAAAAACAGCCAAATTCGTTTTTCCCTCATTGAAGTAAATGCCCTTCATAGGCTAGAATGGGCAGACTTTATTTTTCATTTTAAAGTCTCCTTAAATGTTACATACCAAGAATTTGGTATCAAATTAATTGTTGTAATAAATCCCACAACTTCCAGTTGTGGGATTTAATATAACTTGTTCAGGTAAAAAGTTTAGACTTTACCTAAAAAGTTGCCAATTTCAGCTCTGCATTGTTTTTGCTGCTGTTCTCTGATTGGCCAGCCTGCAGCAGCTTCTGCCAGGCTGCCTTGATGAGGTGTGAAGTGGCCTGGTTTCACACAAAGGAATGTGCTTGGGGGAGAGAATCTCCCCTCAGCAGATGGTGAGGCAGGAAGGGGGAGGGCTGCCAAACTGGTCTTCAAAGGCAGAGAAGGACATTTGCAGCACCCAGCAACACCCCCACATCCTGCAACCCCAGACAATTAGGTGCCCCCTTGATTAGATTAGGAGAGGGCAGGAGAGGGGTGTGTTTATGATTTTTAGCCACACCAGTGGGTGGGCTCAGCCAGATGTAACCTCCAAAAATCAGATTCATCCATGTTGGATTTTTAGAGACTGTTGCCTTCTGGGATGGATTTTTGCCACACTTCCCAGGAAGTGGTCATCACAGGGGGACGACCCTATCCCTGATTGGAGAACCAGGGCCCCCCTGCTTTTCACCCAGGAGCAAGGATAAAACTGGCAGACCTGCACCCACACCTCAGATCCCCACCAAATTTCAAGAAGAAAGAACTTAAGGAGAAGAAGGACTGCCCTGCTGGACCCCTGGCCTGCACCTGGAACCTGCACTCAGAAGGACTGCACCAGCTGCACACTTGGGCTTCACCACAAGAAGGACTTTGCCTGGCTTCAACTGGTTCAAGGAGGGACTCCCTGTTTGCTACAGGTGAAAAATTGCTAACCAGAATCCCCTGCACCAACTCCTGAAGAAAGCGACCAGCTGACCACTGTCCAGTGGCCAAAAAGGAGTTTGCGCCAGGTGCATTCTGGGAGTTGAAGTCCGCACCCCCCAAGGACCATCACAGAACTTCTGGACCCTTGGGGTGAGCTGTGGACCCCAAAAGAACCTTAAAAGAACATCTGGGTGAAGCCCCAGAAGTTTGGAAAAGATTTGAGAATTTTTGGAAAAAAGCTCCAGAGAGGGACCGACCCGCCGCGGAAATTCTAGCCGGCTTGCCTCAACCGCGACCCGGCCTGACTTCGTGGTTCGTCAGTGGAGAGTGGGATCCCTTGGCCTGTCCGCCCCCTGTCGCATGGCAGCCCTCCCAGTTCCCCTGTGTTCCTGGGCCTCCGTCCCCTGGACTGTGTGCCCACTGCCACTGCCCCCAGGTCCCTGTTGTTGTTGGGGTGGTGGGTTATCCTGGGTTCCCTGTAGTGGTGGACACACAGCTGATTGACGTGTCCTGGGACAGATGTATGGGCCCGCTGGGTGGGTGCTGTGCTGGTGTTTCCAGAGGGGGGAAGGTCTGTGGTGGCCTGTGCCTGTGTGAGGGGAACCGACTGTCCCGAGGCCCCTGATGGTCCAGGCTGGTCATCTAGATCCAGTTGGACAGAGGTGCTGTCATCACTGTGGGCCTCTTATGTGGGTGGAGTGGACATGGCTGGACCCTCCTGCCTGGTGACGTTGGGTAGGGGCCCTGCAGGGGTGGAAAGGCATGATTATTGCATCTGTGTGTGGCATGGTATGCAATGGGTGGGTGAACGTGTACCCCAGTGCTGGCATTCCTGTGTGGGAGCTTGTGTGATGATGGTTTAGGGGGGTGTATGGCTATGTGCAGTGTGCATGCTTTGGTGATGGGTGTCCATGCTTTGTTGTTGCATGCAGGACTTGGTGTTGGGATGTGTGGTTTATGATATTGGTACATTTGTGAGGAGCTGGAGTGATAGGGGTGGGGGTATGTGATAGCATGCAGGTAGGGTGGGGGATGTAAGAGTTAAGATTTGACTTACCAGAGTCCATTCCTCCAGCTACTCCTGCGAGGCCCTCAGGATTCAGAATCGCCGAGACCTGTCCGCCGCCAGTCCGCTGAACCGCAAGGTGGTGTCTTGAGACCACGGAACCACCTTCCCCGGTAGGTCGTTCCACCTTTTCCTGATGTCCTCCCGATTTCTTGGGTGTTGTCCCACTGCGTTGACCCTGTCCACTATTCTTCGCCATAGCTCCATCTTCCTTGCAATTGAAGTGTGCTGCACCTGTGATCCAAATAGCTGTGGCTCGACCCGGACGATTTCCTCCACCATGACCCTGAGCTCCTCCTCCGAGAACTTGGGGTGTCTTTGCCATGCCATGGGGTGGTGTAGGTGATTTGTGGTGTGTGTGTGGTGATAAGTGTGGTGATATGTAGTGGTGTGTTGTGTGAGGTGCGTGGAAGTTGTGTGGGTGATGGTGTTATGTGCCTGTGGATGCTGTTGTACTTGCTGGTGGTGTCTCTCTCTGTGCTTCGTTCTCTTTTTTTGTTGTAGGGGTTTGTGGGTGATGTGGGTGTGTGTTTTATATTGTATTGGGTGTGTGGGAGTGGTGTGTGTATGTGTATCAGGTGTGTGTATTTTGAATTGTCCAATGTGGCTGTGTTTTATAAGAGTGTGTGTATTTTGAGCGCTGCAGTGTGTACCGCCAATGGAATACCGCTGTTGAAAGACCGCCGCATGGATTCGTGTGTCGTGATAGTGTGGGCGTATTTCTGTTGGCGTGACGGTGGAGGTTTTGTTTTCGCCAGTTTATCACTGACCTTTGGTGTGGCGGACTTGTGTGGGTGTCTGAATTTTGGCGGGTTCCGAGATGTGGGTCATAATAGCTGTGGCGGAATTCCGCAGCCACGGCAGTGTGTTGGCAGTCTTCTGCACGGCGGTAAGCGGCTTTTACAGCCAATATTGTAATGACCGCCTTAGTGTCCATTTACTACTTGACACGTTTTCCTCCTACATGGCTCAGCAAATGATCAGGAATTATAGTCACTGTGAACTAAAACAGGTCATAAACAAAAAAAACATAATCAAAAAGTTAATTTCGGATGATTTCTGGTATTTTATGACAGTAATGAAACATTTACAAATTTATTTTTCTTTTAATCTACCTAAGTTCAGGTCTATATTTAGTTAACCATTTTAAGGATTTCTAAAATGTAAACATTTCAGCAACATTAAATAAAAATAAAAATAAAAAATATTATTGCTCATTTAAAATATTTTTTTATATATTCACACATTTCAAGCAATATGCTTCCCTTCTTTAGAAATAATAAATATCTAACCATAGAGAAAAGGCACTGTGTAGACATCATTATTCACAACATGTGAATTTGTTTCTTATGTAAACAATATAATGGGCAGGCAAAAGCTTATGGCTAGGCCAAAAATACTCTCAAATATTCTCATCTTTATATATCTGCATAAAGTCTCAACATTCACACCAAAATACATTAATAGTAACAATATTAGGATACTGAGGATCATATTTTGAAAACAAAATATCAACAGGTAAGTAAACCTAGATTTTCTGTACCAAACCACATGTATGACTTACACTTCCAGGTACAAAGATGTTGTGTTAAGAATGGTAAGCTTATACTTCCCTGTTCACATTTACCTTTCGATATTTTGTCCCTTGATATTCTGTCCTCAATATCCTTACTCCCCCATATTGATGGTGTCGCTATTCAGTAGTACAATCTTAACAATTAACATATACACACTATCAATATACACACCAGAGTAAAAAATGAACGTGATGTTCAGTAAACTACAATATCAAGTTCATATTCAAGTATGCTTTTCAGTTTCACAACAAAACCAGTTTTTTGGCTTTGGCATTGTTGTGAAACCTAAATGTGTTGATCTCTATTGAATGAACCTATAGGGAATGAAAACCTTCCGGAGTTGTGAATATTAATTGAATTGTTTGAATCATGTCAAGATGGGCATCTGCATTCACCACAAAGCTTCATCACTATTTGGTAGTTGCAACTACTGCAAGCCTATGTGACTGGAATATTTCTAAGTATGTATATGTTTGAATAAAAATGCTGAAAAATTTTCTGCTCTGCATTTTAAATATATAATCATTAAATATGTACTTTGCACACGTGAATATTGCACGTATAGTAATTATATTTGAAACATATGTGTACTCAACTTTTTTGGACTCCATTCCGTGTACTGACTCCTTTTGCAAACGCCGATAGCATCTTTTGCAAAAGAAGTAGACATCTGTAAATCTATCTGTAAATATATCAAATTTACAAAAATAAACGTCAGTTCTATGTTTCAGTAAACTTATTGACTCAAATATGTTTTGTAGTATCTTTTTTTAAATGTGGGCCTTAAATATAATAAAAAATATTAGCTCACGAAGGTATCAAAAACCCATAACTAAGATCCGGCTCATCTCGTAGGCTGTAATACATACCCAAGAGTGCTAATAAGGGACTCCCAAAATATTATTTCTGGATCACTTCACTTCCTGATGCCCACTGTTCAACATGGCATTTGCCATTATTTTTGGGAAGTATAGGCTGGTGTTTTTCACTTCGGCTGATGGGTTCAGGGCTATGCTATGATATGTCAATAAGGTGTCCATGTTATGCAGTATGAACATTTCTGCTTAGTATTTTAAGGAGCTGCAGTAATTAATATATCTGCTTTCACTGTTGCAATATGTATTGAATAGTGAATGAACAATAGGTTTTATCAAATATGTTGTGGACTTCTGAATATATCAATATGAAATACAGTACTTTCCCGTTGTCAACACAAGGTCACTAACATAAACCACTAAGATAAATCTTTAAAGTCCAAATGGTGATCTGAGGCAACACAGGGACCACCCAATTATATAGTACTCCTTTTAATCCAAAAGAGATTTCCTTGAGGCAAGGGATTTGCAACTCCTGTAGATTTAGGGCCTCTTTATGACATTGGCAGCCCTGGGACCGTCAATGCCGCGACTGTGGTCGGACCGCTGCACTCCTGCCACATTATGACTGTGATGAGAGGACCGCCAGGGAACTGCCGTCCCCACAAGGAACATGTTTCCTGACGGGGTCAGAGTTGTGGTCAACCACAGCCATGGCAGTGCTGAGTTCCTTGTGCATGCTGATCCTAAGTCCAGTTTCCGCCAGCCTTTTCATGGCAGGGACGCTTCCATGAAAAGGCTGGTGGAAACACAGTACAGGCCCCCCTGCCAGCATCCTTGCAATGGGCACTGTCTGCATTTTAAATATGGCACACACATGGTGGTGGTAGGGGGTGCAAGGGGCCGCATGACAAGTGGTGCTACATGTAATCTAGCACCACGTTTCCTAAATTTAGACCTCACCATTCCACCTCCAATCTAAACCAATTTGAGGAAGGTGCTTGGCACCCAATAAATGCTATTTACAATTCCCAGTCTAATCTCTACCAATTTGGGGGAGGTGTTGGAAACTAAAGGGGTAAAATTTACTATTCCCACTCCAATCTAATACAATTTTGGGAAGGTGTTGGACAGTAAAGGGATAACATTCACTGTCCAAACTCCAATCTAAACTAATTTGGAGACTGTGTTTATTACAACATGGGTTACAGTTACTATTGCCACCCCAATCTAAATGAATTTGGGAAAGGTGTTGACACTAGGTGGGTGACATTTATCATTGTCACTCCAATCTAAACTGATTTGAGGAAAGTATTGGACACTAAGGGGCTGATTGCAATGTTTGGCAGTCCTATGACCGCCATGTTGACAGTGGCGGGCGGACCGCCGTCTTATGAATTTAACTGTGTTGTACCCAGAAGATGGCCGAGAGTCCGCCAGCACTGCCAGTCAGCCCAAACAGCCACGGTCTGTCAGAGCCACAAACAGGCTGGTGGAGACCATGTTTCTTCTGGACCATTTATGAGGTGGCACACTGTCAACGTGACCACCGCGTTCCAACCACCACATACCAGGCTACAGAAACAAACAGTATAAAGGCAGACACTCACCTCCAGGAAGCCATACACGTCCAGAGCTGCCTTGGATCTACACCTGGATGTCATCCCACTCCTCCTGCTCACAGAAAGACAAACAAATTCATGCAGACATGGACAACAATAACCGTAAGTAATCCCACGCTCACCTGTGTCAACTATGAAATGTTAAAACTGTTTATGTAACAAATCATAACATAGGTAGGGGGTGCGAGGGGCTGCACACACACATGTCACAGCACAGAGACACACATTGACATCATGGAATACCACACATCCGCAACACACACACCACAACCCACACACATACACACACACGTTAAACATCAATACCAGGCATATGCGCATGGCAACACAACACAGGTCCAGGCTCACACAATCCTACACACTATTCAAACTCACAACAACAACACAACTACTCTACACATACGAATGCAATTCACACACTCATACTCAGCACTGCGTATGGACTGGACACACATACAACACACATATATATATATATATATATATATATATATATATATATATATGTGCCATCATTGACACAAAACACCAAACAAACCACACCTCAGTCGACACACACATAACACACACACAGCACCTAGGTTCAATTAGGCCATGCACAATACACACACAAACACACACACACACAAAGCAACACACCACAACAAGACCGATACAGCAGTGAAGCCAGCAGCAAGACCACACATAGAAGGAGCCCCTACTGGGACATATATCATTTATAACAAAGCTCACAAAACATATCCACATGAACTGGCCACATTCACAACTCAGAGACAAACATCACCAGTAACAAAGGTACTGCACGGACATATATATGGGTGATGGGGAAGTACACAAAGCATACACCACTCCAGACACCATACAAAACACCAGACAGCCCTGAGGGATGCACACCTAAACTGTCACATGTATAAAAAGTAAAAGGAAAGCAAAAAAGCACAGCTCAACAAACTCCAGTGAGTGCATGGACACCTTCCTATTCTGCCAAGACTCCACAACACACACCACATATACACAAAAGCCATGTCAGGGTATAAGGCATACACCAAACTTACCCAACATAACCACATACCATGACAACAACAATTATGATACACATACATGCCTAACACACTACACACACATTTCACTTGGGGGACCACAGCACTGCACACAAACCCACACACATCATGCCAACACACATTGAACTGCAAGCAGCACACACACACATACTTACACTCAACCAATTACAGCCAGGAACAACATACATCTAGAGAATCAACTGCAGGCCAATGATGTAACCAACAAATCAATAACTGGTTGGCTTTAATGTCATAGACATGACAAATATAGTCCAAGTCCACTGACAAGTCCACAATAGTGCCTTGAGCACCAAAGCACAAACAAGTGCCCCAACTTGACTCCTGACTGCCATATAACCTCCACAGGAAGGGGCATCAAGGGAGAAGCCAGGCAACTCAGGGAACATTGAGGGTGGCGGGGACGGGGTTTGGGATTGGAAAGAGTGGGTTTAGGTTTGGGTTAGGGAGGGTGGAACCTTCTTGGGAGGGGTGGACTTCTTCTTGGTGGGGAGAGGGGCATGGGTGCTGCCAGGTGTTAGGGGAGGTCTTAGAAGTGTAAGGGATGACCTTTGGGAGGGTGACTGATCGTTTGGGGGTGTCACGGGCCAGAGGAGGGAAAAGGTCAAGTCAACATAGGCAGAAACACAGGTATGTTCATCAGAAGGAGGTTTGGATGTGGAGGGTGAGGGAGTGGTTGTATAACCTGTAGCTGTAGATGTTTTGGGTGCAGGTTTGTGGAGAGGGGATTGTGTGTGGTGGGTGTTTGTTCAGTGTCCTGGACTGAGGGGGTTAGAGGTGCTGGGAGATGATGTGGTGGGTGGGTGGCTGTCTGTTGGGGGTGGTGACTGCAGCTATGGTGAATGTGCTGCATGTAGGAGTGTCGGTTGTTGTGGTGTCTGTGGTGACTGGGGTAGATGTCTGAGGGTCTGCTGGGGTGGTGTCTGCAGGTAGGATACGTGTGGTCGCTGTAAGGTGAATGTTGGTGTGGTGACTGTAGGTGTGCCTGATATTGTGCCAGTGATGCTGGGGGTGGAGGAGGTGTCAGGGCAAGTTGTGATTGTTGAAATGTCTGCAGATGGATGTGGTTTGTGTGCATGCCTGTGGTGGGTCTTGTTGTACTTGTGTTTTTGTGCTCTTCCCTTGTCTGTTGAGAAGGATGATTGCAAATTTGTCTGTGTGCTTTGGCTGGGTCAGGGAAGGGAGGTTTTGGACTGAGAAGAGCAAGGTGGAGGAGGGACAGTAGACAAGTGTAAAGGCCAGAGCCTGAAATGATCTCTGTAGGCCAGCCATTGCACTGTGAATACCCTCCATGAAACGCATTGCTATGTTGAATCCGGCTTGCCAGTACCTGGAAGGCATTCACGTTGGTGGACTTACCCACAGAGATCAATCAATCAATCAATCATAGTATTTATAAAGCGCGCTATGTACCCGTCAGGGTTTCGAGGCGCTGAGGGGGGGGGGGGGGGGGAGGGGAGCGCTGCTGGTTTATCGGTCGAAGAGCCAGGTCTTGAGGAGCCTTCTGAATGCGAGGAGGTCCTGGGTCTGGCGAAGGGATGTGGGGAGAGAGTTCCAGGTCTTGGCGGCGAGGAAGGAGAAGGATCTGCCGCCGGATGTCTTGCGCTGGATTCGGGGAACGATGGCGAGGGCGAGGTTGGCGGATCGGAGTTGACGTGTTGGGGTGTAGAAGTGAAGTCTGGTGTTGAGGTAGGAGGGTCCGGTGTTGTGAAGTGCCTTGTGAGCGTGGGTCAGGAGTTTGAAGGTGATCCTCTTGTCTACCGGGAGCCAGTGGAGTTCCTTTAGGTGAGGGGAGATGTGACTTCGGCGGGGTATGTTGAGGATCAGTCGGGCGGAGGCATTTTGGATACGTTGGAGGCGTTTGATGTCTTTGGTTGGGATGCCTGTGTAGAGTGCGTTGCCGTAGTCAAGTCTGCTGCTGACGAGGGCCTGGGTCACCGTCTTTCTGGTTTCTGTTGGAATCCACTTGAAAATTCTGCGGAGCATTCGGAGTGTGTTGAAACAGGAGGAGGAGACGGCGCTGACCTGTTTGGACATGGTGAGGGCGGAGTCCAGGATGAAGCCGAGGTTTCTTGCGTGGCTGGCAGGGGTGGGTGGGGGTCCGAGGACGGAGGGCCACCATGAGTCGTTCCAGGCCGAGGGAGTGCGTCCGAGGATGAGGACTTCCGTCTTGTCGGAGTTGAGTTTCAGGCGACTGTCGTTCATCCAATCGGCGATGGATTTTAGTCCCTCGTGGAGGTTTGTTTTGGCGGTGAGCGGGTCTTTGGTCAGGGAGAGGACGAGCTGGGTATCGTCGGCGTAGGAGATGATGCTGAGATGATGTTGGCGGGCCAGTTGAGTGAGGGGGGCCATGTAGATGTTGAACAACGTGGGGCTGAGGGAGGATCCTTGGGGGACGCCGCAGATGAGGTTGGTGGCTTTGGAGCGGAAAGGGGAGAGACGGACTCTCTGCGTTCTGTCGGAGAGGAAGGATGAGATCCAGTTGAGGGCTTTGTCTTGGATGCCGGCTTCGTGGAGACGGGTTAGCAGGGTGCGGTGGCAGACGGTGTCAAAAGCGGCTGATAGGTCGAGGAGGATGAGGGCTGAGGTTTCGCCGTTGTCCATTTGATGTCTGATGTCATCTGTGGCGGTGAGGAGGGCGGTCTCAGTGCTGTGGTTTCGTCTGAATCCGGATTGTGAGGGGTCCAGGATGGAATTGTCTTCGAGGAAGTGGGTGAGCTGAGTGTTGACGATCTTCTCGATGACTTTCGCTGGAAAAGGGAGGAGAGAGATCGGACGGAAGTTTTTGAGGTCGTTGGGGTCAGCCTTGGGTTTTTTGAGGAGGGGTTGGATTTCTGCGTGTTTCCAGCTGTCCGGGAAGGTGGCAGAAGTGAAGGAGAGGTTGATGATCTTGCGGAGTTCGGGGGCGATGGTGGCGTTTGCTGAGTTGAAAACATGATGGGGGCAGGGGTCCGTGGGGGAGCCTGAGTGGATGGTGTTCATGGTTGCTATGGTTTCTGCCTCGTCCACGTGGGTCCAGTCGGTGAAATGGACACAGTGATGGTCAGTCCAGTGGAGTTCGGAGGTGTGGCTGAAGGAAATGTGGTTGCTAGAGGTGAAGAGGGGGTCAAGGGTGTGTCCGGCGATGTGGGTAGGTGTGTTGACTAGCTGGCGGAGACCGAGGTTGAGGAGGTTGGAGGTCAGTGACGCGGTGTTGACGTCGTTGGCATTTTCCAGATGGTAGTTCAGATCTCCCAGGAGGATGTAATCCGGGGAAGCGAGGGCGTGGGTGCTTGCAAGGTCGGCGATGGTGTCGTTGAAGGGGGGTCTTGGTCCTGGAGGGCGGTAAATGAGGGTTCCTC
This sequence comes from Pleurodeles waltl, assembly GCF_031143425.1. Lineage (NCBI taxonomy): Eukaryota > Metazoa > Chordata > Amphibia > Caudata > Salamandridae > Pleurodeles > Pleurodeles waltl. The sequence continues at coordinate 500,321,591 of NC_090438.1, read as the reverse complement.
TGAGGGTCGTGTTGGGGTCCGTGTGGATCTGGAAGTGGAGGTGTTCGGCTGTCTTGAGGGTGTCGTCTGAGTGGGTGTGGATTTTGAGGGTAGCTTTGTGAGCGATGGCTATTCCGCCGCCGATTCCGTTGGTTCGATCTCGTCTGGTGATTTTGTATCCGTCCGGTATGGCGATGGCGATGGCGATGTCCGGAGACGAGGAGTCGTTCCACCAGGTTTCGGTCAGGAAAGCCACGTCAGGAGCAGTGGTGTCGAGCAAATCCCAGAGCTCGATGGCGTGTTTCCGTGCGGAGCGGGTGTTGATGAGGATGCAGTTCAGGTGGTTGGGGTTGGATGTTTTCGTAGTTGGAATGGTCGTTCTGATGCAGGAGAAGTTGCAGGTACGGCAGGAAAAAGGTCCTTTAGTGTGCTTCGGGGATGCCCGGTAGCATTCAGTGGAGGGGCCGGGGTTGAAGGCGCGGAGTTCGTTGATTGAGTAGCGGATGCGGGGGGCGCAAGGGCCAGGGGGTGTGGCGCTGGGCGCGGTCCAGGCGCGGACGGGCGCAGACGGGCTTGCCTCTGGCGCGCCTCTGGCGCGCCAGCGGCGCGGACGCGCAGCGCCAGCCATTAAGAAGGGAGGGGGGAGGGGGGAGGGGGGAGGGAGGAGCAGCTGGGAGGTGGGAGGGAGCGGCAAATGGGGGCGCGAGGGGGGCGGGGCCGCAGGGAGGCAGCGGCAGGGAACGGGGAGCGCACAAGGGGCAAAAACACTGAAAACGAGCAAAAAACAGCAGTTACAATAAGAAAAGCACACAATCAGAAAAAACAAAATGGCACAATATACGATCGGGGAGACAGCAATCAGGGGGGCACAAAGGGGACAGAAGCGCCGGCGGCGAGGCGCTGAAAAAAGCGAGAAAAACGAAAAACACTTACGGGACGGCGGAAAGCGGCACACGGGTCAAGTGAAGCTAGTCAGAGCCCACTAGACCCCAGGGATGAGGCGCAGGAGGATGCCTGCGGGTGGAGGAGGGCCTCGAACACGCAAACAGCAGCGTGGTCAGGGGACCGAGGCAGGAGGCAGCAGGTTGGTGCTGCGGTCGTGGGGGGCGAGCTCAGGACCTGAAACAGGTCAGAGGTCGCTCACTCGCGACGCGCAGCGCCAGCCATTAAGAAGGGAGGGGGGAGGGAGGAGCAGCTGGGAGGCGGGAGGGAGCGGCAAATGGGGGCGCGAGGGGGGCGGGGCCGCAGGGAGGCAGCGGCAGGGAACGGGGAGTGCACAAGGGGCAAAAACACTGAAAGCGAGCAAAAAACAGCAGTTACAATAAGAAAAGCACACAATCAGAAAAAACAAAATGGCACAATATACGATCGGGGAGACAGCAATCAGGGGGGCACAAAGGGGGCAGAAGCGCCGGCGGCGAGGCGCTGAAAAAAGCGAGAAAAACGAAAAACACTTACGGGACGGCGGAAAGCGGCACACGGGTCAAGTGAAGCTAGTCAGAGCCCACTAGACCCCAGGGATGAGGCGCAGGAGGATGCCTGCGGGTGGAGGAGGGCCTCGAACACGCAAACAGCAGCGTGGTCAGGGGACCGAGGCAGGAGGCAGCAGGTTGGTGCTGCGGTCGTGGGGGGCGAGCTCAGGACCTGAAACAGGTCAGAGGTCGCTCACTCGCGACGCGCAGCGCCAGCCATTAAGAAGGGAGGGGGGAGGGAGGAGCAGCTGGGAGGCGGGAGGGAGCGGCAAATGGGGGCGCGAGGGGGGCGGGGCCGCAGGGAGGCAGCGGCAGGGAACGGGGAGCGCACAAGGGGCAAAAACACTGAAAACTAGCAAAAAACAGCAGTTACAATAAGAAAAGCACACAATCAGAAAAAACAAAATGGCACAATATACGATCGGGGAGACAGCAATCAGGGGGGCACAAAGGGGGCAGAAGCGCCGGCGGCGAGGCGCTGAAAAAAGCGAGAAAAACGAAAAACACTTACGGGACGGCGGAAAGCGGCACACGGGTCAAGTGAAGCTAGTCAGAGCCCACTAGACCCCAGGGATGAGGCGCAGGAGGATGCCTGCGGGTGGAGGAGGGCCTCGAACACGCAAACAGCAGCGTGGTCAGGGGACCGAGGCAGGAGGCAGCAGGTTGGTGCTGCGGTCGTGGGGGGCGAGCTCAGGACCTGAAACAGGTCAGAGGTCGCTCACTCGCGACGCGCAGCGCCAGCCATTAAGAAGGGAGGGGGGAGGGAGGAGCAGCTGGGAGGCGGGAGGGAGCGGCAAATGGGGGCGCGAGGGGGGCGGGCCGCAGGGAGGCAGCGGCAGGGAACGGGGAGCGCACAAGGGGCAAAAACACTGAAAACGAGCAAAAAACAGCAGTTACAATAAGAAAAGCACACAATCAGAAAAAACAAAATGGCACAATATACGATCGGGGAGACAGCAATCAGGGGGGCACAAAGGGGGCAGAAGCGCCGGCGGCGAGGCGCTGAAAAAAGCGAGAAAAACGAAAAACACTTACGGGATGGCGGAAAGCGGCACACGGGTCAAGTGAAGCTAGTCAGAGCCCACTAGACCCCAGGGATGAGGCGCAGGAGGATGCCTGCGGGTGGAGGAGGGCCTCGAACACGCAAACAGCAGCGTGGTCAGGGGACCGAGGCAGGAGGCAGCAGGTTGGAGCTGCGGTCGTGGGGGGCGAGCTCAGGACCTGAAACAGAGATAGCCCTCAGGAGGTCAATAGCCTCCTCACTGAGGGCAATAGGGCTAACAGGGCAGAGGTGCGTGGGACAAAGGAGATGTCCATCCTCTTGAGTGAGCGGGCACACCAATGGGAAGCTACATGGAGGGCGGTGATAGAATCGGGGATTGCGGACCGAGATGGTATAGGGGGGTCCTCGATGGGACCGCCATCATTAGGGAGTGGCCATTGGAGGAGGATTCCAAAGATGAAGTGGAAGATCTGGTCTCCCCCAAGGCACTCCCTTTGCCCTCCGTGCCACTGGGTCTTTCGCTGTCTGTGGTGTCTTGGCCAGAGGTCCCGTGGCCAGTAGCTTCCCCATTACGCTGTGCCCCATATCCTTGGCCTACCGGTGCTGATGTACAAAACAGATAGTCAAGTAGGGGCAGGACATACACATAGGAAAAATTCCATCATAATGCAGATGTACACAACATATCCTAAGATCAACTGATCTCCCCCCACAGCAAGTGCCTGAACACATCATGTAACACCACAAAACAATGCATTTGTATCACATGTATCAGGAAAATACACCATCAGAGCTACCTTTTTGAAAATCACATTAGCACACATTACCTAGGTCTGAAGTTACCCCCTTGTGGCTGCTGTGCTACCTTCAAATGCCCATCCATCTCCTGGCAGGCCACTGGGGGGTCATGGTCCAATGGGCACCCCATCCCATCCTCGTTGGGAGGACAACTCCAGCTGAGCTTCTGTCATCTTCCAGGCCTAGCATCTCAGATTCTCCCACCTCTTTCAACACTGGGTGCTCCGCCGGCTGTGGACTCCCAGGGCCCGCACCTTCTTGGTAAAGGCATACCTAATCCCCTTCTTCTGATGAGCATTGACCTGCAGAGATGCAGAATACAGGAAATGAAATCATGTTCACAAGTCCCACACAAGAACAGCCAGTGTCATATTCAACTAATATCAAAAAATGAATGAGAACCTGCCCATTTAATCCTGTCCACCTGTCTCACATACTAGTCATTGAATAGAGGGAGATCACTGCACACACTCACCATAAGGGTGCGCATCACACACCTTAGCTACACATGTGTATCATTTCCATGGTGCATCAGGCAACACTAAATGAACACTTTACATGTTGTGTATGGGCTCCAAACCTGTCACCTCATGTTGTCACATCCACAGTAACCATACCATGAATACACACTGATAGCACCTACAGGGATTAAAGACACAACCTAACTGTTAAACCATACGCTGGAGCAGGGTTAACTAATGTTTAGGTGAGCAACTGGATCTGATCTGCACATGGTACTCTTACATGCTTCTCTGGTGTACCATAGAGCTGTCCATACAGGGGAAGGACTTCCTCCACAAGCTTCTCCAGCTCTTCTTGTGAGACGGCAGAGGTCCTTTCACCTGTAGGACGTGGCATGATTGCACCCAGAGGCCATAAACAGCAGCTCAGGTCTTGGAGGTCCTGCTGGAAGAAGTGTCAGGAATCAAGTGAGAGATTCAACAGGAGATGGCAGTCATATTCGCCACGTACGTGACCGTCACTGCCAGCGGACACTGCCATTGGCCCAGGACTGCCATAGCAATGTTATCCAATGCTTATGTCGGCCGCAATAGCAGCCATCCTTGCCTACCACCATGACGACTTATACTGGAAGTCGCAGTTGTTTCCCATTGTCCAGTGAAGTAGGTCCGACAGTCGCCATTTTATTGCCTTTATGTAGTGGAAAAACTTTATATTTGGTGCATCACAATGTGTTAAACAGTACTTTATCGTACACATTTGTGTTTACCTTGCCTACATATATGTGTATTTAAGGATAGCTGGGTCATGTGTAATGTTCGCATGCTCATCTCAAAGAAATCAAAGGGGGTACTGTCACCACCCTCTTGGCCATGGGCAGACATGTGTTTTGGGCAATCGACCCACCATTAATGCCTGATGTAAATTTCACATACTGCCGCGGTGGTATGATGTCAGAGATATTTGTATTTCTTTGGACAATGTGAAGAAATGTCAGTAAGGTGTCAGTGATTCCATTAATATGTAATGTGTGACATGTTTTCACTGTTTCAATTGGCATGTCAACATTTTAATGTGAGACATATATTGTCACATACTAATGACACAATGATTGATGGAAATATCTTCTTATTTCCTCTCACATAGTTTTCCTGGCATAAGAAGAGCCAGACAACCTACTGTGCACCGTCCACTGGCAGATTTGCAGACCATGGTGATTTGTCATGTGATACAAACTTACCTCCTGGATAGGCAGACAATCAAAGATCTAACTTGTCAGCTGGAGCCGGATCTCATGCCTTCCTTAAGTCATCCAAATAGCAAATCACCTATTGTGCAAGTCATGCCTGTGCTGCAGTTCCTGGCTATGGGTTCTTTCGAAAATACAGTGGCACTAACTGCTGGGATATCCTAGCCGATGCTGAGTCATGTCATTAAGGGTATATTACCTGCATTTTTAAAAAAACCTGGACAGCTACATCAGTTTTCCTAAATGTGAGGATTTTGCCCATGGGATGGCACAAATCCCATGTGTAGTGGGATCCATAAATGTGTCCCTGTCACATATTATACAGTGAAAAACATTCCCACTACCTTCACATTGTGTTGACAACTATTCTGTGTGACAGGTATGTAGCTGTCATTGTGTTCCCTCATTGAAGGGCACAGTGCCTGTGGCACAACATTGACGTAGGTGTGGCACATGCCTACAGATGTCTGGTCATTGTAAGTGGAATGGCCTCTGACTAGGGATTGCAGTTCTGTTCTCTGTCTGTATAATGGGGCATTTAGTTTTGCTATGCATGGTGCAGGTATGTGATAACGGTGAAGCTGTTGACAATTTCAACCATGCTGTTCGCCTATTCAGTCAGACAAAGCCTGACATGCCCATGAGCAATAGGTCGGTACTTATAGATACCTGAGCAAATGTATATATTATTAGGACAGACTTGACAATGACAGGCCTGACAATTGTGGTGCCAGTGTGCTTCACAGTGTAATGAAAATGTTTTTTTTTAAACATTCGACTTGGATATTTGTATTGTTAGGGATCCTTAGAATTGCATTGGGAGAGAGGGCCTCTTTTTTACATGGTTATCCACAAACCGTTTGCCTGATGATGATGTGTTCTAGAAATTGTAGTGCCTAGGGCCCCTGCTAACAAGGTCTCCTGGGCCAGAGCTTGTTCCCTAAATCTGTTGTGATGCATTGGAACAATTGGATACACCCCAAACTATCACTGTAGGTCCCTGGTAATTTGGGGATCCTATGTACCCAGGGCATGGGGTATTAGGGGTAGGCCCCTGAGGGCAGCAGCACTGATTGTGCCACCCTCTGGGGCCATGCACCCAGATGCACCAGCACTGCCTTGCAGCCTGAGTGTCCTAATGCAAACCTAAAATAAAAACTCGACATGGCACACTGCCTGTGTGACCTGTCCACCCTACACTACATTTACTATGGGTAACTCACCCCTCTGGCAGGCCTTACAGGCCGAAGGCCAGATGCCCCAGATTATATATGACAGCATAGCTGCAGGAGCAATATGCCCCCATCGTCTCCTTTTCAAACCTGGGACATAGTGAGTGAACAGGGCAGCCATTGTAATACATGTACTGGACACTGGTCAAACAGTAGTTTTCCAGATTCAAGATGGCCAACCAGAATCCTGGGTTGTTTGGTATCAAACAGCTCAGAATGGTAAATCCAAACTGGTGCCAGTATTTGATTTATGCCTAAATGTACCCAGGTGTCACCTTAGAGGTACCCGCTGCAAAAGCTAACCTAACCTGGCATGGTTGCTGACTGGTCTTATCCAGCTGCCATCTCCAGACAGCCAATGTACAAACCTCGGGGGAGATGTCAGCCTCTCTGGTTTGTAAGACAATGCTGTTCCTGGGTGGGGGAGGTTACACCCCCTCTCTCAGGAATGTACACTGTTCTGGCGGAGAGCTTCAAAAGGGCTTACCACGCTTGAAACTCAACCCCTAAGCCTGTTGCTAGCAGCAGTTGGCCTCCCACTTTGCAAACCCCCACTTTTGACAGGAGCAAAGGCGGGAAACCTAACAAAGGGTGGGAGGAGTGGCCTCACCTGGCATGCAACACCCCTATGGTGTTGCCTGAGAGGTGGACCCTCAAATTCTGGGGGTTATTCTAACTTTGGAGTAGTGTTAATCCGTCCCAAAAGTGACGGTAAAGTGACGGATATACCACCAGCCGTATTACGAGTTCCATAGGATATAATGGACTCGTAATACGGCTGGTGGTAAATCCGTCACTTTTCCGTCACTTTTGGGACGGATTAACACCTCCTCCAAAGTTAGAATAACCCCCTCTGTTTCCTCTATCTTGGAATGTAGGAAAATAGCCAATGAGGTTTACGGAAATTACCCTTCCCACAGGAAGTAGTCACTATAGTGGGTGTAGCTACCCTAAGGTAAGTGTCCCATTGGACACTACGAGGTTCCCACAAAACGCTCACTAAATTCAGTATTTAGTGGGCACCCCTAGACCAAAAATCTGATTCAAAAGGACAAAGAAGACTAGCACCAAAGAAGATCCAAAGCAAGAGAACTGTGGACCTGCTGCATCAAGAAAAGGCACCAAACCCTGCCTGCTTCATCCAGGACCCGAAAATCGCCGCTGCGGAGGAGCTGGACATTGCACTGATCCCATGAAACCAAGGGAACCTCCAGGCTTCACAAATCGCCCCACATCTCCCTTCTGAGTAGAAGCACTACTCAACAACCAAGCAAGAACCTACAAGCCAGTGAGGGTCCCTTCACTGACTGGCCAATAGCTCCACAATCGGAAGATGTAGCTGGACCAAACAATACACCAATAACAGCCCAGATAAGACCTACAACTTCACCAACTTTGGTGGCACTTTGCCTTCCAGTGGCCGAGTGTTGTCAATACCCCATCTACTGGCCAGTGCACATTGGATTCCAAGAAAACCCGCTCTCCTAGAGCTATAACTGAACCAGAGGAAGCCCCAGTTGCAGGACTTCAGGAACACCCTGCATATCCTACCAGTGTGCCACCGTTGTCCTGCAAGCAGCCTTGAAAGAGACCCACCTCCAACACCAAAGTGCTCCATTGCGCACAGCTCCTGGATCACCAAATTGCCCTGCATCCAGCCACCCTATGCTCTGCAACAAGGAACCAGCTGCACTCCACAGGTCCCTAATCCCTTGTGACCTTGAAAGCCCAAGAGGACCCCAAGGCTTCACCGTTACATTTGCAAACTATCTCCTTTTCCAGGTTGCCCATCCCAAAGTACTTAACGCATCTTAACCATCTTGCTCCTAAAAATTATATAAAATTGTGAAGTATTTTTTATCAAATTGTTCTCCAGTTATTCCTTGAGTGTGTGAGTCGCATGATTGATACTGTGTATAAAACAAATGTGTTACACTTCTCCAAGATCAGCCTAACTGCTGGACCAAGCTAGCTCAAAAATTACACCATTACGTGATCTAGTTTTTGCCTCTATAAATCAACGTGTGGTTATCTGGACCCCTTACAGAGTGTCCCTAGTTTTGTGCATTACATAGAGGGCCAACCTCCCACAGGAATTACCTCTGAGATGTCCCTCCTGACATCACCTACTTATGTTTGAATCAGGGACATGTAACACATTTGGCAAACATCCACTAATGGCTGCTAAATGCTCACAATACATAGATGCTGTTTTTGTACTGTTTATTTTTTTGTGCTCATGTGTTGGACCTGGCCTTTTTTGCAGGGTCATCTCCAAATTGCTTGCCATATACGTCATAGTTTTTCGGAACAGATTTAGTTGACTTTTAGGACTCTGGGCACTTTACCACTGCTAACCAGTGCTAAAGTGCATATGCTCTTTGTCTAAATTGTATTGGTGACTGGTTTCTCAATGATTTGTATATTTGATTTACTATTCAGTCCCTAGTTAAGTGCATTAGAGGTGCTCAGGGCCTTTAAATCAAATACTACTATAGGGCCTGCAGCACTTATTGTGCCACTCACATGACTAGACCTGTCAACATGTTTCAGACCTGCCACTGCAGTGTCTGTGTGTGCAATCTTGCACTGCCGATTTGACCTGGCAAGTGCACCCACTAGCCTGGCCCAAACCTTTCCTTTTTGTACATCTAAGGCACCCATAAGCTGGGCCCCAGGTAGCCTCATGGGCAGGGTGCAGTTTATTTATAAGGTAGGACATGTCTTGATAGTGAAATACTGCCAAATTCATTTTTCAATATTGCAAGGCCTATCTCTCCCATTGATTATCCATGGGACTGCCTTTAACTGTCTTTTAAGTGTAGTTTCCCATGGGGAGCAGGTAGAGTTATGGAGTTTGTGGTCTCTGAACTCACAAATTAAAAATACACATTTTGGTAAAGTTGGTTTTTAGATTGTCTGTTTGAAAATGCCACCTTTAGAAGGTGGGTATTTTCTTGCTTTACCATTCTGTGCCTCTGCCTGCTTGTGTAATCCATGTCTGGGTCAGACTGACAGTTGGGCTGTTTGTGAATTCCCAAAAGACAGTGACACAAAGAGAGCTGGAATGCACCCTGTCTACCCTGATAAGTCTCCTGGGCTAGAGTGGGGATGGACAAGCTGACACTAACACCTGAATGGACTGTGACTGTCCTCACACAATGCAGTCTCCAACCCCCTGGTGTGTGTGTGGGGCCAGACTGGGGCAAGGCAGGATCTTGTGTACAACAGAGACTTTCCTTTGAAGTTTGCTTACTTCAAAGACAGAAATGGGTATAAAAGTGGCCCCAAAACCACAGACTTCTAGAGCACTTTTGGATCAAGAGGAACATCTGCCAGGGAGAAGAGCTGAAGAGCTGGAGGATGAGTGCTGCCCCTTTGCTGTGTGTGCTTTGCTGGGTTGGCCTGCAGTTGCTGATTCTGCCTTAGAGAGGGCAAAGACTTGAATTTGCTGTGTATCCTGCTTGTGAAGTTTCTCCAAGGGCTTGTCCTGAGCTTGCCCCTGTTCTGAAGTCACAGAGCCATCAAAGACTTCCTCTGCCACACCTGGACTCTCTTGCTTACAAGGAAAAGCCGGTCACAAAACAAGAAAAAACAAGTGCACTGACTTCGGACGATGCCTGAACTGATGCCGCTGCTGGATCCTGCAACACTGCCTGCAACTGAAGCCGTGGTCCCTGCTGGAGTGCGACGACCCCGGCAAACCCCACAGCCTGACGCTGCCACAGTCTGACTGAAGTCCACAGCTCCGTGAGTCCGGAAGTGTCATCTCACCGATGTCCGTGACACCTGATTCTACCGTGGGCCCCCAGGCTCCTCCGTTAACAAGGACCCAATGAAGTAGCACTGCTGTGACTTGACCATCAGACTTAGACCCCACAGAAAGTGTAAGGCACCGATGCTTCGCACTGCCGCTGCCTAATCTCCACAGTTCTGCAGCAAGAACCTGACACCTCGCACCGACGCCTCCGCTCATTTGCTCCACAGCACAGGAACTGTCACCACACCAGATCCAGCGACACCTCAATCGCCGACTCCATGCACCGGCTTGTTTCCTCATTTTCACAAGATACCGTAACTGGGGGTCAGTGCGACTCCGTGACCAGTGCCAATGGCGTCGGACTGTTGGGAACAACTCTGTCACAACGCCGTGATAACTCCAAATTGAACCATTTGTGTTTCTGAGTGTTATATTAAAGTTTAATCTTTGAAAATTCATAACTTTGCTTGTGTATGCTGATTTTTTGTTGTTTTTGTCTGTGGATGTCATAGTGGATGAAATCATAAGAGTAGAGCCACAATTGTTCGGAGCACAAGTCCAGCCCAATCCTCTCAGTAGAGAAATGGAACTGTGGGATAGGATAGTTGACAGATTCAATTCTGTAGGCACCACTCTGTGGACAAAGGAGAACATTAGGAATAAGTGGAATGACTTCACGGGCAAGGTCCGTTCCATGGTCTCCAGGCCCCAGCTACGGGCCAAGGAGACAAGTGGTGGCACCCCCAGTGCCCCATTACATGTCTTTACCTGGGAGACAAAGGTCTTGGCCATCCTGCATTCTGAGGGATTGACAGAAATACCTGTAAGTCAGAACAATAATAATGTACCCAAAATGCCTTCTCATGCATACTCTCTGCTCCCCTTTGGCTTCTTTACTGTCACTCCACTCACCAGCCCAGTGTCCACCAGTCCAAAGACCCCTGTTTGGCATCTCTCAATTGAAGTGTACTCGCCTGGAGTGAGAACATTTGAGTATAGTATGTGTACTACAGGGAGTAATATGATTACAACTCCCAACAAGCACTGTTCTGCAACTCCAAACTCCAGACCAGTGTTTCCTTCTCCAATACCTTTGTTTGTTAACACCTGATTAAAGTGTACTCACCTGGGAGGATAACGTTTGTCAAGTGTTAGACTTGGCATCCTTGGCATGGTCTCCCCTAACTTTTTTGCCTCTGTTTCCCAGGTTCTTGATGTGTGCTGGACTCTGTTTTTGCTGTTTTTGTTACTCTGGGCAATTTACCACCGCTATCCAGTGCTAAAGTGCAAGTGTTCCTGTATAAAATGTGTATGTAATCGGATCTCCATGGCTGGCATATTTGCTTTACTGGTAAGTCCCTAGTACAGTCCACTAGAGGTGCCCAGGGCCTGTAAATCAAATGCTACTGGTGAGCCTGCAGCACTGCTTGTGCCACCCACATTAGTAGCTCTGTAATCATGTCTCAGACCTGCCACTGCAGTATCTGTGTGTCAGTTTTAAACTGCCAATTCAACTTGGCAAGTGTACCCATCTGCCAGGCCTAAATGTTCCCTTTCCTTACATGTAAGACACCCCTAAGGTAGGCCCTAGGTAGCCCCATGGGCAGGGTGCAGTGTATTTTTATGGTAGGACATATATTACATGTCCTAACAGTGAAATACTGCCAAATTCGGTTTTCACTGTTGCAAGGCCTATCCCTCTCATAGGTTAACATTGGGGCTGCCTTTAAATATGATTAAAGCGCAGATTCTCTTTGGGAGCAGATAGACGTGGAGTTTGGGGTCTCTGAGCTCTCAATTTAGAAATACATATTTTAGTAAAGCTGATTTTAGGACTGTGTGTTTGAAAATGCCTGCGAGCATTTTCTTGCTTAAACTATTCTGTGACTCTGCGTGTTTGTGGATTCCCTGTCCAGGTCAGTTTTACAGATAGGCTGTCTGCACCTATCTCTCGACATTGAAACAAAAGGAGCTGGGGTGTAGCCTGCATATCCTGATGAGCCATCTGTGCTAGGAGGGAGGGGAGGAGTGGTCACTCATACCTTAAAGGGCTGTTCCTGCCCTCACACAATGCGGTCTCGAACCCCCAGTGTGTGTCTGGAACCTGGCCTGAGCGAGGCAGGATTTCACAAACAAGAGAGACTTTCCTTTATAGTAAGACTACTTCAAAAGCCAAAATGGGTATAAGAGGGTCACCCAAAACCACAGACTTTAAATCACTTCTGGACATCAAGAGGAACCTATGCCAGCTGAAGAGCTGAGAAGTGCTGCCGTGCCTGTGACTGTGCTTTGTGGAGCTATCTTGCAGTTGTTGCTTCTGCCTGGTGAAAGGGGACAAAGACTGGACTTTGTTGTGCATTCCTTCTTGTGAAGAAATCTCCAAGGGCTAGTCCTGAGCCTGCCTCCTATTGTTGAAGTCTCAGGGACATCAAAGACTTCCCCTGCCAGCACCTGGACTATCTGCTGAAACTCCTGCTCTGCCAAGTGGTGCCCTATCCAGTTCCTGGGGTCTTGACAGGTGAGGCTGGCAGATCAAGATTGAAAATCCACGCACTGACCGCCGTGCGGGGAACTTTCTGATACAACTTCTGAGACGCGGCTGAAGAAATGATGCACCGCTAGCTCCGTGGCTGAAATCGACGCAGCGCTTGCAGTGTGGCTGGAACATCGATGCTCGCGGCTGGAGAAACGACCCACTGCATCGCTAACGGAGGCTGGCAACGTCGCAACCCACACAGCGTGGTTTTGCTATCACCTTGCTGGGTGTGGAAAAACGACACAATGCCTGCCCTGACCCGAGTGCTGCCTAGATCGACGTAAAGCTCTCCTGCGGAGAGGAAAACCGACTCACACCGACCTGACCGGAGAAGGAGAAATGATGCACGATCTCACTTGCGGGTCAGAAATCGATACACTGCTTACCTTTTTTCGATACACACAAGCCTGTGCGTGTTATTTTGATGCTACCCAGGTATTTTTTGATGCTAACAGTGTTTTACCTGTTTACAAAAGGATTTAAGACTCTTTTGCTTTTAAAATTAATAATTTGACTTGTGTATGTTGGATTTTGTCATTTTGGTCTTGTTTTGTTTAGATAAATATTTCTTATTTTTCTAAACCTTTGTTGTGTCATTTTGTAGTGTTTTAATTAAGTTACTGTGTGTGTTGGTACAAATACTTTACACCTAGACTTTGAAGTTAAGCCTGCTTGCTCGTGCCAATCAACCAAAGGGGTGAGCGGGGTTAGCTGAGGGTAATTCTCCTTTACCCTGACTAGAGTGAAGGTCCTTAATTGGACAGGGGGTAACATGACTGCCAACCGAAGACCCAATTTCTAACATCAAGTGTGTGTAGTACAGGGATTAACATGACTACAACTCCCAGCAGGCCCTGTATCTGTAACTCCAAACACAATCACAGTGGTCACATGTACATATACGATAATAATATGTGCAGCACTCCACTCACAGACAGAAAGCATTTTCTAAAGTTCAAAAAACGTGGTCTTGAATAGAACATACACTTTTAAGTCGAATTTACAATATATTATTGATCATTGATATCAAATTAGGAATAGGATTTCCATGAATTCTCTCATAGCAAGTTGAGTCATCCAGTTGTGATAGGATCTCATTGTCATAGTCACTCTTGTTCATCAGAACAACATTTCCTCCTTTGTCTGCTTGCCTAATGATAATCTCCTTGTTTTGTTTCAATATTGTGAGTGCAGCTTCTTCTTCGCGATTCAAATTTTTAGTAAATTGTCTATAGTTATTCTTTGCCTGATATTTGTCATAGTCTTGGCGGACCAACTCGTAAAACCTGTCAAAAGAACTTAGACTCCAAGATCTCGGAGTCCAACAGGATTTCTTTTTCAACCCACTGGAAGTGCTTATGTTAGGCTCCACTTCCAAATCCCGTAGCACTCTAGATACAATATCTGGATCCTGATCTTTTTCGGCTAAAGACAAAACTAGCGCTGTGTCATGTATTTCTTCAATAGACAAAGCACTCAATGACGATGTAGTTGATATTGGTATTGAGCTCTCTATTGGGTGTTGATGAAAAAACTTTTTTAGTTTAAGCTTTCGAATAAATTTGTATAGATCTATCTTGGCTCTACACGGATCTCCAAACAACCTAGGACAGAAATTGAGTCCTCTAGCCAGAAGACTCTTAGCACCTGCGGTCAGTTCAAATTTAGACAAATTGATGACATTGATGGATGATACTTCATCATCCATACCTAAGTTCTCTTGTCCCGTGACCTTGTTGTGACTCCATCCCGTTCTTTTGATTTTGCTTCCTCTGCTCCCCCGCCTTGTTTTCTTATACTTTTGTTTTGGACAAATTTGCCTTGTTTCATCCTCATCAATTCTTGTAAAAAAGTATTCTCATTAGTGATGCCACGACCTTGGACAGATGTACTAGCAGCACCATCTGTTTCACTGTCACTCGTAATTGATGTACTTACGGAGGTTGAATCTGACGCATTAGACATGCTAGATCTTCTAGAAGTCAGATCAGTGTGGATTAAATGATCATATTTGCTAGAGAAGGTGAACACCCTGCCTGTCAAATAGTCTTTCTCATCTCTTTTTAGTTTTCGCGCTTTCCTTTGTGTTATCTCCTCTTGAAACTTTGATAGAACTCCTTCTAAAATGTTATAATTTTTATCAGTTGCTTCTTTAAGATTTAAACCCTCAATTTCTCTTTCCAAAGCCTCAATTTCAGCCTGCAGCTTAGTCACTTTCCTCTCAGCGTTAGTAATTAATATTTCCATCAATTTCATTGAACTGGCCGTGACCACGTTTTTTGAACTTTAGATAATGCTTTATGTCTGTGAGTGGGGTGCTGCACATATTATTATCGTGTCAGTGAGGTTTTTTGTAAACCAGTAGGGATTGGGTGTTTTCCCTGGTGCAGGCACCCCTCATTGGACACTAAAAATTATTTATGATTTAGGTTCCTAAAGCGCCTTTATACCCTAAGTTCTTCACCCCATTAATCTATTACACATGTACATATACCCCTGTGTGTTAACTCACAAATTAAGTACACTCACCTTTGGGGAGAATTTTTGTATAGTGTGCGTAGTACAGGGACTGCCGTGACTGTTAAGGCCAGAAGGGACTGTTACTGTTCCTCCACTCCGCCAGCCCAGTGTCCGTTTCTCCAAAGACCCCTGTGTGGTAACTCACACATGCAGTGTACTCATCTGGGAGAATAACATTTGTATAGTGTGTATACTAGAGAGATTGACATGACTGCAACTCCCGGCAGGTCCTGTTTCTGTAATTCCAACCATCAGCCCAGTGGTCACTTGCCCATATACCCATGTTTATTAACTCACAAATGAAGTTTACTCACATTGGAGGATACCATTTGTCAAGTTGTGGGAAGTAGAGAGAGTGATCTGACTACAACTCCCGGCAGGCCCTGTTTCTGTAACTTCAACCACTAGCCCAGTGTTCACTTGGCTAAACACATCTATAGGTAAGCGCTCAAATTAAGTTTACTCACCTGGTACTATGCCATTTTTCAAGTGCTGGCGCGTAGACGAAGGGACCTGACTGCAACTCCCAGCAGGCCCTGTCCCTGTAACTCCAAACATCAGCACAGTGTTCTTTTACCCAAAAATACCTGTTAGTGAACTCTCAATTGAAGTGTACTCATCTGGGGGAAGGACACTTGCCAAGTGTACGTAGTTCAGAGACTGACGATTGTTACTCACAAGAGGCACTGTTTCAGCAACTCCAAACACCAGAACAGTGGCCTCTTGTCCAAAGTCCACCGTCTGCCAACTCACTATTTAGGTTTACGCAGCTGGGCAGATACCATTTGTCAAATGTGGGAAGTCGAGAGAATTACATGACTAGTAAGGCTAGGAAGGCTCTGTGTCTGTTAAACCAAACATCAGCCCAGTGTTCTCTTGTCCAACTACCATTGTTTGTGAACACTTAATTGAAGTGGACTCACCCCAGAGGATTACATTCGTATAGTGTGTGTAGTACAGGGGATGACCAGATGTCAACTCACAGCAGGCCCTTTATCTGTAATTCGAAACACCAGCTCAGTGTTCTCTTGTCCATGGACCACTGTGTCTTAACTCTCGAATGATGAGTACTCACCAGGGAGGATGATATTTGTATAGTATTGATAGTACAGGGAGTTACATGACTGCAACTGACAGCAGACCATGTTTCAGTAGTTCCACAAACCAGCCAAGTGGTCACTTGTCCAAAGACCACTGTTTGTCAAGTCCAAAATGAAGTTAACTCACCTGAGGAGATAACATTTGTCAAGTATTGCGGAGTAGTGAGAGTGACATGACTGCAACTCACAGTAAACTCTGTTGCTGTCATTCCAAAAACCAGTCCAGTGTTCTCTTCTCCAAATACCCTTGTTTGGTAACTCACAAATGAAGTGTGCGCACTTGAGAGGATAACATTTCTCAAGTGCGTGAAGCACAGGGAGCGACATGACTGCTAAGGTCAGGAGGCACTATTATATTAACTCCATACACCAGAACAATGTTCCCTTGTCCAAATACCCTTGTTTATCAAGACTGCTAAGGCCAGGAGGCACTGTTTCAGTAACTCCAAACACCAGCATAGTGTTACCTTGTTCAAGTTCCCTTGTTTGTCAACTTTCAAATGAGGTTTACTAACCCTGGGAAGATAACATTTGTCAGGTATTGTGGAGTAGTAAAAGTGATTAGACTGCAGTTCCCAGGAGGCATTGTTTCTCTAACTCTAATCAACAGACCAGTGTCCACTTGTCCAACTACCCTTGTTTGGATACTCTAAATTGAAGTGTACTCTTTTGGGAGGATACCATTTGTACAGTGTGTGTAGGGGAGGAAATGATCAGACTAAAATCCCTGGAGGAACTGGTTCACTAACTCTAAACATCAGACCAGTGTTAAGTTCTCCAAATACCCTTCTTTATGAATTCACAAATGAAATGTACTCACCTGTGGGGATGGCGGTTTTCAAGTGTATGAAGTAGAGGGAGTTATATGACTGCTAAGGCCAGAGGCTCTGTCTCTCCCTCTCCAAACACAAGCCCAGTGCTTTAATGCCCAAATACCTCTGTGTCTTAACTTTCAAATGAAGTTTACTAAGCATAACATATGTGCAGTGTCTGACATGTCAATTGAAGTTCACTCACCTGAGTGGATACCATCTGTCAAGTGTGTGTAGTATGGAGAGTGACATGACTGCATCTCCCAGAAGGTACTGTTTCAGGAACTCTAAACACCAGAACAGTGGTTACTTGTCCAAATACCCTTGCCTGTTAACTCTCAATTGAAGTTTACTCACATAGAAGGGACCAAGATATAGATCATGCTCAACTCTGAGATGTGTCTGGCTTGCTAACCTAAGATGAAACTGTTGAGGACAGGAAGGACACCTTACCCAGAGTGCAAAACAATGATCCCAAAGGCCTCAAGATGCATGACCAGAATGTTATTGGCAGAAGACACATTAAACATGCACTGACCATATGATGACTCCAATCACACATACAACAGTCATGGGTCTGCCTGCATAACAAACAACTAGGCCTCAAAATGGACAAAGAAGTATCTTGCCTAGACATTGTTGAGCCTGCAGTGGTGGCAACATGGCATTCTCAGGCCATCCTCTCAACATCTCATGATCTGCACATTTCAGAAGCTGCTTGACTTAAATGGAATTGGCATGCTTCACAAATGCGAGGTCAATACAAACAATACCTTGGGTAACTGTCACAACAGGACAACCTGCAAATCAACTATGTACAAGGTCTTTGCCAAATGTTAGTATAATGTCATGGTGTAATGGTACATGTCACAAAACAACCAGTAATATTGTTTACATCAACAGGTCGAGCTGCCATTGGCCACACAGAGTCACAGAAAAGGCTGCCACTACCCCCATGGATGAAGCCCTCAGTGATAATGATACTCCCTAGATGTATGGATGTGAAGGATGGTTCTGACTCATCTGGACAACCTGGTCAGACCCCAACAATGAGTCTCACTTATGGCCACTACATTACCTCATAGCCCAGTTGTATCAACATCACAGGTAGTCCTTCACCCTCCAACCTGTGTCCTTAGGGCAGTGGCAACCATCTTGTTCCCACCAGTCCAGGATCCTGAGTCACAGCACAACACCTCTGACAATGATGTTCCTCAAACCAGTGGGAGGGGGCACCCTGTGGCAAGGGCATAGGGCCATGGGGGTTTGGTGCATGGGAGGGATGCTGTCAGCCAGCAGTGTGATGCCATTGGAGATGCTACTGGCTAGCATACCATCAGCCACATCTTGGGGGTCTATCAGGAGTCCGGAGGTGTGATGGGCCAGGCACTTGCAGAACTCCAGGAAATCAAGCAGCTGCAGAGAGACATCCATAGGGATGAGCATGAACAGGGGTAAGCTCACAATACTAACATGGACTCCCTAACTGGGGTACTGAGGGACACTAACATCACCCTGATCAGACATCGACAACAACACACCACCCCTTCCTTTGCCACATCTACACCAGGCTCTTCATTGGTGCCAGCCACTGTAAGGGAGGCCATGTCAGGGGAGGAACCCTCCACAGATGATCCTGCCTCTGTAGCAGCAGATTCCCACACCACGTAACTGGGGACGTCCAGCAAAGATTATAGGAGGTGCAGATGGCAAGACACCTACCACTGCCAGCAAGTGACCTCTTCCAAAATGACCTCCATTGTGTGCCATATATTCACTCTGTTGACTGATCTTCAACCACATTCCATTTGCAATGGGAGGAGTACACTGGACTTTGGACTTCCAACGGTGTGGCATCTACTCCAATCATTGTATTCACCATGAACAATAAGCACTCAGTCATTGTCTGCTTGCTTCTGTTTCACACTCTGCTAGGTTGAGCTGGAAGACCATGTGAAGCAAATGAGGGATAAACAAGCTACTAATGCAAGGAGGGATATGTTACAGGTACAGTGTCCTGATAAGGATTACTACCAACAAAGACAAAGACATTCCTACAAGTGTTTGGTCACACCAAACTATTCATTTCAGTGTACAGCACGTGGGCTCTTGAAATGGCTGAACTGTCACAGCCAAGAATAGTTGACTCATATTGTGTCAAGGTACACATAACAAGGTACAGCACTCCAGATCATGAAAGGAAGGGTCTTGTCAGACATTGTCCTGTAGAACAGACAAACAGAAAAGTGGATGGTGTCACCAGCTTGAGCCTTATCACATACCACACCAAAGAGGTCCAATATAACATAAACCAAAGTACAGACAGAGTACAGTACAACAGTCCCTGCACATTGGCCCATCTTAATCCAATGACCATGCATCTAATGGTGTTAGACCTGGCATCCTTGGCATGGTCTCCCCTGTCTTTTCTGCTTCCCATGCTTTGACTGTGTACTGGACTCTGTTTTTGTTACTCTGGGCACTTTACCACTGCTGACCAGTGATAAAGTGTAAGTGTTCCCTATTTACATTTTGTGTGTAATTGGCTTTTCCATGATTTGCACATTTAATTTACTAATAAGTACCTAGTAAAGTGCACTAGAGGTGCCAATGACCTGTAAATCAAAAGCTACGAGTGGCCCTGCAGCACTGGTTGTGCCACCCACATGAGTAGCCTTGTAAATATGTCTCAGACCTGCCACTGCAGTCTCTGTGCGTGCAGACTTGCACTGCCAATTTGACCTGGCAAGTGTACCTAATTGCCAGGCCCAAACCATCCCTTTTTGTAAATGTGAGGCAGCCCTAAGGTAGGCCATAGGTAGCTATATAGGTAGGGTGCTCTGTATGTTAAAGATGGGACATGTACTGATGTCTTTTTCATGTCCTAACAGTGAAAAAATGCAAAATTTGTTTTTCACTGTTGAAAGGCCTATCTCTCACATAGATTAACATGGGGGCTGTGTTTAAATAACGTTTAAGTCCAGCTTCCTTTTGGGAGCAGATAGAGATGTGGAATTTTGGGTCTTTAAACTCACAATTTAAAAATACACCTTTTGGTTAAGTTTTTATTTTGTAATTGTCTGTTTGAAAATGCTACTTTTAGAAAGTTGGCATTTTCATGCTTAAACCATTCTGTGATCAGTCTGACAGTTGGAATCTTCACTAGACACAAAGGGAACTGGGGTGTAGCCTGCATATCATGATGAGCCATCTGGGTTAGAGTGGAGAGTGGAGAGAGGAGTGGTCACTTACACATGAATGGGCTGTGCCTGCCCTCATAAAATGCAATCTCTAACCCCCTGGTGTGTGTCTGGAGCCAGGCCTGGGCAAGGCAGGATCTTGTGAACAACAAAGACTTTCCTTTGAAGTTTGACTACCTCAAATGCAGAAAGGAGTGTAAGTAGTGGACCCAAAGCCCCAGATTTTCTGATTACTTCTAGAACCAAGAGGAACCTCTGCCAAGAAGAAGAGCTGGAGAGCTGAAGTAGTAGTAGTACCCCTTTGGCTGTGACAGAGCTTTGCTGGGTTGGCCTGTAGCTGCTACTTCTGCCTGAAAGAGGACAAAAACTGCACTTTGTGGTATATTCCTGCTTGTGAAGAATCTCCTGGGACTTGGATTGAGCTTGACTCCTGTTTTGAAGGCTCAGGTGTAGGAAAGAACCCAGTTTCATGGTATGGTTATCCCCTTTTTCTGCCAGATAGCATAGTGTTTGAATGTGTTATGCTCCCTCTCCCAAAACTCTGTATTTCTTCCCACAATTGGCACACTGGTGCCCCACTGTAAGTCCCTAGTATATGGTACTTAGGTACCCAGGGCATTGAAGTTCCTGGGGATCCCTATGGGCTCCAGCATATATTCATTCTGCCATCCATAGGGAGCCCAAATATAGGGTTCTGCAGGACTGCCATTGCAGCCTGCATGAAAAGGTGCATGCAACCTTTAACTGCCACTTTTCACTGCATCAGGTCACTTATAAATCGCCCCTATATCCAGCCTTTGAGCCCAGAGGGCACGGTGCTAGGTACCTGTGTGTGATTTCACCCCTGCACTAGCAGAGGTGACCCCATGAACTCCAGGTCCATTTTCTCAGACTTCGTAAGTGCATTAATACCGTTTCACACGTGTGCTGGACATAGATCAATACCTATGTCCAGCTACATAATGGTATCTCCAAACATGGGAATGTTTGCTATCAAACATGTTGAAATCATACACTAATACTTTTACAAGCATTGGTTGTATGATTCCATGCACTCCAGGGGGCTCCTTAGAACACCCCCAGCATTGCTCATGCATTGCTCAGTTCAGGGACCCCAGTCCCTGTTCTGGCGTGAAACTGGACAAAGAAAAGGGGAGTGACCACTCCCTTGTCCATCACCACCCCAGGGGTGGTGCTCAGAGCTTCTCCAGAAGGTCCCTGGGTTTTGCCATCTTGGATTCAAGGTTGGCAGGGAACTCTGAGAGCATCTGAGTGGTGAGTGCAGGCATGTGATGTCAGTGCCCCCTCCTGACAGGTGAGGTGACCAATTGCTCTTTCAGGGCTGTTTAGGGTCTCTCTCTTGGATAGTTACTCAGAGCTGGCTTGCAAGACTTCAGCAGGATTCTTCTGCAACCTCCACTTCGACTTCTCACTGACGAAACGGCATCTGGGTGCTCCAGTACCCGACAAGCTGCATCACAGAAGCAAGACTCTGCCCGCAACATTGTATCCACGGCTCCTTCCAGCAACTGCAACATTTCCCCGGTTTTGCATCCTCTGAGGACAGCCCGTCTTCAGTCTGCACAGGAAAGAAGCAGGAATCTCCCTTGGAGTGAAGGAGTCACTTCCCTGCATCTACAGGCATCAACTGCAACGATTACTGGCTACATGGATTCCCTCTCCTGCTGAGCCACGTGGATCCTGCAACACAGGTTGTGGACTAAAGTGATTGTGACAGTCCTCTTTCCAGCTGTCCAACTTGGGTGAAGGTAAGCCTTTGCCTTCCCACACAGAACAGTGCCCCCATGCACCTCATCGTTTGCAGCTGCAAGGCTTGTTTTTATCCTTTTCAAGGGGATCTTCAGTCACCTTGAAGCTCTAGCCCCAGCACTCTATCCTGCTACTCACAGTTTCCTGAGTGGTTCTCCTGCGGTGTGGGACTCCCCTTCGTAGTGCTGCATGGGCTCCTTCTTTGACTTTTGTGTCCCCGTCCTGTGGGTCTCCTTTGGGTGCTGCCTGTGCTTCTGTGGGCTCTCTGTGTTGCTGAGGGCCCTCTCTGAATCCCCCTTATGGGTAGGGTCGCACATGGTCCTTCCTGGTCCCCGCTGTGAGAAATTAGCCTCTTTCTAGTATGTTTACCACATTTGTGGCCTGTTTGTCAGTGTGTTTTTACTGTCTCACTGGGATCCTGCTAGCCAGGACCCAAGTGCTCATAGTTTGTGGCCTATATGTCAGAATGTTTAACTATTTTGTCAGTATGCTTGACTGTGTCACTGGAGTCCTGCTAACCAGAACTCCAGTGCTTATGCTGTCTCTGATTCCAAATTTGTCCCTACATACTGGTAACTCAGTATTGCACCCCAAATTGGCAAACTGAACCACACTTCTAAGTCCCTAGTATATGATACCTTGGTACCCAGAGCATTGGGGTTTCAGGAGATCCTTATGGGCTGCTGAATTTCTTTTGCCACCCATAAGGAGCTCATACAAACACTCCTTTATGACCGCCATTGCAGGCTGAGTGAAATAGTGTAAGCACTATTTCACATCTATTTTCACTGCACCATGTAACTTATAAGTCACTTGTATGTCTAACCTTCAGTTACTGAAGGCTAGGTGAAAAGTTTCTGTGTGTGAGGGCAACCCTGCACTAGCAGAGGTACCCCCATGTTGTCCAGGACCAATTTCCTGGACTTTGTGAGTGCGGGAACACCATTATAAGCCTGCACTACATATGTCAATACATATAGATAGCTTCACAATGGTAACTCCAAATATGGCCATGTGAGGTGTCTAAGATTGAGAAATTGTACCCCCAATCCGATTCTGGTATTTGGAGGCCAATTCCATTCACCCTGGGGGCTCCACCATGGACCCACAATACTGCCAAACAAGCTCTCTGAGGTTTCCACTCCTGCCTCAGCTGTTGCCACCTCACAGACAGGTTTCTGCCCTCCTGGGGATTTTGTAGCTCAATACCAGGAAGGCAGAACAATGCATTTCTGTTAGGAGAGGGGTGTTACACCTCTCCCTTTCGAAATAGGTATTACAGGCATGTGAGGGGTATCCTCCCAGAGCCTCTGGAAATGGTTTGAAGGGCAAACACGGTGCCCTCCTTGCATAATCTAGTCTACACCGCTTCTGGGACCCCCAGTCCATGCTCTGGCGTGAAACTGGATAAAGGAAAGGGAAGTGACCGCTCCTCTGTCCATCACCATCCCAGAGGTGGTGCCCAGAGCTCCTCCAGAGTGTCCCTGGGTTCTGCCATCTTGTTTTCAGGATGGTCAGGGAACCCTGGGATCATTTGAGTGGCCAGTGTCAGCAGGTGACGTCAGAGACCCCTCCAGATAGGTGTTTACCTGGTTAGGTGACCAATCCCCCTCTCAGGGTTATTTAGGATCTCTCCTCTGGGTGTTTCCTCAGATTCGGTTTTACAAGATTCCAGCAGGACTCCTCTGCAACCTCTGCTTCACCTTCTACAGTCAGATCAACCGCAGAACTGCTCCAGGAACTCTACAACTGCAACAAAGTATACAAGAAGACTACTGCAACTCTGAAACTCCAGCTCCTGCCAGCGACATGAAACAGTTTTCAGCTTGTGAATGCTCTGTGGACTGTCTTCATCCTGCACTAGAAGGACAGAAGAAATATTCCTGTGGAGTGATGGAGTCACTTCCCTTCTTCAGCAGACACCCCTCTGCAGTGACAACCGGTACTCTGGGACGCCTCTCTTGTCGACAAGCTTGATCCCTAGAACACAGGTGGTGGACCAAAGTGACCCTGACTGTCCAAATGTTCAGCTGTCCAAATTTGATGAATGTAAGGGCTTGCCTTCCCGAGCCAGACAGTACCCCTATGCAGCACATGTTTTGCAGCTCCTAGGGCTTGTGTGCACTTCTTCCAGAAATCCTACATGCACAGCATAGCCCAGTTCCCCAGCACTCTATCCTGTGATGCTCAGCTCCCTGAGTTGCTCTCCGGCGGCATGGGATTCCTTTGTGAAGTGCTGCAACAACAGTGTTTTGCAATTCCTTTTTCCCTGTGTCCTGGGACTCCTGTGGGTGCTGCCTGGTCTTCTGAGGGCCCCCTAAAGTGCTGAGAGCCCACTCTGTCTCCTCAGTCTGAGTTGAGACCACCATGTCCCTCTAGGCCCAGGTAGTGCCTTTTCCCAGCAACCACAACATTTACGTGATCCAAGGCTTGTTGGTGGAATCCAACGTCAAAAACCAGCCTGCATCCAACAACAAACATGTGGGATATCTGATTCAAGAAGGAACTCACAACTGTCTTCTTTGGTGCATTTCTGACTTTTTCTTCCTACCGGAGAATCTACTTTTGCACCTTCATCTTGGTTAGCAGGGGCTCCTGTTCTTCCTGGAGTCTTCATCTGCTCTTGGTCTCCTCTCTCCACAGGTTTTCAGGTACAAGGATCCATCATTGGTGTCTTGCAGTCTTGCTTGGTTTTTGCATAATCCTTTACCACGTCTCCCAGTGTGTTCTGAGGAAACTTGCTGTGCTTTACTCCTGTTTTACTGGGCTTGGAGTGGGGTGCTTTACTTACCTTTGGTGTTTTCTTACACCCCCAGTGCCCCTCTACACAGTACTCTTGCTTGGGGGGGAACCGAATTTCTCATTGAACTATTTTAGTATATTGTTTGTGTTGCCCCTAAGCCGATTCTAGCCTATGGTGATTTTCACTATTTGAACTATTTTGTGACTGTGTACTTACCTGGATTTGGTTACTAGTGTACATTTCATGTGTTTTACTTTTCTCCTAAGGGAGCATAGCTTCTGAGATATTTTTGGCCTTGTGTCACTGAAATAAAGTACCTTTATTTTTGGTAACACTGAGTTTTGTCTTTCTTGTGTGTAAGTACTGTGTGACTACTGTGGTATTGCAAGAGCTTTGCATGTCTCCTAGTTAAGCGTTGGCTGCTCTGCCTACAGCTACCTCTAGACACCCTGGCTTCTAGACACCACCTACATGTCACTGTTAAGGGATAACTGGACCTGGTATAAGCTGTACATACCTTAGGTACCTACGACTATCCAGTCAAGCCTACACACGGCATCACCACTTTCTGCAAACCATGAATTTTGCATGTGCCAAAGCTTGTTGGTGGAATCCAAAGACACAAACGTGACTGCATTCTTCTGTCAAGCGTGAGAAATCACCTACATCTTCCGGGAACTCAACTCCATTACCTTCATCACCGTAGATTGATGTCTTGCACTTCAGCCTGGTGGATAGGGGCTCCTGCCCTTCCTGGACTCTGCTGTGCTTGCTGGACTTGTTCCCCTTCTTCCACAGATCCTCTTGTATAGGAATTAACTGTTGGTGTCTTGCAGTTTCTTATGGGCTTTGCATTATTTTTCTTTTCTTCTAAGTGGGTGTTCTGCTTCTAAGTGGGTGTTCGGGGAACTTACAGTGATTTTCTCCTGCTTTCCTGGTCACTGGGGGGTGTTGTGGTACTTACCTTTGGGCTTTCCTAGTACTCCCAGCCCCCCTCTACACACCCCACTTACCTAGGTGGGGGACCAACTCTCGCATTCCTTTTTTTTAGTATATGGTGTGTGCTCCCATAGGGCCATTATTCCCTAATGTGATTCTCACTATATTGCACTGTTTTCTAACAGTTTTTATGCCTATTTCTGCATACTAGTGTATATAACTTGTGTATTGCTTACCTCCTTAGGGGGTATAGCCTCTATGGTATTCTTGGTACTTGTGTCACCAAAATAAAGTACCTTTATTTTTGTAACACTGAATGGTTTCTTTCATTTGTTTAAGTACCTTGTGTGATTACAGTGGTATTGCATGAGACTTGCATTTCTCCTAGATAAGCCTTGGCTGCTCATCCACATCTACCTCTAGAGAGTCTGGCTTGTAGACACTTACTACACTACTCTAATAAGGGATAACTGGACTTGGTATACGGTGTAAGTAGCTTGGATACCCACCACATACCAGGCCAGCCTCCTACATCAGGTACATCAAAGACTTCTTCTGACAGCATCAGGACTCTCTGCTGAGACTCCTGCCAAGTGGTGCCCTATCCAGTCCCTGGGCCCTTGAAAGGTGAAGCTGGTAGAACAAGGACTGAAATCCACACAAGGAAAATTTTGACACCCAATTGAAGGTGTTTAAAGATTGACATCGACCCCACGCAGCGCGGTTTTCCCTTACCATGTGGCCGAATTTCCCACATATCGTTGCTGGGCTTCAAAATCATCGCAAACCTGCGCAAATCTGAGGTGCCCAGTCGGGAAATCGACAAATCATTCTCTTGCGGGAAAGAAAAATGATGCATAACCTACCCGACCGGAGAAGAAATGACACACGGTCTCACTTGTGAGCAAGGAATTGATGCATTGCTGACTTCTCTGACGCACGCTCACCCGTGCAGTTTTATGTTTGTCGCTAACCAGGTATTTTGTATGGCAACAACGTTTCAATTATTTTGTATGGAGGGAGACTTTTTTTAACTTTAAAAAATCATAACTTGATTTGTGTATGTTTGATTTTTGTCATTTTGGTCTTGTTTTCTTTAGATAAATAGTCCCTATTTTTCTAAACTGGTGTGGTGTACATTTTGCAATGTTTTCACTGTATTACTGTGTGTGCTGGTACAAATACTTTACACATTGCTTTTGAGATAAGCCTGACTGCTTGTGCCAAGCTACCAAGAAGGTGAGCAGGGCTAGTCTTAGAAGTGTAACTCCCTTAGCCTGACTAGATTGGGGTCCCTGCTTGGACAGAGTGCAAACTGAATACCAACCAGAGACCCCATTTCTAACTAATGGTATGACACAAACATAAGTCAGTTTTGTGACACAGGCACTGTGGCCTGTAATGATGAAACATATTGACAGCAACATAAGCATCATTCAAGAATAATGTTTAGCCTATGTGCCTTGCTTGCAATTGATGACAACATATACCATATTTCATGCCCACGTGATCACACGTATGCACAATAAGCAATTTCAATGTTCACTTCAGACCTTCCACCCAAACACTATTCAAGCTATTTTACAAAATGCAACAATTATCTAGGTAATGCACATCATAGCTTACAAAACTCTCAAAATTAAGGTGCTTATATGCTACAACACATCTGTTGCCCTGATGTGAATAATCTAACCAGAATAAATTCTGCTATGACTAATAATGCACGCAGTGTAGTGGAGCACTCTAGTTAAACATATATTAATAACTAAGCGTAAGAAGTATATAGAATGTACCTATTTTACTGTCAATTAAATATAACTTGTGGGAAGATCTCATAAATAGCTACTTTCCATGAATGAAGTATGTCATGTGATGTAATGACTGTGACTCTATGAAAAACTGTTGTTGTGGGAATATGTGAAGTTGAGTGTTTTGGAAACAACTAGGGAGCTGATACCCTGCAATATTCAGCCAAAGGGTCCTTGAACAGTTAGCCTTTGACATATCTATCTTTGATGTAGCTACTTCCTTTGAGTCAGTCTTATTGTAATGTAATTAACTTTCCAGATGTTTAGTTAGTTCTCGGCCTTTTGATCACAAAGTATCCAAAATCTCTGGTATGAATAGTAAGTGTACTTTTAAGGAAGGACACTTATTGAGTTTTTTACATTAAGATCAATGTCATTTATTTTGTGGCTTTTAGCTGTAGATTGAATCATCATTTCTGTTATCAACCTTGAAGAAGTCTCTCTTCAAACATGTGTTGGTTGAACTCTCAACTTGAATAAGAACTTGATACAGATCAGAGCGTTTGCATTTTTATTGCATTTTTATTGACCTGAATCATCAATTATTCCAAGAACTATTTTTCACGTTAAACTAATATGTTGTTAAATTGATCTCATGTTGATTGATGTAATTCTATCTACCGAACTACAAACAATATTTTTATTTAATGTGTAAATATATTTAATTGACAGTAACATGTAAACATTCTCTCTGCTCCTGACCCTTGGTTATTAATAAATGTTTAACCAGAGTGTTCTGCTACTTTGTTTGTGTTAAACACTATTCAAGCTGCCTCAACATTGGTCTCATACACTTCAAATATGTGACCTAAATTAACTGGAACAATCCATGTCCACTTCGTATGTCAGAACTGCATCATACACCTGTCAATGTCACAACTTTTGAAATTCACACACGAGGATGTCAAGGTGAAGGTACCTGTAGAAAGACAAAACAATGAGTATAGACATGTAAACATACCTCACACACAAATGACATAGCAAGCATCTGGAGAGGAAATTACATTGTAATAAGACTGACACAAACAAAGTAGCTACATCAAGGTGGGGATATGTCAAAGTCTTACTGTTCAAGCACCCTTTGGCTGTTAGCTGAATATTGCAGAATATCAACTCCCTAGTTGTTTCCAAAAACTCAACTCCACACATTCTCACAACTACAGTTCTTCATAGAGTCACAGTCATTACATCACATGACATACTTACATTCATGAAAAGTAGCTATTGATGAGATCTTCCCGCAAGTCAGGTTCTTCCTCTTCACCACTGTCATCATAACTTGGCATTTCATGAGACTCATCCGGTGGCATTGCAGGCTCTCCTTCCTCTGGGATGTACAGGATATTCCTCTGCAGGGCAATGCCATGGAGCATGCAGCATGCCACAGTGAACTGACACACTTTCCTGGGTGAGTAGAGGAGGGATCCACCTGCCTGGACCAGACACCTAAACCTAGCCTTCAGGAGCCTAAAAGCCCACTCCATTACCCGCCTTGGTCTTCCAAGGGCCTCATTGAAACAGACTTCCCCTGAAATTGTTGAATTTCTTATGGGCATCAACAACCAAGGATGGTTTGGATATGCAGAGTTTCCTGTTAAGGAATGGGGCATATGTCCAACAATGAGTCCCTCACTTCATGATTGTAGCACCTGACATTGCACACACACAAACAGGACAGATGTGACTTACCAACCAGTCACACCCTCTCTGGGTATAGTTGTGATATCAGCTGGGATATGGTGCTGTTCTGCATTATGAAGGAAGCATTGGCTGAACCCAAATAATGGGCACAGTTCTGTGAAATGTATATCCCCCATATGGACTAATATCACGTTGATGGAATGGAAAGCTTTTTCTCTTGCTGTTTTTTTGTTCATTGGCATGCACAGGGACCAGGCCAACATGTGTGCTATCAATTACTCCCACCACATGTGGGAGGCGTGCAAAACCATAAAAATCAGCCTTCACATGTACTAAATCCTAAAGGCAGGGAAACTGGGTGTACCTGTCAAAGTGTTTCAACATGCTAAGAGGACATCTTTCAACCCCAGACTGAACATAGGTTGGGACATGCCAGCTGACAGGGCCACTGTATGTTGGAAGGACACTGTAGCTAGGAAATGCAATACTAACGTGACTGACTATCCCAACAGCCAAAATGATACAAAACAGAAATCATCATCTTCGACCCCAACAAGACGGCATGGAACGACTCCTGGTGGCTCACCACCCTCAGACCACCCCCAACACCCACTCCCACGCACGCAACCTTGGCATCGCTCTAGACTCCTCTCTCTCCATGACCCGGCAAATCAACGCCATATCATCCTCCTGCTTCAACACCCTTTGTATGCTATGCAAGGCTTTCAAATGGATTCCTTTAGAAACAAGAAGAACAGTCACCCACACCCCCATCAGCAGCAGACAGGACTACGGCAATGCCCTCTACTCAGGGACCACAGCCAAGCTTCAAAGAAAACTCCAGTGAATTCAGAACACAGCTGCACGTCTCATCTTCAACCTCCCTCGCCACTAACACATATCCACCCACCTCAGATTCCTACACTGGCTGTCCATCAACAAAAGGATCATCTTCAAAGTCCTCGTCCACACTCACAAAGCCCTCCATGACACTGGACCGGTATACCTCAACGAACTAGTAAATTTCCACATACCAACTCGACAGCTCCGCTCTTCCGACCTCGCTACAGTCCCCCGCATCCAACGCACCACCTCCAGCAGCAGATCCTTCTCCCACCTCGCCACCAAGACCTGAAACTCCCTCCTCACCAACCAACGTAAGACCCAGGACCTCCTAACCTTCAGAAAGCACCTTAAAACATGGCTTTTTGAGCAGTAACTTGCAACCCCCCCACAGTGCCTTGAGACCCTAACGGGTGAGTAGTGCGCTTAAGAAATTATTTGATTGAATGACCGTTGGTGGGGGTGGACTGTGCCCCACTGTTAAATGCCATCTGTGCCCTGCAACATACTACAGTGGTGTTTGAGTAGTAGAACCTACATGACAAGACACAATACACATGTTTTTGAGCTCAAAATAACATTTTTGGAGGTGTGACACAGTTTGTGAAACTCAAAACAGCATTTCAGGCCTCCAAAATGGTGGCTGCCTGACCTACTCCACTAGACATTAGGAATCGCCCTCGACTGTTGGTGGAAGTTGTCATGGCGATAGGTGATGGTAATCGCAACCGACACAACCATAGGCTAATGAGGTTGCCATTTGCAGTTGTGGGCCAATTGGTATGTCTGCTGATGGTGATGTCCGCATACATGGCAGACATGACCACCACATTCATCAGATACATTCATTTGACTGTGTACCACCTCTGGGATCAACCATGCCATATCCAGGAGGCAATAGGACCACTGCATTCTCTCCAGAGGAGCAGGAGAGGCTAATGGATGAGGTTCTACACCTGTATGAACAGCTCTATGGTACACCAGAGGAGCAGGTAAGTACCTCCTGTGCACAGTTTTCTCTGTACGTCACTATCCTTTCCCTCCTCACAAGCTAGAATGTTGCCAAGTGTGCCAGGTTGACTACTCATGTTCCTGCTGTTGCAGTCTGTGTGGCATCAATGGGATGTACAATGTGCAGGTATTGCTGGCCTCTGCCATATGTAAAGTTCAGTCACTTTATGTTGTGTGAGGTTTTTGGGTTCCTCAATTTTCCTTGTGTTGGAGCACATAGCTAGGTAAGGAGACATTATTGCCATCCACTGACATTTCTTCCCTCATGATTTTTATAAATATCAGACTACATGTATGTGTATGATAGCATGTACTGAGTATCCATTTGTATGAGTCAGTTGAGAGTAATGTGAGCAATGTGTATGGTGTCACAGAGATTTCTTAACACATCTGCCCTTGCTAAACTGCTGTTTGAAAGGAATATCCTGACCCACTCTGCCCTTCAGGTTGCCACACACACCACTTGCCAAATTGCTGTTGGCCACATGATGTACTGTCATGAATGGAAGTGATGGGAATAGAGTGTCATGTAGGTTTTGTCAGCTCTGCCTGCAGAGGCTAGGGTCTATCAAACGTATCTCCCAGTATGGGTCCTAGTCTAGACAGAGTAGAGTCACTGTGGCTATGCAACTGTGACTATTCTGGTGATAAAGAAGGATTGTGACCACTCTCTGTATCCCAGCAGATGCTGTCTTGTTGCCAATATGAGACTCTGGTGGCAAATCCTGCCCAGAAATCCTCATTACTTTAATTAGATTAGGAATGGGTACAAAGGTAAGTTATGAATCTAAGTCATATGTGCACTTAGCATCATTGTCAATGTGTGTCTTTGACTCGTGACAGGTCCCTTACTTCCACAGCCCTGTTGTCACCTTCACACAGGTCAAATGTATCCTGAACAGGCTCATTGCATAAATGACAGCCCCACAGTGCAGATAGTATGTTGATTCCTGGGAGGTCATGATATGTGACTCAATAGATTGGTCACATAGCAGAAACTGTACAATGTATGCCTTTATTTGTTGGATGCCATCTCTGTAGAATGGACACATATGTCAAAAGGAGTGTTCTGTGGTACAGGTACATGGCACAGAACACCACCCTCTCAAGTGGCATGAGTCTACATTTGTTATTCCAAATGTCCACACTTGGACAGGGAAGAAGACACTTTCTGTACCCACCTAGCCACTCCCTTCATTGTTACCATGTGCAATGTTTGAGTTTCTATTCTGGCAGTTGCCTGTAGAGACTGTATGCAGAGAGTCATTCTCACAGAGTGGGAATGTGTTGGTCCATTCATGCTTAAGGAGTTAACCCATCAGAATCCATATAGGTGTCATACGTTTCTTAGTGGCTCACATCACAGTCAGGTTGCTAGAGCATGGACTACATGATGTCCGAATTGTAGGGCCTGAGTAGGGTAGTGTGTTAGTCTGCAAATAGAAAAATATGTCTGTAGTCACGTCCGTGTACTTATTGTCTTGTATGTGTCACATGTGGCAAGTACTGACAAATAGGAAAGTCCTGGCTTGATGTAACAGACATGTATGTGACTCAACCATTTGTGATGAAACTTGTGATCATGATCTATTGATTTGTCTTTTGCGTCCATGCAGGTCAATGCCCATCAAAAGAAGGGAGTATGGAAAGCCATTGCCAAGAAGATTCGGACCCTGGGGATCCACAGCTGGCAGAGCAACTATTGCAGGAAAAGGTGGGAGGACCTGGGACAGTGGGCCCAGACGATCGCAGTGGTCCAGCTGGGGATGTCCTCCCAACATGGGCGGGGTGCCTGTCAGACCATGACCCCTGCTAATGGCCCACATTCTGGTGGTGGCCTATCCGGGGCTTGATGGGTGTTTGAGAGTAGCACAGCAGCTTGAAGGGGGTGAGTACAGGGACTATTCCTGCTTCTCACATTGTCAAGGAAATTAAGTAGGTTCTGACAGTTCTCCCTGCTAACTAGGGATGAGCCAAATCACTCAGTAGATGAGTGATTGTTTGTGTAGACATGTCATGTGGTGCAAACTGATGTGCCTTAAATATAGGCCCAGGGATCTAGGACACAACTGGGTAGAATCCACGTGCTCTGCAGGGATGACATGTGGCTGGGTACATTGATAAAACAACTACTGTTTGTTGTTGGACTGTGTGTAATGTCTATGCAACAGACCACTACTCAGCACTTTGAGACCCGTACGCGTGAGTAGCTGTGCTTTATAAACATTGATTTGATTTTGATTTGAATGTTACAAGTCAAAGGTAAGTAAATGATGGATCAATGTACTCAGCCATGTGTCTGGGTAAATGATAAGTGGGGAATGTCCATTGACATCATTTATGTGCCATCACTGTTGCCAACATTCCTTGTGCCTACATGTCAACATGTGTCCCTTTCTGTTTTGAAAAACATTTGTAAGCTGCTATTTCATTCAATTGTCTACCTATTTTGATGGGATGATATCTGTATTTCCTCACATATCTGTGCATGGCAAACTGTGTGAGGAATAGGATATTTACAATGGGGATAAATTTCATGTTGTTCCACATACAGGAGTGTGTCACCATTGATTATTGACTGACAAATATCCTCACCCATCATAGCATGTCATTTGGCATGTACAACTGCAGTTGCAATGAGAGACATGACAAGTAGGCCTAGATTTTTAAGCCACAAAGTGCATTTCTATGCCATTGTTGTAGAGTCAAGTAGCAATGTGCTTAGCACATGTGAAATGGGTAAGGTTTATGACCTGACTCTTGACCAGCATCATAGAGTGACTTGCAGTTTTCTTGGAATCACTTGTGTTTCGGTACACACATTCATCCGCAGACAGACATCTTTCAATTGTGGAACATGCTGAGGGCCTTCAACAAGTACTTGCAATCTCTGGGCCTCTCCAACATCCAAGGGACTAATGGGGTCTACTAATACACTCAGAGTATGTCATTGTAAGGGGTGACAGACATTAGTGGTGATTTCCCTGGGGCTAGCTGGTTCATTGTGTTGTGAATTTTAGGGACATTTATCCCTGGCATAATGCACATGATGTCTACAGTGTCAGTTATATACCCACCACACCCATCATACCCACAGACACTACCCCAACAGGCCTCAGAATCTACCACAAGCACCATACTCACAGGTACTACAATAAAAGACACAAAGACATCCACCCCATCCACATACCTGCAATCACCACCCCAACAGACACACACACATACATCATTTCATCCCCAAGCACCTCCACCTCCCAGACCACAAAGACACACAAACACATTCACTCACTCACCCAACATTCACCTACCAAACACAAGCATACCTCCCAGAAGCATGCACCCATGATATCCATACCAACACACAGACAACCACTCCCTTGACCTCTAAATCCCAACCATCTTCTGATGACTGCCCCTCTGTCCCTAAGAACCTTTTTTTGTTGGACCTTAATCTTTCCCATGCTCCCGCTACCCCATCCAAAAACCTAAAAGGCCCCTACCCAACTCCCAGCCCCTCCCTTCAATTTGCTGTTGTTTACAGTATCTGACTTTGTGGGCAGTGCTGGTGTCCCCTTAGACAAGGGTATGTGTTGAGTGTATAGATATCCGGGTGTGGATACAATGGTGGTGTCAAAGCATTATGTACTGTTTGGTATGGTAAGTATTTAATCTTGGATTGTCGAGTGTGAGCATGTATGGTGTTAGACGTCGCCTGTATGGATTATGTATTCATCTAATGTGTGTCAGCTTGAGTTTTGGTTGTGCAGACATGGTGTTTGTTTAGTTGTGCTAGCTTTGTTTGCATTTGACTGTGCATGTGTCCAATTAGCTGTTGTACCTTGCAGCTATTTCAGGCATAGGTATGTCTCATGCAGTTGGAGTCATATGTTTTTTGTTGATTTGCACTTCCAGATTGTTCAGATAGGCATGTCATTGGGGTATCTTATTGTTTGTCACTGAGATACAAGTATGACCATTTCCAGTGCAAGTGTTGTTTAAGGGGCATGTGCAAGGTGATATGTGTCACAGTGAAGCCTCCTTCCATAAGTCCTCCTGATGCCCCCACCCCCATTGCCCAGGTATTTTTCCATTCTGATGTTTGCCTATTTGTCTCTCAGTCTATTGTGCATGCCATTGTCCTTCCATTGTAGGTCAATTTACTGGGAGTGTTGTTTGTGTTCCATTTCACATCCATACATGTGTGTGCTGAATGTGATGACAGTCTGTGGCCTGTGAGGAATGTGAGTGTATGAGATTTATTTATAGATGTGATGTTGGTGTGTTGTGGGTGTTGTGTGAGGCAATGTTGTGTATCTTTCACTGTCCCTGTTCCTGAGATGAGCAGATGTGTGTTTCTGTGTAGTGTTGTGATGCAGTGTGAGTGACCTGCCCAAAGGGGGCGTATTGTGACTGTGAATGTTTCCTTATTTATTCCTGATTCCGATTGTGCACACAATGACATTTGTACTTGGTGCTCACTGCGTGACCCCCATATCATGTGGATGATGGTGCAACAATCTGTCTTTACAGTTAATGACACAGGTACGCATGTGTACTTATGGTCGGTTGCGTCCACTGCAGTATGGATTTTAGGCTCCATCGATGAGGAGCAGCAGCGGCAGGATGTGTGTGATTGGCTCCATGACAGCACCGGATGTGTGAGGCTGCCTGCAAGTGAGCGTCTCCCTTTATACTGTCCGTTTCTGCTTGCTGGGAAATGGTGGATGGTCCACCACGGTCACATTGGCAGTGTGCAACCTCATAATGTGTCTGTGGGAAGCACTGTCTCTGCCAGCCTATTGTGAGGGTCTGAGCACCTTGTGGTGCCAACAGGAACACAGTAGTCTTTGACTCGTAATCTGGCAGTCTGACCGCCAACCTAACAGCGCTCAGACCTCCACTGCCAACTATGGTGGTCAATGAACTGCTAAACTTGTAATAAGGCCCTAAACGAGTGACATTTACTATTTCCACTGCAACTTAAACAAATTTGGGGAAGGTGTTGGACACTAAAGGCTTAACATTTACTATTCCCACTTCAATCTTAACCAATTTGAGGGAAAGTGTTGGGCGCTAAATGAGTAACATTACTATTCCACCTGCAATCTAAACTAATTTGAGGAAGGTGTTTGACACCCAATGGATGTCTTCTACTTTACCCACTCCAATCTTTGTCAATTTGGGGAAGGTGTTGTACACCAAAGGGGTGCCACTTACTATTCCCACTCCAATGTAAATGAATTTCGCAAAGGTGTTAAACACTAAAAGGTTAACATTTACTATTTCAACTCTTATCTAAACCAATTTGGGAAATGGATTGGCCACTAAATGAGTAACATTTACTATTCCCACTCAAATTTAAACCAATTTGGGGACAGTGTTGGACACTAAAGGGTGGCCTTTACGATTCCCACCCCAATCGAAACAAATTTGGGTAAGGTCACTGGAGAGGTGATATTTACTATTCATCTTCCAATCTATACCATTTTGAGATAGGTGTTGAACACTCAATGGCTGTCATTTACTTTTGCCACTCCAAACTATACCAATTTGGAGAAGTTGTTAAACACTAGAGGGATGCCATTTACTATGTGCACTCCAATCCAAAACAATTCGGGGAAGGTATGAACACTAAAGGGAAAACATTTACTATTCCCACTCAAAATCTAAACTAATTTGGGGAAGTTTTGGACACTAAAAGTATGACATTTATTAATCCTACTCCAATCTAAACAAATTTGCGGAAGGTGTTGTATACCACAGGGGTGGCATTTTCTGTTCCCACTCCTCTCTAAACTAATTTGTGGAAAATGTAAGACAATAAGGCCCATATTTATACTTTGTGCTGAATTAGCATAATTTTTTTACATTAATTCAGCGCAAACTTAACTCCATATTTATATTTTGACACTAGACCTGTCTAGCGTCAAAATATTGGAGTTAAAGTCCATTTTTGGATGCGTGAAACCACCTTGTGTCAATGAGATGCAGGGTAGGTGTTCCTGTCCAAAAAATTACTCTAAGCCCCTTGTGCCTTACTTATCCTCCCATGCAAAAATGGTGCATGGGGGAAGGTTGGCCTAAATAATGTCGCTAAGCCTGCTTAGCGCCATTATTTAACACCTGGGTCGGGCAGGCGTTAGGGGACCTGTGGATGCATTTCCATGGTGGGACACCATGGAAAGATCCCACAGGTGCTCACCCCCAGCCCCATGTACACCCCCACCCACACCAGAGGGACACCCGAGAATGGGGGACCCCCTCCCAGGTAAGTATAGGTAAGTAGAAGTAAGTATTTAAAAAATATTTTTAAAGTGCCATTGGGAGCCCTGAAATGGGTCCCCCCACATGGCACTGGGTGTAATGGCTATGCACAGGGGACCCTAGTCCCCTGTGCAGACCATTATGGTGATGGGGATGACTCCTGTCTTTTATAAGACAGGAGTCATGTGGTATGGATGGTTTTGCATCAGGAAATGACACTAGGCTGGTTAAAGGCATTTTTTTTGCCTCTAACCAGCCTAGCATCATTTGTTGGTGCAAAACCCCCTTCCCCCATACCGTCACCCCACCCAGCTAACGCAAATTTCCCAGACGTTAGCCCATCCTTTGCACCGGCTTGTGGGATTTCATCAAATTGGCGCCTGGCTGGCGCTCTGGAATGACACAAGCCTGCATTATACTTTTTGACGCAAAGCTGCATTTGCACAGTTTTGCGTCAAAAAGTATAAATATTGGCCTAAAAGTGTGACATTTACTATTTCCACAACAATCTGAAACATTTTTTGTAAGCCCCTGGACAACACATAATTGAAAGAGCAAAATAACCCAAACTAAAAGCCGATATATTTATATTTAAACATGAACATATAAAATAATATGTTTATCACTATCAATATTTAATATTTGATTATTTGATAATTAATATTAAGTAATGTTCCTGAACTTTTAAACATAAATTACTGCAGAAATGAAAATTATAAAAAATTAAAAAACATCAAACTAATTTTGAAATTAAACATTAAAACTATTTTGGACACTAAAATTAATAAATACTACAAAATATATTCAAATCATCAGAAGGAATTCGAATAATCAACGTAATAAAAATTCATGATATATATTGTGTAATACATTTTTCATTCAGAAGCCTTTAGAATATAAATATACAATAAATTATTAATTGATACATCATAAATAATAAATAATATATATTTATCAAATAATGTATTAATAATGAATGTTTTTTTCTATTAAAAGTAAACATTGAAATAATAAAATATTGAATATTACTTTTTTTTGTAAAGATTACTTTGCAAATATGTGACTTTATTGCACATATTTTGAAATAGTTTAAATGTTGATGGGACCCCAACGGGAGCCAGTGAGAAGTAAAAATCAATTAGGTTAGTTAAAAGTAATGTGACAGAATATATGGAAGAACCTTCTAAAAATAAAATGTAATATCTGTATCCTGCTGAGGACCTGTGAATCATTTATGGAAGCCA
Source organism: Pleurodeles waltl (assembly GCF_031143425.1). Lineage (NCBI taxonomy): Eukaryota > Metazoa > Chordata > Amphibia > Caudata > Salamandridae > Pleurodeles > Pleurodeles waltl. Next base: position 500,283,205 of record NC_090438.1, on the reverse strand, counting down.
GTAAAGATTGCCAACAATTGGATTAAATTAAATGAATTTAAAATAAAAACTACCAATGGACTACAGACTTTTATAACCAGAGTGCCTGCCCACATTCCGAAGGTAGTTTAAGTAGCAGTGATTGCAAACAAAGAAGTGCTGCTTTCCCTCCAGAATCAAAATCCAAGATGAACAAGAGCTCAACAAAGAACAAGGAGGAATCTTCTCCACAATTCAACTTAAAATTAATTTACAAATGAATGTATTGTTGTTCAGTTCAGTTTGTTCATATTGTTACCATATACCTGTGCTATTATTTTTATCCATACAAAACTTTGTTGTGACGTGGCATAATGGTACCAAAGGTGGCTTTACAGGTTATATTGGTAAAGTGACATGCTGGAAATTGCACAGCATTATTGTGTATTAAAGGCTTATTTACCATGACCAAGTAGGGCATATGCTGAGTAATACAGACAAAACTGTCTTCAACCATGGGCATAGTGGCTTGCCAGATGTCATCACATGGACTAGTACAGAATGGCGTGGCATTAGTGCAATTGCTTTGGAGGCAAACTTCTAGCTGGCAAATATTATGGTCAGAGGTGATATCCACATGGCTTTCAGAAGGCCTGGGGTGTTGAGATAATAAAAGAATTGAAACCGGACAATGTCCATGACTTTTTGCAGCTGTACAAGGAAAAGAAAAGAATAAAATGACAGAAAGATGAGGGAAGACCAGGCAAGCACCACAGGGCTTAAGGAGAATGAGAATACAAAGCCCCTCATTACAGCCCTGGCAGTCGGTGTTAAAGCAGGGGTAATACTGCCAACAGGCCAGCGGAAAAAAAAATGTAATCACAACCATGGTGGAAACCGCCAACATAGACAGCCACTTTAACACTCCGACTGCCACAGTGGTAGAAACATGATCATGATCTATTGATTTGTCTTTTGCGTCCATGCAGGTCAATGCCCATCAAAAGAAGGGAGTATGATAAGCCATTGCCAAGAAGATTCGGACCCTGGGGATCCACAGCTGGCAGAGCAACTATTGCAGGAAAAGGTGGGAGGACCTGGGACAGTGGGCCCAGACGATCGCAGTGGTCCAGCTGGGGATGTCCTCCCAACATGGGCGGGGTGCCTGTCAGACCATGACCCCTGCTAATGGCCCACATTCTGGTGGTGGCCTATCCGGGGCTTGATGGGTGTTTGAGAGTAGCACAGCAGCTTGAAGGGGGTGAGTACAGGGACTATTCCTGCTTCTCACATTGTCAAGGAAATGAAGTAGGTTCTGACAGTTCTCCCTGCTAACTAGGGATGAGCCAAATCACTCAGTAGATGAGTGATTGTTTGTGTAGACATGTCATGTGGTGCAAACTGATGTGCCTTACATATAGGCCCAGGGATCTAGGACACAACTGGGTAGAATCCACCCATCATAGCATGTCATTTGGCATGTACAACTGCAGTTGCAATGAGAGACATGACAAGTAGGCCTAGATTTTTAAGCCACAAAGTGCATTTCTATGCCATTGTTGTAGAGTCAAGTAGCAATGTGCTTAGCACATGTGAAATGGGTAAGGTTTATGACCTGACTCTTGACCAGCATCATAGAGTGACTTGCAGTTTTCTTGGAATCACTTGTGTTTCGGTACACACATTCATCCGCAGACAGACATCTTTCAATTGTGGAACATGCTGAGGGCCTTCAACAAGTACTTGCAATCTCTGGGCCTCTCCAACATCCAAGGGACTAATGGGGTCTACTAATACACTCAGAGTATGTCATTGTAAGGGGTGACAGACATTAGTGGTGATTTCCCTGGGGCTAGCTGGTTCATTGTGTTGTGAATTTTAGGGACATTTATCCCTGGCATAATGCACATGATGTCTACAGTGTCAGTTATATACCCACCACACCCATCATACCCACAGACACTACCCCAACAGGCCTCAGAATCTACCACAAGCACCATACTCACAGGTACTACAATAAAAGACACAAAGACATCCACCCCATCCACATACCTGCAATCACCACCCCAACAGACACACACACATACATCATTTCATCCCCAAGCACCTCCACCTCCCAGACCACAAAGACACACAAACACATTCACTCACTCACCCAACATTCACCTACCAAACACAAGCATACCTCCCAGAAGCATGCACCCATGATATCCATACCAACACACAGACACCCACTCCCTTGACCTCTAAATCCCAACCATCTTCTGATGACTGCCCCTCTGTCCCTAAGAACCTTTTTTTGTTGGACCTTAATCTTTCCCATGCTCCCGCTACCCCATCCAAAAACCTAAAAGGCCCCTACCCAACTCCCAGCCCCTCCCTTCCATTTGCTGTTGTTTACAGTATCTGACTTTGTGGGCAGTGCTGGTGTCCCCTTAGACAAGGGTATGTGTTGAGTGTATAGATATCCGGGTGTGGATACAATGGTGGTGTCAAAGCATTATGTACTGTTTGGTATGGTAAGTATTTAATCTTGGATTGTCCAGTGTGAGCATGTATGGTGTTAGACGTCGCCTGTATGGATTATGTATTCATCTAATGTGTGTCAGCTTGAGTTTTGGTTGTGCAGACATGGTGTTTGTTTAGTTGTGCTAGCTTTGTTTGCATTTGACTGTGCATGTGTCCATTTAGCTGTTGTACCTTGCAGCTATTTCAGGCATAGGTATGTCTCATGCAGTTGGAGTCATATGTTTTTTGTTGATTTGCACTTCCAGATTGTTCAGATAGGCATGTCATTGGGGTATCTTATTGTTTGTCACTGAGATACAAGTATGACCATTTCCAGTGCAAGTGTTGTTTAAGGGGCATGTGCAAGGTGATATGTGTCACAGTGAAGCCTCCTTCCATAAGTCCTCCTGATGCCCCCACCCCCATTGCCCAGGTATTTTTCCATTCTGATGTTTGCCTATTTGTCTCTCAGTCTATTGTGCATGCCATTGTCCTTCCATTGTAGGTCAATTTACTGGGAGTGTTGTTTGTGTTCCATTTCACATCCATACATGTGTGTGCTGAATGTGATGACAGTCTGTGGCCTGTGAGGAATGTGAGTGTATGAGATTTATTTATAGATGTGATGTTGGTGTGTTGTGGGTGTTGTGTGAGGCAATGTTGTGTACCTTTCACTGTCCCTGTTCCTGAGATGAGCAGATGTGTGTTTCTGTGTAGTGTTGTGATGCAGTGTGAGTGACCTGCCCAAAGGGGGCGTATTGTGACTGTGAATGTGTCCTTATTTATTCCTGATTCCGATTGTGCACACAATGACATTTGTACTTGGTGCTCACTGCGTGACCCCCATATCATGTGGATGATGGTGCAACAATCTGTCTTTACAGTTAATGACACAGGTACGCATGTGTACTTATGGTCGGTTGCGTCCACTGCAGTGTGGATTTTAGGCTCCATCGATGAGGAGCAGCAGCGGCAGGATGTGTGTGATTGGCTCCATGACAGCACCGGATGTGTGAGGCTGCCTGCAAGTGAGCGTCTCCCTTTATACTGTCCATTTCTGCTTGCTGGGAAATGGTGGATGGTCCACCACGGTCACATTGGCAGTGTGCAACCTCATAATGTGTCTGGGGGAAGCACTGTCTCTGCCAGCCTATTGTGAGGGTCTGAGCACCTTGTGGTGCCAACAGGAACACAGTAGTCTTTGACTCGTAATCTGGCAGTCTGACCGCCAACCTAACAGCGCTCAGACCTCCACTGCCAACTATGGTGGTCAATGAACTGCTAAACTTGTAATAAGGCCCTAAACGAGTGACATTTACTATTTCCACTGCAACTTAAACAAATTTGGGGAAGGTGTTGGACACTAAAGGCTTAACATTTACTATTCCCACTTCAATCTTAACCAATTTGAGGGAAAGTGTTGGGCGCTAAATGAGTAACATTACTATTCCACCTGCAATCTAAACTAATTTGAGGAAGGTGTTTGACACCCAATGGATGTCTTCTACTTTACCCACTCCAATCTTTGTCAATTTGGGGAAGGTGTTGTACACCAAAGGGGTGCCACTTACTATTCCCACTCCAATGTAAATGAATTTCGCAAAGGTGTTAAACACTAAAAGGTTAACATTTACTATTTCAACTCTTATCTAAACCAATTTGGGAAATGGATTGGCCACTAAATGAGTAACATTTACTATTCCCACTCAAATTTAAACCAATTTGGGGACAGTGTTGGACACTAAAGGGTGGCCTTTACGATTCCCACCCCAATCGAAACAAATTTGGGTAAGGTCACTGGAGAGGTGATATTTACTATTCATCTTCCAATCTATACCATTTTGAGATAGGTGTTGAACACTCAATGGCTGTCATTTACTTTTGCCACTCCAAACTATACCAATTTGGAGAAGTTGTTAGACACTAGAGGGATGCCATTTACTATGTGCACTCCAATCCAAAACAATTCGGGGAAGGTATGAACACTAAAGGGAAAACATTTACTATTCCCACTCAAAATCTAAACTAATTTGGGGAAGTTTTGGACACTAAAAGTATGACATTTATTAATCCTACTCCAATCTAAACAAATTTGCGCAAGGTGTTGTATACCACAGGGGTAGCATTTTCTGTTCCCACTCCTCTCTAAACTAATTTGTGGAAAATGTAAGACAATAAGGCCCATATTTATACTTTGTGCTGATTTAGCATAATTTTTTTACATTAATTCAGTGCAAACTTAACTCCATATTTATATTTTGACACTAGACCTGTCTAGCGTCAAAATATTGGAGTTAAAGTCCATTTTTGGATGCGTGAAACCACCTTGTGTCAATGAGATGCAGGGTAGGTGTTCCTGTCCAAAAAATTACTCTAAGCCCCTTGTGCCTTACTTATCCTCCCATGCAAAAATGGTGCATGGGGGAAGGTTGGCCTAAATAATGTCGCTAAGCCTGCTTAGCGCCATTATTTAACACCTGGGTCGGGCAGGCGTTAGGGGACCTGTGGATGCATTTCCATGGTGGGACACCATGGAAAGATCCCACAGGTGCTCACCCCCAGCCCCATGTACACCCCCACCCACACCAGAGGGACACCCGAGAATGGGGGACCCCCTCCCAGGTAAGTATAGGTAAGTAGAAGTAAGTATTTAAAAAATATTTTTAAAGTGCCATTGGGAGCCCTGAAATGGGTCCCCCCACATGGCACTGGGTGTAATGGCTATGCACAGGGGACCCTAGTCCCCTGTGCAGGCCATTATGGTGATGGGGATGACTCCTGTCTTTTATAAGACAGGAGTCATGTGGTATGGATGGTTTTGCATCAGGAAATGACACTAGGCTGGTTAAAGGCATTTTTTTTGCCTCTAACCAGCCTAGCATCATTTGTTGGTGCAAAACCCCCTTCCCCCATACCGTCACCCCACCCAGCTAACGCAAATTTCCCAGACGTTAGCCCATCCTTTGCACCGGCTTGTGGGATTTCATCAAATTGGCGCCTGGCTGGCGCTCTGGAATGACACAAGCCTGCATTATACTTTTTGACGCAAAGCTGCATTTGCACAGTTTTGCGTCAAAAAGTATAAATATTGGCCTAAAAGTGTGACATTTACTATTTCCACAACAATCTGAAACATTTTTTGTAAGCCCCTGGACAACACATAATTGAAAGAGCAAAATAACCCAAACTAAAAGCCGATATATTTATATTTAAACATGAACATATAAAATAATATGTTTATCACTATCAATATTTAATATTTGATTATTTGATAATTAATATTAAGTAATGTTCCTGAACTTTTAAACATAAATTACTGCAAAAATGAAAATTATAAAAAATTAAAAAACATCAAACTAATTTTGAAATTAAACATTAAAACTATTTTGGACACAAAAATTAATAAATACTACAAAATATATTCAAATCATCAGAAGGAATTCGAATAATCAACGTAATAAAAATTCATGATATATATTGTGTAATACATTTTTCATTCAGAAGCCTTTAGAATATAAATATACAATAAATTATTAATTGATACATCATAAATAATAAATAATATATATTTATCAAATAATGTATTAATAATGAATGTGTTTTTCTATTAAAAGTAAACATTGAAATAATAAAATATTGAATATTACTTTTTTTTTGTAAAGATTACTTTGCAAATATGTGACTTTATTGCACATATTTTGAAATAGTTTAAATGTTGATGGGACCCCAACGGGAGCCAGTGAGAAGTAAAAATCAATTAGGTTAGTTAAAAGTAATGTGACAGAATATATGGAAGAACCTTCTAAAAATAAAATGTAATATCTGTATCCTGCTGAGGACCTGTGAATCATTTATGGAAGCCAGTAAAGATTGCCAACAATTGGATTAAATTAAATGAATTTAAAATAAAAACTACCAATGGACTACAGACTTTTATAACCAGAGTGCCTGCCCACATTCCGAAGGTAGTTTAAGTAGCAGTGATTGCAAACAAAGAAGTGCTGCTTTCCCTCCAGAATCAAAATCCAAGATGAACAAGAGCTCAACAAAGAACAAGGAGGAATCTTCTCCACAATTCAACTTAAAATTAATTTACAAATGAATGTATTGTTGTTCAGTTCAGTTTGTTCATATTGTTACCATATACCTGTGCTATTATTTTTATCCATACAAAACTTTGTTGTGACGTGGCATAATGGTACCAAAGGTGGCTTTACAGGTTATATTGGTAAAGTGACATGCTGGAAATTGCACAGCATTATTGTGTATTAAAGGCTTATTTACCATGACCAAGTAGGGCATATGCTGAGTAATACAGACAAAACTGTCTTCAACCATGGGCATAGTGCCTTGCCAGATGTCATCACATGGACTAGTACAGAATGGCGTGGCATTAGTGCAATTGCTTTGGAGGCAAACTTCTGGCTGGCAAATATTATGGTCAGAGGTGATATCCACATGGCTTTCAGAAGGCCTGGGGTGTTGAGATAATAAAAGAATTGAAACCGGACTATGTCCATGACTTTTTGCAGCTGTACAAGGAAAAGAAAAGAATAAAATGACAGAAAGATGAGGGAAGACCAGGCAAGCACCACAGGGCTTAAGGAGAATGAGAATACAAAGCCCCTCATTACAGCCCTGGCAGTCGGTGTTAAAGCAGGGGTAATACTGCCAACAGGCCAGCGGAAAAAAAAATGTAATCACAACCATGGTGGAAACCGCCAACATAGACAGCCACTTTAACACTCCGACTGCCACAGTGGTAGAAACAAACACCGCAGCGGTACCTGCCAACAGACAGACGGAACACAAGGTTACGCCCACTGTATTACAACACACCTATCCGCCACCTTTTCCGGGGCGGTACCAACCCCATCAAAAGCATGGCAGAAATAGTACTAGGAACGGAAACTACTCAACTTTCGACACTTTACAAACAACCAGTACTCCATGGAGCCCAAAGTTACAGGTCTTGCCAATGCTGGTCTAACTCCTCTTGTATCAGGAGCAGCAAAGACGCTGGTGACGACCACGGTCATTACTGCACCTAGCACACATGGGAGGGGGGAGGGAAAAGAGTGACACACACAAGCAACGCGCAACATGCAACACAACCACCCTAACCCACAACACCATACACACAAATACATGAAGAATCATTACATATACATCCTGTCACCCCCTGGAAGAATGCAAGGACAAAATGAAATGATTGTAATGAGTGTAATCATTGAAATATCAGATAGGCCAAATTCAAGTATCAGTATATACAAATATGTACACCAACTACACAAGTCCGGATATTAATGAAATCGTTGTCCGTGGATCAGTGTCCCAAAATGCATGGGCAAAGCCCACACAAGATACCTGACTCGAAACGGAGAGAACATTGCAGGGGCATCAGATGGAAAATAAACAGGCACCTCAGTGGGAGGGGGGCACCTCTGTCAGATGAACGGACGATGCCACTGCTCCATGAGGGGGCTCCATGCCCACTGATTGGTCCTGGGGAGTGCAAAGCCACAGTCTCTCAAGTCTCTCCAGTGGGTGGTTTGCCCACTGCTTTATCCTGGGGAGTGCAAAGCCACAGTCTCTGAAGTCTCTCCAGTGGGTGGTTTGCCCACTGCTCTATTCTGGAGAGTGCCAAGCCACAGTCTCACAAGTGGATAACAGTCTCCACTGGTTCTGGAGGGGGCCTGGTGCCCATAGTGCTTCATCCTGCCAAGGACTGAGGCAGTGGATGTGAATCTCCACTGGTTCTGGAGGGGGCCTTGAGCCCAGAGTGTTTCATCCTGCCAAGGACTGAGGTAGTGGATGTCAATCTCCACTGGTTCTGGAGGGGGCTTTGTGCCCAGAGTGCTTCATCCTGCCAAGGACTGAGGTAGTGTATGCCTTTTTCCACAGGTTCTGGAGGGGGCTTTGTGCCCAGAGTGCTTCATCCTGCCAAGGACAGAGGTAGTGGATGTGAATCTCCACTGGTCCTGAAGGGGGCTTTGTGCCCAGAGTGCTTCATCCTGCCAAGGACAGAGGTAGTGGATGTGAATCTCCACTGGTTCTGGAGGGGGCTTTGTGCCCAGAGTGCTTCACATGCAGTGTGGCAGGTCCCATTCCCTCACCTGGGAGAGTGTGCGCCACAAGATTGCCTGGGAACAGGTAGCATGATACTCCATGGAGGCAGAGACACACTCCACCCTGCTGCAACTTCGCCTGCCACCTGCAGGTACAAACAGTGCTGGGAGTCATGCCTCATGTATGCTGGGCAGGGTCCAGGATGTCTCCTGCACCCTCAGACGGCTGGCCACTGGCGATGATTGCCCTTCAGCTGTGGTGGCACTGTCACATCACGTCGCGGGGCTGGTGGTGGTGGTTGCGGCGGTGTCTGTGGCAGAGGTGCTGGCGGTGGTGCATGTGTCTGCACCTGTTGAGGGACACAGCAGGACATCTCTTGCAACCTCAGTCGGTTGCCCACTGGGGATGATGCTTTGGACTGTTGCTGATGCAGCTGACATGCAGGTGGCGGTGCAGGTGGCAGTGCAGGTGGCGGTGCAGGTGGCACTGTCCACCGCCGTACAGGTTGATGTTGTGGTTGACAGAAGGGGTGACTCTGGTCCCTCAGCCGGAGCCTCCGTGCCCTGTCCTGACCTGCTCTTCAGCTTGTGTCCCTTACACCACCTTTGATGTCACTGCTGGTGCCTTGCCACTGTCCCGTTTTGGCTTGGAGGAGCCCTTGCTTGCTGGTAGGTGCGGCTTCTCACTCTGGCATGTGGGCACCTTCTTCACCTTGGCAGGTGGCGGAATGGCCTGCTCCTTGGCCTCGCTAGGTGGCACACTGGCAGGCCTGATGGGTGCCGTCCGCGATGTGACTGGACTTGCTGAGACCACTGTGCTGGAGGATTTGGTGGCTGAGGTGCTGGGCTGGGACCTGGACAGCCTGGCTCTAGGGGAAGGACAGAGGGGGGAGGTGCAGGGAAGAGGTAAAAGTTTGCGAGGAAGAGTTTCTTAGACACACTGGGACGGGAAGATGGAGGGGGTTTGGGAGTGGAGGAAGAGATAGTGGTTGTAGGAGGTATACGTGTTCTGAATTTGGGTGAAGATACATGGGCCGGAGGCTGTTGTGAGTTGGATGGCTGTTGGGTGGGTGTGTGCCTGCGTCTGTGTACTTTGAGAGGAGGGCTCACAGACACATTGGGAGAGGACACAGGGGATGTATGAATGGTAGTGGGGGTGGTGATTTCACGTGAGCAGTGTGTGGTGATGGGTGTGCTGGTGATGGAGGTAGTGGATGAAGATGTAGTGCATGCAGGTGTGAGTGCAGACGAGAGAGGGAGGGAGGAGGAAGACGTGGAGGAGGGGGACACAGTGGAGGTAGTGAATGTTGGTGTGTCTGCATGGGGATGGTGCTTGTGTGAGTGCCTGTGGGACGTATGGTGCTAATGTTTGCCATGTCCACTCTTGTGTGTTGATGAGTGTGCATGCTGGTCTGATGGTGTGCTTGGGATAGGCTGAGGTACAGGGGATTGGTTCTGGGTAGAGGAAGTTGGAGGGGGGAGGCTGGACACAGGGACAATGGCTGACATCAGTGCTGAGGCCAGAGCCTGAAATGCTCTCTGTTGGGCCGCCACGCCAGAATGAATGCCCTTAAGGTATGCATTTGTTTGCAGCAAATGCTGTTCAACACCCTGAATGGCATTCAAAATGGTTGATTGCCCAACAGTGAGGGCTCTCAGGAGGTCAATAGCCTCCTCACTGAGGGCAGCACTGCTGACTGAGGTAGAGGCTGAGGTGCCTGGGGCGAAGGAGATGCCCACCCTCCTGTGTGAGTGGGCACGGGAAACTCAATGAGGGGCTGCTGGGAGGGCGGTGCTGGTGGGGGGGTGGTGGCTTTACTTGTTGATGAGGTAGGCACAGAGGTGCCCGCCACCACAAGAGAGCTCCCATCAGAGGAGGAGTCGCTGGTGTCTGCTCCTGTCCCCGTCATGGAGCTCCCCTCACCCTCCGTCCCACTGGTGCCTTCAGACTCTGTTACTTCACCCTCCAGGGCCATGTGGGATGCAGCTCCCTCCTGCTCCGGTGCCACTGCTCCTCCACCACATGATGCTAATGCACACAAGGACAGGGTGACAAAACAAAAAGAGGGGAAAGACAGAATAGACACATGGTCAATGCCTGCAACACCACTACCGCTGGCGGACACAACACAGAGGGAGCAGCCCTACGCACTAAGCCATGCACTGACAGGGCAGGGGAAAAGCACATGCCATAGGAGACTCTGTTGAGAACTATTTTATGCACATCTGGAAGCCGTAGGAGCCTGACTAGATGTAGAGGACAAATACCACCTTAGGGGTTGGACTGGGAATGAGGCTGCAAATTAATGGATCTACCTTTGTGCGTCTGCCCTGGCCTAGGGGAACCCACAGCTCACCTCCCCCACCGAGACACCACGTAAAGCACACAGTGTCAGCTGAATGAGAGTGTACTCACTCCCTTGTGCCCTCAAGCACCCATCCAATTCCAGATATGACACCGCCAGGATCCGGTACATCAGGGGGGTCATGGTGTGACGGGTACCCCTTCTGCATTGGGAGGCCATCCCCAGCTGGGCCTCCGCCATCTTCTTGGTCCAGCGGCGCAGGTCCTCCCATCTTTTCCGGCAGTGGGTGCTCCGTCTATGGTAGACCCCCAGAGTCCGCACTTCCTTGGCGATGGCACGCCAAATACCCTTCTTCTGGTGGGCATTGACATAGAGGAAAAGTGAAGTAAAAATGGATGTTACTCCCCCATACATTACTTCGCACACATTGGCCACAAACCTCTCACCCTGGCCCAGAAATACGTACACACACCATCCTCACATGCTGGCCTGTCACCCACCCCTGTCTCTTCAATCCATACAATCATGTGCCATCCACCATGCACACAGTTTACTCACTTGTTTGTCTGGAGGACCATACACTTGCGTGTGCTGGGGGAGGACCCCATCCACTAGTCGGTCCAACTCCTCCGAAGTGAAGGCAGGGGCCCTTTCCCCAGACACTCGAGCCATTGTCACTTCCAGACACAGGTCACAGCAGCACGTGCAGTGTAGTTCCTCTCCTGCTGAAGTTTAGGGATGAAGTGAGTGAACAGATAGAAAATGAGGGTCACGTCCGCGGCGGTGCATACCGTCACTGCCGGCGTACATTGTCATTGGCTCCTGCAACCCTTAGCGGCCAATGATAACCAATGCTGAATTGTGCCGCGGTCTTCGACCGCCTACCGCAACGGTGTACAACGCCAGCACAGTTACCGCATTTCCCCCTGTCCTACCTTACAGGTCAGGCAGCTGCCATTTCAGGGGGCCACATGGCAGGCCAAATAACTGCGTCACACCTATTTAGGCCAAATTTAACATTTGTGCTAAACAGCTTTGTGAAACCTATGTGTTGTATGACCCTCTGCTCACCGTTCTCCTCCATAGGGCCCGTCTGCTGGGGCAGGTGATGAGATGGCGGCATCCTCCGGTGTACAGACCCCTAGTGGACCTGGCAACAATGGAAGACAGACACATAATTATCACTTACAGACTTGATTGGGCAACAATCCAGGAACGTTGTGCCCAGTTGGAGCCTGACCTGATGTCAGCTATCCGCCATCCCACAGGAATACCCCCTCTGGTGCAGGTCCTGTCAGTACTCCATTTTCCTGGCGAGTGGGTCTTTTCAAACAACAGTAGCCATGGCATGAGGGATGTCCCAGCCAGTGTTCTCTAACATGTTGTCCAGAGTGTTATCTGCCCTGCTGAAACACATGCGCAGCTGCATCGTTTTCCCTCAGGTGGAGGATCTGCCCACAGTGAAAGGTGACTTTTTTGTCCTGGGACATATCCCCAACATCATTGGTGCAATTGACCGTACACATGTGGCATGTGTCCCTCCTGCAGGAAGGAACAGGTGTACAGAAACAAGAAAAGCCTCCATTCTATGAATGGTGTGTTTGGCAGACCAGTGCATCTCCCATGTGAATGCCAAGTATCCTGGCTCAGTGCATGATGCTTACATTTTGAGGAATAGCATCATCCCTTATGTGATGGGGCAACTCCAGAGGCACCGTGTGTGGCTAATAGGTGAGCCTAAAGTCCCCACAACATTTCATTTGCTGTCTGGGTATGGGAGATTCCCTAATGTTTGGAGGATGTCTAACAGTTGTCCCTCGATATTTGCAGGTGACTCTGGTTACCCCAACCTGTCATGGCTACTGGCCCCTGTGAGGAATCCCAGGACCAGGGCAGAGAAACGCTACAGTGAGGCACATGGGCGAACAAGGAGGATAATGGAGCACACCTTCAGCCTCCTGAAGGCCATCCATCTGACAGGTGGATCCCTATACTACTCACGAAGAAGATGTGCCAGATCATCGTGGCCTGCTGTATGTTGCACAACCTGGCTTTGCGACGCCAGGTGCCTTTTCTGCAGGACGATGGGCCTGATCGTGGTCTTGTGGCAGCTGTGGATCCTGTGGACAGTGAAGAAGAGGAGGCAGAAGAAGACGACATAGACAACCGAAACAACATCATCATGCAATACTTCAGTGAGACACAGGTAAGAGGATGGAACTGCTTCCCACATCTCATACTATTGTAGGATCTAGAATAAATCTGCCTTTTTACCTCTGTGTATGGACCCTGACTTGTCACTTTGGCTTTCCATTTCACAGATCTGGGTCCCCCTTTGTGCCCTCTGCTATGTTTACTGCTGGCCTACAGCTGTGTAGCATTGGTATGTGAACAAGTACATTGACATTGCTATATTTCAGAGATGTTGCAATTACACATTTATGAAAGCACAGACTGACTCCAGATTATTTTGTGATTCAAGGGTGTTTATTTCTGTTCTAATAAGTGGAGGGTGTGTGTGCAATGGGATGAGGTGATGGTGGAGGATTGTCCATGGCAGAGTCCAGTCTCTTGGTCTCACAGGTGCATTGTCCAAAGGGGCATAGGAAGGGGAGCAATGGCAGTTTAAGGTGGACAGGGTGACAAAGTGGGACAGAAGGGTGACATTCAGGAGGGTCTTGGCAATGTTCTCTGTCTTGTTCCTGGATCTCAGGGACCGTTTGCGCTGTGGTTCTCCTTCTGCAGGGGGTGGAGTGCTGGTGGCCTGTTGGTCCTGTGGCGGTGTCTCCTGTCCACTAGCACTGGCGGATGTGGAGGGATGTTCATCGTCCAGGTTAGTGTCAAGGGCCCATTTGTGTCCCACTGTGTCCCTCATGGTGTTGACAAGGTTTGCCAGCACCCCTGCAATGGTGACCAGGGTGTTGTTGATGGACTTCAAGTCCTCCCTGATCCAAAGGTAGTGTTCCTCCTGCAGCCGCTGAATCTCCTGAAACTTGGCCAGTACAGTGCCCATGGTCTCCTGGGAATGGAGGGATGCTCCCATGATGTTGGAGAGTGCCTCATGGGGAGTGGGTTTCCTAGGCCTTTCCTCCCCCTGTCGCACAGCAGTCCTCCCAGCTTCCCTGTTATCCTGTGCCTCTGTCCCCTGAACCATGTGCCCACTGCCACTGATCCCAGGTCCCTGATTTTCTTGGATTGGTGGGTTTGCCTGGGTTCCCTGTAGTGGTGGACACACTGCTGTTAGATGTGTCCTGGGGACAGAGGAATGGGCCCGCTGGGTGGGTGCTGTGGTACTGTTTCCTGAGGGGGGAGGTTCTGTGGTGGTTTGTGACAGTGGCAGGGGAACCGACTGTCCAGAGGTCCCTGATGGGCCAGGCTGGTCATCTTGATCCAGGCATGCAGAGCTGCTGTCATCACTGTGGGCCTCTTCTGTGGGGGGGCTGGATATGTCTGGTACCTCCTGTCCGGTGACGTTGGGTAGGGGCCCTTTTGGGGTGTAAATGCATAGTTTTAGTATCTGTCTGTGCCATCTTGTGCATTGGGTGAGGTATCCTCTACTCCGGTGCTTGCATAATTGTGTTTGCCCTTTTGTGATAGTTGGTTTAAGGTCTGTGTGGGTATCTGTAGTGGACATGCTTTGGTGATGGTGGTCCATGGAGAGGTGTTGCATGCAGGGCCTTGGTATTGGGATGTGTGGGTTGTGATAGTGGGACATATGTGAGATGATGGAGTGATGGGTGTGAGGGTAAGGGTGGGGGTATGTGATGGCATGTAGGTGGGGTGGGGGATATAGTAGTAAAGATATGACTTACCAGAGTCCAGTCCTCCTGCTACCCCTGCGAGGCCCTCAGGATGCAGTATTGCTAAGACTTGCTCCTCCCATGTTGTTAGTTGTGGGGGAGGAAGTGGGGGTCCACCCCCAGTCTTCTCTACAGCAACCTGGTGTCTTGATACCACGGAACGCACCATTCCCCGTAGGTCGTTCCACCTCTTCCTGTGTTCTTGGATGCTGTGCCACTGCATTGACCCTGTCGACGATTCTCTGCCATAGCTCCATCTTCCTAGCAATGGAGGTGTGCTGCACCTGTGATCTGAAAAGCTGTGGCTCTACCCGTATGACCCTGGGGTGTCTTTGAGGTGCCATGATGTGGTGTGGGTGATGTGTGAGGTGCTGTCTGTTGTGATGTGTGAGGGGATGTGTTGGTGTGTGTTGTTTGAGATGCGTGGATGTTGTATGAGTGATGGTGTTGTGTGCCTGTGGATGCTGGTGTTGTGTTTGACAATCTCTCTCTCTGGGCTTCTTCCAAAATGTTAATTGTAAGGGGTTGTGGGTAATGTGGGTGGGTGTTTAAAAGTGTTGTGGGTGTGGTGTGTGTATATGTGTCAGGTGTGTGTATTTTGAATCGTCCAATGTGGTTGTGTTTTGTGAGCGTGTGAGCGTGTGTGTATTTTGAGCGCAACGGTGTGTACCGCCAATGGATTACTGCCGTTGTAAGACCGCTTCATTGATTCGTGGGTCGTGATAGTATGGGCGTATTCTTGTTGGCGTGACGGTGTAGGTTTTGGTATTGCCAGTTTATCACTGACCTTTGGTGTGGCGTACTTGTGTGGGTGTCTGCATTGTGGTGGATTCCAAGATGTGGGTCGTAACACACCACTACATATCACCACACTTATCACCACACACTCCGCCCCACACATCACCTACACCACCCCATGGCACGGCAAAGACACCCCAGGTTCTCGGAGGAGGAGCTCAGAGTCATGGTGGAGGAAATCGTCTGGGTAGAGCCACAGCTATTTAGATCACAGGTGCAGCACACCTCCATAGCTAGGAAGATGGAGCAATGGCGAAGAATAGTGGACAGGGTCAACGCAGGGGATAGCACCCAAGAAATCAGGAGGACATCAGGAAGAGGTGGAACGACCTACGGGGGAAGGTGCGTTCCGTGGTCTCAAGACACCACCTGGTGGTTCAGTGGACTGGCGGCGGACCCCCACCTCCTCACCCACAACTAACAACATGGGAGGAGCAGGTCTTGGTGATTCTGCATCCTGAGGGCCTTGCAGGAGTAGGTGGAGGAATGGACTCTGGTAAGTTAAAGCTTTACTATTACAACCCCCACCCTACCTGCATGCTATCACATACCCCCACCCTCACCCTCACCCCCAGCACCCCAACTCCTCACATATGTCCCAACATCACAAACCACACATCCCAACACCAAGCCCTGCATGCAACAACAAAGCATGGATGCCCATCACCAAAGCATGCCCACTGCACATACCCATACACCCTCCTAAACCATCATCACACAAGCTCCCACACAGGAATGCAACCACTGGGGAATACGGTCACCCACCCATTGCACACCATTACACACACAGATTTAATAAACATCCTTTTATACCCCTGCAGGACCCCTACCCAACGTCACCGGACAGGAGGGTCCACACATGTCCACACCAACAACAGAAGAGGCCCATAGTGATGACAGCACCTCTGTCCAACTGGATCTAGATGACCAGTCCGGACCATCTGGGACCTCTGGACAGTCGGTTCCCCTCACACAGGCACAGGCCACCACAGACCTTCCCCCTTCTGGAAACACGAGCACAGCACCCACCCAGAGGGCCCATACCTCCGTCCCCAGGACACGTCAATCAGCAGTGTGTCCACCACTACAGGGATCCCAGGATAACCCACCACCCCAACAACAACAGGGACCTGGGGGCAGTGGTAGTGGGCACACGGTCCAGGGGACTGAGACCCAGGAACACAGGGGAACTGGGAGGGCTGCTGTGCGACAGGGGGCGGACAGGCCAAGGGAACCCACTCTCCACGAGGCCCTCTCCTCCATCATGGGAGCCTACCACCACTCCCAGGAGACGATGGCAACGGTACTGGCCAAGTTTCAGGAGACCCAGCGCATGCAGGAGGAACAGTATATGGGCTTCAGGGAGGATCTCAGAACCATCAGCTCCACCTGGGCACCACCATAGGGGTGCTGAAGGAAGTACTCAACACCAGGAGGGACACTGTGGTACTGCAAGGGGCCCCTGACACTAGCATGGACGATTAACTGCCCACAACCTCCGCCGGCGCTAGTGGACAGGACGCCCCGCCACAGGACCACCACACCAGCACCCCACCCCCTGCAGAGGGAGAACCACCCCGCAAACGGTCCCTGAGATCCAGGACAAAGACAGAGCATGATGCCAAGACCCCCGCCAAGAAATGAGACCATCCTGATTGTCATCCTACTTTCCACTTTGTCACCCTGTCCATAATTAAACTGCCCCAGCTCCACTTCCTATGCCCATATGGGCAATGCACCTGTGAGACTAATAGACTGGACTCTGCCATGGACACTCCTCTGCCATCACCCCTCACCATTTCACTTCCCCCTCCAATATTGAGCATTTAAATAAACACACCTAAAGCACAAAACGATCTGGAGTCTGTCTGTGATTTCGAAATAGTGTATTAGCAATTACAGTGCTAAAATGTTTTTTAAATAGTAATGTCAACATACCTATGTCACACAGCTCTAGTCCATGAGGAATCTAAGCAGCTGTCACACAGTGGGACCCACATCTGTGAAATCGTAAGGGAAAGTGACAACTCAGTGACCATACACTGGGTGAAAACGACAGACAGGAGAGAGGTAGTAGTGTCAAAATACATGTAGTAGGCAGGTTTGGATTCCTACCTGTGTCTCGCTGGAAATATTGCAGGATCACTGAGTCCCTGTTGTGCACATGTCTTCTTCATCTGCTTCCTCCTCATCACTGTCCACAGGCTCCACAGCTGCCACAACACCGCCATCTGGACCATCCTCCTGCAGAAAAGTCACCTGGCGTCGCAAAGCCAAGTTGTGAAGCATACAGCAGGCCACGATGATCTGGCACACCATCTTTGGTGAGTAGAATAGGGATACACCTGTCATATGGAGGCACCGGAACCTGGCCTTCAGGAGGCCGAAGGTCCGCTCGATCACCCTCCTAGTTCGCCCATGGGCCTCATTGTAGCATTCCTCTGCCCTTGTCCTGGGATTCCTCACTGGGGTCAGTAGCCATGACAGGTTGGGGTAACCAGAGTCACCTGCAAATGGTGAGGGACAACTGTTAGACACACACTAACCTGTAGGGATAACCCCAGACCCAGACAATCATTCCCAATGACTTGCTTCCAGGAGTTCACCTAATAGCCACACCCGGTGCCTCTGGAGTTGACCCATCACATAAGGGATGCTGCTATTTCGCAGGATGTAGGCGTCATGCACTGAGCCAGGGAACATGCCATTCACATGGGAGATGTACTGGTCTGCCAAACTTACCATCTGTACATTCATAGAATGATAACTCTTCCGGTTTCTGTACACCTGTTCACTCCTGTGGGGCGGGGGACCAAAGCCACATGGGTCTCATCAATGGCACCTATGATGTTGGGGATATGTCCCTGGGCATAGAAAACACCTTTCACTGTAGGTAAATCCTCCGCCTGAGGGAAAACGATGTAGCTCCGCATGTGTTTCAGAAGGGCAGACAACACTCTGGACAATACGTTGGAAAACAGAGGCTGGGACATCCCTGATGCCATGGCCACAGTTGTTTGAAAAGAGCCACTTGCAAGGAAATGGAGCACTGACAGCACCTGCACTTGAGGGGGGATTCCTGTGGGATGGCGGATTGCTGATATCAGGTCTGGCTCCAACTGGGTACACAGTTCCTGGATTGTGGCACGGTCAAGCCTGTAGGTGATAATCAAATGTCGCTCCTCCATTGTCGACAGGTCCACCAAAGGTCGGTACACCGGAGGAAGCCGCCATCTCCTCACATGTCCTAGCGGACGGTGCCTATGAAGGATAACAGCGAGCAGAGTCAACCATCTCAGAGGTACGCACCCACAGTTTACACAGAACACCATCCATACACAGAAGGTGGCCTGTATGTGTGTTGAGTCTGGGCCTAGGTATATGTGACGCAGTTGAAAATGAAGCCATGTGGGCCCCTGAAATGGCGGCTGCCTGACCTCTTAAGTGGGACAATGGGTTGTGAGGTAACTGTGCTGGCGTTGTACACCGTCGCGGTAGGCGGTCAAAGACCGCGGCGCAATGCTGCATTGGTTAACCTTGGACCCTATGGGTCCCAGGAGCCAATAACGATGTACGCCGGCGGTGACGGTACGCACCGCCGCGGACGTGACCGCCATTTTCTATCTGTTCAATCACTCAATACCTGATCTTTGACAGGAGAGGACCTACACTGCAAGTGCTGCTGTGACCTCGGTCTGGAAGAGACAATGGCTCGTGCGTCTGGGGAAAGGGCCCCTGCCTTCACATCGGAGGAGTTGGAGAAACTCATGGACGGGGTCCTCCCCCAGTACAACCTACTCTATGGTACTCCAGACAAACAGGTAAGTACACAGGGAGCATGTTGTATGGGCTATGCCTGTGTGGAGAGGGCTGGATGTAAGAAGGAAGGGAGCCGAGTGCTGCATACATGAAAGACGGTGAATGCATGTGCCACATGGCAAGGGTAGGGATGGGGGCCAATCACTTTGATGTTGCAATTTGTAATGACTTCTCTTTTTCCCCTGTACACTTCATGTAGGTCAGCGCCCACCAGAAGAAAGATATTTGGCGTGCCATCGCCAAGGACGTCCGGACCCTGGGGGTCTACCAAAGACGGCGCACCCACTGCCGGAAAAGATGGGAGGACATTCGCCGCTGGAGCAAAAAGACAGCAGAGGCTCAGCTGGGGATGGCCTCCCAACGTGGGAGGGGTGCCCATCGCACCATGACCCCCCTGATGTTCAGGATCCTGGCGGTGGCCTACCCAAAGTTGGATGGGCGCTTGAGGGCATCACAGCAGACACAAGGGGGTGAGTACACTCTCATTCTGCTGACTTTGCATGCAGTGGAGGTGTCTGGGTGGGGGAGGAGGGCTGTGGGTTTTCCTAGGCCAGGGCGAGTTCCATAGGCAAGGCCCCTCCATAAGGCAGGCCATTTGGCACCCCATCCCACCTCTGTAGAGTGCCAAGTACAGCTATTCATGCCTCTGTGTCATCTATGTGTGCAGATGTCGTCCATAGCCTTGTAGGCCATTTACCAGGAATTGAACAGTGGAGCCCAAGAGCGCGGCATAGTGCAGGGGGCTTCTGTGTCTGTCGTGTCCGCCAACGGTAGCGGTAATCCATGCACTCAGCATGTCTTTCTTCTGTCGTTCCCCCCCTTTTTGTGGTTTCCCTGTTCTTGTGTGCTTTAGGATCATCAGGCAGAGGAGCAGTGGCACCGGAGCACGAGGGAGCTACATCCCACATGGCCCTGGATGGTGAGACTACGGACTCGGAATTCACCAGTGTGACGGAGGGCGAGGGGAGCTCCACGGCAGGCACAGGAGCTGAGACCAGCGACAAGGACTCGTCCTCTGATGGGAGCTCCCTCGTGGTGGTGGCAACATCTGTGCCCCCCGCATCTACAGGTACTGCCACCACCCCCCTACCAGCACCGCCCTCCGAGCAACCCCTCAGCCTTTGCCCCATACCTGCTCACCCGGAAGGGTGGGCATCACCTTCGCCCCAGGCAACTCAGGCCCTGCCCCAGTCACCCCTGCTGCCCTCAGTGAGGAGGCCATTGACCTCCTCAGGTCCCTCACTGTTGGACAGTCTACCATTTTGAATGCCATCCAGAGTGTAGAAAGGCAGCTGCAACAAACCAATGCATTCCTGGAGGGCATTCATTCTGGTCAGGCGGCCCTTCACCGAGCTTTTCAGACTCTGGCCTCAGCACTGATGGCAGCCATTGTCCCCATCTCTAGCCTCCCCCCTACAACTTCCTCCACCCAGACCCAATCCCCTGTACCTCTACCTATCCCAAGCACACCATCAGACCAGCTTGCACACACCTCAAAACACAAGGGAAGCTCAGGCAAACATAAGCACCACACATCCCACAGGCACTCAGGCAAATCAACACACACATGCAGACACACCAACATCTACTGCCTCCACTGTGTCCCCCTCCTCATCGTCTCCCTCCTCCCTCCCAGTCTCGTCTACACTCACACCTGCATGCACTACCTCTACAGCCACTATGTCCCTCACCAGCACACCCACCAGCACACCCCGCTCACGTGCCGTCACCACCCCCACTACCTTTCACACGTCCCCTGTGTCCTCTCCCAGTGTGTGTGTGACACCCCCTCCTAAGATACACAAAAACAGGCACACACCCACCCAACAGCCATCCCCATCATGATAGCCTCCAGCGCATGCACCTTCACCCAAAGTCACCAAACGTACACCTCCTACTACCACCACCTCTTCCTCCACTCGCGAACCCCCTCCAGCTTCCCGTCCCAGTGTGTCCCAAAAACTTTTTCTGTCCACCCTTGACCTTTTTCCCACACCTCCCCCACCCCGTCCATCTCATATGTCCCGAAGTTGCACCTCAGCCACAACATCTCCGGGACCAGTGGTGCCTGTAGTCAACGGTATGTGGAGTGCACCAGCCACCAGGACAGCCAGTGTGGCACGGAGCCACAGCACAGACAGTCCCCCACCTGTAAAGCATCAGAAGTTGGCCAGTGCCCGGCAGGAGAGGGGGATGACTCCAGCCACCAAAGCCGCTCCCAGGGGTCCCGTTGGGAGTGTGGAGTCAGCTGTGACACCTTCCAAGGTGGGGAAGGGCCACAAGAAACCCGGCAAGTCTGGGAAGAGCAGCACGGCGGAGAAGACCGCCATCATCCCCACTGCCCAGGAGTCCACCGCCAGCCCCATCCCAGCTGCCCAGTAGGCCACCACCAGCCCCATCCCAGCTGCCCAGGAGGCCACAGCCAGCCCCAGCCCAGCTGCCCAGGAGGCCACCTCCAGCCCGATCTGAGCTGCCCAGGAGGCCACCGCCAGCACCAGCCCCGCTGGGCCATGAAGGACCACCAGCACAAGCCCCGCTGGGCAATGAAGGACCGCCAGCACAAGCCCCGCTGGGCCATGAAGGACCGCCAGCAGCTGAGACCCTGCAATGTAGACCGCCATCTGAAGCACTGCTGAACATGGCACCGCCATCTGAAGCACCACTGAACCGGGCACTGCCATCACAAGCACCGGTGAACAGGTCACCGCCATCTGAAGCACTGCTGAACAGGGCACCGCCATCACAAGCACCACTGAACAGGGCACCGCCATCAGAAGCACCGCTGAACAGGGCACCGCCATCACAAGCACCGCTGAACAGGGCACCGCCATCTGAAGCACCGCTAGCCCATGAGCGGCAGGGGCACTGACGCAACTGGGTCCGTCACGGGGTGAGTGATGCACCCCTCCTGAACTAGTGGAGAGATCCATCCACTACCTCTGTCCTTCACGGGATGAAGCACTCTGGGCACCAGTCCCCCTCCAGAACCAGTGGAGACTGTCATCCACTACCTCTGTCCTTCACAGGATAAAGCACTCTGGGCACCAGTCCCCCTCCAGAACCAGTGGAGAGATCCATCCACTTCCTCTGTCCTTCACAGGATGAAGCACTCTGGGCAACAGTCCCCCTCCAGAACCAGTGGAGAGATCCATCCACTACCTCTGTCCTTCACAGGATGAAGTACTCTAGGCACCAGTCCTCCTCCAGAACCAGTGGAGACGGTCATCCACTTGAGGGACTGTGGCTTTGCACTCCCCAGGATTGAACAGTGGGCAAGCCACCCACTGTAGAGACTTGAGAGACTGTGGCTTTGCACTCCCCAGGATTGAACAGTGAGCAACCCACCCACTGTATAGACTTGAGATACTGTGGCTTTGCACTCCCCAGGATGGAACAGTGGGCAAGCCACCCACTGTAGAGACTTGAGAGACTGTGGCTTTGCACTCCCCAGGATTGAACAGTGGGCAAGCCACCCACTGTATAGACTTGAGGGACTGTGGCTTTGCACTCCCTAGGATTGAACAGTGGGCAACCCACCCACTGTATAGACTTGAGAGACTGTGGCTTTGCACTCCCCAGGATGTAACAGTGGGCATGTGGCCCCTTGTGGATTTGGCGTTGTGCACTCAAGCGGCTGAGGTGCCCCCACCTTTCCCTCCCCATGAGGTGCTTGTTTTCTTGCTGTCTCATGCCCCTGCAGTGTTCTCTCCGTCATGGTCGGGATCTTGGGTGGGCCTCGCCCATACCGTGTGGTCCCAGTGTTCCACAGACTTTCTTTGTGCAGTACCTGGACTACTATGCCTGGTATTTATTTTGTACATTGTGTATATATATATATTTCTGCCTACTTGTTTTTAATATATTCCGATGGTTACACTCATTTTCTTTGGTCTTTGCATTCTTCCGGGGGGTTTGGAGGGTGTAACTGTGATGTATTGCTATGCATTAGTGTGTGTGTTGTGGTAGGTGAGGATGGGGGTCTTGCGTGTGTGTGTGTCCCTGTTTTCTCCCTCCCCCCTCCCATGTGTCGTAGGTGCTGTACTCACCGTGGTCTTCGCCGCCGGCATTCGTGCTCCTGGTAGAGGAGCAGGAAGACTATCGCAAGGAGAATTTGGAGTTCCGGGTCCATGGTATCCTCGTTCCTCGTGGAGTGTGTAGAGGTGAGCGTTTTCCCTTCGAAATTCCTGTTTCCGCTGTGTTTTTATCCGCGGTGAATCCACCCCAGAAAAGGTGGCGGATTGGCCTGTCATAATAGTGTGGGCGGTACATTGTCTCCCGCCTGTCTGTTGGCGGTGACCGCCGCGCTGTTTGTTTGTACCGCCGTGGCGGTCTGAGTGTTAAAGTGGCTGTCTTTGTTGGCGGTTTCAGCCACGGTCGTAATTGCAATTTTTTTACCGCCGGCCTGTTGGCGGCCGTACCGCCGCTTTAACACCTACCGCCAGGGTTGTAATGACCACCTATATTTTCTGATTTTTATTCCAACGATTTGAAGATTCCACTACTACCGTTAGTACTATTACTGAAGTGTCCAGCAGTTGAGAAGTAGGGTTCAAGTTTTTTTTTGAAGTGGCACCATGTTGTCCTGTAGTCAAGTATGTAGATTGCCCATTAGGTTACCTTTGGTATTGACACATGTTCTTTTGTGGTGCCATCTTAAGTTGGTTGCACAAATATTGTGAACATATGTTAAATTATGTCTGTTGCTGCGGTTGACGGATTCATCATCTAAATGCCAATTCACATTTTTCTCCAAACTATTTGGATGAGCATTTGCTGCTTGTTGTCTTTTTTTATGTATCTTCGAATCATTGGAAGTCAGTACCAAAGAAAAATATCCATTCAAAAATCTTTTTTGACTAAATGTTTTTTGTTAGAGTTTGTTGGAAGAGCAGGGTGACTTTGTTGTCCATTGATTGACCATATTAGGATACAAACTGACATCTAGTTGGGCATCTTTTTGAGCATATTTGCATGACTATGTAAAGGGGTCAATTTAGGCTGGAGTTCAGTTTGTGTCAGGGTTGTAGCAATTGAAAAGCATAATTTTGGGATCATCAATGTTTGTATAGGGGTCTGTGTGCATATTTACTATGCACTGATTTTTCAATTATAATTAATTTCAAACCAAAACTAAAGCAGTTTTATGTGCATAGACATGCTCATAAATGGGATCTTTGGCTTGGTCCATGTAAAGTAATTAAAGGAATTAAGATCCCTGAAGATCTGGGTATTGTGAAAAGGCCACCAGAGATGAGAATGTGGTATGTTTTTCATTTGATTAAAACTAAGAACATCTTAATGTATTTATTACAAGCTTAAAGTATATTTTAGAGCAGTCTTACCTTGATGATAATGTCTTCCTTCAGCAGGTCATTCACCACCATTCCACCACCACCTTACATTTTGTTTGAAACAATGTTTCTGCTTTCATATAAATACATAAAGCATACTAATTCCTAGATTCCCTTGCCAAAAGAAAAAAAAATCTTACCAGTTTTATAAAATTCACAGTTGATCTTTTTTTCTATACAAACTTTTTCTACATTGTAGTTTTAACTTTAAATCCTTAATATGTTACATTCGGAAGGGACTAATGCCCAATAGTATATTCTGGAGGATGAGGTTGAGGATTGTCTACAATTGTTGGAACTGTAATTTGGCTCTATGCTCAATTACTGCATTCTAAACTTGAGCTTGTGTTAGAATGTCAAAGCAAGACAGCAAGTTAAAATTGAGAGGAGGGGACAGGTAAGTAGTGCATCAAGCTAATTCATAGGAGTTCACTCTGTTACCTGAGATAAACACACATTTTCATATTATTCACCCAGCAGAGTAGGTTTCGGGCATTGATGCTTTTTGGGCCATGTCATGAGTGGCCTCTTCAGCCACACTGATATTGTAGTCATCTGCACAATGCATCTTGGGAATGGTAGTTTTGATTTTTAACATGTTAAGCAGTGTTTTATGCGGACAAGGTCCTATCTGTACTGGACCTTCATTTCTGTAGTTAACAGTCTTGTCTCAGCTATAAACAAACTATAAAGTAAAAATAAAAATAAAAATCCATGTGATAGGCTTGGCTGCTGTACCTGACTTAATTCATTGTGGCTGGAGGCTGATTGAGGAAACAGTAGTAGGAGGATGATGACAAGTAGAAGAATGGGGGCCAAGATGTAGACCACCTGCAGGGCTGGGACATCCAGAGCCACGATGAACAGGACGAGAAGAACCAGGCCCATGGTGACCTCATCGATGAGGAGCAGGGCTACCAATGCCAGAAGAGACCATGAACAAATAAACAATGAGGAACAGGACAACACAAATAAGTACTAGGGATAAAGGGACCAGTGCGTGAAAGATTGGGAGGGCCAGAAGGATCTGGACCCACCGGACAAGGGACCAATGGAAGAGAAGGGCCAGAGGTAGAAGAAACAGAAGGCCCTGTACCATAATGACAAGGTTAGCTATGAGAGCCTCTGCATACCGACTAAGACCAGACAGGCCTAAGATGACCAGTACCAGGAGACAAATGGAAATAAGGACCAGAGACAGGAGGGTCAAGACAATAGAGATCAGATCAAGGAGAACCAAGCAGCCAGAAACAATGAACCAGGACTGGGGAGACCACAACCTGAAAGGAGCAGGGCTAGCAGGACCTGACGTCCTTAGCTTACAATGACCAGGGCATTATAAAGGAGGAGGAAGTCTAGGGACAGTGGAAGCATGATCAGAAGATCCATGAGCGTCAGACTCAGCAGGATCCTAAACCAGAGTGACAAGAACTACATGAACCAGGGTGACTCACAACATAGGAAGAAGGAAGACTAATGTCACAGGAATGAGGGAGACCATTCCCAAGAGGACTATTTCTAGGAAGAACATAATGGATGGGACCATGGTCAGATGGACAAGAACAAGGTAGAATAGGCAATCCAGGAGACCAGGAGGGCTAGAAGAAGTAGGACGAGGCAAGAGAACTGGGGACTAGAAGGGCTAGGGAAGCCAAGGCATGTGAAACTAGCATCAGAATACCTGTTACATGAGGACCAGTCAAAAAAGTACCAGAACTAATACCTGGAATACATGAGCCATGGGGACCAGGATGAGAGGGATTAGGAACAGTTGAACAAGGAGACTAGATAAACCAGAGGAACTAGACCAAGAGGACAAAAGGATGAGAATTAGGGTGAGGAGGTTAAAAAGATCCACAACTTGGAGCCCATGAAACAGGAGACCTAGGATCCAAAGGACTGGGAGCAGGAGCACGTGGAAATAACAACCAGTCAAACGAAGACCAGGAAGACCAGGGACAGGAAGATCTTAGACTACACAAACTCGGAGGTCAAAAAAATCAGAACTAGGAAAGGTTATGATGATCTGTGACAGGACAAGGTATTGAAGAACTATGTGGCCAAGGAGAAGGAGGATGAGGGCCAGGGGGATCAGGACAACATTGCAGAGGACTCTGAAGATCAGTACCTGAAGGGCAATGTCCAGAATGTCCGGGACACTGAGATATGGAGGACAGGCACAAGGAGGACTGAGTGGGCAATACCTAGGACACAGAGAAGACCAGAGCAAGAGGGCTATGGAAACTAAGGTAGGTGCATGTGTGTATGCTTTGGACAGGTATGGGAAGAGGGAAGATGGTGGGAAGAGGTAGGTGGTAAAGGGGTAAGGCTAAGGGGGGACGGCTGCTGTCAGTGAGGAGGTCAGAATCTGAATAGATCTCTGTAGGTCAGACATGTTACTATGAATATCTTCCAGGTATACAACCACCACTGAAGCTGGCTGCCATGCACCTGGATGGCATTCAGAATGGCAGTCTGACCCACAGAGATACTCCTCATGAGGTCAATAGCCTCCTCACTCAGGGCAGCTGGAGTAACGAGGGCAGAGTGTGAGGTGCCTAGTACGGAAGAGATGACCGTCCTCATTGGTCAGTGGGCAGGGTCAGCTGGGTGGGGAGCAAGAGGGAGAGTGTAGAGAGAACTGGGGGTGGCAGACAAGGATAAAACAGGTACAGGTCCTGTTGGTCCCCACCACTAGGGAGTGGCCACTGGAGGAAGAATCCAAAGATGAAGATGTTGATTCTGTGTCCTCCGGGCCACTGGGTGCCTCTGTGTCTGATGTCTTTTGTCAGGAAGTATCATGGCTAGCTGTTCCCCTACTTGTTTTGGCCCTGTCTCCTCCACTTGCCTGTGCTGATGCTGAAATTACAAAGACAATTAGGGTCACTACATGTGTCTGATCACACTTGAACAATTGCTCTGATCTCCTAACATTACCATAATGCACAGTAGCCCCAGCCACAAGCTACAGCAAAGTGGCTCCAATATTTGCCAATATTTGCTACAGAATATGCATGCATGCTACATAAACTGTGAACAGTTGCACACAGGGAAATCAGAATCACAGACAACTCCAAAGGCGCAGGTGGAGTTGTGCGATCACAATACCCATGGAGCAAGTAGGAGACCATATCACCTTGAATGGTTTGGCTTATGTAGCATCCGTCAGTAACCTTTTGTCACAAAATAGCATGGCAATGCCAAGTTCAGTATCACAGATCCCACACAAGGACATGCATCCAGCTAATCTTCATATACCCAATACTACATCATGATGAAATTATGTCCATTTAATCCAGGAATGTTGTAGCAAGACGTACAGTAGCCAGAAGAAGGTGACATGGAAACACCCATGTCACACTGTAAAAGATCCCCAGTTGTAACTTCACAATATATCCATTGACTAAATAGAGTCACAGAAGTTGTGCACAGAAAAATACACTGGAGACATTTAGGCCAACATTTCTGGGAGATTTGTCTACAAATATCCACACCACGATGAATCAGCTAGCCCCAGGGAAATCACCTGTCTTGATTGGTACTGTTGGGAATACCCTATTCAGATTGCATAAGTAAAAACCAATAGGCCATTGAATGATGTAGAGGCTTAGGGAATCTCCAGTACTCATAGAAGGCCATTAACATGTTGCCCAATGATAATGCACATCACTGCCCCTTTTTGTCATGCAAACACACATTGACTTGGATGAATGAGTGTACACAACCATGTACGATTCCCACATTCCTGCAACACATTCCCTGATGCATGTCAACAGTTACGTAATGATCCTTTACCCATTGACATGTGCTAAGCACTTTGCCAAATCATTTTACATCAATGGCATGGAAATGCACAACGTGAGTAAAAACTGTAGTCCTATCTGTCATGTCCTTCATTGCTTCTGGAATTGTACATTCTAAATTATATGGAGTGATGGTTGAGGGTAAATGTGAGCCACCAAGCAACTGTGACACTCCTGCCTGTGGCACCACATGAACGGTAGCCCCTTCACATATGCCCAATTCCAAACATATGTTGGCATGCACACATATGAGGGAATCAACATCTTTCTATGAAGACAGGTAGACCATGCATGAAACAACAGTGAAAATTAAATTGCAAAAGTGAAAGGTACATATCCTAACAGGTAGGCACAAGGAATGGTGGCAACAGTGATGTCCCCAAAACCATGTCACTGGACATTCACTCATTACCAAGGGAAAGTATTGCTCTGTGACTGCACTAAAAGGGCACTATATGCTCTGACACATGTATGATGGCCACATTCACATCTGAGATAGTAGTGAGACACCAGCGTTCATCACACACTGAAAACAAGTGACCTGTGGGAGCTGATGCCAATACACTCACTTGAGCATACACAGGCTGAGTACTGTGATCTATTTTATCATGTTGTTTATTGTTGGGGCAATGTCAGGGTGTACAATCATGAAATGAGTGACTTATTGTGGCACTTCTGTCCCATTAAAAAAAAGAAATTCAGCATATCCAAAATGTCCTTGGATGTTTACACTGCTGACGAATCCAACTACGCCAGGGGATGTCTGCTTCAATGGTGCCCCTGGAAGAACATGCTGGGCAGTGGGGCGGGCTTTTGGGCTCCTGAAGGCCAGATTTTGCTGCCTGAACAAGACTGGGGGAGCCCTCCTCTACTTATCCAGGAAGGTGTCAGATCAGCGTGGCCTTTTGCATGCTCCATAACATCACCCTCTGGAGGAATATCCCTTACATCCTAGAGGATGGGGAGCCTGTGGTGCCACCGGGTAAGAATCCCGAAATGCCAAATGAAGTTGATAGTGGTAAAGAGGAAGGAGCTAACTCACAACAAGATCTCATCGACAGTTTCTTCTCACGGGTGTAAGTATGTAATGAGATGTCATAACTTTGAGTATACAATGGACTGTAGTTGTGATAATGCGTGGAGAATGAGGAAACGTTTGACACATTCATATTTTGATGATGTCGCTTTGTTTGTGTCAGATTTTTCTAATGGACTTTGATCTCCAGACATTTGCTATGTGACTTGTGTCATATGTATGGTTTCTTAACTGTACTCCTTGTTTTGTCTTTTGTTCAGGTACCTTCACCATGAGATCTTCATTTAGGCATTTCAGAGTTGTGACATAGGCAGGTATATTGTGCTGCTTGGATACAAAGTGGGCATGGATTGTTCCTTGCAATGTATTTCACAGACTTTGAGTGTAGTATACCTATGTCAAGACAGCTTGCACAGTGATAGGATAGAAGTGCAGAAGACTTGTTTGTTGTGTGGTGGCCATGAAGCATCATGTGTGTCATCATGTGGTCATTAAAAATGTGGTTGTCAGCCAAATTAATGTCAGTTCACCTTCAATCAATCAATCAATCAATAACATTTCTTAAGTGCACTACTCAACCAGTAGGATCTAAAGGCTCTGTGGGGGGTACTGCTCGAAAAGCCATGTTTTGAGGTGCTTTCTGAAAGTTAGGAGGTCCTGGGTCTTGCGCAGGTTGGTGGGGAGGGATTTCCAGGTTTTGGCGGCGAGGTGGAAGAAGGGTCTGACGCCGGAGGTGGTGCGTTGGATGCAGGGGGCTGTTGCGAGGGCGAGGTCGGTGGAGCAGAGCTGTCGAGTTGGGTTGTGGAAGTTGATTCATTTGTTGAGGTAGGCGGTCCCAGTGTTATGGAGGGCTTTTGAACGTGGACAAGGATTTTGAAAATGATCCTTTTGTTGATGGGCAGCCAGTGTAGGGATCTGAGGTGGGCGGAGATGTGTTAGTGGCGAGGGAGGTTGAGGATGAGACGTGTGGCTGTGTTCTGAATGCGCTGGAGTATTCTCTGAAGCTTGGCTGTTGTCCCGTTGCTGTAGTCCAGTTGTTGCTTATGAGGGTGTGGGTGACCTTTCTTCTTGTTTCTAAAGGAATCCATTTGAAAGTCTTGCGTAGCATGCAGAGGGTGTTGAAACAGGAGGATGATATTGCGTTGATTTGCTGAGTCATGGAGAGAAATGAGTCCAGTATGATGCCGATATTGCGTGGGTGGTGGGTGTTGGGGGTGGTGCTAGGGTAGTGGGCCACCAAGAGTCGTTCCATGCAATCTTGTTGGGACCGAAGATGATGATCTCGGTTTTTTCTAAGTTCAATTTAAGGTGGTTTGCTGCCATCCAGTTAGCGATGGCGAGGAGTCTGGCATGTAGGTTATTCTTGGCAGTAGATGGGTTCCGCATGAGGGAGATGATGAGCTGGGTGTCGTCAGCGTATAAAATGACGGTGAGGCCGTGGGGCCGGATGATGCTGGTGAGTGGAGCCATGTAGATATTGAAAAGGGTGGGGCTGAGGTGAGGATCCTTGGAGAACTCCGCAGATGTTCTTGGTGGCTGTAGACCGGAAAGGAGGGAGGCAAACTCTTTGGGTTCTTTCAGAGAGGAAAGAGGTGAGCCAGTCTAGGGCTTAGAGGTAATTTCCTGTGTCGAAGAGGCGTGTGCGGAGAGTTTGGATGCATACTGTGTCGAAGGCTGCAGAGAGGTCTAGGAGGATGAGGGCAATGGTTTTGTCCTTGTCCAATCTGGTCCTGATGTCGTCTGTGCAGGCGATGAGGGCAGTCTCGGTGCTGTGGTTTTTGCGGAATCCAGACTGGGAGGCGTTGAGTATGTTGTTGTCTTCCAGGAAGCGGGAGAGTTGTTTTTTACTATCTTCTCTATGACCTTCTTGGGGAAGGGGAGCAGAGAGATAGGTCGGTAGTTTGTGAGGTCTTCAGGGGCTGCTTTGGGTTTTTTGGGAAGAGCGTTGACTTTGGCGTGTTTCCTAATATCTGGGAAGGCTGAGATATCGAAGGAGCTGTTTATGATGGCCCGGAGCTGGGGACCAATGATTTGGCTGGCCTTGTTGAAGATGTGGTTGGGACAAGGGTCTGTTGGGGAGCCTGAGTGAATGGAGCTCATGGTTTTGCCAGTTTCTTCATTGTTGGTGGGGGTCCAGCTGTTCAGTACGTTGGTGTGGTGGGGTGCTGTGGTGTTGGCTGCGTCGGTGGTGGTGATTGTGGGTGATGACGGTATAAAGCTGTTGTGTATGTCTGCGATCTTGCCGTTGAAGTAGCTGGAGAGGGAGTTGCAGAGGTCTTGGGAGTGCGGAGAGTCGATGGCGTAGGATTTGGGTTTGGTGAGTTCTATGACGATGGCAAAAAGTTCCTTGCTGTTGTGTGCATTGTCATCTATGTGTTCTTTGTCGAAGGATCGTTTGGTGGTCCGGATGAGCTGGTGATGTTTGCGCATGGCAGATTGAGGGTGGAGAAGTTGCCCACTGAGGGTTCTTGGTGCCAGGCTTTCTCAATTTTTCGGCATTCTCATTCGGAAGACTGAAGTTCTGCGGTGAACCAGGTGTCTGTCTTGTTGTTGCGGGTGTTGTTGATTTTCAGTGGGGTGAGGGAGTATGTGCAGGGTTCTAGCCATCGTGTGAGGTTGAGGGCGGCGGCGTTGGGGTAGTTGGTATTGGGAGGTGGAACTTGTGCGAGGTTGGAGATCAGTTGTTCTTTGGAGATCTTGTTCCACTTGCGGTAGGGGGTAGGATGTTGTTGGTGGTGGGCTTCAGGAAGGAGAAGTGGATGCAGTGGTGGTCAGTCCAGTGGAGTTCGGTGGTGTGGGTGAAGGCAATGTGGCTGCTGGAGGAAAAGATGGCTTCTAACGTGTGCCCAGCTGAGTGGGTGTGTGAGGTGACCAGTTGCTTGAGGCCAAGATTTGTGAGGTTGTCCAGCAGGGCAGTGGAGTTTCAGTTGTGGGTGTGTTTGGGTTGGCCTGGGCGCAGGCGGTGTGCCAGCCGGGGTTGAGAGCAAGGAGCTCTGTGGAGGAGTAGTGGCGCTTGTGGGCGCTGGAGGAGCGTGGACCAGGGGGACGGGCGCTGGATGCGGTCCAGGCGTGGACGGGCGCAGACATTGGCCACAATTAAGAAGAGGAGGTGGGAGGAAGGAGCAGCTGGGAGGCGGGAGGGAGTGGCCAATGGGGGCACAAGGGTGGCGGGACCGCAGGGGACGCAGCAGCAGGGTCGGGAGAACCGGCAAGAGCCGGATTTAGAAACAGGCAAAAACACGAAGAGTAAAACGAAGCAGAACAGAACATGGGAAAAGGTAGAGTCAAAAACAGTGCATAAAATGAAATACAAATTACATAAACGAGATACAAATTACCAAAACAAAATACAAAGTACAAAAGCAAACAAGATACGCCTACCACTAGGCACCATGGATGAGGCGTAGGCGGGTGTCTGCGGGTTGTGGAGGGCCTGGAACTTCCTTCTGCAGTAAGGGTGGGGTCAGGGGCATGGAGGCAGGCTGGTGGAGCTGTCTGCCGTGTCGAGTGTACTCCTGGCCCTAAGGCAGGTCAGGGGGTCACACTCGGCACCTCACAGTGGCCGCCATTAAGAAGGAGAGGTGGGAGGGAGGAGCAGCTGGGAGGCGGGAGGTGGGAGGGAGTGGCCAATGGGGGCGTGAGGGGGACAGGGCCACAATGGACAAAACAGCAGAGTTGGGAGAACCGTCAAGAGACGGATTTGGAAACGGGCAAAAACACAGAGAGTAAAACAAAGCAGAACAGAAAATGGGCACAGATAGAGTCAAAAACAGTGCATAAAACACAAATTACAGAAACGAAATACAAATTACAAAAACAAAATACAAGTATAAAGCACACTAGATACGCCTAGCTCTAGGCACCAGGGATGAGGCGCAGGCGGGTGCCTGCGGGTGGTGGAAGGCCTCGAACTTCCTTCTGCAGTGAAGGCGGGGTCAGAGGCACGGAGGCAGTCTGGTGGAGCTGTCTGCCATGTCGAGTGAACTCCCGGCCCTAAGGCAGGTCAGGGTGTCACACTCGGCACCGCGCAGTGGCCGCCATTAAGAAGGGTAGGTGGGAGGGAGGAGCAGCTGGGAGGCGGGAGGGAGTGGCAATGGGGGTATGAAGGGGTGGGGCCGCAGAGGATGCAGCAGCAGGGTCGGGAGAACCAGCAGGAGCCAGATTTGCAAACTGACAAAAACACAGAGAGTAAAATGAAGCAGAACAGAAACTGGGCACAGGTAGAGTCAAAAACAGTGCAGAAAATGAAATACAAATTACAGAAATGAAATGTAAATTACAAAAATTAAAAACAAAGTATAAAGCACACTGGATATGCCTTCTACTAGGCACTAGGGATGAGGTGCAGGCGAGTGCCTGCGGGTGGTGGAGGGCCTCAAACTTCCTTCTGCAGTAATGGTGGGGTCAGGAGTACGGAGGCAACCTTCACATTGGTGAAACACTCTTTTTGTATGAACTGTGTCTAGCGGTTAATGTGATTTAGCATTGCAGGCCAAAATGTATACGGCACATCACTGACATTTGTTTTTGTCATACCATCAAATGCATGGCTGGATTGTAATGACCCTATGATCAGGGACAGTTGTACTGCCATCTGTCTGGGTGTTGGATTATATGAGGTGGACTTCCTTTTGAGAGCTAGGGGATATGGCTCCAGCTGGTGACTTCAACTATATCAGTTTTTCCTATTTACCAGGATAATGTTTGATATATCCATTCCTACAATGTTCTTGGGGGCTGTACCAGTATATTTGGTGGCTTAGACAGTCTGATATGGTAATGTCTGAATTTCTATGTTTCTGACATCTTGACAGCCTATGTGCTAAACAATGTAGTGAAATCTCTTCTGAAACAACGCACTTGGATATGTGTGTTGGTGTGTAATGGTTGTAATCCTTAGCTGGGCACTGTGTATATGCCACATATCCCTGGTTGCACAATTATCTTGTGTCCTCATTATCTGTTTCACATTATCTTACATATCTACATAGCTAAATGTGAATGTTAAGAAAGCAGACAATGAGTTTGTGATGGATGGATTTATTACAATGCTAATACAGAAAATACATTTGAGACAGAAAGAAACAAAAATTTAAATTGAAGGGGTCAGTCATGGTGAATTAAATCATTGGAGTAGATGCCTCACAATTGGAAGTCCAAAGAACAGAGCACTCCTTCTATTGGAACTGGAATGGTGTTCAGGATCAGCCACAGAGTGTATTTGTGACACATAAAGGAGGACATTAATGATGAGGTTTCTTGCTGGCAATGGTGGATATCTTGAAATCTACACTTCCTGGATTCATGCATGAATGCTTCCGCTTGCAATGGGGGGGGATCAGCTGCTATAAGTGTCCTAGTGTCCTCCTTTGTGCACTGTGTAGTGCCTACATCATACAATCTGTTGACGATCCTTTGTGACGGTTCCATTTTCCTACTGAGAGGAGTGTGCTGGACTTGGGCTCCAAACTATTGTGGTTCTGCTCTTATGATTTCATCCACCATGAATCTCAACTCATCCTATGGGGAATTAAAGTAGGTGACAGGGAGTTACTTAAAAAAGGAAGGAGATGTGGGGAGTAAATGGGACAAAGTGTGTGAAAGGGTTTTTAGGGATAGTGAAAAAAGGGGTGCCTCATCTCTCTGAACAAAATCAAATCTTTGTTGCTGTGGAGATGCAAAGGATCATGGCCTGTGAAGGTATGTGTTTTATAGTGTGAATTGCAGGTGTGTCCACTGGGCCCATGATTGTCAGCTGTGTTGTTTTTTTAATTCATCCAATGGTCACTTGTCTGTTGCTTTGCTGAATGCGTATTGCGGTGATCGACTACAGTTGTGTATCCGTGGCAAGGGGACCACTAAAAGGACGGTGTGTTTGCAATCGGCTCAAAAGTTAGCAGCGGTGCTGATGGTGCCAGAGCACATACCGAAAAAATCACAGACTGCCCGCCGCTGGTGGTGGTTTCTGCCTGTTTGCTCCGGAATAGGATGGTCTGGGAACTGCTGCAGCAGCGGTCTTTTTGGTACGCCTGCCTTGGCGGTCTGGCGGTCTGACTTTTAAACTCGTATTCAGGCCCTAAGAGTTCCAGGACATATGAGCAAAATGAACTAGGGCCTGTGGTACTTGGGCTAGGAGGTTGGCAGTAAAGAAAACCAGAAGAAGGTGGCCAGTACAAAAAGGACCACAAATGAACAGGGTCAAATGGACCAAGACTGGGTGAATCAAGAAGGGCCATAATGGCCGAAAGGCAGTGTTTATCATAACAAGCACAATAGTGAAGAAGGGCCAGGACTACCAGTATCAAGAAGACTACAACTTAGATAGTAGGTGGGTCAGGTCAAGAACTAGGTCCAGAAGAGCCAAGACTATAATGAACAGGAACAAGAGATCAGAGACAATGGGCATAGAATCTCAAGAAGAACAAGGACCATGACAAACAGGAATAGCATGACCTTGCCCAGGAGTGGCAGGTAGCTGAAGCAAGGGACACAGGCAATTTGAGTCAGAAGGATCAGTTCTAAGAGGGCCAGTTAACAAAAGACGAGGGGGCTGGGAGATTATAGCAAAGAGGATCAGGACCTTCAGTCATAGGACCAGGAGGACTTGAGTGAGGAGTAAACTGAGGATCAGAAGGATTAGGACCAGAGACATCAGGACCAGGATGATCATGATCTGGAGGTCAAGGCCACATGACTATAAACAGGATGACTAGGAAGATGACCAGGAGGACCAGGTAAAGGCAGACCATAATGAGTTTGTGTAGAATCATGAGGACAAGATGCAGGAATACTAGGGCCAGGTGGATTCGGACCAGATCCAGAAAGACAAGATACAAGCCAATAGGACTGGGGACAGAATAAACAAGGAAAATGAGAGGGTCAGTACCAAGAATGCCAGGAGGATGTGTATTAGAAATGGGGTCTTTGGCTGGCAGTCAGGTCACCCCATCCAAGCAAGGACCCTCTCTCTAGTCAGGGCAAAGGAGAAACACACCTGATTAATCATTGCTCAGATGCAATATGTGAAGTATTGGTACCAACACACAGTAATAAAGTGAAAACACTACAAAAAGTTCCTTGCTGTTATGTGCGTTGTCATCTATGTGTTCTTTGTCGAAGGATCGTTTGGTGGTCCGGATGAGCTGGTGAAAAATAGGCAATATTTATCTGAATCAAACAAGACCTAAACAACAAAAATCCAACATACAAGTCAAGATATGAATTTTCAAAAGAAGAAGAGTCCTACTCCATAGAAAAGAATGGAAACATTGAATTTGCACAAAGTACCTGGTTTGTGTCAAAAAACAAAGTCGCACGGGTGAGCGTGCATCAGTGAAGTCAGCGATGCGTTGACTCCTTCCTCGCAAAAAACGCCGTGCTTCGTTTCTTCACGAGTTGGGTCAGTGATGCTTAATTTTTCTCCCTCGCAAGAGAGTGATGAGTCAATTTCTGGACAGGGCACCTCGGATCCACGGAGAGTCAGGATAACTTTGACTGGCAGAGACAATGCAGGGAAAATCTAGTCGCACGGTGTTGGAAAACGTGCTGCGTGCGCTTTGCATCATTATCGTCAACTGCAAGTGGGTTTTTGCTCATCATTTCTCCAGCCGTGATGCATCGAGCTCCTAGCCGTGATGCGAGTGGAGCATCTATTTCTATTTCAGCCATGATGCTAGCGGCGTGTCACTTATCATCTACGTTACAGATGGTGCAGCGGAAATTTCCCTGCACAGCTTTCTATGCGTGGAGTTTCAGCTCTTGTTCTGCTAACTTCGCCTTTCAAGGGCTCAGGGACTGGATAGGGCACCACTTGGCAGGGCAGGAGTCTCATCAGAGAGTCCAGGTGCTGGCAGAGGAAGTCTTTGATAGCCCTGAGACTTCAAAACAGGAGCCAAGCTCAGTTCAAGCCCTTGGAGTATCTTCACAAGAAGGACTATACCACAAAGTCCAGTCTTTGTCACCTTTCACAGGCAGAAGCAGTAACTGCAGGATAGCCCAACAAAGCACAGTCACAGGTAGGGGCAGCACTTGTCCTCAGTTCTTCAGCTCTTCTCCTTGGCAGAGGTTCCTCTTGGTTTCAGAAGTGATCTAAGTTTCAGGGATTTTGATTCAAATACGTATACCCCTTTCTGCCTTTGAAGTTGGTAAACTTCAAAGGGAAGTCTTTCTTCTTTGCAAAACCCTGCCATGCCCAGGCCAGGCCCCAGATACACATCTGAAGTTTGGAGACTGCATTGTGAGAGGGCAGACACAGTCCATTCAGGTATAAGTGACCACTCTTCCCTCTACTCTAGCACAGATGGCTCATCAGGCTATGCAGGCTACACCACAGTTCCATTTGTCTCACTGTTTAGAGGGTATTCACAAACAGCTCAACTGTCAACCTGACCCGGACAGGGAATGCACAAACAGGCAGTCACAGAATGGTTTAAGCAAGAAAAGGCCTACTTTCAAAAAAGTGGCATTTTCAAACTAACAATCTGAAAAACAACTTCACTAAGAGATGTATTTTTAAATTGTGAGTTCAGAGACCCACCTTCCATGTTTCCCTCTGCTCTCAAAGGCAATCTGCACTGTATTAATGTTTAAAGGCAGCCCCCATGTTAAACTATGAGAGAGATAGGCCTTGCAACATTGAAAACAGAATTTAGCAGTATTTCACTGTTAGGACATGTAAACACACATCAGTACATTTCCCACCTTTAACATACACTGCACCCTGCCAAGGGGGCAACCTAGGGCCTACCTTAGGGATACCTTACATGTACAAAAAAGGGAAGGCTTAGGCCTGGCAACTGGGTCCACTTGCAAGATCGAATCGGCAGGATGGAACTGCACACACAGACACTTCATTGGCAGGTCTAAGACATATTTACAAGGCTACTTATGTGGGTGACACAACCAGTGATTCAGGCCAACTAGTAGCATTTGATTTACAGGCCCTGGGCACCTCTAGTGCACTCTACTAGGCACTTACTAGTAAATCAAATAGGTCAATCATATATAGCCAATTGCACATACATTTTACACAGGAGGACCAGCACTTTAGCAATAGTTGGCACTGGTAAAGTGCCCAAAGTATCAAAAACAACAAAACCAGAGTCCAGCACACACCAACAACTTGAAAAGCTGATGCAGAAAAGTTAGGGGAGACCACACCAAGGAAGCCAAGTCTAACAATGTGAGCCAGAAGAACCAGCACCAAAGCAATGCAGATTAGAAGGATCAGCACCAAGAGTACCAGAAACAGGCCCAGCACTGCCACAGGGACCATAACGATAGAACCAGGGGCCAGACTGCCAAGTGGACCAGAAAGACCCGGACTTGGAGTTAGTAGGACCAAGCTGAGTAAGATCAGGAGGACCAAAACAGCCTGAGCCAGGAAGACTAAAGGGACTGGACCAGAATGTCCAGGAGGGCCAGGAACAAAATGATGAGGCTGAGAAGGATCCAAACAAAGAGAACCTGGACCAAGAGGGACCAGTCCATTGTGTGCAATACCAGAAGGACCATGAGGACAAGGCACAGGACCAGGAGTTGAAGGATGAACCAAAGCTGGAAGAAAAGAGCTAATAGGGTAAGGCATAAGAGGGCCAGGGCACAAGGTGCCAGGTAGACCTAGGGGATCAGCAAAACAAGGAACTTATGTACTGGGGATCAGATGAGCAGGGCAAGATGGATCAGAACATCAGGTTAATTGGATGAGGGTCAAGAGGATCAGAGCTAGGAGACGGAGGAATGAAAAGATCAGAATGTCCATAAGCACCAGAATCAAGAGGAGTAGGCATACAAGACCCAAACGAGGGAAATCTGAAACAAAGGAATCAAGTCTACTGAGCACAAACCAAGAAGAGAACATCGACTGTAAGGACCAGGAAAAGGAAGAATATTGCGAGGAACACCACACTGAGAGTGAGGCGGACTAGGAGAGCAGGACATGAAGAATAAACAGGAGATGACCAGGCAACCATGGCCAACAGGACAAAAGATAAGAGGACCAGGGCAATGAGGGCAATTGGGAGGACCATTGGGACAACAACCAAGGGGAAAACAAAGCTCAAGTCACAAAGGCCCAGGCATGTTTGATTTTGGCATCCCAGAACATGCAGCACCAGCATGAGGAGGATAAAGAGGATCAGTACAAGGAAGGCCAGGGTGACAGGAGCTGTGATGACTGAGTCATGTGGCTAGAACAATATGACGTAAACAAGGAGGATCAGGACAAAGTAGACAAGTTAGTCCAATATGACAATGAACAGTAGGACTAAAGCCAAGAGTACCATGACATGTTGGAGGAGGACCCGCAGAGCCATTAAGACCAGGGACCAAGTGGGGGAGGATTGGGTGGAATAGATGGATCAGAATAAGCAGGACCAGAACAGGGCAAGGAGGACCAGAGAGGTCAGAATCAAGGTACAATGAACTGAATTTACAAGTGGAGCAGGATAAGTATAATCTTGGGTATTAGTGTAGGATGCTGGTTTGTAGTGGGTACCTTGGGTACTTACAACTTATACCGCACCAACCCCCTCAGACCACACACGAACCTCGGATTCATCCTGGACCCCCTCCTCACTATGACCAAGCAAGTCAACGCCGTCTCGTCATCATGCTTCAACACCCTTTGCATGCTCCGAAAAAATCTTCCGATGGACCCCCGCCGAAACCAGAAAGACAGTGACCCATGCCCGCGTCACAAGCCGTCTGGACTACGGGAAGACCCTATACGCAGGGACCACCGCAAAACTACAGAAACGTCTCCAACGCATACAGAACACCTCCACACGCCTCATCCTCGACATCCCGCGCCACAGCCACATATCCGCCCACCTAAAACACCTGCACTGGCTTCCCGTCAACAAGAGGATCACCTTCAGGCGCCTCACCCACGCACACAAAGCTCTCCACAACAGGGGCCCCGAATACCTCAACAGCCGCCTCTCGTTCTACACACCCACCAGTCAGCTTCGCTCTGCCAGCCTCACCCTCGCCACCGTCCCACGCATCGGCAGAACCACCGCAGGAGGAAAATCCTTCACCTACCTGGCAGCCAAAACATGGAACTCCCTCCCCACTCACCTAAGAACTACCCAGGACCATCTTGCCTTCAGGAAACGCCTCAAAACATGGCTTTTCGAGCAGCAGTAACCCCCCCACCCGCATTGAGACCCTCTCGGGTGAGTAGCGCACCCTATAAATGCATTGATTGATTGATACCAGGTCCAGTTATCCCTTCTTAGTGAAATGTTGTAGTGTTTTAGCAGCTTAGGCTGATAGAGGTAGCTATAGCAGAGCAGCTTAGGCTGAACTAGGAGACATGCAAAGCTCCTGCAATACCACTTATAGTTACACAGTACTTATACACAAGTAAAGACAATACTCAGTGTTACCAAAAATAAAGGTATTTATTTGGATGGCACGGTACCAAAAATATCTTAGAGACAATACTCCTTCTGGAGGTAAGTATTATACACAATATATACACTAGACACCAAATTTAGACAAGTAAATAGTCATAGAACAATGCAAACAGTAGGGAATCCTACAGAATGCAATAGGAGAAAATAGGTATAGGGGCAACACAAACCATATACTAAAAAAGTGGAATGTGAATCACAGATTCTCCCCTAGACAAGTGTACTGTGTGCAGAATCACTGAGAGAGTAAGAATACAGTAAAGATAAGTCAATTAGCCCACACCAGAGCCCAGAAAAGCAGGAGTAAGTTACTGCAAGTTTCCTTAGGACACGCAGCACCTAGTTTTGGGGATTTTGCAACAGCCAACCAAGTCTGCAAAGTACAACTGCTGGACTATTGGACCTGAAGACCTGCAAAGGAAGGGGACCAAGTCCAGAAGTCGAAAGAAGTTCCAGGAAGGACAGGAGCCCCTGCCAACCCAGAAGAGGGTGCAAAAGAAGAGTTCCCGGTTAGACGAAGACTGCAGGAATGCAGCCTAGGAAGATGCCAGAATGTTTCTGCATGATGAAAAAGATGTCCCACTGTGTGAAGATTTTTGCTGACAAGATTTAGGCCCTCATTACAACCCTGGCGGTCGGTGTTAAAGCGGCGGTAATACCGCAAACAGGCCGGCAGGAAAACAAATGATATTACGACCGTGGCGGAAACCGGCAACATAGGCAGCCACTTTAACACTCCAACCGCCAAGGTGGTAGAATCAAACCGGCGCGGCGGTCACCACCAACAGACAGGCGGGAGACAAAGTACCACCCACCCTATTACAAGAGGCCTATCTGCCACCTTTTCCGGGGCGGAACTAACGCTATCAAAAGCACGGCGGAAACAGTACACAGAAGGGAAAA
This sequence comes from Pleurodeles waltl, assembly GCF_031143425.1. Classification (NCBI taxonomy): domain Eukaryota; kingdom Metazoa; phylum Chordata; class Amphibia; order Caudata; family Salamandridae; genus Pleurodeles; species Pleurodeles waltl. The sequence continues at coordinate 500,241,438 of NC_090438.1, read as the reverse complement.
CACTCACCTCTCGATACCCAACAAGGAACCAGGATGCCATGGAGCCCGAACTACCCATACTGCCCATGTTGGTTTACCTCACTCTTCTACCAGGAGTACGAACGGCAGCAACCACGGTGGGTACTGCACCTACAACACAGGTGAGGGGGAAGGAAACAGAATGGCACACACATGCAACACCCCCACCCTCATCACCACACACAACAGACACACAAATACATGCAGCAACATTATATATACACCCCCTACCCCCTTGAAGAACACAAGTACAAAAGGAAATGATTATAACCATTGTAATCAAGAAAAATCCATTAGTCAAAAGTCAAAATTCAGTATATACAAATATGTACACCAACTACACAAGTCCGGATAGTGTACTAATCATTGTCCGTGGACCACTGGGCCCAAAATGTATGGGCGAGGCCCACACATGATACCTGACTAGAAAAGGAGAGAACACTGTTGGGGCATCAGATCGAAAATATACAGGCACCGCAGCCTGATGAATGCACAGCGCCACTGCTGCACGAGGGGGCTCCATGCCCATTGATGTATCCTGGGGAGTGCAAAGCCACAGTCTCCCAAGTCTCTCCAGTGGGTGGTTTGCCCAATGCTTTATCCTGGGGAGTGCAGAGCCACAGTCTCTCAAGCATCTCCAGAGGGTGGTTGCCCACTGCTTTATCCTGGGGAGTGCAAAGCCACAGTCTCTCAAGTCTCTCCAGTGGGTGGTTTGCCCACTGCTTTATCCTGTGGAGTGCAAAGCTACAGTCTCCCAAGTCTCTCCAGTGGGTTGTTTGCCCACTGCTTGGTCCTGGGGAGTGCAAAACCACAGTCTCTCAGGTGGATGCCTTTCTCCACTGATTCTGGAGGGGGCCTGGTGGCCAGAGTGCTTCATCCTGCCAAGGACTGAGGTAGTGGATGTGATTCTCCACTGGTTCTGGAAGGGGCATGGTGCCCAGAGTGCTTCATCCTGCCAAGGACTGAGGTAGTGGATGTATATCTCCACTGGTTCTGGAGGGGGCATGGTGCCCAGAGTGCTTCATACTGCCAAGTACTGAGGTAGAGGATGTGATTCTCCACTGGTTCTGGAGGGGGCATGGTGCCCAGAGTGCTTCATCCTGCCAAGGACTGAGTTAGTGGATGTATCTCTCCACTGGTTCTGGAGGGGACATGGTTCCCAGAGTGCTTCATCCTGCCAAGGACTGAGGTAGTGGATGTATATCTCCCCTGGTTCTGGAGGGGGCATGGTGCCCAGAGTGCTTCATCCTGCCAGAGACTGAGGTAGTGGATGTGATTCTCCACTGGTTCTGGAGGGGGCATGGTGCTCAGAGTGCTTCATCTTGCCAAGGACTGAGGTAGTGGATGTATCTCTCCACTGGTTCTGGAGGGGGCATGGTGCCCAGAGTGCTTCATCCTGCCAACGGCTGAGGTAATGCATGTATTTCTCCACTGGTTCTGGAGGGGGCCTGGTGCCCAGAGTGCTCTACGTGCAGTGTGGCCGGTACAATTCCCTCACCTAGGTGTGCATGCCACGAGATTTGCCAGGTTCAGGTAGCGTGATACACCACGGAGATAGCAACATACCCCACACTGCTGTTGCTTCGCCTTCCACCTGCAGGTGTAAACAGTGATGGAAGAAATGCCTCATGGAAGCTGCCCGGGGTCCAGGAACTCTCCTCCAGCCTCAGACGACTGACCACTGGGGATGGTAGCCATGTCAGCAGGGGTGCCTGTGTCCGAGGACCCCGCGGGGCCGGTGGCGGTGCTTGCGGCAGTGTCTGTTGTAGCAGTGTCTGTTGCTGCGGTGCTTGCGGCTGTGCTGGCGGCGGTGCATGGGTCAACACCTGCAGAGGGACACTGCAGGACGTTTCCTGCAGCCTCAGATGGCTGCACACTGGGGAAGAGACCGGGGACTGTTGCTGAGGCTGTAGACATGCCGGGGGTGGTGCAGGTGCGGGTGCTTGTGGCGGTGTCTGTTGTCTGTTGCGGTGTCTGTTGCTCCAGCGGCGCAGGTCCTCCCATCTTTTACGGCAGTGGGTGCTCCATCTGTGGTAGACACCCAGGGTCCGGACGTCCTTGGCGTTGGCAGGCCAAATACCCTTCTTCTGGTGGGCGCTGACCTAGAGGAATGGTACAGGGGGAAAAGGAAATTACTTACCCGTCCGGACCGTCATACTCATTGCCCCCCGGTTCCCACACTTGCCCTGACGCACATACACTCCCCATCCGCACATGCAGGCCTCAGCCCCCCGTATCTTCCATCCACACCACTCAAAACAGGTATTGCCCATGCAGCATGCTCACAGTGTACTCACCTGTTTGTCTGGAGCACACATCTGTGCAATCCACTCCATCCATTACTCACACAGTGCCCTCCAAACCCGGACTCACCTGTACCTCTGGCCGGCCGTAGAGTCTGCCATGCAGGGGCAGGACCCCTTCCACCAGTTTCTCCAGTTCTTGCTGAGGGAAGGCGGGGGCCCTTTCCCCTGCACCACGTGGCAAATCCATAGCCAGAGGCAGGCTACAGCAGTACACAGAGTGGAGTACCTGTCCGCACAAGATCAGGGAGTCAAGTGACCAAACAATGACGAACGCGCGTACGTTCCGCGGCGGTGTGCACGTCACCGCCGGCGGCGATCATGATACGCCAGGATTCCCCATTGGCATCCACGTTAGCCAATGACGGTGTGAACAGCGGTCAACACTGCCATACGCTGTGATGTCAACTGCTAGCGGTATTAGGTCACTTCCACAACGAAGGGGCAGAACTACAGTGGGCAGACATTTTGCCATCAGCTACGCATCTAGAATTTCATGATTCTCCCAATGCTGGGCCTACTACCCATATGAAGCACCTAGGCCTCTATGCATTGAGTATATAATCACACATGATTTACTCCGTTCCCTCCTAGTGATGTACATGTACATCTGTCAGGTGAACAATGTACTGCATGTATTTAGCATATCTGCCAAGTGTCAGGTGTGTGGGTGCTAGGCCTAGCCAATGTGTGCACTGGTTGCTGTTGGGCCCACTTGCCGCCCGTGGCGGTCGCAGCCGCCAATGATCGTCCGGCCTCCACTGTCCGCCAAGGTGATTTGTGCATCATTATTTGGAGGGTGGGATGTGGGTGTGCTTGGCGGTGGCGGGGTGGGCCGGCATACCCGCCGACAGGGTCCTGGTGGGTAGTGGTGGAGTGGGAATTTTTGGTGGGGTATTTCTATCATTATATGGCGGGTTTCCATTCGCCATCGCTGGTGGGATTCTGTTCACCGCTACCACAGCGGTCGGCGGTCTTTCCCGCCATGTTCATAATGACCGCCTTTATTGTCTAGTGATGATAAGTGAAGAGTAGATCTGCAATAGAGTGGTTACTCCCTTTATCATCCACTATATGGTTATTTCCCTGTGGGGATGTAAACCACCTGTTTGGAGATTTTTACCTAACCAACAGTGTGAGTGTGAATTCTCAGAGTTCCTATTAGTATGTTTTAAAGCTGGGCAGTGGGATTGGCCCACTGGGCCTATGGCAAAGGCAGGAAATACTAGACAAGGATGTTGTCTCAATAAAGCCATAGCTGGGCAAAAACTTTGTCCATATGGCTGTAAGAGAGAACAGGGTTGCTGTTTCTCTTGAGTTGGAACAGGGCAGGGTTGCTGTCCTATAAGCTCCACACCAGGACAGGGCTGCTATCCTAAGTGTTTAGAGGTAAGTTTCTCTGGGAGGGCTGGAGGGATGATCCATATTTACTACAATTGTGCAATTTTGCACATCTGGATTAGTAGTTCCACAGAGAGGTAATTTTACCTCTGGGAGTCAAGCTGTGGTAGCTGATGGCTCCTTTGGTACAGGTTCCACCCCAGGAGAGATTTCTCCCACCACAGGAATGGTATTCTTAGTGGCAGGGTGGGGAAGGGATACTTTGATGGAGGGATCCTGAGATGTCAGGCCTTTTTATCTCCTTTGCTTTTTCATTTCATCAGAAATGAGAGGAAGCAATTCCTCAGGGATACCCAGCATGCATGCATGGTGTAACGGAGTCGGAACGACCACGCCACACACCGTACCCCCGGGCATATCAAAGAATCCCCCGCGGACCCTTCTCTGTATCCGGAAGACGCGTCAGAGAACGACGATGCGAACTCTAAAGAAAGCGCATCCAATTTCCTGAACGCACAGAGACTACAAGAGCAGGAGGGAGGAACAGGAGCCGGACACAGAGGAACAGGGAGAAGAAGCGCTCAGGACCCCGACGACTTCCCAAGGAGAATCGCCACGGGATCCCGATACCGGCCAAAGAACCAACCACATCCCTTGAGGAACGAGGCTTTCGCAGGTACGTGCCTGCGTGCTTAACCCTTCGGGTATTGCTGGTGAAAGCTTCTGTGGTGCACTTTTATTTCGAGCTAACTTTTCTCCTATGTGGTTTTTGTTCCCTTTTTTTGGTTCACTGGGTGTCTGTGTCATTTTTGTTCCCTTTTTTTCGGTTCACTGGATGTTTTGCTCCGGCTAACTAGCAGTGCCTCATCTCTACCAGGGGATAGGGATGATTGGGCAGCCGAGCGCATGACATATTAGGCTTATCAGGGAAGTCGTGATCACTCAGGTCGCATCCGGCTCTCTCATTCACAATTCAGTCTCATATATAAATGACAAACAGAAGCAGTATATGTTTCAATGATTGGTTTAATAAAACGACTGCATCTTAAATAGCAAAGCGTGAGCTGCAATAACCAGGATGACACAACATGACAGTATTAAAATGGTGACGAGAAGAGTGAAGCATAAGAATAACGCTATTGTATTGTCACTATGATCAATGGATTATTTCCTATCTAAGCAATAATCTGAGCACAGCATGTTAAACTCTAATGCTGCCTTTCAGGTTCCCCCAGGGAGACATCAACCCTCATACCTGAGCAAAGGCTTCTAGTCTGCGTTAGCATCTGTAGCGAAAAATTCGGCAATCAGCATGCAGTTGTGGTTCCCTGGCTGGAATCTGCCTCTTAACGTATAACGGGATTAGGAAGTGTTTTTATAATAACACAGCTGATGTTCTAAGAAAATGTCCCTACGTAAGGATGTGTATTTTCTACGAATGTTGGAGAGTAAACTTCTACCACGTTCACCGGCAATGTACCAACTGTTGCCTTGAATGAAGCACAGAGTGATCAAGAATGTCTTGTTTGAGAACACAGTGCTGGGCTAAGTAAAACAGTTTGGAGAATAAACTTCTACCACGTTCACCGGCAATGTACCAACTGTTGCCTTGAATGAAGCACAGAGTGATCAAGAATGTCTTGTTTGAGAACACAGTGCTGGGCTAAGTAAAACAGTTAGATAGATGAAAAATAAAACAAGACTGTAAAATGGTTGTTGTAAAAATAATAATGCGAAGCCGAATAAAATATATCTAGGTTAAAGTGCACAGCGGCCTAGTGTGTTAAAATAACGTGTATGCAGCTATAACTAAAATGGCTACACAATATCTGTTTATTTTATTTTACTCCCCCTTCATACTGCTGCCTAGTGAGAAGGGAGAGAGAGAACTCTAAAAAGGGGTAAAAATAAAGAAAATCCCATTACCCTTAAATGTTAAGGTTCTAAGAAAGCTTGTGCTTTTCTTTTTATTTTATTTTACTTTCCTTTTCTTCCCTTTCTTTTCTCCATTTACGTTAATTTTCCATAAAACCTATTCACTGCATAACACTGCCTTGGACTTTTGGTGACAAAACCTCCCCACCCCCGGCCCTGAAACAAATTAAAAGGTCTGAGGAACAAGACCCTTACCTTTCTTTTCTTTTCTTTATTTTTTTAGTCGGGGAAAACACCATGCTCCCCTCGAGAAACCGGATTACACCTGAAAAACAAACAGAAAGAAATAAAGAAGAGAACCCGGAAAGAGAAAGAAGAACTCTAGAAGAGAAGACATATAAGGAATAGAAAAGGAAAACAAAACAGACGATCCTCTAAATAAATAAAAAAAATCACAAACCTCTCATTTGGTCTACAAGCGTCATTTATATCTAAAGCAAGAGAACCCATAACACATGGGTACTAAACTCTACCTCAGCCCAACCTGAGGCCTCTAGGTCATTCCCTAAGAGACAGTCTACAGGTAAGTTAGGTGATACCACCACCTGCTTAGGGCCAGTAACTCCACCCAACTAAGTTGAACTACAGCTAAAGGGAGGGACTGAATGGAGTTATTGACATCAGTAACTTGGTACTTCTGTCCAAGGAGGTGCTGTGCAGGTGATACTAGGGTTTCAGTCACCAATGTGATACTGGCACCTGTGTCCCTGTAGGCCTGGGCCTCAACACTATTTATTAAGATTGCCTGTACTTATCCATGTTAAGGGGACAAGCAGCCAAGGTGGCAAGGCCAATACCACCAGGTGTGACAGAAACTGTCTTGGGACTGTCTACCCTAGTTTCTATTATGGTCCCAAAAGTGAACCAAACTACACCTTTAATTTGACTATTGCCAGTGGTAGGCTCAGGGGCTTTACCTGTGCAAGACTCATCCCATGGCCAGTGGCCTTTATTTCTACACACATAGCTTTTCTGATTGTGTGAAGAGTTTGAAGAAGATGAAGACGTTTTATCCCTACCCCCAGAGGAGTGTTTTGGACCTGAAGAAGAATCTTTGTAGTTACTTTTATCCCCATGATTGTTCTGAGATTTTTCACAATCTTTCTTCTTGCCATCCTTGTCACCCCCTGTATGAGATTTTCTGCTCATCCTTGTTCCGACCCATTTGTATTCCTTCTTTCCCAATTCTTGGGGAGAGGTCAGATCTGAGTCCACAAGATACTTATGTAACAAGTCAGACACACAGTTATTCAAGGCATGCCCTCTCAGAATCAAGTTATGTAGGCTTTCATAATCAGTCACCTCGCTGCCATGTAACCAACCTTCTAGGGCCTTCACAGAACAGTCCACAAAGTCTGTCCAGTCCTGTGATGACTCCTTTCTGGTCTCTGAACGTAAGTCCATACTGTTCAGTGGTCAAGCCTAGACCATCTAAGAGTGCATTTTTAAGAACCTGGTAATTATCTGCATCATCCTCTCTGACAATAAAAAGTCTGTCTCTACCTTTGCCAGAGAAGGATAACTTAAGGATAGCAGCCCACTGTACACGAGGGACCCTCTGAACTTTACAGGCCCTCTCAAGTGCAGCAAACCACTTGTTGATGTCATCACAATCCTTGTAAGGAGGGACAACTTTGTGCAGATTTCTAGAATCAAATGAGGTTCCCTAACATTTGTATTTCTAAAACTGCTGCTGCCACCATGGGGAACTAATCCCAAACCCTGCCTCTCTTTCTCCACAGCCAGGGATCCCCTGTCTAAGCGCAACTGCTGCTGCATTAGCTTCAGTTTGGCCTTCTCTAACCTCAACTCTCTGAGTTCCCTATCTAAAGACTGGTCCTCGGGGTTAGACTTATGTGAAGCCTCTGAAACAGAGGTAAGATGAGAGTGTGCAGAGGCAGACCTATCGCTAACAGGGGCCACTCTAGTGACCTGGCCTCTATGGGTGAAGGGAGCCCTAATTGTGTGCGAACCCTTACCGCCACAAGTTATACTAGGTGGCTTGTTGACAGATAGGTCTGTGGAAGGACCCTCCCCAGGATTATCATCTTGCTCCTCTGAGCTTTTCTGGTTGGAGTTATCCTCTACCTCTTCCTCAGTGCTGATTCCCTGATCATCCTGTAAGAGGAGATTTAAGAGGTACTCCTTATTGCACTTTTTGTTAATTCCTACATTTCTTTCAACGCAGAGCCCCTTCGAGCTTTTATAGTTTAAATTGTCATAGGTAGTCTTGACACCTCTAGGGGGGCTTCTACAGAAGGCATATTGAAAAAAAAAGGTTTAGGAAAGTGGGTAAAAAGTTAGTAGAACACAACTTTTTAGAGAAAAGAAGAAAACTTTTCAGAACTTTTAAAAACTTTTGCAAAGTTTAAAGATATTTTAGGAAAGTTAGAAAATTGTTTCTAGGTATATATTGTATATGCTATAAGTATTGGAGCAAGGTTTGTTTGTGAAAAACATAGGTAACAAAGTGGTTAAGCAATTGCAGGTACTTATCCCACTGCTGCACCACCAATGTAGAAGGCTGGCCTGGTTTGTAGTGGGTACCTTGGGTACTTACACCTTATACCAGGTCCAGTTTCCCTTATTAGTGAAATGTAGTAGTGTTCTAGCAGCTTAGGCTGATACAGGTAGCTATAGTAGAGCAGCTTAGGCTGAACTAGGAGACATGAAAAGCTCCTGCAATACCACTTATAGGGCCAGATGTACCAAAGGATTTTACCCATTCTGTGTCTATGGGGAAAAAGCTTTCGTACATATGGCCCATAGTTACACAATACTTATACACAAGTAAAGACAAAACTCAGTGTTACCAAAAATAAAGGTATTTATTTGGGTGACACAGTACCAAAAATATTTTAGAGACAATACTCCTTCTGGAGGTAAGTATTATACACAAGCAATACACTAGACACCAAAATTAGACAAGTAAATAGTCATAGAACAATGCAAACAGTAGGAAATCCTATAGAAAGCAATGGGAGCAAATAGGTCTAGGGACAACACAAACCATGTACTAAAAAAGTGGAATGTGAATCACAAATTCCCCCCTACACAAGTGTTGTGTGTGCAAAATCGCTGGGAGAGTAAGAATACAGTAAAGGTAAGTAAATTACCCCACCCCAGGGTCCAGAAAAGCAGGAAAAAGTACTGAAAGTTTCCTTAGGACACACTACACCTCTTTTTTTTTTTTGCACAAGCCAACCAAGTCTGCAAAGAACAACTGCTGTATTATTGGACCTGAAGAAGTGCAAAGGATGGGGACCAAGTCCAGAAATCAAAAGAGTTCCAGGAAGGACAGGAGCCCCTGCCAACCTAGAAGAGGGTGCAAAAGAAGAGTCCCCAGTTAGTCAAAGACTGTAGGAATGCACCGTAGGAAGATGCCAGCAGGTTTCTGCATGATGCAAACGATGTCCCAAGGCGTTAAGATTGTTGCAGATGAGATTTCATGCCGAAGGTTGCCAACAAGCCTTAGCTATGACAAAAGTGCATTTTTCATCAAAATGGCGCTGGATGGACCCAGGAGTGGCCTGTGGGTCTCAACTCTATGTGAGGAGGAACATTTTAGAGAGCCCCCAGGATGCCAGCCAGCACCCCCAGAAGCCGCAGGATTCGGTTCAAAGGAGGTGCAAAACACAGTTGATGCAGCACAACAAAAGAACGTCCCACCCCGTCCAAGAACAACTCAGCGAGTTGAGCGTCACAGGGTGGAGTGCTGTGAACCTAGGACAGGCTGTGCATGAAGGAATTTTGCAAAAAGTGCACAAAGGCCTTAGGAAGTGAAGAGGACACAGTACACAGGGATACCATTGTTCTCTGGGAAGGCAAGGTCTTACCTCCTCCAGATTGTGTCAGCAGGACCTTAGGACAGTCTATGTCGATTATTTCCATCCTCTGTGTCCTTAGTAGCACGCTGGTAGTTGTGAGAGGAGTCCCAGGGTACCAGTCATCATCTTAGAAGGTGCCTGCTTGGAGCAGGGGAGTGCCTCCATCAATCCACAGGAGATTTCTTCAGCCTTACTGGTGAAGGATGAAGACAGAGAGTCCCCAGAGTGTACACACCATGGAAACTGCTGCAGTTGCTGACTTGGAGCTGGCTGCGGTTGATCTGACGTCAGAAGAGTCTCAAGTTGTTGCAGAGGATTCCTGAAGGAAACTTGCAAGCAGAATCTGAAGATAACCCAGAGGAGAGACCCTAAATATTCCTGAGAGGAAGATTGGCTAGTTTATAAGGTATGGACCTATCAGGAAGGATCTCTGACGTCACCTGCTGGCACTGCCACTCAGAGCCCTCCAGAGTACTCCCACTCCTTGCAAAGCAAGATGGCTGATGTCTGGGACACACTGGAGGAGCTCTGGGCACCACCCCTGGGGTGGTGTGAACAGGGGAGTGGTCACTCCCCCTTCCTTTGTCTAGTTTCCTGCCAGAGCAGGGGACAAGGGGTCATTGAACCAGTGTAGACTGGTTTATGCAAGGAGGGCACCATCTGTGCCCTTCAAAGCATTCCCAGAGGCTGGGGGAGGCTACCAATCCCCGGCCTGTAACACATATTTCCAAAGGGAGAGGGTGTGGGTGTAACACCCTCCTCTCAGAGGAAATGCTTTGATCTGCCTTCCTGGGACTGGGCTGCCCAGACCCCAGGAGGGCAGAACCCTATCTGTGAGGTGGCAGAAGCTGTAGCTGCAGTGTAAGCCTCAGAGAGCTGGTTTGGCAGTACTCGGGGTCCATGGTGGAGCCCCCAGGATGCATGGCATTGGCTCACCAATACCAGATTTGAAATGGGGGGGGGACATTTCCATGATCTGAGACATGTTACATGGCCATATTCGGAGTTACCATTGTGAAGCTACATATAGGTATTGACCTATATGTAGTGCACACGTGTAATGGTGTCCCCGCGCTCACAAAGTATGGGGAAATGGCCCTGAACTATGTGGGGGGGCGCCTTTGCTAGTGCAAGGGTGCCCTCACACTTAGTAACTTTGCACGTAGCCTTCAGCAGGTGAAGGTTAGACATATAGGTGACTTATAAGTTACTTAAGTGCAGTGAAAATGTCTATGAAATAGTGTGTGCACTCTTTCACACAGGCTGCAATGGCAGTCCTGTGTAAGGGATTGTCTGAGCTCCCTGTGGCTGGCAAAAGAAATGCTTCAACCCATAGGGATCTCCTGGAACCCCAATGCCCTGGGTACCTAGGTACCATATACTAGGGACTTATAAGGGGAGTCCAGTATGCCAATTGAAATTGGTAAATTAAGTCACTGGCCTAAAGTGACAAATTTAAAAGCAGAGAGAGCATACGCACTGAGGTTCTTGTTAGCAGAGCCTCAGTGACACAGTTAGGCACTACACAGGCATACATATTAGGGCACAAACTATGAGCACTGACATATAGGTTTTTATCTATGAACACTGGGGTCCTGGCTAGCAGTAACCCAGTGACACAGTAAAAACACACTGACACACACTCACAAACAGGCCAAAAGTGGGGGTAACCATGCTAGAAAGGGGCTACTTTCTCACAATTAGGACCAGGCTGGCGAGGGTCAGGGGAACCAAGACAACCATAGAAACAAGCGTCAATGTGATCAGACTAGGACCAACATGACCAGTCCCAGCCCCAGAGAACCTAACAAGGGAGACTAGGCCCAGTGGAAGCAGTCCCAGGTCCCAGTCCCAGGGCCACAAAGACAAGCACCAGAGCAAGGAGAAAGAGGATGATACCAACTAGAAAGACCTAGGAGAACCAGGACATCAGAGCTAGGTGGATAAAGACCCAGCAGACCAGGAGTATCAGAGTGAAGCTCACTAATATTAAGATTAGGAGGCCAATAAAGGGCCAATACACAGATGAGCTAGGAGCAGGGCCAGGAAGACCAGGGTTAGAAAGGTCTACAACTGTGACCATAAGATTAAGGAAACCAGCACCTGGATGGCCAGAAATAGTTATAGCAAGGTAGTCAAAAAGATTTTATAAACCTTAAAATGAACCTGCTGCAGACACAGAGTCAAATCTCTAGGTAGTTCCAGAAAGATATAAATGAAATTCACACACAAAGACTATTACATCTGCAAGTAAGCTCCAGAATAAAGTTGTGCAACACCATATTAGAAGAGCATAACATCTTTTGAACATGACAAACAAAACACAACAACATTGACATCTCAGCCCAGGTTTACTAAGTACTTTTGTTGTTGTTGCATCATGAAAGTCGAAAAAGACAGTGCAAGTGCTTAAGTGGCATTTAAAAGGCCAGTCAAATTGATATTTGTGTGGCTTTATGTCAATTTCCTCTTGTAAAGTAACACAAGGTGGCACCTTCTGCTTCCTAGCAATACTCTCAATCAGGGAAGCATTACGTGGGGGACCATGGGCATTTCCATGCATCCACTGATGTATTTTGACACAAACAGAGATTTACTAAAGTCAGTAAACCTGAGCTTGTGCCATAAGGCTGCACCAACCCAATCTTGGTATAGCAATGAAAAATATGATTAGTTCTCCTTGTTACTTACGCTTTCCAAGTGTGCTGCACTCTGAAGCACACATACAAAGGGGAATAAGACTACAAGGGATATTTTTGAACAAAAGCAATTCTGCAAACAACACAGGCACCCTTGCCCCATGGTGCTAAGTTGCCTGAATTGGGGCTAATTAGTTACAAGTGCACCAGAGCTGAACAATGCCATAACTTTGTAAATATGGTGCAGTTCAGCTCTCTATCTTTCATGCAACGCAACACACCAATTTACCTTGCTGCAATGCGTGCATTGCATGAACTCTTAGGAAATCTGGGTCTTTGACTATATTGTGGTATTTAGGGACTCTTAATTGAGTACACTTTGAAATTAATATTTCTTACAACTTAGGGTTTGATACACAAACATATTTAAGAAGGACACAAATTAGAATAGTGATGCTTGTGCTATGATCCAAAATGCTCAATGGTAGAATGTTATTTTTCTTTTTATAAATAGGGGAAGGGAGTAGAGGAGTCTGCAAGTTCTCCTAACATGTGAAGAGGACCCTCTTAGTGCCGCTATATACCTGTATATTTGTGCATGCTAGTTCCATGACTACATAAGCTAGACGTCTACTGTTTGCAGGCTCTATTTGTATAGAAGGGGAAGAGAACAAATGACCGACATACATAGTCATGGCTCTTCACACACACATGTTCCAAGAACCTTTGGTTACATCAATCCCTCAGCAGTGCTTAGATGCATTTCTCAAAATTTCCATATTAATACTCCCATTGTTTCGGCACTGATGGCATGCTGGGATAAATGCAAAGGATTACCTGACTCCAACTGCTCAGCAAGCCAAGTCCACAAGGTCAGAGGAAAAGCAAAATAATATCATCATAAGTGATCTTACCTTACATTGGTGGTCAAGGTGGAGTGATATTTCCCATTTCTACCCACTCTTACACAGTGATTCCCATTCCCAAGCATTCCCTGCAGAATGTGGGAAGTAGTTGGGAAGAAAGGGCTCAATCAACCTGTAAGACCCTGGTTAATTTTCTAGAAGAGTGATTCTTAACCTGAGGGGCTGCAATTATTCAGGAGGTCCCAGACTGCTTAGAAAAGTAAGTAATATTAGCAGATCAATAAAGAATAAAGGATACATTTGGAAAGAAAGGAAAAGTGATATGCTGTCACTTGCATATCACTTTGGGCCTGATTACAACTTTAACGGAGCAGGTTAATCCGTCCCAAATGTGACGGATCACCCGCCCGCCGTATTACGAGTCCATTATATACTATGGAACTCGTAATATGGTGGGCGGGATATCCGTCACATGTGGGACAGATTAACCCCCTCTGCCAAAGTTGTAATCAGGCCGTTTGGGCCAGATGTAGAAAGGGTTTGGCGCCTCGCAAACAGCGAAAAACGCCGTTTGAGAGGTGCAAAAGCCTCTCCGGTATGCAGAAATGCATTTTGCAAGTCGGATCCGACTCGTAAAATGCATTTCCGACTCGCAAATAGGAAGGGGTGTTTCCTTCCTATTTGCGACTCGCAATGCTATTCATTTGCGACCGCTTAAGTGCAGTTACCATCCACTTCAAGTGGATGGTAACCCAGTCGCAAACAGGAAGGGGACCCCTTCCCCTTTGTGTCTGGAAAAAAAATAATTTTTCAGAGCAGGCAGTGGTCCAATGGACCACTACCTGTCCTGAAAAATACCGAAACAAAAGGTTTCGTTTTTTTTTCTAAGTGTAGCTCGTTTTCCTTTAAGGAAAACGGGCTGCAGGTAGAAAAAAAAAACTGCTTTATTAAAAAGCAGTCACGGACATGGTGGTCTGCTGTCTCCAGCAGGCCACCATCCCCGTGAGTGCCCATACTCGCAATGGGGTCGCAAACGGCGACCCACCTCATTAATATTAATGAGGTGGGTCTTTGCGACCCCATTGCGAGTTGCAGAAGGTGTCTGAGACACCTTTCTCCATACCAAATTGCGAGTTGCAATTTGCGAGTCGCACGGACTCGCAAATTGCAAGTCGCAATTTGTTTTTTTGCTACATCTGGCCCTTTGTCTTTTAAAAATGCAACTGAACCTTGAAATGCTCAAACGTTATGATTCAAATTAAAACTTTGCTGTTTGGATATGTTTTTGAGAATTAAATGAAGTATTTCAAAATGTAAGTATTTGTTGGATATATAGTTTATTTATTTTAGTCTATTGGTTTGTGGTTCAAATCATAGAAATTGCCTATGTAGAGGTTCTAAGTTCTAGTAGAGATTTTTGGGTGTCCACAGAAGACAATTGGCCTGATGACTAGTTTGGCAGTTGGCAAAGTGGTGAGGAGACCACCATTGAGGTGGCAGTCTCCCCACCAGCCCTATTACAACTTTCTCACTGGGGAAGCGTCCTGAACCACGACTCAGGAACAACAACAACGCCTACAGCGCAATGACTGCCTTTTTCTCTGCCTTAACCCCGCATGGCTGAACTACGCATATGTGCGGTTAAGGCAGAGAAAAAGGCATAGTGGATCGGGAGAGGATGCGGTCAGGTAAGTGGGGCTGGGGCAGAGGTGGGGTCAGCTTTTAGGGGTGGGGTGGATTACGGGCTTGGGGTGGGTGGGGGTTCTGGCTTTTAATTTTAGGGGCGGGTGGGGGCGTATGAGTTGATTGTTTTTATTTGGGGCTTGGGTAGGGGGTGGGGTAGTTTACTTTTAAAGGGGTGGGGAAAGGTTTAAGGAAGGGTAGGAGGATAGAAGAGGAAGAAGGTTTGGGAGAGGACACAGTAAGATAAGTGGGGTTGGGGCAGAGTTGGGGGTAGTTTTTAGAGGTGGGGTGGATTAAGGACTTGGCGCAGGGGTGGGTGGTTCAGGTTATTTCGCTTTTTAGGGTGGGGTGGTGGAATTGGGGTATTTTGATCAGGGAAGTAGGGTTAGGGGTAGTTTTTAGGGGTGGGGTGGGTTAAGGGCTCAGGACTGGTCTAGTTAGTTTGGTTTATATGGGTGGGGATGAGGTGCTTGGGGTAGTTTGGTTTTTAGGGGCGGGGTCAGGGGTTCAGGGTAGTTTGATTTTTAGGGGCAGGGTTTTTTGGTCAGGTAAGTGGGGTTGGCGTACTTTTAGGGGTGGGGTGGATTAAGGGCTGGGCTTTGAGGTAGTTTAGTTTTTAGGGACAGGGTGGAGGGATGGGCTAGTTTGGTTTTTAAGGGAGGGGGTGTGGGGATTGGAGTAGTTTTGTTTTTAGGGGCCGGGGTGGGAGGTCGGTTGTTTTTGAGGTAGATGGGGCGGGGAGGGTTTTATGGCTCAGGGTGGGAGGGGTGTTGTGTAGTTTTATTTTTAGGGGCAGGGTGGTGGGGTCAGGGTAGTTTTGTTTTTAGGGGCGGGTGGTGGGGTCAGGGTAGTTTTGTTTTTAGGGGTGGGGTGCGGAGTTGAGGTAGTTTTGTTTTTAAGGGCAAAGGTGATGGGGAAGGGGTAGTTTGGTTTTTAGGGGCAGGGTATTTTGGTTTTTAGGGGTGGAGTGGAGGGTAAGTATAGTTTTTATTGCGGGTGAGGGGTCAGGGAAGATTTTAGGGCTCAAGCAGAGTGGGTATGTTGGGGTACTTTTTTTTTAAGGGCATGGTAGTTTTAGTGTTAGGGATGGAATACTTTTGGGCCTCAGGGTGGGTGGGGGTGGCATGCTAGGACCACATATGCTGTTTCCACACATGCCTTTACTAGGCATGCTTTTACAATGAAAAATGAATGAAAAATCATTGTAAAGGCATACATGGTAAAGGCATTAGTGGTAAAAATGCGGTCACTGATCCGACCGTGTTGTTCAGGCGTGCATGGTTCTCACATTAGCTGTTTCATCATACATTCTTCCTAATGGGCTTATGTGTGGGATCCAAAGTTACTGTCTGTCAACCCAGTGGGAAAGGTGTGGCAGCATTGCCGCTGGCTCATAATAGAGCAGGCAGCAATGCTGTTGCACACAGGGGGCACCAGCACCCTCAAAATGCACACTGTCTGCACAGTAGACAGTGTAAATTTAAAGGGTGCTGGGCAGCGGGATGCCTGCACTGCCCATGTCATGGGCATAGACAGTGCTGGGACCGTCCTCTGGCCTCCTGCATTTGTTCTCTGCCAGAATTTCATGGCGGTTGAACTGCCAAGAAAAGGCTGGTGGAGAACAAGGTTGTCATCAGCAGGGAGACGCAGACTTCAGCACTGCCATGGCTAATTACTAACTGCACCACCATCAGTAGGTTGGCGGGTCTGCATGCCAACCTCATAATGTGGCAGTTGGACAACCACAACCGGGGCGGTCCGATCACCATTGCAAGTCTAGCAGTCTGTTGACTGCCAGACTCGTAATAAGGCCCAAAATGTAAGAACATCTGTTCTAGTATAACATCAAAAATAAAATCTGCCTCACATGCAAGGCCATTGTTTGGATTTAAATCCACAATCTAGCAAAAAGGCCACAGGAATTAATTCTTCTGACATAAAACAACAGTTTGCTTTGTGAGGGAGTGCTACTTATGGACCCTTCAATGAGGGACAATAGTTTCAAGGGAATGGGAAATTTGTTTTATGTTATTGTTGCCATTTGGAAAGCAGTTCCAATAGCCTTCCATCGCTAACATTTGATGGAAAATGGAAACATGGAATGACATAACATCAAAATAATATTTTCCCATATCAGTGTGAAGATCAGCTGCTGTCATCCAAATTATCCTTTAAAAGTGTCAGTCTTAAAAATATATGTTTTATAAGTAATAGTACATAGCCACGATTTTCTTCTTTGTTGAATGATTATGGAATCCTCCATTAATGTTTTTTATGATTAAGCTACTCACTCAGACAAATTTTAACTAACACAAAGAACAATTATGGTTCTGGAGTCTTTACATATTCCATCTTCTTACAAGTTTCAGCCATATTTTGGCCAGATCTCCACCCTAGTTAGTTAAGAGTAGAGTGTTGACAATACCTATGACCCCTCATTCAAGCAAATGTAATAAAACCACAAGATAATAAAATAAGTTTACGATGCCACAAATAAGCTACCACTGGGAAGGTTAAACCTGTATAGGTTTGATGTTTTTTATTTTGCTCTACCTCGTACTGTGCACTTGAAAGTCAAGGTCCTACATTAACTAATAATTAGTTTGGGTACTTATACAGCAGTATTAGTTGATACCAAGCAGTGTGAGTGTTCGTGTCAATCAACAGTCATTAGGTATCAAAATGTCACCACATTTGCAGCACAAACTAGCTGTCACACACTCACCTGTTTCCAAGCTGTAAAGACAACCCTGGAGCTGATGCCGGACCCCCATTCCTAATCAGGAAGAAGCTGATATCAGGGACAGTACTCCGAGTGCCAGGCCAAAGCTTCAAAGGAGGAATGGAGAGGGACAAAATAATAAACGGACACTCGTGGACCTGGTTCTGCTCAGCGACAGACAACCCTGGAACTGATGCCGGACTCCCATTCCCAATCAGGAAGAAGCTGATGTCAGGGACAGTACTCCGAGTTCCAGGCCAAAGCTTCAAAGGAAGAAGGGAAAGGGACAAAATAATAAACAGACACTTGTGGACCTGGTTCTGCTCAGCGACAGAGCTACTCTGCTTAAAAGGATCATCACTTCTGAGACATTCTTGTTTACACAAAGGTGGATGCATGTAAGACTGCTCTTCTGCTTATCGTGAAACACAATACACTGGAAATAACAAGAAGAGGCAATTGTCATCAATACATTAAATCCTCTACACAGGTTACAATACAATGCTTCGATATTTCACACTTACAGATTCCTTAATAAATCGTAAAATTAGAGCAGATCAAGCAGAGATTTGATTACAATGTTCTAGAAATCTCAAAGAACTTGAAGTTCTCCCACAATGGCACTTGGTAGATAGATTGGAATCGGACAGACTCACTTACAAATAGGAAACCAGGTTGTTCTAGGCACATAGGTTGGAAGTTAAACAGACTCTCAAGGTATGTTAGTGACCAGGTAACTCTCAGAAATGGGATACATGAGGATTAAGTAAACTAAAAAAATACTATTCCTGGCCCAAGGCTAAAGTTACAGACACTCCCACTGTTGTATTCTGTACATTCTGTACATTCACTGGACTCAATCACTTTTCAGCACAAGGTTAAAGTTACTGACACCCTCAACATTGTGCTTGTACATTGGATAAGCTCAGCAACAAGGTAACACATGACACAAGGTTACTTCTTGCCACAAGGTCGGCTGCACTCCCAAGGTTTGGTAAATACACTGTAACATTTGGCACAAGGTTCAAATCGGGTACATCTTCAATGTATGCCAGAAAACATGATTACTCTCAGCACAAAAGTTGGAGGTATGTAGTTGGGTCAGGAGACAGTCTCTAGTCCATGAGCAACACAGTTTAGAAGCCAAGTCTTGGAGAGAGGGTTCAGAGTTTGTGATTAGAGAGATGACCACCTGCAAATACTACTAAGGATTAGTGTGACTCACCTGGGGGCAAGAACTTAGGATGGGCTAACACATTGACCTGACGTTCGAAGCAGACAGGTGGGTCATTGCAAGAAGTTTGAGAGGAGGCAAAAACATGACCCATGGAGGGATACACTGATGGCATCACAGAAATCAGGATCTCTGAGTCCTTGAAGAGACTTGCAAGACCAGTGAGCTGTAAGGTTTCCGGGTGGCTCAGAAGATGGGTGTAGGGATGGTTTTGTGCAGGACTGAAGCACTGAAGGTCCAGGTGATTTAGGGGATGAGTGCAGTAATGAAGCTTGTACTGGACAGGAACACAGGAAGATCTGGGCAACACAAGAGGTGAGTGCTGGGAAGCTTGTTTGCACAGAACTTGCCAGGACATGGTGCGGATCAGGAAATAGGTATGAGGCCAAGCCGCGAGGCAAGTTCAGAGTGGCTATTTATACAGGAAGCCCATATTGTTCCAGGAGGGTACATGTCTCATGTGGAGGCTTCAAAATGAATCTGGGTAAATCATGTGTTACATACAAACAAGTATGAATAAACAAGCAGCAGGTGGAAACAGCAACTGACAACAAGAATTACAACCAAACCCAAGTTGTATGATGGTACAATCCAATGGTTCACAGTGGAAATGTGACTATCCTAAAAGAGCACATGATACCTGCAGGTGCTAATTTGCCTAAACTTGCATAGCAACAGAACTGAAGGGCCAACAGTTTAGGCCTTCGGTGAGGGGGAAGCCATAGAGTACTCAAGACAAAAGGACGCCACAGGGGAAGAGATGACATGAGGCCAGTGAGGAATTTCCAATACACGTAGGGCACAAGATTGAGTCGTGAGACTAGCATTGTGTTGCATATTGTGAAACCAGTACTAATGTATACAAATGTGACTATCCAAAAGTGCACCTAATACCTGCAGATGCTTACTCACCTAAACTTGCATAACAATGGAATTGACGGGACAATAGTTCAGGCTTGCACGGAGGAGGAAGCCATAGAGTATTCGAGGCAGAAGGACGCCAGAGAGAAAGAAATGACATGAGGCTGAAGAGTAATATCGATTGCAAATATGCCACAAGATTAAGTTGTGACACTAGCATTGCTTTGCATACTGTGAAACCAGCACTAATGCATGCACAATAGATGTTAATGGTTGAAACATACCACTTAAAGTCATGAAATATAGCTTGACGTAGCACTAAAATAAAAAAAGTCAAACAAAAACAGGCTCAAACAAATGTTTTGAGTAAAAGGGGAGACATTGTATCATTTTTTCACAAGTTTTGGGGGCTATTCACAAAGGCAAATTGACACATGAGTTAGTATACCTGCCAATTTACTCTTACAGTTTACAGTACATTTGCTACACCAGGCCAGTCACCATTTCTGACAGTGAATTTACTGCAAAATGTCAGTTTAGAGGTTGGAGTTAGTATAAATGTAATTTATGACTGTAAACATTATAACATTATTTTATGTTCCACACACTTTGCAGACCACTGTATTCTGTGCTGAGACTTCCATACTTAGGGCAGTGACCTCCACATCCAGATAGATTTGACAATATGTTTTTGAATGCCTTTCGATTGTAGTCAAATGCAACCTTGACATGTGAACTGCTATTCCATCATATACTTATTGTTAGAAATGGGGTCTCTAGTTGGCAGTCAGTTTACACCCTATACACAGCTCAGTTAACCCCTGCTCACCCCCTTGGAAGCTTGGCAAAAGCAGTCAGGCTTCTCTTCAGGCAATGTGTAAAGTATTTGTGCAAACACACACAGTATCACATTGAAAAACACCACAAAAGGAGCCTGCACCAGTTTAGAAAAATAGCCAACATTTATCTAAGTCAAACAAGACCAAAACAATAAACATCCAACAAACATAAGCAAAGAGATTGTTTAAAGTAAAAAGGGTCTTATTCTATAGAAATTAATGGATGTGTTGTTTTAGCACAAAGTACCTGAAATGCATCAAAAATAAAGCTGCATGGGTGAGTGTGCAGTGGAAAAACAAACAATGTGTTGATTCCTTACTCACAAGTGAGTCCTTGTGTTGATTATTTATCCACTGGGCAAGTGGGGCATCAATTCTTTCCTCTCAGGGAAGGGATGTGTCTATTTCTGGACAAGCAGCCTCCGTTCCGTGCGTTGATGTGGAAGATTTGAAGATTTTGATGCCCAGGGTCGTTGCGTGGAAAAGTCTGATGCATGTGCGAAGGGTCCTTGCTGAGAACAGGTGCTGCGTCAATTTTCAAGCCATGAGGCAGGCGGTGCTTCGAATTTTCAGCTGCAGGACAGGCATTGATTTTTCTGACACACACACACACACACACAGATGTGTGTGGATTCTCTCCTGCAGGTTACCAGCGTCTGCTTCAAAGGGTCCAGGAACTGGATTTGGCCCCACTTAGCAAGTAGGGTTAGCTGGTAGGGCTCTCAGCAGAAGAGCCCAACCACTGGCAGATTAAGTCTATGATGTCCTTGAGACTTTAGAACAGTGGGCAAGCTCAGTCAAAGTCCTTGGAGAAACTTCACAGGCAGGTTTTCTGAAAGCAAAGCCAGTACTTTCCCACTCAAGGCAGAAGCAGAAGCAGGCCAGAACAGCAAAGCAACAGGCAGAGTGGCAGGTCCACCTCAAGCATCAAGCTCTTCTGCTTGGCAGAGGTTACTCTTGATCCAGATGCAATCTAAAAATCTGGAGTTTTGGGTCCACTACTTATACTCATTTCTGCCTCTGAAGTAGGCAAACTTCAAAGGAAAGTCTTTGTTGTTTACAAGCTCATGCCTTGCCCAGGTCTGGCCCCAGACACACACCATTGGGTTGCAGACTGCATTGTGTGGGGACAGTCACAGTCCTTTCAGGTGCAGGTGACAGCGCCCCACTTCCCACCCTAGTCCAGGAGACTTATCGGCATATGCAGAAACACTTACCAGCTCCCTTTGTGTCACTATCTAAGTGGAATTCACAAATCTGTCAGTCTGACCCAGATGTGGGTTCCACACGCAGGCAGAGGAACAGAATACTTAAGCAAGAAAATGCCCACTTTCTAAAAGTGGCATTTTCAAACTGAGAATCCAAAAACCAACTTTACAAAAATATGTATTTTTTAATTGTGAGTTCAGAGACTCCAAACTCAACATCCCGATCTGCTCCCAATGGGAAACAGCACTTAAAAGATATTTAAAGGCAATCCCCATGTTAACCTATGAAAAACATAAGCCTTGCAATAGTGAAAAACAAATTTGGCAGTAGGTCACATTTAGGGCATGTAAAACACACCAGTACATCTCCTACCTTATTGATACACTGCACCCTGTACATGGGGCTACACAGGGCCCAGCTTAGGGGTGGATTACATGTAGTCACAGGAAAGGTTTGACTCCGGCAAGTGAGTACACTTGCCAGGTCGAGTTGGCAGTTCAAGACTGCACACACAGACACTGCAGTGACAGGCCTGAGACATGTTTACAGGGCTACGCATGTGGGTGGCACAATCAGTGCTGCAGGCCAACGAGTAGCATTTGATTTACAATCCAAGGGGCACCTCTTGTGCACTTTACTAGGGACTTACTAGTAAATCAGGTATGCCAATCAGGGCTAACCAATCACCAACACAATTTAGACAATGGGCACTTGCATTTTAGCACTGGTTAGCAGTGGTAAATTGCCCAGAGTATCAAAACCAGCAAACACGAATGACAACAAGGGCCCAAAAACAGGAGTTCAGAAGCAAAACGTACAGGGAAACCACGCTAGGAGCTGCCAGGTCTAACACTATTACTTTTATTTTAACCTTTTTAAGGTCCTGTGTTGTTTTTCCAGTCACCACCTGCTTCAACACTGACTTCTTCTCCTAGCAGTGCACCAAAACCTGGTCTGACAACACACAGCGGACGTGTGGTAGGGGCTTATAAATTAATAGCCGTATTTATACTTTTTTGTGCCGCATTTGCGTCTTTTTTTGACGCAAAAACGTCGCAAACTTGCAAAATACCATTGTATTTTGTAGGTTTGCGCCGTTTTGCGTCAAAAAGCGGCGCAAATGCGGCACTAAAAAAAGTATAAATACGGGCCTAAATGTCTGCTTTTTTGCTTTTGGATCTAAGCTCTTGCCAATATACGGATAGCACTATAAAATGTGATGGGCCTTGTCTTCACTTGTTGGTGAGAAATATTTGTGGGCCTCAAGATGAGCACTGAAATCATACAAAATACATGTTCTTGTATGATCTATGATGACTTACTCCCTTATGAATGCCTATCTCTCAGCGTCTGTCATACAAACACTCATAGTGCTCACTTTGAGAATGTCAACACAGATGACATCAGGGCAGTCATGGCTGCAGCTTTTAGGCCCTTTACCATCTATTGTTTAGGTATGTTTGGGAACCAATGATCTTAACTGTTGCATCTCATCATTAGTCATTTCAATAACTCATTTATTTGTATTTTGTAACTCGCCCACACAACCTCCCTGGTGCGGGTAACAACCAGCAGCCGACACCAGGGAGGGGTTTAAAAAATCCTCTGATGTGTTGCATCAGAGGTTTTTTTATTAAAAAGCCACCGGGAGACACGAAGAGCTTCCTTGTCTCCCGCCAACCCCCCCACCTGCCCCTCTGTGGCGCGCTGACGTCACTATCTGTTTTCCCCACAAGGCCACCTCCTGCTCCAGTAGGGAGAACAGGCCCAATGGCCCTTCCCGACATTTGGGAAGGCCTCGTTTGAAAGGGGAGACTCTCCCCTTTCAAACAAGGCCTTCCTGAATGGGTTTCCTAGCCCTCGATCGCAGCGCAGCTCCGATTGAGGGCAAGGAAACCCCACTAGACACCCGGGATTTCACATAGGGGGTGGAACTCCTCAGCAATTTTTTTTGCTAAAGGTATGTTTACCCCTAGGGATGTGCGATTGCACCCCCCCAGGGGTGTAAAGAATTTTTTTACTTTAAAAATAAATAAAATGAAATTGACAGGGGGTCGCCCGTGAGCAGGGCTGTATGGTTTCCCTATAGCGATCACTTTTGTCAACCTATGTGGTTTCCCTGGGTGCTGCGATCAGCCCCCAGGAAAACCACACCCATATATAAAAGTGATCTCTTTACATATTCGGCACCAGTTCTTTTGCAGTTGCAGCTTGCGACGTCAAAGCAATGCACATACTTCAACTGACGCGTTTCAACTTTAGCTTTTAGGCAGCAATAAAAAAGTCAAATAGCTCTTGTGATTATGTTTCTGCTAGAAAGGGATCTGACTTTTGTCTAGTGGCAGTTTTGATGTCATAAAGTAGTGCAGAAGGTTTATATGTTTACTGCAAGGATCAAAACTGTATTATCTGTAAATAGCTGAGTGGATTAGTAAAGCCAGCCATTACCTGTGCTTTAAGTGAAATGCAATGTATGTGCGATGAGGGCTATGGAGAGATGAAATGCACTTTTGCTGGGTGGTAGTGAGGGAATTGGAGGAGGAGGTAAAAGGAGTGGGAGAACCAATAATGATTGTTGGACTAGAGGTGCTAAAGACTGTGATGATTGGTATGTGACAAGGTGAAGTAATAGTGTTTTTTTTTACTGTCTTGAGAGAGCATGCTAATTGAGGGAAGAAGCGATGGTAAGGTTAGCTCTACTGTTGCAGGTATAACACACACACCACCAGCAATTTTGTGACTGTCTACATAGGCTAGTGTTTTACAGCGACAGTTTAGCCAGTAGCAAAGATGGCATCTCATTGGGTGACTGCTGCTCAAGCCTTACCTCGGATTATCGAGGACAGCTCTGACGTAGGATCACAGACTGAGACAGCAGATACTGAGACAGCATCTGAAGGATAGGGCAATGGGGCAGACTCTGGGAGTGATTTTTCTGTCGGGTTAGCCCAATCCAGAGAGCAGGTGCCTGCAGCGGCAAGCACAGAGAGAGTGCTCTCTTGGGAGCTCCCCAATTTAGTTCAGCCCCAAATTCCACTGCCAAAATCGTATTGTGGAAACATCAAAATTATCTATCACAAAACAACTTAGTTTTATAAGGCAGGTACTGAGTTTTTGGTCCTGGGCTTGGCGGCCATATAGACAAACCTACCAAACCCAGACATATCTGGAAACTATATATCTGGGGGAGTCCATGAGGTGTGACTTGTATGGATTCCCAAAAGTTTTCTTACCCAGAATACCCTGCAAACCTGAAATGTTGAATAAAAACTATTTTTTCTTGCATTTCTGTCAAACAACAGGTAAATGCTGGGATCCACAAAATTCCTACCACCTAGTGTTTCCCCACCTGTCCTGATAAAAATGCTACCCCACTTGTGTGCCTGTATCTCATGCCTGCGTCAAGAATGGATCACCCCAGGTCGATAGTTGCCCTCATGTAAGGACCAACATTGACCGTTGTGTGATCTATTCCTATCACGGGCACTAGGCCTACCCACACAAGTGAGGTACAATTTTGATTGGGAAACTTGGGGGAATACTGGGTGGAAGGAAATTTGTGGCTCCTCTCAGATTCCAGAACTTCCTGTCACTAAAATTTGAGGAAAAAGTGTTTTTTTGCCAAATATTGAGGTTTACAAAGGATTCTGGGTAACAGAACCTGGTGAGAGCGCCACAAGTTACTCCATCCTGGTTCTCCTAGGTGTTTAGTGTTAAAAAATGCAAAGGTTTGGTAAGTTTTACTAAGGTACAGGCTGAGCAAGAAACCAAAATCCACAGCTACGCACTTTTAAAAAAACAGGTCAGTTTTCAATGTTTAAATATGATGTGTCCGTGTTGCGTTTTGGGGCACTTCCTGTTGCGGCTTACAAACCCAAGTGAGGTGCCATTTTTATTGGGAGACTTGGAGGAATGCTGGGTGGAAGGACGTTTGTGGTTCCTGTCAGATTCCAGAACTTTGCAGCACCGAAATGTGAGAGTAAAGTGTTTTTTTGGCCAATTTTTGAGGTTTGCAAAGGATTCTGGGTAAGAGAACCTGGTGAGTGCGCCACATCACCCCATCCTGGATTCCCCTAGGTGTCAACTTTTCAAAAAAGCACAGCTTTGGTAGGTTTCCCTAGGTGCCGGCTAAGCTAGAGGCCAAAGACTACAGCTAGGCACTTTGCAAAAAGCACGTCAGATTTCAATGTAAAAATGTGATGTGTCCATGATGCGTTTCCTGTCACGGGCAGTAGCCTACCCACACAGCTGAGGTACTATTTTTATCGGGAGACTTGGGGGAACACAGAATAGCACAACAAGGGTTATACCCCTTGTCTTTCGCTACATGTTTTCCTTCCAAATGCAGGACAGTGTGTAAAAAACATGTCTATTTGAGAAATGCCCTGTAATTCACATGCTAGTATGCGAACACTAGAATTCAGAGAAGTGCAAATAACCACTGCTTCTCAACACCGTATCTGGTGCCCATTTTGGAAAAATAAAGGTTTCCTAGATACTTATTGGACAGTCTTTATATTTCACCAAATGAATTGGTTTATACCCGGTATACAATGAAAACCCATATGAAGGAGCAGCTCATTTATTGGCTCTGAGTACCTAGGGTTCTTGATGAATTTACAAGCCCTATATATTCCCAGAACAAGAAGAGTCCAGCAGACATAACAGTATATTGCTTTGGAAAATTTGACATCAGAGGAAAAAGTTACAGAGTAAAACATGGAGAAAATTGGCTGCTTTTTCAGCTCAATTTCAATATATTTTTATTTTAGCTGTTACTTTCTGTAGGAAAACCTTGAAGGATCTACACAAATGCCTTGCTGAATTCAGAATTTTGTGAACTTTCAGAAATGTTTACCTGTCCAGGATCCTGCATTGGTTTTACACCAATTTCTGTCACTAACTGGAAGGAGGCTGAAAGCAGACAAAATAGTAAAAATGGGGTACGTCCCAGTAAAATGCCAAAATTGTGTTGAAAAATGTGCTATTCTGATTCAAGTCCGCTTGTTCCTGAAAGCTGGGAAGATGGTGATTTTAGCACCAGAACCCTTTTGTTGGTGCCTTTTTCAGGGAAAAAAACACATCCTTTCTTCTGCAGACCCTTTTAACCATTTTATGGAAAAGAAACTAAATTGTTGCCGTATTTTGGCTATTTTCTTGGTCTCCTCCAGGGGAACCCACAAACTCTGCGAACCTTTAAAATTCCTAGGATGTTGGAAAAAAAAGATGCAAGTTTGGCATGGATAGCTTATGTGGACAAAAACGTTATGAAGGCCTAAGCGCGAACTACCCCAAATAGCCAAAAAAAGGGCTCAGGATGGACAGGGGAGGCCCAGAAGCTAAGGGGATAAAGTCTCTGCCAATGTTGATGCTTGTTTTCCTTTCTTGTATGTACCCCTAATGTGTCAGCATTTTAAGTCCTGTTGACTTTTATAGATTGACAATATCCACTGAAAACTAACTTTTCAATTCCATGGCTGCTGGATTTAGATATACTTCAGAAACAGAAACTACACGGGCACAGGTTCAGCAGTTGCCCTCAGAAAGGTTTTCAAAAAATCTAATCTCTGTGCCTGGAGCTTAGATCACATTGTTGAGCTATAATAACCCAATCCATAAACCAACCCTTAAAATCATGTGTGTCTTTATGTGCATATTGTGCACATTGTACTATAATACTTATTTGGAGAACAATGTTTATTAAAACACTGTGTTGAAATTTAGACACAAACTTGTATTTGATGTACTTCAACTGTTCAACATTTTTTAGATGTATTAGAGTCATGAGCCGGATACTTTTGATACTGAACTATTCACAAGCAGAGGAAGACAGGTAATCTGAAGAGAGAAAATAATCCTCCAACAAGCAACAGTGTCAGAAGCCAGCACTGTTCAACAAGAAGAGGAGGAGGAGTCGGAACTGGCTGAGGAGGAATAGGAAGATAGGAGCAAGAAGGATATTTGATGCTCCCAAAGATAGCATTGTCAAGAAGGCAACTTTATGGCTGAGCAGCAGTGTTCCACATCAATCACTTCTGAGGATTGCCAGTTCCTAACCATTAACTAAACAGGCATGGATGCTTGTTCTGCCCATGCAGTACTCACCTCGACTCACCTAAACATAACTCTCAACTAACAGTTTCCTCTATACAATATCCTACATACTTCTCCCATGTAGGTCTGTCTCCAGACAGAACACCCCTTGTGAGGAGAATGTATTCCGCCGTTCATTTTTCTCACCCTTCCACACAGCCACTCATATGGCATCCCTCTTTGTGCTGGATAACCTGCTGGTCATTTGAAAGAGCCACATATAAGGTGGAGTTGTCAAGGTTTAATGTTATTCACTGGGTGGATTCGTTTTTCCAGCTGCAGTCTAATGTGCAGAGGGATATAAATGCAACAGAGGCTACTCTCCATTAGATACCTGCCCCCCTTAAATGACTGCCTTCAATGATTCACAGGGAGACCACTGCATTGGTTAACTTTGTACAATGTCACCAAGATATGGCAAAGATGCACTAAAAACACATTTGAACTATTAAAGAAAAGAGTGCAAGGAAACATGCTTTGACTATAAAAATTATAGTGATAATGAGCTTAAAGCCAATGCCATTCTTCTTTGGCAACGCATACAGGTGATTTTACAGAAGCATATCAATGAAGGAGGATACATTGATTGCCAATATTGCACCTCTGCCTCAACCATCTGCACCACCTCCTCCTGCTCCACCTCCTCCATTTCAAATGCTGTCCTGCCATTTGATAAAGTTTGTTTTGACCAATGACTTTGTGTTTCACCACTGCGCATATTAGTTGCTCAATGTTCACCAGTAGCACATGGTATGTTTTGTTCAGTTGAGCCGCCTATTGGCTTTGACATGGCATTAGCCATTACTTTCTGTATTCAGTTGAGCCGCCTATGGGCTTTGACATTGCATTAGCCATTACATTCTGTATTCTGCCTATTGGCTTTGACATGATATTCAGCTCCGCTGCCTATTGGCTTTGACATGATATTATACATTGCATTTTGTATTCAGCTCAGCTGCCTATTGGCTTTGACATGATATTATACATTGCATTTTGTATTCAGCTCAGCTGCCTATTGGCTTTGACATGATATAAGACATTGCATTTTATATTCAGCTTAGATGCCTATTGGCTTTGACATGACACTAGACATTGCATTTGATATTTAGGTTAGCTGCCTATTGCCTTTAACATGACATTGCATTTGATATTTAGGTTAGCTGCCCATTGCCTTTAACGTGGAGTTAGACATTGCAGTTGAGAATCCAAGCTGTATTTTTCCAAGCTGTGTTTTTGCACCAGATGAACCAAGATGTTTTGCTCTCACAGTAGACTAGACCTGATAAGAGAGAGTACATGGGCGTAGTTTTTCCTTCGCTTGAGCTTGGGAACAGGAGTAGTCTTGGAGACCTGGCCAGTCTCCAAAAGGCTTGCTCAGTTTCCCAGGTCTGAGAGGAGGGGGCACACCTTTGTAACGAATGTAACAGGCTGCAGAGAGTCAGATTCGAATCTGCCGGACCTCGTGCTGGAGCTTGGCGCAGGCTGCCAGCAATCCCGTGTGGGTAGATGAATCTCTCTTTCTCGCGGCTGACAGGGGTCCTCAGCTTGCAGACCTTAGAAAGATGAAGCTGTGAATAGTTCCTACACAGTGAAGTATTTGTTTTGCTTTGCATTCAATATCTTATAAATATAACCTGCTGTGTATATTGCAAACTGATATATTTTGTTTGATTAACGCGGACTGGAAAGCTACTAATTCGTCATTCATATAACAACAATAAAAGTCTTCTTTGACCTCAGAAGTGCATTTCTGTTATGTTATGTTAGTGCTTAGAAACTAAATAAGAGGAAAGCACTACAATTGGTACCTGGAGTCGTGGGGTCGGTCATTAAGAGGTGATTAAAGGGTTTGACGAGTTAGTAGATTTCTAAGTGCACACTTTAAAAGTGTAATTGTTTTTTGTTGTTTGGAGAATTACAGAAATTGTTTTCTGTTTGGAGAATCACAGTAGCACAGCAGACCATGTCTGAGAATACATGTGTTGATGAACTGCCTGATGGTGCTAAGAAAAACTGTGAATTGTTTTCTGTTTGGGGAATTACAGAAGAAAATGCATGTGTAGCTAAAAGGCCTGATAATGTTTTGAGAAGTACTTCCCGTTGTATATATGTAGAAAACGTGTCTTTTGGAAGTAATGATGACAGAAAGGTCTGGATACCTTTATCTGCTTACAGAGAAATGCAGGAGAAATGTAGGAAGTTGGAACATGGAAATAGGAATTTACGTGAGCAAATTAGCCAGGATACAATAATTCAAAATAATGCTAAAAGTTATAAAAATGAAGAATCTTTCTTGTCCTATTCCAGTAATGAGGGGGTTAAGACAGCTCCGAGCTGCACTGACTTTCCGTGTGAGCCAGGGTTTTTGGCAGCCAAAATGCATTCCTTAACTGATAACACGGACGAGAGAGCAAACGAAGGATTTTAGAGCAAGACACCCCGAGTTTCATTAGCTTGTTTGATTTTTGGAAACAGAAAAGCCCTCATTTGAGTGAAATCCTAACACTTTTGTATATGGTCACTGTGAAAAATTATATGCAGCTGCGCGCTTGTGATTTGGCAAATGAAATAATGCAGACTTTAGGTTTCTGCGCAGTGCAAGAAGGAAATACTTATGTACATTTAAATCATGAACAAGGAAAGAAAATAGTGCCCCTAGCTAGAATCATACAATGGATCTGGTACTTGCAAGACAGGGCTAGAGTACCACAGGTAAAAGAGTTACCAATGAAATTGTGTGCACCATTTGAATTCGTGTCTACTGAAGATAAAAAGCATGTTTGTTTTACTAATGATTCATTGACTGAAATGTTGCTTTCTGGCACAGTAGAAGGAACAGCGTTGTATAATGTGTGTCAGATTTTAAAGCAAGAGCTACGTGAGATGTGTCATTTTTATGCTGATTTTTGGTTCTTTGATAATGTTTTAGCCACATGGCTTGTACCTAACTGGTTCAATTACCTTGCAGATGTTAATGAGAAAAATGCAGAGAGAGAAGTGTTCACCCAGAATTCTGCCTTAGTGGGGATGGCTAAGTGGGTGCAGAAATGTGAACAACTGAGAGAAAAAGCCACTTACAGGTGGGCAGAGATGAGAGAGATGCACATTCCCCTAGATTTGATAAAAACTGTGCAGCACGCACAAAAGCAATCTGTCATGCAAGCAGTCACAGAGCAGTTGGGGAGAGGAAAGTTACCAGATCAGAAATGGCAAATTGATCAGGTTTTAGGGAGAGTGATTGCTGCAAATTACCAAGGAAAAATCGAAATTATGCTGATACCTAGAAAAGAATCTGATTCATTCATACAAATTGGAGACAGAATGGCCCAACTTGACAAAAATGCAGTGAATGGAGGTTTGGTAAAGAATGAGTCTGCCCCAGCCCTTCTGGCAGTGCAAGAAAAGGGAAGCTGTGGCGCAGCAGATAAAAACCTCAGTGCTGATGTGTGGGCTGAAGCCCTAAGTGACCCTCCAGAACCTGCAGAGAATATAACAAAGGGCCTCAAAAACGTCCTGCTGATTATAAAACAGGGAAAGAAAGAGGAAGGGTGCAGTTTAAATGAAAAATGTTATTTGCAAGAAAAGTCATACTTGTTTCTTTTGCAGATCCTACCACGTTTCGCCACTGTCCCTGAGTGCGCTGTGTGGTCCCCCTTCCGGTGTGTGCGTGTGGGGTCGGGGAAGGGACCGAATCCCCAACCTGAACCTGGCTGAGTAAAGTGCCAGCACCATGGATCCATTTTGCGCAAACTGCGCCTTCAGTTCAAGTTCAACTTGTTTGCTGTGTTTTTTTTTTTTTTTTTTTTTCTCCCTCTCGTATGGAACTCTGACTTTTGCTTATCTTCCAGCAAACCTTTCAAGTGGACCGTGCACCTTTACATGAGTAGTACTCATGCCACATCAAATTGCTAACACTGTTGACAGAGAAAAAAAAAAATTGCCCAGTCTTTTCTATGTAGATGTATCTGATGTGAAAGGTTATGAAATCAATATGTTAATTCACTTCTATTGCTTTACAGGGATTGCTTTGATCATTGAAATTTGATTTGCTGATAATGTTTTTTTTGTTTGATCTGATGTTTTTTTTTTTTTGTTTGAAATATGAGATATGTGAAACAAAAATTCATTGGTCAAAGGGCGGAATGTCCTGCCATTTGATAAAGTTTGTTTTGACCAATGACTTTGTGTTTCACCACTGCGCATATTGGTTGCTCAATGTTCACCAGTAGCACATGGTATGTTTTGTTCAGTTGAGCCGCCTATTGGCTTTGACATGGCATTAGCCATTACTTTCTGTATTCAGTTGAGCCGCCTATGGGCTTTGACATTGCATTAGCCATTACATTCTGTATTCTGCCTATTGGCTTTGACATGATATTCAGCTCCGCTGCCTATTGGCTTTGACATGATATTATACATTGCATTTTGTATTCAGCTCAGCTGCCTATTGGCTTTGACATGATATTATACATTGCATTTTGTATTCAGCTCAGCTGCCTAACGGCTTTGACATGATATAAGACATTGCATTTTATATTCAGCTTAGATGCCTATTGGCTTTGACATGACACTAGACATTGCATTTGATATTTAGGTTAGCTGCCTATTGCCTTTAACATGACATTGCATTTGATATTTAGGTTAGCTGCCCATTGCCTTTAACGTGGAGTTAGACATTGCAGTTGAGAATCCAAGCTGTATTTTTCCAAGCTGTGTTTTTGCACCAGATGAACCAAGATGTTTTGCTCTCACAGTAGACTAGACCTGATAAGAGAGAGTACATGGGCGTTGTTTTTCCTTCGCTTGAGCTTGGGAACAGGAGTAGTCTTGGAGACCTGGCCAGTCTCCAAAAGGCTTGCTCAGTTTCCCAGGTCTGAGAGGAGGGGGCACACCTTTGTAACGAATGTAACAGGCTGCAGAGAGTCAGATTCGAATCTGCCGGACCTCGTGCTGGAGCTTGGCGCAGGCTGCCAGCAATCCCGTGTGGGTAGATGAATCTCTCTTTCTCGCGGCTGACAGGGGTCCTCAGCTTGCAGACCTTAGAAAGATGAAGCTGTGAATAGTTCCTACACGGTGAAGTATTTGTTTTGCTTTGCATTCAATATCTTATAAATATAACCTGCTGTGTATATTGCAAACTGATATATTTTGTTTGATTAACGCGGACTGGAAAGCTACTAATTCGTCATTCATATAACAACAATAAAAGTCTTCTTTGACCTCAGAAGTGCATTTCTGTTGTGTTATGTTAGTGCTTAGAAACTAAATAAGAGGAAAGCACTACAAATGCCAACACCACCAATTCAACCACCACTAACTCACCCACCCACACCATAAGGACAGTCTCTATCATTCTTGTCACCAAATAATTGTATACGTATAAAAAAGAGCTACTCTATCCCTTAAACTATCACTGCTTCCATTTTTAGGTTATGAAAATCTGTACACTTTTTTGATAAAACTTTCATCTGTGGAATGTGTCATGTTTCACTTAATATATAGGAAGGTGTTATGCTTTTCCTGTTCTTTGTTTACCTTCAACATGTAATGATTCCAAGAATTGTATTCTGATATTGAAAAAAATAATTAACTAAATATTTCTTTTGGCTGACATACAATGCATTATGTGGAAAAATCTGAGCACTTCAAGAAAGATATTACTGTTTGAGGTTGATTGTTTTTCTTATTTATTCAAAAATATATTTTAGCAGAAATTGGAATGACCTTTTTTCTTTGGGAAGAACCAACAAGTAACTCATGTGAGGCGCATGATAAATCCCTAAGAGAAGAGATGGGAGTCAGTTGTACTACAGGATGCCCAATCCTCGTAGGCAAAACTGGGGAAACCAAAATATAAAGATGTAACTGATCTTCTGACTGCCTACAATTTCTTAGCTTACCTTCAGCGAGGAAGGACTTCATTCAGCCCTAAATCCTGCAGTATTATGCCTAGGAGTGTGCTATTCAAATACCACATACGTCCAGACATACGCACAAGCATACCTACATAATCGAAAAAGTCGCCTTACCAAACCATTTAACTGAAATACAGTCTAATTCATGTACCAAACCACTGGGTCGAAAAAAACACCTGATCAGGTGAAACCTCTCTGTTAGTAACATAAAAACAAGCCATTATGGGGCTTAAGGTACATCACGATAAATGAGATTCCGATAAAGGAATAATAATGTTGCCTTTCATCTGGGGCGCAAAAGGGGGCTAGATGGTAATTCACTTCTATCACATTTTAATTATATGGAAATAACTTTTTAGTCCTTGCAAAAAGCTGTGGCGATCAAATTTTTTTTTTATACAGTGTTCTTCCGGTGAATGCAGCACGGTTCTTAAAAAAATGTTTTCGCTGTGCACATTTGATTTCAAACTAATCATCTTGAGCCATAATTTTCTGCTTGGTTAAGTGATTGTTTAGCACTCCATTCGGGCAGTGTAAGAGTGCACTGCAATCTGCAATTAGCAAGACACATGGCAGCTAAATTATCAAGAGGTACAAAACAAATTAAGCAGACACATTCTGAATAGTAAGGACTGAGGCATGCACCAATTACTCATCAAACTCTTTCATATTCTACTCTTTGATCCGCGCGTCTGCCGCCTGAGTAGCTGGTCTGCATCCAAATGTTTTCCAAATACAGCCCCTTTCAATTAATAATATAATAAAATAATAAAAGTACCAAATATTTTGTCTGAATTCATCAAACACATTTTCATAACATTTGATGCCATGGTAAGACCGTTTGCCGGCGATATCAAAACTTTTTCCATCTAAGCTACTATTGCCCTAACTGGTGCACACATCCCTAGATTTATTAATAAACCTTTCATTATTTTCAGTGATAGTAGCTGAAACCCTGATCTGCATGACACAGTCCCCCGGGCAATATGTATTTTAATTAACATTGTCCTTTCAGTTGCTGCATCCCGTCAAGGCTTTCTCGAGCACCAATGTGATGACCTTTCTCCTTGTCTCAAAGTTGTTTGTCTTTGTACTTTCCTAAAATATGAGTCCCCTGGCTAATACTAGAACTCACTAATTCCTTCTCTCCCAGAGTCAGCAAGCTCGTGAAGGATGTTCCAACAGTCTCTGGGGACAACGAAAGGAGCAATGAACATAAGAAATGCATTGGTACCTGATGAAAGCTTCTGGACGGATAAAACCGCACAGATTCTTATAAATATGTTGAAACCACGACGGGCACACACAGCACTCCCTGTCCAAAGCACTCAGCCACGAGCCCCACTAATTGCCTTTACTGAGAAAATTCTAGGAGGCTTCTAGGTAACCTTGAAATGAAAGTTGCCAGGGATCGTCCTTGATTTGTGCAATTTAAAAGGAAGGGCAGCTGCAACTTCCTTTGGGATGATTTACAATTGCAAATGTAACTAAAGCAAAATTGGAGAAAACAGTAACTTAAATTTTTTAAGCGCATTGAAAATAATGCATTTCTAATTGTTTGTTTTCTTTAGGCCTTGTCAAGCCAACCCATTGTAAAATATGTTACTTTGCACTTCCACCCTTCCCAGACAGAAATGTTTACAAAAGATTGAAACGAATACAACTAAACTCAGAAATGTTACAAAAAGAGCAATGTGGAGAAGCACATCAGTCCAGAAATGTTTCTAAACTTGTAAAGTCTATTTAACATCGACTTTTTACATTCATAACACGTTTTTGTTTTGGAGGGAATCGTAGAAGGGCTGATCAGTGACTGCATGTCTCTGGCATTATTAAAAAGAAGTAGCACAACACAGGAACCAAACTTGCTGCTCTGCTTTGCATCACCTTGAGAGAGCAGACAAAGCATTTTGGCATTCAAGCCATTTCCAGCTGAAAAATGCTTTGTGACAGAGTAACCTGTTTGCCAAACTCTGAATCAGGCCCTTTATCTCGCCTGTACCCATTGTTGAGAGGTTCTACTGAAAATTCGCAGTGAGATGCTCTATTAGAAATATATGCTTTCACATCTGAGATGAGAATTCTTTATGGATTCTACTGAATATTATTTTCCTGAAACTATATTAGATCGGGAACTAGATCTTTATGGGACATGCTATATGCTATGTTCTGTAATTTTCACTCAATATTAAATAATTTGCTAATAAAGTGATTGAGGAACTAATGGTTTAACAAAATCTTGAACATGGGAACCAACGTCTCATTATGAACTCTGATCATACTGAATGTAACATATTTTAGTTATTGAATGTGCAGTTCTTAATAATATATATTACCTACTTCAAAGATCTAACCTCTAGGGCTCAGTAAAGGTGAAAGACCTTCATATTCTGAAGGTTCCCACACTTCTACTGAGCCCTAGAGGCACGATGCTTGAGGTACATAATATGTATTATGAAGAACTACATATTCATTAAAAATGCATTAAATTCAGTATGATTATAGTCAATAACAAGAGTTTGGGTTCTGTTTTCAATGTGGAGAAAAAATGTAGTGGAAGGGAAAATACTGCACTGTGGATTTACAAATGAGAAAGTTTAACAATCTGAAAAATACTAAAAGCTTAAAAAGAAAAAGATTGGAAGGGAGAAAGAGGCACAGATGAAACAAAATCAGACACTGATAATGATTTGGGGGATACCAAAAGTTTGTGTTTCACCTTCATTAAAATTTCCAGATGCTTTACCTTTGGAGTGTATGAGGCTGTAAAGTACACGCAATAGAAACACTAGTTTATCCCCACATAAAATACTTATGGGGAGAGCAGTAAGATAACCTGCTGTTCCTGCAAATGAACCTGTGAACATAACCGATGACATGGTACTCGGTTATTGCAATGAACTGACTGATGTGGTGCATTCTGTCTCACGACAGATTGAGGCTGTCACTGGAAATCCACATCAAGTAGAGTACATGACCTCAGTTTAGACAACTGGGTCCTTATCAAGAAAGATGTGAGAAAGTCATGTCTGTAGCCAAAGTGGAAAGGCCCCTACCACCTAATCCTGATCATGAATACAGCTATCAAGTGAGCTGGAGTACCGAACTGGGTGCATGCTTCTCATACCCCAGAGAACAAGAGATCCTTATCAAGAAATAGTATTTTATGAGCCAGAACCGAGAAGACTGGTGAATGTTCCACTGCATGTTGTACAAACTTGAGTAGAGAAGAATAGAGTTTGTGAGCAGAGTCAAAATGAAGAAAGGGGTAAAGATCTCAGAAATGTGAATAAATTCAATTGTCAGACATCTCACAGAATGGCATTGGAGCTCTTGAGATAGAAAGTGGTGAAGGTGCAACTCAAGGGGAGGTGACAGTTGATATACCTGCAGAACAACACGAAGATCTAGGAGAAGGGACAAGTTGTGAATCAAGAACAAAGTGACATACCCACAATGATAAATGGCCAAAGACTTACAGTTGAAAGAAGTTGAAATCAAGTGTGTCAGTTAGATCCATACAACTGACAATTGATGAAGAAACAGAATTGAGTGGCTTAAGTGACATAGAAGAAGACCAACAAAGACTTGGAAGATCTAAAAGAGCTAAAGGACCTTGTTGAGAATAATCAGCACCGGAATGGACATTTCATGTGACCCAGGAACTAAGCATCTCAATTTCAGATCTGCTTGACTGGAATAAAGAGTTGCCTGTACCTCCTTGAAATTACTCACATCAAAAATTCAGTTGTTATCAAATCAATAAATTAAATATACAAAAACAAAATTGTTTTAATTTACTAAAACAGAATACGTAGGCATGGGACAGCAGAAGGCGAGCAGGAATAACTTTTTAGAGGAACAGGAAGTAGGGTTAAGTAAGACTATATCAAGACAGCTAGTGCTCCCCCATGAGCATCCCACCCAACTCGATAGGGCAGGGACGGAAGGGGAATCGCTTCCCCTACCACCCTCGACCCTTCCACCCTCAATGATGTCTGATGACTGACATCATCAGAGGTCACCTCTGATCGCACTGGAACCTATGCTTCCAATGCGCTCCCAGAAGAGAAATGAAAAAGCATTTCTCTTCCGACCAGGAGGTGAGGTGGGAGAGGCATCAAAGGAAAGCAAAGCGATCGGGCGGTACAAATGCCCACTAGACACCAGGGATTTTATTTTTTTGTATATATTTCAATAAGGGGAGTGACCCCCTTGGGCAAGGGTCACTCCCTAGGGTGGCAATTATTTTTAAGAGATTTAAGCCCTATTGTTATTAGGCCGATCTGCTCCCAGGGGGGCAGAAATCTTTAGATGCCAGGGATTTAAAAAAAATAAAAAAAATACAGGTGGGGAGAGACCCCTTAGGCAAGGGTCGCTCTCCTTGGGGGGCAATTTTATTTTAGGCCCATCTTCCCCCAAGGGGAGCAGAAACCACTAGACAGCAGGGATGTATTTTTTTTATTTTTTTTTATTTTTTTTAGACGTGGGGAGCGACTTCTTAGGCAAGGGTCGCTCACCTGGTGGGAAAAATCTTTTTAGGCCAATCTGTCCCCAAGGGTGGCAGAAACCACCAGACATCAGGAATTTTTATTTTTTGTGCCTATTTAATGCAAGGGGAGAGACTCCTTAGGCAAGGGTGATTCCCCAGGTGGGCAAATATTTTTAAGAGATTTCTGCCCTCTCCGGGGGCAGATCGGCCTATTTTTATTAGACCGATCTGCCACTAGACACGGCTAGTTTTTTTTTGCCAATTTCATGCAAGGGGAGCGACCCCTTTAGACAAGGGTTGCTTCCCGGGGGGGGGAATTTATTTTAGGCCAATCAGCCTCTTTCTATTAGGCCAATATGCCCCCCCAGTGGGACAGAAACCACTTAGGCACCAGGGAATTGTGTGTGTGTATGTGTGTGTTTTGTATGTGGGGGCAGCCCCTTGGGCAAGAGTTGCTTCCCATGGGGGGCACATTACTGTTGGTAACATCTGCCCCCCTTGGGGGCAGATCGGCCTATTTCTGTAACTCCCATCTGCCCTCAAGGGGGGTAACAGTCTTTCATCTCTCCCCTGCACACTAAAACATGTTATCCCATGGCAAGCAAGAGGACATTTGATTATTTTGGGGTTTGGTTCTACATCCGGGCCATGGAAGATTGTCTAACTTTCAAAATCGTCCCACTTGGAATTGTGAGGGCTGCACTTTTTGGACTTTGGGATGTTGCCATGTAGAAAAATCCACAAGACTTACACACATCTGAAAACTACACATCTGGGTGAGTCCAGAGTGTTGTGCTTCACATGCACTGCACCATTTTCTTACCCACAAGGCCCTGCAAACCTCCAACTTTGCAGGAAATCACACATTTTCCCCACATTTTTGTGATGGAAACTTCCAGATTCTGCAGTAATCCACAACATTCCTACCACCCAGCATTGTTACATCTATACCGATAAAACTTCTGCCCCACTTGTCAGCCTAAAAATGTTTTTTTTTCAAACTGCCCTTTTGGAACCCGCTTTGGCTCCCCCTCATTTTCAACATGTTTTTGGCTCTTCCCATGCGCAGGCACTTGGCAAACCTAAACAACTGAGGTTTCATTTTTACCGGGAGACTGAGGGGAACGTTGGGTGGTAGGAAATTTGTCCCAGTGCGGTGATCTCACACAGAAATGTGGGAAAAACTTGATATTTTAGCTAAATTGGAGGTTTGCTTAGGATTCTGGGTAAGAAAACACTAGGGAATCAATGCAAGTCACACCTCCCTGGATTCCTTCAGGTGTCTAGTGTTCCGAAATGTTTGGGTATTAGCAGGTTTCCCTATATGGCTGCTGAGCCGAGGACCAAAAATGCAGATGTCCCTCCAAAAAACAGGTAGTTTTGTATTTGATAATTTTGGTGTGTTCACATAGTGTTCTAGGGCATTTCCTATCACAGGCACTAGGCTTACCCACACAAATGAGATACCATTTTTATTGGGAGACTTGGGGGAACACTGGGGGGAGGGAAAATTGTGGCTCCTCTCAGATTCCAGAACTTTCTGTCGCTGAATTCTGTGGAAAAAGTGTTTTTTTGTCAAATTGTGAGGTTTGCAAAGGATTCTGGGTAACAGAATCTGGTGAGAGCCCAAAATGTCGCCCCATCTCAGATTTACCTAGGTGTCTAGTTTAAAAAAATCCACAGATTTGGTAGGTTTTCCTAGGTGCCGGCTCAGCTAGAGGCCAAAATCCACAGCTAGGCACTTTGCAAAAAACAGCTCTGTTTTCTTTGGGAAAATGTGATGTGTCCACGTTGTGTTTTGGGGCATTTCCTGTCATGGGCACTAGGCCTACCCACACAAGTGAGGTATCATTCTTATTGAGAGACTTGAGAAAACTATGGGTGGAAGGACATTTGTGTCTCCTCTCAGATTCCTGAACTTTCAGTCACCGAAATCTGAAGAAAAAGTGATTTGTGGCCAAATTTTGAGGTTTGCAAATGATTCTGGGTAACAGAACCTGGTGAGAATCCAACAAATCACACCATCTTAGATTCCCCTAGGTGTCTAGTTTTAAAAAGTGCACAGGTTTGGTAGGTTTCCCCAAGTGCTGGCTGAGCTAGAGATCAAAATCCACAGCTAGGCACTTTGCAAAAAAGACATCAGTTTTCAACGTACAAATGTGATGTGTCCATTTTGCGTTTCCTGTCATGGGCATTAGGCCTAACCACACAAGTGAGGAACCATTTTTATTGGAAGACTTGGGGGAACACAGAATGGAAGTATAAGTGTTATTGCCCCTTTTCTTTCGCTACATTTTTGCCTTCCAAATGTAAGACAGTGTGTAAAAAAGACGTCCATTTGAGAAATGCACTGTAATTCACATGCTAGTACAGGGACCCCGGAATTCAGAGATGTGCAAATAACCACTGCTTCTCAACACCTTATCTTGTGCCTATTTTGGAAATACAAAAGTTTACTCAATACCTATTTTTCACTCTTTATATTCCAGCAAATGAATTTACTGTATACCCGGCTCTGGGTACCTAGGTTTCTTGATGAATCCACAAGCCCTATATATCCCCACAACCAGAAGAGTCCAGCAGATGTAATGGTATATTGCTTTAAAAAACCTAACATCGCAGGAAAAAGTTACAGAGTAAAACGTGGAGAGAAATGGCTGTTTTTTAACCTGAGTTTCAATATTTTTTTAATTTTAGCTGTTATTTTCTGTAGGAAAACCTTATACCTATACCTACACAAAGGACCCCTTGGTGAATTCAGAATCCTGTCTACGTTTCAGAAATTTTTTACTTTCCGGGATCCGGCATTGGTTCTGTTGTGCAGACATTTTAGTTATAGCTCCATGCATGTTATTTTAGCAAACTAGGCCTGCAGCTGTGCACTTTAACCTAAATATATTTTATTCAGCTGATTTATTATTTTAACAATAGTCACATTTGTGGTCTTACTTTATTTCTCCCTATCTAGCTGTTCTTTGCCTAGGTCAGCACTGCATTCATAAACAAGACATTTCTTTCACTCTGTGCTTTTCTCAAGGCTGCAGTAAGATAGGTTGCCGGTAAACATTGTAACTCTTTATCTCTAGTGTTCCTAGAAACATACGGATCCTTACACAGAGACATTTTCTCAAAACATCAGCTGTTTTATTATAAAAACACTTCTCTGTCCCATGCACGTTAGAGGGAGATTCCAGCCAGATGACCACGACTGTATACTGATTGCCGAATGCTTTGCTACAGCTGCTTCTGTAGGCTACAGGCCTCTTGCTCAGGTATGGGGGATGATGTCTTCCCAGGGGAACCTGAAGGGCAGAACTAGAGCTTAACATGCTGTGTCCTAACATAGCAAAGGTAGGATATACTTTACTGATTTTAGTGACAATATGGTAGCGTTATTTTTATGCTTCACTCTCCTTGTCACAATTCTTATCCTGTCATGCTTTATCGTCCTGGTTATTGGAGTACATGCTTTATTAACTAAAATGCCATGATTTCCCTGAGGAGTCAATTGTATCATGCGCTCGGCTTCCCAATCATCCCTGCTCCTAGGTAGAGAAGAGGCTCTGCTAGTTAGCTGGAGAAAAACCCAGAGTAGGCTCACAGGTTTCTCCTGTACTGGGCTAGACTCAGTACCCCCACACCGCAGGTGATTCTGCTGCTCAAATCCAGTAGTCTCAATACGCAACAGTTTCACACTCATTTCTGTTACTACCTGGAAGGAGTCTAAAAGCACAAAATATTTTACAAATTAGGTATGTCACAGTAAAATGCCAAAATTGTGTTGAAAATGTGGTTTTCTGATTCAAGTATACCTGTTCCTGAAAGCTGGGAAGATGGTGGTTTTAGTACTACAAACCTTTTTTCCCATTTTTTTTTAAAGAAACAACATTTTTGCTGTATTTTGGCTAATTTCTTGGTCACCTTCAGGGGAACCCACAAACTATGGGTACCTCTAGAATCCCTAGGATGTTGAAAAAAAGGACGCAAATTGGGCGTGGGTAGCTTATGGGGACCAAAAGGTATGGGAGCCCAAGCGCAAACTGCCCTAAATTGCAAAAAAAAGGCCTGGCACCTGAGGGGGAAAAGGCCTGACAGCAAAGGGGTTAAATGCTTCCTTTGTAGATTACACAAAGGAAGATTATTCAACAAACGTTTATTCTAGATTAGTACAAGAATATACAAGAGCTATTGATGCAAAGGATTGCTCTGTATGCACACAAATGCCTTCCTCAGCTGACAAACAAGTAGCATATCATCACATTTCTCTTTTCTATGCTATATCATGCAGTATAATGCTTAGTTTAATATATAGAAAGAGGCACTATGAAAATTATTTTTCTAACTTTGACATGGTTATTTTAAAAGTTCCACTAATGAAAAGCATGAATTTACACCAATAAGCAAAACAATGAAAACAGCTTGGTAATACTTTAGACCTTTTCTTCCTGTGAACACTGCTAGAGCTCATGAGAATAATCTAACTTGCCTAATAAACCTACTTGAAGAAAACATTTAGGCTAATGTTAAAAGAGAGAAAAACACAGTTTACATGAAATGCATATAAAAGCAAGATGTCCTGAGGAATGCATGCAGAAGAGAAGAAGTTGATTTTAGAAAGAAAATGTCTGTTCTGAGACTAAAATTATACGAGACACAAAGGTAAATGATGTGTGTTTGAAAGAAAAAAATCATGGGGAAAAGACACCAGTAGCATTTTAAGTTGTCAGGGTGAACATGGCAAATTGTGCTGGAAGATGATCAAACTATACCTGGGGTGTATTTTATTTGTGGAGAGAATGCTTGTTTTGTATTTACAGCTGATTGGTGGGGGGGAAATAGCTACTTAGGTTTGTGTTTTATAAGGATGTATCATGTACAGAGTCTAGGTGCATTAACATTGACACCTGCACATAGGTATTCATGGAGTGTAAATGAAAGAACACAACTAGTGTGAGACATTTTTGAAGCTAGTAGGAGTAGTATTAAATAATGAAAATATTAGGAAGCTTTCAACAGTGCTAGACAAATTAGTAACCAGCACATGTGGAGCTTTATTAGTTGAAAACACAGAGTTGGTAGTGATTAGATTAATAGTTCTTCAGCACCATCATGCTTTAGACATTTTAATCACAGAAAAGGGTGGTGTCTACAAGATGCTGGAAATTGAGAATTGTTTCATGCATTTACAGATGAAAGTAAGAAGACTTTGCAAAGAATATTTCTGACTTAAATATGGATTTAGAACCCCTAGAGACCACCAGCATAGTGCAAAGCTTTACTAAGCAAGTGTCTTCAATAGATAACAGGATAAATGCAGC
This sequence comes from Pleurodeles waltl, assembly GCF_031143425.1. NCBI lineage: Eukaryota > Metazoa > Chordata > Amphibia > Caudata > Salamandridae > Pleurodeles > Pleurodeles waltl. The sequence continues at coordinate 500,198,143 of NC_090438.1, read as the reverse complement.
AGGAGAAGGAATCTTCAAAGCTATCTAAGTAATTTATCATAGTATCTATCTAATGGTAGTTATCTGTTTTATATCTGCATTAGCAGTTTACAAGACTTTAATGATATTATTAATAGAGAAGAAATATAGAAAAATTATGAAAATTAAGAAAAAGAATAAGGAGCAATTTAGAATTGAGTGAATATATTAACAAAGAGTATACCAGACTAAAAGAAAAAGACCATTTAAAAGGAAAAAGAAAATATTCAGCAGACAATGAAAGTGAACTCTGAATACATCTGTGAATGAAATTATGTGATGGTTCTAAATCATCAGACGAGGGAACTGAGGAAGAGTCTTTCTTAACAATAAAAACATACTATTATTTACCTGTATGGAAAGATTTTGTAGGCCTTAACTAGACATTACATTTAAACTTAGGTTTTGTATTGGACGCTTACACATCAACTGTGTACTTGGCTAAACTCCTGACAAGGACAACATTCCTATTTCTCTCCTTCCTTCATTCTTTATTCATATTGGTAGTTTTGACCTGTGTTTTGGTCATGCGCATAAAATTTCAAGATACAATGTTCCATGGTAACAAATAAATGAATAGAAAGAAAATTAGAGCTTTGTTTCATGAACATTTAACCTATGAAAACAATTACTGCAATGTTTGATGAATCGTAAAAACTGTTTTTTTATGAACAGTCTTTGTTAGAAAGATATGTGAGAATGGAAATTAAGTCATTTGAAATATGTAACATGCTCATCCAACTGTTCTTTGCCTTATAGACATTAGCTGGTGGGAAGAAACGTTCCTGTTTTATTAATGCTTAGCTAATGGTTAAATGTAATGTGTATTTAGAATGTTCTTTGTTAAAACTTGCCATCTCAAAGGAAGCTGTCCTGTTCACATAAAGAGGTCAATCTAAGACTGCCTAGAGTTGAAGATAATCTACTCATGTTTTATAATATGTTGCAGTGCATAATGTTATAGAACTGTGTTCCCAAACTATAATAGTAGGCTTGAGAGACTTGCATGGCTTTAGAGATCCACTAGACTCCATGGACTCTTGGCTCCCTCTACTCGCTCAGAGAGAGCACTCTGACTCTGATTCACTTTTGTCCTATTCTATTTGCTGATGTGTCCTTTCTTGGATTCATTCTGAGACTAACTGTACCATGCCTAAACCCATAGCTATGGGATTCTACTGAATATTCTCAGTGAAATGTTCTGTTAGAAATATTTGCTTGCACTTCTGAGATGAGATCCCTTCATGGGTTCTACTGAACTTTATTTTCCTGAAACTAGATTAGATCAGGGACTAGATCTTTATGGGACATATTATATGCTCTGTTCCGTAGACTGCATTTGATATTAAGGCCCTCGTTACAACCCTGGCGGCAAATCCCGCTTACCGGCGTGCAGAAGGCCGCCAACATACCGCTGCAGTTGCGGAAATCCACTACAGGTATTACGACCCACAGCTCGGAATCCGCCACAATACAGACACCCACACAAGTCAGCCACACCAAAGGTCAGTGATAAACTTGCGATACCAAAACTGACACCATCACGCCAACAAGAATACGCCCACACCATCACGTCCCACGCATCAACGCGGTGGTCTCTCAACCGCGGTAAACCATTGGCGGTACACACCACCGCGCTCAAAATACACACACACTAACAAAACACAATCACATTGGACAATTCAAACTACACACACCTGATACACATACACACACCACTCCCACACACCCAATCCAATATAAAACACACACCCACATTACCCACAAACCCTTACTACCAGAAATTTGTAAGCAGGCCAGAGAGAGACACTACCAAAAACAACACCAGCATCCACAGACACACAACACCATCACCTACATAACACCTACGCACCTCAAACAACACACACCAACACATCCCCTCACACATCACCACAGACACCACCTCACACATCACCCACAGCACATCATGGCACCTCAAAAACACCCCAAGTTCTCTGAGGAGGAGCTCAGGGTCATGGTGGAGGAAATCATCCGGGTAGAGCCACAGCTATTCGGATCACAGGTGCAGCAGACATCCATTGCAAGGAAGATGGAGCTATGGCGAAGAATTGTCGACAGGGTAAACACAGTGGGACAGCATTCAAGAACACGGGATGACATCAGGAAGAGGTGGAACGACCTACGGGGGAAGGAGCGTTCCGTGGCATCCAGACACCAGATTGCTGTACAGAGGACTGGCGGTGGACCCCCACCTCCTCCCCCACAACTAACAACATGGGAGGAGCAAGTCTTGGTAATACTGCATCCTGAGGGCCTCGCAGGATTAGCAGGAGGACTGGACTCTGGTAAGGCAAATCTTTACTACCTTATCCCCCACCCCACCTGCATGCCAACACATACACCCACCCTTACCCTTACACCCATCAACCCAACAACCCACAGATACCCCACCAACAGAACCCACACATCCCAAAACCAAGCCCTGCATGTAACACCAATGCATGGACACTCATCACCCAAGCATGTCCAGTACAGAGACTCACTCATGCCACAAAATCACCAATCACACAAGGACCAAGCCAATAATGCAAGCACTGGAGTAGAGGGTCACTCACCCATTGCACACAATGGCACACACAGATACAATAACTATGCATTTATACCCCAACAGGACCCCTACCCAACGTCACCGGACAGGAGGTGCCAGACATATCCAGTCCCCCCACAGAAGAGGCCTAAAGTGATGACAGCAGCTCTGCACGCCTGGCTCAAGATGACCAGTCCGGCCCATCTGGGACCTCGGGACAGTCGGTTCTCCTGCCACTGTCACAAGCCACCACAGAGCCTCCCCCTTCAGGAAACAACAGCACAGCACCCAACCAGCAGGCCCATCCCTCTGTCCCCAGGACACAATAACCAGCAGTGTGTCCACCACTACAGGGAACCCAGGCAACCCCACTAACACAGGACGATCGGGGACCTGGGGGCAGTGGCAGTCAGCACACAGTTCAGGGGACCGAGGCACAGGATAACAGGGAAACTGAGAGGACTGCTATGGGAAGGGTGGAGACAGGCCCAGGGAACCAACACTCCACGAGGCACTCTCCAACATCATGGGAGCTTACCATCATTCCCAGGCGACCAGGGCAACGGTACTGGCCAAGTTTCAGGAGACCTACCAGCTGCAGGAGGAACACTACCTGGGGATCAGGGAGGACTTGAAGTACACAGCAGCACTTGTAGTATAGGTCCTCTCCTGTTGAAGGTCAGGTATCAAGTGAGTGAACAGACAGAAAATGACAGGCACGACCGCAGCGGTGCGTACCGTCACCACCGGCGTACATCGTCATTGGCTCCTGGGACCCATAGGGCCCAATGTTAACCAATCCAGAATTGCGCTGCGGTCTTCGACCGCCTACCGCGACGGTATACAACGCCAGGGCAGTTACCTCATATCCCCTTGTCCCACCTTACAGGTCAGGCAGCTGCCAATTCAGGAGGCCACATGAGATGAATGTTAACTGCGTCACACCTATCTGGGCCGGGAATATAGACAGATACCGGCACATTGTGGATTAATAACGTTTCTGCAAATAACAAATTGTGATACCTCAGTGTTGGATGACTCTCTGCTCGCTGTTCTCCTCCATAGAGCACATCTGCTGCGGCAGGTGATGAGATGGCGGCATCCTCCGGTGTACAGACCCCTGGTGGACATGTCGACAATGGAAGAGAGACACATCATTATCACTTACAGACTTGATTGTGCAACAATCCTGGAACTGTGTGCCCAGTTGGAGCCAGGCCTGATGTCAGCTATTCCCCAACCCACAGGAATCCCCCCTCTTGTGCAGGTTCTGGCTGTACTCCATTTCCTGGCCGGTGGGTCTTTTCAAACAACAGTGGCCATGGCATCAGGGATGTCCCAGCCAATGTTCTCTAACGTGTTGTCCAGATTGTTATCTGCCCTGCTGAAACATATGTGCAGCTACATCGTTTTCCCTCAGGTGGAGGATTTGCCCACAGTGAAAGGTGACTTCTATGCCATGGGACAGCCCCCCAACATCATTGGTGCCATTGATGGGACACATGTGGCATTTGTACCCCCCCACAGGAATGAACAGGTGTATAGAAACCGGAAGAGCTACCATTTGATGAATGTGCAGATGATGTGCTTGGCAGACCAGTACATCTCCCATGTCAATGCCAAGTATCCTGGCTCTGTGCATGACACATACATTTTGAGGAATAGCAGCATCCCTTATTTGATGGGGCAACTCCAGAGGCACCGTGTATGGCTAATAGGTGAGGTCAAGGTCCCAATACAGTTGACATAGGTATCTGGGTATGGGGATGTCCCTAAGGGTTAGTGTGTGTCTAACAGATATCCCTCGACATTTGCAGGTGACTCTGGTCACCCCAGCCTGTCATGGCTACTGACCCCAGTGAGGAATCCAAGGACAAGGGCAGAGGAACGGTACAATGAGGCACATGGGTAAACTAGGAGGGTGATCGAACGCACCTTCGGCCTCCTGAAGGCCAGATTCCGGTGCCTCCATCTGACAGGTGGCTCCCTATACTAATCACTGAAGAAGGTGTGCCAGATAATCGTGGCCTGCTGTATGCTGCACAACCTGGCTTTGCGGTGGCAGGTGTCTTTTCTGCAGGAGGATGGGCCAGATGGTGATCTTGTGCCAGCTGTGGAGCCTGTGGACAGTGAAGAAGAGGAGGCAGAAGAAGAGGATATCGACAACCGAAACAACATCATCATGCAATACTTCCAGTGAGACACAGGTAAGAAGATGTAACTGCTTCCCACATCTCATACTGTTGTTTGAGCTAGCATAAGTCTGTCATTTTCACTCAGTGTATGGACCCTGACTTGTCACTTTGACTTTCCATTTCACAGATCTGGGTCCCACTTTGAGCCCTCTGCTCGGTTAACTCTTGACCTACAGCTGTGTTACATTCGTATGTGAACAAGTGCATTGACATTGCTATATTCCATAGTTATTGCAATTACACATTTGTGAAAGCACTGACTGACTCCAGATTTTTTTGTGATTGAAGTGTGTTTATTCATGTGCAAATCAGTGGAGATGGGTTGTAAAATGGGCTGGGGTGATGGTGGAGGAATGTCCATGGCAGAGTCCAGTCTATTTGTTTCACAGGTGCATTGTCCAAAGGGGCATATGAAGTGGAGCAATGGCAGTTTAAGGATGGACATGGTGACATAGTGGGACAGAAGGGTGACAATCAGGGGGGTCTCATTTCCTGGCGGGGGTCTTGGCAATGTTCTCTGTCTTGTTCCTGGATGTCAGGGACCATTTGTGGTGTGGTTCTCCATCTGCAGGGGGTGGGGTGCTGGTGTCCTGTTGTTCCTTTGGTGGTGCCTCCTGGCCAATAGCCCCGGCGGAGGTGGAGGGCTGTTCATCGTCCGGGCTAGTGTAAGGGGTCCCTTGTTGAGCGACTGTGTCCCTCCTGGTGTTGAGAAGGTCTTGCAGCACCCCTGCAATGGTGACCAGGGTGGTGTGACGCAGTTAACATTCATCCCATTTGGCCTCCTGAAATGGCGGCTGCCTGACCTGTAAGGTGGGACAAGGGGATATGAGGTAACTGCGCTGGCGTTGTACACTGTCGCGGTGGGCGGTCAAAGACCGCAGCACAATTCTGGATTGGTTAACATTGGGCCTTATGGGTCCCAGGAGCCAATGACGATGTACGCCGGCGGTGATGTGACTGCCATTTTCTGTCTGTTCACTCACTTGATACCTGACCTTCAACAGGAGAGGACTTATACTACACGTGCTGCTGTGACCTGTTTCTGGAAGCGACGATGGCTACAGTATCTAGGGAAAGGGCCCCTGCCTTCACTTCGGAGGAGTTGGAGAAACTAGTGGATGGGGTGCTCCCCCAGTACACGCAACTGTACGGTCCTCCAGATAAGACAGCAGTGACAGCGACTCCTCCTCTGATGGGAGCCCCCTTGCCGTGGCGGGCACCTCTGTGCCCACCGCATCAACAGGTACAGCTGCCACCCCCCTACCAGCACCGCCCTCCCAGCAGCCTCTCAGCGTATGTCCCGTGCCCGCTCACCCAGGAGGGTGGGCATCTCCTTCGCCCCAGCCACCTCAGGCCCTGCCCCAGTAAGACCTTCTGCCCTCAGTGAGGAGGCTATTGACCTCCTGTGATCCCCCACTGTTGGGCACTCTACCATTGTGAATGCCATCCAGGGTGTAGAGAGGCATTTGCAACAAACAAATGCATACCTGGAGGGCATTCATTCTGGCCAGGCAGCCCAACAGAGAGCATTTGAGGTTCTGGCCTCTGCACTGATGACAGCCATAGTCCCTGTGTCCAGCCTCCCCCCTCCAACTTCCTCCACCCAGACCCAATCCCCTGTACCTCAGCCTATCCCAAGCACACCATCAGACCAGCATGCACACACATCAACACACAGGAGTGGACATGGCAAACATAAGCACCACACATCCCACAGGCACTCACACAAGCACCATCCCCATGCAGACACAGCAACATCCACTGTCTCCACTGTGTCCCCCTCCTCCACATCCTCCTCCTCCCTCCCTGTCTCATCTCCACTCACACCTGCATACACAACATCCTCAGCCACTTCCTTCATCACCAGCATGCCCATCTCAACACACCGCTCATGTGCACTCACCACCCCACTACCATTCACACATCCCCAGTGTCCTCTCCCAGTGTGTCAGTGAGCCCTCTGTCAGTGAGCCCTCCTCCCAAAGTACACAAACGCAGGCACCCACCCACCCAACATCCATCCACCTCACAACAGCCTCCGGCCCATGTACCTTCACCCAAATCTAGCAGACGTACACCTCCTACAACCACTACCTCTACCTCCACTCCCAAACCCCTCCATCTTCCCGTCCCAGTGTGTCTAAAAAAATGTCCTGGCAAGCTTTGACCTCTTCCTTTCACCTCCCCCCGTTCTTCCACTAGTGCACGGCTTTCCAGGTCCCAGCCCAGCACCTCAGCCACCAAATCCCCAGGCACATGGTGCCAGCAACTGGGAGGTCATCGAGTGCCCCACCCATCAGGGCTGCCAGTGTGCCACGTAGCAAGGGCAAGGACATTTCGCCACCTGCCAAGGTGAAAAAGGTGCCCACATCCCAGAGGGAGAAGCCGAAACTACCAGCCACCAAGGGCTCAGCAAAAACAAAAGGGGATAGTGGCAAGACAACTGCGGCACCATCAAAGGTGGGGAAGGGCCAAAAGCAGAAGAGCAGGTCAGGAGAGGGCATGGTGGCACCGACTGAGGGAACAGTGTCACACCTTCTGTCCACGACCACGCCAACCTGTACAGCAGCAAATACCGCTAGCTGCCCCACCACCACAACCTGCACTGCCACCTGCACTGCCCCCTGCACGTCTACAGCCTCAGCAACAGTCCCCAGCTACTTCCCCAGTGGGAAGCCGAACAAGGCTACAGGAGACATCCTGCTTTGTCCCTCAGCAGGTGCTGACCCATGCACCACCGCCAGCACCGCCGCCAGAGACACCGCCGCCAGAGACACTGCCGCAGGCACCACCGCCACAGACACCACCGCAAGCACCGCCACCGGCCCCGCGGCGTCCTCAGACACTGGCACCACCGCTCACATGGCTACCATCCCCAGTGGTCAGTCATCTGAGGCTGGAGGTGAGTTTGTGGACCCCGATCAGCTTCCATGAGGCATGACTTCCATCACTGTTTGCACCTGCAGGTAGAATTTTAAGCCGCAGCAGTGTGGGGTATTTCGCTGCCTCCATGGCGTATCATGCTACCTGAACCTCGCCAATCTCATGGCACACACACCCAGGTGAGGGAATTGTACCGGCCACACTGCTTGTGTAGCACTCTGGGCACCAGGCCCCCTCCAGAACCAGTGGAGTATCACATCCACTACCTCAGTCCTTGGCAGGATGAAGCACTATGGGCACCAGGCACCCTCCAGAACCAGTGGAGTATCACATCCACTACCTCAGTCCTTGTCAGGATGAAACACTCTGGGCACCAGGCCCCCTCCAGAACCAGTGGAGGGATACTTCCACTACCCCAGTCCTTGGCAGGATGAAGCACTCTGGGCACCATGCCCCCTCCAGAACCAGTGGGGAGTTACATCCACTATCTCAGTCCTTGGCAGGATGAAGCACTCTGGGCACCAGGACCCCTCCAGAACCAGTGGAGTATCACATCCACTACCTCAGTCCTAGGCAGGATGAAACACCTTGAGTAGATTGAATTTACTAGAATGAAGCTCTCCAAATTGACAGCGAGGGAAGCAAAAATGCTTTAGGAAAACATTTCTGAATATATAAGAACTAATGCACAAGCATATGAGAACCTAGTTCAAATCTGTGGAAATTCACTGTGTTATGGGATGGTAGAGCAGCCAGCCACCATAAGGGAACAGTGTCATGTTCTTCTTTTCCAAAGAAATGTACTTTATTTTTGTCACTCATTTTCTCTTTTAAAAATGTTGTTCATTTTAAAATCTGTTTTAGTTTTTTTTGTTTTACACAGAACATTCATATTGTCTTTTGCCAGGCAATACTCTTATATTTAATTTAAACTCCCCTTTTGTCATTAAACTATGACTTCAATTATCATGGCCAAGAGATACCCAGGGGCATATTTATACTTCGTTTGCGCCGATTGTGCGTCAAAAAATTAGACGCACAATCAGCGCAAACGTTGCCCCATATTTAAACTCTGACGCCCGAGCCCGCGGACGACAAAATTCCACTGTGTGCGTCATTTCTTGGATGAGGCAACCCGCCCTGCGTTAATGATATGCAGGGTAGGCGTTCCCGTCCAAAAAAACACGCAAACGGCCGTGCGTCGTATTTATGCTTCCGGGCAAAAATTACTCTCGGCCGGGAGGCGGAGCAAAAAGATGACGCACAGCCCAATTTGCATCAAAATTTAACGCGTGGGTCAGGGCAGGCGTTAAAATGGGGCAAACACACCTGTATTTAATCAGAACACACAGAACAAACAGCAGAGCAGCAACAGGGAGACATGGAGGTGATTTTTATCCAGCATGCAGACGCAGAGCCCAGCAGCAACAACAGCAGCTACAACAACACCAGCAGGGACCCCAAAGGCAGCGCAGAAGGCAGGAGAGGATATTCCGCCCAAGAACAACCCTGCATGGCCTCAGGGAACACAACATCATACAGAGGTACAGGTTGAACTGGCAGGCCATTCAGCAGCTGCTGCGCAACATTGAACCGCAGGTGGCCCCCACTTTAGTGACACCCCGCACTATCCCAACAGAAACAAAGCTGCTTGCCGTACTTCACCTGCTGGCAAGTGGCTCATTTCAAACAACTGGTGCCCTGGTTGGCGGAATATCACAACCATCATTCTCCGCATTTCTGCCAAAAGTACTGGATGCCATAATTCGCCTGACACCCCTCCACATCTGCTTCCCTAACACACTGCAGAAGCAGCAGGAAACAAAACAGGGGTTCTACGCAATCAGTGGCTTCCCACACGGCCTTGGTGCAAACGACTGCACACACGTACGCCTTGTGCCACCTGCTGCAACAGAACACCTCTACTGCAACAGGAAGCACACACATTCAATCAACGTGCAGGCCATAGTCGATCACCAGGGATTGATCAGCAACATCGTGGCTAAATATCCTGGGAGTGTACATTCATCTTCTGTCACTGCACCATCAACCAACACTTCCAGGATGGACGGTATGGCAATGAACTACTTGTTGGTAAGTACAGAACCCTACTTATATACACACTGCACAGCAACCCTCTAGGACACACAACACATACATCACAACAGCAACATCTAGACAGGAACACACTGAGGTCCTGACATCACTAGCCATGTTTCTTAAGCCACCATTGAACCTGTCACACAATGGAATTTACTGTACAGCCTAATGTGAAGACATTAATGAGTGTGGTTGCCTAAATGTCACCTTGCAAAATGTAAGTGTCACAATGAACTTTACATTAATACATTGCATAAGTTTAAAGGTATGGGATGTACAGGGTACTTTGATATGAACGTGTTAACAACACTTCCAAATTTAAATGTGCATGGAACTATCATCTCACCCTCAGTGAAGACACACGGACACCTGTATCACAAGTCACAATGCTAGGGAGGGCACACTGTACTGCAAATCCCAAAACATACTGCTGATAAACGGTTAGCAGACAAACACTTGCTCAGCCAAGGAAACACCACAATGCAGAAGGTATAGCCTACATGAATAGGATGTCACATTAGTACACAAAAGAGTCACAGACAACACAAGACAACTACTGCCTTTAAAGGTCTTTTCAATAGTGCTAGCTACAGCTACATGATCCCATTCTGTGTTTTTCTTTCAGCTGATCACGGGTATGGCATCCAGCCATGGCTAATCACACCATTTGGGAACCCGAGTACTGCTGCAGAGCGGGCATACAACGACGCCCATAAGAGGACACGCAGCATTGTCGAGCGGACCTTTGGGATCCTCAAGTCAAGGTTCCGCTGCCTTGACATCACTGGCGGTAGCCTACTATATTCCCCCGAGATGGTCTGTAGGATCATACTCACATGTGCAATATTGCACAACATTTGTGTAAAAAGGAACATTCCCCTCAAACCAGACCCATACATGCCTGAAGACGACGAAGAGGAGGATGCTGGCCTGCAACAGGAGGGGGAACATCCAAACACGGCTGCTGGAGTGCGTAGGCCAACACATTGTAAATAATTTATTTTCATAATTATCACCATCACCACTTAATGCACTATTGTAAATAAACACTGATAACAAACACACATCATGGTTTGGACTATTCATTTCTGCCCACCTTTAGCTTGAAATATCTGAAGAAGAATGTCGTCTCATTCAGCAATAATGATATAACAATCATGACACAAAAAAATACACCACAAATGTAATGGCCACCATACAATGGTCAAATACACAGACAATGTAAATGACAGACATCCTGTACAATTCACCTTTGAAGGGCAATAGCTGAGGACCACACATATGACTCACATACATGTAGTAAACATGGATCATCGCAGCAGATGGCACACAACTGAAACACCATCACTCAACTAGGGGAAAACAGGCCTCATACATCAGGCAGTTCACATGCTAATGCTTCAGGAACAGGAATGTAGTACTAGATTCTTGCCAACAGTAATTCCAACTACTTACTATCATTGCAATGACTATCTGTCACTAGAGTTACACATAAGCAGAACATACACAGCACAAGTGCTACACCTATGACAAGCATCTAGCACATCACATCCCATCTACATGTCAGCCCTTTTCTAAAAACATTACACACACTTGCAGCTGCTCACACCCCACCTGTCTGAAGAGGTCCCTTGAATGCTGATTTGTGTAGACTGAGATTCCCTCATCTACACACACACACTCACAAGAGTCATCCAGTGTGCCACACCCTTTCCTATGCCTACCATTGTCATACTACAATCTCACTGCATGGAACTCAGCTCATATAATACACTGGCTTGGAGTTTTTGAGGCATGGAATCACCTGTAGATTGATTCTTCTGTGAAAGGTACTGTAGGCTATTTATCGGCAAATCCCATCTGACAGGACTAGTGAGACACAGATGGAGGCCACACCAGTGATCCCCTCCATGCACACCACCCAAATGTACATGCCCCGTCCCTGCTGATGCCTCCTCCTGCATACATGTTGGAATTTGAGCTATTACATCATTAAGCTTTGACACTAATGTTGCCGTAGAAAACTTTATCAGGGTTCATGTGTCACCTTCAAAACATACACAGTGTGACATCTCAACTGTCTACTGCTCCCTCTGACCAGTCCTAGTCAGAACACTTGATCATGTAATTACTGATAGAACTTGCTCCTGATTGACCCAGCATCCTGTCAGCCTGACTGGCACCTGTCCGTGGGGCACTCTACAGATACCTGGGGTCCACCTATGGACCACACGTGCTGTCCAAAACCTCTTGTACCTCAGACACTAATTTGTCATTAGCCTCATCAATTTATACTCAAATACATAGTATTGCATCATCTGACTGTTATTTGCATCCGATTTGTGACAGTGCCCTTGAATAGCCAAATCTGGGCCCTTCCGTTGTCTGGCCCTCATTAATGCCTAAACTACAAAGTGTGACAGTGGACCTGGACCATAGTGTATGATGGTGTAAATGGCCTCCATCAAAACCAGCAACCTCAGATAATGTCCATGAAAAGTCAACACATATGAGGACCCTGACTGTTCAAACGCTGAGTAACATTGTTCAAATGATAAAGATGAGTCGTGTGTGTTGAATACCAGCCATTTACTTCTGCACAGAGGCTATGATGTTTCCTGATACATTACCATCCACAGAGGCCAACTGGAGCACAAATGTTGCAATGACACATGCCGGATCCAGACACCTGAGACATTCTCTCACTCAACACACCAAGGTTGCCCAGTTTAAAGTCTCATTACACGTTTTCAGTGACAGGGTGGGACCATCCATGTGTAGGTGACCATGTCCTCAATGGCTTTTCTCAAATTTTGCTACAAACAATACCCAATAGAAACAAGATTACCTGCCACTAACTCATGAGGAGACCTGGGAGTTACAGTGACAACATACACCCTGACAGTTGATACTGGATCAATATTGGACCACACACATGTACATGTACCATCCAATCAACAAATTATTTGCAAGCAGCCGATCACAGTAGTGTCCCAGTTGAAACCTAGCAGGAAGAATGAAACATGCCACTAAACCAGGTAATGCATAAAGGGCCACATACATCAACAACCTATTTGCTATCATGACATGAGGAACGTTGGGACTTTGCAAAAAATATCAATGCAAAATGGTATGTCAGATTTCTCCAAAGAATCAATAGGGCAAACGTAAAATGGGCAAATGGGATTACAGAATGGCAAACAGTGAATCATATCCTATTTGCTTCCATGAGCCTGCTGCTGAAGGTTTAGCATTACTGAATTTGGGAAACCCTTGGATAAATTTGCAAGTCTGGAAGAGCAAACCCTAGGGTGCTGGGGGCCTAAGTCCACCTCTACTGCCCCCCAAATAGACAATAGTTATGCACATGTGAAGCACACACATGCATAAGGCGCATGTGTGCCCTACATGTCAAAAGTAAAACACATTTAAGATACATTAACTCGTAATTAGGACATGGTTACCCCCTTAAAAAGTGTAGGCGACAATTGCACTACCTATTTAGTCTTTATATAATTTTGATTACCGTGATAAATGTGGACACATTTTTGCTAAGGAATACATCCTGGTATCCTATTCATATTTTGAAAATAGGCATCAGCAATTACCCACATATGTGTGCAATTATGAGTAATATCCATTCTGACCAATCATTACTATTGCACTGTGAATACCTTCTATACATCCTATAAGGGACATTTGCCATAGCTAACCCCAAATGTGTATCACTTAGCACCGTTTGGTCATGACAAAATTAATTTCACAATTTGACAAATGTAATACATATTTGTCATAATGCGTCATATTTCCACACATACAGCTTGTGCGTCATAATTTTTGACTCACAGGAGTGCAGATAATGCAGAGTCAAAAAATTATTTCTAAAATAGATATCATAATATCCTGCATAACATGGCCTCCATTTTTTCCATAATGCGTCATATTTCCATGCATACAGCTTGTGCGTCATAATTTTTTACGCACAGGAGTGCAGATAATGCAGAGTCAAAAATATTTTTCATATTTAGATATCATATTTTCCAGCGGCTTAATTTTCAACTCTAGAACTGTAAAATAAGCCTCAAACAAATATAATAGACCAATGAAGAACATTTTTTGATTCTGCATTATGAGCACTCCTATGCACCAAAAAATATGACGCACAAGCTGTATGCGTGAAAAAATGACGCATAGCGTGAAAAAAACGGTGGCCATTTTATGCAGGATGTGATGTAATAGGATATCCTGTTTACAGAATCTGTACAGTGGGTGTACTTTCACTTTCACTTTGCAGTCTCAGATTATTCTAGACTGTGTGGCTGTGTGGAAAGTGTTGTCCTGTGTATTAGTGCTTTTGTGTCCAGTGTACCATCTCAATTGTGCTTTTGTCATCAATGTCTTGTTGTTGAATACTGTCTGAGTCTGTGTTGTATTATTTTGTCAAGTCCAGTGTTTTATTTATTGTCTGTGGGAGTCTGTTGTGGGTACTGTAATATAGGGGTTAGTTGGGCTCTTCTTCTTAAGTTTTCTTTATATTTCACCACTCTACCTTTCCCCATTTCCCCTTTTTCCTTTTTCTACATCTTTTTCCCCTTTGTCAGTGCTGACATGTCTGGTAGGCCACGGCTTTCCACGATGGGTGAGGAGGAATTGGGGGGATTTATATGGCTTGTTTGCCATTTCCTCCAACTCATGCTGGAGGCTGGGGGTAGGGTGATACAGGGGTATCACACGGAGGCCCGTAAAGTCCGGTGGGGGAAGGTGCGCCATCACTTGGTCCGTGTATATGGTAGCCTAAGGAATGAACATCAACTGAAGCACCGCTGGGCTGATCTGATATCCAGGGAGCAAGATCTGCTGGACCACCTGGGAATCAGGATTGGTGGGCATGTTGGTGAGTACAGATCAATTACATGTGCAAAATTTTAAAGCTGTGTGGCGACATGTGATGATTGTTACCCAATCTGCCAGATAAGTAGCTGACTGTGTGTAATGCTAGGGAAACCTACTGGGTAATTGATGCACAATGTGAAGGAAGACAAATGCTAGCAGTCAGGTAGCTCATGTTTTCTACACATACCGGTTGCCTGTAACAGTATGTAATGTAGTGCTGCCTTTGTGTCAGACAAGCGACACATTAATGACTCAATTAGGGCTGTACAGGTCACAATAGCCAGTGAAAAATGGATGTTGAAACATCATACCTACATATGTAGACGCCATAGCTAGACTGACATTTGTAAACCCTACATGATGCTATAAATGAGTGCTGCCTTCACGTCAATTGAAGTTAGCAATGTTGTCCTCACATATGTCACATGTGTGTCTGGTTGGTGTGTATGGAAAATGACCACATAGGCTGTTTGAGTTTGAGAGGTCATGCAGTCCTCAAGTAACCAGCTTTTGGATGTCTCTCTTGGATGCACATGATGAGATGAATGCACCCCTATATTGTTGGGGAATACTAATGGAGGTGCATTTTTGCCACCACATGACTGTCCAGGCCACTGCATGTGTGTAGTAGGGTGTGTGACTGTAGCAGGAGACTTATCCAATTTAAATGTTGCTCATGAATAATTCCATGCAGTATGAGCATGTGTTAAAGTTTTTCATTACTCATGTCATATTCTCACATTGTCTTTGTAATTGCAATTGTTTGTCAGTGCACGGATTCTGAGTATATTCTTCCTTCCATGCTTTACAGGTGGACCTGCACCGTACACAGTGGGAGAGGTGGCTCATTTTGAGGACCCCGACACCTACAGTGAGTGTTGCATGTGTGCTATTTTTAATGTTTGCTGGTGATGCATGATGGACTACTGTGTGTTCAACAGAATTCAAGGTTTGATGCGCTGCCCATTCATTAGTATTGTTCCATTAGTGGAATTTCAGTTTTCATTTCATTTTGAGTTGACCTATGCTTATCCAGTTCTCAGATTTTGGGTCTGTAGGCCATTCCAGTAGGGCTCGCTATGGGGAATGGGGTGAGTCATTTGGAATGCACTGGTTAATGGAAGAGTTGCTCTTGGACTAGTCTCGGACTGAGTCTGCATTTCAGACTGACATTCTCCCAGATAGCTTCTGCAAAAGGCTTGTCTGAAATCTGCTTCTTCCCTAGTTAACGATGGACTGAGTACACTGTAGGTTGGAACTTCCGGGGGCATGTACTTCCACAAGTTGTACTAGAAGTGTGTGGAACTAGAGTGCAATGGCCTAGGTGTACATTCTACTCATGATCATGGGTGTTCTTGCTCCTCTGTGTCTGTAGAAAAATATGCCTCACTGGTAGTATGTGATGTTGGCCTAAGTCAGTACATTTTGACATGTGTGGACCTTGGATAGTACAAGGTTTAGCTGACTCCAATTTGTTGCTAGCCCTTCACTGGTGTTGTGTGTGTGGAGGCAAAAACTTGTTGAGCTTTCTATACACTCCTGGGTGTGCATTTATGATGGGATTGTTGGATGTTCTTCCCACACCCCCCTCAAAGACTGCCATGTGTTTGGGAATAGGGGTACCTAGGACTGTAGCAACCAGTATGTTACACATACTTGTGACCATTTGAAACTTTGTTTTGAACCTAGTGTACACACTCGCTTATGGCACATGAGTTCTATACTAGCAAATCCAATTACAAATCGCAGATATTGAGAGTTATGATTGTTATCACATACACTGACATATGTAGTCAAGGCAATAGGCGGAGGAGGTGCAGCCATAATGTCAGCTGTATTACTAATTATTTTGATGAGAAGTTTAGGCTGATGTCACCCATCATGTATAGACATGTATATGCTAGGTGTGAGATGCCCTTTGTATGCAGGCTTCCCATGTACTTCCTCTGAGACTTTCAATGATCTATGTGGTGATATGAGCTGTTACAACTACAGTAAAAGTAATTTCCAATTGACCCATTGTGCTATTCCACCCAGTGCATTTCCAATGGTAAATAGTTGCCCTTTTTCTTCACAGCTGCAAACATGAGTGCCGCACAGAGGCATGATTTTGAAAGGCGGGCCATGAGATACCGGCACATCCTGCAGGTGCAGTCGGGGGTTCCGACGGATGGGCCGAAAATACCAGGTGGATCGGGCCTCCGGAGCATGGTGGGCCTCACCACAGGGTGGCCCAACATTGCCCACTACAGCCACCACAACTACCAGTTCTCCCCAAGTGGCCCCAGCAACGGCGGGGACAGTTGTCCCTGCCTCTGCAGCACGACCTGGACCCAGCAATATCAGAGCTGCAGGACAGTCCAGTGGGCTACAAATAACTCCCACACAGAGCACCTCTGCCAGCACACAGACAGCAGCAGCACCTCCAATTGACCCTGCGGCATTCCAGGCTTTAGATCGGAAAATGGACAAGTTCATTCGGAAGGTGGACAAGCTGAGCCAGGATGTGGCGTACATAAAGAAGTGGGTCAGGTCCATCAGGCGGACCCTACGGAGGGCCAACGTCTAGGACTTATATGGTCTATTTTAATTTATCCCTCCCCTCTCTCCTCTTTCCTTTTTATCATGATAGGTGGGTTTTGGGGATTAGTGTTAGGTTAGTATAGGTTGTTAGCTTAGTTAGTGTTAGGGAGGAGGGTGGGGGTCCTTACTCTTTCTATTTTTACTTTTTGAGTGTGTGGGTGGCTGGGGTTCAATGTTGAGATTCCTGTCTGTTCAGAAAATTTAAAAATAAAAATAAAAAAAATGTATAAAAAATATATGATTGTTTAGGATAGTATAGTATGTGTGTAGGTTAGTATGTGTTGTCCTGCATGTGTCCTGTCTCATAATGGTGGGTGGGGGGTTGATGTTTAGATCGATTCATTATATGTGTAGAGTAAGTTTAGCTTAGGTTAGTTAGGGATAGTTGTGGGGTAGGAGTAGTCAGATTAGATTAGTGTAGGTATGACTTTTCCCTTAGTTGCCTCTGGTGTAAATACTTATGAATAAATATATAGTTAACCCTTTGCATTATGTGTTAATTGCTACTTGATCATGGCCTTGACATCAGTGTAGGTGATTGTTGTTCTATGACATTTGTGTCCTATGCTACACACCGAAGAAAAAAGAGGTTTAAAATGGCAGCTACCCCTGTGCTAACTTGGTAAGTATCCACCATTTGATAGAACCACCATTTGTAGTTTACATGGATCACAAAGGATTTGTGTTGATGAGTATGTTTTCTACATCACAAAGTGTGCTGCCAGACTTGGTATTGTGGGTAATTTCTTAGGTCGGACTGCAGTGTGATGTTCAGGGACATCTTTGTAGATGAGGTGTTGTTAACACTCTTGTCTTCTTGTCTTCATTACTGACATAGATCATGTGTGCAAAAATTCAGCATGACTTCCCTTCATGGAAGTATACTCAGAAAGGGTGATTGATGTTGTGTTTAGTTGTGTTTGCTTAGATTAGACTGCATAAATTAATGTTTTAGTATTGCATGGTGCCCACATTTATCAGCCACCATTAGTTGACTTTGATTGCTATTGATGGAGCATTATTCTGTCCAACACAGCACGATTGTGTGTGGTTTGTCCCTTCATCAGTTATTCTCCTCAGGATGGTCAGGCTATGATGCAATCCTGGCCACTGCACAGATGTATCAGACTACATGATGTCAGGACAGTTGTATTGACAAGCTACATGGTTGTCACACAGGCACTTTTGAGTTATCTACTGCCCAGTTGATGTGTCAAATTACACAGAGACATATTAGGTGTGCAAGTGCTATTTATTGATAGTTGCTGTAGTGCAAAATGTACATTGTCTATGTTTGCTGAGTCCGTTCTAGTGCATTCTTACATGGTGATCCTACAGAAGGGGTGTTGATGATGCTCCTGACATGCTGGAGTGATGTTACAGACAGTGCAGAGGGACAGGATTTGCCGATTGGTAGGAGAGAGACATTCACTGGCAATGCTGACAAGTCATACAGTGGTTAGCAGAACAGTCATTGAGTATAGTTGTAGTGAGACTGGCATTTGACAAAACGTAGGACCATGGTCAAAGTAGGCCATGGTGCAGGGACTAGTGCTTCCGGGTACTCTTCCGTGTGAATATGATCTGTTCCCTGTCTTCTTCTTCTGATGTGTGTGTTGCCTGCTTTGTCCTTGTTGGTTGTGAAGGGGCAAGTGGAAAGTTTGGGGTGCGAGGTGCTGTGGCAACTCCCTTACTGCAGTGGTGAATTCCTTTATAGTTTCTTGTAGTCCTTGCAGTATGGATGTTAGGGCTTGCACAGCTGCTGCCTGATCTGCAGATGACATCATGCACGAGCGCACCCCTCAAGGCTGGCTGCCATATTTTGCATCCCCACCCGCACCTCCTTGGCCAGCTCCCGCTGTACTCCAACTACAGTTCTTTCAAAGCTGGTGCCAGTGTCGTCAGAGTCCTCAGCTGTGTAGGAGCTGGCAGGTCTTGCAATTGGGGTGGTGGGTGGTTCTTCTGTGATGGCTGCTTGTTCTGTGCTCCTCCTTGTGACTGAAGGTGGGGTCTGGAGGGTTTCAAGGACCTTTTGGATGGTCTCCTGGGGAATGTTTATGGGCTCGTCATCCATGTCATCAGGGAAATCAGGGACAGGCATATTGGCAGGAGATCCACGTTCCTCTGCAATGAAACAGGGTACAATTAGTGTGTCTGTGTTGTTACAATTTTGACATAACATGCCAGCCTTTTGATGAATTTACTTTGTGATCTTGTTTGATATTGTTATCTGCTGTCCTTCATATGGGGATTGTTATAGGCCTATGGCCCACCTGTGTGTCACATGTATGATATTGAGTTATCAGACTTGTCTGCCTAATCGCCTCTAGGTGTTGCTTTGTACCAAATAGGGAATATCCATCTTTTTGTCCTACTCGACCCTCCGTGTATATCTATTCTTATGGTGAGACCTTTCACTGGCTGTGGGTGTTCTGATGGTCCTGGCAGCACACTTGCCTCTCAGGACCTGCCCCAATCCCTGATTGTTCACATTGACTTAATTGTAATTGACATGTGGCATATCCTATGCATGGCAATGTTATGATGTGATATGGATGTAGACATTGTTAATGTGTCCTGCTGATGTTGGGTAATGTGTGTTTAATTGGATTGCCCTGTTTATCGTATCTATGTCCTATTTGGTCCTCTGACTGTGCAGTGACCAGTTGCATGTGTCCCCTCCTCAATGCTGTTGTCTGAGCAGTATGACATTTGTGATGTTGCCTTGTTAGCCAGACACGGGAAGGACCCTAACATATGCAGCATGTGTGTGTCCTTAGTGCTGTGTCGCTCCTATTGCTGTTTACTTTGGCTGATGTATGTGACAACTATGGGCATTGACATATGAGTGTACTGGGGCCTTTGTCTTGTTTCTGGGGATTGTTGCAGATGTCATCCTCACCCCAAAATCTAGGTATGTATGTTCCTTGGGGAGGTTACTGCCATTGGCTACTATAGCTGCACAAAGATCAGAGGTGTTAGTGTCAACTGTTGTTGCAGTTACATTGCAGTTGTTGTTTTGGCTAGTGGATTGCTGATAGGGCCCTAGTTAATGTAGGAGATATTTTGGCTGACGAGTGCCAGGATGTAAGTTTGACATAGTGGCCTTCCCTCCTGTCGAGGCTTTCCCTTAGCTCCATTGTTGTCATGACAGGATGCCCCCAAGGGACTGTTGTTGTTGTTGTGGTATGTTGTGCCCCAGCTTCTGTATGTGCAGGGCATGCCCCCCTGCCGTGCCCCTTTACCCATGCCACTCCATGTATATGCTGACTTACATGCAATGTGTAGTAGGTATTTCCCCCCCTGCTTACAGTCAACATTATTGCATTATAATTCCCCATGCGACTTACCCTGCATGTGCGTTGTCTCGTGGTAGTCTGCACTTTCCTGTCCTTGAATCCCTGTGACGATCTCCTCAGGGATGACGGCTGCAACCATCTCCCCCATGTGGTCCAGGGCCTCCTGGTGTGCTGGACCCCCCCCTCCAGTCTGCAGTGCTGCCTTCCTGTTCCTGGCCATTTTTTCCTTTGTCCTACGTTTGCAGTCATGCCAGCGTTTCTTACACTCGGTGACTGTCCTGCGTACTTCAGCCACACTGTTGATCTTGTCAACAATTTTTTGCCATATGGCCTCTCTACTACTGATTTGCAACTTAGAGGTGATGAACAGTTGGTGCTGGTGTTCCGTCACCTCTTTAACCAGGATTTCCTGCTCCTCTGCACTGAAGCGACACTCTCTTTTTTTTCTATATATGTCCTGGTTCCTGTATGGATCATCCTTGCTGGTTCCTGGTCTGCTGTCATCTTCCTGGGGTCTGTAGTGGCATCTGGGATCCATTTTGGCTCTCCTCTGCTGAAAGGGCAGTGTTCGCGGGTATTTTTGACGCTATTGTGTCAAAAGAAACGGCCCTTTCCGGGTTGCGCTGTCGTAAATCGACCCACAGTAATTTACGTCGCGTTAACGTAGTTTTCCTTTACGACTTGACGCCACGATGTGTGTCAAAAAAATTACTCCCACCTGTTGATTGCGCTGCCGTGCGTCAAAGTATAAATTTGACGCCCACACGGCGCATCGAAATGGCGTTTGCAGCTTTGCGTCAAAAAGTATAAATATGGCCCCCAGTGTCATGAATAATATTGAAGCTTTCATGACTCGGATGGTTTTTGCTACCAGGATATGTGAACAACCATACGTGTTTTGATATAAGGTACAAGCCTTCATGATATCCAGTACCATAAGTGCATTTGGGATGCATAGAGTGTCCTGTGCATGTTTGATCAAATGCCTTTTATGGATATACTTCCCACCTATAACCACAAAGTAATGATCCTGAAGTCTTGTAAACTCTGCTAGTGATTTCTGTTTCTTAACTGTATTGGTCATGGCTACCAATAAGTTGAAGGCATACCTGCCTACTGAGGTGTTCTGCCAACATGCGTCGGTACTCAGGCTTATATCACCTACTGCTCTCACTTTTATTGAGTCCCCCTTTTTTCAAAGTATTCAGCAGCTGGATACAGAGAATCTTTGATGAGTTATGAATTTATAATTTGAGAGCTGTAATTTCATTCAAGCAAGGACATTTTTTAAAGGTGGAGTTTGGGGACTACATTTGGTAAATTATAGTGTAATTTAGATTCAATATATGACATGAATTGTCAAACTTCTCCAGCATAAATGACGTTCGCGTGAGGTACTCTATGAATTTTTCAACCATACTTATGAAATATTGCTAATGTTATCGAAAAACACTCTCCAAATATGATTGCAACTGTTTTGTGCATAATATTTTCTCACTTATCTGGGCATATAAAATCTAATTAAGCCTGTGCTCTGTGTACCTGTAGAACACATGCCTGAAATCTTGCAGAACCTGACACATGACTCTAAATGACCAAATAAAAGCCTTGTGTTTATAACATTAAGTAGAAAGTCATTACTAACACAATAGAAAAAGATAATGTATATTTTAGAGCAGTTGTTCCCAACCTGTGGTCCGGGGACCCCTGAGGGACCGTGAAGCCTCCTCATGTGGTCCTTGACTTCTTGTAAAATTTAATAATATTAACAGGTTAGGCCCCCAGCTTTTAGTAATGACTCATTAGGGAGTTCCCAGATTCCAATAATGATTCAGTGGGGGTCCCCAGGTTCCAGTACTGATAAAGTGGGGAACCACAGAAGTCAAAAGGTTGGGAACAACTGTTCTAGAATGTAATACTATACTACTTTATGATTAGCCTGACTTTATATACAATTAAACGATATATATAGGGAAAGTAATGAGAAACGGTAAGTACGCAAAACAGCAGTATATTTACTCACAGTGTTCAGCAAGGAGCTTTAGGAATATTACATTTATGCAGATACACTGTAAAATTAACATTTAAATAGGACTGCATCTGTTCATTTGTTTGATAATAACCTTCATTTAAAAAAGGTTGCATGCTTCAAATTAAGAAGTTGGAAATTAAGCTACTTTAGCCAAAATAAAAATTGCAATAATATTTTGATGATGACATTTGATTTTAGAATGCATAAGTACAATTTTACATTCATTAATGCACACAGCAGATGGTTAATTAGTGCGTCTTTTTTGTAAAATTGAAGTCAACTGGATGTACGTTGGAATGAGCTCAAAGGAATTAGTAATTGTTATAGAATTTGGTGCATTGTAGTCATTGAAGGGTTATAAGCTAGACTTAATTTCCACCTTGAGAAAAAAATACCTCTGAAAGAGATTCATCTCTGAAAACAATGCTTGATATTGTGCTTAATAACATTTGCTCTCATAGTAGTTGTGATCATATTTTGAGTGTTTGGGTTTCAGATATGTTGAAATACTGCTAAGGTACTCCAGTACTGACTAAGGGCTCGATTTAGAGTTTAGCACCTTGGGCACTGTGCCACAAACATGGTTCCCCAGCCGTATTTACAGTCGGGCGACAGTTAGCTTTCTATCGATGGAGCTCCCATTGGCTCTATCAGTGGAGTACTTCCTCCCATAGCGGAAAGAGTAAGGGCCTCCGGAGGAAGAACTTCACACTGTCAGCTATATTTTGTGTAGACAATGTAAAGGATTTTTCCCTGTTCATAACAATCAGGAAAAACCTGGCTGTAAGAGACAGGAAAGAATCAATAGTGGCTACCACACCTTGGGAGAATACTCCCAGGATGTGGGGGGGCATCAGTTTTTTAATCAAAAACAAACTTTAAATTTAGATATGAAATAAGAAATTTTTTAGGGGCCTGGAGACCTCAATTTAGGGCTAAAACAATCGCAGGACCTTTCTGAAGTTTCAGAATAAACCTACTTTCCTGCAAGCCAACTCGTAAAAAATAATCTTTTGGATTCCATCTTTTCCAGTCATAATGACCCATTTTTTGTTGTGTAACTTCTCTTCCCTGCTCTTTTCTATTGTAATTCTCTTTAATGAAAACAGTGTTTACCTACTACATACCATCAGGCTAAACAACACTGCAATAGAGCATTACCCAATGTTATTTTTCCTCAATCTTTTGAATTTATTAAACAATATTTTGATCTGAAAGCATGTCATATTTAAAAATTAATAACTTGCTTTCTTCATAAGTTGAAATTCTTTTTCCCGTGTTTGGTAAGGTCTTTCACCAGAAGCCCAGGAATAATTCATTGTTGGCTACACTCAAACTTAAAACTCCCCAAACTGAAAGACTGTGGAATGTATCGTACTGACATGATCTGATATCTAAATATTTTCTCAACTGCTTAAATGCAATGAAGGTAGCGTGGAATGTTTGTTGCTTATATATAAATATATATTACCTGGTTGCAGTCACCACGAAGTAGTAATAGTTAGTTTTTCGTTTCTAAAGAAAAAGCTTTTATTTTGCTTGCCTATAACTTTGGCGCTGCTTGCGCATCTTCACAAAATTTTCCAAATAAATTCAACAGTCACATGAGCTGCTGTCTGGAAAGTTTCGGGGTGATCGGTGAAGTGGGGGCAGAGATAAAGAGGGAAGTGAAACTTAGAACACGTCTAATGTTAATTCCCATAGGAAGAATTGAACAACAATTGCACAAAATCCACTGGACGCAATTACACCAAATTTGGCAGAAAGGTAGCTCTTGGTTTTAAAGGAGCCCTTTTTGTTATTTGGTGTAAATCCTTCAGTAGTTTTTGAGAAATTCAAGAAAATCCAAATTTGTATATAGGGATGCAAAGACTTCATGAGCCCTACGTGAATTCTCACACCACGAGGAATACTGTGATTAATTGGCCGCAACCTGTTCGGAAAGTTGCGGTCACCAATTCATGAACCAGGCACGGTCATGGATGAAAATAGGGGCTCATAGTAATAGAAGTGGTCAGAGTGACCCCATGGGGCCATTAAAGGGTGTTTAAGGGTACAGTTGTTGGGTTTAGAAAGAGGAAAACCCTTTTCTTGGCCACAATCATGGAGTCACAACTCCGTCTCAGCCTTCAGCATGGCCCATGATGTAAAGCAGCAATAGAGCCAAGACTCTGGCCAAATGTGGAAAAATATATATAGTTACAAACACTCCATCAGACACTCTTGCACACTCCTGAGAGACACAGTTGTGTAAGAACACTCACACAGACACTGGCACACACACTTACAGCCCCACTCAGACACTCATAGACCCACTCATAGACCTAACCAGGCACTGACCCACTCAATCACAGACCCACTGAGGCACTCATGCACCTACTCACAGATCCACTCAGAGGCTCATGCCCCCACTCACAGAACCACACAAACACTACTACTCAGGCACAGACCAACTCACTCACAGGCTGACTTAAACACTCATGCACCCACTTGCAGAACCACTCAGGCACTCATGCACACACTTACAGACCTACTCAGACACTAATACACCCACCCACAGACTCACTCAGACACTTGTGGATCTACTCACGGACCCACTCAGACATAGACCCACTCACAGACAAATCCACTGAGGCACTCATGGACCCACTCACAGACACACCCAGACACTCATGCACCCCCTCACAGTCCCACTCAGGCACTCATGCACTGACTCACAGACCCACTCAGGCACTAATGCATCCACCCAGAAACCTACTCAGACAGTAATGCACCCATTCACAGAACCACTCAGGCACTCATGCACCCACCCACAGACCCATTCTGACACTTGTGCACCCAGTCACAGACCCACTCAGACACAGACCACTCACTCACAGACAATTCAGGCACTTGTGCAGCCACCCCCTGACTCAGTGAGGCACTCATGCACCCACTCATAGACCCACTGAGACATTGCCACACCCACCCACAGACTCACTGAGACAGTAATGTACCCATTGACAGACCCACTCAGACACTCATGCATCCAGTCACACAGCTATGAGTCAGTCATGCAACTACTCACACACCCACTGAGACGCTCATGTACCCACTCACAGATCCACTGAGACACTAGTGGAACCACTCATGGACCCACTGAGGCACTCATGCACCCACTTTTACACCCACTGAGGCACTGATGCAGCCACTCACAGACCTATTCAGACACTCGTGCACCCACTTGCGACCCCATCATGTTCTCATTTACCCGCTCAGAGATTTACTGAGGCACTCACACAGCCACTCACATATCCATAAATCACTCATTGTACCACTCAAGCACTCATATACCCAGCGAAAGACCCACTCAGGCACTGTTCCACCCACTCAGAGATCAACTGACACACTTATTTACACACTTACAGATACACTTAGACACTCATGCACACACTCACAGATGCAGTCAGGTACTCATGCATCTATCACAGACCCACCCAAACACTTATGCGCCCACTCACAGACTCACTGAGACAGTCATAGAGCCACTTAGAGAACCACTGACACACTCATGAAACCACTCATTGACCCACTCAGACGCTCATACACCAACTCACAGACCCACTCAGGCACTCATCCAGATACTCACAGACTTACTCAAACACTCATGCACCAAGTTACAGGTACTCATTCAGTGAATCGCACACCTACTGAGAACTCATGCACACTCTGACAGACCTACTCAGGCACTAATGCACCCAGTCAAAGACCCAGTCAGGCACTGATGCATTCCCTCACAGAACCACTGAGAGAGTGATTCACCCACTCATAGACCCACTGAGACAGTGATGCACTCACACACAGACCCAGTAAGACAGTGATGCACCCTGCCTCAGACCCAGTCAAGCACTCATGCAGACACTCACAGACAAAATCAGATACTGATGCACCCCTCACAGACCATCTGATATCTTCATGCATGTACTCACAGAATCACTCAGACACTCATGCACCCACTCACAAACACTCATGCATCCAGTGAGAGTGTATGGTTTATATATATATATATATATATATATAGTGTAATTGGTTGGCTATAATGTTTTGTTGGTGTTGTGGACACCATTTTATAAACCTTGCAATGGCCCTAAGGGATGACAATGGGGTGAGAGATATAGAATGGGTCAGAGCACATGTAGTCTGGCTGCATGGGGTTATTAGAGTCTGAGGAATTCCTTTTACACCTACAAAAGGCTGAAAACGATCCGGAGTTGCTACTCTGTCGCAAAACCACGATAAAGCTGCAATGGAGTAGCAATTTCAACATTTCTTTAAAAAATGTAGACTACGTTTTTAGAGTAATTAACTAGAGTTTAGAAAGTAGGGTGGCTTTAAAAAAGCCCTTGTGTTATTTGTCTGTATATAATTAATGGAAATAATAGGGGATGCAGTCTGAAGTTATTCAGAAGCACCTTGTTGCCTTTGTAAAGTGCACATCATCTCTTCTATATCTTGCTTGCATGTCAAAGCTTAGATTATTATTAGGATTTCCAATCCTACTCTTGTAAAAGTGCATAGGTCATTACCACCACAGTGCACAATCATGAGGTGAGGTGATTGTCAATCTCTAATGCTTTCAATAAAAGGAAGCAATTACTTCCACTTTAACCCTCCCTGGCCAACCCAAGTGATATCCACATTAGACTAACCTAGGTCTCTGATAATGCTTCTCTTTCTAGCATACTTACTTGCCGAATAAACATAGCTGTGGCTGACAATCTACACTCAACATTTTCAACAGTCCAGACAGGATCGCTGAAGGCAAGGCTGCATTTGACTGAAGGCATTTTGAAAATGTGGTGTGGTTAAAATGGAGGGGAGCAGTAGGTTTAAAAAACCACAAAAGTGATTGGATGTTTAAAATAGATGAGTACATACAAGTAGGTTGTAATTTACAGCACAAAGTTACTGCATCTGTGATTGGGTGATATTTTGTAGAAAAACAAATCATGGAGTTTTGGATAAGCTTAGATTTTCAAATAGTCAACCACACCTGCTACAAAACAAACTGAAAGATAACAAGCTCCTTTCAGACAATGGTGTGCCCACTGCTCTATCCTGGGGAGTACAAAGCCTCAGTCTCAGAAGTGAATGTCAGTCTCCACTGGTTCTGGAGGGGGCCTGGTGCCCAGAGTGCTTCATCCAGCC
This sequence comes from Pleurodeles waltl, assembly GCF_031143425.1. Taxonomy (NCBI): domain Eukaryota; kingdom Metazoa; phylum Chordata; class Amphibia; order Caudata; family Salamandridae; genus Pleurodeles; species Pleurodeles waltl. The sequence continues at coordinate 500,170,384 of NC_090438.1, read as the reverse complement.
AAGGACTGAGGAAGTGGATGCATCTCTCCACAGGTTCTGGAGGGGGCTTGGTGCCCAGAGTGCTTCATCCTGCCAAGGACTGAGGAAGTGGATGTATCTCTCCACTGGTTCTGGCAGGGGATTGGTGCCCAGAGTGCTTCACATGCAGTGTTGCAGGTCCCATTCCCTCACATGGGTGTCTGTGCCACGAGATTGCCTGGGAACAGGTAGCATGATACGCCATAGAGGCAGAGATACACTCCACCCTGCTGCGACTTCGACTGCCCCCTGCAGGTACAAACAGTGCTGAGAGTCATGCCTCATGGATGCTGGGCAGGGTCCAGGACGTCGCCTGCAGCCTCGGACGGCTGCCCACTGGGGATGATTGCCATGTCAGCTGTGGTGGCACTGTCTGAGCACGTCACGGGGCTGGTGGCAGTGGTTGGGACGGTGTCTGTGGCAGAGGTGCTGGCGATGGTGCATGTGTCTGCACCTGTTGAGGGACGCAGCAGGACATCTCCTGCAGCCTCGGAGGGCTGCCCGCTGGGGATGGTTCTATTGACTGTTGCTGAGGCAGCAGACGTGGAGGTGGCAGTGCTGGTGGTGGTGCTGGTGGTGCTGCAGGTGGCGGTGCAGGTGGCAGTGTCCACCACTGTACAGGTTGGTGTAGTGGTTGACAGAAGGTGTGACTCTGGTCCCTTAGTCGGAGCCACCGTGACCTGTCCTGACCTGCTGTTCGGCTTGTGTCCCTTCCCCACCTTTGATGTTGCTGCTGGTGTCTTGCCACTGTCACCTTTTGGTTTGGAGGAGCCCTTGCTTGCTGGTAGGTGCGGCTTTTCCTTCCGGCATGTGGGCACCTTCTTCACCTTGGCAGGTGGCGGAATAGACTGCTACTTGGCCTCGCTAGGTGGCACACTGGAAGCCCTGATGCGTGGCGCCCGCGATGAGACCGGATTTGCTGGGACCACTGTGCTTGGGGATTTGGTGGCTGAGGTGCTGGGCTTGGACCTGGACACCCTGGCCCTAGGGGAAAGACCAGGGAGGAGGTGTAGGGAAGAGGTCAATGGTAGCCAGGAAAAGTTTCTTAGACACACTGGGATGGGAAGATGGAGGGGGTTTGGGAGTGGAGGAAGAGGTAGTGGTTGTAGGAGGTGTACGTTTGCTGAATTTGGATGAAGGTGCATGGGCCGGAGGCTGTTGTGAGGTGGATGGCTGTTGGGTGGGTGTGTGCCTGCATCTGTGTACTTTGAGAGGAGGGATCACAGACACACTGGAAGAGGACACAGGGGATGTGTGAATGGATCTTCCTTTGCATGTATGCCCTTGCCTAGGGGAACCCACAGGCCACCACTCCCACCCAAACACCTCGTCAAGCCATGCACTAACAGTGCAGGGGAAAAGCACATGCCAAAGGGGGACTCTGTCTAGACCCATTTCATGCACAGCTGGCACCCATGAGAGCCTGACTAGGTGTAGAGGACAAATACTACCCTTGACGTTGGACTGGGAATGAGTCTGCAAAACAATGGATCTACCTTTGCATGTATGCCCTTGCCTAGGGGAACCCACAGGCCACCACTCCCACCCAAACACCTCGTCAAGCGTGCAGAGTCAGCTGAATGACAGTGTACTCACCCCCTTGTGGCTGCTGTGATGCCCTCAAGCGCCCATCCAACTCTGGATATGCCACTGCCAGGATCCGGTACATCAGGGGGGTCATGGTGCGACGGGTACCCCTTCCACGTTGGGAGGCCGTCCCCAGCTGGGCCTCCACCGTCTTCTTGCTCCAGTGGCGCAATTCATCCCATCTTTTCTGGCAGTGGGTGCTCCGTCTATGGTAAACCCCCAGGGTCCGCACTTCCTTGGCGATGGCACGCCAAATCCCCTTCTTCTGGTGGGCGCTGACCTAGAGGAAAAGTGAAGTAATAATGGATGTTACTATCCCGCACAGTTCTTCTCATGTATTACCTAAAAACCTCCCACCCTGGCCCAGACATACAGACACACACACTATCCTCACATGCTGGCCTGTCCCCCTCCCCTCCCTCTTCCATCCACAACACTCCATACAATCATGTGCCATTCACCATGCTCACACTGTAATCTCCTGTTTGTCTGGAGGACTGTACAGTTGTGTGTACTGGGGGAGGACCCCATCCACTAGTTTCTCCAGCCTCGGAGGGCTGCCCGCTGGGGATGGTTCTGGGGACTGTTGCTGAGGCAGCAGACATGGAGGTGGCAGTGCTGGTGGTGGTGCTGGTGGCGTTGCAGGTGGCGGTGCAGGTGGCAGTGTCCACCACCGTACAGGTTGGTGTAGTGGTTGACAGAAGGTGTGACTCTGGTCCCTCAGTCGGAGCCACTGTGACCAGTCCTGACCTGCTGTTCGGCTTGTGTCCCTTCCCTACCTTTGATGTTGCTGCTAGTATCTTGCCACTGTCACCTTTTGGTTTGGAGGAGCCCTTGCTTGCTGGTAGGTGTGGATTCTCCCTCCGGCATGTGGGCACCTTCTTCACCTTGGCAAGTGGCGGAATGGCCTACTCCTTGGCCTCGCTAGGTGGCACACTGGAAGCCCTGATGCGTGGCGCCCGCGATGAGACCGGATTTGCTGGGACCACTGTGCTTGGGGATTTGGTGGCTGAGGTGCTGGGCTGGGGCCTGGACACCCTGGTCCTAGGGGAAAGACCAGGGGGGAGGTGTAGGGAAGATGTCAATGGTAGCCAGGAAAAGTTTCTTAGACACACTGGGATGGGAAGATGGAGGGGGTTTGGGAGTGGAGGAAGAGGTAGTGGTTGTAGGAGGTGTACGTTTGCTGAATTTGGATGAAGGTGCATGGGCCGGAGGCTGTTGTGAGGTGGATGGCTGTTGGGTGGGTGTGTGCCTGCATCTGTGTACTTTGAGAGGAGGGATCACAGACACACTGGAAGAGGACACAGGGGATGTGTGAATGGTAGTGGGGTGGTGAGTGCACATGAGCGGTGTGTAGTGATGGGCGTGCTAGCGATGGAGGTAGTGGCTGAGGATGTAGTGCATGCAGGTGTGAGTGGAGATGAGACAGGGAGGGAGGAGGAGGACGTGGAGGCGGGGGACACAGTGGAGGCAGTGGATGTTGGTGTGTCTGCGTGGGGATGGTGCTTGTGTGAGTGCCTGTGGGATGTGTGGTGCTTATGTTTGTCATGTCCACTCTTGTGTGTTGATGAGTGTGCATGCTGGTCTGATGGTGTGCTTGGGATAGGCTGAGGTACAGGGGATTGGGTCTTGGTGGAGGAAGTTGGAGGGGGGAGGCTGGACACAGGGACAATGGCTGACATCAGTGCTGAGGCCAGAGCCTGAAATGCTCTCTGTTGGGCCACCTGCCCAGAATGAATGCCCTCCAGGTATGCATTTGTTTGCTGCAACACCACTACCGTTGGCGAACACAACACACAGGGAGCAGCCCTATGCACTGGGCCATGCACTAACAGTGCAGGGGAAAAGCACATGCCAAAGGGGGACTCTGTCTAGACCCATTTCATGCTCAGCTGGCACCCATGAGAGCCTGACTAGGTGTAGAGGACAAATACTACCCTTGAGGTTGGACTGGGAATGAGTCTGCAAAACAATGGATCTACCTTTGCATGTATGCCCTTGCCTAGGGGAACCCACAGGCCACCACTCCCACCCAAACACCTCGTCAAGCGTGCAGAGTCAGCTGAATGACAGTGTACTCACCCCCTTGTGGCTGCTGTGATGCCCTCAAGCGCCCATCCAACTCTGGATATGCCACTGACAGGATCCGGTACATCAGGGGGGTCATGGTGCGACGGGTACCCCTTCCACGTTGGGAGGCCGTCCCCAGCTGGGCCTCCACCGTCTTCTTGCTCCAGTGGCGCAATTCATCCCATCTTTTCTGGCAGTGGGTGCTCCGTCTATGGTAGACCCCCAGGGTCCGCACTTCCTTGGCGATGGCACGCCAAATCCCCTTCTTCTGGTGGGCGCTGACCTAGAGGAAAAGTGAAGTAATAATGGATGTTACTATCCCGCACAGTTCTTCTCATGTATTACCTAAAAATCTCCCACCCTGGCCCAGACATACAGACACACACACTATCCTCACATGCTGGCCTGTCCCCCTCCCCTCCCTCTTCCATCCACAACACTCCATACAATCATGTGCCATTCACCATGCTCACAATGTAATCTCCTGTTTGTCTGGAGGACTGTACAGTTGTGTGTACTGGGGGAGGACCCCATCTACTAGTTTCTCCAGCCTCGGAGGGCTGCCCGCTGGGGATGGTTCTGGGGACTGTTGCTGAGGCAGCAGACGTGGAGGTGGCAGTGCTGGTGGTGGTGCTGGTGGCGGTGCAGGTGGCAGTGCAGGTGGCAGTGGACTGTACAGTTGTGTGTACTGGGGGAGGACCCCATCCACTAGTTTCTCCAACTCCTCTGAATTGAAGGCAGGGCCCCTTCCCCAGACACTGTAGCCATTGCCGCTTCCAGACAGAGGTCCCAGCAGCACTTGCAGTGTAGGTCCACTCCTGTTGAATGTCAGGTATCAAGTGAGCGAACAGTTAGAAAATGGTGGCCACATCCACAGCAGTGCGTACCGTCACAGCCGGCATACATCGTCATTGGCTCCTGGAACCCATAGGGCCCAATGTTAACCAATGCTGAATTGTACCGCGGTCTGCGACCGCCTACCGCGACGGTGTACAACGCCAGTGCAGTTACCTCATTTCCCCTTGTCCCCACCTTACAGGTCAGTCAGCCGCCATTTCAGGGGGCCATATGGCAGGCCAAATAACTGCGTCACACCTATTTAGGCCAGGAATACAGACAGACAGAGGCACATGGTGAAATTGTTACGTTTTTGCAAAACAGCATTGTGATACCTAAGTGTTTGTATGACCCTCTACTCACCCTTCTCCTCCATAGGGCACATCCGCTGGGGCAGGTGATGAGATGGCGGCATCCTCCGGTGTACAGACCCCTGGTGGACCTGTCGACAATGGAAGAGAGACACATTATTATCACTTACACACTTGATTGTGCAACAATCTAGGAACTGTGTGCCCAGTTGGAGCCTGCCCTGATGTCAGCTATCCGCCATCCCACAGGAATACCCCCTGCAGTGCACGTCCTGTCTGTACTCTATTTCCTGGCCAGTGGGTCTTTTCAAACAACAGTGGCCATGGCACCAGGGATGTCCCAGCCAATACTTTCAAACGTGTTGTCCAGAGTATTGTCTGCCCTGCTGAAACACATGCGCAGCTACATTGTTTTCCCTCAAGTGGAGGATTTGCCCACAGTGAAAGGTAACTTCTATGCCCTGGGACATATCCCCAACATCATTGGTGCCATTGATGGTACACATGTGGCATTTGTTCCCCCCCCCCCAGGAATGAACCGGTGTACAGAAACCGGAAAAGCTACCATTCTATGAATGTGCAGATGGTGTGTTTGGCAGACCAGTACATCTCCCATGTGATTGCCAAGTATCCAGTCTCAGTGCATGATGATATATTTTGAGGAATAGCAGCATCCCTTATGTGATGGGGCAACTCCAGAGGCACCGTGTGCGACTAATAGGTGAGCCTAAAGTCCCCACACAGTTTCATTTCGTGTCTGGGTATGGGAGATTCCCTGATGTTTGGAGTATGTCAAACAGTTGTCCCTCGATATCTGCAGGTGACTCTGGTTACCCCAACCTGTTGTGGCTACTGACCCCAGTGAGGAATCCCAGGACAAGGGCAGAGGAGCGCTACAATGAGGCACAAGGGCGAACTAGGAGGATAGTAGAGCGCACGTTTGGCCTCCTGATGGCCAGATTCCGGTGCCTCCATCTGACAGATGGCTCCTTATACTACTCACAGGAGAAGGTGTGCCAGATCATCATGGCCTGCTGTATGTTGCACAACCTGGCTTTGTGACACCAGGTGGCTTTTCTGCAGGAAGATGGGCATGATGGTGGTCTTGTGGCAGCTGGGGAGCCTGTTGACAGTGAAGAAGAGGAGGCATAAGAAGAAGATGTAGACAACTGAAACAACATCATCATGCAATACTTCCAGTGAGACACAGGCAAGAAGATAGAACTGCTTCCCACATCTCATACTATTGTAGGACGTAGTGTAAGTCTACCTTTTTCACTCTGTGTATGGACCCTGACTTGTCACTTTGGCTTTCCAGTTCACAGATCTGGGTCCCAATTTGTTCCCGTAACATTGGTATGTGAACATGTACATTGACTTTGCTATATTCCAGAGATTTTGTAATCACACATTTGTGAAAGCACAGACTGACTCCAGCTTGATTTGTGATTCAAGGGTGTTTATTTCTGTGCAAATAAGTGGAAGGGGTGTGAAATGGGCTGGGGTGATGGTGGAGGAATCTCCATGGCAGAGTCCAGTCTCTTGGTCTCACAGGTGCATTGTCAAATGGGGCATAGGAAGTGGAGCTATGCAGTTTAAGGTGGACAGGGTGACAAAGTGGGTTAGAAGGGTGACATTCAGAAGGGTTTTATTTCCTGGTGGGGGTCTTGGCAATGTTCTCTGTCTTGTTCCTGGATCTCAGGGACCATTTGTGGGGTGGTTCTCCTTCTGCGGGGTGGGGTGCTGGTGGCCTGTTGGTCCTGTGGCGGTGCCTCCTCTCCACTAGTGCCGGCGGAGGTGGAGGGCTGTACATCATCCAGGCTAGTGTCAGCGGCCCGTTTGTGTGGCACTGTGTCCCTCATGGTGTCTACAAGGTCTGCCAGCACCCCTGCAATGATGACCAGGCTGGTGTTAATGGACTTCAAGTCCTCCCCGATCCCCAGGTAGTGTTCCTCCTGCAGCCGCTGGGTCTCCTGAAACTTGGCCAGTACCGTGCCCATGGTCTCCTGGGAATGATGGTATGCTCCCATGATGTTGGAGAGTGCCTCATGGAGTGTCGATTCCCTGGGCCTGTCCTCCCCCTGTGGCACAGCAGTCCTCCCAGCTTCCCTGTTATCCTGTGCCTCTGTCCCCTGAACTGTGTGTCCACTGCCACTGACCCCAGGTCCCTGATTGTCTTGGGTTGGTGGGTTTGCCTGGGGTCCCTGTAGTGGCGGACACACTGCTGACTGGCGTGTCCTGGGGACAGAGGGATGGCCCCGCTGGGTGGGTGCTGTGGTGTGGTTTCCTGAGGTGGAGGCTCTGTGGTGGTTTGGGAGTGTGTCAGGAGAACCGACTGTCCTAAGGTCCCTGATGGGCCGGGCTGGTCATCTTGATCCAGGCGTGCAGAGCTGCTGTCATCACTGTGGGCCTCTTCTGGGGGGGACTGGATATGTCTGGCACCTCATGTCCGGTGATGTTGGGTAGGGGTCCTGTTGGGGTCTAAATGCATAGTTTTAGTACCTGTGTGTGCCATCTTGTGCATTGGGTGAGGTATCCTCTACTCCTGTACTTGCGTCATTGTGTTAGCCCTTTTATGATAGTTGGCTTGGGGTCTGTGTGGGTTTCTGTCCTGGACATGCTTTGGTGACGGTGGTCCATGCATAGGTGTTGTATGGAGGGCCTTGGTATTGAGATGTGTGGGTTGTGATAGTGGGACATATGGAGATGATGATGTGATGGGGATGAGGGTAAGAGTGGGAGTATGTGATGGCATGCAGGGGGGGTGGGGGGATGAAGTAGTTAAGATATGACTTACCAGAGTCCAGTCCTCCTGCTACTCCTGCGAGGCCCTCAGGATGCATGATTGCTAAGACTTGCTCCTCCCATGTTGTTAGTTGTGGGGGAGGAGATGGGGGTCCACCGCCAGTCCTCTGTACAGCAATCTGGTGTCTGCATACCACGGAATGTACCTTCCCCCATAGGTCGTTCAACCTCTTCCTGATGTCATCCTGTGTTCTTGGATGCTGTCCCACTGCGTTGAACCTGTCGACAATTCTCCACCATAGCTCCATCTTCCTTGTAATGGATGTCTGCTGCACCTGTGATCTGAATAGCTGTGGCCTTACCCGGATGATTTCCTCCACCATGACCTTGAGCTCCTCCTCTGAAAACCTGGGGTGTCTTCGAGGTGCCATGATGTGGTGTGGGTGATGTGTGAGGTGCTGTCTGTTGTGATGTGTGGGGAGGATGTGTTGCTGTGTGTTGTTTGAGGTGTGTGGATGTTGTATAAGTGATGGTGTTGTGTGTCTGTGGATGCTGGTGTTGTGTTAGCTAATCTCTCTCTCTGGCCTTCTTCGAAATGTTTGGTTGTAAGGGTTTGTGGGTGTGTTTTATATTGGATTGGGTGTGTGGGTGTGGTGTGTGTATGTGTATCAGGTGTGTGTATTTTGAATTGTCCAATGTGGTTGTGTTTTGTAAGTGTGTGTGTTTGTGTTTTGAGCGCGGCGGTGTGTACCGCCAATGGATTACCACGGTTGAAAGACCGCTGCATTGATTCGTGGGTCGTAATAGTGTGGGCGTATTCCTGTTGGTGTGACGGTGTAGATTTTGGTACCGCCAGTTTATCACTGACCTTTGGTGTGGTGGACTTTTGTGGGTGTCTGTATTGTGGCAAATTACGAGCTGTCGGTCGTAATACCTGTAGCGGATTTCCGCCGCAGCAACAGTGTGTTGGCGGTATTCAGCACGGCGGAAAGCAGGATTTACCACCAGGGTTGTAATGAGGGCCAAATATTGATGATGTTACTTTGTCAGGAGCTGGCAAATAGAAAAAATAGATCCATCCCAAACAGAACAAATTTATGAGCACTATAGCATCTATCCATTACATTCTAAGAAAGTACTTGGAGATGCTATTGACCTTTTGCAAATTAAGCAAGCTAAAGGAGCTCCTATGTGTGTGTGGAAAAAAAGTTCAGAGGCTCAGTGTTTACTACAGTTGTTTCTCTATGGAGGAAGAGGTCGGTATGATGACCGACCCATACAAATACCAGCAGCTGAAATCCGATCAACACAATTGTACTCAAAAGATCCAAGATTTAAACTGTGCATTCTATATATGTTTCATCTATTTTTTGAGAGCAACTTGTCTGGACTTTTATATGCAGTGAATCATATCCTAGAAACAGGAATTGGTCTTCATAATACATCTGCAAGAGACTTTTTAAACAAAGTTGGGAAAAGAATGGAAAATTAGAATGCAATTTGATTCATTTGATGGCGTACCTACGGGGAACCAATGAATATTGGTTCTGGAGTAATGGAGAACTGAAGTGTATGCTGAGGAACCAATGTCCACCAACCTGGTTTTTGACATTGAGTTGTGCAGAGAATGCATGGAATGACCTCATTCAATTCTTAAGAGAAGCAAACTCTAATATGAAACATATTAATGTAAAAACACCTGGAGAACTGTGCTCATTAGATCATGGAAATGTTTGTAGATTTTTCAACCACAGATATCAATCTATTCTTGCTTTTTCATCTGCAACAAGAGCAATCCTGCTATTGGAGAAGTAAGTGATTTCATTTGGCGGAAAGAGTACCAGCCAAGAGGTGGTCCTCATATTCACATGCTACTGTGGATAAAAGGCACACCAAAATTTGGATTAGAAACTGATGAGTCTGTGTTCTATTTTACAGAACAATATCTGACATGTAGCATACCAAAGCACTCTCCTGGAAAAAGGTCTAAGAGAGTATTGTGCTTCCAAACACCTTTATGTGGAAAGTATGGTCATTGTGCATACTGATCCAACAGAAATTTGTACACAAAATGTCAATTTGGATTTCCATGACCTGTTATTTCAAAAGGAGGAGTAAACCCCTTTTTGTCCTCATTCAGACATACATTGACAAGGAAATGTCCACAAAATATATATAACTTAAAAAAACAGAAGAGTCCAAATACATTAATGATTGTAATCCAATATTTTTAAATATGTGGGAATGCTAACATAGACATTCAATTTGTTGCAGAGAATTCCATTGCTGTATCTTGATATGTTATATTATGCATTACACAATCTGACAACAGTGAAATGAAGGAGATGTGGGAGGAGATCTCTGCAGAGAAGACAGTTAGCAAGAAAATGTATTCCTTCAGTTCAAAATGCTTTTTGATAGGGAAATGGGGTCCTCTGAGGCCTGTGATGGACTCAGTTCAGAAAAATCAAAAGGAATTGTCTTGGTAAGTCTTGACCTTTCTAGTACAAGAAACAGAGTACTGAAATATTTCCCTGAAATTCAATACCTAGCAGAGGTTGAGCCTGAGAGTGCAGTTCTTGTTAAATCAAATACGTTGGATATATACTATCCAAACAAAATAATCCATCTAGAAGACAAATGCCTTTACGAAATTCTTCAAAACTACAACTATAGAAGTAATATAACTGAAAATACAGAAGAAGGAAAATATGCAGTTTTTGGATGTGATGAATGTTTAGACTGGCATGAAAAACAAAATGTAATTAACCTTTGAAAACTTTGATGTAAACATCCTGAGAAAAGAGATTTGTTCCATTTATCGCTTCTTCAACTGTTCAAACCATGTGTGAGAAAGTAGCCTCTTTCTAGCATGGTTACCCCCATGTTTGGCTTGTTTGTGAGTGTGTGTCAGGGTGTTTTTACTGTGTCACTGGGATCCTGCTAGCCAGGACCCCAGTGCTCATAGATAAAAACGTATATGTCATTGTCTTTTGCCTGTCTCACTGGGATTCTGCTAACCAGGACTCCAGTGATCATAGTTTATGGCCTAATGTGTGTGTCTGTATAGTGCTTGACTGAGTCACTGAGGCTCTGCTAACCGGAACCTCAGTGTTTATGCTCTCTCTGCTTTTAAATTTGTCACTATAGGCTAGTGACTTTATTTACCAATTTAAATTGGCACACTGGACCACCGGTATAAATCCATAGTATATGGTACCTAGGTACCCAGGGCATTGGGGTTACAGGAGATCCATATGGGCTGCAGCATTTCTTTTTCCACCCATAAGCAGCTCAGACAAACACTTACACAGGACTGTCATTGCAGCCTGTGTGAAATAGTGCACACACTACTTCACAGCCGTTTTCACTGCACTTAAGTAACTTATAAGTCACCTTTATGTCTAACTTTCACTTGCTGAAGGTTAGGTGCAAAGTTACTAAGTGTGAGGGCACCCTTGCACTAGCAAAGGTGCCCCCACATCGTTCAGGGCCATTTCCCAGGACATTGTGAGTGCGGGGATGCCATTAGACGCATGCACTACAGATAGGTCAATACCTATATGTAGCTTCACAATGGTAACTCCAAATATGGCCATGCAACATGTCTAAGATCATGGAATTGTCCCCTCATTCGAAATTTGATATTGGGGAGCCAATTCAATGCATCCTGGCCCCCCCACTATGGACCCCCAGTACTGCAAACCAGCTTTCTGAGGCTTGCACTGCAGCTACAGCTGCTGCCACCTCACAGACAGGGTTCGACCCTCCTGGGGTCTGAGCACCTCAGTCCCAGGAAGGCAGAACAAAGCATTTCCTCTAGGAGCAGGGTGTTACACTCGCTCCCTTTGGAAACAAGTGTTACAGGCTGGGGAGGGGTAGCCTCCCCTAGCTTCTGGAAATGCTTTGAAGGGCACAGATGGTGCCCTCCTTGCATAAGTCAGTCTACACCGGTTTAGGGACCCCTTGTCCCCTGCTCTGGTGCAAACTTGTCAAAGGAAAGGGGAATGACCACTCCCCTGTCCATCACCACCCTAGGGGTGGTGCCCAAAGCTCCTTGAGTGTGTCCCAGACTTAAGCCATCATGCGTTGCAAGGTGTGGGGGCACTCTGGAGGACTCTGAGGGGCCAGTGCCAGCACGTGACATCAGAGGCCCCTCCTGATAGGTCCTTACCTGATAAGATAGCCAATCCCACTCTCTCAGAGCTATTTAGGGTCTCTCCTGTGGGATCTCTTGAGATTCTGCTTGCAGGTTTCCTTCAGGAATCCTCTGCAACTACTACTTCATCCTCTGACCTCGGATCTACCACAGCCTGCTCCAGGAACTGCTGTAACAGCAACAAAGTATCCACAAGGGATACTTTTCCTCTGCAACTTCAGCTCCACCCAGCAAATGCAACAGTTTCCATGGTGTGCACTCTCTGAGGACTCCCTGTCTTCATCCTGCACCAGAAGGATTGAAGAAATCTCCCTTGGGGTGACGGAGTCACTCCCTGCTCACACAGGCACCTTCCAAAATGACGACCGGTACCCTTGGACTCCTCTCACAGCGACGAGCATGCTCCTAAGGACACAGAGGGTGTACCCCATCGACATAGACTGTCCTGAGATCCTGCAGACGCAATTTGGCAGAGGTAAGACATTGTCTTCCCTGAGAGCGACTATACCCCAGTGTACTGGGTCTTCTTTACCTCCTGAGGCCTCTGTGCACTATTTACAAAATTCCTTCATGCACAGCCTGGCCCAGGTCCCCAGTACTCCATCCTGTGACACCCAACTCTCTGAGGTGTTCTCCGGCGGCGTGGGACCTTCCTTTGTTGTTCTGCACCAACTGCATTTTGCACCTCCTTTGTCCCCGTGTCCTGGGACTCCTGTGGGTGGTGCCTGGCATCCTGAGGGCTCTCTAAAGGGCTGAGAGCCCCCTCTTCCCCCTCACACAGAGTTGAGGCCCCCAGGTCTCTCCTGGGTCCAGCCAGCACCATTTTGACGTAAAACACACTTTTGTCATAACCAAGGAATGTTGGAGACTTCCAACACAAAATCACATCTGCATCCATCTTCACATCATGAAACATCTTCTGCATCATGCAGGAACCCACTGGCATCTTCATAGGGTGCATTCCTGCAGTCTTCGCCCAACTGAAGACTCTTCTTTTTCACCCGTTCTGGGTTGGCAGGTGCTCCTGCCTTTCCTGAAACTTCTTTCGATTTCTGGACTTGGTCCCCTTCTTTTGCACGTCTTCAGGTCCAGGAATCCAGCAGTGTTGTTTGCAGACATGGTTGGTTACTGCAAAATCCCAATGACGAGGTGTAGTGTGTCCTAAGGAAACTTGCAGTACTTTACTACTGCTTTTCTGGGCTCTGGGGTGGGGTAATTTACTTATCTTTACTGTATTCTTACTCTCCCAAAAATTCTACACACACTACACTTGTCTAGGGGAGAATTTGTGATTTGAATTCCACTTTCTTAGTATATGGTTTGTGTTGCCCCTAGACCTATTTTCTCCCATTGCATTCTATGGCATTTCCTATTGTTTGCACTATCCTATGTCTAATTACTTACCTTATTTTGGTGTATATATTGTGTATAATACTTACCTCCAGATAAAGTATTGCCTATAATATATTTTTGGTACTGTGTCACCCAAATAAACTACCTTTATTTTTGGTAACACTGAGGCCCTCATTACAACCTCGGCGGTAAATCCCGCTTACCGCCTTACTGACAGCCGCCAACATACTGTGACCACAGCAGAAATCCGCTACGGGTATTATGACCCACACTGAGAAATCCGCCACTATACAGACACCCACACAAGTCTGCCACACCAAAGATCAGTGATAAACTGGCAATAGCAAAATCCACACCATCACGCCAACAGGAATACGCCCACAGTATCACGACCCAAGAATCAATGCAGTGGTCTTGCAACTGTAGTAAACCATTGGCGGTACACACTGCTGCGCCCAAAATACACACACACTTACAAAACACAAGCACCTTGGACAATTCCAAATACACACACCTTATACACATACACACACCACACCCACATACTCACATCACTATAAAACACACACCCACATTACCAACAGCCCCCTACAGTGAACAATTTTGAAGAAGCAGATAGAGAGAACAGCAAAGACCACACCATCATCCAGAGGCACAGAATACCATCACACATACACCATCCACACACCTCAAAGAACACACCCCAACACATCAACCCACACATCACATCACACATCACCTCACACATCACTCACACCACATCAAGGCACCTCGAAGACACCCCTTGTGTTCTGAGGAGGAGCTCAAGGTCATGGTGGAGGAAATCATCTGGGTAGAGCCACAGCTATTCGGATCACAGGTTCAGCAGACCTCCATTGCTAGGAAGATGGAGCTGTGGAGGAGAATAGTGGACAGGGTCAATGCAGTGGGACAGCATCCAAGAACAAGGGATGACATCAGGAAGAGGTGGAACGACCTATGGGGGAAGGTACGTTCTGTGGTATCAAGACACCAAGTAGCTGTACAGAGGACTGGCGGTGGAACCCCACCTCTTCCCCCACAACTAACAACATGGGAGGAACAAGTCTTGGCGATTATGCATCCTGAGGGCCTCGCAGGAGTAGCAGGAGGACTGTACTCTGGTAAGGCAAATCTTTACTACTTTATCCCCCGCCACCCTACCTGCATGCTATCATATACCCCCCTGTACCCTCACTCCCATCACTCCATCACCTCACATCCACCCCACCATCATAACGCACCCAACCCAATACCAAGTCCTGCATGCAACAACAAAGCATGGACACCCATCACAGACCTGCATGGACACCCATCACCAAAGCATGCCCAATAGAGAGACTCACCCAGGCCATACAATCACCACTCACACAAGGCCCAAGGCGATAGTGCAAGCACATCAATACAGGGAAACACTCCCATTGAACAAGAAGGCAAACACAGATACAATAACAATGTACTTACATCCCAACAGGGCCCCTACCCAACGTCACCGGACAGGAGGTGCCAGCCATATCCACTCCACCGACAGAAGTGGCCCACAGTGATGACAGCAGCTCTACACGCCTGGATCACGATGCCCAGCCCGGCCCATCTGAGACCTCTGGACAGTCGGTTACCCTGCCACAGTCCCAAACCACCACAGAACCTCCCCCCTCAGAAAACACCAGCACAGCACCCACCCAGAGGGTCCATCCCGCTTTCCCCAGGACACGTCAATCAGCAGTGTGTCCACCACTACAGGGACCCCAGGCATCCCCACAAACCTAGGACGATCAGGGACCTGGGATCAGTGGCAGTGGGCACACGGTTCAGGGGACAGAGGCACAGAACAACAGGGAAACTGGGAGGAGTGCTTTGTGACAGGGGGAGGACAGGCCCAGGGAACCAACCCTCCACAAGGTACTCACCAACATCATGAAAGCATACCACCATTCCCAGGAGACCATGAGCACGGTACTGGCCAAGTTTTTAGGAGACCCAGTGGCTGCAGGAGGGACAATACATGGGGATCAGGGAGGACCTCGCCAACATATACACCATCCTGCTCACCATAGCAGGGGTGCTGGCTGACATAGACAAGACCATGAGGGAGGCTGTGGCACAACAAAGGGCCCCTGACACTAGCCAAATCGAGAGACAGCCTTCCACTTCCGCTGGCGCTAGTGGACAGGAGGTTCTGCCACAGGACCAACAGGCCACCAGCATCCCACCCCCTGCAGAAGGAGAACCACCCCGCAAACGGTCCCTGTGATCCAGGCAGAAGACAGAGAACATTGCCAAGACCCCCACCAGGAAATAAGACCCTCCTGATTGTCACCCTTCTGTCCCACTATGTCATCCTGTCCGATTTGAACTTCCATTACTCCCCTTCCTATGCCCCATTGGGCAATGCACCTGTGATACCAAGAGACAGGACTCTACTATGGACCTTCCTTAACCATCACCCCAGCCCCTTGCACATACCCCAATACTCATTAGCCCCTAAATAAAGACCCTTTAAGCACAAACCAATCTGGAGTCCGTCCTACTTTCACAAATGTATAATGACAACATTAATAACAAACAGCAATGTAAATGTTAATTTACTCATACCAATGTATGACAGTTGTTGGGAAGCAGTACATATAGCAGAAGGCAGAATGGGGTACCCAGATCTGAAAAATGGAAATCCAAAGGGAACAGTCAGTGTCCATAGACAGAGGTTAAGAGGCTGACTTATACAATGTCCTACAGTATTCTGAAATGTGAGGAGTTACAGTCTCTTACCTGTGTGTCACTGGAAGCACTGCATGAAAGATGGTCATTCGGTTCTCAATATCTTCTTCCTCTGCCTCCTCTTCCTCACTGTCTACAGGCTACAACGCTGCCACAAGACCATCACCAGGCTCATCCTCCTGCAGAAAAGGCACCTGGCGTTTCAATGCCAGGTTGTGCAACATGCAGCATGCCACAATGATCTGGCACACGTTCTTTGGTGAGTAGTATAGGGAGCCACCTGTTAGATGGAGGCACCGGAATCTGGCCTTCAGGAGGCCGAACATCCTCTCAATAATACGCCTAGTTCACCCAGGTGTCTCATTGTAGCAGTTCTAAGCCCTTGTCCTGGCATTCCTCAATGGGATCAGTAGCCATGAGAGGTTGGGGTAACCAGAGTCACTTGTAAATGTTGAGGGATACTTGTAAGACAAACACTAACCCCTAGGGACAACGCCATACCCAGACACCTACTCATACTGTGTGGGGACCTTGGCCTCACCTATGAGCCACACCCGGTGCCTCTGGAGTTGGGCCATCACATAACGGATACTGCTATTCATCAAAATGTAGGCATCATGCACAGAGCCAGGATACTTGGCATTCACATGGGAGGTGCACTGGTCCGCCAAACACACGATCTGCACATTCATGGAATGGTAGCTTTTTCTATTTCTGTACACTTGTTCATTTCTCCGGGGGGACAAATGCCACATGTGTACCATCAATGGCACCAATGATGTTGGGGACATGTCCCAGGGCATAAAAGTCAGCCTTCCCTGTGGGCAAATCCTCCACCTGGGGGAACACGATGTAGCTGCACATATGTTTCAACAGGGCTGACAACACTCTGGTCAACACATTAGAAAACATTGGCTGAGACATCCCTGATGCCATGGCCACTGTGGTTTGAAAGGAGCCACTTGCCAGGAAATGGACCACTGACAGGACCTGCACTACAGGGGGGATTCCTGTGGGATGGCAGATAAATGACATCAGGTCTGGCTCCAATTGGTCACACAGGTCTTGGATTGTGGCACAATCAAGTCTGTATGTGATTATAATGTGTCTGTCTTCCATTGTAGACAGGTCCACCAGGGGTATGTACACCGGAGGATGATGCCATCTCATCATCTGCCCCAGCAGTTGTGGCCTATGGAGGAGAATGGTGAGCAGAGGGTCATTTCCCACATAGGTTGCACAAGTGTGTCTGCAGTAATGTTAGTAAATCCGTGTGTGACGTAGTTAGTCTGTATATGTGCCAAAATGTGCTGTGACGCAGTTATGTGCCATGGCATGTACCCCCCTGAAATGGTGGCTGCCTGACTTGTGAGGAGGGACAAGGGGAAATGAGGAAACTGCGCTGGCATTGTGCTGCGTCTCGGTAGGTGGTTGAAGACCGCCATGTTAGTCAGCATTGGTTATCATTGGGCCCTATGGGTTCCAGGAGCCAATGGCCATGTACGTCGGCAGTGACGGTACGCACCACTGCGGACGTGAGCGCCATTTTCTAGCTGTTCACTCACTTGATACCTGACCTTCAACAGGAGAGGACCTACACTGCAATTGCTGCTGTGACCTCAGTCTGGAAGCAACAATGGCTCGAGTGTCTGGGGAAAGGGCCCCTGCCTTCACTGCAGAGGAGTTGGAGAAACTGGTGGATGGGGTCCTCCCCCAGTACACGCTACGCTATGGTCCTCCAGACAAACAGGTGAGTATACTGTGAGTATGATGCGTCGTCAAAGCCTGTTTGGAGTGGTGTGGATGTAAGATACATGTTGGGGGGGCTGAGGGCTGCATGTGAGGATGGTCAGTGTATGTGTGTCAGGTCATGGTTGGGAACTGGTGGGCAATGAGTATGATGGTCCGGATTGATGAGTACTTTCCTTTCATCCTGTACCTTTCCTCTAGGTCAGCGCCCACCAGAAGAAGGGTATTTGGCGTGCCATTGCTAAGGAAGTGCGGACCCTGGGGGTCTATCATAGATGGAGCACCCACTGCCCCAAGAGATGGGAGGACCTGCGCTGCTGGAGCAAGAAAACGGCAGAGGCCCAGCTGGGGCTGGCCTCCCAACGTGGAAGGGGTGCCCATCGCACCGTGACCCCTCTGATGTTCCACTTCCTGGCGGTGGCCCATCCAGAGTTGGATGGGCTCTTGAGGGCATCACAGCAGCCACAAGGGGGTGAGTACAGTGTTATGAAGCTGACGCTTCGCGGTTTAGGAAGTATCTGGGTGGGGGATGTGGGCTGTGGGTGCCCCTAGGCCAGGGCGAACATGTCAGTGTAGGTCCCTTTGTTGGGTAGGAGCTCTGAAGCACTCCAACCCCAATAATGTCAGTGGGCATCTTCTACTGGGCCGGGTCCTGTGGGTTTCAGGTGTGCAGCTAATGGCGTTAGGAATTGTACCCCATGGGCTGCTGACTTTCCTACTTACTGGTAGTGCATGGTTTTGTGCATAGGGCTGCTCCCTGTGTGTTGTGTCCGCCAGCGGTAGTGGTGTTGCTGGCATTGACCATGTGTGTTCTCTACCTTTCACCCCCTTCTTGTTTTGTCACCCTGTCCTTGTGTGCATTAGCATCATTTGGTGGAGGAGCAGAGGTACCGTCGACAGAGGGAGCGGCATCCCACATGGCTCAGGAGGGTGAATCCATGGAGGGTGAAGGTACCAGTGGGACGGAGGGTGAGGGGAGCTCCACGATGGGGACAGGAGGGGATACCAGCGACAGCGACTCCTCTTTGGATAGAAGCTCCCTGGCGCCCACCCCAACAACAGGTATTGCCGCCACCCCCCTACCAGCACCGCCCTTCCAGAAGCCCCTCAGTGAGTTTCCTGTGCCCGCTCACCCAGGAAGGTGGGCATCCCCTTCACCCCAGGCACCTTAGGCCCTGCCTCAGTCAGCCCTCGTGCCCTCAGTAAGGAGGCCATTGACCTCCTGAGACCCCTCACTGTTGGGTAGTCAACCATTCTGAATGCCATCCAGGGTGTTGAGAGGCATTTGCAGCAAACAAATGCATACCTGGAGGGCATTCATTCTGGCCCAGTGGCCCAACAGAGAGCATTTCAGGCTCTGGCCTCAGCACTAATGGCAGCCATTGTCCCTGTGTCCAGCCTCCCCCTCCAACTTCCATCACCCAAACCCAATCCCCTCTACCTCAGCCTATCCCAAGCACACCTTCAGACCAGCATGCACACACATCAACAGACAGGAGTAGCTCAGGAAAACATAAGCACCACACATCACACAGGCACTCCTACAAGCACCATACCCATGCACACATACCAACATCCATTTCCTCCACTGTGTCCCCCTCCTCCATGTCCTTCACCTCCCTCCCAGTGTCATCTCCACTCACACCTGCATGTACTACAGCATCAGCCACTGCCTCCATCACCAGCACACCCATCACAACACACCGCTCATGTGCAATCACCCCCCCTACTACCATTCACACGTCGCCTGTGTCCTCTCCCAGTGTGTCTGTGAGCCCTCCTCCCAAAGTACACAAACGCAGGCACACACCCACTCAACAGCCATCCACCTCACAACAGCCTCCATCCCATGCACATTCACCCAAACTCAGCAGACATACACCCCTACAACCACTACCTCTTCCTCCACTCCTATACCCCCTCCATCTTCCCATCCCTGTGTGTCTACAAAACCTTTCCTAGCTAATATTAACCTCTTCCCTACCGTTCTCCTCCCTGTCCTTCCCCTCTGGCCAGGTTGTCTAGATCCCACCCCAGGACCTCAGCCACCAAATCTGTATCCGATGTGGTCCCTGCAAGGCTCAAACGGGGCACCCGTCATAGCTGCCAGTGTGCCAGCCAAAGATACGAAGGACCACCCTATTCCGCCACCTGCAAAGGTCAAAAATGGCCCGGCTTCCAGCAAGGGAAAGTCACACCACCCACCCAGCAAGGCCTCGGCCAAACACAGAGAAGACAGTGCCATGGTCCCTGCAGCGACTGCCAAGGTGTGGAAGGGTCACAAGCCAAAGGGCAAGTCACCTCAGGGCACGATGTCGCCTGGTGAGGGGCTGGTGACCACCATATCATCAGGGATGGCAGCGACCTGCACCACAGTCACCATCGCCGCTCCGACCGCCACCTGCACCGCCGCTGCCACAACATCAGTCTGCAGCATCCTCCCCAAGGATCAGCCATTAGAGGCTGCCGGAGATGGTATGTTGTCTCCCTCCACCACAATAGACACTTGCACCAGGGCCAGCACTGGCAGCATCTTCGCCGCAGCCACCGCCACCTGCACCACTATCAGCACCTCCACGTGCACAGCCAATAACACTCTGACGGATGTCAGCACCATCCCCAGTGGGTAGCTGCCCGAGTCTGCAGCTGACGTCCTGGACCCTGGACACGCCACTTGAGGTACCACCTCCAGCACTGGCACGAACTAGCAGTTGGAAGCCTAAGTCACCGCAGGATGGAGTGTGGCTCTGCCTTCATGGAGTATCATGCTACCTGTTCTAGGTACATCGCCTGGCTAAGACACCCAGATGAGAGGGTTTCAACTGCCACACCCCAGGTGCGCATCACTGGGCACCAAGCCCCCTCCAGAATCAGTGGAGAGATACATTCACTCACCCAATCCTTGGCAGGTTGAAAGCACACTGGGCACAAAGCCCCCTCCAGAATCAGTGGAAGAAGGCATCCACTCACCCAATCCCTGGCAGGATGAAGCACACTGGGCACAAGGCCCCCTCCAGAACCAGTGGAGAGATACATCCACTCACCAAATCCTTGGCAGGATGAAGCACACTGGGCACAAAGCCCCCTCCAGAACCAGTGGAAGAAGGCATCCACTCACCCAATCCGTGGTAGGATGAAGCACACTTAGCACAAAACCCCCTCCAGAACCAGTGGAAGAAGGCATCCACTCACCCAATCCTTGGCAGGATGAAGCACGCTGGGCACAAAACCCCCTCCAGAACCAGTGGAAGAAGGCATCCACTCACCCAATCCTTGGCAGGATGAAGCACGCTGGGCACAAAGCTCCCTCCAGACCAGTGGAAGAAGGCATCCACTCACCCAATCCTTTGCAGGATGAAGCACACTGGGCACAAACCCCCTCCAGAACCAGTAGAAATATACCTCCACTCACCCAATCCTTGGCAGGATGAAGCACACTGGGCACAAAGCCCCCTCCAGAACCAGTGGAAGAAGGCATCCCCTCACCCAATCCCTGGCGATATGAAGCACACTGGGCACAAAGCCCCCTCCAGAACCAGTGGAGGGATACATCCACTCACAAATCCTTGGCAGGATGAAGCACACTGGGCACAAAGCCCTATCCAGAACCAGTGGAAGAAGGCATCTACTCACCCAATCGTTGGCATGATGAAGCACACTGAGCACAAAGCGCCCTCCAGAACCAGTGGAGAGATGCATCCACTCACTCTATCCTTGGCAGGATGAAGCACACTGTGCACAAAGCCCCCTCCAGAACCAGTGGAGAGATGCATCCCCTCATTCTATCCTTGGCAGAATGAAGCACACTGGGCACAAAGGACCCTCCAGAACCAGTGGAGAGATGCTTCCACTCACTCTATCCTTGGCAGGATGAAGCAGACTGGTCACAAAGCCCCCTCCAGAACCAGTGGAGAATTGCATCCAATCACCCAATCCTTGGCAGGATGAAGCAGACTGGGCACAAAGCCCCCTCCAGAACCAGTGGAAGAAGGCATCCACTAGAGAGACTGTGGCTTTGCACTCCCCAGGAGCAAGCAGTGAGCAAACCACCCACTTGAGAGACTGTGGCTTTGCATTCCCCAGGAGCAAGCAGTGGGCAAACCACCCACTTGAGAGACTGTGGCTTTGCACTCCCCGGGACCAAGCAGTGGGCAAACCACCCACTTGAGAGACTGTGGCTTTTCACTCCCCAGGAACAAGCAGTAGGCATGGAGCCCTCTCGAGGAACAGTGGTGTTGTACCATCATCCGGTTGAGGTGTCCCCCTCCCCTTCCACCTGAGGTGCCTGTGTTTTTTTGACCTGATTCCCCTGCAGTGTTCTCTCTGTTTTGAGGCAGGTGTCATGCGTGGGCTTTGCCCATGCTTTTTGGGACCACTGGTCCACGGACATTTACAAGGGACGGTGTACGGACTTGTGCACTTGATATAAATATTTGTGTATACTGATTATTTGCTTCACTCTTGATCTATCTGATTGTTCCAATATAACCCTAATTAACCTAATTTCTTTTTGTCCTTGCGTTCTTCCAGGGGGTGATGGGTTGTATCTGTGATGATGTTGGATATGTGTGTGTGTATGGTGCTGTGGGTGAGGGTGTTGCGTGCCACGTGCATGTGTCACTCTCTTTTCCCTCCTCCCCTCCCCTGTGTGCTAGGTGCAGTACTCACCCTTGTTGCCGCTGCCGCCTTCTTTCTCCTTTGTGGTGTATTATTAGATACACCAACATGGGTATGATATGCAGTTTGGCCTCAATGGCGTCCTGGTTCTTCGTGGAATGTCGAGAGGTGAGTGGTTCCCCTTCATTGTTCAATTTCTGCTGTGCTTTTGATGGTGTTGGTACTGGCCCGGAAAATCTGGGGGATTGGCCTCTCATGATTATACGGTGGACAGTACATTGTCTTCTGCCTGTCTGTTGGCGGTGACCACCGCGGTGTTTGTTGCTACCGCCGTGGTGGTCGGTGTGTTAAAGTGGCTGTCTATGTTGGCGGTTTCCACCATGGTTGTGATCCCATTTGGTTTACCGCCGGCCTGTTGGTGGTATTACCGTCACTTTAACACCGACCGCCAGGGTTGTAATGAGGGCCTTAGTATTTTCTTTACTTGTGTATAGGTACTGTGTAACTATAAGTGGTATTGCATGAGCTTTGCATATCTCCTAGTTCAGCCTAAGCTGCTCTGCTATAGCTACCTCTATCAGCCTAAGCTGCTAGAACATTATTACTTCACTAATAAGGGATAACTGGACATGGTATAAGGTATAAGTACCCAAGGTACCCACTACAAACCAGGCCAGCCTGAATTAGAATTATTTGGAAATTATAACTGCTATGATGAACTTCTTAGCCCTAAAAAAGATACTATTGAATATCCTATGTTCAAATAACTACTTACAAATATTAAATGAAGGGCTACAGCAAGAAGGAATTGTATTGCAAAGGATAGTTCTCAAACCAGCCAGAGAGTGGCACCTTCAAGTCAAGATCCTCTTGGAAAACCTATTATTGTAAATGAAACTGCAATAGCTATAAATGGAGTGGAAACTGCCATGGAACAAGCTAGACTGGAATCAGAGGATATATATGTGTTAGTTGGACATCTAAACAATGAGCAGGAAGACATTTACATTGAAGTGAACGAAAAAATAGAAAATGGATTACGACATGAGAGGAAGGAATGCAGTTGTTCATCATTTCAACCAATATATATTAGTTGTCAAGCTGGTACTGGAAAAAGCCTTTCAATTAAAGTTATCTTGATTTACTTGCAGAAAATTACAGATTCCAACTTATCGTGAGTAGTAACCGCACTTACTGGATTAGCTTCACACAATATCAAGGTAAAGCATTACAAAGACTACTACTACTACCAGTAAAACAAGTTATCTGGTAAAGCTTGTTATGAGGTAGCAACAGTTTTAAAGAAAATGAAACTTTTGATTATTGATGTGGTAAGCATGGTTTCAAATATAATGCTTGCTTTTGTTCACCTGTGAATGCAAGATATTGTAAAAACAGAAAACAACATTTTGTTTGTAGGAAAGAATTTGATAGCTTTTAGAGACCTACTACAACTAACTCCTCTAAAGGACAGCAGTTTTTAAAACTCTCTCACATGATGAAACTCAAAACTCACTTGGAAGTATTGGCAATGTGAACATTTGGCAATATTTTCAATACAAGAAACTTGTAAAAAATATGCCTCAAACTTCAGACATGCACTATCGAAACATTCCAAATGACATCAGAGTGGGAGTTATGACACAGGAGGCAACATTCATGTTGAAAAGTTGACTGATTAGGAAACTCTTTCCTATACCAAAACACCAGCTGAGCTAATGTATAACTTTTCTAAAGGAGGAAAGCATATAGTTTCTTTGGTGCCTTTACTTCAAGAGGATGCTGCGTTTAATGAATAATTGCTAAAACTAGAAAATGAAAATGTTTAGGATATTACTGCTGTTGACAAAATGGAACACCAACGAGTAGCTATTCTACTTAGTAAAAAGTTACAAGAAAAATTTGACTTTTTGGAGAAATTGGTTTCTAGGACTGCTGGATTAGAAACGTATTTATATTTCTGAAAGAATTATAGAATAATTTAAAGATGCAATTTAGCTGTTGAAGAAGGATTGATAAATGGTGCCATGAGTACAACTGTTGATTTTATTTACTTTCCTAACAGTAATAAGGTTGAATTACTAGTGATAATGTTTGATCAGGTTGATGGCTTGAAGCGAATTAGACAGTGCTTTGTATGCTTTTTGCTTGTGAAAGATTTGGATGAAAATTGTTTTCAGTTTGTCTTGTATATGCTGCAACAATTCACAACTCTCAAGGCTTAAGTGTTGCTGCTGCATTTATTAATATTGGAAGTGCAGTTTTTAAAGAAGGAATGTCATATGTGGCATTGTCACAAGTGCAAACATTTGTTTCTAAATGATTTTGATGAAAAAGGTAAGTGCGGATGTAAGTTGCATGAGAGAGTACAACAGGTTAAGAAGTAAATATGCTCCTCATTTAGACAGTACCCTGTTTATGAAAAGCAGATACTATGTCCTAAGGGAAAACTGACAAAATAATCTAAAAAAATATGGATAAGATGGAAAGCAAACCTAAGGAATAAGGTGTAAATAAAAGAAAGATGGAAAAGGATGCAGATCTTGGTTTTCAGTTGGATAACATTACTGGTGTTAACCCCTTCGCTGCCAGGCCTTTTCCCCTCCTGTGCCGAGCCTTTTTTGGGCTATTTGGGTCAGTTCGCGCTTAGGCCCTCATAACGTTTTGTTCACATAAGCTACCCACGCCAATTTTGCGTCCTTTTTTCCAACATCCTAGGGATTCTTGAGGTACCCAGACTTTGTGGGTTACCCTGAAGGAGACCAAGAAATTAGCCAAAATAAAGTCATTTGTTTTTTTTTTTATGGGAAAAAAGGCCTGCAGAAGGCGACTCGTGGTTTTTTCCCTGAAAATGGCATCAACAAAGGGTTTGTGGTGGCAAGATCACCATCTTCCCAGCTTTCAGGAACAGGAAGACTTGAATCAGAAAACCCAATTTCTCAATCCAATTTTGACATTTTACTTGGACATACCCCATTTTTACTATTTTTTGTGCTTTCAGCCTCCTTCCAGTTAGTGACCGAAATGGGTGAGAAACCATTGCTGGATCCCAGAAAGCAAAAAATCTTTGAAAAGTAGACAAAAATCTGATTTCAGCAAGGGGTCATTTGTGTAGATCCTACAAGTGTTTCCTACAAAAAAACAGCTGAAATAAAAACATATTGAAATTGAGGTAAAAAAACAGCCATTTTTCTCCACGTTTTGCTCTGTAACTTTTTCTTGCGATGTCAGATTATTGACAGCAATATACCGTTACGTCAGCTGGACTCTTCTGGTTGTGGGGATATATAGGGCTTGTAGGTTCATCAAGAACCCTAGGTACCCAGAGCCAATAAATGTGCTGCACCTTGCAATGGGTTTTTATTCTATTCCGGGTATACATCAATTCATTTGCTGAAATAGAAAAAGTGAAAAATAGGTATCAAGAAAACCTTTGTATTTCCAAAATGGCCACAAGATAAGGTGTTGAGAAGCAGTGGTCATATGCACATCTCTGAATTCCGGGGTGCCCATACTAGCATGTGAATTAAAGGGCATTTCTCAAATAGATGTCTTTTTTACCCACTGTCTTACATTTGGAAGGAAAAAATGTAGAGAAAGACAAGGGGCAATAATACTGGTTTTGCTAGTCTGTGTTCCCCCACGTCTCCCGATAAAAATGGTACCTCAGTTGGGTGGATAGACCTAGCACCCGCGACAGGAAATGCCCCAAAACACAACGTGGACACATCACATTTTCACAAAAAAAACAGTGCTATTTTTTGCAAAGTGCCTAGCTGTGGATTTTGTCCTATAGCTCAGCCAGCACCTAGGGAAACCTAGCAAACCTGTGCAGTTTTGAAAACTAGACACCTAGGGGAATCCAAGATGTGGGACTCTGACCAGTTTCTGTTATCCAGAATGCTTTGCAAACCTCAAAATGTGGCCAAAAAACACTTTTTCCTCTCATTTCGGTGACAGAAAGTTCTGGAATCGAGAGGAGACACAGATTTCCTTCCACCCAGCGTTCCCCCAAGTCTCCTGATAAAAATGGTACCTCACTTGTGTGGGTAGGCCTAGTGCCTGTGAAAGGAAATGGCCCAAAACACTACATGGACACATTACATTTTTCCACAGAAAACAGAGGTGTTTTTTACAAGGTGCCTACCTGTGGATTTTGGACTCTAGGTCAGCACACCTCGGGAAACCTAGCAAACTAGTGCATTTTTGAAAACTAGACACCTAGGGGAATCTAAAATGGGGTGACTTGTGGGGCTTTCACCAGGTTCTGTTACCCAGAATCCTTTGTAAACCTCAAAATGTGGCCAAAAAAACCACTTTTTCCTCTCATTTCGGTGACAGAAAGTTCTGGAATCTGAGAGGAGCCACAAATTTATTTCCACCCAGCGTCCCCCCAACTCTCCTGATAAAAATGGTACCTCAATTGTGTGGGTAGGCCTAGCGCCCACGAAAGGAAGTGGCCCAAAACACAACATGGACACATTACATTTTTCCACAGAAAACAGAGGTGTTTTTTTACAAGGTGCCTACCTGTGGATTTTGGACTCTAGGTCAGCCGGCACCTGGGGAAACCTAGCAAACCAGCGCATTTTTGAAAACTAGACACCTAGGGGAATCTAAAATGGGGTGACTTGTGGGGCTTTGACCAGGTTCTGTTACCCAGAATCCTTTGCAAACCTCAAAATGTGGCCAAAAAAACATGTTTTCCTCTAATTTCGGTGACAGAAATTTCTGGAATCGAGAGGAGCCACAGATTTCCTTCCACCCAGCGTTCCCCCAAGTCTCCTGATAAAAATGGTACCTCAATTGTGTGGGTAGGCCTAGCGCCCACCAAAGGAAATGGTCCAAAACACAACAAGGACACATCACATTTTTCCACAGAAAACAGAGGTGTTTTTTTACAAGGTGCCTACCTGTGGATTTTGGCCTCTAGGTCAGCCGGCACCTGGGGAAACCTAGCAAACCAGCGCATTTTTGAAAACTAGACACCTAGGGGAATCTAAAATGGGGTGACTTGTGGGGCTTTGACCAGGTTCTGTTACCCAGAATCCTTTGCAAACCTCAAAATGTGGCCAAAAAAACACATTTTCCTCTAATTTTGATGACAGAAATTTCTGGAATCGAGAGGAGCCACAGATTTCCTTCCACCCAGCGTTCCCCCAAGTCTCCTGATAAAAATGGTACCTCAATTGTGTGGGTAGGCCTAGCGCCCACCAAAGGAAATGGTCCAAAACACAATGAGGACACATCACATTTTTCCACAGAAAACAGAGGTGTTTTTTACAAAGTGCCTACCTGTGGATTGTGGCCTCTAGCTCAGCCGGCAACTGCGGAAGCCTAGCAAACCAGCACATTTTTTAAAGCTAGACACCTAGGGGAATCCAAGATGGGGTGATTTGTGGGGCTATGACCAGGTTCTGTTACCCAGAATCCTTTGCAAACCTCAAAATTTGGCCAAAAAAAACACCTTTTCCTCTTATTTCGGTGACAGAAAGTTCTGGAATCTGAGAGGAGCCACAAATTTCCTTCCACCCAGCGTTCCCCCAAGTCTCCTGATAAAAATGGTACCTCAATTGTGTGGGTAGGCCTAGCGCCCGAAAAAGGAAATGGCCCAAAACACAATGTGGACACATCACATTTTTCCACAGAAAACCGAGGTGTTTTTTACAAAGTGCCTACCTGTGGATTGTGGCCTCTAGCTCAGCCGGCAACTGGGGAAACCTAGCAAACCAGCGCATTTCTGGAAACTAGACACCTAGGGGAATCCATGGTGGGATGACTTGTGGGGCTCTGTCCAGGTTCTGTTACCCAGAATCCTTTGCAAACCTCAAAATGTGGCCAAAAAAACACTTTTTCCCTCTCATTTTGGTGACAGAAAGTTCTGGAATCAGGAAGGAGCCACACATTTCCTTCCACCCAGCATTCCCCCAAGTCTCCTGATAAAAATGGTACCTCACTTTTGTGTGTGGACCTACTGCCCGCAAAAGGAAATGCCCCAAAACACTATCTGGACACATCAAAATTATCAAATAAAAAACTACCTGTTTGTGAAGGGGGCACCTGCGTTTTTGGTCCTGGGCTCAGCAGCCTTCTAGGGAAACCTATCAAACCCAGACATTTCTGAAAACTAGACACCTGAGGGAGTCCAGTGAGGTGTGACTTGCGTTGATCCCCCAATGTTTTCTTACTCAGAATCCTCAGCAAACCTCAAATTTAGCTAAAAAAATCAAATTTTTCCTACATTTCTGTGTGGGATCACCGCACTGGGGCACATTTCATACCACCCAATGTTCCCCTCAGTCTCCCGATAAAAAAAATACCTCATCTGTGTAGGTGGGCCAAGTGCTTTTGAAAGGGAAGTGCCAAAAACATGTTGATATTGAGGGGGAAACCAAAGGGGGTCCAAAAGGGCAGTTTACAAAAAAACATTTTTAGGCTGACAAGTGCAGCAGAATTTTTATCGGTATAGATGAGACAATGCTGGGTGGTAGGAATTTTGTGGATTCCTGCAGATTCCGGAAGGTTCCATCATAAAAACATGGGAACAATGTGTGATTTCCAGCAAAGTTGGAGGTTTGCAGGGGATTGTGGGTACAAAAATGGTGCGGGTGCATGTGAAACACACCACCCTGGAATCACCCAGATGTTTAGTTTTCAGATGTGTCTAGGTCTTGTGGATTTTTCTACATGACAGCGTCCCAAAGTCCAGAAAGTGCAGCCCTCACCATTCTAAGTGGGACGATTTTGAGAGTAAGCTAAGCTCTCATGGTCCAATTGTAAAACTAAAACCCAAAATAATCAAATGTCTTCTTGCTTGCTGTGGGATAATATGTTTTAGAGTGTGGGGGAGAGCTAAAAGACTGTTACCCCCTTCAGTTGAGGTGGAGACGTAACCAGGCCCATACTGGTTGGTAGCCACCACCCCAATATTTTTAGTTTTTTTTTAATTCCCTGGCATCAAGTAGACTTTCAGCCCCCCCTGGGTATGGATCAGGGGTAATTGCCCCATCTGCCCAGTGGTGGGCAAAACAACTTTGGCCCCATTTATTTGGGGTGGGGGTATGGCCATACCTCCACCCTCTTATTTTTGAAAACAATACTTCCCTGGCCTCTGGTGGGCTTTCTGCCCCCCCTTGGGGGCAGATGGGCCTTCCAAAAATAGGCCCATCTGCCCCTAATGGGGGGCAGATATGGTCAACAGTAATGTGCCCCCATGGGGAGCGACCGTTACCCAAGGGGCTGCCCCCCTAAAGAAAACACACGCATGCACACACACCAATCCCTGGTCCCTAAGTGGTTTCTACCCCCTTGAGGGCAGATTGGCCTAACAAAAATCAGCCGATCTGCCCCCAAGGGGGGCAGAAATGGTCTAAATACAATTTGCCCCCAGGGGAGCGACCCTTGACTAAGAGGTCGCTCCCCACCTCTAAAAAACGAAACAAAAAAAACCCAATTTGTTTTATCCCTGACGCCTAGCAGTTTCTGCCACACTTGGGGGCAGATCGGCCTAATAACAATAGGCCAATCTGCCCCCAGGGGGGCAGAAAAGGCCTAAAATTAATTTGCTCCCTCCCCCCCGGGGAGTGACCCTTGCCTAAGGGGTCGCTCCCCACCTCTGAAAAACAAACCAAAACAAAAATCCCCCAAAAATGTATCCCTGGCGCCTAGAGGCTTCCGCCCCCCCAGGGGGCAGATCGGCCTAATAACAATAGGCCGATCTGCCCTCCAGGTGCAGAAACGGCCTAAAATATATTTGCCGTCCTGTCCCCGCCCCCCACACCCCTGGGGAGCGACCCTTGCCTAAGGGATCGCTCCTTTTGCGTGACATTGGTGCAAAAAGAAAGATCCCCGGTGCCTAATGGTTTCTGCCCCCCTTGGGGGTAGATTGACCTAACAAAAATCACCGATCTGCCTTGAAGGGGGGGGCAGGAATGGTCTAACTACAATTTGCCCCCCAGGGGAGCGACCCTTGCCTAAAGGGTCGCTCCCCATCTCTAAAAAAACAAACAAAACAAACACACAAAAAAGTGCCCTGGTGCCTAGAGGTATGGCTAATAACAATAGGCCGATCTGCCCCGGGGGGGCAGAAATGGCCTAAAATAAATTTGCCCCCCTGCCCACCACCAGGGAGCGACCCTTGACTACGGGGTCGCACCCCTTGCGTGACATTGGTGCAAAAATAGATCCCCGTGCCTAGTGGTTTCTGCCCCCCTTGGAAGCAGATTGACCTAAAGTCAGCCGATCTGACCCCAATGGGGGCAGAAATGGTCTAAATACAATTTGCCCCCACCCAGGGGAGCGACCCTTGTCTAATGGGTCGCTCCCCATCTCTAAAAAATCAAACAAAGAACAAAACAAAACACAAAAAAAAAATTGCCCTGGTGCCTAGAGGATTTCTGCCCCACCTGGGGGCAGATCGGCCTAATAACAATAGGCCGATCTGCACCGGGGGGGCAGAAATGGCCTAAAATAAATTTGCCCCCCTGCCTCCTCAACCCCTTAGGGGAGCGACCGTTGCCTACGGGGTCGCTCCCCCTGCTAAAATGCTCAGAGAGGCTTCAAAGGGAAGGAAAATACTTTCCTTCCCTTTAAGGCCTCTCAGGCCTCCTCCACGTGATCGGAAGAGAAATGCTGAGCGGGGAGCAGGCCTCTGTAATGGTCAGCGCGCGATCATGCGCTGATGTCACAGCAGGGGTGGGAGGTCAGGGGGGCTGTTGGCGTGGAAGGGAAAGGGCTTCCCCTTCCATCCCTGCCTTTGGGGGTGGGGGGGAGAACACAGAGGGAGCACTAGTGCTCCCAATGGGCTCTGTGCCCAGGATGCAATGGTTACGTCCTGGCCACAAGAGCACTGTGCCGCAGGACGTAACCATTACGTCCTCGGCACAGAAGGGGTTAATTGCTCTGCCAATGTTGTCCTCAATGTTCTCTTTCATCTATCACATGTAGAAAATGCTATCCCCAAAAAAAATGTGTACTGCATTTTTTTATTACCTTCAGCGGTTATCTCGAAAGAGAACTGTGATGCAATCTGCTTCAGGAATGTGAGATGTAGTAGATAAAAATGGTGGCTCTACGGTATTTACTCTAAATGCTCACCAGGATGTACAGGAATTTATTATGGTAATCTTTGGAACTTTAGAAGAAGAGAATGTTAATATTGATGATATATTTGAACTCAGTTATGAATGGAATCAGGAGTGTGAAGACTGTTGTTTCTCATCTAGCACTGAACTCCAATATGAGTGATTTTTGTACTTAACTCTTCCAGATTGTAAAAGTGTGTCTTTTGAAAAACTAATAAAATAGGGTGACCAAAATATGGGGTGTCCAACATGTAAAAGAAATCAGTTTTCTACATTGCTTATACAGAGGAGTGGTAAATACATTATAGCAATGTTTCAACGATGTAGAGCAGATGGAACAAAACTGGACACCAAAAATTCAGATTTTAATGCTGGCCAGATATCAGTTTCTGGCAAAACATATTGTACTTTGGCTATACTCTTCCATAAAGGATTAAACATTGCCTCTGGACATTATACTGCATTTTTGAAGACTGAAAGCGGATGGACAGAATGCAATAATACCAGTCTGCAGTTTAAACATAAACTACCTTTCAAACTTCCTAATTCCTATTTATTGTTTCTGCAACCAAAGTTGTAAGGCGGATCAGTAGTATAGCACTGGATACAGTTTTGTTTGTATGTAGATCATTAGTGGTCTAGACATCATTCGGCCTAACAAGGGTGATGTCTTGAAGAACATATGAAAGAGTGATATGTACTTGAAATGTATTGTAATACTTTTCAGGAAAAGAAAATGGGTACACAGCCTTCTCTGTACATCAATCGTCACCAGTGAAGACATAATTCGGCCTATAAAGAGTAGTGTCAACAAAAGTTGTGGATAATTAACTGTGGAATAATTTCTTTAAACTGCTTACATCAAAAGAACTTACTTTTGTACCAGGTATAATAATTAGCAATGTTTTTCAAGGATCTGTAGTTTATTTTAGTGTAGTAATCACCATATAACAATATTCACTAATTATAGTGAGTACAAGTTCCTCATATTAGAAGAAAAATATTGAAAAATTAGAAGACTCATGCATAGTATTGTTAATTTTATGTAAGGAATTGTGTGCTTTTGGGGTTTTTAGGTCCATATGACTGTTTTTTCACCCACTGTTCAGTGATGAGCAAGTATACAGACTTATTTTATAATAAGGAAGTATAGCAGCTCAGAATAGTGGACAGGAGGACATAACATATCTACATATTGTGTGCAATTGCTGTATTAAACAACAAAAAGTGCTTGTGTTAATAATATATTTAATATTACAGGTTACCAACTTTTAATTCCTATAATTATTATATAACAATTTTACTATTATTTCTCTTGTTTTTTGTTTAATACAGCCATAAGGGCATTTTTAGCACTAATAATGGTAAGTAATTATGGGGGTCATTCTGACCCTGGCGGCCGGTGACCGCCAGGGTCACCGACCACGGGAGCACCGCCAACAGGCTGGCGGTGCTCCCAAGGGCATTCTGACCGCGGCGGTTCAGCCGCGGTCAGAAAGGGTAAACCGGCGGTCTCCCGCCGGTTTACCGCTGTCCCATTGAATCCTCCATGGCGGCAGAGCGCGCTCCGCCGCCATGGGGATTCAGACACCCCCTACCGCCATCCTGTTCATGGCGGTAGGGGGTGCCGCGGGGCCCCTGGGGGCCCCTGCAGTGCCCATGCCAATGGCATGGGCACTGCAGGGGCCCCCGTAAGAGGGCCCCACAAAGTATTTCAGTGTCTGCTTTGCAGACACTGAAATACGCGACGGGTGCAACTGCACCCGTCGCACCCCTGCAACTACGCCGGCTCAATTCTGAGCCGGCGTCCTCGTTGCAGGGGCATTTCCGCTGGGCCGGCGGGCGCTCTCCAAAAGAGGAAATGTTTGAATGGCCGCCGCGGTCTTTTGACTGCGGTGCGGTCATTTGTCGGCGGTACCTTGGCGGACGGCCTCCGCCGTCCGCCAAGGTCTGAATGACCCCCTATATGTTGTTTCATTAATACATAAGCCATACATATTCTTTCACATCCAGTCAGTCACCCGCATATCCAGTGACATATCCAGTCATTAACCCATAGCGGTAGTTGGCCAGCCAGTTACTCACTCATACAGCCACTTATGCATCCATTTGCTCACCCATACATTCACTCATGCACCTAGATACTCATACATACAACCACTTACAGCTACTCACATTCTCCTAAACTAACTCATTCACACACTAACAAACCCAGATACTCATCAATTTAGGCACTCACGCACTCACTCACTCACCCATACAGCTACTCATATACCCAGTCACTCACCCATACACCCAATCATGCACCCAGTAAATTTCCTATACATCCACTCATACAGTCACACACTCACCCATACAATGAATTACACATCAGCTCACTGACTCTTACAGGTACTCATACAGGCACTCACCCACACAGCCACTCACACAGCAGGTCACTCTCCAATACAATCACTCATGTACCCAGTCACTCACATCATGCACTGACATACCCAAATACTCATCCATTCAGGTACCCAGACACCCACTTACTCACTTATCCAGCTATCCATGCACCCAGCCACTCACTCATAGACCCACTCGTGCACCCTGTCACTCACTCATATGGCCTGTCATGCAACCAGTCAATCATCCATACTTTCACTCCTGCAGACAGACACTCACCCATACAGGCAGTCACATACTGATTCACTGATCCATACAGATACTCATGTAGGCTCTCACCTATACAGCTACTTATACAGCAAGTCACTCACCAATGCTAGCACTTGTACACCAGTCAGCCACTTCTACAGCCACTCCTATACCCAGACACCCACCCATTCATTTACACACAACAGAGATTCTGAACAACCTATACAGCTACTCATGCACACAGCCTCTCACCTATACAGCCACTCACATATCCAGTCATTGAATCATACAAGTACTCACACAGTCAGTCATTCACGTACACAGTCACTCATGCAGGAAGTCTCTCACCAATGATGGCGCTCATACACCAAGTCACTCACTTCTACAGCCACTTACATCCCCAGACACTCACTGATTCACCCACTGACATACCCAGATACACATCCATCCAGGCAATCAGACACCAGTGACACAAGTTATAGTTAGCTGAGGTAACTATAACTGCTGAATTTCTATGGTTTTATGCATTGAAAATGTCATCCTAACTATAATGTCGCTGTAAGATTTGTTTTTTTAGGTACATTTCTGTTTTTTTGAATTCTTCATCTTAACTTTAACGTCCATGTAACTTTTGTTTTTTTAGTTTAAAAAAAATAAATAAATATATATATATATATATATATATATATATATATATATATATATATATATATACGTACAAAACCCAAAACAAAACCCTTTCAAAGTTAGAATCATGCATAAACTATGAAAAACAGAAGAGAG
This sequence comes from Pleurodeles waltl, assembly GCF_031143425.1. Classification (NCBI taxonomy): domain Eukaryota; kingdom Metazoa; phylum Chordata; class Amphibia; order Caudata; family Salamandridae; genus Pleurodeles; species Pleurodeles waltl. The sequence goes on along the minus strand of NC_090438.1, from coordinate 500,135,702 downwards.
AACTCTGGGTAGTTCCCAAGTGTAGGTGGAGAGCAGCTTCCTCCAGTAAGGAGCACTCTGCAACACCAGCGACACTCTAGATTTGCTCACCTCTAAATCTCTTTTTCTAGCAAAGTTTTTAGGTATAGGATTGGCACATCCACACTGAGCTAGAAAGTGGCAAAGTAGTTTTGCCGTTTGTACAGCAAAATCTATGAGCAGAAAATTGACCCAGTACCATCCTTGTCAAGCTGTAAAATGACAAATGAACCCATACAGGCACAGTATTACGTCTTTGGACTGCTAAAATACAATCCAAGTCAACCTGAAATGACAAAAGCAACCCCTGACACCTGTCTCGGTGTCATTACATCTCTTCAGAGAGGTTTAGCTTTGTCCAGACACAAGGGAGAACTCAGTTTAAGTCAAAACAAAACCCTGTCAAGGTTAGAGTGACGCATAAATTATGCAAAACAGAAGAGAGAAATCTGGGTAGTTCCCTAGTTTAGGTGGAGGGCAGCTCCCGTAAGGAGCACTCTGCAACAACAGCGACACTCTAGATTTGCTCACCTCAACGGTCTGTTTTTCTATCCGTCCACCCTAAACTAGAAATCAACAACTTATTTTGCCATATGTACAGCAATAGCTATAGGCAAAATATTTACCCAGTGCCATTCCTGCTTAACTGCAAAATGACAAAAGCCTTTCACCACTCCAGGCACAGTGTTACAGTATGGGACTGGTAAAAGTCTGTTACAGCTACATCTAATTTCTCCTATATAAAAAATAATAATTGAAAATACATTTTGGGTCTTCACCCTTTTCATCAGCCGCTGTATGGCGGATCACTTTCTAAGATATTTTAGGGGTGGAAGGACTTTCTTTTCAGAAAGTTTCATGAAGATTAGCCAAATGGCAGCAAAACTATTAGGAAATCAAAAAATGTGTTTCCTACGCAAATGGGTCCCAAGCTATAAGTACCCACCGGATAGCTGTCACACTGGGTTAAAAAAAAGAAAGTGGTGGTTTCCAATGGGTAGTTATAGTTCGGATTGTGTTTCCATAGGAAATGCATTTTTTCCGTTGCTAATAACTTTACATCGAATTTAGCAAAAAAATAGATTTTGGTCCAGAAAGATTTATTTTTGTAATTTTGGGAAAATCCGCTAGTAATGCACAAAACCTTTGTATATCAAGCAATGGAGGTAGTGGCAGCCATATTAGTACTTGGGACTCAGTCCTAAGTGCTAAAAAAATAAGAAACATTTCTTAAGGGGAAGGGTAGAGATACACTGATGATCTAGGCCTAGTGGTGGGGGTCCCGATTTGTGGAAGATCGCAAATCTGCAGCAAAATTGTTAAAAAAAAAGAAGCATGGGCTCCCATACCTCTTTTTTAAAACAACCTGGGGTGAGCCAGGGCTGGGGGATACAAAGCAGATTTATATTCATTGAGATGTAGGCATGTGGTCCCTGTTCCCAGGCCATTTTCAGCCCTAAGGACCCCAACCCCCGGTACCTCGAATTATTTTTAAAGGGGAAGGGGCGTGGGTGAAGCTCACCACCCAAGTCAAGTTCAGCCCAGGGATCCCATCCTCTGGGGCCAGAAAATATTTTTAAAGGGAGGGGGTGAGAGCTCCCTCCCAAGGCTGCTTTTGGCTCCTGGGGCCCCATGCCTGGGACCCAATGTATTTTTTAAGGGAATGTGAAGTCACCATCCCTGAGCCACAAAGGGCCCCAGAGACCCCATTCCCAAGCCATTAAGCATCTTAAAATGGAGGGGGCTATATGGCCCCCTTATGAGCCACTCATAGTTACGGGGACCTCATCCCCTGGGGCTGGCTCATATGCTATGTCCCAGGGAGCCCAGCCCCAACACTCAGCAATTTCCCTGCCTGCACAGACAGGGAAACCTGTGTTTGCTCTCACCTGGCAGTAGCATTTTTAAAAATCCTGCCAAACGAGAGCAAACACCAAGTCTGCTCCCAGCAAGGGGGAGCTTTAAAAATGTCAACTGGTGGCAGACTTTTGATCAGTTTTTCTGCCTGCACTGATGTAGGCAGGGAAATGGATCAAAATATTGTTCCATTCATGTAGAAGCAGCACAAATAGCTGGCCCATGTGACTGGGAGTAATGCTTGCTCCCGCAGAATGTGGGGACCTGGTTAAGACTGTGGGGTTCCTGGTGCTCCACCTGCAGCCCCCGATTGCACAGTGGGTGCCGTAGATATAATTTGGGCCCCAGGTGATTGGGCCCCCAGGGCCAAATACAGCTCAGAAAGAGGGGCCCAGACCCCTTTCCCTTTTAATAAATATATACATATTTTTTGCTGTGAAGATTTATATACTGAGAAACACATTAAGTACTGAGCAGCACATGTGTGGTAGAGGATACTTGGATTATTTAATCAGGCAAGGGGAACCAGGAATTTTCCTGGGGGATTTATGATATTGGTGGAGTTAATTTATAACAGTTGGATCTAATTCTGTCTCACTATGAATGATGACATAGAGAATGAGAGATGATTGGCAGCAACAATGCTGTTTTCTACAGATATGGTTAGGAGGACCCTCCAGAACCATGGCCAAGAGTTTGCTAATGATTTAAAGACTGTGTTATATAAACTGGAGAAAATGTATAGAGCTGAACTATCCAAATGGTGGGAAGCCACATCTTTGCAAAATTATGTTGACCAACAGATGGTTCCAAGGGGCTTGCGTATTTTTATTACCCCTTCGTATGAGACACCTAATCCAGAAATGTTGAAAGAATGGGCAGAAAATTCTGCGCTGAGCTCTAAACATATACTTGAGATCCTTATTAAGTATGCATGGCAGGATCGGAAAGTCTTACTAGGGGAGATTAGGAAAATACGAGATGACCTGGATTCAAGATCTGAAAAGGAGAAGGGAATGATTTGTAAGTTTATGGAGGCGATGAATTTGAGATTAAAGCAATATGAAGAGGACATTAAGATAAAAAAACAACAAAAACTACACAGAGATATAGGGGATTATGAAAGTGGAAGGATTTTGACATTCAGTAGAAAATATGACCATCTATATAAAACATCCCCTAGTAATGATTCAGTGCAGGAGGGACAATCTATCTCGGAAAGTGATATTGAAAGTACCATAGAGTCTGATACTCCAAGCTCCATGGAAAGTGAAAAATCTATTGAGGAGATTATCAACACACCAGCTACTTTTTTAGACGAATATCGCCTGCTACGTCATGGCAGGCAAATTTTCAAGAACCAACAGGGACAAACATCAAACTTCAAAGGCAGAACATCAGGCCGAAGAGGAAGACGGTGCGGAGCCAGAAGAGGCGGGAAAGACTCAGAAACCATAAGAAGAACAGATGTCACCTTGGGGCAAGTGGGAAAAACAATAAGAAGCTCCAATCTACAGATCTAATGGACACTGATACGGTGAATAAAACAATTGTGAACTTATCAAATCTGGTCTTCTCTGACAGTGATAATTTCACGTTATGTTTAGGCCTCTCTTTTTGCCCTACTGAACGTTTTAATTATGCTGATTTAAGGATTGATCTCTTCAAGTTTATTAGGAAATTGAAATTGCAAAAATGGTTCAAACAAAATAATCTTTGTGAGGTGGGAGTTGTTAGTTCTCAGGGATCTGACTCTCAGGATATAATCAGCATCAGTGACGTGGATTCGTTAGTAGCTCTGTATGAACTAGAGAGGAATGAGGCTGACCCTGATGCAACTAGAAATGTGTATCAAATTTTAGATGAGTTGAATATCACTTATGACTTATCTGTTCCTACGGGGTTCAAACCGAAGTCTACATTCTTCCCTATTATGAACCATGATAATATTGATACATTTCATGAGGTGGTAGTTAAGGATTTAATCTAGTTTCGTCACAAAACATGGTTTAAATCTAGGTGTAATCAGAATTTGACTCAATCTCAGAGGATGTTGATTAAAAAATTGTCTGATAATAAAGAAACAGTTATCTGTCCTGCAGATAAGGGTGGGAATGTAGTACTTATGGATATGCAAAGATATATTGATGAGGCTGAGAGGCAACTCAATAATATACAGTTCTATAAGGATACCAACAAAGAGGCATATTCTTAGAGCATCACTGTAATTTGGCAACTGTTGCAGGAGTGGAAAGATAAAGGTTTATTGTTATGAGAAGAATATTGCTTCCTTAAAAAAGATTTTACAAAGTTACCAGTGTTTTACATCCTCGTGTGGTAGTGCTTTAGAGAATATTTCCAAATATGTGGATCATTTTCTGAGGGAATTTGTTGTGAATTTGCCATCATATGTCCGGGATACACACATGTATATTTATATATATCTATATCTATATCTTTATGTATACTTTATACAGTATATATTTATATATATCTATATATATATATATATCGCAATTATTCATTACAATTTAAGGAATGTAAAGTCCAACAAACTTAAAACATATGTCTGCACAAGGATTGTAAAACAGTCTAACATTCATTCAAATAAGAGAACAACTTCAATTAAACTCATTTGCTATTAATTTTTATATCCATCATTAAGAGAGAGAGAGAGAGAGAGAGAGAGAGAGAGAGAGAGAGAGGCAAATTCCCTAAGGAATTCAGGTAACGATAGTTGTGATATAACTGCCAGTAAAATTAATTATTAGTAAATGTTGGAAGATAATATAAGTTAAACAGTGTGTCCCTAGTAATTGTATTGTAATCGTTGAGGTGCTGCTTTACAGATTAATCGAGAAGTGAATGGCAGACTGAGTTATTGACGAAACAAGACCTTTGAGGCAGTCTCTCTATATCCCATTCCACTTTTCCCCTCCAGGGTGCTCAAAAAGGAGATTCTATTTCATTGCGAGTAGTCTGGGCTGGGTCTGAGGATTAATCTTCTGCTCCTTAGGCAATCAAACCAAGGTACCTGACACGGTCTCACTGTCCTTTAAAAAAATCAGCTTTGGGGGATGGGGTGACCAGGGCCTAATGAGGCTCAGGAAGAGTAGCCACAATGTCCCCCTCCCTTTAGAAAAACACCTGGACGATGAGGGCCCCAGGGCTAAATAAGGCAAGGGGAGGGAGCCTCATGGCCCTTCTCCTTCCTTTTAAATCCATTGGGCCCCTGGGGATGGGGTACATGGGCCTAAAAAGGATTTTTAATATTGGAATAGTTGATGTCAAAGCACCCAATGATATATTTACATCTAAGAATTAAGTTGCATCAGCATTCTTATATTACCATGTCATGAACTCTCCTTCAACCCGACAACTATATACCTGGTCAGACAGGCTTTGAGAACTAGGCCTGAGGTTGCTGACAGATAGGTCACAGGTGGGGTGACATGTAGCCGGCAGACAAACGTGCAAACAGGAAACTTAGATTGAATCCTCAAATGTGACACCATAATTGTCGCAGAAGATTGACCACAATCAAACATGCATGGACAGAGAGATGCGTGCATTCCCAAAAACACCATAATGTTAGATGCTACATGTAATTAGGAACACTTAGACAATAGAAACATACCACGCACAGCACCTGCAGCAACCATACACCCCTCAGGTTAGGCAATTGGACAAATACTTCCTGGCCCATATTGTGTCCACACAAGGTCGAGGCACACATGAATCTGTTATCAGGGCCATTATTTGTGACTCAGTGACAACTTTTCACATACCCAACCAAGAAAGGAATGCTATTTATTAATTATTGATGCTCAGAGAAATGTATAAAACCTCACTGCAAACTGATGTATATCGAGAGACAGTCTTCAGACCCAAGTTCTGCTCTTGTGGCCGTAATGTTTAATTAAACAAACTGTTCCTGTTTTGCCAGACACCTCTTGTTTTTTGTTTTTAAGGTGAATTCACATTTGAACAACAGGATTTAGGGAGGGTTTATCCCCTCCCCTTTTTAATTATATTTTATTTCCAGATGGTGTCCCTGGGGCCCAAGAAGGCTCGGGAAGGGGGCCACACACCCCTTCCACTGTTTAGTTGTACTAGCCCTGTGGGATGAGGTCCCCAGAAACCAAAGGCCAATCCTACACTGTGTGGCAAAAACTCAACCCCTGCTGCGGGCAGATAAAGGCCATGGATAGCGTGGGATTGGCTGCCTATGGGGGGGTTGGCCACAGGGCCTGGCCAGCTTTTTTTCCCAAAGGGCCCTCTCATCCCCATTGGAGTCAGATTCCTGCAGGAGCGCTCTGATTAGCTGCCAGCAGGATGAGAAAAATGTGTCTGGCAGCCACTACAGGACTGAGGAATTTAGTAGCCTTTCCAGAAGTAACTTAAAATAATAATAATATAAGGGGACAGGTTAGAGATACCCTGACTCCCTAGGCCCCATAGAGAGGACCCATAAGGACCCTTTGGTCCAAAATAAACAACAAATCAGCAATGTTTGCCACAACACCAAGGAACTCCAACAAGATGGAAAAAAAGAGCATCTGGTGCCATATTGTTAATTAAGGGGAGAGCCCACCCCTGGAACTGCATTAAATAAGGGGAGGGTGCACATGGCCACCTTCCCTAAGCCAACATAGGCATTGGGGAATCCAGCGGGGTCAATTTGTCCTAAAAAGGGGACGGGGTCACATGTATCCCCTTCCCAAGCCATTAAAGACAGTGGGATTCCCATCCTTGGGGCCAAAATATCTATTTGAATGGAGCAGAGTCACATGGCCCCCACCTGAGTCATTGAAAGTCCTGGGGAGCCCACCCCTGTGGCCAATCTGCTACAAAAAGGGAGGGGACCATATGGTTCCTCCGAGCTTCTAACAGCCTTGGGCACCCCATTTCCCAGGACCACTAAACTTTTTAAAAGGGAAGGAAGCCATGCATGCACCCTCCCTGAAGCTTCTTTTGCCAGAAAGACCCCATTCCACGGGAACCAGCTCACATACTGTATCCCTCGGAGCTCATCCATGGAATACACTTGCTTGGGCAGGTTCCCCCGGCCTATTAAAGCCTCAGGGAGGGGACCATATGGCCCAATTCCCTTTTTGTATGTTTTGGCCCTGAGGTGGCCTCCCTGTGACCTTTAATGACTATGGGAGAGGTCCCTGTGTCCCCAGGGCCTCATAAGGCTCTGCGAAAGGGTCCAAGCAGCCCCCCTCCACTTTAACATAAATAAATGGCCCAGAAGGATAGTGTCTCCAAGGCCATGATAGGCTCAAAGAGGAGGGCCACGCAGCCTCCCTCTTTATTTTTTATGAAAAAAAGCCCTCAGGGGGATGGGGTCCACATGGCCTAATAAGGCTTGGGTAGGAGAGCCAAGTGGCCCTCCTTCCCTTTAAAAAAGTTGCATGTAGGTTGGCGTCCCCTTATTAGGCTCTGGGGACCCTGCAGCCCCGCAATGCAGTTTTCTCATCAATAATTGCATTGCAAATGTTGCACTGATTTTATGAATAATGTCATAGACGATGTCAAAATTGATGTAATACGTGAAGTAATGAGCAGGGCAAGGGTGTGAGTTATAGCTATCTTAGGGCAGTGATTCCCAACCTTTTGACTTCCATGGAACCCCGCTTAATCACTAGTGGAAGCTGGGGACCCCTGCCTAAACAATGTCTAAGATGTGAATCTCAACAAAATGCACAACTACAGAAACAAGTATATGCCAAACAAATACACAAATTATGAAATATTCTCTTTAATTCACAACCAAAATCTGAAATTATCATTTTCATGGGAAGGTTGGAGCTTTTCAGATTTTTTTTTTTCTAAAAGACAAACCTATATTTTATGCTCCATCGCATCACGTTTTATATTTTGTCAGAGCTTGCTTGGACTTCAATATAGGCCACAAATCATCCATACCACTGTGTGAAGCACTTGTTACTGTTTCAGCGAGTCAAGCTAAGGATATCAAACTTTGTTTTTAGCATCCAGTTTCAAATTCATTCACATTTACAAAGAATTTTAAATGCTTTAATTTAGTTTGGTTATATAAACATGCTTCATCAATCCAGCTTCGACTTTCACGCCGAAGGTGCTCAGTACATCGTTTTTTGTTGACACTCTCACAATCACCCTAATTTTCATGGATTTCCTCACTAACAACTTCCTACAGTGCCCCTCATCTTGTCATAGCTCCTCTCTCATATATATTGCTTTTTCATAGGGCTATTCCTCCTAATATAGGGTGTCTGAGCGCTTTGCATAACACACACATACCAACATATATTATATAAAGACTATGGGCCTTATTTATACTTTTTGGTGCAAAACTGCACTAACGCAGTTTTGCACCAAAATGTTTTGCACCAGCTTACACCATTTTTAAGCACCAGCTGGGCACCATATTTATGGAATGGTGCAAGCTGGTGCAAAGGGTAGGCTAGCTTTAAAAAAAAATCACGTTAGGCAGGTTTGAGTCAAAATAAATGATTCTGACCAGATTAGCATCATTTTTTGTCGCTAAGGGGCATTTTTATACTCTGTTTGCACTGAATTAGCGTCATTTTTTTTTTAACTCTAATTCCGTGCAAAACTAACTCCATATTTATACTTTGATGCTAGACCCGTCTAGCGCCAAATTTATGGAGTTAAAGTCATTTTTTGGAAGTGGAAACCTACCTTGCCTTAATGAGATGCAAGGTAGGCGTTCCCGTGCAAAAAATGACTCTATGGCCTTAACGCCATATTTATACTCCCATGCAAAAATGGTGCAAGGGAAGGAGGAGGGGTCAAAAAATGGGGCAAAGCTTTCTTTGCCCCATTTTTTAAGACCTGGGTCAGGGCAGGCATTAGGGGACCTGTGGGCGTATTTCCATGGTGGAACACCATGGAATAAGCCGAGAGGTGCCCTCCCTAGGCCCCAGGGGCACCCCCATGCACACTAGAGGGACTGCGAGGATGGGGGATCCCATCCCAGGTAAGTACAGGTAAGTGCATTTTATTTTTGAAAGTGCCATAGGGGGCCCTGAAATAGGCCCCCATACATGGCACAGGGTTCAATGGTCATGCCCAGGGGACCCCTGTCCTCTGTGCTGGCCATTGGGGTGGTGGGCATGACTCCTGCCTTTTCTAAGGCAGGAGTCATGTGGCATGGTGGGTTTAGCACCATAAAATGTATCTAATCTGGTTAGAGTACATTTTTTTTACTCTAACCTGCCTAAAGCCATTTTTTGGTGCTTAACCCTCTTCTTCTATACTGTCAGCCCCAACCGACTAAAGTCATTTTTTCAAACTCTAGCCTACCCTTTGCACCGGCTTGCACCATTCCATAAATATGGTGCCCGGCTGGTGCACAGAAATGGTGCAAGCCGGTGCTAAACTTTTTGGTGCAAAACTGAGTTAGTGCAGTTTTGCAGCAAAAAGTATAAATAAGGGCCAATATTTTGTAAGTTTGCGCCACTTTTGCATCAAAAAATTACGTTAATGCGGTGCAAAAAAAGTATAAATCAGGGCCTTGGTGCTAGATAGGTCTAGAACCAAAGTATAAATATGGAGTTAGACTATCACCGAATTAGAGTTAAAAAAATGACGCTAATTCAGTGCAAACAGAGTATAAATATGCCACAGAGTATAAATATGCCCCTAAATATGGCGTTAAGGCCATAGAGTCATTTTTTGCACGGTAACGCCTACCTTGCATCTCATTAAGGCAATGTAGGTCTCCACTTTCAAAAAATGACTTTGACTCCATAAATGTGGTGCTAGAGGGGTCTAGCACCAAAGTATAAATATGGAGTTAGTTTTGCACCGAATTAGAGTAAAAAAAAAGACACTAATTCGGTGCAAACAGAGTATAAATATGCCCCTATGATTCATACAACTGTGTGAATCAGTTAATAGGAAATGAGAGATACAGGGTGCATAGATATCTTTCATACTGATAGGAACTGAAGGTTAGGAGTAGTTGGCCTGGAGTAATAGCAGTTATAACAATGCTGAGGCACTTGTCGACCAAGTGTTCAAGTATCATAAACATATTATTTTTTCAAAGTTGCTACAGTCGTCAAAAACAAAGCAAATGTGTATCAGTAGTAAACTCAAAAAAAGGCAGTTGTACAAGAAAGTAACAGGTCATAGAATTCCCAATTTTTTTATTATCATTCAAACAAATCAATCACCTCCCATCTTGTGACAATTATTTCCCCTTTCCCCTCAAAGTTCAAAATATGAGTCCATTTCATTCAAATTGACAAATAAACCATGGGATGATTCCAAATAATTTTCCTAGTCCATTCTTATTAATGCTTGTCAGGTCCTCCAACCATCTTGTAAATTAATACTTGATAAAGCATCCAAAATCCATAAAATGACCTCACAGCCAACACGTGTTTCGTCGCTTGATTTCTTCAGGGCTGAAATGTAGTCGCTTCTTATAAACAATCTTCCTCCAAAAGGACTTTATCCTGACACTCCGTAACTTAACTCATAGCGTGGACCCACAGTGAACGAGTTTCAACAAACTCCCATCCAAATCGAGCGCCGCTCCAAACACTGTCCTCAGCTAAGATGAATATGGTTTATTTCTCCACGGACGCCTGCAGAAATACTCAGTACCCCAGTCCACCACCTCAAACGGACGCGTGAGCGCTGTAACAGGAGTAATACAGAGCCAGTGTAACATAGTGATTGGGGTTGTTTGCCCAATTAAAAATGATTGCTGCAAAAAGGCACCCTCTTTAGCAACCTTAGAATAAAATTTAAAAAACAATAGGTTTCTAAACCAATACATTGGCATTTGCGTTCAGATGTTTGGTGCTGGTTACTGTGCCATATTAGAGGGTTTGTATTTTATGCACGTAGTAAAAGGATCTTTATGACAAATTCATTAACCTACCACAGTATCTACAAAAAATACAAATCTGTGATCTGTATGTTAAATGTTAAATGTTGTGGTTTGAGAAGGCACACTTACACTCTTTCTTTGTCATGAATCAAAACTTCCTCTAGACAAAAGTCAGAGTTTGCCAGAAAATATATTAATCATGGCAGTTAACTTTTTTAAATTTTCTGAACAGTTGCTGACCCCACTAAATTGGAGTCACAGCCCACCAAGGGTCTCCGGATCACAGGATGGGAATCACTGCCTTAAGGCAAAAGTTATAGCTTCTTGAGATGAGTATAACTATAGCTGCTGAAATTCTATGCTTTTGTGTGTGTACAATCTGAACCTAAAGATACCGTCCCTGTAACCTCTGTTATTTTTTTTAATTCTATTTTCTGACTATAACATCCCTGCAATCTTTTGTTTTTTTCAGAGTAATTTCTAGTTTTTTCTAGGACACTGGGCCTCTCTCCCACTTGATGCTGACGGGCGACATCCTCCTGGACCCACCATTATATTTACGAAGAAGGACATGCAGCCATCCTGCCTGGGACAATTTTGGCCCTGGTGCCCACATCTCTGAGGGCACAGCACATTTTCTGGGGGAGTAGAGAAGGTGCCCCATTCACTGGGCTGATTTTGGCCTCAAAGAACCCATCACATGGGGCCCAGCACATTTGTTTAAGGTAGGGAGAATGTGCCCTCCCTCCTGGGCCATTTGTGACCCCGGGGACCCCATCCCCAGGGGCCTACCATTATATTTATGGGGAGTGGGGCATGCAGGTCTCCTCCCCAGGCTAATATTGCCTCCAGGGACTCCATCCCCTGTGGTCTGCTATTATTAATCTGTGGGAGGTGACCCAGCCCTCTTCCTGGGCCAATTTCATTGGACCCCATACCCTGGGGCTTGGCCAAAGCTATAAGATGGGAGGCACACTTCCCCTCCCTGCCCATTTTGGTCCCGGGGATCCCATCTCCTGGGAACTGGCTGATTAGTAAAGGGGGTTTAGATCCATGCAGCCCCCCTCCCCTGGCCAATACTGGACCCAGGGAGGGGAGCGGTGGCTGCGTGCCGCGGTGTCGGCTGCAGGCCCTGCAGCCAACCCCCTATAACCAACCTACCTCACACCACGCATGGCCTTTAGCCATGCGCAAGGGGATTCCCTGCGGCCAGGCCCTCTACCAGCACCCTATAATCAACCAACCCCATAGCTCCCAGAGCTACCGGAAAAAAACATTTCAGCAGCCAAACAGACCCCCATGGACCCAAGGGAACACCTTCCCAGGGATACCTAATAACAATTGTTGTAGGGGCCCCACAGATCCCCCGACCCCATGGACCATCAACTCCCTAGGGCTATCCCCCAAAAAATGTTGGGAGATCATGCAGACCCCCCCAGCCCCAGGGACCACCACCACCCTGAGGTAACAAACTAAAATATTTTCAGGGGCCACATGGACCCCACAAGTCCTGGGGACCACCACCTCCCTGGAGCTATAATTAATAAATATATGGGGTCCACATGGCCCCCACAGGCCTCAGGATCCCCACCTCCCAGGCGCTATCTACTAAAAATGTTTTCGGGGCCACTGGACCACCCAGGGATCACCAGCTCCCATGGGGAGTACATTTAAAATACCACCACCTCGCCTGACCCATTTTACACTTTAAAGTGGGCCCAGGGGCACCCAGTACTGTTTCTTTGGACCTAGTTTCCATGGGAAAAGCATTTTCTATTTTGCCAATAACTTTGTTGCCATTTGACGAATCTACATGAAATTTTCAGAACTAATACAACAGTCGGTTCAGCTGCAGTCTTGAAAGTAGCGGCAAGATCCATAAAGCATGGGCTGTGAAAAAAGGGGGGGTTCCAAATATGTTTTCCCAATGCATTTTCCCTTAGGGATTTTGAACACAGCTACAGTCCGATCCGTTAGATGGAATTACACAAAATTTTGCAAAAAGCTAGCTCTTGGTCCAGAAAGTGTTCTTTTTGTGAATGAAGCTCATCGATGCGTGCCTCGGCCAATGCTAGGGAGTGGTTTTAAAATTCCTCTATGTGTGCGGCACTGGCGGATTTTTTTAATTTAAAACTCCCTCAGGAGACATGGAAGAGCTTTGCCCCCTTACCCGCCCCTCTGTGATGTCAGCGCACTGCAATGCACAATGACATCACAATTTGTTTTTCCCACCGGAACAGGAAGCAGCTTTCAAACAAGGCCTTCCTGAAATGGTTTACTGGCCGTGGATCGCATCCGCCCTGCGATCCATTTTATAAGTTAGTAGCAATTAGATTAAGCATTAGCAGAAGACATCTTGTATTTAGCAACTATTATGAAAATTTCTCGGAATCCATTTTGTATTCATGGCATCCATTTTCTCTGCCATGTGCTTGCCATGTGCTCTGTCCTACCTTTCTGTTAACTACTCTTGAAAATCTGTCTAGTGACAAGTTATAGTTAGCAGCTCCCACTTTTGCACATGCCCAGTAAGATCTGCAGCTGTTAGTAATCAGTAACAGACAGTAATGTGTCAACTAGTCCTTGAAAACTGTTAGCCCCTCCTACCTGTCGACTGAGCATTTCCATATGACCTTATATGTATGTAAGTCTTGCTTCTATAATTGTACCACCTTCTTTTAGCCCCTGGGTGGGTATAAAAGGACCATGCTCTCTTAGTTCAGTGTGCTACTTCAAACATTACCGAAGGGTGCTGTTTGAACTGTAGTACCGCCTCATGAGGTTTAGGAAACTTTGGGCCTCATTACGACCCTGGCGGGCGGCGGAGGCCGCCCGCCAGGATGCCGCCCTCCATAATACCGCTCCGCGGTCAGAAGACCGCGGAGGGTATTATGAGTTTTTCCCTGGGCTGGCGGGCGGTCTCCAAAAGACCGCCCGCCAGCCCAGGGAAAAACTCCCTTCCCACGAGGATGCCGGCTCGTAATCGAGCCGGCGGAGTGGGAAGGTGCGACGGGTGCTACTGCACCCGTCGCGTATTTCACTGTCTGCTACGCAGACAGTAAAATACTAGCGGGGCCCTCTTACGGGGGCCCCTGCAGTGCCCATGCCATTGGCATGGGCACTGCAGGGGCCCCCAGGGGCCCCACGACAATCCTTACCGCCATCCTGTTCCTGGCGGGCGAGCCGCCAGGAACAGGATGGCGGTAAGGATTGTCAGAATCCCCTCGGCGGCGCAGCGAGCTGCGCCGCCTTGGAGGATTCTTAGGGGCAGTGGAAAACCGGCGGGAGACCGCCGGTTTTCCCTTTCTGACCGCGGCCAAAGCGCCGCGGTCAGAATGCCCAAGGGAGCACCGCCGGCCTGTCGGCGGTGCTCCCGCCCCCATTGGCCCTGGCGGTTCTCTACCGCCAGGGTCATAATGAGGCCCTTTGTCTTTTATTTCAAGTTTCTGTGCCAAATTCTTCCTATATGATCTGAGGACTTTGTGCAGAGAAGGGCGAACCCCTTGCACTAGTAGGCTTTGCTGAGGCTTACTTCAACAATTTGGCGCCCGAACAGGGACACATCAGCGATTCGGACACCCAACGGATTGGACGCGACGAAGGATTGGGATCTCGCTGCGGGTGGTCAATGCCTGAGGAGACCCGAATCTTGGCAACCATGGCATTTTTCCCTTCTTTCTGATTTGACCATCCAGGTGGCACAGGTCCTTGACTGATATCCTTTTTGTTCATTCGTCATGCAGTGACCATTTGGTCAATTTTAGAACTTGGCAGTTGGAACCTTGACACCCTGTAATTGGTAAGAGCCGTTTTACAGCACTTGCTGTAGGTTTTGCTGCCTTTGTTTGGTAATGACGTTTAGCACCACTTACTGTGGTTCTCGTGTTTTGGGTGACTAGTTAATTTGTGTCCTTTGAATTGATATATAAATTGCAATTTATATAGGCAGGTAATGAGGAGAAATTTCTCAAATTTAATTTTGATTTGAACGGCACCTTAAGTGCTACTTTGATTATAATATTGCATATTCTGCACTATTTTTGGCATGCCTTTTTTTAGCGCACTTCGCAGGATGTGTTGCTTTTGTAATGGTAACAATTTGAGACTGGAAGAATCGCAACCGGCACCCCCAGAGGGGACTCCCAATAGAGATATGTTTGTTAAACATGGTCTTTCTTCTATAATGTACAGCACATTATGGAATAAATACACTCGTGCGGATCCTGAGTTACGTTGGCCTATGCATGGGTCATTTGATTTGCGAAAGATTGAGTATGTGGATCAATGTGTGTGTAAGCAAAGGTCTAGGCAAGATATGTTTGACTGTGTGCGAATGTGGGAGAAAGAAGTGCGTGGACGAGTGAAGCGTGAGCAAGCCTTGCTTGAGAAAGAGCAGCGGAAGAATGTATATGTGAAAGCATTGGAAATGAGAAAGAAAGAAAGAAATGACTTAAAGGAGCTAGAAGAGAAAGAACGTAAATTACAGGTAACAGGCCAATACACCGTTAGGCAACCTCTCTATCCTATCCTTAATAAACCACACGATGATTTTTTGTTACTAGATCGCCTTCCACTTCCGTATGTCGCTCCTTCTGCCCCTCATGAGTTAGCTGAGGTCTCCGGTTCGGAGCAACAGAAGATACGAGACAGTTGCTCTATGTTGCCTGCTGACTGTGCGTCTGAGCTTAGATCTATTGCTCGTAAAACAATTCATAGCGTTGTCTCTGCTTCTGAACTTTTAGACAACATGAAAGGGTGGACGGAAAAGGAGCAGCTATATTTTACTGAGGCATTGGGCACAGAAGTTATTGAACTATTTCAGAAATATTCTGATGAGTTAGAGCCTGATGATGGAGCAGCTGATCATAAGCAAATGCGTGATGGTCTTTTTGTTTTCTCCCAGGTGGCTGATGCAATCAGGCATTTGGTGAAATTATGGGAGTTATTACAACTTTGGAGGAGGTGTTAATCCGTCCCAAATGTGACAGATATACCACCAGCCGTATTACGAGTTCCATAGGATATAATGGACTCGTAATACGGCTGGTGGTATATCCGTCACTTTACCGTCACTTTTGGGACGGAGTAACACCTCCTTCAAAGTTGTAATAACCCCCTATGTGTTGTGGCAGTCCATTTGCAAGAGGAGAAAAGGGCCGTGGACATAGTTGTACGGACATCTCAGACTGGCGGGGTGCAAGCTTCCATCTTCAAAACAGATAAGACTTTGATAGTTCATGCGAAACCAATGAGGGAGGCCGCGCCTTTGTATGTTCCTCCTAAAGGATTGGGTACAAGTGATGATAAAACTTCTGTTGATGCTAAAGGTTATTTTATTTATAATTGGGTGCATACTCCTTGGAATAGGGCAGATGTAATGGCCCTTAAAACAGCATTACCTGACCCGCTGAAAAATCCAGCCGTCTTTTATGAGGAAGTTGAGGAAGCAATTAGTTCTTGTACTATATCTTTGGCTGACATTGATTTATGTTTTGGATTGATATTATCGCCAGATATGTGGAGAACTGTTCATAAAGTTGATGATCGTGTAGTTTTTGGGGCATCATGGAAAGAATTAGAACAGATGGACGGGGATAGGGAACCTGCGAAAAAGCCATATCAGTTGATTCTAGATCTTCCAGCAGCCATATTAGTTAAGTTAAAAACAATTGTTCCCCCTAAAAAGATAGATTGGACTGTTTTAGCGTCTTGTAAGCAAAAGGCAGATGTATCGGTCTCTGATTTATTTACACGCTTTGAAGAAGCATTTCATGATTTTAGCGGCCAGTTATTGTCAGATGATATGGGCAGACATTTGTTTGTCGATAAATATGTTGCAAATCTGTTACCAGGAATAGCTAGTCATCTAAAAGCTAGTGAAAGTTCATGGACTACTCTACTCCGGTTTCTCTTTTGACTATGGCTCAGTATTATGAACATCAGGAATTAGAAGCAAAAGGTAGTGAGGATAAAAAGACGAAAGAATTAAAGACAAAGGTTATGTTGGCTCAAGCTTAAGGTCCGCCTTTTAGAGGTAGTGATAGAGGTGGAGGTGGATCTTATGGTTCTTCTTACACTTGTTCGAATTTGTCTGTTGATCAGTGTGCGTATTGTAAGAAATTTGGGCATTGGGCTGCCGATTGTCCAGCACTACGTGTTCAGCAGTGTTCATGTGGTCGGGGACAAATGAGAAATCACTCAGGATATTCAGGGCCTAGAAGAAGCATGAATGATCATGCTAGGGTTGATGCTAATGTACGAGGGCAGGATAGGTTTACCACTTTTGATAGACGCAATCAATACCAGATGTCTAACTATGTGCAGCCTGATTTCCAGGATTCTTCTTATGCATAGGATTGCTTAGGATGGGGTAAGGAATCAGTTGAAGTTCCAGTAGATCAGAGGGGTCCCTATGTTACAGCACATGTTTTGGGTTCTACTGATCAGTTTCTGGTTGATACAGGAGCTACTCGTATTGTCTTGTATAAACAATTGATTCCAAGGGCTCCTCTGTCTGGCTTGACCATTACATCGATAGGTTTTGATTGAACACCTTCCCCTAGCCCATTGTCACAACCACTTGCATTCCATGTTGATACATTTACTGCTCCATGTCCATTTTTCTTTCTCCAAATACACCATACAATATTGTGGGTCTTGATATGCTCAAGTATTTCAGGGCTACAATACGATGCTCTCCTGAAGGGGTGTATGTTATTTTGAATGATAATCATCCTGTGATGGAAAGAGTTTGTCTTGTTAAAGAGGATATTGCATTAGCTTCACTCCCTAGTACTTTGTGGGCTATTTCAGATACTGATGTGGTTCAAATGATTATTCCACCGGTACATATTAGTGTCAAGGAGGGAGCTGTATTGCCACGTTTGCCTCAATGCAAAATTTCACAGGAGGGCGAAGAAGCACTCACATGAATTGTGCATGATCTTATTGCAGTTGGAGTTGTTGAGGAAGTTCCGTATAATGTTTGTAACAGTCCGATTCTTCCTATTCAGAAAAAGGATACTGATACTAGGATTTACCGATTCATTATTGATTTAAGAGAAATCAATAATATTGTGGTACCACAATATCCTGTGGTATCTGACATCACAACACTTCTTACTTTGGTTCCCCCGACAGTAACTACGTTCTCTGTGATAGACTTGAAGAATGCTTTCTTTTCGATCCCTATTCATCCTGACAGCCAATATTTGTTTGGTTTTACTTTGAATAAGCGATCACATAGATTTTGCAGAGTTCCTCAAGGCTATACTGAGAGTCCTAGTATTTATAGTCAAGCGTTAAAACGACAACTTGATTCTTTTGTTTTGCCTGTAGGTGTGGCTCTCATAAAATATGTTGATGATATTTTGTTGGCAGCTGATACCCCTGAGCAATGTGAAAAGTGCACTTTGTCCTTACTTTCTTTTCTTGCTTCACACCATCATAAAGTGTCACAAAAGAAATTGCAATATTGTAGACCAAAGGTAACCTATTTAGGGCACCTTTTGTCTAAGGAGGGCCGTGAACTTACATCAGATCGTATTCAAGCAATTTTAGACACACCAATACCCTCTACTCAGAAAGATGTTTGTGCATTCCTTGGTCTTACTTCTTTTTGTAGGCAATGGATATTAGGGTTTTCACACATTATCAACCCTTTGCTAGCACTTTTGACTAAAGATACTCCAATGCCCCTCCCATGGACAGATTAATGTGATACTGCTTTCGGCAGCTACGGCAAGCCCTTTGTTCAGCACCAGTGTTAGGTACTCCAGATTACACAAAGCCTTTTGCGCTTTAAGTACATGAGAAAGATGGATGTGCATTGTCAGTTTTAGTACAGACACATGGCGATTAGCAGAATCCCTGTGCATATTTTTCAGCAGTATTTGATCCTGTCGCTCGAGCGTTGCCTGAGTGTTTTCATTTAGTTGCCACAACAGCTGTGTCAATACGTCAGAGTGAAGGGATAGTTTTGTCACATAAGCTGTTGATGTTAGTACCCCATGCAGTTGATGCTCTTTTTAAATCAAACAAAGATGCAACATTTAACTAGCGCTCGCCTGACCGGATATGAATTGACATTGCTGGCTCCTCACATTACACTGAAGAGTTGTGCAGCACTAAATCCAGCCACTTTGTCGCCGTATCCGGTGACTCAGCCTCAGTCACAAGAAACACATGATTGTATGGGCCAGATGTAGCAAAGGGTTTTACCCATTCTGTGTCTATGGGAAAATGTGTTTGTGCATGTGGCCCTATATTCCTTACCGAAGAACAGACAAAGGGTAATATTGATATACAAGATACGCCCCATCCAGATGTAGACGGGGAATTGTGGGTTGATGGGCCTTGTTTGAAGTTGACAGACGGTACGACCTCAGCTGCATATGCAATCACCACAATACACACGGTAGTGGAGACAGCTCGTATACCACAGAAGTCAGCTCAAGCAGCTGAACTAATAGCTTTGACACAAGCATGTGAGCTTAGTACTGACTTATGTGTGAACATTTATACAGACAGCCGCTATGCTTTTGGAGTGGGCTCATGATTTGGTTTGCTTTGGAAGAAGAGAGGCCTTCTCACATCCCACGGGATGTAGATAATGCACGGAGAATTAGTGCATAACCTCTTGACTGCATTGACATATCCAAAGAAACTAGCTATCGTGAAATGTAGTGCACACAAGAAAGTGACCGATAAGGCAGGGCAAGGTAATGCCCTTGCGGACTGGCAGCACGTGAGACTGCGATGCAGCGAAGTACTACTTCTATGCATGTAGTGAAGCCACAAGCTGAACATTGGCATAATGCTAGACAAGACGTACTAGATATACAGAAATCTGCTTCTGTGAAAGAATTTGAGCAGTGGTCTGAAGAAGGAGAATTGGATAATGAGGGCTGTTGGCGGAATAAGCAGATGGATAAATGGAAATTGCCTATAGCTTTTTTACAACCTATGGTTCAGATGGTACATGGGCTGGCACATGTTGGAGCTTCAACAATAACGAAGTTGCTTACGCAGGTTTGGGAGCATCCAGAAATTTCCAGTACAGCTTAGAGAGTAGTACAGTCTTGTTTGATCTGTTTACAATACAATCCTGGAAAAGGGACACGAACTCCTGCAGGAGGGTTTGCTACACCAACTGCACCTTTCGAAGTTCTACAAATGGATTATATTCAGCTTGAACGCTGCAATAATGTAAAGTATGTCTTGGTGGTGGTATGTGCCTTCAGTAAATGGATAGAGGCGTACCCCACAAAGGATAATATTGCCATTACCACAGCGAAGGTGCTTTTGAAAGAATTTTTCCCTAGGTTTGGTGTTTGCAGATTTTTATGGAATGATAACGGATCTCATTTTGTTGGGGAAGTTATTAAGTATGTCCTGAAAGGATTAGGGATCAAACAGAAGTTCCATGCGGTATTCCACCCACAATCAGCAGGGTTGGTGGAAAGGTATAATGCTACTTTGAAGCTGAAGATAGCGAAGATACAGGCTTCCACATCCTTAACTTGGCCAGATGCATTACTGTTGACATTATTGTCTATTAGGTCAGTGCCACACTCTCAAATAGTCCTTACCCCCTATGAAATAGTATTTGGAAGGCCAATGAAAATTTGGTGAGTTCCTAAGCCAAATTCTGTATATGATGTACCTTGTGTCCTGATGAATGATTATTTGGCACAGTTAACCAACAATTTGGTTTCTATTCATCAACAGGTTCGACAAGCACTTCCCAACAGATCTACAGGTGAAGGCCATGAACTCCGATCTGGTGACCAGGTGATGATTAAGTCCTTTGAAAGATCAAGCAGCTTGGAACCAAGGTGGCGATGCCCAGAGCAGGTGCTCCTTGCGACAAGGACAGCAGTTCGAGTGACGAACCGAAAGAATTGGGTCCATAGTACTCACTGCAAGAGAGTGCTACCTACCTTGGTGGAACCTGCTGTGCTGACCAATCATCAATAGATTTTGACTACGGAGAAAGGCCGTGCTACATCACCTGACAAATCTGCGGAGTTCTTCCCGGACCATACGATGTCTGGAGTGTCGCGATATAATTTGAGACCGAGGAAAGACCCCGTAGTGCTGGAGAAAATTGGTTGAGCTATTGCCCTGGGTTAGTGAAACAGAGAGCCAATGTGGCAAGGGGAGGGGATCAGCCATGCATTAGAGTAGTGACACCTGTCTTGGCCCATGGTGAAGAAATCAGGGGTTGCCCAGGGATAAGAGCTCCAACGATTGTTTTTAATTAATTTTTGAAAGGGGGGATTATCACTGTTGCTAAAATGAATAACAAACTGATCATTAGTACTATGGGGTTTGTTGTTGTTTTGGTGGTTACAGCAATAATCACCTGGGTTGTTAAAAAGAAGGCTCCTGCTCGTGAGTTTTTTGTTGCCACTACTCCAGTACCAGAGGATCACTATTACTTTACGCTTCCCTATCAAGAGCTGACGCAACGTAAATCGTACTTCAATAATACTTTCATTCAGATGTTGCATCATACTCATATTGCTACAAATACTACTAACTGTTGGGTATGTGGAATGATACCTGCGCATCAAAAGAAAGGAGGCACACCTTTCATTCCCCTTCCTTTTTCACACAATGGTTCTTGTCAAGCTTGGTATACGCTTTTGTTTGCATCTGGAAAACGTACAGAGGGCGGAATTCTTTTTCGCCTTAATAAAGTATGCTACCAAGACAAAGATGGGTATCCCCAAGCCAAATGAACTAAATGGGAATGAGAAGAGTATCAACCGGACAATGTTTCAATACCATATGTCTTCACAAATATAAGAGGCTTTGACAAGAAAGAACAATTTGTGATTTCTGTTACAAAAACTAAAGCAGATTTATGTATACGTAGCATTGGGGCGAATTCCAGTGAGGATAAGTGATTGTACCTTGATTTTAACTATTGAGGGTGTAAATAACAGTAGTTTTACAGCTTCACATAATACATATTTTGTTTGTGGTAACTATGGATATTGCCAACTACCTGTTGGGTGGTCAGGTGTGTGTTATGTATCTTTTCTATTCCCCCCTGTGTTTGTGGCCCCTGCATCGTATCACCGAGATTTTAAACTGTTCAATGACATCATTAAAAATAGATATAAAAGGACAATAAGTACAAATGAGGTAGACCAAACGGACACTAGCCTGCAACAATATGTTGATTTTAATTTAGGGTTGTTCTCCTTTGTGGGTGCTGCGTTAAACAGTAGGAAAGTGAGACGATTGACTAGGGTTGTGGAAGCTGTTACCAATCAGGCAGCTCTGGCACTTGGGAATATTACCGAGGAGCTCCAAATTGCGAGGATTGTAGCGCTCCAAAATCGTATGGTACTAGATGTGATATTAGCTGATCGAAGTGGTGCATGTCGCATCATCGGTAGTAGTTGCTGCGTTTTAATTCCAGATCACTTACCTTCAGTATATGATGCAATAACTAAATTGCATAAAATTGCTGCAGAAATCCACACAGAGACTGGTACTTGGACTTTTTCTGGATGGTTTTGGGCTCTTGTTTCCGCTTGGGGCTGGAAACTACTGACTATCCTGTGTGTAATGATTGCAATATTTTTCACATGCTGTATCTTTATTCAGTGTGGTCCAACGTTCTGCTCCATGTGTATTACTCCTTGTATGCCTACCAAAAGAAATATTACAGAAATGAAAGCACAACACATGTTAGATAAGGAAATGGCTGAAATGATGAGCATAAATATGAGATTAATATTTAGATTATACCAGAAAGACGAATGTCTACAGCTAATGCTGAAAGGGTCACCTGTTTTAAGTCAGTAGCGACTAGAATAAGCATTAGCAGAAGACATCTTGTATTTAGCAACTATTGTGAACATTGCGCGGAATCCATTTTGTATTCATGGCAGCCATTTTCTCTGCCATGTGCTCGCCATGTGCCCTGTCCTACCTTTCTGTTAACTACTCTTGAAAATCTGTCTAGTGACAAGTTATATTTAGCATCTCACACTTTTGCATATGCCCAGTAAGATCTGCAGCTGTTAGTAATCAGTAACAGACAGTAATGTGTCAACTAGTCCTTGAAAACTGTTAGCCCCTCCTACCTGTCGACTGTGCATTTCCATATGACCTTATATGTATGTAAGTCTTGCTTCTATAATTGTACCACCTTCTTTTAGCCCCTGCGTGGTTATAAAAGGACCAGGCTCTCTTAGTTCAGTGTGCTGCTTCAAACATTACCGAAGGGTGCTGTTTGAACTGTAGAACCACCTCATGAGGTTTAATAAACTTTGTCTTTTATTTCAGTTTCTGAGCCAACTTCTTCCTATATGGTCTGAGGACTTTGTGCAGAGAAGGGCGAACCCCTTGTGCTAGTAGGCCTTGCTGAGGCTTACTTCGAAATCCATGGCCAGGAAACCCCACTAGACATGAGGAATTACACTTGGGGATCGGCCCCCTCTGAAAATGCACCACTCCCCCACCCCCCATGGTCATATTTGAAAAAAAAAATACATTGCTTTACACGGGGCCGATCGCGTCCCTCAGGGGTTAAAAATAAATAAATATATATTTTATTTTAATTAAAAATTAAAGTGACAGGGGGTTGCCCATGATCACCCTTAGAGCCATGATCGCCCCCACCCAGGGATACCATACAGCTATTATATATTTAGCTGTTTGTACGGCTGTATATATATCAGTTTTGCCAATTCATGTGTGGTTTCCCTGGGGGCTGCGCTCGGCTCCCAGGGAAACAACACCCACACATAAAAGTGTTTTCTGTATATATATATATATATATATATATATATATATATATATATATAAAGCAAAACATAGCATTTAGGCAGTAATAAAAAAAGGCAAGCTAACTCTTGTGATTATGTTTCTGCTTGAGAATATACCTGCTAGAAAGATCAAATCTGTATTTTATGTGAATAGCTGAGTGGATTAGTAAAGCCAGCCCTTACCTGCACTATAATACATATGTGTAAGGGGGGCTATGGAAATATGAAGGGCACTTTTCTGGGTGGTAGAGGGGGAATCGGAGGAGGAGGTCATGGGAGTGGGAGCACCAATAATGTTTGTTGGACTGGGTGCCACAGGCGCTAAAGACTGTGAAGATGTGTATGTGACAAGGTGAAGTAATAGTGTGTCTTTTTTGTTTTTTTGAGTGTCTGGATAGAACGTGCTGATTAATGGAAGAAGTGAAGGTAAGGTGACTGACCTTTAATATTGCACGGATCACTCACACACCCACCAGGAATTTTGTGACTGTCTGCGTAGACTAGTGTTTTAGAGGAACAGTTTAGCCAGTCGAACAGATGCATCTCGTTAGGTGACTTCTGCTCCAGCCCCTACTCAGGATATGGAAGACAGCTCTGGCAAAGGATCAGAGACTGAACCAGCATCTGAGGGATTTTGACAATGGAGCAGATTCTGGGAGTGATTTTTTAGTCAGAGGAGTCACATCTGACAACTCCTTTTCCAGTGATTCTGCGGTAGGTGATGAGGACAGTCGTGCTGTCCATTCACAAGCACAGACTGTGCACTGGTACAATAGCTGGTTAGCCCAACCCAGAGAGCAGGTGCGGCAAGCACAGAGAGAGTGCTGTCTTGGGAGCTATCCAATTTAGTTCAGCCCCAAATTCCACCGTCAAAAATCGTATTGTGGAGACATCAAAGTTATCTATCACAAAATAACCTCGTTTTGGAAGGCCGGCATCTGCGGTTTTGGTCCTGAGCTTGACGGCTATATAGGGAAACCTACCAAACCTAGACATTTCTGGAAACTAGACACCCGGGGAAGTCCAAGGAGGTGTGGCTTGTGTGGATTCCCCAAAGTTTTCTTACCCGGAATACCCTGCAAGGGTGAAATGGTGAGTAAAACTCTATTTTTTTCTTGCATTTCTGTCACACAAACTACAGGAATATGCTGGGATCCACAAAATTCCTTCCACTGAGTGTTACCCCACCTGTCCTGATAAAAACACTACCCCACTTCAGTGCCTGTACCTACTGCCTGCATCAGGAATTGCTCACCCCAGGGTCAACAGTTGCCCTCATGTTAGGATTAACATTGACCATTGTGTGATCCATTCCTGTCACAGGCACTAGCCTACCCACACAAGTGAGGTACCATTTTTATTGGGAGATGTTGAAGAATGCTGGGTGGAAGATAGTTTGTGGATCCCCTCATAGTCCAGAACTTTCATCACCGAAATTTGCAGCAAACGTGTTTTAGCCATATTTTGAGGTTTGCAAGAGATTCTGGGTGACAGAACTCGGTGAGTGCCCCACAAGTCACCCCATCCTGGATTTCCCTAGGTGTCTACTTTCCATAATTGTACAGGTTTGGTATGTTTTCCTATGTGCTGGCTGAGCTAAAAGCCAAAATCCAAAGCTGTTGTGTTTTGGGGCATTTCCTGTCATGGGCACTAGGCCTACCCACACAAGTGAGGTACAATTATTATCGGGAGACTTGGGGAAATATTTGGTGGAAGGAAGTCTGTGGCTTCCACACAAGTGAGGTAACATTTGTATTGGGAGACTTGGGGATACACAGAATAGAAGAACAAGTGTTATTGCCAATTGCCTTTCTCTACATTCTTGCCTTCCAAATGGAAGGCAGTGTGTAAGAAAGAAGTCATTTTGGGAAATGTCCTGTAATTCACATGCTATAGGGATAGTATAAACTCCTTCTCTTCTGTTCATTTCAGAAATACATAGGTTTCCTTGATACCTTTTTTAAAATGTTTATATTTTACCAAATGAACAGCTGTATACCCAGTATACAATGAAAACCCATTGCAAGGTGCAGCTCATTAATTGGCTCTTAGTAGCTCAGGTTTTTGATGAACCTACAAGACCTATATATAGCCCCACACCACGGAGTGTCCAGCAAATGTAACAGTATATTGCTTTCAAAAATGTATCATAGCTGGAAAAAGTTACGGAAGAAAACATAGTCAGAAAGGGCTGTTTTTTTCAACTCAATTTCAATATTTTTTTAATTTCAAATGTTACTTTCTTTAGGGAGATCTTGAAGGATCTAAACTACTGACCCCTTGCTGAGTTCAGAATTTTATCTAGTTTTCAGAAATGTTTAGCGGTCTGGAATCCACCATTGGTTCCACACCCATTTCTGTCACTAACAGGAAGGAGGCTGAAAGCACAAAAAATAGTAACAATGGGGTATGTCTCAGTAAAATGACAAACTGTGTTGAAAAGTTTGATTTTATGACTCAGGTCTGCCTGTTCCCACAAGCTGGGAAGATGGTGATTATAGCACTGACAACCCTTTGTTGAGGCCATTTGCAGGGGAAAGAACAGAAGCTTGCATCTGCAGCACCATTTTAAAAAATAAACCTAATTTTAGCTGTATTTTGGCAAATTTATTGCTTCCTCCAAGGGAACCCAAAAACTCTTGGTACCTTTACATTCCCCAGAAAGGAAACACATTTGGCATGGATAGCTTGTGTGCACAACCAGGAAATGTTGGCAGCCATTTTGGGACTCGGCTTCAGCCAAGTCCCAAAATAAAACTTTTAAAAAAAGAAAAGGGGGCAGGGTTGGAATACCTTAAATACCCTGGCCCCTAGCCTTAGTTCTGGGGATCCACTAGGACTCCCCAGGGCAAAAAAAGTATTTTTTAAAAACTTATGTCGAAATTCACTGAGGATCTGCAAATCCACTGAAAATTTGAAAACAAAACAAGTTCAGTCTCCTGTGATGGTTTACAAACTAATTCCCTGGTGGGCCATGTCCTGTGGGCATGTGGGCTATAAAATAAGGAAGGAAGGAGCTTATGGGCCCCCCTCCTATGGCATTTTCAAGCGCCAGGGACCACCACCTCCCCAGGGATTTATTGTAATATTAGGTGGGCGGCACAAGGACACTCCTTCTTTGGGCTCGTATGAGCCCTGGGGACCAACACCTATCCAGGGACTTTTTAAAATTGTGGAGGGGAGCCACGGAGACCCCACTCATCTGGCTTTTCAATGCACCAGAGATGATGACCTTCCCAGGGCTTAATATATACATTTGCAGGGGGTTGCACAGACCCTCCCCTTGCCCCAGTTAAAACAGTGGAGGAAGGCCACACAGACCTCACTACTCAGGCTTTTATATGCCCCGGGGACCACCACCTCCCTGAGGCTAAGCATATAAATTTGCAGGGAGGCACGCAGACATCCCAGGCCCCGGGGGCCACTACCTCCCCATGTCCAAACTTGTATTAACAGCTGTGAGGGAGCTGTGTGGCACCCTACTGGGCTATATATGGGCCCAGGGACTACCAACTGCCTGGGGCTGACAAATGCAAAAGAAAGGAGGGGGCCTTGTGGCCCCCCTTCTGAATCCATTAATGGTCCTGGGGACCAGGGCCATCACAGCCCCACCCCCAGGACCAGCTCCTGCTAACTCCCTCAGGAGATAGCTATTTGCTTTTGTTTGGAGGAAGCTGTGACAGCACCTGCCAGGAGATAGCTATTTGCTTTTGGTTGGAGGAAGCTGTGACAGCACCTGCCAGGCCAAAGCAAATACTAACTTTGTGAAAACTGCTTGGTGGGAGTGGAGTTTTCATCTGTTTCCCTGCCTACTGTCAGACATAGGGGGTCATTCCGACCCCGGCGGTCCTTGACCGCCGGGGCCGGGGTCGGCGGGAGCACCGCCAACAGGCTGGCGGTGCTCCTGAGGGAATTCTGACCGCGGCAGTATGGCCGCGGTCAGAACCGGAAAACCGGCGGTGTCCTGCCGGTTTTCCGCTGCCCTGAGGAATCCCCCATGGCGGCGCAGCTTGCGACCCCCTCACCGCCATAACCGCCAGGAACAGGATGGCGGTGAGCGGTGTCGTGGGGCCCCTGGGGGCCCCTGCAGTGGCCATGCCAATGGCATGGGCACTGCAGGGGCCCCCGTAAGAGGGCCCCACTTTGAATTTCAGTGTCTGCTACTGCACCCGTCGCACACCTTCCACTCCGCCGGCTCCATTCGGAGCCGGCTTCCTCGTAGAAGGATGTTTCCCACTGGGCTGGCGAGTGGCCTTTTGGCGGTCGCCGGCCAGCCCAGTGGGAAACCCAGAATGACCGCCGCGGTCTTTTGACCGCGGGACGGTCTTCTGGCGGTTCCCGCTTGCCGGGCGGCTCCCGCCGCCCGCCAAGCTCGGAATGACCCCCAAAATCTCTTCTCTCTCTCTTTCACTCTCTCTCGCACTATATGCACCCCCCTCCATTTTTAACACCCTAATGCCCCTGGGAGCTGGCCCAACTGGGTGGGAAAAAATATTTTTAATGAAGGAGCCCACACTTTTTTTTCAAATCACTAAACAATCTGCTGATCTCTCGCAGATTTTCAAACATGTTTTAATGTTTTTTAGCCCTGGCGGTATCCTTGGGGGGATCCTACACCAAAGATAGTTGCTCAGGATTTCCCTACCCTGGCCCCTTTTTTTTTTTTTTTTGGGACTCAGCTGAAGCTGAGTCCCAAAATGGCTGCCAAAACTTTCCTTAAAAGAAAACGAGATGCATTACAAAATGAAAAAATTAAACGTGTCTGCTCTGAAAAAATGTTTTCAAGGCCATTTACAAAGGGGAAGGGGTCCCATGGGGAACTCTTCCCTTTTGCGAATGGGTTAAGGGGTCCCATGGGGAACTCTTCCCTTTTGCGAATGGGTTACCACCAGTGTGACACTGGTGGTAACTGCGATTGCTTTGCGACCGCGGTCAAAAAGCAATCCTGCATCGCACTGCGACTCGGAAATAGGAAGAAGAACACCCCTTTCTATTTGCGACTCGCAGTCCCATTTGTGAGTTGTAACCAGGTTGCTGACTCGCAAACTGGGAATGGGCATCGCGATGTGGGTTTTGCGCGTCGCAAAGACCGATTTTCGATGTTTGCGATCCGTAAAACCCTTTCTGGCCCCAAGAGAGCATTTGGACTGGTTGTTTTATATAGCACAGTTTATGGGTGAGCTTGCAAAGGCATTCAGGGAGTCCTCTTTCAAGCTCATTATGCCTGTAATTGAAATTTATGGAGCCAAAGCCTTGGAGGTGTTTATGTATGGTAGGGACTTATGGGGTCATAAATTAGTTAATAACATCATGCACTTAGAGAATGCATTCCTTAGGCAATTATTCAGTCTTCCCTCTAGTTCTCCACTGGTTTCAATAAGAATTGATTTGGGTCTTAGGCCTGTGTTTGAGACCTTTGGCTTAAGGCCTCTTTTATTTTGGAAAAGGCTTTGGGCTATCCCGGAACTAGTTTCCTACAAACATGGCCTGGAAGAGATTTTAGGGTCTTCAGGTGCAGGTAAACTGCCTTAGCTCTGGTACATCAGGGAAACTTTGAAAAGTGTGGACCAAGCTGGCATGTGGGAGCAGCCTGCAGAGGCCTGTGTGTCTATCTCCAAGAAGGATTTGATCAAATGCTGTTAAATGTATAAAATGTCTTCTGTTTTAACAAGTTCTACTCTTGGCCCAAAGTTTTATATTTTAAAGATTCTTATTCATAAGAACCCTTTTTGGATAAAATGCAACCCATCCTTGCTTAGAAGCTTAATTTACAGCTCAGACATGGTTCTCTGACCTTGCGTATGCTTACGAATAAGTGGAAGAGCATGGTTGACACAGTGGGCTTGTCCTGCCCTACCTTTGGCATGGCAGACGAGTCAGTGGAGCATTTCCTTTTCATCTGCCAGGCCTACAAGAAACCAAGATCCAAATGGGTGGTCGCAGGAATCTATGTATAGTGGAGCGCCATCTGGCTCTTAGGATCATGTCTACTGATACACAGCATTTGATTGTCTTTGCAGTTTCTAAATATTTATTCTTGGCTTGGTGCATAAGGCAATGGTATATGTGACTACTGCACAGGCTTTAATAGGCCATCAATTTCACAATTGTAGTTTTAACTGTTATTTATTAATTTGCTCTTTTAGCCTTCTAATATTATCTAATGCAGATGTCCATTTTGAAGGAATTTGTAGTGCTGCTTTTATGTCGAGATTTGATTTATGAATCATGCAATGTATATTGACTTCCTTATTGATATGTAGTTTTATGTCTTTGAACCGCAATAAATTATATAAACAGTAAACAGGAAACTAGGTCCTAACTATAACTACCTACTGGTAAGGTATAAGGTGTCCCTTCCCTTCAAAAAAACAATTCTGCCAGCAACACAGGCACCCTTGCACCATGGTACAAGGGAGCCTGTTTTTGGTGCTAGGCAGTCAAAAGTGCGCCAGTAAAACAAGATATAAATCTGGTGAATTCCTGCCTTCTCCCTTCCAAGCAGGGCAGCACAACAACGTGCTTTCTTGGGTTGGGTGAAAGATTGATAAATCTGGCCCCAATCAAGGAAACAGCTATTATGATGTTATTAACAGAAAGGCCCTGACTAATAAAGGTTCATAAAAAATGCTCAGACAAACTGCAAGTTGCATCCTATCCCGTCAGTCCGGTTCTTTGCAGCTCCTAATTACATTTTGTTTTAAAATAAAGGATGCATATAATTTTGGGCACTTAGGATACCCATTCAAATAAAATTATTTAGTTTCAACCAGTTTTCTATTATTAACGAGTGAATAAAAGCACAAGGAAAGATCCATGTCCAAAATGCACAAAAATAGTCCACACATGTTTAATAAGGTGAAAAGTAGCTACTGTTTAACTGTATTTTATATTTAAAAACAAGTAAAGATTGTATAATAATAGTAAAGCACTGAGGAACAAATATTTTTAGTTTGGTGTGTTTTCGCTTTTATGATTTTTTCATATTCTTGTAAAGAGAGTCAAAGTGACCAACGGGTAAGCATTTCATAGGAGGGTTTGAAAGTTTCACACTATAGGGAGAAACGAAAATATGAACATCCCAAAATCATACATGCCAACAGACTCGATTCAGGCGGGAGATTCCCAATTTTTCCAACAAAAATTGACAAGCTCTCGTCTGCCTAAATTTGCCCCTTCTTCAATAGAAGTAAATTGGCGAAATACATTTCCCAGGTTTTATATTTTGACAATTCCCGCTTTCCTGTTTTAAAATGTTGTGCAAAAATGGCAGGCATGCCAGTACATTGTGTTAAAACCCATTTCCACTTGAGTGATATACAAAGCTTCAGGTGGCAAAGGAAGCCAGTTGCATACAGGGCTAGAATGGGAACCAAAAGCAGCCTTGGCAAATTTTGTTACACCAGCCCCCATACTGCACATAGTGTGAGAGCCTGACCACTACAATGGGGGATTCTCTTCTCCCAAAAACAATTGGGAAAAAATGGCAAAAACTGTCCATTCTACAACACATTTTTCATTATATAATCAATTGTAATCGTTTTTAAAGCATAGTAAATGATGACCTTACAGAGCACTGGGATATGGCAATCTTTATTGGGACCCTTCAATGATTCCCTCACCATCACCCTCGCACAGTGCCTCTCCTCTCTACATAGCCCCTCACTGACATGTATTTCATTTGTTTTATAGAGCCTGTCTTACCAGTGTAAGGTTGTGGCACACTTTAGATCACACACGCATACAGAGACAATGAACCATACATGTGCAAATAAGCACATAGAAAATGTTATACAAGACAAAGGGGGCTACAAGGTTTTGCATTCACATGTCATCCATTCTGGTAGCCATTTTTTAGGAGTGCTTGGTATGGGGGAGCAGTAAACTCAGGATTCAGAATGTAACACAGTTGTTAGGGTTAACTTTATTAATAACAATTTATTTCTACCCAAACAAATATTTTCTTGGCAAAATTAGTATAATCAAAGACTGTGAAAAAGCATAACTTTTTACCCTGGACCATGCTGTTTGCTTGCAATTCATAGCCCACTATGTTAGATTATGATTGTGACTTATGAACCACACAGTAACAAAAGGATCTCTATGACAAAAGCAGTATCGCACTGAGCTACGCAATTAAAGTAATGTTCAGTAATCTTCATAGTACACATTCTTTGCAGCAGGCATATTGACCCTCAGGACTACCT
The DNA here is from genome assembly GCF_031143425.1 of Pleurodeles waltl. Taxonomy (NCBI): domain Eukaryota; kingdom Metazoa; phylum Chordata; class Amphibia; order Caudata; family Salamandridae; genus Pleurodeles; species Pleurodeles waltl. The sequence continues at coordinate 500,103,978 of NC_090438.1, read as the reverse complement.
TAGATAAGTCACAACTGCCACTAGACAAAACTCCAATCTCTCTCCAGCAGGTATATAAATTAACAGAATAATCTTGGCCCTTTTATTTTTGCCTGAGTACTGTTGGATCTACAAGGAACTCTGCAAACTTTAAAAACTGCTGCACTGCTGCAAAACCGTAACCCCAATAACAAAAGCAGTTCCCTCACCCTTCCAGCCTCCTTGGTAAATACCTGATGCCCAGCCTTGGCAGCATATTAAGCAAATAATCCTTTTTGCAGAGATTGTTATGGAAGGACCCTCCCACACCACAGGAGGTGTTGACAAATCAGGCACTGAATGCCAATGCAGGAGTGACACCTCAAGCTGCCTTAGCGAGTTACCACCGGTAAAAGACAGTTATGGTGAACAACCCAGAAAGATGGCAAGGAAAGCCAAGGGATATGGAATGGCCAAGGAGGCAGAACAGGAAGGAAAGGTACTGGTGCCTGTGGCCAGTATGGCAATGGCAGCAACCAACCAGTGGTCCTCCTGGTAAATGATTATTAAATAACTGTGATGGTTCTAGAACAGGGGTCTTCAAACTGGGGGGTCGGACCCCCTAGAGGGGCCTCAAGTGATCCCAGGGGGGCACAAGGCTCTGGCCAAAAGAAGCATTATACCAATAACAGTGCTTTGTATTAAGCAGAAACGTTATTGCATTTTAAAAAAGGTAACATAGCTTTACTGCAATGTTAAAATAAATCATATAAGACATATTTAAACAATGCTATCTTTGTAAAATAATGGGGACAAATTCTGAGGGGAGGCCCAATGATTTTTTATTTTTCAACTGGTCGGGCGCGGCGTTAAAAATTTTGAAGACCACTGTTCTAGAATGTCTCACATCACAAAGGGACCACTGGTTGGGCATGGACTAAGAAGAAACCAGTGGGAGCTCGGGTGAAACACAAAGACAGAGCATGTCTGAGAAGACAATGCAAACATCCCAATCAGGGTTGGGTGAACATGGAGATATAGAAACAGGAGCTCGAGCAGCATAGCAGAAATAGGCACAGGGCACATGGCCATATTTGAGCAAGGTCCCCCAACTTCAGGGAACACAGCGACTGCATGACAAGGGTGTAGTATCCCAGCAGCTGGAATGGCACCAAACATGGCATGGCAGGTGTTGAAAATGGCCCTTTCTGCAGAGCTTCCCCTGTCTTGTTGCTTCTGACCTCCTGTTTTTGATCCTGTGCTGAATTGCATTTTTGCTGGCCTTAGGACTCTGGGCACTTTTCCACTTCTGACCAGTGCTAAAATGCGAAGGTATTGGTGACTAGTTTATCCATGATTGGCATATTTGATTCACTAGTAAGTCCCTAGTAAAGTTCACTATGTGTTCCTAGGGCCTGTAAATCAAATGCTACTAGTGGGCCTGCAGCATTTATTGTGCCACCCATGAGTAGCCCTGCAAACATGTCTCATGTCTACCACTGCAGTGACTGTGTGTGCAGTTTCAAACTGTCAGTTTGACCTGGCAACTGCACCCACTTACCAGGCCCAAACCTTACAACCTGTAACTCACCCCTAAGGTATGCCCACGCCAGCCACAGGAGTAGGGTACAGAGTATTTAAAAGGTAGGACATGCACTGGTGTGTTTTACATGCCCTGATAATGAAATACTCTCAATTTGGTTTTCACTATTGCAAGGCCTGTCTCTCCCATAGGTTAACGTGGGGACTGCCTTGAAATATCTTTCAGGTGTTATTTCCCATTGGGAGCACATAGAGATTTGGAGTTTGGGGTCTCTGAAGTCACAATTTAAAAATACATCTTTTGGTGAAGTTGGTTTTTAAATTATAAGTTTGAAAATGCCACTTTTAGAAAGTGGTAATTTTCTTGCTGAAGCATTCTGTGCCTCTGCATGTCTGTTGGATACACGTCTGGGTCAGGATGACAGCTGGGCAGTTTGTGAATTCACTTTAGATAGTCACACAAAGCGAGCTGAGGTGTATCTTGCATCTCCTGATGGGACTTCATGGGCTAAAGTAGACAAAGGAGATGACACTTGCACCTGAATAGGACTGTGTCTGTCCTTACACAAAGCAATCTCCAACCTCCTGGAGTGTGTCTGGGCCAGGACAGGGAGAGGAAGGGTCTATTGCACTAAAAATACTTTCTTTTGAAGTTTGCCTACTTCAAAGGCAGAAATGAGTATAAGTAATTGACTGCTGACCTCAGAACAGGACTGAGGGCATTCTGTCAGGGAGAAGAGTTGGATCATTGAGGAGGGCATTCCACTCTGCCTTTTGTTTTGCTGTGCTGTTCTGCTGCTGCTACTTCTGCCCTGGGAGTGAAAGAACTGGACTTTGCTTTCTACATCCTGATTTTCAAGGTTCTCCAAGAGCTTGAACTGAACTTGCCTCCTGTTGTGAAATCTCAGGAGCATCTAAGACTTCATCTGCTTAGAGTCCTGACTTGCTAAGAGGCACCAAATTCAGTCATTTAGAAGCAGAAGCTTGTAACCTGCAGGGTAAAATCAACACAGCACTGTGTGCGCATCAGAAAAGTTGATGCAGCGCCTGTCCTACAGATGAAAATTTGATGCAGTGCCTGTCCAGGTGATGGAAATCCAGCACAGCGCATGTTCTCAATGCACACCCTTCACACCGCGTGTCAGAATTTTACATACATCGCGCCTGGTTGTAAATTTTCAACATCATAGCAAGGACCTGAGGCTGCGAGTTCGGATCTCAACACATTATTCTCCTGAGAGGGAAAGAAGGAAAAGTCAAAAAATTAAAAACATCTGATTCTTAGGCACACAATCTATGGGGTCTCACAAGATACAAACATATAAAGAATATTCCTCATATATTATACATGGGCAAACCACATAAACTGAAATGCAATACTAGGCTTTCCTTCACCACTGCCAAACCTGTAATACAGAAGCCTCACCATCAAAAGGATATCAGCTCTGAGTACCTTTCAGCTATTATGGAGTGTGACAATGACTATAAAGGCTCGTCCTCAACGCCTGCATCTGGGTCAGTCAAAAGTCTGAAAAAAGATGTTGAATCCCCCTCCAAGTCACCTTCCCCATTCACGCTGAAGAATATTATGGAGGAAATTAGAGCCTTAAAGCAGTTTGTTGTTGAAATGAGTAATTCGATCCATCGAATTGAAGATAAGTGGTTCTCTCATGATCAACATGTTTCTGCCACTGAATAACAGATTCATGATGCCAAAGGCTCTATGATAAATATCTCTCATCTACTATAAGAAATTACTCAACTCAAGAAATCCACAGAGGAATTGGAAAATTGAAATCGCAGAAACAATCTGAGATTTAATGGCATACCAGAGAACTCTGAAGGGTCCAATGTGCTTGCCTTCCTTCAAAATACAATCCCTTCAATAGTCCATCTACAAAATAAAAGTCCTTTTAGTATGCAACTGGCTCATCATTTGGGTTCACAACCTACAAACGTAGCCAATCCAAAGCGCAGAGGGATCATCATTCTCTTTTTACAGTTTAGTGATCTGGGCCAGATGTAGAAAGCATTTTGCATGGTGCAAACTGCGAAAATCGAAGTTTGCGCCATGCAAAATGCCTTTTGCGATGCACATTCACAATTTGCGAGTCAGTACCGACTCGCAAATTGTGAATGCGACTCGCAAATAGGAAGGGGTGTTCCCTTCCTATTTGTGACTCCCATCGCTATGCGAAATTGCTTTGTGACTCCCATCGCTATGCTAAATTGCTTTGTGACCGCGAATGCAGTCGCAAAGCAATTCGTAGTTACCACCAGTGTCACACTGGTGGTAATCCATTCGCAAAAGGGAAGGGGTCCCCATGGGAACCCTTCCCCTTTGTGAATGTTGCCGATAAGGGTTTTTCAGAGCAGGCAGTGGTCCAATGGACCATTGCCTACTCTGAAAAACCAAAAGGTTTTGTTATTTTTTTTATTTTGCAACTCGTTTTCCTTTAAGGAAAATGGGCTGCAAAATAAAAAATAAAAAAAACTGCTTTATTTAAAAAGCAGTCACAGACATGGAGGTCTGCTGACTTCAGCAGGCCACCATCCCTGTGAGTGCAGGGACTCGCTATGGGGTCGCAAAATGCGACCCACCTCATTAATATTAATGAGGTGGGTCTTCGCTACCCCATAGCGACTCGCAGTCGGTGTCTGAGACACCGTACTGCATCCGATTTTGCGAATCGGAAATGGCGAGTCGCACCGACTCGCAATTTCCAATTCACTAAATCGGAAATTGCTACATCTGGCCCCTGATGCAAATACTCTCAGGTGCTAAATAACTTGGTACTTTACATTGGTCTGGTCAGAAAGTTTACTTTACACAAGATGTTTCTAATACCACTGCAGCTAAAAGGAAATGTTTCCTTGAAATGCTACCTCAGTTGAAGTACTTAAATATAAGATATGAATTGCTACATCTGTGTTTTTTCAAAATCACATTCAAGGACAAACAATATACTTTCTAGGAAACAGACGACCTTCAGGCATTCCTAAGACAAAACGTTCATGAAGATATGGAAGGTGTTTTTCCTGTTCTCTATGTTATTGGTTAACTAAGAGTACTTTCTGTCAGGTTAAGTTCATAAAATAAAACTGTTTATCCATATTCTCCTTTCTCCTTTTATGTTTTAATGTTATTTCCCCTGCATGTGTCTTGTCCTTCGGCTACAATTCTGTGTTTCAGCAATTGTAAGTCTGTAGCACATTTCCTATTCCTATTCAGTTAAAGATTTGTGATTACAATTCTTCATGTTATGTTTATGAAAAGCTATATATTAATATACATGTGTGTCTGAATGTATATATACATATATTTTCAAGTTGTTACCGTCTCATTGTATTAGAGTGTATATTTAGTTGTTTTGTTCGTGTCTATTCGAAACTAGGTCAGGCACATCATAATAAGGTGTTCCGCTCTCTCCCCTCCTTTGGGATGTTTTATTATTTTGTTTTTTTACTTGAAATTAAGTAATCTATTTTTCCTGCATTGCCTTTTTTACCTCTCCTCCTCAACTTTCAACTATTTTCACCATTGTGTCTCCTTTCTTTTGCTTCCCATCTTTATTTTTTAGCTTGATTTTTTGCTTCTCTTAATTTCTCTATGCCAAATATTATGCTCACCTTCACATATGTGTATCTGCTAAGCCTAGGGCCCTCATTATGACATTGGCAGTCTTTCCCGAAGACTGCCATGCTGGTTGCTGCCAAAAGACCGCAGTGGCGGTCGTAATCCGCCCGCCCAATTAAGACACACAAACACAAAGTTGCCAGAATACAGCCACCAATCTGACACCACCTGGACATATGGCGGCAGCAGAGAGGTGGTCTCCCCACCCACACTGCCATTCCAGAAAATGCCGCGCTCCCCAATGCGAGCCACCCATCAACACAGCGGTCTTAGCGCAGCGGTAATCAATTGGCCGTCCAGACCGTGGTGGTTGAGATAGAGCCTTCTCTTCAACACAACACCACAATGGCCAACTCAAATCCCCACACCTGAAACACATACACACATCACATCCCATCCCCACCACTATAAAACACACACACACAACCCACAATCCGTTGCTATGACAAACAACTACCATACATTGCACAACCACTCTGAAGATTACACTGCACACAAACATCACAGACACCTGCACACTTCTCACACATCACACTCACCATGTCCTGACAAAAGCATCCCTGTTTCACCGATGATGAATTAAGGACCATGGTGGATGAAATCATCAGGGTAGAGCCACAGCTGTTCGGGGCACAAGTCCAGCAAATGTCCATGGCAAAGAAGATGGAGTTATGGCATCCACAAGGTGAACTCAGTGGGAAGCCACCCACACACAAAGGAGGACATATGGATGAGGTGGAAGAACCTGAAGGGGAAGGTCTGTTCTATGGTGTCCAGACACCAAATTGCCCTCATGAACACTGGCAGTGGGCCCCCATCTCCTCCCCTGGAGATCACATCATGGGAGGAGAAGGTCTTGGTGATCCTGCACCCTGAGGGTCTCAGTGGATTCCCTGGAGGACTGGAAACTGGTAAGTCACCTATAATCCCCTTGTATTAATTATGCCTGTAATACATGAAGCCCCATTCCCTGCATGCCACCTTACTCCACTAACACCAATCCCTAAGCCCACACACCCAAAAGCACCCAATGCATGAAGAACTACAATTCCCCACAATGCATCACCCTTGAGCCACCTAACAATGCACATTCCCCTCCTATAACTACACCTGAGTACTGAGGCACTACATATAGCGCTCACCTCACAGCCCCTGTAAAGTACATCTCGTAGATTTGAATAACAATCCACAGGTGCTACTGAGAATGTCATCAATCTTACAGCACACACCACACAAGACGATGAAGGTCCTTGTATAAGTGGGAGTAGGCACACTATTCCGGAGACACAGGCATAGGGGGCTAGGGCCAGTGGGAGGGCACCCAGGGGCCACAGTGTGGGACAACCCAGAGAGCGACCTGTCCATGAGGCAATAGCACAAGTCCTGGGAGCATACAACTTATCCCAGGACAAGATGGGCCAGATCTTAGACATGTTGGGGGAAACCTAAGGCCACAGAGTGATAACCACCAGGATGTCATGCAGGAGTGGCATATCCTCAATGCCACTATGGCCTCCATGAAAGGTTTGATGCAGGAGATCATCACAGTTCTGCTTGAGTCCTCCACCCACCCCAGACCCCTTCCACTAGCCAACCTACTGACCAGCCCTCTACATCTGCTGCAGCTAGTGGCCTGAGGACTCACAAGCCACTACTGAGTCATTCGCTGCAGCTGAGAAACCCCCACACAAATGAGGTTGCAGAGCCAAACATCCTGTAGTGACTGAAGCCAACATCGACCCCACTGCCAGGAAATTAGCCTCGCCAGAACTGTCTCCCTTGTGTGCCACTGAGGCAACTTGTTGACTCTCTACCGCCATAGGCCCATTTTCCAATCCCACATGGATACCGGACCTGAGATACCAACTACTTGGCCTAACAGACTGATGTTTTTGAACACCATGGTGCCACTTCTTTGCACCCTATCAACCCCATCCACAAGTTTCTCAAGTTTTTCCATTGTGAAGGCGGGGCCCTATCCCCTGTAGCACACGCCATCATTGCTCCCAGGACTACGACACAGCAGCACACTCAGTTGAGGTCTTAATGGCTGGAGAGTCAGGAGTCAAGTGACTCCTGTAGAGGATTGGGGCATTGGGTGGTGGCAGTACCACCCTGGAAATCGTGGCGGTCTGCAGTGTTGTAATAGGGTGGGCGGTGCAGTGGCTACTGACGGGCTAGTGATGGCAAACCGCCATCAGCGGCAGTCAGACCACACTGGTGGTACTGTCGGCAAATTGGCTATGTTTCAGTGGGTTGACAGCCGTGGTCGTAATGTGTCAGTCTGCACCATCAGCCTGGCAGCAGTCCCACCACCATCAATGGCGTGGTGGAACCCTGACCGCCAATGTCTTAATGAGGGCATATGTCTAGTTCTGCAGTAAATTTAGGAGTTGTTACTTGGACTGTTAAAGGCCTAAAACATCCAATGACAAGGCAATGAGTGCTGTCACAATTATCACACCGTAAATGCCACATTGGTTTCCTTCAACAGACACATCTTATTGGTAAACAAGCTGTTCGGTTGGTAATTTGTATTTTTCCCCATTTATTCAGCGTAAGAATGGAGTTATTATTTTATGTCACAAACAATTGAAGGGTTTGGTTGTCTCTCAAGAATGTGTAGATGGGCTTTAGTTAAGCTTAATATTAATACTATTACTTTCACACCTTTTAATGTTTATGGTCTGACACATCTGAACTCTGAATTTTGGAAACTTATTTCGCACAAAATTACGCAACATTGCTCACAGAATTTCATATTGGGTGGAGATTGTAATCAGGTATTAGACCCCTTCCTTGACCACTCCTCTTCTATTAAATTCACACCTCACAAATCAGACAAGGACTTTCAATGTACTATATATACCAACATTTTCTGTCTGATTTACAAAGAATATTCAACCCAACCCAGGAATTCTCCTTTTACTCCATCCTCAGCAGTCTAAAATACAAATTGACTACATATTTGTAAGCAACAATCTGCTTAGGATAACATGGGGATCGCCTTAAAATAGCTTTTGAGAGCAGTTTCCCTTTGGGAGCAGATAGAGATGGCGATGTGGAGTTTGGGGTCTCTGAACTCTCAATTTAAAAATACATTTTTGGGTGAAGTTGGTTTTTAGATTGTAAGTTTGAAAACGCCTCTTTTAGAAAGTGGACATGTTTTTGCTTAACCATTCGTGCCTCTGCCTGGTTGCAGAATACACATCTGTGTCAGACTGACAGTTGGGCTGTTTGGAAATTCACTCTAGACAGTCACACAAAGGGAGCTGATGTGTGTCTTGCATATCCTGATGGGTCTTTCTGGGCTAGAAAGGATGGAGAAGCTGAGCTTGCACCTAAAAGGGACTGTGCCTGTCCTTACACAAGGCAGTCTCCAGCCCCCTGGAGTGTGTCTGGGGCCAGGGCAGGGAGAAGAAGGGCATGCTACATTAAAAAGACTTTCCTTTGAAGTTTGCCTACTATAAAGGCAGAAATGAATATAAGTACTGGATTGATGATCGCACAACTTCAGAACACTTCTGGACTGAGTGTATTCTGTGAGGCAGAACAGCTGGATGCTTGAGGAGGACTTGCTACTCTGCGTGCTGTTTTGCTATGTTGGCCTGCTGCTGCTACTTCTGCCCTGGGAGTGAAAGAACTGGACTTTGCTTTCTACATCCTGCTTTTCAAGGTCCTGCAAGAACTTGCACAGAGCTTACCTCAGAGCTGCAGTATGTTGCTCAGAAGAAAATGAATTCTATTTTTCCCCTTCCCTTTTCCCTCACTCACCCTCCCCCTCCCACTCCCCTTTTCAATTCCCTTAATTTTTAGCCTGTCAAAAAAGCTACAGAAATAATAAAAAGAAAAGACAGTAAGAAGAATAAAATGAATAGCATATTTGGTTTTAAAATCCTCAAAAAGCACAAAAGAGCACCTATTCAAAAGTCCTGTAATATTGTCAGATTAAGTGGATGGATCAGAGCTTAATCCCCATATATCATTAAACTTGCGTAGTGCACCCGTACTTTGAGCATAAAGTTGCTACTTGGAGCATACAGATTTTATTTTCGCCTCCCAGGCCGCATAGGATGGTGATGGAGTCAACTTCCAAGCCAGAAGAATTCATTATTTGGCAATCAACAAAGCTATAAATAAGATTTGATTTGCCTGAATTGTTAGCTCATGGTGGCTGTAGATGCCAAACAAAGCTCGCACGGATTCTGGGATGAAGGCAGCCCAACACCTCCAAATTAATCCATTGGAATATTCTATCCCAGTAATCTGCAAGCTTGGGACAAGTAAAACATAAGTGGAGCCAGTCACCCTGAATGTTGCCACAGTGCGGACGTATGCCTGAAGCAGCCAGAAATGCTTCCTTAATTTGAGGAAGGGTGTACTAAAGCATCTATTTTTAATATAAAGCCACTCTCTTAAAGTTTGCCCCCCTTATTGCCTTGTGAGATAGAATATTATAATTACTCCACAATTAAGGGTCTATCTTACAACCTGTTGTATTTTCAATCTTTGTCAAAATGTGGGGGACTATTGGAGATGCTGTCTGAGAACTCAATATGCGATTCCAATTACCTATTCCTTTCTGATTCTCATAAAAAGCCTGAAAGATTATGAAAGAAGATGGATCGACAATTTTCACGAATGCTAGCAAAAAATGTTGAATTTAGAGATGAGAGAATCTAAGAGTAACCAGAATATATAATATACCCCCTTGACATTCCGCCCAAGTCTTAATTTGGTCACCTAGTATAAAATCAGAGCCTAATGAAGCCCGACTGTTCCCATTGTCTGACGTGAGCTGGGTTCAGCTTTAGACCCACCATCCCTCCATCAGAGAGCAGTAAAAACGGGTGAAAGCTGGGTACCTGATATTTATCTTGAAATTGCAAGACCCTGGCACAGATTATAGTGGGAACTTTATATCTGGTATGTTTAGGCTCTCATGTAATCTTGAGGAGGGAGCAAGCTGCATGCTATTCTCTGATAGCATAGTCTTAAAATAATAATTAAGGTTAGAAGATAGAGCTGCTCTGATAACCCAATCCATAAGAACAGCCTTGTAGTACTCCCTAAAATGAGGTAGGGCTAACCATCTATCCTCGACCGCTATGGATAGAGTTTTGAGCGTAACTCGAGGTTTTTTATTAGCCAATATAAACTGGCGAAGCATCATATCAAGAACTTTAAAGAATGTTTCGGCGATTTTGATGATCACATTGGAAAAAACAACAGAAAAAGAGGAAGAATCATCATTTTGACCAATTACACCCGCCCAATAATTGACAATGTACATGCTTGCCATTTCTGCCGGAGGCCTTGTGCTTTCCTAAAGGTAGATAGGTAATTCAACACAAAAAGATTAGAAAAGCTGTAAGATACATATATACCAAAATACCTAATATGGCGAGAAAGATGAAACTGAACCCGCATGTTGAGAGAAAGAATAGCATCTGTGGCATTAAAGAGCAGAGCTGAAGACTTGGAGTGATCAATCCTATACCCACCTAGATCCAAAAAAACTTGATTTTAACAAAGGACCTATCTATTTTCAAGAACTCCGCTAAAAGGTAAAGAATCATATTGTCTGCAAACAGTTTCAATTTGGGTGAATGGGAAATGAGAGGATAAATAGAATTATCTTGGCGCTGAGCCGTGGCTAAGGTTCAATAAAGAGTGCACAGAGCACTGGCGAAAGAAGGCAGCCTTGACACGTACCTTGACAGACTTGTAAAGTCCCTGCTATGCATGCATTAACTAAAATATTTTCTTAAGCCTTGAAATAAAGATTACAAAATACCTGAATAAACTGGCAAGGAAACTCAAACCTATCTAGAATTAAAAACAACACCTCACATTGAACCAAATCGAACGCTCTCTCAGCATCCAGTATTATAATAGCAGCTGTCTTATTGCTGGGGAGAAATAATCGATGACCTGAATTAAAAAGTTAGTATTAGTCGCTAGAAGCCTACCCGGAACAAAACCACACTGGTCCTCGTGAATTAATCCTTGCGCCACATAGGCCGTTCTTTATGACAAAATCTTTGCTAGAAGTTTATAACCATAATCAAGTAAACAAATCGGATTGTAGGAGTCCAGTTTCTCGGAAGGCCTATTTGTTTTAAAAAAAACTGACAATAGTGGCCCTTGTGAAGGAGGCTGAGATCTCTGCCCCTAGAAGTATATTGTTAAAGAGACCAGAAACTCGGCCAATTGGCCTAGAAGAGCTTTATAAACTTTGGCCAGAAAGCCATCTTCTCCACAGGCTTTCCCACTCGGTGAAGCCATAATCGCCTCTTTTCCTTCAAAAAGAGAAATAGGAGCTAATAAAATTACCCGAGATGTCTCCTCTAACACTGGTACGTTAGGAGCGCCCAGGTATTGATTTAGCAATTGCACATTGGTTGGAAGTGAAGAGGCATATATTTTCAAATAATTGGATAAAAAAACCTTTTGACATCTTTAGAGTGATTGACGAGTAGACCAAGATCCTCTTCAAGTATAGTCTTAATAGTGTTCTTAATAGACTTTTTTTTCACGGACCAGGCCAAAAATCTGCCCGCATGCTTGTTCTCTTCATAAAGTCACTGACAGCTTGTATGCTGATTAATTATCTTGCGGGATATATAATAATCCCTCAGTTAACCCTGTGCCTCTTTCAATCTAAGAGCTGCCTCTAGATCATGGGTAGTCTTTGCGCTTGGTGAAGTTCCTGTTGAAGCTCTATGGCTTTCTCCTAATTTGGCCAGGTGGGATTTATAAAATATTTTTTCCCCCCTTGTGTGAGACTTAAGGGCCTTAAAAATGAAAAATAAGGAAGCTGAACCTTTGTTAATATAAAGAAAATCAGTAACCAATGTTTTGAGAATCACAACCCCCTCTTCATCTGCCAGAAGGGATTTGTTGAAGCTCCAGGTCAGACGATCTATCCTCTCGCCAGGTGAGCTCACATTAACTGGAGGAGTTGAATGATCAGAAGAAGGATTGGAAAGAATAGAGGAGCCACACCTCACCAAAAAAAAGAGGCTAGTATAAAATCAATTCTAGAGGCTGTATTATATATATTTTTTAAACAGGTTAACATGTTATCCTGGGGTGGTCAGCCCTCCATGTATCGACTAATGCCAAATCAGAAATGACTTTGCCCAACCAACGAGATACTCTTGGTGTTATTCTTGTGTGAGATATCCATCTGAGTGTCCTGGATAATGTTGAAATCCCTACCAATAATAAAAAGGCCAGGAAGTGTAATCAGAACATTACATTATAAAAACCCTGAAGGATGCTAGGATCCTCCTGGATTGGGCCATAAAAGCTCAATAAATGTATATGGTGGTTGGAGATAAGTGTGCTGATTATTAACCATCATGCCTGAGGGTCTTTATACACCTGATATACCACCCCAGGAAATTAATGCATCACTAAAATGGCCATCCCCTGAACCATGGCATTGGCGGATGCATAACACAAGTGTGCAATACATTTATGAAGATTTGGCAATTTACCTTGATGCTTTAAGTGAGTCTTGTGCAGAAAAATAATTTAGCATTGCAATGCCCTTCGCCAATTAAGTATCTCAAGCAGCTTCACCTGATTATTGGCCCCATTAATATTACATGAAAAAACCTTTAAATTACTTCCCGATCCCTTTACACTGGGCTGTGTCATTTGAAAACAAAATTAGCAGCCTATACCAACTGAATCATCCACACTTATCTTTTTTGCCTGCTCTTTACCCCCACCCTTGTGAATAAATCCCCCAACCAGAAGGAGGATATCTACCCCCCACCCAGAAGGGCCCAACCAATCATGATACCCTATCCTCTCCTATGTTCCTCCCTCAAATCCAAAAATAGAGTGCAATGACATGGCACTCTGGGAGCCTAAACTTTGGGAAAGCAGCAGATTCAGGGCAAAATGAATAAAACACAGAACCAAATATCCCCCCCTTGTTACGTGGGTGGTCATTATAACCTCGGCAGTCTTTTTGAAAGACCGCCGTGGGACCGCTGTGCTGAAGACCACCAGTGCAGGCGGTTTTCTGCTCAGCAAATTATGACTGCTGGCAGCCCTCCGTCCTTTTTTGGAAGGAGAGCCACCAGCAGCCATATTGGCGGTCGGTGGGGAAGTGGAGGTTGCTCCACCTCCACCGCCCTGTCATCAGAACACCGTGTGGCGGTGTTCTGGTGACAGGGTACTGGTGGCGGAGAAGCCCCAATGGATCCCGTCCCCTCCCGGAGGATCAAGGGACCAGGTAAGTTGATTGTCTGTTAGGGGAGGGGGTGTTGTGTGCGTGCATTGAGGTGTGAGTGTGAGTATGTAGAGGGGGTGTGTGAGTGCGTGAATGCATTCGGGGGTGTAGTGTGTTCGGAAATGTGTGCATGTCTGTCAGTATGTATGTCTGTATGGATGTGTGCGTGTATGTCTGTATCTGGGTGTGCGTGTATGACTGTGTGTGTGTGTCTGTAGGCTTGTTTGTTGGTATGTGTGCGGGTATGTGTGTTGGTGGTGTATGCATGCGTGTACAGTGTGTGTCTGTGTAGCAATGTTGGGGGTAGGGGTGGGGAAGGGGTTCCTGCCACCTTTGGGGGGTGGCAGGGGGGGTGGTGGCAGGATTTGGGGGGTGGGTTGTGGGTGGGGAAGACCCCTACCAGTGCCAGGGAAGGAATTCCCTGGCACTGATAGTGCTTACCGCCATGGATTTCATGGCGGTTCCCAACCCCATGAAATCCATGGAGGTCAGCCGGGTCGTGATACCGCCGGCGGTCTTGTGACGGCCGCCAGGCTGGAGAACCAAGTCTCCAGCCCAGTGGTCGTCTCCGCCCTGGCGGTCGGAATGGAGAAGTGGTGGATGACCATGGCGGTAACCGCCATAGTCCTAATTCCATGTTTTTTCCGCCAGCCTGTTGGTGGTAATGCAGCCACTTCTCTGCCGACCGCCAGGGTCATAATGAGGGCCAAAATCTCCTCACAGACTATTAATACTTTCTTAACAACCCCAAGAAAACTTTTGCCTGCTGTACGCACTGAAAAACATGGACCTGCCCCTTATGAAACACTTTAAGTTTAGCTAGTTGGACAATGCCAGCTGGGGCTCCAAGTTTCTTAAAGTCATCAATGAGTCTTAAAAATTCTCGCCATCATGTAGCAGAAATAGACAGATTAGAAAAAAAACAGAAAACTGAAACTATCACCAGAATAAAAAAAATGTGTTCTCATAGCCTCGGACAGAATCTACTCCTTAATCCTCCGAAGTTTACAAGTATGGTATGTGGATACTTTGAATTTGTGGCACGCATTCTGGGGACCCTATGTGCCCACATCATAGAGAGCTCAACATTGGCCACGGCTTTATCAGGAAGGATACATTTGTAGATGAGGTCAAAGAATACTTTAGTCACTGTCAATGATGCTTCTATCTCTTCAGCAACCCCTATCAACTTCACAAGATCAATTTTCCACCTCATCAAGTTTAAACTGTAGCTCCTCAAGCTCTGTCTGAGTCTGAGATGTTTCTGACTCCTGTCGATTTTTCACATCTTCCAAATCTGAAACCATTTTCTCTGCTACAGAGAACTGTGTGGTGAGATGGATTAAGTTAGCATCTAGCTGACTCAGCTGTTCATTGATTTTCCTGTGGGCCTCCCCCTGAGACACATTCATTGCACGTAGCTCCTGCAAGATTTGGCTAAGCATACCCTCCATCATCAATGAATCAGTTACATTCCCTGAGGCTTCTACAGAGTTGAGAATTGGTGGAGGGGGATGAAGAGCCCGACTGGTCCAGTACCATGGTGGAAGATGTTTAACAATCATATGAGATCTCCTTAGACTGAAGCATGACTGTATCTTTCTCTTTCTCTTTCTCTTATTCTTTCTCTTTCTCTTTCTCTTTCTCTTTTATGGCCCCCTTGATGTTGCTCGCAGAAAACAAGGGAAAAGAGGGCTTATCCTTAAGGTGTTCCATAGCAGAATGTAAAGCAAGAAGTGGAGCACTAACCGAGTGGGAAGATGGAGGGGGATGAGGTAGTAGCAAGCCACATTTGCGCTACTACAGACTGCTTCTACTACAGCCCCAGCTCATCAATCAATCTGCGCCGCTGCCTAATGCTGCTTCAACCCTTGCAACCCCCCGACGCAGAAGAAAAAAAAAGACACCTGAGAAAATGGATTAAAGAGTTATCCTGTTATTCGCAGCTGACTCCTGTATAGCACCAATGCTTGAAGGAAAAACTATTACTCTGCACAGAAAGAGAGCTTACCTAGAAGTCTGGGAGAACAGAGCAGGCGAGTATAGTAGACTGATGAAATGAATGGGTGTCCACCAGAGCAATGGCGTAATCACCCAGCATTTTTTTATATTCAGGTATGTGCCATAAATTTTGACGTCCGATGTTGTATCTTGGGCCCCGGTGGACCGAGCTGGCATAAAGAACCAGCTCTTTATAATGATCTATTATGCATTTCCAATTGTCATATTCAGATAATGAATTGCCTTTTGGATTCCTTCTTTCTTCAGTCTCTCCCACTAATTGTTTTTAATTTTTCTCCTCTCCCCCTTCTTTAACTTGCTCCCACTTTTTGTTTCTCCCTTTTCTCCCCCTTTCTGTCCACCTGGCTGATGTAGTCCAGATTATTGGAACTTTTGGACCCCTTGGCCCTCATAAGAAGAGTGACTTGGAGCGCAGAATGTCTGGATCAATTAAAGAAAATTGTGGTACTAGAAAATAGAGGGATTCTTGATTCGCACAGCACACGAGTTCATGCAAGATCCCACAGACTCAGCATCCTTTCACTTATCTCGGGTCCTCCGTATGTAGTGATGCAGGCGTAATGAAATGCAAACTCTCCTTGGAGCCTGGTCCGGTCTGAAATACAAGAAAGCAGCAGGCCATGAATCATGCCGTTCTATGCTGGCTGGACTTGTCACGCGCTCGGCCATGCCTCACTGCACAACTTGCGGCCATGCATCAATGCACATGGAAGAGCCTGGATCCTCCTGCATCCAAAATCCCTGAAGGATTTGGGCTGGATGGATCACTGAAGCGGCTCCTGGATTAGTTGTGTATTCGGACGCGCACAGCCTGGCCATCTTGCTGCTTTCCAGAAAGCTCAGACACGGAGCATGACAGATCTCCACCTGACCTCCCACATACGTCATTTTGTATTCTTGTTCCCTGATCAAAATGCTAATGCTACCTAATATGTTTACATATCATCAATTTCTTCTAACCCTCATTTGGCACAACAAAATGATAACCATCAAAGGGAACCTGTGTAATGGAAGAAATGGCTTGAGTCTTGTAGATATATCTCAACTTACCTTTAACAATTCCGTTATCTCCTTCCAAGTCGTTCGCAATCATTTAAATTAACATCTTCATTTATTAACCAATATTACATAATACACAGTCTTCTACAACAAGCTCTCAATTCATTCTCTTACCATTCTACAAGAAATAAAGATATACAAATACCCACTTACTCACCTCCCAAACCTTCCACTTCTTCCCTTATCTACAAAAAACTTACTATGACCATTTAAGATAGACCAATGTGAAAACAGGAAACAAAATGGAAATTGATCTACCACATTACTGACTTCTCTCTTTATGGGACAAAATCTGGGCCTAAAATACATTTTACTGGTCGTCCAGCTAATTTAATACAAACACCTGCTCATATGTTTAAACTAAAACCTTTTAAGAAAGACACATGTTGGAGATGCAACTCTCATCCTTGCACTTTCATTCATATGTTCTTTTATTGTCAAATGGTTTTCAATTTTTGGGCACAACTTTGGGAAAGAATTTCTGCCATCACTGGGACATATCCATAATTTTCACATTACAAAATATTTATTGGTGTATTACATAACATATGTGCATGTAATAAAATGTGTGGCAAACTAGTTGCTCTTTTACTTGCACTGAGTTTACAAGTTGTTACATCTAATCGGAATTCTAATGAAAATCTCAACATTAAACAATGGTGGAATCTAGTATGCTACACTCATAGACTGGACATATATACTTTACAATTTCCTTCAATATTAATCAAAAGAGATATTTTGTGACCATCTCTCACTACACATCTTTCCAAAGTAGCAAACACAACTGTTCCTTGACATTTATTATTAATTTGTATATGCTCAGCAGCATAGTCTTATGAAATATTTTTTTCCTTTAATATGTAGTGTATTTTATTTTTCATATATCACTGAATATTTTCATGAAGGTATATTTGGCTTTCCTTTTCATCCTTTTCTTCTCTCAATCTCTTTTCTTCTTTTCCATTCTATCATTCACACTTTAGTAATTGCCATTTTTTACATCCAAATGTTTAGATTTATAATTCCACTGTTCGCTGTTTTATCTTTTTGGAAAATTTGTTTTTATTTCAGAATGGCTATATGATTGTATATGTATTTGTACCTTTACTAAAAAATAAAGGGCCTGATTAAGACCTTGGCGGATGGGATACTCCTTCACAAATGTGAGGGATATCCCGTACGCCATTTTCCAAAGGATATATTGGGACTTGCCATATGGCGTCGGGATATCCGTCACGTTTGTGATGGAGCATGCCATCCGCCAGGGTCATAAACAGGCCCAAAGTCTTTAAACTAAAAAAAAAACGTGAGTTATTATGTGTTACACCTATTCAATGGCAGAGAGGGTGTTTTTACATTGTTCGCTTACATTTAAAAGGCTGGTCGGCATGAGCGTTAACTATCAAAACTGCAGTGTTACTGGGGTTCATTGACTTGAGGGGGCCACTGAACCCACTTATTGTTTTTACTGGGGCACATTTTTTTTGCTTGCACAGTTGTCTTTGTGATCCTGGCAAAGCCTCAGCTGCTGAGTTCTGCTCTCTCTGCTCTGTTAATCCTGGTTACACTAAAAGAGAAATTTCTGACACTTTTATGTCAGGTCACAATGATACGTCAGACGGGGAGGCAGCAGGAAGGACCCAGAAATGAAGGCAGATTTTTGGGTTTTCCCTTTAGGAAAGTTGCAGCCGTTGGCACTGGCTTTGTGAAGCACCTGAGATGGCACATTTGATGATGGACAGAGAGGTGCGCACCTGCTGTTGGCTAGCCAGCCACTACTGCTCTAGCTGTTACTATATGTGACAGGTCACTACTATTGTACGAGATATCAGTGAAATAAAAGAAAAGGCAAGGCAAAAGCAGGTCATGGATGGATTTTACAAGAAATTCTTCTATGTTTTACAATGACCAACAAAAAGGGGGTGCGCTTCCTAAAACTTAGTAAATATAATTGTAAACTCAAACTGACCTCTGTAACCAGATCCCCAAGTGTCACCCAGAGCAGGCGACTCAGCTCTTCTCGAGCACAATGAAGCCAGATCGAAAGTAAGGTGAAAGTAGGCCCGTATGAATGCACCAACTTGGTAATAAATCAGTCGCAGCTTGCACCGTTAATGAGGAGGAGGGTGGAGGCGGCGCGCCGAGGGGGCAGCACGTGTGAGCAAGTTAAAAAAAATAATGAAAAAAATATAAAATAAAATAAAAAATTACCTTGCTCCTCGCTGCACCGCTCCTCTCCTCCGTCTCGCTGCAGGCAGGCACAGGCTCTCTCCAACCCAGCAACTGTGTGTTTGGCCGGCCCGAGACAGCCGGCCAAACACACATGCTCTCTGACAGTAGTGCTCTGTGCACTCGGCTCAAGTGCTTGTCACTCCCTATGCCCCACCCCTTTCACCATAAAGGAATAATAAACCTGGGCCCACATTTATACTTTTTTAGTGCTGCATTTGCATCATTTTTCAATACATTTGTATTTTGTGTGTTTGCGCCGCTTTCGCGTTAAAGAGCAGCACAAATGTGGCACTAAAAAAGTATAAATATGGACCGTAGTTTATTATTCCTTCATGGTGAAAGCGTTGCAGCTTCTGCTGCTGGCGGTGGGTGACGCTCCTCAACCCTAATGGAGGAGCCGCCCCTGTAATGAATATGTGTGTTCTTTGATACAGGGTTTGCTGCCTTGTTGCAGCTTCTTAGCTACCTAGAGATCTTATTTCCAACTCAATTATACTGGTTTTATCGACATGAGAATAATGGGAGACTCCTGAACACAACTGCAGTTGGAGCATGGGCCTTGTGAGGTGTAAAAACTTTCTGAAGCAACGTACAATATGAATGTAGTGAACAATTTTGTTGTTTATGCTGTGCAAAATATAATGAAAAAAACATGAATAGCAATCACATGCTTAAATTAAAAAGAAAAAAACAAGGATTGGCAAAGGCAAAATGTCTCATTAATGCAACATCTATTGCCTTTGTCAAAGTTTTTTTACACGTTGAATAGTAACCTGAGCTGCTGTGCAACATGGTCTAAAGTAACACGAGGAAGGATGGAAGGGTGGTGAGAAATGGATGGTGGGAGGAGCAAGGGAGTGGTAAACACAAAGACCATCGGGAGAATTAAACAACGGACAAAGGAGAAGGACGGGAAAATAAAGGGACACAGGAGGAGGGCAAGGGGAGTGATTAAACAATATACACTGGAGGTGGGGGCTAGGGTACCAGACAGTGCGGGAGGAGGGCAAGGTTGAGGGAAAGGGACTGCAGTCACATGCACTCTATAAAAAGTGCATGTGAGGGGGTAGGGAAACAACAGACAGCGCAGGAGGAGGGCAGGAGTGAGGTAAAGGGACTGCAGACACATGTACTCAATAAAAGTACATGTGAAAAAAGTTTAAAAAAAATAAAGTACCTGCAGGAGTCTGTGGCCATTGGAAGGACACTGACTCAGACAGGAAGTTGTACTTGGACTATTCTCCAAGGCAAGGACACCCACGCAGACACACGTGGGAACCTGAGGGGAAAAGGAGGCTCTGATCAATGAGAAGCAAAGGAAACGAGAGTGACTTCTGAGCCAACCAAAGGTGAGTAAAGGTAAGTAATGTGAGGGCTCTAAGATTTTTTTCTGTTTACAAGAGATTTTGCTAGCAGAGCACAAAGGGTAAAATGAAATATATGTCAAGGATCACACAATTTGGTCAATCAGAGAAGCCGAGACTAGGGTTTCTGGTTTCACATTGTGCAATTTAGCCTCTAGATGGGTATCTTATTCTCTCTTAACATTTACTTCAAACCGTAATGCTTCGTCTTTATTTCGTGGCACATAAGGTTTGAGCACATAGCTTATTTTGGGCTCGAGGGTCCTGGTTGACCTCAAGCCAGAGCCGGGCACCTGGTTCAATCCTAGCTTGAGTCTTCAGTGGCTCACCCACCTCTGCAATTTTAAAATAATGACTTGCATATTGTAAGTGTTTTCATTCGCAAGCTGGGACCAGGCAGCACTATAAATGCACATAACGCTATTCTCCAAAGCATCTCACAGGATTCAGTTTTGTAACTGTCTGTTTACACTCAGACATCTACAGCGATCACAATACCAATAGGGTTGTTCTAACATAACATAATACCTTTCTCACCACTAATATTTCATTCAAAGTATGTGGTGAGTATTTGATGTGTTTATGCCGAAGATGAACATCCATCAAAATAGTTGGGGAATATATTTTTCTCTTTTCGCTACATCTCTGACTCGAAATCATCGGCACTCAGGATCATAATTACGTTACCTTTTTTAATCACTTAAATCTCTGGATAACCTGCAAAGAACTTTGCTCCAGGCCGTCACTGAGTTTCCATCTCTGGTGCAGTCCAGTACATATCAGCTGCAGAACTGTGTGTGAACTGGCTACACAGCAGCCCGGGCTAAGACGGGGGAGACGGAAGCACTTTTGCCCAA
The DNA here is from genome assembly GCF_031143425.1 of Pleurodeles waltl. NCBI lineage: Eukaryota > Metazoa > Chordata > Amphibia > Caudata > Salamandridae > Pleurodeles > Pleurodeles waltl. The sequence goes on along the minus strand of NC_090438.1, from coordinate 500,083,056 downwards.
CAGCTGCATATAGAAAACATAAGGCGCTGATATCCGTTTTGCAATAACTTAATGTGTTTCAAGTGATGTCATGAATGCACTATTCACAACAGTCCTTATGATTATGCAGCGAAAAAGTCCTCCTTTGGCAATTAAAGTTTCTGAGAAGTACGTTTGACAATAGTATAGAAGGACAAACAAGTACACCGTACACCAGCACCACTCACATTTAATTAAACAGAAGATTTGTATAAGAAGCACAGACACATGTCCCATGAGCAGCTCGCCTGCTGATGTCAGAGTGGTTGGGACTGGAAGTTGCTGGAAGATTTATTCTTAAGAGCTCGGGGCACAATGGTGTCAGCCTAGAACTTAAAGACCGAACCTCAGAATTCATGTAGACAACAATATTTTTAAACAAGCATTTTCAATGCAACTGGTCTCGCATTTGCTCGAGGTAGAGCAATTAGCGTTGTAAACTCCTAACCGGACTTTTCTTGCCACACAAATGAAGAGATGCAAAATGCACCGCGATCGTGCTGAAATTGAAAACGGAAAAATCGAGCACAATCGCATTTTACATATCGTTTTTTTTTTCTTTTCATTTGTGTGTTTAGGAGTTTACAAAGCTAATTGCTCTAACTTGGGCAAATATGAGACCAGTTGCATTGAAAATGCTTGGAAGTAAAAAAAAAAGACTGGAAATCATCTGCTTCTAGAAATGGGCGGGCGACCACATGTCGTTGCCCCACCGACCAGGGAACTGCTGCTGCCGGCAGCCGCAGCAAAAGATCAAACCAAGGCCTGCTGCGGTGCATACGAGTTGTCGATTGGAGGCCCCACACACTGGCTTCACAAAGACAGCCCACTGCAGCCTGCCTAGCCGTGTGCTCGAATGGAAGGAAAACAAGCATTTGGGATGCAATAGTCTCATGTTTGCTCGAGTTAGAGCTCATTGGGTTGTAAATTACTGACTGGACTTTTATTGCCACCCAGACTGAAAATAACAAAAGGAAGAGAGCGAGAGTGAGCTGGCCCTGGAAAAGCCCCCCTCTGCTGTTGGTTTATGTTTACAGAGGGAGCTGGTGGGGAGGAGTGACTGAACAAGCACCCACACTGTTGAGGTGAACCAGGCAAATGCCAAAAAAAAGTCCCTTACAGAAGAGATGAACAGGACATAGCGTAATTACACAGTACTTTATGCTGCTCCCAAAGTGAAAAAAGGCAGGACAAAGAGGCAGAACTGACCACTAGCAAGCAAGGATTTTTGAAGGACACTGCAACTAACAAATCAAATAACTTTTCTTCACAGTATAAGTATACTTAAGTATACAACATGTTGAACGCTAACGCTTGACATAAAAAACGATTATTATTGGAATGGAAAAGTTCTCTGCAAAGTTAAAGTTGTGCATCCCTACCCTCTGTTCCCAACTGTATTGTTGTCCGGTTCCCTAATGCTTTTTTCTGGGCATAAGTGAACATGGATATATGCGTGTGAGCCATGACATATGTCTTGTTGGAATAGGATGAGCACTTAAAGGGCTACTCTCATAGTGAGGAAAGGATACCATTTTCACCAAGAGCCAAGCACAAACATGGTGATGGCAGCATACCGTGTAGTGATCAGTAGTAGTGAACAGGTCTTTTAAACCCCGGGTCACTGGAGTAAGGCCTACAGACTCATTCTCCTTTTAGAAGTTCCACTACTGTATACTTAACTTATATTTGACCTATATCAGGTGAATGTGGAGTGCTGCACAGTGCAGGAGTAGTGACTCTGCGCTGGATGTATGCATACATGGGAAGGGGCAGTGTAGGGACACAGCAGTACTATGGACTGTGTGTGTGGATAGCACATTTACTGTGTGTGTTGCTGTTGGGAATCCATTGCATGAGAGATGTGGGGCTGTGAGGTGCGTGTGCAATACACAAAGGGGGAAGTGTTCTGCTGCATGCACATGGTAAGTGTGTGTGATGGCAGTGTGGAAGTTTGCGAATGTCACACCATGGTACAGAATAGAAAACCTTCAAAGCAGTGCACACAGATTGCGGCCCTAATTACGACCCTGGCAGTTCTGAGATTGCCAGGGTTGCAGTGACAGCCGGACCACCGCCAATGTGGTGGTCCAGCCTCCACATTATGACTGTGGCAAACGTGCCATGGTCGGACCGCCGGCACCGCCATGTTTCCGCTTTCCACCGGTTGATGGCCTGGCGGTGCCGGTAGTCTCAATCCACCATGGCAGTGCTGAAAGCAGTGCTGCCCTGGGGATTATGTAAGCGCTGAAATTAATGTTAATAATTTTTACATGTATTTGATTTATCATATAAAATGTATTAGCATAGAAAATTAACGTGTGACTCATAATATGCCCACTTGCTTGACCATCATCGTGTATGGGGTTATTAACTAATAATGTATTAATATGTATTACAAGTTTATATATGCTTGAAAAATGCGTTACTCTGTTATACTTGCAGCTAAATATTATGAACTTTATTTGAGCTAACTAAAAGACCTCAAGTTTAACAAGGACATGAGTAAATTAAACATCTGCCAAAATAATGTAAGTTGTAACTTTAATTGAACATTCTCATGTCCGCTGTATAACAAATTCTTTGTCTGTATCCCAAACATGTTCAGAGCTTGTATTAATAAAATATGTTTCTTTTGAGGAAATGCTTTGCAACTCAAGAATGTTTCTACATCACTGTAACTGTTGATTCGAAGCCGATTAGATATTAGATGAACAATGAACCCACTGATAATGGACGGAAGATTTCCTTAAGTTGATTCTTATTGTATTTATATGTATCAACTGGATGTACGCAAATGGAGAATAACTAATCATTGATGTGTGGATGTCCGTCTAGCATATTTTTCTGGTATGTAGTAAATCTGTAATTGGATAATCTTCCTCGCAAGATGTTTATAACCAATAGACAGCGTGAGACAACTTTGTCTTAACCACTCTGCCCTTGGAGTGCGGGCCAATTTTTCTTTGCCGATTTGCAGAGCCACTTCTTTGCTGATTTACGAGTCACTTTGACTCCTGCCAGCTTGTCTACTGATGTTCTGGTACTTACTTAAGCACTTGATACTTAAAACTAAAGTGCTTTGCTGCCTGCCTTAGACATTGACTTGATAGTTCAGAGAACTTAGAGTCCAAATACTGAACCATTCTCCTTTCCCAAATCCCCTCTGTCCTGATGCCCCCCTGATGAAGACACCGATTGCTGATCCTTAAGGATAAGTATTAATTGCAATGTTTATTATTGTTTGTCTTTTGCTTTCCAGATATGAACTGCTGTTTTTGAGAGAGCCATAGCTAGATGTTTTCTAAATTCATGTTACTAAAATGTTTGCATGAAGCCCAACATGCTGATGCTAATCTTGAGTTAGTGAGTTGTTTTCCTATACACATGTTCTGACAACAAACTGACAACATTCAAATTGCTGATCAAATTTATGTTATTACCCTTGCTCAATTACTATTACTATTGATTTGTACCGTCACTATTGAAGTCATAGTTGTAACTCTGATAAAGCTAAGATTCTTTAGGCATTTCGGACAACCTGCGTTGTTTTTATATTTTTATCACATGTTTTTGAGACTATTTTATGTGATCTTAGCAATGTTAATATATGGAATTAAACATTTTAACCAATATGAAAAGGTTTGGTTATTTGTGGCCAAATGGGTCATGGTGCGTTCTTTACTGATTTTTTAATTAAATGAATTGTTCAATTTGATGTTTTGATATGCTACCTAGGGTATGATCATCTTACAAGAGTCAATAGGTTCATAGACCTTAAGGATGCGTCTGCTGATTAGCTACTATCACTAAACAGATGAGCCTGGGCATGCTCACAATTATGACCCCTCTCTCCACCGGTGTTTAAATGGCAGTTGCACCGCCATGTAAATGCTGGCAGAGATGGGGAACATGGGGCTCTATGGGGGCCCCTGCACTGCCCACGTACTTGGCAGGGGAAGTGCAGAGGCCTCCATGGCCATCCCTGTTGCGCTGTCAGTGTCTGGTACAACCTATGCACCGCAAAATTGCTACCAACTCAATTATGAGCTGCCATCAGTGTTGTGGGCTGGTTCCCATTGGGCCAGCAGGCAAAACCTCTGTTTCCACCCGCTAACCCAGCGGGAAACTCGTAATAGGGGACCGGGGCAGGTCACTGCACTGGGGGTGACCTGACCGCGGGACTTTGGAGGGTGGGCATTTCTGTCTGCCAAAGTCAAAATAAGGGCCTGAATGTGTGTACTGGATAAATACGTACTTGTAATGGTACCATTCATGGAGGTAGCAGTGCTGGACAGTAAGTGTGTGGTGAATGTACACTGAGTAAGTGTGCCTCCATTGGTACATTATTTGGAGGACGCTGTGTTCCATTTTGGGAAAAATTGCAGACCTGCATTTAGAAAACATGAGTAGTAGAGGAATCCCCCAGACAAATTTGTGTTTTGTTGCATTCCTGTGAAAGGGTGGGCCACTTTGGAGGAAGGAGTCTCTTTTTAACCTTCAAAAAACTGTGCTTTGATTCAGTGATAGATCACAAAGGATGGGTCTGGAAACATCTAAGGAAAGAAAATGGGGCTGATATGTGAAACATGAAGATTAGGGCTGGGAACCTGGGTTTAACCTTTTGATGCACATACCACTATAGCTGAATCCAGGTCTAAATTCCCATGAACTGTGTTGTGGGTCAGTCAGCTATGGAGTAATGCCTGCTGTGACAGACATACTTTTCAGGAGGAGAGACAAAAATGAGAAATGTGAGTCTATGAACATAAACCTTCGAAGGCTCAGACCCTAAATCACATTTGGTGTCTGGAAAAGGACAATAATAAGAATGAGGTCCCAAAACTGGTCATCAGGCAGGATGTGTGAGAAGGGAGAGTTCTGCAACATGTCTGCCTGTGACCCAAACTGAGGGCAAACGTCTCCCTGCTATGTGAGCTGAAATCATCCAGGGAAACCAAGATCATATGCCCTGGAGCCTGGAGCACCAGCGACTTCCTGTTTGCCAAGACCGGTGTGCCCAGTGAGGAAGAGGAAAACATTAGAGGGAGAGAGGTCCAGCTGAGTGATCTACCGTGAGGACTCCCTGTGTGAGATGTTAGGATTTATCTATTCACTGATCGGGTCCCACTCAATCTCCAGGAGTTGACTGGTGAACACCATGTGCCAGAAGAAAGCAGCCATGGAATGTGATGAGGGTTGAGAACTGTGTGAGTCTTGCTATACCCATATTTGTATGCTATGATGCCCCCGGATGCCAGGTTGGGCTACAAGTAAAGTTGTTTCTGAAGTACCACAGAGACTCTTAACCACAGTGATGAAGATGTTGTCATCAGAGGAGTCTACACTTGTTATATATGGGGTCTCTAGTTGGCAGAGGTGTACACCCTTGTTCAGGTAGGCACCTCAATCCTAGCCAGGCTAAGTCACACACAATCCAAATTATCCTGTGGCCACCATCTGGTAACTTGGCACTGAGCAGTCAGGCTTAACTTAGAAGGCAATGTATAAAGTACTGGTGAAATAAATCATATAGTAACACATTGAAAACCCCACAAAAATGCACCATACAGGTTTAGAAAAATATAGGATATTTTTCTGGTTAACTAAAGGTCAAAAATATAAAGATTCAATAAGCACAAGCTGAAATATCACTTTTGCAGGTCTAAAAAGAGTCTTTAATCTTAGAAATCAATAGTTGTCTCTTGATTTCACAAAGTACCTGGCTTGCGTAAAAAATAACATGCACAGAGACCTCAGATGAGGACATGCGTGGAAAAATAGGGTGTGCGTCAGATTTTATGATGCAGCACAGATGATGCAATGTTTCTTTCCTTGCAGCACTGGGCATTGCATTGTTTTTTAGAGTGCTGTCTCAGTTCCTCACTGCGCAGCAGGGATCTTTTTGATGCCCAGGGACGATGGGGGGAAACCCTGGGTGTGCCGGAAGATGTCACAGGCATTTTGTCGATTCAGTATGGTGATGCTTTGAATTTTCTGTTGCATTGATTTTCCATTTGGGGAATCAGCTGTGTCATTCTGGTTCGGCCGTGCATTGATGCAGTAGGGCTGTGCACCAAATTTCCAGTCGCAAGGCAGGCGTTGCGAACGAATCTTCTCGAGAAGTAGGGCTGTGTTGTTCCAGCTCGGCTGTGCAGTGATTTCTTGATTGCAAAATGGATGTGCATCGTTTCCGGCAGGCTGTACGTTGATTTTCGGCGCACAAGGAGTTTCCTCAAGTGATTAAGACCCTCATTACAACCCTGTCGGTCGGTGTTAAAGCGGAGGTAATAGCGCAAACAGGCTGGTGGAAAAATATTGTGATTACGACCGTGGCGGAAACCGCCAACATAGACAGCCACTTTAACACTCTGACCGCCACGGCGGTAGAAACAAACACCATGGTGGTAACCGCCAACAGACAGGCAGAAGACAAAGTACTGCCCACCGTATTTCAAGACGCCTATCCATCACCTTTTCCAAGGCGGAACCAACGCTATCAGAAGCATGGCAGAAACAGTACACAGAAGGGAAAACACTCACCTCTCAACACCCAACGAGTAACCAGGACGTCATGGAGCCCGAACTTCAGGTGTTACCCATGTTGGTTTACTCCTCTTCTACCAGGAGTACGAACGGTGGCGGCGGCGACTACGGTGAGTACTGCACCTACAACACAGGGGGGGAGGAAAGAGAGTGACACACACACGCAAACACGCAACACCCCAACCCTCACCCTCACACACAACAACATACACACAAATACATGCATCAACATTACATATACACCCCTCCACTGCCTCGAAGAACGCAAGGACAAAAGGAAATGAATGTAACAATTGTAATCATTAAAAATCAAAACTCAGTATACACAAATATGTACACCAACAACAAAAGTCCGGAAAGTGTACCAATCATTGTCCGTGGCCCACTGGGCCCAAAATGCATGGAGGTGGCCTGGTGCCCAGAGTGCTTCATCCTGCCAACAACTGAGATAGTAGATGTGATACTCCACTGGTTCTGGAGGGGGCCTGCTGCCCAGATTGCTTCATCCTGCCAAGGACTAAGGTAGTAGATGTGATACTCCACTGGTTCTGGAGGGGGCCTGGTGCCCATAGTGCTTCATCCTGCCAAGGGCTGAGGTAGTGGATGTGATACTCCACTGGTTATGGAGGGGGCCTGGTGCCCAGAGTGCTTCATCCTGCCAAGGACTGAGGTAGTGGATGTGATACTCCACTGTTTCTGGAGAGGGTATGGTGCCCAGAGTGCTACACGTGCAGTGTGGCTGGTACAATTCCCTCACCTGGGTGTGCGTGCCACGAGATTGGCGAGGTTCAGGTAGCACGATATGCCATGGAGGCAGCGATATAACCCACACTGCTGCAGCTTCGCATTCCACCTGCAGGTGCAAACAGTGATGGAAGTCATGCCTCATGGAAGCTGCCCAGGGTCCACAAACTCGCCTCCAGCCTCAGACGACTGACCACTGGGGATGGTAGCCATGTCAGTGGTGGTGCCAGTGTCTGAGGATGCCGCAAGGCCGGTGGTGGTGCTTGCGGTGGTGGTGCTTGCGGTGGTGTCTGTGGCGGAGGTGCTTGCGGCGGCGGTGCTGGCGGCGGTGTCTGTGGCGGCGGTGCTGGCGGCGGTGCATGGGTCAGCACCTGCTGAGGGAGAAAGCAGGACATCTCCTGCAGCCTAGGATGGCTGCCCACTGGGGAAGAGGCTGAGGACTGTCGCTTAGGCTGTAGATGTGCCAGGGGTGGTGCAGGTGGCGGTGCAGGTGGCAGTTGTGGTGGCAGGGCAGCTAGCGGTGTTTGCTGCCATACAGGTTGGCGTGGTCATGGACAGAAGGTGTGTCACTGGTCCCTCAGTCGGTGCCACCATGCCCTCTCCTGACCTACTCTTCTGCTTTTGGCCCTTCCCCACCTTTGATGGTGCCGCAGTTGTCTTGCCACTATCCCCTTTTGTTTTTACTTAGCATTTGGTGGCTGAAAGTTTTGGCTTCTCCCTCTTGGATGTGGGCTCCTTTTTCACCTTGGCAGGTGGCGGAATGTCCTTGCCCTCGCTACGTGGCACACTGGCAGCCCTGATGGGTGGCGCACTTGCTGACCCCGCAGTTGCTGGTACCACTGTGCCTGGGGATTTGGTGGCTGAGGTGCTGGGCTGGGACCTGGAAAGCCTGGCTCTAGGTGAAGGACGGGAAGAGGTATAGGGAAGAGGTCAATGTTAGCCAGCAAGAGTTTTTTAGATGCGCTGGGATGGAAAGATTGAGGGTGTTTGGGAGTGGAGGTAGAGGTAGTGGTTGTAGGAGGTGTACGTCTGCTGGATTTGGGTGAAGGTGCATGGGCCAGAGGCTGTTGTGAGGTGGATGGCTGTTGGGTGGGTGTGTGCTTGCATTTGTGTACTTTGGGAGGAGGGCTCACTGACACACTGGGAGAGGACACTGGGGACGTGTGAATGGTAGTGGGGGTGGTGAGTGCACCTGAGCGGTGTGTGGAGATGGGCGTGCTGGTGATGGAGGTAGTGGCTGCAGTGCATGCAGGTGTGAGTGGAGACGAGACAGGGAGGGCGGAGGAGGACTTGGAGGAGGGGGACACAGTGGAGGCAGTGGATGTTGCTGTGTCTGCATGGGGATGGTGCTTGTGTGAGTGCCTGTGGGATGTGTGGTGCTTATGTTTGCCATGTCCACTCTTGTGTGTTGATGTGTGTGCATGCTGGTCTGATGGTGTGCTTGGGATAGGCTGAGGTACAGGGGATTGGGTCTGGGTGAAGGAAGTTGGAGGGGGGGAGGCTAGACACAGGGACAATGGCTGCCATCAGTGCTGAGGCCAGAGCCTGAAATGCTCTCTGTTGAGCTGCCTGCACAAAATGAATGACCTCCAGGTATGCATTTGTTTGTTACAAATGCCTCTCTACACCCTGGATGGCATTCACAATAGTAGATTGCACAACAGAGAGGGATCTCAGGAGGTCAACAGCCTCCTCACTGAGGGCAGCAGGGCTGACTGGGGCAGGGCCTGAGGGGCCTGGGGCGAAGGAGATGCCCACCCTCCTGGGTGAGCGGGCACGGGACACACGGTGAGGGGCTGCTGGGAGGGTGGTGCTTGCACGGAGGTTGGTGGCTGTACCTGTTAATGCGGTGGGCATAGAGGGGACCGCCACCACAAGAGAGCTCCCATCAGAGGAGAAGTCACTGTCACTGCCGTCTGCTCCTGTCCCCACCGTGGAGCTCCCCTCGCCCTTCTTCCCACTGGTGGCTTCAGACTCCATTGCTTCACCCTTCAGGGCCATGTGGGTTGCAGCTCCCTCCTGCTCCGGTGCCAATGCTCCTCCGCCTGATTATGCTATTGCACACAAGAACAGGGAGACCACAAAAAGGGGAGGGAAGACAGAAGAAAGAAATGTTCAGTGCATGCAACACCACTACCGTTGGCAGACACAACACACATGGAGCAGCCATCTGCACTACACCATGCACTGACAGTTCCTAGAACTTTCAGCTGACCATGGGGTACGAGGCCTGAGACTAATTGCTGCACACCTGGAAGTCAAAGGAGCCTGACTAGGTGTAGATGTCTCTTACAACTTGTGGGGTTGGGTGCCACATAGCCTCCCTCACAAGGGACCTTGCCTACCAAGTTTGCCTTGGCCTAGGGGAACCCACTGCCCACCTCCCCCACCCAGACACCTCGTAATGCGTACAGAGTCAGCTGAATGAAAGTGTACTCACTCCCTTGTGGCTGCTGTGATGCCCTCAAGCGCCCATCCAACTCCGGATAGGCCACTGCCAGGATCCGGCACATCAGGAGGGTCATGGTGCGACGGGCACCCCTCCCACGTTGGGAGGCCATCCCCAGCTGGGCCTCTGCCGTCTTCTTGCTCCAGCGGCGCAGGTCCTCCCATCTTTTACGGCAGTGGGTGCTCCATCTGTGGTTGACCCCCAGGGTCCGGACGTCCTTGGCGATGGCACGCCAAATACCCTTCTTCTGGTGGGCGCTGACCTAGAGGAATGGTACAGGGGGAAAGGAAACTACATACCCGTCTGGACCGTCATACTCATTGCCCACCCGTTCCTATCCATGCCCTGGCGCACATACACTCACCATCCGCACATGTAGGCCTCAGCACACCCCATGTATCTTCCATCCACACCACTCCAAACAGGCATTGCCCATGCTGCATGCTCACAGTGTACTCACCTGTTTGTCTGGAGGACCGTACAGTTGCGTGTACTGGGGGAGGACCCCATCCACTAGTTTCTCCAACTCCTCCGAAGTGAAGGCAGGGGCCCTTTCCCAGACACTGTAGCCATCGTCGCTTCCAGACACAGGTCACAGAAGCACTTGCAGTGTAGGTCCTCTCCTGTTGAAGGTCAGGTATCAAGTGAGGGAACAGACAGAAAATGGCGGTCACGTCCGTGGCTGTGCGTACTGTCACCGCCTGGGTACATCGTCATTGGCTCTTGGGAACCATGGAGCCCAATGTTAACCAATGCAGAATTGCGCTGCGGTCTTCGACTGCCCCCCTCGACGGTGTTCTGCGCCAGCGCAGTTACCTCATATCCCCTTGTCCCACCTTACAGGTGAGGCAGCTGCCATTTCAGGAGGCCACATGGGATTAATTTGAACTGCGTCACACCTATCTGGGCCGGGAATTTAGACCGGCACATTGTGAATTAATAACCTTTCTGCAAATATCAAATTGTACTACCTCAGTATTGGATGACACTCTGCTCGCTGTTCGCCTCCATAGGGCACGTCTGCTGGGGCAGGTGATGAGATGGCGGCATCCTCCATTGTACAGACCCCTGGTGGACCTGTCGACAATGGAAGAGAGACACATCCTAGTCACATACAGGATTGATCGTGCAACAATCCTGGAACTGTGTGCCCAGTTAGAGTCAGACCTGATTTCAGCTATCCACCATCCCACAGGAATCCCCCCTCTAGTGTAGGTTCTGTCTGTACTCCATTTCCAGGCCAGTGGGTCCTTTCAAACAACAGTGGCCATGGCATCAGGGATGTCCCAGCCAATGTTCTCTAACATGTTGTCCAGAGTGTTATCTGCCCTGCTGAAATACATGTGCAGCTACATTGTTTTCCCTGAAGTGCAGGATTTGCCCACAGTGAAAGGTGACTTCTATGTCCTGGGACGTATCCCCAACATCATTGGTGCCTTTGATGGAATAAACAGGTGTATAGAAACCGGAAGAGCTATGATTCGATGAATGTGCAGATGGTGTGTTTGGCAGACCAGTACATCTCCCATGTCAATGCCAAGTATCCTGGCTATGTGCATGACGCTTACATTTTTAGAAATAGCAGCATCCCTTATGTGATGGGGCAACTCCAGAGGCACCGTGTGTGGCTAATAGGTGAGTCCAAGGTCCCAATACAGTTGACATATGTGCCTGGGTAAGGGGCTATCCCTAAGTGTTAGTGCATGTCTAACAGATATCCCTCGACATTTGCAGGTGACTCTGGTTACCCCAACCTGTCATGGCTACTGACCACAGTGAGGAATCCCATGACAAGGGCAGAGGAACGCTACAATGAGGCACATGGGCGAACCAGGAGGGTGATCGAATGCACCTTCGGCCTCCTGAAGGCCAAATTCCGGTGCCTCCATCTGACAGGTGACTCCCTATACTACTCACCGAAGAAGGTGTGCCAGATAATCATGGCCTGCTGTATGCTGCACAACCTGGCTTTGCGACGGCAGGTGCCTTTTCTGCAGGAGGACGGGCCAGATGGTGGTCTTGTGGCAGCTGTGGAGCCTGTGTACAGTGAAGAAGAGGAGGCAGAAGAAGACGATATCGACATCCAAAACAACATCATAATGCAATACTTCCAGTGAGACACAGGTAAGAAGATGTAACTGCTTCCCACTTCGCATACTGTTGTTTGAACTACCATAAGTCTGTCATTTTCACTCAGTGTATGGACCCTGACTTTTCACTTTGACTTTCCATTTCACAGATCTGGGTCCCACTTTGTGGCCTCTGCTCTGTTTACTCCTGGCCTACAGCTGTGTTACATTGGTATGTGAACAAGTACATTGACATTGCTATAGTCCATAGTTATTGCAATTACACTTTTGTGAAAGCACAGACTGACTCCAGATTGTTTTGTGATTGAAGTATGTTTATTCCTGTGCAAATAAGTGGAGGTGGGTTGTAAAATGGGCTGGGGTGATGTGGAGGAATGTCCATGGCAGAGACCATTCTATTTGTTTCACAGGTACATTGTCCAAAGGGGCATAGGAAGTAGAGCAATGGCAGTTTAAGGATGGACAGGGTGACATAGTGGGACAGAAGGGTGACATTCAGTGGGGTCTCATTACCTGGCGGGAGTCTTGGCAATGTTCTCTGTCTTGTTCCTGGATCTCAGGGACCATTTGCGGGGTGATTCTCCATCTGCAGGGGATGGGGTGCTGGTTTCCTGTTGTTCCTGTGGCAGTGCCTCCTGTCCACTAGCGCCGGCAGAGGTGGAGGGCTGTTCATCGCTCAGGCTAGTGTCAGGGGCCCCTTGTTGTGCCACTGTGTCCCTCCTGGTGTTGCGAAGATCTGCCAGCACCCCTGCAATGGTAACCAGGGTTGTGTTAATGGACGTCAAGTCCTCCTTGATCCCCAGGTAGTGTTCCTCCTGCAGCCGCTGGGTCTCCTGAAACTTGGCCTGTACCGTTGCCATGGTCCCCTGGGAATGATGGTAAGCTCCCATGATGTTGGAGAGTGCCTCATGGAGTGTCGGTTCCCTGGGCCTGTCCCCCCCTTCGCACAGCAGTCCTCCCAGTTTCCCTGTCATCCTGTGCCTCTGTCCCCTGAAGTGTGTGCCCACTGCCACTGCTCCCAGGTCCCTGATTGTCCTGTGTTAGTGGGGTTGCCTGGGTTCCCTGTAGTGGTGGACACACTGCTGATTGATGTGTCCTGGGGACAGAGGGATGGGCCTGCTGGGTGGGTGCTGTTCTGGTGTTTCCTGAGGGGGGAGTCTCTGTGGTGGCTTGTGACAGTGTCAGGGGAACCGACTGTCCTGAGGTCCCTGATGGGCCGGGCTGGTCATCTTGATCCAGGCATGCAGAGCTGCTGTAATCACTGTGGGCCTCTTCTGTGGGGGACTGGATATGTCTGGCACCTCCTGTCCAGTGACGTTGGGTAGGGGTCCTGTTGGGTATAAATGCATAGTTATTGTATCTGTGTGTGCCATTGTGTGCAATGGGTGAGTGATCCTCTACTCCAATGCTTGCATTATTGGCTTGGTCCTTGTGTGACTGGTGATTTTGGGGCATGAGTGAGTCTCTGTACTGGACATGCTTGGGTGATGGGTGTCCATGCATCGGTGTTACAGGCAGGGCTTGGTTTTGGGATGCTGGTGTTGTTTTTGGTAGTGTCTCTCTCTGGCCTGCTTTCAAATTTCTGATAGTACAGGTTTGTGGGTAATGTGGATGTGTGTTTTATATAGGATTGGGTGTGTGGGAGTGGTGTGTGTATGTGTATCAGGTGTGTGTATTTTGAATTGTCCAATGTGGTTGTGTTTTGTAAGTGTGTGTGTATTTTGAGCGAAGTGGTGTGTACCAGCAATGGTTTACTGCGGTTGAAAGACCGCTTCGTTGATTCATGGGTCGTGATAGTGTGGGCGTATTCTTGTTGGTGTGACGGTGTAGGTTTTGGTATTGTCAGTTTATCACTGACCTTTGGTGTGGCGGACTTGTGTGGGTGTCTGTATTGTGGCGGATTCCGAGCTGTGGGTCGTAATACTTGTAGCGGAATTCCACGGCTGCAGTGGTGTGTTGGAGGTCTTCTGCACAGCAGTAAGCGGGATTTACCTCCAGTGTTGTAATGAGGGCCTAAGTCTTCTTGGCCGTGAGACTTCAGAAAACAGTAGGCACGCTCAATCCAAACCCTTGGAGAACACTTCTCAGCAAAGTCAGAGGGCAGCAGGGCAACTGCAGGGCAGCAGTCCTTCTCAGCAAAGCAGTCCAGATGAGTCCTTTGGGCAGCAAGGCAGTTCCTCTTGAGAGGTTCTAGGTTCAAGTCCAGAAGTGTCTGAGTTGATGGGATCAGAGACGCAGTTTCCATACCCAAAATTGCCTTTGAAGTGGGGGAGACTTCAAAGAGTGTTTTTGAAGTGCACAAGTTCCCCTTTCAGTACATGTCTGTCTGGCCAGTGTCTGCCAGTGTCCCAGAAGGGGGTTTGGCGGTCCATTGTGTCAGGGCAGGCCACCAGCCTTTGAAACATAAGTGTCAGGCCCTCCACCCTTCCAGCCCAGGAAGACCCATTCAGTATGCAGATGAGTGCAGGTGTGACTGAGTGTCCTGTGTTTGTGGTTGTCTGGGTGAAATGCACAAGGGAGCTATTAACCCAGCCCAGAAGTTGGTTGGAGGCAGGTTGTAATGCACAGATAGATTTTAAGTGCAGAGAAAAGCTCACTTTCTAAAAGTGGCATTTTTTAAATAGTAATATAAAATGCATCCTCACCAATAAGCAGTATTTTCTATTACCATTCTACTAGGGTGGTCATTATGAACCAGGCAGGAAAGACCGCACCACCGGCGATGGCGGTAACTACCACCAACAGGCTGGCGGTTCAGACCCCCAAATAAAGAAGCATAGGAGAAACAGCCAGCGGCCCATCCACTCACCGCCATGCTGGTAGCACCACCGACGACAGCGGAGGCCATCTTCAGCCCGGGGGAAAGGCCCAACCGGACCACTGTATAATGAAACACCACACCAGCAGCAGTTCCAGGGCAGGAACAACCGCCATGCAAAGCCTGGCGGAAACTACCCATATAAAGGGAAATCAACACTGTCCAAGGCACTTATGTAAAAAATAAAGTTCATATCCGTAGTTTCATAAGTAACAAATTCTCTTGTGTTTATTGCATCCTTTCTTCAGTTTCATCCAACTTAGCCCAGCCAACACGTGTTTCGTCATGTGACCAATTTTTCAAACTTTCCTGATCAATCTGCCTTAACCGGGCTGCAGCCTCCTGATGGGAAAGTTTCCATATCTCATTGTATACTTCATACAAGAAACGCTTCCTACGTGGTGTCTTCGGGCCTGACAAAAACTCTTGTAAATCAGTGTTATTAGACAGGAGAGTGAGATGTGTCTTAACTGCATCTTGCAAGGATGATTTTAACCATAGTTGGCACAATTTTCCCACAATACATATGTAGTAATTATTTCAGCATGTTCTGCTGATATATAGCGAGGGTCTGACCTACTTGTCCGGAAACCCCTGAGGAGGTGACAAAACGTTGATGACACTCGTTGGTTACTACAGGCCACAATAACCATCCGCCCGGACGTGTCAATGAAGTGTTAAATGTACCATTCTGGACCCAGTCTGTAAGCTCACTAAAAGTGGCATTTATGTATTTTTGCCAGTTATTAATCTTTGCAGGGACAGGTATACTAGGCATGTTCAATTCTCTAATTGGTGCTAAGCCCAAACAGCTAGTCTGTTGCACTGTTTCATTTAAAAAAATCATTTGGACGGGAATGAGACATGCTCTAAACAATGTTTCTCTACCCTTTGTTTGCCAATGCTTTGTTCCCCAAACACTTTTCAAATCAACATTATTTGACCAATATACATACCCTTCAATCGACAGTCGGGAAACAAAAGAATCTGAGTATATGAATTTGGTATCAGTCAACAACATCTTTTGAAAGGAGTTAACCTAAAATAATATGACTTAGCATTCATTTGATGATGCCCATAAAAATACGGAAATTTGTCAGAATAATTTTTAGAACTCCCTTTCGGGGGAGTTGGGCAATGCTCCCATTGTGTATAGTCAAAAAACGTTTTCGGACTTCTTGCTTTGTGTATAAAATGGTGTCCATAATAATTATAGCAAAACATGCCACCATAAATGTCTTTAAACTGGTAAACATCTTCATTTTCATAGACAGTATAATATTGCAATTCAGTCTTCATAGAATCAACTGTCTTCACATCCCAATCATCAGAAACAATGCCTGGTATTACTATATCATTCATAGATCACTTTAGGACATACAGTATTTGGATTATCTCAGCGGGACCGTATATATCAAACATTACTTTATCCCACACAATGCCATCTGGAATCGGTACTGCAGAAATGTTCACAAAGGACAAGTCTCTTCTAACCCTATGTGATGAAAAATGTGGCTTCAACACCTCCTCAACCTGTTCAACCGCTGATCTCTCAGGAAGAAAATGTATCAACAGAAAAAAGGTAATGACCAACCCCATCCAAAGAAAAAATGCTAGCATAGTCAATAAGAGCCACAGATAGTTCCATGGAAAAACAAAATACGTATCTTTAAGCCAACACAGCAGCTTAGGTGGACCTGAAAGGTCAGTAGTCGAAGAGGCAAACGAGTCCAATAGAACATCATCGTTGTTGGCAAAGTAACCAGAGGGAGTTCGTGCAAAAGGTGTTGCCATATTCAAAGGAGGAGTTGGCGTTTCTTGTGGTGGTACACTATAGATAGCACCATCAATTACGTCAGTAGTCATGATGACTTAATCAAAGGTTTCTAAGTTATCCGTTGTTAGTGGAACTAATGCGAGATCATGATTCACCCTCCCCAAGCTCGGAGAGGCAACGGTGTTGGTATAGATAACCTGAAGCGGAACATCTTCCTCAGTAGTGAGAGGGATTCAGGAACTACTGGACGTTCCTCCTGGTTTGCTGTATAGAATCAGCCACATTTTGTAACTTGACATTGTCAATAGAAACAAAGTGATTTTCTTTGGCACCTGGCAACGGGGGCAGAATAACAGTGCTCGTACCGTGTATCCCCAACACAGGGACTGGTGCTCGATAAGAAGGGCCAAATTCTTTCTTCACTGCAACCTTTTCACGCACAAGATCCCCAATCCTGGGAATCCAGCCGGTAGGTGTTACTGGCACATCCTTAATTCCTGCTGAGGCAGCATTTTTGGAAGAATTATCTTTATGGAACTGTTGTAAGTCCTGCAAAACAGTGACATGATCATTTATGTCAAAAGGCGTTTCTGCTGCCTCCACACCAGGACCATCAAGATCCGGAACAAACATTTGTGTTCCGAACAGGCACTCATATGAAGTACGACCCCCCCAGGGACCTTCTAGGCAGGTTATTTAGTGCTCTCTGAACTCCATAGAGGTGGGTTAGCCAACTACAACCCGTACCTAAGACTCTGGCTGTTAAGGATTGCTTTAAATTGCGGTTTAATCGCTCCATGACAGAATTTCCCTCGGGATGAAATGGAGAGGAGTACTGGAGTTGGACCCCCAACGAAGCCATGGTGTCCCTGAATGCCCTTGAGGCAAAGGCAGGGCCCTGGTCCGAATGGAATGGCGCAACTGCATATGTACCGACAAAGACTCGCAAAACTTTAATAACAGTCTGAGCATCAGCCGAGCGCTGTGGCCATACCCACAGAAATCTGGAGCAAGAATCAACAGCGACTAGTATATATTTGCATGCACTATCTGGTGTAAGGGGACTGCAATGATCCAAGTACACACAATGTAATGGTCTATTGGATATTAAGAGGGGTGTCTGCGGCGGGCGCCTAGCTGTTGAAACTTTAATTTGTTGACACATGTCAGAACAAAGGACATACTGCTTAGTCTCTTTATAGAGACCAGGCCACCAGTAACGGGCCTGTAATAGCAAAATTGTGGCAGCTACGCCAGGCTGTGCAGATGCCACTTCCTCATGTGCTGCCTTAATAAATTGTGGTCTTACAACTGTATTGGGGATGTCGCATACGCCTACGCCAGGAATTTTAACCTCAGCGTTTAGCATACTTCCCATGAAATATTTGTATTTACTAGGAAATCCTTTAGGATAAGGCATTCCATCAACCGTAGCTTTTATGGCAGCCAAAATCTCTGTGTCTGGTTTGGAACTCGAACGAGTCACTGCAGCCACAGTGGCAACTGCCACTGCCGACTTTGCGGCTTCATCAGGCAAAGTATTCCCAGCAACGTGCATTCCAACGCACTGGTGTCCAAGTGTATGTACAACATGGACTTTGGGTAGCGTCTCCTTCAGGTCAGCTACCTTCCCCCACAGAAGTCTGTGTTTTATGGTGTTGCCTTTTGAATCTCTGAACCCATTCAAGTGCCAGTAATGTAGGTATTCATTAAAAGACTGGACACAATAATATGAATCACAAACAATCAGTGTAAACTGCGTTGGATCTGTATGTTCTAGTGCCATTAGTAGAGCTTTCAGCTCAGCTAAGTGTGCCGTACAATCCCCTAAGGTCTGTGTGTAAGTACTTTGGGGGCAGAATTTCTCCCCCTTCATATGGCCTCTCACTAACGCACATGCAGCCGAATATTGGTATTTCGTTCCTAACGCCGGTTGTGCGGAGCCATCGGTGTACATGACAACTTGATACTGATCAATAGGCAATGTATCAGCGGGAACCGGATATTCAACTTCATATTGCAGAAATTCTTGAGTTTGTAATTTCGGGTCAAAAATGTAATATACATCAGTGGCTGTTAAAGATGTAGCACATTGTATTCATCGCAGGTGGAATGATTTTGCGTTCGGAACGCTATCTTTTGTGACAGCCTCGAGGGCCGGTATAGGGGAAACAACAATAATGTGTTTACCCTGGGCAAGAGGTCTTTCTTTAATAACAGCCATCTGCACAGCAGTGAGAATTTTCTCTGTGAGTGCAAATCGTTGTTCAGCAGCCGAATACAAGTGAGACTTGTATCCAATTGGGACTGTCTCACCTTCATTAAATGTGACATACGTAAACCCAATGGCCCCAGCTATCACCCTGATCACCAAATGTGTCTTATTGTCCTGTGTATGTAAATGTTTTGCGGCTATCAGATCTGCTTCCAACTCCCGAAGAGTATGTGTATGTTCAATTGTCCAGAATTTGCTTGAAAAATCAGGACGGATCAATTCATATAACGGTTTTATGAGCGTAGCATAATCAGGAATGTATGTTCTGCCAAAATTTAGAAAGCCCAACAATGAGTGGAGTTTCTTAATCGTATTAGTTGGTTGTAATTGTGCATACTTTTCTAAAAATTGTGGCGCTAGGCTCTTACCTTCATTCGACAGCTCATATCCCAGGAATATGACGTTGAGGAAGGCAGTTTTAGAAATTTTGAAGTTAAATTTGTAGCCAATTTTAGCTAATCCTACAACAATGCGGGCTACTCGTCTTAAATGTTGCAGCAACTCGTCATCCGTGAGATATATATCATCTACAATATGACAATGCTTCAGGGCCCAACTTGTGTAAAATTGCAGTCACACAAGCTGCAAACAGTCCAGGGCTGTTCTTATACCCCTGAGACAAAGGACAGAATTTTTTCTGGGAGCCAAACGCGCTAAAGCTAGTCAAATCCCTGCTTTTCGGTTTTATATTCTGGCAGAAGAATCCATTCGAGATGTCTAAGGTGGTTTTATATTTCTTCCGCACAATGTTGTTCATTAGTGCGGCACTATGTGAATTTTGTATAGCATATGTACGTGTGTGTCCGTTCAAATGCCTGTAGTCTACTCTAGGCTATTCTATATGAATGATCCGGTTTAGCTACAGGGAATAAGGGATTATTCATCGGTGAGACACAGGGTTCAATCACTCCCTGGTATTCCAGTTGTGTAACTGTTGTTGTGCACCGCCAACGTTTGGTAAGTATTTCCCTCACTGGTGCCCTTGCTTCATGTTATATGAGATACTGCGGTTGTGGCTGAGGTTCACTTTTAATTGGAACTACATGATATGGAGAATCCCTATCCCACCCTACGTGATTTCTATATATATATATATATATATATATATATATATATATATATATGCCAGAGCCCATTTGATGCAATAGGACTCTGCGAGTTCCCCTGGAACAAGGGGCGAGAACGAAGGTTTAATAACCTCCTCCCACACTGGGCAGGTGCAGACAAAGTCAGGCGGCCAATCTTGTTCAGCCAGCAAAATGTCATATATCTTAACTACACGATTCCAAAAGATTGCGTATATAGTGCCTTCAATGTCTCCTTCCAATTGTAAAGTCACTGTGTACACCCTATTTGGTTCAGAGACACGCATATCTGCTGTTTCAACCTGTATGAAGTCATCAGTTGCTTTCACCTCCAGATGTTCTAGAAGATTTTGGCGAACTATTGTGAACTCTGCCGCGCTGTCTAGCAGTGCTAGCACCCATGTCTTGTTCTTCAAGAGAACTCTCTTCCTGACTGGCATGTCGAACTGAGACCGCTGCCACTTTTTTCTTTTTAAACTGCTTCGAAGAGCGTTGTGATTCCTGTCTCGGTTTCACGTACTCTGTTCTTTGCTCTGACCGCCCACCTCTATCATTTCTCTTTTCCGATGAGTCCTGAAAGGAACAAGATTGGCGTGTATCAGTATATTGATATCTATCAGGCATTTTTATATTATCCCTATTCCTGAGATTATACCTATTCTGCAGGGTCTCCGTACGCGGTAATTCACCCCTGTTATTTTTAGCTGTTTGTTGTTTTTTCTCCCAGTGCTTCTTATTACCCTCAGGTTGCTGTTTAGCATTTTCTTTACTTATTTTTCCCTGAAATTTAGGTTTTTGTGGTCTAGCTCCTAGGCTATCTCGACCGATACTGGAATATGTTTCCGCTATTATTTTTGTCAGTTCCCGCTCCTGATCTTGTTGCAGGACGTCACGAAGACGCATGCTTACTGTAAGTGCAACTGCTTCCCCTTAAAGATTACTGAGTATTATTGAAGAAACCGTAGCAAAGCTGCCCATCAGTTGCATTCCTAAATCTAGGGCCGGGGCAGCCCTGTATTCATTCTGAATTTGTTTAAGCACGTCCGGTAGGTTGGCTAATGTCGGTGTACCGTGTGCCGTTGTATAGAGCGCGGCAAACACTGCACCCCATGTATTAAAATGTTCCACTGTGGGAACCATTCCAAATGGTAAACACATAGTTAGTATTCTATGTTTGTACTGAGGTCCCGTATGGGGAAATACCCCCTCCAGCGTATTTTTTTTTTGTGACTGCCATAATGGAGTCTCCTCTCGTTTTGCAGGAACTTTACCCATTATAGAGTGTACAGTCAACGGGTTTATACCTGGTGGTACTGCATGTGGTTGTGCTGGAGCAGCATGCACTGAGTTTGTATTTAGTGTCTGCATCACAAATTGTACTAAGCGTCTATATGTGGCCGTTAAGTCTGTATATAAATGACGAACTTCAGCCACCGCCATATTAGTAACCACAGGATGTGGTGTATATGTGGCCAATAAAGGCCAGGTTGGACCATCATTACTTAGTGGCCCCAACCTTACCGGTAATATTGTATGGGGTAGGGCGCCATCAAGCCAATTATTATGTTCTTGAAATGATAGAGGTATCTCTAGCTCTGCGTACGCCCTGTACTGTCCAGGTGCGTTCGCAATTGTGTATGTGTGAAATTTATTTGTGTTCCCATCAACTGCTGGAAATGTGACCCAGGAATAAAAAACGTTCTGTTCTGTAGGCTGCGTGGGCGGCCACCACAAACGTGACTGGACCACCCTGGGCCGTAAGTCCATGTGCTAGCAAATATGCTATGAGGGGCTGTCTCATGTTAAGAGCTATTTGTATTGTCTGGGGATTCGCCATTAGACAAACAGCAAGAGGTCAGAGAAGGCACACCAAGACGGGGTCTTTCCTTTTAAGGTTCAAGCTTGAACAACCGTTAAAGGAACTGAGGTATCATTATATTATATGAGACCGAGAGGAACTGGTGGACCCGAAAATTAGAGCCAGACCAAACGTTGGTGGTGCCATGTCGCATAGGCTCTCATTATCCTAATGAGACTACTGGATTATTGTGCAGCAAGATCGTTCACAGTGTGGGGGACTAAATCTGACCCACGGTGAAGGACCCTTGTCACCCCGAATCCAGGTTGTGCTCCGGCTAACTAGCAGTGCCTTATCTCTCCCAGAGGGAAGAGACAATTGGGCAGCCGAGCGCATGACATCTTACAGCTTCCCAGGGAAGTCTTGGTCACTCAGGTCACAACCAGTTCTCTTATATAAAGTGTGATCTCATATATAAATGACAAAGGCAGTTTGAGTTTTAAAGATTAGATAAAAAAAAAGACTGCATTTTAGATAACGAGGCGTGAGCCGCAATAACCAGAACCATACAACACAGTAGGATTGAAATAGTCACGAGGAGAGTGAAACATAAGAATAATGTTATCATAGTGCAACTAGATTACGTTCTCTCTCTAAGTTATATTATGAGCCCCCCATGTTAAGCTCTAAGCCTGCCTTTCAGGTTCCTCCGGGAGGACATCAACTCTCATACCTGAGCAAAAGCCTGTGATCTGGATCAGCATCTGCAACACGGCAGTAAGCATCTAGTTGTGGGTTCCTGATCGGAATCTCCCTCTTACGTGTGCTGGGAATAGAAAGTGTTTTTATACTATTGATGTGAACTAACACCCCGATATTCCTGCGTAAAAATGTGTACTGTCTACGAACCATAAAGACTAAGGGGCTCATTCTGACCTCGGCAGTAAAAGGCACTTACCGCCGGTCAGAAGTCCGCCATTCAACCGCCGCGGCCGCAGTAAACCGCCACGGTCATTCTGACCTCCAACTGTGAAACCGCCAAAAACCCGACATCCACGGAAGCCCACCTCATCAGAGGGCAGCAATAAACTGGAGATGACCAAACCTCCACCGCCACGCCAACACAAACACGCCCATGCCATTCTGACCCACGAATCCACGCGGCGGTCTTTTAACCGCGGTATTCCATTGGCGGTACACACCGCCACGCTCAAAATACACACAGACATACAAAACACAGCCACATTGGACAATTTGAAATACACACATCTGATACACATACACACAACACTCCCACACACCCAATTAACTATAAAACACACACCCACATCACCCACAAACCCCTACGACCACAAATATCTGAGCGAAGGCGCAATACACTGAGAGAGAGCACAGGGAACGCAAAGCACAACACACACAGGAACCCAACATCATCACCCACACCACATCTACGCACACATCACCACACATCACCATGCACATGACCACAAACACCACCCCACACCTCATCCACACCACCCCATGGCACCCCAAAGACACCCCAGGTTCTCGGACCAAGAACTCAGGGTCATGGTGGAGGAAATAATTAGGGTAGAGCCCCAGATCTTCGGCACACAGGTGCAACACACCACAATAGCCAGGAAGGCAGAGCTATGGCAAAGGATCGTAGACAGGGTCAACGCTGTGGGACAGCATCCCAGAAATCGGGAAGACATCAGAAAGCGATGGAATGACCTACGGGGGAAGGTGCGCTCGATGGTGTCGTGACACAACATCGATGTGCAGAAGACTGGCGGCAGACCCCCACCCACTCCACCCCAATTCACATCCTGGGAGCAAGAGGTAGTAAACATCATGCATCCTGATGGCCTCGCTGGAGTACCCGGAGGAATGGACTCTGGTAAGTCGATTCACAACTACTTCACCCCCCCCCAGCATGCCAACCCACACCCCCACCCTCACCCCCAATCTCAACCCCCAGCACACATCCTCCCTGCCAATGTCTCACCAGCACAACCCACCCTAAACAACACCAACCCCTGAATGCCAACACAATCCATAGACATTCATCACCAATGCATGACCACTTCACATACCCATCCACCCCCCCCAACCACCCTCACAACACCTCCCACAAGGGAATGCCAGCACTGGGGGACAAGGGCACTCACAAAATGCACGCCATGGCACACACAAAAGCAATAACCATACTCTTTTACCCCTGCAGGGCCCGAACGCCAACACACCGGCCAGGAGGGTCCAGATTTGTCCATCCCACCCCCAGAACAGGCCCCCAGTGAGGACAGCAGCTCTGTCGACCTAGAACCTGATGACCAGCCCGGACCATCGGGGACCTCTGGACAGTCGGTTCCCCACACACAGACACAGGCCACAGCAGACCCAACCCCCTCTGGGAATTGCAGCACAGCTCCCACCCAGCGGGCCCATGCCTCTGTCTCCAGGATGCGTCAATCAGCAGTGTGTCCGCCACTACAGGGCACCCAGGCTGACCCAACACCCCAACAACAACAGGGACCTGGGGGCAGTGGTAGTGGGCACATCGTCCAGGGGACTGAGGCCCGGGAAAACAGGGCAACTGGGAGGGCTGCTGTGCGACAGGGGGGGGAGGACAGGCCCAGGGAACCCACTCTCCAAGAGGCCCTCACCACCATCACGGGAGCATACCACCACTCCCAGGAGACGATGGCGACGGTACTGGCCAGGTTCACGGAGATCCAGGCACAGCAGGAGGAACGCTACATGGGGTTCAGCAATGAACTCAGGAACATCGGTACCGCTATGGGGACCATAGTCCAGGCCCTCAACCGGATAGAAACCACATTGCTGGACCATGTGGCACCACAAAGGGCCCCTGTCACTAGCCAGGACCAGGAACAGCCTACCACCTCCACCGGCGCTAGTGGACAGGAGGCCCCACCACAACGACAGGCCACCAGAACCCCACCTCCTGCTGAAGAACAACCACCCCGCAAGCGGAACCTGAGATCTCACAGGAAGACAGAGTAGGATGCCAAGACCCCCGCCAGCATAAGATACCCCCTGATGTCATCCCACTGTCCCACATTTTCACCCTGTCCAACCTTGTACTGCCCCTGCTCCATCCTTCCACAGGCATATGGACAATGCACCTGTGAAACTGAGAACTTGACTCTGCCATGGACATAACTCCACCATCACCCATCACCGTTTTAATATCATGTAGCAATATCTAGCACTAAAAATAAATCACTCTTTGCACAGAAATTATTCAGGAGTCAGCCTGTATTTTTTACAAATGTATTACACATTACTGTTCAATAATGTTCAGTCAATTTGTGATGACAACATACCGATGTCAATAAGCTTTAGTCCATGGGCTAACCAAGCAGAAGTCACGCAGTGGGTCATACAGCACTGAAAAGGGAAGGGAAAATCAAAAATCAGTTAAAAAGAACTGGGGGGAAATACAGAAAGTAGAGATGCAGGAGGCTTTAAGTAAATGTTAAATGTCGTGGGTGATTCTTACCTGTGTGCTACTGAAAATACTGTTGTATAACAGTGTCCCTGTTGTCTGTGTCGTCCCCGTCGTCTTCCTCCTCTTCACTCTCCACAGGCACCACAGCTGCTACAACACCACCATCTGGACCATCCTTCTGCAGGAAAGGCACCTGCCGTCGCAATGCTAGATTGTGCAGCATACAGCAGGCAACGATGATCTGGCACACCTTCTTTGGTGAGTACATCAGGGATCCACCTGTCATATGCAGGCACCTAAACCTGGCCTTCAGGAGGCCAAAGGTTCTTTCTATGATCCTCCTAGTTCGCCCATGGGCCTCATTGTACCGTTCCTCTGCCCTGGTCCGGGAATTCCTCACTGGGGTCAATAGCCAAGGCAGGTTGGGGTAACCAGAGTCACCTATTAGCCACACACGTTGTCTCTGTAGCTGTTCCATCACATAAGGGATGCTGCTATTACGCATAACATACGCGTCATGCACTGACCCAGGGAACTTGCCATTTACATGGGAGATGTACTGGTCAGCCAAACAGACCACCTGCATATTCATAGAATGGTAACTTTTTCTGTTTCTGTACACCTGCTCATCGTCTTTTGGGGGTACTAAAGCCACATGGGTCCCATCAATGGCACCAATGATGTTGGGGATATGTCCAAGGGCATAGAAATCACCCTTCACAGTGGGCAAATCATCCTCCTCAGGGAAAACAATGTAGCTCCGCATGTGTTTCATCAGGGCAGACAACACTCTGGACAAAATCTTTGAAAACATAGGCTGAGACATTCCAGATGACATGGACACTGTTGTCTGGAATGAGCCACTTGCCAGAAAATGGAGGACTGACAGAACCTGCACTAGAGGAGGAATTCCTGTGGGTTGGCGGATGGGGGACATCAGGGCTGGCTCCAGCTGGGCACACAGTTCATGTATAGTGGCTCGGTCAAGTCGGTATCGTAGTATGATATGGCGTTCTTCCATTGTCGACAGGTCCACCAGCGGTCGGTACACGCGAGGATTCATCCTTCTCCTCGCAAGTCCCAGCGGACGGTGCCTAGGAAGGACAACATGGAGTATGGAGTCAAGCAAATCACAGGTACGTTCACCGCAGCTTGCATAGCACAAGATTATCTATGTATTGAAAGGCGTGTATGTGTGGCAATGCAAGGCCTAGGCCTGTGTGACGCAGTACAAATTATGCCATGTGGGCCCTTGTAATGGCAGCTGCCTGACCTGTGAAGTGGGACAATGGGATGTGAGGTCAATGCGCTGGCGTGGCACACCGTGGCGGTAGGCGGTCGAAGACCGCTGTACGAAGCCGCATTGGTTAACATTGAAGCCTATGGGTTTCAGGAGCCAATGACGAGGTGAGCCGGCCGTCGCGGTATGCACCGCCGCAGTACGCACCGCCGCGGGCGTGACCGCCATTTTCTATCTGCTTAATCACTCGAGACCTGATCATCCACAGGAGAGGACCTATACTGCAAGTGCTGCTGTGACCTCGGTCTGGAAGAGACAATGGCTGCTGCGACTGGGGAAAGGGCCCTTGCTTCACGTCTGAAGAGTTGGAGAAACTTGTGGATGGGGTCCTCCCCCAGTATGCGTTACTCTACGGTCCTCCAGACCAACAGGGAAGTACACTGGGTGCACATTGAATGGGCTATGCCTGTGTTGAGTGGGGTGGATGTAAGATGGTGGGGTGGGGAGCGAATGAGGAGTGCAACGCACGACAGATGAGAGCATGTGCCACATGGCAAAGTTGGGGAGGGGGGGGGCAATCACATCTAACACGCAGACAAATGATGAATTTTCATTTCCCACCCTGTACATGTCAAATAGGTCAGCGCCCATCAGAAAGTCGACATTTGGCGTGCCATCGCCAAGGAAGTCAGGGCCCTGGGGGTCCACATCAGACGGGGCACCCACTGCCACAAGAGGTGGGAGGACATCCGCCGCGGGACCAGGAAGACCACCGAGTCACTGCTGGGGATGGCCTCCCAACCTAGGAGGGGTGCCAGTCGTACCCTGACCCCCCTGATGTCCCGGATCCTGGCGGTGGCCTACCCTGATTTGGATGGGCGCTTGAGGACATCACAGCAGACACAAGGGGGTGAGTATCAGCACATTCTGCTATCTTTATGCGCAGTGGAGGCGTCTGGGTGGGGGAGGAGGGTTGTGGGTGACATTAGGCCAGGGCGCTTTCTGTAGTGTAGTCCTCTCCTTTAGGCATGGCCCTGTGCCCCCGCCCCCCACCTCTGTAGGGTGCCAAGTACAGCTATCCATGGTCCTGCATCATCCATGTGTGTATTTGTTGTGCATAGACCTGTAGGCCTGGTCACAAGTACTGAGTAGTATACCCCGATTGCGCAGCGTAGTGCATGAGACTCCTGTGTCTGTCCTCTCCGCCAACGGTGTTGACATTGCATGCACTCAACCTGTTTTATTTTTTCTCCCCCCACCCTTTTTCTTAATCTTCTTGTGCATGTGTGCATTAGCATCATCAGGCGGAGGAGAATTGGCATCGGAGCACGAGGGAGCTGCCAGTCACAAGGCCCCGGTGGGCCGTGGTACAGACACCGAGGGCACCAGTGATACGGAGGGCGAGGGGAGCACCACAACGGGGACCGGTGGTGACACCAGCGACACCGACACGTCCTCGGATGGGAGCTCCCTAGCGGTGGCGGCAACATCCGGGCCCCCCGCCTCTACAGGTACAGCCGCCACCCAGCGCACCAGCCCCGCCCTCCCAGCAGCCCCTCAGCCTTCGCTCCATGCCTGCTCGCCCAAGAAGGCGGGCATCTCCTTCGCCCCAGGCACCTCAGGCCCTGCCCCTGTTACCCCTGCTGCCCTCAGTGAGGAGGTCATTGACCTCCTTCAGACCATCATTGTTGGGCAGACTACCCTTTTGAATGCCATCCAGGGGGTAGAAGGGGAGGTGCATCGGAGCAATGCCTACCTGGAGGGCATTCATTCGGGTCAGGCTGCCCATCAACGATCGTTCAATGCTCTGGCCTCAGCACTGACGGCAGCCATTGTCCCTGTTTCCAGCCTCCCTCTTCTAACTGCCTCCACCCTGTCTCTGTCTCCTGTTCCTCAGCCTATCCCATCCACACCATCAGACCAGCCTGCACACACCTCAACACCCAAGGGCAGCTCATCCAGACACAAGCACCACAGATCCCACAAACACTCACCCAAGCAACACCCAGATGCAGACATGCCAACAGTCACTACCACCTCTGTGTCCCCCTCCTCCTCGTCTCCCTCCTCCCTCCCTGTGACGTCTACACTCACACCTGCATGCACACCACCATCAGCCAGTGCTTCCATCACAACCACACCCTCCAGTACAGTCCGCACACGTGCAGTCACCACCCCCACTGCCATTTACACGTCCCCTGTGTCCTCTCCCACTGTGTCTGTCACCCCCTCTTCCAAGACACACAAACGCAGGCAGCCACCCACCCAACAGCCATCCACCTCACAACAGCCTACGTCACAATCACCTGCACCCAAAGACAGCACACCTGACTCTCCTACAACCCCATCCTCTTCCTCCACTCCCATCACCACTACTCCCCCCCTTTACCTTGGTCCTAAAAAACTTTACCTCTCCAATCTTAACCTCTTTCCCTCCCCTGACCCACCCCCTCCATCTGCTAAGAGTCCCAAGAGCACCTCAGCCACCACCAGCCCAGCTTCAGGTGTCACTGTAGTGCATGGGTTCTGGAGTCCACCCTTTGACAGCAGTGACACATCTGTCAGCAGCAAGGGGACAGCCAGCCCCTCCCCTGGAAAGAGGACCAGGAAACTCAAGGGCCACCGTGAGAAGACTGACACGGCTGCCCCC
Source organism: Pleurodeles waltl (assembly GCF_031143425.1). Lineage (NCBI taxonomy): Eukaryota > Metazoa > Chordata > Amphibia > Caudata > Salamandridae > Pleurodeles > Pleurodeles waltl. Next base: position 500,054,091 of record NC_090438.1, on the reverse strand, counting down.
AAGGACCAAAGTTCGGCCACTTCACCTGCCACAACATCCAGGGGAGGCAAGGGCCAGAGAGCCTCATCTAAGGAGCGAAAGGGCAGCAGGGCGGAGAAGTCAGCCAGCAGGAGCGCGGAGCAGGAGGGCCCCACAAGCCCTATCCCGGGTGTAAGGGAGGACACCCAAGGGCCCAGGACTCTGTCCCCGAAGGGTCCAGCAACTGCACGGTCGGAGGGCGACTGAGCAGGGAGTCCAGGCCAGGTCTGGCTCCCTTGAATTACTGGACAAGCACCGCTGAACAGGGCCCGCCGCGCAGAAGAGCACCGCTGAACAGGGCCCGCCGTGCAGAAGAGCACCGCTGAACAGGGCCCGCCGTGCAGAAGAGCACCGCTGAACAGGGCCCCGCTGTGCAGAAGAGCACCGCTGAACAGGGCCCGTCGTGCAGAAGAGCACCGCTGAACAGGGCCCGCCGTGCAGAAGAGTACCGCTGAACAGGGCCCTGCCGTGCAGAAGAGCACCGCTGAACAGGGCCCGCCGTGCAGAAGAGCACCGCTGAACAGGGCCCGCCGTGCAGAAGAGCACCGCTGAACAGGGCCCGCCGTGCAGAAGAGCACCGCTGAACAGGGCCCGCCGTGCAGAAGAGTACCGCTGAACAGGGCCCCGCCTTGCAGAAGAGCAACACTGAACAGGGCCCCGCCGTGCAGAAGAGCACCGCTGAACAGGGGCCCGCCGTCTCAAGCCCTGCTCCGCTGGGCCCTTCCTGTCAAGCACCGCTCTGCTGGGCCCTTCCTGTCAAGCACCGCTCCGCTGGGCCCCGCCGTCTCAAGCACCGCTCCGCTGGGCCCTTCCTGTCAAGCACCGCTCCGCTGGGCCCTTCCTGTCAAGCACCGCTCCGCTGGCCCCCGCCGTCTCATGCACCGCTCCTCTGGGCCCTTCCTGTCAAGCACCGCTCCGCTGGCCCCCGCCGTCTCAAGCACCGCTCCGCTGGGCCCTTCCTGTCAAGCACCGCTCCGCTGGCCCCCGCCGTCTCAAGCACCGCTCCGCTGGGCCCTTCCTGTCAAGCACCGCTCCGCTGGGCCCTTCCTGTCAAGCACCGCTCCGCTGGGCCCTTCCTGTCAAGCACCGCTCCGCTGGCCCCCGCCGTGTCAAGCACCGCTCCTCTGGGCCCTTCCTGTCAAGCACCGCTCCGCTGGGCACCGCCGTCTCAAGCACCGCTGGCACAATGACAGTGCCGGTTCTGTGTCGAGCTACTGTTCATGGTTCACTGTGCCCACCCTGCCTCCTCCATGACCAGTGGTCTCTGTAATCCACCTGATGGACTGTGGCTTTGCACTCCCCAGGATGGCACAGTGGGCAAGCCACCCACTGTAGAGACATTGAGAGACTGTGGCTTTGCACTCCCCAGGATGGCACAGTGGGCAATCCACCCACTGTAGAGACTTGAGAGACTGTGGCTTTGCACTCCCCTGGATGGCACAGTGGGCAAAACACCCACTGTAGAGACATTGAGAGACTGTGGCTTTGCACTCCCCAGGATGGCACAGTGGGCAATCCACCCACTGTAGAGACTTGAGAGACTGTGGCTTTGCACTCCCCAGGATGGCACAGTGGGCATGGTGGCCCCTTCGTGGATCTGGCGTCGTGGACTCATGTGGCTGTGGTGCCCCCCCTTCCCTTTCCCCTGAGGTGCCTGTAGTTTTATCATCAGATGCCCCAGCAGTGTTCTCTCCAACGGACTCATGTCTCCTGTGTGGGCTTTGCCCTTGTGTTGATACACTTTGGCCCACGGACACTTGGAATTTCGTTAATTGTGCAGGACTAATTGCCTCGGTTTATCGATTGCACAAAATATTTATTTTCTTTTTTATTATTTTTATTGCTATTTGACCATGACTTATCAGAGGCTAGTTTTTACATAAATTTTGTTTCTCTATTTAAATATGTCTTTGCATTTTTCCGGGGGGTTTGGGTGGTGTCACTGTGACTTGTTGCTCTGCATTGGTGTGTACATAGTTTGGGGGGGTGGGGGTCGCATATGTGTGTGGCCGTAAACTTTTCTCCTCCCCCCTCCCCTGTGTCGTAGGTGCAGTACTCACCGGTGTCGTCTGCGCCGGCGTTCGTACTCGTGGTAAATGAGCAGGTAGACGAGAGCAGGTAGGATGTTTAATTCGGGTTCCATGCTGTCCTCCTTCCTCGTGGAGTGCGTAGAGGTGAGCGTTTTCCCGTTCGTAGTCTGTTTCCGCCGTGTTTTTATCGGCGGGGCTCCCGCCCCGGAAAAGGTGGCGGTTTGGTGAGTTGTGATAGGGTGGGCGGTACATTGTCTCCCGCCTGTCTGTTGGCGGTGACCGCCAATCTGTTTGTGTGTCCCGCCGTGGCGGTCGGAGTGTTAAAGTGGTGGGCTGTGTTGGCGGTTCCCGCCAGGGTCAGAATTCCATTTTTTGGACCGCCGGCCTGTTGACGGGTTGGCCGCCGCTTTATCACCGACCGCCAGGGTTAGAATCACCCCCTAAACTTCTACCACGTCTATCGGCAATGTACCAGACTGTATCCTTGGTTGAAGCACAGAGTGAACTACAGTGCTGAACTAGGCTAAACAGTGTGACAGAAGAAAATAAAACAAGACCGTGAAATTGGTTATTGTAAAATAACAGTGCAAGGCTACATAAAATGCATCTAGGGCAAAGTGCACAGAGGCCTAATACATGAAGCAAACGCGCAAAAAGCTACAGTAAAAATGGCTACACTACACCACCACCTCTACCCCTTCCAGCACCCAACTCCCTTCTCCCATCCCAAATGCACATGAAGACAGGAATGCACCCAAATCAACACCCAAGAAGCAGGCAGACAAACACAAGCACCACATGTCTCACGACATGCAGGCACACACCCAACATTTCAAGGCATACACAGCAACATCCACCTCCCCACTGTGCCTATTCCCCCTCCTCTCAGGACACAGAAATGCTCACAGACATCAACTCCACACACATCCACCAAACATGGGCATACTGTATAGGTACCTGCATCCAAGCACAGCAAACCTACACCTCATACCACCACTCCCTCAACCTCCATGGTTCTGGTTATTGCGGCTCACGCCTTGTTATCTAAAATGCAGTTGTTTTATTAAACCAATCTTTAAAACTCAAACTGCCTTTGTCATTTATATATGAGATCACACTTTGTGTAAGAGAACTGGTTGTGACTTGAGTGACCACGACTTCCCTGGAAGCACTAAGATGTCATGCGCTCGGCTGCCCAATTGTCTCTTCCCTCTGGGAGAGATAAGGCACTGCTAGTTAGCCGGAGCACAACCCGGATTCGGGGTGACAAGGGTCCTTCGCCGTGGGTCAGATTTAGTCCCCCACACTTTGAACGATCTTGCCGCCCAATAATCCAGTAGTCTCATTAGGATAATGAGATCCTATGCGACATGGCACCGCCAACGTTTGGTCTGGCTCTAATTTTCGGGTCCACCAGTTCCTCTCGGTCTCATATAATATAATGATACCTCAGTTCCTTTAACGGAGACGTTCGTGGCCCTGAGGACTTCCACCACCGTGGTATAGGTAACCCTAATTACAGTGGATGGTTGTAGGGGAGGGGAGACGGAAAGATCAGGGACACTAGCTGCCATCAAAGAGGAGGCAAGAGACTGAAAAGATCTATTTAGGCCAGACATGGCACTGTGAATAACTTCCAGTAGTAGTTGCCTCCCCATGGTACTCCCCTCGCCCTCCAACCCACTGGTCCTCTTGGCGCTAGTGGACTCTGCCTCCTGGGAACTGTTGGCTGCAGCATCCCCACTCGCCGGTTCCTAAGCTACCTCCCCAGAAACAAGAGAGTAGTATGTCAAATCAAATTCAAACATACCTGTTTGCACAATACACCCCCACATCTCTGGCACTAAACCCCAGCAGACACAATATTTGACATGAATGTGCCCCTGACTGGTAGGCATGATCCTACAGTATGCTACATGACCATCCTGACCCTCTATTCTGATACACTTTGCAGCGGGATACAATGAGATGTGATGGCAAGAGCACAAATCTTCAAATCATGAGGCTACATCTAAACCAATTGCTCAAACAGTGGACCCCTCACATGCCTACAGTCTCAGCCATATCTACCTAAGGACACAATGTCACGGACGTAGAGGGGGGCAGGACTGCAGGGAAACACCTGTCTATGTGCCTGGCACTACACAGATTGCACCCCATGACACCTAACTACACACAGCACAGTAACATCACAATAGTGTTGGTACTCACCTCCTTGTGGCTGCTGTCGTGATAGGCCTCCGCTAGTATTGGGCTATTAGTGGGGTCAGGATCCGACAGGCACCTCTCCCACTTTGGGAGAGCGTCCCCAGCTGGGCCTCTCCGGTCTTCCTGGCCCAGCGCCGCAGGTCCTCCCACTGCTTCCTGTAGTGGGTGCTCCATTGGTTGTGGAAACCCAGGGTCCGCCCGTCCTTGGCCATGGCTTGCCACAATCCTTTCTTCTGATGGGCGCTGACCTGCATAGGACACACAGACTAAAGAAACAGACGTCAGTGTGGGTGCCCCATACACAAATGCCATGCCAGTTCGACCTGACATGGCCCATGGAAACACACATATTGACAATAGACAAGCAAACAATTGCCAGACACATGTCGGGTAAGCATCCACACAGCCAATATAAAATGCCTACAGGCATCCCCCACATTCACACACATTCATGGATGTCAAATAGCAACTTACCTGAGCCTCTGATTGTGTATACAGCTCCTGCTCTTGCACACAGCCACACAGCTTCGTGATAAGCTTCTTCGGTGACTGCGCACTCCACAACACCTCCAATGCGTGGCAAGTCGGCGGAGTCGCAGGCAGGCTGGGGTACCGTGCACACAGCATAGCACATATCCGCAGCACATATAAGCGATGCAGCACATTGGCAGGTCCATCCCCCAGGAGCTCCCCTGGGGAAATCAATCTACCATCGACAAACCAACCTTTGAGGGAAATCAAATTGAAGGTCCGAAGGAAATTCCACGGCTGCGAGTCATGAAACATCGCCTCATCCCCGGCAGCCGCCACATGCATTAACGGCACAAAAGGCACATTCGTCCCAGAACACTTCAGCAAGATCGACCAGGCCCGGACTGTAGAGGCCACTGTATCTATACCACGAGGCCGAGCCCTGGCTAGGCTGCCCAACGCTCGCTCAAGGCCGTCCGGCCACACCGCATCACTCTCCGGAGCCAGATGTGGCAAATAACGAATCGGTCGGATCCAATAATACGCAAAATGGGCCTGCACACTATAATAATGAAGCTCCAAATCAGGAGCCGTAAGTCCACCTAACTCAAATGGTAGCACTAATGTTCTCCAAGCAATGCACGGCTGACCGGGATGGGGTAATTTAGGGCTTGTCAAATACTTTTAAATACCAAGTCGAAGTGACAGTGAAACTGCACACCCAGGCCTTGCAATGGCAGGCCTGAGACATGGTTAAGGGGCTACTTATGTGGGTTGCAGAATCAGTGCTGCAGGCCCACTAGTAGCATTCAATTTACAGGCCTTGGGCACCTGTAGTGCACCTTACTAGAGACTTACAGGTAAATCAAATATGCCAATTGGGAATTAACCAATGTTACCATGTTTAAGAGAGACAGTATATGCATTTTAGCACTGGTTAGCAGTGGTAAAGTGTGCAAAGTCCTAAAACCAGCAAAAACAGTGCCAGAAAAGTGGACGGAAGCAGACACAAAATTGTGGGATGACCACAGTAAGGCTGTCAGGTCTCACAACACCAAATTGACCAAGTGCCTGAGCAACACCGGAGTCCATGAGGGTCTGCTGGCACCTACATTGCCAAGAAGTACAGGCAGCTACCTGAGGAAGAGAATGAGGCTGTGTTTGGTGGGTCACAACCTCACAGCAGAGAACTTCCCCTGACTGACATCTTAAGACTGCAGAGGATGTTGTGGATGACGCCACCCCCTCGCTGGGCTTCAGTTGGGATCTGAGAGAAGGATTTTCCCTCTGCTGCTGAGGAAGGTTCACTTACCACATCTTCAAGAGCTGAGACCTGCTCCAATAACTGAAGAAGCCAGCAGCACCACTAAAGAGGGAGAGCCTTCATTGCTGGTTGCTGCCACAAGGACTCCGAGCGTACCAACTTCTCTCAGCAGGTTCAGAACCCCTGTGGACACCAGCTGTGATGCTGAACATGAACATTCCCATGCTGCAGGAGCAGGTAAGATGTGAACTTGCTGCTAATAATTCTATGGCAACATACACAAATTTAACAAATTCCTGGAGAGTCAAAGGGAAACTCTATTAGGGAGCATTTCTTGGAAGTGACCACCAGTGAATGGGGAATAACACCAAACAGTTTACATGGAAGAGGGTGGCACATTATTTGCTTGACAACTACTAGAGCCCCGGCATCAATGGGACTGTGCTATTCCATGTACATATTCGTATTCCTTTGCATGTGTAGAGTTAGAAATAAAATACTTATTTTTTCTTATAAAAGCAAGTGTTTGACTGTACTTTGATACATTGTTCACACTGTTTGCATTTTGATTTATAAGTCATATTCAGTTACCTGTATCTACATCTCACCCCGAGGGAGCCTTTGACTTCTCATCCACAGCTACCACAGAGATACAAGTGCAAAATGGATTTTGCTGCTAAGAATCCTTAATAGGTCAGGCCCAAAGACATCAGGAATAAAAGGCCACAACCACCACTGTAGGTCCCAGCAGTCTATGTCAGCTTCGTGTCCCCCTGATAGCGGTTCTGAGAATTGGATGCAGCAGTGAGATGCCTAATGTTTAGGAACCAAAGATACAGAGGTGGCATTGGCCATTTCATATTTTGCCTGTACTGCAATAAGCCCAGTTTTGTGTTTCAATGCACAAAGGTGAAACACATTGGCAATGTAGGATACAGGTTTGGGAATTGACCTCAGCACAATGTTCGCAGATCAGATGAAGGATTTATGTAGGGACAGAGGGTGGATGATTCCCAGGAGTAAGTACAGAAAGGTCCTTACTAATTTCATTAGGGACCAGTTTGAGATAGTGGGTGAAAAGAATGAGGCTGTAGCTCACTCTGGAGAGGTATCCATGGTAGGTATCAAGAAAGAGAGTTCTGTGGATTCAGGCTCTCGGAACCCCTAGGCTCATTTGTATCCCAGACAGACGCTGAGTGTGTCCCCTAATGCATTTCCCAGAATTTCATCAAGGTACTTTCCTTCTTTAGTTTCTAGAATTCCTCAGGTGTGTACACCACCTTAAATTTCTAGGGTCACCAATTCAAGGAGACTAGCAGAGGTCTAGAGCTTGCAGTTCGCATTTTAAAAACCTAAAGCTGATGAAGATGTGAAAAGCCAGAGAGTTTGATAGGAAGAAGCTAAGACTACCTCACCTGGATCAAGAGGGGAGGAGGAGGAGGGAGCGACAGGAGTAATGGCCCAGGGAAAAGAAATTGCAAGAGAGAGAGGAAAAGCTAGCCCTCAAGCGAAACAAACTTAGGATGGCAGCAATAACAGCTCCATCTGAGATGTGACTACTTCTAGCTCAGGCCAGTTGGTGGGCAATGTTCTAAAAGATCTTGTGCATTTTAGAACTGGGTAGAAATAAAATTCTGCTCATAGACTTGTCAGAGTTTGGGTAACCCCACGTTATGCATGTAATGTGGGTATCCTGTTAAATTCTGCAATCTGGTGCGTGGCAGAATTATATTCCCATTCGCACCCATGTGGCTTGGTAAATGTGCGCTCATGAGCTCCAACGAGATTTGCCGCCGGCTAGTGAGATTTCCAACTGCCACAGGGCCTTCTGAAACCATGTTGTGATGGAAGTGATTGAGAGTGGACTCGTGGTCGCTTCTTGAGTAGATTTTCTACCCAAGAAGACGCTAGATCAACTAAAAAATTCCGCTTAGAGTTGATATTCTATTTGAACGGAAGTTCAGGTTGTTTTTTACTGCAAAAAGTTTCTTTGTTTTTCAACATGAAGGAAGCCCCAGAGACTTTAACTTCCTCTTCTTCTCCAGAAGGCTCCTCTCAGTACTTTGTCCTTCTCCTGGTCACTTTCATTTGGACTTCAAGGTGAAAAGATCACTCTCTGTATGCAATTCCTGCTGCATGTATTCTAATGGATTTTAGGGACTTTGTTTGCGGGACATCATATCAAGTAAGTTCAAAAACCTTTGGATAAAGGTGCTGTTCGATAGAGGGCATGCACCAGTATTTTTATTTGTACTTTTATTCAATCTTTACATTTGATTGTGGTGGGTGGCCTGCAATGGAAGCAAGGGCCTAGTATTTTTTGTATTTCTTTTTTTAAATGTTATAAGAGCAAAGGGTTGCACAGTTAAGTACATTTCTCCATGTTTGTTAAATGTACACTATTTAGTTATTTTACCATGTGGCCTAGTCTGCCCACGGGCCACCCGGTTGGTTGTCATCATTGGGTAAATGAAGCAACTGTTTCTGTGGTATAGGTTATTTTAAAACATCTATGATTTAGGCAAGGGAAGGCATTAGATTAAATGAAAAATGTGTTTTTGTTTTGTATTTCGTTTGTCTTTCTGCAAAAAAGTGTATTTTGGTATGGTAATATTATCATGCGTTAGGAGGATGTTTGTTATTGCAAACAAACTCATAGCTGACTTAGGACCTCATTACAAGTCTGGCCGTCACAGTCAACGGCCGACACCACCAGGCTGACGACAGCCTGCAGCCCGGCGGTCCCGGCGGTCCCTGCGGTTGTTATCCGCCAGGGCAGCCCTGCCCTGGGGATTACGAGTCCACATCCGCCAGCCGGTAAATACTGTCCTGGAACAGCTGGCGGAATGGGTGACTCGGGGGCCCCTGCAGTGCCCATGCACTTGGCATGGGAAGTGCAGGGGCCCCCATGCACAGCCCCATCGCGCAATCGACTGCCCGAAATACGGGCAGTGGATTGCGCAATGGGTGCTGCTGTACCAGAAGCACCACCACATTGCAGCCGGCTCCATTAGGAGCTGGCTGCAATGTTATTGCCGTACTCCCCACTGGGCCGGCAGGCGGAAACTCTGTTTCTGCCCGCCGGCCCAGCGTGGAGGTCAAATTACAGCCGGCGGATTTCAGGCCACATTGGCGGCCTGATGGAGTTACAATATTGGCGAGCAGCCTCCGCCACCCACCAATGATGTAATGAGAGCTTTAATGTTCGTTTTTGGCATTGCTGGAATAATTGTAATGTTTTCTTCATGGTTTACCAGGCCTCCTTTTTTGGGCTAGTGTGTGTGTGTGTGTGTGTTTGCTGTAGGCCATCATTTTTTTTCTCCATTCCATGTGGCCAGGGGCCATTTTGTGTAGTATGTGTCCATAGGCCTGCATGTGTTCCTTGTTCTCTAAGCCTCCTTGCTTTCTGTTACTGTTTGACCATGAGTCCCTGCGACTCGCAAATTGCAAGTCGCAATTTGGGATGCAGAAAGGTGTCTCAGACACCTTCTGCGAGTTGCTATGGGGTCGCAAAGACCCACCTCATTAATATTAATGAGGTGGGTCGCAATTTGCGACCCCATAGCGACTCAGGGCTCTCACGGGGATGGAGGCCTGCTGGGAACAGCAGACCGCCATGTCAGTGACTGCTTTTAAATAAAGCATTTTTTTTTTCAAAGTGCAACCCGTTTTCCTTGTGTGTTACTGGAAGGGGGGCAGACAGGATGGGGGAAGACACACATGGCATGTGTATGAACGTTGTGGTGGTGTCTGCAAGTGAGGTGGGTGTGCTGCATGAGGTGGTGATGGTGGTGGTGGTGACTGCACATCTGGTGTGTGGGGTGCATGTCTGCTGTTGCGGTGACTGGGCAAGGCTGTGTAGGAGGCAGGATCTGGGACTGTTGATGTAGTGCATGCAGATGTGAGTGCAGATGTGATTGTGAGGGAAGAAGAAGAGGGGGAAACAGTGGAGGCAGTGGATGACGTTGTGTGTGCATCTGGGTGTTGGCTGTGTGAGTGCTTCTGGACAGAAGTGTGCTGCTTGTGTTTGTCTGTGCGAGTCTTGTGTGTTGTTTTGGGTGCATACTTGTCAGGATGTGTGCGTGGGATGGGTTGGGGTTGAGGAGACTGGGACTAGGTAGTGGTAGTTGGAGGAGGGACTGATGAAACAGGGACACTGGCTGCCATCAGTGAAGAGGCCAGAGCCTGAAATGATCTCTGTAGAGCCACCAACCCACAATGGATGCCCTCCAGAAAGGCATTGCATTGCTGCATCTGGGATGCCAGACCCTTGATGGCATTCACTGTAGTTGACTGCCCTACAGGGATGGATCTCAGGAGGTCAATACCTCCTCACTGAGGGCAGCAGGGCTGACTGGGGCAGGGCATGAGGTGCCTGGGGCGAAGGAGATGCCCATCCTCCTTGGTGAGGGGGCACAGACAACTCGGTGGGGAGATACTGGGAGAGGAGTGCTGGTACGTGGGTTGGCAGTAGAACCTGTAGCTGGGGTGGTCCCAGAGGAGTCTGCCATCACCAGGGAGCTCCCATCGGAGGACGAATCAAAGTCAGTGGTGTCACCTCCTCTCCCCACCTTGGTGCTCTCCTCACCCTCTGTCCAACTGGTCCCCTCGGCGTCAGTGGACTCTGCCTTCTGTGTCCCGTGGGCTGTAACTCCCTCACTTGCTGGTGCCCCAGCTCTGTAACCAGATGATGATAATGCACAGATGGACAGGATGACAAAAGGAGGGGGGAGCGAGAGAAAGAGAGCACAGTGTCAATCTCAGCACCAACAGCACAGATGGCAGACACATCATTGATACACACTGAGACTGGGAATGGGCAGTATGGACCATACTGGCATACAATTGGCTAAGTACCACAGCAGTTAGGAACCAAACAGTGCCAGCTACAAACCAAGTGGGACCAGCTAAGGCCTGTCTGAGATGGGAAGCCACGCAAAAGGATGATGGATGGAGTGCTGAACTATGCAAACACTCACCCACAGTCACAGATCTGGTTTTAATCCATCGTTCTTATGTTCACCGTTCCTACCCCAATTTAGACCCAGCCATATGCAAATCAGTCTTGACCCTGTTCCTCATGGGAACTGTCCAGCCTGAACTGCCAGGCCGGTCTTCCCTGGACTGGAAACAAGCATCCTGGGACTGGTTTCAGGGTATCCCCCTTCATCAGCCAGGCTTGCTTGAATCAAGTGGCACAGTGAGCACAGGGCTCATGTCTGGGCATACCCTTCCCACTTGGGGCAACTTTAACAACACAAAAGGATAATGGACAGAGTGCTGAACAATGCAAACACTCCCTTCCAGTCACAGACCTGGGTTTAATCCATCGTTCTTTGCTCACCATGCCACCCCAGTTTGGGGAAGATGGCAGCCACCTACTTAGCAATCTAATACATGCTTTCCACCATATTAATCCGGGCTGGACCGAACAGCAAAATCTGAATTGGCATATTGGGGCCTCCACTGACTAGCACCCTACACCCACATCCCATGGCAGGCAACAGAAATGGTTGACAAACACACTTGTGGCTGCTGTGATGCCCTCAAGTGCCCATCCAGCGCAGGGTATGCGGGCCATCAGTGGGGTCAGGTTGTGATGGGCACCATTCCTTTTTGGGAGGCCATCCCCAGCTGGGTCTTCGTGGTCTTCCGGACCCAGCGTCTCAGGCCCTCCACCGTTTCCTGCAGTGGGTGCTCCACCTGCTATAGACCCCCAGGGTCTGCACGTCCTTGGCGATGGCACGCCACAACCCCTTCTTCTGATGGGCGCTGACCTGCAAAGGAAACACAGAAGGCTGAACACCATGAACCTGACAATCCAGCCTGTCACACATATGGCCCCAAAAAGCATTTTCCCTCATCAGGCACACATGACCTGTACCCCTGCACTGATGCTGCCACCAGCCATACCCCCCACCTGACATATTGCCAGCACACACACACATTTCCATGCAGTCATGTCACATGCAACATACCCATGGTGTACTCACCTGTTGGTCTGGAGGCCCACACAACTGGTCATACTGGGGTAGGACCCCATCCACGAGGCACTCCAACTCCTCCGATGTGAAGGCTGGGGCCCTTTCCCCTGTTGCACAAGCCATGGCGGTTCCAGACACAGGTCACAGCAACATACGCAGTGGAGATGTCGTTGTGTGGAAAGTAAGGAATCAAGTGAAGTGCTAGAAAGGAAATGGCGGTCACGTCCGTGGCAGTGAACACTGTCACTGCCGGGATTGATCATCATTGGTTTCCATTATCCATAGAGGGCCATTTTAGCCAATGAGGAATTGCATGGCATTGCAGACCGCCTTCCGCCATGACACGCACCAGCAATGTGAGGTCACTTCCAACCTGTTTCTGAATACAGGACAGGCAGGTGCCATTTTCTGAATGCTGGTACACATTTACAGATTAATTAGTGCATCATTGTAGTCGAATGTACTCACCTACAGAATTCCAGTGTCCGACATACACACATGCTCTGTGTACACTGCTGTAGTGTGTTCATGGTTTCTGTTGTCACGCCTTTCTTACATTTGGGTCCCTTAGGTACCAACCACTGTGGAGGAAGAGGAGGATGCACACACCGGTGTACAGACCCCTTGTGGACTTGGCTACACTAGAGGACTAGCACATCATATTCACCTATTGTCTGGACAGGACCACAATCACAGAGGTGTGTGAACAATTGGAGCCTGGTCTGCTACCTGCTATCTGTAACACTACATCAATCCCCCCTCTTGTGCAGGTACTCTCAGTGCTCCATATTCTGGCAACAGGCTAATTCCAGGTGACTGGGATTGGCTGCAGGGATGTCACAGTTTATGTTCTCTATTGTGCTTGCAAGGGTTTTGTCTGTGTTATTTAAACACATGTGCAGCTACATCGCATTCCCCCAGGTAGATGATCTACACACTGTCAAGGCTGGATTCTATGCAATAGGACATATACTTCATTTTATTGGGGCCATTGATGGGACCCATATTGCCTTAGTCCCCACAAGGGCCAATCAACAAGTGTACAGGAATTGAAAGAGTTTACACTCACTCATCCAGATGGTGTGCCTGGCTGACCAGTACATCTTCCACGTCACTGTCAAGTATCCAGGGTCGGTGCACGATGCCTTTGTCCTGAGGAATAGCAGTGTCCCACATCTGATGGCACAACTACAGAGGTACAGAGTGTGGCGTATAGGTGAGCCTGTGTCCCGACCCAATGTTTGTGAATATATGACTTTAAGAGTCATGGCCCATGCCACTGTGTAGGGCTAATGTGTGTCCCTTACTTCTTGCAGGTGATTCCGGCTACCCAAACCTGTCATGGCCCCTGTTAGGAATCCGAGAAAAGGGTCTGAAAACAGGTACAATGATGCTCATGGGCTTACCAGGAGGAATGTAGAAAGAACCTTCGGGCTCCTGAAGGCTAGGTTCAGGTGCCTCCATCTGACAGGTGGATCCCTATGCTACTTCCCTGAGAAGGTCTGCAGAATCATTGTTATGTGCTGCATGTTGCACAATTTGGCCCTCAGACAGCATGTACCCTATCTGCAGGAAGAGGGATGTGACAATGCAGCTGTGGCAGCAGTGGACACTGAGGACAGGGAGGAGGAGGAAAAGGAAGAGGATGTGGACAACAGGTCACATTTGATCTGGCAGTACTTCTAATGACACTCAGGTAACGGTGTTGAACTAAACATTTGAACATTTTAGTGTTGTACTGTGTGACTGCACCATAATACCAGTCATTCCCTTTACGTCCCACCTGACTGTCACCTATGCCTTTCCTTATTGCAGCTGTTGGTGTTGTTCCAACAGTGTACTACTGTGATGTGTACAGACTGCTGAGACACATTTGTTGGATGGATCAACATGTTACTGGACATTTACACAGGATCATGAAGTTCATTACAGTTGACTACATTGTGCATTACCTGAAGATAAAGCACTATTACTCAAGTTGTTTCCAAGGGTGTTTATTGAAAATTGTTCTACAATGGGAAGTGCAATACAGTGGAGTGATGGTTGGAAATAGTCCAGGGTAGTGGTCCAGTCTGTGTGTAGCACAGGCCCAGTGTCCAAGGGGCCATAGGATGGGGAGCAATGGCAGCTCAAAGTGGACAAGGTGACACAGTGGAACACAAGGGGGACATTCAGGAGGGTCTTGATTACTGGCTGTGGTCTTGGTCTTGGCAAGTGTCTCTGGTGTCTGTTTTTGTTTGCAGGTGGTTCACCTTCTACAGGGGTAGAGGTGCTGGTGGCCTGTGGGTTCCGTGGCAGGGCCTACTGTCCACTAGCTGCAGCAGATGTGGAGGGCTGGTTAGTTGACTGGCTACTGGAAGGGGCCTACTGGTGTGATGTGCAGTCCCTGATGATGTTGGCCATATCACCCAGCATCCCTGCAATGGAGACCATGGTGGTGTTCAGGGTCTGCAATTCTTTCTTGATCTCTTAGTGGTGTTCCTCCTGTGGCTGCTGGTTCTCCTGCATAATGTCTATCACCTAACCAGTGGTCCCTGATGGGCCAGGGAGTTCCTCCAGATCCAGAACTCCATATCTGCTGTCATCACTGGGGGCATCTTCTGGTGGGGGACTGGGTAGCAGTGGCACCTCCACGCTGCTGACATTGGCTGGGGCACTTGTGGGGATGTGAGTGGTGTGTTATGCTACATGTCTGTGACATATTCTGCATCCCTAGCTCCCCTATATTGTTGCTGGTGCCCTGCCACCTTTGTTTGTGTAAGGTGATGTATTGTGGGATTGTTATATCTCCATGCTGGGCATGCATTGGTGGTGGGTGTACATGCAGGGCTGGAAAGGATGTGCATGCAGTGGGCATGGCATGCAGGGCTTGGCATTTAGGTTTGTTAATTGTGGTGATGCACTGTGTGGGATGGAGTGGAGCGATGGGAGTCTGGGTGAGGGGTGGTGGTGGCATGCAGGCATGGGGGGGTGATAGGTAGTAAATGTTGACTCACCCGTGTCCAGTCCTCCGGCACCTCCAGTGAGTACCTCAGGATGCAGGATTACCAAGACTTACTCCCCCCATGCTGTCAGCTGTAGGGGAGGAGCAGGGGGTCCACTGCCAGTCCTCTGGATAGTGAGCTCGTGCCTTGCTGCTATGAAACGTACCTTCCAGCGTAGGTCGTTCCACCTCTTCCTGATGTCGTCCCTTGTTCGTGAATGCTGTCCCACAGTGTTCACCCAGTCCACGATCCTCTGCCATAGCTCCATCTTCCTGGCAATGTATATCAGCTGGATCTGTTCTCCAAACAGCTGTGGCTCTTCCCTGACTATTTCCTCAACCATGACCCGCAACTCCTCATCAGTGAAACAGAGTTACCTTTGTGGGACATGGGTGTTGTGTGGTGTGTGTGTTGTGTAGAGGGTGTTGAGTAATGGGGTGTGGGATGTGTGGTGCATGACGGATGAATGGGTGGTTGTGGTGAGTGTGTGTATAGTTGTCTCAGTGATTTGCGTAGCTAGCTATTGCGGTCTTTTCGTGTTAGCAAAGGATTGTGGGGGATTTCGGTGTGTGTTTTATAGTGCTATTGGTGGTTGTGTGGGCTGTGTGTAATTGTGTCAGCTGTGGGATTTTTTGTTCCGGCCAATGTTATCTTGTTTTGTCTTTTGGGTGCTCTTCTCTGCCGCAGTGGTGTTCACCGCCAAAGGTTTACTGTTGTTAAATGCCCGCTGTGGTGATTGGTGGGTCATTATTTGGAGGGTGTAGTATTGGTGGCGTGACAATATGGGTGGTATGTATATGTCATAATCTGGTGGACGGGTGTCTGCCACCGCTTGGGTATGCTGGCAGCAGTCAGCACAGCAGTAATCGGTATTTACTGCCAAGGTCATAATGAGGGCCATAGTCAGCAACACACAAGCCACCTTCAAGAATATGCACTTGTTTCAGACAGTCTTTGAAGCAGTTGAAGATCATTCAGCACTTTAATAGAGTACCAGTTAAATCTCTCATAAGGAGGTACCAACATGCTGGAATTCTACCACCTATATGTTACAATAACTGTTTTAGCAATATAGACCAATCACCGACTTCCTTCAAATAGGAGGGGATCACCTTCCTGCTACTAGTTAGACAACTCAGACAGGTTCCCCAGTTCATCTATGTCTTACCCTGTAGGTACAGGGGTGTCCCCCTCAGGATCAGCCTTCGCCTGGACCATCTCTGGAGTGGGTTTCCCATGCTCATTGCTGTTACTCTTCTTGGCAGGACCCTGGGCCATTGTTCGAAATGCCAGTTCCTTCTGAACACCCACTCAGGTACCCCCATCATCTCCAAGTGTGACCTAAGCTCCACCTTTTTCCAGATGGTGTATTCCATGTCATAGCTCAGTGGATACTCCTCAGGCATGGGCCTCACAGCTACCTTCAGCAGACCCAAGACTCCTCTAGGGAACTAGATAGTGGCTCTCACGGTGGCAGCAGCAATAACTTGGTGGAACATTTGAGGGAATACCTACTCTGAAGACATCAGATGAAACCTGACAGATGTCATGCTGGCTTCTGTGTCTCCCAGAGCCTCCATCCTCTGTCCATGAATGCACATCCACTGACTGTACGTTTCGGTATTATCAGGCATGTGGGATCTCTAGACCATCTCTCCATCACCCAGGAACACTAAGGTTAATAGGACCTCGTTCCCAGCATTATCTAGGGATATCCCCTCCCCAAGCGCTACAGAAATGAGTCCCAGTGATTGCCTACCAGTTGGGGGGGGGGGCTATGCCCGCTGGGATACTTTCCATCTCCCTTGTTGTGGCCTTTTTGTAGCCACTCTTTGCACTTCAAGGGAGCCTCAGCTGCAGATTTGTGCACACTTCTTCCTTTTCAAAGAGGAGGGAAGGGAGCCATGTCCCATAGAACTAGTTTGGGAAACTTTAGAGAACTCCTTTCTCGTTTGTTCCCCTCCTTCTTTTGGTGAGGACCCTGCCCACCCTTGGCATGATCCCCCCCTAGATACCTTATTATGGACCTGAGTACTAACCCCGTGGTCCGTCTCCTTAGCAAACTCCCTAGGGTCAGTGAGCTTACTATCCACTAGGTGTGGTGCATATCTGTAAAACATAGACTGAGCAGATGCTTTGTTGCAAACAAATTGTTCAGCCCCTGGTAATTTTTTACCTCACTCTCCTTCACCTAACCATCCAATGCCTTGCAAAAGTAATCTACACAATCTACCCAAGTCTGTTGGGAAAGCTTCTGA
Source organism: Pleurodeles waltl (assembly GCF_031143425.1). Taxonomy (NCBI): domain Eukaryota; kingdom Metazoa; phylum Chordata; class Amphibia; order Caudata; family Salamandridae; genus Pleurodeles; species Pleurodeles waltl. Next base: position 500,036,874 of record NC_090438.1, on the reverse strand, counting down.
CTGTCCCTAAATGTCTGTCTGTACTTCTCTGGGGTGTGACCAAATTTCGTGACAAGGACCTCATTTGAAGGGGGATACCTTATCCTGTCTCTCCCTTCTGGGGCCAGTAGAATATCCTTGCCCTCACTAGAAATGTGCGTCCACAGACTAACTACCCAGTCCTCCTCAGGGACCCTGTGAATCAGTAGGGCAATCTCATAGTCCGCAAACAATTTGTCAATGTTGTCTCCACCACAAAGTCAGACACCAGACCCTGGGGTATTTGGACCCTCCTGTTAAGAGCGCACAGAAATATTGCTCCTGCCACTACCTCTAGACTCTGCCTGTCCGGCCTTGATGTTCAACTGTCTCAGGCAGAGCTCCTGAGCCAACATCATCTTCTTCTCCTCCATAGTCAATCTTTTTATCTCTACCTCTTTTTCCAATTAGACCAGCTCCAACTTTAATTTTCTCTCCTCCCACCTGTTCTCCAGCCCTTGTATGATGCACTTCTCCCTGTCCTGAAAGGGGCCCTCATTCCTGGAAGTATGTTGCTCACCTCCTCTAGAGACAGCAGCCCAAGGCGTCCTTTTAGACACTGGTCCAAAACATGCTCTACATCCCATCCTTCTCACCCTCCTCTGAGTTATTTGTTGCATCTTTGGCTTCTAACTAGAATCTCAGGGCCTTTTGCAATTCTGCTTTTTTCTACTTGCAGGCAGCCCAAATCCTTACAGAAATCTTTGAACAGGGCCACAGTGTAATTATCAAGCTTGGCCAGCTCAGAGTCCATTATTGCATGTGAGGTTGCAAAACCTCCAACCAGAGACTAGGGTTTGGCGGAGATTGTAGAGTCGCAGTATGCAGAACTCCGCAAAGTGGTAAAAAAACTCTGCCACACTATGTGGATATCTGTGTGTGGGTGGAGTTTTCCCGTTGCACCTCTTCGTGTTGTGTTTTACATCAAACACAACGTGGAGTACATTCTCATGTTCAAAATCGCACACGGACAGCACCAGACGGTTTACATGGGTGCGGCCATCTTGTTCTTCATTCTTCTTACGGTGCTGGACCTGTTTTTTTCATCCCTTTATAATCTTTTCAATCCTCACTCTCCTAATCAATCTAACCCTCATTTTTATTTATTGCATTAGTATGCCTTTTCGTGTTTGTGTATTTTTATGTTTTTTTCATTTTTTGTGCTTTTTGTGATTTTTTGTATTTTCATTTATTTTCCCCTTTACTTCCTTTGTCATTTCTTCCTTTCTTCCTTCTCCTGTTTCTTCTCTTCACCCCACTACCCTGCACCATGACAGAGCCGGGCAGTGCCGGAGAACAGGGGAGCGGCAGCTCCACCCCCTCCTTACCCAAACAGGAAAGCAGCAGCCATCCACCTTGTGTACGGCAGTGCCGCCAAGGGGTGAAGCCATGGCCCATCTTCTGTGAGGCAGAGGTGGCAGCCCTGGTTTTCTACATGTAGCGCCACCTCCCCACCATGTTGGCAGCAGGCGTGGCAGTGGTTGCCCCCTGCAGGAGTATCTGTTGCATTTGGGGAGGGTGTTCAGGTGTATTAGGAACACCACCCAGGTCCAGCACACCACCCAGCATCTGACACACTGCTAGGACGATATCATGCTTCACCTGCTAGGCATAGAGCTTCCAAGGCTCAGTGAGCATTAACTATATTACTGTGTTTGTTTTCTACAATGCTAACTTTTTTTCCAAATAGCATGCTGCTAATAATCAGATGAAAGTTATGTTTATTTTACATGAAGAATATTATTACGTGATCCATTTAGACCTAGGCAGGTGCTCGGCTCTACCTCATTGTACTCATCAGTGCTTGCTTTGGCTGATTAGTGATATCAGTGAGTTAGCGTTCCCTTTGACTTTCTTTATGTAGCTCCTGCAGTCCAAGCAATTTCACAGTGATGTGTAGTACTAGTATGCATCTATGCATTGCAAAAAGTGAGACGGAGTTGGCCCAAGGGGTTTGAGAAAGGAGAATAGAATCAAAGATCATTCAATGCAATGCATTAGTTCCAAATGTAGTTTTTGCTAAGGATATCTGGAAAAGGGATTTTAGGATTAGTATAGTCAACTCATCATATGTCGTTGTGTCTCTATTTGACTCTAAGGCTTCCTGTGCCATTATGAGGTCGCTGAGGCGGGTGATACTGGCAAATTGCTGGGGATAGGGCTGCTTTGTGTGAGGATGTCACCCTCTTCTTCACCTTCCACTGTGATTTGACCAGTTGTAGCTAATGTTTCCTCACTCTCCTCACCTCCACCACCACAACCATGTACAGCAACTTTTTTAAGGTGCTCCTCCCACCAGACTGCAAGATGTTTATTCATATGGGTCATCTGGCCATAGCATCAACTCAACAATAGTCGATACTACTACCAATCTGGTTTATATAAATGCAATTTTACTGGGTTGCCTGTTATAATAATTTTGTGATGATTAGCTGTACTGCTGCTCTATTATTTTGTCTTTTTTATTTCTTACATCAGTACTCAAAGGTAAGAAGATGGGCAGCAATGAGGTGGGCCAGAGAAGAACTGGGGATGAGGCGCTGACCACCAGCACCTCTGCTAAGGGCTCTGCTCATCCCGGTAAGTCCTATTATTTATCTTCAATATTTTCACAGCTTTTACCCCTGTCCACTATCATACTAGTTTTAATTTTGCCTTGTTCATTTTTTATACTATCATCTTTTTGTCCCAACTCCCCTGTCTAATTTCTGTTTAATTCCTGTTATCCCTGTATTATCATTTTTTTCCTTTTATTCATGGCTTTTTTTATAACTGACATTTATCGGTCTGTACTAGTCTGTAGATATATTTGCTTAAATCCATTGTTCTTCTCTTACCTGAACAGATGAAGCGAGGGCTGATGACTCAATCTTCTTACTGCAGGGGTCTACCAAGGTGACATCTTAACCTAAGAAGGTGGTAGTAGTAGTGGCAGGCTAGCATAGTAACAGGTAAGGCACAAGGTGCCACTCCCACATATGTGAAGTCCAACGGCAGGATTAATTAAAAGGCTAGCCATCACTATCAACTACGTTAAAAAAACTGAGAGTTAGTGGGTCACATGTTGTATCATAACTTTAATAAGACTGAGACCAGACCAGATATGATAATAAAAACTAGCAATATCAATTTTGTCTGAGCAATGGGGAGCTAGTGTTTAAAAACAATACTTAGTAAAATAAATTCTTGAGTCAGGAGAAATGGGCTCAGAGTCAAGAGTGTTTGAACAAGGTTAGGCGTTTACATAACACACAATATACAGCTTTAATGATGATTTTGATGGAGGCTGGTGCAAATATATTGCTCAGATAATAATCAAAAAATCGCACATCCCAGGTTAAAAGGGGAAGTGGCTTGATGAATGGCTGGGTAAGGGGATTTTTGTAAAGGTGTGACAAAGACAAATACTGTACAAAAGAAACCACAATAATATTAATTTGGGTGTTGAGCAGCACATCATCATCAATCTGTTGTGGAAGGGAACAATGAAGGGATAAGTTTGACAGAGTTCAGGTAAATGCATAGCAAACAGTCCTTCTGCCCCAGAGAGATCCAAGAGAGTATATCTCTAAATGTTATGTCTTCTTGGTTTGGAAAATACAAATTATAGAGGATTGAAGTTAACTCCCCTGGATCTAAAAATTATGCTTTTTTAAAAGACAAATTATACTGTATTTCCAATTTGGGTGGTGTATCTTTGTTCTTCTTGGACTGTCCTTCACTGTTGGGTGCCTTCCTGAACCTGTCTGGTATGTAAGCTGGAGTGTTGATTTTTCACCAAGTTTCTTTCGTGCAGGAGAGGTCTAAGAGAAGGCTTGCATATTGAAAAAAAGTAACTGTATTTAAGAGTAAAGGAGAATGACAAAAAGAAGCAAGGTAAGTTTCATGAGGAGTCAGGAGTGTGCCAAGAAAATTCAGAGGCAGAGCAAGAACATAAAGAGGAGTTTCACGTTTGAGCCATCAATGCAGTAAACACACACTGAGCAGCATTTTCCAAATCAACACACTTCTGTCCAGTCCACAGAGCTGAGTGAGTACTAGACTTCAGAGTCTTCATCATCATCATGGTTTCTCTTTTAAGTTGATAATTTTTTCCTTCTAGCTTTTGAGGTGGTGCTGCCCTGAATCCTTCCATCTTCATCTTCCTTCTCCTGATTCTGAGTAACTCTGTCCCAGTCCCAAATAAAATAAGGCAGAACTGTATAGTGCCTTGCTGTTGAAGAACAAATAGGGAAAGAGAATTGGAGTATTTTTGTGTAAATTTGTGTTTGGTAACTAAATGGACTGATCTGGTCTCTGAGGAACAAAGAAAAAGGAGTAGACACTACAGGTAAATTTTGCAAAGTTTGAAATGCCAATCACTTTCAGGAAAAAATTATCACCCATCACCCCCATACATTCCAGATCATCAAACTCAGTTTCACAAATTTGTTGAACTCCTTTCCTAACTGTCAGCCACCACCACATAAATCATTAATATTCACTCACAGTCACTCAATAGATCATTAGTCATTGGTGCAATAGTTAGTAGTTACATCCTCCAATCCAAATATGGTGCTTGATTGATACAAAATATTAATTCCTTTTTGATGGGAACTACATTGGAATTTGGCATTGGCACTAGCAGTCTTTTACTCAATGATCTTCTGGAGCAGTTCTGCTAGATGATGTAAAAAAGGATAGGTAATGGCGAGGGAGGCATGCATTGTCTCTAATGTCCTGAAGGGAATGCGGGGGCTTCTTCACTGCTCACAGGATCAACTATTTTTTTCTATTTTTGCAAAGAAAGAAAGAAGTTTAACAAGAAACAATTAAGAAGTTCTATGGTGACTCTGGTATACTCAGGCCCTCATTAAAATGTTGGCAGTTTCTGGGCAAGACCACTGTGCAGAATACCGCCACCATAGCGTCAGTGCTGGTGGTGCAGTGACCACCATATTACGAATCACAAAGTGAAAACTGCCCAAAAACAGCCATAAATGCAAAACCGCCAGGCAGACCAATAGCAAAAGAAAGACCAGCCCCACCACACAGACACCATTCCATCCACCCTATCACATGTCAGTTCTCTGCCCAGCGGTCCAAGCACAGTGGAATATGATTGGTGGTGTGCACCACTGTGGTTCCAAAAGGTACCGCCAATAGTAGGTAACACCACATTGGACAGTTTGAAAACCCCACATCTGAGACACATACACAACCCACATACAACTGTTCACAGTACACTATAACTCCCCACATCCCCCCACAATCCCTTTCAAATCCTACGAACAGCACATATAGCGACAACCCATTCACACAGATCTCATACACCACAGGCATTTTCACACTGCACACTCAGCACACACCATACAACTAGATTTTTTGCACTAGGCACACATCACACTTACATACCAACACCACAATCCACCTGCACCCACATCCAAACACCCCCACCCCACCAGCATGGCACATCAAAAGCACCCACATTTCACTGACAATGAGTTGAGGGTCATGATAGATTAAATCGTCAGGGTGGAGCCACTCCTTTTCGGAGCCCAGATCCAGCAAACAATGGATGGCAAGGAAAACGGAGTTATGGCAGAGGATCATTGACAGGGTCAACTCAGTGGGCACACATCCACGCACCAGGGAGGACATCAGAAAGAGGTGGGCTGATCTACGGGGGAAGGTGCGTTACATGGCGTCCAGGTACCAGATCACCCCGAACAAGACTGGTGGTGGGCCCCCACCCCTTGAGTTAACATCCTGGGAGGAGAAGGTCTTGGACTTTATGCATCCTGAGGGCCTGACTGGAATCATTGGAGGACTCGACTCAACTCACCTCTGCGTCCCTACCACCCATCACTCCCAAATCCACCCCACCCCACACTTCGGCACCCCACAGGCACCCCACGACCCTCCCCTGCATGCCATACCACCCCACTGCCACCATCTCCACACAGTCACTCCCTAATGCAGAGATACCAAGCACAATGCCAAGCACCACAACTCCCACAATACAACGCTCCCTACACATCAGATGATCACAGTCTCACTTTACAGTGGAATACCTGCATGAAAACCAAACCAAATGCCACATCAACTGGCAGCCCTGACTGCATTCCAACACATGTCAATGACAGCAATGTTATACTCACCCTCATTGGCATATAGAAACAATGGCACAATCTGCATCCCCAAAACAATGTCTGCATTACTGAAGCTGTCATTGCCATCACAGGGAAACAAGTCAGGCTACACCATGCATCACATGAAGTGGCCAACAAAGACATCTACAAAATAGAACTCACTCCTTTTCCATCCACAGGTCCCGCTGCCACTGCCACCCACCAGTGGCAACCACACTGCGGGCAGCCTTTCCTCCCCTAACCAATGCCCCAGGGATGGGTCACTCAGAAGTGTGCCCCACAGTACAGGGGCCAGAGTCAAGAGACACACTCAAGACAATGAAGGTCCGGGTGCTACTGGGAGTGGGAACACTGTGCCAGGGGCCCAGGCACAGGGGGCCAGGGATAGTGGGAAGGGACCTATGGTCCAAGGAACGGGGCTGCCACAATGACAGACTGCCCAGGTGGCCCTCTCCCAAGTCCTAGGTGCATACCCCCAAACCCAGGACCCGATGAGCCAGATACTCATGACGGTGCAGGAGAACCATAGTTAGCAGAGGGAACACCATCAGGAAGCCATGCAGCAGTGGCAGGCCCTCATTGCCACCCTACCATAGCCTCCATTGCAATGGTGCTCAGGGAAGTGACCACCATCCTGCATGAGTCCTCCACCCACCCACCAGCAAACCCCTTCCACTAGCCATATCCCAACAGAGCCCTCCACTGCAGTAGCAGGTAGTGGAATGGATGCCCTGTCTGAGGACCCACAGACTACCAGCATCCCTCCCCCATAGCTGAGGTTCCCAGATGCATGTGACATCCAACCAGACATCCTGCAGGAACTGATGCCAAGACCAAGATCACCGCCAGGAAGTGACCCTTTCCTGAACATTCTTCCTTGTGTGCCGCTGACACACGTTGTTGACTGTCCACTGTCATCTATCCATTCTCCCATGGCCCCCTATATTGGACCCAGACTACACACAGCTAGCCAGACTACACTAGCGAGTTCACCCACCACTACCCCATCCATCACCCCTCGCACGTGTCAGTCACAAATAAACACTATTGAGCACAGCTACTGTCTACGTGCTTTAATGTAAGAAGTACCAATTACTGCGGCATTACATGTTAAATTGTCAACCCATTGTCCTGCCAAAGTTTGTGAGAGTGACAGAAGGGTGAGCAATATGCAGCATGGATGATAGTGGAGCAGGCAGAGGCTGGGCACATATGTCAAGGGAGACAGGTGATGCAGGAACCAGAGTGCCCCACACAAATGCCCTGCAAGTAGAACAAGACAGGGGTAACAACAACTATAGGAGTAAAACAAGCCCACACAACACACATGCACCACAATTACAAGGTCCAAAGGGTGAGTTGGCAAGTCTCAGCTGTAGCCATATGCCCATGCCAGAACCACATTCCCAAGACAACCATCCCCAATGGTCCTTCCATCACAGCACACAAAGCTAAACTTAAGGCATGTTTCTCAGTCAATACAGTAATGTTGCACTGCCTCCAAATGTGGACTCTTAGGAGCTGTAGCAAAACTGTTGACACCACAATGTATAGCACACATATTGCAGTTGCAGAGGGAACAATGGAAAAGCACAAATATGTCATATGTGAAGCAATACAACAGCAGGGAGATGATTGAACAGAAATGTGCACAGGAACAACTCCATTGACGGTAAAATGTGACCTCCCCAACCCCGCCCGGAGGCAGAGCTGCACCCAGTCCCATCAGTACTAGCAGACACCAGTAGGATATACAGCACAAGGCAGCCAGGAGTACAGGTCACATAACATAAATCTGACACATACCTGTAGCTCAGTGGAAATATTGTTGTATCAACTCTGCTCTGGAGTCAGCTGCATCCTCATCATCTTCATCCTCTTCACTCCCCTTGTCCTCTTTATCAGCCACTGGTCCAGTTGCTGTCTCCTCTGCATCCAGCAATGGGATGTACCCTATCAGGGCCAGATTGTGTAACATGCAGCAGGCAACCACACTCTGGCATACTTTCAGTGGTCTGTAAAGTAGGGCACCTCCAGAGATGTATAGACACTGAAATCTTTAGTAGCCCAAAGTTTCTTTTGATCACACATCTTGTCCTACTGTGGGCCTCATTGAAATGATTTTCAGCATCTGCAGTCAGATGTCTCACAGGTGTCAGTAGCCAGGAAATGTTGGGCTAGGCAGAGTCACCTGTGTGTACAGAGGTAGGACCCATGTTAAGACCAGGAGGGAGATAGGGCAGGGTGTGAAGAGAGTTGAGTGTACAGGGGCACACATACGAATGGATATATACCGATGAGCCAGGCCCAATCCCTCTGTAATGGTGCCATCATGTGTGGGACGTTGCTGTTCCGCAGAATGTAGGAGTTATGCACAGAACCAGGGAACTTTGCTGTCACTTGTAAGATACTTTGGTCAGCAAGACACACCACCTACACACTGATAGAATAAAAGGTTTTTTTCAGTTCCTGATCACCTGTTCATTTCTCCTGGGTGCTAACAAGGCAATGTGTGCACCATCTATGGCCCCTATCACATGAGGGACATGTGCCAAATCATAGCGGGCACCTTTGACAGTGGTTAAATAAGCACAGTGTGAGAACCTGATGTAGCAGGGCAGATGTCTTAGCAGGGCACACAGTACATCCCTCAAAATGTTACAGAAAATCGTCTGTGACATCCCTGCTGCCAAGCCCACTGTCATCTGGAACGACCCTGTGGCAAGAAAGTGGAGGACTGACAAAACCTGTACCGTGGGAGGGATGGCATTGGGAAGACGGATGGCAGGCAGCAAACCAGGCTGCAGCTGGGTCACCAGCTCCGTGATAGCTTGACGGTTCAAGCAATACGTCTGAATGACACATCACTTGTCCAGGGTGGCAAGGTCGACTAGGGACCGGTACACAGGAGCATGTCTCATCCTCAACATTGCACCATATCTGAGAATAGTAGAGGGAGAAGTCAGAATAAGCTTCACTGACTGTGTGGACAAAGCAATGCTGTGCAATAGTTATAAAATTTCACCCATGACACAGCTAACAATTAGTCACTATTCACTACATACATGGAAAATGGCCGCCACCTGTCCTGCATGCACAAGACAGATGAAAGTGACCTCATACCACTGTTGTTAGACTTTATGCGGTAGGCGATCGCAACTGCCGTAGACCTCCTCATTAGATAACATGGTTGTCTATGGGAGTATGTAGCCAATGGTGATATCCGCTGGCAGTAATGGTGACGCCATTTCATGTGGCAATGCTCACTTGACTCCTGACACTCCTGCACACAAGACCTCCACTGCGTGTGCTGCTGTGTTCCGACTCTGGTAGGCAAGATACCACATCCTGCAGGCGATAGGGTCCCAGCCTTCTCCCAGAAGGAACTAAAGAAGCTTGTGGATGTGATCCTACCCCTGTATGGACAGTTGTATGAGGCACCAGAGCAGAAGGTGAGTCTAATGGATGTAAAGCATTGGGACGTGGCAGATAGAGTGGATGCATGGAGATTGGTGAGGAGTCTGAGCATTAGTGGCATGTAGACATGTGAGTGTGGCCATGAAATGTGTGAGATGTGCGCTGTCCACTGCTGTCCCTGTGAAGCCACTCTACATGACTTTCTCCTTCTGTCTGTGTCACTAATGCATGTCAGCGCCCATCAGAAGAAGGGGATTTGGTGGGCCATCACCAAGCAAGTGCGGATCCTGGGGGTCCATACCCAGTGGAGCACCCACTGCAGAAAGAGGTAGGAGGACCTGAGACGCCGGGCCCAGAAGTCCGCAGAGGCCCAGCTGGGGACGTCCTTCCAACAAAGGAGCGGTGCCCGTTGGACTCTTACCCTCCTAATGGCCTGCATTTTGGCAGTGGTCTATCCTGAGGTGGATGGGTGCTTGAGGGCAGCACAGCAGCCACAAGGAGGTAAGTATACAATCTCACCTTGTCAATGTGTTGCTTAGGTGGGTTTTGGTTGAGGACTAGTGCTGCAGCGTAGGTACTAGGTAGATGCCTGTCCACTATGGGTATCACTCACCCTGACAGGATGGTGTGCCCATACCGTGCAGTCAGTGACTTATGAGGGCAAGTACTAACAATGTTTAATTTGTGTGGTCATCCTCAAACAAGTTTTGGAAACCAGCTCCTGCCAATGTCGTCAGTACACCTGAGGTGTCAAGACATTGTCAACTGTGTTTTCCGACCACTGTGCCAGGGGAGATGAGTGAGTCCTCATTCTGCTGCCTTTTACTGTATGTGTAATGAGGCAGAGTGGGGCAAAATGTCAGTGTTCTAAATGTCAATGGCTCAGTAGGCATGCTACCTACCTATGCAGGATTCAGTTAATACAGGAGTACAGTAATTGTTTCCCTAAACGGCCATGTTGAGTTGCCAAGCACTGGGCATGTGTGACTAGTGTGACTCCAATCAAGTACATGGGTACAGTTGTACCACCATCAACAGTACACATCAGCATAGCTGTAGTTTACCACATGGTGTCCCTATGTTGTAGCATATATAGGTACGGGCATGGCATGGCAGCAGATGATGATATTGTTACACTGTGTGACTGTTGTGCTGGCATTGACCCATTGCACCAAGTCTCTCTCTCCCTCCCTCCCTCTCCTTCTCTGTCTATGTGTGCATCAGCATCATCAGGTGTAGGAGAAGGGGCACCAGCGAGTGGGGAAGCTGCAGCTCACGGGACCCAGGAGGCCGAATCCCGAAGAGATGAGAAAACAAGTGGGACAGAGGGTGAGGGGAGTGCCACGAGGGAGACAGGATCGACCACACCATCTTCAGATTTGTCCTCCTGAAGCAGCTCTCTGGCAGTGGTGGATCCATCTGGGACAAGTCCAGTTACATCCCTGTCTGCCACCTCCCTTTCCAGCACTGCCCTCCCTGTAGCTCCCCACCTTGTTTCTCATACCCACTCACCCAGGAGGGTGGGTATCTCCTTTGCCGCAGGCACCTCTGCTCCATCCCAGTCAGCCCTGCTGCCCTCAGTGAGGAGGCTATTGACCTCCTGAGGTCCATCTCTGTAGCACAGTCAACCATTGTGAATGCCACTCAGGGACTGGCATCGCAGATGCAGCAGACCAATGCGTTCCAGGAAAGCATTCACTGTGCCCTGGTTGGCCTGCAGAGATAATTTCAGGCTCTGGCCTCCTCATTGATGGCATCCAGTGTCCCTTCCTCTTCCATCCCCCCTCCAGCTACCTGTACCCAATCCCACATTCCTCTACCCTCACCCATCCAAGACACATTTTCTGACCCACATGCATCCACATCAACAGCCAGGGTACACAAGGACAGACATAAGCACCACACACACCACCACCAACATGCAAACACACAACATTCAGATGCAGACATGACAAAATCCACTCCCTACATTGACTGCCCCACCACCATCCCCCTCACAGCCACTACATCATTAACACCTGCAGTCTCCACCTCATCAGTCCCATATCCTCCCACAAGTGCACTCACTACCACCATCACCACAACATCAGACCTACATACATGCTCCCCATACACCACATGCACACTCAGCACGACTGTCCACACTACTACATGCAGCACACCCACCCCACCTGCAGACACCACCACAACATTCACTCACACATCTCCCTGCAATCTCCCTGCATCTTCTCCCCTTACTACATCCAGACGCCCAGTCAACTACCCAACAGTCATTCAGCACAAACATGGCTTCCAAGAACACACCTACACCCAAATCACCTCCACATACACACCTCTCAACCACTCCCTCTACCTCCTTTCTGCCATGACCGTCCCCGTGCCCCCAAGAAACGTTGCTTCCATGAATTTTCCCTGTTCCCCACAATTGAACTTGTTCCTGCACACCCCAAGCACCCTGTTACCCTGCCTTCCACTTCCCAGCCCTCCCCTGTTCATCGCCCTGCCCCTCCCCCACCTAAGACTTGTACCCTACCAAGTCCAAAGTCACCCCTCTTGAGCCTAAACCCAAACCCACTCCCCCAAAATCTAGGTCTAAGCCCAAACCCCCCATCCAAGCATAAGGACCAACTCTAACCCCAAACCTCAGTAGCCCCCTTCCAAACCTAAACCCCCACCCTTGAGGTGCCTGCAAGTCACATTGATGCCCCTACCCAGTGGAGGCCAGCAATTTGCAGTCAGGACTCAAGTTGGACCCCCCTTTTGTGCCCAGTATGCAAGGGGCACGATGGACATTATGGACTGGACCTTGGGCCCTTTGTGCATTGTTACTTATAATGGTTTGATATTTTTCATATATATATGCAGCACTGCACCATTGGTAGATGGTAACAACCTTGTCCTGGTTTTCCTTCCACATGTATGTATTGCAAATATGCGATTTGGCATGTGTGAGTATGTGTATGTGTGTGTGTGTGTGTGTGTGTGTGTGTGTGTGTTTTGGTCCGGGTATTTGTTTGCATGTGTGTGTGTGTGGGCGTGGCTTGCCATGCCATGTGTGTGTATTATGTGTGTACTAATATCCTTCCCTCCAATGTGTGCTAGGCGGGTGTACTTACAGTTGATGTCTTCATTGCCGTTGCTGGTCCTAGAGTTAAATAGACGGCAGGAGCATTGGGAAGACTTGCAATTCAGGTGCCATGGCACCTGCGGATGTGCCTGTGTTCCTGAAGGTGAGTGTTCCCCTTTGAGAGATTTGTTTCTCGCCAGGCATTTCGTGGCAGTGCGACCGCCCCGGAAATCCTGGCAGTGTGCAGACTTGTAATAGGGTAACTGCCTCTCCGCCGGCCTGGATATGCCTGCCGCCGGCTGCAGTGGTCCCTCCGCAGTTCCGGTTCGGGCGGTGACTTGGCTGTGATTTCTTGGTTCTAACCCTGTGCTCATAATATGGCGGTCTGCTCCACCGGGGTTGCAGAGGTGCGACTGTCACCTATACTATGGCGGTCCACTTATCACCAGACTCATAATGACCACCTCAGTCTGGAGAGTTCATCTTTAAACTCAGGTGGTTCACCCAGAACTTGGTCAGCAAACACTTTTGATTCTAACCAATCATCCTCTTCTTACTCCTGTGGTGTATTGGGAATAGTGTAACCAGTTGGGTATTCATTTTGACCATGGTTAATCTATCCACATTTTTAAGCAAGAGAATGGTCCTTCTCACTGTAACAACTGAACCAGCTGCACTGAACACATAATTGGTAGACATTCTGGCTACAGGATAAGACAGATACTTAATTGCCAGCCTGCTAAGCTCTGACCATTGGTGCATCCTCCCATACAATTACACCAATAGGTTTTGATCCACATACACTTCTATTTGGGTCAATCATACACTCCTCAAACATATTCTGAAGTGTCATAGGTGCTGCCACTTGCTTGACTTCTTTTGCCTTTGCCCAAAGACCTGCCTCTTGAAACTAAGCCAATGCAGATGTTGGGTTGGTTTCTTCTGATGCTGTTTTTGTCAGTGTTCTTGTTGCTAGTGCTGGAAGCAGTGAGACAAGACTGCCCTCTCTGGAAGTTGAAGGTGGCACCTCAGAAATGCGGATTGAGACTTACAGTCATTCTCTTCCAATTCTCTGGCTTTCTTAACATTCCACCTCTTGTAAGATACCCTTCAGAAAAGGAAATGAAAGAGGAAATCATTTTTTGGTAGTGTTGAGGAAGCAAGGTGGCACAGATACACTCTTTGGAGGAGATAATGTCATTTTACTCTCTTGCAAGTCAAGCAATAGCTTAGGCTGTTAACCACGGCATGCACTTCTGAGTTTTCATTCACACCTCCAAGTGCAAACCCTTCAGACACCTTATTTAGCTGATCCTGTAGCAGATGAAACAATGGGATAACTTGGCCCATCGTACTGTCCTCCTTGCCAACTTCCCATGTGAAAATCTCAAAAGGGAGCAGCATTTGTGCCAGGCACTTGAGTTGGTCCCATTTGTCTGCATCCATGGTCATGGCATTCCCAATTGCATCCCTTCCTCGTAAGATGATATAGTCATTGATCTGTCTATACTGCTCAAACAAACAATTCAAAATATATTAAGGTGAGTTTAAACACGTCTGCACTGCCTATATCAGTGCTTTAACTGGTACTCTGTTACCACGCTAAATGATCTCTAACTGTTTCTGGGCTTTAAAAGAATGTTTAAAATGAGTGCAGAATCATCTGAGGTGGTCCAGTTTGCTCTTACTGTCTTCTTCTTTTAAAAAAGTTTTGCACAAGCAGATTGATGCAGTGCACCAAACAAAGGACCCTGAAATAGCCACCATCTGCCATTGCCTTGGCTATGTTACTGCAATTGTCTGTGGCAACAAATCCAAATTTCCCCAAGATGTTTGCAGCTGCATGTGATTTCTCCATGACACACATGGCTACTGTTGCATGCGGCCAAACAATCTAAAAAGAATTGTTCAGGACCAAGACCTGTGGATAGCTTTTGCTTAAATCCTGCAGAAGAGATTCAGTGTGCAGTGATACACGTGTAATCAGCAGCCTGACAATTGGTCCACATGTCTGTCATCAGGTGGATAGTGTGGACAACACTTTACTGCAAAGAGTGTCAAACCAATTGTAGCACATAATGATGCAGCACTAGAACAGCAACTCTGGCAAAATACCTCTGACTTGGAATCTTCCATTTTGGGCAGATGGCTGCTGCAAAATCTAAGAATCCCACTCCTTCCACAAAGGAATAAGGGAGGCAGTCCAGGGCTGACATTTTTGCCAGCTTCCCATTGTACAAACATGCCATTGGATGGTTGTGGTCATAGGGCCATCTTGCCTAAACATGCCTGTAATAGTAGCCTGAATTTTCCTCTTTGTGGGGCCACAGACACATGTGACTTTTTAGATTTAGGTGGTGGTAGACTCAATGTGCCTTGTGGTACAGTCACTGTATGTTGTGGTGTCTCTCTCTTACTCTGAGTCTTCCTCTGCCATTATGAGGTTGTTGAGGTGGGTCATTCTGGCACACTGCTGGGGACAGGGCTGCTTTGCCTGATGATGTCTCTCTCTGTTTCCTCACCTTCCACTGTGATTTGACTAGTTGTAGCTGATGTTTCCTGGCTCCCCTCACCTCCACCACGCAAACATGTTTAACCACTTTTTTAAGGTGCTCCTCCCACCAGATTACATTATGTTTTTTCATATGGGTCATATGGCCTCCAGTACCATAATGTGAACCAGGCTGACCTCAAAGAACACTCATGTGACAAATGGAGTATATACCAATGTTTTCTTCCTGTTTTCTAATCGTAAAAAAGTCCCAAAATTTAGACAATTGCTTTCTTACTGGGCCACTGTCAATGTCTGAAAATAATTGAAGGTAGGTGGGAGTGTTAATTTAATTACGCATAATGTGCCTTATAAATATGGGGGCTGGTGGTACTGCCTACGCCAAATCCATCGGAACAGGTTGGGTAGTAATGTCTGACTCTTCTATGCCAGCTTCCACAAAGACTGGCTCATCATCATCATCATCATCCTCATTATCATCCCCTTCCATGATTCTAAGGCTTTCTGGAACTTTTCTTTTCCCTTATCTTTTCTGGCATCTTCCAAACTCTGCTGATGGCCAATCCACACCCCTTCATCATCATCAGAAGGGATGCTGGGAGAAGAAGGTGGAGTAGTACTCTGCCCTTTTCTTTCTGGAGTTCTGTGAGTCATTGATTCTAAAAGAGGAGGTTCTTGCTTGGCAGGACACTTGACCTCCTGTTCTGCTCCAACTTCAGGAAGATCTACTATTGATGGCTGTGGCTGTGGGTGTTGTCCGCTTTGCTCTGTTACCTGAAACTATTGACTACTACTTTGCGAAAGGGACAATCCATTTCAACGTCACTGCCCATTGGTGTCACCATGATTGCAGTGGCTGCCTCAGAGGCAGGCATGGTCTTTGGCTTAGGTTGGGTGGTGCTGTTGATGTGGGAGTGCTGCTTCCAGGTTCCCCCGGAGTCCGGTGTGGCAGGCACACTTCTCCTAAAACATGTTGCAGTTGGCACGTCACTGGTGAAAAGATGATTCTTCTCACTGACCACTTCTTGGGAACAACTTTCTTTGGAGCCATCTTAAGCTCACTGTTGGCAGTGGCAATAATATGCACAAGTGGAAGAGTTTAGAGATTCAAAGTAACTGTACAGGACTTCTCTTTGGCAGTACTGTGGGTAATGTGACATATTTTCTCTAGTACACCTAACAGCAACCAAGCAAAAAAAAACATCTAGTTAGTAAAACGCAGCATTGTTGCAGGTTGGGATAATACAGACAAATGTATTATTAGTGCAGTTGGTTGCTTATGTAATAAGTACAATTTTAATCAAACATTGTAAAGTCAATGCCACACCACCACACCATAAAGATTCATTTCAAATCAGGCAGCACAACGTGCAGATATAGGTCTTTGCTTTATCTCCATCTGTTTTAAAGGAGACACCTATGGTAGTCAGAGAGAGGTACATAGGTAAATGGAATAATCCTTAAAAAACCCTTGTGTGGCAAGGTGGTCCAAGGGTAATGGAATAATCATTTAAAAAATGAATTATGATGCTTATGTGTCTGTTGTTCTCTGCACCCAGGGTGTCTAGGAGGAAATGAAATTACTATACACCTAAAGGAACTGAGTGATGTAGCGTAGCTGTGCGCCTTTTTTGGATGGATGGATTGATGGACGGAAGAATAGATGGACTGGACAAGGGATATTGCTGAATGGAATAAAATGAAAAAAAATTATAAACAAAAAAATAAAAAATAAAATAAAATTACAATGAAAAACAAGAAATTATAAAAATAAAATTAAAAATTTAAATAAAAAACAAAATTAAATAAAACTTTAAAATAAAATACAGTCAAAAAATGGAAAATAAAATAAAACACTAAAATAAAAAATTAAAATAAAGAATCAAAACACAAATTTAAATTGAACAAATAAGTTTATCAATGCTTGCCGATGTTTGTATGCAAGTCTATGGGAGAGACACACTGGTTGGATGCACAAATGGCTGTCAGCCACATGGTCAAACAACAACAGCAGTAGACAGTGTGAAAAACAATGCACTGCAGTACAGGGAAGAGAACAGGATATATATTTTATTTGGCACATTCGTCACATAGTATCCCACTTGCCAAAATTTAAATCAGGCACTTAAGGCCTGATTTAGATCTTGGCGATGTTAGTTCTGCTGCTGGTATTTCATTTGAAAACCCACCTACCGCCATGACCTTTCCTCCCGCTTGATTTAGATGTAAGTAGGTCAAAAGACCACCCATAGTCCACCGTCACAGTCAAGAGTTAGCGTTGACAATGCCATAGGCAAAAGTGGCTGACTGCAGGACTCCAGCCCCCTTCACCATTGAGCCAATCACGGTGTGCAGTCCTGTCTATGCAACTATGGTAACTAAACCTACACACCTGAGTTGGAGTCTTGGGAAGGATTTAGGCATAAAACCCAACTTTTTCCACTTTTCCTCTTTCCTGCTGACATGAATCCAATCATGCTGACAACACCTCTTTCAGAGCTGCTGGACAAGATGAAAACTGACCCTGTCATCGCAGGAACAGGAGGTAAGCAACTGTATTACCTGTCATCCTTGGAATTGCTGCTGTCCTGTAGCACTGGACTTGAGTTTCTTCACCCAAGGTTTCCAAACAACAGTATAATGACGTGCAATGTATAAGCTCGTAGTGTAGTACTTAGGACAATGTTTAAAAACACACCTAGGGTTGTCAGTACTACCCACCAATCTGGCACTAACTGCCATCATGGCAATGGACACCCATATAATAAGTCACAGCAATCTAAAAAAAAGTTGTGTGCAAACGTTGTGTCCATACCGGTGTGTGCAATAATGTCCCCAACTAACCTATCTAATGCAGAAATAGTATCCCCAATAGGAACTACTCTATACCATGAAACTGTAGCAATTGCAACACAAAGTGCTGCAAGGGTGTATACACAGATTGTACAACCAAATTCACCCCTAAAATGCAAACACGTCAGAGATCTATGAAGTTCACACGTCACCTAGTGGTCTACAAGTGTTGACAAACTATAGATGACACTTAACCCCAATGTGACAGGTTTACTCGGTAATGTATATGTGCCTACAACTGGCACACCTTGTCAAAATAAACACACATGCATTCTTCAGTTACAATATATTAAGCACATACAAGTTTGGTTTAAGTGTCCAATAATATGATAGATGCTTGCAACTAAATTAATATGTCCTTCATTAATGTACAACACTAATATATGCATTTAAAAAAATAATAAACTATACATCCTATTTGTCACTCTCACAAATAAGAGTAAATGCATGGATCACATATTAGCAGAAATAATATCAGCATCAAACAATTAGTAACAGTCAAAAAGAAGGCCAGGTCGAAGGTATTCTCTGAAATAAAACACATAAATTTGTCCATCTAGAGAAACACTATGGGGCATATTTACAGGCCCCAAGCATCACTTTAGCACTGCCAAATCATCATTATTTTCATGCTAAGGCGGCGGTAAAGTGGCTCTTTCTACACGCCATATTTACTAAGTGTCATAATAAACCACTTTGAAACTCTTTGTGCCACATTATGCCTCCTCTAGACATTAGGGGGGGTCATTCTGAGTCTGGCGGGCGGCGGAGGCCGTCCGCCAGACTTCCCCCCTCCAAAATACCGCTCCGCGGTTGAAAGACCGCTGAGGGTATTTTGGCTTTTGCACTGGGCTGGCGGGCGACCGCCAAAAGGCCGCCCGCCAGCCTAGTGCAAAAGACCCTTCCCACGAGGACGCCTGCTCAGAATTGAGCCGGCGGAGTGGGAAGGTGCGACGGGTGCAGTGGCACCCGTCGCGTATTTCAGTGTCTGCAATGCAGACACTGAAATACAAAGTGGGGCCCTCTTACGGGGGCCCCTGCAGTGCCCATGCCACTGGCATGGGCACTGAAGGGGCCCCCAGGGGCCCCACGACAACCCATACCGCCATCCTGTTCCTGGCGGGAGAACCGCCAGGAACAGGATGGCGGTATGGGCTGTCAGAATCCCCCATGGCGGCGCAGCAAGCTGCGCCGCCATGGGGGATTCCCAGGGCAGCGGAAAACCGGCGGGAGACCGCTGGTTTTCCACTTCTGACCGTGGCAAAACCGCCGCGGTCAGAATGCCCTGCGGGGCACCGCCAGCCTGTTGGCGGTGCTCCCGCCGACCCTGGCCCCGGCGGTAAGGAACCGCCGGGGTCAGAATCAGGCCCAATGTATGCAAGGGAGGTGTTCCCCCTTTGGGGGGGCCAAAAAAATGGCACAATTGTTTCGACATTTTTAATGCCTGCACAGAACAGGCATTAAAATGAGTCTCCCATTTTTTTCAGTGGGCCTTGTCAGGAAAACTATTGACAGTTTTGTTAAGTTTTTCCCTCATCAAAAATGATTCCCTGTACCCACGTTCATTGCAGTTTCATCCTCACTCCGGGTGGCTCTTGCAGAGGCTTTTCTTAGAACTAACTTCTTCAGATTTAACTGCCCCTCAAGATAGTGGCCGCAAATTTTTGTGAGGTCAGCGCTCTGGTGTTTCAAACTTAGTATCATGCTGAAGCTTCCCTCCAGCTGTTTCTCTCTGGGAGCTCTGCACTTCAACTGTCATCCTGAGAAGAATGAGCAGTGTTCCTGAGGCACTTCGTTTCACAGAGAATTCTTCCAGTTTTGTGTAAATAATATTTTTTTTGGTTACGGTGTGCACACCAGCTACTTTTTCGGTTCTGGAGAAGCTGAATTTCTTCCTTCTTCCAACAACTGGCTATCAGCTTTCTGAGGAGAATTTGTTTTGGCTTAATAGAACTTCGAATAACTGCAGTAAGGAATCCTTTTGTATGATTTCCAGACTTGCCAATATATACATATGTACATATATATTCAAAAACTCTTTGCCTTGCAGACTTGCCAGTCTTAGACACAAACCTCAGTGCTCAGACTTATTCCTAGAGACTGTGATTGAGAAAACTGAACCTTGAGAAGGAGTTTTCTTTTCCTGTGAAAGACATTAGTAGATTGTGTATTTGTGAACCTATGAACTGTTCTCCAGAGAACCTTGGATATCTCTGACTCCTGGAGAAAAGAAGATATTAAGTTAACATTGTTCTCTTAGAGAGAGACTAGTCTCTCAAAAGATCCAGGTTAGGAGAACAATAGAATTGGGTGAATATGAATAGCTGAACAGTTGAATGCACGGTAGAAATGTACTTATCTGTGCTCTTATCACCCTACCGCAGGTCCTTCATTTAAAGAAATCCCAATAAGAAGAAAGGTGCAGGTTACAGAAGCACACACTGAATATCCTATCTTCAAGTGGAAAACAGAGGCTGGAACTGGATCTGTAGGCGGTCTCTCTCTTTTTCTATTCCCATTCCCTTTTCCCCTAGCGGATGCAGGGTGAGATAATCAGTAAAGTCTGAACACGCATCTGTTGGAGGGAGTTGGGTAAAAGGCATCTGCTCCTGTGGAAGTTTGATTTAATGGGTAATATCCTGACACGCCTCTAGGTACTTTTCAGGATTCACTTTAAATTGTTTGACGCTAATAGGACAAAGTGCCGAATAGCATAAAAAATGTTGACGGTAGTTCCCTAACTACCGCCATGGTGCTACGTATGCTAAATACGGTGCACATGTGCACACATGGCGGTGTTAGGGGGTGCTAAAGGGTACAAGAAAGGTGGTACTGTACTGAGTGCAGCTCCACTTTTCTTAAATATGCCCCATGTGTACATATGTACAATATTGTTCACTGTTCATGTGGGCTCTAATGACTGTCAGCCCACACCTCCTAAAGTCACTGGCAGAATGAACCTCCTCTTTAAGGGGGATCTAAGGGGCACATAGCAGGCACCTAAATGATGATACTGGAAGAGGAGGTCCTTGGGTTTGGGAAGGGTTGATTTGGGTTTGGGAGCGATGGTTTAGATTTTGGAGGGGTGGGTTTGGCTTTGGAAGAGGTGGGGGTGGGGTGGGGTGGGGAATAGGGTGGGTTGGGATTTGGAAGGGGCAAAGATGTCGGGTGGGGTGGTCTTAACTGCAGGAGGGGTAGGATGAAGGGATCAGGGCCAGGGCAAATATAACATCTTCTTTGGGGAAAAGGGACTGGTGGCTGGGAGGGAGTTCAGGTTTGGCAGTAGAGGGAGTGGATTTGTCTGTTGTGCATGTTGAACATTGAAATTCTGGATGCTTAAGAGTTTGGTGTATGTACTCTATATTTTGATTTGTGTCTCTTACTGATTCACTGTTGTTTAACTGAGTGTGGACGTTTATGATCAGTAGATGTGTGTGTGGATGTGTGTTGTGGTATCTGTGGGTATGCTGGTGCATGTGTATCTGGTGGTGGGTGTTCTTATTGGTGGTGTGCTTGTGATGTGTGTGGATGTTTGTGTAGTGGTGAGTGTTTGTGGTATGTGGGGGTGTCAGTGTAGTGGAGGGTGTTGTGTCTGTGAGGGGACTGGTGGTGGGTGGGTGTGTTTTGTGGTGGGTATGGTGCCTGTGGGTATGCTTATGGTGGTGTGGTGTATGATGTCTGCATTTGTGTTTGTGTTTTTTTGCTAAGTCAGTGTGAGGACGTGCTGCTTGTGGTTGTTGTAGAAGGTGCGTGCAAATATTTGAGTGTGCTTGGGATAGGGCTGGGTAGATGGATTTGTGATGGGGAAGGGGTGGGAGTCTGGGCATAAGTTTGGGGTTGGAGGAAGGCTGCACTCAGTGAGGAGGCCAGACCATTTAATAACCGCTGTAGGGCAGACAGGGCACGGAGAATGTCATCTAGGTAAGCCAGGATCAGTGTATTCTGGCCATCTAGCCCCTGGCTGGCATTCAGAAGTGTGGTCTGGCCTACAGCGATAGTCCTTAAAAGGTCAACCAGCTTCCTGATTGAGTGGAGCCTAAGGCACCAGGGATGGGGGAGATGCCTGCAGCAAAGGAGATGCTGCCCCTTTAATGGGGATGGCTACAGCCAGCTGGCGGGGGAGCAAGGGGAAGGGTGGAAATTTGGATGTGGGTGACAGAATATGATGCAGTTATCATAGTTGCTCTAGGGTCAACCACCATTAGGGACTGGTTTTCATGAGAAGCCTCCAAAGATAGTGTTAAGTCATTCATAGACTCCTGTCCAGTCTTCTCATCCTCTTTGCCAGTGGTGTCCATCCCTGATGCCAAGTGACCAGCTTCCTCCCTGCCGATATGGCCACTGTAACCTTCACCTTGCCCAGATGATGCTAAAAAGACAGATACAACAGTTGGAGGTCATTTGTTCAAATACAATTGGACATGAATGTTAGTCACGCAACATTTGTTAAAATGTTAGTAATCCCTTATGCAAGCACATATATCGTGTATGCTTTTGTCTCCTGTCCACTGGTAGTTTCCTCCATGACAAAGGCTTTCAATGGCATGAGTAAACACATAGGCCTTGAGACTTTTCTAAACCTCTGTAGTTTAGAGGTAAAAGTTCTTCACATCTCCCAAAGGGTCATTTGTTGAGTGGGAAATTAAGTTCTCAAGATGGGATACTATATCATTTCAGTGATAAAACCTTCCATCTGAAAATATCACTTAAAGTATCATATTTCTCTCCATCACTGTACTCTGGACAGAACTAAGGACACCATGTCATTTGGGGGACATGTAACTCACTCACTAGTGTGGACACATTCCTGTCTGTTGCAATCAGGACAGTTTGGAATTCAAATTCAAGTTGTTTGACACAGACTGGCTTATATGCACACTTGAGAAGGATTAAGGCCTCATGTCAACCTCGTACTTTACACATGAACAGACTATAATATTGCTTGACTAACTGATTTCAAACATATTTCAGATAGTGAATGATACCACTGCACACATATTTCCAGTCCATTTAGAGCAGATGCTCATTATCATATTGTCACATCACCAATTTACCAATATCAAGTCTGATATATAATCTGCATCATAATTGTGCACTTTGCCATTGTCACCAGTAATGGGGCCCACATTACCGACTCACATTTGTAATGGAGCATTACACCTGAACTAATCATAACATGGGGCATGTTTGGTGCAACTGTCCCTCATGACATTGAGAAAATAATGTTACCCCTTTGTTTGCATGCAGCTATGTTTCTGCTCAAAACAGTATTTGGCTTGTGATGAGGAATCTAGTGGCAACCTTCAGCACAAACAAATACACCACACACAGCATCAGGCACTGCCTGATTAACTTCCACCTCCAGAAATCCTCTTGTGCTTTGGATGTGTGTCAACCATCATGTTGATGCCATACAACATTGTTATAAATTAAAAATGTCAAAAACTAAATTAGCTACATACAATGACACCTTGATGCAGCTGTTGGGCCCTCAACTGACCATCAAGCTCCGGGTAAGCTGCCACAAGGATGCAGGGCATTAGATGGGCCTTGATGCAGCGCACCCGCTTAAATCGCTGGGAGGACCGCCTGAGCTGGCATTCCACAAACGTCTGAGCTGAGAATCGCTGGTCTTCCCACCTCTTTTGACAGTACAGGCTGCTTCACTTATGGAAACCCAGGGTCCACACCTTCTTTGTGATGGCTTTTCATACTTCACAGTTTTGATGGGCATTGACCTGTATGGATGACAGAAAATAAGAAAATACATTTTGAGTGATTTTGTTTGACTGTGCTGCTGTGACACAGTGTTTTTACATTGCTCACATGCATTCACCAAATAGTAACCTTTCATAAAACATTTAGAGGTACCTAGGAAATACTGATTTGCAGTTTTCTGGTGAGCACCCTCAACACTTTCTATCTTCTCATGTTACCAATTTAGGACAACCACATGGTCTAGGCCTGAACAATGATACCTGTCCTTTTGTGAGACCCACTCCTGATTATTCACATTCATTGTGAGCTACTAAAGGCTGAACAACCTGTATAATTCCTACACATAACTGCACACACAGCTACGTTGGCTTCATGCCTAAACTCCCAAGAGTCTGAACCCATGGTCTGCATCACAAACAGTGATTAAGGGCAGTATAGAAGGGCAGCTATGGGTCAGTGAGAGAAGATTTGGGGGGATATATGAACAAGTGTGTGTTGGAATGGGACATACTTGGATGGATGATTGTGAGCCAGTATCATCTGAGCTTGCATCACAGGAAATATCCTATTTATGTGGCACCATGATATGTTAAATACAGAGCAGCCTGTTCCCCAGTTTGGGCTGGGATCCCACTTGACGGGACACCAGCAGACAATTCCAGACCTTAAATATTTTTTGTCCACCTCAACATTTTAACAGTGGCTGTATGTTGTCACTCATTCCTCTGGTACACTATCTACTGGTCACTGGTAGTAAGTGGTCTGTACTTTGTCTGATGAAACTGCAATTGAGATTTACATGGACCGATATTACAGCTTCTTTCAGGTGACTTTAAAGTCCCACGCACAGACATTTCTGACAGTGGCAAAAAATAAACATGTACCCAGCTAAACGATTCCGTTTACTCCACTCCAATCACAACACTTCATCCATTAACAAAAAGGGACACATTAGCCTGTGGATAAAAAATGAACCAGTTACTCAGTCAGACATTCCCTAATCACATATGTACCTGTTCCTCTGGTCTAACATAGAGCTGATTGTACAGGGACAGGACCTCCCTGGCAAGTAGCTCCAGCTCCTCCGTGTTGAAGGCAGGGGCCCAGCATCCTGACTCTCAGAGGTCAGAAGTAGCAGCAAAAAATGAGGGGGTCTTGTTGGTAGCAGTGTTAGAAGGCAAGTAAACTTTTTTGCAATATGCTGTGAACAAGTACATGGTGGACGTGATATGAACCAGAGATGGACCCAGCTATTGGCTTTTCATGCATAGCATCACACGTGTTAGCCTGTGGCAGGGTACGTCGCCAAGTGCTCCACCTACTACGGGATCAATTTCCACCAACAGCCATCGGTTAGCCAAAGTCCTAATGGCAAGGTCAGGCATTGGTCATTTTAGGGGTTGAAGCTGTGTACTTTTAATTTGTCAGTGCTTTACCAACACTCAAACTGGAGTCTAGTGTTCATTCAAATGTCATATACGAAAAACACATTTTTGGGAAATATGTGACACATTAAAAGTGAACCGTGACTGGGTTTGACATTGATAGTCGAAAGTACTACCTCGGCTGATGGTATTTTGAATTTTGAGATGAATTGTTTGCTCATAATTGAATAACAAATAAGTAATATCAACATTTTCAAATTAAAGTTCCCAAAAAGTAGAGAAAATTATGTCCACATATATTACACAGTGAGATTCATTATGTGATCAATAGTTGTGTTTGTCATCAAAGTATAGTGTGACCATTCCAGCCCATGTTGTTTTTTTATGTATATAGACATTTGAACCTAGGCCTGGGTAGAAGAAGACAATCTTGTGTCCAGACCATTTCCAGACATTGCCACCATTGTAGAACGTGATGTCATCAAGTTGTTCAGGTTGAATTGATAAACTATCCTGGATTTGTGTCAGTGTCTGGTGCCTGACCTCCTGCCTCACAATGTGTACATGAATGTAAAACTCATGGAAGTACTTTATTTTGTGGTCACAGAATCTTTCCAATACACTGTGGCAGTATCTGGAGGCATGTCCCAACTAACAATCAGTGGCTTGCTATAAGAAGTCCTTTCTTCATTGCTGAGGCACATCAACAGCTACTTCCAGTTCCCACAACAGGAGTTTGCCATTGTGAAAGGCTTTGGAGGGATTGCTACATGTGGTTGGAGCCATAGATGGCACACATATTTCCTTGGTGCCACCCCATGCAAAGCAACAGGTTTACCCCAATTGGAAGAACGTCCATTCCATCAATGAACAACTTGTCTGCTTAGTTGATTTCCACATCTCAAGTGTGTGTGCCCACTTTTCTGAGTCAACACATGATTCCTTTGTACTGCGCAACAGCACAATACCCTTGCAAATGTCACAACTTGCGCGGGGCCTGGCTTGTTGTTAGCAACGCTGAGGAATCCAACAATGCCAGGCAAAATGCACTTCAATGAGGCCCATGAAGGGACACATGGTCCAGTGGAGTGGGCTTTCAGGCTTTTGAAGGCAAGATTCAGATGCCTGTATGAGACCGGTGGAGACTTCCTGTACCCACCGGACAAGGTCCGCTAAATCACAATTGCCTACTACATGCTACACAAAATTGCCCTGTCACAGAACATCCCAGTTATCTCATAGGAGACTGTGAAGAGCCACAGACTAAGGATGGTGAAATGCCCGATGGAGATGACAGTAGTGAAGAAGAAGGAGCTGACCTGTGTCAATGTCATTCACCACTTCTTCAACTGAGTGTAAGTGTACCTTGACATATTGTAAACACTAATGTTGGGACAACTTGTGACATAATTAATATATAACTTTGTGTTGGTAATTTGGTAGCTATGGTGAGTTCATGAAAGACCAAGGAAATCCTGTTTGTGGATCAGAGTTTCCCTGCAGTGACTATTGTGGTATATCAGCCTTACGTGTGCTTAGTATATGTGTCCTTCTAACTCATCAGTCAAATTGCAAATGTGACATTATTAATTTCCCCTAGTTATTCTGTTTCAGGGTCCTTCGCCATGCCATCTCCATTTAGACATTTCAAAGTTGTGACAACCCCAGTGAGATGTTGCTGTTGGAAAGTACAAAGGGAACATGTGTTGATCCAGGGGCAGATACCTAGGTGGATTGTTTAGAACATGTACAGAGACAACTTGCACTGTGATGGAAAGGAAGTTCTTGAGATTGTGTCAAGCCTGTTTTCTGTGGGATGTTGCCATCAAGGCAATATGTGCTGCTCATCTTCCTGAGCCCATATGTGTATGTCAATTCATAGTATACTGTTCTCCCTTCACATTGTATAATTCTTCAGTTTGTGCTCAGTGTAGGTAGCTGTAGACGTGTCTCCCCTTAGTGGAGGGTATTTTTCTTTAGGACACCACTGAATGTTGGTTGTGCATTGCATCATACTCTGCTACGGTTTCCTGTTGTGGTTATGTAGCCTCAAACTGTTTTGCTGCCATGATGTTGACTATTGGTGTTATTGATATATTCTTCCTATTGTAAGGGCAGGATGTGGCTCCAGCTGAGGTCATGTATCAATGACAGTTTGCCTATTCAATTTGCTCCCATTCTTCCATGGTGTCAAGTATGTGGAGTGTCCACCTCCAAATGGCACATACTTTTGTGTACTTCAATTTTTGGGGAAATCTGCTCTGAATAATTGATGACTAGTTCCCTACATATGTATAACAACAATACATTTGTTTTGTCTGAATTCAATAGGGAACACATTACATCTTTGTCATTTCTAATGATCATTTTAAACTATTGAATCAATACATTTTGACAAAATAATTGATGACAGAAATGTAAGATTGAATGCCACAATAAATGCAACAACAGTCTTGTAGTGTGCGCCCATGTTATTTATTGACATGACACAAAGCAAATGAAAAGTGTGTAAAGCAAGAAAAAAACGGGACCACAAAAAGTCTGTCATGGTGGATGACAGCATAGTGGTAGAGACAAAATTGTTTGTAGTCTAATGTCCAAAATACAACTCTATTCAGGAAAGGTATATGTGTCCCTGAAATAGCCCACATAGTGAATAGTACACACACCCTGGAGGAAATTAGGATCTGCATATCTTGGAGGGGGTGAAGGAGGTATTGTCATACTTTCCTGGCATGCTAGATGACTGCCCCATCCAGGGAGGAGAGGAGCACAGATGCAGGGACTGAGCTAGGAATAGCAGGCCCCTCATATGGCAAAACATCCTGGTCTGTGTCTGGCAGTGGTGTAGTTGGGCCAGAGGCAGAGGGACCACAGACAGGAGCTGAAGGAATTGGAAACGCCCTGCTCACTTGGTGGCATACGTCAAAAAACATCCCAGTCAGGGAACTCATATTTCTATTATGTTAGCTTATTTACTCCATGAGCTCCATCTGCACCTACTTGATCTCCTGGTGCTCAGTTACTACCTGGCCCATCATGTCTTGGGACTATTGTATTGCTCCCAAGACTAGGTCAATGGTGGTGTGGTTGACAAAGACCCCCGTGGTCTCAAGTGGCTGGCTGTCAGATTGCCTCTCATGACCCCATCCCCCACCAGCCTGTGCCCTTGGAGCAGTGTGGCCCATTCAGCTGAGTCCTGGCAGAACTTAAGGCAGACTTAGTGATGGATCAATATCACTTAGCACTGGGGGGCACAGTATTGGTGTGTGGTCCGTAGGTACACAGGAAGTGGAAGCTTCCTGATGCTGAGAAGGTGTTTCAGATGAGGTGGGAGGTGTAGGTGTGGGCTGAGTGCAAATCACTGGGGCTGTCTGGCCAGACAGACCAGATGGGCCAGCTGGCTCCCAATCATCCAGACTTTCAGGAGTAGAGTCCTCACTGAAGGCTTGTTCCTGGTCTGGACTGGAAGTGTCTTGGGTGACAGTGTTCCACTGGTCCAGTGGGTTGGACCTGAGACGAAGGCAGAGAATATGTAATTAATATCTAGTTTGTTCATTCTGTGTGTATTTGCTTACAAAAGCGACAACCTAAAAAAAGACAACTGACTGATGTGTGATATTTTGTGTGATATTTTTTGCTTTAAACATCCAGGCTGATTTACACAGTTACAAACTCCAGTAATTATATTATAGAGATGTTCAGGAATGCAAAATATGATTTCTGAAGTATACATTACATGTACCATACATTCAAGAGAATACAGTTAGTATATTAGAGTACTATACCGTTCTAAGGCCTAGCAGGCTAAAAAACATTATACAACTGTGGTTCAACTTAATATTAAAACTGTCTTTGGTCATCTTATGGAGAGTGCTAGGTAAATTGTGCGTGGATACTACTTCTATTCATCAAACATTAGTAAATCAGGGATTCAACAGACTGAAATATGTGGGCATTTACATCAATTCAATGTAGCTATGAGAAGGGGTCAAAATGATTGAGGGACACAACAACTGACATTTCCATCCATAGCATGACATGGTGACTGTGAAATGCACAGTCTTTTGAGATGTGTACAAATATGGAAGTAAAGGAAGGTAGAGTGACATTGCCTTGCACTATTGTTTTGCAGATACCAAAACAGGGAATCATGGTAGTTGTCACCATAGACAATAGTTGTTAGAAACTGATTTGCACATTTCTTGTTCAATGACTACGGTGGAGATAGCATACAAATGTACAACTTGGACACATATATGGTATGGTGTGAATCAGTGAAATGAACAACTTAAAAGCAGTATATCTTCATGTGCAACTTAATGGAGTTTTGTACCTGTTTTTTGGGAGAATAACAACATACATTGATAGAAAGCAAGGGACTAAGCAAATGTAAGGGGTGATTCATGGGGAACAACACACAATCTGACTTAACATATTGCACATTGCTACAAAAGAAAAATACAACCATGATGCTAGTAACTGGCATGACGCAAGATATTTTGGGGAGTCAAGATTAGTTTAAACTGTTTTGATTATGGTGTTGAACCATTCTAAAAGTATACCCTAAGGGCAGGACTCCATCTGTGATTGTTGAGACATTGCTAAGTTCAACTCCACTCTACTAGGGATTTGAGTCACAATGGCAGATTAGAAGGCAGAGTTGCAGCAGTTTCTGGCTCAAAAAGTAAATATAAGTGAGTTACTTTATTCCTCTACCCTAAACTCATTTTCTTAAGAAAATATTTTGGAAGTAGGGATGTAGATAATAAGGCAATCATTAAAAGAAACGAAATAATGAAATTACAGAGGCGAGGCTGAGTAAAGCTCCCACCACATGTTGAGAAGATGTGAAAATTAGTAAAAAGAGATGTAACCTCTAAATTTAACAGCACAAACTATTTTGTCCTGTAAGCCTCTGTTCCCTCCCTGTGAACTAGCCTTAATCATTGGACACTCCACTAGTGCCCTAACTCCTACAGAATGAGCCTGTAATGTGGAAGTGTGGCTTGACAGTGAGCTATCATCCATGCATAATTTAAATGTGGTAGAAGACCTTTCCACTGACATCTTCCCAGATGCACTCAGGCTCACCTTCAACTCCCACAGAAAATGTATTTAATCCTCACAGTAGTAATGTCTCACCTGCACTATAGCAATGACGCAGAGCTCACCCAGACATCTCCTACTAAAGTACAAAAGATTAGGAATCATGTGGCTTCACTGATATTTGGCCTGCCCCTTAAAAACAATATCTGGTCAGCATAAGTTGTGGGGAAAG
Source organism: Pleurodeles waltl (assembly GCF_031143425.1). NCBI lineage: Eukaryota > Metazoa > Chordata > Amphibia > Caudata > Salamandridae > Pleurodeles > Pleurodeles waltl. The sequence continues at coordinate 500,006,492 of NC_090438.1, read as the reverse complement.
ATCACGGAGTTCCACGTTGTGGATTTCCATGTAGTTGATGAAACACTCGATGGAATTCCATGGAGACAGAGTTCCATGAGCAGCAGGGTGCAGCTGCCACCTGCACTAGTGGCACCCTGTCCTGAATACGCTTCATATCAGAAACGCTAAGGAGGGTCAGGCCTAGTTAGCTAGGCCTGACTCTGCTTGGCATTTCTGAGATCGGGCACATTCAGGACAGGGCTGTAGGCAGCAAAAGCTTCTGTTTCAGGCCTCTTGTGCATCAGTGTGCGCATGACATAGGAAAAAAAAAACAAGGACTTACCTGGGTCATCCCAGTGGGTCCTGGTTTCCAGTGGCCTGGCTCTCTGTCTCCCTCTGCCCCCTGGCCTGCTCCAATCCCAGGCGGCTGGTGGTCATAATGAGGCTGTCGCGTGGGCTCTCATTATCCTAAATGAGACTACTGGATTTCTAGGCAGCAGGATCGATAACTGTGTGGGGGACTGAGTCTGACCCACGTGTAAGGAACTCTGTCACCCTAAATCCGGTTGTTGCTCCGGCTAACTAGCAGTGCCTCATTTCTCCCACGGGGAAGAAATGATTGGGCAGCCGAGCGCATGACATCTTTGGAACTTCTCAGGGAAGTCGTGGTCACTCAGATCCAAACCAACTCTCTCATTCACAATATGGTCTCATATACAAATGACAAAGACAGTATAAGTTTTATATAATGTATTAATAAAACAACTGTATTTTAGATATTAAGGCGTGAGCCGCAATAACCAGAACAATACAACATAGTAGGATTGATATAGTAACCAGGAGAGTAAAACATAGAAATAAAGCTATCATAATTCCTAACTGTTTCTACTCTCCCTCTGCTTTTTCTATTTAGAGCACAGCATGTTAAGCTTTCAGCTTGCCTTTCTGTATCACTAGGGAGACGGACACACTCATACCTGAGCAAAGGCCTGTGATCTGGTTCAGCATCTGCAACGAGGCAGTCAGCGTCTAGTTGTGGTTCCCTGGTCGGAATCTCCCTCTTGATGTATTGGGACAAGGAAGTGATTTTATAACTAACATGTCATCGTGATCACAAAATGTTCCTGCGCAGGAATGGCAAGTCTAGACTCCTACCACGTCTATCGGCAATGTACCAGACTGTATCCTTGACTAAAGCACAGAGTGAATATGTTATGAAGAACTCCAGTGCTGAAGTAGGCAAAACAGTGTGATATGAATAAAAAACAACACCGTAGAACTGGCTATTCTGTAAAATAACAGTACGAAGCCTAATGGAAAGCATTTAGAGTAAAGTGCACAGAGGCTCTAAGCTATTAGCAAATGAATAAAATATATTTAGGGCAAAGTGCACAGAGGCCTAAGGCCTGAAGCTAATGCGCAAAATATACGTAAAACTGACCACACTACACCCTCCCCTTGTCGGTAGCAAGTGGTTCTAACAAAAACAAAAAAAAATAAATGACCTAAATTTAAACCCAACATTTCGACAAGATGAGAAGACAGCAAAGTCATAAATTTAGGAAACATGTGACGAGAGAGCGAATTGCAATATAGTGTCAATTTAGTCGGGAGAGAGAGAAAAAAAAATAATCCAATTGTCAGACAGAAGCAATAGAACGTAGAAGCTCCTCCACTTCGAGATATGTCAATATCGGAAGATCCACGCCACAAAGTACCATGGAGCAGGTGTGTTCCAAAGCCCCAAAACCATGCAGGGCGGCACCCCGTGTAGTGCCAAGGAAAGAGACAAAACCATCTTCCTCCAGGAAGGGAATCTCATAATCCGCTTCACGAAGCAAACGCAACCGTAGTGCACAAGTCTGGGAATGAGCCCTAATCGGGAACATCAACAGATCAAGATCAACCACTGGAGAGCGCTGCAGTGAGAGACAGAAAGCCAGTGCATGTTCAAACGAGCACCAAAGGCATCGAAACACGGGTTGCACACAATCCAAAACCGGTCGGAACGACAAAGACCAGTCACACTCCAAATGAGCCAGGAGTGTTGCTCCAAAACACTGCATCATGCGTTCACGACACAGCTGCGCTGACGGGAGCAGCAGTACAGGATCTTGTTGCGGCGGGACAGCCATTGCGAAAAAATAGCAACAATAGCAAAACTCCAGCCAATAAAGCCAAAGTAATTGGGAAACCCCCAAAAATGCTTCCGAAAATAGAGTGTATAGCCGAAGGTATCAAACCGAATATGGAAGAGAAGGTGTGAACGAAACCAACACCAACGGCTTTGAAAAAATGAGCAATACCAGCAGTGCTGGATGCATTAAATATACGTCCCACAAGTTCACCGAAGTGACTCGGAAAGTTAGTATTCAAAAGGGACTGTATCTCCGCCGATGACCTTGCCACTTGAAGTGCGTAGGTCTCGCTAGCAGATGTAAGGGCCACATGCTTTTGAAACAATAAAGCTTTCAGCCGACTCAACTTGTCGAAATCAACCTTGGAAGTAGCAATATGAGGCCAGATGTCCGCCACCTCCCTAAATTCAGTAGGGGGAAACAACACATTCCCGCAGCACGTAACGGTCTTGTTGACAACGACGATGTAAACTATTCCGGCACGCATGCCACAGCAGCGTTCGCTGTTAAGAACAATGTAACTGCCGTTAGAAAGCACCTGGAAAGTGTTTTTAATTACCGGGACCGGAACTCCCTTCAGATAACAAGCTAAGTTAGCAATCAAAGCATTACACGCTCCGTCCAAGGACAGCTGGTTACAAACCATGGAATGGCTAACAGAAGTTTCGCTGTCGCTACCGCTAAGAAAAACTTCCCGCAAACCATTAACACATCTGCACTGAAAAGGAAGCTCCCACACCTCGTGTATGTAACTGTCACCCAATAGTTCATATCTACCCACCGGAATGTGCTTCAAACAAGAAGTAAATTGCAGAGTGGAGATAGGCAAATTAATAACCCCATGAATCAACCACTCAGCTGACGGAATCTCAGCCACCGTAAAAGGCAGTTTCTCCAACTTTTCAATATTTAACATAACATACGTCGCTTCCTTCTTAGCCATCAATTGTTGTTGACGAGTTAAATTAAAGGAGATAAAGATCTCTCTGGCACGAATGTGCTGCCATGGAACGCGACCCGCCTTCAAGGTCTGAAGAGTCCAACCCAGCTGCATGATAGATCGTGTCTGACTCTGCCCATGATATAAAGAAGACATGTCTGATTTTATAATGTCAATAGCAGAAGAGACAATGCTGTCAATCGTGTAAACACGGTCAGAAAGGGTATGCATGCCATTATCAACAACAGACAAAGTCTGCAGCAGATTTTCTCGATCAATCTGTCTTAACCTGGCTGCAGCCTCCTGCTGGGAAAGTTTCCAAAACTCATTATACACTTCGTATAAGAACCTTTTTCTCCGGGGCACCTTGGGACCTGACAAGAAATCTTGTAAATCAGTACCATTAGACAGTAACTTGAGGTGCACCCAGCGTGGAGTACTTCAACCATTGTTGACAAAGTTTCCCCACACTGTATGTAGTTATTATATCTGCATGTTCTGGTGAAATGTAACAAGGGTCTGCCCTACTAGTCCTGAACCCCCCAGAAGAGGTAACAAAACGTTGATGACACTGATTAGTGTCTACAGGCCACAATAACCACCCGCCTGGATGTAACGATGAAGCGTTAAGCGTACCATTCTGGACCCAATGCGTAAATTCACTAAAAGTAGCATTCACATAGTGCTGCCAGTTATTTAATTTAGAAGGGACAGGTATGCTAGGCAAAGTCAATTCTCTAATCGACGCCAAGCCCAAACAACTAGTCAGTTGTACTGTGTCATTGAGGAAAATCATTTGCACAGGGATAATGCATGCTCGAAATAATGTATCTCTGCCTTGCATCTGCCAATTTTTCGTACCCCAAACACTTTTCAAGTCAACAGTCTTCAACCAGTATTCATATCCTTCGACCGAAAGTTTATATACAAACGAATTAGAATACAGTAATTTAGTATCGGTCAACAAAATCTGCTTATTAGAATACGGTGTCACTTTAAAATAGTAAGACTTAGCGCTTCGCTGATCATGCCCAGAAAAATATGCAAATTTATCATTATACGTTTTCGAACTCCCTTGTGGAGGAGTCGAGCAATGTTCCCATTGTACATAATTAAAGATGGACTTAGGGCTACTCGATTTGTGAATAAAGTGGTGCCCATAATAGGTGTAGCAAAATATATCACCATGATTATCTTTAAATTGGTAAGCATCTTCATCGTCATAGACAGTATAATATTGCAAATCTTTTAGCATAGCATCTACTGTCTTCACATCCCAATCATCAGAAACAATGCCTGGAATAACAATATCATTCATTGATAACTTAAGAACATACGGTATTTGAATCAATTCAGTGGGACCATATATTTCAAACATTACTTTATCCCACACAATTCCATCCGGAATTGGTATTGCAGAAATGTTCACATTGGATAAGTCTCTTCGAACCATATGAGACGAAAAATGTGGTCTCAACACAGTCTCCACGTGCTCAATGTCTGATCGATCAGGAAGAAAATGACCATGTATTACCAGAAAAAAGGTAACCACAAATCCCAACCATAAAAAAATAGTCAGTACAGCCATAAAAAGCCACAAATAGTTCCAAGGAACAACAAAATATGTACGTTTAAGCCAACTTAGTAGCTTACGTGGACCTCGGATTGAAGACAGCGAAGACGAAGAGCTGGATACAGCTGCATCCGCGTCGTTGAAGCAGCCAGAGGCAGTTCTCGCAAAAGGTGCAACAGTGAACAAGGAAGCTGATGGAGGTTCTCTCCTAGGTACGCTATAAATCACATGTTCAGAAACATCAGTAGAACGTACAGCAACTTGAGAAAAAGAATCGATATCAATCGTTGACTGTGGAACAATCGCAAGATCATCTTCCACCCTCCCCAAGCTCGGAGAGGAAACATGGTCGGTGCTAATCACCTGCAGCGGGACTTCTTCCCCAGTAGTGAGAGGGATGCCGGAACTACTGGGTGTCCCTCTTGGTCTGCTGTGCAGAATCGGCCACATGTTGTAACTTGACATTATCAATGGAAACAAAACGATTTCCTTTGGCCCCTTGCAGCGGCGGCAAAATCACAGTTCTCGTGCCGCTCACCCCCAACACCGGGACAGGTGCTCGATAAGAAGGACCAAATTCTTTCTTTACTGCGACCTTTTCACGCACTAGATCCCCAATCCTGGGTATCCAACCAGTAGGTGTCACTGGCTCATCCTTAATTCCAGAGGAGGCAGCACTCGCAGAAGAGTTATCTTCACGAAATTGTTGTAAATCCTGAAAAACAGTGACACGATCATTTATGTCAAAGGGCGTTTCTGCCGCCTCCACACCAGGACCATCTAGATCAGGAACATACATTCGTGTTCCGAACAGGCACTCATATGAAGTACGACCCCCCAGTGACCTTCTAGGCAAGTTTGAAACAATAAAGCTTTCAGCCGACTCAACTTGTCGAAATCAACCTTGGAAGTAGCAATATGAGGCCAGATGTCCGCCACCTCCCTAAATTCAGTAGGGGGAAACAACACATTCCCGCAGCACGTAACGGCCTTGTTGACAACGACGATGTAAACTATTCCGGCACGCATGCCACAGCAGCGTTCGCTGTTAAGAACAATGTAACTGCCGTTAGAAAGCACCTGGAAAGTGTTTTTAATTACCGGGACCGGAACTCCCTTCAGATAACAAGCTAAGTTAGCAATCGAAGCATTACACGCTCCGTCCAAGGACAGCTGGTTACAAACCATGGAATGGCTAACAGAAGTTTCGCAGTCGCTACCGCTAAGAAAAACTTCCCGCAAACCATTAACACATCTGCACTGAAAAGGAAGCTCCCACACCTCGTGTATGTAACTGTCACCCAATAGTTCATATCTACCCACCGGAATGTGCTTCAAACAAGAAGTAAATTGCAGAGTGGAGATAGGCAAATTAATAACCCCATGAATCAACCACTCAGCTGACGGAATCTCAGCCACCGTAAAAGGCAGTTTCTCCAACTTTTCAATATTTAACATAACATACGTTGCTTCCTTCTTAGCCATCAATTGTTGTTGACGAGTTAAATTAAAGGAGATAAAGATCTCTCTGGCACGAATGTGCTGCCATGGAACGCGACCCGCCTTCAAGGTCTGAAGAGTCCAACCCAGCTGCATGATAGATCGTGTCTGACTCTGCCCATGATATAAAGAAGACATGTCTGATTTTATAATGTCAATAGCAGAAGAGACAATGCTGTCAATCGTGTAAACACGGTCAGAAAGGGTATGCATGCCATTATCAACAACAGACAAAGTCTGCAGCAGATTTTCTCGATCAATCTGTCTTAACCTGGCTGCAGCCTCCTGCTGGGAAAGTTTCCAAAACTCATTATACACTTCGTATAAGAACCTTTTTCTCCGGGGCACCTTGGGACCTGACAAGAAATCTTGTAAATCAGTACCATTAGACAGTAACTTGAGGTGCACCCAGCGTGGAGTACTTCAACCATTGTTGACAAAGTTTCCCCACACTGTATGTAGTTATTATATCTGCATGTTCTGGTGAAATGTAACAAGGGTCTGCCCTACTAGTCCTGAACCCCCCAGAAGAGGTAACAAAACGTTGATGACACTGATTAGTGTCTACAGGCCACAATAACCACCCGCCTGGATGTAACGATGAAGCGTTAAGCGTACCATTCTGGACCCAATGCGTAAATTCACTAAAAGTAGCATTCACATAGTGCTGCCAGTTATTTAATTTAGAAGGGACAGGTATGCTAGGCAAAGTCAATTCTCTAATCGACGCCAAGCCCAAACAACTAGTCAGTTGTACTGTGTCATTGAGGAAAATCATTTGCACAGGGATAATGCATGCTCGAAATAATGTATCTCTGCCTTGCATCTGCCAATTTTTCGTACCCCAAACACTTTTCAAGTCAACAGTCTTCAACCAGTATTCATATCCTTCGACCGAAAGTTTATATACAAACGAATTAGAATACAGTAATTTAGTATCGGTCAACAAAATCTGCTTATTAGAATACGGTGTCACTTTAAAATAGTAAGACTTAGCGCTTCGCTGATCATGCCCAGAAAAATATGCAAATTTATCATTATACGTTTTCGAACTCCCTTGTGGAGGAGTCGAGCAATGTTCCCATTGTACATAATTAAAGATGGACTTAGGGCTACTCGATTTGTGAATAAAGTGGTGTCCATAATAGGTGTAGCAAAATATATCACCATGATTATCTTTAAATTGGTAAGCATCTTTATCGTCATAGACAGTATAATATTGCAAATCTTTTAGCATAGCATCTACTGTCTTCACATCCCAATCATCAGAAACAATGCCTGGAATAACAATATCATTCATTGATAACTTAAGAACATACGGTATTTGAATCAATTCAGTGGGACCATATATTTCAAACATTACTTTATCCCACACAATTCCATCCGGAATTGGTATTGCAGAAATGTTCACATTGGATAAGTCTCTTCGAACCATATGAGACGAAAAATGTGGTCTCAACACAGTCTCCACGTGCTCAATGTCTGATCGATCAGGAAGAAAATGACCATGTATTACCAGAAAAAAGGTAACCACAAATCCCAACCATAAAAAAATAGTCAGTACAGCCATAAAAAGCCACAAATAGTTCCAAGGAACAACAAAATATGTACGTTTAAGCCAACTTAGTAGCTTACGTGGACCTCGGATTGAAGACAGCGAAGACGAAGAGCTGGATACAGCTGCATCCGCGTCGTTGAAGCAGCCAGAGGCAGTTCTCGCAAAAGGTGCAACAGTGAACAAGGAAGCTGATGGAGGTTCTCTCCTAGGTACGCTATAAATCACATGTTCAGAAACATCAGTAGAACGTACAGCAACTTGAGAAAAAGAATCGATATCAATCGTTGACTGTGGAACAATCGCAAGATCATCTTCCACCCTCCCCAAGCTCGGAGAGGAAACATGGTCGGTGCTAATCACCTGCAGCGGGACTTCTTCCCCAGTAGTGAGAGGGATGCCGGAACTACTGGGTGTCCCTCTTGGTCTGCTGTGCAGAATCGGCCACATGTTGTAACTTGACATTATCAATGGAAACAAAACGATTTCCTTTGGCCCCTTGCAGCGGCGGCAAAATCACAGTTCTCGTGCCGCTCACCCCCAACACCGGGACAGGTGCTCGATAAGAAGGACCAAATTCTTTCTTTACTGCGACCTTTTCACGCACTAGATCCCCAATCCTGGGTATCCAACCAGTAGGTGTCACTGGCTCATCCTTAATTCCAGAGGAGGCAGCACTCGCAGAAGAGTTATCTTCACGAAATTGTTGTAAATCCTGCAAAACAGTGACACGATCATTTATGTCAAAGGGCGTTTCTGCCGCCTCCACACCAGGACCATCTAGATCAGGAACATACATTCGTGTTCCGAACAGGCACTCATATGAAGTACGACCCCCCAGTGACCTTCTAGGCAAGTTATTAAGTGCTCTCTGTACTCCATACAGGTGGGCTAGCCAACTACGACCCGTACCTATAACCCTGGCTGTTAAGGATTGCTTTAAATCATGATTTAAACGCTCCACGACAGAATTTCCCTCGGGATGAAATGGATAGGAGAATTGGAGTTGGACCCCCAACGAAGCCATGGTGTCCCTGAATGCCTTAGAGGCAAAAGCAGGGCCCTGGTCCGAATGAAAAGCCGCAACTGCAAATGTATCGACAAAGATACGCAAATCTTTAATAACAGTCCGAGCGTCAGCCGAGCGCTGTGGCCAGACCCACACAAATCTGGAGCACGAATCTACTGCAACCAATATGTATTTGTATGCACAATCTGGTGTCAGTGGACCACAATGGTCCAAGTACACACACTGTAATGGTCTATTTGATATTAGAAGAGGAGTCAGCTGCGGGCGTCTAGCCGACGATACTTTAATTTGTTGACAGACATCACAACAAAGGACATACTGCTTTGTCTCCTTATAGAGACCAGGCCACCAATAACGGGCCTGTAAAAGCGAAATCGTGGCAGCCACACCAGCATGCGCAGATGCCACCCCTTCATGCGCTGCAGAAATTAATCGAGGTCTCTCAATCTTATTCGGTAACTCACGTACACCAACGCCTGGAATATTAACAACAGCATTTAGTGCACTACTCAAGCAGTAACTATATTTAGAAGGGAATCCTTTAGGAAATGGCGTGCCATCAGCCGTAGCTTTTATGGCAGCCGAAATCTCTATGTCTGGTTTTGAACTCGAACGAGTTACCGCGGCTACAGTGGCGATAGCCACTGCCGACTTTGCAGCCTCATCAGCCAAAGTATTCCCTGCAACGTGTATTCCAACGCGCTGGTGTCCAAGTGTATGTACAACATGGACTTTAGGAAGCGTCTCTTTCAGACCCGCAACCTTACCCCACAACAATTTATGTTTAATGGTTTTGCCTTTAGAATCTCTGAACCCATTCATTTTCCAATAATGCAGATATTCATTGAAGGATTGCACACAGTAGTAGGAGTCACAGACCAGCAAGGTCAATATCGCCGGCTCTGCATGCTCCAACGCTAACAAAAGAGCTTTGAGCTCAGCCAGCTGCGCCGTGCAATCTCCCAATGTTTTAGTATAAGTATGTCGGGGGTAGAAAACTCCCCCCTCCATCGTCCCGCTCACCACCGCACAAGCAGCAGAATACTGTTGTTTAGTCCCAACCGCCGGTTGCGCAGAGCCATCGGTATACATGACCACTTCATAGTGGTCAATAGGTAATGTGCCAGCAGGAACCGGGTACTCTATTTCATATTGAAGAAATTCTTGAGTCTGCAGCTTAGGGTCAAATATGTAATCCACATCAGTGGCCGTCAAAGACGTAGCCCATTGTATCCACCGCGGGTGTAAAGCTTTCGAATTAGGAACACTCGCTTTTGTAACAGCCTCCAAGGCCGGAATTGGGGAAACAACAATAATGCGTTGGCCCTGGGCTAGCGGTCTTTCTTTGATCACAGCCATCTGTACTGCAGTGAGAATTTTCTCAGTCTGTGCAAAACGTTGTTCTGCAGCAGAATACAAGTGGGACTTGTATGCTATCGGGACTGTCTCCCCTTCATTAAAGGTGACATACGTAAATCCAACAGCCCCAGGAATCACCCTGATGACCAAATGAGTTTTATTGTCCCGCGTGTGTAAATGTTTAACCGCTAAGAGATCATTCTGCAGCTCTCGCAGTATGTGTGTATGCTCAATCGTCCAAAATCTACTTGAAAAATTCGGGCGAATCAGTTCATATAAGGGTTTTATACGTGTAGCATAATCAGGAATGTAAGTTCTGCCAAAATTCAGAAACCCCAACAAAGACTGGAGCTTCCGAACCGTATTAGGAGGCTGCAGTAAAGCACATTTCTCCAAAAAATGTGTCGCCAGGCTCGCTCACTCGATAACTCATATCCCAGGAAAATAACACTGAGGAAGGCAATCTTCGATTTCTTAAAATTAAACTTATAACCAATATCAGCAAAACCCACAACAATGCGCGATACGCGACTGAGATGTTGTAGAATCTCATCGTCCGTCAAATAAATGTCATCAACATATGATAACGCCTCAGGGTCCAACTCGTGCAGAAGTTCAGTCACACGAGCCGAGAACAGTCCTGGGCTATTCTTATACCCCTGAGGTAAACGACAAAACTTTTTCTGAGAGCCAAACGCACTGAAACCGGTATAGTCCCGACTTTCGGGTGCTATATTCTGGCAGAAAAATCCATTCGAGATATCCAAGGTTGTTTTGTATTTTTTACGCACTATATTATTCATAAGCGCAGCGCTATGTGAATTCTGTATAGCATATGTGCGTGTATGACTATTCAAATGTCTGTAATCCACCACTATCCTATAGGAATGGTCCGGTTTAGCAACCGGAAATAAGGGATTATTCATCGGCGAGACACAAGGCTCAATCACACCTTGGTACTCCAATTGTGTAAGAATTTTCCGAACCGATGCCCTTGCTTCAAATTTAATAGGATATTGCGGCTGTGGCTGAGGTTCTCCTTTAATGGGAATGACATGATAAGGTGATTGTTTATCCCACCCCACATTATTTCTATATAGGGCGGGGGCTTGTGCTAGAGCCCATGATTTACCATATGACTCCGCTAGTTCTCTCGGAACAAGTGGTGAAAAGGAAGGCGCAATAACCTCCTCCCCAACTGGACAGTCGCGAACAAAGTCAGGTGGCCAATCTTGTTCGGCCAACAGGACATCATATGATTTCACCATATGGTCCCAAAAGATGGCGTGTACAACGCGGTCAATGTCCCCTTCTAATCGTAGAGTCACAAGATATACTTGATCAGGATCAGAGACTCGCATATCCGCCGTCTCGACTTGTATGAAGTCATCAGTTGCTTTCGCCTCCAGATGCTCTAGAAGACTCCGGCGAACTATTGTGACCTCTGCCGCGCTGTCTAACAGCGCTAACGCCCATGTCTTGTTCGTCAAGAGAACTCTCTTCTTGAGCGGCATGTCTAACTGAGACTGCTGCCACTTTCTTCTTTTTAAACTGCTGTTTTTGTTGCAGCGGTTTCTCTTCTTGTTTAATAGAAACCTCCGCTGAGCGTTGTGAATCCTGTCTCGGTTTCACGTACTCCGCTCTGACTGCCCACCTCTCTCACTTCTTTTCTCCGAGGAGTCCCTAAAGGAACGAGATTGGCGCGTATCAGTATATTGATATCTATCAGGCGTCTTCAAAGTATCCCTATTCCTGAGATTATACTTATTTTGTGGGGTCTCCGGTTGCGGAGACTGCCCACCATCTTTCTTAGGTGTTTGCTGTTTCTTATCCCAGCGCTTTTTCGCACCCTCAGGTTGCTGTTGCTTAGAATTATCCTTATTATTTTTACCCTGCAATTGTGGTTTCTGCGGTCGAGCCCCTAGGCTATCACGACCAATACTAGAATATGTTTCAGCTATTATTCTCGGAAGTTCCCGCTCCTGATTAATATGCGGAACGTCCCAAGACGCATTCGCACTGCTAGTGCTACAGCCTCCCCCTTGAGATTACTCAAAATAATAGAAGAAACCGCGTCAAAATTACCCATCAATTGCATGCCTAAATCCAAGGCAGGGGCAGCCCCATATTCATCCTGAATTTGTTTAAGCACCTCCGGCAAATTAGCCAAAGTCGGTGTACCGTGTGCTGTAGTATAGAGAGCGGCAAACACCGTGCCCCAAGTATTACAAAGATCCACCGTAGCAACCATCCCATACGGCAAACACATCGTCAAAATTCTATGCTTATCCTGAGGTCCCGTATGGGAAAATACTGCTTCCAGAGTATTAATTTTTTGCGCCAGCCAAAATGGAGTCTCCTCACGTTTAGCCGGTACCTTGCCCATTACAGAGTGTACAGTGGCCGGATTTATTCCCGGCACCACCGCATGTGGATGAGCTGGAGCAGCACGCGCTGCATTAGTATTTAAAGTCTGCATCACAAACTGAACTAATCGTCTGTACGTTGCAGTTAATTCCACATATAAACGACGCACTTCAGCCACTGCCACATTTGCCACTCCAGGATATGGTGTATATGTAGCCAATAAAGGCCAGGTCGGACCATCATTACTCAACGGACCTAACCGTACTGGTGTTACTGAATGTGGGAGGGCGCCATCAAGCCAATTATGGTGTTCTTGATAAGATAAAGGTATTTCTAAGTATGCATAAGCCCTGTATTGTCCAGGGACATTCGCAACAGTATATTCGTGAAAAGTATTTGTACCCCCATCAGCTGCCGGAAATACGACCCAAGAATAAAAAAGTTCTGATCTATAGGCTGCATGGGCGTCCACCACAAAAGTGACCGGACCCCCCTGGACCGTCAGTCCATGTGCTATCAGATGACCCGTGAGCGGAAATCGCATATTAAGCTGTATATCTACTACAACTGGATTCGCCATTAGTATAACAATAATAGCTCTAGGACAGAGAAGGCACACCAATATCGGGGTATTTCCTTTCAAAGTTCAAGCTTGAACAACCAACCACTCAGTAATAGGATGTACCCAACCTGTGGTGGAGGAAACCCTCAGCCCCACGGACGTCTCCGCATACGGAACCGAGGAGTCAAAATATATACGAGACCGAGAGAGTCAGTCGGACCCAAACATTAGAGCCAGACCAAACGTTGGCGGCGCCATGTCGCGTGGGCTTTCATTATCCTAAATGAGACTACTGGATTTCTAGGCAGCAGGATCGATAACTGTGTGGGGGACTGAGTCTGACCCACGTGTAAGGAACTCTGTCACCCTAAATCCGGTTGTTGCTCCGGCTAACTAGCAGTGCCTCATTTCTCCCACGGGGAAGAAATGATTGGGCAGCCGAGCGCATGACATCTTTGGAACTTCTCAGGGAAGTCGTGGTCACTCAGATCCAAACCAACTCTCTCATTCACAATATGGTCTCATATACAAATGACAAAGACAGTATAAGTTTTATATAATGTTTTAATAAAACGACTGTATTTTAGATATTAAGGCGTGAGCCGCAATAACCAGAACAATACAACATAGTAGGATTGATATAGTAACCAGGAGAGTAAAACATAGAAATAAAGCTATCATAATTCCTAACCGTTTCTACTCTCCCTCTGCTTGTTCTATTTAGAGCACAGCATGTTAAGCTTTCAGCTTGCCTTTCTGTATCACTAGGGAGACGGACACACTCATACCTGAGCAAAGGCCTGTGATCTGGTTCAGCATCTGCAACGAGGCAGTCAGCGTCTAGTTGTGGTTCCCTGGTCGGAATCCCCCTCTTGATGTATTGGGACAAGGAAGTGATTTTATAACTAACATGTCATCGTGATCACAAAATGTTCCTGCGCAGGAATGGCAAGTCTAGACTCCTACCACGTCTATCGGCAATGTACCAGACTGTATCCTTGACTAAAGCACAGAGTGAATATGTTATGAAGAACTCCAGTGCTGAAGTAGGCAAAACAGTGTGATATGAATAAAAAACAACACCGTAGAACTGGCTATTCTGTAAAATAACAGTACGAAGCCTAATAGAAAGCATTTAGAGTAAAGTGCACAGAGGCTCTAAGCTATTAGCAAATGAATAAAATATATTTAGGGCAAAGTGCACAGAGGCCTAAGGCCTGAAGCTAATGCGCAAAATATACGTAAAACTGACCACACTACAAGGCCTGGATCCAGAGCTGCTCGGCTGGTGCTGGTGAGCAGCTCTATGTCGAGACAAGTGCTCACTGGGTGTAGCGCAGGTATGACCCACGCAGCATAAGTGCAGACTGTCTGCTCTTGTGCAGTGTAGCCCATAAGTGGTCCAGAGTCCACACACATTGAGCTCCGTTCCGCTGGTGGGGCTAGCAGGCTGTTTGGATGAACTCCGCACTCCAATCGGAGCGTGGAGTGCCAAAACCTCTGTTAGCTCTGCCAGCAGAGCAGAGCTCACCGCCCACCCCTAGTCAACATGCCATTGGCTAGACTACCTAATTTAAAACACTCTACCTCATCTCTACATTCCTACAAGTTCTGTGTCCAAGCTATCTCATCATGTTGTTTAATCCCTACCAATATGAATCCTAAAGCCTGACAGTATTAACCTATTGAGAATCAATCAAACCAGATACAAGAAAATCTGCACATATCTTCTCCATGTTCAATGGTCCTCCCTGAGGAGTTCTCTAACACCGCATCAGAAACTCAAAAATGAGGATGGGGAGGGGAACATGGCTGCTAGTTGTGAGTAAATGACTGGGAGCCAATGTCTTACAGTTCATGGAAATAAGCCTACCTTGAACACACAACCTGAATGTGAGCAAACAAATGCTAGAGCAGCAGGGGTGGCTGTTTTTTCAGGGATCTTGATGCATGAGCCTCTAGGAGTGTTAAGTTGGCTCCTGCTATCAGGGAGGTGCAGAGAGGGCAGGCAGCTTTCCAGTGGAGTACTTCCTGGGGCAAGGTAGGGGGAGTCAGCTGGGGCGGGAAGCCGTGAGTTGCTTGCGACCATGCATTAGTACTTTGGGAAGCCAACTGGGTTTGCACAGACCCTGTCAGGATCATATAGTGGGGGTCCGAGAGTTTTCAGGTGTGTAGCCACCCATCCCATGCTCCAAGTGAGGAGCTAATTGAGCAGGAAGGATTGTTGGCCATACTGGAGGTGGTGGCCAAAGATAATCTGCAAGTGCTGGTAAAATGGGCATTAAGTGGAAACAAGGGGGGCCCAATGGAAACAGACAAACAAGGTGAAATTGGGAAGAAGTAGTGCAGGGTTTATAGTCTGACATCTGGCAGGTGTACTTTACCAGAAGAGGGAACAGGAGTTCGGTGAAGGATGGTAGCAAAGCAGCAGCTAAACAAGGTGCGGTAGAGAGAGCTGTTGGTATAACTCAGGGTTTTTCTAAACCAGTAGGGAAAAGTGTTGTTTCCCACCTAGGTATGGTACGGTATAGGGCCCCTAAAGGATACACTGTGAGACCATATAAGGTTAAAGAAGGCAGAGGTCTGGAGGCAGGAAGTTCAAAGTGTACTTCTTCACTTAGAGTTTTTTTTTAAATTAGCAATCAAAATCTATGTGAGACAGGTTCTAGAGACCAGATGAAACAGAGAGCTGAGCATGTGGTAGAAGCAAGATGTCATTAATCAATATTATGGAAGAGCAGAGGGCAGAATGTTAAGTCTTGTTGTGAGTCTGCTGGAGGAGTCAGAGGTGCTGTCTGACTCGAGCATAGATTTAATTAAGAAGATTCAAAGGGCACATAGGTATCCCTTTAAAGTCAACTAAATCTGGAAGAGACCAAGGAAGATCCTTGTGAAACTTCTGATGTGTTCATCGAAGGATCAGATACTTGGAAATGCTCTTGAAATGGGAGTTTTGAAGACAAAAGGGTGTTCTTTTGCCATCAGTTCAGATGATTCTAAAGCCAGTCAAGATAGGCAATAGGAGATGGTTTAACAAATTGATGAGTTAAAGGCACTCCGGGCAACTGCTAGCTAGAAGTTCCCTGCTCCACTCAAGGCTATGCATAAAGACTCGATTCACAATTTAAGGGTACCAGGAGACATGGATCAATTTAATGCACAGATAACGGGGGGGAGTCTCTATGTCAGGCTTAGTAAGGAAAAGTAGCATATTAAGAGAAGACCTTCAAAATAGACTTAAACCTGACATTGGTATGTCAGAGATAAAGAGTTTGGAGAGTTCCCCAGGGTGGGGGGTGGAGTAGGAGTTAGGGGGAGTTGAGGGGCACATTAAGCAGGGAGCATAGGGTGAAAAATAAAAATCCTTGTGACACAGGCAAGCAAAGAGAAAAGGGGGCACAAAACAGAATAGAGGATATGTTTTGGAATAAAGGTGATGACAGGTGAGGAAGATACCTTGACCAAGTCATTTTCAGTAAAGACCTGGAATGATAATGGAGTTAAGAGGAAGTATTTTGATTTTGTGGACCATCTATAATTGTACTTCAAGAGACACATCTACTAAAGGAGGAGCTCCTGTCATTCTGTAAAGAGATGAGGTGGATCAACCAAGGAGTTGGCACTAGTCAGACGTGTCGCACAAAAGAGTTGCCATCTTGATAAGGAAGAAAGCAAGAGTAGAGTCTGTGGATTGCACAGTGGACAACAAAGGTAGATGGGTGATTGCTAGGCTAAGAATACAGGACTGGGTCTTCACTGGTGTAGCGCGTATGTGCCATACAATGATGACCCAGAACCCATAAGGGACATTTTTCTACACCTAGTGGGGTGTAATTGCCCAGTTTTGATGGGGGAGATTTGAATGTCCTCTTAGACAACACACTAGATAGATCTACTACCCGTAATATAGTGAATTCTCCTCAGACTCGTCCATACCTTAAGGTTGTGATGAGTGAACTAGGGTTGTATGAAGTCTGGAGGAGCCAGCAGGGAAGACATAGGGGATACACTACGCACTGTAAAAAACATGGCCACTTCTCAAGGACTGATAATTGTTTATTAGGTAAGAGGAAGCTGTAGAATGTGATGAGGATAGTGCACCACCCTATTCACATATTCGACCAGGCTGTGGTAAATTTCGAGCTGGATGTGGACAGGCAGAAATTGGAATATAGGTTGAAGTTAGACAGGAAAATGTTCATATAGAAAAAAGTTGAAAAAGTGGTCAGAGGAATATTTTACACTAAATATGGGGTTGGCTGGGCGCAGGTATTATGGAACACATACAATGCATTTTTAAGAGGGCAACTGATATGTTTGAATTCTCAGGAAATCAGGAAGAACAAGGAGTAATTTGGGAAAAGGCGAACGGAATCCTTGGTCTTCCAAGGTAGTTGTGCAACCTGCATTTGAAAGAAATGTTGTGGAAGATCAAATGCCAGAATATGCAGCTGTAGCAAGTGGCATTGGAAGCCCACCTGGAATGCCAGTCAAGGAGGAAGTGGGAAGCTAGTAAGGCTTTAATTTTTTAATCCAGAGAGAACTGTGGCAATATGTTATCTTAGAAATGTAGGATAGACAGAAGGAGGAATTTTGTAACTGAAATTGTGGGGAGTCCCACAAATAGGTTACTAAATCGGTCTCATGAAATATTGAGAAGGTATTCCATGCTTTCTTTAGTGATTTGTACCAGAATGCTAAAAGTCCCAACCTTGCGGAATTGAAATGCTGGCAAGAAAGCAAAGAATACACTGAATGAGGAAGACTGGGCATTATTAAATAGCAGTATACAAGTGGAAGAAATAGAAGGGATATTGAATAATTTTAAGAAAGCAGAAGCTTCCTGACAAGGTATATGTTACAATAAATGAAGGGAAGTAATTGTTACATTTCAGAAGTCTCTATTCAACAGTAATTTAGTCAGGAAAGTTTTACCCCTACCCATCTTAGCAGGATGCAACCATTAACGTGATCTTGAAACCCAGAAAGCCTTGCAACAGACGTGAGTCATATAGGCTAAAATATCTTTTCAAATGTGATTACATTATTTATGTAGTGATTATAGCAAAAAATTGGCCAAGATAGATGGAAAGGTGGTCCATGAAGACCAGAAAGGCTTTATGCCTAATAGATACTAGCATGGACTGATGGTTTCTCTTTTGGGAATGATAGATCTGTCCACTGTGAACTTATCACCATTAGCTGTGATTAAGTTAGATGCTGCAAAAGTGTTTAACCAGGTTAACTGGACATATTTAGCTAGAACACCTAGGGTTAGGAGATCATTTCTGTAGGGTAGTAAAGACCTTCCATAGCTCCTGGAGGGCAGGGATATTAGGTAATGAGGGTTTATCAGACTACCTGAAGATTGAGGGAGGGACAAGACAAGGATGCCCATTGCCCCCATTCTTTTTAACCTGCACATGGAGCCTTTTGCACAAAGTCTCAGGTCCAAGACCAGTATTGTCCCCTTTATTGGTCCAGAGGGGCACAAAAAGAAGATAGCCTTGTATGCTGATGACCTGATCCTATTAACGTCAGACTCCAACAAACCATGCCCTAAAAAAAAGAGGGTAGCTGATTTGGGGTGTTTTTCAGGGTATCAAGTAAATAAAGATAAAACAGAGATAATGACATGAAATCGTAAATAGAAGGAAGGGAGGGGAAGGAGGCAATTAATATCTGGGCATTAATGTGATGAAAGACCTTGAGGCTGTAGCAGAGATTAATGCAAGTACTACCAATAAAGCATGTAAAAGTTTGTTTTCTAGATGGCAAAACCTACCTCTGACAATTTATGGCCACACAAATGTGGTCAAGATGTTGATTGTATGTAAATTTACCTTCTTGTTCGATAATATTCACCTAGCTTTTGAGAAGATGTTGCAGAAATTCCAGAAGCAAATTAGTAGCTTCATCTTGAGCTCTAGAGTGGTTAGGATTGCCTGGAGAAAGCTTTAAAGGAAACAGCTTAAAGTGGGTTTGGTCGTGCAAGATCTACAGCTATACTGTTGGGTTTTCCAGGTAAAGAACTCAGAGGACTGATAGGGACACCAGATTTAAGTCCAACAGGGAGAATGTGGAAAGGCCTTCTGGCAGACATAACACAAACAGGGTTTATGTATACATTTGGCTGACTAATTGTTTTTAAAAGAATCAGATTTAAGATATCCCAAGCAGCAGCCAACCCAAGTAGTGCTATGCAATAACTACTTTTTAGATATTCCATATTATAGCCTGGCAGCTCCAATATGGGACTTGCCAGGAACCCCAGGTGTTTTTTGGATAAGGTGTGCAGTCCTATCAGAAGGGATGTGTTCAAAACCGAGGAGACCTGGTATGTGAAGGGAAACCATTTTCATGAGAGCAATGGAGGGAGAGAACATCGGGCCGTCTCTAATGATATAAGTACATTTAGATTAGCCAGTGGATTAAACAGCATATAGCACATTGCCCTGGGATTTCCAGGTTAGAAGAGAACCTATAGGACACTCGACCCAAAAAGAAGGAAGTCTCATTGTGGTATTGAATTACTGTGACTCTCAGCAAGGGCGAAGAGCCCTTCTTTTCTATTTAGTTCTGTGGCCAGAAGAGAAATATGCAGAAGGTGGTTACATGCTGAAAGAGTGGCTGATAGTTACTGACTATGCATGTAGGTAGAAAAAGTGATATATGATCAGAAAGCAGAGCCCCTTTGGAAAATCTATGACTTGTGGCAAGAGGCAGGACAGGAGGAATAGTCCGATGATTATACGAAGGCTCGCTCAACAGGTAATGACCATTGCACAGGGCCTGTGGGTGAGAAAACAGGTCTCCTAAAATAAATGCTGCCTGGCTATATAGCATCTCACTGGGTATCATCTGTGCACTCCCTGACATCAATACGAATAGTGGCTGTTGCAGGCACGCTTTGTGTTATGAGGACAAAAATAAAAAAACAAGAACAATGAAAGACTCAAAAATGTTTTTCTGAAATTCCAGAAACATATATTCACTCAGGAATATAGGAAAGTGTCTCTGTTACACTTGAGACTATTTATAGGCTAGCTACTCCTAACACTGCATGCTTGTTCTTCAGCAGGCAAGATTTCCAAGACCATCTGACTACCTTAATAAGGGGCTCTTTTCTCTGGAGTCTTCAAAGCTTTGTCATCACACATTGGCCTACAAAGAGACAGAATCCTATTATCAATCCTATGTAAGCAACCATGGTTTGGTTCACCTGGAGTGCTTCTTTCATCTTCTTCTTTGCAGCCCTTCCCTGAGTGCTCTGAGATTATGCTGAGTGGCATGCCAAAGCATTTAAAATTGATAATAAATAAATGTCATTGTAATGAATAAGTTTCCTGTAGGTCCATGAAAATCAGAGCAGTGTTACAGGGATGGCATTATGAGAAGGGGCACCTGATGTTAAATGGAGTGAGGGGGGCATTCTACCACACTGGGGGAGAAACAAGAGGATGAGCAGAAATGCATAGAAGCTGGAAATTAATTGCATTTGCTGCCCGGTGACAAACATGTCTAGATATGCTTTTTAAGGGACAAGAGGGCCTCTTGTGCATGTATTGGCTGAAGTGAGGGAGCCCTCACCCTGGAGGAATAACCCAGATGAGTGACAAAACACTTGTGGTGTATTTTCTCATTAGGGATATAGGGCCTGATTACAACTTTGGAGGAGGTGTTAAACCGTCCCAAATGTGACGGATATACCACCAGCCGTATTACGAGTTCCATAGGATATAATGGACTCGTAATACGGCTGGTGGTATATCCGTCACTTTACCGTCACTTTTGGGACGGATTAACACCTCCTCCAAAGTTGTAATAAGGCCCATAGTTTCTTATTGGGCATTAACCTGAAAGGTCCAGGACAGTATTGGAAGGCCTCCTTTAATCTAAATGGCTTAAGGTTGAGACACTGAGACAAAGTAAGAGAGTTGTCTCAGTGTCCTCTGCCTCCTTCACTTTCACTCAGCAACTCTTGTTGATTGTCTTTATGATAGGTGGTCTTTGGTCTGGGGATGGAGTTCAGCAGCTTTCTTTATGCTTAAGGAAAGAGCTGTGGCAGGGGTTCATAGTTTTTTTATACGAGTGCACTAGTGCAGCCCAATCTAGGTCCATCCAAGTCAATTTACTGTGTCAGTCAATCCTGCTTCCTTGACCATGCTGGTGGCTTTGCTGTTGGGCTGAGTTTGCTGTAAGTCGTGGGCAGACAAAAATTTTGACGCACATTCGGCGTAAACCTTGCACCATATTTATACAATGACGCATGAGCCTGTGAACGCCAAAAGTCCACCTTGTGCGTCATTTTCTGGATGCGGGAAACCACCTTGTGTTAATGACATGCAAGGTAGGCGTTCCCGTCCCAAAAATTACTTAAACACCCATGTGCCATATTTATGCTACCGCGCTAAAATCCTGCACGGCAGGGAGGCGGAGTCGGAAAATGACGCACAGCCTGATTTGCGTAAAAAATAACGTCTGGGTCAGGGCAGGAGTTAAAATGGGGCAAACACACCAGTACATAATGAAAACACACAGAAGCAACAACAGAGCTCCAAAAGGGAGACATGGAGGTGCTATTCATCCAGCATGCACGCAGACGCAGAGCACAAGACCAACAACAGCAGCTTCCACAACACCAGCAGGGACCCCAAAGGCAACAAGGAAGGGAGGAGAGAATATTCCGCATCAGGACAACCCTTCTGGGACTCCGGTAACAAGACATCATCCAGAGGTACAGACTCAACTGGCAAGCCATTCAGCAGCTGCTGCGTAACATTGAGCCACAGTTGGCTCCCAGCTTGCAGACACCCCACACCTTTCCACCAGAAATCAAGCCGCTAGCTTTCCTCCACACGTTGGCAAGTGGCTCTTTTCAAACCACTGCTGCCCTGGTTGCCGGGATCCCACAGCCCTCATTCTCTGCCTTCCTACTCAAGGTATTGGATGCCATCATCTCACTCACACCCCGCCACATCAGCTTCCCCAACACACAGCAGAAGCAGCACTAGACCAAACAGGGCTTCTACCAAATCAATGGCTTCCCACACATGCTTGGTGCCATTGACTGCACACATGTACGCATTGTGCCACCTCCTGCAACTGAACATCTATACCGCAACAGGAAACACACACTCCATCAATGTGCAGGACACACAACACATACACCACTACATTGACATGTGGCCAGGAAGACAATGAGGTTGAGACACCGCTAGTCATGTTTGATACCCTCACCCAATGGGATACACACCTATGGACAAATGACAGTTCCAAACAACAACAGATGACACTCCACAGACACAAGGGAACAATTTAAAAACAACACAATGACATGGCCTTAACAGGCAGTACAACTTGGAAGATGAATCTGTCAATATCACATCAATAACACTCAATCAAACACCCTTTCAACCAATAAGTACTGTGTAAGGTGTGTGCAATGTGTTTTGCTGCAGGTCAAACACTATGATGATGATGATGACTACAATGAAGGTGACATGAAATCAATGAAGCTGTACCAATATCTCACATCACTCCTGCTCTGACATTGCCAACTACCAATAAGCAAGTGGACTGTGCTAAGAAAACATATTGATGTGACAATACTGAAAGTGCACCTTCCTACACATACGATTGAGACAATTTCCCACACACACAACAGATGTACAGGCATATGGACCTTCTGACACTCTAAATGACAACCTCACAACCAAGTTAGCCAGCTGAACTGGAACAGGTTCAGTAGTATAGGTACACGTTTGAACATGACTCATCTCGGCAAGGGAAGAGAAATAGGTATGCAGAGAACCTGTCACACATGGGATATTTGTGCATAGTCAATTGTCAACACATCAGTGCTCATAACTTATGGAGATGTGTTGTACATTGTCACCTTGCCAAATCAAAGGGCCTCACTGATGTTTAACAAATTCTATTGCATATGTTAATTTGGATGGGATGTCCAGGCCATATATATGCAACCGTGTTACCACCACTGTGGAATTGAATCTGTGTATGGACGTATCATGTCACCCCCAGTTAAGACACATGGACACCTCTTTCACATGACATAATGCATGGGAGTACACAATGTACTGCAACTCTACAAAAATACTGCTGACATACGGTCAATCAGCCAAACACCAGTTCAGATAACGAAACAACAAAATGCTGATGGTACATTCTAGAAGCCTAGGATTCCACATAATAACACAAACACAGATGAGTCACAGACAACACAAGAGAACAACTGTCATGTGAAGTGATAATCATGGGTCAAGCAATCAGGGGTATGGGATCCAGCCATCGATCATGTCCCCATTTGCAAACCCAAGCACAGCATCAGAGCGTGCCTATAATGAGGCACATCAGAGGACACGCACCATAGTCGAAAGGACTTTTGGCATCCTGAAGTCAAGATTCAGGTGCCTCAACATCACCTGAGGCAGCCTCCTATACTCACCAGAAATGGTCTGCATGAACCAGACCCACAAATGGCTACAGAGGAGGATGTTGTCCATCAACATGAGAGAGACCATCCAAACACAGCTGCAGGATTGCATCAGAGACAACACATAGGGGGTCATTCTGACCCCGGCGGGCGGTGGTCGCCGCCCGCCTGGAGGGAACCGCCATTTGGCCGCCCTGCCGTCAAAAGACCGCTGGGGCCATTCTAACATTCCCGCCGGCCCAGCGGGAAAGAGGCCTGTAACACAGAAGCCGGCTCCGAATGGTGCCGGCGGTGTTGCAGGTGTGTGACGGGTGCAGTTGCACCCGTCGCGCTTTTCACTGTCTGCTAGGCAGACAGTGAAAAGCATGCTGGGGCTGGGGTTAGCCAGTGGTATGGGCAGTGCAGGGGTGCCCAGGGGCCCCAGGACACCCGTTCCCGCCAGCCTGTTCCTGGCGGTAAAAACCGCCAGAAACAGGCTGGCAGGAAGGGGGTCAGAATCCCCATGGCGGCGCTGCTTGCAGCGCCGCCATGGAGGATTCGCCCAGCCGGGGGAAATCCGGCGGGAAACCGCCGGACCCGGTATTCCGACCGCGGCTTTACAGCCGCGGTCGGAATGGGCTATGAAGCACCGTCAGCCTGTTGGTGGTGCTTCAGTCATCCGTGGCCCTGGCGGTCTTGGACCGCCAGGGTCAGATTGACCCCCATAGTCCAAAACTTCTTTTAACTATCGTCACCATAACCACTGTCTTATCATATGTCATTAAACACCTATTCTAATCACTAAATCATGGACCGGATAATAATTTTTGCATCACATTATTCCTAAGATTCATAATCAGAGTGTAGCCTCATGGATCCTTGCAGGATTACATAATAGGATACAGAAACATTCCACATCACATTTGATGGGTATGAATGTACACCCAACTTCACACACACTGTAAATTACATATATCCTGTACATTTCACATTTGAAGGGCAATAGCAGAGGACCACAGCTATTTCACACATACTTGTTGGCAGCATACGGCACACAGCTAAGACACCATCATTCACTAAGGAAAAAATGCCTCATACATGAGGCAGAGGATGTGCTATAGCATTGGTAACAAGAAGGTATGACCAGACCCTTGACAGCAGTAAGTGTGACATCAGCTATCTTTGCAAGGAGTATGTGTGACAAGAAATCCACGTGAACCGCAAATGGATAGCACGAGTGCCCCAGGTATGATTGCTCACAAGACATCCCCTGCACATGCCATCCCAGGTCATAGATCCTGTCACTGCCATGTGCTCTGTCTCTCCCCACCCTTCACGAGGGGACCCTGGAAATGGACTATTTGTACCAAGATAATTCCTTGTCTACACACACCCAGACTCACATTCTGACTCCAGTGTGCTTCCCTCTTTAGAATGGTATGCCATAGTCATTGTTCTACTGTCTGCATGGACTTCTGGTCAGATAATGCACTGCCTTGTAATCTGTAGGACCTGTAATCACCTGACCATTGCTTCCCATGTGAAAGGTACTGTTGGCCCTTTGGACTTGAATCTCACCTACAGGACTTGTGAGAGACTGAAACTGCACACACCTGTGAGCACCTCCATGCAAACCAGCCATTTGAACATGTACAGCCCTTGCAAATCCAGTACAACAACTAGAGGATCATGGTCCGCAGCAGTATGATCTACCACATGTGCCCATAGCCCGGAACGCACAAGGTAGGTGCAAACAGCCTATCTCTATATAGTCACACCTGTCATGTACAAATAAAATTGAGAAATAACCCAAACCCAGTAAAAGACAGAAATGTTGCCGCATACGTGTCAAAAAAGGCGCACATATGTCAAACAATGCTGCATATTGGTCGAAAAATAACGCTCACGACCATGATACATCCATTGGCCCAGAGCGGTAATTCCCACACCACATGAAATTGATTAACTATGAAAAATATTTGGAAATATGGATGCAAGGTAATTTCTAAGCATGTGCGGAAAAACAAAATGACGCACAGTCTGTAAGCGTTATAATATTTTGACGCATAGGAATAAAAATGCACCACATTTGAGGCAGGAAGTGATGTAATAGGATATCCTGTTTACAGAATTGGTACAGTGGGTGTAATTTCAATCACTGCTGCAGGCAATGTTTTTGGACATGTGGAATGCAAGTTAAACATACAGTTGCCGTGAGTTATACAATAATTCCCACACATTACCGTCATTTGTTTACCCAGCAGCTGCACTAACTTACAAAACACAACTGGAGCCTGTAAATTAGTGCTGCCTTCACATCAATTGATGATGCAAATGTGGCTCTAACATATGTTTTATGCATGGTCTGTGAGTGTACCAGGAAAGACATGTTTTTATTCCAGATATTTTCAAGAATTAATGTAGTGTGTCCCCCAATTATTTTGGATACATGTCTGAAATGGATTCTGACACATGCGTAACAAGTTAATTCTGACCTCAGGTAACATCTTAGGCTGATGGTTTGACTTGCTTGTGCCGCAATTAAATTAGGGATGAATGCCAAAAGTAATGCACACAGGTTCATATGTAAATGTTAGGTGCTACTTTCCACAGCTGTGGCACATAAAATGAAGCAAATGCTACAAATTGAGGGGTAACAATTATCCATGGCCCTCTGTTCATTGTACCTGTGTGTTTTACATTGGTCTTAGTCACAATAGCTGGACCTAAGCTTATGCATTTGCCATCTGTGTTACTATACTGCCATGTACTTCTCATAAGATATGTGATCATCATGGGATACCTGATTTTGGGAAATGCATGGTCACAATGGATTAAGTGCATGATGTTGTGCAAGGGACCCCTGACCAATTCCATCATACATATAAATACTTTGCTAGTTTAGTTTGGCACACCAATGCTGATTGAGTGCAGCATACGTTTAATAACTAACCTCCCAGTATGGAGGCTATCACTGACATGGGTGTATGCTAAGATCAGAAGACCAGCATTCCTGTGAATGTTGTCATTCCGAAGGTACGTACAAATTGAAACCTACATCATCATGATTGACACAGTGGTACATTTGCTAAACCATTTGTTAATAATATCACAGTGTCAGTTTGCTCTATATCCGCTGATCAACCAACTCGGCAAATGTAAGATGATGAATGTGGCTCATCTCTGATTTTCTAAACCCATAATGGTTACACAAGGCAATGAGTGACACATTTCAGGTGCAATGACTACACCAGTGCCCATGCAGTCTGTCATGGATGACTACAATATACACTGTCAACATATATTTCCTTGTTGCATCCAAATATTAAAACTGGTCAATCCACAGCTAGCCTCAAACTGTCACCAAATAATGCACAGGTTCCCTGCAATTATGGTGTCATGGGGGCATATGTGGCTCAGGGTACCCTGTTAATGTAGCATATGTAACCTAGATACAACACAGGCCCTTCATGTAAGGGACCATAGAAAGCATGATAAATCATGACCTTAAATCAACCCAGAGGTGCGTCACACAGTAAATGATTTTCCTTTGATGCTCAAGCCACAATACCTGAGTGACTGATATTGCAGCGCTCCAGGAAAGTGGCTTTGCATGTCTCTCATTAATACAAATGATTAGAGGAGTACACTCCATAAATGAGTCTGCTAATAAATGATGAAGCATGTTTGCCACCACATGATAGTTAGGGCCACTGCATGTGTGCAGATATGTGTGTATCACTCACTGGAGTGACCGGGTCTGTACATGTTTGCAGTGGTATGTCTGTTGCAGTATCATCATGCCTGAGAGGGTGGACTTTCAGATTTAATGTTACACACATGAATTGTATTTGGAAGTGTCGTACAGTGCACAGACATTGAGCACAATTCTCCCTTCCATGCTTTACAGGTGGACCTGCCCCCTACACAATCAGAGAGGTGGCTCGATTTGCAGATCCAACATCTCCAGTAAGTGTTGATATTTCTGTTCTGTGTTGTGTTTGCAGCTGTTGTGTGATTGACTCCTGTGTGTTTGACACCCAGCAAGGTATGATGTGCTGGTAAATGATCGGATATGTTACTTGAGTGGAGTGTGATTTTTTTGTCCATCTTTGAGTTGGACAATCATTAGCGTATAGTCATATTTTGGGATTGTGGTGCAGCCCTGTAGGCATGGCCATGTGAATAGGGTGACATTTGTTGATAAAACTTTTATTACAAAAGTTTAGCAGAGGATCATATTTATGATTTAGTCAGAAAGTCGGACCCTGAATCTCACAGAATAGGGATGCCAAAGTCTTACCCACAGACTTGAGCCTCCCTGTTCACTAATGAACACGTTTGACTGTAGGTTTGACTTCCTAGCAGCATGTAGCTCAACATGCTGTGCTACATGTATGTGGCACTTGAGTACAATGTCATAGGAGTGCATGCAGCTTGTGGCCAGATGTGTGCTTGAATCTATCTGCTTGTTCTAAAACATGTATCAGTGGTATTAAATGGTGTTGACAATTGTCTGCATTTTCAAATATAAATGTGGATGGGATTGTCAAAGGTTTGGGTGTATCCTAGTTGGACATCCTCCTTACCTGTGGTGGACTGTCCACCACAGCCACCATCAACAGCACCACCACTACAACCCAGGTGGCACCAACCACAGCAGGCACCACTGCAGGACCATCAACCTCCACTGCTCCCAGACCTGTCACAGCACCACCTGCACCTCCTCCCACACGCATGGCACCGACAACCGGACAAACATCTTCAACTGGCACCCAGACCTCCCCTGCTGCAGTCATTGACCCTGCAGATTTCCAACTGATGCAACGTGACATTGAACGTATGTTGAGGCAAATGAACCGGCTGCAGCAGGAGGTGGCACAAGTTAATAAGAGGCTACGTGCCATAAAGAAGACCCTGCGGAGGACAAACTTGTGAACAATATACGTTCAGCCATGATTCCCTCCTCTCCCTCCTCTTTCCTGGTTCTTTAAATTAGTGGGTTTAGGGGTCTTAGTGTTAGGTTAGAATAGTTATTGTTAGTTTAGTTAGTAGTAGTGGGTTTGGGGCTGGGGGTATGATACTTTTAATATCTATTTTTTATTATGTGTGTGGGTGGGGGATGATGTTGGAGTTTTGGTGTTTTAATAAAAAAAAACTAACAAAAATATCAAATATAAAAATACTTAAAAATATATATTTGCCTAGTATAAGATAGTATGTGTTTAGGTTAGTATATGTTGTCCTCCATGTTCCCGTCTTATAAGGGGGATGGGGGGTTTATGTTTAGATCGTTTAGTTAAATGTGAGTTTAGCTTAGGTTAGTTAGGGCCTGTTGTGGGTAATGAGTAGTTAGGATAGGTTAGGTTAGGTAAGGTGTTTCCCCAGGTTTTATCTTCCTTTTTTACTGTTAAATAAATACTTAGGTAATCCTTTACAGTATGTGTCACATGCTTGGGGATCAGGGCCTTGCCATGGCTGAACAGTGTCTCTTTAATATTTGCATTTGTGTCCCATCCTGCAAACAAATGCCAATTGAGCTGTTACATTGGCAGCTACACCAGAGCTACTTTGCTAATATTCTGCCATCCATTGCACACACCAGTCAAGGTTACTAAGGATCCTAAAGTATTGTTAATTATTGATTTATATTTTCAATCTCACCTACTTTTGGACTAGAATTGGTATTGAGGACACTGTGTTACGTCTGCCTGCAGCCTGATGTTCAAGTGAAGCCTTATGAGGTGAGTGATAGTATGATCTAATGTAGAATGGTATACATAACTCACACCTATTAAGCGTTACATTGTTAGCCAGGTTACTTATTTGTACGTACACTCATACACATCCATTCCTGCTGTGTGGTGTGTGTTAGGAATATTTTTGGCCAAATGTCACAAACGTAAAGATTGGCTTGAAGACAAATTTGAACACAATAATCTTTGGCTTAGACATCCCTTGAGGAAGACTTATTCTGTCCAACACATCATCATACTGTATCGTTTCTATTTTGCTCAGAATTAACTATCAGGAAGGCCAGATGATGGTACAATCCAGACCACAGTGCATAATTATCATCCCACATTTTTTCAGTGCAGTTGTATTGACATGGTATAATCATTGACATGAGGTAAACATCACTGATCTCCATCACGTTTGATGTGTCACATCACACACTGACAAAGTTGTTGTGTAAGTGCTATTTATTTTACAGTGCTGTAGTGCTATATTTACATTGTCCATGATTGTGTGTCCATTAGTGTGACACCTTACATTGTGATCCTACACAAGTACAAAAGGACATGTCATTGGACATGCTGGGGTGAAGTGTCAGACAGTGCAGAGGGACAGGATTTGCCAATGAGTTAGTGAGAGACAATCACAGGGCAGAGTGACAAGATAAATAGTGGGCTGGAGAACAGTGCTTGGGAGCAGCTGTTGAAAGACTGGCGTGTTACAAAGCACAGGACCTTGGTTAAAAGTGGACAGGTGGCAGGGACTAGAGCTACCGGGTACTCTCACGGGTGAAGGTCATCTGTTCCACGTCTTCATTTTCAGATGTGTGTCTTATCTCCTCTGCCCTTGGTGGTGGTGGTTGTGAAGGGGCAACACTCACCTCAGTGTTTGAAGACTGGAGTCAGACATCCAGGTAGCTGCCACCTGTGGGGCTATTAAGGGCAGTACTGCAGCAAGAAGGAGCTGCTGGTTCTTAACAATAGCAGCAACATCACTATGTTAGGCAGTCAGGTCGGCCCTGAGGGGGTCAATATTGCATTTGTGCACGTGTTGACAGGATTGTTGTTGGATGTGTTGTGTCAACTCTCTTACAGCTGTGCTGATTTCCTTCACACTTTTTTCGAGTCCATGCAAGATTGATGTTCGCCCTTGCATGGCTGCTGCCTGTTCTGCAGTTGACATCATGCGCGAACGCTCCCCCTCTAGGCTGGCTGACATATTTTCCATCCCCACCGCACCCGTTGTACTCCAACTACAGTTCTCTCAAAGCTGGTGCCAGTGTCGTCAGACTCCTCAGCTGGGTTGGAGCTGGCAGGTCATACAATTGGGGTGGTGGGCGGGTCCTCTGTGATGGCTGCTACTTCTGTGCTCCTCCTTGCCACTGAAGGTGGGGTCTTGAGGTTCCCAAGGACATCTTGGAGGGTCTGCTGGCTGATGTTTGTCAGCTCGTCATCCATGTCATCAGGGTAGTCCAGGACAGCCATATCCCCAGGAGAGCCATTGTCCTCTGCAATTAGATATTATACAATTAGTGTCTATGATGTGGGATTTGTAATGTGATGAGCCTGCCTTCCTATTAGTTGCACATTGTGATCTTGGTTCCTGTTCATTACTCCTGTCTTTAATATTAGCATTCTCCCATGGCCTATGCCCCACCTACATTGTCACATGTATTGTGGTCAGTTTGGGGACATGTCAGCATCACATCCTCTAGGTGTTGGTTCTGGCCAAATTGCGGATTGCCACCTTCTTGTCCTACTCAACCTTCCGTCTACTTCCATTCTCATGGAGAGGCCTTGCACTGGCTGTGGTTGTTCTCATGGCACTTTCACCACACTTAACAATCTGGAACTGAGACAGTCTCAGATATTTCACATCCAGGTATAAGTTGCTGAGACCTATCATACACTATGTATAGCATTGGCATGGCACACTACAGATGTTAGCATTGGTAGTGTGTAGTGTTGATGTTGGGAAATGTTTGCAACATTGGATTGCACTGATGATCCTAGCAGTGTTCAATTTCCTATTCTGACTGTGAGAGTGAATTTTACTAGCCGGTGACATTTATCCTCCCCCTCAGTGCTGTTGTCTGAGCAGTATGACATTTGGGATGTTGCATGGTGTCGTTGGAGCTATTATGACCCAGGCACAGGGTGGACCCTGACATGTGCAGTATGGGTATGGCATTAGTGCTGTGTACCTCATAATGTTTATGACAATGGCTGATGTTTGTAGCAACTATGGAGAATCACACTTGACAGGATTAGAACATTTTTATTGATTACAGGGGATTGATAAAGTTGTCATCCTGAACCCTCTAATTTGGGTGTGTTTGATCCATGGGGACATTACTGCCATTAGCTACTTGACCTGCACACACAGCAGAGGTGGTAGTGGCAACTGTTGTCAATGTTAAATTCCACTTGCAGATATGGCCTGAGACTGTTAATTGAGCCCTAGTACATGTAGGAAAAATACCAACTGACGTGTGATGGCAGGCCAGTTTTACGTTGTACCCTACCCTCCTGGACTGGCTTTACCTTTCCAACATCCTTGGCATGGCAGCATAACTCCATGCAGTGGTTGTTGGTGTAGTGTAATACTGTGCCCCAGGTTCCCTCTGAACGGGCCATGCCCCATGCCTTGCCCCTTTACCCATGCCACTCCCTGAATATCATGACTTACATGCATTGTGTAGTAGGTATGCCCCCCGCTTGCAGTTAACATTTGTGCTTTTTAATTCTTCATATGACTTACCCTGCACCTGTGTTGTCTCCTTGTAGTCAGTGCTGTCCTATCCTTGAATCCCTGTGATAATCTCCTCAGGGATGATGGCTGCCACCATCTCCTCCATGTGGTCCAGGGCCTCCTGCGGTGCTGGACTCCCACCTCCAGTCTGCAGTGCTGCCTTCCTGTTCTTGGCCAACTTTTCCTTTGTACTGCACTTGCAGTCAAGCCAGCATTTCTTGCACTCGAAGACTGTTCTCTGTGCTTCTGCTGCACTGTTTATCTTGTCAACAATTTGTTGCCATATTGCCGCTCTCCTACTGATTGGAAACTTTGAGGCGACAAAAAGTTGGTGCTGGTGTTCCGTCACCTCTTTCACCATAATTTCCTGCTCCTCTGCAGTGAAGCAACACTTTATTTTCTTCTTCTCCCTCTCTGGGGCTTGTGTGGGTCCTCCTGGCTGGTTCCTGGTCTGTTGTCATCTTCCTGGGGTCTGTCCAAGCATCTGGGATCCATTTCGGCTCTCCTTAGCCCCAGTTAGCAGTGTTTGTGCCGCTTTTGACGCTATTGCATCCAAAAACTGTGTGTATCCGGTTTGCGACGTCATAAACCAGTTCACAGTCATTTTCGCCGCATTAATGTCATTCTCCTTTATGTCATGACGCATTGGTTGGCGCAGTTTTGCATCAAAAAGTATAAATATGGCCCTGAATATTTTGCTACAGACTGCTGCTATCCATCTAGGCACTGGCTGCTCTTAGCCAGGCTCTACCTTCGGCCTCTCCCTCCTGCAGTGCTCACTGCTTTCCCAACACCACTCCCACTTGTGAGGATAAGTCGGTGACTCCTCGGCTGCAGTTTGTTTTTGAAACATCTAACGTTCCCCTAACATCTCCCTCAGATCCACTTTTTTTTTTTTTATACATTTCAGTCCCGCTCCGCAGTTTTATTTTACTCTCAAAGTGCCGGATTTACTAATATTAGGAATACCATTTTTGTATTTGCAAATATTTTGAGTTTCATTAGTGCTTGGTAGTGGGTCGTAAATAGACCTACCTTATGCATATTAATGAGATGGGCAACAACTTGAGACCCACTAGGAATTGCAGTCTTTACAGGTATAGCGGCCTGCTGAGGTCAGCAGATCACTATGTCTGTGATTGCTTCTAAATAAAGCAATCTTTTTTCTTATGTAGCTTATGTTCCTTAAGAGTAGGCAATGGTCTGTGGGACAGTTTGCGACCAGAATATTAGTTTGTACATCTGGTCCTTAGTTAAGGGTTCCATCAGCTTCTGTGGTATTTTTATATATGCTTGTTCAAAGTATTTTACATTTCTGGATTAAAGGGAACTACTCACACGCTCTAGGGGACTTCGGACTCTGCGAATCTGCAAGTTTTCCTTTCTCTTATCCCACTCTCTCCTTCTCCATGCCTTTCTCCCTTGTCTTGCCTTGCCTTATCACTCCCTTGCTCTCTTCGCCCCGTATCCAATTCATACACCCATATTCTTCACAACTGCCCATCTCTATAGTTGTTGTGCCTAAGCATCCATTTTCTAACCCCGTCGACAAGTAGTCACATTCTCTCAGGTCTGAAAATGCATTTAAATTTGTGAATGTTTGTTTGGTGCCACTGCTCCCTGCTTCATGCTAAGTAAATTGGATATGTTGCAATGCTGCCTTTAGGGCACTGCACCAAGCGCAGAGCTGCAATTTGAAATACCTTAATGGGTCGTAGGCATCTGTTGCAGAGTTTCTTGTGTGCCAGCAATTTCCAGCCTGTAATAAAAATGTCACGATAACGCTGGTAATGAATGGATCTGCTGGAGAGATCTGAGTTTTGTTTAGTACCAGTTTTAACTCACCATGAAGTAGTGCAGAAGGCTAATGTGCCTCCTGCAAAGCACAACTGTAAATCACAGAGTTTTATTTCATGTAGAAAGCTCAGTGGGTTACTGCATTTGTTCAGTTAGAAGCCTAATATATCACAGTGAGCTACGAACGAGCATCAAACAGCAGCTTGTAAACTCTGTGTGTAAATTTATGTTATATAAATGTTACATTTTAAAAACTAAACGCACTTTGCCAAAATAATATTTTAGTTGTCTGGCTAAAGACAAACGTTCAAGGATGAAATGCTATGGCTGGATAGATGTTTCACCATCCTATTTATTCAGTATTTGGCATGTATGCTGTTGCCATCTGTCTGGGCCTTGACGACCAATACAGTAAAGAGACAGAGATGTTCTTCAGGTAGGAAACACTTGGATTGTTTATTTTCATTGGAAAACTTTGAATTGCTTCAAATGTTTACCTGATACGTGTGCAATACAGTGTCTTATTTGGATTCCCCTTTTTCAGAAAGTTGCAGTAAATGCTATTTCAATCCATTTTTTTTACATTTTGTTTTTTTTCGGCGATAATCCCTTCATGTCCTCCCTTTTTGCAGTTCAGGCACTCTCACTTTGCCATTATATTGGGGTATAAAGATTCTACCTCGCCACTTTTCAAATCCAGCAGCCACCATCAAATATGAGTTGTGTAATAACGATCACACCTTCAGAGTTTCTCCAGATAGAATCCAGCAGGGCAACCCAGAGGGAAAGGATTTGCAGAAAAGACAAAACATACGTAATTCAGCGTGTTAAAAATCAATTCAGCATGCTATGCCTCATTTTCTTTTGAAAACTTGGAACAGGAGTAATAACTCACCCTGTTCTGATTAACTTGTAAATAGGGCCCATGTGTCTTCTTATCAATGCAAAATAGACTGTGCAGAGAGGGAACATGGGCAACTATACATTGGGGATATGGCTTGGTGGAAACATTCTTTGCTATCAGGCCTTTCCAGAGGGGCATCAGATTAGATTCACTATACATCTGATCTGCAGACGTAGGCCCATATTTATACTTTTTAGCGCCACATTTGCATAAATTTTTGATGCAAAAGTTGCGCGAACTTACAAAATTCAACTGTAATTTGAAAGTTTGTGCCGCTTTTGCGTGAAAAAGAGTCACAAATGCGGCACTAAAAAAGTGTAAATATGGCTCGCTGTGCTCTAAAAACGTATTATGAGTTATGTGTTAAAAATGACAAGTACAATTGGTTCTGAAATTAACAATACCAGGCGTTATCTCAAGATGTGTAAACAGAAATTACAATTTCTTTCCTTGTGTTGCAGTATTGTTAATTCCAAGCTCTTAATTGTTCTGTTATTTGTTGGTTATTAATTGAGATTTTCCTAGCCTTGGTGTCAGAAAGGACAGATTTTATTAAAGACAGGGAGGCAAGTATTATGCTGTCTTTTCTTGCTTTTTATTAACAGCAGCCAAGCAAGTGAAAAAACGATCTCTACTTGAAATCTTGGAAAAAGGACTACAAACAGTGACATCACAATAGAATAACTACTAAGATGTCATTAGGATGTCAAGTGACCAAATAACTTGAAGAGAGCAACAATTCCTCTTTTCTAGTAGCAAGTCAATCAAAATGAGGTATGTAATAAAACAACAATAGTAAAGATAAAATAGTGAAAAGGTCTGCAAGGCAATCCAAAGGAAGGCGAGGACCTCTCATCCAATGAGGAGGTGATGGTCCATGGAGTAGTTCAGTAGGTTGAGGCACTAGAAGTGCATAAGGAAAGAGACCAAGGAGAGTTAACGAAAAAGTGGTGGGATAATACTTGCCTCTGTGTCTTTAATAAAATCTAGCCTTTCTGACACCAACGGTAGAAAAATGTAAATTTGATTACAAGAACAGAGGCTCATATTATGCTTGTTCAGAGCACTGCAATAACAGAATCAGAAAAATAGGAAATAGATTTACAATAGGTAACTCTGAAAGTAGCATTGTGTGACCAATCTGCAGATTTGGGAATGCGCAGCTAACTAGCACCTCACCAGAAGACTCTATACTCCATAGCCCCTGTGGCCGAATGAGTGCCAAATGAATCAATATTAATACCAGTCAAAAACATGATCCATTTTACCCTGCAGGCTAACGTGGAAAGACGAAACAGGTTTATGGGGTGTCTGGAAACAATTAAGCAGATGGGTAAAGGATGAGAATCTCAAATCTGCAGTTCTTGAAACATATGTTTTTAGACAATTTCCTACACATAATTTTGGTTTAGAAAGGAAAAAAAGGATATTGAATTGAGGATAAATTGGTTTAAGTACATCCATGAACTTGGAAGGAAACACCAAGGGGAGAATAGTGGAAAGAGGGCACAACTAAAACTTTAGCATCTGTTTTTGTTACTCTGGGCAATTTACCTTTGCTAACCAGTGCTAAAGTGCAAGTGCTCCTTTACAAAATGTGTATGTAATTGGTTTATTCATGAGTGGCGTATTTGATTTATTAGTAAGTCCCTAGTAAAGTGCACTAGAGGTGCCAGGGCCTGTAAATCAAATGCTACTAGAGGGCCTGCAGCACTGGTTGTGCCACCCACATAAGTAGCTCTGTAATCATGTCTCAGACCTGCCACTGCAGTGTCTGCGTGTGCAGTTTTAACGGTAAATTCGACTTGGCAAGTGTAGCCACTTGCCAGACCTAAACCTTCCCTTTTCTGACATGTAAGACACCCCTAAGGTAGGCCCTAGGTAGCCCCAATAGTAGGGTGCAGTGTATGGTTAAGGTAGGACATATAGGGGGTCATTACAACATTGGCAGTAAAAGCCGCTTACCGCCGTGCAGAAGACCGCCAATACACTGCCGCGGCAGCGGAATTCCGCCACAGCTATTATGACACACATCTTGGAATCCGCTGAAATTCAGACACCCACACAAGTCCGCCACACCAAAGGTCAGTGTTAAACTGGCGAAAACAAATCCTCCACCTCCACACCAACAGAAACACGCCCATGCTATTACGACCCATGAATCCACGCAGCGGTCTTTTAACCGCGGTATTCCATTGGCGGTACACATCACCGCGCTCAAAATACACACACATCTCCAAAACACCGCCACATTGGACAATTCCAAATACACACACCTGATACACATACAAACAACACTCCCACACACCAATTACAATATAAAACACACACCCACATCACCCACAAACCCCTACGACCAAAAATTAGTCACGAAGGCCAGAGAGACAGCACTGATTAGACAATCCCACCACACAGAGGCACACAACACCATCACCCACACAACATCCATGCACAAAACACCACACACCAATACACATCACCACACACATCAACACTCACACCGCCCCACACATCACACACACCACCCCATGGCACGCCAAAGACACCCCTGCTTTTCCGAGGAGGAGCTCGGGGTCATGGTGGAGGAAATCCTACGGGTAGAGCCACAGCTATTTGGCTCACAGGTGCAGCACACATCCATAGCCAGGAAGATGGAGCTATGGCGCAGAATAGTCGACAGGGTCAATGCTGTGGGACAGCACCCAAGAAATCGGGAGGACATCAGGAAGAGGTAGAACGACCTACGGGGGAAGGTGCGTTCAACGGTCTCCAGGCACAACATTGCGGTTCAGCGGACTGGCGGCGGACCCCCACCTCCTCCCCCACAACTAACAACATGGGAGGAGCAAGTCTTGACCATCATGCATCCAGAGGGCCTCGGAGGAGTCGTTGGAGGAATGGACACTGGTAAGTCAAATCTTAACTATCATATCCCCCACCCTACCTGCATGCTATCACAACCCCCCACCCTCACCCCCTCCCCTATCACTCCAACTCCTCACTTATGTACTAATAACACAAACCACACATCCCAACACCAAGCCCTGCATGACACAACTAAGCATGGACACCCATCATGAAAGCATGGCCACTGCACATACCCATAACAACCCCTAACCATCATCACACAAGCCCCCACACAGGAATGCTTGTACACGCACACCCACCCATTGCACACCATCACACACACACATGCAATAATCATGCTCTTATACCCCTGCAGGATCACGAAGTACCGTCACCACACCGGAGGGTCCAGACAACTCCACTCCACCCACAGAAGAGGCCCACAGTGACGATAGCAGCTCTGCCCTACTGGAGCCTGATGACCAGCCCGGACAATCGTGGGCCTCGGGACAGTCGGTTCCCCTTGCACAGGCACAGCCCAACACTGACCTTCCACCCTCTGGTAACACCAGTACAGCACCCACCCAGCGGGCCCAAACCTCCGTACCCAGGACAGGTCAATCAGCTGTGTGTCCACCACTACAGGGAACCCAGGATAACCCACCACCCCAACAACAACAGGGACCTGGGGGCAGTGGTAGTGGGCACACAGTCCAGGGGACGGAGGCACAGGAACACAGGGGAACTGGGAGGGCTGCTGTGCGACAGGGGGCGGACAGGCCAAGGGAACCTACTCTCCACAAGGCCCTATCCTCCATCATGGGAGCATACCACCACTCCCAGGAGACGATGGCTACGGTCCTGGTCAAGTTTCAGGAGACCCAGCGCCTGCAGGAGGAACATTATTTGGGGTTCAGGGAGGAGCTCAGGACCATCAGCTCCGCCTTAGGCACCATCGTAGGGGTGCTGAAGGACATACAGCAGACCATGAGGGACACCGTGGCACTCCAAGGGGCCCCTGACACTAGCATGGACGATGAACTGCCCACCACCTCCGCCGGCGCTAGTGGACAGGACGCCCTGCCACAGGACCACCACACCAGCACCCCACACCCTGCAGACGGACAACCACCACGCAAGCAGTCCCTGAGATCCAGGAACAGGACAGAGCAAGATGGCAAGACCCCCGCCAGGAAATGAGACCACCCTGATTGTCCCCCCACTGTCCCACTTTGTTACCCTGTCAATACTTAAACTGCCCCAGCTCCACTTCCTATGCCCATATGGGCAGTGCACCTGTGAGACTAATAGACTGGAATCTGCCATGGACATTCCTCCGCCATCACCCATCACCATTTTACAACCCCCCTCCATTTTTGAGCACGTAAATAAACACCTTGAAACACAAAACAATCTGGAGTCAGTCCATGATTTGGTAAAATGTATTATCAATGACAGTGTCAAAATGCGTTGTTAGTTGTAAAGGCAACATACCAATGTCACACATCACAAGTCCTGGAAGGATGCATGCAGATGACACACGTTGGTAACCACACCTGTGAAACCGTAATGGAAAGAAACAACTCAGTTACCAAATAATCCCATGAAATTACACACAGGATGGAGGAAGACGTGTGACAGTGAATGTAACGGTAAAAATGAAAATGTTCTCACCTGTGTGTCACTGGAAATATTGCTGTATGACTGACTCCCTGTTGTCGTTGTCTTCTTCCTCAGCTTCCTTCTCATCACTGTCCACAGGCTCCACAGGCTCCACAGCTGCCACAACACCGTCATCTGGACCATCCTCCTGCAGAAAAGGCACCTGACGTCGCAAAGCAAGATTGTGAAGCATCGAGCAGGCGATGATGATCTGGCACACCTTCTTCAGTGAGTAGAATAGGGAACCACCTGTCATATGGAGGCACCTGAACCTGGCCTTAAGGAGGCCGAAGGTGCGTTCGATCACCCTCCTCGTCCGCCTACGGGCCTCATTGTAGCGTTCCTCTGCCCTGGTCCTGGGATTCCTCACTGGGTTCAATAGCCAGGACAGGTTGGGGTAACCAGAGTCCCCTAATAGCCTCACACGGTGCCTCTGGAGTTGACCCATCATATCAGGGATGCTGCTATTCCGCAGGATGTAGGCATCATGCACTGAGCCAGGGAACATAGCATTAACCTGGGAGATGTACTGGTCTGCCAAACATACCATCTGTACATTCATGGAATGATAACTCTTCCTGTTCCTGTACACCTGTTCACTCCTGTGGGGGGAGACCAGAGCTACATGGGTCCCATCAATAGCACCTATGATGTTGGGGATATGTCCAAGGGCATAGAAGTCACCTTTCACTGTAGCCAAATCTTCCACCTCAGGGAAAATGATGTATCTCCTTACGTGTTTCAGCAGGGCACACAACACTCTGGACAAGACGTTGGAAAACATAGGCTGGGACATCCCTGATGCCATGGCCACTGTTGTCTGAAAAGACCCACTTGCAAGGAAATGGAGCACTGACAGCACTTGCACGTCAGGGGGGATTCCAGTGGGATGGCAGATTGGTGACATCAGGTCTGGCTCCAACTGGGTATATAGTTCATGGATTGTGGCACGGTCAAACCTGTAGGTGACGATTAAATGTCCCCCCTCCATTGTCAACAGGTCCACCAGCAGTCGGTACAGCGGAGGATTCCGCCATCTTCTCAAATGTCCCAGCTGACGGCGCCTAGGAAGGACAACAGCGACGATTGAGTCAATTTTTTTCCAGGTATGTACCCACAGTTACACAGAAGACGACACCAAACACAAAACCCTTCCTGTATGTGTGTTGAGTGTAGGACTAGCTATGTGTGACGCAGAAGTAAATGAAGCCATGTGGGCCCCTGAAATGGGGGCTGCCTGACCTCTAAACTGGGACAATGGGATTGTGGGGTAACTGCGTTGGCGTTGCACACCGTCGCAGTAGGCGGTCGTAGACTGCGGCGCAATGCTGCATTGGTTAACATAGGACCGTATGGGTCCCAGGAGCCAATGAACAGGTGCGCTGGCTGTGATGATACGCACCACCGCGGACGTCACCGCCGCAGACATCACTGTCATTTTCTATCTGTTCAATCACTAGATACCTGATCTTCGACAGGAGAGGACCTACACTGCAAGTGCTGCTGTGGCCTCGGTCTGGAAGAGACAATGGCTGCTGCGTCTGGGGAAAGGGCCCCTGCCTTCACTGCTCAGGAGTTGGAGAAACTGGTAGACGGCGTCCTCCCCCAGTACACGCTACTCTACGGTCCTCCAGACCAACAGGTTAGTACACAGGGAGCACGTTGTATGGGCTAGGCCTGGGTGGAGAGGGCTGGTTGTAAGAGGGAAGGGGGCAGAGTTCAGGGACCATGAATGCATGTGAATGAATGGGCCACATGGCTAGAGTAGGGAGGGGGGAAACTCACATAGACGGTGCAGTTGGTAATGACTTCTCCTTGTCCCTTGTGCATGTCAAGTAGGTCAGCGCCCACCAGAAGAAGGACATTTGGCGTGCCATCGCCAAGGAAGTCCGGACCCTGAGACGGGGCACCCACTGCCTTAAAAGATGGGAGGACATTCGCCGCTGGAGCAAGAAGACGGCGGAGGCTGAGCTGGGGATGGCCTCCCAACGTGGGAGGGGTGCCCGTCACCCCATGACCCCCCTGATGTTCAGGATCCTGGCGGTGGCCTACCCTGAGTTGGATGGGCGCTTGAGGGCATCACAGCAGACACAAGGGGGTGAGTACTCTCTTAATCTGCGGACTTTGCGTGCAGTGGAGGGGTCCGGGTGGGGGAGGAGGCCTGTGGGTGTAACTAGGCCAGGCAGAAAAACGTAGACTAGGCCCCTCCGTAATGCAGGCCATGTGGCACTCCACCCCACTGCAGTAGAGTGCCAAGTACAGGTATAGATGTCCCTGTGGCATCCATGTGTGTAGATGTCCACCATAGCCATGTAGGCCAGATCCCATCTGCAGAGGCCAGGAGCATGGCGTAGTGCAGGGGGCTGCTGTGTCTGTATTGTCCGCCAACGGTAGCGGTATGCCATGGACTCAACCTGTCTTTCTTCTGTCTCCCCCCCCCCTTTTTGTGGTCTCCCTGTTCTTTTGTGCATCAGCATCATCAGGCGGAGGTACAGTGGCACCGGAGCACGAGGGAGCTGCATCCCACATGGCCATGGAGGGCCACACCACAGACTCTGAATGCACCAGTGGGATGGAGGGCGTGGGGAGCTTCACGTCGGCCACCGGACCACCAAGTAGCGACACGGACTCGTCCGCCGATGGGAGCTCCCTTGTGGTGGCGGCACCATCTGTGCGCCCCACTTCTACAGGTACAGCCGCCACCTCCCCTACCAGCACCGCCCTCCCAGCAGCCCCTCAG
Organism: Pleurodeles waltl; assembly: GCF_031143425.1. Lineage (NCBI taxonomy): Eukaryota > Metazoa > Chordata > Amphibia > Caudata > Salamandridae > Pleurodeles > Pleurodeles waltl. The sequence goes on along the minus strand of NC_090438.1, from coordinate 499,964,635 downwards.
CGTTCGCCCCGTGCCCGCTCACCCACAAGGGTGGGCATCACCTTCGCCCCAGGCACCTCAGGCCCTGCCCCAGTCACCCCTGCTGCCCTCAGTGAGGAGGCCATTGACCTCCTCAGGTCACTCACTGTTGGGCAGTCTACCATTGTGAATGCCATCCAGAGTGTAGAAAGGGAGTTGCAACACGGGAATGCATTCCTGGAGGGCATTCATTCTGGTCAGGCTGTCCTTCAGCGAACCCTGCAATCTCTGGCCTCAGCACTGATGGCAGCCATTTTCCCTGTGTCTAGTCTCCCCCCTCCAACCTCCTCCACCCAGACCCAATCCTCTGTACCCCAGCCCATCCCAAGCACACCTACAGACCAGCATGCACACAAGTCAAAACACAAGGCAAGCTCAGGCAAACATAAGCACCACACAACCCACAGGCACACACACAAGCATCACCCACATGCAGACACAGCAACATCCACTGCCTCCACTGTGTCCCCCTCGTCGTCGTCTCCCTTCTCCTTCCCAGTCTCGTCTACACTCTCACCTGCATGCACTACATCTACAGGCACCAGGACTCGCACCAGAACACCCAGCACCATACCCCGCTCACCTGCAGTCACCACCTCCACTCCCATTTACACATCCCCTGTGTCCTCTCTCAGTGTGTCTGTGACGCCCCCTCCCAAAGTACACAAACGCGGGCACCCACACACCCAACATCCATCCACCTCACGACAGCCTCCAGTACCTGCACCTGCACCCAAAACACCTAAAGTGACACCTCCTACAACCACCTCCTCTTCCTCCACTCCCAGGCCCCCTCATACTACCCATCCCAGTGTTCGTCAGAAACTGTCCCTCTGTAAAGTTGACCTTTTTGCCCCCGCCCCCCCCTCCAATTAATCAGTCCCGTCGTAGCACCTCAGCCAAAAAGCCTCCAATACCCGTGGTGGCTGTTCAAGGTGTGTGGAGTGCACCGGCCACCAGGGCAGGCAGTGTGACCCGGAGCCAAGGCACTGGCAGCCCACCCCCTGTAAAGGCTCTGAAATTGGAAAGTGGCCGACGGGACCCTGCGAAGACTCCTGAAGGCAAAACAACTCACAGGTTCCCAGGGGGATTGCAGAGTGAGCTGTGATTCCTCCAAAGGTGGGGAAGGGCCAGAGGAAGTCTGCACAGCCTGGTGTGAGCATCACAGCGGAGAAGGGCGGCATCCTTCCCAGCGGTCGGGACGCCACCGCCAGCACCGTCGTCACTGGTCTGGAGATCACCGCCAGAGTCATTGCCCAGGAGGGCCCAAGTATCGTCACTGGTCCGGAGACCACCACCAGAGTTATTACCTAGGAGGGCCCAAGTATCGTCACTGGTCAGAAGACCACCGCCACCGCCGGAGTCATTGCCCAGGAGGGCCCAAGTATCGTCGCTGGTCAGGAGACCACTGCCACTGCCGGAGTCAGTGCCCAGGAGGGCCCAAGTATCGTCACTGGTCAGGAGACCACCGCTGGAGTCATTGCCCAGGATGGCCCAAGTATCGTCACTAGTCAGGAGACCACTGCCACCGCCGGAGTCATTGCCCAGGAGGGCCCAAGTATCGTCACTTGTCAGGAGACCACCGCCACCGCCGGAGTCAGTGCCCAGGAGGGCCCAAGTATCGTCACTGGTCAGGAGACCACCGCCGGAGTCAGTGCCAAGGAGGGCCCAAGTATCGTCACTGGTCAGTAGACCACCGCCGGAGTCAGTGCCCAGGAGGGACCAAGTATCGTCACTGGTCAGGAGACCACCGCCGGAGTCAGTGCCCTGGAGGGCCCCGCCTGCCACAGCCCCGCTGGGCAATGAGGCAATGTCATGTCACACACCAATGCCCAGTCCAGGGAACATCATGCCACACACCAATGCCCAGTCCAGGGAACGTCATGCCACACACCAATGCCCAGTCCAGAACCACCATGGCAAAGCACCGCTGAACAGTCCAGAACCGCCATGGCAAAGCACCGCTGAACAGTCCAGAACCGCCATGGCACAGCACCGCTGAACAGGGCATGCACCAGGGAAGAATGAAAAGGCCGCCACATCAAGCATCGTTATCCCATGTGCAGCTGGGACAGTGACGGGACAGGAACTTTCACTGGGAGAATAATCCAGTCTGGGCACCAGTCCCCCTCCAGAGCCAGTGGAGGCTGTTATCTACTTGCGAAACTGTGGCTTTGCACTCCCCAGGATGGTCCAGTGGGCAACCCACCCACTGTGGAGTCTTGAGAGACTGTGGCTTTGCACTCCCCAGGATGGTACAGTGGGCAAACCACCCACTGTAGAGACTTGAGAGACTGTGGCTTTGCACTCCCCAGGATGGTACAGTGGGCAACCCACCCACTGTAGAGACTTGAGAGACTGTGGCTTTGCACTCCACAGGATGGTACAGTGGGCAACCCACCCACTGTATAGACTTGTGAGACTGTGGCTTTGCACTCCCCAGGATACATCAATGGGCATGGAGCCCCGTAGTGGATCTGGCTTTGCACTCATCCGGCTGAGGTGCCCCCCTTCCCTTCCCGCTGAGGTGCCTGTTGTATTTCTATCTGATGCCCCGGCAGTGTTCTCTCCGATTGTGGACAGGTATCTTTTGTGGGCCTCGCCCATGCATTTTTGGACTAGTGGTGCACGGACATTGATATGTGCATATCTGCACTACTTCTCGTAATGTATATATTTTTGAATTGTTTTATAATATATCTGTATATTTTTTAAACATGTATATTGATACATTACAATGCTTGAACTGATTTCATTTTGTCTTTGCATTCTTCCAGGGGGGTTGTTGGTTGTTACTGTGATTTTTGTGAATGCATTGGTGTGTGTGTTGTAATATGCGAGGGTGGGGGTGTTTCGTGTGTGTCCCCCTAACTTTTGCCTCCCCTATGTCGTAGGTGCAGTACTCACCGTTGTCTTCGCCGGCGCCAGCGTTGCTCTTCGTAGATGAGTAGGAATACAAGGGCCGGTAGGATTTGTAATTCCGGCTCCAAGGAGCCCTCCTTCCTCGTGGGATGTGTTCAGGTGAACGTTTTCCCATTGCAGTAACTGTTTCCGCCGTATTTTTATCCACGGTGAATCCGCCCCGGAAAACGTGGCGGATTGATAGGTTGTGATACTATGGGTGGTACATTGTCTTCCGCCTGTCTGTTGGCGGTGACCGCCGCGCTGCTTGTCTGTACCGCCGTGGCAGCCGGTGTGTTAAAGTGGCTGTCTTTGTTGGCGGTTTCCGCCAGGGTCATAATTCCCTTTTTTTGTCCGCCAGCCTGTTTGCGGTATTACCGCACCTTTAACATAGTCCGCCAGGGTTGTAATGACCCCCATAGAAATGTGTTTTCTATGTCCTGACAGTGAAATATTGCTAAATATGTTTTTTCACTGTTGCAAGGCCTGTCCCTCTCAGAGGTTAACATGGGAGCTACATTTAAATCTGATTAAAGTGTAGATTCCCTTTGGGAGCGGATGGACATGTGGAGTTTGGGGTCTCTGATCTCACAATTTAAAAATACATCTTTTAGTAAAGTTGATTTTAATATTGTGTGTTTGAAAATGCCACTTTTAGAAAGTGAGAATTTTCTTGGTTATACCATTTCTGTGATCTGCCTGTTTGTGGATTCCCTGTCTGGGTTAGTTTGACAGTTGGGCTGGCTGCACCTCACACTAGACAGTGACACAAAGTGAGCTGGGGTGTAGCCTGCATATCCTGATGAGCCATCTGTGCTAGGAGGGAGGGGAGGAGTGGTCACTCACACCTGAAAGGGCTGTGCCTGCCCTCACACAATGCAGTCTCCAACCCCTAGTGAGTGTCTGGGGCCTGGCCTGGGCAAGGCAGGATTTCACATTCAAAAGAGACTTTACTTCGAAGTAGGCGTACTTCAAAGGAGAAATTGGGTATAAGAAGGACACCCAAAACCACCGAATTTAGAAACCCTTATGGAAACAAGAGGAACCTCTGCCTGGAGAAGAGCTGAGGAAGAAGAGCTGCCTTGCCTGTGACTGTGCTTTGTGGAGCCATCCTGCAGTTGCTGCTTCTTCCAGAGTAAGACTGCAAAGACTGGACGTTGTGTGCCTTCCATCTTGGGAAGAAATCTCCTGTTGTTTGAAGTCTCAAGGACAGCAAAGACTTCTCTCTGCCAGCTCCTGGAGTCTCTGGAGAGACTCCTTCTCTGCCCTGTGTTGCCCATCCAATTCCTGGGACCCTGAAATGAGAAGCTGGCAGCCTAAAGAAAAGTAAATCCACGCACAGAGAGCCATGCGGGGAAAAGATTGATGCAATTCCGATTTGCTGCTGAAAAAACAACGCGCCACCAGCTCCGCGGCTAAGATTCAACGCTCGCCGGAAACGCGACTGAAGAATCAATGCATGGAGCAGGAGAAACGATGTGCAGCATCACTGACAGAGGCTGGGAGATCACAACCCACACTGTGTGGTTTTCGGATCATCGTGCGGCTGGATTTCCGACGCAAGTACTGATGGGCGTGTAAAAACCACGCGAGGCCTACCCGGACCCGAGAGTGCTGACCAGATCAACGCGTCGCTCTCCTGCGGAAAGAAGAAACAACACGCACGACCCGGCCAAAGGAGAAACAACTCAAGATCCCGTGAGTGGAAATAAGGCATCTCAAGCCCTTTGTGACGTGCACTCGCCCGTGCGGTGTTATTTTTGACACACCCAAGGTACATTTTCCCGCTAACAGTGTTTGTGTGTGTTTAAAGCTACTTGAAGACTCTTTTAGATTTTTAATTGATAACTGTACTTGTGTATTGTGGATTTTTGTCGTGTTGGTCTTGTTTTGTTTAGATAAATATTTCCTATTTTTCTAAACTTGTGTTGTGTCATTTTGTAGTGTTTTCATTAAGTTACTGTGTGTGTTTGTACAAATACGTTACACCTAGCACTCTGAAGTTAAGCCTACTGCTCTGCCAAGCTACCAAGGGGGTAAGCAGGGGTTAGCTGAGGGTGATTCTCTTTTACCCTGACTAGAGTGAGAGTCCTTGCTTGAACAGGTGTAACCTGACTGTCAACAAAACACCCCATTTCTAACAGTACGCCTATCAGATACCACTTCCTTGGGGAACCCCATGCGGGTAAAAACCCCAATCAAAGCATGACCCACCACCGGGGAAGAGATTGATCTCAAAGGAATGGCTTCTGGGTACCGGGTGGCATGGTCCTCCAAGACAAGGATAAACCAGTTGCCAATAGCTGTCTTTGGATCCAGCGGTCCCACAATGTCAATGCCTACCCTCTCAAAGGGAGTACTGACAACAGATAAAGGTTGGAGGGGAGCCTTACATTTCCCCCCACTCTTGCCACTTGACTGACAAGTCTGACTAGACCTGCAATGAAAATCTGAATGCCTGCGCATTAGGGGCCAGTAAAAGTGGGTGACAAGCCTCTCAAAGTTCTTGTCCTGCCCCAAATTGTCAGCTAAAGGCACATCATGAGCCAACCCCAATAGGAAGGCCCTGAAGCACTGAGGTACCACCAACACACGGACTGACCCAGGTTCAGGAACCTTAGGTTCGCTATACAGGAGATCATCCTCCCAATAAATCAGGTGTAATCCTGGCTCCTTGCCAGACGCCTGGTCTGCAGCCTGCTGCCGCAAACCCTCTAGAGTAGGGCATATCTTCTGTGCTGCACAGAATGCTTCCCTTGGGGGCCCCCTTCCTGCTGCCACTGCAACAGCAAAGGGACCTCCCTCAGTTCAGCCACCTGTTCCCCTGTAGGCTCCAGGGCGTCACCCTCAGGGTCCACCTCCTTCCGGACTGTGGGATCTTCTGGGGCCAGTTTACCATGCCCCCTGCCCTTCCTCTTCTTGGCAGTCCCCTGGGCCACTGTTTCAGGCTACAGGGGATCTTGATACCAGCTGACTCCTCACTGTAGTCACACTGGATTCTGTGTCTCTCAGAGCCTCCACCTTCTGTCCATTAATGGTCACCCACTGCCTGTATGTCTTAGTGTTTTCAGGCCCTAGGGTTCTCTGGACCATCTCACTGTCCCCTAGTGAGACAAGGGTCATCTCAGCTGGTTCCCACCCACCTGAAACCAACTCCTCCACAAGCGCTACACTGGCCAAACCCTGGTACGGCGCACCAGTGGGATGCCGGTGTATGTTTGGGGAATTTGGGGTCCCCCCTCACATGACCCACCTGGTCACATGAAGAGCACTTACATGGGGGACCACCTGCCACTGGCTCCCCTTTGGAGAACCATGGCTTCTTTTTACTAGGGGTGTGGGAATCCTTGCCAGAGGAATCAGTGTGGGACCCTTTAGAGAACTTCCCCTGTTTACCCTTACCCCTCCCTTTCTTCTGAGAGGGACCCTGCCCACCCTTGGCGTGGTCTCTCCCATACCTCTTTTGGACCCTGGTGCTCTCCCAGCAGTCCGCTTCCTGAGCAATCATCCTGGGGTCAGTCAGCTTGGTGTCAATTAGGTGCTGGCGCAGCTCTGGAAAACATAAACTGTACCAGTGCTACCAAGCAATCAGATTGTAAAGCCCCTCATACGTAATTACCTTACTGCCCTTCACCCAACCATCCAGTGACCTGCAATAAGAATCAACACATTTCAACCATGTTTGGGATTCCTTGTTCTTGTATGATCTAAACGTATCCTTGTACTGCTCAGGGGTGAGACCATACCTTGTGAGTAGGGCAGCCTTCATGCTAGAGTAGGTGAGTTTGTAAGCATCCCCTTGGGCTGTCAGTGTATCCCTCCCCTCTACCTCAAAGTGCTTCCACAGACCCACCCCCCAATGAGCTTCAGGGACCAGATTCATATGGAGAGCAGACTCATACCCCTTAACCCATAAGTATATGTTGTCCTCCCATTTATAATCCTTCACAAGATCTTTAGGAATGTGCACCCTCATTTCAGGTGCACTGTGATGTGGCTGCCACCATCCCTACTAGACTGGCTCCTCTGATCCAGCTCCCTCAAGCTGAGCTCATTGGCCAACAACAACTTTTTCTCTTCAATGGCCATCCTCATTTTCTCCAACTCCCTCTGGTGCTCCCTCTCTGCCTGTCTGTCCTGCAATTCCTCAGTGATCAGTCCCTTCGCTGAGACACTTCTACCTGCCCTGGAGACTCTCTCCCTGAAAATAACAGGCCCACCCACAATACCTTTGTGTATGGACTACCCTTTCTGCTCCTCATCCTCCTCATCCTCTGTGTGCCATTCAGTGCTCTTGGCTGTCACCCAGGCCCTTGGCGCCTTTTGCAGCTCCTCCTTCTTGGATGAGCTCTTAATGGGACAGTCAAAACTTTTACAGAACTGCTTTAACTGAGCCATGGTATAGCTATCCAATTTCTCCAGGTCAAAAGCAACTCCAACTGATGCATTTCCAGATTGGGACATGAGGAAAAGTCAACAAAAGTGCACATTTCCATAAAGCAGAAAACAAGTTCCAAAATGAAGTTTCAGAAGTCAATCAAAGATTACCACAAAAATGGATGTAGGGAAACATCCAAGCAAAAGGAGAAAAATCAAAGATCAGCAAACAAGTAGTATGTGGTCACATAGTGGTCTGCACTCAAAACAGTAGTGTAGACTTAGGCCCTCATTACAACCCTGGAGGTCAATGATAAAGCGGTGGTAAAAAAAATGGAATGCCGACCAATGTGGAAACCGCCAACACAGACAGCCACTATAACACTCCGACCGCCATGACGGTAGTAACAAACACTGCAGTGGGAACCACCAACAGACAGGAGGAAGACAATGTAACGCCTACACTATTACAAAGCACCAATCCACCAGCTTTTTCGGGGCGGTACCAATGCCATCAAAAGCATGGCGGAAACAGAACACAGAAGGGAAACCAGTCACCTCATGACACTCAACGAGGAACCAGGACACCATGGAGCCCGAACTACAGGTGTTACCAATGTTGGTGAATCTTCTCATCTACCATGAGTACGAATGGCGGCGGCGACGACCACAGTGAGTACTGCACCTAGCACACAGGGGAGGGGAGAAGGGAAAAGAGAGTGACACACACGCAACACACAACACCCCTACCCCTCACCCACAACAACACACACAAATATCCAATAACATCACAGATACACCCCGTCACTCCCTGGAAGAACGCAAGGACAAAACGAAATTAGTTTAACTAGTGTAATATTCAAACAATCAGATAGCCCAAGAGAACAGTAAATAATCAGTATACATAAATATTTACAACAAGTACACAAGTCTGTACACTGTCCCATGAAATGTCCATGGACCATTGGTCCCAAAAAGCATGGGTGAAGCCCACTCATGACACCTGCCTCAAAACGGAGAGAACACTGCAGGGGCATCAGGTCAAAAAAACAACAACAGGCACCTCGGGGGGAGGGGGGACACCTCAGCCGGAGGATGGTACAATGCCACTGCTCCTCGAGGAGGCTCCATGCCCACTGCTTGCTTCTGGGGAGTGCAAAGCCACAGTCTCACAAGTCTCTCAAGTGGGTGGGTTGCCCACTGCCTGGTCCTGGGGAGTGCAAAGCAACAGTCTGTCAAGTGGGTGCTTTGCCCACTGCTGGGTCATGGTGAGTGCTAAGCCACGGTCTCTCAAGTGGGTGGCGTCTTCCACTGGTTCTGGAAGGGGCTTTGTGCCCAGAGTGCTTCATCCTGCCAACGATTGGGTTAGTGGATGCTTTTCTCCAATGGTTCTGGAGGGGGCTTTGTGCCCAGAGTGCTTCATCCTGCCAAGAACTGGGTTAGTGGATGATTTTCTCCACTGGTTCTGAAGGGGGCTTTGTGCCCAGAGTGCTTCATCTTGCCAAGGACTGGGTTAGTGGATGCTTTTCTCCACTGGTTCTGGAGGGGGCTTGGTGCCCAGAGTGCTTCATCCTGCCAAGGACAGAGGTAGTGGATGCCTTTCTCCACTGGTTCTGGAGGGGGCTTGGTGCCCAGAGTGCTTCATTCTGGCCATGGCGGCCTTAGTAGCGTTGTAATCATTGGCGCTCACTGTCCTGTGGTGGTGCTGGCGGTCTTGTCCTGGGCAGCGGGGCTGCTGGCGGTGGGGTCCTGGGCAACGGGGCTGCTGGTGGCGGTCTTGTCCTGTGCAGCGGGGCTGCTGGCGGTCTTGTCCTGGGCAGCAGGGCTGCTGGTGGCGGTCTTGTCCTGGGCAGCGGGGCTGCTGGTGGCGGTCTTGTCCTGGGCAGCGGGACTGCTGGTGGTGGTCTTGTCCTGGGCAGCGGGGCTGCTCGTGGTGGTCTTGTCCTGGGCAGCGGGGCTGCTGGTGGCAGTCTTGTCCTGGGCATCAGGGCTGCTGGTGGCGGTCTTGTCCTGGGCAGCGGGGCTGCTGGCGGCGGTCTTGTCCAGGGCAGCGGGGCTGCTGGTGGCAGTCTTGTCCTGGGCAGCGGGGCTGCTGGTGGTCTTGTCCGGTGCGCTGATCTTCCCAGACTTGACGGTTTTACTGTGACCCTTCCCCACCTTGGATGGTGTTGCAGCTGTCTCCACACTCCCAACTGTACCCCTGGGAGTGGCTTTGGTGACTGATTTCTTTCCCCTCTCCCGCCAGGCACTGGCCCACTTTTTTATGCTTGACAGGTGGGGGACTGTCCGTGCTCTGTCTCCTTGCCACACTGGCTGCCCTGCTGCCTGGTGCACTCCAGAATCCGGTGACTACTGGCACCACTGGTCCCGCCGATGTTATGGCTGAGGTGCTAGGTTGGGACCTGGAGAGTCGGGCGACTGAAGTGGTGGGGGAGGTGAGGGAAAGGGGTCAAGGTTGGCCAGGAAAAGTTTCTTAGGAACACTGGGACGGGTAGCAGGGATTTGGGAGTGGAGGAAGAGGTAGTGGTTGTAGGAGGTGTACGTTTGCTGAATTTGGGTGAAGGTGCATGGGCTGGAGGTTGTCGTGAGGGGGATGGCTGTTGCGTGGGTGTGTGGCTGCGTTTGTGTACCTTGGGAGGTGGTCTCACAGACACACTGGGAGAGGACAGAGGGGACGTGTGAATGGTAGTGGGGGTGGTGACTGCACGTGAGCGGGGTGTAGTGGTGGGTGTGCTGGTGATGGACGTAGTGGCTGAGGATGTAGTGCATGCAGGTGTGAGTGGAGACGAGACTGGGAGGGAGGAGGGAGATGAGGAGGAGGGGGACACAGTGGAGGCAGTGGATGTTGGTGTGTCTGCATGTGTGTGATGCTTGCGTGAGTGCCTGTGGGATGTGTGGTGCTTATGTTTGCCAGAGCTTCCCTTGTGTGTTGACGTGTGTGCATGCTGGTCTGATGGTGTGCTTGGGATAGGCTGAGGTACATGGGTGTGGATCTGGGTGGAGGAAGTTGGAGGGGGGAGGCTAGAGACAGGGACAATGGCTGCCATCAGTGATGAGGCCAGAGTATGAAAAGCTCGCTGAAGGGCTGCCTGACCAGAGTGAATGCCCTCCAGGTATGCACTGGTTTGTTGCAACTGCCTTTTTATACCCTGGATGGCATTCAAAATGGTAGACTGCCCAACAGTGAGCGACCTGAGGAGGTCAATGGCCTCCTCACTGAGGGCAGCAGGGGGGACTGGGGCAGGGGCTGAGGTGCCTGGGGCAAAGGAGATGCCCACCCTCCTGGGTGAGCGGGCACAGGGCAAACGCTGAGGGGCTGCTGGGAGGGCGGTGCTGGGAGGGCGGGGGTGGCTGTACCTGTAGATGCGGGGGGCACAGGTGGGCACGCCACCGCAAGGGAGCTCCCATCAGAGGAGGAGTCCGTATCGCTGGTGTCAGCTCCTGTCCCTGCCGTGGAGCTCCCCTCTCCCTCTGTCCCACTGGTGAATTCAGACTCCGAAGTGTCACCCTCCAGGGCCATGTGGGATGCAGCTCCCTCCTGCTCCGGTGCCCCTGCTCCGCTGCCTAATGATGCTAATGCACACAAGAACAGGGAGACCACAAAAAGGTGGGGGGGAGACAGACATGTTGAGTGCATGCAATACCGCTACCGTTGGCGGACACGACAGACACAGAAGCACCCCGCGCACTTGGAGTCCACTATTCTATCCCAGGGACATGGGTTACAAGGCTATGCCTGATTTCTGCACACAGGGATGTCACAGGAGCCTGACTAGGTGTAGTTGGCACTGTACATAGGTGGGGTGGGATGCCACAGGGCCTGCCTCAAGAAGGGTCCTTGCCTACTAAACTCGCCCTGTCCTAGGGGAACCCACAGCCCACCTCCCCCACCCAGACACCTACAATGCGCGCTGAATCAGCAGAATGAGAGTGTATTCACCCCCTTGTGTCTGCTGTGATGCCCTCAAGCGCCCATCCAACTCTGGGTACGCCACTGCCAGGATCTTGAACATCAGGGGGGTCATGGTGCGACGGGCACCCCTCCCACATTGGGAGGCCATCCCCAGCTGGGCCTCCGCCGTCTTCTTGCTCCAGCGGCGAATGTCCTCCCATCTTTTCCGGCAGTGGGTGCTCCGTCTGTGGTAGACCCCCAGGGTCCGGACTTCCTTGCCGATGGCACGCCAAATGTCCTTCTTCTGATGGGCACTGACCTACAGGAATTGTACAGGGGAAAAAGAGCAGTAATTACCGTCTGCACAGTCAAAGTAATTGGTCCGCATCTCTACCCTTGCCATGACGCACATGCACTCGCCGTCGTTTCATACACGCCACATCTATCTTTCATCCACCCCACTCCACACAGGGATTGCCCATACAGCATGCTCCAGTGTACTTACCTGTTTGTCTGGAGGACCGTAGAGTAGCGTGTACTGGGGAGGACCCCATCCACGAGTTTCTCCAACTCCTCTGTGCTGAAGGCAGGTGCCCCTTCCGCAGACACACAAGCCATTGTCTCTTCCAGACTGAGGTCACAGCAGCACTTGCAGTGTAGGTCCTCTCCTGTCGAAGATCAGGTATCAAGTGATTGAACAGATAGAAAATGGTGGTCACGTCCACGGCGGTGCGTACCGTCACGGCCGGCGTACATCGTCATTGGCTCCTGGGACCCATAGGGTCCAATGTTAACCAAAGCAGGATTGCGCAGCGGTCTTCGACCGCCTAAAGCGTTGGTGTACAACACCAGCGCAGTTACCTCATATCCCCCCGTCCCACTTTACAGGTCAGGCAGACGCCATTTCAGGGGCCCACATGGCATTATTTTGGACTGCGTCACACATATCTAGGCCTTGCCTAAACACTCATACAGCAATATTTCGATTTGCTAATATTTTCAGAGTAAGCTGTGTTTACGTACCTCAGAATTGGTTGACTCTATGCTCGCTGTTCTCCTCCATAGGCACCGTCCGCTGGGGTATGTGAGGAGATGGCGGCATCCTCCGGTGTACAGACTGCTGGTGGACCTGTCGACAATGGAGGAGCGACATGTGATCATCACCTACAGGCTTGATCGTGCCACAATCCAGGAACTGCGTGCCCAGTTGGAGCCACACCTGATGTCAGCTATCTGCCATCGCACAGGAATTCCCCCTCAAGTGCAGGTGCTGTCAGTACTCCATTTCCTAGCAAGTGGGTCTTTTCAAACAACAGTGGCCATAGCATCAGGGATGTCCCAGCCTATGTTTTCCAACGTGTTGTCCAGAGTGTTGTCTGCCCTGCTAAAACACATGCAGAGCTACATCGTTTTCCATCAGGTGGAGGATTTGCCTACAGTGAAAGGTGATTTCTATGCCCTGGGACATATCCCCAACATCATAGGTGCCCTTGATGGGACACATGTGGCCTTGGTACCCCCACGCAGGAGTGAACAGGTGTACAGAAACCAGAAGAGTTACCCTTCCATGAATGTGCAGATGGTGTGTTTGGCAGACCAGCACATCTCCCATGTTAATGCAAAATTCCCTGCCTCAGTGCATGACGCTTATATCCTGCAGAATAGCAGCATCCCTTATGTGATGGGGCAACTTCAGAGGCACCGGGTGTGGCTATTAGGTGAGGACATGGACCCAATACAGTGTGAATAGTTGTCTGGGTCTGTGGACGTCCCTATGAGTTAGTGTGTGACTAACAGTTGTCCCTCGCCATATGTAATGAGGAATGCCAGGACAAGGGCAGAGGAATGCTACAATAAGGCCTATGGGCGAACTAGGAGGATTATAGAGCGGATCTTCGGCCTCCTGAAGGCCAGGTTCCGGTGCCTCCATATGACAGGTGGTTCCTTATTCTACTCACCAAAGAAGGTATGCCAGATCATCGTGGCCTGCTGTATGCTTCACAACTTGGCTTTGCGACGAAAGGTGCCTTTTCTGCAGGAGGATGGTCCAGATGGAGGTGTTGTGGCAGCTGTGGACCCTGTGCTGTGGACAGTGAAGACGAGGAAGCAGAAGAAGAGGACATCGACAACAGGAACATGGTGATCCTGCAATACTTCCAGTGAGACACAGGTAAGAAGACAACACTGCCTGCTACATCTGATTTACATCTACTACCTCTATGCTGTCTGTCATTTTCACCCAGTGTATGGTCACTGAGTTGTCACTTTCCCATACGATTTCACAGATGTGGGTCCCACTGTGTGACATCTGCTGTGTTTCCTCATGGACTAGAGCTGTGTGACATAGGGATGTTGACATTGCATTTGAAAGAGCATTTTGCCACTGTAATTGCTAATACACTATTTCAAAATCACAGACAGACTCCTGATTGTTTTGTGCTTTAAGGGTGTTTATTTAAGTGCTCAATATTGGAGGGCGTTGTAAAATGGTGAGGGTGATGGTGGAGGAATGTCCATGGCAGAGTCCAGTCTATTAGTGTCACAGGTGCATTGTCCAAAGGGGCATAGGAAGTGGAGCTGGGGCAGTTTAAGGATGGACAGGGTGACAAGGTGGGACAAAGGGATAACAATCAGGGTGGTCTCATTTCTTGGTGGGGGTCTTGGCATCGTTCTCTGTCTTTGTCGTGGATCTCAGGGACCGTTTGCGGGGTGGTTCTCCCTCTGCAGGGGGTGGGGTTCTGGTGTGGTGGTCCTGTGGCGATGCCTCCTGTCCACTAGTGCAGGCGGTGGTGGTGGGCAGTTCATCGTCCAGGCTAGTGTCAGGGGCCCCTTGTTGTGCCACAGTGTCCCGCCTAGTGTTCACGAGTTCCTTCAGCACCCCTACAATGGTGCCCAGGGTGGAATTGATGGATTTGAGTTCCTCCCTGAATACCAAATACTGTTCCTCCTGCAGCCGCTGGGTCTCCTGAAACTTGGCCAGTACCGTTGCCATCGTCTCCCGGGAATGGTGGTAGACTCCCATGATGTTGGAGAGGGCCTCATGGAGAGTGGGTTCCCTGGGCCTGTCCTCCCCCTGTCGCACAGCAGCCCTCCCAGTTCCCCTGTGTTCCTGGGCCTCTGTCCCCTGAACCGTGTGCCCACTGCCACTGCCCCCAGGTCCCTGGTGTTGTTGGGGTGGTGGGTTAGCCTGGGTTCCCTGTAGTGGTGGACACACTGTTGCTTGACGTGTCCTGGGGACAGAGGTATGGGCCCGCTGGGTGGGAGCTGTGCTGGTGTTTCCAGAGGGGGGAAGCTCTGTAGTGGCTTGTGCCAGTGTGAGGGGAACCAACTGTCCCGAGGTCCCAGCTGGTCACATAGATCCAGTTGGACAGAGCTGCTGTCATCACAGTGGGCCTCTTCTGTGGGTGGAGTGGACATATCTGGACCCTCCTGTCCGGTGATGTTGGGTAGGTGTCCTGCAGGGGTGTAAAAGCATGATTATTGAATCTGCGTGTGCCATGGTATGCAATGGGTGGGTGACCGTGTACCCCAGTGCTTGCATTCCTGTGTAGGACCTTGTGTGATGATGGTTTGGGGGGGTGCATGGGTATCTGTAGTGGACATGCTTTGGTGATGGGTGTCCATGCTTTGTTGTTGCATGCAGGGCTTGGTGTTAGGATGTGTGGTTTGTGATAATGGGACATATGTGAGGAGTTGGAGTGATGGGGGATGAGGGCGAGGGTGGAGGTAGGTGATAGCATGCAGGTGGGTGGGGGATGAAGTAGTTAAAGGTTTGACTTACCAGAGTCCATTCCTCCACCTACTCCTGGGTGGGTGTCCATGCAGGTCTGTGATGGGTGTCCATGCATTGTTGTCACATGCAGGGCTTGGTTTTGGGATGTGTGGGTTTGAAAGTGGGGTATATGTGAGTAGCTGGAGTGATGGGTCTGAGGTTAGGGGTTGGGGTATGTGATAGCATGCAGGTAGGGTGGGGGCTGTAATAGTTAAGATTGTGATAGTCTGGGCGTATTCTTGTTGGCATGACGGTCGAGGTTTTGGAATCAGCAGTTTATCACTGACCTTTGGTGTGGCGGACTTGTGTAGGTGTCTGGATTTTGGCAGATTCTGTGCTGTGGGTCGAAATAGCTGTAGCGGAAATCTGTGGTGGTGTGTTGGCGGTCTTCTGCACAGCGGTAAGCGGGATTTACCTCCAATGTTGTAATGAGGGCCTATATGTCCTACCTTAACCATACACTGCACCCTGCCCTTGGGGCTACCTAGGGCCTACCTTAGGGGTGTCTGACATGTAGGGAAAGGGAAGGTTTAGGCCTGGCAAGTAGGTACACTTGCCAAGTCAGATTTACAGTTAAAACTGCACACACAGACACCGCAGTGGCAGTTCTGAAACATGATTACAGAGCTACTTATGTGGCTGGCACAACCAGTGCTGCAGGCCACTAGTAGCATTTGATTTAAAGGCCCTGGCACCTCTGGTGCACTTGACTAGGGACTTACTAGTAAAACAAATATGCCAATCATGGATTAGCCAGTTACATACGCATTTTGTAAAGGAGCGCTTGCACTTCAGCACTGGTTAGCAGTGGTAAAGTGCCCAGAGTAACAAAAACAGCAAAATCAGAGTCCTGCACACATCAACAACCTGGGGATCAGAGGCAAAAAGTTAAGGGAGACCACGCCAAGGATGAAAAGTCTAACATGGCCCATCTGTAAGTATTAATAGAAGCTAGCGAGGTTGAGAAATTAACTACCATTGTTACATCTGCTGAAATGGGATCTGAATCCCTGTCCAGGCACTAGGTACACCAGCCTAACAAAGCTCAATTGTATTGTCTTGAATTGCCCGGGGCCCAGGATTGTTGAATGAGGTGGATAACCTCCTCCAAAATTCATGGGGATCTCCAGAAAGACCTGAAATCTTCAAGGGGATCAGGAAAAGAGAGCCTTCTAGAATCATGCTGTGTCAAGGTCCCTGAGGGCTGAGAAGTAAATCTATAAAGAGAGGAATCCAAACAGGGAAGTCAAAGGCCACTTCTAACGGGCTTGGATGCCAAGGTTGAGCTTGCCAAACGGGAGTGATTAGAACCAGTGATGAAGACTGTCTGCTTGCCTGCGCCAGGACTCGTGCAATCAGTAGAAATGGGGGAAAAGCGCAGAGAAGAGTTTGAGGCCAGGTTTGAAGAGACTTATCTAAGGACAGAGTTTGGGGATCTGGTCTCAAGCTGAAAAAGAGAGGAAGTTGGGAATTCAGCCAAGAGGTTGATTGACATGTCGCCAAGAAAGACGATTGAACATTGAAGGATCCAGGCGCCAATCACTTGGGTCTTGAAGGTATCTGGAATACCAGTCTGCTATGACATTCAGATTTCATAGGAGATAGACTGCTCTGACGGAAAGATTCAGTGTAAGACAGTATTCCCAAAGATGTTTAGCGAGATCTCCAAGGGTTTTTTACGTTTTACCCCCAATGTGATTTATAAATCTGACGGCTGTTAGGTTGCCCATTCATAAAACAATTGTGCATTTTACTTAGTCTTTTGTAAAGGACTAGATGGCAAAGTAAACTGCAAGCATCTCTAAACTGTTGATATGCAAGAATGACTCCTGACAAGACCATGTACCTTCAGTTGAGTATTGACCACATTTTGTGCGCCAACCTGGCTGACTTGCATCTGATTCTAAGATAAGATCTGGGGCAGCAGAAATAATTATTCTCTAATTCCAGGTGTCTATGTGAGTCAACCACCAAAGGAGTTCTTCTTTGGACTCTGGATCTAAAGAGGTGGGATTTGAATAAGCAAGACCTCTGCAGACGAGTCAGATTTTTAATTGTTGGCGGGCCTGGAAGATGACTTGAATTGAGGAAGTCAGAAGCCCCATAAGACGGGCCAAAGATCTGAGGGAAAACTGAGACAGAGTTAAGAAATGAAGAATCTACTTTTTTATGTAAGCAACTTTGTGTTGAGGGAGTTGTAAAATGGACAGAGATGCATATATTGGAAATCCTACAATTTCCAGTCACTGTTAAGGAACTAGAGCTAAATTTTGAACATTGATAAAAAACATAAACAAAGGAGCAGATCTTGTCAAAGTTGCAAATGAGAAGAAGAAAATTATTGTCCTGGGCTATAATTAGAAAAGTGTTGAGATATATCATTAGACTGATTCCTTGTGCTCTGAGAAATACTACCACCAGTTTGAGAAGCTTGGTAAAACACCAAGGAGCCGATGAAAGGCCAAAAGGAAGAGCTTTGAAGCTCAAAAAGGAAGTCCCTATTGAAACTGGAGATATTACCTGTGAGAGGGATGCACCAGAATTGTAAGATAAGCATTTTGGAGATCTAATCTGACCAGCTAGTAGTATTGGATCAAAATATCCCTGAGATGGAGAATGGTATCCATCTTGAAATGATGATACACCACAAAATTGTTGAAGACTTTTAGATTTAAAATGAGGCAACATTGTTTGTTCTTTTTGCGTACCAAAAAGATGGTACTAAGGAATCCTGTGGACTTGATATCAATTTGTTTGAAAGCTTGTTTGGAAAGAGGAGATGGATCAGAACTGATTGATTCCAAAAAAAAAGAAGAGGAAAAGGAAGTTGAAACTGTATTGGGGGCTGATAGAGTTCTATGCAATACGCTTGAGCCATCTGTCATATTCAGGAATCTGTGGTGAGAGAAAACCATGCATTTAGACAAAGAGCTAATCTGCCTCCTTTTGGAGGAACACCAGAACTGAAAACTCTTGCCTGAGAACTGTTTTCCTTTGTTCTGGTATCCCCTGGACCAGTAGCCTCCGGATTGATGATATAGGTCTGGGGTTTGTACCCAGTGAGGACATTAACTTGGGTATGTTGGTTGACAAACCCTCTGTTAAGGCATTGTCTCCTTGTGGGACAGTGGCCGGCAAAGCGACTACTACCTCTGCTGGCAATGGCAAAAACCAGAGAAGAGAACCTTTTTTTCTGGGAGAGTTGGGCCTTATCCATTGTGGCAAAGGTTGAGACAAATATCCAAAGTTATTTGATTAAAGAGTCTCCAAATAAAAGGCCTTTGGCAAGATGACACACCTCCTCATTGGCCAGGCTACTAAGCATGGGGTCTATTTTCAACAGCAAACATTTCGGCCTTTCCTGTGAAATATGTGCAATGGAATTGCCTAAAAATAGCCCAAAGGGCCCAAATGGAAAGGGTATCTGAATCAACTTGTGTCCCTTCGAAGTGCTCTTGGGCTAAATCCAATATTCTGGACAAGGGACCTGTCAAATCCAAAACCCTATCTTGACAGTTGGACCAGGTCCTGTCAACTCCTTTCTTTGGGTCTTTCATATATTTTTTTTAAAAACATTATCTTGTTTGGATAAATGACAGGAAAAGATGAACTGTTACTGGGAAGGGCAGGGACATTTAGACTTCTTCTTATTTCTGGAGCACTGCAAAGGGAAAAAGAAACACATTCAGAAACATGCTCTAAAGAGAACCACTCTGTAGAGTTTGAATGATAAATAAAGGAGGGATCAAACATGGGTTCCCCAAGATGGTCAACTACTTTATGAGACACTAAGTGAGAAAAACCACCATCAGTAGGAAAAATGTTCGCCTTTTCTCTGGAGGCCCATAATTACTAGGATCAGAAGATCAGTCAAAATCATGTGTGTCATCGTGATCATCCTCACCAGTGGTCTTTGAATGGGTAATCTGAAGAGGGAAAGAAGGGAGCCCTGAAAAAGAAACCTCTCCATTGGGAGGACCAATTTTTTGTGAAACACCTTAAAAGACCAAGTAGGATTCATTGCAAGTTTCTTGCCCTTTTTTGCGGGGTCTTCATTAGGAACAGAAAGTATTTTAGAAAAGAGAGCCTCTAAGTTTTTGACACGTCCAGCATGAGGAATGAAACAGCATGCTGAACAGAATACTTAATAAAAGATTTCAAATTGTCCTTAAAAACATGAGTTTCCTCTCCCTCAGACATTGTGAATAAGGAAAATTAATTTATATATGTTTAAAAAAAATATTTAAATGAGTAAGATGGCCCAGAACAATCACTATTCATTATAAGTAAATGTTCCCGGAAGGGGAAAGGAAAGGGATAATAAAATCAGGAATTAAAGGAGAAAGAATCTTTGAGGGGAGTTTCTGAGGAAAGAGGGTGTGTAAATAGGGTGGTGTTACCCTACTGGATAAAGGGGTGCTAAGCAGGAGGAACAGGGCAAGAAAGGACATTACCGCAAAGCAGTCAACTTAGACGTCATTAAATAGCAGCTACACGTTGCAAGAGGTGGCTCGCCCTGAGGAGCAGAACAATTGAGAGTGACTTTGGTGGCAAAGCACTCATGTCAAAACTGAGCATTACACAAAGCATGCATGCATGAACCAGGGCGAATAAAAAAAAGTATTATGGGGGTCATTCTGACCCTGGCGGCCGGTGACCACCAGGGTCACCGACCACGGGAGCACCGCCAACAGGCTGGCGGTGCTCCCAAGGGCATTCTGACCGCGGCGGTTCAGCCGCGGTCAGAAAGGGTAAACCGGCGGTCTCCCGCCGGTTTACCGCTGCCCCATTGAATCCTCCATGGCGGCGGAGCGCGCTCCGCCGCCATGGGGATTCAGACACCCCCTAGCGCCACCCTGTTCATGGCGGGAAACCCGCCATGAACAGGATGGCGGTAGGGGGTGCCGCGGGGCCCCCGTAAGATGGCCCCACAAAGTATTTCAGTGTCTGCTTTGCAGACATTGAAATACGCGACGGGTGCAACTGCACCCGTCGCACCCCTGCAACTACGCCGGCTCAATTCTGAGCCGGCGTCCTCGTTGCAGGGGCATTTCCGCCGGCCCAGCGGAAATGTTTGAATGGCCGCCGCGGTCTTTTGACCGCGGTGCAGTCATTTGTCGGCGTTACCTTGGCGGACGGCTTCCGCCGTCCGCCAAGGTCTGAATGACCCCCTATATGTTATAAAACACAGTAAACTAAAGAAAGATGTGGAAATAAATGTAATGTAAGGATGGCAATTGATAAAATATACTTATCTTGACTGAAATCAGCAAGAAAAGAAGAATTGTTGCTCTCAGTAAAGATAGTTATTGTTAATGCCACAGCAGTGTGCATTCTAGGGCCTGCCCCAACTGCCCCAACCCAATGCTCATCAATGGGTACGCTAGATAGGCCTCCTAATTGTCAACAAAACACAGGAAATGTTTCTCTCTGTGGCAAATTACACATTGTCCTATCAGGGCGCTGGGGCTGCACTGTCCCAGACTTAAAGCTCACATTAATAACACACACAATCGTGTCTAATGTGAAATAACATGAGTTATTGGCACTGGAGTGTTTGCATAACGGCAGTCTTTAATATGATGCTTTTATTTTTCAGCACCCCAGCATTGTTGGTTTGAGGAACTACAAGCCCCAGCTGCCTTAGTGACAGCCATCATGAGTGAGGCACCTGCTATTTAATGCGGTCCAACCCCACAGCCAGCGCTCACTAATCTAGAGTCTTGGCGGATCTGGAGCTCCGGTGTTGGTGTCTCTTCTGCCAGCCTTTTTTTCAGGGTGACTCTCTCTAATGCACAGTTCCATTTCGGTGCCTCTTCCTGGGTCTGGCACATGCAGCGATCTAAATTTGGCTCCTGCAGTGAATTATGGGCACAGCTCATTCTTGTCTACTGGGCTCAGGAAGACAGAGAGCGGTTCTACCATGATCCGTGTGTTTTAAGTTTCTTGTTTCACTTTATGCTTTACAAGCTTATTGAAAGATACATGATTTATTTACTCTACTGAATTTAAGTAGAAGTTTGGTTTGAGCTTAACCCTACCCATTTCAGTTCCACTATTTGGTTGATAGAATCTCAGCAATGATTGCAACTTATATGTAGTGATTGTCTTAGGAAGAAAGTCAGGACAAAGGCTTATGTTTGAGTGTTGTAACGTGTGCTGGTACACTAGAGAACTGTATGAGGGGAGTGTGTTTCATCTGATCTTCTCCTGAGGCTCTGAGATGATAAAAACTCCTCCTTGAGATCTTATCAAGAGAGAAATATTGTACTATTTAACTTTCTTTAATAACAAAGAGTACATGCTCATGTTTCCAATTCCAGAGAATGACTGGAATGTCAACCATGTGACTCATTTGTTGGTATTATAATCATTTGTTCCACAGGTCTCCTTCCCCGCTGTTCACTTCTTACACACTTTCCCCTCTCATAAAAGAGAATAATTGGCTTCAGGTAGAGGACAACCGCCAGAGCTGCATCTTGACCCATGAAAGAGGGTACAAACCATCATTAACCTTGCTACCTTGAATGGATGCCTGGAGGAGTTAAGATAGTAGAGGAACACACCCTTGTAGGCATCATTGTTAATGTTTCCTACTTAAATAAAACGTAAAACAGAACACACATTGTGGGCTGTATATATCATGTGTGAAATATCTGTTTGTGTTAAGTAGGAAAATAGTCCTCTCAGCTGTTTCTTTTATGCATTTTTTGCTTTAGTTTTGATTGAAATTGTATTTTCAAGAATACTAGTTAGGGTCCAATTGGAGTACTGTGAGATACCGAATTGCATAATAAAATGTTTTCATTGGTTTTAGAATTATATATTTCTGTATAGCTATGTTTAGTAACAACTGCGGGAACTATGTCATCTCTAACAATCGCATTTGCTGGTCACTTTTATATTAAATGAATGACTGATGATATTTCTTGAAGCTGTCTTTGTGTTTCTGCTTTTTACATACTAGCACCTCTATATGTTTTTTACTAACTTAATTATTTTACATTATGTGCATGTACTTTATTATTGCCACATGATTTTATTCCTTTTGGTTTTATGGGTAATCAATTTTCAATTAAATTTGCTGGGTTACTTTCTATAATTTATGTTTAAGGACACTGTCTGCCTTATAGGCTGCTTGTCAAATAATTAACAGATATATCTGAATGTATTTGTCACAATTAATGTATTATATATTATTATTTAATACTAACAACCTAACAAACTAATAAACATATCAATCATCTCATGTGTACATGCTGATATGGATGAAGAAGAGAATGGTTCTACTAGCACAACAGTGCCTAAAGTAAGTCTCGGAAGGAGAACAGAACTAAGGGGCAGATGTAGGAAAATTCGGCATTGCGACTCGCAAATTTCCCCCTTCCCTTTTGCGAATAGGTTACCACCAGTGTGACACTGGTGGTAACTGTGATTGCTTTCAACCGCGTTCGCGGTCACAAAGCAATCCTACATTGCACTGCGACTCGCAAATAGGAAGGGGTACACCCCTTCCTATTTGCGACCCGCAGTCCCATTTTGCGAGTCGGAAAATAGGTCACCGACTCGCAAAATGGGAATGGGCATCGCAATGTGGGTTTTGCGCCCCGCAAAGAGCGATTTTCACTGTTTGCGACGCGTTAAAGCCTTTCTCCATCTGGCCCTAAGAGAATTACAGAAAGAGGATCAGCTTTTACAAGATCCTCAGCCACTATCACAACTGGATTCAGATATGTCTACAGACACTACAGAAGGGTTTTTTAAACTGTATTTATTGAAATAGACAGATAGAAAGGATCTATGATGTTAAAATTATTTATATTTGCATGATTCAAACAAAATTGTGCCTAGAGACCCCAGATGCTCCATATTGTCTCTTTTAGGCTTTGCAGATTCGAGCCATCCTCCCAAATGCTTCAAACTTCCAGCTGGGCTTATTCTACACGGGTAGAGTTCTTCTCTTGACTGCACTTGTTTCATTTTGCATCACCAAAGCTTGCATGATGGAGGTATTACAGTTCTCCATTGTTGTAATATTAATGACTTGGTAATTAGGGATGCAATGAAAAAACCTGTCTTTGCTTTACAGAAAGATTTTTTCAACTAGGGTTTTAAAAAAAGATCCCCCAGGGAGTCTGGGGCTACACACACCTGCCATTTAGCGCTAAGCCACTGAAAAACGTTCTCCCAGAAATCTACTATTGCAGGGCAAGTAAAACATACGTGTAGAAAATCTTACATATTATGCTTAGCTCTGAAACATTCCCCAGAAACAGAAGGAAACATTTTGTCAAAATTTTGTGAACATGGGAGGGTGTTTAGTACAGCTACCATTTTGCAAAAAAAGCTATTCTTTAAAAATTGCCCCCCTCATGGCTACATGGTCCCATACATTGTACTGTTTCTAAGGACACCAGTCAATTGTACACCCCTTTATGGTCTCGATCCTACTCAGATCCTTGGGGACAATTTTCACATAAAGTTGTTGCCGCAGAATACGGTACCAGTTACCCACCCCTATTAGACCCCTAACATAGTACACTTGGGAAATGAAAGAGGCTAATGTGTCAGTTTATATCTGAATTGATTGGATAAAGTAGTGTATCTGTAGATAGAGACAGCCAAATTGCTTGTCTTTATGTGATCCCATGATTTCATTTTTCCTGCCAATAAAAAGTTGTTAAACTGAGAAATTCCAACCTTCTACCATACTTTAATAGTATTTATGCCCACCTGTAGACCCAGCATCTCAGATTTGTGTAGCAACGTAAAGAGATGGAATTACAGAAGGTTTACAATTCCATCATCTACCTATCATCCTGATTCTCCAAACCAACATGTACTGCAATGATTAAACTGGCAACAGTAGCAGCTGTCACAACAACCATTGTCAGTGTACTGTCTACAAGTCAGACCTCCCTACAGCATGAATTAAATTCAGACAAATGTGATATGGGAATAATTTAGGTAAATAAGGCAAATCTGATGTAATTACACATATTGACCCTCATTACAACCCTGGCGGTAAAGTCTGCTGACCGCTGGGCTGACGGTTGCCAACATACTGTGTCTGCGGCGGAAATCCGCTACAGGTATTATGACCCACACTTAGAAATCCTCCACAATACAGACACCCACATAAGTCTTATACACCAAAGGTCAATGATAAACTGGTGGCTCCAAAACCCACACCGTCATGCCAACAGGAATCCGCCCACACTATCACGACCCACAAATCAACCTGGCGCTCTTTGAACTGCGGTAAACCATTGGCGGTACACACCGCCACGCTCAAAATACACGCGCACTTACAAAACAAAACCACAATGGACAATTCAAAATTCACACACCTGATACACATACACACACCACACCCACACACTTACACCACTATAAAACACACCCCCACATTACCCACAACCCCTTAGAATGACATTTTTGGAAGAAGCAGAGAGAAAGAAAAGCAAAGACAACACCAGCATCCAGAGGCATACAACACCATCACTCATACACCATCCACGCACAAAACACCACACACCCCAAAACGTCACCCCACACATCACCTCACACATCACTCATTCCACATCATGGCACCTCAAAGACACCCCAGGTTTTCTGAGGAGGAGCTCAGGGTCATTGTGGAGAAAATCATCCGGGTAGAGCCAAGGCTATTTGGATCACAGTTGCAGCAGACATCCATTGCAAGGAAGACGGAGCTACGGCGGAGAATTGTCGACAGGGTCAACGCAGTGGGACAGCATCCAAGAACACAGGATGACATCAGGAAGAGGTGGAATGACCTACGGGGGAAGGTGCATTCTGTGGTATCCTGACACCAGGTAGCCGTACAGAGGACTGGCGGTGGACCCCCACCTCCTCCCCCACAGCTAACAATATGGGAGGAGCAAGTCTTGGTGATCACGCATCCTGAGGGCCTCGCAGGAGTAGCAGGAGGACTGGACTCTGGTAAGTCACATCTTTACTATGATATCCCCCCCACCACCTGCATCCCATCACATACCCCAACCCCTACCCTCAGATCCATCACTCCAGCTCCTCACATATACCCCACTTTCACAACCCACACATCCCAAAACCAAGCCCTGCATGTGACAACAATGCATGGACACCCATCACAGACCTGCATGGACACCCATCACCAAACCGTGTCCAAGGGAGAGACTCACCCAGGGCACACAATTACCACTCGCACAAGGGACAAGGCGATATTGCAAGCACAGTAGTAGAGGGAAACACACCCATTGCACAAGATGGTGCACACAGATACAATAAAAATGCATTTACACCCAAACAGGACCCCTACACAACGTCACCGGACAGGAGGTGCCAGCCATATCCAGTCCCCCCACAGAAGAGGCCCACAGTGATGACAGCAGCTCTGCATGCCTGGATCAAGATGACCAGCCCGGCCCATCACGGACCTCAGGACAGTCGGTTCCCCTGCCACAGTCCCAAACCACCACTGAACCTCGCTCCTCAGGAAACACCACCATAGCACTCACCCAGCGGGCCCATGCCACTGTCCCCAGGACACGTCAATCAGCAGTGTGTCCATCAGTACAGGGACCCCAGGCAACCCCACTAACACAGGACTATCAGGGAGCTGGGGTCAGTGGCAGTGGGCACACGATTCAGGGAACAGAGGCACAGGACAACAGGGAAGCTAGGAGGACTGCTGTGCGACACGGGGAGGACAGGCTCAGGGAACCCACTCTCCACGAGGCACTCTCCAACATCATGGGAGCATACCACCATTCCCAGGAGACCATGGGCACGGTACTGGCTAAGTTTCAGGAGACCCAGCGGCTGCAGGAGGAACAGTACCTGGGGATCAGGGAGGACTTGAAGTCCATTAACACCACCCTGGTCACCATTGCAGGGGTGCTGGCAGACATGGCCAACACCATGAGGGAGACAGTGGCATACCACCGGGCCTCTGAAAGCAGCCTGAAAAATGAACAGCCTTCCACGTCTGCCGGCGCTAGTGGACAGTAGGTCCCGCCACAGGACCAACAGGCCACCAGCACCATACCCCCTGCAGAAGGAGAACCACCCCACAAACGGTCCCTGTGATCCAGGCACAAGACAGAGAACATTGCCAAGACCCCTGCCAGGACATAAGACTCTCCTGATTGTCACCCTACTGTCCCATTATGTCTCCCTGTCCACCTTGAACTGCCATTACTCCACTTTCTATGCCCCCTTGGACAATGCACCTGTGATACCAAGAGACTGGACTCTACCATGGACATCCCTCCACCAACTCCCTTGAATCACAGAACAATGTGGAGTCAGTCTGTACTTTAACAAATGTATTATTACAACTTCTTCGACAAATATCAATGTTAATGGTATAAGGCAAAATGAGGTACCCAGATCTGTGAAATGGAAAGCCAAAGTGAACTGTCAGGGTCCATACACAGAGGTTAAGAGGGTGACTTTTACAATGTCCTACAGTAGTCAGAGATGAGATGAGCAGTTTCAGTCTCTTACCTTTGTCTCACTGGAAATACTGCATGATGATGTTGTTTTGGTTGTCAATATCTTCTTCTTCTGCCTCCTCTTCCTCACTGTTCACAGGCTCCACAGCTGCCACAATACCATCATCAGGCCCATCCTCATGCAGAAAAGGCACCAGGCGTCGCAAAGCCAGGTTGTGCAACATGCAGCATGCCACGATTATTTGGCACAC
This sequence comes from Pleurodeles waltl, assembly GCF_031143425.1. NCBI lineage: Eukaryota > Metazoa > Chordata > Amphibia > Caudata > Salamandridae > Pleurodeles > Pleurodeles waltl. Next base: position 499,937,962 of record NC_090438.1, on the reverse strand, counting down.
CTTCTTCGGTGAGTAGTATAGGGAGGCACCTGTTAGATGGAGTCACCAGAATCTGGCCTTCAGGGAGCCCGAAAGTCCGCTCAATAATACGCTCAATAATACACCTAGTTCACCCATGTGCCTCATTGTAGCGTTCCTCTGTCCTTGTCCTGGCATTCCTCACTGGGGTCAGTAGCCATGAGAGGCTGGGGTAACCTGAGTCCCCTGCAAATGTCGATGGATATCTGTTAGACACACACTAACCCTTAGGGCCTACCCCATACTCAGACACCTATTCCTACTGTGTAGGGACCGTGAGCTCACCTATTAGCCACACCCGATGCCTTTGGACTTGCCCCATCACATGAGGGATGCTGCTATTCCTCAAAGTGTAAGCATCATGCACAGAGCCAGGATACTTGGCATTCACATGAGAGATGTACTGGTCCGCCAAACACACCATCTGCACATTCATTGAATGGTAGCTTTTTCGATTTCTGTGCACCTGTTCATTCCTGCGGGGGGGACAAAGGCCACATGCGTACCATCAATGGCACCAATTATGTTGGTGATATGTCCCAGGGCATAGAAGTCAGCTTTCACTGTGGGCAAATCCTTCACCTGGGGGAAAACGATGTAGCTGCACATGTGTTTCAGCAGGGCAGATAACACTCTGGTCAACACGTTAGAAAGCATTGGCTGAGACATCCCTGATGCCATGGCCACTGTTGTTTGGAAGGAACCACTTGCCAGGAAATGGAGCACTGACAGGGCCTGCACTAGAGGGGGGATACCTGTGGGATGGCAGATAGCTCACATCAGGTCAGGCTACGACTGGGCACACAGTTCTTGGATTGTGGCACGATCAAGTCTGTAGGTGATAATGATGTGTCTGTCTTCCATTGTTGACAGGTCCACCATGGGTCTGTACACCGGAGGATGACACCATCTCATCATCTGCCCCAGAGGATGTGCCCTATGGAGGAGAATGGTGAGCAGAGGGTCATGTACCCCATAGGTTGCACAAGTGTTTTTGCTGTAATGTGAGTAAATCCGTGTGTGGTGTTGTCTGTCCGTATTTCTGCCCAAATGCGCTGTGACGCACTTAGGTGCCATGCCATGTGCCACCCTGAAATGGTGGCTGCCTGACCTGTAAGGAGGGACAAGGGGAAATGAGGTAACTGCGTTGGCGTTGTGCAGCGTCGCGGTAGGCGGTCGAAGACCACCGTGCAACTCAGCATTGGTTATCATTGGGCCCTACGGGTTCCAGGAGCCAATGACGATGTACGCCGGAGTTGACGGTACGCACCGCGCGGACGTGACCACCATTTTCTATCTGTTCACTCACTTGATACCTAACCTTCAACAGGAGAGGACCTACACTGCAAGTGCTGCTGAGACCTGTGTCTGGAAGCGACAATGGCTCGAGTGTCTGGGGAAAGGGCCCCTGCCTTCACTTCAGAGGAGTTGGAGAGACTAGTGGATGGGGTCCTCCCCCAGTACACGCTATTCTACGGTCCTCCATACAAACAGGTGAGTACACTGTGAGCATGATGCATGGGACATGAATGTATGGAGTGGTGTGGATGGAAGATACATGGGGGGTTGGGGGCTAAGGCCTGCATGAGAGGATGGTGGTGCATCTGTGTCATGGCATGGGTGGGAAGTGGTGGGCAATAAGTATGACGAACCGGACGGGGGAGTAATTTCCTTTCATCCTATACCTTTCCTATAGGTCAGCGCCCACCAGAAGAAGGGTATTTGGCGTGCCATCGCCAAGAAAGTGCGGCCCCCTTGGGGTCTATCATAGACGGAGCACCCACTGCCGCAAGAGATGGGAGGACCTGTGCCGCTGGAGCAAGAAGATGGCGGCGGCCCAGCTGGGGATGGCCTCCCAACGTGGAAGGGGTGCCCGTCACACCATGATCCCACTGATGTTCTGGATCCTGGTGGTGGCATATCCGGAGTAGAATGGACACTTGAGGGCATTACAGCAGCCACAAGGGGGTGAGTACACTCTCATTCAGCTGACTCAGCGCACTTTGCGAGGTGTCTAGGTCGGGGATGTGAGCTGTGGGTTCCCCTAGGCCAGGGCGAACTTAGTAGGGTAGGTCCCTTGTTAGGCAGGCTCTGTGACACTCCAACCCCAATAGTGGTAGTTGCCATCTACAACTAGTCAGCCTCCTGTGGGTTCCAGGTGTGCAGCAAATGGGTTTAGGCATAGTCCCCCCATGGGCAGGTGTTTTTCATACTAACTGCTAGTGCATGGCCTAGTGCATAGGGCTGCTCCCTGTGTGTTGTGTCCACCAACGGTACTGTTGTTGCTGGCATTTATCATGTGTCTCCTCTGTCTTTCCCCCATCTTGTTTTGTCACCATGGCCTTGTGTGCATTAGTATCACCTGGCGGAGTAGCAGAGGCCCCGGAGACGGAGGGAGCTGCATCCCACATGGCCCTGGAGGGTGAATCTGCGGAGGCTGAAGACACCAGTGGGACGGAGGGCGAGGGGAGCTCCATGATGGGGATAGGAGGGGACACCAGCAACAGCGACTCCTCCTCTGATGGGAGCTCTCTTGTGGTGGCGGGCACCTCTGTGCCCACTGCAACAACAGGTGCAGCCGCCATCCCCCCTACCAGCACCGCACTCCCAGCACCCCCTCAGCGTGTTTCCTGTGCCCACTCACTCAGGAGGGTAGGCATCTCCTTCACCCCAGGCACCTCAGGCCCTGCCCCAGTCAGCCCTGCTGCCCTCAGTGAGGAGGCTATTGACCTCCTGAGATCCCTCACTGTTGGGCAGTCTACCATTCTGAATGCCATCCAGGGTGTCGAGAGGCATTTGTAACAAACAAATGCATACCTGGAGGGCATTCACTCTGGTGTGGTGGCCCAACAGAGAGCATTTCAGGCTCTGGCCTCAGCACTGATGGCAGCCATTGTCCCTGTGTCAAGCCTCCCCCCCTCCAACTTTCACTACCCAGACCCAATCCCCTCTACCCCTACCTATCCCAAGCACACCATCAGACCAGCATGCACACACATCAACACACAAAAGTGGGTCAGGCAAACATAAGCACCACACATCCCAGAGGCACTAACACAAGCACCGTACCCATGCAGACACACCAACATCGACTTCCTCCACTGTGTCCCCCTTCTCCACATCCTCCACCTCCCTCCCAGTCTCGTCTCCACTCACACCTGCATACACTACATCATCAGCCACTGCCTCCATCACCAGCACACCCATCACAACACACCACTCACGAGCAATCACCACCCCCACAACCCTGCACACGTCCCCTGTGTCCTCTCCCAGTGTGTCTGTGAGCCCTCCTCTCAAAGTACACAAACGCAGGCACACACCCACTCAACAGCCATCCACCTCACAACAGCCTCCAACCCATGCACCTTCAGCCAAACTCAGCAGACGTACACCTCCTACAACCACTACCTCTTCCTCCACTCCCACACCACCTCCATCTTCCCATCCCAGTGTGTCAAAGAAACTTTTCCTGGCTAACATTGACCTCTTTAGCGACACCTCTTCCCTACACCTCCCCCACCGTCCTTCCTCTAGAGCCAGGATGTCTAGAGCCCAGACCAGCACCTCAGCCACCAAATCGGTGTCCACTGTGGTCCCTGCAAGTCTAGGGGGATCAAAGGGGCACCCATCAGGGCTTCCAGTGTGCCAACTACTGAAGCTAAGGACCACCCGATTCCGCCACCTGCCAAGGTAAAGAAGGGAAAATACGCACCACCCACCCAGCAAGGCCTCATCCAGAACCAAAGAGGACAGTGCCAAGGTCCCAGCAGTGACTACCAAGGTGGGGAAGGCACACAAAAGCAAAGGAAAGTCATCTCAGGACCTCTGGGTGAGGGACTGGTGACCCCCATTTCTCATGACAGGCAAGCAACCTGTACCACGGTGAGCACCGCCGCAAAGACCGCCACCTGCACCACCACCCGCACCGCCACCCGGACTGCCACCTGCACCGCCGCCTGCACAGCAGCTGCCACAACTAAAGTCACCAGCATCATCCCAGTGGGCAGCCATCCGAGGCTGCTGGAGACAGCCTGGTGTCTCCCTCCACTACTATAGACACCTGCACCATGGGCAGCACCAGAAGCATCTCCGCCGCAAACACCGCCGCAGCCACTGCCACCTGCCCCGCCATGTGCCAAGCCAGTGCTACTACAGCGGACATCAGCAGCATCCCCAGTGGGCAGCCGTCCGAGGCTGCAGGAGACGTCCTGGACCCTGCACACACTACATGAGCCACCACCACCAGCACTGGCAGTACCAGCAGTTTTCAGCCTAAGTCGCTGCAGGGTGGAGTGTGGCTCTGCCTCCATGGAGTATCATGCTACCTGTTCCCTGAATATCTTGTGGCTCAGACACCCAGGTGAGGGAATGGAAACTGCCACACCGCAGGTGCAGCATCACTGGGCACCATGCTCCCTCCACAACCAGTGGAGAAAAGCATCCACTCATCCTATCCTTGGCAGGATGAAGCACTCTGGGCACAAAGACCCCTCCAGAACCAGTGGAGAAAAGCATCCACTAACCCTATCCTTGGCTGGATGAAACACTCTGGGCAAAAAGCCCCCTCCATAACCAGTGGAGAAAAGCATCCAATAACCCAGTCCTTGGCAGGATGAAGCACTCTGGGTACAAATCCCCCTCCAGATCCAGTGGAACATGTCACCGACTTGAGAGATTGTGGCTTTGCACTCCCCAGGACCAAGCAGTGGGCAAACCACCTACTTGAGAGACTGTGGCCTTGCACTCCCCAGCACCAAGCAGTGGGCAAACCACCCACTTGAAAGACTATGGCTTTGTACTCCCCAGGACCAAGCAGTGGGCAAACCACCCACTTGAGAGACTATGGCTTTGTACTCCCCAGGACCAAGCAGTGGCCATACCACCCACTTGAGAGACTGTGGCTTTGCACTCCCCAGGACCAGGCAGTGGGCAAACCACCCACTTGAGGGACTGTGGCTTTTCACTCCCCAGGACCAAGCAGTGGGCATACCACCCACTTGAGAGACTGTGGCTTTGCATTCCCAGGACCAGGCAGTAGGCATGGAACCCCTTCGAGGAGCAGTGGCGTCATCCCATCATCCGGCTGAGGTGCCCCCCCCCCTTCCTCCTGAGGTGCCTGTTTTTTATTTTGACCTGATGCCCCTGCAGTATTCTCTCTGTTTTGAGGCAGGTGTCATGTGTGGACTTCGCCCATGCTTTTTGGGACCACTGGTCCATGGACATTTCATGGGACAGTGTACGGACTTGTGTACTTGCTGTACATATTTGTATATACTGATTTATTTAATATCTCTTGCTATATCTGGATGTTTGTATATTACACCAGTTCAACTCATTTTGTTTTGTCCTTGCGTTCTTCCAGGGGGTGACGGGGTGTATCTGTGATGTTATTGGATATGTGTGTGTGTTGTTGTGGGTGGGGGCTGGGGATGTTGCATTTTGCGTGTGTGTGTCACTCTCTTTTTCCTCCTTCCCTTCCATGTGTGCTAGGTGCAGTACTCACCATCGTTGCCGCCGCCACCTTCTTTCCACTTCGTTGTGTATTAATAGATACAGCAACATGGGCAGGACCTGTAACTCGGGCTCCATGGCATCCTGATTCTTCGTTGAGTGTTGAGAGGTAAGTGGTTTCCCTTCCAAAGACTGTTTTCGCTGTACTTTTGATGGCGTTGGTACAGCCCCGGAAAATCTGACGGATTGGTGCCTTGTAATAGTGTGTGCGGTACATTGTGTTCCCACTCTCTGTTGGCGGTTACTGCCTGTCTGTTTCTACCGCCGTGGCGGTCGGAGTGTTAAAGCGACTGTCTGTCTTGGCAGTTTCCGCCATGGTCATAATTCCATTTTTTTGACCGCCGGCCTGTTAGCGGTATTACCGCTGCTTTATCACCAACTGCTAGGGTTGTAATGAGGGCCTTAGAACCTTCAGCTGAATCAGAGGGATGTACTCCTTATACTGAGTGATAAATTTTGAAGAGCCAAGTCAAGTTCACCCTCTAGCTAAACAACATATAACATCACCCAAGAGCTAGAAGACGAATGTGCATACTACGCAACTGACAGAATACCATCACCCACCCACCAATTGAAGCCTCTGATATACGATAATTAAATTAGAAGACATATTTTGACTATTTAAATGTGTTATTAAAAAGATACATTTGTAGAAATTTGTCTTTAACCTCTTAGCTGCTGGGCCTTCACCACACCCCTCCCCCAAGTGCTGACCTTTTTTTTGGCTATTTGGGGTAGTTCACTCTTAGGCCTTCATACCTTTTTGTCTACATAAGCTATTCACGCCAAATTTGCGTCCTTTTTTCCAACATCGTAGGGATTCTAAAGGTACCCAGAGTTTGTGGGTTCCCCTGGAGGAGACAAAGAAATTTGTCAAAATACAGCTAACTTTTTTTTTTTTTACAAAATGGGAAAAAAGGGGTGCAGAAGAAGATTTGTGGTTTTTCCCTGAAAATGGCATCAACAAAGGGTTTGTGGTGCTAAAATTACCTTCTTCCCAGCTTTTAGGAACAAGCAGACTTGATTCGGGAAACCACATTTTTTAACACAATTTTGGCACTTTACTGGGATATACCCCATTTTTAACTACTTTTTGTGCTTTTAGCCTCCTTCCAGTTACTGACAGAAATGGGTATGAAACAAATGCTGGATCCCAGAAGGCTAAACATTTCTGAAATTTATGTAGAATTCTGAATTCAGGAAGGGGTAATATGTGTAGATCCTACAAGGTTGTCCTACAGAAAATAACAGCTGAAATAAAAAAGTATTGAAATTGAGGTAAAAAAAGCCATTTTTCTCCATGTTTTACTCTGTAACTTTTTCCTGCAATGTCAGATTTTTTAAAGCAATATACCGTTATATCTGCTAGACTCTTATGGTTGCGGGGATATAAAGGGCTTGTAGGTTCATAATGAATCCTAGATACCCAGAGCCAATAAATGAGCTGCACCTTGCAATGGGTTTTCATTCTATACCGGGCATGCAGCAATTCATTTGCTGAAATATAAAGACTGAAAAATAGGTATCAAGAAAACCTTTGTATTTCCAAAATGGGCACAAGATAAGGTGTAGAGAAGCAGTGGTTATTTGCACATCTCTGAATTCCAGGGTGCCCATAATAGCATGTGAATTACAGGGCATTTCTCAAATAGACGTCTTTTTTACACACTGTCTTACATTTGGAAGGAAAAAATTAGAAAAAGACAAGGGACAATAACACTTGTTCTGCTATTCTGTGTTTCCCCAAGTCTTCCGATAAAAATGGTACCTCACTTGCATGAGTAGGCCTAATGCCCGCGACAGGAAACACAACATGGACACATCACATTTTTACATTGAAAACTAAAGTGTTTTTTGGAAAGTGCCTAGCTTTGGATTTTGATCTCTAGCTCAGCCAGCACCTAGGAAAACCTACCAAACCTGTGCATTTTTTAAAAATAGACACCAATTGGTATTCAAGATAGGGTGACTTATGGGGCTCTCACCAAGTTCTGTTCCCCTGAATTCTTTGCAACCTCAAAATTTGGCCCCCAAGTTTTTTTCCTCACAATCCGGTGACAGAAAGTTCTGGAATTTGAGAGGAGACACAAATTTCCTTCAACCCAGCATTCCCCAAGTCTCCTGATAAAGATGGTACCTCACTTGTGTGGGTAGGCCTAGTGCCCGTGTCAGGAATAATTCACACAACGGTCAATGTTGGTCATTATATGAGGGCAACTGTTGACCCTGGGGTGATCTATTCCTGACGCAGGCACTAGGTAGATGCACTCAAGTGGGGTAGCGTTTTTATCAGGACAGGTGGGGAAACACTGGGTGGTAGGAATTTTGTGGATCCCAGCATATTCCTGTAGTTTGTGTGACAGAAATGCAAGAAAAAATAGAGTTTTATTCAACATTTCAGCTTTGCAGGGTATTCTGGGTAAGAAAACCTTGGGAAATCCACACATGTCACACCTCTGTGGACTCCCTCGGATGTCTAGTTTCCAGAATTGTCTGGCTTTGGTAGGTTTCCCTATATGGCCACGGAGCCCATGACCAAAAACGTAGTGCCATGCCTTAAAAAAACAGGTTGTTTTGTGATAGATAATTTTGATGTCTCCAATACAATAAAATTGGGTGGTGGAATTTGGGGCTGAACTAACTTGGGGAGCTCCCAAGAGAGCACTCTCTCTGTGCTTGCCACCGCATGCACCTAGTGGGTTGGTCTAACCTGCTATAGTCCCACTGCACGGACTGCGCTTGCAAAGGGACAGCAGGAATGTCCTCATCACTTCCCACCTAATCACTGGAAGAGGATTTATCGAATGGGACACCTCCGACTGAAAAATCGCTCCCAGAGTCTGCACCATTGCGCTATCCCTCAGATGCTGTATCAGTAACTGCTGTCTCAGTCTCCGATCCTACGTGAGAGCTGTCCTCTCTAACCCGAGTTAGGGCTTGAGCAGCAGTCATCCAATGAGATGCCATCTCTGCTACTGGCTAAACTGTTGCTCTGAAACACTAGCCTATGTAGACAGACACAAAATTGCTGGTGGATGTGTGTGTGATACCTGCAACAGTAGAGGTCACCTTACGTTCGCTTCTTCCTTCAATCAGCATGTTCTCTCAAGACACTCAGAAAAACAAAAAAGACACACTAGTCCAACAATCATTATTGGTTCTCCCACTTCCATTACCTCCTCCTCCGATTCCCTCACTACCACCCAACAAAAGTGCAATTCATCTATCCAGAGCCCCCCTTGCACATACATTTCATTTGTATTATAGCGCAGGTAATGGATGGTTTTACTAATCCACTCAGCTATTCACATATAATACAGTTTTGATCCTTTCAGTAGGCATATAAACCTTCTGCGCTACTTTAAGGCATCAAAACTGCCACTAGATAAAATGTATATCCCTTTCTAGCAGTAACGTAATCACAAGAGTTACTTGACTTTTTTATTGCTGCCTAAAAGTTCCAGTTGAAACGAGTCAGTTGAAGTATGTGCATTGCTTTGAAGGTGCAAGCTGCAACTGCAAGAGAACTGGTGGTGAACATATATATATATCGCAGCCCCAGGGAAACCACACACGTTGACAAAAGTGATCGCTCTAGATATATATATATATATATATATATATATATATATATATATATATATATATATATATAGATATAGATATATACATATATAGATCTATCTATAGACATATCTATATATATACACATCTATATATAGATATATCTATTCATATAGATAGATACATCTATATAGATGTATATATTTTTAACAGCTACATTGTTTCCTTGGGGGCCATAATGGCCTCGGGGTGTGCTGATTTCACAAAGGGGTGCACTGTAAGAGTTAAGTATAGCTCAGGTTTTCAACTAAAACATTCATTAGATTTTAAATACCTTTACAGACTCTAAAAACATCTATGAATAAAACAGATGAGTACATGTATGTGAAACAGATACAAAAATACTCTAACATTCAATTAAACCAAAACATAGCAATATTTACTTTTGCCTCAGTGTTTATTTTATATGATATGGCATTTACAAATTTACAAAATAGTGATTAACTTCACCAAGTCACATTACATCATAGGATATATGGATAAAAAGCCAAAAATAGTTATTGATGATTCTCTTATTCCAACAGCATTCACATCCAAACGTTGTTGTCCTTAACTATCTTGTGCATGGCCTTCATCATCCCCAATTTTATCATTGCTATCCTCACACTCCTCTGCCATGTGTAATTCTTTCTCAAATGCAAATATTATGCAATTTCAACAAGCTATTATTATCTCACAAACTCTTTCAGAGGAATACAAAAGGCACTTATCTGTCTAATGTAGACTTCTAAAACCTACCTTCAATAATCTAAAAGTATGCTTGATCTTAATCTGAGTTCGGATATGGGCCTGGTTGTATAACTGCTCTGCTCTTGTTGAAGTATCAGTTAAAGATCTTAATGGCTATCCAGAGTCACCTACAAACAAAAAACATGTATGTTACAAGGCTTAAACACAAAATCCTAAAATCTATAGAAAATATGTTTACCTATCTTCAGTTCCCATAATGCCGTATTTAGGATGTTTAAACATCATATTCTGATCTATATTGTTACACTTGTGTTTAATATTCAAGTACATTTGCATTTTTTATATATGAAAACTAACCCAATAATCATGTTCTCTGTGGAAAGTACATTTCCATGGTATATGGTTGTAACCGGTTTGGGAGTTCCCCGGTTACAGAGACAGACTCCAGCCCTAGCTGCCAGTGCCCCGGGGGCACTGGGGAACGCAGTGATCCACCAGAGAGCAACCCGGAAGCAGATATCCGAGCAGGGATACCCCTAAAAGGGATGTGGCCAACGCGCATAACGCGCAAGGAGAGAGAATCAGAAGTAGAAGGATGAGCAGAGAGACACAAAGCACTACAGGGAGGAACCAAAGGTGTCCAAGCCCCAACACCGGTAACGCGGACCGTGTCACAACAGATGAACGCACTTTCCCGCCATGTCCCTGGAGGGACATGGCTGACGCAGATACTTTCCTGCCTTCGTGTCCGCTACCCCGCTTTGTTCAGGAGAGAAGTGGGAGCAGGGTTGGTGGGGAACGGGACATCTGACACTCTCGAGGAAAGGCCTCTTACCTAACGGAGAGAGAGAGAAGCGTTATATATATTTTTCTTGTTTTGTTGGTGGTGTTTTGTCACTTTTCATTCTTTTTTGTACACTGCCGATAAATAGCTGAGTATATTACTAACAACACCGGGAATTACTCTGAAAATAACAGCCTTCCAGAGCACGCCAATAGACTTCACTAAAGAATAAACCCAGAACCTTCTTTCCACAAGAGGGTGCTTGTTTGGGAGTTGATGAAAGTGAAACCTGGTACCCTCACCCACCTCAGTACACCCGCTTACGAACCCTACGCATAAGCCCCAGATCCCGCACTTACCTTCTCTTTTCCCTTCTTTCTGGTACTTCAAATGTTCCACACCGCTGCTTCTGCTGTGTCTGCCGAAGTGCGAATGAAACACCGCGGAATAGAAGACCTATAAAGGAAGGAGAGAAGACTAAGCTGATATTACGAAGATTAACAATACGCAGTAATTAAGAAAACCCAGAGAATATCCCAAAGACAAAAAAACAAGAGACTCACTCCCTGTGACGGCAGAAAGGGCTAAATCATATAAGAAAAATAAATTAATCACGATTGAGCACCGTATCTTTGTCTCCGAGCATTTTATTCTCTGGACCATCACTCCATGCTAGAACCCCACCTCCTACAATGGTATTCTACTATTTCTTAAAATCATTGAGTCATGCGCTGTACAATGTGTGATAATTAAGTTGGCATCACGTATTACTTACATGTTAATTGTGTGCTGTATATTTTGGTTTATATAGATGTGCTCCGTTGCACTTGGTGCCAATAATCCTGCATGTGTGTAGTTCAATACACCAATGAGTTTACGGAAGTCAGCAGCAGAGTAACATTTACCTTTGATTGAACTCACTGTATAACCTTTGGTTGAGAGCACAATATATTAAGAAGACAATCTCAGTATTGCAGTAAGTACCTGCTGCAGAACTTTACTGAATGTTGCCTGCGACTAGCCATGCAGTGTATGCACTGGGACCTGAAAAGAGGCAGAAGCAAGAAAATTAAGTACAACTAACTATTTGATTAGGGGTGGAATAGTTTAAGCATCACTAACACTTCTGATTAGATGTTGTATGCTATCCATATCAAGCCGATATGTGTTCAAAATATATGTCTGACATGTTTATTGGGTTGAGGTAGGAACCATGAAGTCTAGGTCTTCTTCTACTATATGCCTATTGCAAAAAAATCTTCTACTGTGTTCCATCCTGTTGTTATTTCTACAGAAAATGTTGCTGAATCTGTCTTTGTATTCCATCAAAAAAGAGGTACATTTGGAGGTGTGCTTCATTCATGGCGTCAGGAACAAATGAATTGTAGGAATATAGCTCAGGGCTTTATATATGACCCATTGAGAAGTTTGTGATTCTTAAACACATATGCTAGCTGTTGTACCATGTCCATCTAATGGCATTTTATATAATAGTACTCAGATTGTTTTTTAATTAATATTCCTTTCCAGACAAGCCATCATTTATTTTCTTTCAGGAATACAGAATTATTCTATATTCAACATGCCATCTGTGTTGCCCTGCTTTGAACTAAGAGGAAACAATGCCAAAGAATGTAGCACTCTTAGTCTGAGTAATGAATTTATTAAGGCACTTCCCAGATATCAAATAAAGCACACTAACATATGAACAGAAGTATTTAACTCAAATGCAGTGAAACACGTGCATATGCTAAAATACTCAAAGCAGTTAAACAATGACAGGCATAAAATGTGCAGTACATTAACAGTGAATATATGCAGTGAATATGTATATATATATATATATAGTCAAGCTAAAGAATTAAGAATTAAAATGCATCACCATGGGGCTTGAATCCATCATCCTTGCCAGCACCAAGCCAAGGAACCCTGAAAGGCTGAGGCAGGAGAACTTCCTGAAATTGGATTGTCCTGAGCAGTGTGCCCACTCTCAGGTGAGCTCCTCTGTCTCAATATTTTCCTCGCCCTTTATGGCCTTAAACTAACTCAAGAGGAAGATTCTAGTAACTCCCCTCCCTTTGGTTATGAAATCCACTCACTGGCAGTATTTGGTCTGTGTTGAAAACACACAAAAGATCTGGCCAGGCCCCAATGTGCATTCCTGAGACAGAACTGTACCTTTACCTGGTGAAAACATTCTCATCCTTGTACACTCTTATCATAGCTGCATCCCTCTGGATATGTTCTAGCATGTTATGACCCTGCTCTGGTGAGAACAGCAAAAACAAGTCCAGTGTGGAAAACAAGCTTGGTATGGAAAATCCCTGCGCCGCCACTGTGAGGCACCTGAAGCTAAGCACAAAATGAAGTCAATGGTCAAAATGGTGTCAGTTTTAAAAAGCAGCCAGCACTACACTACCCTACCCTAATAAAGGCCTTGAAACATTTTCTTAAAAGAAATTTCACATTATTACTGAGTCATGATTGGAGATAAAGTGCATCAAAACAGTGCTATATAAATTGAACTAAAGAGAAAACAGTGAAACTATCAATTAATCCTGCTTCATCTAAAGATGTAAGTGGATTCCATATGGCATAATAAATTACTAAAGTCTGAAAAAGTCAATTCCTTGCAGGATGTCTTACCCCTAATCACTAATCAGTTTCAAAACTAAAGTGCTCCAGACAGTACTTTTTAAATATAAACAGATCTACTAATTAATCTCATTAAAGTGTATTGCATATAGCATTTAAAACATTTCCAAACTTTAAAAAACATCTTACCCCTCCCCACTCCTTTTGCATATGAATATTCTTTCTTATAGACTGTATGCAACATGTTCAACCATGTTTGAAAATCTGGTTGATCCCTTGATTTCCAATAGCTAGTTATCACTGAGTGTGATATACCACTAGCATTTCAGATTTCTAGTATTAATGCCCAAATGTCTAGAAGTTCCTAAAAGTATTGACTTAGCATCTTGGACAACCAAACCACCTAAAATATTGTGGACACATGCTGTAACCTTATCCTAGAATCTCCTTAGCATGTTATATTATGTTATTGACTTGTACAGTGCACTAATCACCCAACAGGGTATCCGGGTGCTTGAGAAGGTGTGTAGGTTTGTGGTCCCCAAGGTGCTTTAGCAAACAGCCAGGTGGGGTGGTGAAAGTTTATGCAGCTGTGAGTTGGTGAACGTTTATGCGGCTGTTCAGCTATTTTAGTCCTGTATTGTGTAGGATATTGTATGTGTGCATGAGAAGTTTGATTTGGCTGTATTTGTGGTGCATGAGGAGACTGTGAGGCACCTGTGAGGTGCATTGTGATGTAGGTGCAGTGTAGGAGGTTGGTCTGGATTCGGTGTAGTTATTTAGAGATTCCAACATATAGAGGCCCTCATTTTAACCTCAGCGGTCTTTTTGCAAGATCGCCGAGGTATCAAGGACCACCAGTGCAGGCAGTTTTCTGCACAGCGCATTATGACTGCTGGCAGCCCTCCATCCTTTTTCGGATGGAGAGCTGCCAGCAGCCATACTGGCTGTCGGCGGGAAGTGGAGGCTGCTCCACCTCCACCCCAACGTCATCAGAACACCACCCACCGAATCATGTCCCATGGTTTGGTGTGGCGGTGTTCTGGTGACGGTGAGCTGGTGGCAGAGCAGCCCCCATGGATCCCGTTCCCTCCCGGAGGATCATCGGACCAGGTAAGGTGATCGTCCGTTAGGGGAGGGGGATGGGGGGTGTTGTGTGTTGTGTGCGTGCATGGGGGTGTGCGTGTGAGTGTGTAGAGGGTGTGTGTGAGTGCGTGTATGCATGCAGGGGGTGTTGTGTGTTTTGAAAATGTGTGCATGCCTGTCTGTTTGCATGTCTGTATGTATGTGTGCATGTATGTCTGTGTGTGTGTCTGTTGGAATGTCTGTTTGTATGTGTGCAGGTATGTGTAGTTGTAGTGTATGTGTGCGTGTGGGGGTGTGTGTGTCGATGTTGGGGGCATAGGGAGGGGGGTCCTGCCACCTTTGGAGGTTGGTAGGGGAGTCAGGGGTGTGGGGGGAGGACTCGGGTGGGGGAGGGGGGTGGGGGAGACCCCTATCAGTGCCAGGGAAGGAATTCCCTGGCACTGATAGTGCCTACTGCCATGGATTTCGTGGTGGTACAGAAGCCTACGAAATCGATGGCGGTATGCGGGGTTGTGATACCGCCGGTGGTATAGTGACAGACGCTGTTCTGGAGACCGAAGTCTCCAGCCCAGCGGTCATTACCACCCTGGCGGTCGGAGTGGAGAAGTGGTGGTTTAGCATGGCGGTCACCGCCATGCTTGTAAGGCCATTTTGTTTTACTGCCGGCCTGTTGGCGGTATTACCGCTATTTCTCCACCCACCACTAGGGTTGTAATGAGGGCCAGAGTGTTGCCGCAGTCCAGTCCGCAGCTGATGAGTAATTAAGTGAGCTTCTGGCAGCATTAGATCATATGTTCCCAGGTGCCTGTCTGATTGCATCTGGGACAGCTATCTGGAATGTTTACATTCCAATCACAGGAACTTTTTATAGGTATAATAAACTAGCCCCAATGAAAACACGTGCATCAGTTTCAAATGTGACCACTCAAAAAGCTTGAAGTTAAAACTGATATTTCTGATCAATCTCCCTCAGCCACATTCAGGCCAGCCTCCTTCATCCATTTATTTTGAGTAATATAAAACATTCTATCAGCATTTTTGTGACTAATTCGAAGGTTTCTTATTAATTTCCCAACCTTCTTTGTTATATTTTTGGAGTTAAGTATTCCCATCGCTCTTCCCTTCATTCGTTTATTGGAAGTGGAAGAAATTTCTTAATAATACTTTGGATTTTTAAATACAGCAGGATGGCTGAGGATGATATTATCTAATTCCCTTCCGAGGATATTAATCCATTATCGCTTATCGAATTAAACAAGAGGTGCAGTCGAATGTGTCCTTCCTCCATGGTGTTAGTAAAAAACATGAACTGTGGAAGTGTAACTCAGGGATTTATATATGACAAAATGAGTAGCTGGTAATCGCTCACATATATAGCACCTAACGTACCATGTGCTTCTAGTTTGCATTGTATGTATGTGAGGTTTTTAACTGATATTATTTAACTTATAAATGTTAAGACATAAAATTCTAATATTATATAGATATTAAAAGAAAATGAAGAAAAAATGTATATTTTTCAGACTTTTCATATTTTGTCAAAGGTGACTACCCTGATCAAAGCGAGTTAGACTTGAATGTAAACTTGCAATAGGTCGGAATTCCATACTTACTAAACCTGTTACCATCAGGTCCGGATGGATTTAAGATGAGCAGTGCAGCACATCTGCATGATAATTCCTGGTGCGCTTTTAACACTGCATTTCCTGGTGTAAATACCATGCCTAGTATTAACGGTTGTGGAATTTGCACAGAACTTTACACTCTTCTTAAAATTTGTAAGAAGCATAGTAGAATTAACACTCAAAAGCAATCATCAATTACACTTCTCCAAACTTGTAATAGATGGCTTAGTAGTAGAAAGGTTCCTCCAGTAGCAAATCAGGATACACCATTGATAGTTTTTTTGTTCAGCCTTTGCGTAGTTGTACTTTCTTCAGCAGGCAGTGGTCACATGCTGAAACCCCACCAAGTCCCACAGCCATCACAAATGTTTGTACTTGAAATGGGGGATGGCACCAAAAGAGGAATCTTCCCAAGATAAAATCACTCACCTCCTGCTACAGCTTAGCATGGATCTTTTTCATTTTTTTCTTAGACCACTAGATGACCGTTAGTCATATTTTTATCATAGCTACAAAATAACACATTGGTAGTGACAAAAGAGATGTGCTCTTATTGGGCATGCTATGAAAATGGTTTAAGCACTGAATTTGTCAGCTTCACTGTGCTGCTAAATCTTCAGAGTCCACCTATCTTCTGGGACTCCAGAGCTACAAGCGGCACTCTGTCTCATTGGCATCCTGTCAGCAATCAGCAAAGTAGGGATGTGCTCAACAGCTGGCAAAGCATTCCACTGTGAATCTGGGGAAATCAGAGAGTTGGCTCTTCTATCGAATTGATGATAGATGCTGGCTGATGGTATTCCACAGAATGATAGACCTTGCCACGTGGTATTATTAATAACATCTTGATTGGCTGAGAGTGACTTCCCAGGAACATTTGTTTATATAAATTATCTTTAAACCACTGCTTTAGCCAAAATTAAATGTGTACTGGAATTGTGTGAAGAAGGGTAAATAAAGCATGTAGTTTTTTAAATCGTTGTCAAAAATACCCGTTTATTAAATTTAAGCTAAAAAGCTAATATTCCAAAAAGAAATAAAGAGAGTTCTAGATAAGAACCACATTTACTCGGTACAAATAATGTATAGCTAGACAATAACTTACCTACGTGGAAACAATGCAGAGAGCTTGCTCAAATAACCACCGCACCATTTTTACTATCATCCAGTATATAGGTAGCTAAAAAATACACATACTCTCTTCATATACAAACCTTAAACAATCTACTATGTTTCTTCACACAAAACACTATGGGGCATATTTATACTCCGTTTGCGCCGAATTTGCGTCGTTTTTTTCGACGGAAATTCGACGCAAAACTAACTCCATATTTATACTTTGGCGTTAGACGCGTCTAGCGCCAAAGTTCATGGAGTTAGCATCATTTTTTTGCGTGAACACCTTCCTTGCGTTAATGATATGCAAGGTAGGCGTTCCCGTCTTAAAAAATGACTCCGATGCATATGCGTCGTATTTATACTCCCGGGCAAAAATGACGCCCGGGAGTGGGCGGGTCTAAAAAACCCGCATTAACGCCGGATTTTAGCGCCTGGGTGAGGGCAGGCGTTAAGGGACCTGTGGGCTCAGAATGAGCCCAGAGGTGCCCTCCCCTGCCTCCAGGGACACCCCCTGCCACCCTTGCCCACCCCAGGAGGACACCCAAGGATGGAGGGACCCACCCCAGGGACATTAAGGTAAGTTCAGGTAAGTATTTTTTTTTTAAAAAAATTGTGGCATAGGGGGGCCTGATTTGTGCCACCCTACATGCCACTATGCCCAATGACCATGCCCAGGGGACATAAGTCCCCTGGGCATGGACATTGGGCAAGGGGGCTTGACTCCTGTCTTTGCTAAGACAGGAGTCATTTCAATGGGGGTTGGGCGTCGTAAAAAAATGGCGCAAATCGGGTTGAGGCGATTTTTTTGCCTCAGCCTGACTTGCACCATTTGTGGACGCCCATACGCCATTTTCCCCCTACGCCGGCGCTGCCTGGTGTACGTCGTTTTTTTTAACGCACACCAGACAGCGCCGGCGGCTAACGCCGGCTAACGTCATTGAATAAATACGGCGCCCGCATGGTGCTTCAGAATGGCGTTAGCCGGCGCTAATTTTTTTGGCGCAAAACTGCGTTAGCGCAGTTTTGCGTCAAAAAGTATAAATATGGCCCTATGCATGCACACACACACCCACACCACAAAAACACACGCATGCAAAATCACATACAAACACTTCCTAAACTCAAAATATCTCCCATAATAGCTCTGTGCCTAACCACACGAAATATGTTGCTATGGCTCATGGGGTGTCATGGAGAAGAGACAAGATAAAGCAGAGTGAGGAAATGGCAACACATTTTCTCTATTCTCATTTTAAAACTTGCACAGTCAATAGCACGTGCATCTGCCCGTATGTATACAACTGGGTAAGCTATGTATATACTTTTTATTAAAATGCATCCCCACTAAGACATTAATAAGCCTATCCTGGTGTTGGATATACAGAAGGATTTTGCCGTCGAAAACTACAGTTCACAAAATTACTAAAACAACATTTAAAATGGTGCTCTTTCCAAATTGTGATTCCATGAGTCATGTATCAATGGTATGCAACCAGATTTCTGGTCGCATTGATCAGTTACTGACTTCACAAAGGAGATTGTAACTGATTCTTTCCTTTCCCTTTTTGAATAGGGGTGGCAGTCCCATGCGGTTTAGGCAGTGGGCCAGGGGATTGCAGCTTCCACCCTCTGAAGTTTTCCAAAATGTTTTTAAAGCAGCACTGGTTCCTTTAACCCCTTTGCTGCCAGGCCTTTTCCCCCTCAGGTGGCAGGCCTTTTTTTGGGCAGTTCGCGCTTAGGCCCTCATAACTATTTGTCCACGTAAGCTGTCAAATTTTCGTCCTTTTTTCCAACATCCTAGGAATTCTAGAGGTACCCAGAGTTTGTGGGTTCCTCTCTAGGAGACCAAGAAATTAGCTACAATACAGGGAAAATTTAGTTTTTTAAAAATAATGGGAAAAAGGGCTACAGAAGAAGGCTTTGACTTTTTCCCTGAAAATGGCATCAACAAAGAGTTTGTGGTGCTAAAATCACCATCTTCCCAGCTTTCAGGAACAGGCAGACTTGAATCAGAAAACCACATTTCAACACAATTTTGGCATTTTACAGGCACATGCCCCATTTTTACATTTTTTGTGCTTTTAGCCTCCTTCCAGTTAGTGACAGAAATGGGCGTGAAACCAATGGTGGATTCCAGACAGCTAAACATTTCTCAAAAGTACATTAACTTCAGAATTCAGCAAGGGGTCATTTGTGTAGATCCTACAACGTTTTCCTACAAAAAATAACAACTGAAATAAAAAATTATTGAAATTGAGGTGGAAAAAACAGCAATTTTTCTCCATATTTTACTCTGTAACTTTTTCCTGCGATGTCAGATTTTCAAAAGCAATATACTGTTATGTCTGCTGGACTCTTCTAGTTGCAGGGATATATAGGGCTTGTAAGTTCATCAGAAACTCTAGGTTCCGAGAGCCAATTAAGGAGCTGCACCTTGCAATGGGTTTTCATTCTACACAAGGTATACAGCAATTCATTTGCTGAAATATGTGAAAAATAGGTATCTAGGAAATCTTTGCATTTCCAAAATGGGCATAAGATAAGGTGTTGAGAAGTAGTGGTTATTTGCATATCTCTGAATTCCGGGGTGCCCATACTAGCAAGTGAATTACAGGGCATTTTTCAAAGAGATGTCTTTTTTTACACACTGTCTTACATTTGGAAGGAAGAAATGTAGAGAAAGCAAGGGGCAAAAACACTTGTTCTACTATTATGTGTTCCCCCAAGTCTCCCAATAAAAATTATACCTCACTTGTGTAGGTAGGACTAATGCCCGCAACAGGAAATGCAAAAGTGATACATCATATTTTTACATTGAAATCTGACTTGTTTTTTGGAAAGTGCCGAGCTGTGGATTTTGGCCTCTAGCACAGCCCTGGGAACCCTAGCAAACCTGTGCATGTTTCAAAACTAGACACCTAGGGGAATCTAGGTTAGGGTGACTTTGGCTCTTACCAGGTTCTGTTACCCAGAATCCTTTGCAAACCTCAAAATTTGGCCAAAAAAACACTTTTTCCTCACATTTCGGTGATGGGAAGTTCTGGAATCTGAGAGAAGCCACGAATTTCCTTCCACCCAGCATTCCCTCAACTCTCACGATAGGAATGGTATCTCACTTGTGTGGGTAGGCCCGGTGCACGTGACAGGAAATGCCCAAAAACACAACAAAGACACATCATATTTTCCCAAAGAAAACAGTCCTGTTTTTTGCAAAGTGCCTAGCTGTGGATTTCGGCCTCTGACTCAGCAGGAACCTAGGAAAACCTACCAAACCTGGACATTTCTGAAAACTAGACACCTAGTTTCTGTTGCCCATAATCCTTAGCAAACCTCAAAAATGTGGCAAAAAAACTATTTTTCCTTACATTTTGGTGCTGCAAAGTTCTGGAATCTGAGGGGAGCCACAAACTTTCATCTACTCAGTGCTCCCCCAGGTTTCCCAATAAAAATGGTATCTCACTTGTATGGCCACAACAAGAAATGCCCCAACACACTATGTGGACATAAAAATTATCAAAAACAAAACTATCTTTTTTTGTGGGGGGGCACCTGCGTCTTTGGTCTTGGCATCAGCAGCCATCTAGGGAAACCTATTAAACCAAAACATTTCTGAAAACTAGACACCCGAGGGAGTCAAGGGATGTGTGACTTGCGTGGATCCCCCAGTGTTTTCTTACCCAGAATCCTCAGCAAACCTCAATCTTAGCTAAACAGTCACATTTTTCCCACATTTCCGTGTGCGATCACTGAACCGGCACACATTTCCTACCACCCAACATTCCCCTCTGTCTCCTGATAAAAATGATAGCTCACTTGGATAGGTGGGCCAAATCCCTGAGACACGGAAGAGCCAAAAACATGTTGAAAATGAGGGGGAACCAAAGTGGGTCCAAAAGGGCAGTTTGAAAAAAAATATTTTTAGGCTGACAAGTGGGGCAGAATTTGTATTGGTATAGATGTGACAATGCTGGGTGGCAGGAATTTAGTGAATTCCTTCAGATTCTGGAAGGTTCCATCACAAAAGTGTGGGAAAAAGTGTGATTTCCAAGTGGGGCAGAAATGGCCAACAGTAGCGTGCCCCCATGGGGAGCGACCCTTGCCCAAGGGGCTTCCCCCTCAAACAAAACACACACACACCAATCCCTGGTGCATGAGTGGTTTCTGCCCCCCAGGGGAGCACATTTGGCCTAAAATAAATTTTCTCTCCAGGGGAATGACCCTTGCCTAAGTGGTTGCTCCCCTTGCATGAAATTGGCACAAAAAACTAAATCTCTGATGTCTAGTGGTTTCTGCCCCACTTGGGGGCAGATCAGCTTTATTTCAATAGGCCGATCTGCCCCCAAGGGGGCCAGAAATGGCCTAAAATAGAATTGCCCCCCCAGGGGAGCGACCCTTGCCTAAGGTGTCGCAACTCTTGCGTGAAACTGACCTAAACAAATCCCTGGTGTCTAGTAGTTTCTGCCGCCTTGGGGGCAGATTGGCCTACTAAAAATAGGCCGATCTGCCCCCAAGGGGGCAGAAATGGGCAAAATAAAATTTGTCCCCCAGGGGAGCGACCCTTGCCAAAGGGGTCGCTCCCCACCTGTAAACAATCAAAGAAAAGAAAAAAAAAGATCCCTAGTGTCTACGGGTTTTTACCTCCCCCCCCGGAGGCAGATCAGCCTAATTACAGTAGGCCAATCTGCCCCCAGGGGGGCAGAAAAGACCTAATTAAAAATTGCCCACCTGGAGAGCAGCCATTGCTAAAGGGCCCGCTCCCCTTATGTTAAATATAAAAATAGCATATTCCCTGGTGTCCAGTGGGCATTTCTGCTGCCTGAACGCTTCATGATCGGGCAGCAGAAATGCTTAGAGAGGCATAAAAGGAAAGGAAAGGTCTTTCCTTTCCTTTGATGCCTCTCCCACCCCCAGCCTGTAATCGGAAGAGAAATGCTTTTGCATTTCTCTTCCGATCACTTCCAGCACTGTGGGTGCGGCCTCTGATGAGGTCTGCGCGCGATTGCACGCTGACGTCATCAGACGTCACTAAGAGGGGTCTGAGAGGGCGGGGGTGGAAGGGGAAGTGATTCCCCTTCCATCCCTGCCCATGGGAGGGGGCGTGCCTTGCTGTCGGGGGCACGATACCGCGTCCCCTCAGGGCACATAGCAGGACGTAAAGGTTATGTCCTCAGCACCCGAGCGGTGCAAACGAGGACGTAACTGTTACGTCCTGGACACCCAAGGGGTTAAGGTGCATCTACAACATTATTCTAAATTGAAGCAGCAGTGGTGGTGAACCTGATGGATACAGGGTATATTTTACCATTCCAGGATGCATGGGTGCAAAAGGTTTGCTGCTATGTGCTGCTATGTTTTTTCTTTGATTTACTTCGTACAGCCCGGTTATGACTCAGGTGGAGCTGAAATCCCACATGAAATTACCTCCTTCTGATTTCAAATGGTCAGTGTGTCCACATACA
This sequence comes from Pleurodeles waltl, assembly GCF_031143425.1. Lineage (NCBI taxonomy): Eukaryota > Metazoa > Chordata > Amphibia > Caudata > Salamandridae > Pleurodeles > Pleurodeles waltl. Next base: position 499,915,448 of record NC_090438.1, on the reverse strand, counting down.
GTTTTCCTGGGCAGTGGTGTAACCTAGACCCTCACAGCCCTATGGGTAAGGGGCATGGTGAGCTCCAGGGGGGCCCCATCAGAACAGTGCTCTAGCCCAAAAGCTCTTGCATGAATCAGAGGTGCCCCTCCATGTAGTGTGCAGGGGGGGCCCTCAATTTTCATTACACCACTGTTCCTAGGTGCTGGAACACCAGACCCAATTTTACCAAGAGGTAATTCCACCCATAAAAGTTGCATAATGCTTTGGTTGTAAAAGTAGCTAAGCTTCTGTACCTATGTCTTCTGCAGTAGAGAGCAAACAATGCTTCCCCCTGCCAGGACCTAGCTTGACTTTCTCTCCTACTAGCTATACCCTCTTCCCCGTTTTCACTTCACACAGAGGCCATAACACATGTGTATCACCTGCTCAGAGGAAGTGGTAAATGTGTGTGTTAGACCTGTCAGCATTTTGACTTGTCTCCCCTGTCTTTTTGCCTTCTGACCTCCTGTTTTTATGGTTTACTGGACTCTGTTTATGCTGGTCTACTGTCTCTGTGCACTTTACCACTGCTGATCAGTGCTAAGGTGCAAGTGCTCCCTAGGTAAATTGTACTATTGATTGGTTTATCCATTATTGGCATATTTGATTTATTGGTAAGTCTCTGGTAAAGTGCACCAGAGGTGCCAAGGTCCTGTAAATCAAATGCTACGAGTGGGCCTGCAGCACTGATTGTGCCACCCACATAAGTAGACCTGTAAACGTGGCTCAGACCTGCTACTGTAGTGTCTGTGTGTGTAGTTTTAAACTGCCAATTTGACCTGGCAATTGAACCCACTTGCCAGGCCCAAACCTTTCCTTTTGGTACATGTAAGGCACCCCTAAGGTAGGCCCTAGGTAGCCCCATGGTGCAGTGTATTTAAAAGGTGTGACATTAACAGGTGTGTTATACATGTCCTTTTTTTTTATTATTATTCGGAAAAGAAAGGGAAAAAGTTACATTCATACACCACTTTAAACCATAACATAGGAAATCAAAGATAGATACATAATCTGATTGCAGACAAAGTTTCCATTATGTTGAGGGGGCAGAATTTTAACCCCAGCCATCCATTAATGAGCCAAAATCCATTCTTGAAATTGTCCCCATATTACTTTCCCCCTTCTCCTAGCCGATCTCCCCTTCCGTTTGTACAGAGCAATTTCAAGATGATACACAAACAATAATTTGCCTAACCACTGTTGCCACGATGGGGGTAGTGGGTCCAACCACGCAGAGGAGATGCACAACCGATAGACCGCCATAACCAAGAAAATAAAAGCTCTGTGCTGTTTCCCCACTTCCTCTGCAATCCCTAAAATCATAATCTCAGGGGTATGATCCATTTCATATCCCACTACTCCTTTTAACACAAGTTGAATACTGTCTTTCAATGTCGTCAATTTCCCGCAAGTAGCAAACATTAGGCTCATTGGGTATGAGAATAGTGGTTTGTTCAGAACAAGACGTTAGAACTAAGGGGGTGGCAATATTGGATCAGAGTTATAGATTGAAATATGTAAAACAGAGGGCAGATAGGAATGGTAGATGGGCGATAGTAGAATGTCACCATGGAAAAGGTTGTTTACTCTATGTTCTATATATGGGGCAGTAACAGATGACCCTGTTGTAATGGATTTCTTGGTAGTAGAATTAGCAGGATGCCCCCCCCTTACATTCTTTGCTGGGATATCAATTTTAATGGCTCCTGGGACGGACTGCAGGATCTACTAGTTACTACATCTAAGGGATATCATGGGCGTAAACCTCCGGTATATAACGCAATGGTTGGGTTGCAAAAGGAGTTAGGGTTGGTGGATGCCTCGGTAAAGCTATGCGAACCAGATTCTAGGTATACTTATTTTCGGCCCCTCATGTGAAGTTGGCTCGGCTTGATTTTTTTCTGACATCTCCTGAGCTGCTAGCGCATGCCAGTATGGAATTATATCCGCGGTTTATGTCAGATCATAACCCGCTAGTATTGGATTTGGATCTAGATGGTCTCGAGCATAAGGTTAGGAGGTGGACCTTCGAAAGAGGGGTTCTTAAAGACCCTGAATACTGTGTCCATATGAGAAGCTGGATAATTGAATTTCTAGAGAACAATCAGGTGACCGTCCCGCTAGAAATCGATGGGACACCTTAAAAGCAGGAGTGCGGAGGGAAACCATAAGTTTTAACCTCAGGAAACAAAAAAGTATCAAAGTTACAATGAAGGACGCATACATGAAGCTTAGAGCTGTAGGAGAGGCAGCTGATTATAGCTATAGAAAGGGGGGAAGATATAAACAATATTCAGGAGCAGATCGCTATTGTAAAAGCAGCAATAAATGAGGCTACGGCCAAGAGAATAGCAGAAAAATATTTGGCTGAACGCTCTGAAGGGTACGAATACAGTGAGAGGTCTGGCCATCTGTTAGCTGTAAGGGCACGGCATAGAACAGCAGCTGGGGGTCATTAGAGAAATCAGGAATCAACAATGACGAATAGTAGTAGATGCGGATGGGATTAGGGAAGTGTTTCAGAGGTATTACACAGAGTTATACAACACTACATCTTCGTACACAGAGGTAGAGATGTTGGAATTTCTTAGCTCTATTAGGACTAGAAAATTGTCAGACGAAGATTATTTGAACTTGGAGGGACATATTGATAGCTCGGAGTTAAACTAACTCAAGAGGAAGATTCTAGTAACTCCCCTCCCTTTGGTTATGAAATCCACACACTGGCAGTATTTGGTCTGTGTTGAAAACACACAAAAGATCTGGCCAGGCCCCAATGTGCATTCCTGAGACAGAACTGTACCTTTACCTGGTGAAAACATTCTCATCCTTGTACACTCCTATCATAGCTGCATCCCTCTGGATATGTTCTAGCATGGTATGACCCTGCTATGGTGAGAACAGCAAAAACAAGTCCAGTGTGGAAAACAATCTTGGTATGGAAAATCCCTGCGCCGCCACTGTGAGGCACCTGAAGCTAAGCACAAAATGAAGTCAATGGTCAAAATGGTGTCAGTTTTAAAAAGCAGCCAGCACTACACTACCCTACCCTAATAAAGGCCTTGAAACATTTTCTTAAAAGAAATTTCACATTATTACTGAGTCATGATTGGAGATAAAGTGCATCAAAACAGTGCTATATAAATTGAACTAAAGAGAAAACAGTGAAACTATGAATTAATCCTGCTTCATCTAAAGATGTAAGTGGATTCCATATGGCATAATAAATTACTAAAGTCTGAAAAAGTCAATTCCTTGCAGGATGTCTTACCCCTAATCACTAATCAGTTTCAAAACTAAAGTCCTCCAGACAGTACTTTTTAAATATAAACAGATCTACTAATTAATCTCATTAAAGTGTTTTGCATATAGCATTTAAAATATTTCCAAACTTTAAAAAACATCTTACCCCTCACCACTCCTTTTGCATATGAATATTCTTTCTTATAGACTGTATGCAACATGTTCAACCATGTTTGAAAATCTGGTTGATCCCTTGATTTCCAATAGCTAGTTATCACTGAGTGTGATATACCACTAGCATTTCAGATTTCTAGTATTAATGCCCAAATGTCTAGAAGTTCCTAAAAGTATTGACTTAGCATCTTGGACAACCAAACCACCTAAAATATTGTGGACACATGCTGTAACCTTATCCTAGAATCTCCTTAGCATGTTATATTATGTTATTGACTTGTACAGTGCACTAATCACCCAACAGGGTATCCGGGTGCTTGAGAAGGTGTGTAGGTTTGTGGTCCCCAAGGTGCTTTAGCAAACAGCCAGGTGGGGTGGTGAAAGTTTATGCAGCTGTGAGTTGGTGAACGTTTATGCGGCTGTTCAGCTATTCTGGTCCTGTATTGTGTAGGATATTGTATGTGTGCATGAGAAGTTTGATTTGGCTGTATTTGTGGTGCATGAGGAGACTGTGAGGCACCTGTGAGGTGCATTGTGATGTAGGTGCAGTCTAGGAGGTTGGTCTGGATTCGGTGTAGTTATTTAGAGATTCCAACATATAGAGGCCCTCATTTTAACCTTGGCGGTCTTTTTGCAAGATCGCCGAGGTATCAAGGACCACCAGTGCAGGCAGTTTTCTGCACAGCGTATTATGACTGCTGGCAGCCCTCCATCCTTTTTCGGATGGAGAGCTGCCAGCAGCCATACTGGCTGTCGGCGGGAAGTGGAGGCTGCTCCACCTCCACCCCAACGTCATCAGAACACCACCCACCGAATCATGTCCCATGATTTGGTGTGGCGGTGTTCTGGTGACGGGGAGCTGGTGACAGAGCAGCCCCCATGGATCCCGTTCCCTCCCGGAGGATCATCGGACCAGGTAAGGTGATCGTCCGTTAGGGGAGGGGGATGGGGGTGTTGTGTGTTGTGTGCGTGCATGGGGGTGTGCGTGTGAGTGTGTAGAGGGTGTGTGTGAGTGCGTGTATGCATGCAGGGGGTGTTGTGTGTTTTGAAAATGTGTGCATGCCTGTCTGTTTGCATGTCTGTATGTATGTGTGCATGTATGTCTGTGTGTGTGTCTGTTGGAATGTCTGTTTGTATGTGTGCAGGTATGTGTAGTTGTAGTGTATGTGTGCGTGTGGGGGTGTGTGTGTCGATGTTGGGGGCATAGGGAGGGGGGGTCCTGCCACCTTTGGAGGTTGGTAGGGGGGTCAGGGGTGTGGGGGGAGGACTCGGGTGGGGGAGGGGGGTAGGGGAGACCCCTATCAGTGCCAGGGAAGGAATTCCCTGGCACTGATAGTGCCTACTGCCATGGATTTCGTGGTGGTACAGAAGCCTACGAAATCGATGGCGGTATGCGGGGTTGTGATACCGCCGGTGGTATAGTGACAGACGCTGTTCTGGAGACCGAAGTCTCCAGCCCAGCGGTCATTACCACCCTGGCGGTCGGAGTGGAGAAGTGGTGGTTTAGCATGGCGGTCACCGCCATGCTTGTAAGGCCATTATGTTTTACCGCCTGGCCTGTTGGCGGAATTACCGCTATTTCTCCACCCACCACTAGGGTTGTAATGAGGGCCAGAGTGTTGCCGCAGTCCAGTCCGCAGCTGATGAGTAATTAAGTGAGCTTCTGGCAGCATTAGATCATATGTTCCCAGGTGCCTGTCTGATTGCATCTGGGACAGCTATCTGGAATGTTTACATTCCAATCATAGAACTTTTTATAGGTATAATAAACTAGCCCCAATGAAAACACGTGCATCAGTTTCAAATGTGACCCCTCAAAAAGCTTGAAGTTAAAACTGATATTTCTGATCAATCTCCCTCAGCCACATTCAGGCCAGCCTCCTTCATCCATTTATTTTGAGTAATATAAAACATTCTATCAGCATTGTTGTGACTAATTCGAAGGTTTCTTATTAATTTCCCAACCTTCTTTGTTATATTTTTGGAGTTAAGTATTCCCATGCTCTTCCCTTCATTCGTTTATTTGAAGTGGAAGAAATTTCTTAATAACACTTTGGATTTTTAAATACCCCAGGATGGCTGAGGATGATATTATCTAATTCCCTTCCGAGGATATTAATCCATTATCGCTTATCGAATTAAACAAGAGGTGCAGTCGAATGTGTCCTTCCTCCATGGTGTTAGTAAAAAACATGAACTGTGGAAGTGTAACTCAGGGATTTATATATGACAAAATGAGTAGCTGGTAATCGCTCACATATATAGCACCTAACGTACCATGTGCTTCTAGTTTGCATTGTATGTATGTGAGGTTTTTAACTGATATTATTTAACTTATAAATGTTAAGACATAAAATTCTAATATTATATAGATATTAAAAGAAAATGAAGTAAAAATGTATATTTTTCAGACTTTTCATATTTTGTCAAAGGTGACTACCCTGATCAAAGCGAGTTAGACTTGAAGGTAAACTTGCAATAGGTCGGAATTCCATACTTACTAAACCTGTTACCATCAGGTCCGGATTTAAGATGAGCAGTGCAGCACATCTGCATGATATTTCCTGGTGCGCTTTTTACACTGCATTTACTCGTGTAAATACCATGCCTAGTATTAACGGTTGTGGAATTTGCACAGAACTTTACACTCTTCTTAAAATTTGTAAGAAGCATAGTAGAATTAACACTCAAAAGCAATCATCAATTACACTACTCCAAACTTGTAATAGATGGCTTAGTAGTAGAAAGGTTCCTCCAGTAGCAAATCAGGATACACCATTGATAGTTTTTTTGTTCAGCCTTTGCGTAGTTGTACTTTCTTCAGCAGGCAGTGGTCACATGCTGAAACCCCAGCAAGTCCCACAGCCATCACAAATGTTTGTACTTGAAATGGGGGATGGCACCAAAAGAGGAATCTTCCCAAGATAAAATCACTCACCTCCTGCTACAGCTTAGCATGGATCTTTTTCATTTTTTTCTTAGACCACTAGATGACCGTTAGTCATATTTTTATCATAGCTACAAAATAACACATTGGTAGTGACAAAAGAGATGTGCTCTTATTGGGCATGCTATGAAAATGGTTTAAGCACTGAATTTGTCAGCTTCACTGTGCTGCTAAATCTTCAGAGTCCACCTATCTTCTGGGACTCCAGAGCTACAAGCGGCACTCTGTCTCATTGGCATCCTGTCAGCAATCAGCAAAGTAGGGATGTGCTCAACAGCTGGCAAAGCATTCCACTGTGAATCTGGGGAAATCAGAGAGTTGGCTCTTCTATCGAATTGATGATAGATGCTGGCTGATGGTCTTCCACAGAATGATAGACCTTGCCACGTGGTATTATTAATAACATCTTGATTGGCTGAGAGTGACTTCCCAGGAACATTTGTTTATATAAATTATCTTTAAACCACTGCTTTAGCCAAAATTAAATGTGTACTGGAATTGTGTGAAGAAGGGTAAATAAAGCATGTAGTTTTTTAAATCGTTGTCAAAAATACCCGTTTATTAAATTTAAGCTAAAAAGCTAATATTTCAAAAAGAAATAAAGAGAGTTCTAGATAAGAACCACATTTACTCGGTACAAATAATGTATAGCTAGACAATAACTTACCTACGTGGAAACAATGCAGAGAGCTTGCTCAAATAACCACCGCACCATTTTCACTATCATCCAGTATATAGGTAGCTAAAAAATACACATACTCTCTTCATATACAAACCTTAAACAATCTACTATGTTTCTTCACACAAAACACTATGAGGCATATTTATACTCAGTTTGCGCCGAATTTGCGTCGTTTTTTTTGACGCAAATTTGACGCAAAACTAACTCCATATTTATACTTTGGCGTTAGACGCGTCTAGCTCCAAAGTTCATGGAGTTAGCGTCATTTTTTTGCGTGAACACCTTCCTTGCGTTAATGATATGCAAGGTAGGCGTTCCCGTCTTAAAAAATGACTCCGATGCATATGTGTCGTATTTATACTCCTGGGCAAAAATGACGCCCGGCAGTGGGCGGGTCTAAAAAACCCACATTAGCGCCGGATTTTAGCGCCTGGGTCAGGGCAGGCGTTAAGGGACCTGTGGGCTCAGAATGAGCCCAGAGGTGCCCTCCCCTGCCCCCAGGGACACCCCCTGCCACCCTTGCCCACCCCAGGAGGACACCCAAGGATGGAGGGACCCACCCCAGGGACATTAAGGTAAGTTCAGGTAAGTATTTTTTTTTAAAAAAAATGGTGGCATAGGGGGGCCTGATTTGTGCCCCCCTACATGCCACCATGCCCAATTACCATGCCCATGGGACATAAGTCCCCTGGGCATGGCCAATGGGCAAGGGGGCATGACTCCTGTCTTTGCTAAGACAGGAGTCATTTCAATGGGGGTTGTGCGTCGTAAAAAAATGGCGCAAATCGGGTTGAGGCGATTTTTTTGTCTCAGCCTGACTTGCACCATTTGTGGACGCCCATACGCCATTTTCCCCCTACGCCGGCGCTGCCTGGTGTACGTCGTTTTTTTTAACGCACACCAGACAGCGCCGGCGGCTAACGCCGGTTAACGTCATTGAATAAATACGGCGCCCGGATGGCGCTTCAGAATGGCGTTAGCCGGCGCTAAATTTTTTGGCGCAAAACTGCGTTAGCGCAGTTTTGCGTCAAAAAGTATAAATATGGCCCTATGCATGCACACACACACCCACACCACAAAAACACACGCATGCAAAATCACATACAAACACTTCCTAAACTCAAAATATCTCCCATAATAGCTCTGTGCCTAACCACACGAAATATGTTGCTATGGCTCATGGGGTGTCATGGAGAAGAGACAAGATAAAGCAGAGTGAGGAAATGGCAACACATTTTCTCTATTCTCATTTTAAAACTTGCACAGTCAATAGCACGTGCATCTGCCCGTATGTATACAACTGGGTAAGCTATGTATATACTTTTTATTAAAATGCATCCCCACTAAGACATTAATAAGCCTGTCCTGGTGTTGGATATACAGAAGGATTATGCCGTCGAAAACTACAGTTCATAAAATTACTAAAACAACATTTAAAATGGTGCTCTTTCCAAATTGTGATTCCATGAGTCATGTATCAATGGTATGCAACCAGATTTCTGGTCGCATTGATCAGTTATTGACTTCACAAAGGAGATTGTAACTAATTCTTTCCTTTCCCTTTTTGAATAGGGGTGGCAGTCCCATGCGGTTTAGGCAGTGGGCCAGGGGATTGCAGCCTCCACCCTCTGAAGTTTTCCAAAATGTTTTTAAAGCAGCACTGGTTCCTTTAACCCCTTTACTGCCAGGCCTTTTCCCCCTCAGATGGCAGGCCTTTTTTTGGGCAGTTCGCGCTTAGGCCCTCATAACTATTTGTCCACGTAAGCTGTCAAATTTTCGTCCTTTTTTTCCAACATCCTAGGAATTCTAGAGGTACCCAGAGTTTGTGGGTTCCCCTCTAGGAGACCAAGAAATTAGCTACAATACAGGGAAAATTTAGTTTTTTAAAAATAATGGGAAAAAGGGCTACAGAAGAAGGCTTTTACTTTTTCCCTGAAAATGGCATCAACAAAGGGTTTGTGGTGCTAAAATCACCATCTTCCCAGCTTTCAGGAACAGGCAGACTTGAATCAGAAAACCACATTTCAACACAATTTTGGCATTTTACAGGCACATGCCCCATTTTTACATTTTTTGTGCTTTTAGCCTCCTTCCAGTTAGTGACAGAAATGGGTGTGAAACCAATGGTGGATTCCAGACAGCTAAACATTTCTGAAAAGTACATTAACTTCAGAATTCAGCAAGGGGTCATTTGTGTAGATCCTACAACGTTTTCCTACAAAAAATAACAACTGAAATAAAAAAATATTGAAGTTGAGGTGGAAAAAACAGCAATTTTTCTCCATATTTTACTCTGTAACTTTTTCCTGCGATGTCAGATTTTCAAAAGCAATATACTGTTATGTCTGCTGGACTCTTCTAGTTGCAGGGATTTATAGGGCTTGTGAGTTCATCAGAAACTCTAGGTTCCGGGAGCCAATTAAGGAGCTGCACCTTGCAATGGGTTTTCATTCTACACAAGGTATACAGCAATTCATTTGCTGAAATATGTGAAAAATAGGTATCTAGGAAACCTTTGCATTTCCAAAATGGGCATAAGATAGGGTGTTGAGAAGTAGTGGTTATTTGCATATCTCTGAATTCCGGGGTGCCCATACTAGCAAGTGAATTACAGGGCATTTTTCAAAGAGATGTCTTTTTTTACACACTGTCTTACATTTGGAAGGAAGAAATGTAGATAAAGCAAGGGGCAAAAACACTTGTTCTACTATTATGTGTTCCCCCAAGTCTCCCAATAAAAATTATACCTCACTTGTGTAGGTAGGACTAATGCCTGCAACAGGAAATGCAAAAGTGATACATCATATTTTTACATTGAAATCTGACTTGTTTTTTGGAAAGTGCCGAGCTGTGGATTTTGGCCTCTAGCACAGCCCTGGGAACCCTAGCAAACCTGTGCATGTTTCAAAACTAGACACCTAGGGGAATCTAGGTTAGGGTGACTTTGGCTCTTACCAGGTTCTGTTACCCAGAATCCTTTGCAAACCTCAAAATTTGGCCAAAAAAACACTTTTTCCTCACATTTCGGTGATGGGAAGTTCTGGAATCTGAGAGAAGCCACGAATTTCCTTCCACCCAGCATTCCCTCAACTCTCACGATAGGAATGGTATCTCACTTGTGTGGGTAGGCACGGTGCACGTGACAGGAAATGCCCAAAAACACAACAGAGACACATCATATTTTCCCAAAGAAAACAGTCCTGTTTTTTGCAAAGTGCCTAGCTGTGGATTTCGGCCTCTGACTCAGCAGGCACCTAGGAAAACCTACCAAACCTGGACATTTCTGAAAACTAGACACCTAGTTTCTGTTGCCCATAATCTTTAGCAAACCTCAAAAATGTGGCAACAAAACTATTTTTCCTCACATTTTGGTGCTGCAAAGTTCTGGAATCTGGGGGGAGCCACAAACTTTCCTCTACTCAGTGCTCCCCCAGGTTTCCCAATAAAAATGGTACCTCACTTGTATGGCCACAACAAGAAATGCCCCAACACACTATGTGGACATAAAAATTATCAAAAACAAAACTATCTTTTTTTGTGGGGGGGCACCTGCGTCTTTGGTCTTGGCATCAGCAGCCATCTAGGGAAACCTATTAAACCAAAACATTTCTGAAAACTAGACACCCGAGGGAGTCAAGGGATGTGTGACTTGCGTGGATCCCCCAGTGTTTTCTTACCCAGAATCCTCAGCAAACCTCAATCTTAGCTAAACAGTCAAATTTTTCCCACATATCTGTGTGCGATCACTGAACCGGCACACATTTCCTACCACCCAACATTCCCCTCTGTCTCCTGATAAAAATGATAGCTCACTTGGATAGGTGGGCCAAATCCCTGAGACACGGAAGAGCCAAAAACATGTTGAAAATGAGGGGGAACCAAAGTGGGTCCAAAAGGGCAGTTTGAAAAAAAATATTTTTAGGCTGACAAGTGGGGCAGAATTTGTATTGGTATAGATGTGACAACGCTGGGTGGCAGGAATTTTGTGAATTCCTTCAGATTCTGGAAGGTTCCATCACAAAAGTGTGGGAAAAATGTGTGATTTCCAACAAAGTTGGAGGTTTGCAGGGCATTGTGGGTAAGAAAATGGTGAGGGGTGCATGTGAAGCAAACCACCCTGGACTCACCCAGATGTTTAGTTTTCAGATGTGTCTAGGTCTCATAATTTTTTCTACATGGCAGATTCCCATCTTCCAAAAAGAGCAGCCCTCACTATTCCAAGTGGGATGATTTTGAGAGTTAGCCAAGCTCTCATGGCACAAGTGTCAGACCAAAACCCAAAATAATCAAATGTCCTCTTGCTCGCCCCAGGATTAGATATTTTAGTGTGCGAGGGGAGAGCTAAAAGATTTACCTCCTTCAGTTGGGGTGGGGCATAACCATGCTCGTACTAGTTGGTAGCCACCAAGTCACCATTATTTTTTTTTTATTCCTTGGCACCTAGTAGTCTTTCTGCCCCCCGCGGAGTGGATCGGGGGTAATTGCCCCATCTGCCCACCAGTGGGCAGAACAACTTTGTCCCCATTTATTTGGGGTGGGGGTATGGCCGTCCCCCTCCTCTGTTTTTGAAAAAAAGAAAATCTTCCCAGATCTCTGGTCGGCTTTTGGCCCCCCTTGGGGGCAGATGGGCCTCACAAAAAGAGGCAGATCTGCCCCCAAGTGGGGCAGAAATGGCCAACAGTAGCGTGCCCCCATGGGGAGTGACCCTTGCCCAAGGGGCTGCCCCCTCAAACAAAACACACACACACCAATCCCTGGTGCATGAGTGGTTTCTGCCCCCCAGGGGAGCACATTTGGCCTAAAATAAATTTTCTCTCCAGGGGAATGACCCTTGCCTAAGTGGTTGCTCCCCTTGCATGAAATTGGCACAAAAAACAAAATCTCTGATGTCTAGTGGTTTCTGCCCCACTTGGGGGCAGATCAGCTTTATTTCAATAGGCCGATCTGCCCCCAAGGGGGGCAGAAATGGCCTAAAATAGAATTGCCCCCCCAGGGGAGCGACCCTTGCCTAAGGTGTCGCAACTCTTGCGTGAAACTGACCTAAACAAATCCCTGGTGTCTAGTAGTTACTGCCGCCTTGGGGGCAGATTGGTCTACTAAAAATAGGCCGATCTGCCCCCAAGGGGGGCAGAAATGGGCAAAATAAAATTTGGCCCCCAGGGGAGCGACCCTTGCCAAAGGGGTCGCTCCCCACCTGTAAACAATCAAAGAAAAGAAAAAAAAAGATCCCTAGTGTCTAGGGGTTTTTACCTCCCCCCCAGAGGCAGATCGGCCTAATTACAGTAGGCCAATCTGCCCCCAGGGGGGGCAGAAAAGACCTAATTAAAAATTGCCCACCTGGAGAGCAGCCATTGCTAAAGGGCCCGCTCCCCTTATGTTAAATATAAAAATAGCATATTCCCTGCTGACGTCATCAGACGTCACTAAGAGGGGTCTTAGAGGGCGGGAGTGGAAGGGGAAGCGATTCCCCTTCCATCCCTGCCCATGGGAGGGGGCGTGCCTTGCTGTCGGGGGCACGATACCGCGTCCCCTCAGGGCCCATAGCAGGACGTAAAGGTTATGTCCTCAGCACCCTAGCGGTGCAAACGAGGACGTAACTGTTACGTCCTGGACACCCAAGGGGTTAAGGTGCATCTACAACATTATTCTAAATTGAAGCAGCAGTGGTGGTGAACCTGATGGATACAGGGTATATTTTACCATTCCAGGATGCATGGGTGCAAAAGGTTTGCTGCTATGTTTTTTCTATGATTTACTTCGTACAGCCCGGTTATGACTCAGGTGGAGCTGAAATCCCACATGAAATTACCTTCTTCTGATTTCAAATGGTCAGTGTGTCCACATACAGTTTTCCTGGGCAGTGGTGTAACCTAGACCCTCACAGCCCTATGGGTAAGGGGCATGGTGAGCTCCAGGGGGGCCCCATCAGAACAGTGCTCTAGCCCAAAAGCTCTTGCATGAATCAGAGGTGCCCCTCCATGTAGTGTGCAGGGGGGGCCCTCAATTTTCATTACACCACTGTTCCTAGGTGCTGGAACACCAGACCCAATTTTACCAAGAGGTAATTCCACCCATAAAAGTTGCATAATGCTTTGGTTGTAAAAGTAGCTAAGCTTCTGTACCTATGTCTTCTGCAGTAGAGAGCAAACAATGCTTCCCCCTGCCAGGACCTAGCTTGACTTTCTCTCCTACTAGCTATACCCTCTTCCCCGTTTTCACTTCACACAGAGGCCATAACACATGTGTATCACCTGCTCAGAGGAAGTGGTAAATGTGTGTGTTAGACCTGTCAGCATTTTGACTTGTCTCCCCTGTCTTTTTGCCTTCTGACCTCCTGTTTTTATGGTTTACTGGACTCTGTTTATGCTGGTCTACTGTCTCTGTGCACTTTACCACTGCTGATCAGTGCTAAGGTGCAAGTGCTCCCTAGGTAAATTGTACTATTGATTGGTTTATCCATTATTGGCATATTTGATTTATTGGTAAGTCTCTGGTAAAGTGCACCAGAGGTGCCAAGGTCCTGTAAATCAAATGCTACGAGTGGGCCTGCAGCACTGATTGTGCCACCCACATAAGTAGACCTGTAAACGTGGCTCAGACCTGCTACTGTAGTGTCTGTGTGTGTAGTTTTAAACTGCCAATTTGACCTGGCAATTGAACCCACTTGCCAGGCCCAAACCTTTCCTTTTGGTACATGTAAGGCACCCCTAAGGTAGGCCCTAGGTAGCCCCATGGTGCAGTGTATTTAAAAGGTGTGACATTAACAGGTGTGTTATACATGTCCTTTTTTTTTATTATTATTCGGAAAAGAAAGGGAAAAAGTTACATTCATACACCACTTTAAACCATAACATAGGAAATCAAAGATAGATACATAATCTGATTGCAGACAAAGTTTCCATTATGTTGAGGGGGCAGAATTTTAACCCCAGCCATCCATTAATGAGCCAAAATCCATTCTTGAAATTGTCCCCATATTACTTTCCCCCTTCTCCTAGCCGATCTCCCCTTCCGTTTGTACAGAGCAATTTCAAGATGATACACAAACAATAATTTGCCTAACCACTGTTGCCACGATGGGGGTAGTGGGTCCAACCACGCAGAGGAGATGCACAACCGATAGACCGCCATAACCAAGAAAATAAAAGCTCTGTGCTGTTTCCCCACTTCCTCTGCAATCCCTAAAATCATAATCTCAGGGGTATGATCCATTTCATATCCCACTACTCCTTTTAACACAAGTTGAATACTGTCTTTCAATGTCGTCAATTTCCCGCAAGTAGCAAACATTAGGCTCATTGGGTATGAGAATAGTGGTTTGTTCAGAACAAGACGTTAGAACTAAGGGGGTGGCAATATTGGATCAGAGTTATAGATTGAAATATGTAAAACAAAGGGCAGATAGGAATGGTAGATGGGCGATAGTAGAATGTCACCATGGAAAAGGTTGTTTACTCTATGTTCTATATATGGGGCAGTAACAGATGACCCTGTTGTAATGGATTTCTTGGTAGTAGAATTAGCAGGATGCCCCCCCCTTACATTCTTTGCTGGGATATCAATTTTAATGGCTCCTGGGACGGACTGCAGGATCTACTAGTTACTACATCTAAGGGATATCATGGGCGTAAACCTCCGGTATATAACGCAATGGTTGGGTTGCAAAAGGAGTTAGGGTTGGTGGATGCCTCGGTAAAGCTATGCGAACCAGATTCTAGGTATACTTATTTTCGGCCCCTCATGTGAAGTTGGCTCGGCTTGATTTTTTTCTGACATCTCCTGAGCTGCTAGCGCATGCCAGTATGGAATTATATCCGCGGTTTATGTCAGATCATAACCCGCTAGTATTGGATTTGGATCTAGATGGTCTCGAGCATAAGGTTAGGAGGTGGACCTTCGAAAGAGGGGTTCTTAAAGACCCTGAATACTGTGTCCATATGAGAAGCTGGATAATTGAATTTCTAGAGAACAATCAGGTGACCGTCCCGCTAGAAATCGATGGGACACCTTAAAAGCAGGAGTGCGGAGGGAAACCATAAGTTTTAACCTCAGGAAACAAAAAAGTATCAAAGTTACAATGAAGGACGCATACATGAAGCTTAGAGCTGTAGGAGAGGCAGCTGATTATAGCTATTGAAAGGGGGGAAGATATAAACAATATTCAGGAGCAGATCGCTATTGTAAAAGCAGCAATAAATGAGGCTACGGCCAAGAGAATAGCAGAAAAATATTTGGCTGAACGCTCTGAAGGGTACGAATACAGTGAGAGGTCTGGCCATCTGTTAGCTGTAAGGGCACGGCATAGAACAGCAGCTGGGGGTCATTAGAGAAATCAGGAATCAACAATGACGAATAGTAGTAGATGCGGATGGGATTAGGGAAGTGTTTCAGAGGTATTACACAGAGTTATACAACACTACATCTTCGTACACAGAGGTAGAGATGTTGGAATTTCTTAGCTCTATTAGGACTAGAAAATTGTCAGACGAAGATTATTTGAACTTGGAGGGACATATTGATAGCTCGGAGTTAAACTAACTCAAGAGGAAGATTCTAGTAACTCCCCTCCCTTTGGTTATGAAATCCACACACTGGCAGTATTTGGTCTGTGTTGAAAACACACAAAAGATCTGGCCAGGCCCCAATGTGCATTCCTGAGACAGAACTGTACCTTTACCTGGTGAAAACATTCTCATCCTTGTACACTCTTATCATAGCTGCATCCCTCTGGATATGTTCTAGCATGGTATGACCCTGCTATGGTGAGAACAGCAAAAACAAGTCCAGTGTGGAAAACAAGCTTGGTATGGAAAATCCCTGCGCCGCCACTGTGAGGCACCTGAAGCTAAGCACAAAATGAAGTCAATGGTCAAAATGGTGTCAGTTTTAAAAAGCAGCCAGCACTACACTACCCTACCCTAATAAAGGCCTTGAAACATTTTCTTAAAAGAAATTTCACATTATTACTGAGTCATGATTGGAGATAAAGTGCATCAAAACAGTGCTATATAAATTGAACTAAAGAGAAAACAGTGAAACTATGAATTAATCCTGCTTCATCTAAAGATGTAAGTGGATTCCATATGGCATAATAAATTACTAAAGTCTGAAAAAGTCAATTCCTTGCAGGATGTCTTACCCCTAATCACTAATCAGTTTCAAAACTAAAGTCCTCCAGACAGTACTTTTTAAATATAAACAGATCTACTAATTAATCTCATTAAAGTGTTTTGCATATAGCATTTAAAATATTTCCAAACTTTAAAAAACATCTTACCCCTCACCACTCCTTTTGCATATGAATATTCTTTCTTATAGACTGTATGCAACATGTTCAACCATGTTTGAAAATCTGGTTGATCCCTTGATTTCCAATAGCTAGTTATCACTGAGTGTGATATACCACTAGCATTTCAGATTTCTAGTATTAATGCCCAAATGTCTAGAAGTTCCTAAAAGTATTGACTTAGCATCTTGGACAACCAAACCACCTAAAATATTGTGGACACATGCTGTAACCTTATCCTAGAATCTCCTTAGCATGTTATATTATGTTATTGACTTGTACAGTGCACTAATCACCCAACAGGGTATCCGGGTGCTTGAGAAGGTGTGTAGGTTTGTGGTCCCCAAGGTGCTTTAGCAAACAGCCAGGTGGGGTGGTGAAAGTTTATGCAGCTGTGAGTTGGTGAACGTTTATGCGGCTGTTCAGCTATTCTGGTCCTGTATTGTGTAGGATATTGTATGTGTGCATGAGAAGTTTGATTTGGCTGTATTTGTGGTGCATGAGGAGACTGTGAGGCACCTGTGAGGTGCATTGTGATGTAGGTGCAGTCTAGGAGGTTGGTCTGGATTCGGTGTAGTTATTTAGAGATTCCAACATATAGAGGCCCTCATTTTAACCTTGGCGGTCTTTTTGCAAGATCGCCGAGGTATCAAGGACCACCAGTGCAGGCAGTTTTCTGCACAGCGTATTATGACTGCTGGCAGCCCTCCATCCTTTTTCGGATGGAGAGCTGCCAGCAGCCATACTGGCTGTCGGCGGGAAGTGGAGGCTGCTCCACCTCCACCCCAACGTCATCAGAACACCACCCACCGAATCATGTCCCATGATTTGGTGTTGCGGTGTTCTGGTGACGGGGAGCTGGTGACAGAGCAGCCCCCATGGATCCCGTTCCCTCCCGGAGGATCATCGGACCAGGTAAGGTGATCGTCCGTTAGGGGAGGGGGATGGGGGTGTTGTGTGTTGTGTGCGTGCATGGGGGTGTGCGTGTGAGTGTGTAGAGGGTGTGTGTGAGTGCGTGTATGCATGCAGGGGGTGTTGTGTGTTTTGAAAATGTGTGCATGCCTGTCTGTTTGCATGTCTGTATGTATGTGTGCATGTATGTCTGTGTGTGTGTCTGTTGGAATGTCTGTTTGTATGGGTGCAGGTATGTGTAGTTGTAGTGTATGTGTGCGTGTGGGGGTGTGTGTGTCGATGTTGGGGGCATAGGGAGGGGGGTCCTGCCACCTTTGGAGGTTGGTAGGGGGGTCAGGGGTGTGGGGGGAGGACTCGGGTGGGGGAGGGGGGTAGGGGAGACCCCTATCAGTGCCAGGGAAGGAATTCCCTGGCACTGATAGTGCCTACTGCCATGGATTTCGTGGTGGTACAGAAGCCTACGAAATCGATGGCGGTATGCGGGGTTGTGATACCGCCGGTGGTATAGTGACAGACGCTGTTCTGGAGACCGAAGTCTCCAGCCCAGCGGTCATTACCACCCTGGCGGTCGGAGTGGAGAAGTGGTGGTTTAGCATGGCGGTCACCGCCATGCTTGTAAGGCCATTATGTTTTACCGCCTGGCCTGTTGGCGGAATTACCGCTATTTCTCCACCCACCACTAGGGTTGTAATGAGGGCCAGAGTGTTGCCGCAGTCCAGTCCGCAGCTGATGAGTAATTAAGTGAGCTTCTGGCAGCATTAGATCATATGTTCCCAGGTGCCTGTCTGATTGCATCTGGGACAGCTATCTGGAATGTTTACATTCCAATCATAGAACTTTTTATAGGTATAATAAACTAGCCCCAATGAAAACACGTGCATCAGTTTCAAATGTGACCCCTCAAAAAGCTTGAAGTTAAAACTGATATTTCTGATCAATCTCCCTCAGCCACATTCAGGCCAGCCTCCTTCATCCATTTATTTTGAGTAATATAAAACATTCTATCAGCATTGTTGTGACTAATTCGAAGGTTTCTTATTAATTTCCCAACCTTCTTTGTTATATTTTTGGAGTTAAGTATTCCCATGCTCTTCCCTTCATTCGTTTATTTGAAGTGGAAGAAATTTCTTAATAACACTTTGGATTTTTAAATACCCCAGGATGGCTGAGGATGATATTATCTAATTCCCTTCCGAGGATATTAATCCATTATCGCTTATCGAATTAAACAAGAGGTGCAGTCGAATGTGTCCTTCCTCCATGGTGTTAGTAAAAAACATGAACTGTGGAAGTGTAACTCAGGGATTTATATATGACAAAATGAGTAGCAGGTAATCGCTCACATATATAGCACCTAACGTACCATGTGCTTCTAGTTTGCATTGTATGTATGTGAGGTTTTTAACTGATATTATTTAACTTATAAATGTTAAGACATACAATTCTAATATTATATAGATATTAAAAGAAAATGAAGTAAAAATGTATATTTTTCAGACTTTTCATATTTTGTCAAAGGTGACTACCCTGATCAAAGCGAGTTAGACTTGAAGGTAAACTTGCAATAGGTCGGAATTCCATACTTACTAAACCTGTTACCATCAGGTCCGGATTTAAGATGAGCAGTGCAGCACATCTGCATGATATTTCCTGGTGCGCTTTTTACACTGCATTTACTGGTGTAAATACCATGCCTAGTATTAACGGTTGTGGAATTTGCACAAAACTTTACACTCTTCTTAAAATTTGTAAGAAGCATAGTAGAATTAACACTCAAAAGCAATCATCAATTACACTACTCCAAACTTGTAATAGATGGCTTAGTAGTAGAAAGGTTCCTCCAGTAGCAAATCAGGATACACCATTGATAGTTTTTTTGTTCAGCCTTTGCGTAGTTGTACTTTCTTCAGCAGGCAGTGGTCACATGCTGAAACCCCAGCAAGTCCCACAGCCATCACAAATGTTTGTACTTGAAATGGGGGATGGCACCAAAAGAGGAATCTTCCCAAGATAAAATCACTCACCTCCTGCTACAGCTTAGCATGGATCTTTTTCATTTTTTTCTTAGACCACTAGATGACCGTTAGTCATATTTTTATCATAGCTACAAAATAACACATTGGTAGTGACAAAAGAGATGTGCTCTTATTGGGCATGCTATGAAAATGGTTTAAGCACTGAATTTGTCAGCTTCACTGTGCTGCTAAATCTTCAGAGTCCACCTATCTTCTGGGACTCCAGAGCTACAAGCGGCACTCTGTCTCATTGGCATCCTGTCAGCAATCAGCAAAGTAGGGATGTGCTCAACAGCTGGCAAAGCATTCCACTGTGAATCTGGGGAAATCAGAGAGTTGGCTCTTCTATCGAATTGATGATAGATGCTGGCTGATGGTCTTCCACAGAATGATAGACCTTGCCACGTGGTATTATTAATAACATCTTGATTGGCTGAGAGTGACTTCCCAGGAACATTTGTTTATATAAATTATCTTTAAACCACTGCTTTAGCCAAAATTAAATGTGTACTGGAATTGTGTGAAGAAGGGTAAATAAAGCATGTAGTTTTTTAAATCGTTGTCAAAAATACCCGTTTATTAAATTTAAGCTAAAAAGCTAATATTTCAAAAAGAAATAAAGAGAGTTCTAGATAAGAACCACATTTACTCGGTACAAATAATGTATAGCTAGACAATAACTTACCTACGTGGAAACAATGCAGAGAGCTTGCTCAAATAACCACCGCACCATTTTCACTATCATCCAGTATATAGGTAGCTAAAAAATACACATACTCTCTTCATATACAAACCTTAAACAATCTACTATGTTTCTTCACACAAAACACTATGGGGCATATTTATACTCAGTTTGCGCCGAATTTGCGTCTTTTTTTTGACGCAAATTTGACGCAAAACTAACTCCATATTTATACTTTGGCGTTAGACGCGTCTAGCTCCAAAGTTCATGGAGTTAGCGTCATTTTTTGCGTGAACACCTTCCTTGCGTTAATGATATGCAAGGTAGGCGTTCCCGTCTTAAAAAATGACTCCGATGCATATGCGTCGTATTTATACTCCTGGGCAAAAATGACGCCCGGCAGTGGGCGGGTCTAAAAAACCCACATTAGCGCCGGATTTTAGCGCCTGGGTCAGGGCAGGCGTTAAGGGACCTGTGGGCTCAGAATGAGCCCAGAGGTGCCCTCCCCTGCCCCCAGGGACACCCCCTGCCACCCTTGCCCACCCCAGGAGGACACCCAAGGATGGAGGGACCCACCCCAGGGACATTAAGGTAAGTTCAGGTAAGTATTTTTTTTTAAAAAAATGGTGGCATAGGGGGGCCTGATTTGTGCCCCCCTACATGCCACCATGCCCAATTACCATGCCCATGGGACATAAGTCCCCTGGGCATGGCCAATGGGCAAGGGGGCATGACTCCTGTCTTTGCTAAGACAGGAGTCATTTCAATGGGGGTTGTGCGTCGTAAAAAAATGGCGCAAATCGGGTTGAGGCGATTTTTTTGTCTCAGCCTGACTTGCACCATTTGTGGACGCCCATACGCCATTTTCCCCCTACGCCGGCGCTGCCTGGTGTACGTCGTTTTTTTTAACGCACACCAGACAGCGCCGGCGGCTAACGCCGGTTAACGTCATTGAATAAATACGGCGCCCGCATGGCGCTTCAGAATGGCGTTAGCCGGCGCTAAATTTTTTGGCGCAAAACTGCGTTAGCGCAGTTTTGCGTCAAAAAGTATAAATATGGCCCTATGCATGCACACACACACCCACACCACAAAAACACACGCATGCAAAATCACATACAAACACTTCCTAAACTCAAAATATCTCCCATAATAGCTCTGTGCCTAACCACACGAAATATGTTGCTATGGCTCATGGGGTGTCATGGAGAAGAGACAAGATAAAGCAGAGTGAGGAAATGGCAACACATTTTCTCTATTCTCATTTTAAAACTTGCACAGTCAATAGCACGTGCATCTGCCCGTATGTATACAACTGGGTAAGCTATGTATATACTTTTTATTAAAATGCATCCCCACTAAGACATTAATAAGCCTGTCCTGGTGTTGGATATACAGAAGGATTATGCCGTCGAAAACAACAGTTCACAAAATTACTAAAACAACATTTAAAATGGTGCTCTTTCCAAATTGTGATTCCATGAGTCATGTATCAATGGTATGCAACCAGATTTCTGGTCGCATTGATCAGTTATTGACTTCACAAAGGAGATTGTAACTAATTCTTTCCTTTCCCTTTTTGAATAGGGGTGGCAGTCCCATGCGGTTTAGGCAGTGGGCCAGGGGATTGCAGCCTCCACCCTCTGAAGTTTTCCAAAATGTTTTTAAAGCAGCACTGGTTCCTTTAACCCCTTTACTGCCAGGCCTTTTCCCCCTCAGATGGCAGGCCTTTTTTTGGGCAGTTCGCGCTTAGGCCCTCATAACTATTTGTCCACGTAAGCTGTCAAATTTTCGTCCTTTTTTTCCAACATCCTAGGAATTCTAGAGGTACCCAGAGTTTGTGGGTTCCCCTCTAGGAGACCAAGAAATTAGCTACAATACAGGGAAAATTTAGTTTTTTAAAAATAATGGGAAAAAGGGCTACAGAAGAAGGCTTTTACTTTTTCCCTGAAAATGGCATCAACAAAGGGTTTGTGGTGCTAAAATCACCATCTTCCCAGCTTTCAGGAACAGGCAGACTTGAATCAGAAAACCACATTTCAACACAATTTTGGCATTTTACAGGCACATGCCCCATTTTTACATTTTTTGTGCTTTTAGCCTCCTTCCAGTTAGTGACAGAAATGGGTGTGAAACCAATGGTGGATTCCAGACAGCTAAACATTTCTGAAAAGTACATTAACTTCAGAATTCAGCAAGGGGTCATTTGTGTAGATCCTACAACGTTTTCCTACAAAAAATAACAACTGAAATAAAAAAATATTGAAGTTGAGGTGGAAAAAACAGCAATTTTTCTCCATATTTTACTCTGTAACTTTTTCCTGCGATGTCAGATTTTCAAAAGCAATATACTGTTATGTCTGCTGGACTCTTCTAGTTGCAGGGATTTATAGGGCTTGTGAGTTCATCAGAAACTCTAGGTTCCGAGAGCCAATTAAGGAGCTGCACCTTGCAATGGGTTTTCATTCTACACAAGGTATACAGCAATTCATTTGCTGAAATATGTGAAAAATAGGTATCTAGGAAACCTTTGCATTTCCAAAATGGGCATAAGATAGGGTGTTGAGAAGTAGTGGTTATTTGCATATCTCTGAATTCCGGGGTGCCCATACTAGCAAGTGAATTACAGGGCATTTTTCAAAGAGATGTCTTTTTTTACACACTGTCTTACATTTGGAAGGAAGAAATGTAGATAAAGCAAGGGGCAAAAACACTTGTTCTACTATTATGTGTTCCCCCAAGTCTCCCAATAAAAATTATACCTCACTTGTGTAGGTAGGACTAATGCCTGCAACAGGAAATGCAAAAGTGATACATCATATTTTTACATTGAAATCTGACTTGTTTTTTGGAAAGTGCCGAGCTGTGGATTTTGGCCTCTAGCACAGCCCTGGGAACCCTAGCAAACCTGTGCATGTTTCAAAACTAGACACCTAGGGGAATCTAGGTTAGGGTGACTTTGGCTCTTACCAGGTTCAGTTACCCAGAATCCTTTGCAAACCTCAAAATTTGGCCAAAAAAACACTTTTTCCTCACATTTCGGTGATGGGAAGTTCTGGAATCTGAGAGAAGCCACGAATTTCCTTCCACCCAGCATTCCCTCAACTCTCACGATAGGAATGGTATCTCACTTGTGTGGGTAGGCCCGGTGCACGTGACAGGAAATGCCCAAAAACACAACAGAGACACATCATATTTTCCCAAAGAAAACAGTCCTGTTTTTTGCAAAGTGCCTAGCTGTGGATTTCGGCCTCTGACTCAGCAGGCACCTAGGAAAACCTACCAAACCTGGACATTTCTGAAAACTAGACACCTAGTTTCTGTTGCCCATAATCTTTAGCAAACCTCAAAAATGTGGCAACAAAACTATTTTTCCTCACATTTTGGTGCTGCAAAGTTCTGGAATCTGGGGGGAGCCACAAACTTTCCTCTACTCAGTGCTCCCCCAGGTTTCCCAATAAAAATGGTACCTCACTTGTATGGCCACAACAAGAAATGCCCCAACACACTATGTGGACATAAAAATTATCAAAAACAAAACTATCTTTTTTTGTGGGGGGGCACCTGCGTCTTTGGTCTTGGCATCAGCAGCCATCTAGGGAAACCTATTAAACCAAAACATTTCTGAAAACTAGACACCCGAGGGAGTCAAGGGATGTGTGACTTGCGTGGATCCCCCAGTGTTTTCTTACCCAGAATCCTCAGCAAACCTCAATCTTAGCTAAACAGTCAAATTTTTCCCACATATCTGTGTGCGATCACTGAACCGGCACACATTTCCTACCACCCAACATTCCCCTCTGTCTCCTGATAAAAATGATAGCTCACTTGGATAGGTGGGCCAAATCCCTGAGACACGGAAGAGCCAAAAACATGTTGAAAATGAGGGGGAACCAAAGTGGGTCCAAAAGGGCAGTTTGAAAAAAAATATTTTTAGGCTGACAAGTGGGGCAGAATTTGTATTGGTATAGATGTGACAATGCTGGGTGGCAGGAATTTTGTGAATTCCTTCAGATTCTGGAAGGTTCCATCACAAAAGTGTGGGAAAAATGTGTGATTTCCAACAAAGTTGGAGGTTTGCAGGGCATTGTGGGTAAGAAAATGGTGAGGGGTGCATGTGAAGCACACCACCCTGGACTCACCCAGATGTTTAGTTTTCAGATGTGTCTAGGTCTCATAATTTTTTCTACATGGCAGATTCCCATCTTCCAAAAAGAGCAGCCCTCACTATTCCAAGTGGGATGATTTTGAGAGTTAGCCAAGCTCTCATGGCACAAGTGTCAGACCAAAACCCAAAATAATCAAATGTCCTCTTGCTCGCCCCAGGATTAGATATTTTAGTGTGCGAGGGGAGAGCTAAAAGATTTACCTCCTTCAGTTGGGGTGGGGCATAACCATGCTCGTACTAGTTGGTAGCCACCAAGTCACCATTATTTTTTTTTTATTCCTTGGCACCTAGTAGTCTTTCTGCCCCCCGCGGAGTGGATCGGGGGTAATTGCCCCATCTGCCCACCAGTGGGCAGAACAACTTTGTTCCCATTTATTTGGGGTGGGGGTATGGCCGTCCCCCTCCTCTGTTTTTGAAAAAAAGAAAATCTTCCCAGATCTCTGGTCGGCTTTTGGCCCCCCTTGGGGGCAGATGGGCCTCACAAAAAGAGGCAGATCTGCCCCCAAGTGGGGCAGAAATGGCCAACAGTAGCGTGCCCCCATGGGGAGTGACCCTTGCCCAAGGGGCTGCCCCCTCAAACAAAACACACACACACCAATCCCTGGTGCATGAGTGGTTTCTGCCCCCCAGGGGAGCACATTTGGCCTAAAATAAATTTTCTCTCCAGGGGAATGACCCTTGCCTAAGTGGTTGCTCCCCTTGCATGAAATTGGCACAAAAAACAAAATCTCTGATGTCTAGTGGTTTCTGCCCCACTTGGGGGCAGATCAGCTTTATTTCAATAGGCCGATCTGCCCCCAAGGGGGGCAGAAATGGCCTAAAATAGAATTGCCCCCCCAGGGGAGCGACCCTTGCCTAAGGTGTCGCAACTCTTGCGTGAAACTGACCTAAACAAATCCCTGGTGTCTAGTAGTTACTGCCGCCTTGGGGGCAGATTGGTCTACTAAAAATAGGCCGATCTGCCCCCAAGGGGGGCAGAAATGGGCAAAATAAAATTTGGCCCCCAGGGGAGCGACCCTTGCCAAAGGGGTCGCTCCCCACCTGTAAACAATCAAAGAAAAGAAAAAAAAAGATCCCTAGTGTCTAGGGGTTTTTACCTCCCCCCCAGAGGCAGATCGGCCTAATTACAGTAGGCCAATCTGCCCCCAGGGGGGGCAGAAAAGACCTAATTAAAAATTGCCCACCTGGAGAGCAGCCATTGCTAAAGGGCCCGCTCCCCTTATGTTAAATATAAAAATAGCATATTCCCTGGTGTCCAGTGGGCATTTCTGCTGCCTGAACGCTTCATGATCGGGCAGCAGAAATGCTTAGAGAGGCATAAAAGGAAAGGAAAGGTCTTTCCTTTCCTTTGATGCCTCTCCCGCCCCCAGCCTGTAATTGGAAGAGAAATGCTTTTGCATTTCTCTTCCGATCACTTCCAGCACTGTGGGTGCGGCCTCTGATGAGGTCTGTGCGCGATTGCACGCTGACGTCATCAGACGTCACTAAGAGGGGTCTTAGAGGGCGGAAGTGGAAGGGGAAGCGATTCCCCTTCCATCCCTGCCCATGGGAGGGGGCGTGCCTTGCTGTCGGGGGCACGATACCGCGTCCCCTCAGGGCCCATAGCAGGACGTAAAGGTTATGTCCTCAGCACCCTAGCGGTGCAAACGAGGACGTAACTGTTACGTCCTGGACACCCAAGGGGTTAAGGTGCATCTACAACATTATTCTAAATTGAAGCAGCAGTGGTGGTGAACCTGATGGATACAGGGTATATTTTACCATTCCAGGATGCATGGGTGCAAAAGGTTTGCTGCTATGTTTTTTCTTTGATTTACTTCGTACAGCCCGGTTATGACTCAGGTGGAGCTGAAATCCCACATGAAATTACCTTCTTCTGATTTCAAATGGTCAGTGTGTCCACATACAGTTTTCCTGGGCAGTGGTGTAACCTAGACCCTCACAGCCCTATGGGTAAGGGGCATGGTGAGCTCCAGGGGGGCCCCATCAGAACAGTGCTCTAGCCCAAAAGCTCTTGCATGAATCCAGAGGGTGCCCCTCCATGTAGTGTGCAAGGGGGGCCCTCAATTTTCATTATACCACTGTTCCTAGGTGCTGGAACACCAGACCCAATTTTACCAAGAGGTAATTCCACCCATAAAAGTTGCATAATGCTTTGGTTGTAAAAGTAGCTAAGCTTCTGTACCTATGTCTTCTGCAGTAGAGAGCAAACAATGCTTCCCCCTGCCAGGACCTAGCTTGACTTTCTCTCCTACTAGCTATACCCTCTTCCCCGTTTTCACTTCACACAGAGGCCATAACACATGTGTATCACCTGCTCAGAGGAAGTGGTAAATGTGTGTGTTAGACCTGTCAGCATTTTGACTTGTCTCCCCTGTCTTTTTGCCTTCTGACCTCCTGTTTTTATGGTTTACTGGACTCTGTTTATGCTGGTCTACTGTCTCTGTGCACTTTACCACTGCTGATCAGTGCTAAGGTGCAAGTGCTCCCTAGGTAAATTGTACTATTGATTGGTTTATCCATTATTGGCATATTTGATTTATTGGTAAGTCTCTGGTAAAGTGCACCAGAGGTGCCAAGGTCCTGTAAATCAAATGCTACGAGTGGGCCTGCAGCACTGATTGTGCCACGCACATAAGTAGACCTGTAAACGTGGCTCAGACCTGCTACTGTAGTGTCTGTGTGTGTAGTTTTAAACTGCCAATTTGACCTGGCAATTGAACCCACTTGCCAGGCCCAAACCTTTCCTTTTGGTACATGTAAGGCACCCCTAAGGTAGGCCCTAGGTAGCCCCATGGTGCAGTGTATTTAAAAGGTGTGACATTAACAGGTGTGTTATACATGTCCTTTTTTTTTATTATTATTCGGAAAAGAAAGGGAAATAGTTACATTCATACACCACTTTAAACCATAACATAGGAAATCAAAGATAGATACATAATCTGATTGCAGACAAAGTTTCCATTATGTTGAGGGGGCAGAATTTTAACCCCAGCCATCCATTAATAAGCCAAAATCCATTCTTGAAATTGTCCCCATATTACTTTCCCCCTTCTCCTAGCCGATCTCCCCTTCCGTTTGTACAGAGCAATTTCAAGATGATACACAAACAATAATTTGCCTAACCACTGTTGCCACGATGGGGGTAGTGGGTCCAACCACGCAGAGGAGATGCACAACCGATAGACCGCCATAACCAAGAAAATAAAAGCTCTGTGCTGTTTCCCCACTTCCTCTGCAATCCCTAAAATCATAATCTCAGGGGTATGATCCATTTCATATCCCACTACTCCTTTTAACACAAGTTGAATACTGTCTTTCAATGTCGTCAATTTCCCGCAAGTAGCAAACATTAGGCTAATTGGGTATGAGAATAGTGGTTTGTTCAGAACAAGACGTTAGAACTAGGGGGTGGCAATATTGGATCAGAGTTATAGATTGAAATATGTAAAACAGAGGGCAGATAGGAATGGTAGATGGGCGATAGTAGAATGTCACCATGGAAAAGGTTGTTTACTCTATGTTCTATTTATGGGGCAGTAACAGATGACCCTGTTGTAATGGATTTCTTGGTAGTAGAATTAGCAGGTTGCCCCCCCTTACATTCTTTGCTGGGATATCAATTTTAATGGCTCCTGGGACGGACTGCAGGATCTACTAGTTACTACATCTAAGGGATATCATGGGCGTAAACCTCTGGTATATAACGCAATGGTTGGGTTGCAAAAGGAGTTAGGGTTGGTGGATGCCTCGGTAAAGCTATGTGAACCAGATTCTAGGTATACTTATTTTCGGCCCCTCATGTGAAGTTGGCTCGGCTTGATTTTTTTCTGACATCTCCTGAGCTGCTAGCGCATGCCAGTATGGAATTATATCCGCGGTTTATGTCAGATCATAACCCGCTAGTATTGGATTTGGATCTAGATGGTCTCGAGCATAAGGTTAGGAGGTGGACCTTCGAAAGAGGGGTTCTTAAAGACCCTGAATACTGTGTCCATATGAGAAGCTGGATAATCGAATTTCTAGAGAACAATCAGGTGACCGTTAGACCGCTAGAAATCGATGGGACACCTTAAAAGCAGGAGTACGGAGGGAAACCGTAAGTTTTAACCTCAGGAAACAAAAAAGTATCAAAGTTACAATGAAGGACGCATACATGAAGCTTAGAGCTGCAGAGAGGCAGCTGATTATAGCTATAGAAAGGGGGGAAGATATAAACAATATTCAGGTGCAGATCGCTATTGTAAAAGCAGCAATAAATGAGGCTACGGTCAAGAGAATAGCAGAAAAATATTTGGCTAAACGCTCTGAAGGGTACGAATACAGTGAGAGGTCTGGCCATCTGTTAGCTGTAAGGGCACGCCATAGAACAGCAGCTGGGGGTCATTAGAGAAATCAGGAATGAACAATGACGAATAGTAGTAGATGCGGATGGGATTAGGGAAGTGTTTCAGAGATATTACACAGAGTTATACAACACTACATCTTCGTACACAGAGGTAGAGATGTTGGAATTTCTTAGCTCTATTAGGACTAGAAAATTGTCAGACGAAGATTATTTGAACTTGGAGAGACGTATTGATAGCTCGGAGTTAGAAATGGCAATGAGTGATCTCTCCACGGGAAAAGCCTCCGGTCCTGATGCAATACCCCTAGAATTCTATAAAAGCTTCAAAACACTTTTGCTCCCGTCGATGATGGAATTATTCATTCAGGTGCAAAATGGTAGTAAAATCCCGGCGTCTTGGGATATGGCCAATATGGTGGTTTTTTTGAAGAAAGGGAAGAATCCACAGAATACAGACTCATATCGGCCGATCACGTTGATAAATTGTGATGTAAAAATTTATTTAAAAAATCTTGTTGCTCGATTATCTTCAGTAATTAAGAAATTGGTAATACCCAGGCAACACTGGTTTGTTCCAGGGAGAGATCCCACCGAACACATTCGGAGGGTTATCACGCTTTTTCGATGCTACAGAGGTGGTGGAAAAACCTATGCAGTCGCGCTGTTAGATGCTGAGAAAGCGTTTTATAGGGTAAACTGGAAATATTTGTGGCAGGTTTTGGAAACTTATAGGTTTGGGAGAAAATTTATCTTAGCAATAAAAGCTATATATGGGCCCCCTGGGGTGAGAATACAGCTAATGGGAGGGCAATCTGAGTGTATTCTAGTGAGGTGTAGTACGAGATAGGGGTGTCCATGCTACCCACTGCAGTTCGCTATTTATATAGATCCCCTCTTAGACAACTAGAAGGGAATAATTTGATATCGCCAGTCTGTAGTTTTGGTTGGAATAGAAAAGTCTTGGCATATGCAGATGATATAGCCATTATAACTTCTAATCCAGATGTAGCATTGAAAGAAATTGAAGCGGTGACAAGTAAATTTGGGATGTTTTCCGGCTATCTGCTAAATAGAGCAAAAACGCAGTTGCTGACCAATAGACATGTGAGCACACAGGATAATCTGAGGCTCAACCACGCAGTATATCTCAGCATCAACATTACTCCAAGGGTCGGAGAGATTGCCAATTTGAATTTTGACCCGATATTGGTAAAAGCTAAATATGATATGAATAGATGGAATAACCTGCATATGACTATAATGGGAAGGTTTAATATGGTTAAAATGATTCTTCTTCCTAAATTGCTGTATATTTTCTGTGCTATTCTATTGAGTTTTTATAAATTCCCGGTTTGAGGAGATAGATCGATTGGTAATGAGATTTATCTGGGCATATGGTAAGTGTAGAAGGGGGGGCAAGTTTATGTCCTTACCTCTGGAAAAAGGGGGAAATTATATCAACTTGCAGCAGTTCTTCAGTATATGCGCCCATTATTGGGAGGGAAGATGGATAAGACTGGGGCAGATTACTGTCCAAACATCTATGAACTGTTGGTAGGATCCACAGCGAATGGATGTTTGTTAACTTTTCACGAACCTGGGTATTATAAGAAAGTACGATACAAGGTATTGGAGGCGCCCTATAGATGTTGGCGACCATGGTGGAAGAAGAATGGGCTGGGAAGATTTAATTATTACACCATAATAAACAATAACCCGTCTCTGCCTGAAATATTTAAAGATAATTATGCTGCAAAATGGGCTTCTTTAGGCATAAGAAGGCTAGGAGATTTTTTGGGATGATTTTCGGGGTAAGACGTTTGAGAAACTTCAAGAACAGTTTGGACTTGAGCAAAGGGATTTTTAAAAAATATTTACAGATAAGAGATGTTTTGAGTAAAAAAACAGGGGGGGACAGGGATTAAAAGCATTCTATTGTTGGAGGACATATTGAAAAAAGCTAATATAACAACTAAATTAATTTATTCATCATTGATGTTAGAACAACCCAACGATCTGGAGAAACATAGCAAGAAGTGGGATGGTTGTAGATTGGGGTATTAATTTCTATAAATCATTGGAACTAGAATACACCATGCTACTTCCTCGCTACAAGCACAACATTACAAGACTGTGTTTGATTTATACTATACACCAGCCCATCTCGTTAAATGGGGTGGATCACAAGAGACAAACTGCCCAAGATGCGGGATGTTTGGAGCCAACATCATCCATATGTTTGCTGCTTGCGGGAAATTAATACATGTCCTAACAGTGAAATACTGCCAAACTTGGGTTCCACTGTTGCAAGGCCTATCTCTCGCATAGGTTAATATAGAGGATGCCTTTAAATAACTTTAAAGCGCAGATTCCCTTTGAGGGCAGATAGAAATATGGAGTTTGGGGTATCTGAACTCACAAGTGAAAAATACATTTTTTATTGAAGTTGGTTTTAGATTGTGAGTTTGAAAATGCCACTTTTAGATAGTAGGAATTTTCTTGCTTAAATCATTCTGTGACTGCCTGTTTGTGGATTCCACATCTGGGTTAGTTTGACAGTTGGGCTGTTGTGAATCCCCTCTAGACAGTCACACAACTAGGTGTGGGGTGTAGCCAGCTTATCCTGATGGGCCATCTGTGGCCTGGACAAGGAAGGATCTTGCAAACACTTGAGACTTTGCTTTGAAGTTTGCCAGCTTCAAAGGCAGAACAGGGCATAAGAAAAAGACTCCAACCCCTGGCTTTTAGAATCTTTCTGGAATCAAGAGGAACCTCTGCAAAGCAGAAATGCTGGTGGAGGAGTACTATCCCTTTGCTGTGTTGCTTTGCTGAAATGGCCTGCAGTTGCTGCTTCTGCCTGAAAAGAGTGCAAATGTTGAATTTTGCTCTATGTCCTGCTTAAGAGAGTTCTCCAAGGGCTTGGAGCAGAGCTTGCCTCCTTTTGGAAGTCTCAGAGACAACAAAGACTTCAGTATCCTCGACCTGTAACACTGGAAACTGTTGTGTTTTGTGCTGTTCAATAGGAGAAACCATGCGATGCCACCAATGATGCCGCTGGCTTGCACCGTGACCTGTTGACGCCGCATGGAGTCGCATTGTCCCGCTTCGTACCGTGACCCTGGTCTCAACGATGCTGTCATCGGATGACTTTACTGAGCTTCTGCTCCCACACCGGGACCTGTGGGCCGGGCACTCTGGCATTGCCTGCTCACACTGCAGCCTGGGCATTCCAGACGTTGACGCTCCTGCTGACACTCGCGCCACTGCCTGTGCCGTGGCATGTGGACACCACTCGGGAGGTACACAAAGTACTGTCCCTTCCCACACCAATGCCCGGTCCATCAACGCCAGCACCATCAACTCCAGTGACATCAACAGTCATCCTGCCTGCACCGTGGCCTGTGGACACCACTCATGAGGGTCAAGAACCTGACTGCCAACTAGAGACCCCAGTTCCAACATTGGTTGTCAGCGGTGAGGATAGGACGTGCATTTGTACCTGACCCACAGTAATTGGTGTATACTACCACCATATCGCAGACCACTTTGTCCCACAAACAGATTTTAGTTTTTGATTTTTCTTTTTTTTTCTCTTGAGTTCAAGTGAACTCCAATGACATCGTTTCTCAGTCAAGAGCATCGTCATTTGCATCTCAGGATTTGATCTTTGAGGAGGATAGGTTGGAAACCTATACCATGAAGGAACTGAAAGTAGTTTGTAAAAACCTCAAAGTCCATGTCAGAGGCCTCACCAAAAAGGAGGAGCTGCAAAAGGCACTGACAGCCTGGTAGCAGCCAGAACTGCCAGTGGGCATTCTGTGGATCCAATGGGGTAATCTGTGGACCCAATTACAGGATAAGATGTGCTGAGTGTGCAGGAGCTGCAAGAGGGGAGGTACCCCTAGGTCAAGCAGCAGTGGTGGTTCTAACAGCCAGACCCCAGAGGAGCTGGAGGACAGGAGAGAAGCCAGGAGGCACCTTATTGAGTCAGAAAAATCGAAAATAGAGGAGAAGAAAATGCTCTTGGATAATGAGCTTAAAGTAAAGGAGCTGGATGTGAGGAGCAGGTCCAGCAATGATGGTGACAGCAATACCTCAGAGCAGTTACACAGAATTTTGCACATTCCTAAGAATGTAGGGAGAGAGTACACAAATGGGGGGGTGACATACAGAGGTGGATTTAGGGATATGAGGTATTCATCCACAAGAATGCTTTCCCTGAGAAGAATTGGGGGGGGGGGCAGGTTTGTGGAACCACTTCACAGAGGAGAGACACTTTGCTAGCTTTGGATAAGGGGTACAACCTCACCAACGCTGACTTGAAGGAGGCCCTTCTCACTAGGTATGGTCTCACTTATGACAAGTACTGGGATCATATAAGGTAGAGTAAGAAAAGTGATTCCCAGACATAGTTAGAATGTGTAGATTCCTTTTGCAGATCACTGGATAGTTGGGTGAAGGGTAGTAATGTGACAGATTTTCAGGGGCTGTACAACTTAATTGCGTGGGAACACTTGTCTAGTCAATGTTTTGCAGAGCTGCGCCACCACTTGACTTATAGTAAGCTGACTGACCCCAGTAAGCTTGCTATCGAGGCGGACCGCTGGGTGAGTACCAGAGTCCACAAAAAAGTATAAAGGGAGATTCTGCCAAAGATAGACAGGTTTCCCTGAAGCAGAGTGGGGGGAGAAAGGGTAAACAAAAGGAGTCTACCATAGGGCCCCAATCTAGTAACCCGGGTAAGAAATCCCAGCCTCCAGGATATAAGAAACTATGGGCCTCTTCAGGAAAGCCTGCAGAGGCAGGGCACCGTAAGTGCTTTGCATGTGACCAAGAGGGTCACATGAAGGGAGATCCCAAGTGTCCCACGTTGACACCGCCACCCTGTGGTGGGCAGACCAAGGGGTTGGCCAGTGTAGCGCTTGGGGAGGAGGTGGTCCCAGGTGGGTGTGGGGATCCCACAGAGATGACCCTTGTTTCACTAGGGAGCAATGAGATGGTCAAGGGAAACCTAGAGCCTGATAACACTAATAAATACAGGCAGTGGGAGACCATCAATGGGCAGAAGGTAGAGGCTCTCAAAGATATTGGAGCCAGTGTGACCACGGTCTGGTGTCACCTGGTGTCTGAAAAGCAAATAGTTCCTGGTGAATTCCACCAAGTAGTTCCAGTGGACAACTCGGAGCACCAATGCAAGGTGGCACAGGTTCCATTTGAGTGGGGCGGGGTCTCAGGTTCCTTGAGGGTATTTGTGAGTCTCACCATGCCAGTTGACTGTCTGCTGTGCAATGACCTGGAGACTTCCGCCTTAAAGGAGGTGGAGCTCAGGTTGCACTTTGGGATGTTGGGGTTGCCAAAGTGGGCATGTGTGACCACTCTGTCCATGGCAGGCAGACAGGGTGATCACTGGAGCCTGACACAGGGGTGACAGCCAAGAAAAATAGCAAGGTGTGTGAGAAACCCGCCCCAGAAGTTCCCATGGTCCGTAGGCTAATCTTGAGAGGGACGCCCCAACACCTACAGGGGAACAAGTGGCCGAACTGGGAGACCTACCTGAGCTGACCTATTGACAGCAAGAGGGGGGGTCCCACCAGGGAGGAGTTCCGCGCAGAGTAGAAGGTGTGTCCTACTCGTGTGGGTATTAGGCAGCAGACCGACGACCATGCAGCTGCCACTGAACCCAAGGATCACCTGATATACTGGGAGAATGATCTCCTATTTAGCGATCCTAAGGCTGCAGAGCCTGCGGCAGCCCAAGTGATGGTGCTACCCCGGCGCTTCAGAGACTTCCTACTGGGTTTGGCTCATGATGTGCCTCTGGCAGGACATTTGGGGCAGGGCAAGACCTTTGACATTCTTGTCACCCACTTCTATTAGCCCCAAATGAGAAAGCATTCAGATGTGTTCTGTAGATCCTGTCAGACTTGCCAAGTGAGTGGCAAAAGTGGAGGGAAATGTAAAGCCCCCCCCAACACTTTCACATCGTGTGCTCCCCTTTTGAGCTAGTGGGCACTGACATAGTGGGGCCTCTGGACCCCAAGACAGCCCTAGGCAACAGGTTCATCCTGATCTTGGTGGAACCTGCCACCCAGTACCCAAAAGCTATCCCTCTGAGAACAGTGACGGCACCCATTGTGGCCCATGCACTGATGGGGATCTTTACCCGAGTGGGTTTCCCCAAGGAGGTGTATCTGACAGGGGTACAAACTTTATGTCCATGTACATAAAGACCATGTGGAAGGAATGTGGAGTGAGCTACAACTTCACAACTCCATACCACCCCAAAGTAACGCGTCGGTTGAGAGATTCAACTAAACCATGAAAGGAATGATTGATGGTTTGTCAGACTCCATGGGGCGTAGGTGGGACGTCCTCTTACCATGCCTTCTCTTTGCCTACCAGGAAGTACTACAGAAGAGGGTTGGCTTTAGCCTCTTTGAGCTGTTGTATGGGTACCCCGTCAGAGGACCTCTGAGTCTGGTAAAAGCGGGCAGGCAGAAAGCTCCTAGGAAGCCATCTCAAGATGTATTTAGCTACATGCTGGCCTTCAGAAACCAAACCACGCACTTCAGGAAACTTGCACAAGAGAATCTAGAGGCAAGCCAGGAGGACATGAAACGCTGGTACGACCAGAATACCACTCTGGTTGAGTTTCAGCCTGTCCAGAAAGTGTCTGTCTTGGCCCTCGTAGAGCCTTGTGCCCTGCAGTACAGGTGGTAGGGGTCATTTGAGGTAAATGAGCGCAAGAGTGACGCCACCTACTTGGTGGACTTGTAGACTCCAAGGAACCCCTTGAGGGTTCTACATGTGAACCGCCTAAAACCCCACTTTGAGAGGTCTGAGTTAACCATGCTTCTGGCTACAGATAATGGGGCAGAAAGGGAGAGTGAACCTCTCCCTGACCGCCTGACTCTAGAATAGCAGAGTGAGTGTTGCCAGTTACTGGAACACTTTGCCACTCTGTTCTCACTCACTCCAAGTGTCATTTATCTATGCATCTATGCATATATGATGTGGACACTGGGTACAGCCTGCCCATGAAAAACAAGGTTTACAGGTTGTTCTTACAAAGTGAAGGCCAGCATCAAGGAGGAGGTCTCTAAAATGCTGGCTTTAGGGGTGATTGAGCGCTCCAGCAGCCCTTGGTCCAGCCCAGTGGTTTTCGTACCCAAGCTTGCTGCACCTGGTGCCACACCAGAACTTCAGCTCTGTGTGGACTACCAGGGGCTCAATGCCGTCACCAAAACAGATGCCCACCCTATCCCCAGAGCTGATGAGCTCATAGATTGGTTGGGGAAAGCCAAGTTCCTCAGCATGTTTGATTTAACGTCTGGGTACTAGCAGATTTCCTTAACTGAGGGGGCCAAGGAGAGGTCAATGTTCTCAACACCAGAGAGTTAATTCCAGTTCCAGATCATGATCTTTGGGTTGAAGTATGCCCCTGCCACCTTCCAGAGGTTGGTCAATCAGGTCCTGGCTGGGATTGAAAACGTCAGTGCCACCTACCTTGATGACATTGCTGTGTTCAGCTCCAGCTGGGAGGACCACATGCACCACCTCTGGGAAGTGTTGAAGGCCAGTAAGTGCCAGATAGAGCAGGGGTCAGTGGTGTACTTGGGACACCAGGTAGGGAGCGGCCAGGTGGCACCCCTACAACCCAAAATTGATGCCATCCGTGCTTGGGCCCCACAAGACCCAGACAGAGGTGAGAGCATTCTTAGGTCTCACCGGGTACTACAGGAGATTTGTCAAGGGGTATGTCACCATTGTTGCCCCTTTAACAGAGCTGACTTAAAAAAAGTGGCCTAGACATGTGATCTGGACTGAGGCGTGCCAGAGTGCGTTTGACACCCTGAAGGAGGTCATGTGCACGGCACATGTGCTGCTGGCCCCTTACTTCTCCAAAGAGTTTGTGGTACAGAGAGAAGCTTCAGAGCATGGTGTGGGAGCAGTACTTTCACAACTGAATAAGGAGGGCCTGAACCAGCCCATAGTCTTCCTTAGCAGTAAACTACTCCCTAGGGAACAGAGGTGGAGTGCCATTGAAAGGAAAGCTTTTGCTGTGGTCTGGGCACTGAAGAAGCTAAGACCCTACTTGTTTGGGTCTCACTTCCTGGTTCAGACCGACCACAGGCCCCTCAGATGGCTAATGCAGATGAGGGGCGAGAGCCCAAAACTGTTGAGGTGGTCCATTTCCCTACAGAGAACACATCAATGCTTTTGGTCTGCCCAGGTTCTTCTGCCTTAGTGAGGAGGACTCCCCAGGGGTTGGGTCGTTCTCCATACTCTCAGTTGGAGGGGACATGTGTTAGACCTGGCAGCTTTTTGGTATGTCTCCCCTGTCTTTTTTCCTTCTGACCTCCTGCTCTTATGGTTTACTGGACTCTGTTTTTGCTGGTTTATTGTCTCTGTTCACTTTGCCTCTGCTGATCAGTGCTAAAGTGCAAGTGCTCCCTAGGTAAATTGCACTGTTGATTGGTTTATTCATAATTGGCATCATTGATTTATTGATAAGCCCCTGGTAGAGTGCACTAAAGGTGCCAAGGGCCTGTAAATCAAATGCTACTATTGGGCCTGCAGCACTGATTGTGCCACCCTCATAAGTAGCCCTGAAAACGTGTCTCAGACCTGCTTCCTCAGTGTCTGTGTGTGCAGTTTTAAACTGCCAATTTGACCTGGCAAATATACTCACTTGCCAGACCCAAACATTCCCTTTTGGTACATGTAAGGCACCCTAAGGTAGGCCTTAGGTAGCCCCATCGGTAGGGTGCAGTGTATTTAAAATTTAGGACATGTACTGGTGTGTTATACATGTCCTAACAGTGAATTACTGCCAAACTCGCGATTCACTGTTGAAAGGCCCAACTCCCTCATAGGTTAACATGGGGCCTGCCTTTAAATAACTTTAAAGTGTAGATTCCCTTTGAGGACAGATAGAAATGAGGAGTTTGGGGTCTCTGAACTCACAATTGAAAAATACATCTTTTAGTGAAGTTGGTTTTAGATTGTGAGTTTGGAAATACCACTTTTAGAAAGTAAAAAGAACAGTTGATGGAGGAAATGTAGACCAAATCAAACATATTCCCCCAGTCACAGATCTGGATTTAATCCATCAGTATTTTTGTTCACCATGCCATTCCAGTTTGGACCCAGCCACATGCAAATCAGTCTTGACCCTGTTCTCCCTGGGAACAGTCCAGTGCAAACTGCCAGACCAGGTCCTCCCTGAACCAGAAACAAGCATCCTAGGATCGTTTTTGAAGAATCAACCCCTTTTCAGCCAGACTAGCTTGAGTCTGGTGGCCTAGTGGGCACGGGACCCACATCTGGGCATACCCTGCCCGCTTGGGGTGACAAATTAAAAAAGAACAGTTGATGGACGGAATGTAGACCAAATCCATCAGTTTTTTTGCTCACCATGCCTTTCCAGTTTGGACCCAGCCATATGCAAATCAGTCTTGACCCTGTTCCCCAAGGGAACAGTCAAGCCCGAACTGCCAGGCCAGGTCATGCTAGCCTGGCTGATGAAGGGTGATACCATGAAGCCGGTCTTAGGATGCTTGTTTCCAGTCCAGGGAGGACCTGGCTTGGCAGTTTGGGCTGGACTATTCCCATGAGGAACAGGGTCAAGACTGATTTACATATGGCTGGGTCCAAACTGGGGTGGAATGGTGTGCAAAAGGGCAATGGATTAAATCCAGATCTGTAACTGGTGGTGAGTGTTTGCATTGTTCAGCACTCCATCCATCATCCTTTTGTGTTGCAAAAAGTTGCCCTAAGTGGGAAGGGTATGCCCAGATGTGGGTCCCGTGTTCACTGTGCCATTGGATTCAAGCAAGCCTGACTGATGAAGTGTGATATCCTGAAACTGGTCCTAGGATGCTTGTTTCCAATCCAGGTAGACCCTGGCTTGGTAGATCAGGCTGACTGTTCTCATAAGGAACAAGGTTAAGACTGATTTGCATAAAGCTGAGGCCAATCTGGGGTGGCATAGTAAGCAAAAGAGCGATGGATTAAACCCAGATCTGTGACTGGAGGAGTGTTTGCATTCTTCAGTACTCTGTCCATCATCCTTTTGTGTTGCTAAAATTGTCCTAAGTGGGAAGGGTATGCTCAAACGTGGGGCACGTGCTCACTGTGCCACTGGATTAAAGCTAGGCTGGCCGATGAAGGGTGATACCCTGAAACCGGTCCTAGGATGCTTGTTTCCGGTACAGGGATGACCTGATTTGGCAGTTAGGGCTGGACTGTTCCCCTGAGGAACAGGGTCAAGACTCATTTGCACATGGCTGGGTCCAAACTGGGGTGGCATTGGGTGCAAAAGAACAATAGATTAAACCCGGATCTGTGACTGACGGTGAGTGTTTGCATTGTTCAACCCTCCCTCCATCATCCTTTTGTGTTGCTAACTTTTAGAAAGCAGGCATTTTCTTGCTTAAACCATTCTGTGACTCCGCCTGTTTGTGGATTCCCCGCCTGGGTTAGACAGTAACACAAAGAGTTCTGGAGTGTAGCCGGAAGAGCCTGATGGGCCATCTGAGCTAGAGTGTAGGGAGGAGTGGTCGCTCATGCCTGAAAGGACTGTGCCTGCCCTCACACAATACAGTTTCCAACCCCCTGGTGTGCATCTGTGGCCTGGCCTGGACAAGGGAGGATCTTGCAAACACTTGTGACTTTGCTTTGAAGTGTGCCAACTTCAAAAGCAGAACAGGGTATAAGAAGAAGACCCAAAACCCCAGACTTTTTAGAATCTTTCTGGTATCAAGAGGAACCTCTGCCAAGGAGAAGCGTTGAAGAGCTGGAGGAGGAGTATTGTCCCTTTGCTGTCTTGCTTTGCTGGACTGGCCTGCAATTGCTGCTTCTGCCTGATAAGAGTGCAAAAGGTGAACTTTGCTGTGTGTCCTGCTTGAGAGAGTTCTCCAATGGCTTGGAGTAGAGCTTGCCTCCTGTTGGAAGTCTCAGGGATACCAAAGACTTCAGTTTCCTTCACCTGCAGCACTGGGAACTATGGGCAGATGTATACTTTTTCAACCAAAACTGCATTTGCGCAGTTTTGCGTGAAAAAGTATAGCGCCGGCTAGTACTATTCCAAGATGCCTGCCGGGTGCCATATTTATGGAATGGCGCTAGCTGGCTCTAATGCCCTGTTAGCGTCCTTGTAAACACAAAGCACTGTCCCGTCCCACACCAATGCCCCGGTCCACTGACTCCAGCATCATTGACTTCAGTGTCGTCACCAGGCATTCTGACTGCACCGTCGCCTGTGGACACTGCTCATGAGGGTCACAAAGCCCTGTTCAGTCCTGCACTGGTGGCTTGGGCATACTGACAACATTGCTTCCACAACGACGACGCAGCTGCCTACACTGTGACGTGGTGACACCGCACATCGCATTGCCCCGCTTCACACAGCAGTCCTTGTCTCACCTGGTCTCAAAGACACCACTGGATGCCACCTCAGAGCCGCTGCCTCCACCGTGACCTGTGGGCACCCCACGTGGCATCGTCCTGCTTTGCACCGCAGCCCAGACGCCATCTAGCCAGCGCTCCTGACTTCATCAGCCAGGAGTTTGATCTGCAAAGTGTTTGATTTCAAGGGCCCGACGACTTCCGCAACAACTCCGGAACTGACACCACAATGCCAGAAACGCCGCTCTCCAGAGCTCACTATGAAGATCGTGACACCCTGCAATTCCAAAGGCACTGTTTACAGGTCTTCCCGACACCGTAGCTGGCCCGGGATGCAAAGGCTGGCCTGAACTGTTGGTTTTGCGAATCACAATGCTGTGATAACCCTAGGTGGAGCTATTGACTATAAGGAACTGTAATTTTGAGTAAATCTTGCAGAATTCATATGTTTGATACTGTATGGTTGATTTTTATCATATTTGGTCTTGTTTTATATAGATAAATATTGGTTATTTTTCTAAAACTGGAGGGGTGTCCTTTTGTAGTGTCTTCATTTATTACTGTGTGTTATGTGCAAATGCTTCAGAGATAAGCCTGACTGCTTGTGCCAAGCCACCAAGGGAGTGAGCAGGGGTAATCTGAGCAGGTATCTCCCTTATCCTGACTAGAGTTAGAGTCCCTACTTGGACAGGGTGCAAACCGACTGCCAACTAGAAACCCCATTCCTAACAGTCTGCTTAAATTCCCAGTAACTGGGAACTCCATGTGGTCTTACAGCCAGGAAATCCAGCCCTACACTGTGGTTTCCCATTCAGTGAGGTTTCACTCATAATTGCGGTTACAAGTGGGGTGTTACCACACAGCAATGTTATTTTCAAGTATTGATTCAGCTCCTTATCAGTGCCTTAAAACTTGTAATTAGGGGCTTGGTCTCAATTATGATGGTTTTATGCGTGTAGGTGTGGCACAAGCCACCAGAGCTGTTGAGCTTCTCTGCAAGATAAATGTGGTTAATGAATGTGAAGAAAGCTGAAGTGGGTGACTGAACATATAAAAAAATAGGTAATATCAATGGAGAACGGAGTGACTGTGGAAAGTAGTACAGCTGAACTTAATGAGTGGAAGACAGCTCATAACATTGAAGACCCATGAAAAAAAAGAACTGAAGTAAAATACTGCTAAATTTCTCCCGGAGGACAGAAAGAAATTACCAGTTATTTCCTTTACTTTTTTTTTTTTTTTAATCTTTATTGAAAATTAGAAGGCATTACAGAGTACATTACAGAATATCATCTATACGCTTCATAACCGGTACAGCTTTATGGTCAACATGTGGAGGCTGGTTGCCAACTGAGACGATATAAATTGCGTAGGATGAAGTAGAATGAAATAAAATAAGTGGGGAAATGGGGAACGGGGGAAATATGTAATAGAGATGGAGAGAGATACAAAATAAGAGGGAAGAGGGGGGAGAAATAGAGATAGAGAGAGGGAAACTGGAGGAGGGAAAGGGGAAGTGGGTCGGTGGACCAGGATGGACGAGAGGAAATGTGGTCGTTTTCTTGATAGATTATAAAATGTAAAGTGTGAGGTGTAAGCTGTAAAGTGTGGAGTATCCAGGGCATGACAGGGTAGGTTGAGCAGGAATTCTGAACATGTTTTCCGTTTTTATTCGAGTATCAAGGAGGGTCCGGAAGGGTACGTGCATGAGAGTGCATATCGTCGGGTATTGAGGGTATGCAACTCCAGTTTATAAATGTTAATACACGCTGTCGTCAGCCAATGGTGCTGTCTTATTGGAGAGTGGCGCCCAAGCTCATTCTGTTGTTGTCTGTCCTGATGGTTAAGGGAGAACTGGGAGGGGTGAATATGATGTAGATCGATAGGGTATAGAATGCAATATGATTAGGTTATCCACTAGTGGCATCACCCATACCCA
This sequence comes from Pleurodeles waltl, assembly GCF_031143425.1. Classification (NCBI taxonomy): domain Eukaryota; kingdom Metazoa; phylum Chordata; class Amphibia; order Caudata; family Salamandridae; genus Pleurodeles; species Pleurodeles waltl. Next base: position 499,873,622 of record NC_090438.1, on the reverse strand, counting down.
GGGACCTGCCCCTCGTTAAATAAAGGAAGGAGTAATCGGGAAGATTCTGGATGGGTCTCCATGAAAGCTTGTCCTCTTTAAAACAAGTCCGTCAGTCCTACACTAGTCGGGTTGACAAACTCTGGATAGAAGAGAGAGAGAGGCAACTACGTCTTGAGGGGGATAAAGTTTAACACATTTATGGAGAAACAGTATAGAACCAAAGAGTTCTGCTAAAGGTAGGTGGTCAAGGAGTCAGGAAAGAAGAAGGTGTGCGTTAATACAGAAGCTAAGCAGGTAAGCGGAGATTGAGGAGAAAAAGGAAGGGAGGGCAGGGGAGGGGGGGATAAGGCACCGACTGTCGACTGTCCATCAGCTGATATGGGGAGGGGGGAGGGTACGGGAGGGATAGGGTAAGTATTAAGGGAGAAAAGACCCATGACGGTTATGGTCCTATTAGGAAAGGACACCAAACTTCAGTAAACAGGGCTGCCTGGTCCTGTAGGTTATAGATTACCCGTTCGTGCACAGCAGCAGTTTGGATCATAGCGGTCATCCATTCTGTCGGAGTTGGGGCAGTGCTGGATCTCCAGTGTCGGTTAGCTGTGGCGAGTGCTGTGTGTAGTAATCGCTGTTGCGGTCGTGGCGGAGGGGGATGGATGCATGTCGTGGAGGAGGATGAACGGTGGTGGAATCGGGTGTGGTAGCGGTAGGGAGTCTGCCAGAGTATGGTGCACAGCATCCCATAAGGGTTGTATCGATGGACAGTGGCACAAGATATGTAGTAAGTTGCAGTGAGGTTCTACACAGCGCCAGCAGTTCGCATGTGATAGAAGGCCCGCCCCATAGAGTTTCAACAGGGTCCAGTACCAATCTTGAAGGACTTTAAAAAGGCAAAACTTCAGTCATGCTTTTCAAGTGTCTCTATCGAGGGCTTCGAGGATATCTGACTAGTCCTCCTCGGTGTAGGTGGTCCCTAATCGGCTTTGCCACTTATGACGCAACCTTTCGAGGAGAGCACTAGCACTTCATATAGGCCGGCCATTACACCTCTGTGGCATCCCCATGTCTGTAGATAAGCGGCGATTGGTGAGGCCTTGATCACCCATGGGAGGGTTCCCAGTGCTCTATGCAGACAATGCTTAAGTTGTAGATATCGCCATTCTTGACTACGATGGATATCAAACTACTCTCTTAGGTTGTCAAATGACCGGGTCTGGTCCCCGTCTATAATTTGGGCTATAAAGCCGATACCGGCATCACTCCATTGAGGCCATCCCTTATTTTGATGCTGTTGTTACCCTCTATTGGGGCTTGGGTATTTAAGAAGGGATGCACTCCTAGTAGGCGGTGAGCTCTACGCTATGCCGCACTTGTTGCCATGAGGACTGGATTGAGCTGCTGGGAACCTACATTGTATAGTCCTCCTAGTCCTTCATGATGGGCCCATAACATTTCGTGTGGCCACCCACTGCGGACCATCCGGTGTTCTGGGAATCATGTAAGCCAATTGCAACAGCTGTAGGAAATAGTGTTCCACTAAGGGGAGTCCTAAACCCCAGCAGGATCGACGCGCAAGTATTTTTGCTGGCTTCAGCGGTGGGCGCGTATAACCCCAAACAAAAGCTCTTATCGAGGCATCTATCATCCGAAGCATGGGGAGGGGCACGGGTAGGGGAAGCATGCCCAGTATGTATGTGAAGCGTGGAAGGGTGACCATTCTGACCGCCTGCACCCTACCCCATATGGAGAGACCCATTAGTGACCATTTTGCGAAGTCCTGCTTTATTCAAGACACAAGGGGGTCCAAGTTGTCCCTAATTGTGTGCTCCAGACCCCGATTAACAAGTATTCCCAGATATATGAGGCGAGTCGGGGTCCATCTAAATGGGAGACCGTGAATTGCTGCTCTTGTCGTTAACCATGAGAGGGGTAGCTCTTCGAACTTCTCCCAATTCACCCAGTATCCGGACAGGAGCGCAAAGCTATCTATGGCTGACAGTAACAATGGTAGAGATCGCTCCAGATCGGTCAGGGTTAACAAGATGTTGTCGGCATAAAGATAGATTTTGGAGATGCCGCCTATGAGAGGGATACCTGATATCTGCTGGGACTTTCGGATGGTGGCCACCAGGGGCTCCATTGCCAGTAGGAACAAGAGCGGCGACAAGGGGCAACCCTGTCTCGTTCCCATTCCGATGGGGAACGGATCCGATAAAAAGCCCCCGCAATTAACTTGCACCGTGGGATGGTCATATAGTAAGCGAACTTTGGATATGAATTGTTCTCTGAGGCCAAAGTGCTTCATAGTGGCGAACAAGTAAGGCCACTCGATGCGGTCGAACGCCTTCTCTGCATTGAGGGACAGGGCCAAAGCCTCCTCCGGCATATTTAAGGATTCGTACAGAGTATGACAAACATTACGCATGTGGTTTCTGGAGGTGCCGCCCGGTACGAACCGTACCTGGGTGTTGTGAATCAGGGACGGTATGTCTTTGCGTAAGCGTGCCGCCAAGACACTTGCCAAGAGCTTGATGTCTCCATTCAGGAGAGATATAGGTCGGTAGCTGCCGCTGAGTAGGGGGTCCCTGCCTGGTTTCGGTAAAACAACTATTGTAGCCTTATTGGACAGCAATCCCAGAGAACCCTCTTGGCACGCCTCTGCAAGCGCCTCTTGTACAGTGACGACCGCCTCCTCACCTGCCCATCTGTAAAATTCTGCAGGGAACCATCCTCGCCCAGAGATTTGTGGTAGGGGAGAGTCAAAATGGTTTGAGCTATTTCTGCCCTGCTTATTTCACCTTCCAGGAGGGCTTGGCCTGCATCCAAAAGGCGGGGTAGATTGGCTGCAGTGAGGAAGGACTCGATTTGTGCATTGCTTGACGCTGTTTCCGGGGAATAGAGATGTTGATAAAAGGCCGCAAATTCATTTAGATATCTTGTGGGCGCATTAATGTTTCTCCTGTGGAGGAGGTAATGGCCGGGATAGCGGAGTTGGCTTCTCTCTGACGGAGCTGTCTTGCCAGCAGCTGTCCAGCCTTCTAGCCTTGTTCGTAGTGGCGGCCGCGTAGGCGTTGCAATGCGTATTCCGCCTGTGAAGTGTAAAGCTCGTTATGTGCCATTCGAGCTTGCTCAAGAGAACGACGTTGCGTGAGGGACGGCTAGGTGGTGTATTGCCTGGTGAGGCTCTCGATGCCGTCTTCGAGGGTCCGCTGGCGGGTCGTCCTGTCTCTGTTGGCCAGTGCTGCATCACGCATCATGTTGCTTCTCAGGGTTGCCTTCGCTGCCGCCCAGAGAACCTGTTTGGAGGCCATGGAGCCAGCGTTGTGGGTCATGTATGTGGACACATGAGTCTGCAACTGTTCTTTCCCTTGAAGAGAGCGGTACCTGTGTACCGCAAAGCACCATGTTTTGCGACCAGGAGATGTGAGACCCATTTGGATCGAAAGTAGAATAGGGGCATGATCTGAGAACCTGCTATCTAATATACAGGTGTCTTGCAATTGGGCGACTACAGTGTGTGATACTAAAAAGTAGTCCAGGTGAGATTGAGTGACATGGACAGGAAAGAGGAAGGTGTATTCCTTGTATTTTGGATGGGTTAATCTCCAATAATCTGCTAGTAGCACCCTGTCATGGTTGTTACCATTGTCTATGGGGCCTGTCCTATCTAGTACCGCATCCCGAGCTAGGTTCCAATCTCCCACTATAATGTACCGGGTCGTCCCGATTTCGGTCAGGAGGTGGTTTAGTTGCAGGAGAAAGGGCCGCTTGATACCGGTCGGCACGTACACTGAGCCCACGCAGAAAAAAGTATATCCCACCTTCAGTTTTGCGGATACATAGCTCCCCTCCGGATCATCCCATGTTTTAACGACCGTGGCTGGGAGAGTTTTACGTAGTAGTATCGCTACTCTGCATTTGCAGGGGGTACCACCTCCGACCTCATGAGATACTGGGCAGCAGCTAAAGAAGACCCTTCCCGCCTAGTCCCGACAAAGTTTGCTAGTTTCCACACTGTCAAGATGGGTCTCCTGAATTAGAGCTATGTCTGCCCTTTTCAATTGGAGGTAGGACAGCACCTTCTTTCATTTAATGTAATTCGTCATGCCGTGCACATTCCAGGAGAGAATCCATAATGGATGTGTCACACGGGGGGCAATTCCCAACATGCTGGCTATTGAAGTGAGGGCTAAGCAGTTCAGAGAGTGGGGGAGAGGACATCCTTTACCGTAGGAAGCAGAGACAATGTCGCTGATCGGTATAATGGTGTGGGGGGGATAGCTGGTGGGCATCAAGCGATCCCTTAGAGTAGGAAGAGGTAGGGTGAAGAAAAGTAAGAGAGAAAGGGAGGTGGGGAGGTAGAGGAAAAAGTGGGGTGGAGGGGAAAGGAGGTGATTAGTAGAGAGGGATAAGAGGAGGGAAAGAGGTGTAAGAAAAGGAAGGGAAAGGGTAGGGGAAAGGGAGGAGGAATAAGGAGAAGGCTATACTTGAAGAGCTGGGGGACAAAGTCCCCTGGGGGCAGATCTGTAGACTGCGGCTCCTATCCTATAGGAGCTCTTCTACGTGACCAGTCAGACCCAGGCCGGGGGAGAACGGGGTGCCCGCCGCTGTCACTTCTTAAGAGGCGCATGCCCTCCATCTCCGGAGGGAGGGATGTTGTGGAGGGATAGAGGAGAGGGTGGCGGTAGAGGGTTAAGCTATCCTGTGTAAGGAAGTTGAGCGAGGGAGAGGATATAAAATATTGACGGTCCATCATCAGTATCACATCATGTTATTGTGGTGGGGAGTGAATGGACGCACATAAGGGGGATCATCCTGCTGCCGGGGGGTAATATACCCCCTATAGTGTGACAGAAAACCACTCGGTCTGATTGTCGCAAACATGCGGGGGCCTGCACCATATAAGTAATAGGTTGTGGGGGGGGAGGATGGAGGGGGCGGTGGGAGAGGCAGTGAGGGGGGGGAAGAGGAGGGTGAATGGGAGAAGTGGAGTAACATTGGGCTGGGAAAATACATTAAAGATAGACCTATAGGCTACTAGGTCATAGACAGTATCACTATGGCGCAATATCACAATATTACATGAGGGACATCAAACAATAAGGCGTATCCCTGGCCTATGAGTGAACAATGAATGCCAACAGAATCTAATCTAAGTGCGGGCAACACATGCATGGCAGCAGGCTTAAAGTAACATGTATTACATTATAGAGGTATAAACATGTTAGCAACATCATAAAAATAAAAAAGGAAGAATCTGGGCAAGTACTCATCCGTCCATCAGTTTAGCAATGGTCGTGCTCCGAGGCCCCAGCCATCGTGTCATACAGCCTCTGTTTCAGACCTCAAGGAGGGGCAGATGCCTGTTTCAAAGGGGAGCGGGATTTGTCCCTCTCCGAGAGCTGGGTGTGGAGCGCCACAGCGTGCAAGACTTGGCCCCCATCGTCATTTGACCTTGTGAGCTTCTCCAGGTCTCTGCCTGTGGAACACCTGTCAGGGTCGTATCGTTCCACCCCTCCCCACTCCAATCCTGGGGGAGGGGTATAGCTGTTGTCCCCTGGGTTTTCTTGTGGCAGAGCCAAAGTACCTTAGTCCATGGGCTGGTGCTGAAAGGAGTCCAAGAAAAGTCTCAAGTCCTCGGGTCGTAAAAGTCTTTGGATACTCCGTTTTTGGTTACCCACTTTCTCGCTGGGTCGAAAAGGCCGTATTTCATCTCCACCTGGCAGAGCCGAGGCCGTAGAGCCAGAAAGGCCTTCCTGCGTTCATTGGTGTCTTTGGAATAGTCAGCCGTTATGCAGATATCGTATCTTTCCATCCAAAAGGGTTTGTGGGTTCATGCTGCTTGAAGGAGTTGTCGGGTCTGACCATGTCGCAGTAGGAATGCGATGATCGGACGAGGTCTTGAGGCCCCACCAGGGCGTTTCGGACCCACTCTAGGTGGATGCTGAAATTCCAGTGGCGGATCAAAAGTCAACAAAGTCAACTTGGGGAGAACAGAGCCGAGAAAGGCCTGGACATCCGATCCATCCTCATTTTCAGTGAATCCAAAGAGGCGGATATTGGCTCTTCGACTTCTGTCTTCCAGGTCCGTTATTTTACTATAGAGGTAGAGAAGGTCCTGATCCCTGTCCTAGACTATAGTCATGTGAGCTTCCAAGGTCCCCATGCGATGTTCCAAACCCGTCACTCTGGATTGGAAGCATGCTATGTCCGAGTGCATAGATTTGGTCTCCAGAGTCAAGGAGGATATGGACGCGTCCATCCCCTCTATTCGACGACTGACAGCGGTGATCTCCTGAAGTATCAGGTCCATAGTTGTAGGCTGTTCCTTGTCAGACATGGCAGAAGGCTGGGCAGGAGTTGAGGGTAGGTGGAATCCCACTATGGGGGAGACAGGTTGCTAGTGTTGGAGTGCCTCGGAAAATAATAGTTGTCGCGCCGGTCTGCCTGTGGATTTGTATGCTGCTTTGCCACCGGGCATCTCAAGGCCAGCTTGTAGGAGAAGCCCTGTGGAGACCAGACCACTCTCCCCTCCCGAGAACTGGTGGGGTTGATTGTGCAGAGGTCAGTCGTCACTCAGTCCCTCTCTCTTAGTCCTATCCGGTGCTGGTATCTTCTGTAGCGCACTGAGGCCCTCTAGTAGCGCCGGTTAGGAGAGCTGCATTGGAGAGAGTAAGGAGAGATGGCATTACGAGCGTGGGCCAGGCAAGACTGATGGGACTAGGTAGTAAGGCGACGTCGTCAGGCAGTTATAGTACCCCGATGGGGAGCATGAGATGGGAATAGAGCAAGTCCTTCTCATCGGTGCTGAGTATCTGTGGTGGGAGGACCTGAGGATATGGGGTCTCAAGGGGTGAAGGCGGAAGGCATAGACCTCTGGTTACTTATGCCGCAGGCTTAATATTGTTGCTGTTGAGCTTCCGGTCTTTAGAAAATGGGCAGGTGACCCTCGTTTCAGCGCTGCGCTCCTTGTCGCTGTGCCTAATCTGCCAGGACCTGATGTGATTCCTGCTGGGGGCCCGTTTTTCAGCTTGGGGCCCTGCGTGCCCCAAAGTATTTACTGACACTCCATTGGTTGAGTAGGGAGGGGCAGGCAATACTGACCTGTATCGTTCTCCTGTCCTGCCGCCCTGAGGAGGGCACTCTGAGGAGGGCAGCCGCCTCCCCCCTTGTAAATGGAGGCCAAAGTTCACGGTTCACGGAGGGGGGGAGTGGAGAAAGCAGAGAGGGGAGATAATGCGGCACTGTGAGACCGCCAATTGTGCCTTCGTCCGTCGCAGTCGTTAATTCTCGTCCTGATCCTGAAGGACAAGGCTCTGCCCCCTTTTCCAGGCCCTCAATGCCGAGTTGTGTAGCGGCCCTCACCGCGGCTTCATTCCGGACCTCTCAGTTGAAGGCAGAGGCTCGGTGTGGAGAGAGAGCCTCTGAGGCTCATGGAGAGGGGTTTGCAGCTACTGCGGCCCCCCCGCCGCCGTCCCGAGCCCACCGCCGCACAGAGCTCCTGAGCTAGGCGGCCATCTTCCGCCGTGGCCTGACCACGCCCCCCAGTTATTTCCTTTAAACTCATTCATTCTCAAGTTAGAATGTTAGTCATGATAGCATATGGGGGATAGCTTTTGGGGAAAGAAGAAGGCACTAAACAGAGAAAGTCCTAAGGGGTCATTTAGACCCTATTAGTAATAGCAGGTGTTAGAAATGGTGTCTCTTGTTGGCAGAGATCTTCGTCCAAGAAGGGACCACAATCCTAGTCAGGGTAAGTCACACAATCCAAATTATCCTGTGCCCACCATCTGGCAGCTGGACAGTGAGCAGTCAGGCTTAACTGAGAAGGCAATGTGTAAAGTATTGGTGCAATAAATCATACAGTAACACAGTGTAAACACCACAAAAATACACCACACAGGTTTAGGGAAATAAATAATACTTATCTCATTAAATAAGATAAAAACAACAAAGATCCAATAAGCACACGTTGAAATATCACTCAATTTTTTTTTTAAAGAACCTCAATCCTTAGAAATAAATCTTTGTCTGTTTGTTGCACACAGTACCTGATATGTGTCAAAAATAATGGTGCATGGAGACCGAGGAGGAGATGCGTGGAAAAATAAGGTGTTGCATTGGATTTTACGATGAGGAACAGATGATGCATCATTTTTTCCACGCTGCAAGGAGTTGCATTGTTTTTCGGCAGCCAGTCTTGGTTTCTCACTGAGATGCGGGGATATTTTAATGGCCAGGGGCGATGCGTTGAAAATCCTTGACATGCTGGAAGAAGTCATAGGCGCTGCGTCAGTCTGGTAGGTGATGCATCAAATTTTCCATTACAAGGCAGGTGCTGCATCGAATTTCTAGTTGGGAAGTAGGGGCTGGGTTGTTCCAGTCAGCTGTGCGGCGATTTCTCGGTCGCAATGAGGGCTTCACGTCGGTTTCAGCAGGCTTTGCATCGTTTTTTAGAAGCACAAGGAATTTCTTGAATAGGTGAAGTCCTTGTTGGCCCTGAGACTTCAGAAACAAGAGGCAAGCTCAATCCAAGCACTTGGAGAGCACTTTTGGTGGAAGGCTGAGTCCTTCCAGCAAAGTCAGAGGCAGAAGGGCAGCAATCCTTCTCAGACAAGCAGTCCAGTTGAGTCCTTTGGGCAGCCAGGCAGCTCCTCAGACAGAGTTCAGGTGTAAATCCAGAAGTGTCTGAGTTGGTGGGGTCAGACACCTAGTTTATATACTAAAAAATGCCTTTGAAGTGGGGAAGACTACAAAGAGTGGTTTTGAAGTGCACAAGTTCCTGTTTCAGCCCAGTCTTGTCTGCCAGGGTCTCAGTGTGCAGTTATCAGTCCATTGTGTAAGGGGTAGGCCACTGGCCTATGAAATGTAAGTAACAGGCCCTCCAACCTTCCAGCCCAGGAAGACCCATTCAGTACGCAGATGAATGCAGATGTGACTGAGTGTTTGTCGTTGTCTGGGTGAAATGCACAAGGGAGTTGTCAACCAGCACAGACCAGGCGTTGATTAGAGACAGGCTTTCAGATTAGAATCTACCACTCAAAAAGTATATTAGGGCAGTCCTAATGTTAGTCTATGAAAGGAACAGGCCTCCCTGTAGTCGAAAATGAATTTAGGAGTTTAAGGCTTTTTCACTACCAGGACCTACAACACACATATGTACATGTCCTGCCATTTACCTACATAGCACCCTGCTCTATGGGGTACCTAGGGCCTACCTTAGGGGTGACTTATATGTAGGAAAAGGGAAGTATAAGACTTGGCAAGTACTCTTACATGCCATGTCGAAGTGGCAGTAAAACTGCACACACAGGCCTTGCAATGGAGGACCTGAGACATGGTGAGGGGCTATGTATGTGCGTGGCACAATCAGTGCTGCTGGCCCAGTAGTACCATTTACTTTACAGGCCCTGAGCGCATGTAGTGCACTTTACTAGGGACTTTTAAGTAAATCAAATATGCCAATTGGAGATGAACCAATGTTAGCATGTTCAAGGGAGAGAGCATATGTGCTAAGCAGTGTCAGAAAAATGGAGGGAGGCAGGCAAAAAGTTGGGGGATGACCATTCTAAGGCTGTCAAGTCTAACAGCAGGCATGATGTTCCCTGTGTTTTTACATATAATTAAAAAATGCATGCAAATATAATAACAATCATTTTCACAAATTGTATTTTGGATCTGGTAGACTCACACCACACAATTTTATGCAGCAACTATTAACAGGTAGAGCCTAGTGTTAATTGCTCAAAGAACCACTGGACTCAGGAATATTTTTTAATAATCGTTTAATAGTATTTACTGTAAAATGGGTCCAATTACATTTTTTGATAAATGTTAGCTGTTGCATCAAGGTGAAAATGGTTCCCACCATCCTGCTGTACAAACAGTGATATCACTGATTTCCAGCTAAAGCTGCCTTTAATAGAAAACACCAGGAAAGTACACTTCATTCCCCATCACCGGTTTCAAAAGAAAGTGACATCAGTTCATTTTCCACCATCCAGTGGTACAGAAATACATCACTGGTTTCCCACTAAAATCATCTTTAAAAGAAGGCAGAACAAGCAGGCTTAACTTGAATGCATCAGGGCTTTAATACCTAAAGAGAATTTGTTTATAAGGGCACTCTTCCTTTTACCCTGGAGCACTCCTATTAATCCTGTATGTTTTGATCTAGAGCTGAAGCAGGTGGATGATATGCGGCTTTAAGACCACTCTTGTATTGGGCCGGTTTATGGTATATGAAAGAGCTCCACCCTTTCAGGTTGGCTGTGGAGGAGGTGATGAATTTAGGCAAGTCCTATACTTTTCCCTATTTCAAATTTCTTAAGTATCACCTTGCTAACCTGGGGCTGGGAGAGTACTGGTCTTGTCCCCAAGAGATTGGTATAGCAGCCAGAGATAGGATTATTACTGCTTATTGGGAGAAGAGGATTATGGAGTGGCAACACATGGCTAAGCCAGGGTGTTTGGTGGAGGACTTCCTAGAGAGAAAACCGCTGCGTGGAAGGGAGCCCTACATAGATGCTATATACCCTCCTGTCACTCTGACCTTTTTGTAAAGTTCAGGTTGCAGAATATGATAGCGAATAAATAAGTGGGCAAATGGAAAACTGCTTCACCAACTCCACCTGGGTGTCAGTATTGTGAGTATGAACACAAGAATATTGAACGTGTTATGTTTTTTGCCCTAGATGCAATAAGTTGCATTGATTGTAGTTTATGTAATAATATTGGTGTGAGGCATTATCAAGACTCTTATAGGATCCTGCGCTCTGGCTTGAGCGAGCCAGTAGTCTGTGGGGTTAGTTGATATTTGCTGTTTGACTAATCAGGAAAACGGACAGCCAAAAACTTTAAAAAATGAATGATTGTATTAAAAGATGAGAATTTTTATGGTTAGAATAATTGTATTTATCTTTTAACATGATGGTTTTCTTCTTTTTCCCACTTCTTATCATGTTTAGGTTTTTGGGGGTTTTAACATGTTCTTTTTTTATGAAATGTATGTATTGTCAGCATTGTAAATTGTGTTATGTGCACGGCCCAAAATAAACTAATATGAAATGGCAATTTGTTAAGTATTTGTGCAACACTTTAAACAGTGCCACAAGTGAAAATACCACAAAAGACTCCACACCAAGTCAGAAAAATAGATAATATTTTTTGTAAACAAAACTAGACCAAAACAATAAAAGTCCAATGAGTAGAAGTCAAGTTTTTTTTTAAGAATAAATGTGGAAAATAGCATTTAGAAGCAACAAGCATCTATTGGGAATCTGGTTGCGCTGGATCAGGACGAAGTCAAGAGTTCAGGTTGCCCATGATAAAGCACAGGACGGCTACAGTACCCATGCAAGGCCTGCTAAGCAATAGTACCTTGATCCTTGTGGCAGCAGGAGATGTGTTGGTGATCTGTTCTAATGAGGGAAGCACCGCTAATGAGTGCAGCAGTTCTGAATTCAATGCACCGGGTTAATCCATGCAGTGACAATGAGGGGTTGGTTTGAAAGCAGGGGTTCTGGAGGTGATGTGGCGTGTCCTAGTGCAATGTGCTTGTTCAGTCCCTGCAACAGCAGTAATGTGCCGATCCCAAACCTGCAGCAGGCGATATGTTGGCTCCAATCAGCGCAATGTCATCAATGCGCACGTTCTGGTAGATGCAGCACTTTATACCTACTTCCAAGAACCCATGACTGGATTGGCACCACCTGGCAGACAAGACTTTCAGCAAAGCAAAGTCCAGGTGCTGTTTGTAGATAGAGAGTCCTTGATGTCCCTGAGACTTCAGAACAGGAGGCAAACCATCAATCCCTTGGAGTCACGCTGGGTTTATGTGAGATGAGTCCAGCCCTTTCTCAGCAGAGCAGAGGGCAGCAGGCCGGGCGGCACAGCAGAAAAGCAATTCTATCAAAGCAGAAGTCCAGAGTAGCAGTGCTTGTAGCACCGTATCAGTCCTTCTTCCTAACAGGTTCAGTAGTGTACTGGTATGGTGAAGTCAGAGTTCCAGTACTTATTCCCTGTCCAGGATTGGCATCAGGATGTTGATGGCCCATCAGTCACACCTAAGCTCCTTTTGTGTGTGGCTGCCTGGAGGGAATGCACAAACTCCAGCTGTCACCCAGTCCAGATGTGTGTTGAAGACAGGTTGCAGATGCACAGGGTTAAGAGCAGGAAAATGCTAACTTTCTAAAAGTGGCATTTTCAAAATAGGAACAATAAATCTGACTTTACCATTAAAGATGATTTCTTATTACAATCCCATATTTACTAAACATGACTTATTACAGATTATTAAATGTAATAAGGAATCCTCTATGTTAACCAGTGAGAGGGTTAGGCCTCAAAGTAGTGGAAAATGAAATTGGAAGTTTTTCACTACCAGGACATATGCAACTTAAAAGTATACGTTCTGCCTTCAAATTACACAGCGCCCTGCGGGCTACACAGGGCCTACCTTAGTGGTTGCCTATATGTAATAAAAGGGGAGTTTAGGGTTTGGCAAGCGGCTGTAATTGCCAAGTCGACGTGGCGGTTTAACTGCACATACAGACTCTGCAATGGCAAGCCTGAGATATGTTTAAGGGCATGAGTGGATGGCACAAGCAGTGGTGCAACCCCATTAGTAGCATTTAAAGGACCTGGGCACATGTATTTTACATTACTGGGGCTTTTCACTAAATTAAGTATGGCAATTGTGGAGGTACAAATCAAAAAATACTTAGGGATTTTGGCACTGGTAAACAGTGGCAAAGTGTAGCAATCCAATGCAAATACCAATACTCCTGGAGTGGACCAACCACTTTGCCATCCCTATTTTTCCTCTCAGTATCATACCATGAATCCAAGGTCAACTTAAATTAGAAAAACAAACCTTTGGATACTTCAAAGATCTCTCCAGATACAATCCAGTGCTTGAGCTCAATCCTTACCATGCAAACTACACATCAGAAGCCAACGCCTTTCTAAATTACTTTAATACTGTTTCTGAAAGCTATGTGAACATCAATGCTCTAACTTAACACACACACGCAAGCCTTCAACTCCTGGAAACTCTAAAGACCTTGCTTACATTAAATGACCCTTCCACACAAAGAAAAGTTAACAGAAGAAAATAGAATGTTTGCTTGTGTCACAGTACTGAAGTCTCAATGTGCAACATGCAGACAACTCACCAGATCAGCCTAAGAAAAGTATTACATCAACACAATCAATGAAGCCACCAACAGAAGCAAAACACTGTTCAGTGCATTCAAGCAGCTCATCAATCCCTACCTGACCCTCCTATCCTATGCTCCAAAGACAGGTGCAGTTCAAATAACCTGTTCTCAAGTAAAAAATACAGAAGATCCAACAGCTCATTGTCAATGCTAAGCACACTTTCTCTCTGACATCCCACCTTTTCATGGAAAATTCCACAATGCCAGCCTTGTCTTTCACAGATCTTGCATCTCTGGGGAAGCTCTTGTATACATACTTCATTTTGTAAATACCTCATCTCCTTCAGGTACCTTCCCAGAAATTCTCAAAACAGGCAAGATCCTTCCACTCGAAAAGAAACCTACACTAGACCCTAAAGAATTAATCAACTAGTGGCCCATCACTCACCTATTATCCGAGGACAAGATCATCAAAAAATCAGTTAATTTTCAGTTCTAAGATAATATCATTGATAATCATTTCCTGCATGACTACCAATCTGTCTTCAGATCTCCTGCAGCATGGAGACTGCTACTTTGCAAATTGAAGATGATGTCCTCCTTACTAAAGATGAAAATTACCTCTGCATCAAGGCATTTCTGGAACTCTCAGCTGCCTTCAATGCAGTCAACCATCGCACTCTAATTCACATCCTGGCATCTTGTGGACTAACTGACATTGGGCCAGATGTATCAAATGTTTTGCATTCGGAAACGGTGCAAATCGCAAAATGTGTCTGTTTGTGAATGAAAAAACGTGGTCTGCGATGCATGAAAGGCATTCGCAGACCAAAAATACGAAATCGCAAAAATAGCGATTTTTTGGATTGCAACTTGGTTTTGCGAGTCGCATTTTGAGTCTTGCAATTTGCGACATGAAATACCGAATCGCAATTAGCGATTGGGTATTTCAAGTAGGAAATTGCGAGACGCAAAATGCGACTCACAAAACCAAGTCGCAATTTGATGCACCAAAAAGTTGCAGATTGGGATTTTTCGCAGAATGCCATTTTGCACATGCAAAATACCACTAAGTGAAACCAGGTGGCAACCAGGTGTAACCTATATAAAGAGGCCCAGAATGCCTCAGACTCTTTTCAACAATGGCTGCACTCTACGTCATGGCGAGGAGAATGAGGATCTTGGCAGGTTTGAGGAGAGGGAGGAGGAGACAGGAGCGCATTTTCAGAGTGTGCATTACACTTTTTGACCAGACTGAGGAGGAAATATTTGAGAAGTACAGGTTGAGCTCAGCCATGATACTTGACCTCATAGCTGAGCTACAACCCATACTGAAGCACACAACACATAGGACTCATAGCATCCCCACCCATGTGCAGGTATTATGCTTTCTCCACCTACTTGCCTCAGGGAGCTATCAAGGGGTCATTGCAGCAGATGGAGGGGTCTCACAGAGTACCCTCTCTAGATTTTTCAATGCATTTATCAACGCCATGCTGAGCAGAATACACCAGTACATCCGATTCCCCCTCACCCCACAGGAAATACAGCAGACAAAAATAGATTTCTACCAGATAGCTCAGTTCCCCCACGTCCTAGGTGCCATAGATGGGACACATGTAGCAATCTGTCCACCATCAGCCACAGAGTATGTGTACCGCAACCGTAAATACCAACATTCCATGAATATACAGGTAATATGCAATGCCTCCTATATCATAACTTATCTCGTGGCCAGGTACCCAGGGAGCACACATGATTCAGACATCTTTCGCCACAGCGGGATTCACACAATACTGCTAGCTGGGGAGTTTGGTGAAGGATCTCTACTAGGTATTGACCCTCTGTACACTGGTGCATTGATGGCGTGCTGATGTCAGATGGCTCAGATACTCATTATATCCTCTGTTCCTTCCAGGAGACAGTGCCTCCGCAGTGCGCACCTACATGATGACGCCCTACCTAAATCCTACAACACCTGCTGAACGGAGGTACAATCCAGCACACAGTGCAACCTGCAATGTGGTAGAGCACACCTTTGGGCTGCTGAAGAGTCACTTTTGGTGCCTCTACAAAAGTGGAGGGGCAATTCAGTACAACCCAGAGACAACATGTAGAATAGTGGCTACTTGTGCAATCTTGCACAATATAGCTACCACCAGGGGCATACCTGTGGAAATATGTGATTCTGAATCTGATGAGGATGATGATCCCATACCACCCCTACAGCCAGTAGACAGGACCAGTGCAGCAGAGGGCAGGCAAATGCGTGCTGACATCACGCACAACCATTTCAGATGTAAGTATGAACAACACAAATCCACTGACAATTGTACTTGTAGTAAGTAAATGTATTACCTTAAAGTCAGGTAATATCAGTTCCACTAGTAGCAACAATTAGTAAATGAAACAATAAACAAAAGCAGTTAACAGGTATTTACTATTCCTTCATAGTTTCCTGTATGGCACAAACATTTACAGTCCCCTGTGGCCAATACTCTAATTTCCCCCGGCCACGTAAGCCACTCAAGTGCGCAGTTGCCTCACTGGCACCTCTATTTTCTGCCTCAGTGACAGTGCTGTGCCTGGTACTGCGACGTCTTGCATCAGTTGTGGGCACAGCTAAGCTGCTGAGGCTCAATGTGTCCTCAGTGTCCCCCAGTCCCAGTTCACTTGGTGTGGCTGACCGGTTACCCATCATATTGTCTATCACATTCGTGATCTGCACCAGTCCTTGTGCCACATCCCTACTGCTGTGCGCTGCCTCAACCAGTGCGGCCACAGCACGGCGTGATATGAGGGCTGTTGAATTTGCCAGCCGATTGACAGACAGGCAAAAACCGCCAAACATACCCATGAAACGTCTCTCCTGCCTGCGGTGGCTAACTCTGTCGTGGTGCAGCTCATGACACAGTTCCCTCACTGCACTAGTCCCTCATGCAGCTTATTGATGTTCGCATTGAGACACTCCAGCAGGCGATGCAGCCCCCCATGTTTGTATTGTGTGCCTCCATCTGCCTTTGTAATGCAGAGTTTTTTTGTTTTGCAGGCGCTGCTGCTTTAACATAGCTGATTCCAGGCCACAGAACACTGATGGTCCCTCACCTGCTTCAAAAGCCTGTGCGCCTGCATACTTAGGCATCCTGCGGGGTGTTGTGATATGCTGAGGACGGGGCTCCTGCATACCAGTGAATCTGCCACTTGGGGAAGGTGTGTGTGAGTCATCCTGCTGCTCATCAGAGTCCTGGCTAAGTTCTGGTAGTGGTACTGCCCTAGCCCTGCGTCAGATGGGCGCTATATTCTGAGACTCGCTGGTATTAAAGTCAGAAGCAGGTTGGGTTTCTGTTTCCCCTGCAACAGCACATGCTGTAGCTGCTGGGCCTGGGCCACCTGCAACAACAATATGCAGCATGTCAGTTATGTATGTATCAACAAAGATCACATAATGGTAATACATGTACAGTTACTACTCATCACAATGTTGTGGGTGTTGCGGTCTTCTGTGTGTCTCTCTGCCTATTACATTCTATGTGCTACTTTCAGCTCTGGGTTGTGGACTACCACTCCCATAAGGCATTGTTGTGCTGCTTCTAAGATGTGGAATGGACTACTTCTCACAATGCTTTGCCCTACTTGCTAATTCCAAGGGACTTTTGTGCATACACATATGGGGTTACATTTCAATATTGCACTTACCTTTACTGGTACTTGGTGTGCCGGATGTGTCAATGTCAGTGACCCCACTGACTGCTTCTGGGAGGAGTGTGGACTCCACTAGGTCTTCCATCGGGGTGGAGGGTGTCTCTGTGGGTGGGCCACCTCCTGTGCTCCTGGCCTCCTGCAGTCGTCTTGACACGGGACCGCAGGTCGTACCACCTCTTCTTTATTTCCTCCACAGAGCTCTGCGCTACTCCAACAGCGCAGATTTTGGTTTGGATATCTGCCCAGAGTCTGCGCTTTTCACTCTCGGGCACCTGGAGTGAGCTTTTGCCAAACAAATGGTCATGGCTCCTGACCACCTCCTCTGTGAGCACCTTCAGCTCTTGCTCACTAAACTTTAGTTTACGCTTCCTTTCTCCCTTCTCCTTTCCCTGCGCAGAGGTGTCCATGGTGGTTCTGCAGTCCTGCCTTCTTCACAGAGTTGCTCACCGTGGTTGGGCTGACTCTCTCTGAGTGCTAGTTTGGGTGTGGCACCTGCAAACTGTCTGGGATGACTCACTTCCTGCTTGTGATGTCATCAGGCTCCTCCAGGTGCGCGTTCTCGCAATTTGTGATTTTCAATTACCAAATCGCAATTTGTGTTCTCGCAAATTTCGATTCGGTATTTGGGCCTCACAAACCACAAATAGCAATTTTTAAGAAATCGCTAATTCCGATTCGCAATTGTGATACATGGCCTATTGCGACTCGGAAATATCGACTTCTTAAAAGTCGCTATTTGCGATTCGCAAGGCCATATCATGATACATCTGGCCCATTGTTCTTTATTGGTTCTCCTCCAGCCTTTCCAAACAATATCTGTCTGTTCACATTGGCATGTCCAGATCACAAAAGATTAGTATCTCTTCGACAGTCCTCCCGGGTAACATATTGTGGCCTGGGAAGACTGGATGCCCAATGCCAAGATGCTGATGATAAACAGCTTTTCCTGAAAGCCTCATCTACTCCAGCCATCCAATGCCCCAAACACTGGCTGAAAGAACCACTAAACTTTGGAATCATGCATATTCACATTTAGCTAAATTCAGCTTGTATTGTGACAGGTAAGAGAAAAGTTCAATTTCACAAGGGAAAGTAGACAGGCACATATCTGGATTAGACATTTAAAAAAGGAAGCCACCTGCTGAATGCTATAGTCAACACTATTAACATTTTAGTACAGATTATTTTATTTAGGAAAGGTGCAAATGACATCAAAGTACTAGAAATTACCCAGGGACCAAAGCCATGCTCTTCTGAATAGTTAGAAATAAAAGTCAAGCCCATTGCATCAAATGATTTCTAAGCTATGGCAGTTAATGGAAATATTTATTCTTGATGTTTTGCTTGAAGTATCATAAATGTTCTAGTGTTATCACAAAATAATTTGTCCTTCAAAAAGCAAGATTATTAATTGTAAAGGAGATGAGGCAAACTGTTACTAGGTACATAGCAATAGTTTGAACAAATACAGCTACCCAGTTAAATCAGTCTGTAATTTTTGCAGAGGTTAGAAATATGATTCCCTTTAGGTAAAAGGCAAACTGTAGTTTCTCTAAGAAAGTACCCTGTATATTTTTACTCAGAAAAAAAGTAAAACAACTTAGAAAATAAACATTTGGAGAAGTGCAAATACAATTCAAGAGGTGTCTCCTAGATCTAAGATTTCCTTTTTAGTATGTATGCAGATATTTTAGTTATTTTAAGTAGCAGAATTCCAACAGTTGTTACATGTCTTTGCGGGACAATTTATGTTGAAATTTTAATGGGAAATGTTAGAAATTGGGTCTTTGATTGGGAGTCAGATTACCCCCTGTCCAAGCAAGGACCATCACTCTAGTCAGGGTAAAGGAGAAACACAGCTGGTTAACCCCCACCTCCCCCTTGGTAGTTCAGCACGAGCGTAAAGGTTAATCCCAGAAGTAATGTGTAAAGTATCTGTACCACCACACACAGTAATACACTGAAAACACTACAAAATGAACACCACACCAGTTTAGAAAAGTAGGTAATATTTATCTAAATCGCAAAACACCAAAACTACAAAAATGCAACATACACAAGTCAAGATATGAATTTTCAAAAGAATAAGGCTCTCATTATGACTTTGACGGAAATTCCCGCTTACCACCACGGTGGCGACTGCCAACATACCGCCGCGGTGGTGAATATCCGTTCCCCATATTATGACACACACACACACACATTAGTCTGACAGAATACAGCCACATGCCCAAAGGTCAATGCTAAAGTGGCGGTACCAACACCCATACCGTTATGCCAACAGAAGAACGCCCACCACATTATGACCCACCAATCACTGCGGCAGACATTCAATGGTGGTAAACCTTTGCTGGGACATACTGCTGCGCTCAGAATGAACACCCACATACAAAACTTCACTACCTTGGTCAAAACAAAAAACACACACCTGACACTCATACACACACTACTCCCACCCAACCACAGCACCATAAAACACCCCCCCACACTACCCACAACCCTTTACAAACAACAATTACTGCCAGGAGATTGACATGAACAGCACATAGACAACTAGACACACACACCACATACATCCTTCACATACAACACATCACACACCCATCACATTACTCAACACACTCCCACCAACACACACCACACAACACTCATGTCCCCACAAAGGCATCCCTGTTTCACTGATGATGAGTTAAGGGTCGTGGTGGAGGAAATTGTCAGGGTAGAGCCACAGCTGTTTGGAGCACAGGTACATCAAATATCCATTGCCAGGAAGGTGGAGCTATGGCAGAGAATCGTGGACAGGGTGAACGCCATGGGACAGCATCTAAGAACAAGGGATGACATCAGGAAGAGGTGGAACGACCTACGGGGGAAGGTGCGTTCTGTGGCAACAAGGCACCAGCTTGCCATACAGAGGACTGGCATGGACCCCCGCCTCCTCCCCCACAGCTCACAGCATGAGAGGAGCAAGTCTTGGCATTACTGCATCCTGATAGACTTGCAGGAGTAGCCGGAGGACTGGACAATGGGAACTCAACATTTACTACTTATCACCCTCCATACCTACATGCCATCTCACACCCTGAACCTCACTCCCATCACTCCACTCCATCCCAAACACTGAACCAACACATATGACTAACCCCAATACCAAGCCCTGCATGCCATACCAATGCATGGACAGCCCTCCCTGCCCTGCATGGACACCCATCTCAGACAGCATAGGGAAATTAACAATCCCATAATACATCACCATACACAAACAAAGGGAACAGGGCAACAACAACGATAAAGGGGAAGCCAGGGATGTACAATATGTCACAGACATGAAGCATAATACATCACTTAAATCCCTGCAGATGCCCCAGCCAATGTCAGTGGAGAGGAGGTGCCACAACTATCCAGCCCCCCAACAGAAGATGCCCCCAGTGATGACAGTAAATCTGGACTTCAGGATCTGGACCAACAATTTGGTCCATCAGGGTACACTGAACAGTCGGTCACCCAAGCCCACTCACAGTCCACCACAGAGCCTCCCCCAACAGTATCCAACACCATAGCACCCACCCAGTGTACCCACACTTCTGTCCCCAGGACACGTCAATCAGCAGTGTGTCCACCTGTACAGGGACCCCAGGCCACACCTTCTACCCAAGACAATCAGGGACCTGGGGTCAGTGGCAATGGGCACACCGTTCAGGGGACAGAGGCACAGGCCAGCAGGGACACTGGGAGGACCACTGTGCTCCAGGGGGAGGACAGGCCCAGGGAAATAACTCTCTAGGAGGCACTCACCGAGATCCTGGGAGCCTACCAGCATTCCCAGGGCACGATGAGCCAGATCCTTGACAATGTGCAGGAGAACAGGCGGCTGCAGGTGGAACAGTATCAGGGGATCAGGAAGGACTTGCAGGTCATCAACACCACCTTGATCTCCATAGCAGGGGTGCTGGCAGACATGGCCAACATCATCAAGGAACCAGCGGGCCCCCACCACTAGCCAGTCCATTGACCAGACCTCCACTTCTGCAGCAGCTAGTGGGCAAGAGGCTCCACCACAGGACCCACAGGCCAACAGCACCCCTCCCATGCAGAAGGTGAATCACCCGCAAACATTCCCTGTGAACCAGACAGAAGCCAGAGACACTTGCCAAGACCGCCACCAGGAAATGAGACTCTTCTGATTGTCCCCCTTGTGTCCCACACTGCCACCTTGTCCACTTTGAACTGTCTTTGCTCTCCTTACTAAGGCCCCTTGGACACTGCACATGTGCTACAAACAGACTGGATCAATACCCTGGACTTTCCTCCATCATCACCCCATTCCATTGCGCTTTTCCCTCAATTTCATAGCACTGCAATAAACACCCTTGAACAGAACTTGATTACTAGTATTTTATGAGTTTAAAATGTGCATTTATGGAAACAGTCACATTTAGTGCAAATGATCTGAACACTGTAAAAGCATAGAAATAATGAGGTGTAGCTGTCTGTAACCATCACATCAGTACACAGTTGTGATCTCACCAACATCTGTAAAATGACAAGCCATAGTTGACAGTGAGTTGAGATGCAATGGAAGTTAATGCCATCATGCTACAGCCACACAGAAAACATCAATAGTCAGAGGAATGGTCAGTTGCACTGTCTCACTTGTGTGTCATTGGAAGTGTTTATGTATAACTGATGTTCTGTTGTCCTCATCCTCTGCCTCCTTATCCTCACTGTCCTTAGGGTCCACTGCTGCTACAGGGGCATCTCCAGTCTCCTCCTCCTGCTGAAAAGGTAGTTGCCTTCTGAGCGCCAGGTTGTGCAACATGCAGCATGCAACTACTATCTGACAGACCTTCCCGGGTGAATAGCACAGGGATCCAGCTGTCAGATGGAGGCACCTGAGCCTGACCTTCAGGAGCCCGAAAGTCCTCTCGACGATCCTTTTGTTCACCCATGTGCCTCATTATAATGTTCCTCAGCCCCTGTCCTGGCATTCCTCACAGGGGTCAGCAGCCACAATAGGTTTGGGGAGCAAGAGTTACCTGCAAGTATTGAGGGACAACATTTAGCCTCACACAATGATTTGGAGATGACACCTGAAGGCATGCACTAACATACAATGGGCGGGGACCATGGTTCACCTATTAGCCACACCCTGTGCTTCTGTAGTTGGGCCATCACATTTGGGATGCTGCTATTCCTCAGAACAAAGGCGTCATGCACCAACCCAGGATACCTAGCATTGATATGGGAGATGTATTGGTCCACCAGGCACACCATTTGCACATTCATTGAGTGGAAACTCTTCTGATTCCGGAACACCTGTTCATTCTGGGGTGGGGGGGGACTAACACAATATTTGTCCCGTCAATGGCCCCAACAATATTGGGTTATTGTCCTATTGCATGGAATCCGGCCTTCACAGTGGCCAGATCTTCCACCTGGGGGAAAGCTATGTAGCTGCACATGTGTTTCACCAGGGCAGACAAAACTCTTGCCAGCACGATTGAGAACATTGGCTGTGGCATTATTGCTGCCAAGCCCACTGTCACTTGGAAAGAATCAGTTGCCAGGAAATGGAGCACTGATAGCACTTGCACAATCCCCGTCAGATGACAGATAGCAGATATCAGGTCGGGCTCCAATTGAGCACACAGCTCTGTAATTGTGGCCCTGTCCAGTCTACAGGTGAGTATAATGTGCCTGTCCTCCAGTGTAGCCAAGTCCACAAGGGGTCTGTACACTGGGTATGTCTCCTCCTCCTATTTATCCACAGCGGTAGGTATCTAAGGGACACAGGAGTGAGTAGGCTGTCACAATTTGAACAATGGAACCACAATCTCAGTGTACATAGTGCATTTATGTGATGGGGCAGTGGGAATGGCGAGGTATGTGCTAACCTAGGCTATGACACAGTTAAAGTTGATATGACTGCTGTCTGCCACTATGAAATAGCGACCGCCTGTCCTGTATGTAGGGACAGGTGGAAGTGAGGTAACTCCACCGACATTGGGTGTTGTGTCAGAAGGCAGTCTTGCACCGCTGTGCAATTCCTCATTGGATAATATAGGGCTCTATGGAGTACATTGGCCAATGGGGATCTGCTCTGGTGGTGACGGTGTACACCGCCGCAGACGTGACCCTCATTTTCCCTCTGATTCCTCACTTGTTTCCTGACCTTAACAGGAGAACACCTACACTGCGTGTGCTTCTGTGACCTGTGTTTGGAACCTACCATGGCCCGTGTGACCAAGGAAAGGGCCCCTGCCTTCACTTCAGAGGAGTTGGAGCGTTTGGTGGATGGGGTCCTACCCCAGTACGGACTGTTATATGGGCCTCCAGACCAACAGGTGAGTACATCTTGGGCACGAAGCATGTGTGAAGGATGCATGGAGATGTGTGTGAAGGCATTGTGTCATTGGTGGGGGAATGTCTTGTGGCGGTGTACATGGTGTGATCCGGACGATGTGTGTGCCACTGGTGACCCAAATGGGATTAGTGGGCCGTATGTGTGACAGGCTGGATGGCATGTATAATAGTGTCCTGTTGTCTTTATTACCTCTGCAAGTCAGAGCCCATCAAAAGAAGGGATTATAGAGTGCCATTGCCAAGGACGTGCGGACCCTGGGGGTCTATGGCAGGATGGTGGCACCCACTGTCGGAATCAGTGGGAGGACCTGAGATGCTGGGCCCAGCTGGGGATGACCTTCCAATGAGGAAGGGGTGCCCATGGGAACCTGACCCCCCTGATGGCCCGCATACTGGCAGTGGCCTACCCAGAGCTAGATGGGCACTTGGCATCACAACAGCCACAAGGGGGTGAGTACAGTGGCATTACTGCAATTATTGGCAGGTGGCATGAGATCCGGGTGGTGGGTGTGAGTTAGTGGGTGCCCCTAAGGCCAGGCCAGACATTGCCATGTGATCCAGCTCAAGGGTAATAGGTGTATGGCAAATGCAGGTAACCTAGCTTGTTAGCATTCCATGTCAGTCAGGGCTTTGTGGGTCCCAGGAGGGGTGCAGTTGGCAGTGTGTGGCCCTTATATTGCCACGGCATCTAGCCAAATCAATGGCAGTGCAATGCATAGTGATCAAGCCTGAGCCCTGTGTGTGACAGTGCTGTGTATGACAACTATGGTGTTGGTGCAGTTATTATCCTGCCATGAAGGGGAAGGAGCCTGCACCTCCTGCCATGAAGGGGAAAAAGCCCTCGACTCCTGTCTGGAAGGCTAAGGAGCCCGCACATCCTGCCATTAGGTGGAAGAAGCCCTCAACCCTTGCTAGGAAGGGTAAGGATCCAACGCCTCCTGCCATGAAGGGGAAGAAGCCCTCGACTCCAGCGTCATGCACCAACCCAGGATACCTAGCATTGTTATGGGAGATGTATTGGTCCACCAGGCACACCATTTGCACATTCATTGAGTGGAAACTCTTCTGATTCCGGAACACCTGTTCATTGTGGGGTGGGGGGGGATTAACACAATATGTGTCCCGTCAATGGCCCCAACAATATTGGGTTATTGTCCTATTGTATGGAATCCGGCCTTCACAGTGGCCAGATCTCCCACCTGGGGGAAATCTATGTAGCTGCACATGTGTTTCACCAGGGCAGACAAAACTCTTGCCAGCACGATTGAGAACATTGGCTGTGGCATTCTTGCTGCCAAGCCCACTGTCACTTGGAAAGATTCAGTTGCCAGGAAATGGAGCACTGATAGCACTTGCACAATCCCCGTCAGATGACAGATAACAGATATCAGGTCGGGCTCCAATTGAGCACACAGCTCTGTGATTGTGGCCCTGTCCAGTCTACAGGTGAGTATAATGTGCCTGTCCTCCAGTGTAGCCAAGTCCACAAGGGGTCTGTACACTGGGTATGTCTCCTCCTCCTATTTATCCACAGCGGTAGGTATCTAAGGGACACAAGAGTAAGTAGGCTATCACAATTTGAACAATGGAACCACAATCTCAGTGTATATAGTGCATTTATGTGATGGGGCAGTGGGAATGGCGAGGTATGTGCTAACCTAGGCTATGACACAGTTAAAGATGATATGACTGCTGTCTGCCACTATGAAATAGCGACCACCTGTCCTGTATGTAGGGACAGGTGGAAGTGAGGTAACTCCACCGACATTGGGTGTTGTGTCAGAAGGCAGTCTTGCACCGCTGTGCAATTCCTCATTGGATAATATAGGGCTCTATGGAGTACATTGGCCAATGGGGATCTGCTCTGGTGGTGACGGTGTACACCGCCGCAGACCTGACCGCCATTTTCCATCTGATTCCTCACTTGTTTCCTGACCTTAACAGGAGAACACCTACACTGCGTGTGCTGCTGTGACCTGTGTTTGGAACCTACCATGGCCACTGTGACCAGGGAAAGGGCCCCTGCCTTCACTTCAGAGGAGTTGGAGCGTTTGGTGGATGGGGTCCTACCCCAGTACGGACTGTTATATGGGCCTCCAGACCAACAGGTGAGTACATCTTGGGCACGAAGCATGTGTGAAGGATGCATGGAGATGTGTGTGAAGGCATTGTGTCATTGGTGGGGGAATGTCTTGTGGCGGTGTACATGGTGTGATCCGGACGATGTGTGTGCCACTGGTGACGGAAATGGGATTAGTGGGCCGTATGTGTGACAGGCTGGATGGTATGTATAATAGTGTCCTCCTGTCTTTATTACCTCTGCAAGTCAGCGCCCATCAAAAGAAGGGATTATAGAGTGCCGTTGCCAAGGACGTGCGGACCCTGGGGGTCTATGGCAGGCGGGGGCACCCACTGTCAGAATCAGTGGGAGGACCTGAGATGCAGGGCCCAGCTGGGGATGGCCTTCCAATGAGGAAGGGGTGCCCATGGGAACCTGACCCCCCTGATGGCCCGCATACTGGCAGTGGCCTACCCAGAGCTAGATGGGCACTTGGCATCACAACAGCCACAAGGCGGTGAGTACAGTGGCATTACTGCAATTATTGGCAGGTGGCATGAGATCCGGGTGGTGGGTGTGAGTTAGTGGGTGCCCCTAAGGCCAGGCCAGACATTGCCATGTGATCCAGCTCAAGGGTAATAGGTGTATGGCAAATGCAGGTAACCTAGATTGTTAGCATTCCATGTCAGTCAGAGCTTTGTGGGTCCCAGGAGGGGTGCAGTTGGCAGTGTGTGGCCCTTATATTGCCACGGCATCTAGCCAAATCAATGGCAGTGCAATGCATAGTGATCAAGCCTGAGCCCTGTGTGTGACGGTGCTGTGTATGACAACTATGGTGTTGGTGCAGTTATTATCCTGCCATGAAGGGGAAGGAGCCTGCACCTCCTGCCATGAAGGGAAAAAAGCCCTCGACTCCTGTCTGGAAGGCTAAGGAGCCCGCACATCCTGCCATTAGGTGGAAGAAGCCCTCAACCCTTGCTAGGAAGGGTAAGGATCCAACGCCTCCTGCCATGAAGGAGAAGAAGCCCTCGACTCCAGCGGAGGCTGTCAGGATGACATCACCACCGATAGTCATGGGGCCCTCACCACCAGCTGAGGAAGTGCATCACTCAACTCCAGTAGAGGCTGCCCAGGAGGCACCTTCACCCACTGACACTGTGTAGCCCCCACCTCCAGATGACACAGTGCAGCCATCACCTCCAGTGGAAGCCATGTAGGCCTCCCTCCAGGCATTGCTGTACAAGGGGCCCCCTCCAGAAGCAGCAGGCATGTTCGCCACCTGAGGGACTGTGACTTTGCTCTACCCAGCAAAGAGAAATGGGAATAGATCCCCTTCCTGAACTAGTGGGAAAGTCACCCACCTGACAGACTGTGGCCTTGCAACCCCCAACAAAGAGAAATGGGCATGGAGCCCCCTCCAGAACAAGTGGGCTTGTTCCCGTATTTGGCTGAGGTGTCCCCACCCTCCATCCCCCTGAGGTGCCTGCCACTTGCAAACTGCAAGTGCAGAGTTCTATCCGGAAGTCGGGATTCGAGTTGGGCCTTGGACTGTGCCCTGTGGCCATGTGGGCCCTTAGTACTTTGGACTGCGCATTAGCCCTTTGTGAACATTTGTACATATCTGTTTTTCGAACAATTGTTTCATTTGGTAGCTGTTTATATCAATACATTCTCATTACTGAATTCTTTTCCTTGCATTATTATGCCGTGTGTTGTGTGCCATTGTTTTTTTTCTGCAGCTGGTTGTGTGTATGGTGTGTGTGTGAATGGTGTGTCCTGCATGTGTCTGTCACTCCTCCCTCCCTCCCTTGTGTGACAGGCGGCTGTGCTCACCGTTGTCGTCTTTGTCGGCGTTGGTGTTCCAGGTGGAGCATGACATAGATGAGCATCGGGAGGACTTGCAGTTCCGCTTCCATGGCGGCGTTGTTCTTCCCTGTGTCTCCGATGGTGATTGTGTGCTCTTCTGTGATGTGTTTCCGCCAGGCTTTTGATGACGTTGGTACCGTCCCAGAAATCTTGGCGGATTGCAGGCTCACAATGTGGTGGGTGGTACTTTGGCCCATATTTATACTTTTTGACGCAAAACTGCGCTAACGCAGTTTTGCGTCAAAAAAATTAGCGCCGGCTAACGCCATTCTGAAGCGTCATGCGGGTGCCGTATTTAATCAATGGCGTTAGCCGGCGTTAGCCGCGGCGCTGCCTGGTGTGCGTTGAAAAAAACGACGTACACCAGGCAGCGCCGGCGTAGGAGGATATGGAGCTTGGCCGTGAAAAAATGGGGCAAGTCAGGCTGAGGCAAATTTTTCGCCTCAACCCGATTTGCGCCATTTTTTCCGACTCCCAACCCCCATAGAAATGACTCCTGTCTTAGCAAAGACAGGAGTCATGCCCCCTTGCCCAATGGCCATGCCCAGGGGACTTCTGTCCCCTGGGCATGGTCATTGGGCATAGTGGCATGTAGGGGGGCACAAATCAGGCCCCCCTATGCCACAAAAAAAAAAAAAAAAATGACTTACCTGAACTTACCTTAATGTCCCTGGGATGGGTCCCTCCAGCCTTGGGTGTCCTCCTGGGGTGGGCAAGGGTGACAGGGGGTGTCCCTGGGGGCATGGGAGGGCACCTCTGGGCTCCTTCAGAGCCCACAGGTCCCTTAACGCCTGCCTTTTGCAGGCGCTAAAAAACGGCGCAAAAGCGGCCGTACGTCATTTTTTTTTACCCGCCCACTCCCGGGCGTGAATTTTGCCCGGGAGTGTAAATACGGCGCACATGCCTCGGAGTCAATTTTTTAGACGGGAACGCCTACCTTGCATATCATTAACGCAAAGTAGATGTCCACGCTAAAAAATGACGCAAACTCCATGGACTTTGGCGCTAGACGCATCTAACGCCAAAGTATAAATATGGAGTTAGTTTTGCGTCGGAATTGCGTCAAAAAAAACGACGCAATTCCGGCGCAAACGGAGTATAAATATGCCCCTTTGTGTTCCTTCTGGCTATTGTTGGCTACTGCCATGGTCAGTGGTGTTAACACCCTGGCTGTTGGTGTGGTACATTGACTGTCTATGGGAGTTTTCTCCGCCATGGTCATAATTTGACAGTAATTACCACCGGCCTGTTGGTAGTATTACAGCCACTTTATCACTCACCTCCAGGGTCATAATGAGGACCTAAGAGTATTACTCCATAGTGTAGGAGGCTGGACTGGCTTGTAGTGAGTACCAAGGGGTACTTACACATTGCACCAGGCCCAGTTATCCCTTATTAGTGTATAGGGTGTCTAGCAGCATAGGCTGATAGATAATGGTAGCTTAGCAGAGCAGCTTAGGCTGAACTAGGAGACGAGTGAAGCTCCTACAGTACCACTAGTGTCATATGCACAATATCATAAGAAAACACAATACACAGATATACTCAAAGTAAAGGTACTTTATTTTTATGGCAATATGCCAAAAGTATCTCAGTGAGTACCCTCAGTATGAGGATAGCAAATATACACAAGATATATGTACACAATACCAAAATATGCAGTAATAGTATTAGAAAACAGTGCAAACAGTGTATAGTTACAATAGGATGCAATGGGGACACATAGGGATAGGGGCAACACAAACCATATACTCCAAAAGTGGAATGCGAACCACGA
This sequence comes from Pleurodeles waltl, assembly GCF_031143425.1. Classification (NCBI taxonomy): domain Eukaryota; kingdom Metazoa; phylum Chordata; class Amphibia; order Caudata; family Salamandridae; genus Pleurodeles; species Pleurodeles waltl. Next base: position 499,844,713 of record NC_090438.1, on the reverse strand, counting down.
ATGGACCCCAAACCTATGTGACCTTGTAGAGGGTTGCTGGGACTATTAGAAAATAGTAAGGGTTAGAAAAATAGCCCACCCCAAGACCCTGAAAAGTGAGTGCAAAGTGCACTAAAGTTCCCCAAAGGACATAGAAGTCGTGATAGGGGAATTCTGCAGGAAAGACACAAATCAGCAATGCAACAATGATGGATTTCCAGTCGAGGGTACCTGTGGAACAAGGGGACCAAGTCCAAAAGTCACAAGCAAGTCGGAGATGGGCAGATGCCCAGGAAATGCCAGCTGTGGGTGCAAAGAAGCTGCTACTGGACAGTAGAAGCTGAAGATTCTACAGGAACGACAAGGGCTAGGAACGTCCCCTTTGGAGGATGGATCCCCCACGCAGTGGAGAGTCACATAAAAGTCTTTTCCTGAAGAAAGACCATCAACAAACCTTGCTAGCTGCAAATCGTGCAGTTAGGGTTTTTGGATGCTGCTGTGGCCCAGGAGGGACCAGGATGTCGCCAATTGCGTCTGGGGACAGAGGGGGCGTTGAGCAAGACAAGGAGCCCTCTCAGAAGCAGGCAGCACCCGCAGAAGTGCCAGAACAGGCACTACAAATTAGAGTGAAACAGTGCTCACCCAAAGTCGCACAAAGGAGGCCCACGTCGCCGGAGGACAACTTAGGAGGTCGTGCAATGCAGGTTAGAGTGCTGTGGACCCAGGCTGGACTGTGCACAAAGGATTTCTGCTGGAAGTGCACGGAGGCCGGAGTAGCTGCAAAAGTCGCGGTTCCGAGCAATGCAGTCTGGCGTGGGGAGGCAAGGACTTACCTCCACCAAACTTGGACTGAAGAGTCACTGGACTGTGGGAGTCACTTGGACAGAGTTGCTGGATTCAAGGGACCTCGCTCGTCGTGCTGAGAGGAGACCCAGGGTACCGGGTGATGCAGTTCTTTGGTGCCTGCGGTTGCAGGGGGGCGATTCTGTCGACCCACGGGAGATTTCTTCAGAGCTTCTAGTGCAGAGAGGAGGCAGACTACCCCCACAGCATGCACCACCAGGAAAACAGTCGAGAAGGAGGCAGGATCAGCGTTACAGAGTTGCAGTAGTCGTCTTTGCCACTTTGTTGCAGTTTTGCAGGCTTCCAGCGCGGTCAGCAGTCGATTCCTTGGCAGAAGGTGAAGAGAGAGATGCAGAGGAACTCGGATGAGCTCTTGCATTCGTTATCTAAGGAAATCCCCAAAGCAGAGACCCTAAATAGCCAGAAAAGAGGGTTTGGCTACTTAGGAGAGAAGATAGGCTAGCAACACCTGAAGGAGCCTATCAGAAGGAGTCTCTGACGTCACCTGATGGCTCTGGCCACTCAGAGCAGTCCAGTGTGCCAGCAGCACCTCTGTTTCCAAGATGGCAGAGGTCTGGAGCACACTGGAGGAGCTCTGGGCACCTCCCAGGGGAGGTACAGGTCAGGGGACTGGTCACTCCCCTTTCCTTTGTTCAGTTTTGCGCCAGAGCAGGGCTAAGGGGTCCCTAAAACGGTGTAGACTGGCTTATGCAGAAATGGGCACCATGTGTGCCCATGAAAGCATTTCCAGAGGCTAGGGGAGGCTACTCCTCCCCTGCCTTCACACCATTTTCCAAAGGGAGAGGGTGTAACACCCTCTCTCAGAGGAAGTCCTTTGTTCTGCCATCCTGGGCCAGGCCTGGCTGGACCCCAGGAGGGCAGAAGCCTGTCTGAGGGGCTGGCAGCAGCAGCAGTTGCAGTGAAACCCTGGGAAAGGCAGTTTGGCAGTACCAGGGTCTGTGCTACAGACCACTGGGATCATGGGATTGTGCCAACTATGCCAGGATGGCATAGAGGGGACAATTCCATGATCATAGACATGTTACATGGCCATATTCGGAGTTACCATTGTGAAGCTGCATATAGGTAGTGACCTATATGTAGTGCACGCTTGTAATGGTGTCCCCGCACTAACAAAGTCCGGGGAATTGGCCCTGAACAATGTGGGGGCACCTTGGCTAGTGCCAGGGTGCCCTCACACTAAGTAACTTTGCACCTAACCTTTACCAGGTAAAGGTTAGACATATAGGTGACTTATAAGTTACTTAAGTGCAGTGTAAAATGGCTGTGAAATAACGTGGACGTTATTTCACTCAGGCTGCAGTGGCAGGCCTGTGTAAGAATTGTCTGAGCTTCCTATGGGTGGCAAAAGAAATGCTGCAGCCCATAGGGATCTCCTGGAACCCCAATACCCTGGGTACCTCAGTACCATATACTAGGGAATTATAAGGGTGTTCCAGTAAGCCAATATCAATTGGTAAAATTAGTCACTAGCCTGTTAGTGACAATTTGAAAGAAATGAGAGAGCATAACCACTGAGGTTATGATTAGCAGAGCCTCAGTGAGACAGTTAGTCATAACACAGGTAACACATTCAGGCACACTTATGAGCACTGGGGCCCTGGCTGGCAGGGTCCAAGTGACACATACAACTAAAACAACATATATACAGTGAAAAATGGGGGTAACATGCCAGGCAAGATGGTACTTTCCTACACTACCCCCCCCCCAAACGAAGGACAATAAGACTAGCCATGACCTGATGAGTCTTCATTGTCTAAGTGGAAATATCTGGAGAGTCCATCTGCATTGGTGTGGCTACTCCCAGGTCTATGTTCCACTGTATAGTCCATTCCCTGTAGGGATATGGACCACCTCAACAATTTAGGATTTTAACCTTTCATTTGTTTTAGCCAAAGTAGAGGTTTGTGGTCTGTCTGAACAATGAAGTGAGTGCCAAACAGGTATGGCCTCAACTTCTTCAGTGCCCAGACCACAGCAAAGGCCTCCCTCTCAATGGCAGACCAACGCTTTTCTCTAGGGGTCACCCTTCTACTAATAAAAGCAACAGGTTGATCCTGGCCCTCCGAATTAAGTTGTGATAGGACTGCCCCTACTCCTAATTCAGATGCATCAGTTTGGACATAGAATTTTTTAGAGTAACAAGGGCTTTTCAGGACAGGTGCAGAGCACATGGCCTGCTTCAGCTCCACAAAAGCTTTCTGACAGTTTGCTGTCCATAATACCTTTTTAGGCATTTTCTTGGATGTGAGGTCATTAAGAGGGGCTGCAATGGAGCCATAGTTCTTAATGAACCTCCTGTAATACCCAGAGAGGCCTAGGAAGGCTCTCACCTGAGTCTGAGTAGTAGGGGGAACCCAATCTATAATAGTTTGGATTTTCCCCTGAAGTGGTGCAATCTGTTCCCCACCAACAAGGTGTCCCAGATAATCCACCTTTCCCTGCCCTATCTGGCACTTTGAAGCTTTGATAGTGAGGCCTGCCTTTTGCAGGGCCTCTAAAACTTTCCATAGGTGGACCAGGTGATCTTCCCAACTGGAACTAAAGACAGCTATATCATCCAGATATGCTGCACTAAAAGCTTCCAGCACTTGCAGGACTGTGTTCACCAACCTCTGGAAAGTGGCAGGTGCATTTTTCAATCCAAAAGGCATTACTGTGAATTGGTAATGGCCTCCAATGGTTGAAAATGCAGTTTTAGGTTTAGCATCTTCTGATAATTTGATCTGCCAATACCCTGCAGTCAAATCAAAAGTGCTTAGATACTTGGCAGATGCCAGTGTATCTATGAGCTCATCTGCCCTGGGTATAGGGTGAGCATCAGTTTTGGTTACCTGGTTGAGACCTCTGTAGTCTACACAAAACCGCATTTCTTTCTTTCCATCCTTGAATGAGGTTTTGGTACAAGTACCACAGGAGAAGCCCATGGACTTTCACAGTGCTCAACCACTCCCAGTTCTAACATTTTCTGCACCTCTTGCTTTATGCAGTCCCTGACATGGTCAGGCTGCCTATAGATTTTACTTTTGACAGGCAAGCTGTCTCCAGTATCTATAGTGTGCTCACACCAAGAAGTGGTACCTGGCACAGTAGAGAAGAGTTCAGAAAACTGACCCAGGAGATTTATGCAATGGTCTTTCTGCTCAGCAGTAAGACAATCAGCCAAAACTACACCTTCCACTAGAGCATCTTGTTCTGTTGAAGAGAATAGATCAGGTAGAGGATCACTGTCTTCTTCCTGTCCCTTATCAGTTGCCATGAGCAGGGTGAGATCAGCCCTGTCATAGTAGGGTTTCAGGTGATTGACATGGAGCACCTTAAGGGGACTCCTGGCAGTGCCTAAGTCAACTAAATAGGTGACTTCACCCTTTTTCTCAACAATTGTGTGGGGTACACTCCATTTATCTTGGAGTGCTCTTGGGGCCACTAGCTCCAAGACCCACACTTTCTGCCCTGGTTGGTACTGAACCAAAACAGCCTTCTGGTCATGCCATTGCTTCTGGAGCTCTTGGCTGGCCTGAAGGTTTTTACTGGCCTTTTTCATGTACTCAGCCATCCTTGATCTGAGGCCAAGTACATAATTCACAATATCTTGCTTTGGATCTTTTAAAGGTTGTTCCCAACCCTCCTTGACAAGTGTTAATGGACCCCTAACAGGGTGTCCAAAGAGGAGTTCAAAGGGGCTGAAGCCCACTCCTTTCTGGGGTACCTCCCTGTAGGCAAAAAGGAGGCATGGTAAAAGGATATCCCATCTCCTGCGGAGTTTTTCAGGGAGTCCCATAATCATGCCTTTGAGAGTTTTGTTAAATCTCTCCACCAGTCCATTTGTTTGTGGATGATAGGGTGTAGTGAACTTGTAAGTCACACCACACTCCTTCCACATGGCCTTTAAGTAAGCAGACATGAAATTGCTCCCCCTGTCTGATACCACCTCTTTTGGGAAGCCCACCCTGGAAAATATTCCCAGGAGGGCCTTTGCCACTGCAGGTGCTGTAGTGGTCCTTAGAGGAATTGCTTCAGGATATCTTGTGGCATGGTCCACTACCACTAAGATAAACCTATTGCCTGAAGCAGTAGGAGGGTCAAGGGGGCCAACTATGTCAACCCCTACCCTTTCAAAGGGAACCCCAACCACAGGCAGTGGGATAAGGGGTGCCTTTGGAGTGCCACCTGTCTTGCCACTGGCTTGACAGGTTTCACAGGACTTACAAAATTCCTTTGTGTCCTCTGACATTCTAGGCCAATGAAACAAGGGAACAAGTCTGTCCCAAGTTTTCATTTGCCCCAAATGCCCAGCTAGGGGAATGTCGTGGGCTAGAGTTAGGAGGAACTTTCTGTACTCCTGAGGAATCACTAACCTCCTGGCAGTTCCAGGTTTAGGATCCCTTGCTTCAGTGTACAAGTGGTTGTCCTCCCAGTAAACTCTGTGAGAGTCACTGACATCCCCATTAGCTTGTTTGACAGCTTGCTGTCTTAGACACTCTAGTGTGGGACAGGTCTGCTGTGCCACACTCAGCTCCTCCCTGGCAGGCCCCCCTTCACCCAAAAGCTCAGCAGTGTCTGCTTCTAGCTCCTCTGGTGTAGGTTCTGCACAGGATGGAAATTCTTCTTCCTCAGAAGTAGAATCCACTGTAGAGGGAGGGATAGTAGGAAGTGCTTTACTTCTACTAGCCCTAGCTTTAGGGAGCACTTGGTCCATTGTTCCAGGATCCAAGTCACCCTGTCCTTTTTGCTTTTTGGCCTGAGCCCTGGTTAAAGCAAAAATATGCCCTGGGATGCCCAGCATTGCTGCATGGGCCTCCAACTCCACATCTGACCAAGCTGATGTCTCCAAATCATTTCCTAGTAGACAGTCTATAGGTAAATCTGAGGCTACCACAACTTTCTTTGGACCAGTAACCCCCCCCCTCCAGTTGAGATTTACAACAGCCATGGGGTGGCTAAGTGTGTTGTTGTGAGCATCGGTTACTTGGTACTGGTGACCAAGTAGGTGTTGTTCAGGGTGGACCAGTTTCTCTATTACCATAGTAACACTGGCACCAGTATCCCTTTAGGCCTGAACCTCAACACCATTTATTAGGGGAAGCTGCTTGTACTTATCCATATTAAGGGGACAAGCAACTAAGGTGGCTAAATCAATAGCCCCCTCAGAGACTAACACAGCCTCTGTGGTCTCCCTAACAAGACCAACCCCAACTAAGTTACCAATAGTGAGCCCAGCTATTCCCTTGGATTGGCTATTAGTAGGTTTGCTCCCACCACCACTGCTATTAGTAGGGACACTAGGTGTAGCAGTAGGGGTTGTAGTGGTAGGAGGCTTGGTGCTTTTCTTTGGACAACTGGGATCTGTTGTCCAATGGCCTTTTATTTTACATAAATAGCACCATGGTTTCTTTTCTTTGTTTTGATTAGAAGAGGATTTGGGCCCACCACCCCCACCAGAGTGTTTTTGTGGGCCTGATGAAGACTCATTTTTAGATTTGTCCCCACCCTTGTCAGAAGACTTACCATCCTTCTTCTTGTTGCCATCTTTGTCACCCCCTGTATGAACTTTTCTCTTCACCCTTGTTCTGACCCATTTGTCTGCCTTCTTTCCCAATTCTTGGGGAGAGGTCAGATCAGAGTCCACCAGGTACTGGTGCAACAAATCAGACACACAATTATTAAGAATATGCTCTCTCAGGATCAAGTTATACAGGCTGTCATAATCAGTAACTTTACTGCCATGTAACCACCCCTCCAAGGCCTTCACTGAATGGTCAATGAAATCAACCCAGTCTTGTGAAGACTCCTTTTTGGTCTCTCTGAACTTTATCCTGTATTGTTCAGTGGTTAAGCCATAAGCATCCAGGAGTGCATTCTTAAGAACTGTAAAATTATTGGCATCACTTTCTTTCACAGTAAGGAGCCTATCCCTACCTTTTCCACTAAATTATAGCCATAGGATAGCAGCCCACTGCCTTTTAGGGACATCCTGTACAACACAGGCCCTCTCAAGTGCAGCAAACCACTTGTTACTGTCATCCCCCTCCTCATAAGGGGGAACTATCTTATGCAGATTCCTGGAATCATGCTCTTTTGCAGGATGACTATGGGGAATACTGCTGCTGCCACCATGGGTTTCTAAACCCAACTTCTGTCTTTCCTTCTCTAGTTCTAAGGACAGTCTATCCAAATCCAGCTGTTGCTTCTTAAGCTTCAGTCTGGTTTGTTCCACTCTCAACTTATTGAGTTCCCTTTCTAACATTCTGTCATCAGGGTTGGTGGGAGGGACATGTCTTGAAACGGAGGTATGATGAGAATTGACAGAAGGAGACCTATCCCTAACAGAAGGCACCCTAACAGCTTGGTTAACAGAGACATCACTTCTACTGTGGTGAGAAGGAATACTCTTGTTAAGATGTGAGACAACACTATCTGTATGGTGTGACTCAACCTCTGTACCAACTATGCTAGGCTGTCTAGTATTGGGCAGGCTAGGAAGTTTCTTTCCTGAATCTTTTCCTAGGGGAGTCCCTGGATCAGATTGGGAACCATTGGCTACTTTTCCAACAGATGGGGCCCTTCTGGCCTTATCTTGTTCTCTAAGCATGTTAAGCAATAATTCCAAAGAAGGATTCTTCCCTACACTCAAACCTCTCTCTATGCAAAGATTCCTTGCTCCTTTCCAGCTAAGGTGATCATATGCAAGTTTGGACAGATCAACATTTTGGCCTGTGCCAGACATTTTTAGAGAGAGTTTAAGTGATAGAAAAAGAGAAAAAAGTTTTCAGAACTTTTAGAAAGACAGAAAAAAAAACTTTGTAAACTTTTTAAGAACTTTTTAGAAAGTTAGAGGTACTTTTCAGCACTTTAGAAAAGAAGTGAGAAAAGAAATGCAAAACTTTTTGGTTAGGTGTACATACACTGAATTTGTTTTGTATATTTTTCTCTTATGAAGAGTACAATGACAAAAGTGGTAAGTAGTCTCAAAGCACTTATCCCACCGCTGCACAACCAATGTAGGAGGCTGGACTGGCTTGTAGTGAGTACCAAAGGGTACTTACACCTTGCACCAGGCCCAGTTATCCCTTATTAGTGTATAGGGTGTCTAGCAGCATAGGCTGATAGATAATGGTAGCTTAGCAGAGCAGCTTAGGCTGAACTAGGAGACGAGTGAAGCTCCTACAGTACCACTAGTGTCATACGCACAATATCATAAGAAAACACAATACACAGATATACTAAAAATAAAGGTACTTTATTTTTATGACAATATGCCAAAAGTATCTCAGTGAGTACCCTCCGTATGAGGATAGCAAATATACACAAGATATATGTACACAATACCAAAATATGCAGTAATAGTATTAGAGAACAGTGAAAACAATGTATAGTTACAATAGGATGCAATGGGGACACATAGGGATAGGGGCAACACAAACCATATACTCCAAAAGTGGAATACGAAACACGAATGGACCCCAAACCTATGTGACCTTGTAGAGGGTCGCTGGGACTATTAGAAAATAGTAAGGGTTAGACAAATAGCCCACCCCAAGACCCTGAAAAGTGAGTGCAAAGTGCACTAAAGTTCCCCAAAGGACATAGAAGTTGTGATAGGGGAATTCTGCAGGAAAGACACAAATCAGCAATGCAACAACAATGGATTTCCAGTCGAGGGTACCTGTGGAATAAGGGGACCAAGTCCAAAAGTCACAAGCAAGTCGGAGATGGGCAGATGCCCAGGAAATGCCAGCTGTGGGTGCAAAGAAGCTGCTACTGGACAGTAGAAGCTGAAGATTCTGCAGGAACAACAAGGGCTAGGAACTTCCCCTTCGGAGGATGGATCCCCCACGCCGTGGAGAGTCGTGCAGAAGTGTTTTCCTGAAGAAAGACTACCAACAAACCTTGCTAGCTACAAATCGTGCGGTTAGGGTTTTTGGATGCTGCTGTAGCTCAGGAGGGATCAGGAGGTTGCCAATTGCGTCTGGGGACAGATGGGGCATCGAGCAAGACAAGGAGCCCTCTCAGAAGCAGGCAGCACCCGCAGAAGTGCCAGAACAGGCACAACAAATTAGAGTGAAACAGTGCTCACCCGAAGTCGCACAAAGGAGTCCCACGTCGCCGGAGGACAACTTAGGAGGTCGTGCAATGCAGGTTAGAGTGCCGTGGACCCAGGCTGGACTGTGCACAAAGGATTTCCGCCGGAAGTGCACAGAGGCCAGAGTAGCTGCAAAAGTCGCGGTTCCCAGCAATGCAGTCTGGCGTGGGGAGGCAAGGACTTACCTCCACCAAACTTGGACTGAAGAGTCACTGGACTGTGGGAGTCACTTGGACAGAGTTGCTGGATTCAAGGGACCTCGCTCGACGTGCTGAGAGGAGACCCAGGGTACCGGTGAAGCAGTTCTTTGGTGCCTGCGGTTGCAGGGAGATGATTCCGTCGACCCACGGGAGATTTCTTCGGAGCTTCTAGTGCAGAGAGGAGGCAGACTACCCCCACAGCATGCACCACCAGGAAAACAGTCGAGAAGGCAGCAGGATCAGCGTTACAGAGTTGCAGTAGTCGTCTTTGCTACTTTGTTGCAGTTTTGCAGGCTTCCAGCGCGGTCAGCAGTCGATTCCTTGGCAGAAGGTGAAGAGAGAGATGCTGAGGAACTCGGATGAGCTCTTGCATTCGTTATCTAAGGAAATCCCCAAAGCAGAGACCCTAAATAGCCAGAAAAGAGGGGTTGGCTACTTAGGAGAGAAGATAGGCTAGCAACACCTGAAGGAGCCTATCAGAAGGAGTCTCTGACGTCACCTGATGGCACTGGCCACTCAGAGCAGTCCAGTGTGCCAGCAGCACCTCTTTTTCCAAGATGGCAGAGGTCTGGAGCACACTGGAGGAGCTCTGGGCACCTCCCAGGGGAGGTACAGGTCAGGGGAGTGGTCACTCCCCTTTCCTTTGTCCAGTTTCGTGCCAGAGCAGGGCTAAGGGGTCCCTGAACCGGTGTAGACTGGCTTATGCAGAAATGGGCACCATGTGTGCTCATGAAAGCATTTCCTGAGGCTGGGGGAGGCTACTCCTCCCCTGCCTTCACACCATTTTCCAAAGGGAGAGGGTGTAACACCCTCTCTCAGAGGAAGTCCTTTGTTCTGCCATCCTGGGCCAGGCCTGGCTTGACCCCAGGAGGGCAGAAGCCTGTCTGAGGGGCTGGCAGCAGCAGCAGCTGCAGTGAAACCCCGGGAAAGGCAGTTTGGCAGTACCAGGGTCTGTGCTACAGACCACTGGGATCATGGGATTGTGCCAACTATGCCAGGATGGCATAGAGGGGGCAATTCAATGATCATAGACATGTTACATGGCCATATTCGGAGTTACCATTGTGAAGCTACATATAGGTAGTGACCTATATGTAGTGCACGCGTGTAATGGTGTCCCCGCACTCACAAAGTCCGGGGAATTGGCCCTGAACAATGTGGGGGCACCTTGGCTAGTGCCAGGGTGCCCTCACACTAAGTAACTTTTCACCTAACCTTTACCAGGTAAAGGTTAGACATATAGGTGACTTATAAGTTACTTAAGTGCAGTGTGAAATGGCTGTGAAATAACGTGGACGTTATTTCACTCAGGCTGCAGTGGCAGGCCTGTGTAAGAATTGTCTGAGCTCCCTATGGGTGGCAAAAGAAATGCTGCAGCCCATAGGGATCTCCTGGAACCCCAATACCCTGGGTACCTCAGTACCATATACTAGGGAATTATAAGGGTGTTCCAGTAAGCCAATATCAATTGGTAAAATTAGTCACTAGCCTGTTAGTGACAATTTGAAAGAAATGAGAGAGCATAACCACTGAGGTTCTGATTAAGGGAGCCTCAGTGAGACAGTAAGTCATAACACAGGTAACACATTCAGGCACACTTCTGGCTGGCAGGGTCCCAGTGACACATACAACTAAAACAACATATATACAGTGAAAAATGGGGGTAACATGCCAGGCAAGATGGTACTTTCCTACACATAGAAAACTATGAAAACATTGATTTTACACAAAGTACCTAGTTTGCGTCAAAAATAAAGCCACACGGGCAAGCCTGCACCAGAAAAGTCAGTGATGCATTGATTCCTTACTCGCAAGTGAGGCCTTGCATTATTTCTTCTCCGGTCGGGTAGGCAATGCTTTGTTTTTCTCCCTCACAAGAGAGTGATGCGTTGATTTCCAAATACGGCACCTCATCCGCGCAGGCTCATGATGACTTTGACACCTAGGGACGATGAGTGAGAAATCCAGTTGCACAGTGTTAGAAAACCACACTGCATAGGGTTTGCAACATTATCAGTGGCCTCAAGTGGATGTTGCGTCATTTCTCCAGCTGTGATACATTGATATCCCAGCCGTGATGCATGTGGAGTGTTGATTGTTGCTGTGAAGTGGGTGGTGCATCATTTATCACCCATCCTGCAGATAGTGGATTGAAAATGTTCCTGCACGGCGGTCTGTGTGTGGATTTCAGCTCTTGTTCTGCAATTTCACCTTTCAAGGGCCCAGGGACTGGATAAGGCACCACTTTGCAGGGCAGGAGTCTCAGCAGAGAATCCAGGAGCTGGCAGAGAAAGACTTTGATGGCTGTTAGACTTCAAAACGGGAGACAAGCTCAGTTCAAGCCCTTGAAGATTCTTCCTAAGCAGGAATACACAACAAAGTTCAGTCATTGTCCCCTTTCACAGGCAGAACAAGGAAACTGAAGGATAGCCCAATAAAGCACAGTCACAGGCAGGGGCAGCACTTCTCCTCATCTCTTCTCATTGGCAGAGGTTCTTCTTAGTTCCAGAAGTGATCCAAAGTCTGGGGTTTTGGGTCCACTACTTATACCCCTTTCTGCCTTTGAAGTAGACAGACTTCAAAGGAAAGCATCTGTTGTTCACAAGATCCTGCCTTGCCCAGGCCAGGCCCCAGACATACACCGGGGTTAGAGACTGTATTGTGTGAGGGTAGGCACAGCCCATTCAGGTGTAAGTGACCACTCTTTCCTCCACTCTAACCAGATTGCTGATCAGGATATGCAGGCTCCCTTAATGACACTGCCTAGAAGGGATTCACAAATAGCCCAACTGTTAGTCTGACCCAGACAGGGAATCCACAAACAGGCAGAGTCACAGAATGGTTTAAGCAAGAAAAAACCTACTTTCAAAAAGTGGCATTTTCAAACTAACAATCTAAAAACAAACTTCAATAAAAGATTTATTTTTAAATTGTGAGTTCAGAGACACGAAACTCCACATTTCTATCTGCTCTCAAAGGGAATCTACACTTAAAGAATAGTTAAAGGCAGCCCCCATGTTAACCTATCAGAGAGATAGGCCTTGTAACAGTGAAAAACAAATTTGACGGTATTTCACTGTTAGGACACATCAGCACATGTCCCACCTTTAACATACACTGCACCCTGCCCATTGGGCCACCTATAGTGTACCTTAGGGGTGCCTTACATGTATAAAAAGGGAAGGTTTAGGGGTCAAGTGGGTACACTTGCCAAATTGATTTGGCAGTTTAAATCTGTACACACAGACACTGCAGTGGCAGGTCTGAGCCGTGCTTAAAGGGCTACTAATGTGGATGGCACAACCAGTGCTGCAGGGCCACTAGTAGCATTTGATATACATGCCCTGGGGAACTCTAGTGCACCTTATTTAGGACTTATTAGTAAATCAAATATGGCAATCATGGAAAAGCCAATTACACATACACTTTACACAGGAGCACTTGCACATTAGCACTGGTCAGCAGTAGTAAAGTTCCCAGAGGGCCAAAAACAGCTAAAGCACACACAGTCAAAACATGGGAAGAAAAGGCAAAAAAGACAAGGGAGACCACGCCAAGGATGGCAGGTCTAACATGAAATATTTATAAAATTAATTCGACTAGGATCCATCTCACTTCTTTCTCTGAAAAATTAGCTTAGTATCTAGGTTCTCCTTACATAAAAATGTACCATTTTTCTTATTTAAATCAGGAGACACAAAGACCCCCACACCTTAGATATGTATATTTTGTAATAATGTGATACATGCAGTTAATATGGATAGAGGGGAAATAATTACTTCCTTTTTATTAGGTTGTCTAGCCCTTTAACATTCAAATAAATGAATCTAAAAAATGCAAGTTACTTCAGTGAGAAAAAATACCCACTTTTAAATCAAGGACATTCATAATGACACACACAGAAACTTTGTAAAGATAGAGAAAGGATGGTAAAGGAATGTAAACAACTTTCATAAAAAAGTAGCAGAAGAAGAGAATAAAGATAAAATAGCAACACAAGGAAAGACAGCACAAAACAAGTAGGCTGAAAAAAAAATGTCTGCAGACTTAACAAGTTACTGGACATGTGGACAAGCTGACATCAACACATCTTCAGTTCAGAAATCTACAGATTTGTGGAACATACTATCTGAAACCTAAGTAACAAAAAACAAACACATGTAAGATCCTATCACAGAGTGAGGGAGTAATGATTGTACATTATATCAATATATGAGAAGAAGAAATACAGTGCACTGAGAAAACCATAAATGCACAATAGATTTAGCAGTCTACATTTTCTCGCCCGGCATTGAGATATACACTTCTTAACTCTAAGATATCATTATAAGCAATTGCTTTGTTCTTATGAATTACTTGTACCAAGACCAACTCTTGCAAATGTGGCATTCAATCCTCTCAAAGAGAATCAGATGTCTTAAAACACTTTCCTCGTTGTTGTCATTACTTTTGCTACATTTTGTGAAAAGAAACAGGTTGGTCCTAAATCAGGAGATATAGGCCCTTGTTATGACATCAGCGGTTTCCTCAGGAAACTGCCGATGCCAAGGGCACCAGAAGACCCGCCAGTGCTGGCAGTCTTCTGCCTGCCATAATGTGGCTACTGCAGTATTTCCACCACAAAAATGGCAGAAATCCAGCAGTCGCCATGCTGGCGCTCACGGTGCCTGGGCAGTGCTACTACCTGCCCCGCCCCTCCAGTAGGACGCCGCCAGCAGTATTTTGACCAAAAAGATGGCCTGGCGGTGTCCTGCTGGTGGGGGCTGCTGGCGGTAGCAGCTCCCCTTCCCATTCCCTGCCGGACGACCTTCTCGTCGGACAAGGTAAGTCGGGCGTCTGTCAGGGAAGGGGATGGAGGGTAGGGGTATTGTGTGTGAGTGTGTGGTGTCTGCGTGTGTGTATGAATGTGTGTGTGCATGTGTGTATTCATCTGTGAGTGTTGTTGTGTATGCGTGGTTCTATGCATGTGAGTGAATGCATGTATGAATGTTACGGTGAGTGCGTGTCTGCATGTCAGTGTATATGCGTGTGAGCATGTGTGAGTGAATGCGTGTATGGATGTGTGAATGAATGTGTGTATCGATGTGGTGGTGCATGGGTGCATGCGTTGTGCGTGTGGGTGTGTGTGCATGATTGCTGTGAGGTGGGTTGAGGGCGGTGTGATTCTAGGGGGGCAGAGGAGTATAAATCTAAGGGGGCATGGGGTGTTAGGTAATTGCTGGAGCCTGCTACCAGTAACAGGGAAGGAATTCCCTGTCACCAGTAGCCCTACCGCCATAGTTTTCATGGCAGTGGTACCGCTGCGAAAACCATTGTGGTAGGCCAGCTCATTATACAGCCTGCGGTGATGTGTGGACCGCCGGGTTAGAGATGCACATCTCCGGCCTGGCGATTTATACCGCTATAGCTGTATGAGTGGTGATGTGGCAGGTTGGCTGCGGCCAATCCGCCACACTCATAATGTGGCGGTATAACAGCCAGCCTGTTGGCCGTGATACTGCAACATTAACCCTGGCATAAAATGAGGGCCATAGTTTCTTATTTTAGCTGTCACCATTATTAAATGAGTACATGGAGGAGGCTTGCCTGGTTTGTAGTGGGTACCTAAGGTACTCACACCTTATACCAGGTCCAATTATCCCCTATTAGTGAAATGTAGGCGGTGTCTATCAGCTTAGACTGCCTAGGGGTAGCTGTAACAGAGCAGCCAAGGCTGAACTATGAGGCATGCAAAGCTCCTGCACTACCACTATAGTTACACAGTACTTATACACCATAAAAACAATACTCAGTGTTACCAAAAATAAAGGTACTTTATTTTAGTGACAAAAGGCCAAAAATATCTTAGAGGCAATACTCCTTCAGGTGGTAAGTATTATACACAATATATATACTAGTAACCAAAATCAGGTAAGTAAACAGTCATAGAATAGTGCAAACAGTAGAAAATACAATAGATTGAAATGGGCCTAGGGGCAACACAAACCATATACTAAAATAGTGAAATACGAATGTCAAATTCCCCCTAGGCAAGTGTAGTAAGTAGAGGGGCGCTGGGAGTGTAAGAAAACACCAAGGTAAGTAAAGTACCCCAACCTAGAACCCAGGAAATCAGAAGTAAAGTACAGCAAGTTTCCTCAGAATACACTACAAGTTGTGACAAAGAATTATGCAAGAACCATGCAAGACTGCAAGTAACAACCAATGGTTTCCTGGACCTGAAGACCTGTGAAGAGAGGAGACCAAGTCCAGAAGTCGAAGAAGAGTCCAGGAAGACCAAGAGCCCCTGCCAACCTGGAAGAACGTGCAAAAGTGGTTTCTTTGGTTGGAAGAAAGGTACAGAAATGTACTAAAAGCTGCAGGTTCCTGCTTGGTGCAAGAGATGTCCCACGTCGTTGTTGGATGCAGGCTGTTTGCGTTGCTGGATTCTGCCAACAAGCCTTGGTTTACGCAAGTACATGGTTTGCTTCAAAGAGGAGCTGCCTGGGCCCAGAAGGGACCTGGGGATCTCAACTTGGACTGAGGAGACAGACGAGGCTCTCATCACTTCAGAGAATCCTGAGAAGACCAGGCATGCCCACGGGAGTCCCAGAACATGGGGACAAAGAATTTGCAAAGTGCTGTAGTCTCAGCACTACACTGGAGGATCCCATGCTGCCGGAGAACAACTCAGAGAGCTGTGTGTCACAGAATGGAGTACTGGGGACCTGGGCTACACTGTGCATGAAGAACTTTTGGAAGAAGTGCACAGGAGCCCAAGGAGCTTCAGAAGATGCAGTGCACAGGGGTACTGTTGCAGCACAGGGAGGCAAGCTCTTACCTCCACCAAATTTGGACATCTGGACCTTTGGACAGTCTGGGTCACTTCGGTCCACCACCTGTGTTCCAGGAATCACACTCATTGACAGGACAGGAGTCTCAGAGTACTCGTTGTCATCGCAAGGAGGTGCCTGCTTGTAGGAGGCTGGACTGGCTTGTAGTGAGTACCAAGGGGTACTTGCACCTTGCACCAGGCCCAGTTATCCCTTATTAGTGTATAGGGTGTCTAGCAGCTTAGGCTGATAGATAATGGTAGCTTAGCAGAGCAGCTTAGGCTGAACTAGGAGACGTGTGAAGCTACTACAGTACCACTTAGTGTCATATCCACAATATCATAAGAAAACACAATACACAGTTATACTAAAAATAAAGGTACTTTATTTTTATGACAATATGCCAAAGTATCTTAGAGTGTACCCTCAGTGAGAGGATAGGAAATATACACAAGATATATATACACAACAGCAAAAATATGCAGTATAGTCTTAGAAAACAGTGCAAACAATGTATAGTTACAATAGGATGCAATGGGGAAACATAGGGATAGGGGAAACACAAACCATATACTCCAAAAGTGGAATGCAAACCACGAATGGACCCCAAACCTATGTGACCTTGTAGAGGGTCGCTGGGACTATTAGAAAATAGTGAGAGTTAGAAAAATAACCCTCCCCAAGACCCTGAAAAGTGAGTGCAAAGTGCACTAAAGTTCCCCTAAGGACAAAAGAGTCGTGTTAGAGGAATAATGCAGGAAAGACACAAACCAGCAATGCAACAACTGTGGATTTCCAATCTAGGGTACCTGTGGAACAAGGGGACCAAGTCCAAAAGTCACAAGCAAGTCGGAGATGGGCAGATGCCCAGGAAATGCCAGCTGCGGGTGCAAAGAAGCTTCAACTGGACAGAAGAAGCTGAGGTTTCTGCAGGAACGAAAAGGGCTAGAGACTTTCCCTTTGGTGGACGGATCCCACTCGCCTTGGAAAGTTGTGCAGAAGTGTTTTCCCGCCGGAAGGACGCCAACAAGCCTTGCTACACGCAAATCGTGCATTTAGCGTTTTTGGACGCTGCTGGGGCCCAGGAGGGACCAGGAGGTCGCAAATTGGACCTGCAGAGAGAAGGGACGTCGAGCAAGACAAAGAGCCCTCACTGAAGCAGGTAGCACCCGGAGAAGTGCCAGAAACAGGCACTACGAGGATGCATGAAACGGTGCTCGCTGAAGTTGCACAAAGGAGTCCCACGTCGCCGGAGACCAACTTAGAAAGTCGTGCAATGCAGGTTAGAGTGCCGTGGACCCAGGCTTGGCTGTGCACAAAGGATTTCCACTGGAAGTGCACAGGGGCCGGAGTAGCTGCAAAGTCGCGGTTCCCAGCAATGCAGCCCAGCGAGGTGAGGCAAGGACTTACCTCCACCAAACTTGGGCTGAAGAGTCACTGGACTGTGGGGGTCACTTGGACAGCATCGCTGGATTCGAGGGACCTCGCTCGTCGTGCTGAGAGGAGACCCAAGGGACCGGTAATGCAGCTTTTTGGTGCCTGCGGTTGCAGGGGGAAGATTCCGTCGACCCACGGGAGATTTCTTTGGAGCTTCTGGTGCAGAGAGGAGGCAGGCTACCCCCACAGTATGCACAAGCAGGAAAACAGTCGAGAAGGCGGCAGGATCAGCGTTACAGAGTTGCAGTAGTCGTCTTTGCTACTATGTTGCAGGTTTGCAGGCTTCCAGCGCGGTCAGCGGTCGTTTCCTTATCAGAAGGTGAAGAGAGAGATGCAGAGGAACTCGGCTGAGCTCATGCATTCGTTATCTAAAGTTTCCCCAGAGACAGAGACCCTAAATAGCCAGAAAAGAGGGTTTTGCTACCTAGGAGAGAGGAAAGGCTACTAACACCTGAAGGAGCCTATCAGCAGTAGTCTCTGACGTCACCTGGTGGCACTGGCCACTCAGAGCAGTCCAGTGTGCCAGCAGCACCTCTGTTTCCAAGATGGCAGAGGTCTGGAGCACACTGGAGGAGCTCTGGACACCTCCCAGGGGAGGTGCAGGTCAGGGGAGTGGTCACTCCCCTTTCCTTTGTCCAGTTTCGCGCCAGAGCAGGGGCTAAGGGGTCCCTGAACCGGTGTAGACTGGCTTATGCAGAATTGGGCACATCTGTGCCCAACAAAGCATTTCCAGAGGCTGGGGGAGGCTACTCCTCCCCTGCCTTCACACCATTTTCCAAAGGGAGAGGGTGTCACACCCTCTCTCAGAGGAAGTTCTTTGTTCTGCCATCCTGGGCCAGGCCTGGCTGGACCCCAGGAGGGCAGCTGCCTGTCTGAGGGGTTGGCAGCAGCAGCAGCTGCAGTGAAACCCCAGGAAGGGCAGTCTGGCAGTACCAGGGTCTGTGCTACAGACCACTGGGATCATGGAATTGTACCAACAATGCCAGGATGGCATAGAGGGGGCAATTCCATGATCATAGACATGTTACATGGCCATATTCGGAGTTACCATGGTGAAGCTACATATAGGTAGTGACCTATATGTAGTGCACGCATGTAATGGTGTCCCCGCACTCACAAAGTTCAGTGAATTGGCTCTGAACAATGTGGGGGCACCTTGGCTAGTGCCAGGGTGCCCTCACACTAAGTAACTTTGCACCTAACCTTTACCAGGTAAAGGTTAGACATATAGGTGACTTATAAGTTACTTAAGTGCAGTGTAAAATGGCTGTGAAATAACGTGGACGTTATTTCACTCAGGCTGCAGTGGCAGGCCTGTGTAAGAATTGTCAGAGCTCCCTATGGGTGGCAAAAGAAATGCTGCAGCCCACAGGGATCTCCTGGAACCCCAATACCCTGGGTACCTCAGTACCATATACTAGGGAATTATAAGGGTGTTCCAGTAAGCCAATGTAAATTGGTAAAAATGGTCACTAGCCTGTCAGTGACAATTTGGAAAGAAATGAGAGAGCATAACCACTGAGGTTCTGATTAGCAGAGCCTCAGTGAGACAGTTAGTCACTACACAGGTAACACATTCAGGCACACTTATGAGCACTGGGGCCCTGGGTTACCAGGGTCCCAGTGACACATACAACTAAAACAACATATATACAGTGAAAAATGGGGGTAACATGCCAGGCAAGATGGTACTTTCCTACACTGCTGAACCCATATTATGGCACACACATAGCAAACCGTCACTATACAGCCACAGACACAAGTCTGCCAGCCCAAAGGTCGGTGATAAACTGACGGTATCCAAACCCACACTGTCACGCCAACAGAACTACACCCACAACATTATGACCCATGAATCACCACGGCAGAGATCCAATGGTGGTAAACCATTGCCGCTACATACTGCTGCTCAAAAAAACACACACACATACAAAACAACACTACATTGGTCAATTGACTACAAACAAGTGCTACAAGAGAGATAGCAAGACCACAGACAAGACCACAGCCACACACCACCATCACCTATACACCATCCACGCACCTTACATCACACACCCCAACACATCACCCTACACACCCTCACCCACACTACTCACACTACACCTATGGCACCACAACGACACTCTAGGTTCTCAGAGAAGGAGCTAAGGGTCATGGTGGAGGAAATCATCTGGGTAGAGCCACAGCTATTCGGATCACAGGTGCAGCAGACATCCATTGCTAGGAAGATGGAGCTATGGCAGAGAATCGTGGACAGGGTTAACGCCACGGGACAGCACCCAAGAACAAGGGATGACATCAGGAAGAGGTGGAATGACCTACAGGGAAGGTGTGTTCCACAGCAGCAAGACACCAAATATCTGTACAGAGGACTGGCACTGGAACCCCACCTCCTCCCCCACAACTAACAATCATGCATCCTGAGGGCCTGGCAGGAGTAGGATGAGGACTGGACTCTGGAAAGTCAACTCTTTACTACTTTCACCCCCCCCCCTTCCTGCATGCCATCACATACACCCACCCTCACCCTCACTCCCCTCACTCCACCACCTCACACACACCATTGCCATTACAACCTACCCCACCCCTCCCAATACCAAGCCCTGCATGCAACACCAATGCATGGGCACCCATCACAGACCTGCATGGACACCTCTCACTAGAGCATGCACACTAGAGGGAAGCAGCTACCCCACCAAATAACTACTCACACAAGGCAAAGCTGCCAGGGCAATAACAACCATAGAGGGCAACACACCCATGCACAAGATGGCAGACGCAGAAACATTAACACTGCATTTACATCCCCACAGGTCCCCCACCCAACGTCACCGGAGAGGAGGTGCCAGCAACATCCAGTCCCCCCCGAAGAGGACCACAGTGATGACAGCAGTTCTGGATGCCTGGATCTGGATGACTAACCTGGCCCATCAGGGATCTCTGGACAGTCGGTTACCCAGGCACAGTCCCATACCACCACAGAGCCTCTCACCTCAGGAAACACCAGCACAGTACCCACCCAGGGGGCCCATACCATCAATCAGCAGTGTGTCCATCACTACAGGGACCACAGGCAACCCCACAAACACAGGACGATCAGGGACCTGGGGTCTGTGGGCACACGGTTCAGGGGACAGAGGCACAGGACAACAGGGAATCTGGGAGGACTGCAGTGCGAAAGGGGGAGGACAGGCCCAGGGAACCAACTCTCCAGGAGGCACTCACCAATTTTCTGGGAGCATACCACCATTCCCGGGACATGATGGGTTCGATACTGGATAAGATGCAGGAGAACCAGCGGCTGTAGGAGGGACAGTACCTGATGATCAGGGAGGACTTTATGGACATCTACACCACCCTGGTCACCATTGCAGGGGTGCTGGCAGACATGGCCAGCACTATGAGGGATGCAGTGGCAAACCACCGGGCCCCTACCACTAGCCAAACCGATGAACAGCCCTCTACCTCCACTGCTGCTAGTGGACAGGAGGCCCCGCCACAGGACCAACAGACCACCAGCACCCCTTCCCCTGCAGAAGGAGAACCACCCCGCAAATGTTCCCTGTGATCCAGGCAGAAGCCAGAGACTATTGTCAAGACCCCGCCAGGAAATAAGACTCCTGATTGTTACCCTTGTGTCCCACCCTGTCACCCTGTCCACATTGAACTGCCATTGCTCCCCTTCCTATGCCCCCTTGGACAATGCAGCTGTGATCCACATAGATTGGAATTTATCCTGGACTTTCCTCCACCATCACCCAAGCCCATTGCACAACCCCCCTCTACTTATTAGCACTTAAATAAACACCATTTGAAAAAATACAGCATGGAGTCTGTCAAATGATTGAACTATGTATTTGTTTAACAAACTTTAAACACTGCAATACAACCGTACAGTAATATATACATATGAATGACCTATAGTTGGCTGAAGTCAACATACCCGCAGCGATAGTGGGGCACAAATATCTGCAAATAGAGATGCCAAAGGGTACAGTAAGTGGCTATAGAAGTGGGAAAATCAGCCTGCCAGTGACAATGTCAAACACAAAACTGTCAATGAAATGTGAAGTTACAATGTCTTACCTGTGTGTCGTTGGAAGTATTGATGAATTATTACACTTCTATTTTCCTCATCTTCATCCTCTGCCTCCTAATCTTCACTGTCCACAGGGTCCACTGCTGCCACACGCCCATCTCCAGCCTCATCCTCCTGCAGAAAAGGTACCAGGTGATGTAAGGCAAGGTTGTGCAACATACATCATGCCACAATGATCTGGCAGAGCTTTTTGGGTGAGTAGTACAAGGATCCACCTGTTAAATGTAGGCAACGAAACCTGGCCTTCAGGAGACAAAAGGTCCTCTCTATAATTCTTCTTGTTCGCCCATGTGCCTCATTGTAACGTTCCTCTGCCCTGGCCCTGGGATTCCTCACAGGGTTCAGTAGCCATGAGAGGATGGGGTAACCAGAGTCACCTGCAAATTTGGAGGGACACCTGTTAGACACACACTAACCCTTAGAGCCCAAACCATACCAATACACCAACATCCACTGGGTGGGAACCAGGGGTCACCTATTAGCCACCCCAGTGCCTCTGGAGTTGAGCCATCACATGGGATGCTGCTATTCCTCAGGATAAAGGCATCATGCACATCCCAGGATACTTTGCATTGACATGGGAGATCTACTGGTCCGCCAGGCACACTATCTGCACATTCACTGAGTGAAAGCTCTTTCGATTTCTGAACACCTGTTCATTTCTCGGTGGAGGAGGACAAATGCAATATGTGTACCATCAATTGCCCATGTAATGTTGGGAATATGTCCCATTGCATAGAAATCAGCTTTCACTGTGGCCAAATCCTCCACCTGGGGGAAAACGATGTAGCTGCTCAAGTGTTAATCAGGGCAGACATTATCTATGACAATTCTGCTGCCAAGCCCAGTTGCCTGGAAATGGAGCACAGATAGGACTTGCATAAGAGGAGGGATCCCAGTGGATGACGGATAGCAGATATCAGGCTAGGCTCCAATTGGGGACACAGCTCTGTGACTGTGGCCCTGTCCAGTTTATAGGTCAGGATAATGTGCCTGTCCTCCATTGTTGCCAAGTTCACCAGGGGTCTGTACACGGGGCTATGTCTCCTTCTCCTATTCATCCACAGCAGTTGCAATCAATGGGGCAAAAAGGTGAGCAGCTGGTCACTGTCCCATATTTCCAAATACTACACTTCATTGCATGTTGTGATTGTAACTGTATATAGTTAGATAGGTCCAAATGTTACTTATGTGTACTGTGATGCAGTTAGGTGCCATCCCCCCCCCCTCTGAAATGGGGTCCGCCTGTCCTGTTAGGAGGGACATGTGAAAATGAGGTAATTCCGCTGTTGTTGTGTGCCATTGTGGGAGGCGGTCTTGAATCGCCGTGCAACTCCTCATTGGTTACCATTGGGCCCTATGGGTTACAGTGGCCAATGGTGATGTACGCCGGTGGTGACAGTACGCACCGCCATGGACGTGACCGCCATTTTCTCTTTTCACTCACTTGCTACCGGACCTTCAACAGGAGAGGACCTACAATGCATGTGCTGCTGTGACCTGTGTCTGGAACCGACCATGGCTCGTGTCACTGGGGAAAGGGACCCTGCCTTCACCGCAGCGGAGTTGGAGAGACTGGTGGATGGGGTCCTACCCCAGTACCGAATGCTGTATGGGCCTCGAGACCAACAGGTGAGTACACTGTGAGCATGATGCATGGGGCATGAATGCATAGAGTGGTGTGTGTGAAGGCCTCATGTAGGGGGGTTGGTGGAAGGGCCCTGGGCAGTGTGCTGCATGTATGGTGGGCACTGTCTGTGCCTAAGGGGATGTGAAGGGCTATGGTGGGCCATGAGTGTAACAGGGAGGACGGTCTGACTGATACCTTTTCCTATGTGTATTTCTCTGCAGGTCAGCACCCATCAGAAAAAGGGTATATGGTGTGCCATCGCTAAGGACGTGTGGACCAGGGGTCTACGGCAGAAGGAGCACCTACTGTCAGAAACAGTGAGAGGACCTGAGATGCTGGGCACAGAAAACCCTGAAGGCCCAGCTGTGGATGGCCTCCCAACAAGGAAGGGGTGCCCGTCGAACCCTAACCCCCCTGATTGCCCGCATACTGGCATTGGCCCATCCGGAGATGGATGGGCGCTTGGGGGCATCACAGCAGCCACAAGGGGGTGAGTACAGTGCCCCAATATACTACTTGCGCATGGTAGTTTGGCAGCCGCGTGGGGGATGTAGGCCTGTTGGTGCCCCTAGGCCATGCCGGACATTGCAGGGTAGGTCCCATGTTGGGCAGGGTCTGATATAAACTTCCTCCAACCAAGCTAGTGGGCATCCACTACTGGGCAGGGTCTGTGGGTCTCAGATATGCTGCAATTGGCGTTAGGTGTCCCTGTCCATGGTCTGATGACTAGCATTCTGACTGTTAGTGCATTGCTTAGTGCGTAAGACTGTTCCCTGTGTGTGTGTCATGTACGCCAATGGTGGTGTTGTTGCCACCGTTGACCAAGTGTATGCTTTGTTTCTTCCCCACCCCTTTCTGTTTTGTCACCCTGTCCTTATGTGCATTTGCATCATCTGGCGGAGGAGCAGAGGTACCGGTGACGGAGAGAGCTGCATCCCACAGGGCCCAGGAGGCCGAATCCACCAGCGGTGAGGGCACCAGTGGGACGGAGGGTAAGGGGAGCACCATGGCGGAGACTGGAGGGGACAGTTCGGACAGAGTTACCTCCTCCAATGGAAGCTCCCTGGTGGTGGCAGACACCTCTGTGGCCACTCCAACTACAGGTACAGCTGCCACTCCCTGCACCAGCACCACCCTTCCAGCAGCCCCTCAGTGTGTTTCCCGTGACCGCTCAGCAAGGAGGGAGGGATTCTCCTTCGCCCCAGCCACCTCAGGCCCTGCACCAGTTAGCCCTGATGCCCTGAGTGAAGAGGCTATTGACCTCCTGCGATCCATCTCTTTTGGGCAGTCAACCATTGTGATAGCCATCCAGGAAGTGGCAGCCCATTTGCAACAGACAAATGCTTTCCTGGAGGGCATTCACTCTGGCATGGTGGCCCAACAGAGATCAATCCAGGCTGTGGCCTCCTTGCTGATGGCAGCCATTGTCCCTGTTTCTAGCATCCCCCCCAATTTCCTCTACTCAGTTCCATTCCCCTCAACCCCAACCTATCCCAAGCACATAGGTAGACCAGCATGCACACAAGACAACACACAAGAGTGGTTCAGGCAAACACGAGCACCACACATCATCCCACAGGCACTCACACAAACACCATCCAGATGCAGACATACCAACATCCACTGCCTCCACTGTGTCCCCTTCCTCTTCCTCGTCCACCTCCCTCCCAGTAGCATCAACACTCACACCTGTATGCACTACATACTCATCCACTACCACTGTCACCATCACACCTATCACTACACACCCCTCACTGGCAGTCACCACCCCCACATCCATGCACATGTCCCATGTGTCCTCTCTCACTGTGTCTGTGCCCCCTCCTCCCAAAGTACACAAATGCAAGCACTCAGACATCCAACAGCCATCCACCTCACAACAGCATCCAGACCATTCACCTGCACCCACAATTAGCAGACAGACACCTCCCACAACCACTTCCTCTTCCCCCACTCCCAAACATTCACCTTCTTCCCGCCCCAATGTCCCTAAGAAGCTTTTCCTCTCCACCGTTGACCTCTTCCCTACCACTCCCCCCCGTCCTTCATGTCGGGCCAGGGTGGTCATAACCTAGGTGAGCACCTCAGCCACCCAGTCCATGGCCACAGTATTGTCGACAGCTTCTCCAGGTGGGAGAGGATCCCAGGCACCAGGCAGCCACACTGAAAGGGTGCCTGCACCTGTTGCTGCAAGGAAGGCCAAGGAGGCACGACCAGCTGTATCAAGGAAGGGAAGGAGGCACTACCAGCTGCATCAAGGAAGGGCAAGGAGGAACCACCAGTTGCGTCAAGGAAAGACAAGGAGGCACCCCCAGATGCGTCAAGGAAGCGCAAGGAGTCACCCCCAGCTGCTACAGGGAAGGGCAAGGTGCAATCCCTGGCTGCTGACAGAAAGGGCAAGGAGCTTGTACTAGCAGGCAGGAAGGACAGGAGGTCTGGAGATGGGACTCATTCGGAGCCCCCACCACCAACCATGGGGGTACAGCTGTTCAAGGCTGCAGGGGATGGGCTGGAGCCTCCCCCCACCACTGCCAGCACAGCCACCAGCACCAACACCAGAATTGCCACCAGCACAACTGCCAGCAGCAGCAGCCCAAGTGGGCAGCCTTCCAAGGCTGCAGGGGATGGGCTGGAGCCTCCCCCCACCACTGCCAGCACCGCCACTGCCACCACTGGGCAGCCGTCACCGCCGGCGGGCAGTGTGTAGTCCTGCATCCAAGGGCTGTTTTGCAGCCTGGCCCCTGCAAATCCTGTGGGTCTGACACCCAGGTGAGAGTCTGTGACCTTGCACTCCCCAAGGTCTGCATCACAGGGCACAATGCCCCCTTCAGAACCAGTGGGAGAAGCCATCCCCTCACCCCATCCTTCCCAGGATGAAGCACACTGGGTAAAATGCCCCCTCCAGAACCAGTGGAGAAGCCATCCACTCACCCTATCCTTCCCAGGATGAAGCACACTGGGCACAATGCCCCCTCCAGAACCAGTGGAAGAAGCCATCCACTGGAGAGACTGTGGCCTTAAACTCCACAAGACCAAGCAGTGGGCAAACCACCCACTTGAGAGACTGTGGCCTTGCACTCCCCAGGACAGCGCACAGGGCATGTTGCCCCCTCCAGAACCAGTGGTGTTCTACAATCTTCCAGCTGAGGTGCCCCCACATTCCCCATCCCCCTGAGGTGCCTGTCTATTTTTGACCAGATGCCCCTGCAGTGTGGTCTCCGTGTTGTTGCAGGAGTGAGGTGGGGCCTTGGCCTATGTGTTGTGGCCCACGGACTTTGAGGACTGGGCAGTGCCCCTACATTTTGTAAATACATTTGTAAATACGTATATACGTTTGGATTTTGACGCACTTATTCATAGTATTTTGTCTAATTACACTCACTTTCTTCAAATAATTTTATCCTTGCATTATTATTGAAGGGTACGGGGTGAATATGCAATGTTACTGCATCTGTTTGTGTGTGTGATGTTGGTGGTGGCTGTGTGTGGGTTGTGTGTGTGTGTGTGTGTGTGTGACTCTCTTTTTCCTCCCCTCTTCCTTGTGTGCTAGGCGGAAGTACTCACTGTTGTCATCTTCGCCGGCGTTGGTGTTCATAATGCAGCAGAAGGCAGACGAGCATGGGGAATACTCGCAGCTCAAGCTCCATGGCGTTGTGGTTGTTCCCTGAGTCTCCACAGGTGAGACCTTTGACTTCTGTGCAGTGTTTGCGCCAGGCTTTTGATGTTGTTGTTCCTGCTCCAGAAAAGGTGGCAGATTGGCCGGTCATAATAGAGTGGGCGGTACATTGTCTTCCACCTGGCTGTTGGCTTTTACCGCTGTGGTGCTTGTTGATTCCACCATGGTGATCGGTGTGTTAAAGTGGCTGTCTGTCTAAGCGGTTTCCGCCATGGTAATAATTCAATTTTGTTACCGCCAGCCTGTTGGTGGTATTACCGCCACTTTATCACCGACCACCAGGGCTGTAATGAGGGCCTAAGTCTCTGCTCCACTTTCCTTTTTACATATATCACTATTTTTCAACAATTCTCTAGAGTCTTTTATCAGTTTCCTCTATGAATGGCCATACCTGTAAGTAGTTCTTGCACTTTTCCTGCAATAAGCAGTCATTGTCGACTTTTAAATAACATTTTTAAAACTTTGGGGGCATTTTAAAGGGATTTCATAATAGTGAATGGTTGTATGACTGGAGTGCGTTTGAGCGTTCATGTGGTGCCTTTATTCTTCACCTGCAATTCTGTCAGTAAGAACAGGTTGCCATTTATGGCAGCCATGTTTATTGCCCCTCTAGTTGTTTTCGGTCGTCAGCCTCAGACTATTATTTCTGGATTCAGAGGTGACTACGCTGCCATACTGATCAGTAGTTGATGCACTTTTCCTGCGATAAACACATTTGGGGACTTTAAAATAGCAGTTTAATAACTTTGAGGGCATTTTAAAAGGATTTTATAATAGTCAATGGTTGTGTGACTGGAGTGTGTTTGAGCGCCTGTGTGGTGCCTTTATTCTTCACCTGCAATCCCATCAGTAAGAGCAGGTTACCATCTAGGTTGGCCATATTTGTTGCCACTCTATTTTTTTTCTGTCCTAAGCCTCACACTATTAATTCCGGATCTGGACATGAACACGCTGCAATTCTGGTCAGTAGTTCTTGCACTTTTCCTGAGATAAGCAGTCTTCAGGGACTTTTAAATAGCATTTTAAAAACTTTGGGGGCATTTTAAAGGGATTTTATAATAGTGGATGGTTGTGTGATTAGAGTGCTTTTGAGCACTCATGTTGTGCCTTTATTCTTCACCTGCACTCCCACCAGTAAGGGCGGGTTCCCACTTATGGCAGCCATATGTGTTGTCGCTCTAGTTGTTTTCAGTCATCAGCCTCAGACTATTGATTGAGGATGAAGACGTGACCGCACAGCAGGGACACGCAGTGGGCATGGTGATGGCGCACCAAAGGCAAGCCTGTCTGCACCAGTCCGTGCACCATCAGCGCACCGGCCGCACACAGCACCAGCCATGTTGCTGGGTTTTCCAGAAATTCTCTTTCTGTGAAAAAAGGCAGACTTGTGCATGCAAGACAGCAACTACTGCTGATAGGTAAGCGGCTGTCCCTTTTGAGGCCCTCCTCAGATAACGGCGGTTTGACACATACTACCTCTATGTCAGAAATTTCTGGTGATTGCTTAAAATGCGGCCTGTCAGTACAGGAGTGCATGAATATGTGGACACATATCTATGCACATGGTACTTACAAGTTGAACGTTGATGTTGGACTCATCCCCTACAAGCAAACCACTGAATTTGTGATACATGTTGAACACATGTATGCTACACACACTACATACTGCAAGAATGGGTGTGAAACAATAATCGGGCAATATCGTTAGCTGGGAGTATGAGTAAAACACATTGGTGTGAAACAGAGGGACTCAAACTCATCCATTATTGCCACTGGTCAGTTTAGTAGGCTAGGAATGATATGTAGGCTGTTCTAATATGCCCCACAGTGTCCAACCTTCCAAAACAAAACTCATACAATATCAGCAGAATTACCATACCTATCCTGTCCTATACATGGTCGACATAGTCAGCTTGAGTGGTGAGAACACTGGATGGCAGGTGCACAGGTAAGCAGATGTGTTGTAGGAGCCAATGTGACAGCTCAGTCATAAGGAGGAGCTGAACATGTCGAGAGAGGGATTTGGATGCAGGACCGAGTCCCCAGGACTACACACAATTTGCACTGTACACCCATAGGAAGACCCTGAGACCCAAGCGTATGACATATGAAGTAAGGGAGTACCCAATAATACTTATTATAATAATTAAATCTACAAAACAATAGTAATTAATACCTAACCTAATCTAACCTATCCTAACTATACATAACCCACAACAGACCCTAACTACTCTATGCTACATTTACCTTACACATTCAATGATACACTCTAAACATTCACCCCCCCTTACACCACAGGACAACATACACTAGACTACACATTTACTAACTATGACTAAACAAATATATATTTTTTTGTATTTTTTTATATTTTTAATTGTTTCTGTATTTTTTTTTTTTTTATAAACATATAAAAGCCGCAACATCACCCCCCACCCACACACATAGTATAACATTACAATCCTGGTGGTCGCTGACCAAACAGAATTATGACCACAGTGGAAACTGCTCAGACAGACAGCCACTTCAACACACCGACAACCAGAGTGGTATCAACAAGCACCACGGCGATAACCGCCAACAGCCAGGCGGAAGGCAATGTACCACCCACTCTATTATGACAGGCCTATCCGCCACCTTTTCTGGGGCGGTACCAATGACATCAAAAACACAGTGGAAACAGAACACAGAATTCAAAGGACTTACCTCTGGAGACTCAGGGAACAACCAGCCCGAGCTGCACATATTTCCGATGCTCGTCTACCTTTTTCTGCATTATGAGCATCAGCGCTGGCGAAAACGGCCAAGGTGAATACTGCCACCTAGCACACAAGGGAGGGGGGAGAAAAAAGAGAGTGACACACACACACAACACATCCACCCCCCACCCCCAACACCATACACACAATCAGATGCACAAACATTACATATTCACCCCGTACCCCTTAGGAATAATGCAAGGACAAAATGATTTGAAGAAAGTGAGTGTAATACGATAAAGAAACATGAATAAGTGCATCAAAATACAAACGTATACACATATTTACAAATGTAGGGACACAGCCCAGTCATCAATGTCCATGGGCCACAGGGCCACAACACATAGGCCAAGGCCCCACCTCACTCCTGAAACAACATGGAGAGAACACTGCAGGGTCATCAGGTCAAAAATACACAGGCACCTCAGGGGGACAGGGAATGGGGGCGACCTCAGCAGGAAGATGGGAAAACACCACTGTCCTGGAAGGGGCAACATGCCCTGTGCAATGTCCTGGGGAGTGCAAGGCCACAGTCTCTCTAGTGGGTGGTTTACCCACTGTTTGGTCCTGGGGAGTGCAAGGCCACAGTCTCTCTAGTGGGTGGTTTGCCCACTGTTTGGTCCTGGGGAGTGCAAGGCCACAGTCACTCAAGTGGGTGGTTTGCTCACTGCTTGGTCCTTGGGAGTGCACGGTCACAGTCTCTCAAGTGGGTGGCTTCAAGGATGGGGTGAGTGGATGGCTTCTTCCACTGGTTCTGTAGGGGGCATTGTGCCCTATGATGCAGATCTTGGGGAGTGCAAGTTCACAGTCAATCGCCTGTGCATAGATATGAGACCCACAGGATTCGCAGGGTCCAGGATGCGCAGGGTCCAGGATGCACAACAGCTCATGGAGGCAGGACTACACACTGTCTGGCGGTGGCACAAACTATGGCAGCCAGCCTTGAGGGGATGTGGACGTGCATGGTCACGACAACAGAACTGACTGCAGCCAACTGACACACACACTCCCCAATGCGTGGAATCCAGGACTGTATGAGGGACATAGCTGCTGCCATTAGGGAGAGGCCACAACAACTGTCCTCCCAAACTGTCAGCAGTGTGCCTAAGGACAAAATGTATTCCATGCACCAGGAACAGGTCTCCCTCAGGGCAGACATGGCTGCCTACCACAGGGATGTTGCAGCTATACTTGAAAACCAGCAGCTCCTCCTTGCATGTGTCGTGCTACAAATGGCAGTTCCCAGAATTGGGACTCCACATCTACAACCACTGAGGTCGGTAGAGGAGGTACCACACACATTGGAGGATGAAGATGTGGAACAGATCATCTTCACCCTAAGGAGTTCCTGGTAGCACCAGCCCATGCCACATAGGCAGTGTTTTTTTTTGTCCTGTGCTTGAAATCATGCCAGAGTTGGCACTCTGACAGATATACACTCCTCCTCAACACACTGTTGACCTTTCTGCTAGGGACTGCTATTGTCCCTAACTTTCCATTTGGCAATTTATGTTATCCTGCACTGAAAGACACCTTACCCAAACATGTCCCATGACATGTCCCTCAACCTTGGACTTGTGTTTTGTCCCAATTGGATGGATTGCACAAATGGGGTCACAGACCTCAACATTGTATATACTTTAATATATATTGTCACACTAGCAAGTAAACACCACCTACACAACCAGCATGTTTATGTGTGTTGTGACACTTCTACTATGCCTAGTATTATTGGTGTGTGTAACATGTCTCAAGTCACAGTGTGTCAGTACAGGAGTGCATGAATATGTGGACACATATCTATGCACATGGTACTTACAAGTTGAACGTCGATGTTGGACTCATCCCCTACAAGCAAACCACTGAATTTGTGATACATGTTGAACACATGTATGCTACACACACTACATACTGCAAGAATGGGTGTGAAACAATAATCGGGCAATATCGTCAGCTGGGAGTATGAGTAAAACACATTGGTGTGAAACAGAGGGACTCAAACTCATCATTATTGCCACTGGTCAGTTTAGTAGGCTAGGAATGATATGTAGGCTGTTCTAATATGCCCCACAGTGTCCAACCTTCCAAAACAAAACTCATACAATATCAGCAAAATTCCCATACCTATCCTGTCCTATACATGGTCGACATAGTCAGCTTGAGTGGTGAGAGCACTGGATGGCAGGTGCACAGGTAAGCAGATGTGTTGTAGCAGCCAATGTGACAGCTCAGTCATAAGGAGGAGCTGAACATGTCGAGAGAGGGATTTGGATGCAGGACGGAGTCCCCAGGACTACACACAATTTGCACTGTACACCCATAGGAAGACCCTGAGACCCAAGCGTATGACATAAGAAAGTATGGGATTACCCAATAATACTTATTATAATAATTAAATCTACAAAACAATAGTAATTAATACCTAACCTAATCTAACCTATCCTAACTATACATAACCCACAACAGACCCTAACTACTCTATGCTACACTTACCTTACACATTCAATGATACACTCTAAACATTCACCCCCACTTACACCACAGGACAACATACACTAGACTACACATTTACTAACTATGACTAAACAAATATATATATTTTTGTATTTTTTATATTTTTAATTTTTTCGGTATTTTTTTTTTTTTATAAACATATAAAAGCCCCAACATCACCACTCCACCCACCCACATAGTATAACATTACAATCCTGGTGGTCGCTGACCAAATGGAATTATGGCCACAGTGGAAACTGCTCAGACAGGCAGCCACTTCAACACACCGACAACCACAGTGGTATCAACAAGCACCACGGCGATAACCGCCAACAGCCAGGCGGAAGGCAATGTACCACCCACACTATTATGACAGGCCTATGCGCCACCTTTTCTGGGGCGGTACCAATGACATCAAAAACACAGTGGAAACAGAACACAGAATTCAAAGGACTTACCTCTGGAGACTCAGGGAACAACCAGCCCGAGCTGCACATATTTCTGATACTTGTTTACCTTTTTCTCCATTATGAGCATCAGCGCTGGCGAAAACGGCCAAGGTGAATACTGCCACCTAGCACACAAGGGAGGGGGGAGAAAAAAGAGAGTGACACACACACACAACACATCCACCCCCCACCCCCAACACCATACACACAATCAGATGCACAAACATTACATATTCACCCCGTACCCCTTAGGAATAATGCAAGGACAAAATGATTTGAAGAAAGTGAGTGTAATACGATAAAGAAACATGAATAAGTGCATCAAAATACAAACGTATACACATATTTACAAATGTAGGGACACAGCCCAGTCATCAATGTCCATGGGCCACAGGGCCACAACACATAGGCCAAGGCCCCACCTCACTCCTGAAACAACGTGGAGAGAACACTGCAGGGTCATCAGGTCAAAAATACACAGGCACCTCAGGGGGACAGGGAATGGGGGCGACCTCAGCAGGAAGATGGGAAAACACCACTGTCCTGGAAGGGGCAACATGCCCTGTGCAATGTCTTGGGGAGTGCAAGGCCACAGTCTCTCTAGTGGGTGGTTTACCCACTGCTTGGTCCTGGGGGGTGCAAGGCCACAGTCTCTCTAGTGGGTGGTTTGCCCACTGCTTGGTCCTGGGGAGTGCAAGGCCACAGTCACTCAAGTGGGTGGTTTGCTCACTGCTTGGTCCTTGGGAGTGCACGGTCACAGTCTCTCAAGTGGGTGGCTTCAAGGATGGGGTGAGTGGATGGCTTCTTCCACTGGTTCTGGATGAGGCATTGTGCCCTATGATGCAGATCTTGGGGAGTGCAAGTTCACAGTCAATCACCTGGGGAGTCAGACCCACAGGATTCGCAGGTTCCAGGATGCACAACAGCTCATGGAGGCAGGACTACACACTTTCCGGCGGTGGGGACCGCTGCTCAGTGGTGGCAGTGGTGGAGCTAGTGTCGGTGCTGGCAATGGTGGGGGTAGGCTCCAACCCATCCTCTGCAGCCTCAAACGGCTGTCCACTGGGGCTGCCGCTGCTGGCAGTGGTGCTGGTTGCAGTGCTGGCAGTGGTCAGGGGAAGCTACAGTCCATCCCCTGCAGCCTTGGATGGCTGCCCACTGGGGCTGCCGCTGCTGGCAGTGGTGCTGGTGCAGGCAGTGGTGGGGGGAGGCTCTAGCCCATCCCCTGCAGCCTCGGATGGCTGCCCACTGGGGCTGCTGCTGCTGGCAGTTGTGCTGATGGCGGTGCTAATGGCGGCGCTGGTGCTGGTGGCAGTGCTGCCAGTGGTGGTGGGAGGCTGCAGCCGTGGATGGCCGAACCACCATGGTTGGTGGTGGGGGCTCCGAATGAGTCCCAGCATAAGGCCTCCTGTCCTTCCTGTCCGCTGGTGCAGGCACCTTGCTCTTCCGTCAGCAGCCGGGGATTGCCCCTTGCCCTTCCCTCCTGCAGCTGGTGGTGCCTCCTTGCCCTTCCTAGATGCTGGTGGTGGTGGTGCCTCCTTGCCTTTCCCTGTCACAGCTGGTGGTGCCTCCTTGCCCTTCTCTGTTGCAGCTGGTGGTACCTCCTTGCCCTTCCTTGATGCACCTGGTCCAGGCAACCTTTCAGTGTTGCTGCCTGTTGCCCGGGATCCCAGAATCCTCTCCCACCTGCAGTAGCTATCAACACTACTGTGGCTGTGGAGTGGGTGGCTGAGGTGCTCACCTGGGTTCTGACCAACCTGGCCTGACGTGAAGGATGGGGGGGGGAGTGGTAGGGAAGAGGTCAACGGTGGAGAGGAAAAGCTTCTTAGGGACTTTGGGGTGGGAAGAGGATGAAGGTTTGGGAGTGGAGGAAGAGGAAGTGGTTGTAGGAGGTGTCTGTCTGCTGTGTTTGGGTGCAGGTGCATGGGCTGGATGCTGTTGTAAGGTGCATGGCTGTTGGGTGTCTGAGTGCTTGCATTTGTGTACTTTGGGAGGAGGGGGCAAAGACACAGTGGAGGAGAGGACACAGGGGACATGTGCATGGATGAGGGGGTGGTGACTGCCAGTGAGGGGTGTGTAGTGATAGGCCTGATGGTGGTAGTGGATGAGGATGTAGTGCATGCAGGTGTGAGTGGAGATGCTACTGGGAGGGAGGTGGAAAAGGAGGAGGAGGGGGACAAAGTGGAGGCAATGGATGTTGGTATGTCTGCATCTGGATGGTGTTTGTGTGAGTGCCTGTGGGATGTAGTGTGGTGCTTGTGTTTGCCTGAACCACTCCTGTTTGTTGTCCTGGGTGCATGCTGGTCTGCTCATGTGCCTGGGATAGGTTGGGGTTGAGGTGAATGGGATTGGGTAGAGTAAGTTGGAGAGGGGAGGCTGGAAACAGGGACAATGGCTGCCATCAGGGAGAAGGCCAGAGCCTGGGTTGAACTCTGTTGGGCCACCATGCCAGAGTGAATGCCCTCCAGGAATGCATTTGTTTATGGCAAATGGGCTGCCAGCCCCTGGATGGCATTCACAATGGTTGACTGCCCAACAGAGATGGATCGCAGGAGGTCAATAGCCTCCTCACTCAGGGCAGCAGGGCCAACTGGGGCAGGTCCTGAGGTGCCTGGGGTGAAGGAAATGCCCACCCTCTTGGGTGAGTTGGCACGGGAAGCACGCTGAGGGGCTGCTGGGAGAGCGGTGCTGGTAGGGGGTGGCGGCTGTACCTGTAGTTGGGGTGGGCACAGAGATGTCCTCCACCACCAGGGAGCTTCAATCGGAGGAGGTATCACTGTCAGAACTGTCCTATCCGTGGTGCTCTCCTCGCCCGCCGTCCCACTGGTGCCCTCACCGTCAGTGGATTTGGCCTCCTGGGCCCTGTGGGAAGCAGGTCTCCCCATCACCAGTGCCTCTGCTCCTCCACTAGATGATGATAATGCACATAAGGACAGACTGAGAAAACAAAAAGGGGGGCAGAGACAAAGGATACCTTTGGTCAATGTCGGCAACAACACCACCGTTGGAATTTACGACACACACACACAGAGAACAGCCCTATGCACTAGGCAATGCAATAACAGTCACAATGCCAGTCACCAGCCCATGGACAGGGATACCTAATGCCAATTGCAGCATACCTGAGACCCACAGACACCTGCCCAGTAGTGGATGCCTACTACTTTGGTTGGAGGAGGTTTACATCAGACCCTGCCCAACATGGGCCCTACCCTGCAATGTCCAGCCTGGCCTTGGGGCACCCACAGGCCCACATCCCCCACCCGGATGCCACCCCACCACACGCAAGTAGTATATTGGGGCTCTGTACTCACCCCCTTGTGGCTACTGTGATGCCCCCAAGTTCCCATCCAGATACGGATAGGGCACCGCCAGTAAGCGCTCATCGGGGGGGTTCAGGGTTCAACGGACACCCCTTCCTCGTTGGGAGGCCATCCCCAGTTGGGCCTCAGCCGTCTTCCATGCCCAGCATCTCAGGTCCTCTGACCGTTTGCGACAGTGGGTGCTCCGCCAGCCGTAGACCCCCAGGGTCTGCACGTCCTTGGCGATGGCACGTCATATACCTTTTTTTTGATGGGTGCTGACCTCCAGAGAAATACACATAGTTAAAGGTATCAGTCAGACCGTCCTGCCTGTTACACTCATGGCCCACCATAGCCCTCACATTCCCTTACGCACATACATTGTCCACCATACATGCAGCACGCAGCCCAGGGCCCTTCCAACAACCCCCCCACACGAGGCCCTCACACATAGCAATCCATGCATTCTTGCTCCATGCATCATGCTCACAGTATACTCACCAGTTGGTCTGGAGGCCCATAGATCATTTGGTACTGAGGTAGGACCCCATCCACCAGTCTCTCCAACTTTGCAGCAGTGGAGGCAGGGGCCCTTTCACCAGTGACACGAGCCATGGTCGGTTCCAGACACAGGTCACAGCAGCACTTGCAGTCCTCTCTTGTTGAAGGTCAGGTAGCAATTGAGTGAAAAGATAGAAAATGGCGGTCACGTCCGCAGTGGTGCATTCTGTCACCGCCGGCGTACATCACCATTGGCCACTGTAACCCATAGGGCTCAATGGTATCCAATGAGGAGTTGCACAACGGTTCTCGGCTGCCTCCCACAACGGTGTACAATGTCAGCGGAATTACATAATTTCAACCTGTCCCTCCATACAGGGCAGGCAGACACCATTTCAGGGGGGGTCAGGCCATGGCACCTAACTGCGTCACAGTACACATACGCACAATTTGGGCCTATCCAACAATATATTGTTGCAGTCACAACATGCAATGCAGTGTAGTGTTTGGAAATATGGAATACTGACCAGCTGCTCACCGTTAGCCCCGTAGATTGCAAACGCTGCAGATGAATAGGAGATGGAGACATCCCCCCGTGTACAGGCCCATGGTGGACTTGGCAACAATGGAGGACAGGCACATTATCGTCACATATAGACTGGACAGGGCCACAATCACAGAGCTGTGTGCCCAATTGGAACCTAACCTGATATCTGATATCCGTCAGCCGACCGGGATCCCCCCTCTTGTGCAAATCCTCTCTGTGCTCCGTTTCCTGGCAACTGGCTCCTTTCAAGTGACAGTGGGCTTGGAAGCAGAAATGTCTCAGCCAAAATTCTCAATAGTGCTGACCACAGTGTTGTCTGCCCTGATTAAACACATACACAGCTACATCGTTTTCCCCCAGGTGGAGTTTTTGACCACAGTAAAAGCTGATTGCTATGCAATGGGACATATCCACAACATTATTGGGGCTTTTGATGGTACACATATTGCATTTGCCCCCCTCCCCGGAAAAATGTACAGGTGTTCAGAAATCGAAAGAGCCTTCACTCCATGAATGTGCAGATAGTGTGCCTGGTGGACCAGTACGTCTCCCATGTCAAAGCAAAGTATCCTGGGTCTGTGCATGATGCCTTTATCCTGAGGAATAGCAGCATCCCATATGTGATGGCTCAACTGCAGAGGCACCGGGTGTGGCTAATAAGTGAGCCTTGGTTCCCACCCAGTGGATGTTGGTGTATGTGTATGGTACGATACCTAATGGTTAGTGTGTGGCTAACAGTTGTCCCCCGATATTTGCAGGTGACTCTGGATACCCAAACCTCTCATGGCTACTGACCCCTGTGAGGAATCCCAGGACAAGGGCAGAAGAACATTACAATAAGGCACATGGGCGAACAAGAAGAGTCATAGAAAATACATTTGGCCTCCTGAAGGCCAGGTTTTATTATCTCCATCTAACAGGTGGATCCCTGTACTACTCACCCAAGAAGGTGTGCCAGATCATCGTGGCATGCTGTATGTTGCACAACCTTACCTTACGTCATCAGGTGCCTTTTCTGCAGGAGGATGAGGCTGGAGGTGGGCGTGTGGCAGCAGTGGACCCTGTGGACAGTGAAGATGAGGATGCAGAGGGTGAGGATGAGGACAACAGAAGTGCAATAATATAACAATACTTTAAATGACACACAGATAAGACACTGTAAATTCACTTTAGATCGACAGTTTTGTGTTTGAAATTGTCACTGGAAGGCTGATTTTCCCACTTCTATGGCCACTTACTGTACCCTTTGGCATCTCTATTTGCAGATATTTGTGCCCCACTATCGCTACTGTTGTGTGGACTGTAGCCAACTACAGGTCATTCCTATGTATACATTACTGTACAGTTGTATTGCAGTGCTTAAAGCTTGTTAAACTAATACATAGTTCAATCGTTTGACAGACTCCATACTTGTTTTCATTCAAATGGTTTTTATTTAAGTGCTAATAAGAAGAGGGGGATGTGCAATGGGCTGGGGTGATGGTGGAGGAATGTCCAGGATAGAGTCCAGTCTATGTAGATCACAGATGAACTGTCCAAGGGGGCATGGGAGGTGGAGCAATGGCAGTTCAAGGTGGACAGGGTGACAGAGTGGGACACAAGGGTGACAATCAGGAGAGTCTTATTTCCTGGTGGGGGCCTTGGCAAGAGTCTCTGGCTTCTGCCTGGATTGCAGGGACTGTTTGCGGGGTAGTGGGGTGCTGGTGGCCTGTTGCTCCTGTGGTGGGGCCTCCTTTCTACTAGCGGCAGCGGAGGTGGAAGGCTGTTCATCGGTTTGGCTAGTGTCAGGGGCCCGCTGGTGTGCCACTGCCTCCCTCATGGTGTTGGCCATGTCTGCCAGCACCCCTGCAATTTTTGACAAGGGTGGTGTTGATGTCCTTCAAGTCCTCCCTGATCCCCAGGTACTGTCCCACCTGCAGTCGCAGGGTCTCCTGCAACTTGTCCAGTATCTGTCCCATTGTCTCCTGGGAACGGTGGTGTGCTCCCAGGGTGTTTGTGAGTGCCTCCTTGGGAGTCGGTTCCTTGGGCCTGTCCTCCCCCTTTCGCACAGCAGTCCTCCCAGCTTCCCAGTTGTCCTGTGCCTCTGTCCCCTAATCCGTGTGCCCACTGCCACTGACCCCAAGTCCCTGATTGTCCTGTGTTTGTGGTGTGCCCTGGGGTCCCTGTAGTGGTGGACACACTGCTGATTGATGTGTTCTGGAGACAGAGGTATGTGCCCGCTGGGTGGGTACTCTGGTGGTGTTTCCTGAGGTAGGAGGTTCTGTGGTGGTATGGGACTGTTCCTGGGTAACCAACTGTCCAGAGATCCCTGATCGGCCAGGTTGATCATCCAGATCCAGGCATCCAGAGCTGCTGTCATCACTGTGGGCCTCTTCCGGGGGTGGACTGGATGTTGATGGCACCTCCTCTCCGGTGACATTGGGTGGGGCACCTGTGGGGATGTAAATGCAGTGTTATTGTTTCTGTGTGTGTCATATTGTGCAAGGGTGTGTTGCCCTCTATGGTTGTTATTACCCTGGCAGCTTTGCCTTGTGTGAGAAGTTATTTGGTGGGCTAGGTGATTCTCTCTAGTGTACATGCTTTAGTGATGGGTGTCCATGCAGGTCTGTGATGGGGGTCCGTGCATTGGTATTATATGCAGGGCTTGGTTTTGGGAGGGGTGGGTTGTGATAGTGGGGTGTGTGTGAGGTGGTGGAGTGATGGGAGTGAAGGTAAGGGTGGGGGTTTGTGATGGCATGCAGGTGGGGGGTGATAGTAGTAGAGATTTGACTTACCAGAGTCCAGTCCTCCTCCTACTCCTGCCAGGCCCTCAGGATGCATGATTGCCAAGACTTGCGCCTCCCATGTTTTTAGTTGTGGGGAGGACATGGGGTCCACTGCCAGTCCTCTGTACAGCTATTTGGTGTTTTGCTGCTGTGGAACGCACCTTCCCTGTAGGTCGTTCCACCTCTTTCTGATGTTGTCCCTTGTTCTGGGGTGCTGTCCAACGGCAGTGACGCTGTCCACGATTCTCCGCCATAGCTCCATCTTCCTAGCAATGGATGTCTGCTGCACCTATGATCTGAATAGATGTGGCTCTACCCAGATGATTTCCTTCACCATGACCCTTAGCCCCTCCTCAGAGAATCTGGGGTGTTGTTGTGGTGGCATGGGAGTAGTGTGAGTGGTGTGGGTGAGGATGTGTGGGGTGATGTGTTGGGGTATGTGATGTAAGGTGCGTGGGTGGTGTATAGGTGATGGTGATGTGTGTCTGTGGTCTTGTCTGTGGTCTTGCTATCTCTCTGGTGGCACTTGTTTGTATTGGTAAAGGGTTTTGGGTAATGTGGGTGTGTGTTTTATAGCGGTGTGGGTCTGTGGGTGTGGGGTGTGTATGGGTGTCAGGTGTGTGTTATTCAAATTGTCCAATGTGGTGTTGTTTTGTATGTGTGTTTGTATTTTGAGCGCACCGGTATGTACCGCCAATGGTTTAGCGCCATTGAATGTCTGCTGCGGTGATACGTGGGTCATAATGCTGTGGGCATAGTTCTGTTGGCGTAACGGTGTGGGGTTTTCTACCGCCAGTTTATCACTGACCTTTGGGCTGGCGGACTTGTGTGTGTGGCTGTATAGTGACGCATTTCTATGTGTGTGTCATAATATGGGTAGCGGTAGTCCGCTGCGGCAGCGGTATGTTGGCGGCAGTCAGCATGCCGGTAAGCGGTACTTACCGCCAATGTCACAATGAGGGCCTATGAGTACAAAACCCACCCCCAAACCTACTTATCCTAACTAACCCACTAACCTATTCTAACCTACATCTAACCCCCTAATACTCTCAGAAACCCTTGAAAAAGAGGAGGGAGGGGAGTTAACTTTGGAGGAGTGGCATAATGCCATTCAGAGGTTTGCCCTTTTCAGTACTTTCTTTATATTCTTGTGGACCTTGCCATTCTTGGCCACTTCCTTCTCAATGGAGTCTAACTTTTGGAAGAACAGTTGTACATCCCTCTGAATATCTGTAATGACACTCATGTCCATGGCTGCAGATGTGGTTGGCTGTGTGATGGTACTTGTGGGTGCAGCAGCTGGAGCAATATTCATGTTGGCAGCTGTGGGCCCCTGCACAGCTAATGTGCTTGGTCCGGCCTGTGTGGGCAGTGTGGGTCCCCCTTGGCTGAATGCCCACCACTCACCAGTAGATCGGACTGAACAATAGCGGCGTGCCATCCTCCTGAACCCAGATCCCACTGCCAATATGTGCCTATAACGCACTGTTGTCTTCTGAAAGGCACAGAGTTGTGGTTATTCATGTTGGCAGCTGTTAAAATGAGACAGGCAACCATCAGTGTCAGCATTGTGTGGAGTATGTACAGTAAATTAGCTTACCATTGTAGGAAAGTACCATCTTTCCTGGCATGCTACCCCCATTTTTCACTGTATGTATGTTGTTTTAGCCCTTTTGTCACTGGGATCCTGCTAGGCAGTACCCCAATGCTCATAGTATGTGCCCTGTATGTGTTCCATGTGTGTGCCTAACTGTATCACTGAGGCTCTGCTAACCAGAACCTCAGTGTTTATGCTCTCTCTGCTTTCTAAATTTGTCACTGCAGGCTAGTGACTAAATTTACCAATTCTCATTGGCACACTGGTACACCCATATAATTCCCTTGTATATGGTACTTAGGTACCCAGGGTATTGGGGTTCCAGGAGATCCCTATGGGCTGCAGCATTTCTTTTGCCACCCATAGGGAGCTCAGGCAATTCTTACACAGGCCTGCCACTGCAGCCTGAGTGAAATAACGTCCACGTTATTTCACAGCCATTTATCACTACACTTAAGTAACTTATAAGTCACCTATATGTCTAACCCTCACTTAGTGAAGGTTGGGTGCCAAGTTACTTGGTGTGTGGGCACCCTGGCACTAGCCAAGGTGCCCCCACATCCTTCAGGGCAAATTCCACAGACTTTGTGAGTGAGGGGACACCATTACATGCGTGCACTATACATAGGTCACTACCTATGTATAGCGTCACAATGGTAACTCCGAACATGGCCATGTAACATGTCTAAGATCATGGAATTGTCACCCCAATACCCTTCTGGTATTGGGGGACAATTCCATGGTCCCCCGGGTCTCTAGCACAGAACCCGGGTACTGCCAAACTGCCTTTCCGAGGTTTCCACTGCAGCTGCTGCTGCTACCAACCCCTCAGACATGATTCTTCCTTCCTGGGGTCTAGGCAGCCCTGGCCCAGGAAGGCAGAACAAAGGATTTCCTCTTAGAGAGGGTGCTAAACCCTCTCCCTTCGGAAATAGGTGTGAAGGGCTGGGGAGGAGTAGCCTCCACCAGCCTCTGGAAATGCTTTATAGGCACAGATGGTGCCCATCTCTGCATAAGCCTGTCTACACCGGTGCAGGGATCCCCCAGCCCTGCTCTGGGGTGAAACTGGACAAAGGAAAGGGGAGTGACCACTCCCCTGACCAGTACCTCCCAGGGGAGGTGCCCAGAGCTCCTCCAGTGTGTCCCAGACCACTGCCATCTTGGAAACAGAGGTGTTGGGGGAACACTGGACTGCTGTGAGTGCCAGTGCCAGCAGGTGATGTCAGAGACCCCCTCTGATAGGCTCTTACCTTTCTTGGTAGCCAATCCTCCTTTCTTGGTAGCCAAACCTCCTTTTCTGGCTATTTAGGGTCTCTCCTCTGGGGTATTTTTCAGATAACGAATGCAAGAGCTCACCAGAGTTCCTCTGCACTTCCCTCTTCAACTTCTGACAAGGATTGACCACTGACTGCTCCAGGACGCCTGCAAAACCACAAGAAAGTAGCAAGCCGACTACCAGCAACATTGTAGCGCCTAATCCTGCTGGCTTTCTCGACTGTTTCCTGGTGGTGCATGCTCTGGGGGTCACCTGCCTTCACCCTGCACTGGAAGCCGGAATCTTCCCCCGGTAACGCAAGCACCAAAAGACTACATCACCGGTCCTCTAGGTCCCCTCTCATCCTGACGAGTTTGGTCCCTGGAACACAGGAACTCTATCCAAGTGACTCCCACAGTCCAGTGATCCTTCAGTCCAAGTTTGGTGGAGGTAAGTCCTTGCCTCCCCACACTAGACTGCAAACCTGTGTACTACGTGATTTGCAGCTGCTCTGGCTTCTGTGCACTCCTCCAAGGATTCCTTCGTGTGCAGCCTAGCCTGGGTCCCCAGCACTCCATCCTGCAATGCTCAACCCTCTGAGTTGGACTCCGACGTCGTGGGACCCACCTTTGTGACTCTGAGCCAGCTCTGGTTCACAAATCTTCTAAGTGCCGGCTCTGGTACTTATGCAGGTGCTGCCTGCTTCTGTGGGAGCTCTCTGAGTTGCTGAGAGCCCCCTCTGTCTCCTTCTCCAAGGGGCGACATCATGGTCCTTCCTGGTCCCCAGCAGCACCCAAAAACCTCTACCATTACCTTTGCAGCTAGCAAGTCTTGCTTGTAGTATTTCTGTGTGGGAACACTTCTGCAACCCTCAGCACACCGTGGGACATCTTCCATCCAAAGGAGAAGTTCCTAGCTCTCTTCGTTGTGGCAGAATCCTAAGCTTCTTCCATCCAGAGGCAGCTTCCATGCACCTTCATCCGGGGTTTCCTGGGCTCCTACCCCACCCCCCCCGGGACACTATTGCAACCCTTGGACTTAGTCCCCTTGCCTTGCAGGTCCTCAGGTCCAGGAATCCGTCTTCAGTGCCTTGCTGGTGTTTGTGGTTCTTGCAGAATCCCCCTATCACGACTATTGTGTCCTTTTGGGGTAGTAGGTGTACTTTATGCCTACTTTTCAGGGTCTTAGGGTGGGGTATCTTGAACACCCTGACTGTTTTCTTACAGTCCCAGTGACCCTCTACAAGCTCCCATAGGTCTGGGGTCCATTTGTGATTCGCATTCCACTTTTGGAGTATATGGTTTGTGTTGCCCCTAGACCTATGTTCACCTATTGCATCCTATTGTAATTCTACACTGTTTGCATTACTTTTCTTACTCTTACTTACCTGTTTTGGGTTTGTGTACATATAACTTGTGTATATTACTTACCCTCTTACTGAGGGTACTCACTGAGATACTTTTGGCATATTGTCATTAAAAAAAAGTACCTTTATTTTTAGTAACTCTGTGTTGTGTTTTCTTATGATATTGTGCTATCTGATATAAGTGGTATAGTAGGAGCTGTGCATGTCTCCTAGTTCAGCCTAAGCTCTGCCATAGCTACCTTCCATCAGCCTAAGTTGCTAGAAACACCTCTATTCTACTAATAAGGGATAACTGGACCTGGCACAGGGTGTAAGTACCACAAGGTACCCACTATAAGCCAGGCCAGCCTCCTACATATATCTACACTGAATAGCACATGCCCACCTACTCACAATCCAGATGATACAATGGCCCTGATTGATGGAACTACAATACTGCCTTACCACCGTTTCCCTTACATCATAGCCATCTACAACAAGTTTAGGTAAAAAACTATTTTAGATTTCCTTAGAGTTTGCACCATGTGTGACAATTCTAAGGTAGCATCAAATTCACAATGATCAGGGCTACTGTTCCTCTTCATATGTGTCAAATTTTCTAACATATATCACCTGAAACTTGTTACTGTAATTTGAAGTATGGGATGCTGTTGTTTACCTAAAGGGTTCAGTGTTGATAGGTACACATGCAAGCCTGATCAAAATGACCGTCACCTACACTGTGAGCATCACATTTACTTACACGTTTGTTGATCCCACCCCTTGTGCCTCAGGGGTATGGCCATACAGATCAACATCTCAACTGTCCAGGTCATCCACCAATGCATGTCCACTCATACATGGAGTCAGGGAGTGGCCCCTAATTTAGGTGATGACACAAATGAAGCAGGTATCCACAGGTCTATCACTTCTTCATTCATGTGTCCAGGTGTAGACACCCATCAATACCTGATCAGCCAATCCCATTCCTCAGACACACATAACCATGCCAGCACACGATTGGCCTCGATGCAC
Source organism: Pleurodeles waltl (assembly GCF_031143425.1). Lineage (NCBI taxonomy): Eukaryota > Metazoa > Chordata > Amphibia > Caudata > Salamandridae > Pleurodeles > Pleurodeles waltl. Next base: position 499,799,882 of record NC_090438.1, on the reverse strand, counting down.
GCCTATTACATTCCATATAGTTGTCAAATAAGTGGACTACAAACTAAGTGGCACTATGCTGGAGGACAAATGCCCACACAATCCTACATGTATATTAAAAGACAGGGATGCACCAATTTGTGTCCAAAATGGTGCATCTCTGTGTTGTGGGAATGACTGTGTGCTCCAGTGCCATCATATACACAACAGTGCACATCTAAGTTACATATGGAGCTACATGTGGCTTGCCATTACCTTGTTTACACAATGCTGACCATTGAATGCCAGAAGCCTCACGAAATATGACTCTCTGCACATGCATGGGAAACCACTTAAATGTGACACAGTCCACCATCCAGCCTACCTTGAAATCCGATCATTTTACTGCTCATCGCTTCTAGCATTGGGTGTGGAACTCATGACTCACTCACACTAAACACTTCAACACTACACAGGACAGACAACATCACACTTACTGGATGCATCGGGGTCCTCAAATCTTGCCACCTCGCCTGTGGTATGGGGGGAGGTCCACCTGAAATATAGGGATGGAAAATCATGGTTAGTATCATATCACTGTCACTACTAGTGGACAACAAATGGCAGTATGTACTATTTCAGAAGAGTAAGTTAATCATCCAGGTTGTGGACAGTGTAACAGACACACCGCTGTAAACTCACAATGAGACTATCACTCTGGTGAATGAGAGCCAGACATCTGCACTCTTACACTGTGCCTGAGACTCATGTAGTGCTACACCCCACAACAACCACGTGTGGCCAATCTGTAGAAGATGGAACTCCAAGGAATGAGGTGGAGTTGTGTGACAGATAAATGACACAACCCTTGTTCTCTGCAAGACAACTCATTTAGGTATTCTGGCTTGTCTCGCAAGGCACACAGAGGCTCTTTCTGGAGCACGAGCGGCTAAATAGTTAGTCTGCAATTGTAATCCATTGAGTAATCCATGACTAATATGTCACAGTTGGGTGATGGCATCAAATGGCCCATTTCCAGTGCCCCCTAAGGCGGGTATTCCCCCTTTGTAAACATAATGGCAGAGATGATATATGTGCAAATCTGACATTATTGCACCATACATGGAATGCCATACTTTTTTATCACAATCCACTTACAAATGGTATGCTGGCAGTGGCATGGCTCATCATAAATGACACAATGCTGGGGCACAGATGTTGCTATGGCCCCTGAAATGTGTGACTTAGTGATGGATGTGCATGACTCTCCCAACTTCTGACTTGCATTGATAAAATGGTAGGATATGTGAAGCCCATGTCTATACTGGCACAGTGACATGTCATTCTGGTTGCATGCAACATGTCCACAACCATTTCCTACAACACACCAACACATCTGCTACTCTCATTCAAGTGCAGTGAACAGTAATTAGGTAGCCAATGGGGTGCTCACCAACAGGGCCACCAATCACCACACAAAGATGGTCCAGAAGATCCTGCTCCCTGGCCACAAGATCAGTCCAGCGATGCTTCAGCTGATGGTCATTGTGACTGCTGTGGTACACCCTCTTCAGGTGTTGGAGCACCTTTCCCCACCACAGCCGCCTTGCCTACATACGGCAGCCCTGGATCACACGACCACCCATCTCTAGCATCAATGGAAGGTAGTGGGCTAGAAGCCAAATAAAGCCTCCCAGCTCCTCCTTCCCTATTTTGGTGTGTCTCCCCCTGCCAGACATTGCACTGGGGTACATGTTGAAACAAATGTAAAAAGTGGTATTGAGGAACGTAAAATAATAAAAGGAAACTCAACACTCAAAAATTTACCAACCCACCTATAGAACTAACCCCAACAGACATCCCACAGCACAAGTACAAGGTAAAATACACTAGACACGCAAATTCACAGACACTGGGACAAAAGACAATCCAAAACAACTGTAAACACAGCCAGAGGAACAGCACACGATACACTAAAGAGCAAAAGGACACCATCAACTCCAAAACACAACCACACTGTCAAAAGAGGCACACACTGTAAAGAGAAAGTGAAAGTACACCCACTGTACCATGCCTGTAAACAGTATATCCTATTACATCACTTCCTGTGCCCTTGCAACATGTTTTCTGTTATGCTTGTTTTTTTTACGCACCATGAGTATTTCTGATGCATTACTTACGTGCGTCTATTTACATTGATGCATTACCCTCATGTGTCGATTTAACAGTAAATAAGCATTGTGATGGGTGCGAATGTGGAAAACACGCTAAGGGCCCATGGTTCATGTACTTTGCGTTTGCGGATATTTTCGATGCATTGGCGTTATTTTTTTACTCTAATCATGATTGCGTGATTTTGAAATTTGTTAATGTATGCAACCTGTATGGCCACATGTGGTAGTCCATTGTACAATGTGATTTATGTGTGATTGGTCTGTTACACCAATGTTTGTGTTACTGAATCAACTGCATGCAAATGTATATAGGTCATGCACATGTCTGTATGTGTGACAACAGTGTATCCACATATGTATGGCAGTCAATCCAATGCAAGCGTCAAGGTATGTGATTGTGATATTGGTTCACTTATGTATTGTGTGTGGTTGACTTACAGAGCATCACATGTCAGACAACATTCACATCTCAGGGATTGTTGATGATGGCTGATGAGTGCTATTTGGCAAATTTTACCCGAAAAATGTCTCCATATGTTGATCTTGAGAATATGGATGACTTGTCTGTGGACCACACCTATGTCTGACATGTATACATCTTTGATACATACTGTGATTGACAGACTCTGCTTACATTTAAAACATATGTATTGAACACAATAGACAGTTGAAAATCATAACATTTTACTTTGTAATCACAATTACTTTGTGGTGGACCTGCAGCCCTAGCTGAATATGTTCTCATCCATTCTGATTTGTATTCCATAAAAATGTCCGTGCAATGTGCGGGGTCATGTGTACCCTGTGACAGGATTGGGCCCCATGGCAGTAGCAGGAGTGATTTCCATGGATATACTACGCATGCTCTGTTTCTCCCATTGCTTGTTATACCTTGGCTAATCATGTTGAGCATTGTCACCAATGATGTCCCCAACTTGTCACTCATGCTCCATGCAGCCATTGCAACTCTCACACTGAGTTGTGTTTGTGGTCTGCTCAAACATTACAGTCTCACCATATTTTGATATCCACTGCCTCATGTGTGGGCTCCTTATTTAGGTAATTTTTAGACATGTTATTGTTGGGTGTGATGAGCTATTGTCATACAAGTTGGCAACAGGGATGTAATTAATAAGTTGTGGTCCTTCAGTTGTCACATTCAAGTGATGAGGCTAATTGTGATGTGGGTGATGGTAGCAGTTCATTCTTACGCTTCACATGTGATGTTGCTACAGTACTCTTCAGATTTGTATTTGTGACATGCTCCTTGAGGTTAGACTCATAATCCTAAAGTATATGTTTAAGAGATTGAAGACATCAAAGCCGGATTGTGTGAATAAGCGAGATGTTTATTGACAACATTTACAAGGTGAGTTAGATGATGATTATGTGAAGAAGTTCTGTACAATGTGCAGTCTGCGGAGTATCACAGCAGCTGTGTTGTAGTCTTCCCCCTCATTTTATTCTCCATCATCCTCCTCCCCCTCATCCGGCAGGTCATCAACCTGCAAATATAATGGTATGTGCATCAGTACACATATGTTTTGCAAGATAGCACAAGTCAATATGATCTTGCAGGCCATTTCTGGGGCATATAGAAGGCTGCCTCCTGTGATGTCCAGGCACCTGAATCTGGACTTCAGGATGCCAAATGTCTTCTCCACAATGGTCCATGTCCTCCGTTGTCCCTCATTGTATGCAAGCTCTGCTGCTGTGCTTGGGTTGTAAAAGGGGGTCCTTATCTATTGTTGTATGCCATAACCCAGATCCGCTGCAAACGATTACATGAGTCATTTGTTGTAAGTACTTGCAACAGGTAAGTCATGTAGCATGGCAGTTGATATTAGGATCTGGTAGTGGCTCATATGTATTTGTGTTTTGGTGTGAGTTCCTATCCTTGTGTAACCTTTCCTCAGAAATAGGTTGTTGGACATGACAATCTTGTGTTTGGGTCAAGGACCTAGGACACTTGATTTGAATTCCACACTGATAGTCATTATGTATGTACCATGTGTTGGGTAGTGCACCTCTGTATCAGTGTGTTATTACTAGAGGGGACATGACACATCTTAACAACACAATGGGGTCAGATGTGGTGGCAACATGGTAGCACTACAATGCCTGGACATCCCATCCCTTTTGATATGTGTCATTGCAAATGTGTGTGACACTTAGGGCCTATGAAATAGGTTACTGTGAATGCACAACATGTCTCCTAAATTGGCTGCTGTGTCCTATAATAGTTAAACTATGCAAGAATGCCCCGTGTGTGACATGTTACTTGGCAACCCTTTGTTGTCCCCTGCACCAGTTGCTCATGTGTAGCCATGCACCAACGCTATCTACCCTACACCAGGGTACTTGGCTATCTTCCTTGTGGAGGTGGATGTATCTATGCTGGACGGTGCACGGCCCTGGACACATGCTTTTTTGTTGGCCAATTGGCTCTTTCTGTGTGTGCAGATGTGTGCAGCATGCATTTGTGCCACATTCATCTGAGTTCATAACACAGTTTGCTTCTTATTCGCAACCTGCATACTGCACCCCGGGGGTGGTAATTGTTGTTGGCACTTCATCAGGTTTTAGGGGACAGCTACATGTGAATCTGCACCTTCATGCTATGTATCTTATGGTGATATACCTGCAGCGAGAAACATTGCACACCCCTTCCACATTACATACAGCATGGGAGGGTGGCCAATTTAGAATGTGACTTCAAGTAATGAAGACATGGTCATCTGCCAACATGTACATACAGTGCAGGCCATTACTATGGTACTGTGGGCTATTACATTGTTCTCTTGGTGTTCCTGAGTGGCAGCCAATGTTTGTGTCAGCCATGATGTGTCCAAGGGTGTGTTTCCCATTGTCACAGGATGATCACCATAACTACCAGTGTCTTGCCTATCTTCTAGCTGTCTACACATGCATAGTGCAGGCTATGGGATGTAGTTCAGCTACTTAGCAAATGTGTCCCTTGGCACAGTGCATGTGAGGTCAATGATGTCCTGTTGTCTCCTTCTGGGTCCCACTGTGACATCCATGATGTGCACTGTCTGACTGTGTCTCTGCCCCCTGTTAGGCCATTTATTGTATCTTGTATAGACATGATGGTGTTGTGAGTCAGTGAGTGTTGCACGTGAAGTTCCACTACAGTGACTGTGGTTTCACTTCTCACACATCTGGCACATGGTATGTGATGAGCATTGATCTTGTATTACTATGTGTGTCAGCCAATGCATCAGGCAGATGTCTGTGAACACTACAGGTAAGTTAGGTATGTGTTGATGAGATGCAGTTGATATAGGCGCAAGTTGTGTGGTGTTGGATATTTGTTCTGGCAGTGATTTGCACTGCATAAATTGAGACACCCATGCCTATTTGGAAATTACATGACATGGGCATGGTGTATGCCTTTGATGTGTCTGTGATATTGTTTGTTTGGTGTAGTGTGTGTGATGTATACAAAGTGGGCAACCTAAGGGCACTTGCTGTGGTCTGTGTATTTCTTCTGTTTTCAAAGGGTACATGTCTGCACCTGTCCTTCCTGCGGTGTGACTGTCAAGTTGTGGGTGTGTTATGTACATGTGGTTGTATCTATTGGTGTGCACTTATTGTGCTGTACTGTAGCATGGTACATATGTGTTATCACCTGACCATATGTTACTGCAGTGGTGTATGTCTTGTGTGACCAACAGGGTTGGGGTGTTGTGTGTACATCACCAGAATAGTTGACTTACCCACAAGTAGGCCATTTCCAAATTGTCCATCCTGGAATTGTTCATTGATCGTACTGTGCTGGAATATGTAGGCATCATGGACACTCCCATGGTACTTGGCCAAAATGTTTATGAATAATCTGCGGTGGTCCACTATGCCCTGCACATTAATGGAATGCGTGTGATTGTGATTCTGGTATAAGTGCTCTGTTGCTACAGGTGGAATGAGCTGGACATGGGGAAGCCATGGATTTGACAGAACCCCTGTTTGTTCTCCTCCTGCTTTTGCTGGGTGTTGGGGAATCTAATGTGACGGGGTGTCGAGGAGATGATGGCGTTTAACACCTTTGGCAGGAATGCAGAGAACGATGGCTGTGAGACACCAGCAACCACTGCACCCATTGTTTGGAATGAGCCACTTACCAGCATGTGCAGGACAGTGAGCACCTTTGTTATAGGTGGTATGTTATGTGGGTTCTGCAGGCTGGCTGCAATTTGTGGCTCAATGTGGTGCAGCAGGTGCAGTATGGCTTGCCGGTTGAGTCTATAAGTGCTACAAATGTCCAAGTCCCGAGGCCAAGGAGGGTTGTCCTTGTTCTGAAGACCCTCTCCTGCCTTCTGCAATGCCTTTGTGGGCCATGTTGTTGTGCTGGTGATTGCTGGTGTGGTTGCTGTCCTCTGTGCCATCTAGCAAGCTGTATCAATATCACCTCCATCTACTTCTGCAGGTTGCAATGTTGCTTCTGTGTGTTTTCCTTAAGTAGTGGTGTGTTTGCCTCATTTTAACGCCTGCCGTGACCCAGGCGTTAAGTTTTGACGCAAATCGGTGTTAATTTAAATTTTTGAGTCCGCCTCCTAGCCATGTGTCTTTTTTGCCCCAGTGGTTAAATTTGGCCCTAGGGTGTTTGAGTCAAATTTTTGGACGGAAACGCCTACCTTCCATCTAACTGACGCAAGTAGGTTTCACACATCTGAAAAATTACCTTAACACCAATATTTTGAAGCTAGACAGTTCTAGCGCCAAATGTAAATATGGCATTGGGTTTGGCCTAAATTAGCATAAAAAAATTGACGCTAATTCAGAGCAAACAGAATATAAATATGCCCCTAAGCTTATATGAGCATTGTTAAATCACTGGTTCACTTCTGATTCATCAAGTCACTTGTCTCTACTTACAACTTTCAAAGGGCTGGAGTCTTTGCAGGATAGGACCGACTAAGAGTATGCATGTGGGAACGTTGCCTCTTTCTAGCATGGTTACCCCCATTTTGACCTGTTTGTCAGTGTGTTTGACTGTGTCACTGGGATCCTGCTAACCAGGAACCCAGGGCTTATGCTCTCTCTCCTTTATATTTGGTTGTTGGATGCTGTTAACACGGTATTCCACTCATAATTGGCGTACTGATTCCCCTTATAAGTACCTATTATATGGCACCTAGGTACCCAGGGTATTGGAGTTCCAGGGGATCCCTATGGGCTGCAGCATTACTTTGCCACCCATAGGGAACCCATGCACATGTTTCTACAGGACTTCCATTGCAGCCTGTGTGAAATGGTGTATGCACCATTTCACAGCCATTTACACTTCACCAGGTCACTTATAAATCACCATATACCAGGCCTGCCAACCCTGAAGGCTTGGTGCAGAGTGCCTGTGTGCGTGGGCCCCCCTGCACTAGCAGAGGTGCCCCCACATCATCCAGGACCATTTTCCCAGACTTCGTGAGTGTGGGGACGCCATTTTACCCGTGCACTGGACATAGGTCAATACCTATGTCCAACTTCACAATGGTAACTATGAATATGGCCATGCAAGGTGTCTAACATCTTGGAATCATACCCCAATGCTGATTCTAGCATTGGTTGTATAATTCCATGCTCTCCGGGGGCTCCACAGCAGACCCCCAGTACAGCCATACCAGCCTTCTGAGGTTTTCCAGGCAGCCCCAGCTGCTACCACCTCACAGACAGGTTTCTGCCCTCCTGTTGCTCAAGCAGCTCAAGCCAAGGAAGGCAGAACAAAGATTTTCCTTTGGGAGAGGGGTGTTACACCGTTTCCCTTTGGAAATAGGTATTACAGGCATAGGAAGGGTAGCCTCCCAGAGACTCTGAAAATGCTTTAAAGGGTGCAGATTTTGCCCTCCTTGCATAATCCAGTCTACTCTGGTTCAGGGATCCCCCAGTTCTTGCTCTGGCACAAAACTGGACAAAGGAAAAGGGAGTGAACACTCCCGTGTCCATCACCACCACAGGGGTGGTGCTCAGAGCTCCTCCAAAGTGTCCCTGGGTTTTGCCTTCTTGGATTCCAAGTTGGTAGGTCAAACTGGGAGCATCTGACTCGCCCGTGCCAGCAGGTGACATCAGAGCCCTCCTCTGATAGGTGCTTACCTGTTTAGCTGACCAATCCCCCTTTCAGGGCCATTTAGGGTCTCTCCTCTGAGTGTTCCTCAGATTCAGATTGCAAGACTCCAGGAGGAATCCTCTGCATCCTTTACTTCACCTTCTACCGACAAAACTAGATCTGGACTCTCCAGGAACTCTACAAACTGCAACAAAGAAGCAAAGACGGCTTCTGCAAAATTGTATCTTCAGTTCCTGCCAGCAACTGCAACAGTTTTCAGGTTGTGCATCCTCCAAGGACTGCCTGTCTTCAGCCTTCACCAGAAGAACTAAGGAATCTCCTTTGAAGTGAAGGAGTCCCCCCTCCTGAAGAAGTGCATGGCTCCAGCAACACGGCTGGTTGACTGAAGTGGTTCCGACGGTCCTGAAGTCCAGCTGTCCAACTTTGGTGGAGGTAAGAGCTTGCCTCCCCACTCAAGACAGTACCCCCATGCACCATGTGTTTTGTAGTTGCCAAGGCTTGTTGGCATTCTTCCACAAAGTTCTTCATGAACTGTGCAGCTCCGGCCCCCAGCACCCCTTCCTGTGGTGCACATCCCCCTGCGTGGTTCTCCGGTGGCGTTGGATCTCTTTGTGTAGTGCTGCGTGGGCCTCCTTTTACACCTTCTTTGCCCCCATGCTGTGGGACTCCTGTGCATGCTCCTGGTCTTCTCAGGGCTTTCTGAGTTTCTGAGAGCCCCCTCTGCCTCCCTCTCCTGGGTAGAGGCCACCAGGTTCGACCGGTCCCAGGCAGCGCCATTTTCCGCTAAACACGAGCTTTGTGTGTGCCAAGGCTTGTTGGTGGAATTCAGCGATGCAAACCAGACAGCAATCATCCTTCCAGCGTGGGACATCATCTGCACCAACCAGGAACCTGCATCTGTCTTCTTGGGTGCAGCACTGACTGTTCTTCTACATCGGTGATTCTTCTTTTGCACCATCATCTGGATTAGCAGGGGCTCCTGTTCTCCCTGAACTCTTCACTGCTTCTTGGACTTGGGCCCCTTCTTCCACAGGTGTTCAGGTCCCGGAATTAATCGTTGGTGTCTTGCAGTCTCTTCTGGTTCTTGCAAAATATTCTATTACAACTTCCTGTGTGTTTCATGAAACTTTCTCTGATTTACTCTTGCTTTCCTGGGTTCTGGTGTGGGTTCTCTTACCTATCTTTGGTGTTCTCTTATACTCTCAGAGCCCTACACTTGCCTAGGTGGGAAACCGATTTTCGCATTCCACTATTTTAGTATATGGTTTGTGTTCCCCCTAAGCCCATTGCTATCTATGGTGATTTTCACTATTTGCACTGCTTTTACAGCTATTTTTGCATTCTAGTGTATATACTGTGTATAGTGCTTACTTCCTAATGGAGTATAGTCTCTAAAGTATTTTTGGCATTTGTGTCACCAAAATAAAGGATCATTATGTTTGTAACACTGAGTATTATCGGTCATGTGTGTGAGTACTGTGTGACTACAGTGGCATTGCATGAGTTTTGCATGTCTCCTAGTTAGGCATTGGCTGCTCATCCACACTACCCCTAGAAGGCCTGGCTTCTAGATAATGACTACATTTCACTAATAAAGGATAACTGGACCTGGTATAAGGTGTAAGTACCATAGGTACCCACTACAAACCAGGCCAGCCTCCTACAGTGCATTATAAACATCTTTTGAATATGAAAATTCACCTCCTAGAATTAAACATGCACCTAATTAATTCTACAAGTACACAGTTATGCAGCCAAGAGACAGAGGTGGTCATTCTGACCCTGGCGGTCTTTGACCGCCAGGGCGGAGGACCGCGGGAGCACCGCCGACAGGCCGGCGGTGCTCCAATGGGGATTCCGACCGCGGCGGTAAAGCCGCGGTCGGACCGGCACCACTGGCGGGGTCCCGCCAGTGTACCGCCGCCCCATTGAATCCTCCGCGGCGGCGCAGCTTGCTGCACCGCCGCGGGGATTCCGACCCCCCCTACCGCTATCCAGATCCCGGCGGTCGGACCGCCGGGATCCGGATGGCGGTAGGGGGGGTCGCGGGGCCCCTGGGGGCCCCTGCAGTGCCCATGCCACTGGCATGGGCATTGCAGGGGCCACCGTAAGAGGGCCCCTACATGTATTTCACTGTCTGCTGCGCAGACAGTGAAATACGCGACGGGTGCAACTGCACCCGTCGCACAGCTTCCACTCCGCCGGCTCGATTCCGAGCCGGCTTCATCATGGAAGCCTCTTTCCCGCTGGGCTGGCTGGCGGTCTGAAGGCGACCGCCCGCCAGCCCAGCGGGAAAGTCAGAATTACCGCCGCGGTCTTTCGACCGCGGAACGGTAACCTGACGGCGGGACTTTGGCGGGCGGCCTCCGCCGCCCGCCAAGGTCAGAATGAGGGCCAGAACCTTCTCCAGACTGGAAATCTGGGGAGGGCCTTTTTCCTAGCACATCTGTATAGATTTAGGGCCTGATTACAACTTTGGAGGAGGTGTTAATCCGTCCCAAAACTGACGGTAAAGTGACGGATATACCACCAGCCGTATTACGAGTCCATTATATCCTATGGAACTCGTAATACGGCTGGTGGTATATCCGTCACATTTGGGACGGATTAACACCTCCTCCAAAGTTGTAATCAGGCCCACAGTAACAGATACCTTGTCAGTGCCTGGATTAGTTGTACTGTTTGATTACATTAAACATCAATAAGGCTGCCTTCTTGCTGAAAAAAGGAAGAAGTTAATATCAGAAAGACAGGATAAAACTGATTTTGACTCAGGCCCAGATTTCTGGAGTTTGTGGCACAGGGCACCACACCAAGTCACATTGCTGCACCGCCCCATGTCACAGGGAAAGGGCTGGAATGTGCCATATTTATGAACTACAGTGCTTATCTGTCCTTTTCCCCTGCACTGGTTGTGCTTTTGTCTGCCTAGTGCCAATGCAGGTATCCATGCACCATGGTGCAAGGGTGCCTGTGTTGCATGCAGGATCATTTTTGTGCCGGAAGGAGTACCTTCCTTCACAAAAACTCCTGAGAGGCAGAATGAAGCCATCATAGAAAGAGAAAAGAAACAAAAATAAATAAAGATTTTCCTCCTTGTTATGCCTCAACTGGGGAGGTATAGGGTTTTGACGCATTCCCAGGTTTGGCAGTGATGGTAAATCTGGGAATGTGTCAAAAACCATGGATGCAACACTGCAATTTATCACGCAGTGTGGCTTTGCATGGCTTCAAAAATTTGACTAAGTGGTTTGCGCCATTCACGTACCACATTTTGTGGTGCAAGCATGGTGCAAACCCATCATAAATGTGCCCCTCAGTGTAATGCTGCACTCAGCAAGCAGCATGTCAGTGCTTCCCTTGTGTTTTTTATCTGTACTGTAGTCTAGTCAACTGTAAGCATAGACAGCAGTCAGTGTGTACTACTTTTGACAAGTCTACACTGAGCTGTTCTCCACCTTAGAATTTAACCCTGGTTACTAATGTGTCACAGTTAGACACTATAGTGCACTTTGTTTTACCACCCAATTACAAGATACAAAGGAGTGCTAGAGTACATGGCATTAAGCAGCTGAACTGACTTGAATAGTTTGCTATTTTATTGTTTTTTTTATAGGCACATGAACAGCTGTTCTCTCTGAGCCCATAATAGATCAAAAAAAATCAATGTACAACTCTGCCTCTTCAGAGTATTCTTGTGAGGAGAAAGAGTGGGGGCTGCAAAGGAACATTGGAACAAGTGATTAAGCAACTCTGGGACGAGTAATTAGAATACGAAAACACTGCCTGCTACTGTGTGCGCTGAAATTAACATTAATGATTCATTTTTACATAATCATACTTATGTTCTAATAATATATGAAGGGCTAGATGTATCATACAACCGAGTTGTGATTCTCAAATAGCGATTTTTAAGAAATCGCTATTTCAGAAATCAAAAAAGGTATGTATGATTTTTGCGATTCGGTAATAGCGATTTCTTAAAAATCGCAAATGCTACTACCGAATCGCAAATTGATAATCTGTCCCCATTCACACCTATGAGCCTGTTAGCCCATATCTGTGAATTTTTTGCATTTCCAAAATTGCGATTTCTTAACCAGAAATCGCAATTTTGGAAATGCAAAACCCCAGGGTGCTGGGGGCCTAAGGCCCCCTCTGCTGCACTCTAAATTTTGTTTGGGGACATGTAAGGTGCACACATGCCAAAAGGGTATGCGTGCTTTACATGTACATTTTTAAAATGTATTTTAAATGCATTTGAAAATTTTGCACATGGTTACCACCAGGTTCAACCTGGTGGTAAATAGCGATTCCTAAATGCCCAAATCGCATTTAGGAATGGCTTCATACATGTGCTAAGAATTCGCAAATAAGGAATCCTTATTTGCGATTTCTTATTTAGAGAGTCGCAATTTGCGAATCTCTAAACAGGGTCGCAATTTTAAGAAATCACAATTTTTGCGATTCCTTAAAATTGCGTTCAAAATGTCTTTAAAAATTCTGAACTGGCTTTTTGCATTCGCAAACGGGCATTCGCACCGATTGCGAATGCAAAAAACCTTGATACATCTGGCCCGAAATGCTTTAACATTGAAATGAATATGTGACACATAACGTGCCTATTTGATTGGCCACCGTCATCGTAAATGGTCTTTCATAAATAATGTACTAATGCTGTATTGAGAATCTTGTTTGTTTAAAAAGCATTTCTCTGTCAAGTTAATGGCTGAATAATATGAGTTTTTATTGTATGACTGTTAGGCCTGAAGCAGAGCAAGGCCACCTCAAGAAGTTATCTAACTGCTAATGTTCTAGGAAAGTAACTTTGAAGTGATCTCATGTCCGCTGTATAACAAGTTCTTTGTCTAAATTTCAAAACCTGTTCAGAGCTTGTATTAATAATTGTATTTTCTTTTGAGGAAATGGTGTAATCCAAGACTGTTTCTACATCACTGTAGCTGCTGGTTTGAAGCGTATTTAGGAATGAAGAACAATTAATTGTCTGATAATGGATGAAAGGTTCCACCAGTCGATTCTTATTGTATCGACTGGATGTACGCAAAAGGAGAAGAACAAATCATCGATGTTGGATGTTCTGTCTAGCATACTTTTCTGAAATGTAGTAAATCTGTAATTGGACAATCTTCATCGCAAGAAGTTTCTGACCAATAGCAAATGTGTAATAATTTTAATTTAACAGTTAGGTACGGAGAGTTGGGCTCATTCATCGTCATTCGTTTTTCGCCACTCATTCTCTCATGGTGATCTGTCACTTGCCATCCTATCTACTGACATTCTGGTACTTTGTTATTTTCTGAGTTTACTTTGACTGTTCAATGCTGAACTGATGATTTGATGGTTTAGTGATCTTAGGCCCATATTTATAATTTTTGAAGCAAAACTGCGCATGTGCAGTTTTGTGTCAAAAAGTATACTGTTGACTTGCGTCATTCCTGAGCGCCAGCTGGGCTCCAAATTTATTGAATGCTGCAAGCCAGCTCAGAGGGTGGGCTAGCCTAAAAAAGAAATGACGTTAGCCGGGTGGGGCGGAGGTATGAGAGAAGGGGGTTTTGCACCAAAAAATTATGTTAGGCTGTTTAGAGGCAAAATAAATGCCTCTAATCAGCAGAGCGTAATTTTCTGACTCTAAACCATCCATACCATATGACTCCTGTCTTCGAAAATACAGAAGTCATGCCCACAAAGCCAATGGCAAGCACAGGGGACCAGTGTTTCCTGGGCATGGCCATTGCACCCTGTGCCATGCAGAGGGCCCCAAGTTGGGCCCCCGATTGCACTTTAATTTAAAATAAAAAATACTTACATATACTTACCCTACTTACCTGGGACATGGCCCCCCATCCTCAGGTGTCCCTCTGGTGTGGTTTGGGGTACTCCTGGGGCTTGAGGAGGCTACCAGCTGCTGCTTTTGATAGAGCCATAGCTAAATGTTTTCTAAATTTATGTTACTAAAACTTTTGCATGAAGCCCAACATGGTGATGCTAATCTGGAGTTAGTGAGGTGTTTTCTCATTACCTATGATCTGATGTAATTTGATTGTTGAATAAGTGCACGCTATTACTCTTGCCCAAATATTGTTGCTATTAATTTGTGTTTTTTGCTATTGAGAGCATTGTTTTAGTGGCTTTGTTTAAATTGAGATTCTTTAGGCGATTTGGCCAGCCAGTGTCATTCCTTTATATGTATCATTTGGTTTTGAGCCTAATTTACATGACCTTAGCATTGTTAATATAGGGAAATAAACATTTTTAATTAATATTCAAAGGTGTGGTTACTCGTGGCAAAGTGGGTTGTGGTGCGTTCTTACCTGACTCTCAAATGACTTATCTTGCTTAATATTGATGACTGAAGACCTACTCAGGGTATGATCATCTTGAACAGGTCCAAAGGTTCATCGGCCTTGAGAACCCGTCTGCTTATAAGTTACTATAACTAAACAAATTAGCCTGGGCATGCTCACACTACTCTCACGGTTAAGGCCACGTCAGTGCTGCACAGGGAAGGCTGGAAGGACAACACCAAAATATACTGCTCTGAAATTCCTACAGTGCAAACTTATTGCTGTGTCTCTCCCTTGCCAACCTCAATACAATACAAGCGGCAGTACAACATATGTCCAGAAGCCCCCTCAGATAGATCCCAAAAACATTTCCAGACCATCTTTCTCATTTTACCCCTTCAAAGACAAGTTTGACTGTTTCTGGGATTAGCTCTGTTTTCAATAAATGTTAACATCCACCCACTGAACACTCCTACTAGAAACCTTGGTTTTCTTTCGTAAAATACGTTGCTCAGAATGAAAAACAAATTGATCGAACTTAATGTTTTCGTATTAAATCTGAAAAGTATTGCACTTTTGCATGCACATGTGATCGTTTAATTGTTTCACAATTTCCAAACGAAACCAGTGAGATTACAAGTAAAAAAAAATCTTCAGAGACATTGCTACTATGCAAAACATAGGAATCTTCCATAGTCCACTTCCACATTCCCCAATATTTTATAAATCCATATACAGAATGTGCATCTGTCCTCATACATTGATTCAGTCGCAAGTTTTACATACGTTGCATTGAATGCATATTATGATATTTCTTCCATGGAACAGTATTGTGTATGTCATTTTTTACTTTCTGTCTTGGCGTTCATGTAGTAGGCATAGGTAATCACAGTCATTCATCATCTACATATAAGAAGTTCATCCATCTATGTACAAGTAACAAAGTCAATGTCACATACGCATTAACATAAAGTCCTTGTCTAGCACCAAACCAATTTATATCCTGGTTCTCTAATAATTTAGAATTGAGCTGAAGGTCAGAATAAACATTAATGACAGTCTGTCAGGGAAAACTACAAATGTCCACTGTAGTCATCTGAAAGCTGGCCTTTGTAATGAAATTAAAATGCTGTGAATGTTCATATTTCCATCACTCTTTTGTAATGGTTTTTACAGTCCCCATTATGCTGGGCACTTTGCTGGTGTAATGGCTGCCAGTCAAAATACGGGAGAATTGTGGGTGTATGTTACTGGATTTATCTTGGGGGTGCTATACGTGTACTGCAAAGAAAATAAACTTTCCCCTATTAAAGCCTGAGATGCTTGAGTTATTAGCGCCCCCTCTTGTGAGAAAATGCATTGTGTTTTTTAATAACATTTAAAGAGATCTAGTCATATTTTTAATTGTTTTCATAAGTCTGTTCTGCAACAGAAGGTCACTCATTGCCTCTTCCTTAGAACTCCACGACGTGCAGTTACGGTAGAATCGAAGAAACAGAGTTCACAAAGGTCAAGGAAGCTTTCAATTGGGATTTCAAGGACGGAAATGTGGAAATGAGCCGTTTTACAGATTCTGAATACAAATGAGCAGAATTAGGAATTTTATGAAACTTGAGCTAGAACGAATTTAGAAAAAGTAAGTGAAGAACAAGATATTATTAGAGGCATAAATTGGACTATTACGTTTTGCTCTCTGTCATTCTAATGCAGGTGGAATGACATCAGACTTGGTATTTTCCCCATACACACATTAAATGGCAAGAAGGACAAACAACTGGAGTCAAGGTAGGCGTGAGGAGACATTTCTTTACTGAGGACCTGATTCACAAAACTAAACTTACACTTTTGTGTAAGTTTACTCCTGTTTTGATATTCACAAATTCCGAGTTAATATTAAGTTTCCGACTGCGGAGACTCCGAGGTCGAGGGCAGTGAACTTGCTCTAAAAAGACAGGAAAGACTTATATTTCTGTGTGCGGAGTTCTCGGCCCCGACTGCAGACTATTAAATTGCAGTTTTGTGTATACTGAAAAAGAGTTCACTTACACAAACCTGTAAGCTCATCTTTGAGAATCAAGCCCATTGAGCTCAAAACTTTGCTGACTTTGACTCTTTTTACTTCCGAAATTTGGCATATAATATCATAATTAGCAGACTAACAGACGTATGCAACTTAGAATCTAGTTGAAGCATGCATTTCTTTTTTTATATTGGGTATTTCACAATTGTATTAACAAGAATGGCAGCCTTTAAATAAAATGCACAAGCTTCTTTGGGGTTTTGTTGACACTCATTTATGCTTCTATCAGTTCAGGTAAGTACGTGGCTCTCAATTTATTGAACCAGTTTTGTCTTGCCACTTCATAAAAAACACCCCTAATTATTATCAAATTATCATAATGCCTTATCTAGCCTCTACCAGAGGAGGATTCAAGACAGGGTCATCTGAATGAGAGTAGCACAGCGCTTGATTTAACGTGGACGACTGTAAGTAACCATCCCAAGGAACTCATATCCCCTTCAGGACATTCACATGACCACTCAAAGCAGCGAAGATCATCAGAAAAAATAAAGGTTCAAATGGTGACTTACTGGGGCAATGAGAGTAGGAATTGCTGGATTTCCTAGTAATTCTTCATTTCTAATGGCGAGCTAACAGGCCCACTTCCCCTGGCTACTCTTCCCCCCTCAGAGCTATCGACATCCCCAGTTTTGGAGTTTTGGTGAATATGGCGGGAGCGAGGCTGGGGGGCAGCAGAGTTATCACACAAACTAATAGACCAGCCATTGTGAGGGCCGTTAACTTGACAAATCCTATCTACTGACTAGACTGGCAACAATTTTACAGTAACAAACAGAGGGTGTCTCATAGTATATTTTTAAAATCGTTCATCAATGACTAAGAGCCTGATTTAGATCTTGACGGTAATGGTCCAGCAGTCGGTTTTCCTTCTGAAAACCTGTCCACCGCCTTGGAGGTCCGCCCAACCGATTTAGATGTTGGCAGGACATAGTCCAAGTCCCACAGACTCTGCCAAGAATCTCCAGCCACCACAATGGCAGCATTGGGATTAAGGGCTGATGGTGGGAATCCAGCCACCTTTACCGCTGAGTTGATTTGGATGTCCCTCATCACCAAGTCAACTGTTGTGGTCCAAACTCTACACCTGAGATGGTGAAGTGGAGTAGAACTGAGGTAAAACCTACCTTTTGTCCCTAGTCTACTTCCGTTTTTGACTGGACACAACTGGACAGGACCATCCATCGCTGCTGCCACTGGAGCACAGACAAAACACAACCCCTCCCCCGTTGCCAGACTTAAAGGTAGGGAACCGCATTGGCAGTGCATGTTGTGTGGTCAATTCATATGAGCTCAGGACCATGCAGTCATATACATATCAAGTAATTATTTCAATTACATTGACATAAATATGTCTGAAACACATTGTGCCACCTGCATATGGGTCTGCTGTTTGTTGTGTATGTTTGAGTGTGTGTTGTGCTGCTATGTTCAACATTCAGGTGAGTGTTGTTGTTTTGCAGTGCTCATTGTTGTGACGTGTGTAGTTGTGCTTGTGTGTGAGTGTGTTTGTGTAGATGAGTATGCAGTTGTGCTGTGTGTGGGTCCATTGTCAAAAATGGGTATGTGTTGCATCACAGATGTATAGCAATGTGTGTTTTAAGCATGTACGTGTTGTGTGATATTGGAATGGCAATGAATAATAGTGTGTATGTAGTGTGTTGTGTAGTGTCTTCTGCAAGTGGACACATATGGCGAAGGTACAGTGTGTGTGTGTGTGTCACTTACCTCTATTCCATGGCCACTGCCATTGTAGGATGTCCATAGGGTCCAGCGACTGTCTCCCTCTGTCAGCAATCTGCCCCCAGTACACCGCCTGCAGGACTGCAAAATATAAATAGGGTTGGCAGGAACCAGCCACCCTGACAGCTAAGTAGAGCATTCCATTGTGGTAGTCGGCCGTCCAGCCGCCATACACCGAAATGAGGTGGTTGGAACACCATCTACTTGACGGCGTACTCAGGTCCGCTGCTGCTGCGGATTGGCGGTGATGCCATCAAGATCTAAATTAGGCCCTAAGTCCCACACCTTGTCCCTCTGCTATATGAGCTATCTAAACCATTTTGAGATATGCAGATGTGTAACTACTGCACACCTCAAGAGTATGATGTGAAACATTCCTAGAAAAATGTTACACAAATGCTTGGATCTTCAGCAATTGATGAATGCTGAGAGAATACCATTACAGTCTTGTGAGAAAACAGGGCTGATTGCAGAGGCCCCCTAACTTTTAGCCCCCATTTTCCACTTTTTGCTGGTGTTTTCCTGACTCTGATGGTGCCCTGGGTGCTGCTAACCAGTCCCAGGGCCTGTGCTCTGTGTAAAATGGATATGCAAATTAGGCTAATTATAATTGGCTAAGTTAACCTACCTATAAGTCCCTAGTATATGGTAGGTCATGTAGGTTTAGGGAACACAGCATAGGTAGTGCACCCATAGGTGCACTGCTGAGGTGCCCAGTGTCCTTTTAAAGGCAGGCCTGCCTTGCTGGTTGCTTTTAAATTAAAGTTATATGCAAATTCGACTTTGGAATTAAATTAAAAGTAGTTCCAAAGTCTTAAACTACCTTATTTTTACATATAAGTCACCCCTAAGGTGTGCCCTATGTGACCCTAGGGCTGGGTGCCATGTAACTATAAGCAGGGACCTTATAAAAATAGTTTTATAAGCCCTGGTGAGGTAAAAACTGCCAAATTAATTTTTCCCTCATTGTAGTAAATGGCCTTCATAGGCTAGAATGGGGAGACTTTATTTTAATTTTTAAAGTCCCCTTAAATGATGGATACCAATAATTTGGTATCAAATTAATTGTTATAATAAATCCCACAACTTCCAGTTTAAACTTTACCTGAAAAGTTGCCAATTTCAGCCCTGCATTGTTTTTGCTGCTGTGCTCTGATTGGCCAGCCTCTAGCAGCCTGGCCAGGCTGTTTGATGAGATGTGAAGTTGCCTGGCTTCACACAAAGGAATGTGCCTGTGGGAGGGAATCTCCCCTCAGCAGATAGTGAGGCAGGAAGGGGGAGGGCTGCCAAACTGGTCTTCAAAGGCAGAGAAGGACATTTGGAGCAATCAGCAACACCCCCACATCCTGCAACCCCAGACAACTAGGTGCTCCCTTGATTAGATTAGGAGAGGGGTGTGTTTATGATTTTTAGCCACACCAGTGGGTGGGCTCAGCCAGATGTAACCTCCAAAAATCAGATTCAGCCATGATGGATTTTTGGAGAATGTTGCCTCCTGGGATTGATTTTTGCCACACTTCCCAGGAAGTGGTCATCACAGGTGGAAGGACCCTGCACCTGATTGGAGAACCAGGACCCCCCTGATTTTCACCCAGGTGCAAGGATAAAACTGGCCGACCTGCACCCACACCTCAGTTCCCTACCACATCCAACAAGGAAGAACTACAAAAGAAGAAGGACTGCCCTGCTGGACCCCTGGCCTGCACCTGGAACCTACACTCAGAAGGACTGCACCAGCTGCACACCTGGGCTTCACCACAAGAAGGACTTTGCCTGGCTTCAACTGGTTCAAGGAGGGACTCCCTGTTTGCTACAGGTGAAAAATTGCTAACCAGAGTCCCCTGCACCAACTCCTGAAGAAAGCGACCAGCTGACCACTGTCCAGTATATAAACTATTTTTATAAAGGCAGGAAGGGGGAGGGCTGCCAAACTGGTCTTCAAAGGCAGAGAAGGACATTTGGAGCAATCAGCAACACCCCCACATCCTGCAACCCCAGACCACTAGATGCCCCCTTGATTAGATTAGGAGAGGGCAGGAGAGGGGTTTGTTTATGATTTTTAGCCATACCAGTGGGTGGGCTCAACCAGATGTAACCTCCAAAAAATCAGATTCAGCCATGATGGATTTTTGGAGAATGTTGCCTCCTGGGACTGATTTTTGCCACACTTCCCAGGAAGTGGTCATCACAGGGGGAAGAACCCTGCACCTGATTGGAGAACCAGGAACCCCCTGCTTTTCACCCAGGAGCAAGGATAAAACTGGCAGACCTGCACCCACACCTCAGTTCCCTACCACATCCAACAAGGAAGAACTACAGAAGAAGAAGGACTGCCCTGCTGGACCCCTGGCCTGCACCTGGAACCTACACTCAGAAGGACTGCACCAGCTGCACACCTGGGCTTCACCTCAAAAAGGACTTTGCCTGGCTTCAACTGGTTCAAGGAGGGACTCCCTGTTTGCTACAGGTGAAAAATTACTAACCAGAGTCCCCTGCACCAACTCCTGAAGAAAGCGACCAGCTGACCACTGTCCAGTGGCCAAAAGGGAGTTTGCGCCAGGTGCATTCTGGGAGTTGTAGTCCACACCCCCAAGAACCAACTCAGAACTTCTGGACCCTTGGGGTGAGCTGTGGACCTCAAAAGAACCTTAAAAGGACATCTAGGAGAAGCCCCAGAAGTTTGGAGAAGTTTGGACAACTTTTGAAAAAAAGCTCCATAGAGGGGCCGACCCGCCGTGGCAACTCTAGCCGGTTTGCCTCAACCGCGACCCGGCCTGATTTACTGGTTCGTCCCAGTAAAGAAAATCTCAGAAAAAGAGACTAAGGCCCTCATTCTGACCCTGGCGGTCAGTGTTAAAGCGGCGGCCAACCCGCCAACAGGCTGGCGGCCTAAAAATATGAATTCTGACCCTGGCGGGAACCGCCAACACAGGCTGCCGCTTTAACACTCCGACCGCCACGGCGGTACAAACAAACAGCGCGGCGGTCACCGCCAACAGGCAGGCGGCAGACAATGTACCGCCCACCCTATCACGACCCACCAATCCGCCACCTTTTCCGGGGCGGGAGCCCCGCCGATAAAAACACGGCGGAAACAGACATCTCCAATGGAAAACGCTTACCTCGACACACTCCACGCGGAATCGGAACAGCATTGAACCCGAACTCCACATCCTCCCAGCCATTGCCTTCCTGCTCTTCTTCCAGGATCACGAACCTCGCCGCAGACGACAACGGTGAGTACTGCACCTACGACACAGGGGAGGGGGGAGGAGGAAAGGTTACGGGCACACACATACGCCACACACCCACCCCCACCCTCACCCCCACCGAAATACCTACACACCTATGCAGATAAAAATGTCAGAGTGACACCCCCAACCCCCCCCCAAAAAACAAAGACAAAAGGCAATGAATGTAAAAGTAGAACCATATTATTGCAACAATAAAGTATAGCGACCTTAGCAATATATGAAGAATGAATACACATCTAGAACTCTATCCATACAAGTAGCAAAAGTCCGGCCCAGTCATTCAAAGTCCAAATGTCCGTGGGCCAATGTGCAGCAACACATGGGCAAAGCCCACACACAAGATCGAGTCCATTGGTGAGAACACTGCTGGGGCATCACTAAAATAAAAAGACAGGCACCTCAGGGGGAAGGGGGGGCACCTCAGCCACATGAGTCCACGACGCCAGATCCACGAAGGGCCTCCATGCCCACTGTGCCATCCTGGGGAGTGCAAAGCCACAGTCTCACAAGTCTCTACAGTGGGTGGATTGCCCACTGTACCATCCTGGGGAGTGCAAAGCCACAGTCTCACAAGTCTCCACAGTGGGTGGGTTGCCCACTGTGGCATCCTGGGGAGTGCAAAGCCACAGTCTCACAAGTCTTTACAGTGGGTGGATTGCCCACTGTGGCATCCTGGGGAGTGCAAAGCCACAGTCTTACAAGTCTCTACAGTGGGTGGATTGCCCACTGTTACATCCTGGGGAGTGCAAAGCCACAGTCCAACAGGTGGATTACAGAGACCACTGGTCATGGAGGAGGCATGGTGGGCAGAGTGCGTTGTGAAGGCCTGCCCGACACAGAACCGGGACTGCCTATGGGCCAGCGGTGCTTGACAGGAAGGGCCCAGCGGAGCGGTGCTTGACAGGAAGGACCCAGCGGAGCGGTGCTTGACAGGAAGGGCCCGGCGGAGCGGTGCTTAAGATGAAGGGCCCAGCCGAGCGGTGCTTGACAGGATGGGCCTAGCGGAGCGGTGCTTGACAGGAAGGGCCCACCGGAGCGGTGCTTGACAGGAAGGGCCCAGCGGAGCGGTGCTTGAGATGAAGGGCCCAGCGGAGCGGTGCTTGAGATGAAGGGCCCAGCGGAGCGGTGCTTGACAGGAAGGGCCCAGCGGAGCGGTGCTTGACAGGAAGGGCCCTGTTCAGCGGTGCTCCTCACGGCGGGGCCCTGTTCAGCGGTGCTCCTCACGGCGGGGCCCTGTTCAGCGGTGCTTCTCACGGCGGGGCCCTGTTCAGCGGTGCTTCTCACAGCGGGGTCCTGTTCAGCGGTGCTCCTCACGGCGGGGCCCTGTTCAGCGGTGCTTCTCACGGCGGGCCCTGTTCAGCGGTGCTCCTGACGGCGGGGCCTTGTTCAGCGGTGCTCCTCACGGCGGGGCCCTGTTCAGCTGTGCTCCTCACGGCGGGGCCCTGTTCAGCGGTGCTTCTCACGGCGGGGCCCTGTTCAGCGGTGCTCCTCACAGCGGGGCCCTGTTCAGCGGTGCTCCTCACGGCGGGGCCCTGTTCAGCGGTGCTCCTCACGACAGGGCCCTGTTCAGCGGTGCCTGTCTTGTGTTTCCAGTGAACCACACCTGGCCAATACTTGCCGCTCAGTCTGCATCGGACCTTTCCGTTGCGGGGCCCTCCTGTGATGGAGTCCTGGGGCCCTGGCTCTCCTTCGATACCCCAGGAATGGGGCTGGTGGGGCCCTCATGGCCAGGTCGGCTGCTCCCTGCCTTTTGCTCCTTGCTGCCCTTGCCCTCCTTGGCAGACTGTCAGTGGCCCTTGGCTCCCTTTCCCTATGTGGCAGGTGACGGTGCAAGACTACCCTCCTTGGGGGCAGGCGTATCGGGCCTGTTGCGCCTGCCCTTCAGTTTTTTGGTCCTCTTCCCAGGGGGGGGGCTGGCTGTGCCTTTGCTGCTGGACGATGTCCCAGCCCAAGGAAAGGGCGGACTCCAAAAACCAGGCACGACGTTCTTTGGAGTTGCTGGGCTGGTGGTGGCTGAGGTGTTTGTGGAACTCTTACGGGATGGAGGGGGTGGGTCAGGTGAGGAAAAGAGGTCCACTTTAGAGAGGAAAATTTTCTTTGGAGCCATGGGAAGGGTGGCTGGAGAGGGTATGGGAGTGGAGGAAGAGGATGTGGTTGTAGGAGTGTCAAGTGTGCTGTCTTCGGGTGCAGGTGCTTGGGCAGGAGGCTGACGTGAGGTGGATGGCTGTTGTTTGGGTGCCTGCTTGCGTTTGTGTGTTTGGGAAGCGGGGGTGACAGACACACTGGGAGAGGACACAGGGGACGTGTACATGGCAGTGGGGGTGGTGACTGCACGTGTGCGGACTGGTGTGGAGGGTGTGCTGGTGATGGGTGCAATGGCTGATGGTGGTGTGCTTGCAGGTGTGTGTGGAGACGTCACAAGGAGGGAGGAGGGAGACGAGGAGGTGGGGGACACAGAGGAGGTAGTGGCTGTTGGCATGTCTGCATCTGGATGTTGCTTGGGTGAATGCTTGTGTGTCCTGTGGTGCTTATGTCTGGATGAGCTGCCCTTGGGTGTTGAGGTGTGTGCAGGCTGGTCTGTAGGTGTGGATGGGATGGGCAGAGGAACAGGGGAGTGGGACTGGGTGGAGGGAGTCAGAAGAGGGAGGCTGGAGACAGGGACAATCGCTGCTGTCAGTGCTGAGGCCAGAGCGTTGAACGATCGTTGATGGGCAGCCTGACCCGAATGAAGGCCCTCCAGGTATGCATTGCTTTGATGCACCTCCCTCTCCACACCCTGGATGGCATTCAAAGGGGTAGACTGCCCAACAATGATGGTCCTCAGGAGGTCAATGACCTCCTCACTGAGGGCAGCAGGGGTGACTGGGGCAGGGCCTGAGGTGCCTGGGGCGAAGGAGATGACCGGCTTCCTGGCCTTGCGGGCACGGGCCGAAGGCCGAGGGGCTGCTGGGGGAGCGGAGCTGGTGCGCTGGGTGGCGGCTGTACCTGTAGGATCGGTGGGCACGGATGTTGCCGCCACCGCAAGGGAGCTCCCTTCCGAGGACGTGTCAGTGTCGCTCCCGTCTCCACGGGTCCCCGTTGTGGAGCCCCCCTCGCCCTCCGTCTCACTGGTCATGTCAGAGTCCGTTGCATGGCCCTCCGGGGCCATGTGAGATGCAGCACCCTCTTGCGCCGATGCCACTTCTCCTCCGCCTGATGATGCTTATGCACACATTCACAGTAAAACAAAGAAAATGGTGGGGTGGAAAACATAAAGACAAGTTGAGTGCATGCATTGGGGACACCATTGGCGGAGAGGACAGACACAGAAGCCCCCTGCACTATGCTGCGCAGTTGGGGTACACTACTCATTCACTGGGACATGCCCTACAAGCCTATGGGCGACAACTGCCCACACAGTATACACTGGTCCATGAATCGCGTTACTAGGCACCCTACAGAGGTGGGGGGCGGGGGCACAGGACCATACTTCACGGACGGGCCTATCCTACAGAAATCGCCTTGACCTAGGGATCCCCACAGCCCTCCTCCCCCACCCAGGCACCTCCACTGCGCGCAAAATAGCTGAATGTGCTGGTACTCACCCCCTTGTGTCTGCTGTGATGTCCTCAAGCGCCCATCTAAATCGGGGTAGGCCACCGCCAGGATCCGGGACATCAGGGGGGTCAAGGTACGACTGGCACCCCTCCTAGGTTGGGAGGCCATCCCCAGCAGAGCCTCCGCGGTCTTCCTGCTCCCGCAGCGGATGTCCTCCCACCTCTTGCGGCAGTGGGTGCCCCTTCTGGTGTGGACCCCCAGGGCCCGGACGTCCTTGGCGATGGCACGCCAAATGTCAATCTTCTGATGGGCGCTGACCTATTTGACATGTACAGGTGGGGGAAGAGAAACATCATCACTTTTCTGCATGCTCGATGTGAGTGGCCCCCCCTCCCCAACCTTGCCATGTGGCACATGCTCTCATCTGTCGTGCCATGCATTCGTCATTCGCTGCCCTCCCCTCCATCGTACATCCTCCCCACTCAGCCCAGGCATTGGGCACTATGCATTGCCCCCCGTGTACTCACCTGTTGGTCTGGAGGCCCGTAGAGTAGCGCATACTGGTGGAGGACCCCGTCCACGAGCTTCTCCAACTCCTCGGAACTGAAGGCGGGGACCCTTTCCCCAGTCGCAGCAGCCATTGTCACTTCCAGACCGAGGTCACAGCAGCACTTGCAGTATAGGTCCTCTCCTGTGGATGCTCAGGTCTCGTGTGATCAAGCCGAGAGAAAATGGCGGTTACGGCCACGGCGGTGCGTGCCGCGACGCTGCGTGCCGCGGCGGTGCGTACCGCGGTGGTGCGTACCACGACCGCCGGCGCTCACCGCCATTGGCTCCTGAAACCCATAGGGTTCAATGTTGTCCAATGCGGCTTTGCGCCGCGGACTGCGACCGCCTACCGCCACGGTGTGCCACGCTTGCGCAATGACCTCACTTCACATTGTCACACTTCACAGGTCAGGCAGCCGCCATTTCAAGGGCCCACATGGCTTCATTCCTACTGCGTCACACATGGCTAGGCCTTGCACCGGCAATCATACTAGCCATTCAATCCCGAGAGATTCGTGTACTGGGCATGCTGTGGGCACTTACCTGTGGGTTGCTTGACTCTGTGCTCCATGTTGTCCTTCATAGGCATCGTCCGCCGGGACTTGCGAGGAGACGGAGGAATCTTCCCGTGTACAGACTGCTGGTGGACCTGTCAACAATGGAAGAAAGACACGTCATACTCACCTACAGACTCAACCGTGCCACTATACAGGAACTGTGTGCCCAGCTGGAGCCAGACCTGATGTCACCCATCCGCCAACCCACAGGGATTCCGCCTCTAGTGCAGGTGCTGTCAGTACTGCATTTTTTGGCAAGTGGATCATTTCAAACTACCGTGGCCATTTTATCTGGGATGTCTCAGCCTATGTTTTCAAAGGTGTTGTCCAGTGTGTTGTCTGCCCTGATGAAATACATGCGGAGCTACATCATTTTCCCTGAGGTGGGTGACTTGCCTACAGTGAAGGGTGATTTCTATGCCCTTGGACACATTACCAATATCATTGGTGCCATTGATGGTACCCATGTGGCTTTGGTTCCCCCAAAAGACGATGAGCAGGTGTACAGGAACCGTAAAAATTATCATTCGATGAATGTCCAGGTGGTCTGTTTGGCTGACCAGTACATCTCCCATTTAAATGCCAAGTTCCCAGGGTCAGTGCATGACGCGTACATCATGCGAAATAGCAGCATCCCTTATGTGATGGAACAGCTACAGAGACACCGTGTGTGGCTAATTGGTGACTCTGGTTACCCAAACCTGCCTTGGCTATTGACCCCAGTGAGGAATCCCAGGACCAGGGCAGAGGAACGGTACAATGAGGCCCATGGGCGGACTAGGAGGGTGATTGAGTGGACCTTCGGCCTCCTGAAGGCCAGGTTTAGGTGCCTGCATATGACTGGTGGATCCCTAATGTACTCACCAAGGAAGGTGTGTCATATCATCGTGGCCTGCTGCATGCTTCACAACCTGGCTTTGCGATGCCAGGTGCCTTTCCTGCAGGAGGATGGTCCAGATGGTGGTGTTGTGGCAGCTGTGGAGCCTGCGGAGAGTGAAGAGGAGGAAGACGAAGAGGACGACACAGACAACAGGGACAGAGTGATACTGCAGTATTTCCAGTGACACACAGGTAATAATCTACTCCTGCATTGTATTATATCTGTAACTGTAGTGGCTCTCTACTGTCTGACCTTTCACCCCAATGTATGGTAACTTAGTTGTGTATATCACTTCCTATTTCAGTGATCTGATCCCCACGGAGTGCCCTCTGGTTTTTTTCCCCATGGACTACCGCTGTGTGACACTGGTATGTTGTCATCACAATGTAACTAGAAATGTTTTGTTGGTTATATCGGATACATTTGGTTTAAATAAATAGATAGCAGAATCCAGTTGGTTGATGTGCAATAATTGTGTTTATTGAAGTTTTAAAATAGGTGTATAGTTCAAACAGGGTGATGGTGGAGGCATGTCCATGGCAGTGTCCAGACTGTCGTTCCAACAGGTCCATTGTCCATATGCCTGTGGAAGGTGGAGCAGGGGCAGTTCAAGGTTGGACAGGGTAAACAAGTGGGACAGTGGGATGACATCCGTGGGTTTCCGTGCATGGCGGGGGTCTTGACATCCTACTCTGTCTTCTTCCTCGATCTCAGGCCTTTCTTCTGGGGTGGTTCTTGTTCTGCATGGGGTGGGGTCCGGGAGGGCCGTTGCTGTTGTGTCGGGGTCTCCTGACCACTAGCGCCGGCGGAGGTGGTGGGCTGTTCTTCCTCCATGCTAGTGGCAGGGGCCCTTTGGGGGGCCACATGGTCCCGCAATGTGGTGACAATCTGGTTGAGTGCCACCACGATTGTACCCATTGTGGAACTGATGCTGCGCAGTTCTTCCCGGAACCCCATGTACTGGCCTTCCTGCATGGCCTGGATCTCCTGGAACCTGGCCAGGACCGTCACCATCGTCTCTTGGGAGTGGTGGTACGCTCCCATGATGGTGGTGAGGGCCTCTTGAACAGTGGGTTCCCTAGGCTTGTCCCCCCTCTGTCGCACAGCAGCCCTCACAGTTCCTCTTTGTTCCTGGGCCTCTGTCCCCTGGACGGTGTGCCCACTACCAGTGCCCCCAGGTCCCTGTTGTTGTTGGGGTTGTGGGTTACCCTGGGTGCCCTGTACTGGTAGACACACCGCTGCTTCACCTGTCCTGGAGACAGAAGCATGGGCCCGCTGGGTGGGTGCTGTGCTGGTGTTTCCTGAGGGGGGTAGGTCTGCTGTGGCCTGGGGCTGACTGAGGGTAACCGACTGTCCAGAGGTCCCCGATGGTCCGGGCTGGTCAACAGGTTCTAGGTCGACAGAGCTGCTGTCATCACTGGGGGCCTGTTCTGGGGGTGGGATGGACAAATCTGGACCCTCCTGGCCAGTGTGTTGGCGTTCGGGCCCTGCAGGGGTAAAATAATATGGTTATTGATTTTGTGTGTGCCGTGGCGTGCGATTTGTGGGTGCCCTTGTCCCCCAGTGCTGGCAGTCCCATGTGGGAGGAGTTGTGAGGGTGGTTTGTGGGGGGGGGATGGGTATGTGCAGTGGTCATGCTTAGGTGATGGGTGTCCATGGTTTGTGTTGGCATTCAGGGGTTTGGGTTGGGTTGGGTGGGTTGTGCTGGTGAGACATTAACAGGGAGTATGTGTGCTGGAGGGTTAGGGGTGAGGGTGGGAGTGTGGGTTGGCATGCTGGTGGTTGGGGGGGGTGAAGTTGTTGAGATTAGGCTTACCAGAGTCCATTCCTCCACCTACTCCAGCGAGGCCCTCAGGATGCAGGATGTTCAAGACCTCTTGCTCCCATGCTGTGAATTCGGGTGGAGTGGGTGGGGGTCCGCCGCCAGTCTTCTGCACAGCGATGTTGTATCTTGACACCATCGACCGCACCTTCCCCCGTAGGTCGTTCCAGCGCTTTCGGATGTCTTCCCGATTTCTGGGATGCTGTCCCACAGCGTTGACCCTGTCGACGATCCTTTGCCATAGCTCCGCCTTTCTGGCTATTGTGGTGTGCTGCACCTGTGTGCCGAAGAGCTGGGGCTCTACCCTGATTATTTCCTCCACCATGACCCTGAGTTCTTGGTCCGTGAACCTGGGGTGTCTTTGGGGTGCCATGGGGTGGGGTGGATGAGGTGTGGGGTGGTGTTTGTGGTGATGAGTGTGGTGGTGTGTGGTGTTTTGTGCGTAGATGTGGTGTGGGTGATGATGTTGGGTTCCTGTGTGTGTTGGGGTTTGCGTTCCCTGTGCTCTCTCTCTGTGTATTGCGCCTTGTCTCTGAATTTCGATTTGTGGGGGTTTGTGGGTGATGTGGGTGTGTGTTTTATATGGTGATGGGTGTGTGGGTGTGGTGTGTGTATGTGTATCAGGTGTGTGTATTTCGAATTGTCCAATGTGGCTGTGTTTTGTAAAGGTGTGTGTATTTTGAGCGCGGCGGTGTGTACCGCCAATGGAATACCGCAGTTGAAAGACCGCCGCGTGGATTCGTGGGTCGTAATGGCATGGGCGTGTTTGTGTTGGCGTGACGGTGGAGGTTTGGTCATCTCCAGTTTATCGCTGACCGCTGATGAGGCGGGCTTCAGTGGATGTCGGGTTTTTGGCGGTTTGGCAGTTGTGGGTCAGAATGACCGTGGCGGTTTACCGCGGCCGCGGCGGGATGATGGCGGTCTTCTGACCGGCGGTAAGAGCCTTTTACCGCCAGGGTCAGAATGACCCCCTAAGTCCGAAGGTAAAAAGTGGACCAGGACCTCCCAGCCAGCGTATCCGAGGAGGGCTCCAGGAACGTCGGATCAAGATCCAGGTTTACCCCGGTCGAAGGATTTTCACCTCGAAAAAAAGACTAAGTCCGAAGGTAAAAATCTTCACCAAGGATTCCCGCGACGTATCTGGAGAAGGGCTCCAGGTGGTCGGATTGGACTGGCAGGGTCATCCCGCTGAAGAAAAACTTTGAAAAAGAGACTAAGGTGGTCATTCCAAGTTTGGCGGGCGGCGGTTGCCGCCCGCCAAACTTACGCCGCCACTTGGCCGCGGGGCCATTCAGACTTTCCCGCTGGGCCGGCGGGCGCCCGCCAAGGGAGCGCCTGCCGGCCCAGCGGGAAAGGCCCTGCAACACAGAAGCTGGCTCCGAATGGAGCCGGCGGTGTTGCAGTGGAGCGACGGGTGCAGTTGTGCTGGGGCCCTGTTAGGGCCCCCAGTTGCCCCACGACACCCATTCCCGCCATCCTGTTCCTGGCGGTAAAAACCGCCAGAAACAGGCTGGCGGGAAGGGGGTCGTAATCCCCATGGCGGCCCTTCTTGCAGCACCGCCATGGAGGTTCAGCCCAGCCAGGGGAAATCCGGCGGGAAACCGCCGGACCCCCTTTTCTGACTGCGGTGGTAGAATGGGCAGGAAAGCACCGCCAGCCTGTTGGCGGTGCTTTCCGTCGTTCACGGCCCTGGCGGGTTTTACCCCAGGGTCGGAATAACCCGCCAAGTGTGAAGGTAAACTTTTTACCGAGGCCACCCGCGGCCTGTAGCTAAGCAGGGCTTCATCACGGTCGGCCTTAAACTTTGACTTTGCCCCTGTCGAGGTGCAACCAGATGACCCAATTGGCGCTTTTTGTTTCTAGGCGCTAAAAAAACAATAATTCTTTTAAAATGTATATCTCAGGTTCCCCTTATCTGATTTTATTCGTTTTTGTGTCATTTTAAAGATAAAAATATAAACTATTTTTATAAATTGGTTTTGGATTTTTAAACTGTTTCCTGTGTTTTATTTAATTACTGTTTTGTGATATTTGAATGCTTTACACTCTGGGGGTTATTCCAACTTTGGAGGAGGTGTTAATCCGTCCCAAAAGTGACGGTAAAGTGACGGATATACCACCAGCCGTATTACGAGTTCCATAGGATATAATGGACTCGTAATACGGCTGGTGGTATATCCGTCACTTTACCGTCACTTTTGGGACGGATTAACACCTCCTCCAAAGTTGTAATAACCCCCTCTGTCTCCTAAGTTAAGCCTTGACGCTCGTTGCCAAGCTACCAAGGGTTGAGCTGGGTTTAATTTTCTGAGACCTAACTGGACCTTAGTGGAGGTTAGTGGCCTATTGCTAAGTGTAGGTACCTACCTGCCCTTACCAATACCCCATTTTCCAACAAGTCCACAGTAGTTTCTCATAGCTCCTCAACCTTCAGCCAATTTCCACTTTTAGCCATAAGTCAGCTTTACTCTGAACAAGTCACAATGATGTGACAGATGACTTCAGCCACTGTCATGTGATCAGGACAGCTCTAAGCATATAGGGCCTCATTCTGAGGCTGGCGGGTGGCGGCAGCCGCCCGCCTGGCGGGAACCGCCATATGGCCGCTCCGCGGTCGAAAGACCGCGGAGGCCATTCTGGCTTTCCCGCTGGCCCAGCGGGAAACCCCTTCCCACGAGGGAATGCTTGCTGCGCCGCCATGGAGGATTCCTGAGGGCAGCGGGAAACCGGCGGGAGACCGCCGGTTTTCCTGTTCTGACCGCGGCCAAACCGCTGCGGTCAGAATGCCCTGCGGGGCACCGCCAGCCTGTTGGCGGTGCTCCCGCCGACCCCGCCGCCGGGTTCGGAATGACCCCCATAGTATAATTCAATCAAAAATACACCCTAAACAGTTCCTCCCCAGAGCACACAGATGTAGTGGAACTGTATAAAAACTTTAGAAATTGATGTTTCAGTTAGCAAATACTTTCATCATGCATTTTCAGTAATGTATTCTCATGTGCCCCACATTTAAGCAAGCTAATTGACTGCCTTGATGCTATCATACAATAGATGTGTGTCTGCAAATGCCTAATAACTCACAGAAAAAAACAATTTTTAAAGGCACCCCACACAAATACACCCTCTGTCTGTTCCACATCTACTTGTCTCCTGATGTCATTGTTCCACCAGATTCAACTAAGAAACTGGGGATTTGCTTTGACAGTTGCATGGATCATTGGGAAATTCTGCCTTCAAGACTGCATAAGCATTTTTGTATCCTTTTACACCCTCAACAACCACAAGACCCACTGTTCCTTTCATTTGTGTTGACCACAACTCAAATGAAAACCTTTGTTTTTAGAAGGTTAGACTATCAAAAGAAGCCTCTTAATTGCTCTTACTTGCTATTCCTTCCTTTAACTATAGACCATTATCAACTGTACTCTCTACTTTTGGTTCTGCAAAGCACACCCTCATCACGTTTCCTTGACTATCTGCCAAAACTGAGTTATTTGCAGATGTCTCACTTTATCTTCAAAGTCTTTCATGGCTTTTTGCCTTCTAGGATAGATTGTATTGTATTGTAATAGTATTTACATAGCGCTTACTACCCCTGACAAGGCATTGAATGCTTTTCGACGCTTAGCACGCTACTCCGTAACCCAGAACAATTAGTGGTGGATTACTATAGGGAAATATGAGTACAGTTTTAGTTTTATTATGAGTTAATTTGACCAGAGGACATGTGTGTTTGTTAGTTGGATTGACTTGAGTAATGGAGGGATAGAGGAGGGAAGAATCCAGAAGTGTTAATTGGGAGTTTATAGTAATAGGATGAGGCTTGGGATGAGTAAAGGAGAGATGGAGGAGGAAAGAGTCTGTGGAAAGGGTTAGGGAGATCATAATAGCAGGAGGGGTTTCGGATGAGTCAAAGGTGAGAAAAATTAGGGAGAATTTAGTAAAATTGTTTGGGAGATCATGGTAGTAAACTGAGGTTTGGGTGAGCTAGATGTGGGAGAGGACGGATGAGCTTAAGCAGAGTTATTTTGGAGATGAAAGTAGTAGAATGGGTTTGGGATGAATCAGAGTGGGGATGGAGGATAGATTGATAGCGACATGACATATGGTGATGGGTAGACAAAGTAAAGCTTACAAGAGAGTACATTTATATTATTACTTTTTATTATTTATAATTGTATATATATATATATATATATATATATATATATATATATATATATATACACATTTTTAATCAATTTTTTATTTTTATTTAATGTATTCATTATTATTTTTATTTTTTACTTTAATTTATTTATTTATCATTTGAATTTTATTTATAGGTTTTATTTTATTTATTTGTATTAAATTGTTTCTCTAGTACAGTAGGACTAGAGTAAAAAGTAAATAGATATGTAAATACATAGTAAGGGAATATATGCTCAAGGAATATAATAATGAGTATTATGATATGAGAAGAAAAGTAGTATTGTATAAACACAGACTTTCACGATTTGTAATATTTAAAGTTAATTAATAAGTGTACTTTTCTAACATTTATTTATCTTTCCTCATTTTTTCAATAGAGAAATGCTTATGATAATAAAACATTTGATCAGTGTGATATAAAAACAAGAGCAGGGATTCATAAGTATCTAATAAAATAACAGATCAAGGAGCTATGCAATGACCTATGAACATGTTAAGCATAGAATAACATACACATATATATCTATACACACACATACATATACACATGCATACACACACATATACACACTTATACATATCTATATCTATCTATATCTATATCTATATCTATATCTATCTCTCTCTCTCTATATATATATATATATATATATATATACATATATTTAACCATGAGTAAATATACATTTGTTCAACAGTTTTAAAGAGTATGTGTGTAGTTTATTGTTATGACATAGTAGCGATACATATTTCCTAAAGAACTACACATATCTAGAATATACACCTGATCAGATTAGGCATCTAATCAGATTAGACATATGCATAGTCAGATTACTCATGTGCAGTCCATTGCTGTTTGAATATGATGGTTATGAAGGAAAGAGCCAACTCTTGAGTACTCTCCTGAAGACAAGATAGTTATCTTTGGATCTTATATTTGGGGATAATGAATTCCATAGTTTGGCTGCTTGAACGGAGAAGGATGTACCACCTATGGTCTTTGTCTTGTATGGTGGTGTTCTAAGGCAGGGTGCCAATCTTTAGAGGAGGTTTCTTTGTTGAATGTATTAGGTTATTTTGTTTCTGATAAACACGGCCCTGACCCATGTATAGCTTTTTGGGTGATACAAAGCAGTTTGAAGGTGGATCTTCTGGCAACAGGTAACCAGTGTAGTGCTCTCAAGGCAGGGGAGATGTGGGTTTCTGGCTTTCAATGTAATAGTAGCCTGGCAACGGAGTTCTGAATACTTTGTAGTTTTTCTTATAATAGATAGAGATGTTCCATGGTAGAGGCCATTAGCAGAATCCAGTTTGGAAAGTACAAGAGAGATAGAAGCCTGCACCTTGTGTGAAAAACCGAGGTGGGGGAAGATGCGCTGCAGCGTCTTCAAGGTGATGAAGCTTGTTCGTGCTAATTTGTCCACTTGGGCATTCATTGTTAACTTGGAGTCCATAGGAATTGAAATGTTTTTAACTCCCTCGGATAATTGAGCAGGTGGTCCGAGATCATCAGGCCAGGCGCAGAGGAAAGGGGTTGGTGCTGATATTTTTTCTTCTGTTTTAAATAGGAGTCCAATGTGTCTGCTTGGTTGTTGCCCGTTTGTTTGTGAAATCTTTAGTAGTGGGAAGACTTCCTTCCGTGCATTTCGTTTTTCAAAATGAATTGAGAATTTTGTAAATTCTTTGGTTGCGGATTTAGCATTTTTAATTCTGTCTGAGTTGTAACTTTTTTAGCTTTTTTGATTGCTGATTTATATATTCTGTTAAGTTTGTGTAGCTGCAATTTGTCTTGAATGTTTTGAGCCAGGTCCGCTGCAACCTTCTGATTTGTTGCTTTATCTTTTTAAGTTCTGTGTTTCTCCAAGGTGTTGGTTTTCTTTTGTCCTGTTTAGTTTTTCAGAGTGGTATTAGGATATCAAAAGCTTCCTGTAGCCACTTATAAAGTTTTAGAAAAGAATTAATCCTATTTAGATCTGTGTTGGCTGTTAGTTGTGTTTCTAAGTCATCAAAATTGAGTTTACTCCATGGTCGATAAGTGCATGTATGTAAGTAGTTGTGGGGTGTGTTGATTTGTGTTTTTTTATGTTGGAAAGTTATCAAATGGTGGTCTAACCATGTGATTGGTGTGATGCTATGAACGGTAACTAGTTCAGGCTTAGCAAAAATGTCATCTATGATGTGTCCAGCGATATGTGTGGGATTGTGTACAATCTGATGTAGGTTCTATGTGACTAGGCTAGTGGTGATAGCTTTTGGATAGGGCATATTGGGGGTGATTCTAACCCTGGCGGTCGGTGTTAAAGCGGCGTCCAACCCGCCAACAGGCTGGCGGTAAAAAATATGGAATTCTGACCCTGGCGGGAACCGCCAACACAGACAGCCACTTTAACACTCTGCCCGCCACGGCGGTACAAACAAACAGCGCGGCGGTCACCGCCAACAGCCAGGCGGCAGACAATGTACCGCCCACAATATCACAACTCACCAATCCGCCACCTTTTCCAGGGCGGGAGCACCGCCGATAAAAACACGGCGGAAACAGACTACGAACGGGAAAACGCTCACCACTACACACTCCAGGAGGAAGGAGGACAGCATGGAACCCGAATTAAACATCCTACCTGCTCTCGTCTACCTTCTCATCTACCACGAGTACGAAGTCCGGCGCAGACGACAACAGTGAGTACTGCACCTACGACACACGGGAGGGGGGAGGAAGAAAGGTTACGGGCACACACATATGCGACTCCCCCCACCCCCAACTATGTACACACCAATGCAGAGCAACAAGTCACAGTGACACCACCCGAACACCCCTGAAAAATGCTAGGACATAATCAAATTTGGAATAAATATTTATGTACCAAAAAGCTCCTGAAAATTATCGTACAACCATGAAAGATATTCACAAGAAAACAAATGACATACACATCAGTGTATAACTGAAGTAACAAGTCCTGCACATCCTACGAATTCATCATGTCCGTGGGCCAAAGTTTTGAGAAACAAGGGCAAAGCCCACACAGGAGACCTGAGTCCTTTGGAGAGAACACTGCAGGGGCATCAGATGTAAAAACTACAGGCACCTCAGGGGGAAGGGAAGGGGGGGCACCACAGCCACATGAGTGCACGACGCCAGATCCACGAGGAGCCACCATGCCCACTGTACCATCCTGGGGAGTGCAAAGCCACAGTCTCTCAATGTCTCTACAGTGGGTGGGCTGCCCACTGTACCATCCTGGGGAGTGCAAAGCTACAGTCTCTCAATGTCTCTACAGTGGGTGGGCTGCCCACTGTACCATCCTGGGGAGTGCAAAGCCCACTGTACCATCCTGGGGAGTGCAAAGCCACAGTCTCTCAATGTCACTACAGTGGGTGGACTGCCCACTGTACCATCCTGGGGAGTGCAAAGCCACAGTCCATCAGGTGGATGACAGTCTCCACTGGTCAAGGAGGAGGCATGGTGGGCACAGTGAACCATAAACAGTGATTGAGACGGCGGTGCCCAGCGGAGCGGTGCTTGAGAAGAAGGGCCCAGCGGAGCGGTGCTTGAGAAGAAGGGCCCAGCGGAGCGGTGATTGAGAAGAAGGGCCCAGCGGAGCGGTGCTTGAGATGAAGGGCCCAGCGGAGCGGTGCTTGAGAAGAAGGGCCCAGCGGAGCGGTGCTTGAGATGAAGGGCCCAGCGGAGCGGTGCTTGAGATGAAGGGCCCAGCGGAGCGGTGCTTGAGAAGAAGGGCCCAGCGGAGCGGTGCTTGAGATGAAGGGCCCAGCGGAGCGGTGCTTGAGAAGAAGGGCCCAGCGGAGCGGTGCTTGAGATGAAGGGCCCAGCGGAGCGGTGCTTGAGAAGAAGGGCCCAGCGGAGCGGTGCTTGAGATGAAGGGCCCAGCGGAGCGGTGCTTGAGATGAAGGGCCCAGCGGAGCGGTGCTTGAGACGGCGGGGCCCAGCGGAGCGGTGCTTGAGAAGAAGGGCCCAGCGGAGCGGTGCTTGAGAAGAAGGGCCCAGCGGAGCGGTGCTTGAGATGAAGGGCCCAGCGGAGCGGTGCTTGAGATGAAGGGCCCAGCGGAGCGGTGCTTGAGAAGAAGGGCCCAGCGGAGCGGTGCTTGAGAAGAAGGGCCCAGCGGAGCGGTGCTTGAGATGAAGGGCCCAGCGGAGCGGTGCTTGAGACGGCGGGGCCCAGCGGAGCGGTGCTTGAGAAGAAGGGCCCAGCGGAGCGGTGCTTGAGAAGAAGGGCCCAGCGGAGCGGTGCTTGAGATGAAGGGCCCAGCGGAGCGGTGCTTGAGACAGCGGGGCCCTCTTCAGCGGTGCCTATCCTCACGGCGGGGCCCTCTTCAGCGGTGCTCTTCTCCACGGCGGGCCCTGTTCAGCGGTGCTCTTCTCCACGGCGGGCCCTGTTCAGCGGTGCCTATCTTCACTGCGGGGCCCTGTTCAGCGGTGCTCTTCTCCACGGCGGGCCCTGTTCAGCGGTGCTCTTCTCCACGGCGGACCCTGTTCAGCGGTGCTCTTCTCCACGGCGGGCCCTGTTCAGCGGTGCCTATCTTCACGGCGGGGCCCTGTTCAGCGGTGCCTATATTCACGGCGGGCCCTGTTCAGCGGTGCTCTTCTCCACAGCGGGCCCTGTTCAGCGGTGCTCTTCTGCACCGCGGGCCCTGTTCAGCGGTGCTCTTCTCCACGGCGGGGCCCTGTTCAGCGGTGCTCTTCTGCACCGCGGGCCCTGTTCAGCGGTGCCTATCTTCACGGCGGGGCCCTGTTCAGCGGTGCTCTTCTCCACGGCGGGGCCCTGTTCAGCGGTGCTCTTCTGCACCGCGGGCCCTGTTCAGCGGTGCCTATCTTCACGGCGGGGCCCTGTTCAGCGGTGCTCTTCTGCACCGCGGGCCCTGTTCAGCGGTGCTCTTCTCCACGGCGGGCCCTGTTCAGCGGTGCTCTTCTGCACCGCGGGCCCTGTTCAGCGGTGCTCTTCTGCCCTGCGGGCCCTGTTCAGCGGTGCTCATCCAGCAGGTCAAGGGAGCCAGACCTGGCCTGGACTCCCTGCTCAGTCGCTCTCGGACCGTGACGTTTCTGGACCCTTCGGGGACGGACTCCTGGCCTCCTTAGTGTCCTCCTTCCCAGCTGGGATGTGACATGTGGGGTCCACCTTCTCCGCGCTCCTGCTGCCCTTCCGCTCCTTTGATGGGGCTCTCGGGCCCTTGCCTCCCCTAGATGGTGTGGGTGGTGAAGTGGCCGCACATTGCTCCTTGGGGGCAGCCCTGTCGGTCCTCGCACGGCGGCCCTTGTTTTTGCGGGTCCTCTTGCCGGGGGGGGGGGCTGGACGTGTCCTTGCTGCTGATCGATGTGTCACTGCTGGCAAAGGGTGGGCTCCAGAACCCATGCACAACAGTGACACCCGAAGCTGGGCTGGTGGTGGCTGCGGTGCTCTTGGGACTCTTTGAAGATCGAGGGGGGAGCTCATCTGAGGGAAAGAGGTCAAGGTTAGCCAGGAAAAGTTTTTTAGGGCCAAGGTAAAGGGTAGGAGAAGTGGAGATGGAAGTGGAGGAAGAGGAGGTGGTTGTAGGAGAGTCAGGTGTGCTGTCATTGGGTGAAGGTGCTGGTGCTGTAGGCTGTCGTGAGGTGGATGGCTGTTGGGTGGGTGTCTGCCTGCGTTTGTGTGTCTTGGAAGAGGGGGTGACAGACACAGTGGGAGAGGACACAGGGGACGTGTAAATGGCAGTGGGGGTGGTGACTGCACGAGTGTGGACTGTACTGGAGGGTGAGGTGGTGATGGAAGCACTGGCTGATGTTGGGGTGCATGCAGGTGTGAGTGTAGACGTCACAGGGAGGGAGGAGGGAGACGAGGAGGAGGGGGACACAGGGGTGGCAGTGGCTGTTGGCATGTCTGCATCTGGGTGTTGCTTGGGTGAGTGTTTGTGGGATCTGTGGTGCTTGTGTTTGGATGAGCTGCTCTTGGGTGTTGAGGTGTGTGCAGGCTGGTCTGATGGTGTGGATGGGATAGGCTGAGGAACAGGAGACAGAGAAAGGCTGGAGGCAGTAAGAAGAGGGAGGCTGGAAACAGGGACAATGGCTGCCGTCAGTGCTGAGGCCAGAGCAGTGAACGCTCGTTGATGGGCAGCCTGACCCGAATGAATGCCCTCCAGGTACGCATTGCTCTGTTGCACCTCCCTTTGCACACCCTGGATGGCATTCAAAAGGGTCGTCTGCCCAACAATGAGCGTAATTACCAGGTCAATGAGCTCCGCACTGAGGGCAGCAGGGGCAACAGGGGCAGGGGCTGAGGTGCCTGGGGCGAAGGAGACGCGCGCCTTCCTGGCCGAACGGGCACGGAGCGAAGACTGAGGGGCTGCTGGGAGGGCGGGGCTGGTGTGCTGGGTGACGGCTGTACCTGTAGAGGCGGGGGGCACGGATGTTGCCGCCACCGCTAGGGAGCTCCCATTCGAGGACGTGTCGCTGTCGCTGCTCTCACCAGCGGTCCCCGTCGTGGTGCTCCCCTCGCCCTCCGGATCACTGGTGCCCTCGGTGTCTGTTCCTGGGCCCACCGGGGCCTTGTGTCCTGCAGCTCCCTCGTGCTCCGATGCCAACTCTCCTCCGCCTGATGATGCTAATGCACACATGCACAAGAAGATGAAGAGAAAGGGTGGGGGGAGAAAAAATAAGACCAGGTTGAGTGCATGCAATGTCAACACCGTTGGCGGAGAGGACAGACACAGGAGCCTAATGCACTAAGCCGCGCATTCGGGGTACACTACTCAGTACTACTGACTAGGACAACAGGCCAAGAGACGTCAAACGCGCACATGGGAGATGCTGGACCTTCAATGGCTGTACTTGTCACCCTACAGAGGTGGGGGCCGGGGGCACAGGGCCATGCCTAAGGGAGAGGACTACACTACAGAAAGCGCCCTGGCCTAATGTCACCCACAGCCCTCCTCCCCCACCCAGACGCCTCCACTGCGCAGAAAGATAGGAGAATGTGCTGATACTCACCCCCTTGTGTCTGCTGTGATGTCTTAAAGCGCCCATCCAATTCAGGGTAGGCCACCGCCAGGATCCGGGACATCAGGGGGGTCATGGTGCGACCGGCACCCCTCCTAGGTTGGGAGGCCATCCCCAGCAGTGTTTCTGCGGTCTTCCTTGTTCCGCGGCGGATGTCCTCCCACCTCTTGCGGCAGTGGGTGCCCCGTCTGTTGTGGACCCCCAAGTTCCGGACTTCCTTGGCGATGGCACGCCAAATCTCGATCTTCTGATGGGCGCTGACCTATTTGACATGTACAGGGTGGAAAGGAGGAAATCATCAATGACCTGCATGTTAGATGTGATTGCCCCCCCCACCAACTTTGCCATATGGCTCATGCTCTCATCTGTCGGGCGTTGCACTCCTCATTCGCCCCCCACCCCACCAACTTACATCCACCCCAATCCACACAGGCATAGACCATTCCATGTGCACCCGGTGTACTCACTTGTTGGTCTGGAGGACCGTAGATTAGCGCATACTGGGGGAGGACCCCATCCACGAGCTTCTCCAACTCTTCAGACGTGAAGGCAGGGGCCCTTTCCCCAGTCGCAGCAGCCATTGTATCTTCCAGACCGAGGTCACAGCAGCACTTGCAGTATAGGTCCTCTCCGGTGGATGATCAGGTCTTGAGTGATTAATCAGATAGAAAATGGCGGTCACGCCCGCGGCGGTGCGTACCGCGGCGGTGCGTACCGCAGCGGTGCGTACCGCAGCGGTGCGTACCGCGACCGCTGGCGCACATCGTCATTGGCTCCTGAAACCCATAGGCTTCAATGTTAACCAATGCGGCTTTGCACCGCGGTCTTCGACCGCCTACCGCCACGGTGTGCCCCGCCAGCGCATTGACCTCACATCCCATTGTCCCACTTCACAGGTCAGGCAGCCGCCATTTCAAGGGCCTACATGGCTTAATTTTGACTGCGACACACAGGCCTAGGCCTTGCATTGCCACACATTCACGCCTTTCAACCCATTGCCATTCTTTAACTGTGCAAGCTGTCTGTACGTACCTGTGGTTTGGCTGACTCTGTGCTCCATGTTGTCCTTCCTAGGCACCGTCCGCTGGGACTTGCGATGAGAACGAGGAATCCTCGCGTGTACCGACCGCTGGTGGACCTGTCGACAATGGAAGAACGCCATATAATACTTCGATACAGACTTGACCGTGCCACTATCCATGAACTGTGTGCCCAGCTGGAGCCAGCCCTGATGTCCCCCATCCGCCAACCCACAGGGATTCCCCCTCTGGTGCAGGTTTTGTCAGTCCTCCATTTTTTGGCAACTGGGTCATTCCAGACCACAGTGGCCATGTCATCTGGAATGTCTCAGCCTATGTTTTCAAAGATTTTGAGCAGAGTGTTGTCTGCCTTGATGAAACTCATGCGGAGCTACATAATTTTCCCAGAGGAGGGTGACTTGCCTACAGTGAAGGGTGATTTCTATGCCCTTGGACATATCCCCAACATCATTGGTGCCATTGATGGGAACCATGTGGCTTTGGTACCCCCAAAAGACGATGAGCAGGTGTACCGAAACAGAAAAAGTTATCATTCGATGAATGTCCAGGTGGTCTGTTTGGCTGACCAGTACATCTCCCATGTAAATGCCAAGTTCCCAGGGTCAGTGCATGACGCGTATGTGATGCGAAATAGCAGCATCCCCTATGTGATGGAGCAGCTACAGAGACAACGTGTGTGGCTAATAGGTGACTCTGGTTACCCCAACCTGCCTTGGCTACTGACCCCAGTAAGGAATCCCCGGACCAGGGCAGAGGAACGGTACAATGAGGCCCATGGGTGAACTAGGAGGATCATCGAAAGGACCTTTGGCCTCCTGAAGGCCAGGTTTAGGTGCCTGCATATGACTGGGGGATCCCTGATGTACTCACCAAAGAAGGTGTGCCACATCATCGTTGCCTGCTGTATGCTTCACAATCTGGCATTGCGACGTCAGGTTCCTTTCCTGCAGGAGGATGGTGCAGATGGTGGTGTTGAAGCAGCTGTGGAGCCTGCGGAGAGTGAAGAGGAGGAAGACTCAGAGGACGACACAGACAACAGGGACAGAGTAATAGAACAGTATTTCCAGTAGCACACAGGTAATAATCACCCATGCCATTTTACATTTCCTGAAAGCCTCCTGCATCTCAACTTTGTCGATTTCCCCCCAGACCTATGAACATGATGTTTGATTTTCCCTTCCCTTTTCTGTGCTGTATGAGCCACTGCGTGACCTCGGCTTGGTTGGCCCATGGACTAATGCTAAGTTACCTCGGTATGTGTATTTCACAATGTTAATAATACGTAATTGATATGTAATGTGTCATACATTCGTAAATAAGACAGGCTGAGTCCTGATTGATTTCAGTGCAATGTGTGATTTATTATTGCATAGATATTGTTACATGATAGTGAAACAGTGATGGGTGGGGGTGGAGTAATGTCCATGGCGGAGTCCAGTTCTCAGTCTCACAGGTGCATTGTCCATATGCCTGTGGCAGGATGGAGCAGGGGCAGTTCAAGGTTTGACAGGGTGGCAATGTGGAACAGTGGGAGGACTTCAGGGGGTATGTGATGCTGGCGGGGGACTTGACATCCTACTCTGTCGTTTTTTTTTATCTCAGGCTCCTTTTGCGGGGCGGTTGTTGTTCAGCAGGAGGTGGGGTTCTGGTGGGCTGTCGTTGTGGTGGGGCCTCCTGTCCACTAGCGCCGGCGGAGGTGGTAGGCTGTTCCTGTTCCTGGCTAGTGACAGGGGCCCTGTGTGATGCCACATGGTCCCGAAACGTGTCCTCTATACGGTTCAGGGCCTGGACTATGCTCCCCATAGCGGTTGAGATGTTGCTGAGTTGGTCGCTGAACCCCATGTAGCGTTGCTCCTGCTGTGCCTGGATCTCCTGGAACCTGGCCAGTACCGTCGCCATCGTCTCTTGTGAGTGGTGGTAGGCTGCCATGATGGTGGTGAGGGCCTCTTGGAGACTGGGTTCCCTGGGCCTCTCCTCCCCCCCCTGTCGCACAGCAGCCCTCCGAGTTGCCCTGTTTCCCTGGGCCTCTGTCCCCTGGACGGTGTGCCCACTCCCACTGCCCCCAGGTCCCTGTTGTTGTTGGGTTGGTGGGTTACCCTGGGGGCCCTGTAGTGGTAGACACACCGCTGCTTGACCTGTCCTAGAGACAGAGGCATGGGCCCGCTGGGTGGGAGCTGTGCTGTTGTTCCCAGAGGGGGTTGGGTCTGCAGTGGCCTGTGTCTGGGTGAGGGGAACCGACTGCCCAGAGGTCCCCTATGGTCCGGGCTGGTCGTCAGGTTCCAGGTCGACAGAGCTGCTGTCATCACTAGGGGCCTGTTCCGGGGGTGGGATGGACATTTCTGGTCCCTGCTGACCGGTGTGTTGTCGTTCGGGTCCTGCATGGGGTAAGAGGGTATGGTTATTGTTTCTGTGTGTGCATTAGCTTGCGTTTTATGGGTGCCCTTGTCCCCCAGTGCTGGCATTCCCTTGGGGGAGGTGTTGTGAGGGTGTTTTGTGGGGGGGGGGGGTGATGGATATGTGCAGTGGTCATGCTTAGGTGATGGGTGTCCATAGTTTGGGGGTGGCATGCAGGGGTTGGTGTTGGGTGGGTTGTACTGGGGAGACATTCTCAGGGAGGATGTGTGCTGGGGAGTTGGGGGTGAGGG
Source organism: Pleurodeles waltl (assembly GCF_031143425.1). NCBI lineage: Eukaryota > Metazoa > Chordata > Amphibia > Caudata > Salamandridae > Pleurodeles > Pleurodeles waltl. The sequence continues at coordinate 499,756,080 of NC_090438.1, read as the reverse complement.
TGGGGGTTAGCATGCTGGGGGGGGGTGAAGTGGTTGGCCTTGTACTTACCAGAGTCCATTCCTCCGTGTACTCCAGCGAGGCCATCAGGATGCAGGATGTTGAGTACCTCTTGCTCCCATGTTGTGAATTCAGGTGGAGTGGGTGGGGGTCCCCCGCCAGTCTTCTGCACTGCGTTGTTGTGTCGCGAGACCATCGAGCGCACCTTCCCCCGTAGGTCGTTCCATCGTTTGCGGATGTCCTCTCGATTTCTGGGATGCTGTCCCACCGCGTTGACCCTGTCCACGATCCGCTGCCAGAGCTCCGCCTTCCTTGCTATGGTGGTGTGCTGGACCTGTGAGCCGAAGAGCTGGGGTTCCACTCTTATGATCTCCTCCACCATGACCCGGTGTTCTTGGTCCGAAAAGCGTGGGTGCCTTTGTGGTGCCATAGGGTGGTGTGTATGAGGTGTGGGGTGGTGTATGTGATGATGTGTGTGTTGGTGTGTGGTGCTTTGTGCTTCTATGTGGTGTGTGTGATGTTGTGGTGTGCCTCTGTGTGTCTGGCTATCTATTCTCTGATGTGTCTCTCTCTCCTTCGTCTCTGGTTTTGTTGGTAGGGGTTTGTGGGTGATGTGGGTGTGTGTTTTATATGGTATTGGATGTGTGGGAGTGGTGTGTGTATGTGTTTCAGGTATGTGCCTTTCAAATTGTCCAATGTGGTAGGGGTTTGTAAAGGTGTGTGTATTTTGACCGCGGCGGTGTGTACCGCCAATGGAATACCGCGGTTGAATGACCGCCGCGTGGATTTGCGGGTCATAATGGGATGGGCGTATTTCTGTTGGCGTGGCGGTGGAGGTTTGGTCTTCTCCAGTTTACCGCTGGCCGCTGATGTGGCGGACTGCAGTGGAGGGCGGATTTTCAGAGGTTTTGCAGTTGTGGGTCAGAATGTCCGTGGCGGCTGACCGCGGCCGCGGCGGTATTGTGGCGGCCTTCTGACCGGCAGTAAGCGGCTTTTACCGCCGAGGTCAGAATGACCCCCATTGTGTTTGTCAAACAAAATACTTAGGTCCCCAAGAATGCATAGGTTTGAGTATATTGTAATAAGGTTTGAGACTGTATCTAGAAAAGCATCTGGGAATGTTGAGTTGTTAGGTAGAGGTCTGTAAAGGAGGAGAAAGTTACAGGAGGATGTTGGAGTAGGGTGGCATCTGATGTGGAGGGCCTCTCAACCTTGTATGGAAATGTTGTCTGTTTTACTGAGATTAATTGCTTGTTTGAATATAGTAGCTAGTCCACGTCCTCTCTTGCCTCTATATTTTTGTGTGATGGTTTGATAGCCCGGAGGAACGGCTTAATGCAACACTGGGGCTATGTCACCTCCCAACCATGATTCTGTTATGAATAGTAAGTCAGGTTGTGTGTCTGTGAGCAGGTCACAGATGTGGTGCTTGTTTTTAGAATGATCGAGCATTTATGAGCAGGCAGTTTAGAAATAGTGTGTGAGTGGTGGTGTTGTTTTGTTTAGAAGGGTGAGCAGTACATTTTGAGCTTGTAGCAGGTGTGTTGTTATTTCTGATAACAGTGTGAGGGTCCCAATAGTCCTGTTTTTCAATATAGTGTTCCTCTCCCAGCAGGCTTAGGAAATATTTTGTTGGGTCTGTGTGTGTAGGTGGTGGACCTGGTGGCTGAGAGATACATGAAGAGTGTACTTTTTTTGTAGGGTAGCCTTATTATGTAATAGAGAAGGGGAAGCAAAGTTGTTAAGAGTGAGAATGTAGGGGTAAAGATTGGTCAGGATTTGTATTCTTTGTGTAGTCATGAGGATGGGAGTGGGTGTGACAGAAAGTATAATGAAAGTCTGTGTTATTTTGATGTGCTGATGTGTGTAGTATGTTTTTTGTAGAATAGTGAGAGGAGATATTGATGTAGTGGTTTTCTGTGAAGGATTTGTATGTGAGTTAGTGCTGGTGAGTGGTATTAGAGTATGACAGGGGTGTTTATGTGTTTTGGAGATGAGTGTATGAGGTGTGTAACAGGGGATGAATGTGTTTCAGGGGTGTTTGTGTTAGTTCTAATGACTGGAAGAGGTAATATGTGTGGTGGAGTGTGAGGATTGTATGGTTGTGTGTAATTGGTGAAGAGAGGGGAAGGGTGTGTGTAGATGTTGTGTTGGAAGGCTAGGTTTAGGTAGTGTCATGATAAAGGGGGTCTGGCAGGAGCAAATAGAGGATAGCGATGTTGGTTTGTATGAACGGGGAGTGTGTATCTGGATGGCTGAAGGTAATATATCATGTATTCTTGTGTTGTGTGGGTGATGGCAGGATGTGTGAGTGGGAATGGACAGAGTAGTGTTTTCTGTGAGAATGAAGGTGTTTTACTGTTGTAGTTGTGGTGGATATGTGTATAGGTGTGGTATATGGGGTTTTGTTTTAATTGATAAGACATTGTCAGTTTGTGATGCCAAAGTTGGATGTCTTTCCTGATAATGTGTTTTCATGTTGAAGGATGTGTAGGGAGTACATTCACCAACAGGCAAATGCCCTTGTCCTCTCTGCCCTTCACCTCAGCCCCCAGCCTGAAATGCCCTGAGGCTTAAATAGCCCTACTTGCCAATAGAAACATAATCCCAACCCTAACCAATCAAATTTGTAAACCTAAACCCCACAACCAATGGGAGACCCAGCCCTATTCACCGATCAGACCCCTAATCCTGACAACCAATCACAACCTGAACCCTAAAACCAAGAATCAATAGGAATCTCAACCCTAGTACCAATCACAAACCCAAACCTAAAAACTAAGAAACAACAGGAATCTCAACCCTAGTACCTATCACAAACCCGGACCCAAACCTAAAAATCAGGAACCAATAGGATTCTCAACCCTAGTAACAACCACAAACTCAACCCTAAAAACCAAGGACCAATAACCCTAAAAACCAGGAACCCATAGGAATCTCAACCCTAGTACCAATCACAAACCCATCCCTAAAAACCAGGAACCAATAGGAATCTCAACCCTAGTACCAATCACAAACCCAACTCTAAAAACCGAGAACCAATAGGAATCTCAAACCTAGTAACAATCACAACCCCAACCCTAAACACTAGGAACCAATAGGAATCCCAACCCTAGTACCAATCACAAACCCAGACCCAAACCTAAAAATCAGGAACCAATAGGATTCTCAACCCTAGTAACAACCACACACCCAACCCTAAAAACCAAGGACCAATAACCCTAAAAACCAGGAACCAATAGGAATCTCAACCCTAGTACCAATCACAAACCCATTCCTTAAAAACCAGGAACCAATAGGAATCTCAACCCTAGTACCAATCACAAACCCAACCTTAAAAACCAAGAACCAATAGGAATTTCAACCCTAACTACCTATCACAACACCATATGCAACAACAAATAGAAACCTATATAAGGGCTAAGTTAACTGAAGCCCCAGCCCCTGTGGGGAGGAAGGAGGGAGCTGCTGATCTATTCAGAATACAAACAGGCTGAATCCACAGTTCCAAGCTAGCAGAGTCTAGTTTCCAGGTAAGGGAGAGATTGTAAAAAACACTGAAATACTGTTTGTAGCGCAATCAGAAATTTGGCTTTTTCAAGGAAATAGCGAGTTATGCAGACAGTTTTTAAACACAATTTAAATCACAGAAACAGATTTAGCAGCCTCCCAAACACTCTGGTTAGCCGCTGAGGTGTATGTAGCCTTTTTTACTTAAAAAAGAAGGGGGGGGCTTTATGCAGTCTTTTGCCACAAACCAGGAGGGAAAGTTCAAACAGTCATGGCTAAAAGACAGCACTTTAAAAAGGCCAAGCTGCCTGAAACACAGAGAGTCTACAGTAAATAGGCAAGGGTAGCAGTAGAAAACACTTTGAAACAAATAATAAGATTTCCCAGAAACATCTGGGGCTCCTTACCTAGGTCTCATAGGAATTCTTTGATCACTGGACTGTATTAGGATGCAGGGAAAAAGCTGGGCTCACAAAATGGAGGTTTTAATGGACTAAATATGGAAGCAGTTTCATACAAAAAGGAATGCAAAAGGAACACAATCAGTAAGTTAAAAGCACATGTGGCAGTTTGGAGACCTCAGTCAAGCTTCCATCCTTCTCAGGTATGCAAATTGAAAGGCAGAGCAAAAACTCTCATAAAATTCAGGGGAGCATTACTTATTCTATTGGGAGTGAAGATGAAGATGAATCACAGAGTCCAGGAGGTGAGCTGTGCAAGTCGCATTAGAATAGTTTGAAAGAAGCTCATTGATGAGATGTGTTATAAATGAGAGGAGATGATGATCAACCAAAAGTCATCGAAGTTGAGTGATGTGGACTCAGATGTTGCTAGGGAGAAGGCTATGGTTGGAGGACCAGAGGTGCTATTAGAGGTGCCTGGAGGAAGTTCAGGAAATTTTGAGAGGTGGGACTGGTGGAGGCGAGTAGGAAATTTGAAGTCTCATGTTGAAGGACTGCATACAGAAAAGTACTAGCTTTAAGAGGTTGACAATCTGTCCTAACTTGGCCATGCAATAGCTGATTATTCACAATCAGAGCACAACTAGATTGAAATTGATTAACATTTGTGAAGATGTTCCAGTTCATTTATATAGCCAATATCTGCCAAATATTTTCAGTGGTTTGTATCGTTTTAGCAGGACTCTTTGTTTCTGCACAGAGGAGGTACAGCTGGTAGACATCCTTGTCTACTATTTGAGTACCATCCAAATGAGTAAGTTTGAAAGCTAGTTTTACAGCTATGTTTTAACATTATTAGTATTTGATCTTTCTTCAGCATTTGACTTTGTGCCCCTGGAATCAGCCAAAACCTTAAAATTGTCTTTTGACCTAGTGTGCAACCCAAACTCCAGCTAATGAAGTAAGAAGAGACAAAGCTGTGCTACCTGGACCAGTGTTTTACTGCATGTGCAGTGAGTGGAGGAGAATCCAGAACTGTGCTATGTTCATAGGCTAACATTAGTAACATAGCATAATGTTTTGTGACTTTCATGAATAAATACAATAGATTTCCATGGTAGCATATTTCAGTCCTCACTGGTAGTAAGACTTTCAGATTTTTTTGTTCTTTTGAATTTTAGCCACCTTATGTGATTTCATTCATTATAGTTTTAATATCAAGAAAGAAATTCAGCCAATTAATTCTATTTCTCATTTAGAATTTCCACCATAGTTTTGAATATATTGAGTTGCCACCAAACTTTAAATTAGGCTACTAATATTATTTTTTAGATTTTTCTTTCTCTCATGTTTGTTTCCAATGTGACCATTTGCTTCTGTCTTCAATATCCAAGTTTCAAACCCTCTACAGAAGTCCAAGCTATTGACCCTTGTTACCCAAAATGCAAATAGTACAACTTTTCTATCCCGATTTCAGGACCTAACTTTATAAGTCACTGGTCGATAGTACCTCCATGGATGCGGCTCAGAAACGACCATCTCTTTAAAGGAAAAAAAACAGGAAACTTGAGAGCCAGCTGGTCGGTGGAGACAATAAGGAGGCAACAGAGACTGCATAGTGGAACTGGTCCAGTTGATGGAAACTTCCATTAAATTATAGCTACACATGGACGTGATAAAACAGTGATGACTGTATTGCGTGTATTGCTTGCAAGGTGCAGCACAATTGTGACATTTGACAAGAGGAGACGCCATTCTGGGGTTTTCAACCATATTGTGTGTTGAAGGATTTTTAAAATGTGCAAGGTTTTACTAAAATGATGCATAAGTTCTCAAGGTATATACTTAAACAAAAAGGAAAGAGGAAAGAAACATTGGCTCATCTAAAAAAAATGTGTTACCCCAAAACTATTATGTACTCTCTGTGTGTGTATATTAAAAAGCCATCTTAAAGTAACTATGCCGGGTAAGGTTTAGAATAATTATGGCATTAGCTCAACAGACCTGGGACTGCTCTGCCTTGTTACCCTGAGCAAGTCAAGTGATACAAAGGGGTACTTCATTTCTAGTACACGGTAGATTTGAGCCTTATTACTTGTGAAGGTCTCACATCTTTCCCAACTAATAACTCACCTTCTTCCACATGAATTATTGAAATTTCATGAATTTAGCATGCATAATTAAATTTCACTTAGGCCTGTACTACGGTCGACCAGCAGCAATCATTGGACTCCTTGTATTGGCATAAACCTATCAATAAACCTTTTGTGGAGCCTAGATAAATTTGAGACCATAGTATTTAATCATGGCATCTTTAAAAAATATAAGTTTGAGGGAGCAAACTAACGATAATGATTAGAAAGCCATCTAAAAATAACTACCTGGGAGTGAAGCTGGAGAGGGAGGTAGCTGTAAAAGTCAACTGGCTTCATTACAAGCATGTTGAGCTACAAATTATAGATTTCAATCTGACTGTATAGTTACCTGTAACTCATGATTCAGCATTTCTGGGTGGTAGTTGAATTCATTAAAGACCTATGTGACTGTGAGAAATTAGGTTGCTCTTTGAATGGGGTGACCCAATTCAAGCAACAGCCACAACCCTATGAGGGTGTACCACAAAATACACTAAATTAGCCTGTGCTTAGCCCTCTGGTAGCTTGGCACTAAAATAGTTAGGTTTAATTTAGATGCAATGTGTAAAGTATTTATGCAGCACACAAATGGTAATAAAGTGAAAACACAACACAAGACAATTATAAAACTAGAGTACATTTTAATAAATGTGACTTTAAATCAATAAAAATCCAATCAGTAAAACCAGGCATATGAATTTTAAAAGTTTAACATAAAACCTAGTGCCTAAAAGATCAACTAGTCAGGTGAGACCGGGTCAAACTGGAGAGTCATTAATACTGACTTTTTAAGTTTATGTACTGGCAGGTTTGCCCTATTTTTTTCTTCATTGTAATTTTATTATTATGATTATTATGATTATTATTGAGAAAATGCGTTTATTTATTTCAAAGCTCTTGTTTAGTCAACTAAACACCATATTGTAACACATACATTGTGTTCATCAGTGGGCAGCTTCTATCCCTTACTGAAAACTGATGTCTAAAAAGTTCTGAAGTAGACAACACACTGTAGACATGACAGACACAGGGCTGGAGCACAACACACTGCCTTGACATCTCAGCACCCAGTTCAATTGGATGTATTCTGGTCAATACAGGGCATGGTAACACTTATTTTCATCAAACAATCTTATTTTTGTGCAGCCAGTGCTGACTATTTCAAGACGAAAGCTCAGGTTTCAGGATAGTTCAATTTCACCAATAGGGAGGAGCACATACAATTAGATGTGCTGGAAATGTTGCTCAACAATCTTTTCAGGTCAAAGTATCACCCTTTGAGAGCAGGTGCATCACTCAGTACTCGTCAGCTCAACCAGCTCTAATTAGGTGCCTGGATTTCCCATCAAGTAAATAACTCACAATTTCAATAAACACTTCTGCCAACCACTTATATGTTGTGTCTGCATGCAAATTCTAAGGGAGAATTGATATAGTGTGTGAGATGTTGTGAATGGTTCCACAAACAATGGGGCATATTTATAATCCCCTAGTGCCACTGGAGCATCACTGCTCCATATTTACAAATAGGTGTAACACCACTTTTTGTGGTGTTACGCCTCCTTGTAAATATGGCACCCTCTGACACAGTATTCTGCATCAGAGAGGCATGCAATGGGTGTTGCTGTATGTGTGCAACAGCCACACCCATTGCATGTTGATGCTGCCGCAGATTTACGAGATTTTAGAAACCTGAGGCAGTGCCAAAATCTAATGTCACCCCCAGGGGTACCGCTAGCAAGGCACAATAAGGAGGAATACTTTTATTCCTCCTCGGTTTTTGCTTTTTCTATGCGTGCTGCATTCTGCATCACACATAGAAAGAGCCAAATGCCAGAAATGATTGTTTATGTGCGGGAAGGTGTCCCTTCCTTCATATAAACAATCATTTGAAAATGACGCTATGGCACTTCTGTGTGCTGCATTTTGCAGCACACACAGGAGTGGCAAAGCGCCATTAGTGATTGTTTATGTGCAGGAAAGGACACTTTCTAGCACATAAACAATCACACCCCTCAATGCAGACATCCTTGCATGATGGTGCAGGAATTCCTGCATTGGCAGCTAAATTTAGTGCCAGCACAGGGAACAACACACAGGTGTACCAAATTCACTTAAATATGACACATCTCTGCGTTGTGAAAATGACGGAGCACGGCGCTGCCAATTTTGGCGCAGCATCACGCTCCGTCATTTTCCCATAAATATGGGCTTATGTGTTTAGCAAAAGGAATTCTAACAAAATGATATTAAATACTGCTAGAAGTGTTTTCTAATATAAAAAAATAGACGTACATTCAGGCTGAGATATATGTCTCTGGTCATACTGTTATTTTTTTAATGTGGCCTTTTATGTCTTAGCTAAACTTTGTCAGAAAATTGCCTGGTCTTACAGGATGATTAGTGTACCTAGTTCATTTCATCTATTTAAAAATGTCCACCCTTTTTCATTCAGTCTTTATGTTTTTGTTGCTGGGGAGTACATTGATCCCTCACCACGCAGTTTTCAAACAGAGCGTCACCTATGCACAATCCAGAGGTTTTTTTTTCATACAATCTCCTGCAAACATAATCGTCTGCTGTTTAGCATATATTTGCCTAACCCCTAGTTACCTTTGTAATCTATACTGGGCGAATAAGTTTTGCTGTAAAATAAGCCTTTCAGGTGCATTCTTCATTGACTATACTACACCTCGGCAGTCTTTCCCTATATTTCTCAGTCTCTTCTGGTGTTATCACTGCATTTTTTCTCACTTACCCTGTCATTCTCTATCTTTTCAATATATTTTCTTTGTGCATAAGTACATCAATCTATCCCAGCATTTGTATGTACAGAAGGGGGCTGTGGCCACAATTTCTTCCTGCATTTTGTAGAGACAGAAGTGTAGAAAACGCCCAATCTGACACAAAATCTGCTGTCAAAGCATTCGTGGAGACAAAAGGCTGTTGGGTGAAAAAGCCTTTAAAAGCTCTTTTGAAGAAATTTTGGAATTTGAAAATTACTACACCATGTTTTCTTTGTGTTGAAGCAGAACTGGGACATACGCCTAATGCATTGATAACTGAGAAACCTATGCCCCATTCACAACTCATTTTGCATATTTGTAATATAGTTTAGTGTTTTTATGCAGCTGTCACATGCCACATTTATGAGCTTGGCAGGTGCTGGTATAAGCTTTTCTCATTAGATGCCACAAGGCAATGGACGATGGGGGTGTGGCAAGACAAAGGTGTGCCAGATAGAAGCCTGTCTGCATGTGTCTGCGCCTAGAATACACCCATCATTCAGTCAGACCCTCATCCTACTGAATACATGAGCTACACAGCCTCCAGCTTGAATTCACTCAATACCAGAAGCCTCCATACCAGCTTCTTCCATACCTCACCCTCTCCATGGTAAGACCTTTCTCATACACTCACTACTATTTCACCTACACCAACACATATTTGCCCCATGTCACACATGCCTCACCCCATCTGGCATACATGTTCTTTAACACCAGATCTCATAACAAACATGCTAAAGAGATTAGGGCCACCTTTGAGACTCACTCCCTGAACATCTTCCTAATGACAGAGACCTGGCTAAACTCTACATCAGCACACACCATTGTCACAGCCATCCCACTTGGCTACAAGAGCTCCCGACAGGACAGACCAAACAAACTAGAAGAAGGACTTACCTTTATCCACAAGGACTCCATCACCTGTACCACCTTAATTATGGAACACATTCAAATACAACTTCAGAGTGGCTACCACTCCTCCATCAAAGGTGCCCTAGCCTACCAACCACTGGGACCCCACCTCAACTTTAGCAGTAGCCTTATAGACTTGAATTCCTTTCCCCCGGTCACCATCAGCTTGAACGATCTTATCTTCATCTCGACATCTGAAAAGATCCTACTTCCGTGGGCCTATCTGAGGGCCTTGAGAACTTAGGTCTCACCCAGATCATCCAGGTCTCTGCACATTCCCAACCTTATTTCCACAGCCAGCAACAAGGTCAGGTTTAGCCACCTCACTTCACTCAACTGGGCAGACCACACCATCGTCCAATTCTTTATCCTTGCACCCCCAAACCCCCTCTTCCAAGAGTACCTACAACCTCAAACTGGACCAACAACTCACTGCCCATCCACCAGGCCTCATTGGTGACCTACGTGTTGACATCAAAGCCTTCAGCAACTGTATCACTACCAGAGCAGGCACTCTAGCCCCCCTGATGCCAATCAGACACTCAAGAAACAACATAATAGACCTTAGAAACACCAAACAACTCAGCAAACAGAGAGAAAATGGAAAACCAGTCAGAACACCACTGCAAGAAACCTAACTCAATGAGGCAAGAAAAACAGCCCTAGCTCTCAGACTGGAAAGCATCTCCAACAACTGCAAAAAAAAAACTCTTCAACTTTGTCATGATTTCTCCAGCCCCTCAGATATCACAAGATCTCTGTGGCAACCTTTCCAATTCTTCAACAACAGAATTCTCAAAATCTACAGCAACTTAGATCCCCAATGTAAGACATAAGAACTCATCAACCAGCAGTCCTACACCACCAAATCGGACCACCAGATCACAAACTGGAAATACCTCAACCCAGAAGACACATCTTAAATCAATAGTCCACTCTGGGTGCCCCCACTGACCCCTTCCCCACCACATCTCTGGCCTTTGAGGAACTGTGATCAGCAGCCACTTCACCACTATCATCAATACCTCCATTGAAAGTGGAACATTCCTGGACAACTGGAAGCATGCAGAAATCAAAACTCTCCTGAGAAAAACCACGGTGGACCCAAAGTAACTCCCAGACCCACCCTAATCCTCCCTTTCCATCGAAATTTGTATAGAAAGCTATCAACAAACAACTCTCCAATTATCTGGAGCACCACTACCTAGGAGACATCTCACAGTCTGAATTCTACTATAACCACAGATTGAAAACCGCTCTCACTGCAGTAACTGATGACATCAACTCATCATGGAAAAAGGAGAAGCCTCCACACTCATGCTAATTGCCCTCTCCACAGCCTTTGACACAGTATCCCACCACACCCTAATCACAAGACTCCACAACTCAGGAATACATGGTCCAACCATGGGCTCGTTGACCTCCTTCATCTCTAACCAGATCCAGTGAATCAGGCACCCGCCCTACACCTCAGACCCCAAAAACCACATCTGCGGAGTCCCTCAACGATCATCGCTGAGCCCTACAAACTGCAGTGTCTACATGGCACCACTCGCTTATGTCAGAAGATCCCAGGTAATCAACATTTTGTCCTAGGCAGACAACAACCAGTTCATCCTCTGCCTCATAAATAACAATCACATCACCATGACCAACATCAACACCACCATATCCAATGTAGATAACCGGATAAACCAGAACTGCTAACAGCTTAACACAGATAAAACTGAAGTCCTTATCTTCAGCAGCAAGAGATCTCCATGGAACTCCTTCTCATGGCCAAAAGACCTAGCACTTATGCCCATACCCACCATTGTGGACGACAGACTAACAATGGACAAACAAGTGAATGCTGTCACCACCTTCTGCTTTTTCATGCCATCCTCTCCTGTATCTTCAGTCCACGCATGCTCTGGAAAATATTCCACTGGATCCCTACCGACCCCAGCCACAGAGTCTCCCAGGCCCTCATCACCAGCCAACTAGACTACATTAACACACTGTATGCTGGCAATCAAAAATCACAAATCAACTCTTACAAATACTGCAGACCACCAAGAACACTGCCCCAGACTCTGTGAAAACTGATACCATCAATATTTCATCTAGCCCCAGAGTTTTTCTGCTTCCAGAATCCAAAACTGCATAAATATGAAGAATAATATATATCATTTTGTACCAGAATAGATAATAAAAGACTATGGGCTTGATTACAACTTTGGAGGAGGTGTTAATCTGTCCCAAAAGTGACGGTAAAGTGACGGATTTACCACCAGCCATATTACGAGTCCATTATATCCTATGGAACTCGTAATACGGCTGGTGGTATATCCGTCACATTTGGGACGGATTAACACCTCCTCCAAAGTTGTAATCAGGCCCTATGTGTTTACATCAAGTAAGATATTCCAGTGTATAAGGTTGTAGATGCACAGATTAGGAAAATATATAACTGTTAGTAGTTTAATAAGGAGCACTTAGGGTGGCATTTCATTCCTTCCAAATCCCATGTCCAATCCTTAGATCCTCATTTGCTGCTAAGGGACTAGAAAATGGAAGCTACAGTCAAAAATTCAAAAAGTAAACAGCCATTTAGAGCCCTTTTCTCTTTTCTTTTGCTTCCTCTGTCATCCTTATCCATGAGTTCATGGGGAGCAAGGGCAATCGAGATGGGAAATAAATGGCAAACCAGGGGTAGCAATTACCACCTCTGGTTGCCCCCAAATGAAGCAATTGTAAGAAGCACATATCCCTGTATGGATTATCAAAACATAAAAGGCATTTACATTTTTACTAGAAGTTGAGAAAAAGTTAGGAGTCAAGCTGAAGGTTGTGTTAAAGTAGATGGATTTCTACTTATTCTTTTACAATAGCCTATGATTGTTTTCTCTGTGTAGAAAATTGTTGATTTGTAACTGGGGGAATTTAGAATGTAGAATGTGGGGACTTTCCTCACAGTGATGCTATGTGGAAGTCTCTGAAAGTTATTGCGGTTAGAAACTACATAACTTGAATTCTGTTGGAGTCTACTTTTATACACTGGCGACGAGTGCAGAAAAGGAGAGCATCTCAACAATTTTGACACCTTGTGTACATTCTCTGGATTCTATTAACTTCCTGAGCACACAGACTGAAGATATCATGTTGGACTCTTTTAGGTTACTTATTCGTCACTGAGAGAATTGGTGAGTGTTTCCAGCATTGTAATTGTCTTTTCCTACATTGTGGTGCTCTCAGAGGGAATATGGACTTGTGTTACTATTGTCTGACTGATTGTTGTTTTAATTAGATACTGTGCACACAGCGCTGCTGTTTGATAAGTGCTTATATATTTCAGTACTACAAGTGAATATAATGCTTTATAATGCTTTTTTGTTTTATGTACGCAGCCTCTGCATGCTCACGGGTAGTACTTCAAACTGGGAATAGTCAGAAAAGCATACATAGAGTGAATTCTGCATTTAGACTATTAAATGGCAATGTGATTTTGCATCATATGCCAGTTAAAATACAGATATATTCACTCATCTTCCATCCCTCCTATAGTCCATAGCATTTCCACTGTTGTGTTATACAGGTGTCATAAACACAGAAAGGGGACTACCTGGTACTTGATCAAAAATAAAAGGAGGACAACAGCACTCTTGGAGAATAGAAATAGAAGGAGAGTGTTCCTACTGCTGTACTTCATTTTCACAAATTAAGAATAAAGAATATGAAGAACTATAGAATAAGAAGTTAATTAAAAATAAGACCTCACCATTTACAAGGTTGAAAAGTGGAACTGATCACCAGTGCTTGTCTTTATTTCTTCATCATTGACAAGCACGATTTCACAAGCTTTGGACATGGTCAAATTTGATGTTATAATCATCTCTCTAGCTGTTTTCCTCATAATACTGTTGGTCTTATTGGTTCTCACAATGCAGAATGTCCCTCCACCTCCAAGGTTCCTCACTACACCTGGTGACCCACCTATAATATGGTCCAAATGGAGATAAAAAGTTTCTACATTATTCAAGAGCTTGTGGTAGGAGTCTCTCTAGTGAGAGGAAAACTTTTCTTTTACTGCTCTGCTTAGGGAGTAAGGGACAAGAAGTATTTGAAGCTCTTCCAGATTTGGATGAGGACTATGCAGGTATAAAGGAGTTTGAAAATGTCTTTAAAGAATTCGACTTACATTATCTTCTCAAAGTAAGTACAATTCTTGAAAGATATCATTTTAGTATGAGAGCAGAAAACTGAAGAGAGTGTGGAGGAGTATGTTACAAGTTTTAGAAATTTGACTTCCGCTTGTAAGTTTGGCTCGAATTTAGAGTAAAGTATCAAAGATCAGTTTATATTGAGATGTCATGGCGACAAAATTAGACATGAATTATGGGTCAAAGATAATCCCTCTTCACATGAAGTGATCTCTTTAGCTAAACAAGTTGAACACACATTTGCTTGTGTGGAAGAATTGGAACAAGCTAAAATGTTACAGTTAGTAAAATGAATGTAGAGAAAGATGAAAACAAGACAACAGACAAAAATAAGAATGAAGCTAAAATTATTCAAAATTAGTCTCCTAGATTAACAAATAGTGTATATTATCGGTTTGGAAATGCTGGACATTTTGCATCATACAAAAAATGACCAACAACTAATGTTGTGTGCAAGATTTGCAACAAAAAGGGGCATTTTGCCAAATGTTGCAAGTCAAACAAGAGCAGTGCTCAGGAAGCAGTTAAGGTTGTTGATGACTATATTTTATCTGTGTTTGCAGTTCATGAACCGAAAAAAACATCCAAAAGATATTGTTGTCATCCAAAATGTAAAGATTGAAACATTATTTGATTCCGGAGCATGGCTCACATTAATTTCTAATGAAGTGTACAACAAATATCGTAGGGATAAGGTACTCTTGAAAGATCCTGATGTTGTTCCGGGAGCTTATGGTGGAAAAACTATAGAACAAAAGGGATACTTTAATGATTGTTTTCTCTGTGTAGAAAATTGTTGATTTGTAACTGGGGGAATTTAGAATGTAGAATGTGGGGACTTTCCTCACAGTGATGCTATGTGGAAGTCTCTGAAAGTTATTGCGGTTAGAAACTACATAACTTGAATTCTGTTGGAGTCTACTTTTATACACTGGCGACGAGTGCAGAAAAGGAGAGCATCTCAACAATTTTGACACCTTGTGTACATTCTCTGGATTCTATTAACTTCCTGAGCACACAGACTGAAGATATCATGTTGGACTCTTTTAGGTTACTTATTCGTCACTGAGAGAATTGGTGAGTGTTTCCAGCATTGTAATTGTCTTTTCCTACATTGTGGTGCTCTCAGAGGGAATATGGACTTGTGTTACTATTGTCTGACTGATTGTTGTTTTAATTAGATACTGTGCACACAGCGCTGCTGTTTGATAAGTGCTTATATATTTCAGTACTACAAGTGAATATAATGCTTTATAATGCTTTTTTGTTTTATGTACGCAGCCTCTGCATGCTCACGGGTAGTACTTCAAACTGGGAATAGTCAGAAAAGCATACATTGAGTGAATTCTGCATTTAGACTATTAAATGGCAATGTGATTTTGCATCATATGCCAGTTAAAATACAGATATATTCACTCATCTTCCATCCCTCCTATAGTCCATAGCATTTCCACTGTTGTGTTATACAGGTGTCATAAACACAGAAAGGGGACTACCTGGTACTTGATCAAAAATAAAAGGAGGACAACAGCACTCTTGGAGAATAGAAATAGAAGGAGAGTGTTCCTACTGCTGTACTTCATTTTCACAAATTAAGAATAAAGAATATGAAGAACTATAGAATAAGAAGTTAATTAAAAATAAGACCTCACCATTTACAAGGTTGAAAAGTGGAACTGATCACCAGTGCTTGTCTTTATTTCTTCATCATTGACAAGCACGATTTCACAAGCTTTGGACATGGTCAAATTTGATGTTATAATCATCTCTCTAGCTGTTTTCCTCATAATACTGTTGGTCTTATTGGTTCTCACAATGCAGAATGTCCCTCCACCTCCAAGGTTCCTCACTACACCTGGTGACCCACCTATAATATGGTCCAAATGGAGATAAAAAGTTTCTACATTATGCAAGAGCTTGTGGTAGGAGTCTCTCTAGTGAGAGGAAAACTTTTCTTTTACTGCTCTGCTTAGGGAGTAAGTGACAAGAAGTATTTGAAGCTCTTCCAGATTTGGATGAGGACTATGCAGGTATAAAGGAGTTTGAAAATGTCTTTAAAGAATTCGACTTACATTATCTTCTCAAAGTAAGTACAATTCTTGAAAGATATCATTTTAGTATGAGAGCAGAAAACTGAAGAGAGTGTGGAGGAGTATGTTACAAGTTTTAGAAATTTGACTTCCGCTTGTAAGTTTGGCTCGAATTTAGAGTAAAGTATCAAAGATCAGTTTATATTGAGATGTCATGGCGACAAAATTAGACATGAATTATGGGTCAAAGATAATCCCTCTTCACATGAAGTGATCTCTTTAGCTAAACAAGTTGAACACACATTTGCTTGTGTGGAAGAATTGGAACAAGCTAAAATGTTACAGTTAGTAAAATGAATGTAGAGAAAGATGAAAACAAGACAACAGACAAAAATAAGAATGAAGCTAAAATTATTCAAAATTAGTCTCCTAGATTAACAAATAGTGTATATTATCGGTTTGGAAATGCTGGACATTTTGCATCATACAAAAAATGACCAACAACTAATGTTGTGTGCAAGATTTGCAACAAAAAGGGGCATTTTGCCAAATGTTGCAAGTCAAACAAGAGCAGTGCTCAGGAAGCAGTTAAGGTTGTTGATGACTATATTTTATCTGTGTTTGCAGTTCATGAACCGAAAAAAACATCCAAAAGATATTGTTGTCATCCAAAATGTAAAGATTGAAACATTATTTGATTCCGGAGCATGGCTCACATTAATTTCTAATGAAGTGTACAACAAATATCGTAGGGATAAGGTACTCTTGAAAGATCCTGATGTTGTTCCGGGAGCTTATGGTGGAAAAACTATAGAACAAAAGGGATACTTTAATTCAGAAATTAGGGGACAGTGTTTCATAAATAGTTTAAAACAATTAAAATAAAACACAGCACATACAGTTACTCTTATCCAGACTATACAGGATCTAAAAAGAAAGACTTTTCTTTACATAAATGGCCTTTAAAATGTATTGCGCCACCTTGTAACACAAGTTGGGGTTATTTAAGACGAATACAAATTGCAATGCGTCTACATGAGTTCTATATTTTGGCACATAAAAAAGGTTTATGATAAAAAAAAACTCCTTGGTTGTGTATAAAATTGACAAAAAAGCATGTAATGCAAAGTGTTATGTTTGCTAAACCCATCAGAAGGGCAGCGGACCGTTTCATTGGGGCAAGTCCTCATTTTAGGTAACGCTACTAAGTGATGCAGCATTCCCAGTCTAAATCCTGTCAGGACAAAACGATGCTGCATGTTAGTAACGCTGGATGAATATCCCTTACTACGTTCCTCAAAGGAAAAGGACATATATACACCAACTGTAGGTTTCATCGTTTTAATGGCTTGCCTGCTCTCTGACCTATATTTCAGGATCGTATGCTTGATTAGTTTCTTTGAAAGTATCAGGACTCATTCTGCGTCTGATTTTAAAGTTATGTTAAAAATAGATTTAAGAGAGGAATCTATGTAAGCAAGCCAGGGGATAGATAATGTATTGTCCAATTTCAAACAATCTAAGATACATTGTTTATTAAAAACTATTCAATCTATGGCCCAAATAATGTACTTTAAAAGCAAGGTGCTCATCTGCAACACATCCTCTAGCTACTGGAGTCTCACCTCTTGATGTACAATCCAGTTAAGTACTGAGGTACATAAGTATAATAACTGTTTTAGAAAACAATTTTCAACTCTTTGCAGAAGAGTGTTCTTAGTAGATCCCCAAACCTCTGCATATAATCACACAGGTTTAGGGCACCCTGCCACACGAGGTGGATCCGCCTGAGTGGTCTGCAGGAAATTATTCAAACCATTAATAAATACTGAAAATAGTAACAGGGCAAGGACACAGCCTTGGCGGATACCTCTCCCGACTTTAAAAGGGGGGATGCATTCTCCTTTTAGACCAAAGCAGACTTTACATGTTAAGTTTTTATGTAGGCAGGCCACAAAAGCAATGATTTCTCTTGGGGGAACCTAGTTCCAGTAGTGTAGAGCACAAGAGGGGATCCTCTAATAAATCAAAGGCACTGTTGAGGTCCGCAAAATAGAGATATGAAGTCCCTGGTTTAGCCCTCGTAAACTTCCCTATCAGCAGATCTAAATTTACACATTGCTAAATGGTTTGATGCTATCAAATTCCGTGAAGAATTCCAAGAGGTATATGGTGACACGATGAGTTGTTTGAAAGGATATGTACATCAGATTAAGTTAAAGTCAGGAGCCAGAAAGATGTGTCCTATTCCAATTTCTATGCGGAAAGCAGTTGAAAATGAGATTGAGAAATTGTGCAGGGAAGGAGTGATTGAACCGATTGAGAGCTCAGAATGGGTTGCACCAATTGTGTTTGCATAGAAATTTTCAGGAGGGATTAGGTTTCGCGTAGATTTGAGAGCCCTCAACATGTGTGTCATGAGCGATCACTTTCCTCTTCCTAATATATCTGAAATGTTCTTGCTTATAAATGGTGGTAAATATTTTACTACTCTTGATTTCACCGTAGCTCATCATCAAATCAAGCTTCATCCTGTCTCCAAAGACTATACCACATTCACAACTCCATTTGGTATCTATCATTTTGTGTGACTGCCTTTTGCCTTAGTATTGACAGCTGCAATTTTTCAGCACATCATGTATTGACCTTTTGGAAAAATCTTGGGTGTTTCCAAGATGATTTATTGATCAATGGGAACACTAAACAGGAAAATGATTAGAGAGTCAAAAGTGTTTTAGGTATCTTGAAGAAGAATGGTTTGACTCTCAAATTTAATAAATGCTCTTTTGGAAAAACTGTAATTGAGTATTTATGGCACAGAATTTCAGCTGATGGTCCTTATCCAAAAATAGATCTTGTCACTAGCAGGATAAATCAATCCTCACCAAGCAAGAAAGAAGATTTGCTAACATGCTTAGGAAGAGAAGAATTTCAACAAAGTTTATACCAAATTTAGCCTCAAAAACCTTGAAAATATTTTTTTTTTAAAAAGGAACAGAGTTTGAGTGGCGTGAAGAGTGTGAGAAAAAATTCTCTGATGTTAAGGAGGAATCGACTGAAGGTAATAACTTGCAATGTTTTGACCCCACCAAAGAGTGTATTATTATGACAGACACTAGTGCTTAATGTCATGATGCTGTGCTGTTGTAAAGAAATGAATCAGAGTTTTTAGATCATTAAGTGGAGCAGAAGAGAGATATTCTACAATTGAGAAGGAAAAATTAAATGTTTTCTGGTCCATTAAGAAGTGTGGAGTCTTGTGGAGTAGAGAATTCACAGTTTTTACTGATCATAGGCCTTTAGTAGAGGTTTTTACTAAGAAGGGTCTGGATTTGATATCCATGAGGACCTGTAAATGCATTGTTGAGTTTCAAGATTTTTGTGTTAGTATGCGGTATGCGGCAAGGCCAAGCAATAAAACTGCAGACTGTCCTCCAAGATTAAGTTCAGGAGTGGAGGGTGAGGTTCAAGATGAGATGGATGAAATCAAAGCATGCAGCATTACAGAAGGCTGTTTATGACAAGAAGAGTGGATCAAGGCAGTTTCTTAAGTCACTGTTTTACAACGTTTGGTTGCAGCATTGAACAAAGGATGTCGATCAAGTATGAAGAATGATCAAGAGTTAAAAGGTTTCTTCAAAGCAAAGGATGAATTGGCAGTTGATAATGGAATAGTATTGATGGGTTCAGGACTTGTTGTGCCTACCAAATTGTTAAGCAAAATTATGACCCTAGGTCATGAGGCTCATCAAAGAACGAGTAAAACCAAGTTGAGGATAGTTATGAGGTATTGGTGGCCAGGTATGGATCTACTGGTTGAGTGATTAGTCAGAGAATGATCTGATTGTTGCATGCATGATAAAATACACAAAACAAGGAACTCTCCAGAAGTTACAGAGATTTTCCTGGTAAGCAGTGGGATGTTGTGGCCATGGATATTTTTGGTCCTATTCATGCTAAAGAAGGCTCCAATTATCTCTTGGTAATCATTGATCAGTTTTCTCGTTGGTCTGAGATTGGTATTGTCAGTAGTATTGAAACTGGGAGATTTGTTGAATTTTATTTTTGGATGAGATATTTCATTGAGAAGGTCTAACTAACACCGTATTAACAGCGAATGGTTCTCAGATGCTAGGAAATGTGTCAAAATAAGGATCTCTCAACAAATGACCTAGTTCTGATAAAGAAACAGTTCTTTCAAAAAATGATTCTAAGTTCATAGGTCCATTTAAAATAATTAAAAAATTTCACAAGGCTATAAAGGTAGATGATGATAGAATCTAGAATCTGAATAGAGTTGTGAAGTATACAGCAGGCAAATCTGTGTGATTTTCTCACATGTTGATATATATTTATTGTTGTCACTTTCTATTATGTCTAAGTGTTTTTTATCTCCTTATTTTTTTTTTTCTATAAGGGGAAAGGTGTGTTGTAAAGTGGATGACTTTTCTACTAATGCCTTTGCATTAGCCATTATTGTTTTCTCCATAGCACTGCTGATTTATAACTGGGGTAATTTAGAATGTAGAATGTGGGGGCTTTCCTCATAGTGGTGCTGATGGAGTTGATGGAGATGCTAGCTGTATATACTCTTGGATGGGATGCTTTTCAATAAAGAAAATACTTAACTTGAATTCGTCTGGAGTCTACGTTTTTACACAGATAAGGAAAGATGGAAAAGCCATTATGAGTCAGATTCAGAGAAAAGTCATTTATCTCTTATATTTCCACATTTCTAAACATAGCTGAGACTCATAGAAAAATGTTGTTCAGATAAGCCTGAAATTAATGATAAGTAAATTGTAGTTTTCATGCATTTCCTGCATACATCTGTGCCTGTCTGGGACAGTTTTGCCAATCAATGTCCAATCTAACCCACTTTGATTGATTGCAAAAGGGTCCTTAGGGGAGCTTGTGATTTGGATTCTGCAGTCAGTATTTCAGTTTCAGTTTATTTAACAGTGTTCAGTTAATTAAAACCATTACACAAACACAAGTAATAACATCATAAGATACTAAAAGGTCTATTTTAAAGTAAAATATGCAAGCTTAATTGTGGAATATTACAGGTTTGTTTGCTAACTAATTATGCACACATGTCCTAAGCTCTTGGTCTCTGAGAGCTGGCTCTCTAATTTGTCCAAAACTTTCACCAGTCTGCAGCTAAGCTGCACATCGTCCCCTTTAAATCCAGCCAAAATTGCTGGCCTGCACCTGTGCAATCCCCTTTGAAGCCATGCTGACCGTAGGAGCCTTTTATGGTCTGCCATAGTACTTTTACAGAGGCATATCTGATAGATAAGTGTTTCCGGGGCCAGCCCGCAGAGCCGACAGATGCCCATCATGTTGCTTTGCGTCCATCTGGGGAGATGGACGTACGTTGGGAGACAGCCCATTTGGTATTTCATGAAGACTGCTTTAATGCTGGGTGATATGCTCACACTCATCCATGAGTAATATAGCATCCAACATGACGCCCCACCAAAAGGTTCTCTTCTGAAGTATATTGAAAGCATAAACCACCTGTTAAGGCTTTCCAAACACTGAGTTGTGATTGACCATACAAGCAACCACTTTTCTACTGTGTGTGAAGGCTGTTTGTGACTACATGTACCATTATGCATTTGGAATTAACTGGGACAACTTCTTCAGCAACTGTGCAATCCAATTTACTTTGATTAATTGCAGCAGGCTCCTTTTCAACAAGGGTGCATGTGGTTTGCTTTCAAGATCCAGGGGTTGGAACACAGAAGTATGTTGAAAGCATAAAACACCTGTTAAGGCTTTCCAAACACTGAGTTGTGATTGACCATACAAGCAACCACTTTTCTACTGTGTGTGAAGGCTGTTTGTGACTACATGTACCATTATGCATTTGGAATTAACTGGGACAACTTCTTCAGCAACTGTGCAATCCAATTTACTTTGATTAATTGCAGCAGGCTCCTTTTCAACAAGGGTGCATGTGGTTTGCTTTCAAGATCCAGGGGTTGGAACACAGAAGCTGTACTGACACTTATCCATGAATATCACAGCAGTAGGAAATGCCCTTTCATGAAGACATACACTTCTGAAGAATAGTGAAAGTATGAAACACGTGTTAATGGTTTCCAAGCGTGTGATGGTGCTTGAAAATGCAAGCAACTACTTTTAAGTAAAGACTGTTTATGACTAAATGTATCATCATGCATTTGGGGAGATTTGTGCTATTGTGGTGCTTTGCCACACTAGCAAGAACATTTTTGATGCTAGTGTAGCAAAGTGCAAGGAGGCACAAAGGTTTCTATGAGAGCATAATTTTAGCGATTGCTCTGAGGAGTCACTAAAAATGACACAAAAAATAGTGCAGTCAAATCTGTTAAATTTCACTGCACCTTTTTTGTGGGCCTCCTAGCTACGGAACGCCCCCTTTCATACATTACGCCTGGTGCACGCATAATGTGGCGCAAGGGTTTACAAAATGGCACAATGCATGCATAGCGCCACTTTGTAAATATATTGCATTGAAGCAGGCACTTTAGCACTGCCTTAGGCTAAAACTATTTACGCTATGGTGGTGCTAAGATGGCGCTAGCAGCTCTTAAATATGCCCAGACAATCTCCTGTATATATAACGGTCCACTCTTTAGCATATAGGTGCCACCCCTCAGATTATTACCTAACTCCTGGTTACCTTTTTAGGACTAGGTGTGAGTGTAGGGCGAGCTCTAGTGTTGACATCTATCTATTCACCAACAAAAAATAATATCCATTCAATATTATTCATGCAGCAAGGAAGGCAGCGCATATTTACATTTACACATTTTTATCAATTTAATGAAGTTCAAGGGCTATTATAATGATTATTCATCTCTGTAAATTACGTGAGAGAATGGTCAGTGTTATAGTTCCAAATACATATAAAGCGGACGCAGAAAGGCATAATTTACACAACGCAAGCAGTGATCAGCCAGAAAATAGCTCTATGCGTAACACGTTAGAGTGCAGCAGTCTAAAGCATCACCCTTGCAAACCAGAAAAGGATGCTATTAGTAGGAGAAAATATGTGGAAAAAATATCTTATGGAAAATCATTGCAATCATATATTTCAGTAAAATTGCATTGAGTTCGTATGTTAGAGGCTACAAGGAAGAAACAATGGATGGCAAACGCACGTTATTTTCCTAAGAAACAGAAATATTGTTGTTATTCTTATAGGATCAAGTAAGCAAAAGAACAAAGTGATATTTAGTAAAATGTATTTAAGCAGCACTACAAACATACAAAGAGCTACAGAAGCTATTAATGACAGCAGGACACTGCTTATGGACAAGGTGCAATTCCACAGTTTATTTCTGAATGTTAAATTGGAGTCGATGGTCATGTTAACTTGAATAATCAGAAATTGCAGTAGCACCAGTGGACATAGAAGTGAAAAAGATGAATGTGCCAACATCTGGGGAATTATATGCGGTGTTCACATTCTTTAGGCATTCTGTACTAAGAAATATGATAGCTGACCTCTGTGCCAAACTCATAGAATCCTAAAATCACAGATAATGTAAAATGGTTCTAGCAACATTGACCACTTGACTACTAAAACAGTTTAAATTTAATGTTGAGTCGACTTGGCAGGTGTGGTGAAGAGTATTCTGTCTCTCAAATATGTAAACAACTAAAGAATATGGCTTGGTAGTTAACAGCACAACAAGTCACAAGAATGTATAAGGCTTGATTGTTTTAGCTAATTAACGCCATTAACATTTAGAACACTCATACACCAAACAATCCCAACTAAAAGCAACAATGGCAGTTTATAGTGTACATTGTCTTTACAATTAAAATATTTCAAAACTTTTTATAATGATTTAATCAAGTTTCAAACATGATTAATAAACAGTGCATCCAAAGACTTATTTTTACCATAGGAAATAGCAATTGATCATTGTTAGAAAAGGGGCTTTTGGTTGCCTCGGGCGTGAGCACTGATCAATCAACAGCCACAATCCCTTGCAGGGTGAACCACAAAAATTCACTAAATTAACCTGTGCTTAACTGTGGGAGCTTTGGCACAAAGAGCGGTCAGGCTTAACTTAGACGCAATGTGTAAAGTATGTATGCAGTACACAAACAGTAATAATGTGAAAACACAGCACAAGAAAAGTCCCAAACCAACTTAGAAAAATAACATACTTTGTAATAAATATTTGACATAAAAACTACAAAAACCCAATCAGTAGAACAGAAGTTATGGTTTCTTAAATTTTGATGTTCAAAATAGCGCTTGAAAGCAAAAAGCGCCAACCGCGGACATATGGATGCACTAAACCAGGACAAAGTCAAAACCTAGGGCCAACCATGATAGAAGGCAGTTCAGAAACATGAAGTGGAATAGGCACTGTCATCCTTACTTTTTGATTTAGAATATTTTTGAAGAAAAAGTCTCTGAGAAGGTAGAAGTTCAGCGGGGCAAGGCTACAGAAGTGTCTGAGGAGGGAGCGTTGTTGTGGGATAGCCATGGAGCACAGCCACAGTAGAGGTTTTACCTTCAGACTTAGTCACCCAGATGAGAGTCTAAAATCTCCAGCAGAGCCAAGCAGGAGTCTGTAGGTAAAGACAATTCCAGGACGTGGGATACCCTTTGTCGAAGGACCTCTGAAACAGCTGTTGCAGAGATGAAGGTAATGGTAAAAGCCAATCTGACCCGCAATGCACCTCGGGTGGATAAGCAAGTGATGGAAATGGCCCTCTCTGCAGGGTCACCCCCAAACGTTTTGCCTTTATCCCTCCAATTTTTGCTGAATTTGTTTTAGTTGGCCTTATTTAATCCATCTACTCTTGACATATCAAAACATATATCCATTTTACTTCCTTTTTCAAAATCAGCTGAATTCTAAATAAATTACATCCTAATTCCATTTAAATGTTTGAGCCTAATTTATGCAACTGAGCAATAGGACAATCGTACCAATCATTATTGTGCACTTGAGGTTTTTGATAGCTGTCTATATTGCACCCTTCAGTAGTTTGCTCTTTGTGTGCTCTCAACATATATTTTTAATACGTCCCAAAATTATTAAAGTGATTTTCCAGCCACATTTCCATTCTTAACTAAACATGAAATGGCGATTTAGGAAAACAAAAAGATTTGTTGATTTATTTGATTTATAAATGTTTCAAACATGTCTCCAATTTATTACCAAACTATACATCCCCATCTAAAAAAGCTAGAATAAGCTTTATTTTAATGACCTTTAGGATAGACTCAATAGTAGAAGACAGCAGTGTATGGTATAAACATTGCATGGGAAAATTAAATGTAGAGGCTATCTCTTTTATTTATTTACTTGAGCTTTACCATTCCTCTTCTATCATTCAGAACATCCAGATATTCATAAGCAAATAATTCTCCAATTTACTTGAACCAGACCACCACGCTTGACTTGAGGTTAGTGGCCACCAGATGATTATCTTAATTATTAGCATTTTCTCACAAATCATTTAGGGCATTACATTTTGGCAATCCACACTAAACATGCTGTAGACCCACCTCTGTATGGTCAATAACTATGGAAATCTTCACATTACAAATATGAAATCAATCAGACTCCCAATTTGAGTCCAGTTTGACTGGTACAGCTAACTATGACATGATTTATGTTCCTATGTCAGCAGTATACAAGCTAATTAAGATTGTTGGTGTTAGAAATGGGGTCTTTGGTTGGCAGTCAGGTTACCCCCTGTCCAAGCAAGGACCCTCACTCTAGTCAGGGTAAAAGAGAATCACCCTCAGCTAACCCCTGCTTACCCCCTTGGTAACTTGGCACGAACAGTAGGCTTAACTTCAGAGTGCTAGGTGCAAAGTATTTGTACCAACACATACCATAACTTAATGAAAACACTACAAAATGACACAACACAGATTTAGAAAAATAGAAATTATTTATCTAAACAAAACAAGACCAAAATGACAAAAATCCACAATACACAAGTCAAGTTATCAATGAAATAGCAAAAAGAGTCTTCATGTATTTTAAACACACACTAACACTGTTCGCGTGAAAATGTCCCATGGGTGCATCAAAAATAACCCAGCCCTGGTGATTGTGAGTCTAAAAGGGCTAGCGATGCGTCCATTTCATTTATGAGCGAGATCTTGCATCGTTTCTCCGTTCATTGGTTTGGAGCGCATCGTTTCTTTTCTCCACAGGAGAGCGATGAGTTGATCTGGTCAGCACTCTGGGGTCCGGGCAGACCTTGCATTGTTTTTACATGCCCAGCGGTGCTTGCGTCAGAAATACAGCTGCGCAATGGTCTTAAAAATACGCAGCGCGGGTTGCGATCTCACCAGCCTCCATCAGTGATGCAGCGCGTCATTTCTCCGCAAAGCCGCAAAGCCAGTGGTGTGTCGATTTTTTCCCCACACTTCGTTCTGGGCAGGGATTTCTTCCTCTTATGCGGCCAGCTTCTCCTTTCAGGGTCCCAGGAACCGGATGGGCACCACAGGGCAGAGAAGGTATCTCTCCAGAGACTCCAGGTTCTGGCAGAGAGAAGTCTTTGCTGTCCCTGAGATTTCAATCAACAGGAGGCAAACTCTAAATCAAGCCCTTGGAGATCTTCACAAGATGGAAGGCACACAAAGTCCAGTCTTTGCCCTCTTACTCTGGCAGAAGCAGCAACTGCAGGATAGCTCCCCAAAGCACAGTCACAGGCAGGGCAGCTCTTCTTCCTCAGCTCTTCAGCTCTTCTCCAGGCAGAGGTTCCTCTTGGTTTCCAGAAGTGTTCTAATGTCTGTGGTGTTGGGTGCCCTTCTTAGACCCAATTTCTCCTTTGAAGTAGGCTTGATTCAAAGCAAAGTCTCTCTTGAATGTGAAATCCTACCTTGCCCAGGCCAGGCCCAAGACACTCACCAGGGGGTTGGAGACTGCATTGTGTGAGGACCGGCCCAGCCCTTTCAGGTGTAAGTGACCACTCCTCCCCTCCCTCTAGCACAGATTGCTCACCAGGAAATGAAGACCACACCCAAGCTCCCTTTGTGTCATTATCTAGTGTGAGGTGCAACCAGCCCAGCTGTCAAACTGACCCAGACAGGGAATCCACAAACAGGCAGAGTCACAGAAATGGTATAGGCAAGAAAATGCTTAATTTCTAAAAGTGGCATTTTCAAGCACACAATCTCAAAATCAACTTTACTAAAAGATGTATTTTAAATTGTGAGCTCAGAGACCCCAAACTCCATATGTCCATCCCCTCCCAAAGGGAATGTACACTTTAATCAGATTTAAAGGTAGCCCCCATGTTAACCTATGGGAGGGACAGTCATTGCAACAGTGAAAAACAAATTTAGCAATATTTCACTGTCAGGACATATAAAACACATTACTATATGTCCTACCTTAACCATACACTACACCCTGCCCTTGGGGATTTCTAGGGACTACCTTAGGGGTGTCTTACATGTAACAAATAGGATGTTTTAGGCCTAGCAAGTGGGTACACTTGCCAAGTCGAATTTACAGTTAAAACTCCACACAAAGACACTGCAGTGGCAGGTCTGAGACATGATTACAGAGCTACTTATGTGGGTGGCACAACCAGTGCTGCAGGCCCACTAGTAGCATTTCATTTACAGGCCCTGGCACCTCTAGTGCACCTTACTAGGGAATTACTGGTAAATCAAATATGTCAGTCATGGATAAACCAATCAACAATACAATTTACACAGAGACCATATGCACGTTAGTGCTGGTTAGCAGTGGTAAAGTGCTCAGAGTTCAAAAGCAAACAGCAACAGGTCAGAATAAATAGGAGGCAGGAGGCAAAAAGATTAGGGATGACCCTGCATAAGCAAAAAACTCCAACAGGTGGCCCCTCTTCACTGAAATCTTTTTTGTTGTATGATTCTGTTGCTATCTATGTGGTAAGATGAACAGCTTGAATTTCTCACGAGAAATTGTGATTAATTCTCCATTATTCTCATTTTAAGTATAATTTACCTCTCTATGCAATCAAAGGCCTGGATGTAGCCAAGGTAAATAATATATTAGTATATTAATCTTTTTCTATGTGCACGGAACAGCACAATTAATGAACAAGTATTATCTAATGTCTCACATGCTTCCAGAAAACATGTTCTTTCCATTGGTATCAACTGATTTTCAATTGTCTATTTGATGAACTAATCTAAAAATGCTGTAATTCTGGTGCCTAGTCCTTTTTCTATACAAAGCATGAACAACAGACCCTCACCAGCAATCCAATATAAAGCTATTTTCCAACAGTGAACAAGTACTGGATCCCAGCTCTTTGACTCAAAGGTCTGCATTAAACTTCAAGATGTCGTTTGGAAGATCTTTTGGAAAAAAAAGCCCCTGAAGGCTCCGAAGCAATTATAGTCTTTTTCAATTTGTATCCTAAAAACTCAAATGTAATTGAGGCACACTTAATAGAGTATGTTCTTGAGGTGGAACACCACCATAAATCTTATTAGTGTAATCTTCCTATCCATTTGCTGGCATAATCTCTACACATTCTCTCCTCCAAATCATCAAATAAATGTATGCAGGGCCAGAACATAATTGAATCTTTGCTTTTCATAGATTGTAAAACTTCCATCTATTTCTTACATACTTTTTTAGCACTCCAGATTCTAGTTTATAAACATTTTTATATCTTTACCTTAGAACCCATATTTGTATCTGGACCCCCCTCTGTTATTTTCTTTGTTCTCCTGAAAGCATTCTTTTGAAATCCCTCCACTTATTTGTTGTTGAACTGCTGGGATGGCTCTTTGCTTCCTTCTTACCTTTCTTCCCTATGCCCTTATAATTGAAAAGAGCCTTGAGAAAATCCTTTCAACATAAAGTAATCAGTACTGTTTTTTCATTGTTATTTTCCCTAATTACAACATGACTTTTACTTTTTAGTGAATCCCTCCAGTTCATGAATTTAGTTACTTAATGAGACTAATTTTCCTAATACACCTCCACTTGCAAATCTATCCTTTTTGCAGACCAAATCACAGCCTGTTTATAATGATTACTTTCAATGTTAATGTTAATATTAAGTAGATTTATAGAGCACACTGTGACCTGTGGGTGTCCAAGCACTAGCTCCATCAAACACAGGAAACAGAAAGAGCTATCTAGGCAAACCAATATTTACTGATAATATAAGAAGACTTCAGGCCACAAAGGTGACAGATATCCTGTCTGACAAAATCCTAATTCCATAGAATATAATGGGATTTAAATTTTGGTGGATATCTGTCACTATTGTGAAGGAGTAACTTGGCCATCAATGTCTAAAACAGGGCTAAAAGCTCTATATTGTGAGGTTTTGTTGGCCTGATACAGCGTCCTAGTAAATTCGTAGGTATGGTATAACAAGGCGTCACCAGCGTTCCAGATCAGGTAGCTATTTAACGGGTCTCCTGAGTAGTTTTCTTACATGTGCTCAAGGCTCTTTTATCACCTCTATGTGGAAACTTCCATGGTGATAAGGATTTATCCTCCTCAGCTTTAGTAGGAAGCACCTATTTATGTCTATAGGGTGATCATGCTTGATTTTTAAAAAAGGATTACCTCACTATAGAGTTTCCTTTCTTTGAATTCAATTAATTAAATATAGAGCAACCAGTGATTATTGCTGTTGATTGCAGACAAGCTGTAACTAATCATTTAACTAGTTATGGGATCACCAATGGCAATGGTGGAGTAGTTACCTTCCTGATTGAGGTACCCAATGCTTATAAATTTGAAGTTTTATATTCCTGGGTTTGTTTTCCTGCAGCCAATGCTAATCCACAAACATTTCACACATACACTGAGGCAGCAGTTCCAGCTGCATACAGACTTTATCAATATTCAGAAATGACTTTAACTTACCAGGAACATCATAATTGGTTCCAAAGCACCCTCCCACATACGCTTCAAAATATAAGATTTTGTCCTCTTAGTAATGGAAGGGTACCCTGGCCAGTCTTAGCAGGCTAAATGCCTTATCCGAATGACAATAATTTACACAAGTTTAAAAGACTTGGGGCCAGATGTAGCAAAGGGTTTTACCGATTCTGTGTCTATGGGAAAATGTGTTCGTACATATGGCCCTTGCTCTGTTAAATCATTTGGTTAAACTGTATTGATGTCTGATTCAACTTATTATGTATACATTAACTACTGCCCCAGCAGACGCTCTTCAAGCTGGGCAAATACAGTTAGCTGTGCCTGCAATTAGTACTGTTACTATTAATGCAATATGGGTAAAGTACCTACCAAATGTGATGAAATTCTGTTTTGGACTGCACAAAAAAACAAATCAACTTGAAGCAGTGTGTCCCCATATGGGACCCTAAATGTGTTTAGAATTCTCACTATTTGTCTTTCACTTGGGACGGTTCCCCCTGTTGAGGATAGTAATACATGGGGCACTATATTTGTTGCCATTTACACTATTACTCATGGTACTCCTTAAACAGATTCAGGCTGAACATGGAGCAGCCTCTACCCTGGATTTGAAACTCATTAGCAACTTTGCCACAGTTTCCTCAATAATTTTAAGTATTATCAAAAGGGAGCCAGCTTCTTTGGCCATACGGAAACTGGTCACAATGGTTTCAGCTGTGGATCAGGATTTCAAGCCACCATAAATAATCTCTGAAACCTATACATCTATAGGCCATGATTTTTTGGGAACCAGACCTAATACGTCACAGCTTAAAGGCATATCTGATACCAATATCACCAAGCAGAGGCCAGAATCTTCTAAAAAAGCACTGGGATAAACAAAAATACAGACTGGATTTCTGCAGCCAATGCCTTCAGAACAATGTTACAATCTTCGTTACTGTGACATGTTAAAAAGCCTGATAGGTATTAGAATTCTGATACACATCCTTCTCATTCCTTTCAGGACTCTACAGATAAGCAATCAGGGAGACAGGCACAAGTCGACCACAGACAAGAAGAGTATATGACATTGAAAACAGACTCACAATGCTCCAAATTAAAAATTGACTCTCACCACTCCTCTGGTAATATCATACAACAAAAGACACAATTAAAAAAAAAAAAACAACAAAAGACACAATTAAAAAATAAGAAAGTGATAGTAATTTCCATTAAATATGCCACAAATACTCAGAACTCTTCTTCTGAACAAGACATGGGTGAGAACACTTCTTGAGAACGTGGCAGAAGTCACAATAGTTCACCAGACTCTTCAAGAGTTTCTGGTGGAGAGACCGACTTATGACTATTTACAGGCAAAATTCCTGATCAGCAGCTATGCCCTCCTGAAAGAATTTATGATTTGGACTTTTGGATTTAGGGTGATATACTGTGTACTAATACGGTAATATTCTAGAAGAATTTAACTTATGAAGAAGACTTTCTCTTGGCTGAGGTAGATTGGCTGCCTGATTTTGTCAGAAAAGTCCCAAAAGTAGAAGGTGTAATACTACCTTCCTTTTCTGTTCTTGATTCCACAGGAAGTTTAAAAAAAACATATGCAGCAGAATGGGCTCAATCAATCAATAGTTTATTCGGTCCAAATTTAGGCCATTTTTAAAAGTAAACATACATACATAGAAATAAAAACCATAAACCAATGTATAGTAAAAGAAAGGATAAAAAGGGGTCGTATAGCTAAAATATTTCCATAAATAGTTGTAAAAAGAAGAATACTCAGGGTGGTCTCCGGATCTTGCCCTGTACATAATGCTGGACACTAAAATAATACTAATCAATTATTAAAAAGATAAAAACTGTTCTAGAACCAATCTAATCGATTATTAAAAAGATAAAAACTGTTCTAAGACCAATCACTATATAAAATCAGACATTAAAACTCCAGAAAATAGCACAGATTAAAAAAAAAGAAAGTTAAGAGGTCGGGCCATAAGGAATGGTACCCATGATTGGTCAGTTCTATTAAATAGATTGGTCAGAATAGGATATAACTTAGCATTTATAAAATTATATAGTTGTGGTAACCCACTAAACAGCATACTCGGGGATACAATCTAATATCCATGATAGGTCTCGGTTTTCGTTAGAGTCCCAGACTAATATGATCGAATGCTGGTTTATTGGCTGCTAGACCGCTCTTCAACTGATGGATTGGGATCTGAAATAATCCTGCTGCGAATTTTCCATGCTGCTGCCAAATATTTGGAAACAGAGCACACTGTCAGTATGGAAGTATCATATTTACATATTCTGAGTACACTATTGCGAGATGGCGAGGGCAGTGTTCTGCACAGAGGGGTAATCCACTTCCCTCGAAGACATTTATACAGAGGGCAAAAAAATAGAACGTGTTCATAAGTTTCCTTACATAGGTGACAGTTTATATATTTGTCCGATGGAGAACTGTTGGTCGACCAGCCGGCCGTGAAACTGTTGACTGCCAATGTTCCGTACCTAAGTTGGAGTAATAAGGAGCGAGCGTGTGCTGGTATAGGGAGGTCCAGGAAGCTTTCAGACAGAGGAACATGCTTTACCAGCAGGAACTCTGCTGTCAGCCGACCTGAACTATTTGAGCCGAGGGATTCCTCATAGATCTTTTCCCAATAGTGGTCTTTGATCAGGCGGTTATCATTGCCAGGAATCATCTCGGGATTCTCCCAATAATGGGATAGACTCAGTTTGGACCATGCTGCTTTCATCTCCCTAAGCCACCGTACTTTTTCCCATCCATGACGAGGTGGCAGTAGTTCTTTAACTGCTGCCCTGTAGGGTTCGAGTTCATCCGTTTTCCATAGTCTGACCCAGTACAGGAGTGGTCTTAGATATGCTATGTCTTTG
The DNA here is from genome assembly GCF_031143425.1 of Pleurodeles waltl. Taxonomy (NCBI): domain Eukaryota; kingdom Metazoa; phylum Chordata; class Amphibia; order Caudata; family Salamandridae; genus Pleurodeles; species Pleurodeles waltl. The sequence continues at coordinate 499,723,322 of NC_090438.1, read as the reverse complement.
ATACTGTGTAGACCCAGGTCCAGTCTGAGGGGAAGCATTGGTGTGCCCCTCCCCAGTCTGGCTATGTGTCTGAAGAAGTTATTTTCTTTGGTTTGAAGAGTATCCATTTGTCTGTGGGATCCCCAAAGTTCTGCTCCATACAGGGCCGCAGCACGGATTTGTACTTTGTATATTTCAGAGATGAGGATCAGAGGGGGGCTTGTTGCGGTGCTAGCTTTACGTCCTGTTACTCCACATCTTTGGCTGATTGTTAATGCCCCTTTCCTTATAGCTGGATCCCAACCGCCCTTGTCAGATAGTCTGATGCCCAGATAATCATATTCCGTTACTCTCTCCACAAGGATTGAATCCATCTTTGTGTTTGCGCTGAGCTTCTTTTTCCTGGCGCTGTATATCATGAGTTTGGTTTTCTTAAGATTAATGTCTAACCCAAAGTCTCTGCAGTATGCACCGAACTGGTTGACCAGATTTTGTATTCCCATAGATGATTTAGACAGAAGAATAGTGTCGTCTGCATAGAGTAAGCAAGGGACTTTGGTTCCAGCCTGCATGGGGGAGTCATTTGTGCAATTTACTAAGTACTTGATACAGTTATTAATATATAAAAGAAAAAGAGTTGGGGCCAACACACCCCTGTCTGACTCCTCTCTCGATAGCCACTGGTTCAGTAAGATCACCATTCTTGCCATTCCTAATTTGGGCATAGGTATTCTCATGTAGTCGGGCGATAAGTTTCAAAAGGCCATGCGGGACACCCATGTTGGCTAGTGTCAGCCATAACTGATTTCTAGGGACCAGATCAAACGCGGCTCTAAGATCGATAAAAACTACATAAAGGTTGCCCCCTCCTACTTCTACAGTATTCCATTTTATTGTTAGAAATCTTAGTACTTGATCTATGGTACTGATTGCTGGTCTAAACCCTGCTTGTAGATCAGAAATGGCATTGTTTTCCAAAATCCATTCCTCTAGACAAGACAAGGTTTGCTTTGCAAAAATTTTTTGGAAGTTGTCGAGTAAGGAGATTGGGCGGTAGTTAGCAGGGTTAGAGGGGTTGCCTTCCTTAAAAATGGGAACTATCTCTGCTCCTAACCAGCAGAATGGGCTCTTGCACAGACCCCAGCATTATATTGCAATCAGGCAGGTTCGGATAAAGACTCACCTTATCATGTTATACCTATGAGGACCATCCTGCAAGTGCAACTACAATACCCTCAAAAGCATGGAGCTAAATGCCCTGTTAGGGATACTATATGACACTCAGAATATTAGCGTGTGATTGAGCCTTGTGTCTTCCCTATAAATAATTCACTATGTCCTGTGATTAAACCTGATCATTCCTATCTTAAAGTCTTAGACTTTAGACATTTAAACAGTCACACATGGACCTTTTCTGTACAAAATTCATACAGGACAGCCTTGATAAATAACATTGTTTGTAAAAGATACAAAATTACACTGGATATTTCCAGTGGCTTTTTTCTGCCAACATATAGCACCCAATGGCCACAATTTAACTGTATTCGCAGTGCGAAAAACCCAGTGAAGTTTCTTTAGGCTCCCACATTGGTATAATTACAAGCCAGGTCTGTTTGATGCCAGAGTGACGTCAATTCTACGAGAATTTGACTCAGAAGCATTGTTTTATGTTGATGACATTTACCTTACAGATGATAATTTAAACTCACATTTGGCCAGAGTGGATCGTAATTCTGGGATTCAATGAACATAGTTATAATTTAGTTTTCCAAAATCTAAAATTGTCTTTCTCAGTGTCCTGATTTTGTGATATGAATTATCAAATTAAGGTAAAAGCCAAGCACCACATTTCTTAGAGAAATGTGCTCTTTTGCAACCACCAAATACATAATCCTTCGATCACCTTTGGGCTTTCTAGATTTTGGCAAGAAAAACATACCAGATTATGCACAATGGGTTAAACCCTTGTAAAGTTTCATTTGTCCTGATTTTTCTAAGAAATCACAGCGGTAACGGATATCCCATCTGCCAAAATCTAAATCCCATAGGATAAAGTGGGATTTAGATTTCGGCAGATGGGACAACCATCACAGTTGTGATGGAGTAACCCATCAGCCAAGATCTAAATCAGGCCCATTGCCTTTGGCCCTACTTTGAGAATGCAGGAATATCTCCAGTATCAACAAGAATACCCTGGGTCTAGAGAAGGTTTGCCTCTAGATCACTATGCTTACACAATCTATATTGATGCTTCACTCCAGCCCACAGTTGGTATTAAGTATAATTACTTGGCTGCATGGGGTGTAGTAAAAGGTGTCATGAAAGATGGTATATTTTGGGTACATAAAACATATAGAAACTTTGGGTGACTGTACCACTCAGCAGGCAAATTTGAAAGCTTTCTTCTGGCACTGCAGAATAAGGATCCAAAATTCCCCACAATTATAGTGTGTGATTCCTATTACTGCGTCCAGTCGTTTAATGACAATTTACCTTACTGGTACTTGAAAGAATTCAGAGATTCTAAAGGTAACACTATCAAGCATAAGCTTCTTTTGGGGAAGTTAGCAGCACTGAAAGATGCTTTTCCACAGGCTATTGTGATTCACACATTGAGTCAGCAATGTGCTGGTGTACATGGTGCAGGGAATTAATTGGCTGATGAAGCTGCCAAGGCTGTGTTAGTAGCTGTGATTACTCACATACAAGGATTGATGATTACATCATGGCTGCAGTCACTGCTTCAGCTAGTGGCGAGCCTCTACCTAAAGGCTATTTAGTAAAAACTCCTATTGATTGAGTCCTCAAAATCCCTTGATTTATGTGGTGGGATATCGAGTGAATCCTAACCGGGACCACAGGTTAGAGATAATAATAGCTGCTTATGACAGATTGATGTCTGCCCATGCTGGTGTGTCAGCTACAGTTTCTTTATTACAGAAATGCTACTTATGGCATGGTCTTTATAAGCAAACAAAAAAATGTGTCTTTTCTGTGATGTTAAAAGTTAAAATTAAAAGTTCCACTCTTGCACGTCCACTGCAGACACCACGTTTAGTTTCAAATATCTCATTACAACATGTCTATTCAGATCATTGCAGACCACTACATATGGATGGTGGCTTTACATTTTAGTGGCTGTTGATTTTGGTTCTCGATTTCTATGGATGTGGCCACAGTGATCAGCTGATGCTCAAACTGTTAATAAAGATTTGCAAATCTTTGTTGGTACATATGCAGTGGCAACATTCTATCCAGGTCAGAGACCAGCTTTCGCCTCTAAGGTTTACTGAAATACTATGGGCACCCCGGGTGTTGCTGTGCATTTTTCTGCTCCCCCACCCATTATCCTAACAGAAATTTGGTAGTGGAATAGAGGAACTGTGACTTAAAGCAATCCTTCAGAGCTGTAGTTTTAGGGTCAGGTCATAGTTGAAATCATCACTTTTATGGAGTTCAGAGAGCATTAAACAACCTGCTTAGATGGCTGTTGGGAGGTCAGACTCCCTACAAGGTGTTATTTGGGGTCATAAATGTGTGTTCCAGATCATGATAAATCTGGCACAGTGGTGGCAGATGCACCCATTGATTTCAATGAATGTCAAATTCCTAAAGTTGAGATCTTAGTCTGATAGAGGATTGCAGACAAGAAATAGGTTTAGCCGGTCCTACGGTTCATTGTTGCCTGTCCTTGCTGCAAAAGGTGATTTTGCCACCTCTGGATGGTTGTTAACAGAAGCAACAAGTAAGCATTGATTTGATCACATTACACCATGTGGCCAGTCCTCTTAGTAGACCACAAGAGTTTCTGAATTGTTACTTGTCACCCCTCCCTACCCTGCATGAGCACCCGCTACATGCACTAAAGAGTCCTGATCTTTCTGCTCCCCAGCTTTTACCAGCTATTAATGACAATGCAGGGTGTGTTTTTAATGTGTGTTTACCATTTACTACTGCTGCTCATAGCAATGAATTTGTATACTATCAACCACCATTGGAGGTGCCTGATGAGGTCCCTGTTTTTACTCAGACTTCCTCTGATTACTTTGTCAACATTGTTTATTTTTCTTAAGTTCTTCACTTCCTCCTTGCAAGGTGCACACATAATGTTCCTCCGGCTGAAAAACACTTACCTGAATCATCCATGATCATCCTGTTGGATTTTTCATTTATTATTTTTTCTCCTACTCTGGTTTGAATTCTTTACAGTTTTCTTTCTGCTGTTGAATGGACATTTTCTCACAGATCGATTCTTCTCCAGCACTAGTAGTTGAGGAGCATATGCCCCATTTTTCTTCACATAGGTTCCTAAGAAACTTGTCTCTTGCAAACATTACTTCATTTCCTGTCCGTGGTGGTATTGTTTGCGATAATGGACCCTATGCCATTTATGGTCTTACAGAAAAATTGCAAATTCCCCATGTGTTTAAAATCTCTATGGGTGACATTATTACTCCAGGTTTCATTTTTGATGAATGGGATGTTGTGACTGTTTCTCATATGCTAGCTGAATTAGAATCACACTCTATACAGAATTCAGATATGTATTTGAATTCTGCAAATGATGGTGAAACTTTTTCCAACCATCATTATGCACATCACTAATAAGGAGATCTGGGCGAAATACAATTACACTCATGGAGTTGGCAGAATTCGGGACATTCTTGCTATGCATGTAATGTAGAGTTCTTGATAAATTTGGGTACACTGCAGAAATATATTTCCATTGGCCCATGCAAGACTTGCTTTGGCGTGAGCTGGTGAGAGTGACGAGATTTGCTGGCTGTTAGTGAGGACATGTGAGATTTCTTGGCCGTTATCGCAGCTTCCTTTTGCCACAAAGTCTTCTGGCACCATTTTCGTGATGCTGGCAAGTGCTTACAGCCGCGTCTCTTTCTCAAGAAGATTATCTACTCAAGAAGAAATTTTGAGTGAATATTGGACTCCAACTGATGGCTCAGGTTGTTAATTAGTGCAAAAAGCATTTTTTATTTTATTTTTTTCAACAGGAAGGTAGTTCCCTAGATACTCCAACTTCCTCTTCCTGTCCAACAGACTCCTCCCAGTGCTTTGTCCATCTCCTGGTCGCTTTTCATTTGGATTTCCAGGTGGAAGAATCACTCTATTTATTTGCAATTCCTGCTGCATATATACCATTAGATTTTAAGGATTTTGTTTTTGTGATATCACAAGTAATTTGAAAAACTTTTGTATAGGGGTGTATCTTGTTTGATAAAGGGCATGCACCAGTATTTATTTGTACTCTTTATTCAATCAATCAATCAAAAAAATGTATAAAGAGCGCTACTCACCCGTGAGGGTCTCAAGGCACTGGGGGGGTTGGGGAGAGGGAGAAAGGGGAGGGTGGGCTGCCATTTTACTGTTCGAAAAGCCATGTCTTGAGGTGTTTTCTGAAAGACAAGAGGTCCTGGGGTTTTGCAGAGGTTGGTGGGAAGGGAGTTTCAGGTTTTGGGGGTGAGGTAAGGTAGGAGAAGGACCTACCTCTGGAGGTGGTGTGTTGGATGCAAGGAACTGTGGCGAGGGCGAAGTCGGCGGAGCGGAGGTGGCGGGTAGGAGTGTGGAAGTTTACTCTTTCATGGAGGTAGGCTGGTCCAGTGTTGTCGAGGGATTTGTGTGCGTGGATGAGGACTTTGAAGATGAACCTTTTGTCAATAGGAAGCCAGTGGAGAGATCTGAGGTGGGCAGAGATGTGTTCATGGCGTGGGAGGTTCAGGATGAGGCGTGAGGCTGCGTTTTGAATCCTCTGGAGTTTCTGCTGAAGCTTGACTGTGGTGCCAGTGTAGAGGGCGTTTCTGTAGTCTAGCCTCCTGCTTATGAGTGCCTGGGTGACGGTCTTTCTGATTTCTATGGGTATCCATTTGAAGGTTTTTCGCAGTATGGGGAGGGTGTTGAAGCAGGAGGAGTTGATAGAGTTGATTTGCTGAGTCATGGAGAGAGAAGAATCTAAGATGATGCTGAGGTTGCGTGTGTGGGTGGCGGGTGTTGCCTGTGGTTCTAGGGTGGTGGGCCACCAGGAGTCATTCCATATTGTTTTGTTGGGGCCGAAGATGATGATTTCAGTTTTGTTGGATTTTAGTTTGAGGTGGCTTGCTGTTATCCATTTGGTGGTGTCTAGGAGTCCGGCGTGGAGGTTGGTTTTGGCGGTGGTGGGGTTCCTGGTGAGGGAGATGACGAGCTGGGTGTCGTCTGTGTAGGATATGATGGTGATTCCGTGTGGGCGGAGGATGTTGGCGAGTGGGGCCATGTAAATGTTGAAGAGGGTGGGGCTTAGGGAGGACCCTTTGGGAACTCCGCAGATGATCTCGGTTGCTGGGGATTGGAAGGGAGGGAGGCAGACTTTCGGGTCCTTTCGGCGAGGAAGGAGGCGAGGCAGTCCAGGGCCTTGTGTCGGATTCCTCAGTTGTACAGTTGTGTACGGAGTATTTGGTGGCAGACAGTGTCGAAGGCTGCAGAGAGGTCCAGGAGGATGAGTGCGACGGTCTCACCTTTGTCGACTCTGGTTCTGATGTCATCAGTACAGGCGATGAGGGCAGTCTCAGTGCTGTGTTTCTTGCAGAATCCAGACTGGGAGGCGTCGAGTGCGTTGTTTTCCTCTAGGAAGTGAGACAGGCGGGCGTTCACTAATTTCTCAGTGACCTTGGCAGGGAAGGGGAGAAGAGAGATTGGGTGGTAGTTTGTGAGGTCATCAGGGTTTGCTTTGGGGTTTTTTCAGGAGTGCGGTTACTTCTGCGTGCTTCCAGGAGCCTGGGAAGGTGGCGGCACCGAAGGAGCTGATGATTACGGCGCAAAGCTTGGGAGCGATGGTTGGGCTGGCCTTGTTGAAAATGCAGTGGGGCAGGGGTCCGAAGGGGAGCCTGAGTGGATGGAGTTCATGGTTACTTCAGTTTATTCATTGTTGGTGGGGGCCCAGGTGTGTAGTAGGTTGAGGAGGGGGGATGTGTTGTTGTTGGTCATGTCGGTGTTGGAGGTAGTGGGTGCTGGTGGCGTGAAGGTGTTGTGCATGTCTAAGATTTTGAGGTGGAAGTGGTTGGAGAGGGAGTTGCAGAGGTTCTGTGTGTGAGTGGGGTCGATGTTGCAGGATTTGGGTTTGTTGAGCTCTTTGATGCTGGTAAAGAGTTCCTTGCTGTTATGTGAGTTACTGTCTATGGCCCTCATTCGGACCTTGGCGGGCGGCGGAGGCCGCCCGCCAAAGTCCCGCCGTCAAAATACCGTACTGCGGTCGCAAGACCGCGGCGGGTATTTTGACTTTTCCCCTGGGCTGGCGGGCGGCTGCCGAAAGGCCGCCCGCCAGCCCAGGGGAAAACGACCTTCCCACCATGAAGCCGGCTCGTAATCGAGCCGGCGGAGTGGGAAGGTGCGACGGGTGCTACTGCACCCGTCGCGTATTTCACTGTCTGCTATGCAGACAGTGAAATACTAGCGGGGCCCTCTTACAGGGGCCCCTGCAGTGCCCATGCCATTGGCATGGGCACTGCAGGGGCCCCCAGGGGCCCCACGACACCCCCTACCGCCATCCTGTACCTGGCGGGCGAACCGCCAGGAACAGGATGGCGGTAGGGGGTGTCAGAATCCCCCATGGCGGCGCAGCGAGCTGCGCCGCCATGGGGGATTCAAATGGGCAACGGAAAACCGGCAGGAGACCGCCGGTTTTCCATTTCTGACCGCGGCCAAAGCGCCGCGGTCAGAATGCCCAAGGGAGCACCGCCGGCCTGTCGGCGGTGCTCCCGCCCCCGTTGGCCCTGGCGGTGCAACACCGCCAGGGTCATAATGAGGGCCTATGTGTTCCTTGTACTAAGCCCTTTTGGTTGTCCTTATGAGTTGGTGATGTTTGCGTATGGTGGTTTTGAGGGTGGAGAAGTTGGTCCTTGAGGGTTCCTGGCGCCAAGCTTTTTCTGTTTTGCGACATTCACGCTTGGAGGCTTGCAGTTCAGTGGTAAGCCAAGGGGCGTTCTTGATGTTGCGGGTTGTGATGTTTCTTCTAAGAGGGGCGAGTGAGTCTGCACAGGTTGTAATCCATTGTGTGAGGTTATGGGCAGCAATGTTGGGGTTGTTGGTGTTGGGGGTTGTTTTGTACGAGCTGGGTGTTCAGGTGTTCTGCAGGGATCTTATCCCACATGCGGTAGTGGGTGGTGGGTTGGTGGTGGTGTGTGGGGGGTTTTGAGAAGGAGAAATGGACGCAATGGTGGTTGGTCCAGTGGAGTTTGGTGGTGTGTGTGAAGGTTATGTGGTTGCTGGAGGTGAAAATCGCATCTAGCGTGTGTCCTGCTGAATGGGTGGGTGATGTGACTAGTTGTTTGAGTCCTAGGTTCGTGAGGATGTCTAGTAAGGATGTGGAGTCGTGGTCATGGTGGTTCTCCAGGTGAAAGTTGATGTCACTAAGGAGGATTTAGTCTGTGGAAGTGAGGGCGTGGGGGCTGATGGTGTCAGCGATGGTGTCACAGAAGGGGAGGCGAGGTCCTGGTGATCTATAAATTAGGGTTCCTCTGAGGGTGGTCTAGGCGTTTATGTGAATGAGGAAGTGCATGTGTTCTGCGCTGTCCAGGGTGTCGAGTGTGTTGGTGGTGATCTTTATGGTGTTTTTATTTACAATGGTGATGCCACCTCCTGGTTTGTTTAGACGATCTCTACGATGGATTTTTTAGCCTTCTGGGATGGGTATGGCTATGTCGGGCTCAGATGAGGGATTCATCCAAGTTTCGGGAGGAAGGCAATGTCCGGGGAGTGTGACCTGATCAGGTCCCAGAGATCGATGGCATGTTTGTGTATGGAGCGGGTGTTTAGGAGTATGCAGTTAAGGTGATTGCGGGGCCTGTTGTTGTTGTGGTGCATGATGGTGTTGTTGAGGGGGGTGTTGGTGTTGATGTGGGTTGTGGTAGTGTTGTTGTAGAGTGTGCTAGCATTGTTGTGGGGCTTGTTGGGGTTGGCATGGGGCATGTGGGTGTTTTTGGTGTTGTTGTGGTGCGTGATGGTGTTGCTGTGGGGGGTGTAAGTGTTGTTGTGCATTGGGCTATTGTTGTTGTTGTAGAGCGTACTAATGTTGTTGTGGGGCGTGTTGGGGTTGGCGTCGGGCGCGTGGGTGTTTAAGGTGTTTGTGGGCGTGCTGGAGAACCGGCAAGCATAGCATGTAAAGGTTCCATGTGTGTGCTTGAGGTTGGCTTGGGTGCAGGCGGGGTGTAGACCTGGGTTGAGGGCGTGTAGTGTGGTGGCTGACTAGTGTTGTCTGGGGGCGGGTTAGGGTTGAGAGGACCAGGGGGAGCGGCACTGGGTGCGGTCCAGGTGCAGACAGGCTTGCCTCTGGCGCACCAGCTGCGGGGCCGCCCAGCAGCAGCCATTAAGAGGGGGAGGTGGGAGGGAGGTGCAGCTGGGAGGTCAGAGGCAAGGGACCAATGGGTGAACGAGGGGGGCGGGGCTGCAGGGGACGGGGTGGGAGAGCGGAGAGAGCTGGCTGAGCTGGGTCGGGATCGAAAACAGGCACAGAAAACGTAAACGGGAAAAAACAAAGGCACAAATGTAATTTTTAGCGGTACAGTGAACGAAATAACAGTTTTACACAATGAAAAAGCTAAAACCAAAGCGAAGATACAATGAGCCTACCACTAGGCACCAGGGATGAGGTGCAGGCGGGTGCCTGCGGGTGGTGGAGGGCCTCGAACTTCTTCTAGCGGCAGACGGCGGGGTCAGGGGCACGGAGGCAGGCTGGTGGAGCCAAAGTGGACTCCTGGCCAAGAACCGGTCAGGGGTCACACAGGACTCCGCGCAGCGGGCGCCATTAAGAGGGGGAGGCGGGAGGGAGGAGCAGGTGGGAGGCAAGGGACCAATAGGTGTGTGAGGGGGCGGGGCTGCAGGGGACGCAGCGGCAGGGACGGGAGAGCAGAGAGAGCTGGCAGAGCTGGGTCGGGATCGAAAACAGGCACAGAAAATGAAAACGGGCAAAAACAAGGCACAAATGTAATTTTTAGCGGTACGGTGAACAAAATAACAGTTTTCCATAATGAAAAAGCTAAAAACAAAGCAAAGATACAGTGAGCCTACCACTAGGCACCAGGGATGAGACGCAAGCGGGTGCCTGCGGGTGGTGGAGGGCCTCAAACTTCTTCAAGCTGCATATGGTGGCGTCAGGGGCACAGAGGCAGGCTGGTGGAGCTAAAGTGGACTCCTGGCCAAGAACCGGTCAGGGGTCACACAGGGCTCCATGCAGCGGCAGCCATTAAGAGGGGGAGGTGGGAGGAAGGAGAAGCTGGGAGGTGGAAGGCGAGGGACCAATGGGTGCACCAGGGGGGCTGGGCCGCAGGGGACACAGTAGCAGGGGCGAGAGAGCGGAGAGAGCTGGCTATGTTTGGTCAGGATCGAAAACAGGCACAGAAAACGAAAACGGGCAAAAACAAAGGCACAAATATAATTTTTATTGGTACAGTGAACGAAATAACAGTTTTACACAAAGAAAAAGCTAAAAACAAAGCAAAGATACAGTGAGCCTACCACTAGGCACCAGGGATGAGGTGCAGGCGGGCGCCTGCGGGTGGTGGAGGGCCTCGCACTTCTTCTAGCGGCAGACGGCGGGGTCAGGGGCACGGAGGCAGGCTGGTGGAGCCAAAGTGGACTCCTGGCCAAGAACCGGTCAGGGGTCACACAGGGCTCTGAGCAGCGGCCACCATTAAGAGGTGGAGGTGGGAGGGAGGAGCAGTGGGAGGCGAGGGACCAATGGGTTCACGAGTGGGGTGGGGCCGCAGGGGACGGGGTGGGAGAGCGGAGAGAGCTGACTGAGCTGGGTCGGGATCGAAAACAGGCACAAAAAATGAAAACAGGCAAAAACAAAGGCACAAATGTAATTTTTAGCAGTACGGTGAACGAAATAACAGTTTTACACAACAAAAAAGCTAAAAACAAAGCAAAGATACAATGAGCCTCCAACTAGGCACCAGGGATGAGGTGCAGGCGGGTGCCTGCGGGTGGTGGAGGGCCTTGAACTTCTTCTAGCGGCAGACGGCGGGGTCAGGGTCACGGAGGCAGGCTGGTGGAGCCAAAGTGGACTCCTGGCCAAGAACCGGTCAGGGGTCTCATAGGGCTCTGCGCAGCGGCCGCCATTAAGAGGGGGAGGTGGGAGGGAGGAGCAGCTGGGAGGTGGGAGGCGAGGGACCAATGGGCTCACGAAGGGGGTGGGGCTGCAGGGGACGGGGCGGGAGAGCAGAGAGAGCTGGCTGAGCTGGGTCGGGATCGAAAACAGGCACAGAAAACGAAAACAGGCACAGAAAACGAAAACGGGCAAAAACAAAGGCACAAATGTAATTTTTTACGGTACGGTGAACAAAATAACAGTTTTACACAACGAAAAAGCTAAAAACAAATCAAAGATACAAAGAGCCTACCACTAGGCACCAGGGATGAGGCGCAAGCGGGTGCCTGCAGATGGTGGAGGGCCTCGAACTTCTTCTAGCGGCAGATGGCTGGGTCAGGGGCACAGAGGCAGGCTGGTGAAGCCAAAGTGGACTCCTGACCAAGAACCGGTCAGGGGTCACACAGGGCTCCGCACAGCGGCCGCCATTAAGAGGAGGAGGTGGGAGGCGAGGGACCCTTGGGTGCTCGAGGGGGGCGGAACTGCAGGGGACACAGCGGCAGGGGCGAGAGAGTGGAGAGAGCTGACTGAGCTGGGTCGGGATCGAAAACAGGCACAGAAAACAAATACGGGCAAAAACAAAGGCACAAATGCAATTTTTAGCGGTACAGTGAACGAAATAACAGTTTTACACAATGAAAAAGCTAAAAACAAAGCAAAGATACAGGGAGCCTACCACTAGGCACCAGGGATGAGGCACAGGTGGGTGCCTGTGAGTGGTGGAGGGCCTCGAACTTCTTCTAGCGGCAGATGGCGGGGTCAGGGGCACGGAGGCAGGCTGGTGGAGCCAAAGTGGATTCCTGGCCAAGAACCGGTCAGGGGTCACACAGGGTACTGCGCAGCGGCCGCCATTAAGAGGTGGAGGGGAAGGGAGGAGCAGCTGGGAGGTGGGAGGCGAGGGACCAATGGGCTCACGAAGGGGGTGGGGCTGCAGGGGACGGGGCGGGAGAGCAGAGAGAGCTGGCTGAGCTGGGTCGGGATGGAAAACAGGCACAGAAAATGAAAACGAGCAAAAACAAAGACAAAAATTTAATTATTTACGGTACGCTGAACAAAATAAACATTTTACACAACGAAAAAGCTAAAAACAAAGCAAAGGTGCAATGAGCCTACAACTAGGCACCAGGGATGAGGCGCAGGCTGGTGCCTGCGGGTGGTGGAGGGTTTCGAACTTCTTCTAGCGGCAGACAGCAGGGTCAGGGGCACAGAGGCAGGCTGGTGGAGCCAAAGTGGACTCCTGGCCAAGAACCAGTCAGGGGTCACACAGGGCTCTGCACAGCGGGTGCTATCAAGAGGAGGCGGTAGGAGACGAGGGACCCTTGGGTGCTCGAGGGGTCGGGGCCACAGGGGACACAGCAGCAGGGGCGAGAGAGTGGAGAAAGCTGACTGAGCTGGGTCAGGATCGAAAACAGGCACAGAAAATGAAAACCGGCAAAAACCAAGGCACAAATGTAAATTTTAGTGGTACAGTGAACGAAATAACAGTTTTACACAACAAAAAAGCTAAAAACAAAGCAAAGATACAGTGAGCCTACCACTAGGCACCAGGGATGAGGCGCAGGCGAGTGCCTGCGGGTGGTGGAGGGCCTCGGACCTCTTCTAGCGGCAGACGGCGGGGTCAGGGGCATGGAGGCAGTCTGGTGGAGCCAAAGTGGACTCCTGGCCAAGAACCGATCAGGGGTCACACATGGCTCTGCACAGCGGGTGACATTAAGAGGAGGAGGTAGGAGGCAAGGGACCCTTGGGTGCTCGAGGGGGGCGGAGCCGCAGGGGACACAGCGGCAGAGGCGAGGGAGCGGAGAGAGCTGACTGAGCTGGATCGGGATCAAAAACAGGCACAGAAAACGAAAACGGGCAAAAACAAAGGCACAAAAGTAATTTTTAGCGGTACAGTGAACGAAATAACAGTTTTACACAATGAAAAAGCTAAAAACAAAGCAAAGATACAGTGAGCCTACCACTATGCACCAGGGATGAGGCGCAGGTGAGTGCCTGCGGGTGGTGGAGGGCCTCGAACTTGTTCTAGTGGCAGACGGCGGGGTCAGGGGCATGGAGGCAGTCTGGTGGAGCAAAAGTGGACTCCTGGCCAAGAACAGGTCAGGGGTCACACAGGGCTCCGCGCAGCAGCCTCCATTAAGAGGGGGAGGTGGGAGATATGAGCATCTGGGAAGTGGGAGGTGAGGGACCAATGGGTGCGCGAGGGGGGCGGGCCGCAGGGGACGCAGCAGCAGGGGCGGGAGAGCGGAGAGAGCTGGCTGAGCTGGGTCTGGATCGAAAACAGGCACAGAAAGGAAGATGTGAACAAAAAAAGCACAAATGTAATTTTTAGTGGTACGGTGAACGAAATAACAGTTTTACACAACAAAAAAGCTAAAAACAAAGTAATGATACAGTGAGCTTACCACTAGGCACCAGGGATGAGGTGCAGGCAGGTGGTGGAGGGCCTCGAACTTCTTCGAGCAGCAGGCTGCAGGGTCAGGGGCACAGAAGCAGGCTGGTGGAGCCAAAGTGGACTCCTGGCCAAGAACCAGTCAGGGGTCACACAGGGCTCCGCGCAGCAGCTGGCATCAAGAGGGGGAGGTGGGAGGGAGGAGCAGGGACGCAGTGGCAGGGGCGGGAGAGCAGAGAGAGCTGGCTGAGCTGGGTCGGGATCAACAATAGGCACCGAAAATGAAAACGGGCAAAAACAAAGACACAAATGTAATTTTTAGCAGTACGGTGAATGAAATAACAGTTTTACACAATGAAAAAGCTAAAAACAAAGCAAAGATACAGTTATCCTACCACTAGGCACCAGGGATGAGGCACAGGCGGGTGCCTGCGGGTGGTGGAGGGCCTCAAACGTCTTCTAGCGGCAGACGGCAGGGTGAGGGGCACGGAGGCAGGCCTGTGGAGCCAAGGTGGACTCCTGGCCAAGAACAGGTCAGGGGTCACACCTCTTTTATTTGTTTTTTAAATTTGATTGTGGTTGTAGTGGGTAGCCTATAGTTTCAGTAGGGTGTAGTTATTATTTTGCATTTAAATATTTTTCTTTTGCAAGGGAAATAGGTTGCACAGTTCAGTACATTTTCTCCATTTTTGTCAAATCTGCACTAGTCATTTATTTTATTATGTCGCCTAGTCTGCTCACGGGCCATAAAGCCAGTACTAATCATTGGTACATGAAACAACTGTTTCCCTGGTATATGTTGTTTTAAAACATCACATAGGCCAGGCATGACATTTGATTGAATTAAAAATATGCGGTTTTGTGCACTTTCCTGCAAAAAGTGTATTTTGGTGGGGTGATATTTAATGCCATGAGAGAATGTGTGTTGTAAAATGTTTATAGTGCACTTCATTTTTGTTTTTGGCATTGCTGAATTAACGCTAGTGTTTTCTTCATTGTTTTCATGCATCCTTTGTCTGTCAGGTGTGTGTATGTGTTTGCCTTAAGCCACCATTTGTCTTTATTCTGTATACCCGGGCGCCATTTTCTGTAGTCAGTGTAACTAGGCTTGCATGTGTTCTTTGTTGTCCATTCTTGTTGTTTGACCATGTGGCTGGCGGCCATTTTTCATATCCAGACAATGGGCCTGATTACAACTTTGGAGGAGGTGTTAATCCGCTCCAAAAGTGACGGTAAAGTGACGGATATACCACCAGCCGTATTACGAGTTCCCTAGGATATAATGGACTTGTAATACGGCTGGTGGTATATCCGTCACTTTACCGTCACTTTTGGGACGGATTAACACCTCCTCCAAAGTTGTAATCAGGCCTAATGTGCCTAAATTTATTAGGCCTTCAGGTGTTCTTTATTTTTCATGCCTCCTTGCTTGTTGTTGCTGGTTGACCATGTGGCTGGTGATCATTTTGTGTAGGCAGTTGATGTTCTTTTGCCCTAGGCCTGCATTTACTGTTTTTTGTTCATGCCTCCTTGCTTGTTGTTGGTTGATCATGTGGCAGGCGGCCAAGTTGTGCAGGCATTCAGTGTGCAGTGTGCAGTCTGCATGTGTTCTTTGTTGTGGCCATGCCTTCCTGCTTGTTGTTGTTGGCTAGCCCTGTGGTCGGATGGCCATTTTGTGCAGTTAGCCAGTGCTCTCCTGCATCAGTGGCGCCACCCCAACTGAATGCCAAGGCCAAATCTCTCAGTGACGCAGCCTTTGAAATCACGGCAATGAGCAGTGAGTCTGAATATTTTTTGTCTAAAGCACAAACTAGAACCCAATCATCGCAGAAAACTGAGCAAAGTGGACAACGGGAACCCCAGCCACCAACAGTAGATCTTCCTGAAGTAGGAGCAGGAGAGGAGGTTGACTTTCCTGCTAAGCAAGCTACACTTTTTCTTGAACCATTGGCTTCGTGATATCCACCAAGAAAAATGAAGGGTACTCCACCATCTTCTCCAACCCCCCTTTCTGATGATTTGGATATGGATTGGACCCTGGCAGAGTTTGAGACTCGTCACAAGAGACAAGGGAAAAAGAAAGCTCCTGAAATCCTTACAATTACGGAAGGGGAAGAGGAGGTTTAGTCAATCATTGTAATGGAAGGTGGCTCAGACGACACTGATATTACCCCTCCTGTTCAATCTGCTCTGAGGGATGAGGTACTGGTACCTCCACCACCGCCAGCTTCAATATTTCTTGGGCTATTTCTAGGGTCCCCACTGAGACATGCATCTACCACTACCTAATTGAATTATGAACTGCAGAGAGGCAATCGTCAACACAACCACCTACCTCCAGTTCTTCAGGTATTGGCAGTGGCATCATAGCCCCCTAAAAAAGTTCAGTTTGGGACTTCTTTACCATGAGCAAGCAGGAGGATAGCATTGTAATATGCTCCATTTGCTGCACAAGTTTTCATTGAGGTAAGCCTTGTTCACCCTTTGGCACTGGAGGCTAAACATCACGTGAAGAAACATCACACAATCCAGTGTGAGAAGCACCTTTAAACAATTGTTGCAGTTGGTGGTGGTGATGAGTGAGGGGAATCAGCTTTGATCATGGTGGCAGATGAAGGTGATAAGTAAGAAAAAGGTAACAGAAGTACGCAAGCAACCCTGTCCACAGCAGTACGCCAGTATCACCCACCTCAGGAACCTCAAAATGACACATGAGTCAGATGGAGACACCACAGCATACAGCGACTTCCCCAAGATGCACATTGAGTCGACCACCTCCTAGTTTTCTTCGGATGTTGACTGCATCAATGGCACCAGAAAAGAAAAACATCAAGGCTACTTTTTTGGGCATCTTTAGACAGGAGGGCCCCTATGAACCCCACTACCTAACTGCACATTTGTAAAACAGGAAACTGACTAAAATGTTAGCGCTGGACCACCTCCCTTTTTCTTTTGTGGAAGGAGTGGGATTTTTAGAATTTGTGGCAGTCATTTGCCCGAAACAATAGGTTCCTGTTGGACTGATTTTGCCAGAGTTGCTGTTGCAGCACTCCTTCACAATGTGATTAGATGGACAAGCTTTATAGAAGAATGCTGTTCATGCTACCCACCTGACAACAGAGGTGTGGCCCAGTTGTCAAGTAACTGATTACATATGTAATACTGTATACTGGATATCTTTTATGGGGGCTAGGCAACAGCTTTCTACAGATGTCAGTGCTTAACCCCTTCGCTGCAGGCCTTTTCCCCTCCTGTGCCGAGCCTTTTTTTGGCTATTTGGGGTAGTTCGAGCTTAGGCCCTCATAACGTTTTGTTCACATAAGCTACCCACGCCAAATTTGCATCCTTTTTTTCCAAAATCCTAGGGATTCTAGAGGTACCCAGGCTTTGTGGGTTCCCCTGAAGGAGACTAAGAAATTAGCCAAAATACAGTGACAATTTAGTTTTTTTCAAAGAAAATGGGAAAAAAGGTCTGCAGAAGGCGGCTTGTGTTTTTTCCCCTGAAAATGGCATCAACAAAGGGTTTGCAGGGGCAAGACCACCATCTTCCCAGCTTCAGGAACAGGCAGACTTGAATTAGAAAACTCAATTTTTCAATACAACTTTTACATTTTACTGGGACATACCCCATTTTTACTATTTTTTGTGCTTTCAGCCTCCTTCCAGTTAGTGACCGAAATGGGTGAGAAACCAATGCTGGATCCCAGAAAGCTAAACATTTCTGAAAAGTAGACAACATGCTGAATTCAGCAAGGGGTCATTTGTATAGACCCTACAAGTGTTTCCTACAGAAAATAACAGCTGAAATAAAACAATATTGAAATTGAGGTAAAAAACAGCCATTTTACTACACGTTTTACTCTGTAACTTTTTCCTGCGATGTCAGATTCTTGAAAGCAACATACTGTTACGTCAACTAGACTCTTCTGGTTGTGGGGATATATAGGGCTTGTAGGTTCATCAAGAACCCTAGGTACCCAGAGCCAATAAATGAGCTGCACCTTGCAATGGGTTTTTATTCTACACCTGGTATACAGCAATTAATTTGCTGAAATATAAAAAGTGAAAAATAGGTATCAGAAAACCTTTGTATTTCCAAAATGGCAACAAGATAAGGTGTTGAGAAGCAGTGGTTATTTGCACACCTCTGAATTCCGGGGTGCCCATACTAGCATGTGAATTACAGGGCATTTCTCAAATAGACGTATTTTTTACACATTGTCTTAAATTTGGAAGGAAAAAATGTAGAGAAAGACAAGGGGAAATAACACTTGTTTTGCTATTCTGTGTTCCCCCACGTCTCCCGATAAAAATGGTTCCTTACTTGCGTGGATAGGCCTAGCACCCGTGGCAGGAAATGCCGCAAAACACAACGTAGACACATCACATTTTCCCAAAGAAAACAGAGCTGTTTTTTGCAAAGTGCCTAGCTGTGGATTTTGGCCTCTAGCTCAGCCGGCACCAAGGGAAACCTAACAAACCTGCGCAGTTTTGGAAACTAGACATCTATGGGAATCCACGATGGGGTGACTTGTGGGGCTCTGACCAGGTTCTGTTACCCAGAATCCTTTGCAAACCTAACAATTTGGCCAAAAAACACTGTTTCCTCTCATTCCGGTGATAGAAAGTTCTGGAATCTGAGAGGACCCACAAATTTCCTTCCACCCAGCATTCCCCGAAGTCTCCCAATAACAATGGTACCTCACTTGTAGGGGTAGGCCTAGCGCCCACAAAAGGAAATGGGCCAAAACACAACGTGGACACATCACATTTTTTCACAGAAAACAGAGGTGTTTTTTACAAAGTTCCTACCTGTGGATTTTGGCCTCTAGCTCAGCCTGGACCTGGGGAAACCTAGCAAACCAGCGCATTTTTGAAGACTAGACACCTAGGGGAATCCAAGATGGGGTGACTTGTGGGGCTCTGACCAGGTTCTGTTACCCAGAATCCTTTGCAAACCTCAAAATTTGGCCAAAAAAACACTTTTTCCTCTCATTTTGGTGACAGAAAGTTCTGGAATCTGAGAGGAGCCACAAATTTCCTTCCACCCAGTGTTCCCCCTAGTCTCCAGATAAAAATCGTACCTCACTTGTGTGGGTAGGTCTACCGCCCGCAAAAGAAAATGCCCCAAAACACTATCTGGACACATCAAAATTATCAAAAACAAAACTACCTGTTTTTGCAGGGGGGCACCTGCATTTTTTGTCCTGGGCTCAGCAGCCATCTAGGGAGGCCTACCAAACCCAGACATTTCTGAAAACTAGACACCAGAGGGAGTCCAGGGAGGTATGACTTGCGTGGATTCCCCAATGTTTTCTTACCAAGAATCCACAGCAAACCTCAAATTTAGCTAAAAAAATCTAATTTTTCCGACATTTATGTGTGGGATTACCGCACTGGGATGAATTTCATACCACTCAATGTTCCCCTCAGTCTCTCGGTAAAAATGATACCTAATTTGTGTAGGTGGGCAAAGTGCTTGTGAAAGGGACGAGCCAAAAACATGTTGATATTGAGGGGGAACCAAAGGGGGCCCAAAAGGGCTGTTTGCAAAAAAACATTTATAGGCTGACAAGTACAGCAGAATGTTTATCAGTATAGATGAGACAATGCTGGGTGGTAGGAATTTTGTGGATTCCTGCAGATTCCGGAAGGTTCCATCACAAAAACGTGGGAAAAATGTGTGATTTCCAGCAGGGTGGCCCTACTTTGCCCACCACAGCCACCACCAGCACAACCACCACTTTAAGCCAGGTGGCCCCACCAACAGCTGGGACTGTTGTCCCTACATCTGCCGGACTTCCAGGCCCCAGCATTGCTACAGGTGCAGAACAGCCCACTGGCCTTGGCTCCACACACACACAGACCTCCTCCACCGGTACCCAGACTGCCCCAGCTCCATCTGTTGACCCTGCAGCATTCCACAATATGGAACGGAAGATGGACCGTGTGTTGCGCAAGTTAAGCCATCTGAGCCGGGATGTTCGCCACAGTCGATCAAGAGGACCAACCGCAGGGCCAACCTCTAGAATTTTTCGATATGGACATGATTCCCTCCCCTTCCTCCTCTTTCCTTGTTCTTATACTTAGTGGGCTTAGGGGGCTTAGTGTTAGGTTAGTATAGGCTGTTAGTTTAGTTAGTGTTAGTGGGTGGGATGTGGGGGGTCCTGATTCTTTCTATTTTTACTTATTACGTGTGTGGGTGGGGGGGTGGTGGGCTATGTTGGGGTTCTTGTGTGTTTAAAAATATATATATATATATATATATATAAAAACTTTACAAAAAAAAATATTTGTTTAGTATAGGATAGTATGTGTTTAGGTTAGTATGTGTTGTCCTCCATGTGTCCTGCCTCATAAGGGGGGTTGGGGGGGGTGTTTAGAACGGTTCGTTACATGTGATAAGTAAGTTTAGCTTAGGTTAGTTAGGGACAGTTGTGGGTAATGAGTAGTCAGGGTAGATTAGGGTAGGTAAGACTTTTCCCTCAGTTTCCTCTTCTGTGATTAGCATTTAATAAATATTTAGTTAACCCTTAACAGTATGTGTTAAATGGTACTTGATCCTGAGCTTGAAATAAGTGTACCTGAATGTTGTTCTATTACATTTGTGTCCTATGCTACAAACAAATCTCAACTGAGCTGTAAGATTGGCAGCTACCCCAGAGCTACCTTGCAAAGCTTCCACCCTTCGTTGCAACCACCAATCACAGTCAATATGGATCACAATGTGTTTCTGTTGATAAGTGTGTTTTTTACGTCACAAACAGTGCTTCCAGACTTGGTATTGGGGAAAAGTTTTAGGTCTGACTGCAGTGTGATGATCAAGGACACCCGTATAAGATGAGTTCTCGTAGGCACTCTTGTATTCTTGTCTTCAGGCCTCACATACGTCATTTGTGATACAGTTCAGCATGAGTACCTATTTGTATGTAAACTCAGACAGCTTCATTCATGCAGTTTTTGTAGTGTTTGCTTAGATTAGTGTGCACTGTTATATGTGTTAGTATTGCATGGTGACAACATTTTGCTGCCACTATTTTATGACTTAGATATCCCTTGAGGAAGCATTATTCTGTCCAACACAGCATGATGGTGTATGGTTTTTCACTTCATCAGATTTGTCCCCACAGGATGGGCAGAGTATGATGCAATCATGGGCACTGTGCAGATGTATCTGACTATGTAATATCAGGACAGTTGTATTGACAAGCTATGTAATTTGACAGTAGGCACATTTCAGTTATCTACTGCACAGTTGATATGTCACAGAGACAGATTTGTTGTGTAAGTGCTATTTATTGAAAAGTGCTGTTGTGCTATCTGTACATTGTCCATGATTGTGAGTCCATTAGAGTGACATCTTACATTGTGATCCTACACAAGGGGGTACAGAAATGCTTTTGACATGCTGGGGTGATGTTTCAGACAGTGCAGAGGGACAGGATTTGCCAATGAGTAAGAGAGAGACAATCACTGGGCAGCCTGACAAGATATACAGTGGTAAGCAGAACAGTCATTAAGTAGAATTGCTGTAAGACTGACATGTTACAAAGCACAGGACCTTGGTAATTGTTGGCCATGTGGCAGGGACTAGTGCTTCTGGGTACTTTTCCGTGTGAAGGTGATCTGTTCCATGTCTTCTTCTTCTGATGTGTGAGTTGCCTCCTCTGTTCTTGGTGGTGGTGGTTGTGAAGGGGCAACACACACCTCAATGTTAGAAGACGTGGAGACAGACATCCCGGTCGCTGCTACCTGTGAAAGTCTTAAGGGCAGTACTGCAGCAAGGAGGATCTGCTGATTCTTAAGAATAGCAGCCACATCACGATGGTAGGAGCCAGGTCGGCCCTGAGGGGTTCAATGTTGCATTTGTGTAAGCGTTGACAGGATTGCTGTTGTGTGTGTTGGGTCAACTGTATTACAGCTGTGCTGATTTCCTTCTGAGTTTTTTGCGATTCCTGCAAGATAGATGTTAGGACTTGTATAGCTGCTGCCTGATCTGCAGATGACATCATGCACGAACTCTAGGCTGGCTGCCATAGTTTGCATCCCCACCCGCACCTCCTTGGCCAGCATCTGCTGTACCCTAACTACAGTTCTCTCAAACCTGGTGCCTGTGTCGTCTGAGTCCTCAGCTGTATTGGAGCTGGCAGGTCTTACAATTGTGGTGGTGGGTGGATCCTCTGTGATGGCTGCTTGTTCTGTGCTCCTCCTTGTGACTGAAGGTGGGGTCTGGAGGGTTTCAAGGACCTTTTGGATGGTGTCCTGGGGAATGTTTATCAGCTCGTCATCCATGTCATCAGGGTAATCTGGGACAGGCATATCCGCAGGAGATCCATCTTCCTCTGCAATGAATCGGGGTACAATTAGTGTGTCTGTGTTGTGGCATTAGTGATGTGACATGCCTGCCTTGTGATGATTTCACATTGTGATCTTTTTTCGTGTTTATTGCTACAGTCTTTCAGATGGGCATTCACCCAGGCCTATGGCCCACCTGCATGTCACATGTATGTTATTAGGTTATTAGACTTGTCGGCATCATCTCTTCTAGGTGTTGGTTTTGGCCAAATAGTAAATTGCCACCTTCTTGTCCACTCAACCCTCTGTCTACATCCATTCTCATGGTGAGACCTTTCACTGGCTGTGGGTGTTCTGATGGCACTGGCAGCACACTTAACAATCTGGACCTGCCCCAGTCGCTGATCTTTCACATCCACTTAAATGTAGTTGACATGTAGCATATCCTAGCACAGCAACACAAGGGCATGATATGGATGTTGGCACTGGTAATGTGTACAGCTGATGTTGGGAATGTGTGGTACATTGGATTGCCCTGATAATCGTATCAGTGTCCTACTTCCTCCCCTGACTGTGCAGGTGTATGTCAGTGGCCAGTTACTTGTGTCCCCCCCTCAATGCTGTTGTCTAAGCAGTATGACATTTGGGATGTTACATTGTGACCCAGGCACAGGATGGACCCTGACATATGCAGCATGGGTATGTCCTTAGTGCTGTGTAGCTCCTATTGTTGTTTACATTGGCTGATGTTTGCAACAACTATGGGCATTGACATTTGACAGTATTAGGGCCTTTGTCTTTTTTCAGGGGATTATTGAAGTTGTCATCCTCAACCCTCTAATTTAGGTGTGTATGATCCATGGGGAGGTTACTGCCATTGGCTACTTGAGCAGCACACAGAGCGGAGGTGGTAGTGGCAACTGTTGTCGCAGTTACATTCCAGTTGTCAGTATGGCTAGAGGTTGTTAATAGGGCCCTAGTTAATGTGGGGGGTATGGTGGCTGATGTGTGCCGGGATGTCAGTTTGACGTTGTGCCCTTCCCTCCTGGCGTGGCTTTCCCTTTGCTCCATCGTTGGCATGGCAGCATCCCCCATGGGACTGTTGTTGGGGTAGTGTAAAGATGTGCCCCAGCTTCTGTCTGTGCAGGCCATGCCCCCATGCCGTGCCCCTTTACCCATGCCACTCCACGTATATGATGACTTACATGCAATGTGTAGTAGGTATTCCCCCCCCCGGTTGCAGTTGACATTGGTGCATTTCAATTCCCCATGCGACTTACCCTGCATGTGCGCTGTCTCTGGGTAGTCTGCGCTGTCCTGTCCTTGAATCCCTGTGACGATCTCCTCAGGGATGACGGCTGCAACCATCTCCTCTATGTGGTCCAGGGCCTCCTGGTGTGCTGGACTCCCACCTCCAGTCTGCAGTGCTGCCTTCCTGTTCCTGGTCATCTTTTCCTTGGTCCTGCGCTTGCAGTCATGCCAGCGTTTCTTGCACTCGATGACTGTTCTGCGTACTTCTGCCACACTGTTGATCTTGTCAACAATTTGTTGCCATATAGCCTCTCTCCTACTAATTGGCAATTTTGAGGTGACAAACAGTTGGTGCTGATGTTCTGTCACCTCTTTAACCAGAATTTCCTGATCCTCTGCACTGAAGCGACACTTTCTTTTCTTCTTATAAGTGTCCTGGTTCTTGTGTGGGTCCTCCTGGCTGGTTCCTGGTCTGTTGTCATCTTCCTGGGGTCTGTTGTGGCATCTGGGATCCATTTTGGCTCTCCTCTGGTGAAATGGCAGTGTTCACAGGTTTTTTAAATTCTATTGCGTCAAAAAACGGCGCATATCCGGTTTGCGGGGTCGTAAATCGACCCATAGTCATTTCCGCCGAGTTAACGTAGTTTTGCTTTACGACTTGACGCTGCGGTTTGCGTCAAAATAAATGACTCCCACTTGTGGTTTGCACCGCCGTGCGTCAAAGTATAAATTTGACGTCCGCACAGTGCACTAAAATGGCGTAAGCCGGCGGTATTATTTTTGAAGCAAAACTGCGCCAGCGCAGTTTTGCGTCAAAAAGTATAAATATGGCCCAAAGTGTCTGAATGGCTGTAAACCAGGAGTCTCAGAATTGGATTTTTTTGCCATGGACAATGGCAGTCAGCTAGTTAATTAGTTGCTAATTCAGGGTGTTGTGTTTGGTGTTTTTGCATTTACCTGATTGGGTAAGACTTTCTAAAAAAATAAGACATAGCCAGAAACATACTGATTGCAGAAGAATCAGCACTCATTTTAGCTACTCTTTTAAAGCAGGGAAGCAGTTGAGGATCATTCAGCGTGGTACCAGAGTACCAGATAAAGCCCTCATACAGGTGGTGCCAACTATGTTGGAACTCAACCTATTAAATGTTGAAACATCTGTTTGAGCAGTACAAACCAATCAATGACTATGTCATTCAAAGAGGAAGGGATGCAATTGGGAAAAGCATGACCATGAAAGTGGACAAATAGGGCCTATTCAAATGCCTGACACTGATGCTATTTCCTGTTGAGGTTTCACAGAGGAAGACAGCAAGGAAGACAGTACAATAAGTCAAGCTATCCTGTTGTTGTATCTGATACAGGACCAGTTAAAAAAGGTGTTTCAAAGTCTTGCTGATGTGAGTGGCAACAGAGAAGCGCATGAGTTGGTTGAGAACTTAGGGGGTCATTACAACCCTGGCGGACGGTGTTAAAGCTGCAGTAATACTGCAAACAGGCCGGCGGACAAAAAAAGGGGATTATGACCGTGGCGGAAACCGCCAACATAGACAGCCACTTTAACACTCGGACCGCCACGGCGGTACAGACAAGCAGCGCGGCAGTCACCACCAACAGACAGGCGGAAGACAAAAGTACCGCCCACAGTATCACAACCTACCAATCCGCCACCTTTTCCGGGGCGGATTCACTGTGGATAAAAACACGGCGGAAACAGACATTTCAATGGGTAAACGCTCACCTCTACACACTCCACGAGGCAGGAGGGCACCATGGAGCCCGAACTACAAATCCTCCCTGCGCTTGTCTTCCTGCTCATCTACGATCACCAGCAACGTAGGCACCGAAGACAACGGTGAGTACTGCACCTACGGCATAGGGGAGGGGGGAGGCAAAAGTCAGGGGGACACACACGCAACACCCCCACCCCCACCCCGACGCTCGCACACTACAACACACACACCAATGCAGTTCCAAACAGCACAGTAACAACCCCCAGCCCCCCGGATAAATGCTAAGACAAAACTAAATCAGTTCAAACATTGTAATGTATCAATATACAGTAACATACTATATACAGATAGATATACACTTTCCAAATATATACATCACGATTCGTAGTGCAGGTATGCACATTTCAATGTCCGTGGACCACTGGGCCCAAAATGCATGGGCGAGGCCCACACTAGATACCTGTCCACAAACAGAGAGAACACTGCAGGGGCATCAGATAGAAATACAACAGGCACCTCAGGGGGAAGGGAAGGGGGGGCACCTCAGCCGGATGACAGCACCACGCTAGATCCACGAAGGGGCTCCATGCCCATTGATGTATCCTGGGGAGTGCAAAGCCACAGTCTCTCAAGTCTCTACAGTGGGTGGGTTGCCCACTATTACATCCTGGGAGTGCAAAGCCACAGTCTCTCAAGTCTCTACAGTGGGTGGGTTGCCCACTGTTACATCCTAGGGAGTGCAAAGCCACAGTCTCTCAAGTTTCCACAGTGGGTGGGTTGCCCACTGTACCATCCTGGGGAGTGCAAGGCACAGTCTCTCAAGTCGATAACAGTCTCCACTTGTTCTGGAGGGTGACTGGTGCCCAGAGCGCTTCATCCTGTGCAGGACAGACAGAGTGGATGCAGGTCTCCACTGGTTCTGGAGGGGGACTGGTGCCCAGAGTGCATCATGCTCCCCGTGACGGTCCCTGTTCTGTCACTGTCCCAGCTGCACATGGGCTAACGATGCTTGATTTGGTGGAGCTTTGCCCTGTTCAGCAGTCTTCACCATGGTGGTGCTTTGCCCTGTTCAGCGGTCTTCACCATGGCGGTGCTTTGCCCTGTTCAGCGGTGCTTGCCTTTGCTGTCTCTGACCTGTACAGCGGTGCTTTGCCATGGCGGTTTTTGCCCTGTTCAACGGTCTTCACCATGGCGGTGCTTTGCCCTGTTCAGCGGTCTTCACCATGGCGGTGCTTTGCCCTGTTCAGCGGTGCTTGCCTTTGCTGTCTCTGACCTGTACAGCGGTGCTTTGCCATGGCGGTCTTTGCCCTGTTCAACGGACTTCACCATGGCGGTGCTTTGCCCTGTTCAGCGGTCTTCACCATGGCGGTGCTTTGCCCTGTTCAGCGGTGCTTGCCTTTGCTGTCTCTGACCTGTACAGCGGTGTGTGGCATTACAGTCCGTCAGTGCCCAGCGGGGCCGTGGCTGCCGGGGCCCACCAGGTCACTAACGCTGCCGGTGGTCTCCTGACCTGTGACGATACTGGTGCCCTCCAGGGCACTGACTCTGGCGGTGGTCTCCTGACCTCTGATGATACTGGTGCCCTCCAGGGCACTGACCCCGGCGGTGGTCTCATGACCTGTGACGATACTGGTGCCCTCCAGGGCACTGACTCCGGCGGTGGTCTCCTGACTTATGACGATACTGGTGCCCTCCAGGGCACTGATGCTGGCGGTGGTCTCCTGACCTGTGACGATACTGCTGGCGGTGGCGTCCCGGCCGGCGGGGAGGATGGCGGCCTTCTCCGCGGTGCTGCTCTTCCCAGACTTTGGAGACTTCTTCTGCCCCTTCAACACCTTGGGAGAAGTCACAGCAGATTCAGCACTCCCCACGGGACCCTTGTGAGCTGTTTTTCCGCCAGGAGTCTTCACCCTCTCCCGTCGGCCACTTTCCAACTTAAGGTGCTTTACAGGGGGTGGACTGGCAGTGCTTTGGCTCCGTGTCACTCTGTCTGCCCTGGTGGCCGGTGCACTCCACACACCTTTAACACGCACCTCTGGTACCGGACTTTTTTTGGCTGAGGTGCTACTACGTGACCTATGAATTGGAGGGGTGGGGTGGTGGGAAAGAGGTCAACGTCGCTGAGGAAGAGTTTCTGACGAACACTGGGATGGGTAGGTGGAGGGGGTCTGGGAGTGGAGGAAGAGGAGGTGGTTGTAGGAGATGTCACTTTAGGTGATTTGGGTGCAGGTGCAGGTACTGGAGGCTGTCGTGAGATGGATGGATGTTGGGTGTGTGGGTGCCCGCGTTTGTGTACTTTGGGAGGGGGCGTCACAGACACTCTGGGAGTGGACACAGGGGACGTGTAAATGGTAGTGGGGGTGGTAAGTGCAGGTGAGCTGGGTGTGGTGCTGGGTGTTCTGGTGCGAGTCCTAGTGCCTGTAGATGTAGTGCATGCAGGTGAGAGTGTAGACAACACTGGGAGGGAGGAGGGAGACGACGAGGAGGGGGACACAGTGGAGGCAGTGGATGTTGCTGTGTCTGTATGTGGGTGATGCTTGTGTGAGTGCCTGTGGGATGTGTGGTGCTTATGTTTGCCTGAGCTACTTTTGTGTGTTGGGGTGTGTGCATGCTTGTCTGATGGTGTGCTTGGGATAGGCTGGGGTACAGGGGATTGGGTCTGGGTAGAGGAAGTTGGAGGGGGGAGGCTAGACACAGGGACAATGGCTGCCATCAGTGCTGAGGCCAGAGATTGCAGGGTTCGATGAAGGGCAGCCTGACCCGAATGAATACCCTCCAGGAATGCATTACTGTGTTGCAACTCACTTTCTACACCCTGGATGGCATTCACAATGGTAGACTGCCCAACAGTGAGTGACCTCAGGAGGTCAATGGCCTCCTCACTAAGGGCAGCAGGGGTGACTGGGGCAGGGGCTGAGTTGGCTGGGGCGAAGGTGATGCCCACCCTCCTGGGTGAGCGGGCACGGAGCGAAGGCTGAGGGGCTGCTGGGAGGGCGGTGCTGGTAGGGGGGGTGGAGGCTGTACCTGTAGAAGTGGGGGGCACAGATGGTGCCGCCACCACAAGGGAGCTCCCATCGGCGGACGAGTCTGTGTCGCTGTTTGGTGATCCGGTGACTGACGTGAAGCTCTCCTCGCCCTCCGTCCCACTGGTGTATTCAGAGTCTGTGGTGTGGCCCTCCATGGCCATGTGGGATGCAGCTCCCTTGTGCTCCGGTGCCACTGTACCTCCGCCTGATGATGCTGATGCACAAAAAACAGGGAGAGCACAAATAGAGGGGGGGAACGACAGAAGAAAGACAGGTTGAGTGCATGGCTTACCGCTACCGTTGGCGGACAATACAGACACAGCAGCCCCCTGCACTACGCTCTTGCTACTTGCTCTACAGATGCAATTACTGGGATATGGCTTACATGGCTATGGTGGACATCTGCACACATAGATGACACAGGGGCATGTATACCTGTACTTGGCACTCTATAGAGGTGGGGTGGAGTGCCCCACGGCATGCATTACGGAGGGGCCTAGCCTACCTAACTCGCCCTGGCCTAGGAAAACCCACAGCCCTCCTCCCCCACCCAGACCCCTCCACTGTGCGCAAAGTCCGCAGAATGATGTTGTACTCACCCCCTTGTGTCTGCTGTGATGCCCTAAAGTGCCCATCCAACTCAGGGTAGGCCACCGCCAGGATCCGGAACATCAGGGGGGTCATGGTGCGACGGGCACCCCTCCCACGTTGGGAGGCCATCCCCAGCTGAGCCTCCGCCGTCTTCTTGCTCCAGCGGCGAATGTCCTCCCATCTTTTACGGCAGTGGGTGCCCCGTCTCTGGTGGACCCCCAGGGTCCGGACGTCCTTGGCGATGGCTTGCCAAATGTCCTTCTTCTGGTGGGCGCTGACCTACATGACATGTACAGGGGAAGAAGAGAAGTTATTAACAAGTGCACCGTCTAAGTGAGTGGCCCCCTTAACTCTGCCCCCTTGCTACTGACATCCAGCCCTCTCCACCCAGCATAGCCCATACAACGTGCTCCCTGTGTACTTACCTGTTGGTCTGGAGGACCATAGAGTAGCGTGTACTGGGGGAGGACCGCGTCGACTAGCTTCTCCAACTCCTGAGCAGTGAAGGCAGGGGCCCTTTCCCCAGACGCAGCAGCCATTGTCACTTCCAGACCGAGGTCACAGCAGCACTTGCAGTGTAGGTCCTCTCCTGTCGAAGATCAGGTATCTAGTGATTGAACAGATAGAAAATGACGGTCATGTCCGCGGCGGTGACATCCGCGGCGGTGCGTATCATCACCGCCGGCACACTTCCTCATTGGCTCCATAGGGTCCCATGTTAACCAATACAGCATTGCGCCGCGGTCTACGACCGCCTACCGCGACGGTGTACAACGCCAGCGCAGATATCTCACACCCCATTGTCCCACTTTAGAGGTCAGACAGCCGCCATTTCAGGGGCCCACATGGCTTCATTTACTACTGCGTCACACATACCTAGGCCTACACTCAACACATACAGGATGAGTTTTTTATTTGGTGTCGTGTTCTGTGTAGCTGTGGGTACATACTTGGGATTTTGTTGACGCTGTGGTCGCTGTTGTCCTTCTTAGGCACCGTCAGCTGGGACTTTTGAGGAGATGGAGGAATCCTCTGGTGTACCGACGGCTGGTGGACCTGTTAACAATGGAGGAGTGACATTTGATCATCACCTACAGGTTTGACCGTGCCACAATCCAGGAACTGTGTACCCAGTTGGAGCCAGACCTGATCTCACCAATCCGCCATCCCACAGGAATACCCCCTGACGTGCAGGTGCTATCAGTGCTCCATTTCCTTGCAAGTGGATCATTTCAAACAACAGTGGCCATGGCATCAGCGATGTCCCAGCCTATGTCTTCCAACGTGCTGTCCAGAGTGTTGTCTGCCCTGCTGAAACACGTAAGGAGCTACATCGTATTCCCTCAGGTGGAGGATTTGGCTACAATGAAGGGTGACTTCTATGCCCTGGGACATATCCCCAACATCATAGGTGCTATTGATGGCACCCGTGTAGCTCTGGTCCCCCCACGCAGGAGTGAACAGGTGTACAGGAACCGGAAGAGTTATAATTCGATAAATGTACAGATGGTATGTTTGGCAGATCAGTACATCTCCCAGGTGAATGCTATGTTCCCTGGCTCAGTGCATGACACCTACATCCTGCCGAATAGCAGCATCCCGTATGTGATGGGTCAACTCCAGAGGCACCGGGTGTGGCTATTAGGGGACTCTGGTTACACCAACCTGTCCTGGCTATTGACCCCAGTGAGGAATCCCAGGACCAGGGCAGAGGAACGCTACAATGAGGCCCATGGGTGGACTAGGAGGGTGATCAAACGCACCTTCGGCCTCCTGAAGGCCAGATTCAGGTGCCTCCATATGACAGGTGGTTCCCTATTCTACTCACCAAGGAAGGTGTGCCAGATCATCATCGCCTGCTCCATGCTTCACAATCTTGCTTTGGGACGCCAGGTGCCATTTCTGCAGGAGGATGGTCCAGATGACGGTGTTGTGGCAGCTGTGGAGCCTGTGGAGCCTGTGGACAGTGATGAGGATGAAGCTGAGGAAGAAGACATAGACAACAGGGAGTCAGTCATGCAGCAATATTTCCAGTGACACACAGGTGAGAACAATTTTTTTACTATCACATTCACTTTCACACTTCTACCTCTATCCTGTCTGTCAATTAGTAGCAGTATATGGTAACTGAGTTGTACATTTCCATTACGGTTTCACAGGTGTGGTTACCAACGTGTGTCATCTGCTTGCATCCTTCATGGGCTTGTGATGTGTGACATAGGTATGTTGATATTACATTTTCGAACGGAATTTGCCATTGTCATAGTTAATACACATTTTCAAAAACACAGACTGACTCAAGATTGTTTTGTGGTTCAAGGGTGTTTATTGAAGTGCTCAATATTGGAGGGGGGTTGTAAAATGGTGATGGGTGATGGTGGAGGAATGTCCATGGCAGAGTCCAGTCTATTAGTCACACAGGTGCATTGCCCATATGAGCATAGGAAGTGGAGCTGGGACAGTTCTAATATGGACAGGATAACAAAGTGGGACAGTGGGAGGACAATCAGGGTGGTCTCATTTCCTGGCAGGGGTCTTGCCATCTTGCTCTGTCCTGTTCCTAGATCTCAAGGACCGCTTGCGGGGTGGTTGTCTGTCTGCAGGGGGTGGGGTGCTGGTGTGGTGGTCCTGTGGCGGGGCATCCTGTCCACTAGCGCAGGCGGAGGTGGTGGGCAGTTCATCGTCCATGCTAGTGTCAGGGGCCCCTTGGAGTGCCACGGTGTCCCTCATGGTCTTTTGTATGTCCTTCAGTACCCCTACGATGGTGCCCAGGGCGGAGCTGATGGTTCTAAGCTCCTCCCTGAACCCCAAATACTGTTTGTCCTGCATGCGCTGGGTCTCCTGAAACTTGGCCAGGACCATCGCCATCGTCTCCTGGGAGTGGTGGTATGCTCCCATGATGGAGGAGAGGGCCTCGTGGAGAGTGGGTTCCCTTGGCCTGTCCGCCCCCTGTCGCACAGCAGCCCTCCCAGTTGCTCCGTGTTCCTGTGCCTCCGTCCCCTGGACCGTGTGCCCACTACAACTGCCCCCAGGTCCCTGTTGTTGTTGGGGTGGTGGGTTATCCTGGGTTCCCTGTAGTGGTGGACACACCGCTGATTGACGTGTCCTGGGTACGGAGGCATGGGCCCGCTGGGTAGGTGCTGTGCTGGTGTTACCAGAGGGTGGAAGGTCAGTGATGGGCTGTGCCTGTGCAAGGGGAACCGACTGTCCCGAGGCCCACGATGGTCTGGGCTGGTCATCTGGATCTTCTGTGGGTGGGGTAGAGATGTCTGGACCCTCCTGTCTGCTGACGTTGGGTAGTGGTCCTGCAGGGATATAAAAGCATGATTATTGCATGTGTGTGTGTCATGGTGTGCAATGGGTGGGTGAGCGTGTACCCCAGTGCTAGCATTCCAGTGTGGGGGCTTGTGTGATGATGGAGGGGGGGGTGTTAAGGGTATGTGCTTTGGGCATGCTTTAGTGATGGATGTCCATGCTTAGTTGTGTCATGCAGGGCTTGGTGTTGGGATGTGTGGTTTGTGTTATGAGTACATTAGTGAGGATTTGGTGTGATAGGGGAGGGGGGGAGGGGGGGGGGGTGTGATAGCATGCAGGTAGGGTGGGGGATATGATAGTTAAGATTAGACTTACCAGTGTCCATTTCTCCACTGACTCCTCCAAGGCCCTCAGGATGCATAATGGTCAAGACCTGCTCCTCCCATGTTGTTAGTTGTAGGGAAGGAGGTGGGGGTCCACCGCCAGTCTGCTGAATCGCGATGTTGTGCCTGGATATCACTGAACGCACCTTCCCCCGTAGGTCGTTCCACCTCTTCCGGATGTCCTCCCGATTTCTTGGATGCTGTCCCACAGCGTTGACACTGTCGACGATTCTGCGCCATAGCTCCATCTTCCTGGCTATGGAGGTGTGCTGCACCTGTGCTCCAAATAGCTGTGGCTCTACCCGTAGGATTTCCTCCACCATAACCCTGAGCTCCTCCTCGGAAAACCTGGGGTGTCTTTGGCGTGCCATGGGGTGGTGTAGGTGATGTGTTGGGTGGTGTATGTGTTGATGAGTGTGGTGATGTGTGGTGGTGTGGGGTGTTTTGAGCGTGGATGTTGTATGGGTGATGGTGTTGTGTGCCTCTGTGTGGTGGGGTTGTCTATTGCTGTTGTCTCTCTCTGGCCTTCTTTCAGATGAATTGGTCGTAGGGGTTTGTGGGTGATGTGGGTGTGTGTTTTATATTGAATTGGGTGTGTGGGAGTGTTGTTTGTATGTGTATCAGGTGTGTGTATTTTGAATTGTCCAATGCGGCGGTGTTTTGGAGATGTGTGTGTATTTTGAGCACGGCAGTGTGTACCGCCAATGGAATACCGCGGTTGACAGACCGTCGGGTGGATTTGTGTGTCGTGATAGCATGGCCGTGTTTCTGTTGGCGTGACGGTGGAGGTTTTGTTTTCCCCAGTTTATCACTGACCTTTGGTGTGGCGGACTTGTGTGGGTGTCTGAATTTCAGCGGATTCCGAGATGTGGGTCATAATAGCAGTGGCGGAATTCCGCGGCGGTGTGTTGGCGGTCTTCTGCACAGCGGTAAGCGGCTTTTACCGCCAGTGTTGTAATGACCCACTTAATTCTTTGCTTGGCTGTTAAATCCAAGGCTACAAAGAGACATCATGTCCCTTACAAGGTATAATAAAATATTACCCACTTCCATTCCTTTTTCAGAAGGGGATGTTTTACTATACAAGACGTAGATTGTTAAGCAAGGTAGAGACCTGAAAGAGGATCAGCTCGAAGTTTGAGTCCCTGGCAGAAGTTTTGGCATGTAGTCTTCAACCTCCAGATATGGCTGTGCTATTGCCTCACAGCAGCCAACACCAGCAACAAGAACACAGGCAACAACAGCAACAGAAGAATCAGACCGAATCTCTGTAACATCTTGGTTTCAAGTGACAGGGCTTAAGCCAAGTTAGAGGTCAAGGCAAAAGATATTGAGCAAGTTGCAGCACCAATGACCATTCAGAGGATGTTCCAGGGATATTTGGATGGCCTAAAAAGAAGTCTATGTGGATCAAAACCCATTGGTCTATTGGCAGGAAAGATGTGCCAATGGCCAGAGCTCAGCAGGCTCAAAACATGGAGAAATTGACCATGATTATAATGAACCAACACTTCATACCACACAATTACACTGTTCTTGAAACACCACAGGAAGAGGGGGAGGACAAGGGTGATGGGTCAGACTAAAGTGCGTTAGCTGACCAACTTCTAGGGGAACCACCTGAGTTGATGATGAATTCTACTTCTCTGTCTGAGTACTGAGTAGGCCACAATAAAACTGTTTAATTATTGCTGAATTGCTTTGCCGCAAAAAATGAATATAGCTAGAGAAGCATTATATATTTTGTTTGTTTCTGACTAATGCAACCCCCCTAATTTAGGCACTCGTTTGGCCGGATTGGAGTTGGACCAGTGTGTAGTGAAGAAGTCTCCCCATTCCCTTCAAGGACATTTAAGACAATGCCTGCCTCTGACCATTGACTATCCTTCCTCTTTTTCACATTCCCTAGCAGGGTTACACCAGAAATGATCATTTGATTTACAAGACT
The DNA here is from genome assembly GCF_031143425.1 of Pleurodeles waltl. NCBI lineage: Eukaryota > Metazoa > Chordata > Amphibia > Caudata > Salamandridae > Pleurodeles > Pleurodeles waltl. The sequence goes on along the minus strand of NC_090438.1, from coordinate 499,689,338 downwards.
GTCAAATTGCACATGTGTTGCTTCCATCAAAAGAGGAGATACAATTAAGTACCACTATGGTTGGATTGGCACACATAACTATTGAACCAATGAGTTATATTATTGAGTGATTGTGAGTGATGATTGATGATTTATGTGGTGGCAGACAGTGAGGGAGGGTGTTCGACTAATTTGCAAATTTGATTTTGTTGATTTGCAATGTTTAGGCCTAATGACTGATTTTGTCTAAAGGTGATTAGCCCTTTCACACTTATCTAAATTTACATGCAAAGTCCCCTCCTTGCTCTACACAAATCTACACAAATTGCTCAAACTCATTTTCTCTTCTGTGAACAACAGGTCTATTTCCCTCAATCTCCTTTGGGTCAGGATGGATTCTGACTGATTCATTGGTCAGAATCAGGACTCAGGGTGGGACAACCTCAACAGTCAAAAGAAGGAAGCTATTGACTTCGAAGGGAACCAACATGATAATGACTCTAGGAGGCGTACTTAGCTCAGAGGACTGTAAATAGGTGTGTTGATTTGGGAAACGCTGCTGAGTATTGTGTGTGCTAGCTCAAATGTGAATCTCCTTTATTATTTGGTTGTGGTTGGGGGGGCTGAGACAGATGTGTGTTGTCACATCATCATCACATGATGAACGCATTTGGATCAATGTTATGATGACAGTTGTGAGTTTGATCAAGCCCAGAAATGCAGCTACTTGTCTGGGATTGTTTGTAAAATTGCCATCACTTGTCACTTAATCACAGAAGTCATACTGAACGATTGAAGCAGCCTATACTTTTGCCCTGCTTCTTGAGTTACTCCTCATGAAGCTTACTTTCTGTCCTTCTGCCTGACTCTAAAATATCATTTCTGTTTTTGAATTTGTAGTCTTTCTCTTCTCCTGCACAAAAGGCAAAGCCTCCACAACGCTATTGCTTACCTTAACAGACCTGTTCAGCCATGCATCAAAGAAGAGCAACATTTCGAAAAGAATGGAAATGCACCACCCAATTTGGCATTTATATACAGTATTATTTTTCTTTTAACAATCATCATTTTCAGAACTATGTGGGTTCACTCCTCCGTAAGATTGTATTTTTAAACCTAGATGACAGAACATTTAGATATATCATAACGTAGGGCCGGCTCAGGGGTGGAAGGACTCTTTGCAATGCATTTAGCTAAATTGTCATTCCTTCATTTCCTTCCACAACATTTTTTATGATGATGATGTGCTGCTCATCTACCTGATGAATATTGTTGTTGTCTAATGTTTCCCTTTGTCACAACTTTCAACAACTATCTGTTCTCATCCATTCGTCAAACCCTAACTCCCTTCCCCCAGGTTGAATGATATGTATTGCGGTGTGACTTATGAATTTAGACAATAAATGAATCACACACTTGGTGGGGCGGATGTGGTAAAAGCTATACCAACTCACTGTGGGATCTTCTATTACCTGAATAATAGCCCACACCACCCTCACTTACCCACCCACAAAAGGATCCATAATTTTCATAGATAACATAATTTATGAACATCATCATGCAGGCCTTGAGTTGTTTAAATGATTTACTTTGTCCTGAGTGCACTTCTCCTGACTCAAGGATTTTGAAAGTTTCATTTTTATTGTTTAAATAACTTAAATACCGACTCCCATTTTCTCAGAAGAAGTTGCTACTGCAATATCAGGCCTTTGAGCCATGGTTGTAGTCTGGGAACAGTCTTGGGTAAGTTATGATATAAATAAATAACCTAGCTCTGTATTTTCTTCCTAGTTGCCTGTGATGGATAATCCTTTTGATTAATCCTTCAGTTGGTGTTCAACTAGGTGGGAATGAGACCTCACTTGTGAAATCTTCTCTGTTAGGGCATCAGCCAGCTACTACTACCCCCAACATTAAGAGGGCAACTTTGGAAACCCTACATTCATATTTTGGAAGATTGTGAGAGATAGCAGCCATTGTTTCATCTCTTCAGGTAGGAGAACTATGGAGTGTAGCAACCTAGTTTAGTTAGTAACTAACTTCTACTGAAGATTGGATTTTTAGAATAGAGTGTTGTAAGCAATAAAGGCACAGGCATACCCCCTAGTGGTCAATAATAGTTACAGAGGGTAGTAGGACAATGATTTAAATAACTGGTATACACATTGATGAGTGGATTTAAAGAAAAGTTTCACTAAAAGGCAGCAGTGCAAAGTAAAACCCCAAAACAGATTTCCATAACAAACAATCTCCCTTTCCTTTTGGTAACAATATAGAAAAAACATCTCCCCAAACAAATAATTATCACCCCAACCAATGTCCAATAAAGTCCATAACAAAACCCAAAAGGGCCTCAAATTTCCTTCCCAATTCCCACCCTCTCCAAATGCAGCAAAATTTCTCCAACCAAAGCAAATAATAAAAAGGGCGTTAGAGCGCAACATGGATGTACCTGTGAAGGCATGCCACCTCTCAACTAAGCAGCGTCAGCTCACGTAACAAACGGCATTAGAAGTAGTCTGGGTAGGATGAGGAGGGGGTGCAGCAGTGGTGGATCCCAGCTGCCTGCGGTGCTGCCAATGGTGTGGCTGGTATAGAAGTGCTGGAGACTTGTTGGAAGTGCTGGGGCCTCCATCCTCCTCCAGAGCTACCAGCCAGTGATATTCCACCTGGATGGTCTCTATCCTTTGCCACCACAAGTGGGATGCTATCTCCTACAGGTGGGCCAGCAGACATAGCTATTTCAAGAAAGAAAAAAAAAAAGAAAAAAGACAAATTGTAAATAATGCTCAGACCAAACACTTGTACTTGTTGCATACATTGCTGATCCCCTAGGGCCATTTGAATTTTTTGAAGTGATTAATTAGTCACAGGGCCACGTTTTCCCCACACATGCATCGCGTATAAGCACTGCCTGGCTACAAGGAATTAAGGGCCAGATGTAGGTAAGTTGGGTTTTGCGACTCGCAAATTGCGAGTTAGAGCGACTCTCAATTTGCGAGTTGCAAAACCCTATGCACAACAGTGTCCCTGACACTGTTTGCTACTCGCAAGGGGGTTGCAAATGCCCACCTCATGAATATTCATGTGGTGGGTCGGAATTTGCAACCCCCTTGAGACTCACAGCACTCACAGGGATGGTGGCCTGCTGGAGACAGCAGACCACCATGTCTGTGACTGCTTTTACATAAATCAGTGTTTTTTTGTAATGCAGCCCGTTTTCCTTAAAGGAAAACGAGATGCATTACAAAACTAAAAAGTGAAATGTTTTCATTTAATTTTTTCAGAGCAGGCAGTGGTCCATAGGACCACTGCCTGCTCTGGAAAAATGTTTTTAATGCCGTTCACAAAGGGGAAGGGGTCTTTTGCGAATGGGTTAGCACCCATTTGAAATGGGTGCTAACTGCGATTGGTTTGCGACTGCGTTCGCGGTCACAAAGCAATACTGCATTGCACTGCGACTCGCAATTAGGAAGGAGACACCCCTTCATAATTGCGACTCGCAAACCCGTTTTGCGATTCGGTAACCAGGTTACCGAATCGCAAAACAGGTTTTGTGCATTGCAAAGTGCAGTTTGCACGTCACAAACAGCTAAATTCGCTGTTTGCAACGTGCAAACTGCTTCCTACATCTGGCCCTAAGCCAGAATACCACCATATAAAAACTAAGGAGGTCATTATGACCTTGGCAGTCACCAGACCGCCAGGGTCATGCTAGCGGTCAGACCGCCGTGGTGATCTGAGCGCCATATTATGACTGTGGCAGAGCCGCCGCGGTCCATCCTCCAAGACCATCAGGTTGCCACCAGCCTGCAGCCTGGCGGACAGGGGCTGGAATTCATTACACTGCCATGAAGAGCCAGGCGGAATGTGGGACTCGGGGGGGCCTCTGGGGGCCCCTGCACTGCACATGCATTTGGCATTGGCAGTACAGGGGCCCCCTTGTACAGCCCCATCATGCATTCCACTGCCCGAATTACGGGCAGTGGAATGGGTGATGGGTGCTGCTGCACCTGCTGCACTGCAACATTGCAGCTGGCTCTATTAGGAGCCGGCTGCAATGCTAAGGCCCTGTTCCCCGCTGGTCCGGAGGCCCCCCGTGTGGCCTGATGGCCTAAGACATTGGGAGGCAGGCTTCGCTGCCTGCCAATGACATAATGAGGGCCTATTTTTATTTTTTTCTTTTAGAAGATTTTCTAATAAAAAAAACTAAATAGACACTTTGGGGGTGATTCCGACCCCGGCGGTCCTTGACCGCCAGGGCCGGGGTCGGCGGGAGCACCGCCAACAGGCTGGCGGTGCTCCTAAGGGCATTCTGACCGCGGCGGTATGGCCGCGGTCAGAAACGGAAAACCAGCGGTGTCCTGCCGGTTTTCCACTGCCCTGAGGAATCCCCCATGGCGGCGCAGCTTGCTGCGCCGCCACAGGGGATTCCGACCCCCTCACCGCCATCCTGTTCCTGGCGGTTTCGACTGCCAGGAACAGGATGGTGTGAGGGGTGTCGTGGGGCCCCTGGGGGCCCCTGCAGTGCCCATGCCAATGGCATGGGCACTGCAGGGGCCCCCGTAAGAGGGCCCCACTTTGAATTTCAGTGTCTGCTTAGCAGACACTGAAATTTGCGACGGGTGCTACTGCACCCGTCGCACACCTTCCACTCCGCCGGCTCCATTCGGAGCCGGCTTCCTCGTAGAAGGGTGTTTCCCACTGGGCTGGCGGGCGGCCTTTTGGCGGTCGCCCGCCAGCCCAGTGGGAAACCCAGAATGACCGCCGCGGTCTTTTGACCGCGGTACGGTCTTCTGGCGGTTCCCGCTTGGCGGGCGGCTCCCGCCGCCCGCCAAGCTTGGAATGACCCCCTTTGTTCGTAAAAAGAAAAATAAATTACCTCTTTAATATGTAAGGCATTGTGCAGCACAATTAGTAGTATTCTTGTTGTGCAACATTAATGGAGGCATGCTAGCATCGGGTAGCACTTTGTTACTCTCTGAAATCTGTAGCTAGGGCAGCTGTAATGGACAATTTATTATTTTACTTTAATTTCAATGGCTGTGCTCTTCTCTGACTGCCATTCTACCCTGACTCCAAAGAAGCAGATCAGTAACAATAATGGTACGTAACACATTGTAAGGAAATGCATCCTTGGCATGGTTACCCCCTAACTTTTTGCCTTTGCTGATGCAAAGTTATGATTTGAAATTGTGCTGGGACCCTGCTAACCAGCACCACTGTTCCTTCCCTCATCTGTACCTTTGTCTCGACAATTGGTACAACCCTGGCACTCAGGTAAGTCCCTTGTAACTGGTACCCCTGGTACCAAGGGCCCTGATGCCAGGGAAGGTATCTAAGGGCTGCAGCATGTCTTATGCCACCCTGGGGACCCCTCACTCAGCACATGCAAACTGCCTCACAGCTTGTGTGTGCTGGTGGAGAGAAAATGACTAAGTCGACATGGCACTCCCCTCAGAGTGCCATGCCAACCTCACACTGCCTGTGGGATGGGTAAGTCACCCCTCTAGCAGGCCTTACAGCCCTAAGGCAGGGTGCACCATACCACAGGTGAGGGCATATGTGCATGAGCACTATGCCCCTACAGTGTCTAAGCAAAACCTTAGAAATAGTAAGTGCAGGGTAGCCATAAGAGTATATGGTCTGGGAGTTTGCCAAACACAGACTCCACTGTTCCATAATGGCTACACTGAAAACTGGGAAATTTGGTATCAAACGTCTCAGCACAATAAATGCACACTGATGCCAGTGTGCACTTTATTGTAGCATACACCCAGAGGGCAGCTTAGAGATGCCCTCTGAATACCTACCCGACTTCTAGTGTAGGCTGACCAGTTTCTGCCAGCCTGCCACACACCAGACATGTTGCTGGCCACATGGGGAGAGTGCCTTTGTCATTCTGTGGCCAAGAACAAAGCCCGTACTGGGTGGAGGCGCTTCTTACCTCACCCTGCAGGAACTGTACCACCTGGCGGTGAGCCTCAAAGGCTCACCCCTTTTGTTACAACCCCCCAAGGCATTTCAGCTAGTGGAGATGCCCGCCCCTCCGGCCACTGCCCCCACTTTTGGCGGCAAGGCTGGAGGAGATAATGGGAAAAACAAGGAGGAGTCACCCACCAGTCAGGACAGCCCCTAAGGTGTCCTGAGCTGAGGTGACCCCTGCCTTGAGCAATCCTCCATCTTGAGATTGGAGGATTCCCACAATAGGATTAGGGAAGTGTCCCCCTTCCCACAGGGAGGAGGCACAAAGAGGGTGTAGCCACCCTCAAGGAGAGTAGCCATTGGCCACTGCCCTCCCAGACATAAACACACCCCTAAATTCAGTATTTAGGGGCTCCACAGATCCCAGGAAATCAGATTCCAGTAACCTGAAGAAAGAAGAAGGACTGCTGACCTACAAGCCTGCAGAGAAGGAGGAAGAAGACAACTGCTTTGGCCCCAGCCCTACCGGCCTGTCTCCAACTTCGAAAACCTGCTCCAGCGACGCATCCGACAGGGACCAGCGACCTCTGAAGCCTCAGAGGACTGCCCTGGACTACAGGACCAAGAAACTCCCATGAATAGCAGCCCTGTTCAAAACCAGCCACTTCTTTGCAACAAAGAAGCAACTTCCAAGGACTTCACGTTTCCCGTCGGAAGCGTGAGACTCTACACTCTGCACCCGACACCCCCGGCTCGACCTGCAGAAAACCAACACTTCAGGGAGGATTCCCCGGTGACTGCGAGCCCGTGAGTAACCAGAGATGACCACCCTGAGCCACCACAGTGACGCCTGCAGAGAGAATACAGAGGCGCCCCCTGACAGCAACTGCCTGTAACAAGGGACCGGACACCTGGAACCAACACTGCACCTGCAGCCCCCAGGACCTGAAGGAACCGAACTTCGACACAGGAGTGACCCCCAGGTGACCCTCTGCCTAGCCCAGGTGGTGGCTGTCCCGAGAAGTCCCCCCTGTGCCTGCCTGCACCGCTAGAGTGACCCCCCGGTCCCTCCATTGTTTCCTATCTGAAACCTGACGCCTGCTTTGCACACTGCACCCGGCCGCCCCTGCACCGCTGAGGGTGTGTTTTGTGTGCCTACTTGTGTCCCTCCCAGTGCTCTACAAAACCCCACTGGTCTGCCCCCCGAGGACGCAGGTACTTACCTGCTGGCAGACTGGAACCGGAGCACCCCTGTTCTCCATAGGCACCTATGTGTTTTGGGCACCTCTTTGACCTCTGCACCTGACCGGCCCTGAACTGCTGGTGTAGTAACTTTGGGGTTGCCTTGAACCCCCAACGGTGGGCTGCATGTGCCCCAGGACTGAGACTTGTAAGTGTTTTACTTACCTCCTAATCTAACCTTTACTTACCTCCCCTAGGTACTGTTGATTTTTGCACTGTGTCAACTTTGAAAATAGCTTATTGCCATTTTTACAAAGACTGTACATGATATTGTTTTCATTCAAAGTCCCTAAAGTATCTAAGTGAAGTACCTTACATTTAAAGTGTTTATTGTAAATCTGGAACCTGTGGTTCTTAAAATAAACTAAGAAAATATATTTTTCAATATAAAAACCTATTGGCCTGGAGTAAGTCTTTGAGTCTGTGTTCCTCATTTATTGACTGTGGGTGTAGAACAAATGCTTAACACTACCCTCTGATAAGCCTACTGCTCGACCACACTACCACAAAATAGAGCATTAGAATTATCTACTTTTGCCACTATCTTACCTCTAAGGGGAACCCTTGGACTCTGTGCACACTATTTCTTACTGTGAAATAGTATATACAGAGCCAACTTCCTACACACATATTACGTATTACTTATGCCCTGTCTGCCATAAGTAGTGATAAAATGAGGCACCGCAGTACATGAAAAGTAACGAGATGTAGACTTTATATGGCACGTTTTTCACAGAGGGTCCCATCTTCCAAACTCTAAATCACACACTTAGGTCCTCATTTCAACCCTGACGGTCAGTGATAATGTGGCGGTAATACCACCAACAGGCAGGCAGTAACAAAAATGGAATTATGACCACGGTGAGAACCGCTCAGACAGACAGCCACTTTAACACATCGACCGCCATGGTGGTATCAACAAGCACCACAACGTAACTGCCAACAGCCAGGCGGAAAACAATGTACTGCCCACACTATTGCGACATGTCTATCCACCACCTTTTCCGGGGAGGTAGCAACCGAATCAAAAGCATGGGGGAAACAGAACACAGAAGTCAAATGAGTCACTTGTGGATACTCAGGGAACAACCACAATGCCTTGGAGCCGAGCTGCACATATTTCCGATGTTCGTCTACCTTTTTCTGCATTATGAACATCAACGCCGGGGAAGATGACCACGTGAGTACTGCCACCTACCAAAAAAGGGAGGGGGGAGGAAAAAGAGAGTGACACACACACGCAACACCCCCACCCTCAACACCATACACACAAGCAGATGCACAAACATTACATATTCACCCCGTATCCCTCAGGAATAATGCAAGGACAAAATGGTTTGAAGAAAGTGATTGTAATACGCTAAAATAACATGAACAAATTCTTCAAAATACAAACATATTGACATATTTACAAATGTAGGGACACTGGCCAGTCCTCAATGTCCGAGGGCCACAACACATAGACCAAGGTCCCACCTCACTCCTGCAACAACACGGAGAGAACACTACAGGGGAATCAGGTCGAACATACACAGGCACCTCAGGGGGATGGGGAAAGGGGGGCACCTCAGCCGGAAGATGGTACAACACAACTGGTCCTGGAAGGGGCTACATGCCCTGTGCGCTGTCCTGGGGAGTGCAAGGCCACAGTCTCACAAGTGGGTGGTTTGCCCACTGCTTGGTCCTGGGGAGTGCAAGGCCACAGTCTCTCTAGTATGTGGTTTGCCCACTGCTTGATCCTGGGAAGTGCAAGGCCACAGTCTCTCTAGTGGGTGGTTTGCCCACTGCTTGGTCCTGGGGAGTGCAAGTCCAAAGTCTCTCTAGTGGATGGCTTCTCCACTGCTTCTAGAGGGGGCCTTGTGCCCAGTGTGCTTCATCCTGGGAAGGATGGGGTGTGTGGATGGCTTCTTCCACTGGTTCTGGAGGGGGCATTGTGCCCAGTGTGCTTCTGCTTCATCCTGGGAAGGATGGGGTGAGTGGATGGCTTCCTCCAATGGTTCTGAACAGGGCCTTGTGCCCAGTGTGCTTCATCCTGGTAAGGATGGGGTGAGTGGATGGCTTCTTCCACTGGTTCTAGAGGGGGCCTTGTCCCCAGTGTGCTTCATCCTGGGAAGGATTGGGTGAGTGGATGGCTTCTCCACTGGTTCAAGAGGGGGCCTTGTGTCCAGTGTGCTTCATCCTGGGAAGGATAGGTTGAGTGGATGGCTTCTTTCGCTGGTTCTGGAGGGGATCTTGTGCCCGGTGTGCTTCATCTTGGGAAGGATGAGGTGAGTGAATGGCTTCTCCACTGGTTCTGGAGGGGGCGTTGTGCCCAGTGAGTGGATGGCTTCTCAACTGGTTCTGGAGGGGGCCTTGTGCCCTGTGATGGAGATCTTGTGTAGTGCAAGGTCACAGTCTCTCACCTGGGTGTCAGACCCACACGATTTGCAGAGGCCAGGACACGCAACAGCCCATGGAGGCAGTACTACACACTGTTCACCGGCAGTGACGGCTGCTCAGTGGTAGCAGTGGCGGGGTTGGTGTCAGTGCTTGCAGTGGTGGGTTGAGGCTCCAGCCCATCCCCTGCAGCCTCGGCCGGCTGCCCACTGGGGCTGCTGCTGCTGGCAGTGGTGATGGCGGTGGTGCTGGTGGCAGTGCTGGCAGTGGTGGGGTGAGGCTCCAGCCCATCCCCTGCAGCTTCGGACGGCTGAACCACCATGGTTGGTGGTGGGGGCTCCAAATGAGTCCCAGCACCAGGCCTCCTGTCCTTCCTGCCTGCTCGTGCAGGCACCTTGCCCTTCCTGGCAGCAGCTAGGAATTGTCCCTTGCCATTCCCTCCTGCAGCTGATGGTGCCTCCTTGCCCTTCTTTGATGCACCTGATGCAGGCACCCTTTCAGTGTTGCTGCCTGGTGCCCAGGATCCTCTCCCACCTGCAGTAGCTGTTGATACTACTGCGGCCGTGGACTGGGTGGTTGAGGTGATCGCCTGGGTTCCGACCACCCTGGCCAACGTGAAGGACGGGGGGAGAGTGGTAGGGAAGAGGTCAAGGGTGGAGAGGAAAAGCTTCTTAGGGACAATGGGGCAGGAAGAGGGTGAAGGTTTGGGAGTGGAGGAAGAGGAAGTGGTTGTAGGAGGTGTCTGTCTGCTGTGTTTGGGTGCAGGTGCATGGACTGGATGTTGTTGTGAGGTGGATGGCTGTTGGCTGTCTGAGTGCTTGCGCTTGTGTACTTTGGGAGCAGGAAACACAGATACAGTGGGAGAGGACACAGAGGACAATAGCCTTCTCACTGAGGGCAGCAGGGATAACTGGGGCAGGGCCCTAGGTGTCTGGGGCAAAGGAGATGCCCACCCACCTGGGTGAGTGGGCACAAGAAACACGCTGAGGGGCTGCTGGGAGGGCGGTGCTGGTACGGGGGTGGCGGCTGTTCATGTAGTTGGGGTGGGCACAGAGGTGTCCGCCACCACCAGGGAGCTTCCATTGGAGGAGGTATCACTGTCAGAACTGTCCCCTCCAGTCTACCCCTAGGTGCTCCCCTCACCCTCCATCCCACTGGTGCCCTCACCATCAGTGGATTCGGCCTCCTGGGCCCTGTGGGATGCAGCTCTCCCACAGGGTCCAGGAGGCCGAATCCGACTTCCAGTGCCTCTGCTCCTCTGACAGATGATGCTAATGCACATAAGGACAGGGTGAAAAAACAAAATGGTGGGAGACAAAGGATACCTTTGGTCAATGGCGGCAACAACACCACTGTTGGCGTACAATACACACACACACAGGGAACAGCCCTATGCACTAGGCAATGCACTAATAGTCACAATGCTAGTCACCAACCGATGGACAGGGATACCTAACACTAATTGCAGCATACCTGAGACCCACAGACCCCAGCCCAGTAGTGGATGCCTACTAGCTTGGTAGGAGGAGGTTTACATCAGACCCTGCCCAACATGGGCCCTACCCTGCAATGTCCTGCCTGGCCTAGGGGCACCCACAGGCCCACATCCCCCACCCGGATGCCACCACGTGCAAGTAGTATATTGGGGCACTGTACTTACCCCCTTGTGGTTGCTATGATGCCCCCAAGCGCCCATCCAGCTCCGGGTAATCCACCACCAGTATGCGGGCCATCAGGGGGGTCAGGGTTCGACGGGCACCCCTTCCTCATTGGGAGGCCATCCCCAGCTGGGCCTCCGTCGTCTTCCGTGCCCAGCGTCTCAGGTCCTCCCACTGTTTGTGACAGTGGGTGCTCCACCTGCCGTAGACCCCCAGGGTCTGCACGTTCTTGGCGATGGCACGCCATATACACCTTTTTTGATGGGTGCTGACCTGCAGAGAAATACACATAGGAAAAGGTATCAGTCAGACCATCCTGCCTGTTACACTCATGGCCCACCATAGCCCTCACATCCCCTTACCCACAGACGTTGCCCACCATACATGCAGCACGCTGCCCAGGGCCCTTCCACCAACCCCTCCTATACACGAGGCCCTCACACACAGCGCTCCATGCATTCTTGCCCCATGCATCGTGCTCACAGTGTACTCACCAGTTGGTCTGGAGGCCCATACAGCATTCGGTACTGGGGTGGGACCCCATCCACTAGTCTCTCCAACTCCGCATCGGTGAAGGCAGTGACCCTTTCTCCAGTGACACGAGCCATGGTCGGTTCCAGACACAGGTCATAGCAGCACTTGCAGTGTAGGTCCTTTCCTGTTGAGGTTCAGGTAGCAAGTGAGTGAACAGATAGAAAATGGCGGTCACGTCCACGGCGGTGCGTACAGTCACCCCCAGCGTACATCACCATTGGCCACTGTAACCCATAGGGCCCAATGACAACCAATGAGGACCACCTCCCGCAACGGCACACAATGTCAGCAGAAGTACGTCATTTCCACCTGTCCCTCCACACAGGACTAGCAGACATAATTTCAGGGGGGGCAGGCCATGGCACCTAACTGTGTCACAGTACACGTAGGCACCATTTGGGCCTATCCAATAATATACTGTTACAGTCACAACATGCAATGCAGTGTAGTGTTTGAAAATATGGCATACTGACCAGCTGCTCACCGTTTGCCCCCTAGATTGCAACCTCTGCGGATAAATAGGAGATGGAGACATCCCCCGTGTACAGGCCCCTGGTGGACTTGGCAACAATGGAGGACAGGCACATTATCCTCACCTATAGATTGGACAGGGCCACGATTACAGAGCTGTGTGCCCAATTGGAACCTGACCTGATGTCTGCTATCCGTCAGCCCACCAGGATCCCCCCTCTTGTGCAAGTCCCGTCTGTGCTCCATTTCCTGGCAACTGTCTCCTTCAAAGTGACAGTGGGCTTGGCAGCAGGAATGTCTCAGCCAATGTTCTCAATAGTGCTGACCAAAGTGTTGTCTGCCCTGATTAAACACAAGCGCAACTCTACAGCTTTCCCCCAGGTGGAGAATTTGGCCACAGTGAAAGCTGAATTCCATGCAATGGGACATATCCCCAACATTATTGGGGCTATTGATGATACACATATTGCATTTGTCCCCCCGCTGGAGAAATGAACAGGTGTTCAGAAATCGAAAGAGCTTTCACTCCATGAATGTGCAGATGGTGTGCCTGGCGGATCAGTACATCTGCCATGTCTATGCAAAGTATCCTGGGTCTGAGCATGATGCCTTTATCCTGTGGAATAGCAGCATCCCATGTGTGATGGCTCAACTCCAGAGGCACAGGGTGTGGCTAATAAGTGAGCCCGGGTTCCCACCCAGTAGGTGTTAGTGTATGTGTATGGTGTGGGCCCTAAGGGTTAGTGTGTGTCTAACAGTTGGCCCTCGATATTTGCAGGTGACTGGTTACCCCAACCTCTCATGACTACTGACCCCTGTGACGAATCCCAGGACAAGTGCAGAGGAACGTTACAATGAGGCACATGGGCGAACAAGAAGTATCATAGAAAGGGCATTCGGCCTCCTGAAGTCCAGGTTTTGTTGCCTTCATCTAACAGGTGGATCCCTGTAATACTCAACAAAGAAGGTGTTCCAGATCATTGTGGCATGCTGTATGTTGCACAACCTTGCCTTACTTTGCCAGTTGCCTTTTCTGCAGGAGGATGAGGCTGGAGATGGGCGTGGGGCAGCAGTGGACCCTGTGGACAGTAAAGATGATGAGGCAGAGGATGAGGATGAGGACAACAGAAGTGCTATAATATGACAATACTTCCAATGACACACAGGTAAGACACTGTAAATTCACTTTACATTGACACTTTTGTGTTTGACATTGTCACTGGCAGGCTGATTCTCCGACGTCTATGGCCACTTACTGTACCCCTTGGCATCTCTATTTTCAGATATTTGTGCTCCACTATCACTCCTGGTGTGTTGACTGCAGCCAACTACAAGTCATTCCTATGTATACATTACTGTACAGTTGTATTGCAGTGTTTAAAGCTTGTTAAACAAATACATAATTCAATCGTGTGACAGACTCAATGCTTGTATTTATTCAAATGGTGTTTATTTAAGTTAAGTAGAGGGGGGTGTGTAATGGACTGGGGTGATGGTAGAGGAATGTCCAGTATAGAGTCCAGTCTATGTAGATCAAAGGTGCATTGTCCATGGAGGCATAGGAAGTGGAGCAATGGCAGTTCAAGGTAGACAGGGTGACAGAGTGGGTACACAAGGGTGACACTCAGGAGAGTCTTATTTCCTGGCGGGGATCTTGGAAATAGTCTCTGGTTTCTGCCTGGATCACAGGGACTGTTTGCAGGGTGGTTCTCCTTCTGTAGGGGTTGGGGTGCTGGTGGCCTGTTGGTCCTGTGGCGGGGCCTCCTGTCCACTAGCGGAAGCGGAGGTGGAAGGCTGTTCATCGGTTTGGCTAGAGTCAGGGGCCCGCTGGTGTGCCACTGCCTCCCTCATGGTGTTGGCCATGTCTGCCAGCACCCCTTTAATGGTGACCAGGGTGGTGTTGATGTCCTTCAAGTCCACCCTGATCCCCAGGTACTGTCCCTCCTGCAGCCACTGGTTCTTCTGCAACTTGTCCAGTATCTGGCCCATCGTCTCCTGGGACTGGTGGTATGCTCCCAGGATGTTGGTGAGTGCCTCCTGGAGAGTCGGTTCCCTGGGCTTGTGTAATAAGCAGGACGCAGGAACTGGGTATATTTTATAGGTTTTATTCTGTGTCAGCAAGCGCTTCTCTTCTCTAAAATTTCCAACGTACAATGGCCTCCCGTTCCACCCTCACATTCCATTCCATATCCCCACGTATTTACATTCCACTTCCACATTCTTTAAAGAGGCCCCACATAAACGTAATACAAGAATACAACACATTTCCCCCTTAATAAAATAAACAAATAGAGTAACAACCTAAAGTGAAACTAATAATCATAACGATATTTACCAAGAACAAGGAGGATATAGCATACATAACTACACATAATCAGCTAACCGTGAGGATCTCTGTCTAATGCGTCCATCAAACTTCACTCTTGATGCAATAGAATCATCTTCTACACATTCACCCATACCACTCCTTTCGTTGCTCTCATTACTCTCCCAATCTCTATTGTACACAGAACTACCAGTCTCAATGAAATCTCCATCTTCATCAATCACACCACTAGCACCATCACTCACATCCGCACAAATGGGTTCTACAAACCTCCCACTCACTTTAGACCCCAAACCCGAAAGATCCAATTCAGCACCCTGATCAGGAGGACACTTTGCCAGTCTGTTAACATTCCAAACTCTGCCATCCTGTGTAACCACCTTCTTATTGAACACCTTTACGACTTTCATGGCTCTTCCAAACTTAGGCATGTCTTTTCTTATAAATCCTGGCTTTCTTACCCTGACCCAATCACCTACTATTAATGTAGGCTATTTCACCTTCCACTTCCTAACATATGATTCCTTGCTCTTTTCCTGTTTTCCCATCACAAAACCTTTAACTTTCTCAATATCAAGCACACCAATGCCTTTGCCACATTTCTTTTTGAACCACCAGGGGCAAAGCTTAGACACAGGATCTCTACCCCTTAACAATCTAAATGGACTAACACCTGTGGTGCTGTGCGGGGTAATGCGGTAATACCACAACTTCTCCCTTACCTTCTCCTTCCAAACTCCTCCAAAACTCCGTGCCGAACCAATACATTCCTTAAGTACGTGATTAAACCTCTCCACCTGACCATTCTCTTGTGGTTCATATAAAGAGGTGGTCACATGTTTGATGTTGCAGTGCTTAAGGAAACTCTGCATCTCTTTTGAAACCAGTTGAACTCCATTATCAGTCACAAGAATCTCAGGATTCCCTTCCTTCGCAAATATTTCCTTAAGGAATTTAATAACAACAGTCGAGGTCACCTGCGGTACTAACTTTACTTCTGGCCACTTGGAATGGTAATCAACAAGCACCAAGGCAAACCTTGCTTCATGAGGTAGAAAAGAGAAAGGACCAGTAATGTACAATCCCAACTTTTGCCATGGGGAATCTGGCCATGGAACAGGACTCAAAGGCGCAGGCACGGTATTAAGCATTTTTTCAGCCTTAATACATACACTACACTCCCTAACCATTCTCTCCGCAATCTTATCCATACCAGGCCACCAAAAGGAGGTACGTATCAATTTTTTCATGGACGACATTCCTGGGTGACCAAGATGGGCCAAACTTAAAATCACCGATTGCATGCCCATAGGCGGAATACACTTCCCCCTCTTGAATAAGAGATCGTTCTCAATTTCCAACTCCGCTCTTATCTTAAAGAAGGGTGCCACCTCTTCTAATATTTTTTCCCTCCTTGGCCAACCCAATCTCACATAACTTTTGACTTGCTGTAACACAGAGTCCTCTTGATCTTTTTCAAACCATTCCTTCTCCTACACAGATTTAAACTCTTTGGCTATGAATTCAGACACCACAGAAACAATGTCCACATCTCCAGATTCGCCTCTATCTGGCTTATCAGGGGCTTCTTGAGGTAGACGGGACAAACAATCTGCCACTGAATTGCTTTTACCAGGCACATACTCAACATCAAAGGAATACTCCTGTAGTCTTGATACCAACCTTGCAATCAGGGCAGTTGCATTCCAACCACCACCCGATGATAAAATGTCTACCAGGGGTTTGTGATCAGTACGAAGTACAAACCGTGAGCCCCATATGTAGTTGCAAAAATTTTCAATTGCCGAAACACATGCAACCAACTCCTTCTCGATAACTGCATACCTCCTCTCCGCATCATTCAAAGTGCAAGAAGCAAATGTAACATTCCATTCATCCCTTCCAATTCTTTGTGACAAAACACCCCCAACACCATACATACTGGCATCCACTGTCACGATACACAGAGCTTTGGTATTGAAAGGTCTGAGGGTAGGTGCACACGCAATTTCTTTTTTTATAGTCTCAAATGTACGTTCCAGGCTTTCTGACCACACAAACTCCACACTTTTACGGGTTAACTCACTTAAAGGTTCCATTTTAGTCGCAAAATACTCAATAAATTTGCTGTAGTATTCACATAACCCATCAAAAGACAAACGTTTTTCACGATTGTCCGGTATGGGTGCATCCACTATTGCTTTAACTAGAGAACTTTTGGGAACGACCCAGTTTCCTGAGATGGTGTGTCCCAAATACTCGACTGACTCTGCAAAAAAATTACATTTCTTAAACTTCAGAGTTAGACCATTCCTATTGCATTTTTAGAATATACCAAGACATCATCCTGGAAACACTTAACAAACTTGTCCATATCCTTGAACATTATAAACATTGCCCTCTGGAAAACAGATGCAGCTGATGCTAATCCAAACAGCATACGTTTAAATTGGTATAGACGAGATGACGAGAGTCTTCCGTGAGTTCAATCTGGTGATAGGCCGACCTCAAATCCAACGTAGAGAATATCTTTGCTCCTTCAAGCATGCTAACAACTTCATTAATATTTGGCATGGGATGGCAATTAACTATAATATTAGCATTCAAGGCTCTCAGGTCAACACACAGCCTCAATGAGTTATCTGGTTTACGAGCCAAAACAATGGGAGAAACCCACTCAGATGATTCCACTTCCTCAATGACACCATCTTTCACCATTTCATCCAAAATATTTCTCAACTCCTCACGTATACCAATGGGAACATTTCTCAATTCCTGCACAACAGGTTTAGCATTCTCTTTAAGCTTAATCCTATGGCTGTAATTTTTTAATTTGCCTAGTGTTTCAGAAAACACTTTAGGAAATTTGGATGTAATCCAACTAGACTTTTCCCCAACCCCCACCAGCATCAATGGTTCAATCGCCCTGGGGTTCAGAATTATACCCAACTCAGCTTGATCCCTCCATCCCAGGACATTAGTACCTTTCTCAGCAACATACATTTTGATCACAGCAGTACGCCCCTTAAAACCCACAGAAGTCTCCACAAATATGAGAATATTGATTGTTGTACTATCAAACCCCTCAGCCACTATATCTGAGGATGCTAAGTCAGATGCACCCCACAGCGACTTAAACTTTTCCGCAAAATAATCATACGTGATGATTGTCCAAGGAGAACCAGAATCCGCCATGAGTTCCAGTTCCTGACCTTCTACAACTATTGTACACTTAGGCTGTTTCACAATTTTTCCAGTTTTGTTGATATCATCATTTTTAACAGAAAGCACTACCCCTTTTTCCCTCTCATCCTGTACATACAATATTTTCTTCCAATCATTTCCATCACCACCTTTGATATCCCTACACACTCTGGCAAAGTGTCCAGACTTTCCACATTTGTTGCATTCTTTACCAATCGCAGGGCATTGAGTAGAATTTGCAATGTCGCTCAAACTCCTGCACTTATAACATGACATTCTATCTATTTTCTTATTTCTATCATCCTTCTTGTTTCCTGTAGTACCCTTTAATGTGAATCTATTATAGCCAGTATTATTGGCAACAGCTTCGACCACATCCCAGTTCGATGAGTTACTTTTCTCAGTGTTTTGTACAGTCCTCATCCACTTTTCCGATTGTTCCAGTGCTTTGGCCGTATTTATTACGTCTTGTAACTTTGGATCCCCCATCACCCATAATTGCTCTTGAATCCTTTTGCTCCTCACATGTACAATGATCTGATCCCGGATCATCTCATCAGTGATGGGTCCAAAATTACAGTGCATAGATAGACTACGTAAACTCGTCAAAAATTCATCAAACGCTTCACCTTCCTGTTGAGTTCTAGTATAGAATTTAAATCTGTTCAATGCAATACTCGTGGTTGGCTTAAATCTATTTTCAAGTTTGTATAATGCATCACTGAACACATCAATTTCCTCATCATGAACTGTAACTTGTGGTAATGTCCTAAAAATGAAAATGAGCTGCCCTTCCAAGCCTAAACAAAGTAATAGAATGTTCTTCTTCCTCTTTTGAGACATTCCATCTTCATCGATTGCTTTTAAGTAAGTAAAAAATTCTTCCTTCCACCTAGACCAAGGAATGGGTGGGTCCCCTTTTATTTGTAAAAATTTCGCAGGAGGCTCAAATTGCATATTGCTTAAGATTTGTTTGTTTTCCTTTTTTTTATTTTTTTTAAATATTATCAGAACAGTTTATGGATCTTGCCACAATACAGTTCCTTGTAAAAAAACAGTCTGTAAATAAATAGTAAAGGCTTTTAATATCCAATAGTTCCTAAGTTGTTTAAGGTGTATGCCACATCACAGTACTTCGCAGTAACGAACAGAGTTAATTGGGGTCCGCAATGATAAGCGTCTTCGGTTGCCAAGCAACTATAACAGGCTTAGTCACTGGGAATGAGAAATACACGCAGTGAGCGTTTTACAAAATGTGCTCGCGCAGAGAAGCGTCATTGGTTGCTAGGCAACTCCAACCGCAACAGTTTCCTGCTTCCCGTAACGTTGTCGGAAGGAACAAAAAAGACAAACAACATCTGAGGGCAAAAGTATACTTGCCGATTTGATGTCTTTCCCCTTCCGACGTCTTTCATGGGATGTCCGATAATTAGTAGGATCTATCGAACTCCAGCTTAATCAGGAAGCAGCAAAGAAAAGGGTTCTCCAGACCTTCGTCGCCAGTTTCTGTGATAAGCAGGACGCATGAACCGGGTATATTTGATTTCAGCAAGCGCTTCTCTTCTCTACAATTTCCAACGTACAATGGCCTCCCGTTCCACCCTCACATTCCATTCCATATCCCCACATATTTACATTCCACTTCCAGATTCTTTAAAGAGGCCCCACATAAACATAATAAAAGAATACAACAGCTTGTCCTCCCCCTGTCGCACAGCAGTCCTTCCAGCTTCCCTATTGTCCTGTGCCTTCTGTCCTCTTAACCGTGTTCCCACTGCCACTGACCCCAGGTCCCTGATCGTCCTGTGTTTGTGGTGTGCCCTGGGGTCCCTGTAGTGGTGGACACACTGCTGATTGACGTATCCTGGGGACAGAGCTATGGGCCCGTTTGGTGTGTACTGTGCTGGTGTTTCTTGAGGGGGTGACTCTGTGGTGGTATGGGACTGTGCCTGTGTAACCGACTGTCCGAAGATCCCTGATGGGCCAGGTTGGTCATCCAAATCCAGGCATCCAGAGCTGCTGTCATCACTGTGGGCCTCTTCTGGGGGTGGACTGGATGTTGCTGGCACCTCCTCTGCAGTGACGTTGGGTGGGTGACCTGTGGGGATGTAAATGCAGTGTTATTGTTTCTGTGTGTGACATCTATTGCATGGGTGTGTTGCCCTCTATGTTTGTTATTGCCCAGGCAGTTTTGCCTTGTGTGAGTAGTTATTTGGTGGGCTAGGTGATTCTCTCTAGTGTGCATGCTTTAGTGATGGGTGACCAAGCAAGTCTGTGATGGGGGTCTGTGCATTGGTGGTACATGCAGGCCTTGGTATTGGGAGAGGTGTGTTGGGATGGTGGGGTGTGTGTGAGGTGGTGGAGTGATGGGTGTGAAGTGTAGGGTGGGGGTTTGTGATGGCATGCAGGTATGGGGGGTGATAGTAATAGAGAATTGACTTACCAGAGTCCAGCCCTCCTCCTACTCCTATAATCCCTCAGGATGCATGATTGTCAAGACTTGCTCCTCCCATGTTGTTAGTTGTGGGGGAGGAGGTAGGGGTCCACTACCAGTCCTCTGTACAGCTATTTGGTGTATTGCTGCTGTTTAACGAACCTTCCCACATAGGTCATTCCACCTCTTCCTGATGTTGTCCTTTGTTCTGGGGTGCTGTCCCACGGCGTTTTACCCTGTCCACGATTCTCCACCATAGCTCCATCGTCCTAGCAATGTGGTCCGAACAGCTGTGGCTCTACCCGGATGATTTCCTCCACCATGACCCTTAGCTCCTCCTTAGAGAACCTGTGGTGTTGTTGTGGTGCCATGGGTGAAGTGTGAGTGGTGTGGATGAGGGTGTGTGGGGTGATGTGTTAGGGTGTGTGATGTAAGGTGCGTGGATGAGGTGTAGGTTTTGGTGGTGTGTGTCTGTGGTCTTGTCTGTGGTCTTGCTATCTCTCTGGTGGCACTTGCTTGTATTGGTAAAGGGTTGTGGGTAATGTGGGTGTGTGTTTTATAGCGGAGTGTGTGTGGTGTGTGTATGGGTGTCAGGTTTATGTAGTTTGAATTGTCCAATGCGGTGCTGTTTTGTGTTTGTGTGTGTATTTTGAGCACAGCGGTATGTACCGCCATTGGTTTAGTGCCATTGAATGTCTGCTGCGGTGATTTGTGGGTCATAATGCTGTGGGAATAGTTCTGTTGGCATAATGGTGTGGGTTTTGATACCGCTAGTTTATCACTGACCTTTGGGCTGGTGGACTTGTGTGTGTGGCTGTATAGTGATGTATTGCTATGTGTGTGTCATAATGTGGGTAGCGGTAATCCGCTGCGGTGGCGGTATGTTGGCGGCAGTCAGCTTGGCGGTAAGAGGTACTTACCGCCAATGTCATAATGAGGGCCTTAGTCTCAATTTACTCCCTTCACCACACATTATTTTCAACAAATACCTTCACTTGGCACTAATACACTTACTCTACTATAGGGTTACGTTAGAGGGATTGGGCTACATAGAGGTTTTACCATAGAATAGTGGACTGTTACTGATCATCATGTGTTGAGCTTTGGCTTAGTCAGTTACGGTAGCTGACAAATGGTGTAAAGGACAGATCTTAGGAAAGAATAATGGAGTGAAGTACAAGTAGGAGGTGACTGAGTGGGCACTGGGAAGCACACCTTGTTGTCAGTTTGTAAAGCATTGAAAACTTTGTAGTGCCACATTAGCTGAAGCAGATGCACAGCCAACACTGGAGTGCCAAATTGAACCATGCTGTAGTTAGGTCATGTGTGCCGAAATGCCAGGGAGATGATGAATAATGACAGCCTTGGGTGGGAAATCTGCCCTGCTTAACAAAAACAGTATATTTAATTTGTCAATAAACAAGCAATGTGACTTACCACCACCAACTTACCAATTGGGACTCCTCCTCCAATCTGCTCCTGGGACCCACGGCTGCTGCTGATGCTAGCGACCCTAGCACTGCTGGTTGTACACATTTTAGATGTTAGATTTGCCTCCTAAGTCAATTTTGTTTTTGTTTCTGAACAAAGTGCAATCATAATACCTCACTACAGTTTGATTAGCAGCATCGTCTAACAAAACAATCACTCTGGGAGGTTTGTTGACAATGTTAGAATAGCCAGGTAGTCAAGCTGACCAAAAACTTTTCTTAACCCCTTGGGTTCCATGGACGTAATGGTTACTTTACGTCCAGGTAGGGGCCCTCAGGGGAAGCGCTAGTGCTTCCCCAGTGGGCCTCGCACCCGCTGTCCTGGGCAGGGATGGAAGGGGAATCGCTTCCCCTTCCACCCCCACCCTTCCAACCCCACCCCGTGACCCTCCATGGCATCTGATGATGTCAGCACGCAATCGCACGCTGACCTCATCAGAGGCTTTCCACTACGCGCTGGAAGCTGAGATCATTTCTCCTTGGATCACAGGGGCGAGAGAGGCACGAAAGGAGAGGAAAGTCCTTTCCTCTCCTTTCATATGTCTCTCAGCATTTCTGATGCCCGATAGCAATGTGATTGGGGAGCACAAATGCCTACTAGATACCATGGAAATTGTTTTTATTTTATTTTATGAAGAAGCCCCAGGGGGGCAAAATATTTTAAGGCGACAACAAGGATCTTATTTTTTTCTTGTTTGTCTTTTTTTTAATATGTGGGGAGTGACCCCTTAGGTAAGGGTTGCTTCCCTAGGGGTAAAATTAACTCTAGGCAATTTCTGCACCCCCTTGGTGGCAGATCGGCCTATAGTAATTAGGCCGATCTTTCCCAGGGGGGGGGCAGAAACCTCTAGACACCAGGGATCTTTTATTTTGTTTGTTTTCTTTTTTTATATGTCGGGAGCGACCACCTTAGGCAAAGGGTCGCTCCCCTGGGGGCACAATTATCTTCAGGCCATTTCAGCCCCCCTTGGGGGCAGATAGGCCTAGTTTTATTAGGTCAATCTGCCCCCACTAGGATTTTTATTTTTTTGATTCAATTTCATGCAAGGGGAGCGACTCCTTAGGCAAGGGTCATTCCTCTGGGGGGGGGGGAATTTATTTTAGCCCATTTCGCTTATTTGTATTAGGCTGATCTGCCCCCAAAGGGAGCAGAAACCACTAGGCACCAGGAATTTATTTTTGTGGCAATTTGACGCAAGGGAAGTGACCCCTTAGGCAAGGGTCGTTCCCCTGGGGAGCAAATTTATTTTAGTCCATTTCTGTTCCACTTGGGGGCAGATCGACCTGTTTCTGTTAGGCCGATCTGCCCCCGGAGGGCAGAAACCACTTAGGCACCAGCGATTGGTGTGTGTGTATGTGTGTGATTTGTTTGAGGCGGAAGCCCCTTGGGCAAGGGTCTTTCCACATGAAGGCACTTTACTGCTGGCCATATCTGTCCCCCTTGGAGGCAGATCGGCCTATTTTTGGAAGGCCCAGCTGCCTCCCAGGTAGGCAGAAAGACCACCAGAGACAAGGGAAGAATTGTTGTTTTTTTTTAAAAGAGGGTGGGGCTATACCTCCACCCCAAAAAAGTGGGGCCAAAGTTGTTCTGCCCACCGGTGGGTAGATGGGGCAATTACCCACAATCCACTCCCCAGGGGAGGCAGAAAGCCTACTAGATGCCAATAAATGAAAAAAGAAATAGTGGGATGGTGGCTACCAACCAGTATGGGCATGGTTATGACCCCCCATCTGAAGGGGTTAACAGTCTTTGAGATCTCCCCTGCACACTAAAACATCTTGTCCCACGGCAAGGGACAGGACATTTGATTATTTTGGATTTTGGTTTTACATTTGGGCCGTGAAAGCTTGTCTAACTTTCAAAATCATCCCACTTGGAATTGTGAGGGCTGCACTTTTTGGACATTGGGACGCTGCCATGTAGAAAAATCCACATGACCTAGACACATCTGAAAACTAAACATCTGGGTGAGTCCAGGGCGTTGTGCTTCCCATGCGGCCAGCACCATTTTCTTACCCATAATGACCTGCAATCCTCCAGTTTTGCTGCAAATCACACATTTTCCCCACATTTTTGTGATGGAACCTTCTGGAATCTGCAGGAATCAACAAAATACCTACCACCCAGCATTGTGGCATCTATACCTGTAAAAATTTTGCCTCACTTGTCAGCCTAAAAATTTGTTTTTTCAAACTGCCCTTTTGGACCCACTTTGCTTCCCCCTCAATTTCAACATGTTTTTGGCTCTTCCCTGTCACAGGCACTTGGCCCACCTACACAAGTGAGGTATCATTTTTACAGAGAAACTAAGTGGAAAGATGAGTGATAGGAAATTTGTCCTGTGCGGTGATCCTACACAGAAATGTGGGAAAAATGTGATTTTCTAGCAAAATTTGAGGTTTGCTGAGGATTCTAAGTAGGAAAACACTGGGGATCCATGCAAATCACCCCTCTCTGTATTCCCTCGGGTGTCTAGTTTTCAGAAATGTTTGGGTTTGGTAGGTTTCCCTATATGGCTGCTGAGCCCAAGCCCAAAAACCCAGGTGCCCCCTGCAAAAACAGGTAGTTTTGTATTTGATAATTTTGATGTGTCCACATAGTGTTTTGGGACATTTCCTTTCGGGGCACTAGGCTTACCCACACAAGTGAGGTACCATTTTTATTGGGAGACTTGGGGGAATGCTGGGTAGAAGAAAATTAGTGGCTCCTCTCAGATTCCGTAACTTTCTGTCACCGAAATGTGAAGAAAAAGTATTTTTGGGCCAAACTTTGAGGTTTGCAAATGATTCTGGGTAAAAGAACCTTGTGAGAACCCCACAATTTATCCCATCCTGGATTCCCCTAGGTGTCCAGTTTTAAAAAATGCACAGGTTTGGTAGGTTTCCCTAGGTGCCGGCTGAGCTAGAGGTCAAAATCCACAGCTAGGCACTTTGCAAAAAACAGTTCTGTTTTCTTTGGGAAAATGTGATGTGTCCACGTTGTGTTTTGGGGCATTTCCTGATGCGGGCACTAGGTCTACCCACACAAGTGAGGTACCATTTTTATAGGGAGACTTGGGGGAATGCTGGTTGGAAGGAAATTTGTGGCTCCACTCAAATTCCAGAACTTTCTGTCACCGAAATGTGAAGAAAAGTGTTTTTTTGGCTCAATTTTAAGGTTTGCAAAGGATTCTGGGTAACAGAACCTTGTGAGAGCCCCACAAGTTACCCCAACCTGGATTCCCCGAGGTGTCCAGTTTTGAAAAATGCACAGGTTTGGTAGGTTACTCTAGGTGCCGGCTGAGCTAGAGGCCAAAATTCACAGCTAGGCACTTTGAAAAAAACAGCTCTGTTTACTTTGGGAAAATGGGATGTGTACACAATGTGTTTTGGGGCATTTCCTGTCGCGGGCACTAGATCTATCCACACAAGTGAGGTACCATTTTTACTGGGAGACTTGGGGAAACGCTGGGTGAAAAGAAATGTGTGGCTCCTCTCAGATTCCAGAACTTTCTGTCACCGAAATGTGAGTATTTTTTGGGCCAAATTTTGAGGTTTGCAAAGGATTCTGAGTAACAAAACCTGGTGAAAGCCCCACAAGTCACCCCTTCCTGGATTGCCAAAGGTGTACAGTTTTCATAAATGCACAGGCTTGGTAGGTTTCCCTAGGAGACGGCTGAGCTAGAGGCCAAAATCCAAAGCTAGGCACTTTGCAAAAAACTGTTCTGTTTTCTTTGGGGAAATGTGATATGTCCACATTGTGTTTTGGGGCATTTAAAGTCGCGGGCGCTAGGTCTGCCCACATAAGTGAGGTATCATTTTTTTTCAGGAGAATTTAGGGAATGCTAGTTGGAAGAAAATGTGTGGCTCCACTCATATTCCGTAACTTTCTGTCACCAAAATGTGAAGAAAAAGTGTTTTTTGACCAAATTTTGAGGTTTGCAAAGGATTCTGGGTACCAGAACCTGGTGAAAGCCGCACAAGTCATCCCATCCTCGATTCCCCTTGGTGTCCAGTTTTTAAAAATGCAAAGGTTTAGTAGGTTTCTCTAGGTGCCAGCTGAGCTAGACACCAAAATGTCTAGTGCTAGGCACTTTGCAAAAAACAGTTCTGTTTTCTTTAGGAAAATGTGATGTGTCCACAATATGTTTTGGGGCATTTCCTGTTGCGGGCACTAGGTCTATCCACACCAGTGAGGCACCATTTTTACTGGGAGACTTGGAGGGAACGCTGGGTGAAAAGAAATTTGTGGCTCCTCTCAGATTCCAGAACTTTCTGTCACTGAAATGTGAGGAAAAAGTATTTTTTGGGCCAAATTTTGAGGTTTGCAAAGGATTCTGGGTAACAGAACCTGCTGAAAGCCCCACAAGTCACCCGTCCTGGATTTCCCTAGGTGTCCAGTTTTCATAAATGCACAGGTTTGGTAGGTTTCTCTAGGTGCCGGCTGAGCTAGAGGCCAAAATTCATGGCTAGGCACTTTGGAAAAAACAGCTCTGTTTTCTTTGGGAAAATGGGATGTGTACACAATGTGTTTTGGGGCATTTCCTGTTGTGGGCACTAGGTCTACTCCACACCAGTGAGGTACCATTTTTACTGGGAGACTTGGGGGAACGCTGGTTGAAAAAAAATTGTGGCTCCTCTCAGATTCCAGAACTTTCTGTCACTGAAATGTGAGGAAAAAGTATTTTTTGGGCCACATTTTGAGGTTTGCAAAGGATTCTGGGTAACAGAACCTGGTGAAAGCTCCACAAGTCACCCCGTTCTGGATTGCCCTAGGTGTCCAGTTTTCATAAATGCACAGATTTGGTAGGTTTCCCTAGGTGCCGGCTGAGCTAGAGGCCAAATTCCACAGCTAGGCACTTTGGAAAAAACAGCTCTGTTTTCTTTGGGAAAATGGGATGTGTACACAATGTGTTTTGGGGCATTTCCTGTCGTGGGCACTAGGTCTATCCACACCAGTGAGGTACCATTTTTACTGGGAGACATGGGGGAACGCTGGTTGAAAAAAAAATTGTGGCTCCTCTCAGATTCCAGAACTTTCTGTCACTGAAATGTGAGGAAAAAGTATTTTTTGGGCCACATTTTGAGGTTTGCAAAGGATTCTGGGTAACAGAACCTGGTGAAAGCCCCACAAGTCACCCCGTTCTGGATTGCCCTAGGTGTCCAGTTTTCATAAATGCACAGGTTTGGTAGGTTTCCCTAGGTGCCGGCTGAGCTAGAGGCCAAATTCCACAGCTAGGCACTTTGCAAAAAACAGTTCTGTTTTATTTGGGAAAATGTGATGTGTCCACATTGTGTTTTGGGGAATTTACTGGCGCGGGTGCTAGGTCTACCCACACAAGTGAGGTACCATTTTTATCAGGAGAATTCAGGGAACGCTAGTTAGAAGGAAATTTGTGGCTCCACTCAGATTCCAGAACTTTCTGTCACCGAAATGTGAAGAAAAAGTATTTTTTGACCAAATTTTTAGGTTTGCAAAGGATTCTGGGTAACAGAACCTGGTGAAAGCCCCACAAGTCACCCCATCCTGGATATCCCTAGGGGTCCAGTTTTCAGAAATGCACAGGTTTGGTAGGTTTCCCTAGGTGCCGGCTGAGCCAGAGGCCAAAATCCACAGCTAGGCACTTTACAAAAAACAGATTTGTTTTCTTTTGGAAAATGTAATGTGTCCACGTTGTGATTTGGGGCATTTCCTGTCACGGGCCCTAGGTCTACCCGCAAAAATGAGGAACCATTTTTATCAGGAGAATTCGGGTAACGCTGGGTGGAAGGAAATTTGTGGCTCCTCTCAGATTCCAGAACTTTCTGTCACCGAAATGTGAGGAAAAAGTGTTTTTTACTGCATTTTGAGGTTTGCAAAGGATTCTGGGTAACATAACCTGGTGAGAGCTCCACAAGTCACCACATCTTGGATTCCCCTAGGTGTCTAGTTTTAAAAATGCACAGGTTTGGTAGGTTTTCCTAGGTGCTGGCTGAGCTACAGATCAAAATCCACAGCAAGGCACTTTTCAATGTAAAAATGTGATGTGTCCATGTTGTGTTTCCTGTTGCGGGCATTAGGCCTACCCACGGAAGTGAGGTACCATTTTTATCAAGAGTCCTGGGGGAACACAGAATAGCAGAACAAGTGTTATTGCCAGTTGTCTTTCTCTACATTTTTTCCTTCCAAATGTAAGACAGTGAGTAAAAAAGATGACTATTTGAGAAATGCCCTGCAATTCACATGCTAGTATGGAGAACCCGGAATTCAGAGATGTGGAAATAACCACTGCTTCTCAACACCGTATTTTGTGCTCATTTCGGAAATACAAAGGTTTCCTTGATACCTAGTTTTCACTCTGTATGTTTAACCAAATGAATTGCTGTACACCAGGTATACAAGGTAAACCCAGTGCAAGGTGGAGCTCCTTTATTGTCTCTGGGAATCTTGGGTTCTTGATAAAACGACAAGCCCTATTATCCCCGAAACCAGAAAAGTCCAGCAGATGTAACGGGATATTGTTTTCACAAATCTGACATTGTAGGAAAAAGTTACAGAGTAAAACGTGGAGAAAAATGTCTGGTTTTTTTCAGCTCAATTTCAAACTGTTTGTATTTCAGCTGGTATTTGCTGTAGGAAAACCTTGTAGGACCTACAGAAATGACACCTTGCTGAATTCAAAATTTGATCTACTGTTTAGAAATGTTTAGTTCTCCAGGAGCCAGAATTGGTTTCATACCCATTTCTGTCACTAACTGAAAGGAGGCTAAGTGCACCAAAAATAGTTAAAATGGGATATGTCCCAGTAAAATGCAAAAATTGTGTTGAAAAATGTGGATTTCTGATTCAAGTCTGCCTGTTCCTGAAAGCTAGGAGGATGGTGATTGTAGCACCATAAACTCTTTGTTGATGCCACTTTCAGGGAAAAAAATCACAAGCCTTCTTCTGCAGCCCTTTTTCCCATTTGTTTTTAAAAAATGAAATTTTTGCTGTATTTTGGGTAATTTGTTGGTCTCCTTCAGAGGAATGCACAAACTCTGGGTACCTCTTGAATTCCTAGGATGTTGGAAAAAAAGGACGAAATTTGGTGTGGGCACCTTATGTGGACAAAAAGTTCTAAGGGCCTAAGCGCAAACTGCCACAAATAGCCAAAAAAAAGCCTGCCACCTGAGGGGGAAAAGGCCTGGCAGCGAAGGGGGTTAATGAAGGGGCAGAGCTATGATGACTCTGAGTCAAATAACCACAATGAAGGGGTAGAATGACCAATGAAGGCCGTTCTGTACTTTCCTGCCATCTTACACTGTCATTGAAACTGTGGGTATACTGTACAAATTAATTGAGAACTCAACATTGGGGTGCCCATAACCATGGCCATACACTCGTTGACTGTTTGAAAATGAGCAAGAAAGCCTTCTCAACAAAGTTGCATTGTGAATAATAGCGTGCTTGGGCCTGCAATCTTCCCAGTACCAAAAATCTGCTCTCTTAATCTTACAGTACCCCAAGATATATAACGGGAGAATGAAAGCTTACTAACAAAACAGAAGGAAATCACAGAGTAGAGACAGGAGGAAGTGAACTACATAAACATGACTGTAGATAGAAAGGATAAAGAAGGGATGGCAAAAATGTATTCATTATTAATTAATAACAAACTTTGGATAGGGAAGTTAAAGAAAATGAGACAGCTTAAAAAAATAAACAAGGGAAAATCATTCCAATAGTGGGGAGAAGTAAAAAGAAAATAACAATTATAACATGACTTACTGGGGATAGCAGAACCATTGGCAGTGGCCGCGGCACTGGTGGTTCTACCTGCTGCAGCACTGGTGATGGCAGCCTCTCCCCCCCGTGATGTCCCCCTGCTCTTGGGTGCTGACGTAAGAAATAAAAAAAATGGATTATTGATACAGTTAAAACATATTTTGACAGTCAGAAGCAGTAGCATTGTAAGTTTATTATTGAGCTGACCTATTCCTAGTTTCCTTAACTTAAGCCCTATACCTAATTTCCTAAACCTAAACTGGATTTCGAACTACTAAAGCATTGAAAATATTCCACAAATGATCTTTGCTTCTCAACCCCCTTTGATGGGCCAACTCAGTCTCCCTTTTCAATTCTTAGATTCTACACATCACTTGGAAATTGAGTCTGTAGGAGCTACATAAAGAAAAGCACAAAGATAACACTAATCCACTGATATACTACAACTATCTTTGTGACAAGGAAGGTTGAACAGGTCCTGTTTGCGGTCACTGTTGTCCGCCCAATGATAAGACAACTGCTGTGCCGTGTGCTGCATCCCAGTGCTACAGTGCATGCACCGGATTACTCTCTCTCACAGCAGCCTACTCTCCCTCAGGCCATACCCTCTCCCAGGCCTGCAACCTGCTGCCAGCATGGAGGGGAGGTGGTTTCTCCCTTTTAAATACAGAAATATGCATTAGAGCAAAGAGGTTCTTTTTAGTCTACATAAGTGTGGAACTTCTTTAGGTCAATCCTTTGACTGTAAAGACATAACACTTCCCTTAGTTTGTAATTAGTCCATGCCTAACCTTGCATGGTATTTGAAGGGTGATCTAGTATCGTTGATAAAGTCTGAATTTTTGTTGCTTTCAAATTGAAGCTCATTGATTTTAAATGATTAAACTGGCTATAGGATTAAACCAGGTTTCCTTAATGTGGTTACTGTTTCTAATGTTGAGATGTGTTGTATCAATATATTATTTACTCCCACACATTTGGTCAAGTTCCTTTGTTGCCAAAGGTCCCTGTTTCTCAAATCAACTTTGATAGATTGAGTAGACTGAAAGCCTTATTGTTTCAAAAAGATGTGGCACTAATACTTTTCTGAGAAACGTATGATCTCCTGGTAGCCTGCTCCTCGTCTGAGTTACAATCACTAATGTGCACCCAATTGCTACACCATTATGGTTGGTTTCTACACTGTATTTTTAATACTTCTAACATCGTTGGTGTGGCACACTTTTCAAGATGCTTGAGTCTAGACTTGTTTCTACATTCCAGCAGGTGCTATGAGTTATTCTGTCCTTTCCTCACTCCTTGTTTTCAAGCATTTATGGAGAAATTCTGACTGTATTGTTGCTCCTAGTTGGTATTTTGGTTCTATTTTTAGTCCTACACAGCGGATGTCCCATAACAAGGCCAAATGGTGATGGAACTGCCACATGTCGTCCTTCTGTGCTATGAATACATGATACACTGTTTTTGAGTATCTTTTTTATTGGAACTGAGCATTAACTGGTCTCTGTCCTTCCGGCCCATGTACTTCAGAAAGCGTAGCCTGTGTTTCACTGTCTATGGTGCTATTTCAAGTCTATACTCGGCTTATGTCTTTGTGACACAATTGTTGCAGTGTACTGAAATGAATCTGCCTGCACATCCTTTCTGGTTACATCAGCTGTTTTGTCCTGTTATGTTGCTTCCCTTGCCACTTTTGCCATTGCTGAATAATCTATTGAGTTCAGGTTTCCTGGTGTCTGGGTCCTCTTCAGAGGCTGCACTCCTAACACTCTTACATTTGGCATCTACTGAATATATTTATTCCTTGTATCTTGCTCTTCAGGTCTCTGTTTTTCTGTTGTCTGTGGATGCAGGTTCCTTCCTGGGCCTCCATGACACATTAAACTGGATATGGAGGACTTTTCAGGGATGCAGCCCTTCAAATAGGATGCATCCTAGACGCTTTTGTTGGCCTATTGTTTTTTAAATTATTTTCTTTCTTTTTTATTAATTTGTGTGATTGAAGGTTGTTATGTGAAACGCAAGGCTTTTTATATATTTTCATTGTCATTGCCTAATTTTTATACGGTCTCGTCCAACCAATGGGAGGGTGTTTTAGGGCTTACATTTACCCTTCACTTTAGCTTTCCTTTTTAACTTAGCATCTTCTTCTAAATGGCGGTGTGCACATGATTTTGCCTTTACACTAGAGTGTGCCACACACACACATTTATTCCAGGGAGGCATTGTTGTCCTGGAGTCTGCACGATTAGTTCTAAGTTACACATTTTGAGTGGGATATCCTTGTTATATTTATGTGCACTTCGAGGCAAATTTTCTCTCCAGACCAATGAAAAACACTGTTAAGCACAATCTGGCACAGTGTGATAAGGATACTGCTTTAGTATTTACAATGCACTTTAAGAAATGGACTCTCTAGCTGGCAGTCAATTTGTACCCTGTCCAAGTAGGGACCCTCACTCTAGTCAGGGTAAGGGAGCCACACAGCTATGGTAACTCCTGCTCACACCTTTGGTAGGTAAGTATTTGCACCCATGAACAGTAACTCAGTGAAAACACTACAGATGGACACCACACCAGTTTAGTAAAA
Organism: Pleurodeles waltl; assembly: GCF_031143425.1. NCBI lineage: Eukaryota > Metazoa > Chordata > Amphibia > Caudata > Salamandridae > Pleurodeles > Pleurodeles waltl. The sequence continues at coordinate 499,657,386 of NC_090438.1, read as the reverse complement.
TATCAAATATTTATCTAAGTAAAACAAGACCAAAATTACAAAAATCCAACATACACAAGCAAAGATACACACTTTTAAAGGTTAAATCTCAAGAAAATGCTTAGAAACAGAATAGGTCTAACTGGTGCTATCACGGCGTTGTGACAGTCGTTCCCAACAGTCCGATGCCACTCACAAGGGAGTGTGGTACTGGTCACGGAGTCACATACACCCCAGGTACAGTACTTTAGAAATGATGCAGAGTAAAAATGTGGCATGGAGTTCGGGAGGTGAGGCGTCACTGGAGTTGGTGCAGCATCGGTTCCGGACTGCTACGTGGGAGGTGAAGCATTGGTTCCTTATGGAGGCAGTGGATATGAGGCGGCATCGCAAGAAAGGCACTGGTTCTGTACCATCTGGCGGGGTCGATGAGTCCAGCGGGTCAAGATGCGATAAGGTGACTTTGCAGTGTTGTGGTCACACCACAGGATCACAGGCACTGCGGCAGGGTCTGGAGTCATGGACATCAGTGACACAGCACTCAGGACTCACAGGATTGTGGGACTTCAGAGGCATTGCAACGCGAGCCTGCAGTATCAGTCATGGTCGTCAAATTGCAGCGGGGACCACAGCTTCGGGTGCAGGCAGAAACGCAGAGTCGGCCAGAGCTGCTGGTTCTGAAGTCATCTGGAATTGGTGTGTCTGGTTCTCCTTGTTTTATGCCAGACTTCACCGCCAAGGACCCAGGAACTAGAGTGGGCACCTCTTGGCAATTCAGGGTTCTCAACAAGAGAACCAAGGGGCTGGCAGGTTAAGTCTATGATATCCACAAGACTTCTTAACATGAGGCAAGTTCAGTCCAAGCCCTTGGAGAAACTTCACAAGCAGGATCCACAGCAAAATCCAGTCTTTGTCCTCTCCGAGACGGAAGCAGCAACTGCAGGCCAATCCAGCAAATTATGCACAGCAAAGGAGCAGTAATGTATACTGGGCTACTCATGTGGATAGCACAATCAGTGCTGCAGGCTCACTAGTTGCATGTATAACCAATCATTATCACAATTTACACAGAAGGAACCTGCTCTTTAACACTGATCAGCAGTGGTAATGTGCCCACAGTACCAAATCCAGGAAAAACTAAATCCGGCACACAGTCAAACATACAGGAGGCAGAGGCAAAAAGACAGGCGAAACCACGCCAAGGATGTTAGGTCTAACAAGCGTCCATGCTGAACTCAGCGATAGGCACTTACTGAAGTTATCATGGAACTGCTGTGAGCTATAACTAAGATGCAGCCTTGCTGGCCCTGACCTTCATCCTGAGAAGGAAGATTACCATGCAAGAGAAATGTGCTGACTGTGCCTTTAGACAGGTGCATTTGTGAAGGCACTAAGGCTGGCTTGCTGACACCTAATGCCGTGGTATGAGTTTTGATCATTATAACAGGTCTGGCACAAGGGTACTCCTACTATGCTCTCTCTAGTATACAGGTACTAGTGTCATATAGGAGCAATATCAGGAGCAATTAACATGGTTGAATTGTTTCTCTTTTTCACCATTCTGACAATGTTTATTACAATGATGTCTCATCTGCCTAATAATTGTAGTTTGTGTATTTTTACAAGAATACAATCTTTTTAATAAATGTTTGAAAATAAAGCTTGTATTTTTTCTTTGTGAGACCTTAGGCATAGAAAAGTGACAAACAAAAGGATTAGATCTGTTTCCACAAATTCCTTGGGAACAGGAATGGTCATGTATTCGAGGTTACCAACAACATCTATCACCTTGGAAGGTTAGTGTTTTGAGACGTATTACTGTGAGCTAGCCAAAAAAAGACTCAAGGCCTGATTTAGATGTCAGCAGAGGGAATACCCCTTCACAAACGTGATGGATAACCTTTCCTCCATTTACGATCCCATTCTATCCTATGGGGATCACAATAAAGCAGACAGGATATCTGTTATGTTTGTGACTGAGTATTCCCTCCGCCAAAATCTAATTCAGGCTCTCAATCTCTATAATGCTAAGTTTTATTGGCCTAATGCACAGTCCTATTAAATTAGTAGAAACTGTATAACAATAGTAAGGGCCAAAGAATTTACTAACTAGCTCCAGTACATCTGTTCTGCTTCGTTCTTTCTACTAGTTTTCTTCATAGATTTGCTACAGCAAATATAATTAGAGTTAGCTTCTATGGATAATGTCAAGATTGCACTTTGTACCAGTTTCTGCTTCATTCTTTCTATTTGTTCTCTTCATAGATTTGCTACAGCAAATATAATTAGAGTTAGCTTGTACGAATAATGTCAAGATTGCAGTGTGTACCAGGATACTATATGGTATTTGTTGAAAATTACCATCTTAATTTGCCCAGATTTTCCCCTTCTTTTGCTGAACCTGTTTTGTTGGCTGTAGGTGTCTGTGCACTTTACCCCTGCTAACCAGAGGTAAAGTGCTTGTGCTATCATTTTTAAACATGTTAATATTAGTATACAATTGGCATTTTTAATTTACTAAGCCCCTAGTACATGGTACTATATGTACCCAAGGCCTGTAAATTAAATACTGCCAGTGGGTGCAGCAGTAATTGTGTCCTGTAAATTGTATACTACTGTCTGGTGTGCCACACTCTTGGCAGACCTGTTTGCAGCCCTGCAGATGGTATTTTTTGCGTGGCTGCTCCGCCCGCTACTCCTTCTGCTATAGTTCCCCTCTTCTACCTTAACAGACTGTTCACAGCCCATTGCAGATCTCTGTTTAGAGCTGGTGTCAATTTATTGTCTTGTCGCCGAACACTGTTACTCCTCTATTCAGGCCGTGGCTTTGCTCATCCAGTCTTATCAGCTTCATGTTCCCATATTCCGTGGTACCAGAACATTAGGCACATCATGAAAAGTTGTCTTGATGGTAAACATTATGCCAAAGTCCTTGACTTGAGCTTTAAGTATTGGGCAACTTTGTTCCAAATTGTGTTCAGACTTTGCCACAGTCTTAGGTTGTACTTGGAATCAGTTATCTATTTTTGAAAAGGTCCCTTGATTAGTTTACATTTCCTAGCCCATTTGTTTTACTGTTGAGAGGTGAACTGCTGAACAATTCTGGTGAATAGGGTACTAAGATCATGTAAAGTATGTCTATGTATTTCTGGAGAAGTCACAGTTGATCCCTATTTCTCACTCTCTCATGGCTGTCCCCCAGATGTTGATTTATGGACTTTGGGTAGATCACCACTAAGGGGGAGGTGTCAGAACAACTGGGAAGAGAGGTTATGTTCTGACACACTTCCAATATATTCCGTTAGAACAAAATGAATACTCTATATTGGACAGAATTTGCACACCATGCCTTAAATGAACCCGCAGACTGCACTGAATTTAGGTTTAGGGGAGAGGGCTCAAGCTGAAAACAGCAGCATCATTCATATAAGCCATGCTGAGATCTAATGATCTAAGCAAACTGTAACTCAATTCATTCAGCCCTTCTACACCTTGCAAGTGCTGTCATTCAACATGATTATTGTTGTGCCTCACGACTGTTAACAAGTACCTTTAGTACCACTTAATAGAAAGTGTGCTCTGTGGCAAGCAGCATGTAGATTTATAAATGCTGGCTATTCTTGCCAGTCCACTGGAATCCAAACTAAATGTCTCTGCACTACAAAGATGTGCAACATGTGTGCTGCAGTATTAAGTTGCACCACTCTGTGAGACCATTTGTTGTGGATGAGACACAGTGAAAATCCACTCCTCTTGAATACATGCCGTAACTTGTGCACACATCATCAAGGCAAATACATTAGATGACACCAGGTGGCATTTCATCAGTTACATAGATTCCAGGCAAGACAGCAGGTGCTTTGTAACTGAACAGCTAGTTACATGAACCACTAGAACCAGTATCACTGTACTTTGTTATTCCTAGTTTTGCACAGACCCTAGTAGAATTGAGCATGAGCAAGGACATAGCCTGAGTTATCCTAAGTAGTTACAGGGCTGGATTTTATGGGAGCAATTGCTGTTATGTGCTTACAGTCAATGGAGCTAAGAGGACTTTAGATAAATTTACTACTCAGCAGTCTCATTAGAAGACTCCCAATGCACATTCACTCTTATCAAAGCCATGTAAAGCTGGTCAAGCGTACATTTTCTTCCCCATTCCCCAACTAGTCCAGTCTTGATGCCTAAAACTTCTATTTGCATGATGCCTGTTAGAATTTGGGCCTCTAGTTGGCAGAGGTATGCACCCTGTCCAAGTAGGGATCAAAATTCTAGTTAGAATAAGACAGACACACAACCTAAGTTAACCGGTGCACATCTTCTGGTAGACTGGCACAGAGTCAATGTGTAAAGTATTTGTGCAACACTTAATTACAGCAACACAATGAAAAACACCATAAAAGACTGCACACCAGTTTAGAAAAACAAAGAATATTTATTTGAGTAAAATAAGACCATGACAACAACAATCCAAAAAATAGAACTAAAGTTGTGAATTTTTAAAGAATAAACTGCAATCTATTTCTTAAAAGTCAATAGCACTAAAAGGTTACTTGACATCACCATAGACAGGGTTAAATCCAATGTTCAGGCCAACCGCGATGGAGGGCAGATAGGCTACCGACCCCATGCAAGGACAGCTGAATTGGTACCTTGGATGAAGCAATCATTGGTCTCAAAATCTCGATCCCTGGGTTTCGATCTGCGCAATTGGGTTGATGCATTGTCGCCGAGTCTTGCAGTCTCGTCCTGCTTTGGTGTTAAACCCTTTTCAATGCAAGCAATGTGTAATCATCAAGCCATGCAGCAATGTCCTTGGATTGCTGCAGCATTGTCATTGAAGGGCAGTGCGGCGGTTCCAGGCAGCTCAATGGCCTTGATGCATTGGTTTTTGATGAAAAGCAACAGCAAAGTCCTTTCTCAAGGCCCAGGACTGAATTGGCACCTCCTGGCAGGGCAGGAATTACAGTGGTAGAGTCCAGCAGGTAAAGCAGTGTTTAGTCTTTGATGGCACTGAGACTTCCAGAACAGGAGGCAAGCCAGCAAGTCAGCAAGCCCTGGAGTCACTTGGTTCTGCAGAACATGTTAAGAGCAAAATCCATTCTTTCTCTCTCCAGCAAGAGGCAACAGGCAGCAGATCAACACAGCAATGCAGTTGAGCAGAGTAGCATTTTCTCCTGGTAGCACAGCATGCTCTTCCTGGTGGAATGTCCTTTAGATCCAGAAGTGTGCTGCTTTGTTGGGGTTTAGGGTCCAGTAATTATATCTAGCTCAGCCCATGAACTGTGGGAAGCTTCAAAGAGAGGCCTTCGAAGTGCACAAGGTCCCTGCACTTCCTTCCCTGGCTCCAGACACTCTACAGGGTGTTATGCAGCCCTTTCTGTGGGAGGGCAAAGCCCTATTCAGGTTTGTCAGCTCCTCCCACCCATCTAGCCCAGGAAGATCCATGAGCCTGGTGATGGGCCATCAGGTGTCACTCCCCAGCCCCCTTTGTGTGTGACTGTCTAGAGGGAATACACAATGTCCAGCTGTCACCCACCCCAGATGTGTATTCAGAGACAGGCAGAGGCACAGTACTATTAAAGTAAGAAAATGGCAACTTTTTAAAAATGACATTTGCAGACTTATAATTTAAAATCCAACTTCATCATAAATTGTGATTTTAAATTGTGAGTTCTGAGACACCAACTCAAAATATCAATATCTTTCCATTTTGAAATTACACTTAAAGGTTGCTTCAAGGTAACCCCAATGTTAACCTATGTACGAGCTAGGCCTTGCAGTAGTAAAAATACATTTAATAGTTTTTCACTACCAGGGCATGTTAAACTTAAAAGTATATGTTCAAAGTTGTAAATGCACTGCAGCCTGCCCTTGGGGCTAACCAGGTTCTACCTTAGGGGTCATGTGTATGTAATAAAAAGGAAGATTTGGTCTGGCAAGTAAGTACACGTCAGTTTCAAATGGCAGTTTAAAACTGCATATACAGGCTCTGCAGTGGCAGGCCTACTAGTAACATTTACTGTACAGTCACTGGGCACATATAGGGGGTCATTACAACCCTGGCGGACGGTGTTAAAGCGGCGGTAAGACCGCAAACAGGCCGGCGGTAAAAAAATGGGAGTTATGATCATGGCGGAAACCGCCAACAAAGACAGCCACTTTAACACTCCGACCGCCACGGCGGTACAAACAAACAGCGTGGCGGTCACCGCCAACAGACAGGCGGAAGACAATGTACCACAGTATCATAAACTACCAATCCGCCACCTTTTCCGGGGCGGATTCACTGCAGATAAATACACAGCGGAAACAGCCATTTCAAAGGGAAAACGCTCACCTCTACCCACTCCACGAGGAAGGAGGACACCATAGAGCCGGAACTCCATATACTTCCTGCACTAGTCTTCCTGCTCCTGTATGACGATCATCAACGCCGGTGGCGAAGACAACGGTGAGTACTGCACCTACGACATAAGGGAGGGGGAGGCAAAAGACAGGGACACACACATGCAACACCCCCACCCCCACCCTCACCCACTAAAACACACACACCAATGCATATCCAAACATTACAGTAACAACCCCCAAACCCCCTGGAAGAATGCAAAGACCAAAGGAAATGAGTGGAACCATTGTAATATATCAAAATACAGTAACCAATATATATATATATATATATATATATATATATATATATACATATATATATATATACACATTAAACAAAATATACACCACGATTAGTAGTGCAGGTAATGCACAAGTCATTGTCCGTGGACCACTGGGCCCAAAATGCATAGGCGAGGCCCACACAAGATACCTGACCAGAAACGGAGAGAACACTGCTGGGGCATCAGATACAAATACAACAGGCACCTCAGGGGGAAGGGAAGGGGGGGCACCTCTGCAGGATGAGTGCACCACGCCAGATCCACGAGGGGGCTCCATGACCATTGATGTATCCTGGGGAGTGCAAAGCCTCAGTCTCTCTCTGAAGTCTCTACAGTGGGTGGTTTGCCCACTGTTCAATCCTGGGAAGTGCAAAGCCACAGTCTCTCAAGTCTCTACAGTGGGTGGGTTGCCCACTGTTCAATTCTGGGGAGTGCCAAGCCACAGTCTCTCAAGTCTCTACAGTGGGTGGGTTGCCCACTGTTCAATCCTGGGCAGTGCAAAGCCACAGTCTCTCAACTGGAGAACAGTCTCCACTGGTTCTGGAGGGGGACTGGCGCCCAGAGTGCTTCATCCTGTGCAGGACAGAGGTAGTGGATGGATCTCTCCACTGGTTCTGGAGGGGGACTGGTGCCCAGAGTGCTTCAACCTGTGCAGGACAGAGGAAGTGGATGGATCGCTCCACTGGTTCTGGAGGGGGACTGGTGCCCAGAGTGCTTCATCCTGCCAAGGACAGACTGAGTGGATGCCTTTCTCCACTGGTTCTGGAGGGGGACTGGTGCCCAGAGTGCTTCATCCTGCCAAGGACAGACTGAGTGGATGCCTTTCTCCACTGGTTCTGGAGGGGGACTGGTGCCCAGAGTGCATCACTCTCCCCGTGACGGTCCCAGTTGCGTCACTGCCCCTGCCGCTCATGGGCTAGCAGTGCTTGCCCTGTTCAGCAGTGCTTGCCGGGCACTGACTCTGGTGGTGGCCTCCTGGCCGCTGACGATCGGGCAGCCCTCATGGGCACTGACTCTGGCGGTGGCCTCCTGGCCACTGACGATCGGGCTGCCCTCCTGGGCACTGACTCTGGCGGTGGCCTCCTGGCCACTGACGATTGGGCTGGCGGTGGCCTCCTGGACAGCGGGGATGATGGTGGTCTTCTCTGCCGTGCTGCTCCTCCCAGACTTTGGCGATTTCTTCTGCCCCTTCCCCACCTTGGGAGGAGTCACAGCTGAGTGGACACTCCCCCCGGGACCCTTGTGAGCGGCTTTGCTGGCTGGAGTCTTCCCCCACTCCCGCCGGGCACTGTCCAACTTCTGGTGCTTCACAGGGGGGGGGACTGGCTGTGCTGTGGCTCCGTGTCACACTGGCTGCCCTGGTGCCCGGTGCACTCCACATACCTCTAACAACAGGCACCACTGGTCCCGGAGATTTTTTGGCTGAGGTGCTAGTACGGGACCTATGAATTGGAGGGGGGGTGGGAAAGAGGTCAAGCTTGGTCAGGAAAAGTTTCTTAGTAACACTGGGACGGGTAGCTGGAGGGGGTCTGGGAGTGGAGGAAGAGGAGGTGGTTGTAGGAGGTGTAACTTTTGTGGTTTTGGGTGCAGGTGCATGCGCTGGAGGCTGTCGTGAGGTGGATGTATGTTGGGTGGGTGTGTGCCTGCTTTTGTGTACTTTGGGAGGGGGCGTCACAGACACACTGGGAGAGGACACAGGGGACGTTTAAATGGTAGTGGGGGTGGTGAGTGTACGTGAGCGGGGTGTGGTGGTGGGTGTGCTGGTGCGGGACCTAGTGGCTGTAGTGGTAGTGCATGCAGGTGAGAGTGTAGACGAGACTGGGAGGGAGGAGGGAGACGACGAGGAGGGGGACACAGTGGATGTTGGTGTGTCTGTATGTGTGTGATGCTTGCGTGAGTGCCTGTGGGATATGTGGTGCTTATGTTTGCCTGAGCTTCCCTTGTGTGGTGAGGTGTGTGAATGCTGGTCTGATGGTGTGCTTGGGATAGGCAGGGGTACAGGGGATTGGGTCTGGATGGAGGAAGTTGGAGGGGGGAGGCTAGACACAGGGACAATGGCTGCCATCAGTGCTGAGGCCAGAGTTTGCAGGGTTCGATGAATGGCAGCCTGACCAGAATGAATGCACTCCAGGAATGCATTAGTGTGTTGCAATTCCCTTTCTACACCCTGGAGGGCATTCATAATGGTAGACTGCCCAACAGTGAGTGACCTGAGGAGGTCAATGGCCTCCTCACTGAGGGTAGCAGAGGTGACAGGGGCAGGGGCTGAGGTGCCTGGGGCGAAGGTGATGCCCACCCTCCTGGGTGAGCAGGCACGGGTGAAGGCTGAGGGGCTGCTGGGAGGGCGGTGCTGGTAGGGGGGGTGGCGGCTGTACCTGTAGAAATGGGGGGCACAGATTTTGCCGCCACCACAAGGGAGCTCCCATCGGCGGACGAGTCCGTGTCGCTGGTTGCTGATCCTGTCCCCGCCGTGAAGCTCCCCTCGCCCTCCGTCCCACTGGTGTATTCCGAGTCTGTGGTGTGGCCCTCCATGGCCATGTGGGATGCAGCTCCCTCGTGCTCCGGTGCCACTGTACCTCTGCCTGATGATGCTGATGCACACAAGAACAGGGAGACCACAAAAAGGGGGGGGACGACAGAAGAAAGACAGGTTGAGTTCATGGCTTACCGCTACCGTTGGCGGACAATACAGACACAGCAGCCCCCTGCACTACGCCGTGCTGTTGGGCTCTACAGATGCAGTTCCTGGGATATGGCCTACATGGCTATGGTTGACATCTGCACACATAGATGACACAGGGGCATGTATACCTGTACTTGGCAGTCTACAGAGGTGGGGTGGAGTGCCACATGGCCTGCATTACGGAGGGGCCTAGCCTACGGAACTCGCACTGGCCTAGGGGAACCCACAGCCCTCCTCCCCCACCCAGACACCTTCACTGCGCGCAAAGTCCACAGAATGATGTTGTACTCACCCCCTTGTGTCTGCTGTGATGCCCTCAAGCGCCCATCCAACTCTGGGTAGGCCACCGCCAGGATCCGGAACATCAGGGGGGTCATGGTGCGACGGGCACCCCTCCCACGTTGGGAGGCCATCCCCAGCTGAGCCTCCGCCGTCTTCTTGCTCCAGCGGCGAATGTCCTCCCATCTTTTACGGCAGGGGGTGCTCCATCTGTGGTGGACCCCCAGGGTCCGGACGTCCTTGGCGATGGCACGCCAAATATCCTTCTTCTGGTGGGCGCTGATCTAAATGAAATGTGCAGGGGAAGAAGAGAAGTCATTAGCAACTGCACCATCAAAGTGAGTGGCCCACATCCCTACTCTTGCCATGTGGCACATGCATTCACAGTCCATCATGCACGCAGAACCGTGGCCCCTTCCTTCTTACAACCAGCCCTCTCCACTCAGGCATAGCCCATACAACGTGCTCCCTGTGTACTTACCTGTTGGTCTGGAGGACCGTAGAGTATCGTGTACTGGGGGATGACCCCGTCCAAGAGCTTCTCCAACTCCTGTGCAGTGAAGGCAGGGGCCCTTTCCCCAGACGCACGAGCCATTGTCTCTTCCAGACCGAGGTCACAGCAGCACTTGCAGTGTAGGTCCTCTCCTGTCGAAGATCAGGTATCGAGTGATTGAACAGATAGAAAATGGCGGTGACGTCCGCGGCGGTGATGTCCGCGGCAGTGCGTACCATCACCGCCGGCGCACTTCGTCATTGGCTCCTGCGACCCATAGGGTCCAATGTTAACCAATGCAGCAGTGCGCCGCGGTCTTCGACCGCCTACCGCGACGGTGTATAACGCCAGCGCAGTTACCTCACATCCCATTGTCCCACTTTAGAGGTCAGGCAGCCGCCATTTCAGGGGCCCACATGGCTTCATTTTCAACTGCGTCACACATACCTAGGCCTAGACTCAACACACATACAGGCAACTTTTTGGATTATGTTTCGTGTTCTGTGTAGACTGTGGGTACATACCTCTGAGTTGTTTGACTCTGTGGTCGCTGTTGTCCTTCCTAGGCACCGTCCGCTGGGACATGTGAGGAGATGGCGGAATCCTCCGGTGTACCGACCGTTGGTGGACCTGTTAACAATGGAGCAGCGACATTTAATCATCACCTACAGGTTTGACCGTGCCACAATCCAGGAACTGTGTACCCAGTTGGAGCCTGACCTGATGTCAGCAATCTGCCATCCCACAGGAATCCCCCCTCAAGTGCAGGTGCTATCAGTGCTCCATTTCCTTGCAAGTGGGTCATTTCAAACAACAGTGGCCATGGCATCAGGGATGTCCCAGCCTATGTTTTCCAACGTGTTGTCCAGAGTGTTGTCTGCCCTTCTGAAACACATGCGGAGCTACATCGTTTTCCCTCAGGTGGAGGATTTGCCTACAGTGAAAGGTGACTTCTATGCCCTTGGACATATCCCTAACATCATATGTGCCATTGATGGGACCCATGTAGCTCTGGTCCCCCCCCACAGGAGTGAACAGGTGTACAGGAACCGGAAGAGTTATCATTCCATGAATGTACAGATGGTATGTTTGGCAGACCAGTACATCTCCCAGGTAAATGCTATGTTCCATGGCTCAGTGCATGATGCCTACATCTTGTGGAATAGCAGCATCCCTTATGTGATGGGTCAACTCCAGAGGCACCGGGTGTGACTATTAGGGGACTCTGGTTACCCCAACCTGTCATGGCTACTGGCCCCAGTGAGGAATCCCAGGACCAGGGCAGAGGAACGCTACAATGAGGCCCATGGGGAGACTAGGAGGGTGATAGAATGCACCTTCGGCCTCCTGAAGGCCAGGTTCAGATGCCTCCATATAACAGGGGGTTCCCTATTCTACTCACCAAGGAAGGTGTGCCAGATCATCGTGGCCTGCTGTATTCTTCACAATTTGGCTTTGCGACGCCAGGTGCCTTTTCTGCAGGAGGATGGTCCAGATGACGGTGTTGTGGCAGCTGTGGAGCCTGTGGACAGTGATGAGGAGGAAGCAGAGGAAGAAGACATTGACAACAGGGACTCAGTTATCCAGCAATATTTCCACTGACACACAGGTGAGAATACATTCCTGCCTACTACAAGTACTTTCACACTTCTACCTCTATCCTGTCTGTCGATTTCAACCAGTATATGGTAACTGAGTTGTACATTTCCATTACGGTTTCCAACGTGTGTCATCTGCTTAGATTCCTCATGGACTTGAGATGTGTGACATAGGTATGTTGACATTACATTTGAGAACGCATTTTGTCACTGTCATTGCTATAATACATTTTCTAAATCACAGACTGACTCCAGGTTGTTTTGTGCTTCAAGGGTGTTTATTTAAGTGCTAAATATTGGAGGGGGGTTGTAAAATGGTGAGGGGTGATGGTGGAGGACTGTCCATGACAGAGTCCAGTCTATGAGTCTCACAGGTGCATTGCCCATATGGGCATAGGATGTGGAGCTGGGGAAGTTCCAATATGGACAGGGTTACAAAGTGGGACAGTAGGATGACAATCAGGGTGGTCTTATTTCTTGGTGGGGGTCTTGCCAACGTTCTCTGTCTTGTTCTCGGTTCTCAGGGACCGCTTGCGGGGTGGTTCTCTGTCTGCAGGGGGTGGGGTGCTGGTGTGGTAGTTCTGTGGCGGTGCCTCCTTTCCACTAGCGCCGGCGGAGGTGGTGGGCAGTTCATTGTCCTGGCTAGTGTCAGGGGCCCCTTGGAGTGTCACAGTGTTCCTCCTGGTGTTGAGTATCTACTTCAGCACCCCTACGATGGTGCCCAGGGCGGTGCTGATGGTTCTCAGTTCCTCCCTGAAGCCCATATACTGTTCCTCTTGCAGGCGCTGGGTCTCCTGAAACTTGGCCAGGACCGTTGCCATCGTCTCCTGGGAGTGGTGGTATGCTCCCATGATGGAGGAGAGGGCCTCGTGGAGGGTGGGTTCCCTAGGCCTGTCTGCCCCCTGTCGCACGGCAGCCCTCCCAGTTCCCCTGTGTTCCTGGGCCTCCGTCCCCTGGACCGTGTGCCCACTACCACTGCCCCAGGTCCCTGTTGTTGTTGGGGTGGTGGGTTATCCTGGGTTCCCTGTAGTGGTGGACACACAGCTGATTGACGTGTCCTGGGTACGGAGGTATGGGCCCGCTGGGTGGGTGCTGTGCTGGTGTTAACAGAGGATGGAAGGTCTGTGGTGGGCTGTGCCTGTGTGAGGGGAACCGACTGTCCCGAGTGCCACAATGGTCCGGGCTGGTCATCTAGGTCTAGTTGGACAGAGCTGCTGTCATCACTGTGGGCCTCTTCTGTGGGTGGGGTGGAGATGTCTGGACCCTCCTGTCTGGTGACGTTGGGTAGTGGTCCTGCAGGGGTGGAAAGGAATGATTATTGCATCTGTGTGTTTCATGGTGTGTAACAGGTGGGTGACCGTGTACCCCAGTGCTGGCATTCCTGTGTGTGGGCTTGTGTGATGATGGTTGAGGGGGGTGTTATGGGTATGTGCAGTGGGCATGCTTTAGTGATGGGTGTCCATGCTTTATTTTTGCATTCAGGGCTTGGTGTTGGGATGGGTGGTTTGTGATATTGGTACATTTGTGTGGAGTTGGAGTGATAGGGGTTGGGGCGAGGGTGGGGGTCTGTAACAGCATGCATGTAGGGTGGGGGATATGATAGTTAAGATTTGACTTACCAGAGTCCATTCCTCCACCGACTCCTGCGAGGCCCTCAGGATGCATTATTGTCAAGACCTGCTCCTCCCATGTTGTTAGTTGTGGGGGAGGAGGTGGGGGTCCGCCGCCAGTCCGCTGTACCGTGATGTTGTGTCTGGAGACCACGGAACGCACCTTCCCCCATAGGTCATTCCACCTCTTCCTGATGTCGTCCCGATTTCTTGGGTGCTGTCCCACTGCGTTGACCCTGTTGACTATTCTTCTCCATAGCTCCATCTTCCTAGCAATGGAGGTGTGCTGCAACTGTGAGCCAAATAGCTGTTGCTCTACCCGTTCGATTTCCTCCACCATGACCCTGAGCTCCATTCCTCCGAGAACCTGGGGTGTCTTTGCTGTGCCATGGGGTGGTGTAGGTGATGTGTGGGGTGGTGTATGTGGTGATAAGTGTGGTGATATGTAGTGGTGTGTGGTGTTTTGTGCGTGGAAGTGTGGGTGATGGTGTTGAGTGTCTGTGTCTGCTAGTTTGTGGATGGTGGTGTCTCTCTCTGTGCTTCGTTCTCAATTGTTGTCATAGGGGTTTGTGGGTGATGTGGGTGTGTGTTTTATCTAGTATTGAGTGTGTGGGAGGGGTGTGTGTACGTGTCTCAGGTGTGTGTCTTTCGAATTGTCCAATGTGGTGGTGTTTTGGAGATGTGTGTGGATTTTGAGCGCGGCGGTGTGTACCGCCAATGGAATACTGCGGTTGAAAGACAGCCGTGTGGATTCGTGGGTCGTGATAGCATGGGTGTATTTCTGTTGGCGTGACGGTGGAGGTTTTGTTTTCGCCAGTTTATCACTGACCTTTGGTGTGGCGGACTTGTGTGGGTGTCTGAATTTTGTCGGATTTCGGGATGTGGGTCATAATAGCTGTGGCGGATTTCCGTGGCCGCGGCGGTGTGTTGGCGGTCTTCTGCACAGCGCTAAGCGGCTTTTACCGCCAATGTTGTAATGACCCCCATAGTGTACTTTACTAGCGACTTACAAGTAAATTAAATATGCCAATTGTGAATAAGCCAATATCACCATGTCTTAGGGTACAAAACACCAACACATTAACACTGCTTAGCAATGGTAAAGGTTACAGACTCCTAAAGTTATAAAAAATTAAGTTAAAAAAAACAGAATATCAGAAGGAAAAAAAGTCAGGGGAACCATGCCAAGCATGCCAGGTCTAACAATGACAAAAAGTGAGGTCACAAGCTGATATTATCACATCACATCTTCCTTCACAAAAACACAGCAGAGGCAAGGAGCAGGTATGTAGCCTTTCAAAGTCACTGTAAACAAACCCAAGGATGATATGGAATCACACATACATCCTAAATTTAGTGTGTTTTGTTGTCTTACTGTTGTAAGACCATTCACAATATCTAGAACTATTTAAATGAAGCTGACCAAAGTAAACATTGCATTCCTACATGCAGTTAAATAAAGAATTAGGGCCATATTCATACTCTGTTTGTACTGAATTAGCATATTTTGACACTACAGCTGTATATGGACTTAACATCATGTTTTGGATGCGTGAAACCACCTAGCGTCAATGAGATGCAAGATAGGTGTTCCCATCCATAAAATGACTCAAAGCCCCTAGCACCATATTTATCCACCCGTGCAAAAATTACACACAGGTAGGAGGAGGACCCAAAAAATGACAACAACCTGATTTGCATCAAATTTTAATGCCTAGGTCAGACTAGGTGTTAAAATGAGGCCCACACACCACTACTTAAGGAGAACACGCAGAAGCAACATTGGCGACCCACAGGACAAGATGGAAGTGCCACTGCTCCAGCTCGGGAGATGACGCACCACAACAGCAACCATCACACTACTGCAGCAACCACAACCACCACAAAGGCAACGCAGAACGCAGGAATGGATATTCAGGAACAGGATAACCATACTTGGCCTCAGGGAACAAGACCTCATTAGAACATACCGACTCAACAGGCAAGTCATACTACGCCTTATGCACCCCATTGAGCCACAGATCACAGCCAGCCTGCAGACACCATACAATATACCACCTGTCACAAAGCTGCTAGCTGTCCTGCATATGCTGACAAGTGGCTCATTCCAGACAACGGGTGCACTGGTTGCTGGTGTGTCATAGCCCTCTTTCTCAGTCTTCCTGCCAAAGGTGTTAGATGCAATCATCTCTCTGACACCCAGCCACATCTGCTTCCCCAACACCCAGCAAATGCAGCAGGAGATAAAACAGGGATTCTACCAATTTGCTGGCTTCCCGCATGTGTTGGGTGCAATGGACTGCACCCATGTCCGACTTGTCCCACCTGCAGCAACAGAACTTTCATACAGAGATAGGAAGCATATATATTCCATTAATGTGCTGGCCATAGTGGACCACCGTGGACTACTTATGAACATTTTAGCAAAGCATCCTGGTAGTGTCCATGATGCCTACGCATTCAGGCACAGCAGGATCAACAAACAATTCCAGGATGGCCAATATGGCAATGGCCTACTTGTTGGTAAGTGAACAAACATAGCAATATACACACAACACACCAACCCTGTAGGACACACAGGACATACACTACTCCAAAACCACATATCTGGGGTTACACAGATGTGCAGGTAACAATACATATGCATCACACTGCAGTAAAGAACATTTAGTGCATAGTACAATCACATAGATCCAGATGTATGTAACACACCCACAACTTGACAGGCACACCACATGAAGGATAGGTGGATATATGTTGCCTTTGCTAACAGAAGATGTCCACAAACCACTACAAGTGCCCACAGGTTGGCCACTACATACACTTCACACACACATTACACCAAACAAAGAATAGCACAGCAATGTCAATGGCACACACCATGCTCATGTAACGAAAGTCACACATGAGCACAGACCCTTTAATTCATGCTGTGCAGGTCTCTGCTAGAACAAACATCCAATGCCAGACAACTGGTTCCAATACCAACTACCTCTCCTTAACACATACCTGACTTCCCTGTGGTATGCATATACATCTGCCTGATGTATTGGGTCACACACATAGGAATACAATATAATTGACATCACATACCATGTGCCAGATTTGTGAGAAGTGGCACCACACCAACTGTAGTGCCACCTCACATGCACCACTTACTGACCCACAACACCATCATGTCTGTACCGTAAACAATAAATGTCCTACCATGGGGCAGAGTCACAGTTAGACAGTGCAGATCTTGGATGCTATAGTGGGACCCTGTAGGAGTATTTAGATATCACTTACCTTACATGCACAGTGCTAAGGGACACATTTGCAAAGTATCTGAGCTCCATCCCATAGCCAACACTGTGCATGTGTTGACAGTATAAATGATGATTCATGTTTTGGGAGATAGGAGAGACACTGGTAGTAATGTAGAGTATCCAGAAACAATGGGTAACACACCCTTAGACACCTGATGGCTGCCACAAACATCAGCTGCACTCAAGATCACTAAGAGACATTTGTCAGAGCCCCTAGTGCCATTTTCATGGCCAGCACTGTATATGCAAGTTGGCGGATGACCACTCTTCTGTGACATGAAGCCACATTAGAAATAGGGCACTCTCCCACGCTGCACTTTGCGTGGAAGGGGCGTCCAATGTGTGTTGCTGTAGGTATGTCACCACAAGATACATAGCATGATGACGCTGACTCAGATGTAGGTGTCACATAAAACCTGAGGCACTGCCAATATCAAACACCACCCCAGGGATATAAGGAAATAGACTGTGATTTGACTGTGCCACCTATGCATGATGCATACTGCTGCACACACAGAAAGAGCCAATTGGCCATCAAAACAGCATATGTATAGGGCAGTGTACCTTCCTGCACAGATACATACACCTCAACAAGGCAGCAACCATTTACCATGGTGCAGGGTAGGTAGCTTCGGTGCACGGCTGCATATGAGCAACTGGCGCAGGGGACAACAAAGGGTTGCCAAGTAACATGCCACACATAGGGCATTCTTGCTTAGTCAAAATGCTGCAGAACAGTGAAGCCAAATTTGGAGACGTGTTGTGCATTCTCACTTACCAATTTTCAAAGGTCCTATGTGTCACACATCATCTACAATGACACATGCCAAAAGGGATGGGATGTCCAGGCTCTGTAGTGCTACCATGTTGCCACCACATATGACCCCATTGTGTTGTAAGGGTGTGTCATCACCGCTCTAGTGATAGCACACTGAGACTCATGTGCACTACACAACTCATGGTACATACATAATGACCATCAGTGTGCAATCCAAATCATATGTCCCAGGTCACTGAGCCAAACACAAGATTGTCATGTCCAACAACCTAGTGCTGAGAAGACATTACACAAAGATGGGAACTCAGACCGAACCACAAATAAATATGAGTAACAAATATCTCAAAATATCAACTACATGCAATAAGACATACCTGTTGCAAGCCATAACAACAACTTACTCCTTTAATCTTTTGCAGCGGATCAGGGTTATGGCATACAGCCGTGGATAATGACCTCATTTCCCAACCCAAGCACAGCAGCAGAACGTGCATAAAATGAGGGACATTGGAGGACACAGACTATTGTGAAGAGGACATTTGGCATCCTGAAGTCCAGATTCAGGTGCCTGGTCTTCACAGGAGGCAGCCTCCTATATGTCCCACACATCGTCTGCAAGATAATCATGACATGTGCCATCCTGCACAACATATGTGTGTGGATGAACATCCCCTTATATGAGTAGGTAGATGACCTGCCTGAGGAGGAGGAGAAGGATGTGGAAAAGAAAATTAGGGGGAACAGCACAGCTGCTGGGATATGCTGCAAACTGCACATCTTTGAAAACTTCTTCACTTAATAATCACGTAACTCACCTTGTACATTTTGTCAATAAACACCTCACTTTTTCACAAAATCCATCTTCGGTCTCTTCAATCTACACAACATATACCACAGGATTGTGAGTCTGTCACAAACACTAATCTGATGAGTACAGTAGCAACATCACATGTGATGCGTAAGCTTGAACTGCTACATGTATCACAAATAGCCTCATCACTTGAATGTGACAACTGAAGGGCACAATCTATGGACCACAGCATATTAATTGCATCCACGTTGACAACTTGTACAGTAGCTCATCACATACAACTACAACATGTCCAAATATGAGGCAAACAAGGGGCCCACACATGACACAGTGGATGTCAAATCATGGTCATACTGTAATGTTTGAACATACCACTGACACAATTCAGTGTGAAAGTTGCAGTGGCTGCATAGAGCATTTATGGAAAGAGGGGACATCATTGGTGACAATGACCATCATGATTAGCCCAAGTGTGACAAGCGATGTGAGAAATAGAGCCTGTTCAGTACATCCATGGAAATCAGTCCTGCCACTGCCATGGGGCCCAATCCTGACATAGGGTACATAGAGTATACATGACCTCACACTTTGGGCAGACCAGTCTGTAGAATTCACATCAGAATAGATGAGAACATATGCAGCTAGGGCTGCAGGTTCACCACACAAAAAATAATATAACACTGCTAAATGTAATGACTTTGATCTGACTATAGTGTTCAAAACATGATATGGTTGGAATGGAGGCAGAGTGTGTCAATCACAGTATTTACCAAATATGTACACGTTAGACATATGTGTAGTCCACACACAAGTTACCATATACTCAAGATCAACATATAGAGACAGTTGTCGGGTAACATTTGGTAGATAGCATTCATGAGTCATCATCAACAATGCGCAAGCTGTGTATGTTGTCTGAAATGTAATGCTCTGTAAGACAACTACACACATCACATAAGTAAATACATTTCACAATCACATTCCGTAACTGTTGCATAGTACTGACTGCCATACATATGTGGATACACTGTTGTCACACATGCCTACCTATGCATGGCGTGAATACATTTGTCGATTCTGTAACACATACTTTGGTGTAACAGACCAATCACACCCAAATCACATTGTTGTATGGACTACCACATGTGGCCATCCACAAAATCCACACTGCAGCCCAACCCATTCCATTTGTTTGTTGAAACAGGGTGCATCCATTGACAATGGACAAAATCACGCAATCAGGAATAGCGTAAACAAATTACACAAATGCGTCAAAAACATCCGCAAATGCAAAAAACATATGACCATGGGCCATTAACGTGACTTGCACCTTCGCATTCATCTCAATGCTGATTTACTGTTTAATCAACGCATAAAGATAATGAGTCAATAAAAAAAGACGCACTTAAGTCATGCGTCAGAAATACTCATGCAAATACCAGATGTGTCAAAGTGGGTGTAGTTTCACTTTCTCTTTACAGTCTGTGCCTCTATTGACTGTGTGGTTGTGTCTTGGAGTTGGTGGTGTGTTATTGCTCTGTATTGTATCTTGTGGTGTCCCTCCTGTTGTGTTTTCTGTAGTATTTGACTGTACTGTGTCCCAGTGTTAGTGAATTTGTGTGTTTTTTGTATCTTTCATTGTACTTGTACTCTGGGGTGCTGTCCGGGATAGTTGTTAAGTTGGGTTAGTTGGGGTTGTTATTTTTGGGGCTTAAGTTTCCTTTACCTAATTTGTTTTTACAATCACATTTTTTGTCAACCTTTACCCCAGAGCTATGTCTGGTAGGGGGGCGCTGACTAGGTTGGGGAGGAGGAGCTGGGAGGCTTCGTGTGACTGGTAGCCCGCTACCTCCCAATAATGTTTGAGATGGGGGCAGTGTGATACAGGGCTACAGAACGGAGGCAAGGTGGCTGCGGTGGGACAAGGTGCTCCACCACATGAAGAGGGTGTACCGCAGCAGCCGCAATGACCACCAACTGAAGTATCGCTGGGTAGATCTGGTGACCAGGGAGCAGGATCTGCTAGGTCATCTTGGTGTGGTGATCGGTGGCCCTGTTGGTGAGTCTCCTATTGGCAAACTATTTACTGTTCACCGCACTTTAATGACAGCAGCAGATGTGTTGATGTGCTGCATTCAATGCTTGTGGATAGGTTGCATGCAACCAGAATGAAGTGTCACTGCACCAGTATAGCCATTGAGTTCACATATCCTACCATTTTACCAATGCAAGTCAGGTGTTTGGTGAGTCATGCACAACCATCACTAAGTCACACATTTCAGGGGCCATGGCAACATCTGTTTCTCAGTATTGTGTCATGTATGATAGGCCAAGACACCGCCAGCATACCATATGTAACTGTCACAAACTGCATGTTCGGCTTCTGTCAGTATGTGGGATTAAGTAAAAGACAGGATGTTCCAAGCCATTGTCTTCTTGTTTCTGAAGTAAGACCACACCAGTAGCTCTCTCGGATGCGTCAATGACCACTATAAACTTCTTAGTTGTATCCAGGTTTCTTAGGATAGGAGCTTGGGTAAAGGCCCATTTCAGATTTTGAAAGGCCATCTCTGCACTTTCAGTCCAAACAAATCCCTTCTTCAGATTTTCTGCTTTGATGGTCTGAGTGATAAAACTTTGTTGATAGGTAAAGTCTTGTATGAATGGCTGATAGAAGTTGGAGAGACCTAGGAAGCATTGGGTTTCCTTAATAAAAGAGGGAGAGGGCCAATCCAAAAGGGCTTGTACTTTGTCTGGGTCCATAGCTATTCCAGTCTGATTG
Source organism: Pleurodeles waltl (assembly GCF_031143425.1). Lineage (NCBI taxonomy): Eukaryota > Metazoa > Chordata > Amphibia > Caudata > Salamandridae > Pleurodeles > Pleurodeles waltl. The sequence continues at coordinate 499,636,391 of NC_090438.1, read as the reverse complement.
ATTCAGAACCCAAGATACTGTACTTCTGTCTTGTTAAATTCACATTTTTCAGGTTTTCATGATAGCTGATTCTGTTAGAGTTTTCTAAAACCTGAAGTACATGCTCAGTATGCTGTTCAGGCGTACAAGACTATACAAGGATGACGTCCTGATATATCACCACACTTTGATTCAATAACTCAGAAAACACGGAGTCCATGAATCATTGGAATATTGAGTGTGCGTTTGTTAAACCAAAAGGCATGACTCAGTATTCATTATGGTCAAATGGAGTATGAAAAGCTGTTTTACATTTATCTCCTTCCTTGACACGTAAGAGTTGATAGGCACCCCTCAGATCCAATTTGGTAAACCTCTTGGCACCTTGGACTGAGTCAAGTATATCCCTCATACGTGTTAAGGGATATCAATCCTTTATGGTTATCTTGTTCAGTCCATAAACATCAACACAGGGACACAGATCTTTTGATTTCTTTGGCACGAAAAAAGAGGATCCCCAGCAGGAAATGAAGAGGGGGCGATTAAGCCATTCTGTTGATTAACATCTAGGTATTCTTTAAGTACCTTCTTTTCTTGTTCAGTCAATGAATACATCCGTCCAAATTTAACCCCTTCTCCTGGAATCAAAGGAAAGGTGCAGTCATAGACCCGATGTGGAGGTAAAACGGTTTTGCTAGGCTTCTGGAATACATCACAGTATTCTTGATAACAACTTGAAACTCCCTGTATCATGTTAATAGAGCAGCTCGGATTGTTGGAAGAAAGGATTAAACCTTTAGTGACCAATAAGAGTTTGTGGAGTAACAATTCTGTTGGCCAAACTTTGATGATAAAGATATTGGTTGTCATTACAACCCTGGCAGTCGGTGCTAAAGCGGCGGTAAAACCGCCAACAGGCTGGCGAAAAAAAAAAATGGAATCACGACCGTGGCGGAAACCGCCAACATAGACAGCCACTTTAACACTCCGACCGCCACAGCGGTACAAACAAAAAACGTGGCGGTAACCGCCAACAGACAGGCGGAACACAATGTACCGCCCACAGTATTACAACAGTCCAATCCGCCATCTTTTCCAGGGCGGATTCAACGTGAACAAAAACAAGGCAGAAACAGGACTTGGAAGGGAAACGCTAACCTCGACACACCCCACGAGGAACCAGGACGCCTTGGAACTGGAACTCCAGATACTCCCTGCCTTTGTCTTCCTGCTCCTCTACCAGGAGCACGAACGCCGGTGGCGAAGACCACAGTGAGTACTGCACCTACGACACTGGGGAGGGGGGAGGGAAAAGAGAGTGACACACACACGCAACACCCCCACCCCCACCCTCACCCACTACAACACACACACTAATACATCATGATACATTATAGTTACACCCCCAAAACCTCCCCGGAAGAATGCAAAGACAAAAGGAAATGATTTGAACGCTTGTGATCGATTAAAAACCAGTACTTGAAATATATATATACACTATAAACAAATATATACATCAAGAATACAAGTCCAAGGTATTGCACCATAAAAGTCCGTGGCCCAAAATGCATGAGCGAGGCCCACACAAGATACCCGATCAAAACCGAGAGAACACTGCAGGGGCAACAGATGCAAATACAACAGGCACCTCAGGGAGAAGGGAAGGGGGGGGCACCTCAGCCGGATGAGTGCACGACGCCAGATCCACGAGGGGGCTCCATGCTCACAAGTCTCTCCAGTGGGTGGGTTGCCCACTGCTGTATCCTGGGGAGTGCAAAACCACAGCCTCACAAGTCTCTCCAGTGGGTGGGTTGCCCACTGCTTTATCCGGGGAGTGCAAAGACACAGTCTCACAAGTCTCTCCAGTGGGTGGGTTGCCCACTGCTTTATCCTGGGGAGTGCAAAGCCACATTCTCACAAGTCACTCCAGTGGGTGGTTTGCCCACTGCTTTATCCAGGGGGAGTGCAAAGCCACAGTCTCACAAGTCTCTCCAGTAGGTGGTTTGCCCACTGCTTTATCCTGGGGAGTGCAAAGCCACAGTCTCACAAGTCATTCCAGTGGGTGGGTTGCCCACTGCTTTATCCTGGGGAGTGCAAAGCCACAGTCTCACAAATCTCTCCAGTGGGTGGGTTGCCCACTGCTTTATCCTGGGGAGTGCAAAGCCTTATGCCCAGAGTGCTTCATCCTGCCAAGGACTGGGTGAGTGGATGCCTTTCTCCACTGGTTCTGGAGGGGGCTTTTTGCCCAGAGTGCTTCATCCTGCCAAGGACTGAGGTAGTGGATGTGAATCTCCACTGGTTCTGGAGGGGGCTTTGTGCCAAGAGTGCTTCATCCTGCCAAGGACTGAGGTAGTGGATGTGAATCTCCACTGGTTCTGGAGGGGGCTTTGTGCCCATAGTGCTTCATCCTGCCAAGGACTGAGGTAGTGGATGTGAATCTCCACTGGTTCTGGAGGGGGCTTTTTGCCCAGAGTGCTTCATCCTGCCAAGGACAGAGTTAGTGGATGTGAATCTCCACTGGTTCTGGAGGGGGCTTTGTGCCCAGAGTGCTTCTTCCTGCCAAGGAATGGGTAAGTGGATGCCTTTCTCCACTGGTTCTGGAGGGGGCTTTGTCGCCAGAGTGCTTCATCCTGCCAAGGACAGAGGTAGTGGATGTGAATCTCCACTGGTTCTGGAGGGGGCTTTGTGCCCAGAGTGCTTCATCCTACCAAGGACTGAGGTGGTGGATGCCTTTTTCCACTGGTTACGGAGGGGGCTTTGTGCCCAGAGTGCTTCTTGCTGCTCGTGGCAGCCTCAGTAGCGTCGGAGCTGTTGGCGCTCATTGGCCTGCGATGCTGGTGGCGGCGGTGTCCTGTGAAGCTGTGCTGGTGGCGGCGGTGTCCTTGGCAGCGGTGCTGGTGGCAGCGGTGTCCTGTGAAGCGGTGCTTGTGGCGGCGGTGTCCTTGGCAGCGGTGCTGGTGGCAGCGGTGTCCTGTGAAGCGGTGCTTGTGGTGGTGGTGTCCTTGGCAGAGATGCTGGTGGTGTCGGTGTCCTGTGAAGCGGTGCTGGAGGCGACGGTGTCCTTGGCAGCGGTGTTTGTGGCGGCGGTGTCCTTGGCAGCGGTGCTGGTGGCGGCGGTGTCCTGTGAAGCGGTGCAGGTGGCGGCGGTGTCCTTGGCAGCGGTGCTGGTGGCGGTCTTGTCCGCCGTGCAGGTTTTCGGCGACTTGCCTGTCTTTCTGTGTCCCTTCCCCACCTTGGATGGTGGCGCAGCTGTCTTCCAACTCTCAACTGTACTCCTGGGAGATCCTTTGGTGGTAGATGTTTTGCCTTTCTACCGCCGGGCAGGTGCCAACTTTTTATGCTTCTGAGGTGGGGGGCTGTCTGTGGTCTGGCTCCTTGGCACACTGGCTGCCCTGCTGCTTGGCGCACTCCTGAAGCCGGTTACTGCTGGCAGCACTGTTACCGCTGATGTTGTGGCTGAGGTGCTGCGTTGGGACCTGGAAAGGTGGGCCCTAGGGGACTGAAGGGGTGGGGGAGGTGAGGGGAAGAGTTCAAGGTTGGACAGGAAAGGTTTTTTGGACACACTGGGACGGGTAGCTGGAGGGGGTTTGGGAGTGGAGGAAGAGGTACGTTTGCTTACATCGGGTGAAGGTGCATGGGCTGGAGGCTGTCGTGAGGTGGATGGCTGTTGGGTGGGTGTGTGGGTGTGTGGCTGCGTTTGTGTACCTTGGGAGGTGGGCTCACAGACACACTGGGAGAGGACACAGGGAATGTGTGAATGGTAGTAGTGAGTGTAAGTGAGTGGGGTGTGGTGATGGGTGTGCTGGTGATGGACGTAGTGGCTGAAGATGTAGTGCATGCAAGTGTGAGTGGAGACGAGACAGGGAGGGAGGAGGGAGATGAGGAGGAGGGGGACACAGTGGAGGCAGTGGATGTTGGTATGTGTGCATGGGTATGATGCTTGTGTGAGTGCCTGTGGGATGTGTGGTGCTTATGTTTGCCAGAGCTTCCCTTGTGTGTTGAGGTGGGTGCATGCTGGTCTGATGGTGTGCTTGGGATAGGCTGAGGTACAAGTGTTTGAGTCTGGGTGGAGGAAGTTGGAGGGGGGAGGCTGGACACAGGGACAATGGCTGCCATCAGTGCTGAGGCCAGAGTCTGAAAAGCTCGCTGTTGGGCTGCCTGACCAGAATGAATGTCCTCCAGGTGTGCATTGGTCTGTTGCAACTGCCTCTCCACACCCTGGATGGCATTCAAAATGGTAGACTGCCCAACAGTGAGGGTCCTGAGGAGGTCAATGGCCTCCTTACTGAGGGCAGCAGGGCTGACAGGGGCAGGGACTGAGGTGCCTGGGGCGAAGGAGATGCCCACCCTCCCTAGTGAGCGGCCACGGGGCACACGCTGAGGGGCTGCTGGGAGGGCGGTGCTGGTAGGGGGGGGTGGAGGCTGTACCTGTAGATGCGGTGGGCACAGAGGGGCCTGCCACGGCAAGGGAGCTCCCATCAGAGGAGGGGTCTGTGTCGCTGGTCTCAGCTCCTGTCCCCGCTGTGGAGCTCCCCTTGCCCTCCAGGGCCATGTGGAATGCAGCTCCCTCCTCCTCCGGTGCCACTGCTCATCCGCCTGATGATGCTAATGCACACAAGAACAGGGAGACTACAAAAAGGGGGGGAAGACAGAAGAAAGACATGTTGAGTGTATGCAATACCGCTACCGTTGGTGGACACTACAGACACAGAAGCCCCCTAAACTACGCTGTGCACTTTGAGTTCCCTAATTAATCACAGGGACATGGGTTACAAGGCCTATGCCCAAATGCTGCACACATGGAAGTCACAGGAACCTGACTAGGTGTAGTTGGCTCTGAACACAGGTGGGGTGGGGTGCGAAGGGACCTTGCCTACTAAACTAGCCCTGGCCTAGGGGAACCCACAGCCCATCTCCCCCACCCAGACACCTCCAATGCGTGCTGAATCAGCTGAATGAGAGTGTACTCACCCCCTTGTGGCTGCTGTGATCCCCTCAAGCGCCCATCCAACTCCGGATAGGCCACCGCCAGGATCCGGAACATCAGGGGGGTCATGGTGCGACGGGCACCCCTCCCACATTGGGAGGCCATCCCCAGCTGGGCCTCCGCCGTCTTCTTGCTCCAGCGGTGAATGTCCTCCCATCTTTTCCGGCAGTGGGTGCTCCGTCTGTGGTGGACCCTCAGTGTCCGGACGTCCTTGGCGATGGCACGGCAAATATCCTTCTTCTGGTGGGCGCTGACCTACAGGAATGGTACAGGGAAAAGTGGAAGATATAACGGTCCGCACCATCACAGTCAGTGGCCCGCAACTCTACCATTGCCATGATGCACATGCACTCACCATAGTTTCATGCACGCCTCATTATCCCCCCCCATCTTCCATCCACACCACTCCACACAGGCATTGCCCATTCGGCATGCTCACAGTGTACTTACCTGTTTGTCTGGAGGACCCTAGAGTAGCGTGTACTGGGGGAGGACCCCATCACTAGTTTCTCCAACTCCTCCGTGGTGAAGGCAGGGGCCCTTTCCCCAGACACATGAGCCATTGTCTCTTCCAGACTGAGGTCACAGCAGCACTTGCAGTGTAGGTCCTCTCCTGTCGAAGATCAGGTATCAAGTGAATGAACAGAGAGAAAATGGCATTGACGTCCACGGCGGTGCGTACCGTCACCGCTGGCGTACATCGTCATTGGCTCCTGGGACCCATAGGGTCCAATGTTAACCAATGCAGGATTGCGCTGCGGTCTTCGACCGCCTACCGGAACGGTGTACAACGCCATCACAGTTACCTCACATCCCCTTGTCCCACATTGCAGGCCAGGCAGCCGCCATTTCAGGGGGCACATGGCATTAATTTTGAATGCGTCAGACATATCTAGGCCTTGCATACACACTAATACAGGCATATAGCGGATTAAAAAAATTGTGGAATAAAGTTGTGTTTTCATACCTTAGTGTTGGCTGACTCTCTGCTCGCTGTTCTCCTCCATAGAGTACGTCCGCTGGGGCAGGTGAGGAGATGGCGGCATCCTCCGGTGTACAGACCGCTGGTGGACCTGTCGACAATGGAGGAGCAACATGTAATTGTCACCTACAGACTTGACCGTGCCACAATCCAAGAACTGTGTGCCCAGTTGGAGACAGATCAGATGTCAGCTATCCGCCATCCCACAGGAATCCCCCCTCTAGTGCAGGTGCTGTCAGTACTCCATTTCCTGGCCAGTGGGTCTTTTCAAACTACAGTGGCCATTGCATCAGGGATGTCCCAGCCTATGTTTTCCAACGTGTTGTCCAGAGTGTTGTCTGCCCTGCTGAAACACATGCACAGCTACATCGTTTTCCCTCAGGTGGAGGATTTGCCTACAGTGAAAGGTGACTTCTATGCCCTGGGACATATCCCCTACATCATAGGTGCCATTGATGGGACACATGTGGCCTTGGCCCCCCCCCGCAGGAGTGAACAGGTGTACAGAAACCAGAAGAGTTACCATTCTATGAATGTGCAGATGGTGTGTTTGGCCGACCAGTACATCTCCCATGTGAATGCCAAGTTTCCTGGCTCAGTGCATGATGCTTACATTCTGAGGAATAACATCATCCCTTATGTGATGGGGCAACTCCAGAGGCACCATGTGTGGCTATTAGGTGAGGGCATGGACCCTATACAGTGTGACTAGGTGTCTGGGTCTGGGGATGTCCCTAAGAGTTAGTGTGTGTCTAACAGTTGTCCCTCGACATTTGCAGGTGACTCTGGTTTCCCCAACCAGTGAGGAATTCCAGGACAAGTGTAGAGGAACGCTACAATGAGGCCCATGGGCGAACTAGGAGGGTTATAGAGAGGACCTTCGGCCTCCTGAAGGCCAGGTTCCGGTGCCTCCATATGACAGGTGGTTCCCTATTCTACTTACCAAAGAAGGTGTACCAGATCATCGTGGCCTGCTGTATGCTTCACAACTTGGCTTTGCAATGACAGGTGCCTTTTCTGCAGGAGGATGGTCCAGATGGAGGTGTTGTGGCAGCTGTGGAGCCTGTGGACAGTGAAGACGAGGAAGCAGAAGAAGAGGATATAGACAACAGAAACAGAGTGATTCATCAATACTTCCAGTGAGACACAGGTAAGAAGACATCACTGCCTGCTACATCTGATACCCTTGGTCTACCTCTCATCTGTCTGTCACTTTCACCCAGTATATGGACCCTGAGTTGTCACTTTCCGTTTCAATTTCACAGATGTGGGTCCCACTGTGTGACATCTGCTTTGTTTCCGCATGGACTAGAGCTGTGTGCCATAGGTATGTTGACAATACAATGGATATAGCAGTTTTCCACAGTTATTGCAAATACACATTTTCGAAAGCACAGACTGACTCCAGATTGTTTTTTGCTTTAAGGGTGTTTATTTCAGTGCTAAATAGTGGAGGGTGGTGTAAAATGGTCAGGGGTGATGGTGGAGGAATGTCCATGGCAGAGTCCAGTCTATTAGTCTCACAGGTGCATTGTCTAAAGGAAGTGGAGCTGGGGCAGTTGATGGATGGACAGAGTAACAAGGTCGGACAGAAGGATGACAATCAGGGTGGTCTCATTTCTTGGCGGGGTCTTGGCATTGTTCTCTGTCTTTGTCCTGGATCTCAGGGACCGTTTGCGTGGTGGTTCTCCATCTGCTGGGGGTGGGGTGCTGGTGTTGTGGTCCTGTGGCAGTGCCTCCTGTCCACTAGCGCCGGCGGAGGTGGTGGGCAGTTCATCGTCCAGGCTAGTGTCAGGGGCCCCTTGTTGTGCCACAGTGTCCCATCTGGTGATGACGAGTTCCTTCAGTACCCCTACAATGGTGCCCAGGGTGGTATTGATGGATTTGAGTTCCTCCCTGAACCCCAAATACTGTTCCTCCTGCAGCCTCTGGGTCTCCTGAATCTTGACCACTACCGTTGCCATCATCTCCTGGGAATGGTGGTAGGCTCACATGATGTTGGAGAGGGCCTCATGTAGAGTGGGTTCCCTGGGCCTGTCCTCCCCCTGTCGCACATCAGCCCGCCCAGTTCCCCTGTGTTCTTGGCCTCTGTCCCCTGAACCGTGTGCCCACTGCCACTGCCCCCAGGGCCCTGGTGTTGTTAGGGTGGTGGGTTAGCCTGGGTTCCTTGTAGTGGTGGACACACTGCTGCTTGACGTGTCCTGGGGACAGAGGGATGGGCCCCCTGGGTGGGTGCTGTGCTGGTGTTATCTGAGGGGGGAGGCTCTGTGGTGGCATGTGCCAGTGTGTGGGGAACCGACTGTCCTGAGGTCCCAGATGGGCCGGGCTGGTCATCTAGATCCAGTTGGATAGATCTGCTGTCATCACTGTGGGCCTCTTCTGTGGGTTGTGTTGACATGTCTGGAACCTCCTGTTTGGTGACGTTGGGTAGGAGTCCTGCAGGGGTGTAAAGGTATGATTATTGCATGTGTGTTTGCCATCGCAATGGGTGGGTGACCCTGTACCCTAGTGCTTACATTCTTGTCTAGGACCTTGTGTGATATTTGGTTTGGGGATCTGTGTGGGTATCTGAAGTGGACATGATTTGGTGATGGGTGTTCATGCTTTGGTGTTGCATGCAGGGCTTGGTGTTGGGATGGGTGGGTTGTGATAGTGGGACATATGTGAGGTGTTGGAGTGATGGGGGTGAGGGTGAAGGTGGGGGTATGTGATAGCATGCAGGTAGGGTGGGGGATGTAATAGTTAAGATTTGACTTACCAGAGTCCATTCCTCCAGCTACTCCTGCGAGGCCCCCAGGACGCAGTATAGCCAAGACCTGCTCCTCCCATGTTGTTAGTTGTGGGGGAGGAGGTGGGGGTCCATCGCCAGTCCTCTCAACTGCAATCTGGTGTCTTGAGACCACGGAACGCACCTTCCCCCGTAGGTCGTTCCACCTTTTCCTGATGTCATCCCGTGTTCTTGGATGCTGTCCCACTGCGTTGACCCTGTCCACGATTCTGCGCCACAGCTCCATCTTCCTAGCTATGGAGCTGTGCTGCACCTGTGATCCGAATAGCTTTGGCTCTACCCGGATGATTTCCTCCACCATGACCCTGAGCTCCTCCTCAGATAACCTGAGGTGTCTTTGCGGTGCCATAGGGTGGTGTGGGTGATGTGTGAGGTGGTGTGTGTTGTGATGTGTGAGGGGTTGTGTTTGTGTGTGTTGTATGAGGTGCGTGGATGTTGTGTGAGTGATGGTGTTGTGTGCCTGTGGATGCTAGTTTGTTGATGGTGGTATCTCTCTCTGTGCTTCACCCTCAATTTTTGTCGTGGGGGTTTTTGGGTGATGTGGGTGTGTATTTTATATTGTATTGGGTGTGTGGGAGTGGTGTGTGTATGTGTAACAGGTGTGTGTATTTCGATTTGTCCAATGTGGTTGTGTTTTGTAAATGTGTGTGTATTTTGAGCGCAGCGGTGTGTTGCGCCAATGGAATACTGTGGTTGAAAGACCGCCGCATGGATTTGTGGGTTGTGATAGTGTGGGCGTATTCCTGTTGGCGTGATCGTGGAGGTTTTGTTATCGCCAGTTTATCACCGACCTTTGGTGTGGCAGACTTGTGTGGGTGTCTAGATTTTGGCGGATTCCGAGCTGTGGGTCGTAATAGCTGTAGCAGAATTCCGCCGCCGCATCAGTGTGTTGGTGGTCTTCTGCACGGCGGTAACCGGAATTTACCGCCAATGTTGTAATGAGGGCCTTTGTCTCTTGCAACACTGATATTTATGAACCTCTTGTTCTTCTTACTGAAGGCAGAATGAGCTAGGGCTCATGAGAGTTGTGAATTTGCAAGAGTAGAAACTGACACCATAAAGACTGGCCACGTCCCACTTGTGGACTGCAGTCGGATCAGCGGTCCGCGTTTCAGGCAGCCGTTCCTGCCGCAGGCCGCTTTTCAGGTCGCAACCTGTTTTTTGGGCCGCAGTGCAACCTGAAGCTTTCCCTTTGGGCTCTGTTACACCCTAGTTTTACTCATCTGTTTCTTACTTTTTTTCTTCTTTTCTTCTTTTTTCTCTTTTTCTTTTTGTTTCTTCTTGGCCATATTTTCTCTTTCCCAGGAGTCTGTGTTTCCTTCCCTGCATGCCTTGCTCCCTACTTTGTATACTACACCTATTTTTCCATTTACTTAATGTGGCTTTTCCCATTCCAAGATGGTGTCTTCATCACTTCCTGCATGTCACGTCCTGCATGTCATTTCCTGTTTTTCAGTATATAAGCACAGTTGGTCTTCTGTTCCTTGTGTTGTAAACACTTCCATTCCGGTTGTGCTCCTAGCTCCTATATCTTGAAATTTTTGACTTCACCTGCTTTTCCCTGTCTGCAGTTTTTGTTCCAGACTTTTTTGCCTCATTTTTTTTTCTTTATATCTTTTTCAGGAGTTCCTTGATCTGAGGTTTTTCCCAAGTTGTTTTTTTCCTCTCGGACTCCTTCTGGAGGTTACGGCCTGCTTGGTGTTCTATTATCAGCAGCACTGTGGCTACTGGAAAGGGTCGCCCCTAGTGGTTCCCAGACACTGGCAGATTACAGCTGTAAGAAGCGTTCAGGTTGTGACAGAAACCTGCGCTTTAAGCGTAAGCAGTTTCGAATACTGCATGGAACATATTTGGCCCTTGCCGGAATACATACGTTCAACGAGGACACCTAAACAAGCCGCCCCATATGTGGACATGACACCTCAAGTTTTACATTATATGAGTGTATATGGGGTGGACAAGATGCCCTTAGAAAAGACCGACTTTGTCTTCTTGTTTGCAGACTAAAGAGGTTCATTAGATACAAAAATGCATTTCCAATGTATAGTTCCATTTATGAAGAGAGGTTAATATAGGTGTAGGTTGATGTCCCTTGATTTTCTACTTCATACGAGTCAAATTGAAGTGAACTGGCTCAGGGTGCACTAATTTCAAGATACAGTCAACAGCCGTATGGGAGGCCATTGTGCAAAAGGCTATGTTTGCACAACGCAGAAATGTTCCTAGACTTGTATGTAATGAATTAAGGAATTCATGAGTTCCTTGATAAACTCGCATGAAAAAAACCGGGATGGTGGATATTCAGAAGAAGAAAGTACAGCAAATGAGCTGGTCTGCTAACTTGATATTACTTTGTGTATAATTTACCTGTGCTTGAACATCATTTGTCAGCATGAGTGGAATCAGAGTTTTATTAACATGAATTGTAGCACAATGTGGGAAAGGGTCTGCAAAATTGGAGGGAATGAGACACGCTTATGCACTTCTGCAATATAGGGAACAGACATCTTTTGAAACACCAGGTCAAGACATGTTGACTGCAAGGGCGGCAGAATTGGTCAGTCAGTAACAGGAGAGGCAAGCCACCCCAAAGGTAAACTTAAAAAGTAATTAGGTGAACGATCTAAGATTAAAATTGTAACCCGCTTCCCTGAACAATCTAGAGCTGGTAAGGAGGGGCCTGGTGCTGTAAACCTGCATAAGGAAGGTGCCAGCACCACAATGTAAGCACATGAATAATGTGATTATATTCGGGGTATTTTATGAAATAGTGATAATTCAAGGAAATGCTTAGGGCAACAATATTAGCACCTCTGCAGCAATTTGAGTGAATAATTAAGGTAAAGTCACCTCACTTTCTAGCCACAAACCCCATGCAGGACTCTGAAAATATGGAATCTAACAAGCTGAAAACTGTCAATACCATGTCCATGAAAGAAATGCTTCATGCCAAGAAAGCAAACAAACCTCACTCACAAGATGGCTGTCAGACTTCCTAAACAAACAAAAAAAACACCAGGGAAAGATATAGCCGACCTCCAGGCACCAGATACCAAAGGAACATTCAGGTTGTTCTTGATGAATTTCAGGCATTGTGTTACTGCCAAGACTTCAACAAAAACTATTTCTGGTGTTGACAGTTTATTTCAGGAAGCAGAGACAAGTCTGGAGAACGTGAAAAATAGCCCCACTGAAAAAACACTCGAAAGAGATGGGCAGGCTATCGAAAATAGGTACCTTGGAACAACAATGAGACATGTTAGACATTTTTCATGACATTGAAAATTGCTCAAGAAGAGATAAAGTTAGACTCTAAGGCATTAGCAAAGACGTCGCTAATGGGGATTTGGAAGCTCATGTACAGGTTTTCTTTAGCCACCTCCTCAATATGCCAGAGGGAAACACAATATGGTTACACCGTACTTACAGGGTGTAGTTGGCATTTCCGCCATGGAAGACTTTACCCACAGAATTTTAGTAAGGGAAGGAAAGAAACTTGTTAACAGCCAACAAACAGGAACCTGTTTTATTCAGGAGTGATACGTTCTGTGTTTCCAAGATGCCTCCACCATCTCCCTAGCTAAAAGAAGTGACATTAAAGAAATTACTGCAAACTTGTAAACAGAGAAAGTTTGCTACAGATGGGGCAATCCATTCTGCAATCATTTTCCAACATAAATGAAACAACATGCAGCAAGAGAGTTGCAAAGGAGATACAGGGCCTTATCACTAACACATCAGTCTGTAAGTTTGGGATGTTTCCTTCAGCATCAGCGCTTAACGTGAGGACCCCAAACCCCACACCCACTTGCACGAGCAGGTGCCAATTATCCTCAGGAGGAGCCAAAGCGCTATATCACACCGCTGCTGCTTCTGTGGCGCAGGACTCTTCTGTCAGCACCAGCACTTTACAGAAGAATTCCAAACCCACTCATGCCAGGAGGAGCCAACAACCCTAAGGGGGAGTATTCAAAGTGCCATATAGTGCTGCCAATGCTCCTGCGGCACCAGACACTTCCTTCAGCGCCAGCACTTTACATGGGGACTCCAAACCTCAGACCCACTTATGCCAGGAGGTGCCAGCGATCCAAAGTGGGAGGAGCCAAAGTGCTATATAGAATTGCTGTTTCTCCCGTGACACAGAACTCTTCTTTCAGCACCAACACTTTACGTGGGGACTCAAACCCCAGACCCACTCACGCAAGGAGGCACCAGTGATCCTCAGGGGGAGAAGCCAAAGTGCTACATATTGCACCAGCATTGCTGTTGTGGTGTGGGACTCACCCTTCAACACCAGCACTTTATGTGGGGACTCCAAACCGCAGATCCACTTGCACTAGGATGTGCCAGTGATCCTAGGGGGATGAGCCAATGTGCCATATGGCACCATCGCTGCTCCTAGGGCACGTGAAGCACACAGGCAACTCCTGGGCAAAGCCAGGGCCAAGTGCAAGCCCACCTGCTCCTGTCAGAGCCTGGAGGAGGCTGGGTTGGTCCATTTCTCTTGGTTTGCTTTGTTACCAGCGAAAGGAGAACTATCTTCAAACATTACTACTGACCTTGTGACTTTCATTTTGTTTAGGTACGCTTATACTCTATAGCTCTCATAGTGTGGCATAATGGGGAAGAGGAAAGTGGATGTGTTAAATGTGGTTGATAAGCAACCCAGAATATTTAATACAGTACTGTCATTCTTAAACTATGCAGTGGGTGTGGTCTAGGAAGAGATCTTTAGTGTTGAAGAACAACTTACCCAGACACAACAGAAGGCAATTCCCCCACCAGCATTAGATGATTACACTACAAATGATCCTGCAATTGTCTCAACTGGTTGCTCACAGATATCTTCGCATTTTCAGTCTCAACCCTGATTCTCAGGAGGCCCAGGGTAAATATACTCTTTCCCATTCTCAATATAATGGTGCATCCCTAAAACAAATCAGAGGTAGCGGGGAAGGAGATGGCTTCTCATGATCAGGTAGAACGCAACAAAAAAATTAGATTTGACAAAGTGGGGCTACCCTTAGTAACATCAGAGATTAGCATGACACTGGACCTCCTTTTAAAAATGGAACAAAAAAATGTTTAACTACTTTTGATGCGTTCAATGTGAGAATCACTAAGTTGGAGGAAATGGTGGGAACTTTAGGAAAAACAGTGGGGACTCTGAGAGTACAGATAGAATCCATTGTGCCAGACTTTTCCCATACTAATATCCCTACCCAGCTCTAATTCATCTTCTACTGTAGCCCAGAACGCTGGAACTGTCCTGCCCAAACATCAGATCAGTGTAGTGGAAGGAGATAGCACACACAATTCCACCCTTTCCTCATTTCCTTCAATGCCCCCCCAGGTAGCATTGAAGAGGGCCCTAAATGGGAGCCGAAGCGGGGAATGCCCAGTAGATTCATGAGGCACAAATCTAGAATTAGACAGCCCAAGGAGAAACCTGGAAGTGCCAACTAGGTCTCCCTTGGGTCCCACACGCTTTGATGACGCTATCCAACTCACCCCAGCATGTACCCTGTATTTTTTGGTCCTGGTCAATGTAACACCCCTTGAACACTTTGTATTAGAAACCTGCCAGCAAATTAAAAACAACATGGTTCACTGGTTGGTAGGGAGAATTCAAACCTCCTCGGCCACCTGTTATGTGAGGAGATAATAATGGTCAGAAGAGTGGGAGGGACCGGGAACACTCACTTACTTACAAAGGGGATTGTATTGCGGTTACATTTTTTGATGTTTATATGGTGGGCCTTATTCTGAACACGTTTATGACCACATCAGCCACCTCCAGCAGAATTAAACCACTAGCACTGTTTTTTTGCAAGAACTGGTTGTGGGGCTCAAACCGGTTGAAAGACAGTGCCCTGCTTGCACAGGTTCACTTCAAACATACTGGACAGGGGAATCTCCTGAATTATTTGGTTTTAGACCATAAACTTACCAATTTGCTTAATAAAAGAACATTAGAGTAAAGAAACGGTGTACCAACTTTCAAAGGCCCAGGGGAAGGGACCATTATTGATTACATTTTTGTATCAGTGAGCTTTTTTCCTACCATGAGCAGTTTAGCAGCAGAATGGAACATTCACAGTGACCACAATCCCCTCCTTGCTACTTTTCTATGGGCAGGAAACAGCTTGATGTACACCCCCATTAAAAAGCTTTGGTCATTACTAAAGATCAGGAACATAGACTGAAATGGGACCAGGTCATCAAAGAGGCCTTTAAAGTGAAATATTATTGATGTGCCAACCTGATTTCTATGTTTGTCTGGATGATAAGGCCCCGGAGAACAGTATTCTCAAGACTCATGACATGATATGTGGATATATCAAATTAGTCCTCACCAAACCGGAGGTGGCAGGCCCACCTCTGCCCTGCAGATGATTTGAAAACAAACTGATGAAAGGAGCTTTTAGCAGAGCCAAGATGAACACCAAAAGACAGACTAGAGGTTAAAAGGTGCAGGACCTGTTATAGAGTGGCACTCAGTGATAGGAAGTGTCAGTTAAAGAAAGAAATGTGGAAGGAGTTGCTGGTAGCGAGCAATTTGAAGGACTGTACCATGTTCTGGAGGGTCCTAAACCACTCTTTTTTCAAAGTAGAGCAGCTATCTGATCAGGCCGCTACAGTGCCGGCCCAGGCATGGGTAAATTACGTTTCAGCCCTATATGACTATGAGTGTATCAAGACCCCCACCTTGACTACTCAAGTGGGTGACAGGCTCATAATATACAGGGATGAAGTGAGAGATGCAATACTATCACTATCCTCAGACAAGGCCCTGGGACTCAATGGGAGTACTGGGGGGTTTGCTGAAGCCCTTAGTGGACTTATGTGACCTGTTATTACCCTCCATATAAACTCAGCAATCTGTGGATGCTAACCAGAGGTCTGACGCCAGTTTGTAATAGTACCAGTGTTTACAAAGAGAGAATAGAGCTGACCCAGCCTGCTACAGACCAATTTTGCAAGAGGATGTAGATGTAGAGATTGACTGTTTGAGTTGACGAGCACAACATCTTGTCTGATCTTCAATATGGAGTCAGGCCTGGCAGGGAAACAGTGGAGCAGAATTTAAATTTATAATTTTTAATCTCTAAATATACAAAGGCTCGTAGGTGTTTAGTACAAATGGTCTTTAGGGACCTCAGTTCAGTCTTCAATAATGTTAACAGAGACAACCTCTGGACAGAGCTAGGGTCCATAAGGGTTGACTTGACTCTGATTGCCTTCTTGAGAGATCTTCAAAACAACCTTACAGGCTCAGTAAGATTTAGAACCAATGGTGAATGTACTCCGCCCTTTAATTTAAAAAGAGGAGTCGGACATGGCTGCATTGCTGCTCCCTTTCTTTTTATCATGTTGTAGTGAAATATGTGTTTTTGACCACTGAATTTGTGTTGCACCACTATGCATCTGGATTATTCATTCAGTGTCACCTATTGCAGACTACATTTTGTGTTCAGTTTAGCTGCCTATTGACTTTATCGTAGCATTAGACACTACCATGTTAAAGGCTGACCGTATTTTTTTTCTCCACATTGTAAACTGTGCTTGTTTTTGTATTCTCTCTCATAGAAGAGCTAGGACATATTAAAGAGGAGGTAGGCAGTCAACGTGATAAGAATGTACCAGACTGATGTTTTTTAGTGCAAGCAGGGAACGGTTTGGCCTTGAGAGAGACAGTTCCAACCTGTTTATTTCAACTCTGACTTACATTAGCCAGCATATTTGTATATTTCTGTTTTATGGGAGGGTTTTTTCCAGAAAGCCCTATTCCGGTTCTTTAAGATATAAAAAGGTGGACCTGCTCAGTAGCGGTGAAATTTCCAAGACTTTGGTCAGGATTTGACATCAAATGCCTGACATCTGTCCCGTGAGGATGGATATCTCTTTCTCGCAGTTTAAAAAAGGGTCATCTTCTTGCTGGCATGAGAAAAATGAAGAGCTTGGCAGGCCCTAGGGTGATTAATTTTTACTTCATTCTTTGCTTTGCAATTATGATGTAATATAACCACATATATTTGATGTATATATTGCAGTTGAGAATCATTTTGGTATATTGTCCTTTCATTGCTGTGACTATTTTTAAACGTGCTATCAATCTACTAAACTCCTTTTTAGGAACCTCATGGTGCAATAATAATAAATGTCTTCTTTGAACTGAGAAGTGCATTCCAGAGATTGTTGTCAGCTCGGTCATTAGTGAAAGCAAAACACATGTATATTAACCGGCTCTAGGGGGTGTCCAGTAATAGTGGCCTCAATGTCCCTAGAGTAGGCTAAAGAGCAATTCATGTTTTTTTTAAATGTTGATGATGCTGTGCTCATCGCCCGCACAGCCAGAATCATCCAGCGTCCTTAAGACCTATTTATTCTTTTTATTGACAGTATAGACCTGTCCACTCATTTTAAAAAATCTCACATTCAGGTGGTCGATTTTAAGAACACCAAAAATCCAGTTTTTCAATACAGGGACACAACTTAAGCACAGTGGACAAATTGTCTTACTTAGGGATCTTATTTAACTCTGGTCTCAGTTTGCAGCCACTGATCAAGACAAATGTAGGGAATTTAAAGAGGGCTATCTGTGGTGTGAACAATTTTGCCAGTCCTCTAGGACACAAGCCTTCGAAATGTTTGATAGATGTATAAATATCCATATGTATTCCAATGGCCACCTTTGTATGTGAGATCTGGGGATATGCCTCTATTGATCAAATCCAGGTGACAGAAAATATCCTCCTTCGCCCTCGTTTACTTTGGAGTTCAGTTTGGCACATGGAGGAGTTAAAAGTAAACAGGGCTAATTCTTGGGGACTGCCTGACTCTGAACAATATTCTTCCTATAGCTTGGCTCTATACTAAGAAGACCAACCTTAAAGCTTTAGGTAGACCATGGTTATTTTCTGATTCTGAGGGCACTGATAAAAAAAATCTTTGATTTTGTGAAGCAGGCCTTTTCCCTCAGTGTGGTAGCGGAGCAGGAGGATTCTGCTATAACCCAGGAGTCGATATGCCAGTATACCATGGTAAAGTCAAGTCACTGTAATTGAGCCTTATGTCCTTCTGGAAATGCCCAACCACCATCGGCTTCTACTGACATTTCAATTTGGGCACATTTCACCTTCTATTGTTCTCAAAAGGTGTCTGTTATAACCCATCCAACTTGCCACCTTTCATATGTGAGAAAGTTCCAGTGTGTGATACTATGCACATTATTCTTAACTGCCCCAGATCTATTTCTGTCCACCAGAAATAGAGAAGGCCCCTTCTGCTGTCAATCGATCTGAGACAGTCTATCCCTGCATGTTTATACCTGTTAATGTTATCTCCCTTCAAAATGTGTTTTTAGTGTCAGAGTTTCTGGCTGGTGTTTGAAGTGCAAGTTTGTAGCTTTCTGTTTACATGTTTTAGTCATAATTGTAGATTAGGTTTTGGGCCATTTTGTCAGTACCATCCAATCTGTTTATGGCTTTCTGAGGGCTTTCAGAACACCCCTACTATTGTTTTTATCTTTGATTATGTATTTTTAGTAGTGGTTTTTGCATATTTTTGCATGATGTTTGATGAAATGTGGTTGAACTGCATACTTGTCTGATTTTTTCGCATAAAACTTGAATAAAGTTACATGATAATGTTGATGACTAGACCAAACTCACAGAGTGTCACTGGCATTTCCACAGTAGAACATTATACCCTATATTTTTAGAGTACATTTCTTAAAAGAGGAAGAAAGAATCTTGTTTGCATCCCACAACCATGAAGAAGTGACATTATAAAATTACTACAAACTTGCGAACAGAGAACGTTTGCTACAGATGAGGCAATCCATTCTGCTAGCATTTTGAAATCCAAGGGAAACAACATGCAGCTAGAGAGGTGAGAGGTGCAAAGGAGATACTGGACCTCATACCTAACACATCAGTGTGTAAATTTGGAAAAGTCTGGTTCACATTTAAGACATATATGAAAAGGCTGCAAATCTTAAGGTGGGGCCAAATGTCATTGCCTGATGTACTAAGCAGTTCCCTAGTATGCAATATGTAAGCTTCTCTGAAAGCACAGAAGACAGTGAATAACTCCCTGAAGATCTAGAATAGAATATACTTATAACTGATTCTTTAATACACCTTTTAAATAGCACACTAGTTGCAACTCCTATTAACTTACACATATAAATGTTTTTTTTATGATGCTTGTTAGGTACATTTATTAGGATGATACCAACTACATACCTTTGTACCTGTGTTTACATTTGTTTAAAAATACTGGAAGCACATAAGTACAGCCACAGCCTGGTATCTGACTTCTTTTGTTGGGACCCCCAGATGTGGCAGAGGCTAGAGTCCAACTCCAGCATCTAGGATATAGTCCACCACACACACAATAAAGAGGAACTTCACTAAAAGAAGACAGAACTTGTAGTTTTTCTTATAGTGATTCACTACAGAGATCTACCCTCCATGAACCTGAGAAGGTGGCCATGTGTTAGAGGTCTACTTGTGATGTCCCCTGCATGCTCCATGGAATCTCACTATCAGGTCAGGTAAGAACAACATACATCTATCTTTTAACTAGCTTATGTTTTACTACTTATATCACACTGTCCTCAAAGTGCACACATTTAACAGCTCACAGACAGGCACACATCCCACACATATCACTGTCAAACAGTACCCTCCATTAGATTAAAGGATTATTATCATACATTTGATGTCTTATAACTTTCTTTCCATCAGCTGGAATGTGTAGTGCATTTATTGTGGCAGCTAAAGCAGCAGTAACTTCACCTGTGGCAGGGAGACAACTAGGACCGGCAACTCAAAGCATCCATATCCCTCTGCTATGTATAGCTCACTGATATGAATGGCACAAACACACTCTTGAGAAATTATATAGGGCTCTTGCCACCCACTCGGTCCAGTCGTTTTCCCATTGCAGCCAATCATGGAATGTGAAATCCTTTGCCTCAAAATGTAACTCTCTCTCATATTGATACCTACCTATATTTGACATAATTCTCCCAGTAGCTCTCATCCAGAAGAGGATTCTATAGGTATTTATTTCTTAAATGCTCTCTTAATACATATTTTAGGATATTTGAATGCTCTTCATGTGTCTCTCTGAACAGCTACAGTGATATGACAACTCCTGGTGTCATCACTATGCCTATGACAAGGGACATCCTGCAAGCAGGTATTCAGCCCTTAATCATCCTTCAGGCAAGTAGATCTGTGACTGAAATACATATACTGCTGTATATAGCCATTTGCAACTCCTTTCCCCTTTTTCATTCTTAACAAATGTCTCCCCATTCATCAGTTTATCCCCAAGAAAGGAATATGCCAGGTCTCCCCTTTACATCTATCAGCATGAAGACACTTTGTCACACCTATCACAGTTATCCTAGTAACATTGTAACAATGTTAAAATGTTTTATTACTCTTTTCTGCAGCTCTTGCATCAAAAGGCCCATCCTCAGACATTTTCAAGGACACCCATTGAGCAGCTGACATCAAGACACCCATCCACACCAAAAGTGTCCATGGTAGTC
The DNA here is from genome assembly GCF_031143425.1 of Pleurodeles waltl. Taxonomy (NCBI): domain Eukaryota; kingdom Metazoa; phylum Chordata; class Amphibia; order Caudata; family Salamandridae; genus Pleurodeles; species Pleurodeles waltl. The sequence goes on along the minus strand of NC_090438.1, from coordinate 499,616,086 downwards.
CTATGTATTAAGGTATCCTATTTCATATGTATCAGTATACATCAACCAATAAGTACCTTTATATTCAAGATTAATGTTCCATTTGTCTTTGTTTATGTGTTATCTGTACCATGAAAATAATGTACAGCATGTCTGTTTTTGTATCTATAACCTGTTTAAAGTTTACACAACAACATTCTTTTCTTGTTCCTTGCAATGGCTAGGGACAAGTAGCCTCATGATGTCAATTCATCCATGACTGGGGAACAACATGGTATGCTGGGACAAACCCCTGCTCCTGATAGCTGTAATCTCTGTTCTGTCCACAGCTGCAGGTGAAGTGTAGATTCCAGGCCTCAGTCAGGATTTCCCTACCATCCAGCTGTCTCTCTCCTTGAGTCCTCTCCAAATAGCTTAGTCCTCAGGACTTACCTGTGAGAAAAGGCCTCTTCTGTCATGGTTAGCCCCCACTTTTTGCATGGTATATGAAGTAGCCACAAAGTTGTTAGTGCCCAGGGCCTCTGCTAACTAGGTTCCCGGGGTCAGATCTCTTTCCCTAAAACTGTTGTGATTAATTGGCACCATTGGCAACACCTTTAGCTGCCACTATAAGTCCCCAGTAAATGGTACTTAGGTACCCAGGGCATTGTGCACTAAGGGTAGCCCCCTGAGTGCAGCATCACAGATTGCACCACCTTCTAGGGCCATGCATCCAGAAGCAGCAAGCACTGCCACTGCAGGCTAAGTTTTCTGTTGTCATAGTGAAAGTGGAACTCAACATGGCACACAGTCTGTTACTGCATGACACCCCTCTGGCAGGCCTTCAAGCCCCAAGGCAGGGTGGACTATATGGTATGTGTGGGCATAGATGTATGAGCAAAAGGCCCTCTGTGTCCTTGCCAAACCCGACATATAGGAAGTGGACACTGCAGTCCTTTTAATGAATGTGTTGGACACTGGTCAGTACGAATTTCACAACTACATGATGCTATCCTTTTTACAAAATGTGCCCAGGGGTGCAAAAGCTGACTACCCTGGCATGGTTGCTGGCTGGTCAGAAGCAGGATGCCGCCAACAGACAAGATCCTGAATCCCTCGGGTGAAAAGATTCTGCTCTCTGGGATTTAGAACAAAGCCCTTCCTAGATGAAGATGCTAACACCCCCCCTCAGGAACGTTCACTGCCCTGCTCGCGAACTTCAAAGGTTTTACTGCCCTTGAAACTCGACCCCAGGCCTGTTGCTAGCAGCAGATGTCTGCCCCTTTTGCAACCCCTAACTTTTGGTGGGAGCAACATTGAAAAACCAGACAAAGGACAGGATGAGTGGTCAGTCCTGGCTTGCACCACCTCCAAGGTGTTGCATGCGAGGTGACCCCTCGATGTCATTTTCCTCCATCTTGTATGTAAGGGTAATAGCCAATAAGGTGTAGGGAAATGACCTCTGCCAATAGGAAGTGGTCACTTCTTGGTTGTAGTCACCCTGAGGTAGAAGACCCATTGGTCACTACAAGGTACCCCCAAAAATACCCACTAAATAAAGTATTTAGTGGGCATCCCTAGCCTAGTCTAAGGACAAAAGAAGACCAGCAACAAAGAAGACACAAGGCTTGATTACTGAAGTCCGGCTGCACCAGGAAAAGGTGCCAAACCCTGTCTGCTGCACCCAGGGCCCAACAATTGCCGCTGAGGGGTTGCTTGAACATTGGAGAGACTCTACAAGCCCACAGAGGACGTCCTCTCTTCAGAAATCGCCAAAGATCTCCCTACACAGTGAAGGCATCACTCTGCAACACCAAAGAACCAAAGACCCAGTGAAGGCCACTTCGATGACTGGATGTTGACCAAGGAACTAAACACTGCAGCTAGATCAAACTTTCCCCTTCAGACAATGAGGACAAACCCTGTCAGTGTTGCACGTTTAGTGGTACTGCACCCTCAGGAGGCCAAACCGTGCAATAGCCCTAGGTACTGGTCACCTCACATCGGACACACAGAACGAAAGTCCATTCTGGACTGAAAAGGGACCAGGAGGAAGCCCCAGTTGTGGGACTTCAGGAACCACCAGGACCTCCCATCAGAGTTCTCCTGCTGACCTGCAAGTGACACTCTAAGGTGCCTACCTCCTGCTGCCAAGGGCACCTTTGTACACTGTTCCTGGCTCACTGATTTGCTCTACACCTGGCCACCCTGTGCCTTGCACCAAAAAATGAGCTGTGCCCTATGGGTCCCCCATCCTTTGCAACCTTGACACCCCAGGGAGACCCACCAGACTTACCTTTAAGTCCGCCTGTGCAGTGCTTTTCCAAGTGGTCTCTCTCAGTGGCCTTGCACCAGCTCCAACAACTTTCTGCAACTGATCCCATTGGAACCAGGAGTTGCCCAAACTTCTGCAGCTGGTACAGCCAGCTATTGATGACCTCAACATACTGCAAAAGGAGACATTGGTAAATGCATTGTCTGATTTACTGTGAATTTCCAAAGTATTTCTCCATTGATTTCTATGGTGCCTAATTACACACAGAAAGACTAACATTATTAAAACTTCAGAAATGCATAACTTGAGAAGTACTGACCTGATTTTGATGACCTTGGCATTAAGATTTATGTGAAATTTGGGTAAATTGGTCTCAACTTATTCTTTTTAGTGTGTATCTCAATTTATTGATACTGTTAGTACAACAAATGCTTTGCACTTCTTCAAGATTAGCCTAACTGCTCCACAAGCAAACATTAACAATTAGAGCATTAGGTGGTCTAGTTTTTATCTCTGTGAACCAACGTGTGGTTTCCTGGACCCCCTGCACAGTGTGCCTAGTTTTGCAAACTTTATTGAGGGCCAGCCTCCTACATTACAACCAACCACCCCAGCCTGCAGGTAAATCAGTTGCTTCCCCTGTTCCCCTGTTCCACTGTTTCACACAATTGCAGCTCCAGTCGTCTCTCCATCTTCTCATGGAATAAAAACCCAAGGTGCTGTTGAATTCTCTCTTATTAAGTAATCTCTCCCCTCTACCTCCCAGATGTGAGCACTTTGAATGCAGGACAACCACCTGACTCTAAGAGAAGGACACACATTTGGGAGGATTTGAATGGGCTTATACTGTACTGTGGGGGGATCAGTTCTTTCAACAGCAGTTTTCTGTGCGTGGGGGGTATTCATGAAATGGCAGTGACCATATATAGCATCTCCACAAAGTATTGTCATGACTGATGTAATTTCATTTGTCATTAATATTATCAATGACATCATAGAACATGTTATGAGTGTAGGGATATGTTATGTCATAAACAGTGCATGGTGAGACCACAAGTTAGAAGTACTTAACTTTACTATAACTGGTGAATTTCAGTATTTTTTTGTTAAAATGTTGTTTTTAACTTATTATTAAACTTATTATTAATTGTAATAAGGTAACCCAAGGTTATCCTATTGGAGAGGCAGGCCTTGCAGTAGTGAACAACAGATTAAACGGCTTTTCACGACCTGGACATTTAAAAGTTAAAAGTACATGTCCAACTTTTTAAATATTCTAGCCAAATGAAGTCAGCTAGGGAGCACTTTATTTCAGTTTCTGTAGTTTCCATAGAGTTTCCACTTGCTGCCCATCTCTATTTGTCAGCTAACCAATGACCCAACATAGAGAACCTTTTTGTATTAGAGAGCCAACACACATAAACAAAAATCAAAGAAAAAATAATATGACAATCAAGTTCACAATGATAGTAAGTAGGATTTCTTTATCCTTTAGGTTCTTTATTCTTCTTCATTCATGAATAAAAGCACAGCCAATGTGTTTCGCCCAATTACGAGCTTCATCAGGGCATATTATCAACGAATAGTCTGTTTCATTACATAGTCCAAACAGAATTAATGTAGTAGGTTTCAGCAAGAACAGCAGCCATCCATTAGGAACACTTATAATGTGTATGGACAATGTCATATATTTGTGATGTTAAGTAAAAATAGTGCTCACAGCACCTAAATTCGGTGAGTATAGAAAGATTTGGTAATCCAAGCCATGATGGCTTGGTTTGCCAAATTTCTCGAGACTCGCCTAATTTAGGCAGTGAGAGCACTGTTTTTACTTAACATTTGATGATCATTGTGAGCTTGATTGTCTTATTACTTGTTCTTCAATGTTTGTTTACATGTGTTACCTCTCTATTATAAAATAAACTGCAGCTTGCCCTCTGTGTGTTTAGGCCTACCCAAGAGGTGCCCTATCTGTGCTAAAGTGGGTTTAGGTGTGTGAAAAGGTTTTTCTGCCAGGTTGACATGGTAGTTTAAAACTGCACACACAGGCAGCAATGGCAGGTCTGAGACTTGTTTAAAAGGCTACTTAATAGGATGGCACAATGACTGCTGGAGGCCTTCAAGTAGCATTTAGTTTACAGGTCCTGGGTACACGCAGTGCCACATTACTAGGGCTTTACAAGTAAGTAAAATGTGCAAATTGGGTATGCGTCAATTTCATCATGTTTAAAGAAGAAAGCATAAGTAGTTTAGCACAGGTTAGCAGTGGTAAAGTGTACAGAGTCCTAAAAGCCAACAAAAATTGCTTCAGAAAACAGGAGGGTGAAGGCAAAATGTTTAGGGGTGATCTTGCAGAGAGACCCAAGCCTTTGTATGGCTTACCTCGAAAGTGCACGTTTGTCACAGACCACTCAAATTGCTGCCCAACCTACACACACTTGTAAGTCCCTAGTAAAGTGCATTACATGTGCCCAGGGCCGGTAAATTAAATGCTACTAGTGGGCCTGCAGCACTGATTGTGCCGCCCACGTAAGTAGCTCCTTAACCATGTCTCAGTCCTGCCATTGCAAGGCCAGTGTGTGCAGTTTCACTCCCATTTATAAGTACTTGCCAAGCCTTAAACTCCCCTTTTTCTACATATGTCACTCCTAAGGTAGACCCTAGGTAACCCATAGAGAATGGTGCTACATAGGTAAGAGGCAGGACATGTACATGTGTGTCTTTTATGTCCTGGCACTGGAAAACTCCTAAACTCATTTTCTACTACTGTGAGCCTGCCCCTTTCAAAGGGTAGCATTAGGGTTACCCTCCTATACTGTTTGAGTGGTAGATTCTAAACAGAAAGTGGTAACCAGGTCAGATTTAGTATGGCCATAGTGGTAATAAAAAATCCTGTTTATTGGTGAGGTTGGATTTTATATTACTATTGTAGAAATGCCACTTCTAGAAAGTGAGCATTTCTCAGAACTTTAAATCCATCTGTACCATAGCAGCCTGTCTCCATTCCATGTCTGGGCTGGGCTGGTTGACAGCTCACTAGGGCATTTCCAACAGACAACAACAAACACAGGATACTCAGTCACACCTGCACTCATCTGCATACTGAATGGGTCTTCCTGGGCTGGAAGGGTGGAGGGGCGTGACATTCACATTTCAAAGGCTAGTGGCCTGCCCTCACACAATGGACTGCCAAACCCCCTACTGGGAACCTGCAGACAGACCTGTACTGAAAGGGGACCTTGTGCACTTCAAATCCACTCTTTGAAGTCGCCCCCACTTCAAATAACTTTTTGGGGTATATAAACTGGGTCTCTGACTCCACCAACTCAGACACTTCTGTACCTGAACCTGCAACCTGTCAAGAGGAAGTGTCTGGTTGCCCAAAGGACTAGACTGCTTTCTTGTGAAGGACTGCTGTCCTGCTATTGCCCTGCTGCCCTGCTACCCTCTGACTTTGCTGAGAAGTGCTCTTCAAGGGCTTGGATTGAGCTTGCCTCCTGATTTCTGATGTTTCAGGGCCAAAAAGAAAAGTAAACTCCTTGTGCACCTATAATGAATGCATAGCCTGCAGGAAATGACGCACAGCCTGCCCTGCGATGAGAAATTCACCCCACAGCCGAACCGGAAGGATGCAGCCCGACTTCGTGAGTGAAGATCGATGCAGCACCTACATTGTGACCAGAAATTCAATGCACAGCCCTACCGGATCGATACACAGCCAAACCAGAACGAGGGAGCCCGACTTCCTGAGTGAAGAATCGATGCAGCGCCTGCCGTCTGACGTCGCCTACCATAGCAACGCAATGCAGTGACCTCTTCCCGCATGCCCAGGATTTTTCCCACATTGTCCTTGCAGCGTGGAAAGAAACAACACATCGTTTCACATCATAAAATCCGATGCACACATTATTTTTCCACGCTTCTCCTCCTCTGTGGTCTCTGTGAGTTGGAATTTTGATGCAAACCAGGTACTTTGTGCAAACAAGTGACAACTGTTGATTTCTGAGATTAAAGACTCTTTTCATATTGCAAACGTGATATCTGAACTTGTGCTTACTGAATCTTTATCGTTTTGACCTTAATTTAATCATTTTTCTAAACCTGTGTGGTGTATTTTTGTGGTGTTTTCACTGGTTTACTCTATGGTTTATTGCACAAATACTTTACACATTGCCTCTAAGTTAAGCCTGACTGCTCAGTGTCAAGCTACCAGAGGGTGGGCACAAGATAATTTGGATTGTGTGTGACTTACCCTGACTAGGTGCGTGGTCCCTATTTGGACAAAGATGAATACCTCTGCCAACCTGATACCCCAGTTCTAACACTCCTGTTTCTGCCAGTACAGTTTTGGTGGAAACATTTGACTGGCGGCCTGACTAACATTGGTCTGTAGGTGAAAGTGCTATTATCCTCCCTTTTTAAGGTAGACATTCTGACATATTTGTTTCTGTTTCGGATTCACTGTGGAAAGTTTGGAGGTCTTGACCAGGAAAAAAAATTAATGACTCCCACCATGTCAATTATATTTATTCATTGGCCTGAGAATTTGTTTTGAAAACAGAAACATTTTATCTGTAGGCACATTGATTATGGAGCAAAACAGTAAAGCGTCAGTTCTTTCAGAGGAGTCACCATGGGGGAAGGCACAGAGACCTTGGGCCAGATGAAGGTAAGTACAGGTTTGCGACTCGCAAATTGCGAGTCGGAGCGACTCGCAATTTCTGAGTCGCAAACCCATATGCAGGATGGTGTCTCTGATACTATCTGCGAATCGCAAGGGGGTCGCAAAGACCCACCTCATTAATATTAATGAGGTGGGTCACAATTTGCGACCCCCTTGCGATTCCCTGCATTCACAGGGATGGTGGCCTGCTGGAGACAGCAGACCATCATGTCTGTGACTGCTTTTTTAATAAAGCAGTTTTTTTTTTTTGTAATGCAGCCTCTTTTCCTTAAATGAAAATGAGTTGCAATACACTCGGGAAAATGAAACCATTTGGTTTAACTTTTTCAGAGTAGGCAGTGGTCCATAGGAAATGAAAATATTTTCAGAGCCATTCACAAAGGGGAAGGGGTCCCATGGGGACCCCTTCCCTTTTGCGAATGGGTTAGCACCAATTTCACATGGGTGCTAACTGCGAATTGCTTTGCGACTGCATTCGCGGTTACAAAGCAATTCTGCATTGTGATGCAAATCGCAAATAGGAAGGGGAACACCCCTTCCTATTTGCGAGTCGCATTCCGATTTTGCGAGTCGGTAACCAAGTTACCGACTCCCAAAATGGGAATGAGCATTGCAATGCGCGTTTTGCATGGCGCAAACAGCGAGTTTCGCTGCTTGCGCCATGCAAAACGTTTTGTACATCTGGCCCTTTATTCGGGTGGGTGATATAAGAATGGTGGGCTGTACTTCACCAGGGCAGTTAGGTACAGCATGACATAATTAAAATTAGGTCATTTGTTTTCATCTATTGTGGTGTTCCAACTCAAAAATAACACTTCATTAATTATCACTGAATACTATTGCAAAAATGTGGATTCTATTCGTAAACTACACTCCACAAATGCAATAACAATTATATTTTTTCTAGTGTACCTGAGTTTTGCTGAGACCTTTTTTTGAGTGTTTAAATGGGGAAAGCTAGAACTGCATTGCTCACCATTGCAATGGTGTATAGAAATTGCCGTTTCAAGTGTTTTTCTTTTAGATAGCATATATTTCTTAATCATCGGGTAGAACATTTTGAACCAAAGACCTGATAATAGCGACATAATAGGCAGAGATGCCTGTACTCAATAGAGCCTAACTGATAACTGCATATTCTTTCATTCAACTCAATTATTTTCTTTGTATACCTGTTAAGTATGGCAATTAAATATGCCCCAGTTATCCTGTTTCTCATATTTTACTATTCATTTGATTACTATAGCATTTTACTGTACGAAACGGTAGGAGATTACTTGCAATTCTAATTAAAATAATTAGCTTTGACATAAAAAACAGTCATCCAGGCGATATGCAATATTTTAATATGTGAACATCAAATTACTGGACTCCCTTCCCAAGCATCAAGTACACGATGGCTCGTAGGCGTCAGCGTGGGTGAAATCAATACTGGTGAATGCTGGAGGAGGTGTTAGCAGTAAGTTCTATTGCTGGTTAATTAGCAGGGGGTGTTTACCTGGTATGCAGTGGCACCGAGACTCAAGATACGAGAGCCCCAACTGTTTTATATTACCTGAGAAAGGGAAGGTGGGGCACTTTTCTTGCTCACATTAAGGACTCTGGCATCTTTGCTACCCAACTAGTATAGGCCCTTACTTAGAGACACTATTGCCCTGAGCACCCCCCCCCCAGTACAAAATAGAAATTTGAAGTGGGATATCTTCACCTTATTTATGTCTGTGAAGCAAGAGGCATCAAACCAGGAATGTCAGCTTTATCTGTAGACTGAGGGCGACTCTGCCCAGCAGAGGAGTCTCCTGTGCTCTTCTTTTCGGGAGGTTTCCAAAGCTTATCTGAATTGGGTATAAGGGATGATCTGTACCGGAACAAATCGGAGAGGAAGAGAGAGAGAGAGACCGTGGGGTTGGTTTCCAAAGCCTACCTGAGTCATTGATAAGGGATGATCTGTACCGGAACAAATGGGAGAGGAAGGGAGAGACAGGCAGCTGCAGATGGCACCTTCCAGAATGGATATAGCAGAGGGTCAACCGTGACTTGTAGGGTTCATCAACACCATGTGATCTGATGGAGGCTTGGGGTACAGTCCATCAGGGTGATGAATACCATGGTTTTTTCCACAAAAATTAGAGATGTGTGTAGTGGCCATAATTAGTTTTTTGTTGCTCACCACCTGGTTTTACCGGAATGTGCCAAAAAAAGGACATCCCACTGTCCACCCTAAATAAAGCGAATGGTGTTGTGCCCTTCCTGCATAAGCCCCTACTCTGTTGGGCCATCAGAAGAAGCTTTCAGTTGACTGAAAAGAGGCATTCTCCTGACCCCAAAAAGGGCAAGCATACTGTCTGTTCGGCCGGCATGGTACTTCATCAAGTTTGCGGTGAAGTACCCTGTCCACCAAGCTCTAAATATGGTTGTTAGTTATCAAGGTACAAGAAACAGATTAATGTAAGATATTCACAAGATTTAAACACGGGGGTCTTGCCTGCTAGAGTAGGGAACAATGCCTGGAGAATCGAACATGGATTTCACAAGGTAGAAACAATGTTAATTGGACATAAAGCAGCATGGCAGGGACTGCCAATGTTGCGGTAAGGAAGCCATAAGGCCCTGATTTATGAAATGTGGCGATGCACCCAGTGCAGCACCACTTTTTTGCACCACTTAAAGCCCCCCTAACGCCACCATGTGTGCGCCATACCTAAGATACTGTGAACCATGGTGGTACTTAGGGGAACTAGCATCAAGATTTTTTACACTAGTTCGGAGCTTTGCAGGATTAGCAGCAAAAATGTTGACACTAATCCTGTAAAGCCCATTGAGGCCCATTGAAAACACTGGCATGCCTCCTTTTAATGCCTGCTCTAAGCATGCCATTGTTTTGGCCACCCTAACGGGGGAACGCGCCTTTTGCATATATTATGCCTAGCACAGGCATAATGTAGTGCAAAGGGTTACAAAGTGGCACAGTGCATGCATTGCACCACTTTGCAAATTTAGAGCGACTGTTTTGGCCTCGTTGGGCCACATTAGCGTTAAAAAAAAATTATGCTTATGTGGTGCCAGGAAGCTCTAGGGGCTCTTTAATCAGCCCCTAAGTATTTTAGCAACACAGGACAATAAACAAATATATTGCAAGGAATACATGCACAATAGAATTCTAATTGTAAAACTGCTCCGGGACAAAATCAAAAAAGGTGTTGTGATGCAAGATAGTTGCGAATTAAGGGGAACAAGTGAAGCCCATCAACCGCTGTTGCAAGACTCAAGTATTCAGGAAATAAGGGCTCTGACACTACTTCTTCTCCTTCTACCCAGAAGTATTCCTATGCTTACAGTGCCTTCCTACTCTTCCATGGAAGATATTCAGTCAGAGTTAATGTGAGCCTGCCAAATACTTATGACTAAAATGTCATCATCCCTTTAGCCATAGGATCAATTGCTCACTCCTGATTGGCCCAATCCTTTGGAGAAGCCAAGTTGGATGTTGGTCCTGTGATATTAATGATTTATGAGAAATGTGGGACTGGATGTCCTTATGAGTCCTGACAAGGGAACTGAACTTAGAGCATAAAGCAGACCTAGACATGTTATTTTTCATCAGCCCCATATTTCTTCAAGTACAGCAAACTGGACCATAGAAGTAGAGGCATATTTGGTGGAGGGTGACTCCTAAACATTTTTCATATATAATTTAGGAACAAATGATTCAATTTACGATACAATTTTATAAATATATGCAGTAAACAGAAACTTTATTTCTCTCGAATGGAAAAACAAATAGGTATTTATTTTCTGCTGATTGAAAGCAGTGTGACGAGGGGTTAGAGGGTAGATGACTGGAATGTGCATCCCATTGGTTATTCATCCCAGAAAGTTGTCCATGGTCATTACCCCACCTGAAATTTAACTTGTTATCTGGAGTAGAAGTATCCCGTTAACTTGGGCCAGCCTTAGGGTGCTGTGACTGGTGCAGCCTCACCTGGCAATGACCTGTGAAGAGGGGGGGGCGGGGGCACTGTTTTGAGATGTAACAAAGTTTTAAGAGCACCTGCTGCAGAGTTCTTTGTGTGTTGGACAGTTTGAGGGCAACAATAAACATGTCAAGATAATTCTGTGGTTAAAGTCCTACTGGAAAGGGATCAAGTTTTGTGTAGTGGCAGTTTTGACTTATCATAAAGTAGCACAGAGGCTTAGTATGGCTACTACAAAACACATAAACCATGCAGATCAGAGAACTGTATTTTATGTGGATAGCTCAGGGGGTTACTGCTTTCGTCATACAGATCATTTTGTTACTTTCAGTTCGTAAGCTACAATCCTATTGTGGCAGTGACTTATGAATTGTAATCAAAAAGCTGTATACAAATTTCAATGCATAGGGATAGAACCCCAGTCTTTCGTTATCCTAACATTGCTAAAAAGGGTAAATTTGGATAGAAACTCATCCTGAATAGTAAAGCAACCCACAACCACCATGGTACAATTTAAATCCAGCGTTTTTTCTTCTTTAAACTAAACCAAACACTCAGAAAATGTACTGCCCACTAGAATAGACAACATGTGATCCTCACTGTCTTATGTAACATTTCCTATAGACTGATTCATGCGCATATGATTCATTGTCTCTGTATAATGTGGGTGTCATGTAAAGTGCCCTGACACCCTACATTGGTATAAGTATCAATGTAAATCAAATGAAATGCATGTGAGACAGGGTCTGTGGAGAAATGAGGGCCATTGTTTGAGAGTCGTAGTGAAGGAATCTGTGGAGAAGGAACATCATTGGGGGATGCCAAAAAAGGGTTTTTACACAGGGCACCACCAGGGCTAAAGCTGTACCTGCTGTTAACCTCTCTTTTCCTAAAGAATATATTTGTGTTGGTGATGCTTATGCAAGCCTGTCTCTCTACTATCTTCATACCATTCTTTTTATAGAGCATCATGAATGCCTGGGATACATAGAGTGTGATCTTGCTGACAATAGAGTGCTAGCGATGGAGTAGATTAGCGCTCCTCACCATAGCTGCGTGATGGTGCAACAAAGTGAGGCCTGAGGAAAGGAAAAAAAATTATAATACTGGACACATATTGAAAGGTGCTGAGAGAAAGGTGCAGTGCCAATGTACATGAAATCAGACACGCTAAACCTGCAATTGAGGTAGGACATGGACGAACGTCCTCACCCGGGGTTCAGCAGAGGTGGTCTTTTGGGGGAAGAGAAGCGACAGGCCATGGGAGACTGTGGGACTTCTTGTTTGAGACCTCCTTATCTACCTGGTAGGTGGCGGTTAGTATTCCCCTGAAGTCCTCCTGCCATAGGGTCCTTTGGGGTCAAGAGTGCATGCACAAGTGAACAGGGGCCACCAGCAAGAGGCTGGTGTGAGAGGTGGCCTAGAAGTAAAGGAGGCCAGAGACAACAGCAGCAGGCCAAAATTGAAAAGTACACCCCCCTGGGGAGGCCAGAGAGAGAGCACCTCAACAGATGTTGAAGCATGTGGAGGCAGAGACCTGGGGGTGCTGTAGTGCGGTCTCTCAGGGACATTATGGCAGCTAATCATGGCATTGAGGTGATGCTAGAGCCCTTGTAGTCCAAAATAAAATAGTTACGATGGAGGTTACCGTACTGGGAGCTGATACGAGAAAGGTTAATTAGCGAACTACACAGGCCAAAACCACCTTGGCTCAGTTTCAAGAGGAGTCAAATACCTCAAAGCCAAGGTTGAGCAACTTCAGAAAGAGAGCGCAATGGTGCAGGTGTGTCTGGAGGACAGTGTGTGCTGCTCACGATGCAACAAAATTTATGTGGTGGGGTCCTTTGAAAGGGTGGAGGGGCCTAGCATTGAGCTATTCACGGAGGAATTCATACTTAATATACTGAAGCCCAAGAGACTGTTGAACTTTTTCTCGGTGGAACAGGCCCACAGGGCACCTCTTCCTCCGCCAAAGCCTGAGGAGCCTCCAAGCATGATCATCACATGCATTTTTTATTATAGAGACAGGGATGCAATTCCCTAGGCCACCTGCACCAGGGAAATGCATCAGATGGAAAATGCAATGATTCAAATCTACCCTGGTTTCACTATTTTGGTTCAGCAACAGAGGAAAAGGTTTTAGGAGGTGAAGAAGAATCTCTGGGAGAGGGAGGTCAAGAACATGGTGCTGTTACCTGCTGGCCTCAGGGTGATACATGAAGGCAAGTCTTGGACATTTGGAATGCCTGTGGAGGTGTGGGACTGGCTTCAGGACTGGCACTCAGAGAGATGAAGAGCTAAGGACACAGGGAGGGAGCAAAGAGCAGCAGCTCTGTGGACGGAGGAGCGGGATGTGCGGGTAGAGTGGGCCCGCTGACGGATGCCTGGCTGGAGGGTAGTAGGTTTGTAGTGTTGGGCCTTCATGACATGGACAAAGCAGTGGCTGAGATCCAAGGGGATGATACTGATGTGTTGGCAGGTGTGATTAAGACGGGGGGACTCATCCCCCTACTCTCTGATGGGGTCACATGATACTTTTGGATGCCTCCTTTGGCATGGTCTACAGATGTTCACTAGGAAACTCGGCCTGGCAGTGGTGCAGACATGTGGCTGCCCTTGTAAGTACTTTTAACATTTATTGTTCACACTGGTGGACGGGACAGCTCAGGGCACAACAGCTATGATTTCAAAAGGGGATCGTTGTTGAGGAGGAGCTCCACTTGGGCACGCGTAGGAGCTTGTGTTAGCATAAGTTGATTTGCTGATGTTAGAGTGACAGACTCCCTGCAAATTGAGGTTGGCAAGCAGTTTTAAGCCTGTCTTGCAGGGGAGGAGGGTAGTTGGGTGGGGAGTGTTAGTTTTACCATGTCATTGGCACAACATTGTTTCGCTATACTGGATTCTATGTGGGACACCGTGGGGGCTGTGTACCCTGGGCCTTTCCGAGCCAAATTTTCAGTGCTTCAACAAACTGTGCCCCCCTAATGCTATGAGGTGTCATAGTAACCTTTATTTTATGGAATGTTGTTAATGGGCTATCAAACAAGATTGAGAGGGTTTGCTATTTAGAGTCCTAGATGTCAGAGTCCAGATATTATACTGCTCCAAGAAACTCACCTGAAGGAGACTGAAATTAAAATGTTGAACAGACAGCGGCATAGAATGTTGCCCACATGCGCTTCACCTGGGCTGCTTATCCAAAGAGGGCTCCAGGGAGGTCAGATCCAATCTGCGACTTCATCCCGGTGAGAAACTCATCCTGACAAAAAGACATAGGGCCTCATTTTGAGTTTGGTGAGTGGGAAAGTCCATCTTCCAAACTCCCAACAGGGTTGACTGCCGCCATTGTGGCAACCACCGCCAGACCTATTAGGTGTTTCCCGCTAGGCTGATGGGCGGAAACCTCGGTTTCCACCTTTCAGCCCAGCGGGAAGGTGGTGGCAGCATTGTAACCCGCTCATAATCGAGCCGACGGCAATGCTGTCGTCTGCAGGGTACACCAGCACCCTCGCAATGTTCACTGTCTGTTACCCTAGATTAACTATAACTCACGCTCTGACTGGACCTAGTGGGGTTAGTGGCCTATTGCTAAGTGCAGGTACTTACCTGCCCTTACCAATTATCCACTTTCCAACACTCCTGTTTGGCTAGGATGGCACTGCTTAAACTTATGATGGGTGGTATGATAGGGACATTGCCCTCTCAGAGCAACGAGCATGCTCCTAGAAAGACAGAGGGTGGACCCCATTGACACAGACTGTCCTGAGGTCCTGCTGATGCAATTTGGAGGAGATAAGACGGTGTCTTCCCTGAGAGTGACAGTACCCCTGTGCACTGCGTTTTCTTCACCTCCTGAGGCCTCTGTGCACTATTTGCAACATTCTTTTGTGCACAGCCTGGCCCAGGTCCCCAGTACTCTATCCTGTGACGCTCAACTCTCTGACTTGACCTCCGGTGGCGTGGGACCCTTCTTTGTAGTGCTGCACCAACTGCGTTTTGCAACTTCTTTGTCGCCATGTCTTGGGATTCCCGTGGGTGCTGCCTGGCATCCTGAGGGCTCTCTTAAGTGCTGAGAGCCCCCTCTTCTTCCTCACACAGAGTTGAGGCCCCCAGGTCCCTCCTGGATCCAGCCAGCCCCATTTTGAAGCAAAACAGAACTTTGTCCTAACCAAGACTTGTTGGCGACTTCCAACACGAAATTACATCTGCATCCATCTTCAGGTCGTGGGACATCCTTTGCATCATGCAGGAACCCGCTGGCATCTTCCTAGGGTGCATTCCTGCAGTCTTTGTCCAACCGGGAACTCTTCTTTTGCACCCTCTTCTGGGTTTGCAGGGGGTCCTGTCCTTCCCGGAACTTCTTTCGACTTCAGGACTTCATCCCATTCTTTTGCGGATCTTCAGGTCCAGGAATCCAGCAGTTGTTGTTTGCAGGCTTGGTTGGTTACTGCAATAATCCAGATCACGAGGTGTAGTGTGACCTAAGAAACTTGCAGTACTTCACTCCTGCTTTTCTGGGCTTTGGGGTGGGGTAAACTATTTACCTTTACTGTATTCTCCCAGCAATTCTGCACACACTACACTTGTCTGGGGGAATTTGTGATTCGCATTCCACTTTCTTAGTTTATGGTTTGTGTAGACCTATTTTCTCCCATTGCATTCTATAGCATTTCCTATTGTTTGCACTTTCCTATGTCTAATTACTTACCTAGTGTATATATTGTGTATAATGCTTACCTTCAGAAGGAGTATTGCCTCTAAGATATTTTTGGTACAGTGTCACCCAAATAAACTACCTTTATTTTTGGTAAAACTGAGTATTTTTACTTGTGTATAAGTACTGTGTAACTATAAGTGCTATTGCATGACCGTGCATGTCTCCTAGTTCAACCTAAGCTGCTCTGTTATAGCTACCTCTATCAGTGTAAGCTGCTAGAACACTACTACTTCACTAGTTTAAGGTGTAAGTACCCAAAGTACCCACTACAAACCAAGCCAGCCTCCTACATAATGCATAGTGCGTGGGCCTGTATCCTGTGTGGAGTGTGCTGTGTATGCCAATGGTGGTGTTGGTGCAGCCATTGACCAAGTGTATCCTTTGTATTTTCCCCCCCTTTTTGTTTTGTCACCCTGTCCTTATGTGCATTAGCATCATCTGGCAGAGGAGCAGAGGCACCGGCGACGTAGGGAGCTGCATCCCTCAGGACCCAGGAGACGGAGTCCACCAACGGTGAGGGCAACAGTGAGACAGAGGGCGAGGGGAGCACCACGGCAGAGACTGGAAGGTGCACTTCTGGCACAGATACCTCCTCCGTTGGAAGCTCCCTGGTGGTGGTGGACACCTCTGTGACCACCCCAGCTACAGATACAGCCGCCACCCCCGTACCAGCACCGCCCTCCCAGCAGCCCCTCATCGAGTTGCCTGTGCCCGCTCACCCAGGAGGGTGGGCATCTCCTTCTCCCCAGGCACCTCAGGCCCTGTCCCAGTTAGCCCTGCTGCCCTGAGTGAGGAGGCTATTGACCTCCTAGATCCAGCTCTGTAGGGCAATCAACCATTGTGAATGCCATCCAGGGGCTGGCAGCCCAGATGCAACAGACTAATGCATTTCTGGAGGGCATTCACTCCGGCTTGGCGGCCCAACAGAGATCGATCCAGGCTCTGGCCTCCTCTCTGATGGCAGCCATTGTCCCTGTTTCCACCCTCCAACTTCCTCATGCACACAAGACAACACAACAGAGTGGCACAGGCAACACAAGCATCACACATCATCCCACAGGCACTGACACAAACACCATCCAGATGGAGACATACCAACATCCACCATTTCCACTGTCTCCCCCTCCTCCTCCTCCTCCACCTCCCTCCCAGTTCTGTCTACACTCACACCTGCATACACTACATCCTCATCCACTACCAGCATCACCACCACACCTAGCAGAACACACACCTCACTGGCAAACACCTCCAGAACAGCTATGCACACGTCTCCTGTGTCCTCTCCCACTGTGTCTGTCCCCCCTCCTAAAGTACACAAACGCAAGCACTCAGACACCCAACAGCCATCCACCTCACAACAGCATCCAGCCCATGCACCTGCACCCAAAATCAGTGGAAAGACACCTACTACAACTTATCCCTCTTTCTCTAATACCAAACCTTCTCCCTCTTCCCACCCCAATGTCCCTAAAAAGCTTTTCCTTTCCACCATTCACCTCTTCCCTACCCCTCCCCCATCCTTCTCATCTGGCCAGTGTGGCAAAACCCAAGGCAAGCACCTCAGCCACCCTGTCCACGGGCCCAGTAGTCACCACACCCGCTCGTGGTGGGAAAGGATTCAGGGCACATGTCCTGAGGGTGAAGGAGCCTGCACCTGGCAACATCAAGGGTAAGGAGCCTGAACCAGCTGCCGCCAGGAAGACCAAGGAGCCTGCTCCAGCTGCTGCCAGGAAGACCAAGCAGCCTGCCCCAGCTGCTACCAGGATGACCAAGGAGCCTGCCCCAGCTACTGCCAGGAATACCAAGGAGCCTTCCCCAGCTGCTGCCAGGAAGACCAAGGAGCCAGCACCAGCTGCTGCCAGGAAGACCAAGGAGCCTGCCCCAGCTGCTGCCAGGATGACCAAGGAGCCTGCCCCAGCTACTGCAAGGAAGACCAAGGAGCCAGCACCAGCTGCTGCCAGGAAGACCAAGGAGCCAAGACCAGCAGGCAGGAAGGGCATGGGGCCTGGGGCAGGGACTCTGATGGAGCCCCCACCACCAACCATTGTTGTGCAGCCATCCAAGGCTGCAGGGGATGGGCTGGAGTCTCCACCCACCAGCAGCAGCAGCACCACCACTACCACCATTGAGCAGCCATCACCGCCGGCGAACAATATATAGTCCTGCCTCCATGGGCTGCTGTGCGGCCTACCCCTGCAAATCCAGTGGCTATGACACCCACCTGAGATACTGTGACCTTGCACTCCCCAGGATCAAGAGCACAGGGCACGATGCTCCCCAGAACCAGTGGGTAGGACACCCACTTGAGAGACTATGGCTTTGCACTCCCCAGGACAGAGCAATGGCCATGTTGCCCCCTCCAGAGCCAGTGGGCAAGTCACCCACTAGAGAGACTGTGGCCTTGCACTCCCCAGGACAGAGCAATGTGCATGTTGCCCCCTCAGAGCCAGTGGGCAAGTCACCCATTTGGGAGACTGTGGCCTTGCTCTCCCCAGGACCAAGCACAGGGCATGTTGCCCCATACAGAACCTTTGGTCTTGTGTCATCTCCTGGCTGAGGTGCCACCCCCCCTACGTCCCCCTGAGGTGCCTGCCTATTTACCAACTGATACCCTTGCAGTGTTCTCTCCGTGTTGATGTAGGTGACAGGTGAGGCCTTGGACTTTGGCCTATGGCCCTGTGGCCCATGCAAACTGAGGACTGGGCAGTGTCCCTTGAACTGTACAATTGTAAATATCTGTTACATTGCACAATTCTTATTTATACTGTGTTGATCTTATTACACTCACTTTAGTAAATTAATGTTGTTCTTGCATTATTCAGCCAATTTAGGGGTAATACCTTGTTTTCTTGTGCATCTGGTTGTGTGTATGGTGTGTGTATGTCAGGTGTGTATGGTGCGTGTGTGTGTGTCACTCTCTTTTTCCTCCCCCCTCCCTTGTGTGCTAGGCGGCTGTACTCACCGTTTTCGTCTTCGCCGTCGGTGGTGTTCGTAGTGGAGCAGCTCATAGAAGATCATGGGGAAGACATGCAGCTCAGGCTCCATGGCGGCGTGGTTGTTCCCTGTGTCTCCAATGGTGAGTCCTTTCCATAGGTGCAATGCTAAGGTGCCAAGTGTCATTTTAAAGGCAGACCTGCATTGCTGGCTGCGTTTAAACTAAAGTTCTATGCAGATTAGACTTTGGAATTAAAAGTACTTCCAAAGTCTTAAACTACCTTATTTTTACTTATAGGTCACCTCTGAGATGTACCCTATGTGCCCTTAGGGTGGGTGCCATGGAACTATAAGCAGGAACCTTATAAACATTGTTTTTTAAGCCCAGGTGAGATAAAATAGCCAACTTTGTTTTCCCCTCACTGTAGTGAATGGCCTATATAGTCTAAAATGGGGAGACTTTATTTTGATTAACAAAGTTCCCTTAAATATCAGTTACCTTGAGTTTAGTATCAAATTATTTGGTATAATAAATCCCTCAACTTAACAATTGTTGGATATAATGTAAATAGTTCAGGTAAAGAGGTTTAAATACCTGAATGTTGTCAACTTCAGCTCTGTAGAGCCATTCTCTGATTGGCCAGCCTCTGGCAGCCTGACTAGGCTGCCTTGATAAGGTGTGAAGTGGCCTGGATTGAACACAAAGGATGTGCCTGGGGGAGGAGACCTGCCTCAGCAGATAGGGAAACAGGATGGGGGAAGAGCGGCCAAACTGGTCTTCAAAGGCAGGGAAGGACATTCGGAGCAGCCCAGCACCTCCCTCACATCCTTCAAACCCAGACAAGTAGGTGTCCTCTTGACTAGATTAGGAGAGGGCAGGAGAGGGGTGTGTTTAGGACTTTTTGACATACCAGTGGGTGGGCTCAGCCAGATTTAATCTCCAAAAATCACTTTCAGCCATGTTGCATTTTTGAGGAATATTGCTCCCTGGGATTGATTGTTGCCACACTTCCCAGGAAGTGGTCATCACAGGGAGAAGGAGCCTGTCTGTGATTGGATACCAAGGACCTCCCTGCTTTCCACCCAGGAGCAAGGATAAATATGGCAGAGTTGCAACCACACCTCAAATCCCTAAAAGGAAGAACATCAGAAGAAGGACTGCCCTGCTGGACCCCTGACCTGCACCTGGACACTGCACTCACACTTGGGATTCCCCACAAGAAGGACTTTGCCTGGCTTCAACTGGTTCAAGGAGGGACTCCCTGTTTGCTACAGGTGGAAAATAGCGAAACATTGTTTCCTGCATCAAATCTTGAAGAAACTGACCAGCTGACCACTGTCCAGTGGTCATTTTGGAGTTTGAGCCAGTTGCATTCTGGGAGTTGGAGTCCACACCCTCAAGAAACAACTCAGAGCTTCTGGAACCTTTGGGTGAGCTGTGGACTTCAGAAGGACCTTTAACAACCTTCTGGAAGAAGATCCAGAAATTTGGAGAAAATTGGTGAACTTTTTGGAAAAAGCTCCATAGAGGGACCGACCCACCGTGGTGAGTCTAGCCGGCTTGCCTCAACCTTGAACAGGACTGACTTGCAGGTTCGTCCTGCTGAAGAAAATCTCCAAAAAAGTGTCTGAACGTAGAAAGTTGACCCGGACCTCCAGCACAGTGTATCTGAAGTGGGCTTCATGGAAGGCGGACCAAGGTTCAGGTTTGGCCCGATCCAAGGTTTTTTGTCTAGAAACATTGTCTAAATCTGAAGGCAGAAATCTTCTCTGAGGTCTCCTGTGATGCATATCTGAGGAAGGGCTCCAGAGAGGTCGGATCAGACTGGGGAAAATCTTCAGGAAAACGACTCAGTCTAAAGGTGAACTTTTTACCGAGGCCTCCCACTTGCTGTAGCCAAGCAGGGCTCCATCACGATCGGCCTTAACGTTTGACTTTGTCCCGGTAGAGGTGCAAACAGATGGCCAAATTGGCGCTATTAATTTCTATGTGTTGAAAAACACTAAGGCCCATATTTATACTTTTTGCCACAAACCAGCGCCGACGCTGGTTTGCGTCAAATATTTTACCGCCGGCTAGCGCCATTCCTACGGACCATGCGGGTGCCTTATTTAAGGAATGACATTAGCCGGCGCTGCAGACTGGTCTGAGTAAAAAAAAAATGACTCAAACCAGGCAGCGCCGTCGTAGGGGAAAATGGGGGTTGTGCGTCAAAAAATGGTACAAATCAGGTTTGAGGCAAAAATCATGCCTCAAACCGGACTTGCGCCATGTTTTGACGCACAACCCCCATTGAAATCACTCCTGTCTTAGCAAAGACAGGAGTCATGCCCCCTTGCCAAATGGCCATGCCCAGGGGACTTCTGTCCCCTAGGCATGACCATTGGGCACAGTGGCATGTAAGGGGGCCCAAATTAGGCCCCCCTATGCCACTTTAAAAAAATACAAAAAAATACTTACCTCAACTCACCTGTACTTCCCTGGGATGGGTCCCCCCATCCATGGGTGTCCTCCAGGGGTGGGTGAGGGTGGCAGGAGGTGTCACGTCCCTGGGGGCAGGGAAGGGCACCTCTGGATTCCTTCCATGGTCAGAGACCATGGACATGAGCCCACAGGTCCCTTAACGCCTGCCCTGATCCAGGAGTTAAAAAACAGCGCACATCAGGCTGTGCGCCGTTTTTAAGTCCCCCCCCTCCTGTGCATCAAAATGACGCTGGAGTATAAATAAGGCGCACAGGCCTTAAAGTAATTTTTTGGGCGGGAACACCTACCTTGCATGTCATTAATGCAAGGCAGTTTCCTGCATCCAAAAAATGACGCACACAGAGAAATGTTGACGTCCTCAGGCGTCAAAGTTTAAATATGGTGCACAGTTTGCGCCGAATGTGCGTCATTCGGTGCAAACAGAGTATAAATATGCCCCTAATTCTGTAAAAATCCATATCTCTGGTTCCCCTTATCTGATTTTATTAATTTTGGTGTGAAATTAAAGTTAAAAATATTTCCTATGTTTATAAATTGTTTTTGGATTTTTAAACTGTTTACTGTGTTTTATTTAATTACTGTTTTGTGATACTTGAATGCTTTACACACTTTGGTGGTCATTATGACCTTGGTGGTCAGGTTACCGCCAGGGTTAACGTGGCGGTATCACCGCCGACAGGCTGACGGTAATGACAGCCAAATAATGACCATGACCATGATCCCTCCCATAGACAGCCAATGTACCACACCACCGCCAGTGCGGTACAAACATTGAACACAGCGGTAGCCACCTACAGGCAGGCTGAAGACAAGGATCCACCCAACATATTATGACATAGCACACCGCCAGGATTTCCGGGGTGGTAGAAACGTCACCAAAAGCCTGGCGGAAACACATTATATAAAAGGAGACATTCACCTCCAGGGACACACTGGAGTCGGCAGCCGCCATGGAACCCGAACTGCAAGTCTTCCTGATGCTGTACCATGCTTAGCCGTCCTGGAGCACCAACGTCGACGAAGACAACGACGGTGAATACATCCTCCTAGCACACAAGGGAGGGAGAGAGGGTGGGGAGAGTGACACACACTCGCACACTACACACCATACACACAGACCACACACCCAAAACCAGCTGCAGAGTAAAACAACAGGAACAGAACCCCTGAGCATAGAAAGCCAGGACACATACACCGTTCCAACCACTGTATTCCTGTTCAATGAATATTCAAAATGCAAAAACATACACAACTGCATATATACATGCATGCAGGCTCAAAAGCCAGTCCAAAGTCACAAATGCCCACTGAGCAAAGTCCAAGCCGCAACTTGACTCCTGACAACATTGGTACTCCACTGTTCAGGGGCATCATGTTGGAAATGGGCAGGCACCTCGGGGTGGCATATCACTGGGAGGGGGCTCCTTGCTCACTGGTTCTGGAGGGGGCTCTTTGCCCACAGGTTAATGAGGGGGCTCCTTGTCCTCTGGTTCCGGATGGGCCTCCTTGGGCTCAGTTTTGGCTGGGGCCTCCTTGTCCTTGGATCTGGGTGGTACCTCCTTGGCTTTGGATCTGGGTATGGCCTCCTTGGCCTTGCATTTAGGTGGGGCCTCCTTGGCCTTGGGCTTGAGTGGTGTCTCCTTGGCTTTGGAGCTGGGTGAGGCCTCCTTGGTCTTGGATCTGAGTGGGTCCTCCTTGGCTTTGGATGTGGGTGGGGCCTCCTTGGCCTGAGGTTTTGGAGGTAGGTCCATGGTCTTGATAGTCTGTTTTGGAAGGGGTGTCACTTTAGCCCTCCGTTTTGGAGAGGGAGGAGTGTCCTTGGTGCGGGGTGCCGGCGTCACACTCATGTGCCCCTTAGTTGCAGCTGGAAACTTTGGGGGTGGAGCAGTGTCAGACTGGGTGCTCGAGGTACTGGGCTGGGGGGTGGGACGATTCTCTTACAGGCAGAAGGGGGGGAGAGGAAGGGAAGGGGTCAAGCCGGGCAAGGAAAATCTTCTTAGGACCATATGGTGCGGGATGTGGTAGGAAGGATGGGAGTGGAGGTAGAGGGGGTGGTTGAGGAGGAGGGGGTGTGCTGGACTTGGGTGCAGGTGAATGGACAGTGTGTGTGAGGTAGAAGGCTATTGGGGGTCTGAGTGTGAGCATTTGTGTGTCTGTTGAGGGGGGTCAGACATGTTGGGGAGGACAAACATGATGTGTGGATGGATGTTGTGGTGGTGTCTGCGAGTGTGGTGGTGGTGGTGACTGCACATGTGGTGTGTGGGGTACATGCCTGCAGGTCTGCTGTTGTGGTGACTGTGGGCAAGGCTGTGCAGGTGGCAGGTTCAGGGACTGTTGATGCAGTGCATGCCGGTGTGAGTGAGTATGTGACTGTGAGGGAGGAGGAAGAGAAGGGGGGGACAGTGGAGTCCGTGGATGATGTTGTGTTAATCTGGGTGTTGGCTGTTTGGGTGCCTGTGGACTGAAGTGTGCTGCCTATGTTTGTCTGTGTGAGTCTTGTATGTTGTTTGGGGTACATGCTTGTCAGAATGTGTGCATGGGATGGGTTTGGGTGAGGAGACTGGGAAGTGGTAGTTAGAGGGGGGATGGATGAAACAGGGACACTGGCTGCCGTCAGTGAAGAGGCCAGAGCCTGAAGCGATTTCTGTAGGGCCGCCAAACCACTGTGAATGCCCTCCAGGAAGGCACTGCATTGCTGCATCTTGGATGGCAGCCCCTGGATGGCATTTACTATTGTTAACTGCCCCACAGAGATGGATCAGCAGGGCAGACTGGGACAGGGCCTGAGGTGCTTGAGGTGAAGGAGATGCCCACCCTCCTGGGTAAGCAGGCATGGGCAACTCGGTGGGGGGCTACTGGGATGGTGCTGCTGGTACCGGGTGGCGGTAGAACCTGTAGCTGGGGTGATCCCAGAGGAGTCCACCTCCCATCAGAGGAGGAATCAGAGTCAGTGGCATTACCGCATGTCCCCCAATGGTGCTGCCCTCGCTCTCCATCCCACTGGTCCCTTCGGCGTCGGTGCACTCTGCCTCCTGGGTCCTGTGGGCTGCAGCTCCTTCACTCGCCTTTGCTCCCTTTGCCAGATGATGCTAATGCACACATGGACAGGATGACAAAAGGAGAGGGGGAGAAAGAAAGGGAACACAGGGTCAATCACATCACCAAGAGCACAAATGGCATATACATCACTGTCACACACTGAGACAGAGAATGTGCAGTACGGACCATACTGGAATACCATTGGCTAAGTACCACAGCAGGTGGGAGGCAAACACTGCCTTCTAAACAGCAACTGGGACCAGCTAAGCCCTGCCTGACATGGGAAGCCATCTACCTAGCTATCAAAAACATGCATTTCACCCTATTAACCTAAGCTGGACCACGCAGTAATGTCTAAACTGGCATATTGACTAGTACCCTGCACCCAAATCCCATGGCAGGCAACAGAGATGGTTGTAAAACACACTGTACTTACCCCCTTGTGGTTGCTGTGATGCTCTCAAGCGCCCATCCAGCTCTGTGTAGGCTACCTCCAGTATTTGGGCCATCAGGGGGTTCAGGTTCCGATGGGCACCTCTCCCTCATTGGGAAATCATCCCCCGCTGGGCCTCTGCGATCTTCTGGGCCCAGCGTCTCAGGTCCTCCCACCGTTTCCTGCAGTGGGTGCTCTGCTTGCTATAGACCCCCAGGGTCCACATGTCCTTGGCGATGGCATGCCACAATCCAGCATGCCACAATCCCTTCTTCTGATGGGTGCTGACCTCCAGAGGTAACACAAATAGTGGGACAGCATTCACCAGACAATCCAACCTGTCACACATATGGCCTACAAAATGCAGTATCTCCTCATTAGGCACACACATGACCCATTTCCCTGCATTAGCGCTGCCTCCAGCCATACCCTCCATATGACACACCGCCAGCACACACACTCATCTCCATACAGCCATGTCACATGCAACGTACCCATGGTGTACTCATCTATCGGTCTGGAGGCCCGTACAACTCCCCATACAGGGGCAAGACCCTATCCACAAGTCTATCCAACTCTTCCGATGTGAAGGCTAGGGCCCTTTCCCCTGTTGCACAAGACATGGCAGTTTCCAGACACAGGTCACAGCAGCACACGCAGTGGAGATGTCATCCTGTGGAAAGTCAGGACTCAAGTGAAGTAGTAGGAATAAAATGGCAGTCACGTCTGTGGCGGTGAACACCGTCACCGCTGGTTTTTATTGTCATTGGTTCCCATACTCCATAGAGAGCTATGTTAGCCAATGAGGAATTGCACAGTGGTGCAGACCGCCTCCCACCATGATGCGAACGCCAGCGGAGATAGGTCACTTCCACCTGTCCCTGAATACAGGACAGTCGGGTGCCATTTTCTAATGCTGGTACTCACGTACAGATTGATAAGTGCGTCATTGTAGTAGAATGTTCTCACGTAGACAATTTCGGTGCCCAACATACACTATTGTAGTGTGCTCATGGTTCTTGTAGTCACTCCTGTCTTACTTTTGGGTCCCTTGGGTACCAACCACTGTGGAGGAATAGGAGGAGGAGGCAAGCATCCGTGTACAGAGCCCTTGTGGACTTGGCTACACTGGACGACAGGCACATTATACTCACTTATCGTCTGGAGAGGGCCACAATCACAGAGCTGTGAGCACAATTGGAGCCTGGTCTGCTAACTGCTATCCATTGCACCACAGTAATAGCCCCTATTGTGTTCCATTTCCTGGCAACTAGCTCTTTCCAGGTGACAGTGGGCTTGTTTGCAGAAATGTCACAGCCAATGTTCTCTATCGTGCTTGCAAGGGTTTTGTCTGCCTTGCTCAAACACAGGTACAGCTACATCGCATTCCCCCACGTAGATGATTTACCCGCTGTTAAGCCTATATTCTATGCAATGGGACATATACCATATGTAATTGGGGCCACTGACAGGACCCATGTTGGCTTAGTCCCCCCGAAGGGCAAATGAACATGTGTACAGGAATCAGAAGCGTTTCCACTCACTCAATGTCCAGATGGTGTGTCTTGCTGACCAGTACATCTCCCACGTCACTGCCAAGTATCCTGAGACGGTGCATGATGCCTTTGTCCTAATGAATAACAGTGTCCCACGGCTGGTGGTACGATTACAGAGGCACAGAGTGTGGCTAATAGGTGAGCCTGAGTCCCCACCCAATGTGTGTCAGTGTATGACTTCAGGAGTCATAGCCCATGCCATTGTGCAGGGCTAATGTGTGTCCTTTACTTCTTGTAGATGATTCCAGCTACCCAAACCTGTCCTGGCCCCTGACCCCTGTTAGGAATCCGAGAACAGGGGCTGAGAATAGGGACAATGATGCTCATGGGCGTACCTGGAGGACTGTCAAAAAGACCTGCAGGCTAGGTTCAGGTGTCTCCGGCTGACAGGTGGGTCCCTGTGCTACTTACCTGAGAAGGTCTTCAGAACTGTTGTTGTGTGGTGCATGTTACACAATTTGCCTAAGACGGCATGTGTCCTATCTGCAGGAGGAACGGGGTGACAATGCAGCTGTGGTATCAGTGGACACTGATGACAGTGAGGAGGAGGAAGGGGAGGAGGAGGAGGATGTGGACCACAGGTCTCATATGATCCTGCAGTACTTCAAATGACACTCAAGTAAGAGTGTTGAAGTACACATTTCTACATTTTTGTGTTGTGCTGTGTGGCTGTTGCATAATGCTCCAATAATCCTCACCTTTGCATCCCTCCTGACTGTCACCTATGCCTTCCATTATTGCAGATGTTGGTGGTGTTCCAACAGTGTACTTCTGTGCTGTGTGCAGGCTGCTGAGATGCATTTAAAGAATGGTTCAGCATGTTACTGGTCATTTACTCAGGATCATGCAGTTCTATACATTGTACCTTACCTGTAGAAAACGCACTATTACTCAGGTTGTGTCCAAGGGTCTTTATTAAAAATTGGTATACAATGGGAAGTGCAACAGAGTGGGGCGATGGTTGAGAATAGTCCAGTGTTGTGGGTCAGTCTGTTTGTAGCACAGGTCTAGTGTCCAAGGGGCCACAGGAAGAGGAGCAATGGCAGTTCAAAGTGGACAAGGTGACACATTGGAACACAAGGGGGACATTCAGGAGGGCCTCATTTCCTGGCGGTGGTCTTTGTCTTGGCAAGTGTCTCTGGTGTCTGTCTGGTTCACAGGCACTGTTTGCGGGGTGGTTCACGTTCTGCAGGGGGAGGGGAGCTGGTGGCCTGTGGGTCCTGTGGCAGGACCTCGTGTCCACTAGGTGCAGCAAATATGGAGGGCTGGTCAGTACACTAGTTAGTGAAAGGAACCTGCTGGTGTGCTGTGTGGTCCCTCATCATGTTGGCCATGTCACTCAGCACCACTGCAATGGAGCCATGGTGGTGTTCAGGGCCTGCAATTCTTGCTTGATCTCCTGGTTGTGTTCCCGCTGCAGCAGCTGGCTCTCCTGCATGATGTTGAGCACCTGACCCATCTTGTCCTGGGATTGTTGATATGTCCCTCGGACTTTGGTGAGTGCCTCCTGGGCAGTTGGTTCCTGGGCCTATTCTCCCCCTGGTGCACAGCTGTCCTCAGACCGTCTCTGGCCCCATGTGCCTGTGTCCCCTGAGCGGTGTGCCCACTCCCACTGAGTGGCTGCTGTGGGGTTGGATTCTGAGTGGCGAGGCTCTGTAGTTGACTCAGTGCAGGCTGGGGTAGCCGACTGCCCAGTGGTCCCTGATGGGCCAGGAAGTTCGTCCAGATCATCATTGGTGGCATCTTCTGGTGAGGTACTGTGTAGCTGTGGCGCCTCCTCGCCTCTGAGTTTGGCTGGGGCACCTGTGGGGATGTAAGTGGTTTATTATGCTACATGTCTGTGACATATTCTGCATCACTAGATTCCCCTATATTATTGCTGTTGCCCTGCCACTTTTATTAGTGTATAGTGATGTATTGTGGGATTGTTAGTTCTCCATTACGTGCATGCATTGGTGGTGGGTATACATGCAGGGCTGGAAGGGATGTGCATGCAGTGGGGATGGCATGCAGTGCTTGAGATTTCATTTTGGTAACTGGGATGGAGTGGGGTGATGGGTTTCTGTGTGAAGGGTCGTGATAGCATGCAGGTATGGGGGTAATAGGTGATAAATGTTGACTCACTAGTGTCCAGTCCTCCCACAACTCCAGTGAGTCCCTCAGGATGCAGGATTGCCAAGTCTTGCTCCTCCCATGTGATGGTGATGTGTGATGTGGTGTGGTGTGTAGCTTGTGGTGCATGTCGGATGAATTGGTAGTTGTGATATGTGTGTGCAGTTCTCTTTAGGATTAGCGTCACAAAGTGTAGCCGTCTTCTCATGTTAGCAAAGGATTGTGGGTGATGTGGGTGTGTGTTTTATAGTGTTGTTGATGGGTGTGAGGGGTGTATGCATTTGTGTCAGGTGTGGGGTTTTTCTTCTGGCCAATGTTGTCTTGTTTTGTATTTGGGTGGCCATATCCACAGCAGCAGTGTTCACCGCCAATGGTTTACCGCCGTTGAATGTCTGCTGTGGTGATTAGTGGCCCATTATTTGGAGGGCGTAGTATTGATGGCATAATGGTTTGGTTGGTAGTACCAGCAGTTTATCACGTACAGTCTGTCTGGCAGATTTGTGGTTGTGGCTGTTTGTTGTCAGTTTTGTATGTATGTGTCATAATCTTGCGGACAGGCGTCCGCCTCCGCTGGCAGCAGTCAGTGTGACGGCATTCGGTATTTTCCACCAATATTATAATGAGGGCCATACTTTGCTCTGTTCAGCTGCTAAATTAAAAGTTTCAGGGTGATCCGCCAAGCAGGGACCAAGAAAAAGGGAGGGTCCCAAAACAATTTCTCACTCTTTTAAGTCAGTGGGATTTTTCAATTTTTTGAACGTGATTACAGTCTGAATCGCTAAAGGAATTATACCAAATTTGCCAGAATGCTAGGCCTTGGGCCAGAAAGCACAGTTTTTTTGATTTGGTGTAAATCCCTTCAAAGGTTTTGGAGATCTTAGAGTTTAATAAATACAGATATCTGGGCATGCAGAAATGCCGCAGATCCAACTGGCCCTGTGCTGATATCTGATTGGCTGCCAAAAGTTCAACAAGGAAGTGTTGGCATCCATCTTGGGACTCCACAAAAAAACTTTCAAAAAAATAAAGGGCCCAAGGTAGGGTCCCTCTGACCACTTAGCTCTGGAGCTGGGGTTCCAGAAAGACCCCACCAGGGATAAAAAGCAGTATTGTTTTTTAAACGACAGAAACAATTCATGGATCCGGATATGTTGAGTTTTTTTACTTTCTTTTCAGAAAGGGCTTTTTCCTGTACTTTTCTTTTACTAAAGCACCCAGTGTCAGCTACCAGGGGCATGCCAAAAATAAGGAGCGGGTGCACAGTCCCCCACTCCTAGGCTTGCTGAAGCCCCAGGGACTGACATTTTCCCAGGGTGATTATTAGATAACTCGTGGCCCCCTGTGTAGCGGGGACCCCGTGGGGCAAAATGGGTTAGTAAATGTAGTGCCCCAGGGACAGCCACCTTCCTGGGGCCAAGTTTCAGTAATATGTGGGGTGCCACACAGCCCCCCCAGCCCCGGGGACCGCAACCTCCCTTGAGCTTCTACCAAATGTAAGGCAAGGGGGCAACCTGGGCCCCCTATAGCCCAAGAATGGCCACCTCCCCGGGGCTCAAATTATATTTAATGTGGAGGGGTCTTCCACCCCCCCACAGCCCTGCATCCCACCGCCTCCCCAGGGCTCAAATTAAATGTAATGCAGGGACCACCTGGCCCCCCACAGCCCTGGGGACCGCCACCTCCTTTTAAGGTTTAGGGATGGTTAGAAGTATGGGATGGTAAAGGTATATAAATATGTATATATATATATATATATATATATATATATATATATATATATATATATACATATGCCAGTAGGTAGTTATAGTTAGGACCTAGCTTCTGTAGAAAAAGCACCATTTGTTTTGCAAAACTTTCAAAACTTATACTTCAGGTAGTTCAGCTGTTGTCTTGCAAGTTTCAGGGTGAGGCGTCAAGTGGGCGCCGAGAAAAGGGGGGTCCCAAACCACATTTTCCCCATACATTTTCCCATAGAGATTTTGAACACAACTGCAGCCTGAACCATTGGGAGGAAGTACACCAAATTTGGCAGCAAAGTAGCTATTATGCCAGAAATCAGGCTTTTTGTGATTTGGTATTAATCCTTTTGGAAGTTTTGGAATAATGGGAGATTAAAAAATATAGATGTTTTGGGACACAGATCTAACTGTCCCCATGCTGATATATGATTGGCTGCCAACACTTCAACAAGGAAGTGTTGGCAGCTATCTTGGGACTGTGCTTCAGCTGACTACCACAACAAAAGTGAAGAAAAAAGAAATGGGGGCAGGGTAGGATCAGCCTGAACCCCTACCCTTGGCCTAGGGGTGCCTCATGGACCTCGCCATGACTGAAAATACACATGGTTAAAAAGCATTTTTTCTTAAATGACAGAAAAATCTGCAGATCTTTTTGACATTTGTTTTTTTTTAAAACAGGGCGGTGCTTCACCCTTTTTAAAATTTTGCCCACAAGTGGGCCAGATCCTGTGGGCATTGGGCGACTGAAAGAGAAGGGGGCATGGGGCCCTACTCCTGGGGCTTCCTTCAGCCCTGGGGACTACCACCTCCACGAAGCTTTGATGCAGAAATGTGCAGAGGTATACAGCATCCCCACAACGGCGGGACCACCACCTCTGAAATGTATGCAGGGGGGGGGTCCATGTGGGCAATTTGTTACAAGTAAGAGGAGACCATGCAGCCCTCCCACAGCCCCTGGACTGCCACCTCCCTGGGGCCAATATATAATATAATGAAGGGGGCCATGGAGTACCCCTGGCCTCTGGGACCACCATTTCTATGGGGATAAATGAAAGGTTGGATGGGGGCCTTGGGCCCCACCCTTGTGGAGTCAATAATGGCCCTGGGAACCACCTCCCTATAGAGCTGGCTTCTGCTATGTCCTGGGGTGCCCACCCCTAGGACATAGATGTTAGCTCTAACTTGGTGCGGACTTCGACAGCTCCCTCCAAGACAGAGCAAACACTCTGCTTCCAGCGGGTTAGAGCTGTCAAATTGCTCTCACCCTCTGGAAGCAAAGGTTTCATCTCTTCCCCTGCCCACAGAGATGCAGGCAGGGGAAAAGATGGAATTATTCCTTTTTCAGACAGGGAGCTGCATGTTTTGGAGCGCCGTGTGTGCAAGAGCAATTCCACTTCTGCAGGAGGTGAGGAGCTGGCTGAGAACACCGGCGCCATTAGGCTCCCCCTGGAGAAGATTAGAAAGAACCCGCTCATCACAGTCACATACAGATTGCTCTCCAATAGTCCAAAAATACATTCCCATCCACAAAGGATTTGGGAATGTTTTTCAATATGGAATCACATTTACTTTGCCTTCGCCAAACCCTGAGTTAGGATCATTTGTCCTTTGCAGAAGTGGAGCTTCAATTGGGGCACCTGCTACGTTTATATTTATAAGTGCTTCCTGTTGAAGTTTAATTTCTGTGAAATTAGCATTATGGCTATTTATTCAACAAAAGTTCACAGTTTTGCACAAAATGTCTACCCAACTGGAGTACTTTCTACTGGTTAGCTAGTAAGTGCTACCTCCTTGGGTAAATGTCCCATGTGTATTTTACACTACAGCTGTCTAATTGACCACAAGGAAATGTCTCCAGCGTCCTTGTGTGCATTTGGCAATGAGATTGTTCCTTGTGTGTTTTTTTCCAGAATACTGTAATAACTTGACCCGTCCTCTAGAGAGGCCAACAAGACTACAAAGAAGCCCTAGAGGGCCCCCAGTAGATTTCCTGCTGAATTTTGATGGCATGTTCTTGATGTCGAGGAATATTATGACATCTCCTCAAAACAAAGAAACACTTCATATAGATGAGAGGACATGGTTTGGTGGAGAATTAGGTCTTTGTAGTCTCATTGGCCTCCCTATAGGAGGATTGATTCAATCAGAGAATTTAGAGAAACAGACAACAGGACCAATCAAGTTGCCAAAAGGCACACAAGGTCACTGGTGACATGTCCTTGTGCTCCATTAGACAGCTGCAGTGTAGAATACATATTGGACATTTACCTAAGGAGGCAGAAAGAACTTCACTTGGGTGGATATTTCATGGTTACTATGGAAGCAGAGCTAAAAGAGTGTGGGGGAAGGGAACAAAAGAGAGTGCAGTGTGAAACTGAAAAGCAGTGTGGTGAACAAGAATTGCTCAGTAGGGAGCGTATGGCTTGTGATTTAAAGGGATCCACCTAAAACACTACCAAATTTGGCTTCTTTACAGGAGACTTAGAAAGAATTAAAAATATTGCCCATTTGGAAGTGGAACAACAAAATTAAAAGATGAAAGGAAGCCTGTGATTAGCTAAGTATAGCAGTATCAGTGAGAGCAGAGTAGTAAGGGTAACCATTATTGGTACATTTGTACTGAGAGTGGAAGAGCGTGCTGTATTTCTGACTTGAAATTTGCACCAAAAAGAGGTATCAAGTGATATTAAGAGAAGAGTTAGAGAACAGCAAAGAGTTTTTACAGGTATGTGAATTAGGGTATACTATAAATCAATTATATGTATAAAAAATTATAACTGCGTATAAGATGAAATAAAACGTGGAGCTTCTAGAAAGAACAGTAAAAGGCAAAACAGAAGGGAGGTTAGATGAGAACATTAAGCAAAAACAAAGTTACTAGCAAAGGAGAACGAGGAATTGGTAAGTCAGTGTGAATTAACGTGTTTGAAATTGGATGTGGGTGTTTGCGTATAGTATGTCATTTAATCGTATGTAATTTTAACCCACTCACACACTCAGAAAAGAACTTAGACAGGCACTTACATATCTAGTTAATCTCCCACAAAAACACTTTTTTAACCCACCTTTCATATAGCCAGAGATTGACTGATATGCTTAGAAACATACCAATAAAAGCATTCACACATCACTTTACTCATCTATACATCCACTTACATAGTCATTCACAAAACTATAGAGGCACTGTCACATTCAGTCAAACACCGATACAGTTATTTATATATGCAGCAGATAATTATATAAACATGCACTTGCACATGCATACACCCAGTTCTACACCTAGTCACCTACACATATAGCCACTCCTATGCCTATTTACAAAAACAAACAGCTACTTAGACACCCATTCAAACAGTGAGAGACACAATTTCACATCCATTCACACACCCACTTAACAGTTATATATGCATGCTAGAAACGGGGTCTTTGGTTGGTAGTTAGGTTACCCCCTGTGTAAGCAAGGACCCTCACTCTAGTCAGGGTAAAGGAGAATCACCCTCAGTTAACTACCGCTCACCCCCTTGGTAGCTTGGCATGAGCAGGCAGGCTTAACTTCAGCAGCAATGTGTAAAGTATTTATACCAACACACAGAGTAATTCAGTGAAAACACTACAAAATGACACAATGCAGGTTTAGAAAAAATAGGGAATATTTATCTAAACAAAACAAGACAAAAATGACAAACATCCAACACACACAAGTCAAGTTATGGATTTTCAAAGCATGAGAGTCTTAAATCCTTTAGGAAACAGTGAGAACATTGTTAGCGTGCAAAAGTACCTGGGTAGCATCAAAATAACACCGCACGGGCCAGTGTGCATCAGAAAAAGCCAGCAATGCATAAATTTCTCACTCGCAAGCAAGACCATGTGTTATGAAGGTAATGATGACTCAAAAACGATTGAAGAAGTATTTCGTGAAGTTTATTTCTGATAAGACGAAGTCTCCGTAAAATAAAACCCAGCCTCCTCTCACAAATCAACCGTCTTTCTCCCAGTGTTCTCATCCTCGCTCTCCCTTCCCGAACCTCCCTAGATTCTAGTTCCACAATACAACACATCTCCCCCTTTCCATTGATGAGCACATCGTAGATACCTAACAAAAACTAAAGAGAATTACAAAAACTTTAAAACCTACAATAATAAGAACTTGAAAACCTATTATATGTTATTTGTAACATTCCAAATATCATAAAGCAAAAGAAACAAAGATATCCATCATCTCATTACAAAGTTCTCGAGGTGAGAAGGGGTCTTGATGTTTCTCTTCGGTCTTTCATCCACGGCTTTTGAATTACCTTCCTTCCTTCCTTTTAATATGTAGTCTTTTAAATGTGAAGGAGTCTTAATGTTCCTCTCAGATTTCCTTGTTTCCATGTTATCAGCAGGACAAGAGTTTTCATCTTGCTGACCCTTTAAAATTTCCAAACTTGCAGCGTTAGCATTAACCTTAACTATTCTATTTAAATTCCAAATTCGACCATCACTCAGTTTCACAGCATTAGTGAAACGTTTCACAACTTTTATGGGAGAAGAGAGTCTCTTCCCAGAAGTCCTCAACACAGGATTGTTGACTATAACCCAATCACCAACATTTACAATGGTCTTCTTCACTGCATTTCTTTTATCAAAATTACTTTTACTCATTAAAGATTTCTCTTGTTCCCTGAATTTCCAATCCTCATTAATAACCTTTCTTCCTTTCTCTCCCAAAAATTCATTGACCCAATATGGCTCAAGAATAGTATTCCCTCGTCTCCCACGAAACAAGACAAAAGGGGTTTGACCTGTTGTTGAAAGTGGAGTATGTCTATATACTGCCACCTTTTTAATTACTTCTTGTTTCCAGTTGAGATGATTATCTTTAGCTAAGGAGATAGTTTCTTTTAAAACTCGGTTGAACCTCTCAATTAACCCATTACACTCAGGATGATATAACGCACATAACTTATGTCTTATACCACACCCCTTAAGAAATTCCTCCATCTCTCTCGAAGTCAGTTGCACGCCAATATCAGTAAGTATGGTGGAAGGAATGCCCTCCCTAGTAATGAGACTTTTAAAGAAAATCTATTACCTTCCGCGTTTCTGTCCCTTTGGTGAAAAAGACTTCAGGCCATCTAGAATACATGTCCATGACCACAATAACATACTCAACAGAACCATCAGCATATATAGGACCAAAAATATCAAGTGATATATCCTCCCAAGGTCCCTTCAGTTTGTTCCTAACTACCATCGATTGAATTCTAGACTTCATAGCTTTTTCACTAAGAGCGCACTGCATACAGTCACGAACAACTCTCTCTACATGGGTATCCATGCCAGGCCACCAATATGATGATCTTAACCTCTCCTTAGTTTTGGATATTCCCATGTGACTGTTATGTGCCTGGTCAATAAGTAGCCCTCTCACACTAGATGGTGGAATTAACCTCATCCCTCTAAGTAATAAATCCCGATCAACAGTCAATTGATCTTTCACACTCAAGAACTCCCTGCACTCCGCACTGCATTGATTTTTACTCTTCCAACCAGAACACATCAAATTCACCAACTCCTGTAACACTCTGTCAGACTTAGTATCCTCTTGCCACCTTTCTTCCGAAATCATTTGAAAATCCACTTCACACACTCTATCAAATTGCTCAAAATCTTCAACATCATCCAAATCTGACATTTTAGGAGATACCAATCTCGATAGCACATCTGCGGAGTAATTGTCAGTCCCAGGGACATACTCTACTACATATTCATATTCTTGTAAAGCTATGATCCATTTAGTAATTCTGCTTGAGATCGCATCAACACCTTTAGACTTAAAAACCTCACACAAAGGTTTGTGATCAGTTTTAACAACAAAAGATCTTCCCCACAAAAACATTTTAAATTTCTTTACCGCCCAATAAACCGCAAGGGCTTCTCTCTCTATAACAGAGTATTTTGTCTCAGTTTCTTTCAGACTTCTGGAGATGAATGCAATAGTGTTCTCAGCACTACGTAAACCTTGTTGTAGAACTGCACCTAACCCTTTACCACTGGCATCAGTTGTCAGAATTGATTGTAAATTGGGATTAAAATTCTTTAGTTTGGGAGCATTACATAAACAATTTTTCAACTTGATAAATTCCTTTTCACACTCTTCATCCCAAAATAACTCTTTGCCTTTCTTTAATAAAAATCTCATATTGTAGCATGAACTAGCAAAATCTTTAACAAATTTACTATAATATTCAGCCATGCCTAAAAATCTCATCAGCTCCTCCTTGGAGGTTGGAGAAGCTAAACTCTTAATCGTGTCAACAAGATCCTTCTTGGGAACTAAACCACCTCCAGTAATAGTGTATCCGAGGTAGTCAATATTCTCAACTGCAAACTTGCATTTCTCCGCTCTAATGGTTAAACCATGCTCAGAAATCTTCGACAACACCTTTCTGAGGATATCATCATAAGCACCACTGTTCTTCCCATGAATCAGAATGTCATCCTGATAGACACACACACACCATTAATCCCTCTTAATATGCGTTCCATTGCACTTTGAAACACAGATGCAGCTGAGATTAGGCCAAAAGGTAACCAAATGAACCTAAACGTACCAAAAGGCGTAACAAAAGCCGTTAAATCCTTTGAAGATTCATCTAAGATTATCTGATGGTAAGCTGAGGTGAAATCTATAGTAGAGAAAACCTTAGCGCCTGACACCATAGTTAGCAATTCAGAAATGTTGGGAAGAGGATATCTGTCCACCATTACACATCTATTAAGTTTACAAAGCTCAACACAATGCCTGATATTACCATTAGTTTTTTTAGCTATGACTATGGGAGACAACCAATCTGTCCCCTCCACTTCCTCTATTATCCCTTGATCCTCCAATTTTTTGAGTTCAGATCGTAACTCATCCCTCACTGCAAAAGGAACATTCCGCACTTTACTACTGAACGGTATAGCATCAGGAAGCAATTTAATTTTATGAGAATATCCCTTCATGCATCCTATTCTGCCACTGAAAACATTAGGAAATTCTTTACGCAGCTTCTCTGTGAGATCAGTTGTAGATAATACACTCACTCCATCTATATCCCCCAAGTGCTTCACTATAATAGGAGGTGAACTGTTGGGATCAAGCATCACCCCAAGATCTTTCTGATGCCACCAACTTATGATGCTATCACCCCTTTTCGATTCATAGACTTTTCCAGAAGTGAATCGTTGATCATACTCTATCAATCCAACAAAATAACCATAAAAGTCAATGGGTTCACCACCATAACCACAAGGTTTAATATCAGGTTTTAACAGGTTGACTTTACCCTTTAACTCATTTTGATAGAACTTATCAGACACTATAGAAATCTTCGCCCCTGAGTCAAAAACACCTTGGTTCTTTTACCCTCCACAGTAATATAATCCAGAGGGACAGACAATGTATCACTTGAAACCTGAAGTACAATTTGACCACAGGCAAAATCAGACTCAACCTTGCTGACATCAAAATCATTATCAACCACACTCACAGAGTGTTTTCCTTTCTTGAGGTTACACACAACCGAAAAATGACCCTTCTTTTTGCAATACAAACAAAACCTATTAACAGCTGGACAAAGCTTACTATTAGCAAGATGTCCCCCACTTCCACATCTAAAACATCTCTTGCCAGTAATGTTGGAGAACAATTCTTTATCAGAAGGTTTGGTTATTTTGGGCTTAGTACTACTAACTACATTTACATATTTGGAATCACAGCGTTTCACAACATCAACACACTTGAGAGAGTGCTCAATCCTCTTGGCTAGAGAAATAACTTGGTGAATTTGAGGATCATCCAAGAGCCATAATTCACTTCGTACCTTTTCAACATTGCACCCTAGCATGAATTGGTCACGAATTCTCTCTTCTACTGTGGACCCAAATTTACATAATGAGGCTAAACGCCTTAACCCCGTGACATAATCTTCAACAGATTCTCCTTCAGTTTGAAAACACTTCCCGAAGTAATACCTCTCCAAGATTGTGCTAACCTTAGGAAGATAATGTAGATCTAGTTTTCTAATACATATCTCATACTCATTCAAATTGATCGCTTCATTGTCTGGAAGATCAGGAAGATGATCAAAAACCTCCTGACCTTCTGTTCCCAAACAATGAAGAAGTAATGCAGTTCTTCTCTCATTGCTCAAAGAGGTACCACACACTCTAGAGTACCTCTCGAACACTTTCTTCCACTTAGCCCACTTGATTGGGGGTTCACCAGGAGTGGAAAGAAAGAAAGGCGGAGAAGAAACATTCTGCATTTTAGTAGGATGAGCTGACTGTTCCATAGAAGGCACCAAATATAGCAAACAGGAAAAGAAGAGAAAATATATATATATATAT
Source organism: Pleurodeles waltl (assembly GCF_031143425.1). Taxonomy (NCBI): domain Eukaryota; kingdom Metazoa; phylum Chordata; class Amphibia; order Caudata; family Salamandridae; genus Pleurodeles; species Pleurodeles waltl. The sequence goes on along the minus strand of NC_090438.1, from coordinate 499,577,798 downwards.
ATATATATATATATATATATATATATTTAGATTGTTTTTTTGTTGTTTTTTTTAATAATAATAACACCTAAACTACACACTATAACCAAAGAAGAGGTTCATCAATTAGGAAAGTAATTGTACCCATGTAGAACCCTTTCTAAAAAGAAGCATTAAAGATTCAAAGTATCACATCCATCCAGTTTAAAATTGTTAAAAAACCACTAAATAAACATTTCCTGAAATAGAGAAAAACTAAGTTAAATAAATAACAGCGTCCTAGAACAGAAGCGCTCTGAAAGAAATTGCCGATCCAACGTGGAAAAGAGTCTCCTGGTTGCTAGGTGATGAGGCGTTGTGTGCGGCAAAATGGCGTCTTGTTGGTTGCTAAGGAAGCAACAACGCTGAGTTGACCTTGCACGCGTGTTGCTAAGCAACTGCACGCGTTAGCTCCGTTAGGCGTGTTTCGGCCCTATGCATACACAAAAAAAAAAAAAAACTTGTTCCTGAAAATTGTTCCTCCTTGTTTCCCACAATGCCTTCCGGTCCGCAGATTCCGGTCTCCTTCCTTCGCTCACATCACTCGCGTAACGACGGTGCTCCTCGGGGTCGCGTCCTTTCTTTTTCAATCAAAGATGGAAGAGTAACGGGCTCCAAAGAGCGAAGAGCCAAAGTTAAATGGGGCACACGGTGAGAAAAAAAGCTCTATGGAGAGTCGCTCCAGAGCACCGGAGCACCGAAAGACGTGAAGGAGTTGGGATGTCCACAGGACTGACACGCAGAGTTGATCACCTTCGTCGCCAGTGTTATGAAGGTAATGATGACTCAAAAACGAGTGAAGAAGTATTTTGTGAAGTTTATTTCTGATAAGACGAAGTCTCGGTAAAATAAAACCCAGCCTCCTCTCACAAATCAACCGTCTTTCTCCCAGTGTTCTCATCCTCGCTCTCCCTTCCCAAACCTCCTGAACCTCCTGAGATTCTAGTTCCACAATACAACACCATGCTTTGCTTCTCCTCCGGTCGGGTCGACGTGCATTATTTCTCCTCTCCCGCAAAGAGAGTGATGTGTCGATCCATGCAGGCACCTCGGGTCTGGGCAGGCTTTGCGCTGTTTTTCCACGCCCAGTGATGCTGTGTTGAACATCCAATCGCACAGTATCGCAAAACCATATTAGCTGGTGTTGCGTGTCGTTTCTCCAGCCGCGTTTCATCGATCTTCCAACTGCAATGCAGGTGGAGAGTTGATTTTGTCATTTATCAGCCACGTCACCAAAGGTGCATCAAAAACGTCCCGGCACAGGGGTCTGTGCATGGATTTTCAGTCTTGGTCTGCCAGCTTCACCTTTCAAGGGTCCAGAAACTGGATAGGGCACCACTTGGCAGGAGTCTCAGCAGAGAGTCCAGGTGCTGGCAACAGGAGGTAAACTCAGTTATAGCCTTTAGAGATTCTTCACAAGCAGGAATGTACAACAAAGTCCAATCTTTGTCCCCTTTCACAAGCAGAAGCAGCAACTGCAGGATAGCTCCACAAAGCACAGTCACATTCAGGGCAGCACTTCTCCTCAGCTCTTCAGCTCTTCTCCTTGGCAGATTCCAGAAGTGATCTAATTTTCAGGGGTTTTGAGTCCTCTTCTCATACTCCTTTCTGCCTTTGAAGTAGGCCTACTTCAAAGGAAAGTCTCTCTTGTTTGTAAGATCCTGCCATGCCCAGGCCAGGCCCCAGACACACACCAGAGGGTTGGAGACTGCCTTGTGTGAGGGCAGGCACAGCCTTGGCCACTCCCCTCCTCCCTCATAGCACAGATGGCTTATCAGGATATGCAGGCTACACCCCAGCTCCCTTTGTGTCACCGTTTAGAGAGAGGTGCAAACAGCCCAACTGTCAAACTGACCCAGACAGGGAATCCTCAAACTGGCTGAGACACAGAATGGTTTAAGCAATAAAATGCATACTTTCTAAAATAGCACTTTCAAACACACAATCTAAAAACAACCTTCACTAAAAGATGTATTTTTAAATTGTGAGTTCTAAGACCCTAAACTCCACATGTCCATCTACTCCCAAAAGGAATCTACGCTTTAATAATATTTAAAGGCAGCTCCCATATTAACCTATGAGAGAGATAGGCCTTGCAACAGTGAAAGACGAATTTGGCAGTATTTCACTGTCAGGACATATAAAACACATTAGTATATTTCCCACCTTAAACATACACTGCACCCTGCCCATGGGGTTACCTAGGGCCTACCTTAGGGGTGTCTTACATGTAAGAAAAAGGAAGGTTTTTGCCTGGCATGTCTGAGCCATGTTTACAGAGCTACTAATGTGGGTGGCCCAACCAGTGCTGCAGGCCCACTAGTAGCAGTTGATTTACAGGCTCTGGGCACCTCTAGTGCACTGTACTAGGGACTTACTAGTTAATCAAATATGCCAATCATGGAAAGCCAATTACACATACATTTTACATGGGAGCACTTCCACGTTAGCAGTGGTAAAGTGCCAAGAGTAACACAAACAGCAAAAACAGAGTCCAGCACACATCAACAACCTGGGAAACAGAGGCAAAAAGTTAGGGGAGGCCATGCTAAGGATGCCAAGTCTAACAATGCATCACTAACAAAAATAGTTGCACATACAATTAAACACCTAAACACTCACTAACTCAGCCAGTTAACAATCCATAGAGCCACTTACACACCCATTTACATACCTATGCATTCACTAACACAGCCACTCAGATAACCACACAGCTACCTACATATCAAGTGACACACCCACGCAGGCAGTGATGCACTTACTCACATATGCACTCACATACCTACAGACCCAGTAACCCAGCTGTGCAGCCACTCATATAACCATTTACACACCCATTATGAGACACTTACATAGCATGTGACATACTGACATAATCACTTGTGTCGGTACATACTTGCTTACGGTATGTAACCTAACAGTATGTAATGTAAAGTTAAATATATTCTGTATTTGGGTTTCAGGTATCTACTTGTCTTCAAAGAATAGGATTTACAATGCTGAGGAAGGAAGAGAAGAAAAAAACAGAATAAACATTACTATCTGTTTAAAAGTGAGATTAAAAAAGGACATGATGGAGAGAACATGCTGGAAAAAAGAGTTGCTAGTAAGAGGACTAAGGAGTTTCTTAAAACACTTTGGGGGTAATTCCTACCCTGGCGGTCCGAGACCGCCAGGGTAGGGGACGGAGGAAGCACCGCCAACAGGCTGGCGGTGCTTCTGGGGCTATTCTGACCGCAGCGGTAAAGCCGCGGTCAGATAAGGGAAGCCGGCGGTTTCCCGCCGGTTTCCTGCTGCCCCTGTGAATCCTCCACGGCGGCGCTGCAAGCAGCGCCGCCATGGGGATTCCGACCCCCGCCAGAACCAGGCTGGCGGGAACGGGTGTCGTGGGGCCCCTGGGGGCCCCTGCAGTGCCCATGCCACTGGCATGGGTACTGCAGGGGCCCCCTAACAGGGCCCCACATTGATTTTCAGTGTCTGCTTGGCAGACACTGAAAATCGCGATGGGTGCAACTGCACCCGTCGCACACCAGCAACTCCGCCGGCTCCATTCGGAGCCGGCTTCCTCGTTGCTGGTGCTTTCCCGCTGGGCGGGCGGGCGGCCTTTTGGCGGTCGCCCGCCAGCCCAGCGGGAAAGTCAGAATGACCGCCGCGGTCTTTTGACCGCGGTACGGTCTTCTAGTGGTTCCCGCTTGGCGGGCGGCGACCGCCGCCCGCCAAAGTAGGAATGAGGGCCTTTGTGGGAAATGCAAAACATGGAAACATTTTTAAAAAAAAGCAGGGTTTAAAATCAACTCACAAAGGAGAAGGAGTAAGTCACATTGAAAGTAAAAATTCATATAGTTTTAAAAGGGGACAGACAGAATTTAAAGAAATATGAAAGACAATGTTCAGAAGCAGGATAAGAGAGAATTTGGTATGAAACACTGAGCAGTAGAATAGGAGAAGTGCAAAACTGAAGCTAAAACAACATATTGAGAGTGTGGTTGATAAAGAATTTGCCCTGAAGGGCAAACTATTTATCCTGATAAAAAACAGAATGAGAACACTGGATAAAACAGTATTGTCTATGCAGAAAAGTTGGCAAAAAATGCTTATAATAAAAGTAATATTTGCAACATTGTCTAAGAAGAATTGAAGCATACATCTAACACTGAGGCTTTCTTTCATGAAGAAAGCTACTTTTAGTAAAACACATTAGTGCATGCAGTTGAACCAACTGGCCGATGCTATGAGGTAAAAGATGGTGCTCCCAATGCAAAGGAGAAGATGGTTCCTAGAAATGTGGCGGAAGAGATAGCTGAAGAGGTACAGGAAGATATAGACATTCTCCTGTGTAATAATGAGACTGTAGTAGGATTTCTAGTGTTCGCCAGGAATCAATTGATGTACATTCAAACGTTTCCTCCTCAATTTTCAGACAGAAATGTGAAACAGAAATTTGCCATGTTGCAAGCATTAGATCCATGCAAAGTCAAGAAATATTCTAACTTGCAAGGACACTCACTGGCATTTGTATCCAGGAAAGTGTTCACAAGTACTTTTCATCATTTTAAAATGTTGGCCTTTCAAGTTAGACGACTTTACTTTGTAAAAAGACCTTCATTGTGCTTAAGAGAAAACAAAAAAATACTTTTATATGGTATAATATCAGAGTTTGAAAATGTTTGTGAAGATAGTCATTTACATTTCCTTTGTCCTGAAGTGAGGTCTGGGCGAAATGAGGATTTGGTATATTCAGTTGTAGAAAAACAAAACTAAAATATTAGTACTGATAATTTTACACAAGAAATAGGAAAATTCAATGTAGTTTCTACAGAGGAACCAAACTATGGGCCTGATTTAGATCTTGGCGATAACAGTGCCGCAATAGACCTTTTTCACAGTAATCCTGCCCCCTGCCGCAATGGTCCCTTGACCCTGTCACCAGGCAGGTCGCTCCCCCCATCTGCCACGCAGCCCCCTGTGGGTTGAACCTCCGTTGCCGCTTTTGCCGCCTGACTACTCGCTCCCTTTTTTCTGTACCCCTGCGCTTGGCTTCTGTGCCACTTCGTTTTTTTTATTCTGTGCCCCTGTGTTTTGCTTTCTGTACCCCTGTGCTCTGTTGTCCCTCTCCCGCCGTCTTTTCCCGCCGTTTTTTCCCCGGGTTTTCCCCTGGGTTTTTCCCTTGCTGCTGAGCCCCTGCTGCCCCGCCCCCTTCACTCCCATTGGCCACCCCGCTCCCACCTCCAAGCTGCTCCTCCCTCCCTCTGCCCTCATATGGAGGCCGCGAAGCGGGCGCAGGCGGGCTTGCCTTAGGCACCCAGCACCAGAACCCCTGGAAGCCGCACCCCCGCAACGCCAGACTGCACTACGACGCAAGCACCCTCCATGCACTCAACACCAGACGAGACCACCCCTGCTACCGGGCCACCCCGAAACGCACCTAGGGGCCTTTCACCTGCCGGAACTGCAGATTCACCAGCATCCAACCCTCCACACCACCAGCCAGAGAACCCAACCACCTCCGCTGCATCCTCCTCAATACCCGCTCCGCTAGCAAGCACGCCATCAAACTTTGGGACCTCCTAGACTCCACTGCCCCCGACCTCGCCTTCCTGACGGAGACCTGGCTGAACGCCACCTCAGCACCAGACATCGCCATAGCCATCCCACAGGGCTACAAGATCTCCCGCAGAGACCGCACCAACGGAGTGGGAGGAGGAATCGCCATCATCCACAAAGACTCCATCAAAATCTCAACGAACACCGATGACACCCTCACCACCGCCGAGCACGTGCACTTCCAGATCCACACCGACCCCAACACCACCCTCAGAGGAACTCTCATCTACAGACCTCACGGACCCCGCCCACAGTTCAGTGACACCATCGCCGACCTCATCAGCACCCATGCCCTCGCTTCCACGGACTACATCCTCCTCGGGGACCTACACTTCCACCTCGAGAACAACCACGACGCCAACTCCACCGCTCTGATCGACAACCTCACCAACCTCGGACTCAAGCAGCTCCTAAAGACACCCACTCAAGCCGCTGGACACACGCTCGACCCCATCTTCTCCGCAAGCCCCCATGTCTCCTTCAACCACACCACCGAACCACACTGGACCGACCACAGATGCGTCCACTTCACCTTCAGAAAACCCACCACACACCACCGCACCCAACAGCTACCATGCCGCTGCTGGGGCAAGGTCACCGAGGACCAACTGACTACCGCCCTCGCCCTGAGACCACCCACCGACCCCACCGACCCAGACACTGCCGCGACCAACCTCACACAGTGGATCAACGACTGCGCCAACACCCTCGCCCCTCTCAAGACCTTTACAACCAACCACACCATCAAGAAAGCCGCCTGGTTCACCGAGGACCTCCGGATCTCCAAGCACACCTGTCGGAAGCTGGAGAAGAAATGGCTCCACGACCGAACACCAGACAACCACACAGCCCTCAAGAGCGCCACCCGCAGACATCACCAACTCATCAGGACCGCCAAGAAGACCGCCTTCAAGGACCGCCTAGACAACAACGCACAACACCAAAGAGCTCTTCAGCATTGTGAAAGAACTCTCCAACCCCAGCTCCATCACCAACGACATCCCGCCATCTCAAGACCTGTGCAACTCCCTGGCCACCTTCTTCCACCGCAAGATCACCGACATCCATGACAGCTTCAACCCCGACCCCCCGCACCCACCACCGAGTCCACCACCCCTGTGACTACCACTCGCACCAGTCGCCTGACCGCCTGGTCCAGCGTCAGCGACGAAGACACCATCAAAACCATGAACTCCATCCACTCCGGATCCCCATCGGACCCCTGCCCTCACCACGTCTTCAACAAAGCCAGCGCAGCCATCGCGCCCCACCTCCGGAAAACAATCAACTGTTCCTTCGAGACAGCAACCTTCCCAGAAAGCTGGAAGCACGCCGAGATCAACGCCCTTCTGAAGAAGCCCAAGGCGGACCTCAAGGACCTCAAGAACTTCCGTCCCATCTCCCTGCTCCCTTTCCCGGCAAAAGTGACCGGGAAGATTGTCAACAAACAGCTGACCCGCTACCTCGAAGTCAACAACATCCTGGACCCGTCCCAATCTGGTTTTCGCAGTAACCACAGCACCGAGACCGCCCTCATCGCCGCCACTGACGACATCCGGACCCTGATGGACAAAGGAGAAACAGCCGCCCTCATCCTCCTGGACCTGCAGCCTTTGACACGGTCTGCCACCGCACCCTATCAGCACGCCTCCATGACGCCGGTATCCAAGAGAAGGCCCTGGCCTGGACCACATCCTTCCTCTCCGGCAGAACCCAGAGCGTCCGCCTCCCACCATTCCGCTCCAAAACCACTAAGATCATCTGCGGCGTCCCACAGGGATCCTCCCTCATCCTGACACTGTTCAATATCTACATGGCCCCCCTCGCCCACGTCGCACGACAACACAACCTCAACATCATCTCCTACGCCGACGACACCCAGCTGATCATATCCCTCACCGAAGATCCCCACACCGCCAAAGCTAACCTCCACCAAGGAATTAAGGCCGTAGCCGACTGGATGAAGGACAGCAGACTGAAGCTGAACTCGGACAAGACGGAGGTCCTCATTCTCAGACCCGCCCCATCTCTTGGTGGCCCACGTCACTAGGCACAGCCCCGGAACCCACGGACCACACACGCAACCTGGGGGTCATCCTCGAATCCACTCTCTCCATGACCAGGCAAGTCAACGCCGTCTCCGCGTCCTGCTTCAACACCCTCCGTATGCTCTGCAGGATCTTCAAATTGATCCCCCTCGACACGAGAAAAAAACGTTACCCAGGCCCTCATCACCAACAGACTCGACTACGGAAACGCACTCTACTCAGGAACTACAAACAAGCTCCTGAGACGACTCCAACGCATCCAGAACGCCTCGGCCCGACTCATCCTCGATGTCCCCCGCCGCAGCCACATCACACTCCACCTGAGAGGCCTGCACTGGCTCCCCATCAACAAAAGGATCACCTTCAAGCTCCTGATCCATGCACACAAAGCACTGCACAACACCGGACCCACCTACCTCAACAACCGATTCAGCTTCCACACCCCGACCCGAAGCCTCCGCTCAGCCAAACTCACCCTCGCCTCAGTCCCCCGCATCCGAAAAACCACCACCGGTGGCAGATCCTTCTCCTACCTAGCCGCCAAAACCTGGAACACTCTCCCCACCATCCTACGACAGACCCAGGACCTGCTGGCCTTCAGAAGACTCCTCAAGACCTGGCTCTTTGACCAGAAGCAACCCCCCCCTCCCCAGAGCCTTGAGACCCTCGCGGGTATGTAGCGCGCTTTACAAATGCAGTAATTGATTGATTGATTGATTGATTGGTCCACCCACCGTATTTAGATGTTGGTGGTTCCATAGACGAAAGACAGCATTCAAATCGCCATCTCTGTCAAGAAACATCGGCTGCGTTGACTGTGGGAAAGGGAAAATGGGATGCTGGTGCAACCGCAGCTAGCCTGCCTGCTATGTAGATTTGGATGTGCCTTACCGCCGAGGAAAAAGTGACGGTCAGACTGCCACTCCTTAGTTGGCAGATTGGAAGGAAAGGGGGTAAAAAACTCATTTTTTCACAATTTCCCCCCTGTCATCACTTGGACATGACTGGACAACACCTACCCTCACTGCTGCCACTGATTCACAGAGGAAACACGACCCATCTGTTGATGGACTACAAGGAAGGGATGACACATTGCTGACGTAAGTTGGGTTGACAATGCACAGGAGGTGGGGACCACTGGAGACATATACATGTCAGAGTAATTTTTTTAATCACTATGACTTACATATGTCGGGATACGAGTTGGTCAGACATGTGGGGGCACACCGGTACGCAGCACATATCACACACATACACAACTGTCAACTATGTCCATGTGTGCACATTGCCAGGGGACCTGTCATGTTGTGCTGCGAGTTGTGTGTGAGTCATGACATGTATGTGTATATGCAAAGCAATTGGCAAGGTGAGGGGCTTGTGTGTGTGAGTGTGTTTGTGTAGCTGAGTGTGTAGTTATGTTGTTTGTTGTGGTTGTGTGGTGTGTGGGTGCAGTGTCAATGGTGTGTGTATGTTGTGTTGTGTTTTTAGCATGTCCAGGTTGGGTTGTATCAGACTGGCGACAGTTAATGGTGTGTTTGTGTTGTGTAGTGTGGGGGTACACCTTAGGCTAAGGGACAGCATGCGTGTGTCACTTATCTTCCTTCCATAGCCCCTGCCATTGTATATAGTCCATTGAGTCCCACTGCTTTCTCCCGCCATTAGTGAACCATTGGCAGTGCACCACATGCAAGACTGTAACATCTAAATATGGTGGGTTGAAGACTGCTGCTATGACAGTCTTCTCGGGCCCGCCACCAATGTGGCTTGGCGGTAACACCGTCAAGATCTAAAACAGGCCCTATGTTTGTAATTATTGCTGGCGCACTGATTACAAAGCCCAAATTCAAAATGTTGATGTGCCCTTGAAACTAAGCAAGAATACAGAGCAAAGTGGCTAGCTTTTGCTTTGTATTTGTTTGTGAAGGAATGTTTTGATTTTTTGACACACTAGATCATGTGTAAGTATTACTAGGACAAATGAGAGGGCACCAAAATGCCTGCCAGAGTAATGCACAATGTTAGAGTGGTTGAAATTCCAGAGGAACTTTGACATCTGTATGGTTATGAAGGAAAACTCATATAATCTAGGCACCCTTTTCAAACAATAGTTTGCATGAAACCAAAGACTGGGAAACTGCCACCCACTGAGCTTCAGAAAGAGCTTAAAGGTACAGTTTTGTATTTACCTCTAGTTTTTAAATGTAATATTGAAACAGTGGATGTAGAGAGAGATTTGTATGAACCACTTGTTATTTTAGTGAAAGGTGTGCCCACAAAAATCCAACAAATCTGGCAAGCACTAGTGGATATGAATAAGATGACGTAAGCTACATTGTATCTTTTTTTATATTTATTTATTGGTATATCTTGGCATCTGAGACATTAGGTAATGTCAGATCAGTGAACAATAAATTTCCGCTACAAGCGGCACATATCAGTGTGCTTTAAAGCAGTAGATTGTTAATTATCCTTCCGATACATTTGCAAGGAACAAGCATGTGATCGTTGTTATCAATAAAGTAACAATAAACAGGTATGTATAAAACAACAAGCTCAAGGAACTATATACAGGGTGGAGGGAGGACAAAGGTCTTTGATCTAGGGTTAGAAAAGGTGTCTAGAAGGAGGGACTCAATGGACGTGAGCACTGGTTTGAAGAGGAATGCGCAAAAGAGAATATTAATTTCCCTTCAAGTAGAGCAAAGCAGGTGTCTTAGAATATCCCCCTTTTCATGGCGGGTGGAGATAATTCTTCACATCAACATTTTATACCAGGTTCTCCCAACAATTCCCACCAAAATGAATAATGCAGATCACACATAGCCATTGAAAAGAGTGTGCTTCTGCACATGCCCAGGTTAGCAGATCGCGCATCAACTGTTGAAGAGATGGGGATGCTAGAGACTTCCACGCCACAGCTACCCCAGATTTAAATAGTACAAAAGTAAAGTCAATTAATCTGTGGAGTTATTCAACGCACTTTTTGTGGGAAAGAAGAACCAGTAGGCAAGTGGTGGGTGTTTGAGGCAGGGGATGTGTTGTCAATTCTGTTGCAGTTTCAGTGACCCTGCTCCATATGGATTGTAATACCGAGCACTCCCATAATATAAGGTAAAGTTCTGCTGATAACAAGGTGCATTGTCGGCAACCAGGAGAGAATAAGGGAAACATAGCTTGATAAATCTAGGGTTTTGGGATACCCCTTTTACCATCTGAAGAGCTCTGGTCCATTCTACGTCAGACAGTGGCTGCAGTAACACTGCATCCCATTTAGCGCGCAGTCAACATGAGAGTCGGCTCAATCGCATGCAGCGCTGTGTACATGGTAGTGATGGTGTGTCATATGCCCCCAACCAGAAATATGGTATGCAGTACCTGTGATAATGGAGGTCCCCTGTTTGCTTCACTCCAGGAATCTCACATGGCATGCAGTAGTGTATAATCGTTGAGGAATTGACCCGGTGGGATAGTGTACATTTCATGGATATTCTGGAATATTTTAAGGGAACCGTCTAGGTATAAGTCTCCCGCTCAGGTGATCCATGCATCCATCCATATATCTCAGTGGACAGCTCGTATCACTCCTGTTAACTTAGGTATATCTCATATGGGAATCTCCAAACAGCCAAGTATACACATTGACTCTCCTTAATCTCGCCTGGACCACAGGAAATCCTGGGAAGCCTGTCGAAGATAGACAGGCCATTGCGATTGTACTGCCTCATAATACAATTAAAAATCAGGGGCTCCCAACCCACCCTCTGTCATTGATCTCTGGAGTTTTGTCACGGCCACCCGGTGGCAGCCATCGCTCCATATAATTTCAATAAGTAGGCTGTCGAGCATCCGAAAGAAGGCTCATGGCACCACCATAGGTAGTTCCGCAAAGAAGCAAAGCAATCTGGGTAGTATCAGCATCTTGGACATCGCAACTTGACCTACTGGAGACAAAGGCAATGACTGCCGAAATGGGTGGGAGCTATGGCTACCCGTGACCGGCCTATCCAATTTGCCTTTGAGAAGGTCCTGCACTGTATGGTAAATCTTAACTCCCAGGTACTTAAAGGAGTCATAGCTCCAATAGAGGCACATATCAGTCATGATTCCCCTATTTGAGGAAGGATGTGGTGCCAGAGGAAACAAGCACAGTTTGGGCCAATTGACCCGTAATCCAGAAACGTCACCAAACATTTCCAAGAGTTGCATGAGGTTAGGGAGTGTGGCTCTCACATTGGAAAGATAGATGAGGGCATCATCGCATACAGGAAAATTACATGGGTGGAGTCCCAGCTCAATTGCGCAGGTGGCAGGCAAGAGGTTCCATTGCCAGCGCAAAGATAAGTGGGAACAATAGATACCCCTGAAGGGTCCCCCTTTGAACAGCAAAGCCCTCTGAAATCACCTGGCCTGTTCTTACTCTACCCATCTCAGGAATCGCGGTCCGAATCCCATAGCTGCGAGGGTCGAGAAAAGGAAGTTCCAACCTAAAGTGTCAATGAAACTTCTCGATGTCCACTGACACCACTTCATGATAAAGGGCATCTGGTGAAGTATTATGGATTAGCTGCAACAAGCATTGTATGGTAAGGAAAGTGCCACGGCTTGGAAGAAAGCCTGACTGATCAGTATGGACTAGCTTATGTATTACAGAAAGCTGTCAGTTTGCCAGAATCTTCCTTAGTATCTTACCATTGAGATTCAATAATGAAAGGGGACTGTACAACTTAACATCTGTGGGATAGCGACCTGATTTAGGTAAGAAGCTACATTGCATCTTAAAGGGAACAATGTGCACTATAAAGATGTAGATGTTGTTGCACATGGAATCTGCATGGAGGGAAAAATGTTACCTTCAAGTAGACAGTTTGAAAAAGTGGATAGAAGTAGATCTGAAGGCCTTTATGAGCACTAAATTATCCATCCACTGCATTCAAAAGATGTTATGGAAGATGACACTGAACTGTATCATATTAAACAAGCTAAAGAAGTCCAATGAGTGTGTGGGAGAAAGGTTTAGAAGCTTGATGTTCTCCTCAACTATTTCCAAATGGAGTCAGTGAGCAGTATGATGACCCCCTATCTGCAAATACCTGTGGCTGAGTATAGGTCAGTAAGATTATATTCAGAGGACCCCAAACTTCACCAAAGTACTTCATATGTATTTCATCTGTTATTTGACAGTTATTTGTCTAGACTGTCATATGCGGTTAACCATATTCTTAACACAGGAGTAAATGTACAAAATATGTTTACAAAAGACTTGGTAGAAAAAATACATGGAAAAGATGAGAAGCTTGAGTACAATTTGATGAATTTGATGGCATGTCAACATGGGATCAATGAATCCCGTATCATCATCATGATGAGCTCAAGTGTATGTTGCGAAATATAGGTGCACCATCTTCGTTTGTAACACTGGGTTGTGCAGAGTATGGAAGGGGTGATTTACATTATTTTTTGAGAGAAACAAACTAACATTTAAGGCATTAGACAGAAGACACAAAAATACTGAGTGCACAGTTCCAGAGGGTAGAGGGCAATCAAACCACCCAACACAGGCATACACTCATTCGGACACAATAGCCCTCATGCATCAGCATTGAGCTCTGCTCTGCGTCAGACTGGTGCTGCAATGTCTGACGGGGTCCTGCATAGGACCATCTAGCCATATAAAGATGGTTTATGTCTTAATACCAAAAAGTCTTAGGTTACTAAGAAACAGCTGGAGAGATGCAAAATGCTAAATAAAAAATAAAATTGGCTCGGGTGACTCCTCAGTATAAACATGATTTAATAAATGAGCAAGGACTCGGTCAAGATTAAAAACACCGGAAAAGTGAGGGGGAATTAATGATCCCACACTTGACGTCCTCAAAAAGTCAAGCACAGGAACTGTGTAGTGTTTTCACTGAATTACTGTGTGTGTTGGTACAAATACTTTACACATTGCTTCTGGGTTAAGCCTTTCTGCTCATGCCAAGCTACCAAGGGGTGAGTGGGGGTTAACCACGTGTGTTTCTCCTTAACCCTGATGCGAGTGAGGGTCCTTGCTTAGACAGGGGGTCACCTGACTGCCAACCAAAGACCACATTTCTAATACCCAAAAACACACTGAGGAAAGAAGTATAATGCAGCAAGTACTGGTGTTTCAATCTCATAGATGTCGAAAGTACTGTAGACAGAAATACAGAGCAAAAGTAAATATTTACATAAAATGTCCTTTTGGATTTTCAAGACTTGTTATTTCAAAAGAAAGAGTGAACAGTTTTATGTCTGCAGTGAGATATATACACTCGTAATTCACCAAAAACACCTACAATCTCAGGAGACTAGAAGCTTCAAAATATATTAATAACTAATTTTGAAACTATAAAGTGCTAATAAGGATATTCAATTTGTGCCAGATGACTCAATAGCTGTTGACATTATGTTACTTCATACATAAACAAAATTTGAAGAGAAGGAGATGAAGGATCTGTGGGAAAAGATTCCTGCTGAAAAGTCTCTAACAAAACAATTGTACAGCTTCAGTTTGAAGATGCTTTTGCACAGATGAATTGGACTCTATTAATGTTGTGATTGTTTGAGTTCAGCTAGTTTATATTCTAAGTAGAGGAATTGTTTGGGTGTGTCTAGGCCTAGCATCAACTCGAAAAAGAGTTTTGAAATCTTTTCCAGGAATTCAATATCTTGCAGAATTTAAGCTAAATAGGACAGACACTGTAAAAATGAAGATGCTGGACACTTAGAGCCTCATTATGAGTTTGGAGGTCCCACTGTGGGACCGCTAAACTCATGGGGAGGACAGTACTGCCATGGCGGTGACTTCACACTAGGCCGACCGGTGGGCACATTATAATATGCGGTTCTCATGGCAGGAAAAGCACTATGATATTGGTCTCAGCTCCTTTAAGGAAGCCGAGGCTAATATCAAAGCACTCCAGCACCCTCAGAGTATACACTGTCTGCATGGCAAACAGTGTGCATTCTGACAATGATGGGCAGCGGTACCCCAGGGATGCCCCGGGGCTGGACAGGGATACCCCTGCACTGCCCACGCCCTCCTGTGGCCCCCGGCACTGGGTTTCCACCAGCCTTTCCATGGCGGGGTCCCCCCCATTGAAAGGCTGGCAGAAAGCTGAGCCAAGCAGCGCTGAGTTCAGTGCAGCCCCAGGTGAGTACAACTCAGACCACCATCACCACGCCAGGAACCACATTCCTGGTGGAAACAGAAGTTTTTACGTGGGTCCGCTCGCCAGGGATGTAATGTGGAGGTCGGACCGCCACAGTTGCGGGGGTCTGACCATCACCGCAAGGCTGTCGATCCTTGGACCACCAGCCTCGTAATCAGGCCTTTGCTATCCAAAAAGTAGTGCACTGCTTGAAAATGTTTGTTTCTATGAGGTACTCCAATACTAGATATATAAAAATAAAGTGACAGAAAATATAGATTAAGGTAAATTTGCAATATTCTATTGCAA
This sequence comes from Pleurodeles waltl, assembly GCF_031143425.1. Classification (NCBI taxonomy): domain Eukaryota; kingdom Metazoa; phylum Chordata; class Amphibia; order Caudata; family Salamandridae; genus Pleurodeles; species Pleurodeles waltl. Next base: position 499,562,647 of record NC_090438.1, on the reverse strand, counting down.
TGGATGTTTGGTGCGAAACAGCAAAGGCGGTCTAATTATCCATAGAAAACGGGGTTGCCAGACTGGTGAAAAAAGATAATATTTCTATTTGGCACTTTTGCAGCTGTTCAAATCCTGGTGTTCTGAATCGGAATTACTAGAAACTGCAGTGAAGACTCTTTCAGAGTCTTACAAAGGATGGCATTGAGTGTTCAATATTTCCAAGCTACTTGAAACTACTTGTTTAATGATGAAATTCAACAGGAAGATGCAATTACTGAAGTAGATAAAGAGAGTTCACTGAGCAGCTAAAGCTCAAGGCTTTAAAGCCAGGACCCACTTGGACAGCCCATAATTGAAAATTAGTCTGCTATTGCAACGAGTGAGGTGAAGACTGCAATGGAGAAAAAAAGACAGGAAACAATTGATTTGGCAGATTTAGTTGGGCAACTAAATGATGAGCACATTTATTAGAAAAATCAGTTTCACAGACTGCTGTGCCGGGCCGAAGAAATGTTTAAGTTTATGCAACAACTGTGGGTTGATTTTGGGTCAAAATTTAAATGTTGTGGAAGGTGTGGTTAATGCTGCTATGGGTAAAGTTGTTGATTTTATTAATTTTCCTAATAGGAATGAGGAGGAATACCTTGTGATTATATTTGATCAGATTGATAATGCTAAGCAGATTGGCCAGTCTATTGCATGTTTTTACTTGTGAAAGATTTATATGCTTCACAGAAACAGTTTCCAGTTTATCTACCCTGTGCTACTACTATTCATAATAATTTATGTTTAGATGCAGCATTTATTAATATTGGTAGCACTGTGTTTAAGGAACGTATGTCATTTGTAGCTTTGTCCCGGTTAGGACATTTTCTGGTTTGTATTTAGTTGTATTTGATGAGAGCAGAGTAAATACAAACACAATTTGTGTTCCAGAATACTACAGATTAAGAAGTCTTTAGTCTACTCATTTTCGGACAGTATCCAGATTATGAGAAATGCTCCATCTGTCCGACAGCAAAAGTTTCAAAGCTGTGTAGTGAAAGTGTAGAAAATGAAAGAGAAGGAAGTTTTTAAGAAACAAGTAATTGAAAATGATGGTGATATTGTTGGTTATCAATTATTAAATTCCTCTGGTGTGAAATGTTATGTTAATGTTGTGGTAAATGGTTTTTTTTGCATTACCTCATGTTGCAGATGCAATTCAACAGAAACAATAGATGGTATTGTGTTCTACACTGTGTAGTTTGTTAAACCGTCTGCATACTGAAAGAACAAAATCACATTCTGCATCAGTAATTTGAGACATGGTAGATCTATGCAGTGGATTTGTACAGCTTACTCTAACCACTCGAGAGGATGCACAGGTGTTTTTAATGGTAATGTTTGGTGTTTTAGAAGAAGAAGAGATCCATGTAAATTATATATCTATTTGGGATTACTTGAGGCACCATGAATGTGAAGACTGCTCATACACTTCAGCTACACAAATAGGATTAGAGTTGTTTTATTTATTTAACATTACCAGATTCCTAAAGTGTGACTTTTGTCAGATTAGTAATAAAGCTACACAAAATAATGTTTGTCCAAATTCTCAAATGGATGTTCTGTCAACTTTACATGTAGCAAGAATTGTGAAGTAATACTACAATGATGCAGAGTTTAGCTCAGTTTAAGAGTTTGTAAATCGCATGGCTACCCGAAGGCCTCCCGGTGCTAGAGTGGAAGCAGAATAACAAGGAGGTAAATTATACTGTGAACAAAAGGGTCTTCAAATTCTTACGAAGGGACATTTCTTGACTATTCTGGCTGAGCTCCAAGGGAAGGGAATCCCAGAGATTTAAGGCTCTAAATGCTAAAGATCGACCTCCCCATCTTGCTTTCTTAATCTGTGGAACGTTAATTAGGGTGGGAATTGAGGAGCAAAGAGCACTTTGAGGGATGTAGGGTGTTGCAATCTGCTTATTAAGCAGAGCTCTGTGCAAAGTGCAGAGGGCCTTGAAGTTGATCCGTTGTTCCACAGGCAGCCAGTGAAGGGAAACTAAAGCAGGTTTTGCGGACGTGTCTGGGAATCTTCATAGGTAGGCATGCTGCTGTGTTCTGCACCACCTGAAGTCTTTTTAGTACATATTGAGGTGAATTCAGATAGGATATTTACTTAGTCCAGCCGTGAAATTATGAGAACCCGAGTGATTAGTCTTTTGGCTTGTAAAGGAATTATCTTAAAGCCTATTCTAGGAAGTCTTAACAGATGAAAACAGGTGGCTACCAGCTTTTTAGATTGATAGTCCATGGTTAGGTACCCAAGGACTTTATGTTGTCTCTTGGTGGAGGCAGGCCTTCCAACCCATCAGGGAGACGAGAAGGGGATTTGAGTGGGCCATAATTACCCACCAGCATGACTTCTGTTTTTTCTTCATTCAGCTTAAGTTTACAGCTGGCCATCCATCTAGCTACTGCTTGAAGATAGGGTGTTAGGTTCGGCTGACCTGTCTTAGAGATGGTTAAGAATGAGAAAATCAGTTGTGTATCGTCAGCATAGGAAACCAGTTACAAGCCGTAAAGTTCCACAATCTCTACCGGAGGTGACATATAGATATTAAACAACGTAGGGCTGAGAGAGGATCCATAGGGCACACCACAGCTGAGAGGAAGGCTGTTGGAAAAAAGGGAACAATCAAGAACTTGAAAGGTTCTATCCCTCATAAAGGAGGAGACCCATTTCAAAGCACCCCTTGATGCCTGCATGGAAAATTCAATGAAGCAGAATGTTACGATCTATGGTGTCAAAAGCTGCACTTAGGATCAATAGAATGATGGTGGAAGCGCCCCCTAAATCCACTTATCGTCGAACTTCTTCGACTACTGCTAGAAGGGCAGTCTCAATACTATGTTGGGGTCTGAAGTTGATAAAGGATCTTGTGTTCTTCAAGAAAACCTGACAGATGTCTATTGACATGTTTTTCAATCAGTTTAGCTGCTATAGGCAGGAGAGACATTGGACAATAGTGCTGTATCTAGATGAGGATTTTTAAGTTAAGCGTTAATGATAGCATGTTTCCACGTTGACACAATAAGCCTGTTATTAAAGACTTATTAAGGGCCTTAGTCAGAGCAGGGACAATCATGGCTAAACCTAATGAAAAAATGTGAGGAGGGGCAGGGTCGAGTGGGGATCCTGATTTTATAATGTGTAACAAGTTAGTTACTGATTCCTCCGTAAGGGATGGAAAATCTAACAGAGGATCTCTGGATTTTAGAACCTGAGCCTGGCCTGCAAGGTCGTCATTCTGGGTGGTCATATCTGTAAAAATTAAATAGATGTCTAGAATTTTCTTTTGAAAGAAACAGGCCAAATTATTGCTATTCTCATTGGAGGCTTCAGTGAGATCAGTGAGAGAGGGCACTTGAATGATTTCTTTCAACATTGAGAAGATTTCTTTGGGAGAGTTGGAAAACTGATATATTTTGGATGCATAATATGATGTCTGTGTGGCTTTAATTTCTGTATGAAATTGCTTTCCTATATTTGTTTTTTGTGGACCTATCGTAAATTTTCCTCCACTTTCTTTCAAGGCGTTTGCATTCCTTTTTTAGCAGCAATAGCTGAGCGGAGAACCATGATAATTTTTTGTGGCCTGCTCCTCGGGTGATAGTTTTTATTGGTAGTACAAAGTCTAAGGATGTGGAGATCCATTCATCTAGCAATAAGTGGGATGTATATTATTGTAATGCTACAATGATTCAGAGCAGATACTAGTACATTACATACTGAGATTACTAACTTTAAAGATTCACACATCCCACTCAAACTCATACACCCAATTAGACACCCACACAGACATTTACATCTCCATTAACACATCCATACAGTCACTCACACAGATACTGACACATCCACATAGCCACTCAGACACCCACTCATACTCCCATACATTCAGTCACACCCATTTATACATTCAAATAATCACATAAATTCTTCCACCCATATAGACACTCACACACAAACTCACCCACCCACACAGGTACTTACATACCCACTCACACACCCATGCAGTCACTCTCATACCCACTCACACACCAACACAGACACTCACACACCCACTCAGTCACCTGCCAAATTACACACTCATAAAGACACTTACATCCTCACTAACGTTCTATACTGCCACTCACACAGGTACTGACACAGCCACACAGAAACGTACAAACCAATTTGCCATCCCATACAGTCAATCGCCCACCCATTTGTACAATCATACACCAAGTTGCGGACAGATTCACACACTCACACACCTACTCACAGACCCACAAAACCACTAACCCATACCCTCACAGATCCACACAGCCACCTGCACATCTGCTCACACGCACTCACATACCGATCCAAAACACTTACTCACAGACCCACAAAACCACTACCACATTCACTCAAGCACTCACACATCCACTCACACATCTACTCAAACACATTTGCACACTCACACACCCACTCACAGACCCATTCACACACTCACACACCTACTAACAGACCAATGCAGCCACTCGCCCACTCACATACTGATTCACACACCCACTTATAGACCCATAAAATCACTACCACACCCACTCATAGATCCACACACGTACACAAACATCCACTCGCACACCCATACACACACACACAGACTGATTCATACACTTATACATGCACTGACACACCCATTCACACACTCACGCACCCACTCACAGACCCATTCACAAACTGACACATCCACTCATACATTAACACTTCCACTCACAGACCTACAAACCACTGTCCCACCCACTCATAGACCCACACAATCAATCATACACCCACTCACAGAACCATTTGCACACTCATGCACCTACTCACAGACTCATTCTCACACCCACTCACACATCCATTCACACTCACATACTCATTCATAGACCCATCCACACCATCACATACCAATTAACACACCCATTCACACATTCACACACCCACTCACATACCCATTCACACACTAACACACCTCCTTATGCACCTATTCACAGACTGACACACCCAATCACACCACCATTCATAGTGACACTCCCTCTCATACTCCCATTCACACACACATACCCATTAACACACCTATGCACAAACTTACACATCCATTCACACACTCACAAAATCACTACCATAGCTTCACACAGACCCACACACACACTCACACACCCACACACACACCCACTCACATACAATTCACACACTCACACACCCACTCACAAACCCACAAAACCACTACTACACCCACTCACAGATCCACACTCCCACTCAGACATCCACTGACACACCCATTCACACACTCATGCACCTTCTCACAGACCCATTCACGCACTTACACATCTACTAACACATTAATTTACACACTCACACACTAACTCACAGACCCATTCACACACCCACTCACTCACAGACCCATAGCACCACGAACACACCCACTCGGATGCCCAAACAGCCACTCACACACTGATTCACACACTCACACACCTACAAAACCATGATCACACTCATTCATACACTCACACATCCACTCACAAACCCACAAACCAGTACTACACCCACTCATAGAACCACACACCCATTCAGACATCCAATGACAGAACCATTCACACACTCACACACCCACTCATTCATCCACAATACCACAATCATGCCCACTCACAGACCCACACACCTACTCATACATCCACTCGCACACTCATTCATACACTCACACAGCCAGTCACAGACCCATTCACACACTTACACATCCACTCACACACTCACACACCCACTCCCAGACCCATTCACCCACTCACACATCTGTTCACAGACCCACACAGCCATTCACTCAACCATTTACACATTCACATACCCACTCATATATCCATTCACATGCTCACACAGCTACTAACACACCTATTCACAGTCTAACACACACCCACTCACACTCCCATTCACACATCTATTCACAAACATAGACATCCACTAACAGCCACAAAATCACTACCACACCTTCGCACATACCCACACAGGTATGCACACACCTATTGACTCACCCATTCAACACTCACACATCCACTCACATACTTAAAAATCCACTACCACACCTCCTTACATACCCACACAGCCACTTAGACAGTGACTCACACATCCAGTCTCACACACCCACTAACGCACCTATTCACACACTGACACACCCACTCACACTCTCATTCACACTGACACACTCACTCACACTCCCATTCACACACACCCAGTCAGAAACCCATTCATAAACTTACACATCCACTCACACACCCACAAAACCACTAACATACTCAGTAACACACCTACAAAGCCACTTACACACCCATTGACACATACATTGACATATTCACACACCCTATGACACACCCCCTAACAGACTCACATAGCCCCTTACACAGCCACTCAATCACCTATATAGATAGTCAAACACCACCCACATACCCATTCACATAGAATTGTTTAATGCAATTTCTACAGAGAAACCAAACTAGGGAACATATTTACAAGAAAGTGGTGCATCGGTCCTGATGAGCCACTTTTCTTGTATTGCCCCTGCCCCACTTAACAACACCATGGTTGTGCTGTATTTACAATACAGCACACCGTGGTAGTCATTAGGACAATGGCGTCAACATTTTGTATGCTACTGTGGTGCTTTGCTGCACTAGTGTCAAACATTTTGCCGCTAGTGCAGTACAGGACAAGGAGGCCCATTGATTAAAATAGATGCGTCATTTTCACACCTGCGCTGAGCAGGCATTAAAAATGACAGAACAAATGGCTCAGTGAAATGTACATTTCGCTGCAACACTTTTTCGGGCCTCCCTGTGTTGGAAAGCCCTCCTTGCATACATTATGCCTGGTGAAGGCAAAATGTGGCACAAGTGTTTACAAGTGGCTCAATGCAAGCATTGCATCACTTTGTAAATATGGCATGGGAGAAGGCCTCCTTAACGCCAGCTTAGCATATAAAATAAATAAGAGGGGGACAAGGTGGTGCTTGTGAATATGCCATTATGTTTGGTGTTTACCCCTACTTAGACACCCATTCACACACTCAGACACCCACTCATACACCTATTCATACACTCCACCATCCACTGACACACCCACAAAACTACTAATGCACCTCCTCACACATCCACTCATATAACCACTCACACACTGACTCATTCTCACACATCCACTAACACAGCCTTTCACATACTGACACACACACTCACACTCCCATTCATACACAGACACACACACACAAGGTCACACACTCACAGATCCACTCATACATCTACAAAACCACCACCACAACTCCTGACAGACTCATACAGCCCCTCACACACCCAGTCACACACCCATTTACACACTTACACACCCATTAAAAGACCCACACAGCCACTCAGATAACCACTCTGACACCCATAGCAACACTAACACACCCACTCACAGTGACATATATGTATGCATATAGCAGCAGGTATTGAAACACTGACAAACATATAACATACACATTTTCTTTCTTTAAACCAGAATGGATGGTTCTAACAGAACAATTTTTTGTGTTTTTGGAACTTTTGGGTGTTGTTTTTCTTTTTTCAAGTGTAACTATAAAAAGTAAAGTCCAGTAATGCACAACAATTGTGCAAGTGTCTTCCTAAAAATAATAATAGCATTTTGTCTCATCACAACCTGTGCAAATGCTGGCATAGACTCTACCAACAGTTCCTTAAAAAAGAATAATTTTGTATTGCACACTGTGCAGTATGAGGCAACCTTTATCATTGGTTGCAGAACTGCAGGGATACTGGCTGTCACATCAGCAGAAACTGGGACCCTCTGAGCAACATTCATTGCAGCAGATGAGGTAGATGCCTATGACGCATCCCTGTCCATTTCTGCTCCTGCTAAGTGACAGGGGTGTATGGTTTGAAGATGCTTCAGCGTGTTGCTGGTGCGTGAGAATATTATCATTTATCCCTCTATAAAGTTCTCTCACTGCAAAGGTTACATTTGGCCACCTTTGCAACTACTGTTTTCTCTCTAGAAAGAATGGCGAACGCACTCCAAGCAATGGACACCTTCTTTTTGGGCAGTTTTTTTTCTTCTTCTTCTTCTTCTTCTTCAGCTTCTTCTTCTTCTTCTCCTTCTTCTTCTTCTTCTTCTTCTTCTTCTTCTTCTCCCTCCTCTTTCTCCTCCTGCCTCCCTCCTCCCTCCTACAGATGTCATTTTAAAAAATGGTTTGAAAAAAACATCAAAAAATAAAAACAGGTAACAACCCTGCTGGATAAGTGTAATAACTAAAGGAACACACCCAAAGAAGGAGAACTTGAAAGGAACCTCCTGTAGAAGAGGGTGGCAGGTGTTTCTACCAATCAAATGTATTTATTGCTCTGTCACATGTGATGCTCAGATCCGTTGGGTAACCCGGCAGTGCCACAACATCACTGCAAATTCAGAAATATATATTTAAACAACCTTTTAAGGTAGAATTACTTATTGGAATGTAGGTTTTATGTTATTATAATAAATCAATTACACCAGACATCAATTTTATAGTTCCATTTATGTTTTTAAGTGTTGTTAAAAATAGTTTTGGATCTGTGGTTCCCCTGTGTTGTCTGGAACAGGAAGTATGCATGGGTTGGGCTTGTGACGGATCTGCAAATACAACAAAAAAAAATTTTTAAAAAGGCACAATTTCAGTTTTTTTAAATAATTACACATATGTAATTTAATATTTGTATACATTTTGTTTACCTTAAATATTTTCAGATTACAATTATTTAAACAATCTAAAGTTAAAGTAATGGTATAATTATTTATATAGTTTTTTTTTTAAAAGCATAAGTTCAGTCAAAAAACCAAAGGTTACAGGCACATTACAGTTCAGAAATACCATTATAAAACCATAGAAACTCACTGAAAGCCAAAGGTTACATTGACGGTATAATTAGGAATCACCATTAAAATACATAGAAATTTACTGAACAAAGCAAAGGTTACAGGGACTTTATACATAGGAAATACAATTTTAAAAAAATTAGAAATTCACTACAAAACGAATATTACAGGGATAGTAGTATATTTAGGAAATAGAATAAAAAAAACCTTAGATGTTCACGTATAAAAGCAAAGTTCACATTGACATTATAGTAAGTCTTACATTTTACACACACAAAATTTTAGAAATTCAGCAGTTACAGTCATCTGAGCTAACTATAACTTAATACCTTATGCCACCACAAAGCACTGCTTGTGACTTTAAATATTACATCACTCATGACAAGGTCATGACATCACTGATGACATCATGACATCTTAAAGTCTCTGTAACCATGTTTTGTTAATGACTTTATATATTTGTAGGAGGGAATGGACACCTTCCTGCACAGAAAAAATCCAGATTGGTGTTTTCCTCTTTCTATGTGTGCTGCAGAATGCATCACACATGGAAAAAGACAAAAACAAGGAGAAATGAAAATGTTTCTCTTCATTACGCCTGCTATAGGGAGACGTAGGGTTTTTGTGCTTCCCCAGGTTTATGTGATTAAGTCAATCTTGGGCAGCATCAAAATCCATGGGTGTTGCATGGAAAAAAAAACTACAACACATGGAAAGTCTCCATGGCGCACAGTAAGCCATTGCACCGACTTGTACTGCTTTGTCTTACTCCATATCTATGAGGCCATGAAATGCCGAGAAAAAAGAGCTTTGCGTGGCTCATGGAGATGATAGAGAGGCTTGGCCGCCAGAGCATCAAAAAGTGATGATTCGGCAGCACAAGCCTCTCATAAATATGCCCCCAAGTCTTCTTGCAGCGCTATTCTATGCCAATATGAAAGGGCAGGAATCCACTGCATTTACAAAATGTGGTGTTTTACTGTCCTTTCCCCCTGTGCTGGCGTACAAGTTTGCTGCCTGGTTCCAATGCATGCACCCTTGCAAGATAGTTTTTTTTGCAGGAAGGTAGACCCTCCTGCACAAAAGCAATCCAAAAACAATCCTAAGTGGCGTTTTCTTCTTTCTATGTGTGCTGCAGAATGCAGAAAGTTATTGTAAAACAGAAAAAGCATTTCCTACGGAAACTAGGTCCTAACTCTGAGTGCCTACTGATGACTGGTTGTTTCGGCCCTAGGGAACCAATCGCCAGAGGCCTAGCACCATTTTCAAGGGGGAGGGGGCACACGGCTCCCTTCACCAGACTAATTTGTGCCCCAGGGACCCCTTCCTCCACGGCCCATGGGATCAACAAGGGCAACCACCAGAGTATTGCTGTTGGTCTTAGGGAAAACCCCAGTGGACCCAGGCAGCTCCCCACATATGGCAGGTGCTAGCATTTCTCCCGCCCACAGGGATTAGCTAATATTGCTGCACCCTATAAGCACAAGCAATACTGAGATTTGTTTCCCTGTCTGCATCATTGTAGGCAGGGAAACAAATCTAAAGTTTGCTTCTTGCAGGCGGAAGCTTTTTTTAAGCTCCTACCAGCTGGGAGCAGACACAGTGTTTCCTACCGCATGGTGGGAGATTTAAAAATGCTCCTGAAAAGTGAGAGCAAACATAGGTTTCCCTCCCTGCCACCCACCCCTTTTACTTACATTTTGGTTCTGAGGATGGGTTCTCTGGGGCCGTCTGAGGCTCAGAAACAGGAGACTTTGTGGCCCTTCCCTATTTTATAAAGTGTTAGTTCTGAGGATGAAGTCCCCGGTGCTTTTTAAGGCACAGGGAGGGGGATTGTGTTCCCCCTCTCCATTTAATAAAGTTTCAGCCCCAGGGATCAACTCCCTGAGGCCTTAATAGACTCGGGGAGGGGGTGGGCATGTAGCCCCCCTTTCCATTCAAAAACCCAGTCCCAGGGATGGTCTCCCTATGGCATAAAGTAATTAAATGTGGCCTGGCCACCATTTTTTTTATTTTTTATCCCGTATGAGTCCTGCAGGATTGCTGCATTTTTTGCTGAATTGTTTTCTTTTTTAGCCCCAGAGAGGTCCCTCTGGGTCCAGCCTCATGTGGCCTAGGGGATCAGCATATCCGTACCATGTCCCTTTCTTCTATTTTTTTAATGGTTTCAGGGAAAGGGCAGCCAATCAGAGCGATTGCTCTTTCAGGAGTCTGACTCCCACAGGAGCACGATGGCCCAAAGGAAATAAAACTCCCTGAACCAATCAAAACACTCTATGTTTAAACTGGCACTCCTGTGAGTGTCCTCTCGCAAGCCCAACTTCCAAAATATAAAACATTTTTATCCTTACTTTCTCAAAAGCTACTAAGCAGATTTACAACAAATCACAGAAAGCACAATTTGTGAACCACAACCTAGCTTCCTGACAATTTTGGTGCATTTCCATTCAGCAGTTTTTGATGTACCCTTTCTTAAAGAAGTCTATGGAAAATGCATGGGGATTTTGCATTTTGAGAGCCCCCTTTATTATCAGCCCCTGCTTAATAGATCACCCCAAAACGTGCCATGCACAAACAAGTCAATACGTAGCAACTTTTTATAAAGTTTCATGAAGATTTGTCAAACAATGCCAAAGTTATTAGCAACACAACACACACTTTTCTTATGGAAGACCAGACCTAAATATAACTACCCAGCTATGGCAGTTCGAACTGGACTGCTCCTATTGGAGAAGGGTCAAGACTGATTTGCATACGACTGGGTCCAAACTAAGGTGGTATGGCAAGCAAAATAATGATAGACCGGATGGAGGCTTCAAATAATACCAGTGGTTAATTCAAGCATTCCATCCATCACTTTTTGTATACTTTAGTGTGTTATCCTAAGTGGAAGTGGTAAGCCCATATGTGGTTCCTGTTCACACTGTATCACTGGAACCAAGCTATGCTGGGTTGATGAGTCCTAATCAGGGAAAAACCAGCCCTAGGTTGATAGTCTTCTGGTTTAGTGAGGATCTTGTTTGCCAGTTTGACTTAGACTTCAATTAGAGCAGACTCAAGACTGATTTACAAATGTCTGGGTGCACACTGAGGTGGCACGGTGTTCAAATTATGATAGACTTGGATGTAGCCACAAGTAATTGCCAGTAGTTGAGATTAATCCAAGCTTTTCATCCATAACTTCTTGCACACTTTAGTGGTTCATCCTAAGTGTGTCTGGTATGCCCAGAAGAGGGGCCCAGGCACACTGTGTCACTGGAACTAAACTATATCCAACTGATGAGCCCTAATCAGGGCAAAACTGGTCCTAGGTTGCTTGTGTTAAAGTTAAGGGATAACCCGGCCTGGCAGTTTGTGCTGAACTGCTACCATTGGAGCAGGGCAAGTGTGATTTGCATATGGCTGGATCCAAACTGAGGTGGCATGTTGTGCAAAATAACAATGGACAGGGATGTAGCCTGAGTAATTACCAGTGACTGAGATTAACTTAAGCATCCAATCCATCACTTTTTGTATACATCATTTATTTTGAGTGGCAATTGCAGAAACACCTAACATACTATTCAAGACTCTGGTTGCCCTTCTCAGTCCATCCATTGGTTTGTGGATGGTAACCTAAGGTTAGAGCTTGAAAAACACAGCAAAAAGGAAATTGGATGCCACAACCTGGAAATGTATTGAGAGCCCCTCTCTGAGAATATAGTGTCAGGGATTCCATGCAGGCTGAATTATTAAGATTATTTTTATGTGCCAAAAAATCAGGTAGCCAGGTTATCTCAATTAATGTTGCGTGAGGAAGTCAAATGAATTGTATTGCACAAATTAAAGGTGCCATATGTTTCTCTGGTATTATACCTTCGCAGTGTAAACGTGTTTTAAAACGTTTGCTGAATGTCTGGTGAAAGTGTCACTCACCTCATTGTGTCATTTATTTAAACTTTTTATCCAGTTTATGCATGTGGTTGTGAATTACGCAATGGCAAATATTAACTATGCGTAAAAATACCAGGGACACAGACCAGATGATTTTAATTGTCTAAGAGAACCAGCAATGCTGTGTGACTGTTTGTCCAAACCAACAGATGCTTGCAGTGGATAGTACAATTCATGTCTTTTACTCTTTCTATCAAAAATTCTTAACACCAGAATTTTTTTAAACATGTAGAAGAAATTGGAGTAATTTTGTGTCAATCTTTTGATGTGAAATTCAAAAACAATACAATTTTGTCAGTCCACATAATTATGAGTAATGTGGCACAAAAGTCTGACACAGGAGCATATGAACAATAAACTCAGCAAGTTGCTGTGGCTAATGGCTGCTGTTGTTCATGTTCTGTTGCATTTAGTGCTACTTTCATTTCGCAAAATACATTCTCAGGTCTATTTTGGATGCAAGGGTGCATTTTTTCGATAAGGAAATAACACTAAATGCTCAGCAGTGCTTCTTGTGAAATTCTGCATAATCTCCCCTTATTTTGCTATCATTTCACATAATTACACTGCAGCAAAATATGTGAGTTACACCTACTCACATGTGTGTGCCTGAGCAAAATGGAGACACTTACAACAACTTTCTATCAGCTGGTATTTGAGAGAAGGCAGAAGAAGCAACTTGCTCAGTCTTCCAGCCTTCAACAACGATCCTTCGGGTCTCCTCACTACTACTGGGGTCCCCAATAAAAATGTCCTTTTATGAGACCTTGACCAGTGACCAAATAGAAATTCTTTAAGGGTTTTATCGTTAGAAAGGGGATGGTTCTGTTTTTAATCAGTTGGTGAAGAGATAGAATAGCTTTGTTTTGCATGTTTTGTATGGTTTAGGAAGTGTGTGGGTTTGTTTTGTAGTGGTGTGGTTGGCTGGATGTTTTTTATAAATGTTTTTTTTGTTACATATTGTTATGGGTTCCTTTTAGCACCTAGACTGGGCATCTTTATTTCAGCTCCAGGCCTTTGGACTGTGCCCTTTTACCTATATACATATTTTATTTGTATATTCATTTTATCATATTTCAGCACAGCTTGATTTTCAGCAGGGTTGTATTTATATTCAAATCAGCTGCCTTTCTGCAAAAGCATTGTTGTCAGTTCCCTTGCATGACATTTAACTCTGTGCTCAAGGCTGTCATATGTGTACATGATCATTTATTTGGTATCGCAGATCCAAGAGTTACGGCGTCAACCTTCTAACCATAGACGTATTATCACATCAGGCCTGCTCTCAGAATACAACTTGTTTTATTATATAAACACCACACAGGACGAAGAAGGGTAGAGAGAACATTCCAGCCAGCCATCTTGCGTGGTGTGCCACTTTGTCGACAGCCTCACTGATCTTGGATTTGTTGTTCTAGCCAACAAAGAGGACTACCAGCAGACCCTTGCCTTTTGCTGGTAGGGGTCTGGGACTCCTCCCATAGACTTGTACAGGCTGTAGGGCTAACACTGCTATGCACCCATGTTAGATGCCAGAGTTTAAGTAGGAATTCTTGGGCTCATGATTATGTCAGTATTTTGGGACTGTTTATATGTTTTACTCTAATGGTCACAATCATCACTGTATTATGTTTCATCTTACTAATAATTGCAGCTCTTGCCTTTTATCATAGAAAGCAGTTTCTCCAATAAATGTATTGACACTTATTCTGCATTTCTTTGCATGTTTGAGACTTTGTGTAAATGAGAGAAAAGGGCAAGATCCGTTCCACCACAAATTCCCTGGGGAGTTAGAAAGTCATGTTTTTAGGCTCCCACAAATCAACTTTACTTTCTAGGTTTGAGTGAGGTGCTGCTAGCTAGCTGAGAAGGTCAGGATTTACTGCTTCCAGTCAGTGTGGTAATGACTCTGCCATGTGACATGCCAGAGAGTCCGACTCTCACCCTTCCGCTCCGAAGCCACCAACCTCATCTGCGGCGTCCCCCAAAGCTCCTCGCTAAGCCCAACGCTGTTCAACGTCTACATGGCCCCCCTCGCACAACTGGCCCGTCAGCACAACCTCAGCATCCTCTCCTACGCCGACGACACCCAGCTCGTCCTCTCCCTGACCAAAGATCCTCACACCGCCAAAGCCAACCTCCACGAGGGACTGAAATCCATCGCCGAGTGGATGAGCAACAGCCGCCTGAAACTAAACTCCGACAAGACGGAAGTCCTCATCCTCGGCCGCTCCCCATCGGCCTGGAACGATTCTTGGTGGCCCACCGCCCTGGGCCCCCCACCCACCCCAGCCAGCCACGCACGAAACCTCGGCGTCATCCTCGACTCAGCTCTCACCATGTCCAAACAGGTCAACGCAGTCTCCTCCTCCTGTTTCAACACCCTCCGCATGCTCCGCAGAATCTTCAAGTGTATTCCAACAGGAACCAGAAAGACGGTGACCCAAGCCCTCGTCAGTAGCAGACTCGACTACGGCAACGCACTCTACACAGGCATCCCAACTAAAGACATCCAATGACTCCAACACATCCAGAACGCATCCGCCCGCCTGATCCTCGATATACCCCGCCGACGTCACATCTCCCACCACCTGAAGGACCTCCACTGGCTCCCCGTGGACAAGAGGATCACCTTTAAACTCCTCACCCACGCACACAAGGCACTACACAACACCGGACCCACCTACCTGAACACCAGACTCAACTTCTACGTTCCCTCACGCCAACTACGCTCTGCCAACCTCGCCCTCGCCATCGTCCCCCGAATCCAGCGCAAGACCTCTGGCGGCAGATCCTTCTCCTACCTCGCCGCCAAGACCTGGAACTCACTCCCGACCTCGCTACGCCAGACCCAGGACCTCCTCACCTTCAGGAGACTCCTCAAGACATGGCTCTTCGAACGATAGCAGCTACCCCCGTAGCGCCTCGAAACCCTGACGGGTACATAGCGCTTTATAAATCTAATGATTGATTGATTGATTGTGGTGGTGCTGCTGCCCAACACCAAGGAGTCTAACCCCCATGCTAAGAGTCTTATGACAACAGAACAATTTCTTATTTTCTTAGATTAGTGGTTTGCTCTTTCCTTTACTGTTTGCTTAATAGCATCCCAGTCAACCAGGAAGCTCACCAATCTAGCAGCAGTGGACAAGCCTCAGTCTTCTACTGTGTGATGGATGAGTAACTGTTCTCTGAATCCACAATGTCACCACACACTGGAATGTATAGTGGGCAAGTGCCCTCAAGAAGCTGGCACATTGTCAAGAGGAAAAAGCTAATGGTATAAAAACCTCTTTGATGAATTTAGACTTGAAAGTAATGAAGAAAAGCAGGGTTCCCGTATCCAATAGTAGAACTCTTCTGGAACAAATAGTCAGAGTCAGCAAGTAGAAGGAGTGAGGAAACAGACAAAGAAGCATGGCTTTGTTGAGATGCATCGGCCAACCAGACTGAAGCCTTTATATAGTAAAGGAACAGGAAATGGCATCAAACATCACTTCACAGTAAACACAAAAAGAGTCAGAAAACTAGAAAGGAAACAAGGAGGAAACAGCCATGATTCATAAGGAAAAAATAATGGAGTGAAAACCAGAACCAGACTAACTGTGAGGAAACTACTAAGCTTCAGGTATGTGATTACCATTTCAGAGCTGAAAGAACAAGGAGCAACAGCTAGGACCCCAGGAGTAAAAACGAAGGCAGTCCCATGTGAGTGAAACTCACAACCCAAAGATGAGTTCTCAGGCATGCAGGTAGTTCAGATGCAGCAGTCACATTAGCCTTCATGCTCCTGCAATCAGTATTGCAAAGCTGACCATGCCTAACATATGCAGTCCCATTCACAACTTGATTTCACTTGAGCACCAACCCAACCATAATAGCTGCGTACTGCCTGCCACTCTGTGGTCACCACTAAGGAATACTTATGACTCATACAACAGAAGTCACATTATGCTACATATAACCCTTAAACCCAAACACTCCTTTTCTTCTTACTCGAGCAGGGATGTCTGCCATCACCCTCAATACTTTGGAGAAGCAGTTGATCTTGGGGGTTTATCAAGGGAACGGATAGTGACCCTAACAGAACCAAAAAAGGTGAAGGAGCATTAGAAAGTGTGATTCTTATTCTGAGTGGAGCAGATGAACCAGCAAGTAAGTTCTGAAACTTAAAACTAAACTAAGGCAGAGTGAGGGGCAAATCCATAAAATGCATGAATCAGCAGTGTACAGAGTCATTGAAATTTATTAAATCAAGGCTTATGGAATGTAAATATAAATCTGCATGCAAGTCAGGAGGAAGTAGAAGCTGTGCCCTAATCATCAATGATGTGATAGAAGATGTCATGAGTGATATAATATGGGTGGTAATTAGCAGTTCATGGTGAGGGGGAACACATTATAGTTACTTGAGATAACAATAACTGCTGATATTCTATGTTTTTTTGTGTGCACAATCTGAACCTAACTATATCATCCCTGTAACCTTTGGCTTTTTAGTGATTTTCTAAGGTTTTTTAAATTATATTTCCTAAGTATAAGATCCCTGTTACCTTTGTTTTTTTCAGTGAACATCTACATTTTTTAATTCTATTTCCTAACTAGAATGTCCCGCAAATCTCTGCTTTTTTTCAGCGATTTTCTAGGGTTTTTTAAACGTAAAGTAATATTTAATTACTGTATGTTAACCCTATGGCAGCCACGCATGGCCTTCTACCATTCACATCGGTGGGTTGGCTGAAGGGCCTGGCCTGTGGCTAAATCCTATGGCCAACCCCCTAGATGCAGCTTTTAGCTGTGCACAATTAGGGGGTTAGCCACTGGGCCTGGCCCATGGTCAAGCTCTGCAGCCAGGTACCCACAAGCAGCCAACCCCATTCATGCAGTCAACTCCAAGCTCTGGGTCTGTGAATGGTTATGTGAGTGGCTGTGCAGTTGTGTGACTGTGTGTATGTGGTTGTGTAAGTGGGTGTGTGAGTGTATGAGTGGGTGTGTGAGTGTGTATGAGTGTCTGTGTGGGTCTGTAAGTGGGTGTTTGAGTGGTTGTGTGAGTGTATATAAGGGTAGGTGAGTGAGTGTGTGAATGGGGGTAGAAGTGGTTGTGTAGGTCTGTGAGTGGGTGTGTGACTGATTTTGTGAGTCTTTGAGTGGGTGTGTGAGTGGCTGTATAGGTATGTGACTGGGTGTGGAAGTGGTTGTGTGGGTGTGTAAATGGGTGAGTGTGTGATTGAGTGTGTGAGTGGGTATGTGAGTGGCTGTATTGGTCTGTGGTTGGGTGTGGTAGTGGTTTGTGGATCTGTGAGTGAGTGTGTAAGTGTATTAGAGGTGTGTGAGTGGGTGTTTGAATGGTTGTATAGGTGTGCAAGTGGCTTTGTGAGTGTATGAATAGATGAGTGGGTGACTGAGTGGCTGGGTGAGTGTATTAGTGGGTGTGTGAGTGGGTATGTGAGTGGCGGTGTGGGTCTGTGACTAGGTGTATTATTGGTTTTGTGGGTCTGTGAGTGAGTGTATAAGTGTGTGAATGTGCATGTGAGTGGGTTTATGAGTGACTGTGTGGGTCTGTGACTGGGTGTGGTAGTGATTTTGTGGGTCTGTGAGTGTTTTAGGGTGTGTGAGTAGATGTGTAAGTGGCTGTGTGAGTCTGTGACTGGAAGTGCGAGTGCTTTTGTGGGCATATGAGTGGGTGTGTAAGTGGTTGTGTGAGTTGTTATGTGAAAGGTTTTGTAGGTGTGCCAGGAGCTGTGTGAGTGTATGAGTGGGTGTGAGTGGGTGAGTGAGTGGCTGTGTGGGTCTGTGACTGGGTGTAGAAGTGGGTGTGTGGGTGTGTGAGTGTGTGAATGGGTATGTGAGTAAGTGATTGTATGTGTGAGTGGATGTATGTATTTGGGGGTCTGGATCTGCAGATCTGTTGTAGATTCACATGGATGGGCTGTGCTGAGTGCTGTGGAGTATCTGCAGATTTTAGTGTACATAAAACAACATTTTTTGGGTACCTTTTTTGCCCATGAGTAGTCCTTCAGTGACCCCTCCATCCAACCCATGCGGTGGGATACCTCTCTCCTGGCCCCTCATATCCTCTTTACTCTTTATTTTCCCCCTAGGAACCGTGCCCCGATTGACAAAATGGTGGCTGCAACCTTTCTCTCTGATTGTGGCCAGCCAATCACTGCATTGCTGTTGGTTTGTGGGTCTGCGGGTCCATTGTGAAACCGTGTTAAATCCACCTCTCTAGAAATACATACATTTGTTTCCTTTGATAACTCCAATACTACTGAACAGATTTACACCAAATTACAAAGAGATCCTTTTGTATCAAGAGCTAGCTTTTTACCAAATTTGGTGTTATTCTGTTCAGTGGTTCGGGCAGTAGTTCTGCCTAAAATCCCTATGGGAAATGTAATATGCTACACATGTTTTGGGACCCTCCTTCTTCTCTGCCCCCTCTTGCCGAATTACCCTGAAACTTTACACACAGCACCTGAATTGATTGGCATGCTATTTTTGAAAATTTCGTGAAGAGTCGCCAAATGGCACTGAAGTTATTATGAGCGGTGGGTCACAGGCAGGGTGGCGAACCCTCTCATGTCCACAAACGTGTTGTCAGAAAAAACCCTGAGGCATTCACCTCGGAGTTAAAAAACAACATACCGTGAAACTAGAGCAGTTCCGTGTTTATTGAAAATTCAACAGAAAAGTCCTGATGCATTTCGGAGCCTTCACTCCTTGCTCACAGATCAAACACACACCATGTTTTGTGAATATTTAAATATCTACTAGTTTTTCACTCCACTAAATAAAACATAAACAACAGACTGTGATGCATATGGTTATACTTATGTTGTGAAAATCTAACACATGGTCTAAAGCTACTTTATAGCATGAGTTATAGTTTCTTGTCATAAGTATAAGTTTCACTGTAACTGCTGAATTTCTATGTTTTTTTGTGTGCAAAACATGGCCATAACTGCAATGTCCCTGAAGCTGTTGTTTTTATTAGTGAACTTCCATGTTTTTTTAAATGTAAATGAATATGTAATTACAATGCCTTAATATGTACCATACGGCGGGGGTTGGCCGGAGGGCCTGGCCTGCAGCCAAGCCCAGCAGTCAACCTCCCCTTCACACACACCCAACCCATGGTGTGCATGGCCTTTGGTTTTGTGACTGAGCCTGTGTACTGTTTTTTCTTTGTTTTTTTGGATCCGTAGATCAATTTCAATATTGCACTGTGGGCCAGGCTGAGCCCCACTGGTGGATCCCCCAATCCTCTTGTAGGCCTCATAAACAATTGGGGCAATTTCTTGCCAATGAGTGGTCCCCCATGTGCCCCTCCATATGTCTTATAGGATCACAATACCTCTATCCTGCCACCTTGTGTGAGTTTTTATTCATATTGTCTCCCCGGGTCCCAGGTAAGAAACAAAATGGTGGTAGCAGCTTTTGTTTCAGGTTTTGGCCAGCCAATCAGGGTCTTAGTTTTCAGTTCAGATCCGTGGGTCCCCCACAAATAAATCCATTTTTTTTCCCTTCAATAACTCCAAAACTACTGAACAGATTTACACAAAATAGTAAAAGCACACCTTTTGGACCAAGATGTAACTTTCTGTCATATTTGGTATAATTACATTCATTGGTTCAGGCTGTAATCATGTCTAAAAACTGCAAATTCCCAGTAGACAATGCTAGGTTTGAAGATTTCATGAAGGTTCATCAAATGACACAAACGTTATTAGCAAAACAAAAAACAATTTGTCTGTGTGAGAAGTTGGTTCTAACTATAACCACCTATGGACTACCACCAGTAGGATACTCTTGTACTGGAAGTTGCAGGTAAATTCCACAAATCACCTCACGGTGGATTTTTGTCTCCTGCTAGACTCCAGAAATGCCAGCTGGTGAGCGTGGGTGTTATTTGGCATGGTTGGCTAACATAGGCAGTCATGAGCAGTTGGAGTCAGAGGGCAGCTTCTCAGGTAGATTTTATCACACTCAAGTAGATTCTCCACTTGAGTAGCAGCAAAATTAACTAGAATGGCTGTCACTCTTTCAGACCTTCTGCTACTGCTTGTGCTGATCATGCTACTAGCCCTAAATTACAGTGCAAGCATTGCACCAGGCATATTTTCCACTTATTGACGGAACTCGACAGAATGTTGCACAGTTTTTATGTAACTCTATGGAATTCCACAGCGTGAAACTCTACGAGTTCCACCCACCCCTAACAAAAACTATAAAGATTTAAACAATTGAATACGAAAAAATCTATTAATTAATGTGCACACTAAATCAAATATAAAAAATTGAAAAATCCAAAAAACACATTTATTAAAACACTAAAAATCTTAAAATATATTTTATTAAAAAGCAAATACTATAAGATGCAAAAAATATAACAATTAATGCAATAAAATCTATTTAACCAATATTATGAAAACTATTTATAAGTCTAAGACTATTAACATACTATTCACACACTAGTTTATGCAACAGTAAGGAAAGGGCTGGACTTCGGAGGTGTTAGATTTACTATTCTTACTCCTGTCACCACAGTATTGGGGAAAGTGTTGGGCTTAGGATGAATTGGATTGACTATTCCCACTCCAGTCAGTTCAACAGCAGGGAAAGATTTGGACTTTGGAGGGGTGACATTTACTAATCCCACCCTACTCTCAACAATAGTAGATAAAGGGTTGGACTTCAAAAAGGTTCAATCTACTTTACACATTCTAAACTGTGCAACATTAGGGAAACATCTGGATTTCAAAGAGGTAAAATTTACTATTCCCACTCCAAAGAGAGCAACAGTAGGGTAAGCGTTGGACTTCAGATTGGCAAACTTTACTATTTTAACTCTGATCTGTGCCACAGTAGGGAAAGGGTTGGACTTCAGAAGGGCAAAATGTATTATTCCCTCATCAGACAACAAAACAGTAGAGAAAATGTTGAACTTTGGAGGGGTTAAATGTACTATTCTCACTACAAACAGGGCAAGAGAAGGGAAAGCATTGCGTTCTGGATGGGTAAAACTTAAAATTCTAACTCCAGTCAGAGCAATAGTAGGTTAAGTCTTGAACAGTGGGGATAATCTTGGATTTCAGAGTGGTGAAATTTACTATTCTCACTCTAAGCAAGGTAAAAGTAGGTAAAACATTGAAACTTGGAGAAGAGAAATGCACTGTTGCACTCCAAACCGAGCAAGGCTTGGGAAAGTGTTCAACTTTGGAGGGCTAAATTTATTACTCCCACTCCAGTCTGTGGAACAGGGGGAAAGTGTTGCATCTCAGAGGGGTGAAATTTATCATTCCCAACTCCGGTCTGTGGAACAGAAGGGAAAGTGTTAGATCTCTGAGGGGTGAACATTATTATTCTCACTACAAACAGGGAAACAGTATGGAAAACATAGGATTCCTGAGGGATACAATTTACTTTCCCCACTCCAAACAGTGCAACAGTAGGGAAAAAGTGAGACTTCGGGCGGGCAAAATTTGCTATTCTCATTCCAAACAGTGCTATAGCAGATTGAATGGTGAAGAGGTTAATTTTACTATTCCTACTGCAGTCTGTTAAGAGTAGGAAAAGTACTTCAATTCAAGCAGATTCCATATATGATTAATCCCATGAATTGAATAGAGAAAAAGTATTCAACTCAATATGAAAAAATATTAACATTTATATATGAACTAAAAACACATAATTTACATAATTACTATTCAATTAAAAAATCAGTTAGCAAATAAAAAATTGCTATTTAATTATTAATATATATATATATATATATATATATATATATATATATATATATATATATATAAATATAACTTAAAACAATTACTTAATTTACATAATTACTATTCAATAAAACATTAATTAGCAATTCACACTATATATTTACAGACCTAGCAAGCCGCACATAAACTCTAACTAAAAAATTACTTCCATGATCTACGTATTTAAAATACATTAAACAATTAATATTCAATTGATGATTATTTAATTACCTTCCCAGCCTAGACCCCTACAAACCTAGCATCCCAGCAACTAAAATAAAATGAAAATAAATGAGCATTCCACAGTTTACATATTTAAGCTTTGATTTGATAATGTAAAGAAATCGCTGCACCACAGATGCTTCTTTTTCTTCTTTATTCTTCAGATAAGAAATACACATCCAACCCTGGCAGGTCTTATCAACAACTGCCTGCCTTACTATCTAATCATAACATTCCAGTTTCCTCCCAGTTGCTAAGCAGCCCACTAAGATTCCTTTGAATAGAATACAACATATCTCCCTTCTTACAATAACAAAATTATCTAAAAACAACAAAAAAAAATCAATAAATAACATAAACTAACACAAGAAAACACGTAAACACAACTACTCTGTATAATAATCTTTCATATATTCTGGTTTCTTGAATACTCTCTGTGACCTTCTCACCCCTCTTGACTCCTCAACACCACGGCCACACCCAACCTGCTTCTTCCACTCAGCTACTTCCATTTCACTGCATCTGACAACATCAGCCATATTCCATCTTTTACCGTCGCTTAAAACCATACTATAACACTTCACTCCCCCAACCATTTTTGGTTCTGACCACTTTGACAAACCCTTCCTGCCACCATGCCATACTCTGGTTCGCACCCAGTCCCCAACTGCAACCACACATTCCTTCGGTTTTCCCAATACACTTTCGTCATACTTCTCTTGCACCCCCTCCACTCTAAATGCAAGATTCCTTACACTGACACGTTTTTTACCAGCTTTCCCCATCCAACCAGGAACAGCTTTGGTACACGGTTTCCTTCCCTTCAACAAAACAAACGGGGTTTCTCGCGTCGTCGAATGCGGAGTTGTCCGATAATTCCATAGCAGGTTTTTCACTTCAGTCCTCCAACACAAACCAGTCTGAATTGACAGTTGAATATTGTCACACAACACTCTGTTAAACCTTTCTACTAACCCATTCTCTCTTGGATGTGCCACAGCTGTCCTCATATGGTTTACTCCACACAATGTTAAATAGTCCTGAAACTCAAACAAAGTAAATTGTGTCCCATTGTCAGTCACCACTTCCTCGGGATAACCTTCCCTTTTCCAAATTTCCTCACAAAATTCAATCACCACTCCAGCATGGTTTAACAGGAAAAGGTACAGGAATGACAGGTGTCCTCTCACACACGTGTGTTTTGTCACTACAAGCACAGCTTACACAATTCCTAACAAATCTTTCAACCTCTTTGTCCATGCCTGGCCACCAAAAATCTTCCCTGGCTTTCCTCTTCATACCCGACATACCACCATGTCCCTCATGTAGAATCTCTAAAACAGTCTGCCTCAACTAATGTGGCGCTACCAACCTATCACCTCTCCTAAGTAAATTACTCTGTAATGACAACTCAGACCACACACTTTTGAAATTTGAAAACATACTGGTTTCATCACCCAATTCAGACCAACACTTATGCAAATTCCTTATTATTGCCTGAAGTTCAGTATCCTCCTGAACCGCCGCCTTCCAAACTTCCTCACTGGTAGCCTTTGTCTTGATGTCTTGCAGGTCAGCCACAACCCATTCTTCCTCTTCTTCTCCACATACATTTTCTAATGGCAACCTCGACAAACAGTCCGCATTTACATTCATTATACCAGGCAAGTATTTTACTGTGAAAGTGTATTCCTGTAACCTATATAACCACTTGGCAATCCTAGAAGAAGCACGACTTGCACCTGCAGTAGTGAAAATGTCCACAAGCGGTTTGTGGTCTGTAAGTAATTCAAAACTTCTACCCCACACATAGTTTTTAAAGTACGTGATGCCCCACCAACAAGCAAGAGCTTCTTTTTCTACAGCAGAGTATGTTGTTTCCGCTCCCTTCAATGTACGTGAAGCGAACGCTACCACACGTTCCTTTCCATTATGCACTTGCATTAGTACCGCACCCAACCCGTACATGCTTGCATCCGTTGTTATTATAGTGTGATAATGAGCCACAAAAGGGTTTAATTCAACTGCTTCTATAATGTTTTTCTTCAATTTATCAAACGCTTGTTGGCACTCATCCGACCAGATATATTTTTGATTTTTTTTCATTAACACTCTTAAAGGACATGCTATGTCAGCGAAATTCCTCACAAATTTAGCATAATATTCCGCTAATCCAAGAAATGATCTCAGTTGATCTTTGTTAACTGGACTAGGTGCCCGCTCAATTGCTTCCATAAGATTAACCTTGGGCGTTATACCCTTCCATGAAATAGTATGGCCCAAATACTCAACACTGTGACATGCAAATTTACATTTGCTAGCCTCAACAGTCAAACCTGCATTCTCAAGAATATGGCATACTTTCTCCAGAATGGTATCATGCTCTTGTAAATCCTTTGCCCATACTAGCACATCATCCTGAAAAAAACTCACACCCTTTACACCACCCAGTAGATTTTGCATAACCCTTTGGAAAACAGCTGAGGCAGACGCAAGCCCAAACGGCATGCGCACAAATCTGAAAGCTCCCTCAGGCGTTATAAACGACGTGAGATGCCTGGACTCTGGGTGCAACATTATTTGGTGGTACGCACTGGATAAATCTAGGGTTGAGTACACCTTTCCCCCTTGAATACCACTCAATAGTTCATTAATATTAGGAATAGGATGTCTGTCTACACATATATTACTGTTAAGGTCCCTCAAATCTACACACATTCTAATCTTGCCATTAGGTTTGCGGGCCAAAACCACTGGACTCAACCATTCCGACGCTTCAATTCTCTCAATCACACGCAAACTCAATAATCTAGATAATTCTATTTTTAATGCATCTCTCAGAACAACCGGCACACTCCTGACCTTATGTACACTGGTAACAGCCCCACTTTTCAGCATAATGCGATGTTGGAACTTCTGCAAACAACCTAACTCGCTATTGAAAAGATTTGGAAACTTCTTACTCCATTTTTCTGAACTCTCTTCCCCTACTGACAAAACCTGTCTTTCACTATTTGAATCTAACACAATCTTCAGCGTTCTTTGTTCATTCCATCCTAACAAACATCGACCATTTTCAACCACATACACATCACATATTGCCTGTCTTTGATTAAATAACACCTCCCCTTGAAAATATCCCAACACAGAAATTTTGTTGCCTCGATAACCCACCAAATCCACTTCCGCTTTAGCCAATTTGCCACCCTCCACTGCTTTCCACGTTGCTTTGTCAATTATGGTATAAGGTGAACATGAGTCAGCCCACACGTTTATCACCACACCATTTATGCTTATCGCACACTTAGGAGGTTTATAAGCAGTCTCCATGGATAAAAAATTAAGCATTAAAATTTCAAAATGGTTATCCACTTAGCCTCTCTTGCAGGACAATTCATCGAGGATGCCAGATGTTTTATGCTTCCACATTTAAAACATTTCTTTCTTTCATCCATTACAGTCGTATTTTTGCTGATTTTCACAGAATTTACAGCTTGTACTAGTGCAGCCTCGGTATCATTTCTACTTAACTCCTTAACATACCTAGATGTGTTTTCAACACGTTTAGCCACTGCTATGGCCTCCTCCAAAGATGGATCTTTTAAATTTAACAACTTTTCCTGAATTTTCAAACAACATGTACGATTTATTAATTGATCTCTAATAATTTCTTCATGCAAGTCTTTAAATCTACACGATTTAGCCAGCGTACGTAACGCACACACAAATTGATCGACCGATTCATGAGACGCTTGGGTCCTAGAAAAAAATTTGTGGCGTTCTACAACAATGCTTACTTTCTTGCTAAAATGCTCCTCCAACACCCCCAACGCCATCATATACACATCGTCCTCACTGTCATTCTCCTCATCCTCAGACCTTCCATCGTTATTCGTTACAAAATTTGCAAATGGCAACGTTTTCAAAAT
This sequence comes from Pleurodeles waltl, assembly GCF_031143425.1. NCBI lineage: Eukaryota > Metazoa > Chordata > Amphibia > Caudata > Salamandridae > Pleurodeles > Pleurodeles waltl. The sequence goes on along the minus strand of NC_090438.1, from coordinate 499,535,876 downwards.
CTTTCTACCTTCCACACCCAAATTGTGTTTTAACAAAGCCAACTTCCTTTTGTCCGTAAAAATGGCACCTCCCAAAGCCTCTAAATATGTTTCAAACGCTTCCCTCCAATCTTCCCATGACATGGTTGGTTCGCCAGGCATGCTCAAAAATATAGGTGGTGGTGCAATCGACTGCATGTCTGCAACGTAAGTTATTTAACTATTATGAGCATAAATAATCCCATAAATAATCTAAAAAACGAATGAAATATGACGAGAGAAGAGAAAAAAAAAATTAACATAAATAAAGTAGTCACCGTTGTCACCGTCCTCAGGCTGATTGTTTCCGTTGTCACCGTTGAGTAAACTAAAATACAGCACTGCAGAGTTGAAAGTTGAAAGCGCTGCAAAGTTAAAAGTCGAAGGCAATATGTTACAGTTGTTATGTTTTTACTGTTGCTTCGACCTCTTTCTACAAGAGGTTTCCCTTGTTTTGCCGCAAACACCGCTGACGTCACATCCAACTGAAACCAGATATCATCCACAGTGTGGATGCAGCACGAGGACTCTCTGGGCAGCGTCCGCGAGACTCTTCAGGTAAGTGCCTCATTCAAAATGCCAACCCAACAGCACAAACTTTTTTCTTCTTTTTTTTTTTCTTTAAGAAAGAAAAAAAAACGCGCTACCTCCACAACTCGGTCAACTTGACAAACCGAGTTCGGAATCCATCACAAAATCCACCATTCAATTTATGGTCATTAAGATCACCACTTTCTCGCACCACCAGTCACAGTACACCGCTGCCAGGGTTGGTCCACGTCTTATTCCTTATGATCCCATCCTTCGTCGCCACTGTAAAGAAATCGCTGCACCACAGATGCTTCTTTTTCTTCTTTATTCTTCAGATAAGAAATACACATCCAACCCTGGCAGGTCTTATCAACAACTGCCTGCCTTAAAATCTAATCATAACATTCCAGTTTCCTCCCAGTTGCTAAGCAGCCCACTAAGATTCCTTTGAATAGAATACAACAGATAACAACTTTATAAATGATAAATAATAACTAATTAATATTTACTTAAGTAACTTCCCTCATCCCCTACAAATCTAGTTTTCTAAAGTGTTCTATATTTGAAATTATTAAAAAGCAATTAAATAATTAATTTAAAATTAATAAACAATTGGTAATTAATTATTAGTTAATTAACTTCTCAACCTACATTCTTGCATACCTAGCAGCCCAGACCTAAAATATGAGTAAAATAAATGAGCATTCCAAAAATTACATGTTCAAAAACCAATTAAATAATTAATCAACAATTATTAATTAAATGCTAAATAACCATTACTTAGGGCCTCATTATATGTTTGGTGGGCTGTGCACCGCCATGTTGTTGGCAGCAGGTCCATTGAGGAAAGATCACCGAGGTCCCACTGCCACCGCCAGGCAAAGCGGGCCGCCATGGTGGTGATGCAGGCCAAACAGGGTCCACCGGACACATTATAATGTTGCACACCACCAATGTCACCGTGGCTGTCCAGCCACGTGGAGAGCATTAAGAAGACAACTTACCTGCAGGCAGCGATACACATCCTTTGCCACCATGGAGCCCATCGCACAGGTCCTGCCACTGATCATCGATGGAGCCCAAAATCCATGCCTCTGTGGATGCCACCGATGGTAAGAACACACACCTAGCTGTATCATTAACCTCAACAAGACATTGTCGTGCTGTCGCCTACATGATACAAGGCTCACGCTTTAGGCACCAAGTACATTTGTCATTGTGTCCATAGTCAGTGTCATTTTACAAAGGATGACACATTCACAGCTATCAAGCACCTCCTTTGGGCAGGTCACTGACACTGCACCACCACACTCCACAAAAACACACGTCTGCCCATCTCAGGCACAGGGACAGTGAAATGCACAGAACATTGTGTCACACAGCAGCAATACCACAGCAACATCACATCTGCCAACTCAATCAATCAATCAATCAATCAGGAATTTGTAAAGCGTACTACTCACCTGTGAGGGTCTCAAGGCGTTGAGGGTGGGAGGGTAATGGGGGGAGGTGCTGCTACTGCTCAAACAGCCAGGTCTTGAGAAGTTTCCTGAAGGTAAGGAGGTCTTTGATCTGGCGCAGGTGGGTGGGAAGAGTGTTCCACGTTTCGGCGGCGAAGCGTGAGAATGATCTACCGCCGGTTGTAGTTCTGCTGATGCATGGGACTATTGTGAGGGCCAGGTCTGAGGAGCGGAGATGCCAGGTCAGGGTGTAGAAGGAGAGCCGTCTGTTGAGGTATTCTGGTCCGATGTTGTGCAGTGTTTTGTGAGTGTGAGTGAGGAGTTTCAAGGTGATTCTCTTGTTGACTGGGAGCCAGTGCAGGTTTCTCAGGTGGTCTGTGATGGGGCAGTGGCAAGGGATGTCCAGGATGAGGCGTGCGGAGGCGTTCTGGATGCGTTGCAGCCTCCTCCAGAGTGTGGCCGTGCTTCCTGCTTAGAGGGCATTGCCGTAGTCCAGTTTGCTGCTTACGAGGGCTTGGGTGACTGTTTAAATGACACCCCCACATTCCTCACATGGCTTGGACTGTCATCAGATTGAAGACACATATTTATTACTGTGACATGAAACACAAATTCCCCTTTCACAAAACATCCCTATAATGACCCCACACATCACCCACATTGGAATGCAATGGAAGGTCAATGGGGTGCACAATAGTTTGTGAAACAACTACCCAAAGCTCACAATGCAAACAGCACCTGCACAACAGGGATGGAGACAGAATGAGCACTCATTGAAAGATGCTGCCATTGGACACATTTCACTTTGCACATGCTTCTAAAGTAACATTTGCACAAGGACTGACCCTTTATGTAGCTCAGGGACAAACAATAGTAGAACCAAGTGACTTGCCTATCTGCATTATGTTCAACTCAAAAAAGCACATATAATAGCAACAGCATGGGCCCTACATCTAGATGAAGTAGCTGCAAAGGTACACACATCAAAGTGGACACACAGTCAGTCAAATGCAAATGAAACTAGCACAATTGAACATCCTACATGTGTGGATGAACAAAACTCTAGCTCCCACACAGGAGACAAATGCACAATTCATATCAGGGGGACACATCTAACACCTTACATGCTGACCTTGGCCAATACAAAATGAAATACTTACCCTAGCAAACATAAAACAATGACATGACACCCCAATTGGATTAACACCCACACATCAATACAGTGACTAGCTACCCTTGTATTGGGTGACACCAGCACTGCCCACAAAGTCAGATATTGCAAAGAACAGCAAATGGGTCAGCAATCAGGGTGAAACACAGACATCTGTGGCATACAAACACAAGTTACTCAAGAACAACATAAAGGTAGAAAAGTAATAGCAGGACAAATGTGTACCCTGCAAAACAACAACTTGGGTTTATTCAATTCAAATGCTTAAGATCAAAGGCCAATGGGCAGTCTACATGAGTCCATGCACATTGCTGTGCCCAACCTTGACTCCAGTCACTGACAGGGAAGCTCCACAGGAAGGAGCATCAAGTGGGAAGACAAGCACCTCAGGGGTCATCCTTGGGTGGGGTGGGGTCGGTGTCAGGATGGGTGGTTTTGGGATCAGGCTTTTTCTGTGGAGGGGTCAATCAATCAATCAGTACTTTTGTAGAGTGCACTACTCACCCGCGAGGGTCTAAAGGTGCTTGAGGGGGGACTGACTAGCCAGGTCTTGAGGTGTCGCCTGAAGGTCAGCATGTCCTTGGTCTGCCATAAGTGGATGGGGAGGGTGTTTCAGGTATTGGCGGTGAGATAGGAGAATGATCTGCCGCCGGTGGCGAGGGCGAGGTCGGCGGAGCGGGGCTGTCGGTTCAGGGTGTAGAAGGTAAGTCGTTCATTGAGGTATGCTGGACCGGTGTTGTGGAGTGCTTTGTGGGCGTGGGTGAGGAGCTTGAAGGTGATCCTCTTGTTGATGGAGAGCCAGTGTAGATCTCTCAGGTGGGCTGTGATGTGGCTGCAGTAGAGGATGTCGAGGATGAGGCGTGCGGTGGCGTTCTGTATGCATTGCAGTCTTTTTTGGAGATTGGCTGTGGATCCTGCATAGAGAGCGTTGCCGTAGTCCAGTCTGCAGCTGACGAGGGCCTGGGTGACCGTCCTTCTGGTTTCAATGGGGATCCACCTGTAGCTCTTGCCGAGCGTACAGAGGGTGTTGAAGCAGGAGGATGAGACGGTGTTGACTTGTTGGATCATGGAGAGAGATGAGTCTAGGATGAAACCCAGGTTGCGTGCATGATTGGTGGGCATTGGTGCGGCTCCCACTGTGGTCAGCCACCAGGAGTCGTCCCAGGCGGAGGGGGTGGGACCGAGGATGAGGACCTCCGTCTCGTCCGAGTTCATTTTTAGGTGACTGTTCTCCATCCAGTTGGCGACAGCCTTCATTCCTTCGTGGAGGTTGGTTTTGGTGGTGGCAGGGTCCTTGGTGAGGGAGGGGATCAGCTGGGTGTCGTCCGCGTAAGAGACGATGTTGAGGTTGTGAGATCGGACGATGTTGGCGAGCGGTGCCATGTAGACGTTGAAGAGGGTCAGGCTGAGGGAAGATCCTTGGGGTAAGCCACAGATGGTATTGCTGGCTTCAGATCGGAAGGGAGGAAGGCGGACTCTCTGGGTTCTGCCAGTGAGGAAGGAGGTGATCCAGTCCAGGGCTTTGTCGCGGATCCCTGCATTGTGGAGGCGTGTGCGTAGGGTGTGGTGGCAGATGGTGTCAAATGTGGCCAAGAGGTCCAGGAGGATGAGGGCTGTGGTCTCGCCTTTGTCCAGCAGGGTCCTGATATCGTCGGTGGCGGCGATGAGGGCGGTCTCTTTGCTGTTGTTGCTGCGAAAACTGGATTGGGACGGGTCCTGAGTGTTGTTTTCCTCAAGGAGGTGGGTCAGTTGCCTGTGGACAATCTTCTCGATGACCTTCGCCAGGAACGGGAGCAGGGAGATGGGCCGATAGTTTTTGAGGTCCTTTGGGTCCGCCTTGGGCTTCTTGAGTAAGGCGTTGATCTCGGCGTGCTTCCAGATTTCCGGGAAGGTGGCGGTCTCGAGGGAGCTGTTATGATCATCCGGAGTTGGGGAGCGATAATGGAGCTTGCTTTGCTGAAGATGTGGTGCGGGCAGGGGTTGCATGGTGAGCCGGAGTGGATGGTGTTCATGAATTTGGTGGTGTCATTGTCACTGACGTGGGTCCAGGAGAGCAGGAAGTTGGTGTGACTGGGGGGCTGTGAGTCTGAGGTGTTGTTGACTGCCGGTGGGGTCTTGATGTTGAAGCTGTTGTGGATGTCTGCGATCTTGCGGTGAAAGAAGGCGGCAAGGGAGGTCTTGCGAAGGTGAGATGTTGTTGGTGCTGGAGCTGGGGTTGGAGAGTTCCTTCACGATGTTGAAGAGCTCTTTGCTGTTGTGCGCGTTGTTGTCGATGCGCTCTTTGAAGGAGGATCTCTTGGCGGTCCAGATGAGCTGGTGGAGCCTGTGGATGGCGTTCTTGAGGGCCATGTGGGTGGCCAGTGTTGGCTCTTGGCACCATTTCTTTTCGAGTTTTCGGCAAGTCTGTTTGGAGGTCTGGATGTCGGCGGAAAACCAGGTGGCCTTTCTGACGGTGCAGTTGTAGGAGGGTTTATTGATCGGGCGAGAGCATTGGCACAGTTGTCGATCCATTGCCTGAGGTTGCGGGCAGCTGTGTCAGTGTCAGTAGGGTCGGCTGTTGGGGCTCGGCTGGAGATCAGCTGGTCGTTGGTGACCTTGTTCCAGCTGTGGTGGGGATCCGTTGCGGGTGGTGGTGCGTGGTGGGTTTCTTGGCGGTGAAGTGGATGCAGCGGTGGTCAGTCGAGTGGAGTTTGGTGGTGTGGCTGAAGTTGACGTGGCTGCTGGCAGAGAAGACGGGGTAGAGCGTGCGTCTGGCGGAGTGGCTGGATGCTGTGACTAGCTGTTTGAGTCTGAGGTTGACGAGGTTGGCGAGCAGGGGGGTCATTGGTGTTCTCGAGGTGGAAGTTCAGGTCTCCGAGGAGGACGTAGTCTGTAGAAGCAAGAGCTTGAGTGCTGACGACTTTGGCAATGGAGTCACTGAACTGTGGTCGAGGCCCAAGGGTCTGTAGATGAGGGTTCCTCTGAAGGTGGTCTTGGGATCGGTGTGTGGATTTGGAAGTGCATGTGTTCAGCGGTGCTGAGGGTGTCTTCGGTGTTGGTCGAGATTCTGATGGTGTTCCTATGGACAATGGCGATCCCTCCTCCCGGTCTGTTGGTGCGGTCTCTGCGGGTGATCTTGTAGCCATATTGGATGGCTATGGTGATGTTGGGTGCTGAGGATGGGTTCATCCAGGTCTCCGTCAGGAAGGCGATGACCAGGGAGGATAAGTTGAGAAGGTCCCTGAGTTTGATGGCGTGCTTGTGGACTGAGCGCATGTTGAAAAGGATGCATCTGAGGTGGTTGCGTCCAGCTCAGACGGGCGGGGCGGCGATTCGGGGGCTGATGAAGTTGCAGCTCGGGCAGGAGAAGGGTGCTTGGATGAGCTTTGGTGAGGCTTGTAAGCAGGTGGCTGCCATTGAGGCATGGAGAGTGTTAGCATCATAGTGGTGTCAGGTGACGTGGCGGTCAAGGGGGCCAGGCGGTCCAGGCACAGCCGCCATTAAGAAGGGAAGGTGGGAGGGAGGAGCAGCTGGGAGGTGGGAGCAGATCGCGAATGGGCACGCGAGGGGTGCGGGGCTGAGGGGACACAGCAGCAGGAAAATTGAAGGGGGAGCACAGAGAGAGCGTGAAAGGGCAAAAACAGAGAAAAAAAACAGTAAAAAGGCAGAAAAAGGAAAAAACAGACACAGAGGCAGACACAAAATACTTACGGCTCACCACTGCCCATTAGGGATGAGGTGCAGGCGGGAGCCTGACGGTGGAGGAGGGCCTCGAACTCGCAGCAGCAGCCAGGGTGGGAAAAAGGACACAGACGCAGTCAGATGGAGCTGCGCGGTGTGGGGAGCTTCTCCTGACCACAAAAGCAGGTCGAGGGTCACTCTCTTTACCGTGCAGCGGGCACCATTAAGAAGGAGAGGTGAGAGGGAGGAGCAGCTGGGAGGCGGGAGCAGAGTGCGAATGGGCACGCAAGGGGGTGGGGACGCAGCAACGGGAATATCGAAGGTGGAGCACAGAGAGAGCTTAAAAGGGCAAAAAACTGAGCGTGAAAGGGCAAAAACAGAGAAAAGGGCAAAAAAATTAGAAAAAAACTGTAAATAGGTAGAAAAAGGAAAATACAGACACAGAGGCAGACACAAAATACTTATGGCTCACCACTGGCCACTGGGATGAGGTGCAGGCGAGTGCCTGCGGGTGGAGGAGGGCCTCGAACTTGCACCAGCAGCAAGGGTTGGGAAAGCAACATGAGTGAAGTCAGGTGGAGCTGCACGGCGTGGGGAGCTTCTCCTGACCACAAACACAGGTCAAGGGTCGCTCTCATCACCGCGCAGCAGCCACCATTAAGAATGGGAGGTGGGAGGGAGGAGCAGCTAGGACGCGGGAGCAAAGCGCAAATGTTTGCAGGGGGCTAGGTGTGACAAGGGAGGACTTGAATATGGAAAGGATGGGTTGGGATGTGGGTGGGTGACTCAGGTTTGGGAGGGCGTTTTGAGGTAACAGGGTAAAGAGCAAGGTCAAAGATGAACTCTCTTCAGGAAAATGGGTAAGGTCATCAGAAGGGAGCGGGATTTGGAAGTTAAGGGAGTGGTGGGCTTCTCTATGGGTGTAGATGCCTTGGGTGTGTGTGTATGTGAAGTATGCTGTTAGAAATTGGGTCTCTGGTTGGCAGTTGGTTTGCACTCTGTCAAAGCATGGACCCTCACTTTAGTCAGTGCAATGGAGGTACACACTCAGGTAACCCCTGTTCACCCCCTTCAGCTTGGCACAAGCAGTCAGGCTTGTCTCAAAGGCAATGTGTAAAGTATTTCTACCAAAACACTCAGTAAAACAGTGATACATTGCAAAATGGACACCACACAGGTTTAGAAAATAGTAAATATTTATCTAAATAAAACAGGACCAGAATGACAAAAATCCAACATACACAAGTCAAGATATGAATTTTTAAAAGTAAAAAGATTCTTACTCCAAAGAAAACAATGGAAACGTTGTTGTTACACAAAGTACCTGCTTTGCGTCAAAAATAAAGATCAGAAAAGTCACTGATGCATTGTTTTCTCACTCGCAAGTAAGGCTGTGTGTTTTTTTGTGGACGAGGCACCTCAGGTCCGTGCAGGTTTACATAGATTTTTGACTACCAGTGATTATGCGTGAGAAATATGGCTGCACAGTGATGGAAAACCGCACTGTATGGGGTTTGAGTCATTTCCAGCACCCGCAAACGGGTGTTGTGTCATTTCTCCAGCCCTGATGCAGGTGATTCGCCAATTTCCAAGCTACGATGCAGGTGTTGCGTCGATTTCAGCTGTGAGGTGGGTGGCACATCATTTTTACAGCTGCATTGCAGGTGGTGCGTCAAAATGTTCTCTGCATGACATCCTGTGCATGAGTTTCAGCCTTTTTCTACCAGCTTCACCTTTCAATGGCCAAGGTACTGGATATGGCACCAATTGACAGGGCAGGAGTCTCAGCAGAGAGTCCAGGTGATGGTAGACGAAGTCTTTGATGGCCGTGAGACTTCAAAACAGGAAGGCAGCTCAGTCCATGCCCATGGAGATTCTTCACAAGCAGGAATATACCTCAAAGTTTAGCCTTTGTCCTCTTTCAGGCAGAAGCAGCAATTTCAGGTCAACCCAGCAAAGCACAGTGACAGGCAAAGGGGCAATACTCCTCCTCCAGCTCTTCAGCTCTTCTCCTTGACAGAGGTTCCTCTTGAATAAAGAAGTAATCTGAAAATCTGGGTTTTTTGGTCAACTACTTATACTCTTTTCTGCCTTTGAAGTAGGCAAACCTCATAGGAAAGTCTCTGTTGTCCAAAAGATCCTGCCTTGCCCAGGCTTGGCTCCAGGCTCACACCAGGGGGTTGGAGACTGCATTTTGTGAGGGCAGGCACAGCCCATTCAGGTGTAAGTGACCACTCCTCCCTCTACTATAGCCCAGGTAACCCATCAGGATATGCAGGCTACACCCCAGCTCCCTTTGTTTCACTGTCTAGAGGAGATTCACAAACAGCTAAACTGTCAGTCTGACCCAGACAAGGAGTACATAAGCAGGCAGAGTCACAGAATAGTTTAAGCAAGAAAATGCCCACTTTCAAAAAGTGGCATTTTCAAACAGACAATCTAAAAACCAACTTTCCCAACATATTTATTTTTTAAATCGTGGCATTCCGTATCTCTAGCTGCCCAAAGCACAACTGTGTTTAAAACTGAAAAGTTATTTAAAGGCAGCCCCCATGTTAACCTATGAGAGAGATAGGCCTTGCAACAGTGAAAAACGAATTTTACAGTATTTCACTGTTAGACATGTAAAACACATCAGTATATGTCCCACCTTTAACATCCACTGAACCATGCCCATAGGGCTACCTAGGGCCTACATTTGGGGTGTCTTACATGTATAAAAAGGTAAGGCTTGGGCTTGGCAAGTGGGTACACTTGACAGGTCGAATTGGAAGTGTAAAACTGCACACACAGACACTGCAGTGGCAGGCCTGAGCCATGTTTACAGGGCTACTCATGTGGGCGGCACAATCAGTGCTGCAGGCCACCTAGTAGCATTTGATTTGCAGGCCCTGGGCAACTCTAGTGCACTTTACTAGGGATTTACTAGTAAATCAAATATGCCAGTCTTTGAGTACTTGCACTTTAGCACTGGTCAGCAGTGGTAAAGTTCAGAGAGTGCCAAAAACAGCAAAAGCAGCGTCCAGCAAACAGTCAAAACATGGAGGAAGAGGCAAAAAAAGACAGGGGAGACCACGCCAAGGATAGCAGGTCTAACAAATGCAAAATATTTGGGTGGTGTCTGGTCCGTGTGCCAGTGTGGATTTTGAATGTCCTGTGGTGCTGGGAGGTGGAGGTGCTGGGTGATGTGGGAGTAGTGGACGTGTGTGGGTGTTGGTTGGGGTGGTGTCTGTGGGTATGGTGGATGTTGTGGATGTGTGTGTCTGTTGGGGAGGTGCACTGGTATGGTGGATGTGGTGGATGTGTCTGTGTGTGTCACTGTGGTGTCTGCGGCTATGATGGGTGTAGTGGATGTGTCACTGGGTGTTGTGGTGGTATCTCTGGGTCTGGTGGATGTGGTGTGTGGGTCGGTGGGGGTGGTGGGGGTGTCTGTTGAAAAGGTGGCTGGTGTGGTGCCTCTGGGTGAATGTGGAGTGCCTGTGTGCCGGTGTGCCGGTGTGTCTTGTGGTGTTTGTGTCAATGTGTGCTGCTTGGGTGTTTTGAGGTGGGTGCCTGTGGATGTGCCTGTGTGCTTGAGAAAGGTAGGGTAGTAGGGAATTTGAATTGGGAAGAGGGAGGTGGTAGGGAGAGGAATGTGGGGTGTTGATGGCTGCCATCAGTGAGGAGGCCAGAGATTGAAAACATCTCTGTAGGCCAGACTTGTCACTATAAATGCCTTCCATGAAAGCATTTGTCTGTTGAAGTTGGCTTGCCAACTCATGGGTTGCATTCACAATGGCAGTCTTTCCCATAGAGATATTCCTCAGGAGGTAAATAGCCTTTTCACTCAAGGCAGCATGGGTAGCAGAGGCTGGGGCTAAGGTGCATGGGGCAAAGGAGATGCCCACCATCTTGGGTGAGCGGGCACGGCTAACTGGGTTGGAGCAACCTGGAGGGTGGCGATATAACTGGGGATGGTGGACAAGGATGGTACAGGAACAGGCCCTGCTGGGTCTCCACCACTGGGGAGTGCCCACTGGATATAGAATCAAATGATGATGAGGTTGATCCTGTGTCCTGCGTGGCACTCCCCTCACCCTCAGGGCCACTGGGCCCATCTGTGTCAGTTGTGTCATGACTGGAGGTACCATGGTCAGATGCTTCACCACTTGGTTGTGCCCTGTTTCCTTTGCTTGCCTGGGATGATGCTACCAATACAAAGAGGAAGAGTCACCACATGTTCCTGATCACATGTGAACAAAAGCTGCGATTAGCAAACATTACCATGACATCAAGGAGGCCCCAGAAAGAAACTACATCAAATTGGCTCCTACATGTACCATACCATATGCATGCATGCCACATGAACTGTCTTCAGTTGCCCACAGGAAAATCTTGATCTCAGACAATTCCATTTGCATGGGTGAAGTTGTACAATCACAGAGGACCTGACTTGGCAGTTCTGGCAGGACTGTTCCCATGGGGAACAGGGTCAAGACTGATTTGCACATGGCTAGGTCCAACTTAGGTGGACTGGTGCGCACAAAAATGATGGGTTAAACCTTGATCCGTGTGACTGGGGGTGAATGTTTGCATTGTTCAGCATTCCATCCATCATCTGTTCTTTTTCCACATGCTAAAATGTCAGCAAAAGAAATGTTGCCAAAAGTGGTGCCAAATAAATCATGTCAATGGACATTCCCCACTTACCAACAGAAAGTTTTAATCTGTACCTGCACCCGAAGAACAATGTATGCTCTGTCACATGTATGGTGGCTACCTTCACATGACAGACAGTAATGAGGCTCAGGCTTTCATCACACATTGAAGACAAGACAAGTGGCCTCTGGGGGGGCAGATGTCAATTTACTCAATTGACCAGATACAGGGATGAGGACAGTGATCCATCACTTTTTTTTCTTTGGGCTGTGACACTGAGGAGTAGTGGTCTGTTGCGTAGAATTTACACCCACTATAACAATAAATATTACTTGATTGATTAATGTACACATCCATGATTTGTCCCAGGAGAACAATTTCTTTGTGGATTGTACTCAGTTGTGTCCTAGGTTCCTTGGGTTCATAGGCAAGGCACATCAGTATGCATCACATTACATATCTAGACAAACAATTACTCATCTTGCATGTCACACCTGGCCCATCCCCAGTTATCAGGGGAGATGTCAGAACCTAACACATCAACTTGGCTATGTGAGAGGAAGGAAATTGCCCGGTACTCACCCCCTTGTGGCTGCTGTGCTCCCCTCAAATGCCCCTCAAGATCCCAGTACGTCACCGCCAGAATGCCGGCAATTAGGGGGGTCATGCTCCAACATGTGCCCCCCCACTTTGGTGGAACACAGCAGCTAAAGTGATGGAGGTGCTGCTGGCAACTGTGCCAGGAGCCAAGTGACTGATTTTGTACAACATGGCATACACATATGCCACATACGCAGTCATCACCATTAATGGACACAGCCATTGGGCTGCGACCACCGCAGATCAGAACGTTAGCCATGGCTGTGCCCGCCGATGTTGGAACTGCCTGCCATGCAGACAACACTTGCTGTCAGCTGCAGGCGGTTCCTGGTGTCCAATGGAGTAGGTCAGGCATCTGCCATTTTGGCCCTGTTACATGTGTCATAAAATCAATATACGTTTTATATCATCACCAACATTCTTAATCTGTCTTGTTGTGTAGGTCAGAATCTACAACCACTAGGGTAGTGTGTTGCAGGGCACAGATGGCATATGACTGCAGTGCATGGGCCCCCACATATGATGGTATTTTCGCCAGTCGGACAGTACAATCACTTGTCAAGAGGCAATTGTGCAGCAAATAGTAGGGTGTCACCCAAATCCATGCTGTGGACACATGTTCACACCCATCAGGGTCACAATTGACCCCTGTGTAGTTGCCAGCTGTGATGTGTACTGGGTATCATGTATATCCAGTCAAAATACTTTGTCACAAGATATTATAGGCATGCATTGTGTATGTTGCTGTGCACGCAGTAACTAAAGTTCCAAATCATGTCATTTCACACATAGGTACCCTGAGAGAAGGAGGATGCAACATCCTTCTGTCTACGGTCCATTAACAGACCTTCAGACCCTGGAGGAACACCATGGCATCCAGCTCAACCATCTGAATAGGCAGACAATAGTGGGCTTAAGCTCAATCTGGTGCTGAAACATTTCCTATCAGCAATGTTGAAACACATGAATTGACAGGTATGTCAGGTTCCCCCGACGTGAGGATATACGACTTCTATAGTTTTATCCACCTCCAACATGTGGTGGGGGCCATTGATGGCAAACATGTTGGTTTGGTGCCACCACAGGCCACTGAACAAGTCTATCACAACAGAAAAAACGTCCACTCCATCAACGTGCAAGTTGTCTGTTTGCCAGATCCCTACATCGCAAATGTGTGTACCCATTTTCCTGGATTACTTTATAAAGCAGAACAGCACCATACCCCAGCTGATGTCACAACTGCAACCAGAGATGGCCAGGATGTTTGGTAGGTCATGTCTGCACTGATTGTGTGTGAGCAATGTCAGGTGCTACAAATCATGTAGTGAGTGATCACTGGTGCACTTATGTCCCATTCCTTAACAGGAGACTCAGCATATCCAAACTGTCCTTGGTTATTAATGCTCCTGAGGAATCTAACTTCATCAGGGGAAGTCCGCTTCAATGAGACCCGTGGAAGAACACAGTGGGCAGTGGAGCTGACTTTTAGGCTCCCGAAGGCCAGATTTCACTGTGGAGCCCTCCTCTACTCTCCTGGGAAAGTGTGTCAGATGACCGTGGCATGCTGCATGCTCTACAACATCGGCCTGTGGAGGAATATCCTGTACATCGCAGAGAAGGGGGAGTCTGCAGTGCTACTGGGTAGGAATCCCAAAATGCCTACCGAAGATGACATTGATGAAGAGAAAGGAGCTGACTTGAAAGAAGATTTCATCCACAGCTACTTCTCATGAGTGTAAGTATGTCATGTGATGTAATGAGTGTAACTGTACAATGAACTGTAGTTGTGAGAATGTGTGGAGTTGAGTGTTTTCGAAACACTTAGGGAGCTAATACTCTGTAAAAATCAGTAAAAGGCTGATTGAAAAGACACCTTTTGACACATCCCCACCTTGATGACGTTGCTTTGTTCGTGTCAGAATTATTGCAATGTACTTTGTTTTCCAGATTCTTGCTATGTGACTTGTGTCATATGTATGGTTCCAACTTATACTCATTGTTTTGTTCATTGTACAAGTACCTTCACAATGACATCTTCATGTGGATATTTCAGAGTTGTGACATTGGCATGTATGGGATGCTGTTTTGACAAACAAAGTGGTCATGGATTGTTCCAGGTAATGTAGGTAATAGAGTTTGGGTGTATGAGACTTGTGCCAAGACAGCTTGCACAGTTTTGGAAGGAAGTTCAGAAGTGCCCATTGGACTTGTTTTGTGTCCTGTGGTGGGCCAGATGCATCATGTACATCATGATGTGGTCATAAAATATGTACTCCTAGCTTACGACCCAGTCATCAACCATTCAAATTGGCTGAACACTCTTTTTTTATGACCTGTATATAACTGCAGGTGTGTTTCTTCATTGTAGGCCACAGTGCCTGTGCCAAAACACTGACATATGTTTGTGCCATACCACCAGATGCATGAGCATTGGATTATAATGGCCCTGTGATCAGGAACTGTTGTACTGCCATCTGTCTGATCCTTGGATAATGTGATGTTGGATTACTTTGGTGTAATATGGGAGGAGGCTCACGCTGGTGACATCAACCACTCCAATGTTTGCCTATTGTACAGGACAATGTCTGACAAATCCCTTCCTTCTGTGGTCTGGAGGTTTGTACCTGTAAATATGTTCATTTACTCAGTATGAGTCAATCATTTATGAATTTATATAGTTTTGACATATTGGCAGCCTATGTACTTAACACTGTAATATTTTTTAAAGTTTGACCAGACACTTGTATGTATGTGTTTATGTAGGATGGTTGCAATCCTTAGCTGGAAACTGTGTACATGCAACACATCCCATTTTGAACAAGTACCTTGCATCATCATCGTATGGTTCACAAGGTCTGACATATCTACATGGCTAAATATGAAAGCAAAATCAGCAGACAATGAGTCAGTGATGGATGACTTTATTGTGAAGCTGTGACTAATAAAAAATATATGCAACATGAATCAACCCAAAAAAGTATGTAAAGGAGTCCGTTGTGGTTAATGAAATCATTGGAGTAGATGCCACACCATTGGAAGTCCAAGGTCCAGAGTACTACTCACATTGGAAATGGAAGGTGGTTCAGGACTGGTCTACAAAGTGAATGTGTAACATATAAAGGAGGACCTTAGGGAAGAGGATTTTTACAAGCAGTGATAGGTGTCTTGCCTTCTGCACCTCCTGGATTATTTGGTGGATGTCCCCACTTGTGTGGGGGCTCAGCTTCTACTGAGGCAGGGGTGTCTGGTTGTTCCTCTGGCAGGACCTCCCATCCTGTGTCTGCCACCAATGTTGATGACCCTGCTGTTGATGAGCCAAAGCAAGAGGGAGATTGGTTTATAAAAGCCCTGATCAGGGTTATGTGCATGTCCCTCAAAACCCATGTTAGGGAGGCAATGTTGGAATTGTGGGCCTCCATCTGTTCAAGCATGTCCCTATGCATGTCCCTCTGTAGCTGCTTGATTTCCTGGAGTGTGGCCCATCATGCCTCCTTATAGACCCTCAAGAGGAGGTAGATGATATCCTGACCAAGAACATCCACAGTGGCCTCACCCCACTGGTCCACAGCATTCCTTCCAAGCACCCTACCCCCATGGTTCTGTGCCCTTGCCACAGGGTGCCCTCTCCAACTCAGGATACAGGACTGAGGGGCACAAGATGGTGGACACTGTGATAGGTACACAGGTTATGGAGCAAATTGTTTCCTGTAATGTTGAAGGAACAGGGCTAGGAGGTGACGTTGTGGGCACAGTGAGACTCACTGTTGCTGTCTCACCAGGTTGCCCAGATAGGCCAGAACCGTCCACCACTTCCACACGTCCAGGAGTGTTGTTGTCACTAAGGGCTTCATCCAGGTGGGTAGTGGTAGTCTGTTCTGTGGCCTCCCTGTGCCCAGTGGCAGATCCACCTGTTGATGATAAACATACATTGTTACTGGTTGAATTGTGAAATCTACCTACAAAGGTTTTGTATTACAGTAAGCAGAGACCTTGGACAAAGTTAAGTTGTAGGTTATCCAGTTGTGCCAAGTAACCCTGGTATAGGGTGATTTGATTTGACATGTACCAGCCAATCCAACACAATTTGACTTAAGCAGCTGATGAGACCTGCAGATCAGTTGCACTTTGTAAGATGGCCTGAAAATGAAATTTTATCACCAGTGCAGCCAACACACTGGAGAGGCAAGATATGGCTTTGACCATTTGGAGGCCTAGTTGAGTGGGATGCAGGCAAACGGAGGACTTAGTTGTATACGTGACTGGAGTAATCATGGGCACAGTGATGTGTCAATCTGTTTGGAGATGCATCCTGAGGCCTTAGGAATGCTTGTTGTACACACTGGATAAGGTATCATTCCTATTCTCAATAGTTTCATCTCGGGTTAGCAAGTCAGGATGGAGCTAAGTAGGCAGGCACATCTCTGATTTGAGCATGATCACTCCCAGGTGGGTAAACGTCTATTGAGAGTTCACAAACAGGAGTATTAGGACAAGTGACTACTGGGCTGGTCTTCAGAGTTACTGGAACATGGCCTATTGTGCTTTGCCGTTGGAGCACTCTCTATACCACACACACTATACAAATGTTATCCTCCCAGATGAGTACACTTAAATTGAGAGTTCACAAATAGTGTTATTTGTGCAAGTGATCACTGGACTGGTGTTTGGACTTACTGACACAGTGCGTCCTGGAAGTTGCATTCAGGTCATTACCTCTACTACACGCACTTGGAAAATGGTATCCCCCAGGTGAGTACCCTTCAATTGAGATTTCATAAACAAGGGTATTTGGGCAAGAGACCATTGTGCCGATGTTTGGAGTTACTGAAACAGTGCCTCCTGGGAGCTGCAGTCATGTCACTCCCTCTGCTACACACAGTATATAAATGGTATCCTCCCAGGTGTGTACACTTCAATAGAGAGTTCACAAACAGGGGTATTTGGACAAACGACCACTGGGCTGGTGTTTGGAGTTACTAGAACAGGGCCTATTGTCCTTTGCAGCCCGAGCACTCTCAACATTACACATCCTATACATATGGTGCCCTCCCAGTTCAGTACACTTCAATTGAGAGTTCACAAACAGGGGTATGTTGGTAAGTAACCACTTGGCTGGTGCTTGAAGTTACTGACACAGTGCCTCCTGGGAGTTGCAGTCAGGTCACTCCTTCTACTACATATACATGACAAATGGTATCCCCCCAGGTGAGTACACTTCAATTGAGAGTTCACAAACAGGGGTATTTGGGCAAGTGACCACTGGGCTGGTGGTTAGAGTTACAGAAACAAGGTCTGCTGGGAGTCACAATCAGGTCACTCCCTCTACTACACACACTTGAAAAATGGTACTCCCCAGGTGAGTACATGTCGATTGAGAGTTAACAAACAGGGGCATATGGGCAAGTGACCACTGGGCTGGTGGTTGGAGTTACAGAAACACGGCCTGCTGGGAGTCACAATCAGCTCACTCTCTCTACTTCCCAACACTTGATAAATGTTTGGTATTACACATCTGTGTGCAGGCTTTATATAGGTTTGAGCATAAGCGTAAATTTTCTGACACACCTTGAGTCCTAGAGTTTATTTTTGTTATTGTGAGATTTCCAGGTACAGTTTCGATATATGGCATGTGATGGGCCTTGGTAGCTGTGATGTTGGATCCAGTTATACAGATTGACAGTGTTAAATCTCAAATACTATGGATATTGAACATTGGAGAGGTGCATGAAGAAGACAGTGGAAAATGCTGTGCTGTGAGCATGCAGGACATTTTGTTGTGACAGTTTTTGTGTTGTACTTACCAGAGTCTACTCCCACAGGTATTCCTGTCAAACCCTCAGGATGCAGGCTGGCCAAGGAAATCTAATCCCAAGGAAAGAGTTTTAATGGGGCACTCGGAGGGCTACTGCTAGTTTTCCTGGCCTCCCGTTGCTGTCTGGAGACCAGGGAACTAGCCTTGCCCCATGGTTGTTTCACCTCTTCCTAATATCTTCCTTTGCGCTCAGGGTGGTACCTACAGCATTCACTATGTTGACTATCCTGTCCCACATTTCCATTTCGAGAGGAGTTTGCTGGACTTGGGCTCCAAACAATTGTGGCTCTACTCTAATGATTTCATCCATTATGACTCTCAACCCATCCACTGATTATCGTGGGATTTTGGCTCATGACATGACTGGAAATTAAAGAAGGTGACAGTGACTAACTAAACAAGACAAGTAAATGCTGAGGAAAAATAGACAATGTGTGTGAAGGGTGTAAAATGGGATGGGAAAAAAGGGCTGCTTCATGACAAAAAATGAATGAAAAGTGTGGTCTGTCTTGCTGTGCTGCAGTGGAATTGCAAAGGATCATGGTCTGCGAAGGGGTGTGTTTTATAGTGTGCTTTACAGGTGTGTCCACTCAGCCAAAGTGTGCCAGCTGTGTTGTTTTTCATTTCATCCAATGTACATTTTAGACTTTTCATCCTTGGCGTGGTCTCCCTTAGCTTTTTGCCTCTGTTTCCCAGGTTCTTGATGTGGGCTGGACTCTATTATTGCTGTTTCTGTTACTCTGGGCATTTTATCATTGCTAACCAGTGCTAAAGTGCAAGTGCTCCTATACAAAATGTGTATGTAATTGGTTTATCCATGATTGGCATATTTGACTTACTAGTAAGTCCCTAGTAAAGTGCACTAGAGGTGCCCAGGGCCTGTAAAGCAAATACTACTAGTGGGCCTGCAGCACTGGTTGTGCCACCCACATAAGTAGCTCTGTAATCATGTTTCAGTCCTGCTACTGCAGTGTCTGTGTGTGCAGTTTTATACTGTAACATTAACTTGGAAGTGTACCCACTTGCCAGGCCTAAACCTTCTCTTTTCTTACATGTAAGACACCCCTAAGGTAGGCCCTAGGTAGCCCCAAGGGCAGGGTGCAGTGTGTGGTTAAGGTAGGACATATAGGGGGTCATTCTGAGTTTGGCTGGCGGCGGGTGCCGCCAGCCAAACGGGAACCGCCAGAATACCGCTGCACGGTCAAAAGACCGCCGCGGTTATTCTGAGTTTCCCGCTGGGCGGGCGGGCGACCGCCAGAAGGCCGCCCGCCCGCCCAGCGGGAAACCCCTTCCCACGAGGAAGCCGGCTCCGAATGGAGCCGGCGGAGTGGGAAGGGTGCGACGGGTGCAGTTGCACCTGTCGTGATTTTCAGTGTCTGCTATGCAGACTCTGAAAATCTTAGTGGGGCCCTGTTAGGGGGCCCCTGCAGTGCCCATGCCATTGGCATGGGCACTGCAGGGGCCCCCAGGGGCTCCACGACACCCGTTACAGCCAGCCAGGTTCTGGCGGTCAAAACCGCCAGAACCAGGCTGGCGGTAAGGGGGTCGGAATCCCCATGGCGGCGCTGCCTGCAGCGCCGCCATGGAGGATTCCCCAGGGCAGCGGAAAACTGGAGGGACACCGCCGGTTTTCCGTTTCTGACCGCGGCTGTACCGCCGCGGTCAGAATGCCCATGGGAGCACCGCCAGCCTGTTGGCGGTGCTCCCGCGGTCGTTGGCCCTGGCGGTCCATGACCGCCAGGGTCAGAATGACCCCCATAGTCATGTGTTTCATATGTCCTGACAGTGAAATACTGCTAAATACATTTTTCATTGTTACAAGACCTGTCCCTCTCACAGGTTAACATGGGGTCTACCTTTAAATATGATTACAGTTTAGATTCCCTTTGGGAGCTGATAGACATGTGGAGTTTGGGGTCTCAGAGCTCACAATTTAAAAATACATCTTTTAGTAAAGTTGATTATAGATTGTGTGTTTGAAAAGGCCACTTTTAGAAAGTAGGCAATTTCTTGCTTAAACCATTTCTGTGACTCTGCCTGTTTGTGGATTCCCTGTCTGGGTCAGTTTGAGAGTTGGGCTGTTTGCACCTCTCTCTAGACAGTGACACAAAGGGAGCTGGGGTGTAGTCTGCATTTCCTGATGAGCCATCTGTGCTAGGATGGAGGGGAGGAGTGGTCACTTACTCCTGAAAGGGCTGTGCCTGCCCTCACAAAATGCAGTCTCCAACCCCCTGGTGTGTGTCTGGGGCCTGGCCTGGGCAAGGCAGGATTTCACAAACAAGAGAGATTTGTCTTTGAAGTAAACCTACTTCAAAGGGCAAAATGGGTATAAGAAGGGCACCCAAAACCACAGACTTTAGAACACGTCTGGAAACCAAGAGGTACCTCTGCTTGGAGAAGAGCTGAGGAAGAAGTGCTGCCCCGTCTGTGACTGTGCTTTTAGGAGCTATCCTGCAGTTGCTGCTTCTGCCTGTGCAAGAGGACAAAGACTGGACTTTGTGTTGCCTTCCTTCTTGTGAAGAACTCTCCAAGGGCTTGATTTAGAGCTTGCCTACAGTTGTTTGAAGTCTCAGGGACAGCAAATACTTCTCTCTGCCAGCACCTGGAGCCTCTGCTGAAACTTCTACTCTGCCAAGTCGTGCCCATTCAGTTCCTGGGACCCTGCCAGCCCAAGAGTACAAAATCCACGCACCGACCGCGGTGCGGGGAAAAGATCAACGCAACTCTGACCTGCGGCTGAAAAATTGATGCGCTGCTGGCTTTGCAGCTGCAACGCGATAGGAAGATCGACGCCCATGGCTGGAGAAACGATGCGCAGCATTGCTGATGGAGGCTCGTGAGATCGCAACCTGCGCTGCATGGTTTTCGGATCATTGTGCAGCAGGATTTCCAATGCAAACATTGCTGGGTGTGCAAATATGACGCAAAGCCTGCTCGGACCCAAGAGTGTGGTTCGAATCGATGCATCGCTCTCCTACAGAGAGAAGAAACGACGCACCCCAACTCGACTGAAGGAGAAATCACACAAGGTCTAACTTGTGAGTGATATCGACGCATCGCAAGCCCTTTTTGATGCACACTGGCCCGTGCGGGGTTATTTTTGACGCACCCAGGTAAATCTTTACGCTAACAGTGTTAGCGTTGTGTTTAAAACTACATGAAGACTCTTTTTGCTTTTTAATTGATGACTTGGCTTGTGTATTGTGGATTTTTGTCAATTTATTCTTGTTTTGTTTAGATAAATATTTTCTATTTTTCTAAACCTGTGTTGTGTCATTTTGTAGTGTTTTCATTGAATTACTGTGTGTATTGGTACAAATACTTTACACCTAGCACTCTGAAGTTAAGCCTGCCTCCTCCTGCCAAGCTACCAAGGGGGTGAGCAGGGGTTAGTTGAGGGCGATTCTCTTTTAACCTGACTAGAGTGAGGGTCCTTGCATGGACAGGGGGTAACATGACTGCCAACCAAAGACCCCATTTCTAACAGTGCACTTATCTGTTACTTTGCTGAACAAGGACTGTGGTAGTCGACCACCATTGGCTGATGGCTGCAAGGGGATGACCACGGCAACTGTGTGTTTGTATTAGGCTCAGTGGTTGGCCACAGCGCAGACTGCACTGGGGGTTAGACTGCCTAAATCCAAGCTGCCACGCCACTGGCGCTCTGATTTTTGCTTGGCAATCCTCCATACTCATAATCAGGCCCTTAATTATCTTCTCACCCTAAACATCTATAAACCTAACAGTCGGTAAATAACATATAATGAAAATGAATCAGTGTTACATCACGAATATCGATTATATAGTAAATGGAATAGATTAAATAATGTTTAATTAATTATTACCTAAATAACTTCCAACCCTATTCCCTTACAAATCCAACAACCTAGTACAACACTATAAATTAGTGATGAAAATAAAATCTAAAATTCTAGATCACTTAAATTACAAGCTATATTTTAAATGCAATTAAAACATTTATATAAACAAGAGAAACAATAAAGCTAATACATCAACTAAAACAGATTAAAATAATAAAACATTGATATTTTAACCACTATATCAATCAATCAGTCAATGGGATTCTTTTGGAGCGTGGCTAGTGACCCGGTCGAGTTTCAAGGCGCTAATTGGTGTAACTACTATAGCAAAGCTATATTAGTGAAATCGATATTAAAAATGATGACATTTTTTACAATGAAATTACTTACCTCAAAAAATGGCATTCGAGTCAACAATATTTGTGCGTCACAAAATTTAATTTATGGTTACTCTGTCTCACAATATTTCTAGCTCAATATTTTGTTCAAACACATTTAGAAAGTTTCAATTTTTTTGTTTTACCCATTTGATGCCTGCAGCCTGTTCCTAAATCATGACTAGGGGCCTGATTTAGATGTTGGCGGGTTATCCCGTCCACCAAAATCTAACCTCCGCTGAAGATAATGGGATTTAGATTTCACAGGATGGGATAGCCATCACCGTTGTGGCAGAGTAACTCGTCCGACAGTGTCTAAATCAGGCCCGAGGTGTAGCTAGCAATTGGCCTTTGTGTATAGTCAATATTACAAAAGTGGACTAGGGGCCTCTGGCAGGATGTGGGGTCGGAACAGTCACCTACCACACTTGAATGTCAATGGGGCTGCCTCAGCACACATGAAGAACATTGCACTAGCATACTGTGCCACCAGCCAGACTGGGACCAGGGAGGCAGGATATTCCAGTCACCTCTGCAAGAGGAAAGCTCCAAAAGCTTCTCCCACTTCAAAGTGGCCACTAGGTCTAAAAGCAGCACCCTCAGATGCACTCTTCTGTGCACTCCTGGACCTGTAGAAACTACAGAAGAAAGTTACCCTGCTGCCCTACTGCTTGAGACTTGCCCTGCATGCTGAGAAGGAAGACTGGACCGGCTCCCTTCATTCCAGGCTGAGAGAAACCAAGGGGCCGCTGTCTGATCTTCTGTCATAAACTCTAGACATTTGACAAGCTGCAAAGTCCTCCCTGCATCTACCCAGCTGACCTGCTACTGACTAAACCTGACTAAACCCTACTGCCTTCTGCAAGAAAGAGTCACTGATCTCCAAGAGGTACTTCTCCAGGTCCTGGACACTTGTTTTGCATCAGAGGGCACTACTCTAATTCATAAAGGAAAAATTCTAATGTTTTGGGCTCTTGAATAGAGAAGTGGATCCATTTGTTCCAAAATATTGCCACCTGTGCTGATGGACAATACAAAGCTCCAGTGGACCAGACTCTTCATGATACAGTGACCATCGGAGATGATTGGAAACGTGAGATCTGAGCTTTATGCTACAGCATTAACAGCCTGCGACAACCGCGAACGCGAATCTCCAGCAATGACCATCAATGACGCCTGACATGATCTTCGCATGACAGTGAAGATCATACAAGATGCCCGGTCTGCTCTTCACAATACATCACTGAACATCCATGATGCTCTCCCAGCAAATCACAGGCTCCTGCACTGTGAATGGAACTCTTCATGCTGGACTTTAGAAGGCAACTTTTTCAGTGGAGCTAACCTGGTCCTTGTATCCAGCCTGTGCTACATCACAGTAGGCCTGAACTTGTGACTTTCAGCTGGTCTTGCATGACCAGGTAACCACGTTTGGCGGTCTGTGCTTTTAGGTGCTATACTTTCCTGAAGTCTTTGAAATTGCACATCTCTAGTTTTACTGATTGGTTTTTATCATTTTTCTGTTAAATAATTTAGTACATTTCACTCCATTTTTCTAAATTGGCATGGGAGTTTTCAAGTGTTGTGTATTCACGTTATTACTGTTTAAGTGCTGATTTTAAACATTGCCTCTAAGTTAAGCCTGTCTGCTTTTGTGCCATCCTGCTATTGGTTGCGTATGGGTTATTTTAGTGACTTTTGTGGTATACCCTAACAGGGATAATGACTGCTGCTTGACAAAGGCCACATTCCCCTTAACCAGTAACTCATTTTCTCTCATTGGTGCTCAGCAATGGGATTCAATACTATACTTGTGTTTATGCAATGCCATATTGTGATCTTGTGTAACACCAAAATCTCTTAGGAATCATTTGGCCCCATATTCAATCTTTTTATAAATTCTCCCTGATTGGCTCTTTTACTTTTTCTACATTCACTCCTATTCCACCTGACTGTCTGTGCCTGTGACCCTACCTGCAAGGATCGAGTTTGAGCTTGGCCTGATGGAGAGCTCCCATGCAGCTGAGCTCGGGGAATTCTTTAAGAAGAGGGGTCTGCCGGCCAAGAGGTGCACAAGGAAGCTGGAGCTCCACGGGAAACATCCCTTATTACGTAGTCTTGTTGATGCAAGAATATTACAATGAGGTAAAAACAATGCGAGTGCTTTACAACGAAAGGCATAAAAATGCAGGTAGGTTATAACGCATTGTAATAGCATGCATGCTATTGCAACGTTCTTTTTTGCCACGCATATTGTCTTAACAAGATGCTTTTACAACACATGTTTTTAGAACACATCCGGTTACAATGGAAGTCTTTACAATGATTTATGAAAAGGAAGGTAAGTTGGTTATTTATTAATATGTGTTTTATACGTGTGTGTATATATATATATTTATGTATATATATATATATATATATATATATATATAATTCACATAAAACACTCGGACTGCAGGAACACCACACAGCGAGTCCCGGGTGGGCTCCGAGAGGCCCTAATAAATCCTCCAACTCTCCTCCAAATAACAGGAGACCCAGGACACCTCCAAGGTGCAAATCAATTTATTTCAGCACACAAATCCAACGCGTTTCGGCAGCAGCCTTACTCATGGATACATCATTGTTACAGTGCCCCAAGTTAAAAACCATGCAATCCTAGACATAAAAAACAGACAACATCTCAAATCCCCACCAAAAGACACAAAATGTGGCGGCCATCTTAAAGTGCATCTATAAATAAGTTTCACAGTAGTTTATATAATTATATTATATGTGTATACACATCTATATATATATATATATATATATATACATAGTGCATGTATATATATATATATGTGTATATATATATATATATATATATATATATACACACACACACATATATATATACACATACATAAAATATATATGTATACGTTAATATGTATGACATTTTATGTAGGATATGCATTGTTTTAGTACTGTGTCTTGAAATATTTAGTGGCAATTGGTGGGAAAGTACATAATACTATTACACAAAATTTTATTTTTTGTAGTATTAATTTATATGTATAATTTTGAATCTATTTTATATGAATAGATACATATATTAGAATTATTAAATGTAACGCTTACCGTTAGAGGGGGGTTGTAAGGGATTTAGGGGTCATGGTTGGGTAGTGTATTAATACTCAAGTATTCAAATTAAATGCCTGAGTATTAATTTATTATCTTCTTTAAACATTTAAATATATATGTAAAGATATGCATGTATAAATAATGATCATAACATAGTTCAAATATCGTGCACACATAGTGGCGTTAGGGTGTGCAGCATCAATTTTATTAAATATTTCAGCAAGATTAGTGGTCAGTAGAATGCATTAATAAATTTTTTATAAAACGTATGTTTTATTTGTACTTACCTTAAGTTTAATTACTAATTCATAATGCTTCAATTTAAAAAATATATATTTTGGTCATAGAACAAATAATTGTACTTTAAATGAAAAAATGTAAGTATAGTTTCATGTCTTTTGCATTTTTTTTGGAAAGCAAGATGTTGAAGAAAATGAATAACACATTTTTATTAAATTGAAAAAGTGTATTTAGCATTTTCAAACACATTTTAAAAGTATGTTTCTAGTCCCTTACATTGAAATCAATAGATGAAATAGTCAATTTTTTGTTTCTACTTTCCTTTGCTGTACGTTGCTCTGCGTCAGTTTCCATAGTTCCAGTCATGTTTGGCAGGGAAACAGAGCTCCGATCAGGAAAGGAAACTTTAAAAAAAAATGTCAACTATGTAGTGTATATATTTACTGCAACGACAGGTGGGGGGAGTTAAACAATGTTTATCCTTTTTTGATGTTATATTTTTGTCTTTAAACACATTTGTATCCCTATTCACATTGCTGTTCATAGCGCTACACAAGAGGGGCTCACTGGTGCAAAAACGTATACAGTAAAAGATTTTATTTTCAAAATAAAACATTATTATGTGCTAAACTGTTGTTTTTATAAAATGTTTGCTTTTAAAAAAAAATGTTTTCTATTCAGCTACGTGAAATATTTAAAAGTTCAGATGGAGTTTTTCATTCAAATATATAAATGTATATATGGATGGGAAATATATTTTTGTACATCATTTTCTTCATTGGTAGTGTTACAATTTATTTTTTCCAAAAATGCAACAGGTAAACATATGTATTCCAGCTTTTTTTGCTACTCTTAGCATAATATATTCTTCCAGGGAGGAATGGAAACAGCTTAATGCCACCATGGCCTCCATTGCAGGGGTGCTGCAGCACCAGTACCAGAGCCAGCCTGAGTCCTCCACTTACCTGCAAGCCCCTACCACTAGCCAGGACACTGCCCGCCTTCTACATCAGCAGCAACCACTGGACTGGTGGCACTGCCAGAGGACACACAGGAAACCTATCCCTGGAGCCCAGCTGCACCTTCACAAACGTGCTCTTTGGCCCAGATATGCCACTGAAACACAAGCCAAGACCAAGCCCAGTGCCAGGAAGTGACTCTACCCTGAACTATCTCCCTTGTGTGCCACTGAGCTACCTTGTTGACATGCCACTGCCATCACACCATCTTCCAAAGGCCACATGGACCAAAACCCAGTGCTACCAACAGCTGAGCATATGTACCTGAGTATGTTTTTTCACCATGTGCCCACTCCCTCTCACTGTATCTATACTACCATTGAATAAACACACCTATGCACTCAAATCTTATGTCCCTCATCAATATGAGATAACAGTTGTGATTGTGTATGCATTAGCCAGTTACTATCATATTCACACTTTTATTGCAGGAGGAGATCCAACGCACTGTAGTCTCTGAAGTATATCACACTGTACCTAATATTGTGTTCCCTGGCACATGCCACTTCAGTCATCAGTAAGCACTGTCACTGACAAAAGACAGCACAGTACTTCCCACATGAGAAAGACTGGACCTATTTAGTGAAGACAGCAGCATCATTTAACAGTACCTTAGAGTCACTCTAAGTATAGCCAGATTAGCTGGGTCCTGGAGTTGAGATCTTCCCCCTCTTCTTCCTCACCATCACTCTCATCCCCTCTCTGAGGTTGCAGGGTTGGTTGAACAACACCTTCCCTTTCCAGAAGTGGGATAGCTTTCCTCACAGCCAAGTTGTGGAATATGCAGCAAGCTACCACTATCTTACAGACCTTGTCAGGGATATAGCACAGGGATCCCCCAGAGAGATAGAAACAACAAAATCTTGCCTTCAGGAGTCCTATAGTGCGCTCTAGCACCCTCCTAGTACGTCCATGGGCCTCATTTTAATTCCTCTCTGCATCAGTCCTGGGATTTCTAACAGGTGTCAGGAGCCATTGCAAGTTGGGGTAGCCAGAATCACTTGTAAAAGTGGGCGAAAGAGGGCTTGAACAAACTGCATTTACTTGCATACAGCCTGGCTGTCAGCTATGTAACTGATCCAGTGTCATACACACTCACCTATGAGCCAACCTCTGTCCTCTTGCAGTTGTCCTATCATGTATGTCACACTGCTGTTTCTCAGGACAAATGAACCATGGACTGATCCTGGGAACCTGGCATTGACATGTGATATAGACTGATCGGCAGTACACAACCAATTGTAGATTCATGGAGTGATAATTTTTATGATTCTTATACACCTGTTCATTCACTCTTGGGGGTATGAGAGGTATGTGGGTTCCATCAATGGCACCTATCACATGGGGGATATTAGCGAAGGCATAGAATCCAGATTTGATGGCAGGGAGCTCAACCCTTTGGGGAAACTGGACAAAAGTTTGCAGGTGTGTAACAAGGGCATCCAGGAATTTGGACAGGATGTGGCTGAGCATTGGCTGTGAGACCCCTGCCCAGTGTCACCTGAAATGAGCCCATAGCCAATAAATGTAGCACAGATAACACTTGCACAGTTGTAGGGATGGCATGCTGATTTCATTTGTCAGGCTTCAGAACAGGATCCATTAATGCACAGTCATGGATTGTAGCTCTATTGCGTCAGTAGGTGATACTGATGTGACGTTCCTCCATAGTGTCCAGATACACCAGGGGTCTCTATACAGATGGGCCTTCCCTCACCACATTGGTTTGTACCTATAGGGGAGGAAAGAACACATTCTAATTGTCAACATACACTTGCATCACATGATGTCAATGTACTTTTCAAAAGGTGTCACATAGGTAACGCACACAAATGGAACAAATGACGAACACCATCAGGCAAATGTGTGCTGAGGTTTCTCTGTCATAATGGCACCACAGTGTGGACATACTTCCAAAGATGGGTACATATGGGGATCATAGAATCATGTCAGCAACGACGAAGGGGAGAGAGTTTGGGGCCCTGGATGAGGCCCCCGGCCAGGCTATGGAGAAGTGGTGGTAGCAAAATGGCAGCCTCCTGCCATCCAGGTATGTTGGAGTGGAAGTGACTTCATTCCGTCATGGCGGAAGGCAGTGTTCACCGCCATGCACCTGATCATTGAATTACATGGTTGTCAATGGGGAACCTTGGCCAATCATGATCCCTGCCGGCAGTGACGGAGCAAACCACTGTGGTACCTACGCCATTTTGTCAGACCCTTAACACTTGACTCTTGATTCACGTGAAGGGTAGTACTCTACTGCGTGTGCTGCTGTGTCCTGACTCTGGTCCCTGTGATGGGGCATGTTACAGGGGAATGGGCCCAGCCTTCACCTCAGAGGAGCTGGAAAAGCTGGTGGATGGGGTCCTACCTCTGTATGCGAAGTTGTATGGACGATCAGAGGAGCAGTTAAGTTATCATCTATCATCCATAAATGTGTGTGATTGTGGCGGATGCCTGTATGCATGTGTGTTCAATGTATGACTGCCCAGCCGTAGTGGTCTGGCACATTCTGCCTGTAATTTGTTCAAATGCATGTCAACAATGGCCGTTCCATATGGAACGGCATGGCATTTGTATACGGTGCACCCATACTGGTGTCTGTTTCTTTGCTCTGTGTGTCCCATGCAGGTCAGTGCCCATCAAAAGAAAGGCCTGTGGCAAGCCATCGCCAAGGAAGTGCAGACCCTGGGGGTCTACAACCGGCAGAGAACTCACTGCAGGAAGTGGTGGAAGGACCTGAGGCGCTGGGCCAAGAACACCGGAGAGGCCCAGCTGGGGAATGCCTCCCAACGAGGAATGGGTACCTGTCTGACCCTGACCTCCCTAATAGGCCCGCATACTGGCAGTGGCCTATACAGATTTGGATGGATGCATAAAGGCAGCACAGCAGCCACAAGGGGGTGAGTAGCAACACTGTTGTGATACCACTTTGATGGTTGAATTTGGGTGTCGTGGGATGTATGCATTGTAGTGCCATTCACTTAGAAAGGTGTGTCCCTGCAGTCCTGCCACCGCCAAGTCATTGGGATGGTGTAAGAGATAGTTTTGGCAGGCTCTATAAGCCTATGAGGGGTCCCTTTTCTGTCATCTGGTATTCATTGTGGCCTTACAGAATTGTAAATGCATTGGCTGGGCATGGTCTCTCATGGGTGTACTTCACACAGTGTATCAGGGTCATGTTTCATGAGGGTTATTTGGTGTATTCTGGGGTCATGCCCACTAGTCAGGGGCACATTCATTACGTATGTTGTTTCTGCTGAGGGTATGTACGTGACCTAGGTGGGAGTGTCTGTGGGAAACAGCACTAATAACGCAGTCAATAGAACGATATGCATTGACCAAGCTGCCGTTACCATGCATATGCATTTACTACGCATGCGTTTGAGCAGTGGGGTGGCAGGAAGGAGCAACGACCAGAGGAGAGAGGTAAGTGGGGCCTGGATTGGGGAGGGAGGATTGTGGTAGTTTTTAAGACAGGGTGGGGGCTCGGGGTAGGTTTTAGGACAGGGCAGGATAGGTTTTATGGTTAAGGGCAGGGTGGTGGGATGTGGTATTTTTTAGGACAGGGCGGGGTAGGTTTTAGGATTTAGGGTGAAGGCAGGGGTCAGGTAGTTTTTAGGACAGGGTGCAGTAGGTTTTAGGACAGGGTAGGTTTTAGGGTTTAGAGCAGGGGTTGGGTAGTTTTTTGGACAGAACGGAGTAAGTTTTAGGGCAGGGCAGGGTAGGTTTTAGGGGTAGGGTGAAGGCGGATGTCAGGGTAATTTTTAGGACAGGGTGGGGTAGGTTTTAGGACAGGAGTAGGGTAGGTTTTGTGGTGAAGGCGGGGGTCAGGGTAGTTTTTAGGACAGGGAGGGGTTGGTTTTAGGAAAGGGTAGGTTTTAGGGTTTAGGGTGGGGGTCGGGTAGTTTTTAGGACAGAGCTGGGTAGGTTTTAGGATGGGGAGGGTAGTTTTAGGGTTTAGGGTGGGGCGGTGGGATGGAGTAGTTTTTAGGACAGGGTGGGGAAGGTTTTAGGACATGGTAGGTTTTAGGGTTTATAGAAGGGGTTGGGTAGTTTTTAGGACAGAACTGGGTAGGTTTTAGGACAGGGCAGGGTAGGTTTTAGGGTTTAGGGTGAAGGCGGGCTCAGGGTCATTTTTAGGACAGGGAGGGGTAGGTTTTAGGATTCAGGGTGGGGTGGGGTGGGATAGTTTTTAGGACAGGGAGGAGTAGGTTTTAGGACAGTTCAGGTTTTAGGGTTTAGAGTGGGGTCAGGTAGTTTTTAGGACAGCGCAGGTAGGTTTTAGGACAGGGCAGGGTAGGTTATAGGGTGGGGTGGGGTGGGGGTCGGGGTAGTTTTTTGGACAGGACAATGTAGGTTTTAGGGATTAGGGCAGGGGGTCAGGGTAGTTTTTAGGACAGCGCGAGGTAGGTTTTAGGAAAGGAGTAGGGTAGGTTTTAGGGTGAAAGCAGGGGTCGGGTAGTTTTTAGGACAGGGTGGGGTAATTTTTAGGATATGGTAGGTTTTAGCGTTTAGAATGGGGGTTAGTAGTTTTTAGGACAGAGTGGAGTAGGTTTTAGGACAGGGGAAGGGAAGGTTTTAGGGTGAAGGCTGGGTTGGGGTAGTTTTCAGGACAGGGTGGGGTAGGTTTTGGATTCAGGGTGGGGCGGGGGGACGGGTAGTTTTTAGGACAGGGTGGGGTAGGTTGTAGGACAGAGTAGGTTTTAGGGTTTAGAGCGGGATTGGGTAGTTTTTAGGGCAGAGTGGGGTACATTTTAGGACAGGGCAGCGTAGGGTTTTAAGGGTTTAGGGTGGGGCAAGGGGTTAGGGTAGTTTTTAGGACAGGACAATGTAGGTTTTAGGGTTTAGGCCAGGGGGTCGGGTAGTTTTTAGGACAGGGTGGGGTAGGATTTGGGACAGGGCAAGGTAGGTTTTAGAGTTTAGGGCGAAGGCAGGGGATTGGGGTAGTTTTTAGGACAGGGCAGGGTAGGTTTTAGGGTTCAGGGTGGGGACTTGGGTAGTTTGTAGGAAAGGGTGGGGTAGGTTTTATAGGTTTTAGTGCTTAGGGCGGGGGTGGCGGGCCGGGTAGTTTTTAGGACAAGGTGGGGTATGTGTTAGGACGGGTAGCTTTTATGGTTTGGGGTGGGGGAAGTGTAGTTTTTAGGACAGGGCAGGTTATGTTTTAGGGTTTAGGGCAGCGGGTCAGGTAGTTTTTAGGACAGGGTGGGGTAGGTTTTAGGACCAGGTAGCTTTTAGGATTTGGGGCGGGGGTTGGGGTACTTTTTGGGACAGGGCAGGGAAGGTTGTAGGTTTTGGGGCAAAGGTGGGAGTCGTTTTTAGGGCAGGGAAGGGTAGTTTTTTAGGCCAGGGTAGGTTTTACTGTTTAGGGTTGGTGTCAGAAGTTTTTAGGACAGGTGTGGTCTTATATAGGCCAGGGTAGGTTTTAGAGTTTAGGGCAGGGTGGGGGACGGAGAAGATTTAGGAAAGGTTGGGACAGGTTTTAGGACAGGGCAGGGTAGGCTGGAGGGTTAGGGCTCCGGGCAGGGGTTGGAAGTGGCAGTTTTAGGGGCTTTGGCAGGCGGAGTATAATGTCAGGTTTAGGGTGCAGGGCAAGGGAGACTTTACCATGCATTGTACTTTACCAAACATGCTCTTACAACTAAATTTGTTGTAAAGGCATACGTGGTAAAGGCATGCATGGTAAACATGCAGTCGTTGTAAAGATTGCGTTGTAAAAGCATGTGTTGTAAAAGCATTTGTTGTTCCGTCATACATCCAGTGTCTGTGAACCAAAATGTACATATATTAAGAATTTGACATAGGCCCTCATTATGACATTGGCGATAAATCCCACTTACCGCCATACTGACTGCCACCAACATACTGCTGCCACCGTGGATTTCCGCTAACCAGATTATGACACACACACACCAATCCGTCACTATTCAGACACACACACAAATCCACCATCCAAAAGGTCAGTGATAAACTGGCGTTAGCAAAACCCACACCGTTACTCCAACAGAACTAGGCCCATCACATTATGACCCACGAATCACTGCAGCAGACATTCAATGGTGGTAAACCATTACCGGTACATACAGCCGCGCTCAAAATACACACACAAATACAAAACAACACCACATTGGTCAATTCAAACTATACACACAACACCCACACACCCATATCAATATAAAACACACACCCACATTACCCACAACCCTTTATGACTACAAACAATTGACAACAGAGAGAGATACAGGATAACAGGGACGCTGAGAGGACTGCTGTGCAACAGGGGGAGAAAAGGCCCAGGGAACCGACTCTCCAGGAGGCACTTACCGTGGTCCTGGGAGCATACCAACATTCCCAGGATATGCTGGGTCAGATACTGGACAAGTTGCAGGAGAACATGCGGCTGCAGGAGGGACAGTACCTGGGGATCAGGGAGTACTTGAAGTACATCAACACCACCCTGGTCTCCATTGCAGGGGTGCTGGCAGACATGGCCAACACTATGAGGGAGGCAGTTGCACACCAGCGGGCCCCTGACACTAGCCAAACTGCCGAACAGCCCTCCACCTCTGTGCCAC
Source organism: Pleurodeles waltl (assembly GCF_031143425.1). Taxonomy (NCBI): domain Eukaryota; kingdom Metazoa; phylum Chordata; class Amphibia; order Caudata; family Salamandridae; genus Pleurodeles; species Pleurodeles waltl. Next base: position 499,502,828 of record NC_090438.1, on the reverse strand, counting down.
TAATGGACAGGAGCCCCCCCCCAACAGGAACAACAGGCCACCAGCACCCCTCCCCCTGCAGAAGGAGAACCACCCTGCAAACGTTCCCTGCGAGCCAGGCAGAAGCCAGAGACTATTGCCAAGACTCCCCCAGGAAATAAGACTCTCCTGATTGTCACCCCTGTGTCCCACTCTGTCACCCTGTCCACCATGAACTGCCATTGCTCCCCTTCCTATGCCCCCTTGGACAATGCACCTGTGATACAAATAGACTGGACTCTATCCTGGACTTCCCTCCATCATCACCCCAGCCCATTGTACTTCCCCCTCTATTTTTTAGCACTTAAATAAACACCCTTTGAAAAAATATGGAGTATGTCAACTGATTTAAGTATGTATTTGTTTAGCAAGGTTTAAACATTGCAATTCAACTGTATAGTAATGTATACATAGGAAAGTCCTGCAGTTGGCTGCAGTGAACACACCAGGAGCGATAGTGGGGCACCAACATCTGCAAAAAGAGTTTCCAAAGGGTACAGTGAGTGGCCATAGAAGTGGGAAATCACAGCCTGCCAGTGACAATGTCAAACACAAAACAGACAAAAAAATGTGAAGTTACACTGTCTTACCAGTGTGTCATTGGAAGTATTGACGAATAATTGCACTTCTGTTGTCCTCATCCTCATCCTCTGCCTCCTCATCTTCACTGTCCATAGGGTCCACTGCTGCCACATGGCCATCTCCAGCCTCCTACATAAAAGGTACCTCGTGATGCAAGGCAAGGTTGTGCAACATATAGCATGCCACAATGATCTGGCAGACCTTCTAGGGTGAGTAGCAGAGTAGAGGCAATGAAACCTGGCCTTCAGGAGGCCAAAGGTCCTCTCTATAATTCTTCTTGTTCACCTATGTGCCTCATTGTAACATTCCTCTGCCCTTGTCCTGGCATTCCTCACAGAGGTCAGTAGCCATGAGAGGTTGGGGTAACCAGAGTCACCTGCAAATATCGAGGGACAACTGTTAGCCACACACTAACCCTTAGGGCCCACACCATACCCATGCACCAACATATACTGGGTGGAAACCAGGGCTCACCTATTAGCCACACTCTGTGCCTCTGGAGCTGAGCCATCACATTTGGGATGCTGCTATTCCTCAGGATAAAGGCATCATGCACAGACCCAGGATACTTTGCATTGATGCGGGGGATGTACTGGTCCGCCAGGCACCCAATATTCACATTCATGGAGTGAAAGCTCTTTCGATTTCTGAACACCTGTTCATTTCGCCTGGGGGCACAAATGCAATATGTGTTCCATCAGTAGCCCCAATAATTTTGGGGATATATCCCATTGCATAGAAATCAGCTTTCACTGTGGCCAATTCCTCCATCACGGGGAAAACGATGTAGCTGCACATGTGTTTAATCAGGGCAGACAGCACTCTGGTCAGCACTATTGAGAACATTGGCTAGACATTCCTACTTCTAAGCCCACTTTCACTTGGAAGGAGCCAGTTGCCCGTAAATGGAGCACTGATAGCACTTGCACAAGAGGGGGGATCCTGGTGGGGTGACAGATAGCAGAGAGTGTGGGGCACACAGCTCTGTGATTGTGGCCCTATCAAGTCTATAGGTGAGGACAATGTGCAAGTCCTCCATATTTGCCAAGTCCACCAGGGGTCTGTACACGGGGGATGTCTCCATCTCCTATTCATCCACAGCTGTTGCAAACTAAGGGGTAAAATAGTGAGCAGCTGATCATTATCGCAACATTCCAACCTCTACATTTAAATGCATGTTGAGATTGTAACAGTATTTTGTTGGAGATGTCCAAATGGTCCCTTTGTGTACTGTGATGCAGTTAGGATCCATGGCCTGCACCCCCTTTGAAATGGCGTCTGCCTGTCCTGTATGGAGGGACAGGTGGAAATGAGGTAATTTCGCTGAAGTTGTGCGCCGTTGCAGGCTGCAGCCAAGAACCGCTGTGCAACTCCTCATTGGTTAACATTGGGGCCTATGGGGTACAGTGGCAAATGGTGATGTACGTACGAGGTGACGGTATGCACCGCCGTGGACGTCACCGCCATTTTCTATCTGATTCCTCACTTGCTACCTGACCTTCAACAGGAGAGGACCTACACTGCATGTGCTGCTGTGACCTGTGTATGGAACTGACCATGGCTCATGTGACTTGGGAAAGGGCCCCTGCCTTCACCTCGGCGTAGTTGGAGAGACTGGTGGATGGGGTCCTACCCCAGTACCGATTGTTGTATGGGCCTCCAGACCAACAGGTGAGTACACCCTGAGCATGATGCATGGGCGTGAGTGTATGAATTGCTGTGTGTGAAGGCCTCATGTAGGGGGTGGGTGGTGGATTGGCACTGGGCAGCGTGCAGCATGTATGGTGGGGCATGTCTGTGCTAATGGGGATGAGAAGGGGCATGATGGGCCATGAGTGTAACAGGCAGGATGGTAGGACTAATACCTTTCCCTGTGTCTATTTCCCTGCAGGTCAGTGCCCATCAAAAGAATGGTATATGGCGTGCCATCACCAAAGACTTGTGGACCCTGGGGGTCTACGGCAGGCAGAGCACCCACTGTCGGAAACAGTGGGAGGACCTGAGACGCTGGGCATGGAAGACAGCAGAGGGCCAGCTGGTGATGGCTTCCCAACGAGGAAGGGGTGCCCGTCGGACCCTGACCCTCCTGACCCCATGATGGCCCGCATAGTGGCAGTGGCCTATCTACAGCTAGATGGGTGCTTGGGGGCATCGCAGCACCGACAAGAGAGTGAGTACAGTGCCCTAATATACAACTTGCGCCTGGGGGGGTGGTATCCGGGTGGGGGCCCTGTAGGTGCCCATAGCCCAGGGCCGGCATTGAAGAGTAGGTCCCATATTGGGCAGGGTTCTGATGTGAAAGTACTCCAACAAAGCTAGCAGGCCTCCACTACTGGGCAGGGGTCTGTGGGTCTCAGGTATGCTGCAAATGGCGTTAGGTGTCCCTATCCATGGGATGGTGACTGGCATTGTGACTGGTAGTGCATTGCCTAGTGCATAGGATTGTTCCCTGTGTGTGAGTGTGTTGTGTACCCCAACGGTGGTGTTGTTGGTGTCATTGACCCAGTGTATCCTTTGTCTCTTCCCCCCCTTTTTATTTTGTCACCCTGTCCTTGGCATCATCTGGCGGAGGAGCAGAGGCACCAGCGACAGAGGGAACTGCATCCCACAGGACCCAGAAGGCCGAATCCACTGACGGTGAGGGCACCAGTGGGACGGAGGGGGAGGGGAGCACCACGTCAGAGACACAAGGGTATAGTTCGGACACAGATACCTCCTCTGATGGGAGCTCCCTAATGGTGGCGGACACTTATGTGACCACCCCAGCTACAGGTACAGCTGCCACCATCCATACCAACACCACCCTCCCAGCAACCCCTCAGCAGGTTTCCCATGCCCGATCACCCAGGAGGGTGGGCATCTCCTTCGCCCCAGGCACCTCAGCCCCTGCCCCAGTTAGCCCTGCTGCCCAGAGTGAGGATGCTTTTGACCTCCTGCGATCCATCTCTGTTGGGCAGTCAACCATTGTGAATGCCATCCAAGGGCTGGCAGCCCAAATGCAACAGACAAATGCATTCCTGGAGGGCATTCACACTGGCTTCGCTGCTCAACAGAGATCAATCCAGGCACTGGCCTCCTCTCTGATGGCAGCCATTGTCCCTGCTTCCAGCCTCCACCCTCCAACTTCCTCCACCCACTCACACTCCTCTCAACCCCAACCTATCCCAAGCACACAGTCAGACGAGCATGCACCCAGGACAACACACTTCATCCCATAGGCACGCACACAAACACCATCCAGAAGTAGACATACCAACATCCCACCTACACTGTGGCCCCCTCCTCCTCATCGTCCTCCTCCCTCCCAGTTGCATCTCCGTTCACATCTGCATGCACTACATCCTCATCCACTACCACCATCACCAGCATACCTATCAGTACACGCTCCTCACTGACAGTCACCACCCCCACATCCATGCACACATCCCCTGTGTCCTCTCCCACTGTGTCTGTACCCCTCCTTCCAAAGTACACAAATGCAAGCACTCAGACATCCGACAGCCATCCACCTCACAACAGCTTCCAGCCATGCACCTGCACACAAACACAGCAGACAGACACCTCCTACCACCACTCCCTCTTCATCTACTCCCAAACCATCTCCCTCTTCCCACCCCAATGTCCCTAGGAAGCTTTTCCTCTCCACCACTGACCTCTTCCCTACCCCTTCCCCATCCCTCACGTCAGGCCAGGTAAGTCAAAACCCAGGCAAGCACCTCAGCCACCGTGTCCACTGGCACAGCAGTATCCCGAACTACTCCGGGTGGTAAAGGAATCCGGCCAGCAGCCAGCCAGATGGACAGGGTGCCAGCCCCAAGTGCATCAAGGAAAGGCAAGGAGTCAGCCCCAGGGGCAGGAAGGAAGGCCAAGGAGGCAGCCCCAGCTGCAGGACGAAAGGGCAAGGAACCAGCCCCAGCTGCAGGAGAGAAAGGCAAGGAGGCAGTCCAGCTGCAGGACGAAAGGGCAAGGAGGCAGCCCCAGCTGCAGGAAGCAGGGGAAAGGGGCCAGCCCCAGCTGCAGGAAAGAAAGGCAAGGAGGCAGCTCCAGCTGCAGGACAGAAGGGCAAGGAAGCAGTGCCAGATGCAGGACGAAAGGGCAAGGAGGCAGCCCCAGCTGCAGGAAGGAGGGGCAAGGGGCCTGCAACAGCAGACAGTAGAGACAAGGGCCCTGGTGCAGTGACTCAGTCGGAGCCCCCACCACCAACCATGGTGGTGCAGCCATCTGAGGCTGCAGGAGATGGACTGGAGCCTTCCCCACCACTACCACTAGCACCACTGTCAGCAGCAGCCCCAGTGGGCAGCTGTCTGAGGCTGCAGGGGATGGGCTGGAGTCTCCCCCCTCCACTGCCAGCACAGCCACATGCACCGCCACCAGCACTGCCACCAGCAACAGGATCCCCAGTGGCAACCATCCGAGTCTGCAGGGGATGGGCTGGAGCCTCCCCCCACCACTACCACCAGCACCACTGTCAGCAGCAGCAGCCCCAGTGGGCAGCTGTCCGAGGCTGCAGGGGATGGGCTGGAGCCTCCCCCACCACTGCCAGGTCCATAAGCAGCACCTCCACTGCCAACACTGAGCAACCGTCACTGCCGGTGGACAGTGTGTAGTCCTGCGTCCATGGGCTGTTGTGTGGCCTGACCCATGCAAATCCTGTGGGTCTGACACCCAGGTGAGAGACTGTGACCTTGCACTCCCCAAGATCTACATCACAGGGCACAATGCACCTTCCAGAACAAGTGGAAGAAGCCATCCACTCAACCCATCCTCCACAGGATGAAGCTCACTGGGCACAATGCACCCTCCAGAAGCAGTGGAAGGAGCCATCCACTCACCCTATCCTCCACAGGATGAGGCTCACTGGGCACAATGCCCACTCCAGAATCAGTGGAAGAAGCCATCCACTCGAGAGACTGTGGCCTTGAACTCCCCAGGATCAAGCACAGGGCATGTTGCCCCCTCCAGAGCCAGTGGGCAAGTCACACACTTGAGAGACTGTGGCCTTGAACTCCCCAGGATCAAGCACCGGGCATGTTGAAACCTCCAGAGCCAGTGGGCAAGTCACCCACTTGAGAGACTGTGTCCTTGCGCTCCCCAGGATCAAGCACAGGGCATTTGCCCCTTCCAGAGCCAGTGGGCAAGTCACCCACTTGAGGGACTGTGGCCTTGCACTCCCCAGAACAGAGCACAGGTCATGTTGCCCCTCCAGACCAGTGGCGTTGTACTATCTTCCGGCTGCGGTGCCCCCCCATTCCTCATCCCCCTGAGGTGCCAGGCTATTTTTGACCTGATGCCCCTGCAGTGTTCTCTCTGTGTTGTTGCAGGAGTGAGGATGGGCCTTGGACTATGTGATATGGCCCTGTGGCCCACAGAATGTAGAAGAGCATGAGGAACACATGCAAATCAGGCTCCATGGGGGTGTGGTTCTTCCTTGAGTCTACAGAGGTGAGTCGTTTCCCTTCTGTGTAGTGTTCCCACTAGGCTTTTGATGTTGTTGGTACCGCCCCGGAAAAGGTGGTGGATTGGTGACTCATAATATAGTGGGTGGAACATTGTTTTCCGCCTGGCTGTAGGCGGTTACCGCCGTGGTGCCTGTTGATTTCACCTTGGCAGTTGGTGTGTTAAAGTGCTGTCTGTCTGAGTGGTTTCCGCCACGGTCATTATTTCATATTTATTACCGCCAGCCTGTTGGCGGTATTACCGCCACTATATCACCGACTGCCAGGGTTGTAATGAGGGCCATAGTTCTTTCTTGTGTTTTTTCCCCGCCCATGTGCTCTTGTGTCCTTTGTGTTCATTAGCATCATCTGGCGAGGGAGTCTGAGGCACCTGCGAGTGGGGATGCAGCAGCCCATGATTCCAAGGAGGCAGAGTCGACTGACGCCAAGGGGACCAGTGGGTTGGAGGTCGAGAGAGTGCCACGGGGAGGCAACTACCTCTGGAGGTAGTGACTGACACCTCCTCCGATGGGAGCTTTCTAGTGGTGGCGGACTCTACTGGGCCCACCCATTCTTTGTCACCTTCTGCCACCCCCCATACCATCACCGCCCTCCCAGTTGCTCCCCACCAAGTTGCCCGTGCCCACTCACCGAGGAGGGTGGGCATCTCCTTCGCCCCAGCCACTTCATCCCCTGCCCCGTTCAGCCCTGCTGCCCTCACGGAGGAGGCTATTGACCTCCTGAGAACCATCTCTGTAGGGCAGACAACCATTGTGAATGGCATCCAGGGGCTTGCATCCCAGATGCAGCAATGCAATGCATACCTGGAAGGCATTCCCGGTGCCATTTCTGTCCTACAGAGATCTTTTCAGGTCTGGCCTCCTCTTTGACGGCAGCCAGTGTCCCTGGTCTTTCTATCCCCCCTCCCACCACCTCTACCCCTTTCAGCACCCCACTCCCTTCACCCATCCCAAGCACACATACAGACAGCCATGCACACAGATCAACACATAAGAAAAACACAGACAAACACAAGCACCACACTACAGGCAGGCACACACCCAACATACCAAAGCACACACAACAACATCCACTTCCCCCAGTGTATCAACCTCCCCTGCCACCCTGTCTGTCACCTCACCATGCACACCTACACGCACTGCACCCTCAGTCACCTCTGCTGCCCCATTCATGCAGTCACCACAACATCTGACATCCAGACATGCACCCTGACACCACACCTGCACTCACCATGACTAAATTTACAGACACTTGCAACAAACTCACCAGACCTGCAGACATCAATCTACACTGGCAGGCTGTCTTCTCCCACTGTGTCCATGCCCCCTCTTCCCAAAACACTCAAGCATTCACACATATCCACACCACACACATTCACCACACATAAAGACACTATACAGGCACCTGCATCTACATCCGGCACACCTGCACTTGATACGAGCACTCCCTCAACCTCCACTCCCAGACCCGCCTCCAAATCCCCTCCAACGGCACCTAAGAAGCTTTTCCTATCTTGTGTTGACCTGTTTGAACCTACTGGCCCACCCGTCTTGGCCTTAAACGTCTTGGCCTTAAAAGGGCCCATGTCCTTGCCCATTGCACTCCTTCCTTGTCCAAGTCCACCCCAGTCCGCCCTTCCCATTCTTATGTCCCTTCCCCAGGGAGGAAGAGGCCCCATGTTGCCCCAGGTCCCTTTGTCACCCCCGGTCCAGGCCCACACTCCCTCCTTCCAAGGGCAAGCCTAAACCCCCTCCACCTCCCAAAACTAAGCCCAAGACCCCCCCTTCCAGTCCTAAGTCCCCACATCTACCACCCCCTGTTCCCTGAGGTGCCTGGCTGCTCCTTCGATGCCACTTTCCAGTGGAGTACCCTTTGCATACGTGGGAGTCTAGTTTGGACTGTATTGGCCATTCAGGGACTTAATGATGAACTGGCCAATGGTCTTATTTGGACATTACTTTTTTTCTTAAAATCAAATTTAAGTGCCCGATAGTGCTGTTGGCACAATATTGTGATGTTGTTCAGCGTTTCACTGTGGGAGGTGTGGTGTGCATATGTGTTTACATTGCAACAGGTCTTTGTTGCCTTGTGTCTGGTAAGTACATCTTGTTATGTATGGCTCGGAATGTAGGAGGAGTTGGAAGTGTGCTGCGGGGTCAGTGGGGTGAGTGTGTAACTGTGCCCTTTCTTCCCATGTGTACTAGGCTGCCGTACTTACCGTCGTCGGTCACGGTACTGGATGAATATGGCAAGGAGTAGCAGTGGCAATATTTCCAACTCTCGCTCCATGTCTGTGTCGGCGTATTCTGTGAATCTCTATGAGTGTTTCCTTTTTTATTGCTATTTTCCGCCTCACCCCGGAACTGCTGGCGGTCTGGTGTTTCATTATTTGGTGGACAGGTAGTGCCTTTCCGACGGCCTGTGGGTGGCCTCCTCTGTCCTCGTTGGGACTACAAAGATGGCAGTGTGTGGATGGAGCGCTACTTGTTTCTCATGTGCTTCATTATTTGGCAGTCTGGAACGCCATCCTGTTGGCGGTAGTTACCGCCACCGCCGGCAGTTCGGTGTTTACAGCCATGTTCATAATGACCACCTATGTATTGAGGAGAATATTAGTTTACATTTTAGAGGGTCTTGATTATCATACAGAAGAAAAGGTTTATTAGTATATGTAATAGTAAGTTCAGGAGGAATGCTAATATCAGAGAACGTTTTTGGTGTTATAGAAGATTACTTGCCTGTCTTGTATTTTGTATCATGCACCTTAGGCTAGGGATTGAAGGCATTTTAGTTGCAACATGCACAGGGATATTTTGTGCAGTTTCATGCAGGATTGAGCTTCAGGGTTCATTGAAGGTGGATGCCAAATCCTTTATTTGATGTACATTTTCCCTAACTTCTATATTCATTGCAGAGGCAGAGTGGTTGTGCTCTGTTGACCTCTCAACCATGTCACCTACAGTAACTGCTCTGCCTTTGCAGTGGGTAGAATAGTATTTGACACACCTCCAGTGACTCCTGGGCTCAGTCAGCCTTTCTTTGCAGTAAATATATCCCCCATACTTCAAAAGCCTATTACCACATCTCTATCTTATATAATTAGCACGACGACTGCAGTCACTTGTATTTGCAGCTGTGTAGAAGTAAAAATAAATACAAAAAAATATTAAAGTTTAAGAAACATTTTCTTATTTTCTTCAGCTTTCATTTACTACTTTTGTCTTTAATTTACACAGTTTACATTCATTGTAAAAATAATGCATTTCAAGATTGTGATTACATTTTTATTTCTACTACTTAATTTGTCCTGTAGGTTTCAATTTCATTTTTATCCTAAATCACTATAGGGCCAATTATATGTTTGAGGATGTTAAATCAGTCCCTTACTCACTGCCAGCACCGGCTCAGAGGTAAGTACCAGGCAGGGATAGAATAGTAAATTTGCCCCCACTCACTGTCCAGCACCTGCTCTGAGGTAAGTATGCAGTAGAGTTACAATAGTAACTTTGCTCCCCAGTCACTGTTCAGCACCTGCCATGAGGTAAGTACCCGGTGGAGCCACAATAGTAATTTTACCCCAGTCACTGTCCAGCAAATACCCGGCGGAGTTAGAATGGTAAATTTTCTCCCCTCCTCACTGCCCAACCCCTGCCCTGAGATTAGTAACCAGCGGAGTTGGAATAGTAAATTTGCCCCTACTTACTGTCCAGGACCTGCCCTGAGGTAAGTACCAAGTGGACTTAGAATAGTAAATTTGCCCCCTACTCACTGTTCATCACTTACTCTGAGGTAAGTACCCGGTGGAGTTGGGATAGTAAATTTTCCCCCTACTCACTGTCCAGCACCAGCCCTGAGGTAAGTACCCGGCAGAGGTGGAATAGTACATTTACCCCCTACTCATTGTCCAGCAGCTTCCCTAAGGTAAGTACCCGGCGGAGTTTGAATAGTGAAGTTGCCCCCTTCTTACTGTCCAGCAGTTGGAATACTAACTTTGCCACTCAGTCACTGTCTAGCACCTGCCTTGAGGCTTTGCGATAGTAGTTTTATAGTAATTTTACACACATGTCACTGTCTTAGAACTTTACTAAGGTAAGTACACATTACACTAGGTATAATACATTCAAATTACTTACTCTGCATCACCTTACCTAATATAAGTACTTTAGAAACTTATAAGAGTAATTTTTTTGTTACTTCACTGTGTAACATTACTTTCTGAATGTTTTTTCATCGCTTTTTTTGTAATTCTACTATTTTATTTTAACTTCTTCCTTCAATATTGAAAAACACATCAACACATTTTTAGTACGCTGTCTTATAAAATGTTTTTTCATTAATAGAAAAAAAATATTCTATATTTTCTTACAATTTATTATATTGTATTTTAACCTGAGTGTTATATGAAGATTATTTCTTAAAATCGGTAATACTGCCTTTACATTTTTTACTTTTTCTGCAAAAGATAAAAAAATTATTTTAAATGCATCATTTTAAATTAATTCTTAACTGTTTAAAGGTTTGCAGATGTGTACCAAAATTACAAGTGTTTTCCTATTTTTCAAGATTTGTTCCCACAGTTCTTGGAGTCACGTGTGCTCACTTCAAATGACAGTACACCACTGCTGCCAAATGGTGGACAGCACTTTCTATAGTTTTTCTCAAAAGTGATTTTTAAATTAAACTAAAATATGTTTTCAAATCATTATTTATTTTAGTTAATTACCTGACTAAACATATATTTATTTGGAAAAAGATTAAATTACTGGTTGACCTTCTGGTGTACGTTCGACAGCCATTTTGGTTGGTGAAAACAGCAAAGGTAATTGAAATAGAAAATGGACTGATAGAAAAAAATACTCCACGTAAACACCTTCATATCACTAGCATATTTTCCTGTGATTTACTGTTATTCCTTCTTTTTTGGCAATGCGTTTTTACTCACTTTCATTTGTTAGGTACATTTTTGTCACCTTTTATGTTTTTTGAAAAATGTTTTAAGTTTATATGTATCTAGATTGTTATCAAACTGTTTATCTTGTTTCTAAGAAATGAATTCTAATTTATTTATTACGTTATATTTAAATGTGTGATATATGCTTACGTTGTAATGGTGTGCATGGTTACAACATGCGTTGTTATTGACTTTTTAGTTCATGTTAAACAATGTGCATTGTTGTATGCATTGTAGTTACATTTGTGGTAGTGTCTAATGCGTAGTTACGGCTGCGTTGTAAAGTCAACAGTGTTAAATGTAATCATAGTTCCATCATACATCCGAGCTCCAGAAAGCCCTTAGGTCCTGGGTGGAGGCCTACTAGTTAACAGACATAACCGAGAACCAGCAATAGGATGAGCATGAGGGTGTAAATAAGGATGAGGAGGACCTGATACAGACCCTGAGCTTTAGCAATCAGATGAGGAGGACAATAACTTGTCCACAGGAGTGCAGCTCTCTGCCAGGTAGAGGGCAGTGTGTCCTCCTAAGGCCTGTTCCTTGAGGATCTAGTTGACAGGAAGGGTGAGAGAGAACTCAGACTGCAGCCTACCAGAGAAAAGAGACAGCAGAAGCCCAGAGAGGCCTGAAGGAAAGGAAATTGGCCACAGAGGAGGAAACATGGCGCATGAGTCACAAAGAGCTGGACAAACAAGTGGAGCCCAGCAACAATTATGGCAGCAATGCACCAGTGTCTACCGAAAATGAGAGGGTCCACTTTATCAAAGATCCGCTGTCTAACGTTCTTGTGGGGAGTGACATAGATAAATAGTTTGAGGTTTATAAGAGTGCACTAGAAATGCATAGGGGCACTGAGGATTGAGACGTGAACGTTTCTGAAGGTACATTCCCAGTTAAAGGAGGGATGCACTGTTAGACCTATGTAAAAGGGGACAGGATGAAGTAGCCCATCATGAAGGACACCTTTTCCAGGAAGTATGAGCTTGTACCACAGAAGTACAGGCAGGAATTGAGGGACAGCTAGAAGTTACCCCAGCAGTCCTTGGTAGATTTTGTGGATTACTTTCACAAGACACTGGATGGGTGGGTGAAGGATAGTGATGAGAGTGATTACAAAGGGCTATAAAGTTTCTTCACAAGAGAGCACATATTTAACAACTGTTTTCTTGAGCTGCGGAAAAACCTAGTTGACAGTGAGATCTCTGACACTGAAGAGCTTGCTAAGGAGGTGAACCACTGGTTCAGCACCAGGGTTCACAAGAAGGTCCATGAGAAGTTATCTGAGGGAGACTCCCAACAGAGTTGTCAGGGTCCCCACCAGAAGCAAGAGGGATGAGAAAACTAAAAATAAGGAGTTTACTGAAGTCTCCCAAAACAATTCCCAAGGGAGGGGTAACCAGTCCCAACCTGATTAGACAAAGAATGGATTCTTTGATAAGCACACAGGGAGGTTTGTCCCCCAGTGTACTGAGTGCTACAAGTATGGACACTCCAAGGGAGATACCAAATGACTCAAAAGGGCACAACATCAAGAGGGCAGACATCAGGGTTGTCTATTGTAGTGCTTGGAGAGGAGGTGGTCCAAGTTAGCTGGAGGGAGACGACAGAGGTTACCTTAGTGCCCGGGGGATAAAGAGATGGTGCCTAAATCCCACATGCCTTCAAATACATCAATATACAGGCAGTGGGTCACCATCGATGGGCACAGAGTGGAGGCTCTGAGAGAAACACTAGCCAGCATGACAACTGTAATGTGCTATCTGGTGTCCTCACAACAGCTGGTACCCAATACATTTGACCATGTCATAGTTAAAGACATCCATGAGAGTTAATGGCTCTGATTCCCTTTGAGCAGGGAGGGGAGTCTCAGGTTCTTTAGAAGTAGCTGTGAGCCCTGCCATGCCGAAAGATTGTCTATCTGATTAGGCATCAACCTATAGCACATTATCTGGAAGCAAGTGGAGCTCAGGTACTACGTGGAGATTTTAGGGTTTACTGAGTGTGTCTACATGACCGCGCAGTCAATGGCTGCCCAAAAGGGAAGTGAAGGAGTTTTGGAGCCTGGATTAATGGCCCAGCCACTTTCAAGAAGAGGAAAGGTAAGGGGTGTGAGAAATCAGCCTCTAAAAAATTTCCACGCACCAGGTTGAATGAATGCGTGAGGAGGCTGCTCTGGAGCCTACAGGTGAAGACATTTCTGCTCTTGGAGACCTGCCTAAGCTTGCTGGATGGCAAGCTGAGGTTGGGCCCACAAGGTAGAAAGTCTGCAAAGCACAGAATGAATGCTCAACTTAAGAGGGCTTGAGGTGGCAAGCTGAGGCCCCAGCAGCGGGTAACACCTCTAGGGATCACCTGCACGGCTTGCTGAGAAGGAAGGCTGGACCTGCTCCCTTCTTCCCAGGCCGAATGACTCCTCTGATTCGAAAAGGAGAAATTCTGAAGTTTTGGAGTCTTTGCAACCATGTACAGGCCCATTTCTACAAAGATCTTGTCACCTGCTCTGACTGGCAATATGAAGCTCTGGGGAACCTAACTGTTCACACTAGAGCAACCACTAGCATCGACCCACAGCCCACGCCGACCACCAATGCGAATCTCCAGCAACAACTCTCCAGGACACTCGAAGGGATCTGCTCACTGCAGAGGTGACCATCCGTGATGCCTACCTGCTTTTTGTGCTATAGTGACGACCAAACTTGATACTCTCCCTGCTCCTCTCGGCCTCCTCTAAGCAGATCTTTTCAAATTGGACTTTAGGAGGAAACTTTTCAAAGTGACTAACCCGGTCCCTGTATCCAGACTCCGATCCATCAGAGTCATCCTGAACCTGTGACTTTCACTCGGTCTTCTAAGACCAGATAAACATGAGAGACTCTTTGTGGTTTTTGGCACTATACTTACCCAAATTCTTTGAAATTGCACCTATCAAGTTATACTAATTGGATTTTTGTTGTTTTGGTGTCAAATAACATCTACCATTTCACTTTATTACTATTTAATAAGTATTTTACACATTGCTTCCTAGTTAAGCCTGACTGCTTATGTGTCAAGCTACCAGAGGGTTAAGCACAGGTTAATTTATTGACTTTTGTGGTCAATCTGACAGAGATTGTGGCAGTTGCTTGAGAAAGTCTTACAAACCCCTCAACCACAAACCCATTTCTTACCATTAAAGGAAGAAGAAAAATGGCCTGACAGTTTCAGTGCAAGCCTTAACAATTAATACATTGGTGAAAACAATTATAAGAAACAAAGTAATTGGGAGGTGACTTTGCCAGAGCAATCGATTAATCAGTTTTGAATGCGTTATATTTAAGACACAAAGGTTTCAAAAAACGAATTCTGGTTTCCTTCACCGGCATACTGGGGCAAGTAAAGTGATTGTGCTTAACTAAATATCTTGACTCCCACCATTGCAGAGGTCACACATTGTGGTCTCATTTCTATTATCCCACCAATGCTTTATAAAGTTATTTAAAGGCAAAATGCCCAATCTTAACATAAGCAAAATTCTACTTACACTGTGTTTCAAAGAAAACTTTAAATATTCTTGAATCTGCTTAAACAATGTACTGTCAGAGTAGGGCTGACATATTTCTATTAGTGAACAGTGTGTGATTCCACAAATGTAGCTTGTTCAGGCAGCTGGATTTTTCAGAACCGCTTTGAGTTGTGCTGGTGTCCACATCTGCAGGTGGTCAATAGTACACTGACATTATGCCTGTGCAACCTTAAGATTATCAATAAAGGTATAGATGTTTACTTTTCCATTGAAAGTTTCCAGCCTTAGGAAGTGGCTTATGTTACCTTCGGTTGCATGTACTAAATTGTAAACCCATCTACTGATGTATGCCAAAGATGTGGCATAGGCACTGAGGAGAGAAAGTTCTAAGAGTAATGCTTGATCAGGAAATTATTGGCTTAAAGATATTATCTTCCAGACAAGCCTCCCTTCGGAAATGTAAAATAAACCATTTGCTTATGGGAATATATTCTAGGGCATAAGATATGATGGGATTCCATAAGGGTCATGAAATGTAGCCTACCGGTGGAACACTATACACTTTTTAAAGGACCTACATGAGCTATTGCCTTAGAGCCTATGTGGGATAGATGTGGTGCAATTTCAAGAGACTGGGAGAAGACCTTTCCTAAGTACGTATATGTTTTTCTATGTCAAATGGCCTTCCACACAACCTCCAATTAAAAGGACGATATCACATCTTTCCTCTAAATCGCAACATCCTGGTCTTAGCGACATTTATTTTCAGAACGTAAGCCTCCGCATACTTAAAAAGGACATAGAGATTTCACTGAAGATCAATAGGAGTGAGGTCAAAGATTTTGAAAAAACAGAAACTATGTCTTGTGAAAATAGTGCATTACTGCCCTTTTCCTGTTGCTCAGGGCAGTGCAACAATGTCACTTGCTGCGCTGTCTGGCACCACAGGGCTTGTAACTATGCCCTCATGTATTTATCAATGACAGTTTCGACTATTGTGATGTTATCCTTCACTGAAGTTTTGGCTCTAAAACCCGTCTAAACTAATGGAATCACACTCATTGGGCATGCTAATTCCTTAACATGGCTCAAAACACTTGAGGCAGAAATCTTCCCTGTAGCATCTAGTAGGGCAATTCGAGGAGGAAAATAATTAATGTCATTAAATCAAGCAGGTAAATCACTAAAATGATTTGAAAACAAGCAGGGGGCTAGAATACAACCCTGTTTTCATCTATTTTGTGCTAAACTCTTAGGAGTCAGTCCCGTGTTCCCACCCATTAAAACTCCACATAAAGTGGACGTATGAAGTGCAATAAGTTTTAATAAATCTCTCTGAATCCCCAAAAAAGCAGTTTTTCCAAAAGGTAGCCTTTCAATCCCTTTCAAAAGCTGTAGAGAAATCAATGAATGCAGAAAATATGTATAACTTGTTATTTAAGCTCCTTGGGGCATATTTACAAACCCTGTGTGCTGCCTGTGCATCACTTTTTGTGAAACACGGGCAGCGCATAGTGCAGATCCATATCTACAAGGCCACGCAAAGTCATTTTGAGTGGCTTTTCATGGTCTTGTAGATAAGGTGTAAGGCAATGCAGTACAAGAGAGGAAAATGCCTCTCTGGATTGTTTTATTTCCTGCACAAAAACAATCCTGCTGACAACGCAAATACCCTTGCACCATAGCACAAGGATGCCTGCATTGAAACTAGGTAGCAATGTGTAAGCCAGTGCAGGGGGAAAGGACACAAATGCACCATATGTTTTAAATACGATGCTTTTCTGCCCTTTCGCTGTGGCGCAGGGCAGCCCAGCAAGGTCACTTGCTGCTTTGCCCTACACCACAGGGCTTGTAAATATGCCCTGCTTGCTAAGTTTATCATATACTCATTGCACACACATGCCAGGAATGAATGTGTCAACTGGTCTATTGATTTCCCCAACCATGCCCCAAATGCATATGCCTTACGTCCATGGATCCTTACACCTTACATGACTGCCCGGACACCAAGTGAGCGACAATAAAAGCAGGCACACAAAGCAATACGCGCAGTCATTAAGAGGACATTTGATATCTTTAAAACCTGCCTCAGTTTCATCCATAAGACTGGAGGAACAATACTATACAGGCCTCAAACATGCTGTAAGATAATAGTAACCTGTGCCATGTTGCACAACATAGCAATGCAGAAGGACCTCAGGATGCCACCATTAAACCTGAATCAGACGATGATTCAGATGATGAACAACAGCCACTACAGGGACAACAGGATGGCAGCCATGCAGCAGAGGACAGGATAGATGCACAGATATCACCAACAACTACTTCTGAGGTAAGGCATGACATGTCATGTTGTCAATGAGATAACTAACACTTGGCGCTTGGGGCGCAAAGTGAGTACCACCTTTAAGTCAGAGGTCAATGTTGTTTGAAAAACAAATGTGTACAAATAAAAGAATTGCATGCATGAAAAAGTTAACAACATGGAATATGCCATGTCTGCCTATTTCTTGCGTCCCCTTCCTGTATTCCTCTGCCCAGTCACAATGCTCACAGGGGCTGCAGACATATCAGTTTCTGATTTCTGTTGGGGAACATTCATGGTGGCACAGGTGTCCAGGGCAGGCACCCCACTTATGCTTGACACATCCTTACTTTCACAGGGTGGTGGGTTGGCTTGCAGGGTGAAAAAGTCAGTCTGGAGAGTTTCAAGAGCTGTTGTCACCTGCACAAGGCCGCTGGCAACACCCTGGCAGCAATGTGACATTTCTGTCTGAATGTTAATTGTACGCCTGGACAGGCTGGAGGTGGCATTGGCCAGCTGGTTCATTGCACGGGTGTGGGCATAAAATCTGGTCATTAATTGTCAATGACATAGGTGCTGCTGCCTGTGCTCCCTTTCCATTGCACTAGTCCAGAGCTCCTGCCCCTTCTCAACTGTTTTGATGAGATGCCACAGCTCTCTGATGACACCACTGATTTTCTATTTTGCAGGCCCTGACTTCTGATAATTGCTCTATCCAAACCACCATATGTGGCTGTACTTGCTGCAGCTGACGGACTGGACACAGTGGCCATGCTGCCTGGACTTTGGTCAGCTCCTGCATTATCAGCTGCAGAGGAGTGCTCTCCCTTACTACCCTGGTAGCTGGGCAGCGGTGTGGTCTAATGTCTCACTGCTGTTGGTGTGGAGGTGGATGGGCCAGGTGACAGTTTTATTGTCGGCTCCATCTGTTGATCCTAAGCTGCTGCAGTGCCTGTATCATAAGGGCTGGGATCTTTTGGACACATATGCAGCACACATTTAGTAGGAATAAATGTTACTGTTTTGGACACAGCAAAGTTGTGTGCTGCAGGAGTTGTGGCAAATTGTTACATGTGGCCATTGGCATACATAAAGCATGGGGGTGGAGTGTGCTACAACTCCAAAGATGCATTGGATGAGTGGTTGAAAAAACTGACTGGAGTAGTATAATCTTTGTGTTCTCTGCTGTGGTTTGCCAAACAATATATAGATATGTCACTTACTCTGGCTGGTGGCTGCTGGGAGTGAGGTGTCTCTCTCTCCATCTACTGAGACACTGGCAGGTTTCAGTGTGCCCTCAACAAGACGCTCCATAGCAGTGGGTGAGGGGTGGGTGAATGGTCCCCCTCCTGTCGCACGCCTCTCAGCCAACCTGCTGCCCAGCCTTTCCTTTGCCCTGGAGGGAAGTTCGGACCATCTCTTGCACAGCTCAGGGGTGGTTCTCAGTGTGACTCCCGGGTATTTACTTTCTCCTGAATGTCCTTCCAGATTTTGTTTTTCTGGGCTTCAGGGACAGAAAAAGAAGCCTTTCCAAGGAGCATGTCAATGTTGGCCACACATTCCTCAATGAGGACCTCCAGCTCCCTCTCAGAAAATTAGATTTTTTCGCTTCATGCTGCCTCTAGCATCCCTGATCTCCTCTGCAGCCATGGTGTGGTGATCTCCTCCTTTGTTGTGCCTGCAACAGTGTGTCTGGGCCTTTCCCTGCTGCCTGTAGCTGAGTCAGGGCTCAGGGTGTGGCCACACCCTGTTAATTACTTCCATCTGGGCCTCCAGCTGGATTTAGGCCTAGATTTCTAGAATTTTGCAATTTCTTTATTACCAATTTCTTATTTGCGATTTCTTCCATTTACAAATCACAAATAAGGAATTGCTTAATAAGTACATCACCAATTGCGACTCACAAATATCGATTTCTATAATGTCGGTATTTGTGAGTCACAATTTTTGTATTTTGTACATCTGGCCCTTACTCCAGACTAGACACTGTTAATTCACAAATCTAATTTAACAGAAAATTATTCTTCAGTCCAGGAGGGACATGACTATTTTTATAAAAATAAGATATCTGAGGAATGAACACTTCTTTTGGGAAGCTTAATTTTCATGCACTGCACATTATTACATGGGACATTATTACATGAAAGGTGTACTATTTCAAAATTCCACTAAATGTCAACAGAAAATGTTACAGAAAATGTGCCACTGGTGTGGCTTTTCCTAACCCTTAGAGATGGGACATTGAGTACATAATAGTTTTCCTAGTCAACCTTTGCTGTAGACCAGGTCTCTTGGAGACAAATAATTGCCTGGTTGAATCCCAGCAGTCTTTTTAACTTATCTCTTTGCAAACCAGCCAGGAGACTGAAAATACTGTTCAATGTATTTCCATTCAAATTCCTTGAAAGCCAGGACCGGGAGACATAAACATTAACATAAATATTTTATAATCCACATTAAATTGGCATTGGTTTGTTATTTGTCTTCCTGTTTGGTCAATATATACTGTAATTGTCTCCAGTGAACCTCTGCTGTGCACATGGTCATTCAGGTGGGACAGGGGTGGTGAGGAAATAACTCCCCTACCTAACACCTGTCTTAGAATCTGGGGTGAGGGAGACTTATAATGTATTCCTAAAACATCAAAACCATTTATGTTAAGACTTTCACTGTTGTAGGAAAGTACCATCTTGCCTGGCATGTTACCCCCATTTTTACATATATATAAGTTTGTTTTGCCTGTCTCACTGGGATCCTGCTAGCCAGGACCCCAGTGCTCATAGTTTGTGGCCTGAATGTGTGCATCTGTGTAGTGACTAACTGCGTCATTGAGGCTCTGCTAACCAGACACTCAGTGCTTATGCTCTCTCTGCCTTTAAAATTGTCACTATAGGATAGTGACCATGTTCACCAATTCTAATTGGCACACTGGAACATCCTAATAATTCCCTAGTATATGGTACCTACACCCACTAGCAGCAGCAGCAGCACCACCACCACTGGGCAGCCATCCGAGGCTGCAGTGGATGGGCTGGAGCCTCCCCCCACAAGCAGCAGCAGCACCACTGAGCAGCCGTCACCGCTGGCGAACGGTATATAGTTCTGCAACCATAGGCTGCTGTGCGGCGTGCCCCCTGCAAATCCAGTGGGTATGGCACCCACATGAGAGACTGTGATCTTGCACTCCCCAAGATCCCCAGGATCAGGAGCACAGGGCACGCTGCCCCCTCCAGAACCAGTGGGTCAGACACCCCAGGATCAAGAGCACAGGACACAATGCCCCCTCCAGAACCAGTGGGTAAGACACCCACCAACCCCAGCCTCCCCAGGATCAAGAGCACAGGACACAATGCCCCCTCCAGAACCAGTGGGCAAGTCACCCACTTCAGAGACTGTGGCCTTGCACTCCCCAGCACCAAACACAGGGCATGTTGCCCCCTCCAGAGCAAGTGGGCAAGTAATCCACTCAAGAGACTGTGGCCTTGCACTCCCCAGGACAGGGCATGTTGCCCCCTCCAGAGAATAGTCACTCACTTGAGAGACTGTGGCCTTGCACTCCCCAGGACCATGCACAGGGCATGTTGCCCCCTCCAGAATCAGTGGTCTTGTTTCATCTCCTGGCTGAGGTGCCCCCCATTCCTCATCCCCCAGAGGTGCTTGCCTATTTTCCAACTGACGCCCCTGCAGTGTTCTCTCTGTGTTGATGCAGGTGAAAATTGGGGCCTTGGACTTTGGCCTGTGGCCCTGTGACTCACGCACACTGAGGACTGGGCAGTGTCCCTTGAACTGTACATATGTATGTACCAGTTACATTGCATTTTCTTATTTCTACTGTGTTGATCTTATTACACTCACTTTTGTAAATTCTTGTGATCCTTGCATTATTCATCCGAGGCACAGGGTATATATGTTTTATTACTGCAGCTGATTGTGTGTATGGTGGCGGGGGTGTTGCTTCTGTGTGCCAATCTCTTTTTCCTCCCTCCCTCCCTTGTGTGCTAGGCGGTAGTACTCACCGTCGTCGTCTTCGCCGTTGTTGGTGTCTGTGGTGGAGCAGCACGTTAAAAATCATTGGGAAGACATTCAGCTTGGGCTCCATGGCAGCATGGTTGTTCCCTTTGTCTCCAAAGGTGAGTCCTTTCTCTTCTGAGCTCAGTTTCCGGCAGGCTTTTGATGTCATTAGTACCGCCCCGGAAAAGGTGGCGGACTGCAGGGTCTTCATACGGTGGGTGGGAGATTGGCTTCCACCTGGCTGTAGGCGGCTTCCACCGTGGTGGCTGTTGTTTCCGCCCTGGTGGTCGGTGTGGTAAAGTGACTGTCTATCTGAGTTCTCACCACCATGGTCATAATTTAGCGGTATCACCGCCACTTTATCACCGACCACCAGGGTTGTAATGAAGGCCGATGTGTTAAAGCATCATTTCAGAAAATACACATAATAAAGAAACAATGTTGCTTTGCAATACTAAGAACAAGATAATCATCATCTTTTGAGAACAGCACACATGAGCAAAAACATAATAAAATGTGAGTGCGAAGTAAGAAAAGACGACTTGTTAAAATAAAAGAAAGTTAGCTATAAAAAATAAAACTGCAAATTTGTTTCTCCTGCTGGGCACGATTTTGACAGTCACAAGCCTTCTGTTTGCAGGGCTCTAGAAGTTAAAATAAAACAAAATGGTACCTCAATCACATCGGGAGCAGCG
The DNA here is from genome assembly GCF_031143425.1 of Pleurodeles waltl. Taxonomy (NCBI): domain Eukaryota; kingdom Metazoa; phylum Chordata; class Amphibia; order Caudata; family Salamandridae; genus Pleurodeles; species Pleurodeles waltl. Next base: position 499,481,305 of record NC_090438.1, on the reverse strand, counting down.
GACAGGCACTGCTTAATCAATGCTTGGTCCCTGCTCCACACAGAGGAATGGAATTTATGCTTAACCTGCAGTGACGAATTACGAGGCTGTAAAGAAAAGTGCCACGCAAGTCAACAAATGGTAAGCAACAGATGGACTTCAAACCCTGTACACAACAGAGTCTTGCATGCTAGATGAATGCACTAGCACATGCCCTTGCAGGGTTGACCCTAACAATAGCATGACATATTACATGAAAGCACTTAAAACAGAATGTAACTCAAAAACTACGGTACACCAAAACAAAATCACATTGCAATAATGCAGCACAAAAAGACAGCAGCACCAAAAATACAACAGAACACATCAGAAGGACAACAAAATGCCACACAGCCAATATGCACAAATGTTGTCACATATTACCACCTTCTAAATACTTTTTTCATACTACGGTGGTAAAAGGTGGTTGAGAATGAGCACTACCTTGTGAGCGCTAGTCAAATATGTTTTGTGATCCGGCCCTAGGACTTCACCTAGGGCTTCCAATGCTCTCTTTATGTGACACATTTGTTTCAATGATTTGACCTTTTAGCATAGTCAAGGCAGGGATAGCAGCATCAACTCAAAGATGAGACTTAGGAGTCATTACTAAGAAAACTCTCATTTACTTTTCAGTGGTCATGTTTAGCATTTCTAATAAATTCCCTTTATTTGTGCAAGTGTCACATAGTTTGTGTTTTGCAATAGCCGTGACACTGCAGTGATCAAGGTGTGACCAATGATGCAGTCACACTTGATTTCAAAGAAAAGAATTCATTTCAGCTTCTGGATACTTGGAGTACTTGATAAAAATTGAAAAGCACTGAAGCAATTCAAAGTATCCTGTGAAAACCTCTTCATTGCAATCAGAAAATGACTCCTTTCGAAGGTTGCATGACACGAATTGTATTAGAAGAAGAGATGGTTCTAAAAGCAATACATGCATTCAGTATTGAAACCTGGGCCTGCCCTGGCATTTTCCCATGTGCTTCTTTTCAATCATAGCACCCCACCTACACGTGGCTCTGAACATTTCAAAAAGAATATGCAGGAGCGTGGCTATGAAAAACAAGCATTTGCAATGCAATAGGTCTCACATTTTCTTGAGTCAGAGCTATTGGCATTGTAAATTCATAACCTGACTTTTCTTGGTACATAAATTGGTCAACCCTGCCTCATAATTTCATCTTATCCTGCCATATAAATTCAGTGGCCCAGCATTTACTAAAGCGCTTCCACTTACCTTCTTCCTCTATCTTAAAACATATACAATTATCTTATTTACCAGTAATAAACATTTGGCATTAGAGTGAAATGCTCAAAACACCATGACAAAAGTATAATTTGGGGTGGATTGATTCTGGCACAACGATGGAGAGGACAAGAGGCGTAGCGACAGTGTCATGGGCCCTGGAGTAAGAAAGGAAAATGAGTGACTACAATTTCGGTAGGAAAATACAGCAGTAATTAGAGATGAGAGAGGTCCATAGGTCTCTAGACCCCAATGCCACTGCATATATTGTTCCATTGATAACTAGGCCTCAGGAGAGAAAGCGGATGGGGCATACAAAGAAAAGCGAAAGGAATTCAACAGACAAAAGGAAGAAAGAGAATGAGTTCCAAAGAAAGAAAAGAAAGGAGGGAAAGAAAGAACGAGAAAATGAAAACACAACTAAGACAAAAAATAGAAGAAACGTGTGAGACAAAAGAAAAAATGGAAATAAGCTAGCAAACAAAAGATAAAGAGGAAAAAATAATGAAAGAAGTGTGAGACGAAAGAGAAAAATGAACGTAAGAGAAAAAAAAGAGGGATGGTAAGAAAAACCAGCAGCAAAAGAACCAGGGCATATATGTACTGACACCTTTCCTACAGACACAGATTAGGAAAAAACACTTTGACACTTTGGATCCCAAAAAGTAACTTGTGGCCTCCACATACAAATGGGAAAAAAAGAGATTTTTAGTAAACCATGAATTGACAGATAAAGATAAGAAAAACATGGGAGAAAGGAAGGAAGAAAGATCTAAAAAAAAAAGTGAAAGGACGCATACCGAGTCAAAGGAGAGAGCAAATAAAAAAGACAAATAAAGAATAAGGGAAGAGAAAAAATAGTAAAAGAATGAATGCCTGATGAAGAAAAAATAGAGGATAGAAACAGGGAAAGAGGAGGTAGCAAGGGGAACAGAGAAATTAAAAAAAGGGAGAGGAGTAGAAATAGACAGTTGAAAGAAAGAGAGAAACTTTTACCATGTGGATTTTAAGAGCCGAAAAGTGAAAAGTGGCGGAGAAAGAATACATTAAGAGTAAACAGAGTGAAGGAAACAACGGCGTGAGATAGGTGAAACATACCCTGCAAATAAAGATGACAGCTAAGAATAGATTTAATTGGCTCCCTATGTCCTCAAACAGAAATAAGAGTATGGAACAGCAGGGGGCACTGCAGAAAAGCACAAGGTACATTAGCAGAGTTGTATGTGAACCCCACTAAAGCAATATTGCGGTGATTCAGATCAGGATTGAGACAGAGTTGTGTCCCAGCCCAGTACTGGAATAAGAGAAAGGCAGCGGGTGAGGAATGAGAAACGGTAATTCCTGGAATTGGAATAACGGGGAGCTGCAGGTAAGGGTTGAGGTGCACAGACAGAGTTGTATGTGGACCGCTGTACTGGAATAGTAATGGGCACCCAAGGTCAGATGTGAGGTATGTTAATGGAGCTATGTGTGGAACCTAGTATTGGTGTGCCAATGTTGCTGAGTGCAAGCCTGAAGGTGCCTTGGTGAAGCTGAGAGTGGGGCCCAGTATGGGAGTGGTATTGACTCTGAACCAAAGAAGCGAAGAGTCCTGAAGGGTGTGTGTGTGTGAGCCTTAGTACTGAGAAGAAATGTGCACTGAATGCTAGAATTTATGGAATCTGGCAGAGCTGTGGTGGTTCCCATCAACAGTGGCATTGGATGTTAGACTTGAGGTGCAGTGGCTGAGATATGCTCACTCTTTGGGGTCCAGAATTGGCTTGGCAGTGGGATTGAATATTAGAATTGAGCTGCTGTAATGGATTTGTATGTGAGTGGGGTCAACATATAGGAAAGTAAGTGACCTTGCCGAAGTAGAACTGAGGTGAACTGATGGAGCTGCACCTGAGGTCCTAGTACTGGAAAAACAGAGTGTACTGACTGTATGAACTGAGCTGCTCTGGCAGACAGCATGTGTGGGGTTCTGGCATGGTTGAGGGGCTTGGAGTGTGTGAACTGAAGTGCACTGATGGAACTGTGCCCGAGCTCCCAGTACTGAAAGAGCAATGTGTACTGACTGTGAGAACTGAGGTGCTCTGGTATACAGTGTGTGTGGGGCTCTGGCACAGGCATAGCTGAGGGGCTTGGAGTGTATAAACTGAGGTGCACTGATGGAGCTGCACCTGAGGGCCCAGTACTGGAGCAGCAGAGTGTCCTGACTACAAGAACTGAGGTGCTCTGGCAAACAGTGTGTGTGGAGTTCCTGGCATGGCTGAGGGCTTGGAGTGTGTGAACCGAGGTGCACTGATGGAGCTGCGCCCATGTCCCAGTACTGGAGCAGCAGAGTGAACTGACTGAAAGAACTGAGGTGCTCTGGCATACAGCGTGTGTGGGGTTCCTGCCACAATGGCACAGCTGAGGGCTTGGAGTTTGTGAACTGAGGTGCATTGATGGAGCTGTGCTTGAGGTCCCAGTACTGGAGCAGCAGAGTGTACTGACTGCAAGAACTGAGGTGCTCTGCAGACAGCGCATGTGGGATTTGGGGCACTGGCACAGCTAATGTTTTGGAGTGTGTGAACGGAGGTTCACTGATGGAGCTGCACCTGTGGTCCCAGTAGTGGAACAGCAGAGTGTAATGACTGCAAGAACTGAGGTGCTCTGTCAGACAGCACATATGGGGTTCCTGGCACTGGCACAGTTGAGGGCTTGGTGTGTATGAATCGCAGTGCACTGATGGACCTACACCCGAGGTCCCAGTACTGGAGCAGCAGAATGTACTGACTGCAAGAACTGAGGTGCTCTGTCAGACATCATGTGTGGGGTTCCTGGCAGTGGCATAGCTGGGGGTTTGGAGTGTGTGAACTGCGATGCACTGATGGGCCTACACTTGAGGTCCCTCTACTGGAGCAGCAGAATGTACTGACTGCAAGAACTGAGGTGCTCTGGCAGACAGCATGTGTGTGGTTCCTGGCAGTGGAACACCTGGGGGCTTGGAGTGTGTGAACTGAGATGCACTGATGGAGCTGTGACCGAGGTCCCAGTACTGGAGCAGCGGAGAATACTGACTTGTAGAACTGAGGTGCTCTGGCAGACAGCGTGTGAGGGTTTCCTGGCACTGGCATGGCTGAGGGCTTGGAGTGTGTGACCTGAGGTGCACCGATGAAGCTGCAAGTGGGATCCCAATATGGAGCAGAAGTGGCCACTGTCTCTAAGGAGTGCAGAGCCCTGGTACAGCTGGGAGTCTAGGCTATCAGCAGTTACAAGTGATCTTCTGCTCTTGCTCTCAGCACACATGCAGGCACACTTTGTAGAGAAAATCCAAGCCATGGAAGGGTGGGAACAAGGTGGCAGAGAGAGGGTGCAGAGAGCCCACAAAGACTAAATGTGACCAAGATAACAGCCTGATTGATAGCTTTGTTTACATCTAAACACAGAGAAGGAATGCGCTGCAAATGAAAAGAGATGCTTTCCTAGAAAGGAGCAGGAAACAAAGTAAAAAAACAGTTCCCTACAGACCAGATAAACAGGACAAAGCATTATTATACAGTAGTTGGTCCCTGCTCCCACACAGAAGAAGCAGGGAGAAAGAGGCAAGACTGATCACTAGCAAGTGAGGGTTTTTAAATGACACTGAAACTAACAAATGAAATAGCTTGAAGCCCACAGAAGACGTGTACTTAAAAGTATACAAGAGGCCATACGATTATGCTCGACCTAATGAAGTCTCTGAAGTATCTGCACCAGTTTTTTGGCACGCATGTGTGTGTGTGCATGTGTGTGTGTATGCATGTGCGAGGGTGTTCAAGTTGTGCATGAAAGAAGTCTTCACACATTGCTATTAAGACTATGTGTGAAGGTATCTTCCGATACTTATTCACATTGTATGTTTGGTGGAAACTTTCACCCAAGCTGGTAATGCAGATTGAGATCTGTGTGTGATCTGCTAGTCGCAAGGCATCATTCCCAGTAAGGTAGGCCCACCCTTTCATCCAGCGGTATTGGTGAAATAGGTGCCAGTTTTGAGTGGGCAATAATAATAAAAGCACTATTCTGTACTATTATTAGATTCTTATTGTTACTCCTGTTGTAGATTTTATGGAAGAATATTTATTAGGGGAATGCTGCCATGCTGCTTTTGAATGTTTTTCTCTTACTGCTTGCTGTATTGCATGTGGAGGATATTTGTTCTGCTCCTGCTCAAAATATGAGATGCAGATGTAGCATGCCTACTACTTTTCTTTCTGTGGGTAGAGAAAGTGCGTCCGACTTCTGTTTATGCTGTGTGAGCTTGTGTACTGCTCTCATTAGGTGTGAGAAAGAAGCGCATCCTTTAGCTGCCAGTCTTGTGTGCAGAATGCTTGCCGTAGTATATATCATGTTCTGTATCATATATCTGCTGCATTGTTGCTTGTGCCATTAATTTAGGTTGTTTGATGTTTTGCTGCTCTTTCGGGTGTTCATGCTGTGTGCGGAGGAAGTTCTTCCACTGATCATTTTATTGAATGGAGAGCACAATTGACCCACTGCTCCTCATGCTATAGGTGATGATTCCCTTGCTGCTCCTCATTTTATATGTGATGATTGCCCTACTGATCCTCATGCTATGTGTGATGATTGCCCCACTACTCCTCATTCCATATGTGATGATGCTATGTGATGATTGCCCCACTACTCCTCATGTTATATGTGATGATTGCCCCAGGGCTCCTCAAGCTATATTTAATGCTTGCCCTACTGCTGTTCATACTTTATGTGTTGATTGTTCCACTGCTGCTCATGGTAAATGGATAGGATGTCTTCTCTGCTGCTACTCATGCTGTTTTCAGATGACTCTTGGCCTACACATTCCCCTTTATGTTCCATAGGAAGGATGTATAACCAACAGCAACTTATGCTATTAATGGAGTAGACTGCCATGAAGTGACTTGTGTTTTAGGGTGTGAGAGATCATCAGGGGTTAAAATTACGATTGTTAAGGTAAATGTGCTGCCTTAGGTTCAAAGAAGTGTGAGGGTTCAGAGAACACTTTTCTCGGGGTTTTCAGTTGTATCCTGGATTGTCTGCCACTAACTTAACTGCCAGTCCTTCACAATAATGTCTGATTTCCACCAATGAGTCTGACTAAAATTGTCAATCATAAAATGATCTTTCAACATTAGAATTTACAAATGAGTTTAGCCTTTCTCATACATGAACAGCTTCAGAATATGAGTCCAAGATGGTGCACTAAAAGCACTTTTGTCTAGTAAAAATATCTAACAATCACAACGCAATAGAAATTTGAAGACCCGTAGAGCAAGGGGAACAGTCTTCCCAAGTACAGTTTCAAAAAAGTAGTGTAAAAGAATATCTGTTGAAAACAGAGCAACTGCAGAATGGTACAATCATGATATGATTCAAAGGCTACTTTGCTTGCAGTAGTCCTATCTCATAGTTGGCGGGACATAAAGGATTTGCTGCCATATTTGGGTCTACAAGTAGCCCAGCTGCCAACGTGGCCTTTTTGTCCAGAGTGGAATTCAAATATCCTGCATTTATAAGTTCAGCCTGAGCAAAGAGTTACAAAATGTATTGAATATCTCTTCAAGTACACATTAATGTTACATGCGGTGTAGATCCGTGGTGACTCAATTAATACAGTAGCACTAATGTCTGCCGTCTGCGATCTGATTAGTTTGCTCTTCACTGTGACTTTGTTGCTTCTTACATCAGTGCAAAATTACTTATTGACTTGAATTGAGAATTTGCATTGCGAAGTCTATGGGGCACATTTACACAGAAGTGGTGCAGCGTGACGCTGCACCAAAATTTGGCAGGGCTGTGCTCAACACTTCTGTAATGGAGAGATGTGCCGTATTTACACAAATACGATGCACCCCTGTGTCTCCCCTAGTGCTAGATTTAGCTGCCAGCACCAACGCAGGCATCCTTGCACCATAGTGAAAGGGTGTCTGTGTTGAAGGGAATTATTGTTTATGCACAGGGATGTGTCTGCCCACAGATATTGATCACTTAATAGGAGTACACACCCTAAGGTAGATGACCCATTGGTCACTACTAGGTACCCCCTAAAATGCCCACTAAATAGAGTATTTAGTGGGCATCCCTAGGCCAAGAAATCAGATTCCATGGACAAGACCAGCAACAAAGAAGACCAAAGGCTCGAAAACTGGTCTTGCTGCACCCAGAAAAGGTGCCAAACCCTGCCTGCTGCACCCATGACCCAACAATTGCCGCTGATGGGTTGCTTGGACATTGGACAGACTCTACAAAACCCCACACTTCTAAAAATCACCAAGGATCTCCCTCCAGAGTGAAGGCATCACTCTGCAACCCCAAGGAACCAAAGACACAGTGAAGGATACTTTGCTGACTGGCTGCTGAGCAAGGAACCAGACACCACAGCCAGACCAAACTTTGACACTGTACCAGGAGGACAAATCCTGACAGTGTGCCAAGTTTGGTCGCACTGCATTCCCCAGTAGCCAGACCGTGCAATAGCCTTAGGTACTGGTCACCTCACGTCGCACACCCAGAAAGACAGTCCATTCTGGACTGAAAAAAGACCAGGAGGAAACCCCAGTTGAGTGACTTCAGGAACCAACTGGACCTCCCACCAGAGTTCCTCTGCTGATCTGGAAGCAACCCTCCAATGTACCTACCTCCTGCTTCCAAGGGCACCTTTGCAACAGCTCTTGTCTCACCGATTCGCTCTGCACCCAGCCGCCCAGTGCTCTGCACCGAAGATCCAGCTGTGCCCTATGGGTTCCCCACCCCTTGTGACCTCGACACCCAAGGGGACCCACTGGACTTACCTTTAAGTCCGACTGTGCAGTGCTTTTCTAAGTGGTCCCCCGCAGTGGCCTGGCACCAGCCTCATCGACATGTTATTCTATTTTAGTGTAGTGGGCACCCAGGAAGCAAACTTTGTTCAGGAAGTGAACAAATGTCACCCAGAAGTGAAATGTTTCACCAAGAAGGATGACTGATGACAGGAAGTGAAACACATTCACCCGAAGTGATTACTATAGCATCATCAACATCATATCATATTTCTGAAGTGCACAGCTAATGCAGAGAGTGTACCGGCTCTTAGACAGCAGATTGCTCCCTAGTTACACCCCAAATAATAAGGACCAGAGAAACCATACTCAGTAAGCTACCCCAAAATGCCAGGTTTATGGAACTGGATTTAATTTTCATTCTTACAGAGCTGCAGGGGGAGGCAGTTCCAAGCATAGGCTGCCAAGAACGAAAAATAAAAATCCCCTCCCTCTTTTTGTGCTTAATTTGTAGAATGTGAAGCAGCTCTGCATCCGTGGATTGAAGGGCCCTAGAGGGGGAGTAGTTTGTAAGTCTATTTGAGAGATACAAGGGACCAGCAGGTGTGGCTCCTTTGCTATGGCGGAGGAGCATCACTCTCCTGCCAGCAGTAGCAACTGCAAAACTTTTACTACAAAACGATGATAAACTGGATTTATTATTGTTTATTAACAAAAGGGGCGGGGCATTACATGCACAGTAGGTGCTCTCCAGCCCAGCAACACAGTTGCCGGGCTAGAGAGAGCAGGCACAAGTTCCCAGTGTACCTGGGTGCTCCCTGGCTAGGCCCTCCCAGACAATCCAAACGCTTCTTTGAGCAGTGTCAGGATTAGCTGCAGGTCAGGCTGGGAACCTGTGCCTGCAGTACAGGAGAGGAGTGGTGCGGCGGTTGCAGCAGAGAAGCAGGTAAGTTATTTTTAAAAATGTTGTTTTCATTAATTCACCCCCCGCACCCACCGTCCCACACCACCCTGCCCCCAGCAAAGCCCTGCGACCCACTCCTGGGGCCCAGCGCACTAGAAGGTTCTGTGCGCCAAAACCACATTTCTGAATGGGATCATCTCTGTAGTGCAATAATCAGCCCAATGCCGAGGCTTATATTTAATAGATATCTTGTATGATAACTTAAGCTTTCAGTAAGCATGGGGCCTGCCATTATTTCTGCAAGCAAGGTTGTGCCGACTTCTTTATACTGACCATATGTTGCAGGATGTTTATATTTATATTTTTGTTACAGTGGTGAAAAACAACCTTATTGTTTAAATTCCGTACTCTCCTTTAAACACATAAGTACGCTGTAGAACTAGGTCGTCACTATATTATTATCTTCACTAAAATAAATATTGTAAATTATCATTTGAATTGATAGAATATTGGATTTCTTGTTATTTACCTCTAGAGACTCAAAGTGGGACGTTCATTTCTGATTTACATAGAGCTGAAACTGCTGACGACTAGGCACCAAGCACCGAAAAAATGTCTAAGGGAAGATGAATATGTGGCTTGAAGGGTCAAAAGTGACGCGATTTGCAGTCATTGTTTTTAATGACAGTAAGCTTGCAAATTTATTATCTCAGCCTGCATTTTCTCCTGATCATGCAGTGAGATTGTAGGAAGCATTTATGTTGTTAGGCAAAGAGGAAGGAATAGGCTAAATGTTGGTTTCATTTATTGGTGTTGTTAATGTAACTTTTGCTGGGTGAGAGAAAATGATCCCAATACTCAACCACTGCAGACTCTTTTTGGCAATCCAAAGGCAGTATTTACTATGAACTGCACCTCACCCCTGCACACCCTGCCTCTATGTTTGTTCTCAAATGCCTGTTCACAGGCAGGCCCTTTTATACAATTTGATGCAATGCTTTACTACACATAGTAAATAATAGTTAACTTGCAAGTTATAAATTCAAAATGGAAAAACACTTGAAAACATGTGACCCCATAACTCTGAATTCCTGAGCTAATACATTGCAAATTTTTTATTTTACATTTGACAATGTTTTATGGCAGGGTATTATTTGACAAATAAATGTGTGCATGCTTCATGGTAAATGTAATTTATGTGAAGTATGTGAAGTATGTGCTGGCAGCATTGTGTGTCTCAGACCTCCATGTGCTCAGAATGTGGTCTCTACCCAGCAGCCATTGTTTAATAATGCACCTGTGCACTCTGGGCTAATTCAATTATCTACCCATTGTCTTACCAGGCCGCAATCGGTTTGTAGGCATGGAGAGTGTGCTGGGGGACTTGTGCGCAGATGTTGTAAATGCTTGTGGGTCTGCTAGACATGAGTTGGCCTTTAACTGAAAACCCTTTCATGTTTCTTGTTCCATTATATCCTTAATTGAACCTTTCACCTTGCTTGTTCGTGTCTGTGTTGGGGTTAGGCCTGAACTGGTTTCTAACTATGAACGGCTATGTGGTTTCTGCTTGGGCTCATTGCTGGGCGATATTTGCAAGTTTCCTATTTACTTTAGTGTGTTTATTTTTCACATTTCCTACAACACAATCCATTCTTTTTTTTTATAACCAATTTTTATTGATTTGTGCAGAGAGTAACAAATCACAATTACAAAAACAGGGAGTATAAGCCCTGCCTGCCCTGGTTATACACACACACATAGTGACATACACATACCAGGAAGTACAGAAGTAGTGTCAGCTTAGGCAGACATTCCCTCTCCAGTGTTATTATAGTTCAGTATCCAATCTTGTGTCATCTAACCATTTGGACCAGATTTTGCCATGTTTTATAGGGAAGCCTCATGCAAAATACAGAGAACTTTCCATCTGTGGGCACCAGTCAACCCCACGTCTCCATGTCGATACCACAGGGGGGTAGCTGCCTTCCAGTGTGCCGCTATGTCTCATTTGCCAACCATTAAGGCAGTACCCAACAAAGCCTTGTCAGCACATGAGGCCCCGGTTCTCTCACCCTCCAGTAGCACCGCAAGTAGGGAGAGGTCCAGGGTTTGACCCAGCACCATGGAAAGTTCATCCGGGATCGTTTCCCAGTAACATGTGATGACCCAGGCATGACCAGGCCATATGGAAGAAGTCAGCAAGAGAGCAGGAGCAGCGATTACATTATGGATAGGCCAGGAGGCCTGCTTGTTACAGCCTGGCAAGAGTAAGATAAGCACAGTGAAGGTAATATACCTGCACTAGTCGCAGTTTGGCGGAAATCATGATGACCCTGGGTGCTACCAACGCATCTTCTCAGTTGTCATCTTCTAAGGGTCCAATCAATGCCTCGAAATGGGACCTAAGGGACTAAAAAGTATCCGGGGCATTCAGTATCAAGGAGTGGTATATCTAAGAGACCCATCCCTTGCTCCCTTACTCAGTGCTCCATCACCACTTTAGCTTCCATGGGGCTGAATGACCGTAAAACCTGAAGGCCACTATCTCAGTGTGGAAAGAGCCAAGGTCCATGGGAGGTGCATCCGCACAGAGAACGTTTAAGGGTTGGCCTCCCAACATATCTGCAAGAGCAAGATAACAGCCTTGGGGGTCAGCCCAGGATTGATTCACCACTAAGGTGTGGAGCAGAAGTATCGCCACCCTGCGGGACCCTCAGGCTAAACCAGTGTGATGTACACAATCAAAACCATATCGGGCAACAAAAGGACAAGACGTGCCCTGGAAATGGGTCTCCCGCAAGAGTAAGATGGAAGGGAGGAGTCGCTGAGCGTAGCGTAAGACAGCTGCATGTGTAATTTGGTCCAGTAGGCCATTTACATTCCATGACATTATAGTGTATGGAGCCATGGAAGTTGTAGTGAATAAGACATGTTCCGATTGAAATTGAGTCGGTGACTTCAAAGAGCCTAGGTTTCAGGTGTGGTGTATAAATGAACAAGTGTGCAGTGGTTGCTGCAGGCACGGTGGCATTAGCTCCTATGTGACAACCTGAAGAAGAACATGGTTAAGCAACTAGCATTGAACATTGTGACTCCCCTGAACTGCCCCCATACGTCCCCCCAGATGCATCTGTCACTTCATAACCATCTCCCCAACAGAAAACCAAAGTGGATTATGTGGTGTGGAGTTGTGGACCGCTCTATAATTTAGAATGAATACTACAACATCAATGCCAGCCAGCATAAGCAGGATGACAAGAAATCATCAACAAAGTGTAGCATGCTAAGGAAAGCATCTCCCAGAATGTTTGGTGATGGGTTCAGAGGACCAAGGGTGTCTGGCTCAGCTGGTTCACTTCCTGAGTAGTCACATGATTGCCTTCACTAGACTCCAGGGAGTGTTCTCACCACTGTGATGATGGTGGAGCCGAAGAGCCAGAGCTCAGTCAGCATGAGGTAGGCCTTGCTTCACCCCGCTGTCTACGGGATCTGGTACAGGATCATATGAACAACCGCTTGCTTCAGCCACGGCTTGGTATGCATGCACAGAGGTCATGAGGGTGGAAAGAGAGGCCCACTTTGCGTGATGAAGTCACCTCTCCTCAGTCAGCCACTCTCATTGGGGTATCATAAAAGTGTGTCTTGCCTGCATGTATTACCTTTAGATGTGCTGGGAAAAGAAGTATGTAAGATAAGTCTAGAGCATGCAACTTATTGTTAACAAGTTCATAGGAATGACTATGCACTTGGTCCTCTCATGTATAATCCAGAAAAATAAGGATTTGTGAGTTATGAAGGTCTGTGTAGGTGTCGGCCTCCCTCAGGATGCAGTCTTGGGGCCTCATGATGAAAACGGCAGTAAACACCGCACCGCCGGAGGTGGCAGTAATAACCATCAATAAACTTGCGATCCGAAACCTCCAAATAATGAACCAAATGAAACACAGGCATCCTGAAAACCACTCACCGCCAGCAGAGGAGTGCCGACAACGACGGCAGAGCCTGCCCACAGGCCGACGGAAAGGCCCTACCCGCCCATCAAATAATGAAGCAATAGACCGCCGTCAGTTCTGTGGCAGGAACCACCACCACGCAATGGCAGGCGGAAACTAACCAAGTATAAGGAAACTCTCACCAGAGGCTCACACAACACGCCAAAGCAGGCATACATAGAGAGAGAGTTGCAGATCATGCCAACCCTGCTCCTTGCCATATACCTCCACGACCACACCCTCTGATGAAGACGATAACGGTAAGTACAGCAACCTACTAAAAAAGGGAAGAAAGGGCACAGTTACATATCCACCCACTCCACCCACCCTGCAACGCTCCCACAACCCTTCACAGCAGCACAAGCCATACACCCCACAGCAAGAGGTACTTACCCGACACAAGGCAAATCCAACCTGCCTAAAGTACATACATGTGCCTAACACCCTCAAACAATGAAACGAGAGACCACGGATCCAGAGTGTGACTTAAACAACACAGGCCACACATTAACCTTTATTCTGCTCACTGAGCAACAGAAGTGCATATAAGGCCAATGACCAGTCCATAGGTGAATAAGTCCGTTGGACCACAATGGCCCCAGCTTGACTCCCACAAGTGCACCGGTACTCCACCTCATAGGGGCAACAATGGCGCATCCAGGCACCTCAGGGAGCAGGGGTAGGAGGTGGTGGGGGTGGGGACTTACAACTGGGAGGGTGGGGGCTAAGATCTCTGTTAGGAAGGTGGAGGGGGCTTAGGTTTTGTCACAGCAGCTGGTGGAGCAGACTTGGCCTGGGGTGTGGCAGATGTTCCTGGGCCAGCACATTGTCTCTTCCTCACAGGAGAGGTAGCACGGAAATGGGAAGGGCAGACAGGGGCGGGCTGTGATGTGGGAGGAGTGGACAGGGCAAGGAGGTGAGCACGTTTATGGACGAGACGGGGTGGGCCAGTGGGTTCAACTAGGTCAACACAGGATATGAAAAGTTTCTTAGGTGCAATTGGGGTAGACCTTGAGGAAGGCGTGAGAGTGGAGGTAGAGGGAGTGGTCGTGACAGGTGTAGGTGTTCGTGAAGTGGGTGCAGGTGACTGGACAGTATGCTGAGGTGTGGTAGATGTGTGATGGGTGGGTGTTTTGGGAGATGGGGGTGGACACAGTGGGACAAGACAGGCTGCCTGTGTAAATGGATGTTGTCTGGGTGTCTGCAAGTCTGGTGAGTGTGCTGCATGAGTCAACTAAAGTTGTTGTGGTGAGTGCAGGTGTGGTGTCTGGGGTGCATGAATTGGGGGGTCATTCTGACCTCGGCGGTAAAAGCCATATACCGCCGGTCAGAAGGCCGCCACAATACCGCCGCGGCCGCGGTTAGCCGCTACGGACATTCTGACCCACAACTGCAAAACCTCAAAAAATCCGACCTCCACTGCAGTCCGCCACATCAGCGGGCAGTGGTAAACTGGAGATGACCAAACCTCCACCGCCACGCCAACAGAAATACGCCCATGCCATTACGACCCGCAAATCCATGCGGCGGTCTTTCAAACGCGGTAGTCCATTGGCGGTACACACCGCCGCGGTCAAAATACACACACCTTTACAAAACTCTACCACATTGGACAATGTGAAAGGCACACACCTGAAACACATACACACACCACACCCACACACCCAATACAATATAAAACACACACCCACATCACCCACAAACCCCTACTAACAAAAATCAGAGACGAAGGAGAGAGAGAAACATCACAGAATAGAGAGCTACATCACACAGAGGCACACTACACCATCACACACACCACATAGAAGCACTAAGCACCACACACCAACACACACATCACCACATACAACACCCCACACCTCATACACACCACCCCATGGCACCCCAAAGGCACCCACGCTTTTCGGACCAAGAACTCCGGGTCATGGTGGAGGAAATTATAAGAGTTGAACCGCAGCTCTTCGGCTCACAGGTGCAGCACACCACCATAGCCAGGAAGGCGGAGCTATAGTAGCGGATCATGGACAGGGTCAACGCGGTGGGACAGCATCCCAGAAATAGGGACGACATCCGCAAACGCTGGAACGACCTACGGGGGAAGGTGCGCTCGATGGTCTCGCGACACAACATCGCAGTGCAGAAGACTGGCGGAGGACCACCACCCACACCACCCGAATTCACAGCATGGGAGCAAGAGGTACTAAACATCCTGCATCCTGATGGCCTCGCTGGAGTATCTGGAGGAATGGACTCTGGTAAGTACAAGCTCAACTACTTCACCCCCCCCCAGCATGCTAACCACCACCCCCACCCTCACCCCCAACCCCCCATCACACATCCTCCCTGAGAATGTCTCTCCAGCACAACCCACCCAACACCAACCCCTGCATGCCACCACAAACTATGGACACCCATCACCTAAGCATGACCACTGCACATACCTATCCCCACCCCACAAAACACCCTCACAACACCTCCCCCAAGGGAATGCCAGCACTGGGGGACAAGGGCACCCATAAATCGCACGCAATTGCACACACAGAAACAATAACCATACTCTCTTACCCCATGCAGGACCCGAACGACAACACACCGGTCAGGAGGGACCAGAAATGTCCATCCCACCCCCGGAAGAGGCCCCTAGTGATGACAGCAGCTCTGTCGACCTGGACCCTGATGACCAGCCCGGACCATCGGGGACCTCTGGACAGTCGGTTCCCCTCAGGCAGCCACAGGCCACTGCAGACCCACCCCCTCTGGGAACAACAGCACAGCTCCCACCCAGCAGGCCCATGCCTCTGTCTGTAGGACAGGTCAATCAGCGGTGTGTCTGCCAGTACAGGGCACCCAGGGTAACCCACCACCCCAACAACAACAGGGACCTGGGGGCAGTGGTAGTGGGCACACCGTCCAGGGGACAGAGGCCGGGGGAAACCGGGCAACTCGGAGGGCTGCTGTGCGACGGGGGGGGGGAGGAGAGGCCCAGGGAACCCACTCTCCAAGAGGCCCTCACCACCATCATGGCAGCCTACCACCACTCACAAGAGACGATGGCGACGGTACTGGCCAGGTTCCAGGAGATCCAGGCACAGCAGGAGGAACGCTACATGGGGTTCAGCGACCAACTAACCAACATCTCTACCGCTATGGGGAGCATAGTCCAGGCCCTCAACCGTATAGAGGACACGTTTCTGGACCATGTGGCATCACACAGGGCCCCTGTCACTAGCCCGGAACAGGAACAGCCTACCACCTCCGCCGGCGCTAGTGGACAGGAGGCCCCACCACAACGACAGGCCACCAGAACCCACCTCCTGCTGAACAACAACCACCCCGGAAGAGGAGCCTGAGATCCAAAAAATTGACAGAGTAGGATGTCAAGACCCCCGCCAGCATCAGATTCCCCCTGAAGTCCTCCCACTGTCCCACATTGCCACCCTGTCAAACCTTGAACTGCCCCTGCTCCATCCTTCCACAGGCATATGGACAATGCACCTGTGAGACTGAGAACTGGACTCCGCCATGGACATTACTCCACCCTCACCCATCACCATTTGACTACAATGTACCATCATCTTGCACTAAAAATAAATCACTCATTGCACTGAAATCAATCAGGACTCAGCCTGTATTATTTACAAATGTATAACACATTACATATCAATTACGTTCTGTTAACTTTGTGCTGAACACATACCGAGGTCACTTAGCATTAGTCCATGGGCTAACCAAGCAGAAGTCACGCAGTGGGTCATACAGCACTGAAAAGGGAACGGAAAATCAAACATCAGTTTTAAAGTTCTGGGGGTAAATAGACAAAGTTGAGATGCAGGAGGCTTTCAGGAAATGTAAAATGGCATGGGTGATTCTTACCTGTGTGCTACTGAAAATACTGTTCTATTACTCTGTCCCTGTTGTCTGTGTCGTCTTCTGAGTCTTCCTCCTCTTCACTCTCCGCAGGCTCCACAGCTGCTTCAACACCACCATCTGCACCATCCTCCTGCAGGAAAGGAACCTGACGTCGCAATGCCAGATTGTGAAGCATACAGCAGGCCACGATGATATGGCACACCTTCGTTGGTGAGTACATCTGGGATCCCCCTGGCATATGCAGGCACCTAAACCTGGCCTTCAGGAGGCCAAAGGTCCTTTCTATGATCCTCCTAGTTCGCCCATGGGCCTCATTGTACTGTTCCTCTGCCCTTGTTCGAGGATTCCTCACTGGGGTCAGTAGCCAAGGCAGGTTGGGGTAACCAGAGTCACCTATTAGCCACACACGTTGTCTCTGTAGCTGCTCCATCACATAGGGGATGCTGCTATTTCGCATAACATACGCGTCATGGACTGACCCAGGGAACTTGGCATTTACATGGGATATGTACTGGTCAGCCAAACAGACCACCTGGACATTCATCGAATGGTAATTTTTCCTGTTTCTGTACACCTGCTCATCGTCTTTTGGGGGCACCAAAGCCACATGGGTCCCATCAATGACACCAATGATGTTGGGGATATGTCCAAGGGCATAGAAATCACCCTTCACTGTAGGCAAATCACCCTCCTCTGGGAAAATGATGTAGCTCCGCATGAGTTTCATCAGGGCAGACAACACTCTGGACAAAATCTTGGAAAACATAGGCTGAGACATTCCAGATGACATGGCCACTGTTGTCTGGAATGACCCACTTGCAAAAAAATGGAGGACTGACAGAACCTGCACCAGAGGGGGAATGCCTGTGGGTTGGCGGATGGGGGACATCAGGGCTGGCTCCAGCTGGGCACACAGTTCATGTATAGTGGCACGGTCAAGTCTGTAGCGTAGTATTATATGGCGTTCTTCCATTGTCGACAGGTCCACCAGCGGACGGTACACTCGAGGATTCATCCTTCTCCTCGGAAGTCCCAGCGGACGGTGCCTAGGAAGGACAACATGGAGCACCGAGTCAGGCAAACCACAGGTACGTTCACACAGCTTGCACAGTTAAAGAATCGCAATGCATTGAAAGGCGTGTATGTGTGGCAATGCAAGGCCTAGGCCTGTGTGACGCAGTCAAATTTAAGCCATGTGGGCCCTTGAAATGGCGGCTGCCTGACCTGTGAAGTGGGACAATGGGATGTGAGGTCAATGCGCTGACGTGGCACACCGTGGCGGTAGGCGGTCGAAGACCGCTGTACGAAGTCGTATTGGTTAACATTGAACCCTATGGGATTCAGGAGCCAATGACGATGTGCGCCGGCGGTCGCGGTACGCACCGCCGCGGTACGCACCGCCGCGGGCGTGACCGCCATTTTCTATCTGATTAATCACTCGAGACCTGATCATCCACAGGAGAGGACCTATACTGCAAGTGCTGCTGTGAACTCGGTCTGGAAGTGACAATGGCTGCTGCGACTGGGGAAAGGGCCCCTGCCTTCACGTCTGAAGAGTTGGAGAAACTTGTGGATGGGGTCCTCCCCCAGTATGCGCTACTCTATGGTCCTCCAGACCAACAGGTGAGTACACTGAGTGCTCCTTGAATGGTCTATGCCTGTGTGGAGTGGGGTGGCTGTCAGTTGGTGGGGTGGGGAGGAAATGAGGAGTGCAACGCACGACAGATGTGAGAATGGGCCACATGGCAAGGTTGGGGAGGGGGGGGCATTTACTCCATACATGCAGAAATGTGATGTTTTCTCTTTCCCACCCTGTACATGTCAAACAGGTGAGCGCCCATCAGAAAATCGATATTTGGCGTGCCATCGCCAAGGAAGTCTGGGCCCTGGGGGTCTACACCAGCCGTGGCACCCACTGTCGGAAGAGGTGGGAGGACATCCGCCGCGGAACCCGTAAGACCGCTGAGACACTGCTGGGGAGGGCCTCCCGACCTAGGAGGGGTGCCAGTCGTACCCTGACCCCCCTGATGTCCCGGATCCTGGTGGTGGCCTACCCTGAGTTGGATGGGCGCTTGAGGACAGCACAGCAGACACAAGGGGGTGAGTATCAGCACATTCTGCTATCCTTACGCGCAGTTGAGGCGTGTGGGTGGGGGAGGAGGCCTGTGTGTGACAGTAGGCCAGGGCGCTTTCCGTAGTGTAGTCCCCTCCCTTAGACATGGCCCTGTGCCCCCGCCCCCCACCTCTGTAGGGTGCCAAGTGCAGCTATCCATGGTCCTCCATCACCCATGTGCGCGTCTGTTGTCCCTAGACCTGTTGGCCTAGTCAGAAGTACTGAGTAGTATACCCCAAGTTCGCGGCTTAGTGCACGAGGCACCTGTGTCTGTCCTCTCCGCCAAGGGTATTGACAAGGCATACACTCAACGTTGTTTTATTTCTCCCCCTACCCTTATTCTTTGTTTCCTTGTACATTAGCATCATCAGGCGGAGGAGAATTGGCGTCGGAGCACGAGGGAGCTGCAGGTCACCAGGCCCCGGTGGGCACTGACACAGACACCGAGGGCACCAGTGATCCGGAGGGCGAGGGGAGCACCACAACGGGGGCCGGTGGAGACACCAGCGACACGGACACGTCCTCGTTTGGGAGCTCCCTAGCGGGGGCGGCAACATCTGTGCCCCCCGCAACAACAGGTACAGCCGCCAACCAGCGCACCAGCACCGCCCTCCCAGCAGCCCCTCAGTCTTCGCTCCGTGCCCGTTCGCCCAGGAAGGCGCGCGTCTCCTTCGCCCCAGGCACCTCAGCCCCTGCCCCTGTTACCCCTGCTGCCCTCAGTGAGGAGCTCATTGACCTGGTGAGGATGCTCATTGTTGGGCAGACTACCCTTTTGAATGCCATCCAGGGGGTGCAAAGGGAGGTGCAACAGAGCAATGCCTACCTGGAGGGCATTCATTCGGGTCAGGCTGCCCATCAACGAGCGTTCACTTCTCTGGCCTCAGCACTGACGGCAGCCATTGTCCCTGTCTCCAGTCTCCCTCTTCTAACTGCCTCCACCCTTTCTCTGTCTCCTGTTCCTCAGCCTATCCCATCCACACCATCAGACCAGCCTGCACACACCTCAACACCCAAGGCCAGCTCATCCAAACATAAGCACCACAGAACACACAAGCATTCACCCAAGCAACACCGAGATGCAGACATACCAACATTCACTACCACCTCTGTGTCCCCCACCTCCTCGTCTCCCTCCTCCCTCCCTGTGACGTCTACACTCACACCTGCGTGCACACCAACATCAGCCAGTTCTTCCATCACCAGCACACCCTCCACTACAGTCCTCACACGTGCAGTCACCACCCCCACTGCCATCTACACGTCCCCTGTGTCCTCTCCCACTGTGTCTGTCACCCCCTCTTCCAAGACACATAAACGCAGGCAGCCACCCAAGCAACAGCCAACCACCTCACGACAGCCTACGTCCCAGTCACCTGCACCCAAGGACAGCACACCTGACTCTCCTACAACCACATCCTCTTCCTCCACTTCTATCACCACTACTCCTACCCTTTACCTTGGTCCAAATAAATATTACCTCTCCAATCTTAACCTCTTTCCCTCCCCTGACCCACCCCCTCCATCTGGGAAAAGTCCCAAAGGCACCTCAGCCACCACCAGCCCAGCTGCTAAGGTACAAGTGGTGCATGGATTATGGAGCCCACCCTTTGGCGGCAGTGACACTTCACTGAGCAGCAAGGGGACTGCCAGCCCCCCGCCCAGGCAAGAGGACCCGGAAAGTGAAGGGCCGCCGTGAGCGGACTGAGACGGCTGCCCCCAAGGAGGTAACTCCGGCCACTTCACCTGCCACAACAGCCAGGGGAGGCAAGGGCCTGAGAGCCCCATCTAAGGAGCGGAAGGGCAGCAGTGCGGAGAGGCCAGCCAGCAGGAGCATGGAGCAGGAGGGCCCCACACGCCCCATCCCGCCTGCAGGGGACGACACCAAAGGGCCCAGGACTCTGTCTCCGAAGGGCCCGCCGTGCAGAAGAGCACCGCTGAACAGGGCCCCGCCGTGCAGAAGAGCACCGCTGAACAGGGCCCCGCCGTGAAGAAGAGCACCGCTGAACAGGGCCCCGCCGTGCAGAAGAGCACCGCTGAACAGGGCCCCGCCGTGCAGAAGAGCACCACTGAACAGGGCCCCGCCATGAAGACATGCACCGCTGAACAGGGCCGTGCAGAAGAGCACCGCTGAACAGGGCCCCGCCGTCTCAAGCACAGCTCCGCTGGGCCCTTCCTGTCAAGCACCGCTCCGCTGGGCCCCGCCGTCTCAAGCACCGCTCCGCTGGGCCCTTCCTGTCAAGCACCGCTCCGCTGGGCCCCGCCGTCTCAAGCACCGCTCCGCTGGGCCCTTCCTGTCAAGCACCGCTGGGCCCCGCCGTCTCACGCACCGCTCCGCTGGGCCCTTCCTGTCAAGCACCGCTCCGCTGGGCCCCGCCGTCTCACGCACCGCTCCGCTGGGCCCTTCCTGTCAAGCACCGCTCCGCTGGGCCCCGCCGTCTCAAGCACCGCTCCGCTGGGCCCTTCCTGTCAAGCACTGTTCACGGTTCACTGTGCCCACCATGCATCCTCCATGACCAGTGGACTCTGTTATCCACCTGATGGACTGTGGCTTTGCACTCCCCAGGATGGCACAGTGGGCAAGCCACCCACTGTAGAGACTTTGAGAGACTGTGGCTTTGCACTCCCCAGGATATGTCAGTGGGCATGGTGGGCCCTTCGTGGATCTGGCGTCGTGGACTCATGTGGCTGTGGTGCCCCCCCCCCCTTCCCTTCCCCCTGAGGTGCCTGTAGTTTTGTCACCAGATGCCCCTGCAGTGTTCTCTCCAAAGGACTCAGGTCTCCTGTGTGGGCTTTGCCCTTGTTTTGCTACACTTTGGCCCACGGACATGATGTATTCGTAAGATGTGCAGGACTACTTGCTTCAGTTATCCACTGCTGTGTAAATACTTTTTTTTAATGAAATATTTTTTGATGGTTGAATAAGACTTTTCTGAAGCTATTTTGTACATAAATATTTATTCTCAATTTGGTTATGTCATTGTATTTTTTACGGCTGTTTGGGTGGTGTCACTGTGAGTTGTTGCTCTGCATTGGTGTGTACATCTTGGGGGGGGGTGGGGGTCGCATATGTGTGTGCCCGTGACCTTTCCTCCTCCCCCCTCCCGTGTGTCGTAGGTGCAGTACTCACCGTTGTCGTCTGCGCCGGACTTCGTACTCGTGGTAGATGAGAAGGTAGACGAGAGCAGGTAGGATGTTTAATTCGGGTTCCATGCTGTCCTCCGTACTCGTGGAGTGCGTAGAGGTGAGCGTTTTCCCGTTCGTAGTCTGTTTCCGCCGTGTTTTTATCGGCGGTGCTCCCGCCCCGCAAAAGGTGGCGGATTGGTGAGTTGTGATAGTGTGGGCGGTACATTGTCTGCCGCCTGTCTGTTGGCGGTGACCGCCGCGCTGTTTGTCGGTCCCGCCGTGGCGGTCGGAGTGTTAAAGTGGCGGGCTTTGTTGGCGGTTCCCGCCAGTGTCAGAATTCCATTTTTTGGACCGCCGGCCTGTTGGCGGTTTGGCCGCCGCTTTATCACCGACCGCCAGGGTTAGAATCACCCTCTTGATGTGTTCTATTGTGGTGACTGCAGGAACAGGGTCAGCAACATTGAATGAGGGTGCAGTGCCTGTGGGTGTGCATGTAAAGGGGACAGACAGGGAGGCGGAAGAGGTGGACACACTGGGGGAAGTGGATGTTGGTGTGTGTGCATGTGTATGTTGTGTATGCTTGTGGTGGGAGTTGTGGTGCTTATGTTTTAAAGTGTGCTTTTTGTGTGTTGAGGTGTGTGCCTGTGTGTCAGAATATGTGCTTTGGACGGGTGAAGGGAGTGGGGTGCTTGAAGGGGTAGAGGTGGTCGGAGCGAGAACGGAATGACCAGGTACAATGGCTGCCGTCAAAGAGGACACCAGAGCCTGAAAAGATCTCTGTAGTCCAGACACGGCACCGTGAATGCCATCCAGATTGGCATTGGTCTGCTGCACCTCTGATGCAAGCCCCTGGAATACATTGACGATGGTTGTCTGCCCTACAGAGATGGTTCTCACTAGGCCAATATCCTGGTGACTGCTCCAGGACGCCAGCAAAACTGCAACAAAGTAGCAAGAAGACTACCAGAGACGTTGTGGCTCCTAATCCTGCTGGCTTTCTCAACTGTTTCCTGGTGGTACATGCTCTGAGGGCTGTCTGTCTTCACCATGCACTGGAAGCTATGAAGAAATCTCCTGTGGGTTGACGGAATCTTCCCCTTGCTCCAGCAGGCACCAAACTTCAGCATCACCGGTACTCTGGGACCCCTGTCATCGTGAAGAGCGTGGCCCCTGGAACACAGGTGTTGGACCCTAGTGACCCAGACTGTCCAGTGGTCCAACTGTCCAAATTTGGAGGAGGTAAGCCCTGGCCTCCCCCCTCTAGACAGTAATCCTGTGAACCGAGTGAACTGCAGCTGCTAGGGCTTCTGTGCACTTTTGCAAGGAATCCTTCATGCACAACCTAGCCCAGGTCCCCAGCACTCCGTCCTGCATTGCTCAACTCCCTGAGTTTATCTCTGGCTACGTGGGACCCACTTTTGTAGTGTTGAGATGACTGCCATATTCAGTTTTCTTGAACCCATGTTCAAGGACTTCTGTGGGTGCTGCCTTCTTGTGCATGGGCTCCCTGTGTTGCTGAGGGCCCCCTCTATCTCCTCTCCCAAGTGGCAACATCCTGGTCCTTCCTGGGCACAGGCAGCACCCTTTTTCTTCAACTGCAACCTTTGCAGCTAGCAAGGCTTGTTTGTGGTTTTTCCCCAAGGAAACAATGCTGCATCCTCCAGCACTCCGTGGGACATCCTCTGCACAAAGGAGAAGTTCCTAGCATGTTTCGTTATTGCAGAATCTTCAGCTTCTTCCATCCAGAGGCAGCCATTTTGCACCTTTATTCAGGGTTTAGTGGTCTCCTGCCCACCCCAGACACTTTCACAACTCTTGGACTTAGTCCCCTTCCTTCGCAGGTCCTCAGGTCCAGGAATCCATCTTCAGTGCTTTCCAGTCTGTTGTGGTCTTTGCAGAATCCTCTATCACGAGTTTAGTGTGTTTCTGGGGAAGTAGTATCAATTTACTCCTACTTTTCAGGGTCTTGAGGTGGGGTATCTTGGACATCCTTTGTGTTTTCTTACACCCCCAGCGACCCTCCACACACTACACTAGCCTAGGGGTCCATTCGTTGTTCGCATTCCACTTTCTTAGTATATGGTTTGTGTTGCCCCTAGGCCTATTGTATCCTATTGTATTCTACAGTCTTTGCACTACTTTCTGACTGTTTTACTTACCTGCTTTTGGTTTGTGTGTATATTTTATGTATTTTACTTACCTCCTAAGGGAGTATATCCTCTGATATATTGTTGACACATTGTCACTAAAATAAAGTACCTTTATTTTTAGTAACTCATAGTATTGTGTGTCTTATGATATGGTGCTATATGAGATAAGTGGTATAGTAGGAGCTTTGCATGTCTCCTAGTTCAGCCTAAGCTGCTCTGCTATAGCTACCTCTATCAGCCTAAGCTGCTAGAACACTACTAATCTACTAATAAGGGATAACTGGACTTGGCACAAGGTGTAAGTACCATCAGGTTCCCACTATAAGCCAGGCCAGCCTCCTACATCGGTGGTGCAGCGGTGGGATAAGTACTTGTAACTGCCTTACCACTTTGTCATTGGTGCTTTTCATAAGAAAAACATATTCCAAATACTTAAAGATATACACAGATAACCTAAACAGTCTAACTCTCTTTCTAAAAACTTTCTACAAAGTTTCTAAAAGTTTGAAAAAGTTCTTCTCTTTGCTTTAAAAGTTTCTAAACTCTTTCTTACAACTATATCTGTAGTAGAGACCACTCCCAGAGTTGTCCAGACAACGTATAGCAATTTAAACTTTAAATGTTTGAGGGGTCTCTGCATAGAAAGAAGTTTAAGCATTGGGAAGAACCCTACCAAAGATCTTCTCCTTAGCCATCTTCTAGAAAGTGACCAGAACCAGTCTGGCCCATCCCAGGAACATGAGGCAGAGGAGGAGGGTATCCAGGTTGAATCAGGGGAAGGCTCTGAGGACTCTAGGAAGGGTTCCTCCAAAGACCTGTCAGCTAACAGACCACCTAGTGAAACTGGTAGTGGGAGGGGGTCACACATCAGTAGGGCACCTTTCACTTCAAAAGGCCAGGTAACTAAGGTTCAGGCAGTTAGAGACAGGCCCACTTCTGCCAATTCCCACATCACCTCTGTGTCAGAGCATTCCCAAGCCTCCCACCCTGAGGATAACACTCCAGACAGGGAACTCAGAAAGCTGAGGTTGGAAGAGGCCAGACTGAAGCTGAGATAGCAGCAGCTGGCCTTAGACAGGGAGTCTCTAGATGTAGAGAGGGAAAGACAGACGTTGGGGTTAGGTCCCCATGGTGGCAGCAGCAGTGTTCTTGATAGTCATCCTGTAAGAGAAACAGATTCAAGAAACCTGCACAAAATTGTCCCCCCTTACAAGGAGGGGGATGACATAAACAAGTGGTTTGCTCTACTTGAGAGGGCCAGTATGGTACAGTTGATCCCTCAAAGGCAGTGGGCTGCTATCCTGTGGCTATCTTTCACTGGAAAGGGTAGGGATAGGATCCTTACTGTCAGAGTGAGTGATGTTAACAACTACTAAGTTTTGCAAGATGCACTCTTAGATGAATTTGGCTTAACCACTGAACAATACAGGATAAAGTTCAGAGATACTAGAAAAGAGTCCTCTCAAGACAGTACAGACTTTGTAGACTGTTCAGTGAAGGTCTTGGAGGGATGGTTACATGGCAGTAAGGTGACTGACTATGAGGGCCTATATAATCTTATTTTGAGAGAGCATATTTAGAATAATTGTGTTTTCCGACTTGTTACCTCAGTACTTAGTTTAGTCAGATCTGACCTCTCCCCAAGAATAGGGAAAGAAGGCAGACAAATGGGTCAGAACAAGAGTGAACAGAAAAGCTCATACAGGTGGTGACAAGGATGGCAAGAAGAAGGATGGTAAGTCTTCTGACAAGGGTGGGGATAAAGATAAAAAACATTCTGAGGCTTCATCAGGCCCACAAATATCCTCTGTGGGAGGTGGATCCAAATCCTCTTCTAACAATCAAAGGAAGCCATGGTGTTATTTATGTAAAAGTAAAGGCCATTGGGCAAGTGACCAAAGAAAAACACCAAGGCTCCCACTACCACAACCCCAACTGTGTCCTCTAGTGACCCTAGTAATAGCAGTGGTGGTGGGAAGAATACTACAAATAGCCAATCAAAGGGTGTAGCTGGGCTCACCATAGGTAATGTAGTTGGGGTTGGTCTTGTTAGGGAGACCATAGAGGCGGTTTTAGTCTCTGATGGTGGTATTGACTTTGCCACCTTAGATGCTTGTCCCCTTAATATGGGTAAGTACAAGCAACTTCCCCTATTAAACAGTGTTGAGGTTGAGGCCTACAGAGGTACAGAAGCCATTGTCACTAGGGTTCACCCTGAACAACACCTACTTGGTCAGCAGTACCATGTAACTGATGCTTATAACAACACTCTTAGCCACCCCATGGCTGTTGTGAATTTCAACTGGGGGGTTACTGGTCCAAAGAAAGTTGTGGTAGCCACTGATTTACCTGTAGACTGCTTACTAGGGAATGATTTGGAGTCATCAGCTTGGGCTGAAGTGGAGTTGGAGGCTCATGCAGCAATGCTGGGCATTCCAGGGCATATCTTTGCTCTCACAAGGGCTCAGGCCCAGAAGCAAAGAGGGCAGGGAAGCTTGGATCCTGGAACAATGGACCAAGTGCTCCCAGAAGCACCCACATAGCTATCATCCCCCCAAGAGTCAGTGAACAGATGCACAGAAACAGGAAGAACTTTCATTCCATGAACATTCAATTGGTGTGTACTGCAGACCCAGGCCCTCATTCCAACCCTGGCGGTCTCTGACCGCCAGGGCAGAGGGCAGCGGAAGCACCGCCAACAGGCTGGCGGTGCTTCCAGGGCTATTCTGACCGCGGCGGTAAAGCCGTGGTCAGAAAAGGGGAACCGGCGGTTTCCCACCGGTTTTCCCCTGGCCCAGGGAATCATCCATGGCGGCGCTGCTTGCAGCGCCGCCATGGGGATTCCGACCCACTTCCCGCCAGCCTGTTTCTGGCGGTTTTCACCGCCAGAACCAGGATGGCGGAAACGGGTGTCGTGGGGCCCCTGGGGGCCCCTGCACTGCCCATGCCACTGGCGTGGGCAGTGCAGGGGCCCCCTAACAGGGCCCCATACAGATTTTCACTGTCTGCTTTGCAGACAGTGAAAATCACGACACTGCACCCGTCGCACCCCTGCAACTCCGCCGGCTCCATTCGGAGCCGGCTTCCTCGTTGCAGGGGCTTTCCCGCTGGGCCGGCAGGCGGCCTTTTGGCGGTCGCCCGCCAGCCCATGTCACGACTCACGTGCTGCTTGCGCCTGGAATTTGCAGATCTGGTGGCGTGAATCTTCAATGTTCGGCTTTGGCCCAAAAAGGGGCGACTCTTTCTGGTAGCCACGGTGCTGTAGGCAATGGAGACACCAAGAACACACCGTGCCCTTCAGAAAGTAGCGCCAGAGGGAAAAACCCCTTCCAAAGGGGAAAAACCTCCAAACAGGAAAAGTCCTGGAGAAAAACAAGAACAACAAACAGGAATCCAAAAGGAGCAAAAATCAGAAAATACAGAATGCTGAGTCCAAAACCAAAAGGCAAGGAAATCAGGAGCGAAGACACCAACTGAGCAGAAAGTGTTGCAGCGCAAGGAAAGAGGAAAAACACAGCCCTTATATACCAACAAACAGGAAGTGACCCACAGGAAGTAAAAGGACACCATCTTAGATAGGGAAACAATATATAGAACAGAATAGTAGAGGAACTATAGAGAATAGGGAATAAGGAATGCTGGGAAAGCACAGGAATCTGGGAAGGAGGAAAAGACATAAAGAAAGGCACACAACAGACTGCAAACAGAAGAAAGGACAAAGAAACGAAGAAAAACAGGTAAGAGGGTTCAGAGACCCCTGGGACAGTGAAAGGCAGAAGGAAGAACGAGGCCCCAAGCAAATCTGGGGCCTCGAAACGCGCAGGAGAGGCTGGGGGCGCGCCGCGTCTTAATAACGCGGTGCGCGGCCCGAGCCGAACGCCCGGCCGAAGTCGAGCTCTCGGCTCGCGCCGCACCGCGCGGCGCGACACTAGGTCCCCCTCCCGAAGGCCCAGGTTTAAGAGGGAATAAACAGTGAAAGCGTTGAGTCAGGAGAGGAGCGTGAACGGAAGAGGCATCTTCCCATGAACATTCACTGAGAGGATAACCCTTCCAATGAATCAGATACTGAAGTCGTTTATGAAAAAGACGAGAGTCACAGATTTCCTGCACTTCATATTCAGGAGCATCATTCACAAGGACAGGAGGTGGACAAGGAAACTGACGTGAGTAAGGATCAGGCACATAAGGTTTAAGCTGAGAAACATGAAAAACCGGATGGATCTTCATGTATGGGGTAAGTGAAGACGGACAGTGACAGGATTGACCAACTGGAGAATACGGAAAGGCCCATAGTAACGAGGTGTGAACTTGTTTTGAGAGAGACGTGAGGGCAAGAATTTGGAGGAGAGCCAGACTTTATCTTGCAGATGATAATTTGGATTGGTTGTACGTCTCTTGTCTGCAGCCTTCTTCATATACCTCTTGGTATGTAACAAATTAGATCGAATTAGTTTATGGAGTTGGAGAAGGCGTTTGGAGAAATAGTTAATAGCAGGTAGAGGAGAGTTGGATTGTGGAGAAGTAGGGAAAGAGGTAGGATGAAAACCATAGGAACAGAAAAAGGGAGTGACCTTGGAGGCACTATGGACTGAGTTATTGTAGGAAAATTCAGCTAAAGAGAGGTAAGTGCTCCAGTTACTTTGGGTAGAATTGCAAAAGCATCGAAGATATTGCTCTAGTCCTTGGTTCAGACGCTCAGTCTGTCCGTTGGTCTGAGGATGGAACCCTGAAGACAGGGCTCTATTCATATTCAGTGTTTTACAAAAATGCTTCCAAAATCGGGAGATGTACTGAGGTCCTCTATCAGAGATTATGGTATGTGGAAGTCCATGGAGACGGAAGACATGATCTATGAATATTTGACCTAGTTCTTGGGAAGTAGGCAGCTTTTTTAGGCCAGTGAAATGAGCCATCTTTGTGAAAGAATCCACTGTGACCATGATAACCCGGTTTCCTGCTGATGGTGGGAGCGAACACATAAAATCAGTAGAGATAGTATGCCATGGGGCCGATGGAACAGGCAAAGGTTGTAGTAATCCTGCCGGTCTGGTGTGAGGTATTTTGACTTGGGCACATATGGGACAGGCCTGAACGTATCTTTCCACATCCAGTTTCCAGGTAGGCCACCAAAAAAATCGTGAAAGTAATTCTTGTGTGGCTTTGATGCCTCTGTGACCAGCTACAGGGGAATCATGGCACATTTGTAATGCTTTCTTTTGCACCTTGTTTGTAGGGAGGAATATCAGGTCTTGGTAATAAAAATATCCTTGTTTCTTGTACAATAATGGTCTTAGTTCTTCTATGTCATGGTCCGATAGGTTGGCGTATTCTTGTTGTACTTCTTCCAGGAAAGACTGAGCCACTCCAATGATCTTACTGGGTTCTAGAAGATACTGGGATGAGGAAGGAGAACACTCTGGATATCGGCGAGACAGAGCATCAGCCAGAATGTTTTGGGATCCTGGAATATATGTAATATAAAAATCGTACTGACTGAAGAAAAAGGCCCAGCGGGCCTGACGACTATTCTGGCATACAAAATTTCTTAAACATTGTAAATTACGGTGGTCTGTCCTCACCTCAAATGGTTCCTTGGAACCCATCAGAAACTGCCTCCACTCAAGGCAGGCTGTTTTCAGAGCCAATAATTCCCTTTCAAGTACGGAATAATGTTGTTCAGCTGTGGAAAGGATATGAGACAAATAGAAAACAGGATGTTCAAGGCCATCATCCTCTTGTCGTTGGAGTAAGACAGCTCCGATGGCTCTCTCAGAAGCATCAGTTACTACTATAAATTGCTTGGTGGTATCTGGATGTCTTAAGATGGGGGCTTGGGTGAAGGCTCTCTTTAAGCTTTGAAAGGCTGCTTCAGCAGCCTCAGTCCAGACAAATCCCTTCTTTAAATTGTCCTTCTTTAAGGTGTGAGTTATGTGGCTAGTCTGACTGGCAAAGTCTAGAATGAATTGTCGATAGAAGTTTGCTAAACCTAGGAAACATTGTGTTTCTTTTATGGTAGAAGGAGAAGGCCACTCTAGGATAGCTTGTACCTTTTCTTGGTCCATAGCTATGCCGGTGGGACTTAAATGATAGCCCAGATATTTGACTTCCGTTATGTCGAACTCACATTTCTCTGGTTTGCAAAATAGTTGATGATCACGAAGTCTTTGAAGAACTTGTTTCACATGGGAAGTATGGAGTTCAGGATTTCTAGAATAAATAAGAATGTCATCTAGGTAGATCACGACTGTCTGATTAAGTAGGTCTGAAAACACTGAGTCCATAAATCTCTGGAAGATTGCCGGGGCGTTAGTAAGACCAAACGGCATAACCCTATATTCAAAATGGCCAAATGGGGTCCTGAATGCTGTCTTCCATTCGTCGCCTTCTCTTATGCGTAAAAGGTGGTAGGCTCCTCGTAAATCCAATTTAGTAAAACGTTGGGCCCCTCTGATTGCTTCCAGTATGTCCCTGATGAGAGGCAAAGGATAACGATCTTTAATGGTGATTTTATTCAGACCTCGAAAATCCAGGCACGGACGAAGATCCTTAGTCTTCTTGGGCACAAAAAAGAGAGGGGCCCCAGCCGGAGACGACGATGGAACAATAAGACCACTCTGTATATTTTCGTCCAGATACTCCTTTAGAACTTCCCTTTCGGGTTCCGTGAGGGAGTACATCCTCCCAAAAGGAACAATTGTGCCGGGTTCTAATGGAATTGCACAATCATATTCTCGATGTGGAGGTAGCACAGGTTTTGACGGTTTTTGGAAAATATCCTGAAACTCCAAATAGTGGTCTGGGACCCCTTGGACCGTATTAATGGACATACCAGTGGCACCTTCAGTAGCTAAGGATCTTTTCGGAGACCAATACTTGTCGGAAGTAAAACAGTTCTCATGACAAAATTGCGAAGACAAAGAGACTGTCCGGGTAACCCAATTTATATATGGGTTATGTCTAATGAGCCACGGAATTCCAAGAATGATGGTATGGTTAGGGGACGTAATAAGATCGAAGGAGATGTGTTCTTGATGGTTTCCCACCTGTAGACTTAACATCAGGGTAGTGGTGTCTACAGGACCAGAGGATATCAAAGATCCATCCACAGTGTGTACCTGTTCGGGTACTTCTTTTGCTTGAGTAGGAACTAGGTTAGCAGCAGCCCATGTCTTGTCCATGTATATACCACTAGCACCAAAGTCTAGTAATGCCATAGTCTTTTCTTGACGACCGTCAGGAAGTTGTAACAGGACAGGAAAGATGAACAAGGCAGTTGTATTGTCATTAAAGGAGCTGATGGAAGGTATAGCTGTAGATCCCGTCCCCTCCCTTCTTACAGAGGACGGGAGGTGGCGTTTCCCGAAGGTCTGGACGGACGTACTGGACAGGTACGGAGTATGTGACCAGCAGAACCACAATACAGGCACAACCCTCTCTTGCGTCTGTCTTCTCGTTCACTAGCAGAGAGCGGACCTCGGGTAGTATCCACCTGCATGGGTTCCCCTTCGATGTCTCTAGCAGGAGTGCGAGGTTCCTCGGAACGCTGCAGGTATGCACGGGAGCTACTTGGTTGGGTAAACCCTCTACTCCTTTTCTTTTCCGATCTCCGTTCCTGAAGACGATATTCGATGGACAGTGCTTGATCCATCAGGCCACGAAGATCTTCCGCTCTGGTAGAATGCACTAGTTCATCCTTTATTTCTTCTTTGAGTCCTCTACGAAATAATGTTACCAGAGTACGTTCCACCCAAGTGGTCTCTGCCGCCAGCTGACGAAAACGGGTTATATATTGCAGGACGTCTTGGGAGCCTTGTTGGATGTCGCACAAGGCTTCTTCAGCGGAGGCTTCCAATCCAGGACGGCTAAACATTTGTTTGAAGCGACTCACAAAGGCGGAATAGTCTGACAATACAGGGTCGTCGGAGGACACCATCGGGGTTGCCCAGGCCAAGGCTGGGCCGGATAAGGCACTGATAAGATAACCCACCTTGGTCCTGTCGTGGGAGAATTGAGTAGGTCGGAAGGCGAAATACACCGTTAAAGCATCCAAGAACTCGCGAAGCTTGGTTGGTTCACCAGAGAAACAAGGGGTAGAAGCGGAGATTGTCGGAACATCACTGGTGCGGAGGGCCAAAGCCTGTCGTAACGCAGCATTTTCATTACGTAGTTGTTGCAACTCCTGGGCTTGTTGCTGAATCGTGGTTAACAGAGATTGCTCCGGATCTGCAGCAGCCGCCACTGTATTATCCATGGTGTTTGAGGACGTCGGAATGGTTAGGCGCTGCAATCTGTCATGACTCACGTGCTGCTTGCGCCTGGAATTTGCAGATCTGGTGGCGTGAATCTTCAATGTTCGGCTTTGGCCCAAAAAGGGGCGACTCTTTCTGGTAGCCACGGTGCTGTAGGCAATGGAGACACCAAGAACAGACCGTGCCCTTCAGAAAGTAGCGCCAGAGGGAAAAACCCCTTCCAAAGGGGAAAAACCTCCAAACAGGAAAAGTCCTGGAGAAAAACAAGAACAACAAACAGGAATCCAAAAGGAGCAAAAATCAGAAAATACAGAATGCTGAGTCCAAAACCAAAAGGCAAGGAAATCAGGAGCGAAGACACCAACTGAGCAGAAAGTGTTGCAGCACAAGGAAAGAGGAAAAACACAGCCCTTATATACCAACAAACAGGAAGTGACCCACAGGAAGTAAAAGGACACCATCTTAGATAGGGAAACAATATATAGAACAGAATAGTAGAGGAACTATAGAGAATAGGGAATAAGGAATGCTGGGAAAGCACAGGAATCTGGGAAGGAGGAAAAGACATAAAGAAAGGCACACAACAGACTGCAAACAGAAGAAAGGACAAAGAAACGAAGAAAAACAGGTAAGAGGGTTCAGAGACCCCTGGGACAGTGAAAGGCAGAAGGAAGAACGAGGCCCCAAGCAAATCTGGGGCCTCGAAACGCGCAGGAGAGGCTGGGGGCGCGCCGCGTCTTAATAACGCGGTGCGCGGCCCGAGCCGAACGCCCGGCCGAAGTCGAGCTCTCGGCTCGCGCCGCACCGCGCGGCGCGACAGCCCAGCGTGAAAGCCAGAATGGCCGCCGTGGTCTCCTGACTGCGGAGCGGCCATTCGGCGGTAACCGCATGGCGGGCGGTCGTGGTCAGAATGACCGCCCAAGTCATCTCAAATGTGAATGCCATGTTCCCTGGATCAGTCCATGATTCCTTTGTGCTTAGGAGCAGCAGTGCACCACACAAGATGGAACAACTACAAGAGGACAGAGGATGGATCATAGGTAGGTGTTCTTGACTCTTATTGCCACATAGCAGACCTCAAGGCTGTCTGCCTCTGAGGGTTGTCATTGACAGTTCTGTTCTTCATCATTTTCTAGGTAATTCTGGCTACCCCAACTTGCGTTGGCTCCTGACACCAGTGAGGAATCTTGGAACAGATGCAGAGAGGAATTACAACGAGGCCCATGGGGGTACTAGGAGGGTGATAGAGCGCACAATAGGTCTCCTGAAGGCGAGATTTCGTTGCCTACATATCTCTGGCGGTTCCTTGGCCTATGGGTCTGAAAAGGTGTGTAGAATAGTGGTGGCCTGCTGCATGCTGCACAACGTGGCTGTGAGGAATTCTATCCCCCTATTGGAGGAGGAAGGTGCCCTATATCCAGACCAGCTTCCTCAGAGAGGGGATGAGAGTGATGGTGATGATGAGGAGGGGGAAGATGTAAATTCTAGGACCCAACTTATACAACTCTACCTCCAGTAACTATGTGGGACTATTGGATGAGATTGCTGTCTGTGAAACATACTGTCAGTGTGCCTTTTAATCTAGGGGGGTGTTTGGTCAATAGTCATTGCCACTGTGACCAGGTCTGCATAGGACAGGTAACATTGTAGTATAATAGTTCAACACATGTGTAGGCACAACAACATGTTATGCGTGTGGTGCATTTCCTGCTACTCAGTTAATAATAAATGAGTTATGATACAGTTGCATCCATACTTCACTTTGTTTAAACATAATGACAGGGGACATTGTAATAGGTGAACTGGTGTTTTATTTGGCGCAGGGATTAAATTGTGCAGATTACACTGATGGGAGTGGGCTACTGGTGGTTGTAGAATATGCCAACATGGTCGCAGCATTTGTTGGCAGTAGTGGTAGGTCCATCTATGTTTACCAGAGATTGTTGTTGTTTTCACACAATTTGGTTGTTGATTCAGTGGGACACTTGGAGGGCAGTTATTGCCAGAGTCACTTCTATGAGGGGGCCTTGGTCTTGCAGTGCCATATCTGGGCCTGAGGGTCCGTTTGGGTGCCTGGTGTTGGCCTGTACGGGTTGAGATGGATGTTCCCTGTGTGTCCTGATAGGGTGGAACATGTGCAGTTGCTGCTGATGCTGCTGTTGTCCGGTCTGTAGCCTGGCCTGTAGTAGGGGCTTCCTGCTCTGTGTGGGCCTCAGGCTGTGTTGGGACAAGGTGCAGCAGCGCACCTGCTATGCTGGCCATTGTGGCACTGTGTAGTTTCCACTGCTCCATGGCCTCTTGGTTGTGTGCTATGACTCTGCTCCAGGGTGGATACTATCTGGGCCAATCTGTCCTGGGTATGGTGATATGCTTGCAGAACCTTAGAGATCACATCCTGGGCTGCTGCATCAATCCGGTGGCCTCCCCCCCAGGACCACTGATGCCCTCCCACTGAGCCTAGCCCACTGTGCCTGTGTCCCCTGCACAGGTCTGGGGGTACCACTGGGGCCATCGTCTTCCTACCTGTTGGTAGGGGGTGACTGTGGCCTCTGTCTATGTGTTCCACCAGTCTGTGGCCTGGATACACAGGTGTAGGTAAGGTTGCCCTGGGCTGATGTTGTTGGCTGGGTGGTAGGGGTGTCAGTGGTGTCCTGGGTGGGGCTACTTGATGATGACAGTCCAAGACTGTGTGTGTGTGAGGGGCCAGGGTGATCGTCAATGTCCAGGGTTCCGTCCCCAGTGTCCTGGGAGGTGCCTCTGTCTCTATGTAGGGCACTGCCACTCCTTGTCCCGTCCTTCAGGGTGGCATGGGTGGTGGTGCCTTTTAGGGGGAATGGACATGTCTGTTACAACTGCATGATCGGATGGGGTGCAAAGGAATGGGCAGTTTTGTGCAGGTTTTTACCCTTTGGGGCCATGCAGGGTGCTTTTGTGAGGTTAGCATTTTGCTTTGGATGTGGAGGTGCATTGTGGGTGCGGTAGGCCATTGTGATTCTTTGCAGGGGTGGGTGGCTGTGCACAGGGGGAGGGATGTGGGCCTGTTAGTGGGTTTGTGGGCATGTAGGGGGACTTGGGGCCAGATGTAGCAAACCATTTGCGAGTCGCAAACAGCGAAAATCGCCGTTTGCGAGTCGCAAACGTGGGTTTGCTATGCAGAAATGCATATTGCGAGTCGTTACCGACTCGCAATATGCATTTCCGACTCGCAAATAGGAAGGGGTGTTCCCTTCCTATTTGCGAGTCGCATTGGGATGCAATACCATTTGCGACCGAGTACGCGGTCGCAAATGGCATCGCAGTTACCATCCACTTCAAGTGGATGGTAACCCACTCTCAAATTGGAAGGGGTCCCCATGGGACCCCTTCCAGTTTGTGACTGGACCCAAAAATATTTTTTCAGGGCAGGGAGTGGCCCAAGGGACCACTACCTGCCCTGAAAAAATACCGAAACTAAAGGTTTCGTTTTTTTTTTTAAGTGCAGCTCGTTTTCCTGTAAGGAAAACGGGCTACACTTAAAAAAAAAAAAACTGCTTTATTTAAAAGCAGGTCACGAACATGGAGGTCTGCTGACGTCAGCAGGCCTCCATGTTAGCGAGTGCCTATACTCGCTATGGGGCCGCAATTTGCGACCCACCTCATGAATATTCATGAGGTGGGTCATTGCGACCCCATAGCGAGTTGCAGTCGGTGTCTGAGACACCGTACTGCATACGAATTTGCGAGTTGCAAATTGCGAGTCGCATGGACTCGCACTTTGCAACTCGCAAATTCGTCAGTTGCTACATCTGGCCCTTGATGTGGTGATTGTGGCCTGGGTGGGGTAGTGGTCCTGGTGGGTTTTGGAGGAGTGGGGTCGTTCATGCATTACAGGTGTGACGGATATGGGGTAAGTGTAGACGACTTACCCGAGTCCATTCCTCCAGTGAGTCCAGGGAGTCCCTCAGGGTGCAGGCTAGCCAGTACCTTTTCCTTACAGTCAATGTAGTCGGGTGGTGTTGGTGGAGGTCCTCCCCCAGTCTTCTGGACTGCAATGTGGTGCCTGGATGCCATGGAACTGACCTTCCCATGCAGGTCGTTCCATCTCTTGCAGGTGTTGTCCCTGGTGTGTGGATGGTGTCCCATTGCACTAACCTTGTTGACTATTGTCTGCCATAGCTCCATCTTCCTGGCGATGAGTGTGTGCTGGACCTGTGCCCCGAATAATTGTGGCTTGACCTTCAATTCCCCGTCCACCATGGTCCTTAGCTCCCTTTCTGTGAAGCGTGGGTGTTTGGGGTGCCATGGAGTGTGTTGTGAATGGTGTCTTGTGGGGATCTAGGTGAGGGTGCTCTTGTGTGGTTGGGTGTATGTATCGTGTATTGTGGCGTTCAGTGTCTGCTTCTGGGGTTCTCTGTATTAGCTGGCCTAATTTCATTGCAAATGATTGTGGGGTGTGCCTGTGAGTGTTTTATAGTGTTGTGGATGTGTGTCAGGTGTGTGGGTTGCAAACCTGCCAATATATGCATTTCTTACTGTTGGGTCCACTTGCCGCCTGTGGCAGTCTGTACCGCCAATGGTCGTTCGGCTTCCATTAACCGCTGTGGTGTTTTGTGCTTCATTATTTGGAGGGCGGGGAGTTTGTGTGCTTGGCAGTGGCGAGGTGAGAGGTCCAGCATTTCTGCCAACAGGTTACCGGGAGTGACTGGTGGCAGTGAGATTTGTGTTGGTGTCTGTTTTTTGCATCATTATATGGTGGGTTTCTTTTCACCGCCAATTGCGGTCTTCTGTTCAGCAGGGAGATTTTTGTCGGTTCCTGTTTTTTGTATCATTACATGGCGGGTTTCTTTTCACCGCCAATGGCGGTCTTCTGTTCGCCGTTTCCACGGCGGTCAACAGTGTTTAATGCCGTGTTCATAATGAGGTCCTTGGTCTTTAAAGTTGACAAGATATGCGATCATAGGTCTGGGCAATACTGCTAAAGGAGGTTTGGGGGAAAGTGCTCATTGGCCACATTCCACAGCAAACCCGGGGGACAGTTTCTTACTCAATATGCAAGATTTAATCGATTCCTCAAGGAGTAGTGCTTCATATCTTCTGGGAAGTCAATGAAGTGCAAATTGTTATTTATCGAATTATTCCTTTCATCTTCCACTCGTTGCTGGAGTTCATGTGTGTGCTGGTGAGAGGATGGATCTCTTTGGCTAAGGACAGCAACTTTGTTCTCCACTCTGGAGTTTTGTCCCTTCGGCTCTGTGATGTTGCTTGTGGCAGTTTCAAGGTCTTTACAAAGAAAAGCCACCTCCACCTGCACCTCCCCGATCTTGGTCTCCACAGCTGATTGGGAGTTTTGAATAACTTGCAAGATCTTATCTGTGTCTCCCTTGGTGGAGACATGGGTTCCCATGGTGTCTTCCCCACCCCAGTATTCCTGTAGGAGTTGTAATCCTGTTAATGTGAGACTAAGAGGGGTGGGATGCTACTGTTTTGTTTTTCCCCATGTCAGTTGTAGACTATGCCGAGGCTGTGTGTGTATGCCCATCCTGCCTGCCACGGTTTGAAGCAGCAAGAGCAGCTGGGTACCTGTGTGTACAGAGCCATAGAGTTTGAAGGTGGGCTGTGCCAAACCTTAGCATGGACCAGGCAGCCAAGGACCAGGCAGCCAAGGGAAGGAGACAGGAGTCACACAAGTTCTTGCTGGAGGAACAAGAAGATAATGGTCAAGGAGATGGAGTAGACAGGTGCTCCAGGGTCAATGAGCCTACACAGGGTCTGCAGACAAATTTGCAGTGGTGGGTACATGGTACAGTGTCCCGTTATCCCTCCTCCTTGTTAATGCAGGATCAACTCTAAAGAGGCCAAAAAGGTAGACAGGGTCCTAGGCAAAGTTTGTGGGAGCTGGAGGGTCAAAAGGTGACCCTTGTGTTACTGCTTCATGCCCACCCAGGAGGCAATGTCAGTGGGGTGGGCCAGCCCCGTTATGGGATAGTATGTGCCTGGTATGGTGAAGCAGACCTGACAATCAGCAGGGATGGGAGAACAGCAGAAGTTTCAAAGTAGATCCATGGCTAACTCATATTCTGCTCACTACTGTCTCTCACCTTCGGTTCTGGACAGGGAGAGGAAAGCAACAGCCTTGGCCAAATAGACCCCAGGATCACAGGTGGAGTTCAGCTGCAGGCCACAGCATGCAGGATGGGAAGCCTACGTCTGGTGGGAGCCTCCATTGAGTCCCGGCAGGCTAGAGGTGCCACTGGTGCAGGGTCCTACCTGGGGTGGTGTGGTGAGCAAACAAACAATGTATTAAGCCCAGATCTTTGTGACTGGGGGTGAATGTTTGATTTGCTCTGCATTCTGTCCATCATCTGTTCTTTATGCATTTGTCAACCAAAGTGGGAAAGGTATGCCCAGACGTGGGTCCAGTGTTCACTGCGCCACTGGATTCAAGCTAGCCTAGCTGATGAAGGGTGATACCCTGAAACCGGTCCTAGGATGCTTGTTTCTGGTCCAGAGAGGACCTGGCTTGGCAGTTCGGGCTGGACTGTTCCCATGAGGAACAGGGTCAAGACTGATTTGCATATGGCTGGGTCCAACCTGAGGTGGTGTGCTGAGCAAAGAAAATAATGGATTAAACCCAGATCTTTGTGACTGGGGGTGAATGTTTGATTTGCTCTGCATTCCGTCCATCATCTGTTCTTTTTGCATTTGTCGCCCCAAGTGGGAAGGGTATGTCTAGACGTGGGTCCTGTGTTCACTGCGCCACTGGATTCAAGCTAGCCTAGCTGATGAAGGGTGCTACCCTGAAACCGGTCCTAGAATGCTTGTTTCCGGTCCAGGGAGGACCTGGCTTGGCAGTTCGGGCTGGACTATTCCCATGAGGAACAGGGTCAAGACTGATTTGCATATGGCTGGGTCCAACCTGAGGTGGTGTGCTGAGCAAAGAAAATAATGGATTAAACCCAGATCTTTGTGACTGGGGGTGAATGTTTGATTTGCTCTGCATTCCGTCCATCATCTGTTCTTTTTGCATTTGTCGCCCCAAGTGGGAAGGGTATGTCTAGACGTGGGTCCTGTGTTCACTGCGCCACTGGATTCAAGCTAGCCTAGCTGATGAAGGGTGCTACCCTGAAACCGGTCCTAGAATGCTTGTTTCCGGTCCAGGGAGGACCTGGCTTGGCAGTTCGGGCTGGACTGTTCCCATGAGGAACAGGGTCAAGACTGATTTGCATATGGCTGGGTCCAACCTGAGGTGGTGTGCTGAGCAAAGAAAATAATGGATTAAACCCAGATCTTTGTGACTGGGGGTGAATGTTTGATTTGCTCTGCATTCCGTCCATCATCTATTATTTTGCGGAGACAATCCAGCCAACACTCCAAAGCACTCTGGGCCACTAGGAAAGAAATTCCATGCAGCAAGCAGGCCAGGAAAGGGGTGAACATTCAATCCAGCAGCAGGTGGGGGGGCACTGCGGCATACTCACAGCAGCCCAGCAGTCCCAATGGCTCCAGAGTGGGCTAGCCACCGCTAGGAAAGAATGAGGGGCTGCACCTCAGGAGGTGCACATTAAGGCCAGCTCTCCACCACGGATACAGCAAGCCTCCGGATCAGGCAGGTTAGGTACGAGGGGGCCCCATGCGCAAGCAGGTCAGATAATTCACCACTGCAGCTCTAGGCAAACCTCCAATCCAGCACCTGGGAGGAGAGGTGTGCCGCAGCATGCACCCCGCGGTCAGGCATTTTGCACGGCCCTAGAGTAGGCAGATCCCCATATAGGAGAGGGCAAGGGGAAGTGCCTAGGAAGGCGTGGTTTCAGGCCAGTCTCACACCTCGGTAACAGAAAGCGTTCGGATCAGAGAGCTCAGCGTGGGTGATGGGCGGGGTCCAGCTGTGGCCTTTCTGACCCTGAGAATCAGGGCCTCATTGGTTGAGGATGTCTGCCATTTTGAGCTGGTACGGGAGGTGGGGGACTTCTCTCCTCATCCCTTCTCCCCCGCAGCAGGTCAATAAAGAGACCCCAGGTGGTATGGTGCGGCTAAGGTGGCATTTAAGAGTCATATAGAACTTTGCTGGTGGCTGGATAGTGACAAGGATGGCAGCGGATGGCGACCGCCATCTTGACGCCCCAAGCAAAGCCTCCATAATCCATTCTTTAATATATATTCTAGTTACTGGCGATTAAGAACATGGGTGGCCACCAAAAAATGAATTTGTAGAAAGGAAAAGTGTATTAACCTTGAACTAAGGTTATTTATTCCCAAGTAGAAATTAAAAAAAAAAGACACGTGTCTTTGATTTGCAGCATTAAACTGGCTTCTTTGTCCAGTGTATTAACCTTGAACTAAGGTTAAGTATTCCCAAGTAGAGATTAAAAAAACAAGATACGTGTCTTTGATTTGCAGCATTAAACTGGCTTCTTTGTCCAGTGTTCTTGTTCTGCCCCTCCATTTGCTAATTTAACAATGTTGTTCTGTATGAAATGTATATTT
Organism: Pleurodeles waltl; assembly: GCF_031143425.1. Taxonomy (NCBI): domain Eukaryota; kingdom Metazoa; phylum Chordata; class Amphibia; order Caudata; family Salamandridae; genus Pleurodeles; species Pleurodeles waltl. The sequence goes on along the minus strand of NC_090438.1, from coordinate 499,440,410 downwards.
CCCCATTACAGCTGCATTGACACTGAACTACTTTAAGGTGAAGGTGAATTTAGGCAGTTAGAATACTTCACCTGAAATTAAAAGCAAGAAAGCAGCCAGAAGTTTCAAGTAAAATGCCTGATCTGGTAGCTACCTTCAGAGGCTGAAGGACATGCTCCAACTAGGAAGGAGGGGCTGTGTGACAGCACCAATTCATTGTCAACTAAGGACTTGCTGTGTGTTCTGACTGACTACCTTTGTCATGGGTTTCTCTGTAGCCACAGCCTGCCACATGTAGTGAGCTCATAACTTTTACTTACATTATGCACCAACAAATGGCATCTATCAACAAGATACCCATGTCACAGCAAACGTGTAATACTGATCTCACCGTCGTGCCACTCATACTATTTCCTGCCTACATTAATACAATTTAGGGACAATTGAGGAAGGATGGTATGCAATCCACAGGAAAATGTGTTAAATATGACGTGTTTCTACATTTAATACTGAACGATTAATGCTTACTGACCAGCTGATACTCTGAAATGAAATACTAATATATTTGCCTTTCCAACACTTAGTGCAAACTTTTTTTTTCTTTGTTAAAATGAGATTTGGAAGTAAACATGTAGTCTGTAATAACAGAATAAAGACTGGTATGTATCTTATAAGTGGAAGCAACCTCATAGTTGCAAAGTACTAGAGAAGGATGACAGAGGAAAACACACCATAGATTCCCAGAGTACCAGAGAAACTCTAATGCAATGTGATTTCAAAATAAAAGTGCATCTATTAATAGTAACTGCAATGGTTATGAAATATTAGGCCAGGTCACAAAACATTCATGGTTGGTACTATTATGAAATCCATTATGAACTGCACAGTACTGGTGGGGTAGTAACTCTTTACCCATAAACACCAGAATTGTATGAACTTCCACTGCCAGTACTATGGAATTACATGTTAGTTCCTGTGGAAAGGGGATAATTGTGTCAACCTGATGTTAATGTGCACAATTTTGCAAGTTATTTCCTTTTCCATGAGGAGTAATGCTCAAATTTACCACATGCTATGAACAGGTGAAAATGGTTGTGGGGGGGCTGGTGCAGAACAGGTGGTGAGAAGTGTGGGAGAGGCAGAAGGAAACAGAGGATATTGCTTACAGGGAGGAGCATTAAATGCTACCTCTGTGCCTTAAAAGTGTGTGTTGGGGGGTCAGATGAGAGCTAAGCTCTGATGCCTTACCAGTCCATTCTCAAGTTGATTTTACCAGCTGAATTTTTCAGCTGGTAAAACTGGGTCCATTGTCTTGTAAACCACTAAATCCATCTGTGGGAACAAAGGCCAATTCATGGTTTAATCAGAATGGAATACCACATCAGAATTCCACTCCACTGAACTAATAATTAGGGGCCATATATTCTCAATGATCAGTAGTGAATTGGCTGGTGTAAACACTGTTTATCACTAAACTATATACATGGATTTATTGCACTGGAATTGTGTTTGAAGACCAATTATGCATGCTTATATAAATAAGCTGCAATTGAGGTACAACAATGACAGAGAAACACAACCACACATTGCAATAACACAGCACAAAAACTACAACCGCTATAAAACAAAACTGTAGGCAATTGGTGTGGTGAAACCCTACCCAAGCAGCAACCACAATTCCTGTCATGTAGACACATAAGAAAACTGGTAGCTTGACACAAAAGCAGTCAGGCATAACATAGAGGCGGCAATGTGTAAGTATTTATGAAGCACACAAAAAGTCGTAAAGTGAACACACAACACAAGAAAAAAACCTAATAAATTATTTGAGGCTAAAACAACAAAAATCCATCCTGTAAAACTGGAGACATGCAACTTTAAAGGTTTTGTGAAAATTGAGCACTAAATTCAAAAATTGTCAACCATAGTTTTCTGGTTGCGAGACCAGGTCCAAGTCACAAGTTCAGACTGACCATGATGGAGTCCAGGCCGGATACAGGACTGAGTTCAGTGCATTGAGAAAGAACCTTGTGGCTTTGGGTGTCGAGATGCAAAATCCTTGCACCTCTCTGCATTGATGTTGAAGAGGCATTGACGAAGAGCTATGCTATGAGGTCTGGGTGTAGAGATGGGACTTGCAACTACGAGTCAATTAGCCGTCAGCAAAAAGATACAACTGGGGCTTGTGAGGACTTGAAATGAGGTGCGTCAGCGTTGAGAATGACTTACATCATGCGGGATCAGAGTCAATGGTGAGCCTCACTGTGCTGTGGAAAGATGCATCAATGTCAAAGAAGCCTGTTATGTTCTCATTGCTTAGATGAGGGGACCGGCCAACTGGGTCCACACAGGCGGGCTGGATTCAATAGGGTGGCTTACAGCAGCAGAAGAGTCCCGATGCAGCAAGTGCGGATCTTGGGCACAAACGCAGTCCTTGGTTAGCAAGCAGGTCAGCAGGGCAGACTTCACAGCTGGGCAGTCCTTCTTCATGGCAGAATCCATAGGACTAGAACTAAAGATCTAAAGAGATCAGAAGAGTTAGGTCTAAGGGTCCACTGTTTATCCCTGGTACAGATTTGGAGTAGTAGATGTTTCTAGTGGGTTCCACCCCTGGAAATGCTTTGAATGTCCTGCCTCACTGCCCTGGCACCTTCTTGTCTGGTGGCACAAAAGATTTGAGTCAAATCCTTTGTGCAGGTTTTGGGGCAGAGCCTTTGTGTTGTGCAAGTGTGGTATGTAACAGATTCAACCCGAAATCAAGTAAGAGATGGCCCTTCCTGCCAGCTTATATTCATGCATTATCTCAGTGCCAAAAGCAATGCACAAAGACCAACTGCCACCTATACCTAGTCATGTGATTCAGGGTACCGGCTGCAGGCCCCAAACTGTTTATGACATTTCTGAAGTATAGCTTAAATTACAATTCTACCATTAAAGTGAGTTTTTATTTACAATTCCTTATACACCAAACTCGACATTCCTACTTGCTCCCAATTGAAAGCTCTCTTGTATTAAATATGGTAAGGTAACCTAATGGTACCCTAAGGAAGAGGTAGGCCTTGAAGTAGTGAAACATGAATTTAAGAGTTTTTCACTGCTGGACATGTACAATTTAGCAATGAATGTCCAACTTTTTAAATAAACTGCTCGCTGTGCTATGGGCTACTTAGGGCTTACCCTATGGGTGACTTCTACGTATTAATAAGGAAGATTTAGGCCTAGCAAAAGCCTTATTTTGGCAGGTCAAAATTACAGTTTAAAACTACGCACACAAGCTGCAAATGCAGGCCTGAGGTGTTTAAAGGGCTACTTAGGCTGATAGTACAATCAGCGTTTCAGGCCCATTAGCAGCATTTAAGTTATTGAACAAAATGACACCAAAACACAAAAATGTCACCAAATTTCTTTTTTAAATTTAGCTGCATTTCCTCATGCCCTCTCCAGCTTTATTTACTATCAGGCCTTTCAGCCTTGGGGTGGTCTTCCCCCGAGCTTTTTGCCTACTTGCCTCCAATTGTGATCAATTTGTTTTTGTTAACTGCTAACTAGTGGTAAAGTGCTTGTGTTCTCACGCCTAAACATGGCCTGATTGGTATATACCTAATTAACATGTTTAATTTACGTGTAGGTCCCTAGAAAAGTGCACTATATGTGCCCAGGGCCTGCAAATAAATGCTTCCAGTGGGCCTGCAGCACTGATTGTGACATCTGTCTAAGTATCCTTTCAAACATGTCCCAGGCCTTCCATTGTAGCCTGAATACAGTTTCATATTGCCATGTCGACTTGGCTTTTAAAACCCCTTCCCAAGCCTTAAACTCCCCTTTTATTACAGAAAAGTAACATCTTAGGTAGGCTGTGATTAAAAGATAAGACATTTCCTTTCAGCTTTATATGCCCTTGTAGTGAAAAGCTCTCAAATTCATTTTCACTATGGTGAGGCCTACCCCTCTCATAGGGTAAGATTGGGGATTCCTTATTACATTTAATAAGCTGTAATTCCTGATTGAGGGGAAGTAGATCTTGTCAACACCAGGACAGTGCGCGCTCTACGGGCATCTAGAATGCAAAAACCCAACACCCGCAAGATAATGTAATTCATGCATTGTGATGATATGTTATTGTTTAACCTTTTGCATTGTAGAATTCCATCCAAAATATTCATTTTTAAGGTGCTTATAAATACTGTACATTTGCAATGTATTGCTGCAGACATTCATAGTGTGTTAGGGTGTGGTCCCTTTCCAGGGCCTTCTAGAGACTTTCCCTGCAACATGCCTGGGCGTGGTTCTAGGCTGGGCCAAGACTCTATAAAAGAGAGTCAGCCCAACTTCCAGTGCTCACTATTCAGAGGTCCCGGTGCAGAGCAGCAGCTTCTTCCTGAGCTCCTGTCCCGACGGCCTATTTGGATTTTCCAGTCTTCTGCACTCATTTCTCATTGGTGATCACTGTTTCCAGGCGGTAAGACGGTGTTTGGACATTTCCCAACACCGTAATTGAGAATTTTCATATTCTTGATTTTAATTCTTAAATGAATAACAGATTACTTGTGTGCTGCCATTTTTTGACATTTGTATGGTGGTTTTCAAATAGGGAGGACGCGCAATTTATTCCATAAAGATTTGACTTTGTTATTACATTGTTGTTCATTGCGCGTTGATATTTCTTGACATTTACATGATGTTTTACGAGTTGGCAAGACGTGCAATGCGTTTCATGAGCATTTAACTTTGTGTTTCATTGCACGCTACCTTTTCTTGACATTTACATGGTGGCATTCGAATCAGCGAAACACGCGATTCACTTCTCGTGTGTAATTCATGCTGTTCATTGTGCGCTACCATTTTCTGGCATTTACATGGTGGCATTCGAATCGGCAACACGCGCGATTCTTTCCTTGAGTGTTTTTTCATGTTATTCATTGTGCGCTACCATTTCTTGCATTTGCATGGTGGCATTTGAATCTACAAGATGCGCGATTCTTTCCCTGAGTGCTTTTCATGTTGTTCATTGTGCGCTACCATTTCTTGGCATTTGTATGGTGGCATTTGAATCAGCAAGACGCGCAATTCTTTCCTCATGTATAAATAATGTAAATTACTGTGCGCTACTATTCTAAGACATTTTCTTGGTAGCATTTCAAGTTGACACGTTGCGTGATTTATTCCTTGAATCTACGTTGTGTGATTTCATGGTGCAGAATACTTTATGGTGTTTAATCCTCATTTAAAAATCTGCAATGTGCGCAATTCACTTCCCAATGTTTTTTCTGAGATGAACACAACAATACCAGAGTTCTAGATGCAATGCTGTGTGTTCCTGATATATATTCTTAAAAGGAGATTCATATGGTTGTTTAGAAATTGCTCAGAGTGTTTCCTGATTCTCATGCTAAAGAAAGTACTCGAACCTGAAAGTCCTATTTAACTTTTCCTGTTTCCTCCTCAGGCATTCGGTCATCTAAAGCCTATTCAGTTTTAGGACTATTTTAGGGTTGTTCATGTTTTTTCGGAAAAGACGAAGCTTAGAGTTGTAGCATGGTACTGATTTCATGAGATATAATTTTGATGTTGTGTTTTAACCTTTTGCTTCCTACAGGTCTCCTTCCCAGCTGTTCCCGTCCTAATCCCCTTTTCCCCACGTGGACTCTCTTAGACTCTGTGATAAATCTAATCAGAGTATTGGAGCTGTCTTGTGGTGGAAGTGTTGGGAACGTGCACAGACCCCGAGGATCTAGTGACTCTGACAGAATAGTGAGCCCACAAATTATTATCCTCCTGGTTTGTGTATGTTCTCAGCATGGCCACACTGGACGAACTAGTCAAGGCTATCACCCAGCTCCAGTCAGAAGTGGTATCATCAAAGGATTTGACAAATAGTCTAGCTGAGAGGGTGAGTCAGGTACAGAATAAGGTTGAGAAGAAAGAACAAAGTCCCACAGGTGTGTCTTGGCCAGGTACTTCTTCTCAGACTTCTGGAGGTAATCCGACTAACATTTCCCTCAATGTTCCTTCAGCCATTCCTTTAGCTCCCCCAGAACGCTTCTCAGGTGATCCCTTGAAAGTGCAATCTTTTCTGGTTCAAGTGGAACTTCACTTCACCTGCAGACCACATACTTTCCCCGATGCCCAGTCTAAAGTAGCTTTCTTGTTGTCATATCTGTCTGGAGATGCAGCTACCTGGGCTATTCCTCTTGTGCGTAAAAATAGTCCCCTGTTGTACAACTGGAAAAATTTTGTTCATGAATTTGAGAGAGTTTTCGATCGTAGAACTGTAACACAGTCAGGAGATCGTGAATTATTAGACTTACGCCAAGGGAATCAGGACTTAGGGGGTGATTCTAACTTCGGTGGGTGGCGGAGGCCGCCCGCCAAAGTTCCCCCACCAAAATACCGTTCCGCGGTCGAAAGACCTCTGAGGGTATTTTGGGATTTGCCCTGGGCTGGCGGGCGTCCACCAAAAGGCCGCCCGCCAGCCCAGGGCAAATCAACCTTCCCACGAGGACGCCGGCTCAGAATTGAGCCGGCGTAGTGGGAAGGTGCGACGGGTGCAGTGGCACCCGTCGTGTATTTCAGTGTCTGCATAGCAGACACTGAAATACTTTGTGGGGCCCTCTTACGGGGGCCCCTGCAGTGCCCATGCCATTGGCATGGGCACTGCAGGGGCCCCCAGGGGCTCGCGGCACCCCCTACCGCCATCCTGTTCCTGGCGGGAGACCCGCCAGGAACAGGATGGCGGTAGGGGGTGTCAGAATCCCCATGGCGGCAGAGCGCGCTCCGCCGCCATGGAGGATTCTCAAGGGCAGCGGAAAACCGGCGGGAGACTGCCGGTTTCCCGCATCTGACCGCGGCCAAACCGCCGCGGTCAGAATGCCCTGCGGGGCACCGCCGGTCTGTCGGCGGTGCTCCCGCCGACCCTGGCCCCGGCGGTCTCTGACCACCGGGGTCAGAATGACCCCCTTAGTGTCATATTTAGCCAACTTTAATCGGCTGGTCGCTGAGACATCCTGGCCTGAAGAAAAACAAGCAGCCTTGTTTTACAGAGGACTCAAAGAGGAGCTAAAAGACATCTTAGCGCAAATCGACCCACAACCTGCAAACTGTCAAGATTTAATAAACCTTGTCTTGAGGCTTGATCATCGTGTAAATGAACGAAAAGGAACGCGTAAAAAGACTGAAAAACATTCTTGGCATGCTCATGATAACAAAGACTCAAGAACTCCGAGAGAAAGAACGCCGGAACCGATGGAAATTGGAACCATCAGGAGACCTTTGACCAAAGATGAAAAGGACCTACGCAGAAAAAATGGGCAATGTCTCTATTGTGGGCGGAAAGGTCATTTCGCCACAGATTGTCCAATCAAAACAAAGAGCAAGCGAGGCCCAGTTCAGAAAGTTGCAACCAATGCATCAGTCGAGTCGGAAAATCTAAAGCACCCAAGTTGCAGAGAAGGGTTGCTCTTGGGTGTCACCGTGGATCCTTCACAATCCAAACATCTAAAATTGGGAATAAGAGTTCAGGTCAAGAAAAAGACCTATTTCAAGAAGGCTCTAGTCGACTCTGGGGCTACCGGAAACTTTGTTGATGCCCAATTGGTTCGTGCATGGGGGATCCCATGTATTGAAAAGAAGACCCCAGAAACCATCCAGGCAGTTGATGGAAAACTCTTGACTGGAGGTCCGATAACTCTTCAGACTGTCCCCTTGACAATAATTTGTGAAGGTAAAAATCAAAGAAAGAAACATAAAGAGGAACTCATCCTTGACGTGATCCATGCTCCCCAGTATGGGATCATCCTTGGCTAGCCATGGTTAACTCATCACAATCAAGAGATTAATTGGGCAGAACGAAAGATCGTGTTCTCATCAGTGCTATGTAAAGAACATAGGGGGTTATTCCAACTTTGGAGGAGGTGGTAATCCGTCCCAAATGTGACGGATTAACCACCAGCCGTATTACGAGTTCCATAGGATATAATGGACTCGTAATACGGCTGGTGGTATATCCGTCACTTTACCGTCACTTTTGGGACGGATTACCACTTCCTCCAAAGTTGGAATAACCCCCATTGTCTCCAAAGGACTCAAGAATCTGAAGTTCGCCATTCTTACATAGCTACCGCCGCAGAGAAAGAAGTTCAGTTGCCCAAACAGTATTCGTCTTATGAAGATGTATTTGATGAGAAGGAAGCAGAGAACTTACCTCCTCATAGATCTTATGACTGTCAAATTGATCTAGTCCCAGGGGGGATACTTCCCAACTGTTGTGTGTATGCCCTGTCAGAACATGAAAATCAACATTTACGAAAATACTTGGATCAATTCTTAGAGAATGGTTTCATCTGCCCCTCTAAGTCTCCCACAGCTTCTCCTTTATTTTTTGTTCCAAAAGCGAATGGAGAGCTTCGAGCTTGTATCGACTATAGGGGCTTGAATAAAATCACCATCAAGAACAAATATCCTTTGCCTCTAATTCCTGTCTAACTGGAACAAGTAAAGAAAGCAAAAATCTACACGAAGCTTGATCTTCGTGGTGCTTACCATTTGGTCAGAATGAGAGAGGATGACGAATGGAAAACGGCATTCAAAACAAGATATGGCCTTTTTGAATACACCGTCATGCCTTTTGGTCTGTGCAATGCTCCAGCAGCATTTCAATTTTTCTTAAATTACGTTCTTAGAGAGTACCTTGATATCTTTGCCATAGTTTACATTGATGACATTTTGATCTACTCAGACAATGAGAATGAACATGTTCAACATGTCAAGAAAATTTTGGCAGCCCTTCGTAATCACCATTTATATTGCAAGCTAACCAAGTGTGAGTTTCATGTTACCACAGTTGAGTTTTTAGGGGTTATCCTTACCCCTCAAGGTATGTTGATGGCAGAAAGGAAAGTAAAAGCCGAATCTGAATGGCCCATCCCAAAGACTGTTCGTGATGTACAATGTTTCCTGGGCTTTGCAAATTTTTACCGGAGGTTCATCAATCATTTCTCCCAGACAGTGGCTCCAATTACTAAGTTATTAAGAAAGAAAGAAAAATTTGTATGGTCCCCAGAAGCAGACCAAGCCTTTTCAACTTTGAAAGAAGCTTTCTCCACTGCCCCAGTCTTGACTCATCCAGATGCGGATCGACCTTTCATAGTGGAAGCTGATGCTTCAGATGTGGCGATAGGAGCAGTCTTGTCACAACGAAACAAAGACACTGGTCAGCTTCATCCTGTATCTTACATGTCTCGGAAGTTGAACGAAGCCGAACAGAACTATGTCATTGCTGAAAAAGAGCTTCTGGCGATTCGTGACGCCTTTAAAGAATGGAGACATCATTTCTTGGGAGCTAAATATACTGTCACAGTATATACTGATCATCGCAATCTTCAATTCATGAGTTCTGCCAGACTTTTGACTCCTCGGCAATTACGCTGGATGCTGTTTTTTGCCGAGTTTGATTTTGTTGTAACCTTCCGGCCTGGTAAAGATAATCGCAAAGCTGACGCCTTGTCCCGCCAAGAGTCTACCACATTGCCTGCAGTTCAAACCTCCAGAGCTATCATTGCTCCTGACAAGGTCCTATGTATCATAAAAACAGAAAATTTATTTGAAGACATCCGCAATTCATTCACTGTTGAAAAATGGCAGGCGTGGACCCAAGCAGATCCGAAAAGATCAATCAAGCAAGGATTACCCTTTCACAATGCTCGTTTGTTCATGCCCACTACCAAACTTCGCAAGATAGTGTTTCATTGGTTGCATGTTATACCTACAGCAGGTCACCCCGGTACTCCTAAAACTCTTGAATTAATCCAACGCTATTTTTGGTGGCCTACCTTAACAAAGGATGTAAAAACAATGGTAAACAACTGCGAAGTCTGTGCTCGCACTAAAACAAGTCATTCAAAACCGAAAGGGTTGTTACACCCACTCCCAACCCCAAGTCGTCCGTGGGAACACATCTCTTTAGACTTTATTACAGGTCTGCCAGTGTTTCAACAGCATTCAGTAATTCTGGTGGTAGTCTCACAAAATATGGACATTTCATTGCCTGTAAGAAATTACACACCTCTAGTGAACTGGCAACTATCTTACTGAATAGAGTGGTTCGTTATCATGGACTGCCAAAAGTGATCCTCTCCGACCGGGGATCGCAATTTGCCTCCAACTTCTGGAAGACATGGTGTAAAACACTCCAAGTGACATCTACCCTATCTACTAGTCACCATCCTCAAACAGATGGTCAAACGGAGAGACTAAATCAGATTTTGAAGCAATACCTACGTGCTTCCGCTGAAAAAGCACTTAATTCATGGACATCAATGCTCTGGTTAGCTGAGTTAGCCTACAACAACTCCTTCCACACGTCTACTGGCGTTACACCCTTCTTTGGTTTGTTTGGCTATCATCCTGACACCTTGCCCATCACAATTCCTCAAGAAAGTTCTCTCACTCCAGCTGTGTCAGAAATCATTCAACATTTGCATCAAACTCAGAAATTGATTCAACAACATTTAGAAAAAGCCAAAAAAAAATACAAAAAGCATTATGACAAGAAACATTGTGAGGGACCGCAGTATCAACCTGGTGACAAAGTGTGGCTTTCCACAAAACATATAGACTTCAAGAAGAAGCACATGTTCAACCCCAAATTTATAGGTCCTTACACAGTTCTTCAGCAAATCAATCCTGTGACCTATAAACTATAATTGCCAAAATCATTACGGATTCATCCAGTGTTCCATACTTCCCTCTTAAAAAAGGCAGTCCAAAAGGTCCACCCTCATCCAGCTCCTGTTCTAGTACAGGGGGAAGAAGAATATGAAGTCAAGAAAGTGTTGGACTCTAAACTGAGAGGGCGTAACCTATGGTACTTAATCTCATGGAAAGGTTATGGCCCTGAAAGTAATTCATGGGTTTCCGCATCTGATGTTCATGCTCCAGTACTTGTGAGACGCTTTCATCATCTCAATCCAGATAAACCAGGCCCTAGAGCACACCTGGGAGAGGGGAGTACTGTCAACACCAGGACAGTGCGCGCTCTACGGGCATTTAGAATGCAAAAACCCAACACTCGCAAGATAATGTAATTTATGCATTGTGATGATATGTTATTGTTTAACCTTTTGCATTGCAGAATTCCATCCAAAAGATTCATTTTTAAGGTGCTTATAAATACTGTACATTTCCAATGTATTGCTGCAGACATTCATAGTGTGTTAGGGTGTGGTCCCTTTCCAGGGCCTTCTAGAGACTTTCCCTGCAACATGCCTGGGCGTGGTTCTACGCTGGGCCAAGACTCTATAAAAGAGAGTCAGCCCAACTTCCAGTGCTCACTATTCAGAGGTCCCGGTGCAGAGCAGCAGCTTCTTCCTGAGCTCCTGTCCCGGCGGCCTATTTGAATTTTCCAGTCTTCTGCACTCATCTCTCATTGGTGATCACTGTTTCCAGGCGGTAAGACGGTGTTTGGACATTTCCCAACACCGTAATTGAGAATTTTCATATTCTTGATTTTAATTCTTAAATGAATAACAGATTACTTGTGTGCTGCCATTTTTTGACATTTGTATGGTGGTTTGCAAATAGGGAGGACGCGCAATTTATTCCATAAAGATTTGACTTCGTTGTTACATTGTTGTTCATTGCGCGCTGATATTTCTTGACATTTAAATGATGTTTTACGAGTTGGCAAGACGTGCAACTCGTTTCATGAGCATTTAACTTTGTTGTTCATTGCGCGCTACCTTTTCTTGACATTTACATGGTGGCATTCGAATCGGCGAAACGTGCGATTCACTTCTCGTGTGTAATTCATGCTGTTTATTGTGCGCTACCATTTCTTGGCATTTGTATGGTGGCATTTGAATCGGCAAGACGCGCAATTCTTTCCTCGTGTATAAATAATGTAAATTACTGTGCGCTACTATCCCAAGACATTTTCTTGGTAGCATTTCAAGTTGACACGTTGCGTGATTTATTCCTTGAATCTACGTTGTGTGATTTCATGGTGCACAATCCTTTATGGTGTTTAATACTCATATAAAAATCTGCAATGTGCGCAATTCACTTCCCAATGTTTTTTCTGAGATGAACACAACAATACCACAGTTCTAGATGCAATGCTGTGTGTTCCTGATATATATTCTTAAAAGGAGATTCATATGGTTGTTTAGAAATTGCTCAGAGTGTTTCCTGATTCTCATGCTAAAGAAAGTACTTGAATCTGAAAGTCCTATTTAACTTTTCCTGTTTCCTCCTCAGGCATTCGGTCATCTAAAGCCTATTCAGTTTTAGGACTATTTTAGGGTTGTTCATGTTTTTTCGGAAAAGACGAAGCTTAGAGTTGTAGCATGGTACTGATTTCATGAGATATAATTTTAATGTTGTGTTTTAACCTTTTGCTTCCTACAGGTCTCCTTCCCAGCTGTTCCCGTCCTAATCCCCTTTTCCCCACTTGGACTCTCTTAGACTCTGTGATAAATCTAATCAGAGTATTGGAGCTGTCTTGTGGTGGAAGTGTTGGGAACGTGCACAGACCCCGAGGATCTAGTGACTCTGACAGATCTCTCATTTTTAGTACCTATGAAATTGTAATGATAAATCCTCTTTAATGATAACGTCAGAATTATTGCTACTATTTTGAAGATGCTACGTTTAGAAAGCTGGCATTCTCCTGCTCTTAGCCCTGCATGCGTGCAGCCTGTCCCTCATAACTTGTTTGGGGTGGGTGGCAGCTGGGTTTTGTGTATTTTCTCTAGACAGCTTCAAACAATAGGAGTCTAGGTTTGACTTCATGGGCTATGATGGGCCATCCTGAGAGAATGGGAGGGAGAAGCTGGCCACATCCTCACACATACACCTGAATAAGTGTCAGGCTTGCAAACCTGGATGTGCTTTGGTAAAGAAATCTTAAACCAATCATCTGCCTTTGCAGGAGCAATGTTTGTTGTAAACCTATAAAAATGTTTCCCAGACACCAATGCTTGTCTATAAAGACCAATGCTTGTTGGAACCAATGCTAGTTTAGGACATGTGTTGCTCAAGCCTCCAACATCCCTATGACTCAAATTGGGTGTGGCTCCCTATGACTCAGACTGGGTGTGGCTGGATGCATCAGGTATTTAACCCACACCCAGCCTGAGTGAATTGCTTGCTATAAAGGTCACCAGCTGCAGAGAAGAAGCCTCTACTTCTCCACGTTTGATATTCATGGCCAGTCCTGTACCTTGGTTGCAGCTTCTGGATAGTTGAAGACATCGAGAGAATGTACTACTAAAAAGGTGGGAATGCGCTGCGTGCACTCGAAAAGCATTTGTTTGTGAAAACTTGACACTTGGGGCCAGATGTAGCAAAGGTTTTTACCCATTCAGTGTCTATGGGAAAAAGTGTTCTTACATATGGCCCATGGTGACTTGATATTCGGAAGTCAGATATTTCAGAGCATGATGCGCCTTAGAAGGCACATCTTTAGCATCTAAGGTCACTGGGATGCTCACCACTAGTTGCGTAGTAAAGCTTATCATTGTTGCTTATTATAAATTGCAGAAAGGAAATTCTTTCGTGCAATTATCTTAAACACAATGTATTGTGAATATGTTTGTTATTGCTAAGTTTAATGTGACATTTGCATAATTGGTGCTGGTGATATGGAACATTTTGTGAATGGCCTGAAAGTTTAATTGCTATGCTCAACTTATGCTGTGATGTAACAGTGATAAAACCGATCTTTTGTGTTAATGATATTAACCCCATGTTTGCAGAGTGTTACAAACACTGTACCGTAAACTTTTGATATCATCCGTATGTTCCCAGAGTGGCGCAAACATTGCACTGTGATCTTTTAGTATTAACCCTATGTTTCCAGAGTGATGCAAACTTTGCACCAAAATCTTTGATATAAAACCTATGATTTCAATGTGATCAAAAGACATCCAGTGTGTGTTCCTTGGAATTCTAAGTACAGTGTGTAAAATAACCCATGAATGTCTGCAAACATAATTACCTGAGAATGAGAACTTGTTGTCATTATTTGTTTCCTATTTAAATGTCTATTGGGTCGAGTGAGTCAGCATCTTATGAAATCTCAGCAAGGTCATCAAACAAGATATCCACGGAACCTTAAGTACAATTAGGTAGGCATTAATTAAGGTGACGTGGGATCAATCTGGGGTCACAATGGGAGTAGTCATGTATATTATAGCAGGTTCAAGGTTCTTATTTAATTACAGGTAATCCACATCTTTTCCTGAAAATTCCTAGAGAGAGGGAGAACAAGCTAATGCCGTAAAGGGGAACCTAACAGGTACACTTAGCTTGCACATAGTAGTCAAAGACCACGTATATACATGGTTACGATTTATAAGTTGTTTGAGTGATATGTAATTCATCGTGGGAAATTGAGGCTCTTCAAGCACCATCACCAGTTATTCGGATCAAGACCTGTGGCTGGAGTGTCTCTCTCTCTCTCTCTTTCATCCAGCACCTTTCCACCGGGGCATTCTAATGCTGATCATGTGCATTTAAGTGGGACCCACCTAAAGTCTAGGAGGAATTGGGACTGAGCAACTTGGTCATCATTGTGTCTCCGTGGGACAAACAGTTTAGTGCTTGATCTGTCACCACACAAGGGCTGCATACCCCCCAGGTTGAGTCTGGAGTCAAGGCAGGAAAGGAGACCTTTGAGCACTTCAAAGGCTTCTTTGAAGTTTCTGCCCCTTTAAGGGCTGCATTGGCTATAAGAACTGGATCTCAGACCCTACCACTTCAGTACACTTCTGGTCCTGTTAATGCCCTTCATGGAAAAATGACTGCTGTGCTACCACAATGACTGCCACTCTACTGGACTGCTGCTCTGGAAGAACTGCTGCCTGGCTGTGATGACCTGTTGCCTGCTACCCTCATTGCCTGGGTGAGAAGCACTGGACCTGCAACTCTCCAACCCAGAACCCAGAAGAACTCCAAGGTTTCCTGATCTGAAGTCTCAAGGACATAAAACACTTTCAACCAACACAACCATGCAACTGGACTCTGCCAGCTGTGAGTCTTACCTGCCAAGTGGTGCCACCCCAGTCCTAGCTTTTGGAAATAGATCCTCAGGTGCTGCTTCAACAGACCTGCTGCATCTCCACACTTGTATGAACAGAACCAGCGCATCTCTGCCGCTGCATGGATAAAGCTTGTGCATCTCATTCGAAACCTGCACTGTGGTGTTTTTCTTGGTGCAAGGTCCCTGCATCTGGATCAACGACAGCCTCAATGACAACAATAAGCTCTGCATTGCAGCCACAGTACTCATCTGAATCAGTGTATCCCCTTGACGTCAACACAGCCGGCACTACTACCCGAACTTCATTGCTTCTCAGATCATGGCCACTGCTACATAGGGAATTTTGATACATTTCCTCTACTGAGGTGGGGGAAATTGACACATCTCCTTGGTGACGTGGTTCAGAAACAGAGCAGCACTCCCATATTAGTACTGGTCCCTGTAGCCGGCCCGCACTCCATTGCAGTTTGCCTTAACCTTTGTGTTTGTCCTGGCCAGGCGTGACCAGATAGCCCCCGATAGCGCTTTTTGCTTCTAAGCACTGTTCTGCAGTTTCTTCTTTAAAAATTCATAATTCAAGTTCTGCTTATTGTATGATTGTCATATTTTTTAAATTCTTTAAATTAAGCCCTCTGTTTCTAACCAGGTGTGGTATCTTTTTGTGTGGTCTTTTCCCCCATTTTACTGTTTGAAGTGCTGCCCAAATAAGTTACACATTTCCTCTTAAGTTATACCTGACTGCTCAGTACCAAGCTACCAGGAAGTGAGGCCAGGTTAATTTAGGGTGCGTTTGTGTCTTATCGTGACAAGAATCGTGGTTCCTGATTGCTCAATGTGTATACATTTGTCAACCAGCAACCCTGTTTTTAACACACTATGGGGCATAGTTATACTCCAATTGCCCCAAATTTGTGTCATTTTTTTAAATGAAAATTTGGTGCAACACTAACTTCATATTTATATTTTGACGTTAAATCCGTCTAACATCAAAATCTTGGAGTTTGCACCATTTTTTAGATGCATGGACCCACCTTGTGTCAATGAGATGCAAGGTAGGTATTCCCATCTAAAGAAATGGTGCTAACCCTATAGCCCCATATTTATCCCCCGTGCTAAAATGATGCACGGTGGGAGGAGGGCCTAAATAAGGTGCAACGCTTGCTTTGCACCATGATTTAACGGCTGGGTCAGACCAGGCAATAGGGGACCTGTGGACCCATTTCCATGGTTAAACACCATGGAAATGGGTACACAGGTGCCCTCCTCAAGCCCCAGGGATACCCCCACCCACACCAGAGGGACACCGGAGGATTGGTGACCCCATCCCAGGTAAGTGGGCTAAGTATAGTTAAGTATGTTTTTTCTTTTTTAAATTAAAGTGCCATCGGGGGCCCAACTTGGGGCCCCCTGCATGGCACAGGGTGTAATGGCCATGCTCAGGGGACACAGGTCCCCTGTGCTTGCCATTGGGGTGGTGGGCATGAATCCTGTTATGTGGTATGGATGGTTTTGCATCAGAAAATGACGCTAGGCTGGTTGGCCAGCCTAATATCATTTGGTGGTGCAAAACCCCCTTCTCCCATACCGCCACCCGCACCCGGCTAATGTAAAATTTTTTTTACGCTAGCCCACCCTTTGCACTGGCTTGAGCCATTCCATAAATATGGCACCCGGCTGGTGCTCAGGATGGGCGCAAGTCGGTGCTAAACGTTTTGGTGCAAAACTGCTTTAGTGCAGTTTTGCATCAAAAAGTATAAATATGCCCCTTTGTTTGGACTTCTTGTTTTCACAATAAGGCCCATTTATGTATATGTTTTTCTTAATTGTCCACTCAGTTGTAACTTTTCCTTGACATCTTCCTTTGTTGGGGATAGAGAAGGAAATTAATGGACTCAGTTTAGCGAAGCAGTGCTTATCCATTGCTTAAATGCTGACGTGTGTGAATCAATGGAAAATGAAAACTGAGAAACCACATTAGAGGAAACCAAATCATGGAAAAAAAAATTAAGGAAAGAAGAAATGCAAAAACATCAAAAATTAAAGGAAACATTTTAAAGAAAAGATAATTTTAAGGAAAATTCCAAATTTACATTAAACTTTGGTGGAGTGTAAGACTTCTGTGGGTTTTTTTTGTTCAGAGTTGGGTAATGTTTAGGGTGAGGAGACGTTTTTAGGGTTCATGAATAAATGGAGTTCAGGTATAGAATTTTTTTCTAGGGTTCAGAGGTGGGTGGTGTGTAGGAGTGGTGAGGTTGTTGTTTAGGGTTGTGAGGTGTTTTTAAGTATCAGGGATGGGTGCCGTGTAAGGGTGTTGAAGGGCTTTAGAGCTCATGAATGGGAGGAGTTTAGGGCTCTTGTGGTCTTTGAAGGTTCAATTATGGGTAGCGGCTGGGGTGGTGAAGAGTTTTTAGGGTTGATGATGAAGTGGCGTTTACGTTAGTGAGGGCTTTTAAGCATTCAGGGTTGGGTGGAGTTTAGATGTAGAATTTCATAGATGAGTAGTTTAGGGTGACTAGGAGTTCTAATGGGTCATGAATGGCTGGTGTTTAGGGGCCATTAGGGTTTTTAGAGTTCAGGGATGGGGGAGTTTTGGTGTGCTGAGGTGTTTTAAGGGCATGTGATGGGTGGGATTTAGTGATAGAAGGGGGTTTTAGTGTTCAGGAATTGATGAAGTTAGGAGTACTGAGTTATTTTATGGTTCAAGGATGTTGTATTTTGGAGTAGAAATGGCTTTAATCTTCAGGAATGTAGTTCAGCTGTGATGAGGGACTTGAGGGGAAAAGAATTGATGAAGTTTAGGGGTTGTGAGGGGTCAGCGATGAATGGTGTTTATGGGTGATGATCAGTCAGCAAATTAAAAGCATTCAAAGCTTTACAACATAAAATATGTAAATATAAAATATTGTCCCATGAAGTAAAACACTGAAATTATATCTCCCATAAAACCGCTTCTGGAAGTAAAACCTTCAACCATTGCATTTACACTTAAAAAAGCCAATTTTGTCCAAAAACAATTCTATGAATTGGTTTCTACAGAACGAAAAATACCATTCATTCTGAAAATTTCCAATAAACAGTTCAGATGAAATGGTTTCTCAGTAATGGTATGCCATTAAATCCTTTTGCTATGAAATCACATGAAACCCTTAATGATATCTCACAATAATGGAAGCCCATACCAGTAACTTCCCAAGCAAATTATTTGGTAGGATTTGTTAGAATCTGTGGCTGAAAATGGTCATGTGAAGCCCTCTGGCAAGGTCTAGCGTGCCTGGAAGACTCAGAAGAAATTTGTGTATTTGCACCTGAATCGCAGTACAAAAAAGTAGTTCAGTGACTTATAAGTAGCCCTCCACCTTACTACATTTTCCTTGTGATTTTGGTCAAGCAGCAGAAAAAAGACAGGTCTGATTTACTAATAAATGAGAGTTTATGAGGGACAAAGATTGGCTTACATTTATTTTTTGGTGTTTGATCTTCATTTTTGGTGTTTTCATGTTTTTGGAAAATCATACTTTGTGGTGAACATTTTTATTAGGGAAAGGTTGTTTTGCTGTGAGGTCTCAGTGCACATTTGCTTCTTTGTGAGTTTGGGTGTTCAAATAAATTATGATCAGGTATCCAGTGTGCAGTGTGCAGCCAGAAGTCTCAGCACTCAGTTCACTAGATTTCAAAAACTGTTCCAGGGCTCAGATAGTGTTTAGTCCTACAATGTGTAGGAAATAGCCCTTTCTAGCTTGGTTACCCCCACTTTTGGCCTGTTTCTAAGTGTGTTTGACTGTGTCTACTGGGATCCTGCTAATCAGGACCCCTGTAGTTATGCTCTCTCCCTTAAATTATGGTTATTGCTTACTGGTAACCCAGTATTTCACCCACAATTGGCATACTGGTGCCCCCTTGTAAGTCCCTAGTATATGGTACTGAAGTTCCCAGGGCATTGGGGTTCCAGGGGATAGTCATGGGGTGCAACATATCTTTTGCCACCCATAGGTAGACCATGCAAAGGTTTCTACAGGACTGCCATTGCAGCCTGTGTGAAAAGTTGCATGCACCCTTACACTGCTATTTACACTGCACCAGGTCAATTATAAAGCACCCCTATAGCAGGTCCTCTAGCCGTGAGGGCAGGGTGCAGAGTCCTTGAGTATGAGGGCACCCCTGCACTAGCAGAGGTGCCCCCCGACCTCCAGGACCATGTTCCCAGACTTCATCAGTGCAGGGACATCATTTTCCACGTAAACTGGACATAGGTCACTACCTATGTCGAGCCTCCTGGACCCGGCAGCACCATTTTCCGCTAACCACGAGTTTTGTGTGTGCCAACGCTTGTTGGAGGAACCCAGCGACACAAACCAGACTGCAATCATCCATCTGGAGTGAGACATCATCTGCACCAACCAGGAACCTGCATCTCTCTTCTTGGGTGCAGTATTGACTGTTGTTCTTCACTGGTGGTTCTTCTTTTGCACCTTCATCCAGGTTAGCAGGGGCTCCTTTTTTCCCTGGACTCTTCTGTGCTTCTTGGACTTAGTCCCCAAGTCTAGGAATCCACTGTTGGTGTCTTGAAGCCTCTTTTGGTTCCTGTATTATCTTCTTTCTCGTGTTCTTGTGTGTTCTTGGAAAGTTAATGTGATTTACTCCTGCTTTCCTGGGCTCTGGGGTATGTTCTATTACTTACCTTTGGTGTTTTCTAACACTTCCAGCACCTCTCTACACACTACACTTGCCTAGGTGGGAAATCAACATTACCCTTCCACTTTCTTAGTATATGGTTTGTGTTCACCTAGGCCCATTTCTAACTATTGTGATTTTCTCTATTTGCATTGTTTTCTAACAGTTTTTATACCAAATTTTGCATACTAGTATATGTAATTTGTGTATTACTTACCTCCAAAGGGAGTATAGCCTCTATGGTATTTTTGGAGTTTGTGTCACTAAAATAAATTACCTTTATTTTTGTTAAACTGAAATATTTCTTTCGTAAGTGAGTACTGTGTGACTACAGTGATATTGCATGAGCTTTGCATGTCAAATAGAGAAGCCTTTGCAGCTCAGTTACAGCTACCCCTAGAGAGCCTGGCTTCTAGACACTGCCTACATTTCATTAATAAGGGATAACTGGACCTGGTATAAGGAGTAAGTACATTAGGTACCCAATTTCAGTGACTCTCCAGTGGCACTAAGCACTACTCCGTATTGACAAGGTAGCATTAAGCCACTTTTTGTGGCTTAATGTCACTTTGTAAATACGAACCCTCCTGATCAGCACTGTGCGTGGAAGGTGGTGTATTAGGTGTTGCTGTGGGCATGCCACAGCAACACCCATTATATTTTGATGCAGCTTCATTTAAATGGAATATTGCCAACTTGAGCTGGGGCCAAAAGTCTAATGCCAGCTCTAGGGGTGGCATTATCAGGGTGTAATGAGGAGGAATACATTTATACCTCCGTCTTTTCTGCTTTTCCAATGTGTGCTGCATTCTGAAGCATGCATAGGAAGAGCAAAATGTCAGAAATGATTGTTTATGAGCATGAAGGTGTTCCTTCCTGCAGAAGTGCCAAAGCGCCATTAGTGATTGTTAATGTGCAGGAAGGGACACCTTCACACACATGAACAGTCACACCCCTCAACGCATATATCCTTGCACTATGGTGCAAGGATGCCAGCTTTGAAGCTGGCAGCAGAATCTTGCACCAGTGCAGGGGACAACACAGAGGTGCCCCATATTCTCTTACATACAGCGCATCCTTGTGTTACCAAAGTGACGCAGCGTTTTGCTGCCTATTTCTGCACAGCACCATGCTGCACCACTTGTACATAAATGTGGCCCTATTATGACAACGAGCCTCAAATATCAAGTCAGTGACGTGACTTGTCAACTGCCACAACACAGATAGATTGATTTTATACCATCTCATTGCAGAGAATGATGGCTCTCCTGCGGATCTGCCAGTCCTGTAGTACCCTGATCACCTGGATGACCAGCTGACAACTATCAGCCAAAACACCCTCCAAGAACTCCTTGTAAACCAGCAGACACCACCTCTAGTTGCAAGGAGGAGTATTGAAGTAGGAGACATCCCACAAGTCACACTTAGCACCCCAATAGTACAACCTGCCAGCACTGACACAGCAGAGGACTCTGAGGACCCAGGCACCAGCTTTGAAATTACAGTGGTAGGAGTCCAGCGGGAGCTGGCCAAGGAGGTATGGGTGGGGATGCAAACTATAGCAGCCAGCCTTGAGGAGATGTGGATGTGCATGATCACGGCAACAGCACAGACTGCAGCCAACCGACGCACACACTCCCCAATGCGTGGAGTCCAGGGGTGTCTGAGGGACATAGATGCTGCCATGAGGGAGTGGCCACAACAACTGCCCTCCCAAACTGACATCAGCGTGCTTGAGGACACAATGTTCTTCATACACCAGGAATGGTCTCCCTCAGGGCAGACATGGCTGCTTACCACAGGGATGTTTGCTGCTATACTTAAAAATCAACAGTTCCTCCTTGCTGTAGTAATGCCATATGTAGTGCAACAGATGGCAGCTGCTGGAAATTGGGAGTCCACATCTGCAGCCACTGAAGTGTGTGTGGCCCCTTCTACCTCTCCACTACCACCATCAAGGGTAAAGAAGGCCCAACACACATTGGAGGATGAAGATGTGGAACAGATCATCTTCACTCGTAGGAGTTCCCTGTAATACTAGCCCATGCAACATGGGCAGTGTTTTCCTTTGTCCTGTGCTTGACATCATGTCAGTGTTAGCACTGTTGCAGATATGCACTCTTCCTCAACACACTGTTGACTTTTTGCTATGGACTGCAATTGTCTCTGACTTTTCCATTGGCAATTTATGTTCCCCTGCACTGAAAGACACTTTACCCAAACATGTCCTGTGACATGTCTCTCAACCCTGGACTTGTGTTCGGTCACAATTGGATGGATTCCACAAATGGGATCACAGACCTGGACATTGTAAATATTGACACATCTACTATGCCAGGGATTGCAATGTGTGTAACATGTCTCAAGTCACAGAGTGTCAGTACAAGAATGCATAAATATGTGGGCATATATCGATGCACATGGTACTTACATGATGTATGTTGATGCTGGTCTCATCCCCTACAAGCCATTCACTGAATATGTGACACATGTTGAAACATGTATGCTACACCCACTACATTCTGCAGGAATGGTTGTGAAACAGTTATCAAGCAATATCGTCAGCTGGGGGTACCAGTAGAACACATTGGTGTGAAACAGAGTGACTCAACCTCATCTATTTTTGTCACTGATCAGTTTATCAGGATAGGAATGAAACGTAGGCTGTTGTCAAATGTCCCACAGTGCCAAACATTTTAAAACAAAACCCATACAATACAGCTGAATTGCCACACCTACCTGTCCTATACATGGTCAACATAGTCACCTTAAGTGGTGGGTACATTAAATGGGAGATGCACAGATAAATAGATGTGTTGTAGCTGCCAAAGTAACAGCTCAGTCATAAAGAGGTGATGAACATGTCAAGAGACAGACCTGGATGCAGGACAGAGTCCCTAGGACAAAACACAATTTTCATTGTACACCCATGAGAAGACCCTGAGACCCAAGCATATGACACATGAAGTAAGGGACTACCCAATATTATGTATTATGATAATAAAGTAACTAAAAAATATTATTCACACCTATCCTAACCTAACTTATCGTAACTATACATAACCCACAACAGACCCTAACTACTCTATGCTATACATTCACCCCCACACATCTTTTATCACAGGACACATGCAGGACAACATGCACTAAACTAGACATTTACTAACTATAACTAAACATATATAGCTTTGATTGGTATTTTAGTTTTTTAAATTTTTTATTTTTTATATATATACATAAAAGACCCAACATCACCCCCTACGCAACCCACAAACTTAGTAACACATACAAATTAGAAAACACACCCCAAACCTACTTATTCTAACTAACTCACTAGCATATTCTAACCTACAACTAACCCCCTAATACCCACAAAAAAACTAAAAAAAAAGAGGATGGAGGGGAGTGAACTTGGGAGGAATGACATCATGCCATTCAGAGGTTGGCCCTTTTCAGTTTCCTCTTAATGTTCTTGAGGGTCTTAGTATTCTTTGTCACCTTCTTGTCTATGGAGTCTAACTTTTTGAGGACCTGTTTTGCATCCCTCTGTAAATCTGTGATGGCACTCGTGCCCATGTGTAGGAGGCTGGCCTGGCTTATAGTGGGTACCTAGTGGTACTTACACCTTGTGCCAGGTCCACTTATCCCTTATTAGTAGATTAGTAGTGTTCTAGCAGCTTAGGCTGATAGAGGTAGCTAAATCAGAGCAGCTTAGGCTGAACTAGGAGACATGCAAAGCTCCTACTATACCACTTATATCATATAGCACTATATCATAAGAAACACACTACTCAGAGTTACTAAAAATAAAGGTACTTTATTTTAGTGACAATATGCCAAAAGTATCTCAGAGGATATACTCCCTTAGGAGGTAAGCAATATACACTAAATATACACACAAACTAAAATCAGGTAAGTAAACAGTTAGAAAAGTAGTGCAAACACTGTATAATACAATAGGATGCAATAGGAGACACTAGGCCTAGGGGCAACACAAACCATATACTTCAAAAGTGGAATGCGACCACGAATGGACCCCAGGCCTAGTGTAGTGTGTAGAGGGTCGCTGGGAGTGTAAGAAAACACTAAGGGTGTCCAAGATGCCCCACCCCAAGACCCTGAAAAGTAAGAGTAAAGTTACCCTACTACCCCAGAAAGACAGTAAAGTTGAGATAGGGGATTCTGCAAAGACAACAAATGACTGCAAAACACTGAAGACGGATTCCTGGACCTGAGGACCTGCAAAGGAAGGGGACGAGTCCAAGAGTCACGCACATGTCCGGGGGGCAGGAGCCCACTAAACCCCAGATGAAGGTACAAAAGGGCTGCCTCAGGGTGGAAGAAGCCAAATGTTCTGCAATAACAGAAGGTGCCAGAAACTTCTCTTTGGTCAGAAGATGTCCCACGGCGTGCTGGAGGATGCAGAGTTGTTTCTACACAGAAAGACTGCAAACAAGCCTTGCTAGCTGCAAGAGTTGCGGTTGAAGATATTGGGTGCTGACAGGGCCCAGGAAGGACCAGGAGGTCCCCCCTTCGAGGAGGAGACAGAGGGGGTGCTCAGCAACAGAGAGAGCCCACGCAGAAGCAGGCAGCACCCGCAGAAGCACTTGAACAGGCGTTCAAGAAATCTGAGCACTGCGGTCATCTCAGCACAACAAAAGAGGGTCCCACGAAGTCGGGGGTCAACTCAGCGAGTTTAGCAATGCAGGACGGAGTGCTGGGGACCTGGGCTAGGCTTTGCATGAAGGAATCCTTGCAAGAGTGCACAGAAGCCCTAACAGCTGCAGATCACGCAGTACACAGGATTACTGTCTGGCGTGTGGAGGCAAGGACTTACCTCCACCAAATTTGGACAGAAGGACCACTGGACTGTCGGAGTCACTTGGATCCAACTCCTGTGTGCCAGGGCCCACGCTCGTGAAGATGAGAGGGGACCCAGAGGACCGGTGATGGAGAAGTTTGGTGCCTGCGTTAGCAGGGGGAAGATTCTGTCGACCCACTGGAGATTTCCTCTTGGCTTCCAGTGCAGGGTGAAGGTAGCCAGCCCTCAGAGCATGCACCACCAGGAAACAGTCAAGAAAGCCAGCAGGATTAGGCGCTAAAATGTTGCTGGTATTCTTCTTGCTACTTTGTTGCGGTTTTGCAGGCATCCTAGAGCAGTCAGCGGTCGATCCTTGGCAGAATTCAAAGAGAGAAGTGGAGAGGAACTCTAGTGAGTTCTTGCATTCATTATCTGAAGAGGAACCCACAGGACAGACCCTGAGTAGCCCTCAGAGGAGGATTTGCTACCTAACCAGGTAAGAGCCTATCAGGAGGGGTCTCTGATGTCACCTGCTGGCACTGGCCACTCAGAGGTCTCCATTGTGCCCTCACACCTCTGCATTCAAGATGGCAGAGGTCTGGGACACACTGGAGGAGCTCTGGGCACCACCCCTGTGGTGGTGATGGACAGGGGAGTGGTCACTCCCCTTTCCCTTGTCCAGTTTTGCTCCAGAAGGGGCTGGGGGGCTCCCTGAACTGGTGTAGACTGGCTTATGCAAGGAGGGCACCATCTGTGCCCTTCAATGCATTACCAGAGGCTCGGGGATGATACTCCTCCCCAGCCCTTAACACCTATTTCCAAAGGGAGAGGGTGTAACACACTCTCTCAGAGGAAATCCTTTGTTCTGCCTTCCTGGGACTGGGCTGCCCAGACCCCAGGAGGGCAGAAACCTGTCTGAGGGTTGGCAGCAGCAGTAGCTGCAGAGAAAACCTGAGAGAGCTAGTTTGGCAGTACCCGGGGTCCATGCTCGAGCCCCGGGAATGCATGGGATTGGCACCCCAATACCAGATTTGGCTTGGGGGGACAATTTCAAGATTTTAGACATGTTACATGGCCATGTTCGGAGTTACCATTGTGAAGCTACACATAGGTATTGACGTATATGTAGTTCACACGTGTAATGGTGTCCCCGCATTCACAAAGTCCAGGAAAATTGGCCTGAACAATGTGGGAGCACCTTGGCTAGTGCCAAGGTGCCCTCACACTTAGTAACTTTGCACCTAACCTTCACTAAGTGAGGGTTAGTGCAGTGTAAATTGGCTGTGAAATAATGTGGACGTTATTTCACTCAGGCTGCAGTGGCAGTCCTGTGTAAGAATTGTCTGAGCTCCCTGTGGGTGGCAAAAGAAATGCTGCAGCCCATAGGGATCTCCTGGAACCCCCAATACCCTGGGTACCTAGGTACCATATACTAGGGAATTATAAGGGTGTTCCAGTGTGCCGATCAGAATTGGTAAAATTAGTCACTAGCCTGCAATGACAATTTTAAAAGCAGAGAGAGCATAAACACTGAGGTTCTGGTTAGCAGAGCTTCAGTGATACAGTTAGGCACCACACAGGGAACACATATAGGCCACAAACTATGAGCACTGGGGTCCTGACTAGCAGGGTCCCAGTGACACATATCAAACACACTGACAAATAGGGTTTCCACTATGAGCACTGGGGTCCTGGCTAGGAGGATCCCAGTGAGACATTAAAAACTCCCTGACATATACTCACAAACAGGCCAACAGTGGGGGTAACAAGGCTAGAAAGAGGCTACCTTCCTACACCATGGCAGCAGGTGTGGTTGGCTGTGGGATGGAAGAGGAGGGTGCAGCAGCTGGAGCAATAATTATGTTGGTAGCTGTGGGCTCCTGCATAGCTGTGGTGCTTGGTCCACCCCATGTGGGCAGTGTGGTTCCCCTTTGGCTAAATGCCTGCCACTCACCAGTGGATCGCTCCAAGCGATAGTGGCGTGCCATCATCCTGAACCCAGATTCCACTGCAAATATGTGCCGATAGCACACTGCCTTCTCCTGAAAGGCATGGAGTTGGTCGTTATTCATGTTGACAGCTGTTGAAATGAGACAGCCAACCATCAGTGTCAGCATTGTGTGGAGTATGTACATAAATTTATCTTACTATCTACATTGATTTGCGCATGCACTCCTACTCACATTCCGGATGATACAATGACCCTGATAGATGAAAGGACAATGCTGCCTTAGCACCATTTTCTTGACACCATAGACACCCACAAAAAGATAATGAAACACACCAAATTAGATCTGCATAGATTTTGTACCATGTGTGACAATGCAAAGGCAGTATCAACTTCACGTTGATCAGGACCACTATTGCTCATCATCTGTGTCAAATTTTCAAACATACATCACCAGAAACGTGCATCTGTCATTGGGATTATGGGATGCTGTTGGTAACCTTAAGGGTTCAGTGTTGATAGGTACACATGCAAACCTCATCAAAATGACTGTCACCAATACTGTGAGCATCACATCTACCTACAGATTTGTTGTTCCCACCCCCTGTGCCTCGGGAGGTATGGCCATGCAACTGTCCAGGTCATCCACCAATGTATCCCCCCTCATACATAGAGTCAGGGCCTGAGATTCATGTAGTGCTACACCCTGCAACAACCATATGTGGCCAATCTGTAGAAGATGGATCTCCATGGAAGGAGGGGGAGTTGGGTGACAGATACATGACACTACCCTTGTGCTCTGCAAGACAACTGACTCAGGTATTCTGGCTTGTCCTGAAAGGCACACAGAGGCACTTTGTGGAGGAGGACAAGCAGTTACATTTTTAGTCTGCAATTTTCATGCATTGAGTAATCCTTGACTGATGTGTCACAGTTGGCTGATGGCATCAAATGCCCAATTGCCAGTGCTCCCTAAGGCAGGTATGCTCCCTTCATAAACATAATGTCAAGGATGATGTATGTGTAAATCTGACAATGTTGCACCATACATGGATTGTCATACTTTGTTGTTACAATCCACTTACATGTGGTATGCTGGAGGTGTCTTGGCTTATCATGCATGACACAGTGCTGGGGCACAGATGTTGCCATGGCCCCTGAAAAGTGTGACTTAGTGATGGATGCACATGACTCACCTAATATCTGACTTGCATTGCTAAAATGGTAGGATATGTGAAGCCCATGTCTTTACTGGCATAGTAACACTTCAGTCTGGTTGCACGCATGCCAACACATCTGCTCGTGCCATTCAAGTGCAGTGAACAGTAATTAGTTTGCCAATAGGGGACTCACCGACAGGGCCACCAATCACTACTCCAGGATGATCCAGAAGATCCTTCTCCCTGGCCACTAGATCAGCCCGCCAATGCTTGAACTGGTGGTTGTTGCGACTGCTGAGGTACACCCTCGTCAGGTGGTGGAGCACCTTGCCCCACAACAGCTGCCTTGCCTCCGTCCGGTAGCCCTGGATCACACAGCCACCCATCTCCAACATCAATGGGAGGTAGTGGGCTACCAGCCACACGAAGTGTCCCAGCTCCGCCTCCCCCATTCTGGTCTGCCTCCCCCTGCTAGACATTGCACTAGGGTACAGTTTGAAAAAGAAAAAATGGAGTAGAAATAAACAGAAGAAGGAAAGGAAACTTAACACCCATAAAATAACTAACCCAACTAACCACCTATACAAATAACCCAGACAGACACCCCACAGCACAGGTACATGGTAAAATACAGTTTACACACAAATTCACAGACACTGGGACAAATAACAATCAAATACAACAGAAAACACAACAGGAGGGACACCACAAGATACAAAAAAGAGCAAAAAGACACCACCAACTCCAAGACACAAACACACAGTCAAAAGAGGAACAGACTGTAAAGAGAAAGTGAAAGTACACCAACTGTACCATGCCTGTAAACTGGATATCCTATTACATCACTTCCTTTGCCCTTGCATCACATTTTCTGTTATGCGTTATTTTTTTTGACGCATCTGATATTTGCATGGGTTTTTCTGGAGAATTACTTATGTGCTGTGTGTAGCTGTCTTAAAGAGCATCACATTTCATATGCGATGCACAGCTCAGGCATTGTTGATGATGGCTGATGAATGCAATCTGGCAAATGTTACCTGACAAATATCGCCATTTGTTGATCTTGAGTACATGGATGACTTTTGTGTGGACTACACATATGTTGGACATGTGTACATATTTTTTTTACATACTGTGATTGACACACTCTGCCCACATTCCAACCACATAATGTTTTGATCACAATTGACAGTTGAAAATCATAACATTTTGCATTTTAATAAACATTATTGTGTGGTGGACCTGCAGCCCTAGCTGCATATGGTCTCATCCATTCTGATGTTCATTTCACAGATGTGTCCATCCAAAGTGTGAGGTCATGTGTACCTTGTGATAGATTTGGGCCCCATGGCAGTGGCAGGAGTGATTTCCATGGATGTGCTGGTCGGGATCCATTTCTCCCACTGCTTGTCATACCTGGGTTAATCATGTTGAACATTGTCACCAATGATGCCCCCCCTTGTCACACATGCTCCATGCAGCCATTGCAACTCTGACACTGAGTTGTGTTAGTGGTCTGTTAAACATTACAGTCTTACAATATTTTGACATCCACTGTCTCATGTGTGGCTCCATTGTTTATGTCCTATTTGGACATGTGTTGTTGTGTGTGATGAGCTATTGTTGTACAAGTTGGCAACTTGGATGTAATCAATATGTTGTGGTCCATAGGCTGTGTCCTTCAGTTGTCATATTCAAGTGATGAGGCTAATTGCGATGTGTGTGATGGTAGTAGTTCACCCTTACGCTTCACATGGGATGTTGTTACAGTACTCTTCACATTAATGTTTGTGACATTCTCCCTGAGGTTAGGCTCCTAATCCTAAGGTATATGTTTAAGAGATTGAAGACACCAAAGTCCGATTGTGTGAATAAGTTAGGTGTTTCTTGATGAAATCTACAAGGTGAGTTATGTGATTATTGAGTGAAGAAGTTATCAACAATGTGCAGTCTGTGGCGTATCCCAGCAGCTGTGTTGTACTGTTCTACCTCATTGTCTTCTCCACCATCCTGCTCCTCTTCTTCAGGCAGGTCATCTACCTGCTCATATAAGGGGACATTCATCCACACACAAATTTTGTGCAGGATGGCACATGTCAGGATTATCATGTAGACAATGTGTGGGGGATATAGGAGGCTGCCTCCTGTGATGTCCAGGCACCTGAATCTGGACTTCAGGATGCCAAATGTCCTCTCCACAATAGTCTGTGTCCTATGATGTGTCTCATTATATGCACGCTCTGGGGCTGTGCTTGGGTTAGGAAATGGGGTCATTATCCATAGCTGTATGACATAACCCTGATCTGCTGTAAAAGATTAAGGGGCATATTTATACTCTGTTTGCGCCGGATTTGCCTCAGCCTGACTTGCCCCATTTTTTGACGCCCAAGCTCCATTTTCCCCTACGCCGGCGCTGCCTGGTGTAAGTCATTTTTTTTGACGCACACCAGGCAGCTCCGCCGGCTAACGTCATTCCATAAATAAGGCGCCCGCATGGCGCTTTGGAATGGCGTTAGCCGGCGTTAAATCTTTTGACGCACAACTGCGTTGGCGCAGTTGTGCTCCAAAAAGTATAAATACGGCCCTAAAGGAGTAATTTGTTGTTAGGGCTTGCAATAGGTTTGTCATGTAGCATGGCAGTTGATATTAAGAGCTGGTTGTGGCTCATATGTGTTTGTGGTTTGGGGTGATTTCCTATCCTTCTATAATCTTTCCTCAGCACTAGGTTGTTGGACATGACAATCTTGTGTTTGGCTCAAGGACCTGGAACATATGATTTAGATTTCACACTGATGGTCATTATGTATGTACCATGTGTTATGCAGTGGACCTTTGTTTCAGTGTGCTATCACTGGAGGGGACATGACACATCCTCACAACACAATGGGGTCAGATGTGGTGGCAACATGGTAGCACTACAGAGCCTGGACAACCCATCCCTTTTGACATGTGTCATTGCAAATGAGGTATGACACTTGGGGCCTTTTAAATTGGTAGACGGGTCTAGCGTCAAAATGTAAATATGGCGTTGGGTTTGCACTGAAATAGAGTAGAAAAATGACGCTAATTCAGCACAAAGCAAATACAAATATGCCCCTATGCATCTCTGAGAGGGGCATGAGAAGGGATAGGTGCCTGCTGGTGTGTCTCCTCTAGACAACGCCAGTCTACAATAAAGCCACCATTTGCACAGCATGTGTGTATGGGGCCAAAATGGACCCACCATTGATTCAGTACTTGAAAACACTACACAAACACACAACACACTTCTGCATCCACTTTTCAAATATTAGCAAGATATTCCAGTCAAGGGAATCGGAAGAACCTTTTATTCAGAGATGACCAGTAGGCATTCTCCCATTAGGTGTACAGGTCAAAAAGCCTGTAACTCAGGACTGATAACTGCAGCCACAGCTGTCAGTGATCACATTGCCTGGGCTGACGGAACAGTAGACACCTTAATTCACAATAGTAGTACACTTTGCATAGAGAGATTGTGAGTCTTTCCAAAGGAGTGGGTAACTTAGGAAGTTTTTTTATTTGTCCAGTCTGGCCATCTTCCATCAATCTCATGAGGGTGTCATTGGTGGATCTAGAATTCAGTTTATGGGGGTGATTTTAACTTTGGCGGACGGCGGAGGCCGTCCGCCAAGGTACCGCCGTGAAATGACCGCACCGCGGTCAAAAGACCGCGGCGGCCATTTAAACATTTCCGCTGGGCCGTCGGGCGCTCTCCGAAAGAGCGCCCGCCGGCCCAGCAGAAATGCCCCTGCAACGAGGACGCCGGCTCAGAATTGAGCCGGCGTAGTTGCAGGGGTGCGACGGGTGCAGTTGCACCCGTCGCGTATTTCAGTGTCTGCAAAGCAGACACTGAAATACTTTGCGGGGCCCTCTTACGGAGGCCCCTGCAGTGCCCATGCCATTGGCACTGCAGGGGCCCCCAGGGGCCCCGCGGCACCCCCTACCGCCATCCTGTTCATGGCGGGTTTCCCGCCATGAACAGGATGGCGGTAGGGGGTGTCTGAATCCCCATGGCGGCGGAGCGTGCTCTGCCGCCATGGAGGATTCAATGGGGCAGCGGTAAACCGGCGGGAGACCGCCGGTTTACCCTTTCTGACCGCGGCTGAACCGCCGCGGTCAGAATGCCCTCGGGAGCACCGCCAGCCTGTTGGCGGTGCTCCCGTGGTCGGTGACCCTGGCGGTCACCGGCCGCCAGGGTCAGAATGACCCCCTATGTGTGCTTGCAAATTTCCTGCACTTTTGGTGCAGTTGAAATACTTAAAAGCTTTTCATTTCCAGGTTAGGATGATTTTTGAAAAATACTTGATAAGAAAGAAGCTGCTTTATACAGTATAGTTTTTTCATATATTTTTTACATTGGGGTAGCCAGCAATGCATGTGATTTTAGTTGAATTAGACCTTGTTGTTAAGGCCAGTTAGATGAGTCATATAATACAGAAGAAGGAGATGAGCAAAGCAAGATATTCCGTAGACTTAATTTTGGAACTGTGAGTTTTCCGGTTACCTGCACTGTGATAATTAACAAACAAAATGGGACGATAGGTGTTTAATTGCCTTACTGCTAACCATTTCATATATATATATATTCGTAACAGATTTCAGAGGGAAAGATTTAATGATCAAAGAAAAAATTACATGTGAAACTTCCTTTGTGGTGTATGTTTTGGAATGCTGATGTGGTTTGAAATATGTGGGCAGCACTATGGAGGTCATTACGACCCTGGCGGCCGGCGTTAAGGTGGCAGTAACACCGCCAACAGGCTGGCGGTGTTCTGCCAGCAATTATGACCGTGTCGGAATAGCCACGGCCATACCGCCGGCCCCTCCAATTTACTGCCAGGTTTCCGCCTGGCGGTCATAATCCCCAGGGCAGCGGTGCTGGGGATTATGAGTCCCCGACCGCCAGCCTGTCCGTGGCGGAAAACACCGCCTTGGAAAGGCTGGCGGTAAGGGGACTTGGGGTGCCCCTGGGGGCCCCTGCACTGCCCATGCACTTGGCATGGGCAGTGCAGGGGCCCCCAGGCATAGCCCCGTCGTGCATTTCACTGCCCGAATTTCGGGCAGTGAAATGCGCAACGGGTGCTACTGCTCCCGCTGCACATCAGCATTGCCGCCGGCTCTATTACGAGCCGGCAGCAATATTGATGTGACATTTCCGCTGGGCCAGCGGACGGTAACACTGTTACCGTCCGCTGGCCCAGCAGAAATGTCATAATAGGGAGCCAGGAATGCCGCCGGCAATGGTGGTATTCTGTCTCCCGCGGCCTCGCCGGTCTTTTTGCAAGACCGCCGAGGTCGTAATGACCCCCTATATGCCCCCTAAGAAAACGCATCTTAGAACACATAAGGGCAGTACAAAATGAGGACATGACGTATGCCATAACGAAACATCTCAAAACTCATTCAGACCTGAATTGGATGACCATGAAATACTATGGCATTGCAACTATACAAAAACATGAACGAGGGGATGACATTTTTCAGAAACTAAGACGTTTGGAGTCGAAATATATAATCAAACTTAAAACGAAGATGCCATATGGAATTAATTACGATGAGGAGTTGTATTGTCACCCATGATTTTGAAATAATAATGAGATATTACTGTCTTTATACTAAATTAATGAAAGGCTGTTATGATTTTGATGTGGAATGTGATAAGAAATAAGGGGGGCGATTATCCCCGTAATGAATCAAAGTAGAATATAAATTTGGCCGTTGATGTTTAATTAGTAGGAATTTATAATTAGTAACAAGTTATGACAGGAGTATATTATATATAATGCAATATGTATGGAGTAGTAGCAATCATAGGAGTTTTTATTTTGCTTTTGTTTGCACTTTGTTATCACATGACTGTTTTAATAGTCTGGTTGCACATAAATTCATTTGTTTGTTATATTAGTAGCACTTTTGGGGTAAGTTTATGTTATTGGTGATGTGTTGTAGCACTAGATATGTTATATACAACTACATATCCCAGAATGCCACATAAAGGCATAGCTTAGTGGAAAAGTATAAATAGAACATGGATTGGAGTAATAAGTTACTGTGATCAAGACTGAGAAGGTCGAAACACGTTGGGGTGTTAGCTGGTGGGGTTGTTTCTTTATTGAATAAAAGAGGATTAATCACAATTCTGAGAGTGCGGCATCTTTAACTTGAATGTTAAGCTGGCAAAATAATATATATATATATATATATATATATATATATATATATATATGTGTGTGTGTGTGTGTGTGTGTATCTATATATATATATATATATATATATATATTTATATATATTTATATATATATATATATATATATATATATATATCTTTTTTTTTTTTTTTCACAATATCCTGGCCACATTAAAAAAAGAAAAATATAACATTAGTCATTAGAATCAAAACTATAACACAGGAAAAACATTTAATACTTTAATAAAGAATGATGTGCTATTTACAAAGAATATATTTGATGTGTCCCTTATAGATGCCACATAATATGAAAACCATTAGATACATATTTGAGTTCACTTTATTGGTCTGCCTTTTATCCTGCAACTGTCAGACATTGGGGAGTGGGTAAGGATTAGATGTACACTCCAAAAGATGACAAATAGTTGCTTTATCATTGAATCATCATATAAAAGTTGATGATACACACTTAGTCATTTTCTTTGCAAGCTATTGTTACTTTCAATGTCAAACTAATGGATTATACACTCTGAACCACAGCACTCAGGCTGAACAACAGTGTACTGTAGTGCGAGTTAGCAGTTACAGAACCCTTTTGGCGCTAGATAGACTCCGTAGAACTATGACGTAAGTCTTAGAGCATAGTGAAATGAATGCAATTTTATAATGTTGAGTTTGTGGTTACAAGAAGAGACATAAAGATGTGGAAAACACAGTTCTGTGTGTGACGTAGTCACTGCCATGTACCCAGGCTGGTAAAGATGCTACAACTGGTGGCAGGATAGGGGAGAAGTAACTCGAAGATCAACAGAGCTCTCCCAGAGAGTTTGCTGTGGTCCAAGCAAACTGCTTGTGCATGCCACATGTGCATACCCCAAAGTGTAGAATCAATATTTGGTGTATGTGGAGTCAAAGTGAAATTCCATCTGGCGTGAAGCATTGAAAGATGAAGAGCGTTTCACTGAGAAGTCTATAAATCATTGGACAAGAACCTTCTGGTAAAGAGAGGTACTATGCTGCTACATAACATAAAGCTATCCATTACAAGGAGTAATAATGTTAAAGGCGGATACAAACGAACACAGAAAAGCCGCGTTGACAACTACCATACTCAGGTGTGAGCAGAAAAACCAAAAATTCTAGCTGACAAGATAATTTGATAAAAGGGCATTCTGTTGTTGCACTTACCTGAGCCTCAATAAGAAGAGCTCTACAACTTCAGTAGCGGGTGTGGAGACCCAAGAAGAAGCACTGGGGCTATACTTACTGAGCTGTCCAATAACTGAAGTGGTACACCATCAAAACAGCCAAATGGTGGATTAGAACAGCTCCAAAGTTCTTCAGAAAAGTGAATGGCTCCAATGGAGACTTAGAAAGCGGTCACCATTCCACAGATTGTCAAAGATAACCCAGATGCCAGCGCAACACAGGACTTTAGAGCACAAGCAGGTCCTAGTGGGCAGCAGACTGTACTTGAGAGAATTCCATTTTTAGTGATAGCGAATCCTGTAAACAGTTATAAAGTTGTTGCCTTCTTGAAACCACCACCACCATTTGATACCACAAAAAAGCAGAACATTGGCAACAGATGGACTGCTTGGATAGAGACATTTGATGATTTCATTTATGCTCTAGGAGAAACAGATAAGAAGAAGATTATCAAATACCTTAAGAATCTTACCGGTGAGGGTGTAAAAGAAATCATGAAAAGAATGTCGTGGGTTGACAAAGTGACATTCTGTCAAATAAAAGAACCCTTGAATCTCAAGTTCAATTCAAGGGAGAATGAAGATTTCAAAAGGTACATTTTCAGTTAAGAATAACAAAGAGTTGGTGAAACTGTAGACAAGTTTGTTGAGGGATCGGATACGTTCATCAAACACTGTGGTTTAATTAATTTATTGATGAGGAGGCAATACTTCTCACAGTTATTGGTGGATGTCTGTCAGACTGTCAGATTCAAGCAGACAATAAATGCTGAGAGAAACTCTTAGTCTGGAAAGAGTTCTCACGGCAGCCAGAGCTGAAAAGCATGCTGATCAACAAGCTGCTAACATGGATGCTGGAGGTGCCCAAAGTGAGTCCATCATGAACATGAAAAGAAGGAAGAAGCATAAGGCTGAAAGACATAAATTGATGTCTCCACAGAAAAAGAGGTTATAATTCAGGTGTGGATTGCCATTTCCACAGGAGGTACATGTCCTTCCATTGGACAGATATGCAAAGGGCATGGGAATGAGAACCATTTCATAACAGATTGCAGGGCAATTGAAAAAGTAAGAGGGTCATGGAGAGAAGTCAATATGTGTGCCTGAACGTTCCAGAAGTGATGTTTGATGCATGCAGACAAGACCAAACAACAGCACCAACAGAGACACATAAACACCAAAGTCGATCGTCATCTAAATTATAATCAAAAAATTCTTCAGTATTTATATCAAGTGAAAGTGAAGAAGGTGAATGTAAAATGTTGATGTTTACCTCAGAAAAATGTGCCCATGTTGGAGTGGTTGCAGTCAAAGAAAAGTTGACTTGAAAAAGCATCCAACTCATTCAAACACTGTCCAAAGATGACACTGAAAGTAAAAGGTTGCTCAATGTCTTTCATTATCAACAGTGGTACCTTGATAAACATTATGCCTGAGGAGAAATATAATAAACTATCTTCATTGCCTCAACTGAAACCATTGAAAACTAAAGTATTTACATGGGCTGAGTCAACACCATTAATGGGTGAGGTTTCATTTGTAGCAACGATGAAACACAAGAAAACAAAAGTACAAGCACCCATTCATGGACCTCAAGGTACAGCGACAGTATGGGACTGATCTCAGCAAATCATAACATGAATGCTCATCACAAAAAAGTAAGTTAGTTTCCTTTGATGTTTCACAGTCCTTAACTTTAAGACTACGAAAATATAATTACATGGAAATGAGGACATTCATCCTGTTGTTCAAAGACTCTAACGAATTACTTGTCAGGCATTGATGTCAATGTAGAGACCAGGTCTGAACAGACAAATAAAAAGCCCTTTACTGCTGTTGCTCATACATCTCCATTGCAGATCACAAACACTTCTATTAGCCGTCCCCCATTTCCAAAGACACATTTAGGACGTGTGATTAGAGCACCTTGAAGACTCATCATAGAGCTATAATTGTGTATATAGTTGTGGAATTTTTTTTTCATTTTTTTTAACAGTGGGGTAGATACAGTGTTGTGTGAGTTAGTAATGATCGAATCCTTTTGGGTCCTGAAAGACTCTATAGAACTGTGACTTAAGTGTTAGAGCCCAGGGAAGTGAATGGAGCCTTAGAATGTTGAGTTTACAGTTAGAAACAGACAAATAAAGACAAGTGGTTCACAGCTCAGTGTGTGGCATAGTCATTGGTGGAAACCCAGTCTGAGGAAAATGCTAAAAATGGGATTTCCATATTTTATTGCTAACAACCCATCTCTAACCATTTAAAGAATTCTCTAGTTTCTAAGCCGTTTCATCATTATCCTGTGCCTACCGGTCTTATGGTATCCTATTGGGCATTTTTCTATGGTCTCTATATGTCAACAGACCCATAACTGCTTCTTTACCCGTAACCTACCAACCATTCCTGAAGCTGTATTCTCTAGTCTGTCAACAAGGCCATTTTGGAGCTACACATTCTTTAACCAGCACTGCCTTTCCTAGCTCTCCTGCAAGTACCAGTCCTCTGCCACTCATGCTTGTAATGTTTTCATACTGACACAGGTGTAGAAGATCTCAGACAAGCATACCAGTCACTTTTTTTCCTATTTACGTAATGGTCATTCCTCAGTCAGGACTGCCATATCTCAATTATTTGACTAATGGTGCCACATTTAAACAAATAAATTTCAAATCTCTTATACCATTGGTTTGTACATTTATTCACTTACTTGTTTATTTATCTGTTTATTTATTTATTTTTCAGTTCCAGGGAGATATAGCAAAACATAACAATTACATTTGAAGATGCTTCAATAAACAAATAGATGCTTAGACATACATAGACAAATCATATAGTATTCATAAATATGCAATTTATACAACATATAAAGCAGTAGTTCCCAACCTTTTAACTTCTGTGAACCCCCGCTTTTTCATTACTGGAACCTGGGGACCCCCAGTGAATCATTATTTGAATCTGGGGACCCCCCCACTGAGTTACTTCTGAAACTTGGGGACCCAATCTTTTAAGATTACTAAATGACCAAAGAAAGAAGCAGTCACAAACTCCCGAGGAGGCTCAGGGGGTCCCTGGGCCACTGATTGGGAAACACTGATATAAAGAATAGAATAACCAAATTTCACCTTAACCCCTTCGCTGCAAGGCCTTTTCCCCCTCCTGTGCCGAGCCTTTTTTTGGCTATTTGGAGCAGTTCGCGCTTAGGCCCTCATAACTTTTTGTTCACGTAAGCTACCCACGCCAAATTTGCGTCCTTTTTTTCCAACATCCTAGGGATTCTAGAGGTACCCAGACTTTGTGGGTTCCCCAGAAGGAGGCCAAGAAATTAGCCAAAAAACAGTGAAAATTTCGTTTTTTTTAAAAAAATTGGAAAAATGGGCTGCAGAAGAAGGCTTGTGGTTTTTTCCCTGACAAGGGCATCATCAAAGGGTTTGCGGTGATAAAATCACCAGCTTCCCAGCTTTCAGGAACAGGCAGACTTGAATCAGAAAACCCAATTTTTCAACACAATTTTGGCATTTTACTGGGACATACCCCATTTTTACGATTTTTTGTGCTTTCAGCCTCCTTCCAGTCAGTGACAGAAATGGGCATGAAACCAATGCTGGATCCCAGAAACCGCAACATTTCTGAAAAGTAGACAAAATTCTGAATTCAGCAAGGGGTAATTTGTGTAGATCCTACAAGGGTTTCCTACAGAAAATAACAACTGAAAAAGAAAAATATTGAAATTGAGGTGAAAAAAACATCAATTTTTCTCTAAGTTTTACTCTGTAATTTTTTCCTGCAATGTCAGATTTTCAAAAGCAATATACCGTTACGTCTGCTGGACTCTTCTGGTTGCGGGGATATATAGGGCTTGTAGGTTCATCAAGAACTCTAGGTACCCAGAGCCAATAAATGACCTGCACCCTGCAGTGGGTTTTCATTCTATGCCGGGTATACAGCAATTCATTTGCTGAAATATAAAGAGTAAAAAACAGCTATCAAGAAAACCTTTGTATTTCCAAAATGGGCACAAGATAAGGTGTTGAGAAGCAGTGGTTATTTGCACATCTCTGAATTCCAGGGTGCCCATACTAGCATGTGAATTACAGGGCATTTCTCAAATAGATGTCTTTTTTACACAGTGTCTTACATTTGGAAGGGAAAAATGTAGAGAAAGACAAGGGCCAATAACACTTGTTTTGCTATTCTATGTTCCCCCAAGTCTCCCGATAAAAATAATACCGCACTTGTGTGGGTAGGCCTAGCGCCCGCGACAGGATACGCCCCAAAACACAACGTGGACACATCACAGAAAACAGACCTGTTTTTAGCAAAGTGCCTACCTGTAGATTTTGGCCTGTAGCTCAGCCGCCACCTAGGGAAACCTACCAAACCTGTGCATTTCTGAAAACTAGTGACCTAGGGGAATCCAAGATGGGGTGACTTGTGTGGCTGGGACCAGGTTCTGTTACCCAGAATCCTTTGCAAACCTCAAAATTTGGCTAAAAAAACACATGTTCCTCACATTTCTGTGGCAGAAAGTTCTGGAATCTGAGAGGAGCCACACATTTCCTTCCACCCAGCGTTCCCCCACGTCTCCCGATAAAAATGATACCTCACTTGTGTGGGTAGGCCTAGCGCCCGCGACAGGAAACGCCCCAAAGCGCAACGTGGACACATCACAGAAAACAGACCTGTTTTTAGCAAAGTGCCTACCTGTAGATTTTGGCCTGTAGCTCAGCCGCCACCTAGGGAAACCTACCAAACCTGTGCATTTCTGAAAACTAGAGACCTAGGGGAATCCAAGATGGGGTGACTTGTGTGGCTGGGACCAGGTTCTGTTACCCAGAATCCTTTGCAAACCTCAAAATTTGGCTAAAAAAACACATGTTCCTCACATTTCTGTGGCAGAAAGTTCTGGAATCTGAGAGGAGCCACAAATTTCCTTCCACCCAGCGTTCCCCCATGTCTCCTGATAAAAATGATACCTCACTTGTGTGGGTAGGCCTAGCACCCGCGACAGGAAACGCCCCAAAGCGCAACGTGGACACAGCCAAATTTTTGAAGGAAAACAGAGGTGGTTTTTGAAAAGTGCCTACCTGTAGATTTTGGCCTGTAGCTCAGCCGCCACCTAGGGAAACCTACCAAACCTGTACATTTCTGAAAACTAGAGACCTAGGGGAATCCAAGATGGGGTGACTTGTGTGGCTGGGACCAGGTTCTGTTACCCAGAATCCTTTGCAAACCTCAAAATGTGGCTAAAAAAACACATGTTCCTCACATTTCTGTGGCAGAAAGTTCTGGAATCTGAGAGGAGCCACAAATGTCCTTCCACCCAGCTTTCCCCCATGTCTCCCGATAAAAATGATACCTCACTTGTGTGGGTAGGCCTAGCGCCCGCGACAGGAAACGCCCCAAAGCGCAACGTGGACACATCACAGAAAACAGACCTGTTTTTAGCAAAGTGCCTGCCTGTGGATTTTGGCCTGTAGCTCAGCCGCCACCTAGGGAAACCTACTAAACCTGTGCATTTCTGAAAACTAGAGACTTAGGGGAATCCAAGATGGGGTGACTTGTGTGGCTGGGACCAGGTTCTGTTACCCAGAATCCTTTGCAAACCTCAAAATTTGGCTAAAAAAACACATGTTCCTCACATTTCTGTGGCAGAAAGTTCTGGAATCTGAGAGGAGCCACAAATTTCCTTCCACCCAGCGTTCCCCCACGTCTCCCGATAAAAATGATACCTCACTTGTGTGGGTAGGCCTAGCGCCCACGACAGGAAACGTCCCAAAGCGCAACGTGGACACAACCAAATTTTTGAAGGAAAACAGAGGTGTTTTTTGCAAAGTGCCTACCTGTAGATTTTGGCCTGTAGCTCAGCCGCCACCTAGGGAAACCTACCAAACCTGTGCATTTCTGAAAACTAGAGACCTGGGGGAATCCAAGATGGGGTGACTTGTGTGTCTGGGACCAGGTTCTGTTACCCAGAATCCTTTGCAAACCTCAAAATTTGGCTAAAAAAACACATGTTCCTCACATTTCTGTGGCAGAAAGTTCTGGAATCTGAGAGGAGCCACAAATTTCCTTCCACCCAGCGTTCCCCCATGTCTCCTGATAAAAATGATACCTCACTTGTGTGGGTAGGCCTAGCACCCGCGACAGGAAACGCCCCAAAGCGCAACGTGGACACAGCCAAATTTTTGAAGGAAAACAGAGGTGGTTTTTGAAAAGTGCCTACCTGTAGATTTTGGCCTGTAGCTCAGCCGCCACCTAGGGAAACCTACCAAACCTGTACATTTCTGAAAACTAGAGACCTAGGGGAATCCAAGATGGGGTGACTTGTGTGGCTG
Source organism: Pleurodeles waltl (assembly GCF_031143425.1). Taxonomy (NCBI): domain Eukaryota; kingdom Metazoa; phylum Chordata; class Amphibia; order Caudata; family Salamandridae; genus Pleurodeles; species Pleurodeles waltl. The sequence continues at coordinate 499,399,063 of NC_090438.1, read as the reverse complement.
GGATCAGGTTCTGTTACCCAGAATCCTTTGCAAACCTCAAAATGTGGCTAAAAAAACACATGTTCCTCACATTTCTGTGGCAGAAAGTTCTGGAATCTGAGAGGAGCCACAAATGTCCTTCCACCCAGCTTTCCCCCATGTCTCCCGATAAAAATGATACCTCACTTGTGTGGGTAGGCCTAGCGCCCGCGACAGGAAACGCCCCAAAGCGCAACGTGGACACATCACAGAAAACAGACCTGTTTTTAGCAAAGTGCCTGCCTGTGGATTTTGGCCTGTAGCTCAGCCGCCACCTAGGGAAACCTACTAAACATGTGCATTTCTGAAAACTAGAGACTTAGGGGAATCCAAGATGGGGTGACTTGTGTGGCTGGGACCAGGTTCTGTTACCCAGAATCCTTTGCAAACCTCAAAATTTGGCTAAAAAAACACATGTTCCTCACATTTCTGTGGCAGAAAGTTCTGGAATCTGAGAGGAGCCACAAATTTCCTTCCACCCAGCGTTCCCCCACGTCTCCCGATAAAAATAATACCTCACTTGTGTGGGTAGGCCTAGCGCCCACGACAGGAAACGTCCCAAAGCGCAACGTGGACACAACCAAATTTTTGAAGGAAAACAGAGGTGTTTTTTGCAAAGTGCCTACCTGTAGATTTTGGCCTGTAGCTCAGCCGCCACCTAGGGAAACCTACCAAACCTGTGCATTTCTGAAAACTAGAGACCTGGGGGAATCCAAGATGGGGTGACTTGTGTGTCTGGGACCAGGTTCTGTTACCCAGAATCCTTTGCAAACCTCAAAATGTGGCTAAAAAAACACATGTTCCTCACATTTCTGTGGCAGAAAGTTCTGGAATCTGAGAGGAGCCACAAATTTCCTTCCACCCAGCGTTCCCCCACGTCTCCCGATAAAAATGATACCTCACTTGTGTGGGTAGGCCCAGCGCCCGCGACAGGAAACGCCCCAAAGCTCAACGTGGACACATCACAGAAAATAGACCTGTTTTTAGCAAAGTGCCTACCTGTGGATTTTGCCCTGTAGCTCAGCCGCCACCTAGGGAAACCTATCAAACCTGTGCATTTCTGAAAACTAGAGACCTAGGGGAATCCAGGATGGGGTGACTTGTGTGGCTGGGACCAGGTTCTGTTACCCAGAATCCTTTGCAAACCTCAAAATTTGGCTAAAAAAACACATGTTCCTCACATTTCTGTGGCAAAAAGTTCTGGAATCTGAGAGGAGCCACAAATTTCCTTCCACCCAGCGTTCCCCCACGTCTCCCGATAAAAATGATACCTCACTTGTGTGGGTAGGCCTAGCGCCCGCGACAGGAAACGCCCCAAAGCGCAACGTGGACACATCACAGAAAACAGACCTGTTTTTAGCAAAGTGCCTACCTGTGGATTTTGGCCTGTAGCTCAGCCGCCACCTAGGGAAACCTACCAAACCTGTGCATTTCTGAAAACTAGAGACCTAGGGGAATCCAAGATGGGGTGACTTGTGTGGCTGGGACCAGGTTCTGTTACCCAGAATCCTTTGCAAACCTCAAAATTTGGCTAAAAAAACACATGTTCCTCACATTTCTGTGGCAGAAAGTTCTGGAATCTGAGAGGAGCCACACATTTCCTTCCACCCAGCGTTCCCCCACGTCTCCCGATAAAAATGATACCTCACTTGTGTGGGTAGGCCTAGCGCCCGCGACAGGAAACGCCCCAAAGCGCAACGTGGACACATCACAGAAAACAGACCTGTTTTTAGCAAAGTGCCTACCTGTAGATTTTGGCCTGTAGCTCAGCCGCCACCTAGGGAAACCTACCAAACCCGTGCATTTCTGAAAACTAGAGACCTAGGGGAATCCAAGATGGGGTGACTTGTGTGGCTGGGACCAGGTTCTGTTACCCAGAATCCTTTGCAAACCTCAAAATTTGGCTAAAAAAACACATGTTCCTCACATTTCTGTGGCAGAAAGTTCTGGAATCTGAGAGGAGCCACAAATTTCCTTCCACCCAGCGTTCCCCCACGTCTCCTGATAAAAATGATACCTCACTTGTGTGGGTAGGCCTAGTGCCCGCGACAGGAAACGCCCCAAAGCGCAACGTGGACACAGCCAAATTTTTGAAGGAAAACAGAGGTGGTTTTTGAAAAGTGCCTACCTGTAGATTTTGGCCTGTAACTCTGGCGGCACCTAGGGAAACCTACCAAACCTGTACATTTCTAAAAACTAGAGACCTAGGGGAATCCAAGATGGGGTGACTTGTGAGGCTGGGACCAGGTTCTGTTACCCAGAATCCTTTGCAAACCTCAAAATGTGGCTAAAAAAACACATGTTCCTCACATTTCTGTGGCAGAAAGTTCTGGAATCTGAGAGGAGCCACAAATTTCCTTCCACCCAGCGTTCCCCCACGTCTCCCGATAAAAATGATACCTCACTTGTGTGGGTAGGCCTAGCGCCCGCGACAGGAAACACCCCAAAGCGCAACGTGGACACATCACAGAAAACAGACCTGTTTTTAGCAAAGTGCCTACCTGTGGATTTTGGCCTGTAGCTCAGCCGCCACCTAGGGAAACCTACCAAACCTGTGCATTTCTGAGAACTAGAGACCTAGGGGAATCCAAGATGGGGTGACTTGTGTGGCTGGGACCAGGTTCTGTTACCCAGAATCCTTTGCAAACCTCAAAATTTGGCTAAAAAAACACATGTTCCTCACATTTCTGTGGCAGAAAGTTCTGGAATCTGAGAGGAGCCACAAATTTCCTTCCACCCAGCGTTCCCCCACGTCTCCCGATAAAAATGATACCTCACTTGTGTGGGTAGGCCTAGCGCCCACGACAGGAAACGCCCCAAAGCGCAACGTGGACACAACCAAATTTTTGAAGGAAAACAGAGGTGTTTTTTGCAAAGTGCCTACCTGTAGATTTTGGCCTGTAGCTCAGCCGCCACCTAGGGAAACCTACCAAACCTGTGCATTTCTGAAAACTAGAGACCTGGGGGAATCCAAGATGGGGTGACTTGTGTGTCTGGGACCAGGTTCTGTTACCCAGAATCCTTTGCAAACCTCAAAATGTGGCTAAAAAAACACATGTTCCTCACATTTCTGTGGCAGAAAGTTCTGGAATCTGAGAGGAGCCACAAATTTCCTTCCACCCAGCGTTCCCCCACGTCTCCCGATAAAAATGATACCTCACTTGTGTGGGTAGGCCTAGCGCCCGCGACAGGAAACGCCCCAAAGCGCAACGTGGACACATCACAGAAAATAGACCTGTTTTTAGCAAAGTGCCTACCTGTGGATTTTGCCCTGTAGCTCAGCCGTCACCTAGGGAAACCTACCAAACCTGTGCATTTCTGAAAACTAGAGACCTAGGGGAATCCAAGATGGGGTGACTTGTGTGGCTGGGACCAGGTTCTGTTACCCAGAATCCTTTGCAAACCTCAAAATTTGGCTAAAAAAACACATGTTCCTCACATTTCTGTGGCAAAAAGTTCTGGAATCTGAGAGGAGCCACAAATTTCCTTCCTCCCAGCGTTCCCCCACGTCTCCCGATAAAAATGATACCTCACTTGTGTGGGTAGGCCTAGCGCCCACGACAGGAAACGCCCCAAAGCGCAACGTGGACACAACCACATTTTTGAAGGAAAACAGAGGTGTTTTTTGCAAAGTGCCTACCTGTAGATTTTGGCCTGTAGCTCAGCCGCCACCTAGGGAAACCTACCAAACCTGTGCATTTCTGAAAACTAGAGACCTAGGGGAATCCAAGATTGGGTGACTTGTGTGGCTCGGACCAGGTTCTGTTACCCAGAATCCTTTGCAAACCTCAAAATTTGGCTAAAAAAAACACATGTTCCTCACATTTCTGTGGCAGAAAGTTCTACAATCTGAGAGGAGCCACAAATTTCCTTCCACCCAGCGTTCCCCCATGTCTCCCGATAAAAATGATACCTCACTTGTGTGGGTAGGCCTAGCGCCCGCGACAGGAAACGCCCCAAAGCGCAACGTGGACACATCACAGAAAATAGACCTGTTTTTAGCAAAGTGCCTACCTGTAGATTTTGGCCTCTAGCTCAGCCGCCACCTAGGGAAACCTACCAAACCTGTGCATTTCTGAAAACTAGAGACCTAGGGGAATCCAAGATGGGGTGATTTGTGTGGCTCGGACCAGGTTCTGTTACCCAGAATCCTTTGCAAACCTCAAAATTTGGCTAAAAAAACACATGTTCCTCACATTTCTGTGGCAGAAAGTTCTGGAATCTGAGAGGAGCCACAAATTTACTTCCACGCAGCGTTCCCCCAAGTCTCCCGATAAAAATGATACCTCACTTGTGTGGGTAGGCCTAGCGCTCGCGACAGGAAATGGCCCAAAACACAACGTGGACACATCACATTTTTTCATAGAAAACAGTGCCTACGTGTGGATTTTGGCCTCTAGCTCAGCCGGCACCTGGGGAAACCTAGCAAACCAGCGCATTTTTGAAAACTAGAGACCTAGGGGAATCCAAGATGGGGTGATTTGCGGGGCTCTGACCAGGTTCTGTTACCCAGAATCCTTTGCAAACATCAAAATCTGGCCAAAAAACACTTTTTCCTCTCATTTCGGTGACAGAAAGTTCTGGAATCTGAGAGGAGACACAAATTTCCTTCCACCCAGCGTTCCCCTAAGTCTCTCCATAAAAATGGTACCTCACTTGTGTGGGGTAGGCCTAGCGCCCACGAAAGGAAATGGCCCAAAACACAAAGTGGACTCAACATATTTTTTCACAGAAAACAGAGGTGTTTTTTGCAAAGTGCCTACATGTGGATTTTGGCCTCTAGCTCAGCCGGCCCCAGGGGGGGTGGAAATGCCCTAAAATAAATTTGACCCCCCACCCCCCCAAACCCCCACTGCCCAGGTGCGACCCTTGCCTACGGGGTCGCTCCCCCTGCGTGACATTGGGGCAGATTGACCTAAAATCGACCAATCTGTCCCCGAGGGGGGCAGAAATGGTCTAAATACAATTTGCCCCCCAGGGGAGCGACCCTTGCCTGATGGGTCGCTGCCCATCTCTAAAAAAAAAAAAAAAAACACAAAAAACACAAAAAAAAATTTGCCCTGGCGCCTAGAGGTTTCTGCCCCCCCTGGGGGTAGATCGGCCTAACACCAATAGGGCCACCCAGGGGGGGCAGAGATGGCCTAAAATAATTTGGCCCCCCCCACCCCCCACCCCCCCGGGGAGCGACCCTTGACTACAAGGTCGCTCCCCTTGTGTGACGGCGCACAAAAAAGATCCCTGGTGCCTAGTGGTTTCTGCCCCCCTTGGGGGCAGATTGACCTAAAATCGACCAATCTGCCCCCAAGGGGAGCAGAAATGGTCTAAACACAGTTTGCCCCCCAGGGGAGCGACCCTTGTCTGATGGGTCGCTCCCCATCTCTAAAAAAAAACAAACAAACCAAAAAAAAAGCACTAAAAAAAATTTGCCCTGGCAACAACAGGTTTCTGCCCCCCCCTGGGGGCAGATCGGCCTAATAATAGGCCGATCTGCCCACAGGGGGGGGCAGAAATGGCCTAAAATAAATTTGCCCCCGAACACCCCCCCGTTCCCCCCCCCCGGGAGCGACCCTTGCCTACGGGGTCGCTCCCCCTGCGTGACATTGGCGCCAAAAAACAAATCCCCGGTGCCTAGTGGTTTCTGCCCCCTTGGGGCAGATTGACCTAAAATCGACCAATCTGCCCCCAAGGGGGGCAGAAATGGTCTAAACACAATTTGCCCCCCAGGGGAGCGACCCTTGCCTGATGGGTCGCTCCCCATCTCTAAAAAAAAACCAAACAAACAAAAAAAAAACACAAAAAAAATTTGCTCTGGCAACAAGAGGTTTCTGCCCCCCCTGGGGGCAGAAATGGCCTAAAATAAATTTGCCCCCTGAACCCCCCCCCCCCGGAGCGACCATTGCCTACGGGCTCGCTCCCCCTGCGTGACATTGGCGCAAAAAAACAAATCCCGGTGCCTAGTGGTTTCTGCCCCCTTGGGGCAGATTGACCTAAAATCGACCAATCTGCCCCCAAGGGGGGCAGAAATGGTCTAAACACAGTTTGCCCCCCAGGGGAGCGACCCTTGTCTGATGGGTCGCTCCCCATCTCGAAAAAAACAAACAAACTAAAAAAAAAACACAAAAAAATTTGCCCTGGCAACAAGAGGTTTCTGGCCCCCCTGGGGGCAGATCGGCCTAATAATAGGCCGATCTGCCCCCAGGGGGTGCAGAAATGGCCTAAAATAAATTTGCCCCCCGAACACCCCCCCGTTCCCCCCCCCCGGAGCGACCCTTGCCTACGGGGTCGCTCCCCCTGCGTGACATTGGCGCCAAAAAACAAATCCCCGGTGCCTAGTGGTTTCTGCCCCCTTGGGGCAGATTGACCTAAAATCGACCAATCTGCCCCCAAGGGTGGCAGAAATGGTCTAAACACAATTTGCCCCCCAGGGGAGCGACCCTTGCCTGATGGGTCGCTCCCCATCTCTAAAAAAAACCAAACAAACAAAAAAAAAAAAAAACAATTTGCTCTGGCAACAAGAGGTTTCTGCCCCCCCTGGGGGCAGAAATGGCATAAAATAAATTTGCCCCCTGAACCCCCACAAACCCCCCCCCCCCCCCGGAGCGACCATTGCCTACTGGGTCGCTCCCCCTGCGTGACATTGGCGCCAAAAAACAAATCCCGGTGCCTAGTGGTTTCTGCCCCCTTGGGGCAGATTGTCCTAAAATCGACCAATCTGCCCCCAAGGGGGGCAGAAATGGTCTAAACACAGTTTGCCCCCCAGGGGAGCGACCCTTGTCTGATGGGTCGCTCCCCATCTCTAAAAAAAACAAACAAAAAAAAAAAAATTGCCCTGGCGCCTACATGTTTCTGCCCCCCCCTGGGGGCAGATCGGCCTAATAATAGGCCGATCTGCCCCCAGGGGGGGCAGAAATGGCCTAAAATAAATTTGCCCCTGAACACCCACCCCCCCCACCCCCCGGAGCGACCCTTGCCTACGGGGTCGCTCCCCTTGCGTGACATTGGCGCCAAAAAACAAATCCCCGGTGCCTAGTGGTTTCTGCCCCCTTGGGGCAGATTGACCTAAAATCGACCAATCTGTCCCCGAGGGGGGCAGAAATGGTCTAAATACAATTTGCCCCCCAGGGGAGCGACCCTTGCCTGATGGGTCGCTGCCCATCTCTAAAAAAAAAACCAAACCAAAAAAAAAACACAAAAAAAAAATTTGCCCTGGCGCCTAGAGGTTTCTGCCCCCCCCTGGGGGTAGATCGGCCTAATACCAATAGGGCGATCTGCCCCCAGGGGGGGCAGAGATGGCCTAAAATAATTTGGCCCACTCCACCCACCACCCCCCCGGGGAGCGACCCTTGACTACAAGGTCGCTCCCCTTGTGTGACGGCGCAAAAAAAAGATCCCTGGTGCCTAGTGGTTTCTGCCCCCCTTGGGGGCAGATTGACCTAAAATCGGCCGATCTGCCCCCAAAGCGGGCAGAAATGGCCTAAATACATTTTACCCCTCCAGGGGAGCGACCCTTGTCCAAGGGGGTCGCTCCCCATCTGTAAAACAGAAAAACTAAAAAATCCCTGGTGCCTAGTGGTTTCTGCCCCCCTTGGGGGCAGATCAGCCGAATCAAAATAGGCTGATCTACCCCCCCCAGGGGGGCAGAAATGGCCTAAAATAATCCCCCCCCCAGGGAGCGACCCTTGCCTAAGGGGTCGCTCCCCTTGCGTGAAATTCACGCAAAAAAAAAACTCCCTGGTGTCTAATGGTTTCTGCCCCCCTTGGGGGCAGATTGGCCTCATCAAAATAGGCCAACCTGCCCCCAAGGGGGGCAGAAATGGCCTAAATATAATTTGCCCCCTAGGGGAGCGACCCTTGCCTAAGGGGTCGCTCCCCACCTAAAAAAAAAAGAAAACATAACAAAAAGAAAAAAAAAAAAAAGATCCCTGGTGCCTAGAGGTTTCTGCCCCCCATGGGGCAGATCGGCCTAATAATAGGCCGATCTGTCCCCAGGGGGGGCAGAAAAGGCCTTCCCAAAAAAATGCCCCCCCTGGGAGCGACCCTTGCCAAAGGGGTCGCTCCCGTTGCGTGAAATTCGCGCGCAAAAACAAACTCCCTGGTGTCTAATGGTTTCTGCCCCCCTTGGGGGCAGATTGGCCTCATCAAAATAGGCCAATCTGCCCCCAAGGGGGGCAGAAATGGCCTAAATATATATTGCCCCGTAGGGGAGCGACCCTTGCCTAAGGGATCGCTCCCCACCTAAAAAAAAAAGAAATCATCACAAAAAAAAAAAAAAAAAAGGTCCCTGGTGCCTAGAGGTTTCTGCCCCCCCCGGGGGCAGATCGGCCTAATAATAGGCCAATCTGCCCCCAGAAAAGCCCTTCCTAAAAAAATGCCCCCCCGGGAGCGACCCTCGCGCGCTGACGTCACAGGGGGGATTGGGGGGGTCGGGGGTGGGAGGGGAAGGGCTTCCCCTTCCATCCCTGACTTGGGGGGGTGGGGGGGAACCCCACAGAGGGAGCGAGAGCGCTCCCTCTGGGCTCTGTGCACAGGACGTAATGGTTACGTCCTGGGCACAGCAGCACTGTGCCTCAGGACGTAACCATTACGTCCTGGGCACAGAAGGGGTTAATCAACATTTTATTGCTATAGTTTTAATCTTAATTCTACCACAAACGAAAACAGTTTTCTGTTGCTTCCACTTGAGCCACATTTAGTTGTTCTTGACGTTTTACTCTAAGGCCCTCATTATGACATTGGTGGTAAATTCCACTTACCACCATGCTGACTGCCGCAAACCTACCGCCGCCGTGGCGGATATCTGTTCACCACATTATGACACACACACACCAAACCGTCAGTATACAGCCACACACACAATTCCGCCACACCAAAGGTCAGTGATAAAGTGGCGGAATCAAAACCCACTCAGTTACACCCACAGAACAACACCCACCACATTATGACACAAGAATCACCATGGTGGACATTCATTGGCAGTAATACCGCCACACTCAAAATACATACACATATGCAAAACAACATTATATTAGTCAAATTAAATAACACACACCTGACACCCACACACCCACACCACTATAAAACACACACCCACATTACCCACAACCCTTTACGACTACAAACCATTGGCATGAGACATCACATACCCCCACCCTCACCTCACCCTCACTCCCATCACTCCACCACATCCCACACACCCCACCATCACATCTCACTCATCCCAATGCCAGGCCCTGCATGCCATACCAATGCATGGGCACCACTCACAGCTCTTCATGGACACCTATCACTAAAGCATGCACACAAGAGAGATTCAGCTATCCCATCATATACCAATTTACACAAGTGAAAGCTGCCAGAGAAAATAGAAACAAAGAGGTCAAGCCACGGATGCACAATATGTCAGACACAGAAATAATAACACATTATTTACATCCTCACAGGTACCCCAGCCAATGTCACCGGAGGGGAAGTGCCAGCACTATCCAGTCCCCCAACTGAAGAGGCGCACAGTGATGAAAGAAAATCTGGTCTTCAGGATCCCAATGAACAACTGGCCCATCAGGGACCTCTGGACAGCCGGTTACCAGGCCAAGTCACACACCACCACAGAGCCTTTCCCACAAGGAAACAACACTGCAGTGGGCACAGGGTTCAGGGGACAGAGGCACAGGCCAACCGGGACACTGGGAGGACTGCTGTGTGCCGGGCGGTGGACAGGCTCAGGGAGCGATTCTCCAGGAGGCACTTGCAGTGATCCTGGGAGCATATCAACTTTCCCAGGACACGATGGGCCACAGAGCCTTCCCCACAAGGAAACAACACTGCAGCACCCACCCAGCATACCCATACCTCTGTCCCTCAGCAGTGTGTCCACCTCTACAGGGACCCCAGGCCACACCTCACACACAAGACAATCAGGGACCTGGGGTCAGTGGCAGTGGGCACAGGGTTCAGGGGACAGAGGCACAGGCCAACAGGGACACTGGGAGGACTGCTGTGTGCCAGGTGGTGGACAGGCTCAGGGAGCCATTCTCCAGGAGGCACTTGCAGTGATCCTGGGAGCATATCAACTTTCCCTGGACACGATGGGCCAGTTCCTGGCCAATGTGCAGGAGAACAGGTGGCTGCCGGAGGTACAGTTCCAGGGGATCGGGGAGGACTTGCAGGCCATTAACACCACCCAGGTCTCCATAGCAGGGGTGCTGGCAGACATGGACAATATTATGAGGGAGGCAGTCTCACACCAGCGGGCCCCTGCCACTAACTAGACATCTGAACAGCTTTCCACCTCCGCTGGCGCTAGTGGACAGGAGGCTCGTCACAGGACCAACAGGCCACCAGCACCCCTCCCCCTGCAAAAGGTGAACCACCCCACAAACATTCCCTGCAATCCAGACAGAAGCCAGAGGCAATTGCCAAGACCCACGCCAGGAAATGAGACTCTCCTGATTGTCACCCTTGTGTCCCACTCAGTCACCCTGGTCACCTTGAACTGCCATTGCTCCCATTCCTATTTCCCCTTGGGCAATGCACCTGTGCTACAGACTAGAACAATACTCTGGACTTTCCTCCATCATCACCCCATTCCATTGCACTTGCCCCTCAATATTTCTGCACTTCAATAAACACCCTTGCAAGAAAAAGAAGTATGGATTATGTCAAGTTTTTCAAGAATGCATTAATTTAAACAGGTACATACAATGCAAAAAAAGCTGTACAGAAAATGAAAATAGGTTAATGACCTGTAGCTGGCTGCAGTGATCACACCAGGATCATATGTGGGGTCACCAACATCTGTAAAATGAATTGCCAAAGGGTACAGTAAGTGGGCATAGAAGTGGGAAATAACAGCATGCCAGTGCCACAGAAATTCCAACAAATTCAATAGAAATGTGAAGTAACACTGTCTTACCCGTGTGTCATTGGACGTATTGTCTAATGGCTGATGTTCTGTTATCCTCATCCTCACTGTCCACAGGGTTCACTGCTGTCACACGGGCATCTCCAGCCTCCTCCTCCTACAGAAAAGGCACATGGCGTCCCAGGGCAAGATTGTGCAACGATGCAGCATGCCACTATTATCTGGGAGACCTTCTTGGGAGAGTAGCACAGGGATCCACCTGTTAGATGGAGGCACCTGAACCTGGCCTTCAGGAGGCCAAAGGTCCTTTCTATTATCCATCTGGTTCGCCCATGTGCCTCATTATAATGTTATTTTGCCCTTGTCCTGGCATTCCTCACAGGGGTCAGCAGCCATGATAGGTTGGGGTAACCAGAGTTACCTGCAATACTGAGGGACAACATTTAGCCACACACTATCCCATATGGCCCACACCATACCCATACACCAATATATACTGGGTAGGGACCAGAGCTCACCTATCAGCCACAACATGTGCCTCTGTAGTTGGGCCATCACATTTGGGATGCTGCTATTCCTCAGGACAAAGGCATCATGCACTGACCCAGGATACTTAGCATTGATGTGGGAGATGTACTGGTCCGCAAAGCACACCATCTGTACATTCATAGAATGGAAACTCTTACGATTTCTGAACACCTCTTCATTTTGATGGGGGGGAGAAACGTAATATGTGTTCCATTAATCGCCCCAATTATGTTGGGGATAGGTCCCATTGTATAGAACTCGGCCTTCATTGTGACCAAATCCTCAAACTGAAGAAATACAATGTAGCTGCACATGTGGTTAATCAGGGCAGACAACACTCTGTTCAGCAAGTTTGAGAACATTGGCTGTGACATCCCTGCTGCCAAGCCCACTGTCATTTGGAAAGAACCAGTTGCCAGGAAATGGAGCACTTATAGAACTTGCACAAGAGGGGGGATTCCAGTCGGGTGACTGATAGCAGATATCAGGATAGGCTCCAATTGGGCACACAGCTCTGTGATTGTGGCCCTGTCAAGTCTATAGGTGAGTATTATGTGCCTATCCTCCATTGTTGCCAGGTCCACAGGGGTCTGTACATGGGGGTTGTCTCCATCTCCTATTCATCTGCAGCGGTAGCAATCTATGGGACAAAAGAGTGAGGAGCCGGCCACAAACTGAACAATGGGGCTACACAGAACTTTGCATGCTGTGAACTTGTATGGGTAAGTGTGAATTGTCCAGTATGTCCAAATTTGACCAGTGAAGCAGCAAATATGCAGGGCCTGCCCCCTCCCTGAAATGGCATCTGCCTGTCCTTTGTGGAGGGACAGGTGGAAGTGATGCAATTCCACTGACATTGTGCACAGTTGCGGGAGGTGGTACTGAATCACCGTGCAACTCCACATTGGGTTACATTGGGCCCTATGGGCACCATAGCCAATGGTGATCTACTCCGGTGGTGACGGTATGCACCGCCATGGACATGACTGCCATTTTCCATCTGATTCCTCACTTGCTACTTGAACTTCAACAGGAGAGGACCTACACTTCATGTGCGGCTGTGACCTGTGTCTGGAACCTACCATGGCCCATGTGAACAGTGAAAGGGCCCCAGCCTTCACTTCGGCAGAGTTGGAGAGACTGGTGAATGGGGTCCTACCCCAGTACGGAGTTCTGTATGGACCATCAGACCATCAGGTGAGTACATTGTGGGCACAATGCATGTGGCATAAATTCATGGAGTAGTGTGTGTGAAGGCCTCATGTAAGGGGGTGGGTGGAGGTCCTCTGGGTGGCGTATTGGTTATGTGCTGGGCCATGTGTGTGCAAATAATGATGTGAAGGGGTATTGTGGTCCATAAGTGTAACAGGCAGGACTGTTTGTCTCATACTATTTTCCTGTGTTTATTTCCTCTGCAATTCAGCGCCCATCAGAAGAAGAGTATATGGCGTGCCATCGTCAAGGACGTGCGGACCATGGGCAGAGCACCCACTGTCACAAACGGTGGAGGGACCTGGGGTGCTGGGTACAGAAGATGGCAGAGGCCCAGCTGGGGATGGCCTCTCAACGAGGAAAGGGTGCCATTCGAACCCTGTCCCTCTTGATGGCCCGCATACTGGCAGTGGCCAATCCAGAACTAGAGGGGCACATTCGGGCATCACAGCAGCCAAAGAGGGTGGGTACAGTGCCCATCATTACTACTTACGCCTGGTGGGGTGATATCCGGGTGGTGGGTGTGTGTCAGTGGGTGTGCCTAGGCCAGGCCTGACATTGCAGCGTAGGTCCCCTGGTGGCCAGGGTTCAGAAGGGAAAATCCTGCTACCTAGCTCGTAGGCATCCACTACTGGTCAGGGCTGCGTGGATCCCAGGTGTGCTGCATTTGCCAGTGTGTACCTCTCCCCAAGCCTTGGTGGCTAGCAATATCACTGGTAGTGCAATGCATAATGCGTAGGCCTGTTCCCTGTGTGTGAGGGTGCTGTGTATGCCAACAGTGGTGTTGGTGCGGCCACTGACCAAGGGTATCCTTTATCTCTCTCCCCCTTCTTGTTTTGTCATCCTGTCCTCATGTGCATTAGCATCCTCTGGCGGAGGAGTAGAGGCACCGGCGATGGAGGGAGCTGCATCCCACAGGTCCCAGGAGGCAGAGTCCACCGACAGTGAGGGCACCAGTGGAACAGAGGGTGAGGGGAGCACCACGGCGGAGACTGGAGGGGACAGTTCAGACACAGATACCACCTCTGATGGAAGCTCCCTGGTGGTGGCGGACATCTCTGTGACCACCCCAGCTACAGGTACATCAGCCACCCCCGTACCAGCACCGCCCTACCAGCAGCCCCTCATTGAGTTGCCCGTGCTGTTCACCGAGGAGGGTGGGCATCTTCTTCACCCCAGGCACCTCAGGCCCTGCCCCAGTGAAACCTGCTGCCCTGAGTGAGGAGGCTACTGACCTCCTGAGATCCATCTATGTAGGGCAGTCAACCATTGTGAATGCCATCCAGGGGCTGGCAGCCCAGATGCAACAGACTAATGCATTTCTGGAGGACAATCACACTTACTTGCTGGCCCAACAGAGATCGATTCAGGATCTGGCCTCCTCTCTGATGGCACCCATTGTCCCTGTTTCCACCCTCCCTCCTCCAACTTCCTCTTCCCAATTCCATTCTCCTGAATACCAACCTATCCCAAGCACACAGGCAGACGAGCATGCACACAAGACAACACACAAGAGTGGTACAGGCAAACACATGCACCACACTTCATCCCACAGGCACTCACACAAACACCATCCAGATGCAGACATACCAACATACACTATTTCCTCTGTGTCCCCCTCCTCCTCCACCTCCCTCCCAGTTCTGTCTACACTCACACCTGCATGCACTACATCCTCATCCACTACCAGCATCATCACCACACCAAGCAGAACACACACCTTAGTGGCAGACACCTCCACAACAGCCATGCACACGTCCCCTGTGTCCTCTCCCACTGTGTCTGACCCCGTCCTCCTAAGGTACACAAAGGCTAGCACTCAGACAACCAACAGCCATCCACCTCACAACAGCATACAACCCATGCACCTGCACCCAAATTCAGCAGACTCCTCCTACAACCACTCCCTCTTCCTCCATTCCAGCCCTTCTCCCGCTTTCTGCCCCAATGTCCCTAAAAAACTGTTCCTATCCACCATTTAACTCTTCCCTAATCCTCCCCCCATCCTGCATGTCTGGCCAGGGTGGGAAGAACCCAGCCAAGCACCTCAGCCACCCATTCCACGGGCCCAGTCATCACTACACCCACTCGTGGTGGAAAAGTATCCAGGGCACATGTCCTGAGGGTGAAGGAGGCTGCACCAGGCAGCCTCAAGGGAAAGGAGCCTGCCACAGCTGCCGGAAAGAGCAAGGAGCCACCCCCAGCTGCTGCCAGGAAGACAAAGGAGTCTGCCCAGCTGCTGCTAAGAAGGTAAAGGAGCTTGCCCCAGCTGCCAGGAAGACTAAGGAGCCTGCCCCAGCTGCCAGGAAGACTAAGGAGCCTGCCCCAGCTGCCAGGAAGAATAAGGAGCCTGCATCAGCAGGCAGGAAGAGCAAGAGGCCTGGGGCAGGTACTGTGAGGGAGCCCCCACCACCAACCATGGTTGTGCAGCCGTCTGAGGCTGCAGGGGATGGGCAGGAGCCTCCCCTTACCAGCAGCAGCACCACCACCTCCATTGAGCAGCCATCTGAGGCTGCAGGAGATGGGCAGAAGCCTCCCCCCAACAGCAGCAGCACCACCACCTCCAGTGGGCAGCCGTCTGAGGCTGCAGGGGGCCTCCCCCTACCAGCAGCAGCTCCACTAACTCCAGTGGGCAGCCGTCCGAGCCTGCAGGGGATAGGCAGGAGCCTCCTCCCATCAGCAGTAGCACCTACACCTCCATTGAGCAGCTGTCACCGCCGGCTGACGGTATTTAATCCTGCCTCCATGGGCTGCTGTGCAGCCTTCCCCCTGCGAATCCAGTGGGTATGACACCCACCTTAGAGACTGTGACCATGCACTCCCCAGGATCAAGTGCACATGGCACGATGCCCCCTCCTGAACCAGTGGGCAAGACAACCACCTACCACAGACTCCCCAGGATCAAGAGCACAGGGCACAATTCCCCCTCCAGAACCAGTGGGTAAGAAACCCACCTACCCCAGACTCCCCAGGACCAAGTGACGCCGGCGGACAGTGTGTAATCCTGCCTCCATCAGTTGCTGTGTGGCCTTCCCCCTGCAAATCCAGTGGGTATGACACCCACCTGAGAGACTGTGACCTTGCACTCCCCAGGACCTAGCACAGGGCATGTTGCCCCCTCCAGAGCAAGTGGGCAAGTCACCCACTTGAGAGACTGTTGCCTTGCACTCCCCAGGACCAAGCACAGAGCATGTTGCCCCCTCCAGAGCAAGTGGGCAAGTCACCACCTTGACAGACCGTTGCCTTGCACTCCCCAGGACCAAGCACAGGGCATGTTGCCCCCTCCAGAGCAAGTGGGCAGGTCACCACCTTGACAGACTCTGGCATTGCACTCCCTAGGACCAAGCACAGGGTAGGTTGCCCCCTCCAGAGCAAGTGGGCAGGTGACCCACTCGAGAGACTGTGGCCTTGCACTCCCTACAACAAGCACAGGGCATGTTGCCCTCTCCAGAGCAAGTGGGCAAGTCACTCACTTGGGGGACTGTGGCCTTGCACTCCCCAGGACCAAGCACAGGGCATGTTGCCCCCTCCAGAACCAGTGGTCTTGTTCCATCTGCTGGCTGAGGTGCACCCCCGTCCCCCGTTTCCCAGAGGTGCCTGCCTATTTACCAACTGATGCCCCTACAGTGTTCTCTCTGTGTTGAGACAGGTGCCATGTTTGGCCTTGGACTTTGGCCTGTGGTCATGTGGACAACATACATTGTGGACTGGGCTGTGTCCCTTTTTATGTACATATGTATATATCTATTATCTTGCCTCACATATTTATCTTGATTGGTTGCTCTCATTACATTCACTTTTTCAAAATCGGTTTGTCCTTGCATTATTCATCCGAGGTACGGGGTAAAAATGTTTAAGTGATGCAGCTGATTGTGTGTATGGTGTTGGGGATGGGTTTGTGCGTGTGTGTCATTCTCGTTTTCCTCCCTCCCTCCCTTATGTGCTAGGCAGCTGTACTCACCGTATTCATCTTCGCTGGCATTGGTGTTTGTGGGGGAGCAGCACGTAGAAGATCATGGGGGAAACATGCGGCTCTGGCTTCATGGCGGCGTGGCTGTTCCCTGTGTCTCCAATGGTGAGTCCTTTCCCTTCTGAGGTCTGTTTCCACCAGGCTTTTGATGTTGTTAGTACCGCCCAGGAAAAGGTGGCAGTTCCCTGTGTCATAATATTGTGGCTGGACCATTAACTTCCACCTGGCTGTAGGCGGCTACCGCCATGGTGCCTGTTGTTTCCGCCCTGGCGGTCGGTGTGGTATATTGGCTGTCTAGCAGAGATCTTTCCGCCATGGTCATAATTTGGCGGTAATTACCACCGGCCTGTTGGCGGTATTACCGCCATTTTAACACGAACCGCCAGGGTTGTAATGAGGGCCTAAGTATTTTGGCCAACTGTTCGGAAAGGTAGGGATTAGTTTAGTCTTCCAGTTCACAATTAGTCAATATGCATGGAAACATGTATTAATTTATAAATCCTACATGGTGAGCTCAACAACTATTTAATATTCAAATAGTTTTCACAATATTCAAAAACAGCATTTAAAAAAATGTAATCTAGGACAACAAGTAATAATATGAGACCAGTTTCCTTTTTGCCCAAAGTCACATGAGACACAATTCCCTGAGCATTCGGAATTCATCTTATTTAGACACATTGTCATATGATAAATTAACCATTTAGTAAGAAAATGCATTCTTTGGTAACTGGATCCTACAAAATATGTAAAATTAATTGTATCGATTTTATTCTACATATCCAAAGTTATAATAACATTTTCTTATTTTATCAATAACTGGAGATATTTTGAAAGGCTTCTGCGTACTTCAAACTGATCAAGTAAGTTTTCCAAAAGTCAACTGACCTCACCCTTGATTTTTCTATTAAATCCATTATCAAATGTGTATTTCATACTACATGGATATATGCCTAACAGAAAATTAAATATTGAATTGTATGACCCACAACATCCATACTCTAATACATTTATCAGTTCTTAAAGACTTGTCGAACTTTGCCATGTACATGACTAAACATTCTACCAATTTGTCAAAACCGCCATCTAGAAATTGCCACTTTATCGAGGAAAGACCAGGGTGTAGTACTTAACTTCTTAGACCCAATAAAACTATTATTATTTTAAATGAAAAATTCTTTACAAAACAGTTATTTTCATTTAAAAAAAAACATTTTGAAAACCTAAAACAAAATTTCGTAAAAGATTTTGTTACTTACATAAAATCGTCAATTCTACATTCATTCAAAATTGTTATCATCAGCTCATAGTCAAATTATTTGGGTGCAATAAGCATATCTTTTACCTTGAAGATATATATATCCGAAGACGGCAAACTATAGTATTATTTGATTCGGAAGAGCTAAGCCTTCTTGTGCTGTAGAATGATACAATATGCGTATTGCCAATCTCAGTATTTAATTTTCCCAATTACATAAGAAAAATGTACCCTCTACTTCTTTAAAAAGAACTAGAGCAGAAAACTCATGGGGGAGCAGTAAAAACAAAATTAAATACTGTAGAACTGCCATTCCAATAAAAGTCATGATGCCAAAAATTACCAAAGGAAGAGAATTACATGTTAATGGAAGGGATTTTAAATGGTTTGAAATTTGAAACTTAAAAATCAGCTAAATTTGATGTGACAAAAATGTCTAAATGACACTTCCCTTCATTGTTATGTGACTCTCAAATCTCTTCAATTAAAGCATATGGAGCACATTACGTAATAAAACAACAGTTTATTAATTTTTTTATTTTATACCCAGACAGTTTTTAAATTGAGAAATACATTTTACAAGTCGCCCCTATATTTGATCATCAGCTTCACAAAAAGCATTATATTGTCCGCATAAGTATGATTTTAACCATTTTCCTTATAGGAGGACTTATGACATTATCATCCAGATTGCAATTGCAAGCCATTTTATAAATAAAGCATTTACAATGATAGCTAAGGGTAAACCTGTCTGGTTCAATGACTGACCTTAATAGTGCCACTAGCTGAAGAGTTTAAATTAATCTTGTCTTAGCATCTTTATACAGATTGCTTATGATTCTCATGAGATGGGAGGTGTTAGACCTGACAGCTTTAGGGTGGTCACCCATAACTATTTGCTTGCCTCCCTCCACTTTTTGGACACTGTTTTTGCTGGTTTTACGACTATGCACACTTTACCTCTACTAACCAGTACTAAAGTGCAAATGCTCTCTCCCTTAAAACATGGTGACATTGGTTAATCCCCAATTGGCTTATTTAATTTACTTATAAATCTCTAGTAAAGTGCCCAGGGAGATTGAATGCCACTAGTGACCCTGCAGCACTGATTGTGCCACCCACTTAAGGAGCCCCTTAACCTTGTCTCAGGCCTGCCATTGCCATGCCTGTTTGTGCAGTTTCACTGGCAGTTCGACTTGGCATTTAAAAATACTTGCCAAGCCTAAAACTCCAGTTTTTCTACATATAAGTCACCCCTAAGGTGGGCCCTAGGTAACCCCTAGGGCAGGGTGCTGTGTAGACAAAAGGCAGGACATGTACCTGTATAGGTTACATGTCCTGGTAGTGTAAAACTCCTAAATTCATTTAACACTGCTGTGAGATCTGCTCCTTTCATAGGATAACATTAGGGCTATCCTCATATTCTGTTTGAGTAGTAGCTTTTGATCTGAAAGGAGTAACCAGGTCATATTTAGTATGGCCAGAATGGTAATACAAAATCCTGCTGACTGGTGAAGTTGGATTTAATATTACTATTTTAGAAATGCCACTTTTAGAAAGTGTATTTCAAACCACAGAGGGTAACCGATACGAACCCAAG
Organism: Pleurodeles waltl; assembly: GCF_031143425.1. Classification (NCBI taxonomy): domain Eukaryota; kingdom Metazoa; phylum Chordata; class Amphibia; order Caudata; family Salamandridae; genus Pleurodeles; species Pleurodeles waltl. The sequence continues at coordinate 499,379,616 of NC_090438.1, read as the reverse complement.
GGGTTTAGAAAGTGGGCATTTCTCTGCACTTAACTTAAATCCTTCTGTGCCTTACAATCCATGTCTGGCTAGGTTTAGTTGACCGCTCCCTTGTGCATTCACTCAGACAAACCCCAAACACAGAATGCTTAGTCACACTTGCACACATCTGCTTATTGAATGGGTCTTCCTGGGCTGGGAGGGTGGAGGGCCTGACACTTACATGTCAAAGGACAGTAGCCTGCCCTCACACAAAGGACTGCCACACCCCCTACTGGGATCCTGCCATTCAGCATGGAACTAAAAGGGGACCTTGTGCACTTCTAAGCCACTCTTTGAAGTCTCCCCCACTTCAAAGGCACATTTGGGTATTTAAGAAGGGTCTCTTACCCTACCAACTCAGGCACTTCTGGACAAGACACTTCCTAGAGAAGAAACCCTGAACCAGAACCTGCAACCTGCCAAGAAGAACTGCCTGGCTGTCCAAAGAACTCACCTGACTGCTTTTCTGAGAAGGACTGCTGCCTTGCTGTTGCCCTGCTGCCTTGCTGCTCCCTGGCTGTGCTGAGAAGTGCTCTCCAAGGGCTTGGATAGAGCTTGCCTCCTGTTCCTTGAAGTCTCAGGAACCAAAAGTCTTCCTCTCTGCAAAGAACTCCTTGTGAGTTGAAAATCAACACACAGCCTGCAAGAAACAATGCAGAGCCTGCATTGCGGTGAAAAATTCACTGCACGCCAAACCAGAATGACACAGCCCGACTTCCTGACGAGGAGAGAGACGCAGCGCCAGCGTTGCAACCATAACTTTGACTCACTGCCCACTAAATCAATGCAAACCTGACCCAGAACGACACAGCTTGACTTCCTGAGAGGAATTGATGCAGCGCCTGCCATGTGACAGAAATTTCCACGCATTGCCAACCGGTTTGAGTAAGCTCCTCTGACTTCGTCCTGCAAGTGCCGGATTTCAACGCATCCTCCCCAGGGTGTCCGGAAACCCTGAAGCCCGAAGAGAATCCAAGTCCCGACCGGAAATCGATGCAAAGCTTTCTCTGCGTGGAAAATAAACAACGCATCGCCTGTGTGCGGCCAGAGAAATTCACGCACACCTCCTCGTTTTCCACGCATCTCCTCCTCTGCGGTCACTTGAATAGAATTTGAAAGCAAACCAAGTACTTTGTGCTTGCAAGAGACACTTGTTGCTTTTTAAAAGACTAAAGACACCTTGGCCCATATTTACACTTTTTTTGCGCCTCATTTGCGCCATTGTTTGACGCAAAAGCAGCGCAAACTTACAAAATGCAATTATATTTTGTACATTTGCGCTGCTTTTGCATAAAAATATTACGCAAATGCGGCGCAAACGAAAGTATAAATATGGGCCTTTAAATCATTTTTACAGTGATATTTCAATGTATGCTTATTGCATCTTGATCGTTTTGACCTGCATCTTACCAATTAAATATTATATATTTTTTCTAAACACTGTGTGGTGTATTTGTGTGGTGTTCTACTATATTATTGCATGATTTATTGCACCAATAATTTACACATTGCCTTCTAAGTTGAGCCTGACTGTTCAGTGCCAAGCTACCAGAGGGTGGGCACAGGATAATTAGGATTGTGTGTGACTTACCCTGACTAGAGTGAGGGTCCTTGCTTGGACAGGGGGTAACCTGACTGCCACCCAAAGACCCCATTTCTAACATGAGGGAAAGCCAAATATTTTGAATATACAAAAAAGACTCTTCCCGCACATTAAGTCAAAAGCTTTCACTGCATCTACTAAAAACAATTTCAGGAATCTGCTTAGTATTAAAAGCATCTAAAGTCTGTATTAAGTCATTTTTTATTTGCTTACAATCAACAACTTCAACCAAAAACAATTTGATTTTTATGGATGAGCTTATCCCCAACTCTGTAAATTATCTTTGCTATTAGATTAGTTTTCATTTCATTTCATTTTATAATTAATTAATCTAGATTAATTGGTCAATGTGAATTAACATCTTTGAGGTTTTTACTTTGGAAGAAAATAGTCACTGTCCCAGTATCACAAAAGGAACAGATATATATAATTTGTTAATTTTAGATAGTGAATACTTAAAAATGTCTGCAAATGCCTTCAAAATTTCTGTGAGGAACCCATTTTCTCCATTTGATAGTGAGAGAATTACAGAATCCAGTTCATCTCATGTAAAAGGTTCTGTGAAACTATATACAATTTTTTGTGATAACTAAGGGATGGACAATGATTTAAAGACATTTTCCAATTGTATTACATCAATTACCTGGTACCTAATGTAAACAAATGATAATGATAAAAAACTATCTCATTTATATCATGTCTTTCTGTAATTCCAGCTTTTGTCCTTGGGCAATATAGCTTCTTGATGGCTCTTTGAGATGATTTCCCTTGAGTCTGTTTGAAGGGATATGCATAAATATAAGGTCTGCCTATCCCTGATAAGGTTTTTCAAATGGTGACTTCATTGTGTGCCAAACAAAAAAAAAAAATCTAATTCTAAGTCTTTAATAGTCCCCTTCCTTTTCTCAGTACATTAATACTTTCTTCTTTTACTTCTTCTTTTAGAGTCTTCTTGGTGTTGCTACTGACACTCCTTGTGGAAAAGGAGTTAGACAAGGTTAGTTATTATATGTTAATGAGGTTATGCCTATGTATCTCTAATGTCCTTCTGTCTATCATCTCCCTTTCTCTTTACCCTGAGCTGGATGAATAAACGTTCTAGGAGGAGTTGTCCCATGCACCACAGTCAGGTTGGATTTGTCCTTGGTAACTTTCACCCTAAATCCCACAGACCCTCATACCCATGCTCACAGTGACATGAATATGAAGAAATAAAAGAAAGAAAATAAATAGTAGAGTCTTATGCCAAAATCCAGCACTCTTTATGAAGTTCCTTTTTTCCAGTAACACCCATTCTTCTTCTGTCTCCTTCCTCTCTCTCCTTGACTCTTCTTACTTCTGCCTTTTTTCCTCTGCTGCTCCATCCCCCTACTACCACAACAAGTCCTTTTTGGGTTTTTCCTCATCTTGTTGTCTCTGTTATTTCTCCTTTGCTGTCTATTCACTCTATCTTTTTCAGGTTTCTTAGAGCGTTAATGACCAGCATCATGGTATTACTTCTCTTTACCACAGGTAAGTACTGTTTCTTTTTTCCTACTCTGCCACAGTCTTCCAAGCCAGAGACCTCCCTGAATATTTGGGGCCATATTTACAAGGCCCTTGGCATAGTGCAGCACAGCAAGTGCCTTGCTATCCTGCTTTGCACCATTGGGAAAGGGCAAAAATGAGCAATATCCACAAGATATGGTGCATTTCTGTCCTCTCCCCCCTGCACGGGTACACACATTTCTGCCATGTGCCAATGCAGGCACCTTTGCACCATGATGCAAGGGTGCCTCTATTGTAGGGATGGCTGTTTCTTGCAGGAAGGGACACCTACCTACATGAAAATAAACAATGTAGGTGGTTTCCTTTTTCTATGTGTGCTAAAGAATGCATCACACATAGAAGGAGGAAAAAGCTTGGAGAAATAATGTTATTTCTCCCTGTTGCACCTCTCTTACACCACCCAAGAGAAGGCATAGGCTTTTGACACAGTCTCAGGTTTACGTAACCTTGTAAATCTGGAAATGCGTCAAGGTTATTGCTTTGGAATACCCATGCAACACCCATGGAAATGCCTCCTGATGCAAAGTAAGGCAACTCAGCGACTTGCACTGCATTGCCTTACACCATATTCACAAGGCCAAGTAAAGCCACACAAAGTGACGATGCATGTCTTTGTAGACATGGGTGTACAACCAGCGCTGCTGGTTCATTACAAAAAGTGACACAAGGCTGCGTGTAAATATGGTTCTCAGATTTTTCACATTTTGTTTTTTAACCCCTTCACTGCGAGGCGCGCTGACGTAACAAAGTTGATTTCTAAATTGGAGCAGGAAGCAGCCTTGCGGGCGCTTCCTGCTCCAATGGGGAAAACAGCCTTCCCCACGTTCGGGAAGGCCTCGTGAGAAAGGGGAGAGTCTCCCCTTTCTTACGAGGCCTTCCTGAAAGATTTTCCTGGCCCCCGATCGCAGATGTGGAACCAGGAAACAGTTTCAGGAAGGCCTTGTAAGAAAGGGGAGACTCTCCCCTTTCTTACGAGGCCTTCTGAAAGTGTTCCTGGCCCCCAACACCACTAGACGCCAGGGATTTCACTTGGGGGGGTCGGCCCCCTCGGAAAACGGGCCGGCCTCCCCCCGGGGGGCATATTTTTTTTAAATAAAATAAATGGACAGGGGGTCACCCGTGGCCATTTTGCCCCCCAAGGAAACCATACAACAACAAAAAAATAGATCTATATATGTATATATAGATCTATATATGTAGATATGTCTATGTACATGGATATATCTATAGATAGATCTATAGATATATCTATAGATCTATCTATAGATATATCTATGTATATATATATATAAATATATATATATCACTTTTGTCAATATGTGTGTGGTTTCCCTGGGGGCTGCGATCGGCCCCCAGGAAAACCAGACCCACATATAAAAGTGATATATATATATATATATATATTTATATATACATATATATATTTATATATAGATTTGCCACCAGTTGTCTTGCAGTTGCAGCTTGCGTCTCCAAAGCAATGCACATACTTCAACTGACGCATTTCACCTGTAGCTTTTAGGCAGCAATAAAAAAGTCAAGTAAGTATTGTGATAATGTTTCTTCTACGAAAGGATCAGACTTTTGTCTAGTGGCAGTTTTAGTGCCATAAAGAAGCGCAAAAGGTTTATATGCCTACTGCAAAGAGCAAATCTAATTTTATGTCAATAGCTGAGTACATTAGTAAAGTCAGCCATTACCTGCGCTATAATACAAATGAAATGTATGAGCGGGGCGGTGATGGAGAAATGAAGGGCACTTTTGCTGGGTGGTAATGAGGGAATCCGAGGAGTAGGGAGTGGGAGCACCAATAATGATTGTTGGACTGGGCACAGGAGGTGCTAAAGACTGTGACGAATGGTATGTGACAAGGTGTTTTTCGAGTGTCTTGAAAGAACGTGCTGATTGAGGGAAGAAGCGCAGGTAAGGTGGCCTCTACTGTTGCACGTATCTCACACACACCATCGATTTTGTGACTGTCTACGTAGGCTAGTGTTTTAGAGCAACAGTTTAGCTAATAGCAGAGATGGCATCTTGATGGATGACTGCTGCCAGCACTCAGGTTATAGAGGACAGCTCTGACATAGGATCAGAGACTGAGACATCAGATACTGAGACAGCATCTGAGGGATAGGACAATGGCGCAGACTCTGGGAGTGATTTTTCAGTCGGAAGAGTCCCATTCGATAACTCCTCTTCCAGTACATTATGAGGGAGGTGATGAGGACAGTCCTGCTGTCCCTTCACAAGCAGTCTGTGCAACTGGGTAATAGTGGGTTAGCCCAACCCAGAGCCCAGGTAAATGCGGCTGCAAGCAGAGACATAGAGAGAGTGCTCTCTTGGGAGCTCCCCAATTTAGTTCAGCCCCAAATTCCACCGCCCAAATCGTATTGTGGAGACATCAAAATTATCTATAGCAAAACAAACTGGTTTTGTAAGGCAGGCACCTGGGTTTTTGGTCCTGGGTTCGGCGGCCATATAGAGAAACACACTAAACCCAAACATTTCTGGAAACTAGACATTCGGGGAGTCGACAGAGGTGTGACTTGTGTGGATTCCCCAAAGTTTTCTTACCCAGAATACCCTGCAAAGCTGAAATGTTGAATAAAAACTCTATTTTTCTCGCATTTCTGTCACACAAACTATAGGAATATGCTGGGATCCACAAAATTCCTACCACCCAGTGATTCCTCACCTGTCCTGATAAAAACACTACCCCACTTGAGTGCCTACACCTAGTGCCTGCGTCAGGAATGGATCACCCCAGGGTCAACAGCTGCCTCATGTAAGGACCAACATTGACCGTTGTGTGATCTATTCCTGTTGCGGGCACCAGGCCTACCCACACAAGTGAGGTGCCATTTTTATCGGGAGACTTGGGGGAATGCTGGGCGGAAGGAAATTTGTGGCTCCTCTCAGATTCCAGAACTTTCTGTCACTGAAATGAGAGGAAAAAGTGTTTTTTTTGGCCAAATTTTGATGTTTGCAAAGGATTCTGGGTAACAGAACCTGGTCAGAGCCCCACAAGTCACCCCATTTTGGATTCCCCTGGGTTTCTAGTTTTAAAAAATGTGCTGGTTTGCTATGTTTCCCCAGGAGACGGCTGAGCTAGAGGCCAAAATCCACAGGTAGGCACTGTTTTCTATGAAAAAATGTGATGTATCCACGTTGTGTTTTGGGGCATTTCCTGTTGCGGGCGCTAGGCCTACCCACACAAGTGAGGTATCATTTTTATCGGGAGTCTTGGGGGAACATAGAATAGCTAAACAAGTGTTATTGCAATTTATCTTTCTCTACATTTTTTCCTTCCAAATATAAGAGAGTGTGTAAAAAAGACGTCTATTTGAGAAATGCCCTGCAATTCACATGCTAGTATGGGCACCCCGGAATTCAGAGATGTGCAAATAACCACTGCTCCACAAAACCTTATCTTGAGCCCATTTTGGAAATGCAAAGTTTTTCTTGATACCTATTTTTCACTCTTCATATTTCAGCAAATGAATTGCTGTATACCCAGTATAGAATGAAAACCAACTGCAGGGTGCAGCTCATTTATTGGCTCTGGTTACCTAGGGTTCTTGATGAACTTACAAGCCCTTTATATCCCCGCAACCGGAAGAGTCCAGCAGACATAACGGAATATTGCTTTCAAAAATCTGACATCGCAGGAAAGAGTAAAACATAAAGAAAAATGGCTGTTGTTTTCAGCTCAATTTCAATATTATTTTATTTCAGCTGTTATTTTCTGTAGGAAAACCTTGTAGGATCTACACAAATGACCCCTTGCTGAATTCAGAATTTTGTCTAGTTCTCAGAAATGTTTAGCTTTCCGGGATCCAGCATTGGTTTCATACCCATTCCTGTCACTAACTGGAAGGAGGCTGAAAGCACCAAAAATAGTAAAAATGGGGCATGTCCCAGTAAAATGCCAAATTTGTGTTGAAAAAAGTGGTTTTCTGATTCAAGTCTGCCCGTTCCTGAAAGGTGGGAAGATGGTGATTTCAGCACCAGAAACCCTTTGTTGATGGCATTTTCAGGGGAAAAACCAAAAGCCTTCTTCGGCAGCCCTTTTTTCCCATTTTTTTGGAAAAAACGAAATTTTCACTGTATTTTGGCTAATTTTTTGGTCTCCTCCAGGGGAAACCACAAACTCTGGGTACCATTAGAATCCCTAGGACGTTGGAAAAAAAGGACGCACATTTGGCTTGGATAGCTTATGTGGACAAAAAGTTATGAAGGCCTAAGCGTGAACTACCCCAAATAGCCAAAAAAGGGCTCAGCACTGGGGGGGGGGGGGTGCAGGGGGGGGAAGGCCCAGCAGCTAAGAGGTTAAACAAGTGGTTCTGCTTTGATAAACTTTCCTAGAATAATACTCTCAGAGGTCTTGTTTTGCCTTTTCAAAAACAAACAGAGTTTAAACCAGAATTACTATTTAAATAATTGTCATATGTTTTACAATATGCATATTTAACCTGTATTTGAAATGTTTTATTAATAGAGATTAGTTTATGCTCTTCAATTATGTCTTGTTCAATTATGTGTTTTCTTAAAGATGCGGATAAAGGTATATCCAGGCCATGGCAACCGTAGGTGTCCTTTCATTCCCCGAAGAAAATCTGATATTGCACATTTAAGTTCTAGCACACATGTCAAGTTCTAAATAAAAAAGCAGTAAATGTAACAGAACACAGATAGCACAGCAGGCAGTTGCTGGCACTCACGAAGTGTGATCTCAGGGTAAAAATTTTCCCCAACCGACTCCTACATTTAGGACCAGTTTCTTAGCGCAAAATGCACAGTTGCATCATAAATGGAAGCATGGCTGCATTTTTCAGTAAGAAAATGGCGCTAAATGAATAACAGCATGAAGTAGTGCAAACAACTTCTCACTTAATTAGCTGTTTCTGCACTAACTTCCCATAAAAAATTACCTTTTATTACGTGAGTGGCATAATCACGTAATTATTGCTAATTTTCATGTCAAAGAGTAACACTGAATTATTGAAATTACTCTGGTGCTAATAAAATTAGTCCCAGGACTATTTTATTTCATGAAGTAGCGAACAGTCATTGTTCCAATCAGCAGAGCATGCTGAGAGGCAGTAAGTTTCAAGTAAACCCAGTTTCTCCCTTCATTCAGATGAACTTCCAGCTTCAGAACATAGAGTTACATAACCTGTGTCCACAGTCCTCAAATTGCTTTGCACAGGGGTGGAAAAAACAGTTCTACCCTTCAATGACTGGAAGGAAAATGAGCTAGTCTGTGCAATAATAGTCTTTCCCTTCAACTCTATGGCATCATAGCTGCTACAGAAGCCTGGCTTTTGCCTGCTTTAACTAACTCAGATGACTTGATGTTAGTTTTATATGCATGACTTGTGATTGGCCACCATGGTGCACACTGCGCAACTCCTGTGGCTTAATTTGGACAACCATCATCCAAAGGAAAAGTCAAAATTTATGTAGCCATATTTAACAAAGTTATAAAATAATGAAGTCATTAAGCGAAGCTCAGAACAAATACTGTGTAATAATGAGGCATCTTAGTGCAGTACAGACCTCCAAGAAATCCCCAGCAATCCAATAACCTTAAAGATTCATGCACATAAAAAGCCCTCCACATGCAGGACGCAGTTAGTGCAAACAAAATCTACTTGACCATCACCACAAACACCCAGTAGCACACTTCGCAACAGTGTAGCTGGAGTCTCCAATTCAATCTAATCCCCATTGTGATGCGGTGAATGTGGGACAGAGGTGTAACAGAAAATAGGCAGCAGGCTCAGGGCAGTGTCTCCAATATCCGAAGCGGCGCCACTTCTAATAGGATGTGTGGCCATGAATGGTCTCCTAAGACCATAAAAACAAACAACAGGAAACTGGAGGAGATGTGTGAAGGACTGTGTCACTCCGCTTCTCCTCCTAAATCCAGGTCTTTAGTAGTTTTGCATTTTTTTGGGGAAAACACAAATCTCTCAATGGTTATTACCTTGTAAAGTGCACAATAACCATTATGGGTAGTAAAGCCATATAACATTAAAGAAATACATAAATAGACCTGAATCCTCTCTCAAAGTAGATGGCATCTGGGCATTCCCCATAACGTGACCACCTAGTTTGATGCTCATTGTATGAGCATGCATTATTTTTTCCCACACATAAACTGCTGTGAATAAAGTCTCAGCCACTTTATAAAGCAACCCCAAATCCTATTTAAGTGTTTAAGTATGTTGTACATGTGGTTGTCAAATTGATTCATTGGCAATATAACGTTCTGCATCAAATACATGCTAATTCTAACCTCTTATCTCCACTCCCCCCCACCTCCCCTCATATGGCAGTCCGTCTGCGCCCTTCCACGCCCAGACCACGCCCAGCACCAGTCCCCCTGGCCCTCCCGCCCCCTGCACCACCAAGCACCGCTACATAGCCAATGACCTCCACGCCCTAAATCCAGGACGCTCCTCCATCTGCTTCCAGTCCACTCAGAATCACACCAAAGGGCCCTTCTAATGCAGAGCCTGCAACTTCACCTGCACCCTACCCACCAAGCTCTGACACAGAGCCGCAGACAACCACCTCAGCTGCATTCCGCCCAACAACAGCTCCGTCCACAAGCACGCTATCGAACTATGGGACCTACTGACCTCATCATCACCCGAGGTCACATTTCTCACCGAAACCTGGATGAATTCGGCCTCGCAACCAGACATAGCCATAGCCATACCTGAAGGCTACAAGGAGGAATCGCCATAGTCCATAAAAGCACCATCAGAGTCTCCACCAGCCCCCACAAAACCATCAACTCCGCCGAGCACCTCCATTTCAAAATCCACATCAACGGCAACACCAGCCTCAGAGGAACACTGGTCTACAGACCGCCGGACCCCCGACCTCACATCTGCGATGACATCGCCGACATCATCAGCGCCCAAGCCCTCACCTCAACTGACTACATCCTCCTCGGGCGACCTGAACTTCCACCCAGAAATGATATCAACACCACCAACCTACTCGCCAATCTCGCCAACCTCGGCCTCAAGCAACTCTTCACATTGCCCACCCACACCGCAGGACACACACTTGACCTCATCTTCTCAGCCAGCAACCACGTCTCATTCAGACACACCACCGAACTCCACTGGATCGACAATCGCTGCATCCATTTCTCCCTTCAGAAGCCGGTCACTCACCACCTCACCACTCAAACCCCCTGCCACTATTGGAACAGAATCTCGACAGAACAGCTGATCTCCACCCTCACCCAGGCACCTCCTCCTAGGACCCGGGACCCCAACTCAGCCGCCACCAACCTGCATCAATGCATAGACCACTGCGCCAACACCCTCACACCACTGAAACAACACTCGGACATCCACTACAGATCCAAGGCCACCTGGTTCACCCCCGACCTACAGGCCTCCAAACGGGAATGCCGAAAAATGGAGAAGACCTGGAGCCTTGTACCTACCAAATCCAACCACATCGCCCTCAAGGCTGCCATCCACACGCATCACCAGCTGATCCGCACCACCAAAAGAACCTACTACAAAAGCTGCATAGACACCAACGCTCACAACAGAAGAGAGCTCTTCGGTATCATCAAAGAACTCTCCAACCCGAGGCCCTGCTCCTAAGAACCCCCGCCTCACAGGAGCTCTGCAACTCCTTTGCCACTTACTTCCGTCGGAAGATCGAAGACATCCACAACAGCTTCAAACCCCAGACCCACCAGCCAACCACAGACAGCCACGAACCCAATGCACTAAGCAACATTAACCCTCTATGCACCTGGACCCACGTCAACAATGAAGAGACCATCAACACCATTGCCTCCATCGACTCTGGCTCCCCCTCGGACCCCTGTCCACACCAGATCTTCAACAAAGCCAGCAACATCATCGCCCCCATCTCCGTGCCATCATCAACAGCTCCTTCGAGACAGCCACCTTCCTGGAGAGCTGGAAACACGCCAACCTCAACGCCCTGTTGAAGAAACCCAAGACGGACCCAGATGACCCCAAAAACTACCGGCCCATCTCCCATCTCCCCTTCCCAGCGAAGGTCATTGAGAAAACCATGAACAGCCTACTATCCCACTTCCTGGAAGACAGCAAAGTGCTCAATACCTCCCAATCCGGATTTTGCAAGAACCACAGCACTGAGACAGCACTCATTGCTGCTACAGATGACATCAGGACCATGCTCGACAAAGGCGAAACCGCAGCGCTCAGCCTCCTAGACCTCTCCGCAGCCTTCAACACAGTTTGTCACCACACCCTTCGAACACGCTTCCACAACGCCGGGATCTGCGGCAAGGCCCTCCAATGGATCTCCTCATTCCTCTCCGGCAGAACCCAGAGAGTCCACATTCTTTCTTACCTGTCCGAATCCTCCAAAACTATCTGTGGCATCCCCCAGGGATCCTCCCTCACCCCAACACTCTTCAACGTTTACATGGCTCCTCTCGCCAACATCGCAAGATCCCACCGTATCAACATAGTATCCTACGCAGACAACACCCAGCTATCATCTCCCTCACGAAAGACCCTACAACAGCAAGAAACAACCTCCGCAATGGACTACACGCCATTGCCAACTGGATGGAATCAAGCCGCCTCAAGTTAAACACAGACAAAAAAGAGATCCTCATCTTCGGCAGCAACCCCTCCGCTTGGAACGATTCCTAGTGGCCTACTTCCCTAGGAGCCGCACCCACACCCACCACCCAAGTACAAAACCTGGGAATCATCTTGGACTCAGCACTCAGCATGGCTCAGCAGGTCAACGCAGTCTCCTCCTCCTGCTACAACACCCTTCACATGCTCTGCAAGATTTTCAAGTGGATTCCAGTCAAAACCAGAAAGACAGTCACCCATGCCCTGGTCAGCAGCCGACTGGACTACGGCAACGCACTCTTTGCAGGAACCATGGCCAAACTACAAACAAAAATGCAACGTATCCAAAACGCCTCTGCCCGACTCATCCTCGATGTACCACGCCACAACCACATCTCTGCCCACCTCAGAGACCTACACTGGCTACCCCTATCGAAGAGGATTACCTTCAAACTACTCACCCACGCACACAAAGCCCTCCACAACACAGGCCCGGCCTACCTCAACGACAGACTCACCTTCCACACTCCCATCTGGCAGCTCCGCTCCGCCAGCCTCGCCCTCGCCTCCATCCCCCACATTCGCTGCACCACCGCCAGAGGAAAATCCTTCTCTCACCTCGCTGCCAAGACCTGGAACTCCCTACCGCTCCACCTATGCCAGACGCAGGACCTCCTGACTTTCAGGAAATGCCTCAAAACATGGCTATTCGACCAGTAGCTCCCACCCCCAGCACCTTGAGACCCTAACGGGTGAGTAGCGCGCTTTATAAATTACATGATTGATTGATTGATTGATTGATTATCTTCTCAATAAACCTGAATGGTGGGTGACCTCTTCTGAGAGTTACAGTGCTCCTAGTAAACATTCAGGCCTTACATACAAGGCTTTTGCACCACCAGATCGTCATTCACACTGCTCCAGATTAACAAACTGATCCATTGAGCCCAGTGCAGCTTGTAAATTCTTGTGGCACAGGAATAATGTATGCAGGGTAGGCGTTCCCACGGGGAAAGCCGCACAGAACTGGCAGTGAATTACAACATTTCACTGCGTCATTCTGCAACCACACTGCATCAGAATGTTACCGCCTGCTCAGAGCAGGCGTAAAATTGACAAAGTGCTTTTACCTATGGAGGCCTCCTCACATTGCTGGAGTATCATAATTTTTTTGACGCTAGTTCAGCAACGTGTGAGTTTAGCACCAACAGATGTGTCAGAATTTGTGAAACCACATGAAAACTAGTGCCACGGAGCTCTGTATTGTAAATACAGTGCATCCATGGTGTAGTTAGTAGATTATAGGGCAGTGCAAGAAATCTGATACATCAGGGCTGATGTGTCAGATTCTTGTAAATGAGGCCGTCACTATTTCGTCCCTTTCATGGATACACCAGCCCTTAAGAGTGTGTTCTGAACCAGGATGACCCCTCCATCTACTCAAGGTATTTCAAACAGGCCCCTAATGCCTTACTTTTACATCCTTGTTTAAATTGGTCCATTAACTGTCCCACATGTGGTCCAAAAGTTACCCAGTTCTGACACATTCCTTTCTTTTTCGCCATGTCTTCCAACAGAAAGTTATTTAGCAAGTGAAATATAACTCAGTCTCAGTCTACCCTTAAAAGTATACTGAAAAATGGGTGCTAATAATCTCAAATACAACCATGTTGTTGGATTGCCCCATGGCCATGATTTTGCCTAGCAAGACATGCCTCTGTATTACATTTCTGAGGTTTCTGAGCCTAAAATCACATTTCACCCACTCAACACCTTTACCATGTTCCATAAGTATTAAATTGCCTAGTTTCCCTTGATATAGTTATATATTTATCAATTTGTTTTAATTATCAGCTCTTTATAGCTCAAACTAGACCTCAAGAGGTGAGATAGCACATTACAAAATTGAATTAGTTGCCCAGTGTTACATCATAAAAACATCTGAGTTTTCATGCTAAAGTGATCAACAAAAGCAAAGTTCAGAATACTTAGGGTGATTGTTTTTTCTAATTACACTCTAGTCGACTGATCAAAGAGATTCACCTGACAGTTTTAGGATATAACATATCTATCTGTGTGTCAAAAGAGAACCTTTGAATATTAGGGCTCTGATCTTTTCCTTGAAATTTTCATAGCTAGTTCGCTTTCTAATTGAGTGGGAGTAATGTTTTCTATTCTTTAGAGTATTTTCTCCGAAAGATTTTTCCTTGTTTTCTCTTTTTTCTCTTTTTTTATGGCTGGAAGCTCATGCAGAAGTGCGATTTTGATACTTAGAGACCTTTGATCACCAGAAAATGGTATATTTTAGGATATATCTTTCGAGGTTGCTTACTGGAGTTTGTATGCATTATAGGGTAATTTGACTTGACCTCTGACTTCCAGTTGTAACCAATTGAGTTACATGAGCATTGAGTGATATGGTTTACTTTGCTCCTTCCTGTGACCAGTCGGGCTGCTGTGTGCATCCAGTGTTTAATACCTCTTAGTAGTTTGGGTTTGTATTATGCTTTTTGCACCAGTTAATTTATGCAAGACTGAAGGTTTAGTGATGTATTCAAAGGGTATAATCTACCGATTGTGCTCTAGAATGCTCATATTGCCAAGGTAGTAATGTTTTGGAGTGGCACAATTTGTGACACAATTATGTGAAATTTCATTTTCTAGATGGTTGAGTGAGATGATAGTGTTTCATCCAAACTGTTATATATTTTATTGTATGAGATACATAAGTTTAAAAGTGTTGGTTCTTATATGTGATTTTATAGTACCTTTTATCTTAATATTAGAGGTCGTTAACTGGGAATTGGCTTTCTTTTATATAGACCTCTGTTTCTAGATGAGATGTGAACAGTTAAGGACTGAGGGATGCACTTAAGGTATAGCAGAGTGAGACAAATGTCATAAACCAGCTGTCCTTTCACCGTTAAAAACCTGTGGTTTCTTCATTCTATTTAGAATCGCCAAACCCCTGGGGTAGCATCAGCCAAACATCCACTGGTTCCACAATAACTCAGTAGTTAAATTGTCAGTGGACCACTGTGTCAAAGTGATGATTGTCCCACCCTGTTGAGGGCAGTCCCATACTCACTCATTTTTCCTGAGTTTTTTCAAAGCAACTTAGTGGAAATTGACATAAAAACATTAAAATGCCCACCAATTGCATGAAAACAGCTCCCATTATGTTGAGAGATTTACGTTTTCCTCAAAGGAATTAAACTCCCACTTTGGGATGGTGTGAAATGTATCTGTCTAATAAGCGTATTGGGCCATGATTGTGTTGAAATGTGGGCCTAAATGTATTTTTGGCAGGGCAGAGATGAATATCGATGCTTTAGAGATATCTCACCCTCTGTTTCCAGCTTTTTCATTGCCTTCTCATAGTGCTCTTAAATGAATGTACTGTGAAGGTGATTATGTAGTGATTTGATCAGTCAGCTTGGATAAGGTATTCTGTCTAGATCATTCCTTCACTAATGAAGTGCAAAATGATAAATAGATTGGAACCCTTCACATGTGTGTCATGAGGCATTTGTATGAGGTCATTGCTGTGTAGAAATAACAATAGTTGCCAGGCTTCAAAATCTTTCTCATTTTCCCAATACAGGCTAAATTCACTTAGGAAAAAAAATAATTTAGCCATTGTGAATTCAATGATTTTTTAAAAAAATGTTGTGTTTTCCCTTGAGGTGGTAAAACGTGTGGATTTTAATGGAATTGGCTTATTCTGTTCTACTCCTTTCATTAGAATGAGGAAAATTGATTGTTTTTCAAGTTCTTGCAAACAATTTGATCTCTATGAATCAGTGTAACACTTCATCTGCTTTATCTAGTCTCTCAACTCAGATGATTAAGGATTCAGGTGATATGAGCAGAACCATAACTGGATGAGAATTCTCATTTTGCCAAGTCTCGGTTAGAAACACAAGTTTCAGATTGCTCTTCATGATCAAATGTGGGAATTTCAGATTCTGGTTGGCTGCTGACCTACAATTGCATAGTGCATATTTAAGGAACAGTTGATTGGGTAGCGTCATGGACAATGGATTAGTCCTAATATTCTTTATATTGTCTAGGTGGATTCCTTTTACTTTGCTTTTAAATCTTTCTCTTTTTTAATATATGCTAGTCAGGAAAAAGTCTTTGAGTTGTTGTATTGACAAATAAGCTCCTCAATACTTTCTGCTATTAGAGCAGGAAACAGATATTCTTGGTCAGGGATACTGATTGTTCTTGTGAGAAACATGGTCATTGCATTATGTTAAACGTGATATGAAGCTTGACTACAAAGTTCCAAACAGGCATGGCCTGTGGCCAGTGGGGTCTCGGTGTCAATCGGCTTCGCCTTGGCATTGGTATCTGTAAAGCCCTCTACTAATGTAAATTAGAAGCTTTATTGGATGTCAATCAATCAAATCAATCAAATAATTTCTTAAGCGCACTACTCACCTGTTAGGCACTGCGGGGGGGGTAGGTTGCCAGTTACTGCTCAAAAAGCCATGTTTTAAGGTGCTTTCTGAAGGTTAGGAGGTCCTGGGTCTTGTGTAGGTTGGTGGGGAGGGAGTTCCAGGATTTGGCGGCAAGGTGGGAGAAGGATCTGCCGACAGAGGTAGTGCGTTGGATGTGGGGGACGGTAGCGAGGGGGAGGTCAGTGGAGCGGAGCTGTCAAGTTGGTATGTGGAAGTTTACTCGTTCATTGAGGTAGGCTGGTCCACTGTTGTGGAGGGCCATGTAAGCATGGACGAGGACTTTGAAGACGATCCTTTTGTTGATGGGCAGCCGGTGTAGGGATCTGAGGTGGGCGGATATGTGTTAGTGGCGAGGGAGGTTGAGGATGAGACGTGCGGCTGCGTTCTGTATTCGCTGGAGTTTTCTTTGAAGCTTGGCTGTGGTCCCTGCGAACAGTCATTGTTCCAATCAGCAGAGCATGCTGAGAGGCAGTAAGTTTCAAGTAAACCCAGTTTCTCCCTTCATTCAGATGAACTTCCAGCTTCAGAACATAGAGTTACATAACCTGTGTCCACAGTCCTCAAATTGCTTTGCACAGGGGTGGAAGAAACAGTTCTACCCTTCAATGACTGGAAGGAAAATGAGCTAGTCTGTGCAATAATAGTCTTTCCCTTCAACTCTATGGCATCATAGCTGCTACAGAAGCCTGGCTTTTGCCTGCTTCAACTAACTCAGATGACTTGATGTTAGTTTTATATGCATGACTTGTGATTGGCCACCATGGTGCACACTGCGCAACTCCAGTGGCTTAATTTGGACAACCATCATCCAAAGGAAAAGTCAAAATTTATGTAGCCATATTTAACAAAGTTATAAAATAATGAAGTCATTAAGCAAAGCTCAGAACAAATACTGTGTAATAATGAGGCATCTTAGTGCAGTACAGACCTCCAAGAAATCCCCAGCAATCCAATAACCTTAAAGATTCATGCACATAAAAAGCCCTCCACATGCAGGACGCAGTTAGTGCAAACAAAATCTACTTGACCATCACCACAAACACCCAGTAGCACACTTCGCAACAGTGTAGCTGGAGTCTCCAATTCAATCTAATCCCCATTGTGATGCGGTGAATGTGGGACAGAGGTGTAACAGAAAATAGGCAGCAGGCTCAGGGCAGTGTCTCCAATATCCGAAGCGGCGCCACTTCTAATAGGATGTGTGGCCATGAATGGTCTCCTAAGACCATAAAAACAAACAACAGGAAACTGGAGGAGATGTGTGAAGGACTGTGTCACTCCGCTTCTCCTCCTAAATCCAGGTCTTTAGTAGTTTTGCATTTTTTTGGGGAAAACACAAATCTCTCAATGGTTATTACCTTGTAAAGTGCACAATAACCATTATGGGTAGTAAAGCCATATAACATTAAAGAAATACATAAATAGACCTGAATCCTCTCTCAAAGTAGATGGCATCTGGGCATTCCCCATAACGTGACCACCTAGTTTGATGCTCATTGTATGAGCATGCATTATTTTTTCCCACACATAAACTACTGTCAATAAAGTCTCAGCCACTTTATAAAGCAACCCCAAATCCTATTTAAGTGTTTAAGTATGTTGTACATGTGGTTGTCAAATTGATTCATTGGCAATATAACGTTCTGCATCAAATACATGCTAATTCTAACCTCTTATCTCCACTCCCCCCCACCTCCCCTCATATGGCAGTCCGTCTGCACCCTTCCACGCCCAGACCACGCCCAGCACCAGTCCCCCTGGCCCTCCCGCCCCCTGCACCACCAAGCACCGCTACATAGCCAATGACCTCCACGCCCTAAATCCAGGACGCTCCTCCATCTGCTTCCAGTCCACTCAGAATCACACCAAAGGGCCCTTCTAATGCAGAGCCTGCAACTTCACCTGCACCCTACCCACCAAGCTCTGACACAGAGCCGCAGACAACCACCTCAGCTGCATTCCGCCCAACAACCGCTCCGTCCACAAGCACGCTATCGAACTATGGGACCTACTGACCTCATCATCACCCGAGGTCACATTTCTCACCGAAACCTGGATGAATTCGGCCTCGCAACCAGACATAGCCATAGCCATACCTGAAGGCTACAAGGAGGAATCGCCATAGTCCATAAAAGCACCATCAGAGTCTCCACCAGCCCCCACAAAACCATCAACTCCGCCGAGCACCTCCATTTCAAAATCCACATCAACGGCAACACCAGCCTCAGAGGAACACTGGTCTACAGACCGCCGGACCCCCGACCTCACATCTGCGATGACATCGCCGACATCATCAGCGCCCAAGCCCTCACCTCAACTGACTACATCCTCCTCGGGCGACCTGAACTTCCACCCAGAAATGATATCAACACCACCAACCTACTCGCCAATCTCGCCAACCTCGGCCTCAAGCAACTCGTCACATTGCCCACCCACACCGCAGGACACACACTTGACCTCATCTTCTCAGCCAGCAACCACGTCTCATTCAGACACACCACCGAACTCCACTGGATCGACAATCGCTGCATCCATTTCTCCCTTCAGAAGCCGGTCACTCACCACCTCACCACTCAAACCCCCTGCCACTATTGGAACAGAATCTCAACAGAACAGCTGATCTCCACCCTCACCCAGGCACCTCCTCCTAGGACCCGGGACCCCAACTCAGCCGCCACCAACCTGCATCAATGCATAGACCACTGCGCCAACACCCTCACACCACTGAAACAACACTCGGACATCCACTACAGATACAAGGCCACCTGGTTCACCCCCGACCTACAGGCCTCCAAACGGGAATGCCGAAAAATGGAGAAGACCTGGCGCCTTGTACCTACCAAATCCAACCACATCGCCCTCAAGGCTGCCATCCACACGCATCACCAGCTGATCCGCACCACCAAAAGAACCTACTACAAAAGCTGCATAGACACCAACGCTCACAACAGCAGAGAGCTCTTCGGTATCATCAAAGAACTCTCCAACCCGAGGCCCTGCTCCTAAGAACCCCCGCCTCACAGGAGCTCTGCAACTCCTTTGCCACTTACTTCCGTCGGAAGATCGAAGACATCCACAACAGCTTCAAACCCCAGACCCACCAGCCAACCACAGACAGCCACGAACCCAATGCACTAAGCAACATTAACCCTCTATGCACCTGGACCCACGTCAACAATGAAGAGACCATCAACACCATTGCCTCCATCGACTCTGGCTCCCCCTCGGACCCCTGTCCACACCAGATCTTCAACAAAGCCAGCAACATCATCGCCCCCATCTCCGTGCCATCATCAACAGCTCCTTCGAGACAGCCACCTTCCTGGAGAGCTGGAAACACGCCAACCTCAACGCCCTGTTGAAGAAACCCAAGACGGACCCAGATGACCCCAAAAACTACCGGCCCATCTCCCATCTCCCCTTCCCAGCGAAGGTCATTGAGAAAACCATGAACAGCCTACTATCCCACTTCCTGGAAGACAGCAAAGTGCTCAATACCTCCCAATCCGGATTTTGCAAGAACCACAGCACTGAGACAGCACTCATTGCTGCTACAGATGACATCAGGACCATGCTCGACAAAGGCGAAACCGCAGCGCTCAGCCTCCTAGACCTCTCCGCAGCCTTCAACACAGTTTGTCACCACACCCTTCGAACACGCTTCCACAACGCCGGGATCTGCGGCAAGGCCCTCCAATGGATCTCCTCATTCCTCTCCGGCAGAACCCAGAGAGTCCACATTCTGTCTTACCTGTCCGAATCCTCCAAAACTATCTGTGGCATCCCCCAGGGATCCTCCCTCACCCCAACACTCTTCAACGTTTACATGGCTCCTCTCGCCAACATCGCAAGATCCCACCGTATCAACATAGTATCCTACGCAGACAACACCCAGCTATCATCTCCCTCACGAAAGACCCTACAACAGCAAGAAACAACCTCCGCAATGGACTACACGCCATTGCCAACTGGATGGAATCAAGCCGCCTCAAGTTAAACACAGACAAAACAGAGATCCTCATCTTCGGCAGCAACCCCTCCGCTTGGAACGATTCCTAGTGGCCTACTTCCCTAGGAGCCGCACCCACACCCACCACCCAAGTACAAAACCTGGGAATCATCTTGGACTCAGCACTCAGCATGGCTCAGCAGGTCAACGCAGTCTCCTCCTCCTGCTACAACACCCTTCACATGCTCTGCAAGATTTTCAAGTGGATTCCAGTAAAAACCAGAAAGACAGTCACCCATGCCCTGGTCAGCAGCCGACTGGACTACGGCAACGCACTCTATGCAGGAACCATGGCAAAACTACAAACAAAAATGCAACGTATCCAAAACGCCTCTGCCCGACTCATCCTCGATGTACCACGCCACAACCACATCTCTGCCCACCTCAGAGACCTACACTGGCTACCCCTATCGAAGAGGATTACCTTCAAACTACTCACCCACGCACACAAAGCCCTCCACAACACAGGCCCGGCCTACCTCAACGACAGACTCACCTTCCACACTCCCATCTGGCAGCTCCGCTCCGCCAGCCTCGCCCTCGCCTCCGTCCCCCACATTCGCTGCTCCACCGCCCGAGGAAAATCCTTCTCTCACCTCGCTGCCAAGACCTGGAACTCCCTACCGCTCCACCTACGCCAGACGCAGGACCTCCTGACTTTCAGGAAATGCCTCAAAACATGGCTATTCGACCAGTAGCTCCCACCCCCAGCACCTTGAGACCCTAACGGGTGAGTAGCGCGCTTTATAAATTACATGATTGATTGATTGATTGATTGATTATCTTCTCAATAAACCTGAATGGTAGGTGACCTCTTCTGAGAGTTACAGTGCTCCTAGTAAACATTCAGGCCTTACATACAAGGCTTTTGCACCACCAGATCGTCATTCACACTGCTCCAGATTAACAAACTGATCCATTGAGCCCAGTGCAGCTTGTAAATTCTTGTGGCACAGGAATAATGTATGCAGGGTAGGCGTTCCCACGGGGAAAGCCGCACAGAACTGGCAGTGAATTACAACATTTCACTGCGTCATTCTGCAACCACACTGCATCAGAATGTTACCGCCTGCTCAGAGCAGGCGTAAAATTGACAAAGTGCTTTTACCTATGGAGGCCTCCTCACATTGCTGGAGTATCATAATTTTTTTGACGCTAGTTCAGCAACGTGTGAGTTTAGCACCAACAGATGTGTCAGAATTTGTGAAACCACATGAAAACTAGTGCCACGGAGCTCTGTATTGTAAATACAGCGCATCCATGGTGTAGTTAGGAGATTATAGGGCAGTGCAAGAAATCTGATACATCAGGGCTGATGTGTCAGATTCTTGTAAATGAGGCCGTCACTATTTCGTCCCTTTCATGGATACACCAGCCCTTAAGAGTGTGTTCTGAACCAGGATGACCCCTCCATCTACTCAAGGTATTTCAAACAGGCCACTAATGCCTTACTTTTACATCCTTGTTTAAATTGGTCCATTAACTGTCCCACATGTGGTCCAAAAGTTACCCAGTTCTGACACATTCCTTTCTTTTTCGCCATGTCTTCCAACAGAAAGTTATTTAGCAAGTGAAATATAACTCAGTCTCAGTCTACCCTTAAAAGTATACTGAAAAATGGGTGCTAATAATCTCAAATACAACCCATGTTGTTGGATTGCCCCATGGCCATGATTTTGCCTAGCAAGACATGCCTCTGTATTACATTTCTGAGGTTTCTGAGCCTAAAATCACATTTCACCCACTCAACACCTTTACCATGTTCCATAAGTATTAAATTGCCTAGTTTCCCTTGATATAGTTATATATTTATCAATTTGTTTTAATTATCAGCTCTTTATAGCTCAAACTAGACCTCAAGAGGTGAGATAGCACATTACAAAATTGAATTAGTTGCCCAGTGTTACATCATAAAAACATCTGAGTTTTCATGCTAAAGTGATCAACAAAAGCAAAGTTCAGAATACTTAGGGTGATTGTTTTTTCTAATTACACTCTAGTCGACTGACCAAAGAGATTCACCTGACAGTTTTAGGATATAACATATCTATCTGTGTGTCAAAAGAGAACCTTTGAATATTAGGGCTCTGATCTTTTCCTTGAAATTTTCATAGCTAGTTCGCTTTCTAATTGAGTGGGAGTAATGTTTTCTATTCTTTAGAGTATTTTCTCCGAAAGATTTTTCCTTGTTTTCTCTTTTTTCTCTTTTTTTATGGCTGGAAGCTCATGCAGAAGTGCGATTTTGATACTTAGAGACCTTTGATCACCAGAAAATGGTATATTTTAGGATATATCTTTCGAGGTTGCTTACTGGAGTTTGTATGCATTATAGGGTAATTTGACTTGACCTCTGACTTCCAGTTGTAACCAATTGAGTTACATGAGCATTGAGTGATATGGTTTACTTTGCTCCTTCCTGTGACCAGTCGGGCTGCTGTGTGCATCCAGTGTTTAATACCTCTTAGTAGTCTGGGTTTGTATTATGCTTTTTGCACCAGTTAATTTATGCAAGACTGAAGGTTTAGTGATGTATTCAAAGGGTATAATCTACCGATTGTGCTCTAGAATGCTCATATTGCCAAGGTAGTAATGTTTTGGAGTGGCACAATTTGTGACACAATTATGTGAAATTTCATTTTCTAGATGGTTGAGTGAGATGATAGTGTTTCATCCAAACTGTTATATATTTTATTGTATGAGATACATAAGTTTAAAAGTGTTGGTGCTTATATGTGATTTTATAGTACCTTTTAGCTTAATATTAGAGGTCGTTAACTGGGAATTGGCTTTCTTTTATATAGACCTCTGTTTCTAGATGAGATGTGAATAGTTAAGGACTGAGGGATGCACTTAAGGTATAGCAGAGTGAGACAAATGTCATAAACCAGCTGTCCTTTCACCGTTAAAAACATGTGGTTTCTTCATTCTATTTAGAATCGCCAAACCCCTGGGGTAGCATCGGCCAAACATCCACTGGTTCACAATAACTCAGTAGTTAAATTGTCAGTGGACCACTGTGTCAAAGTGATGATTGTCCCACCCTGTTGAGGGCAGTCCCATACTCACTCATTTTTCCTGAGTTTTTTCAAAGCAACTTAGTGGAAATTGACATAAAAACATTAAAATGCCCACCAATTGCATGAAAACAGCTCCCATTATGTTGAGAGATTTACGTTTTCCTCAAAGGAATTAAACTCCCACTTTGGGATGGTGTGAAATGTATCTGTCTAATAAGCGTATTGGGCCATGATTGTGTTGAAATGTGGGCCTAAATGTATTTTTGGCAGGGCAGAGATGAATATCGATGCTTTAGAGATATCTCACCCTCTGTTTCCAGCTTTTTCATTGCCTTCTCATAGTGATCTTAAATGAATGTACTGTGAAGGTGATTATGTAGTGATTTGATCAGTCAGCTTGGATAAGGTATTCTGTCTAGATCATTCCTTCACTAATGAAGTGCAAAATGATAAATAGATTGGAACCCTTCACATGTGTGTCATGAGGCATTTGTATGAGGTCATTGCTGTGTAGAAATAACAATAGTTGCCAGGCTTCAAAATCTTTCTCATTTTCCCAATACAGGCTAAATTCACTTAGGAAAAAAAATTATTTAGCCATTGTGAATTCAATGATTTTTTAAAAAAATGTTGTGTTTTCCCTTGAGGTGGTAAAACGTGTGGATTTTAATGGAATTGGCTTATTCTGTTCTACTCCTTTCATTAGAATGAGGAAAATTGATTGTTTTTCAAGTTCTTGCAAACAATTTGATCTCTATGAATCAGTGTAACACTTCATCTGCTTTATCTAGTCTCTCAACTCAGATGATTAAGGATTCAGGTGATATGAGCAGAACCATAACTGGATGAGAATTCTCATTTTGCCAAGTCTCGGTTAGAAACACAAGTTTCAGATTGCTCTTCATGATCAAATGTGGGAATTTCAGATTCTGGTTGGCTGCTGACCTACAATTGCATAGTGCATATTTAAGGAACAATTGATTGGGTAGCGTCATGGACAATGGATTATTCCTAATATTCTTTATATTGTCTAGGTGGATTCCTTTTACTTTGCTTTTAAATCTTTCTCTTTTTTAATATATGCTAGTCAGGAAAAAGTCTTTGAGTTGTTGTATTGACAAATAAGCTCCTCAATATTTTCTGCTATTAGAGCAGGAAACAGATATTCTTGGTCAGGGATACTGATTGTTCTTGTGAGAAACATGGTCATTGCATTATGTTAAACGTGATATGAAGCTTGACTACAAAGTTCCAAACAGGCATGGCCTGTGGCCAGTGGGGTCTCGGTGTCAATCGGCTTCGCCTTGGCATTGGGATCTGTAAAGCCCTCTACTAATGTAAATTAGAAGCTTTATTGGATGTCAATCAATCAAATCAATCAAATAATTTCTTAAGCGCACTACTCACCTGTTAGGCACTGCGGGGGGGTGGGAGGTTGCCAGTTACTGCTCAAAAAGCCATGTTTTAAGGTGCTTTCTGAAGGTTAGGAGGTCCTGGGTCTTGTGTAGGTTGGTGGGGAGGGAGTTCCAGGATTTGGCGGCAAGGTGGGAGAAGGATCTGCCGACAGAGGTAGTGCGTTGGATGTGGGGGACGGTAGCGAGGGGGAGGTCAGTGGAGCGGAGCTGCCAAGTTGGTATGTGGAAGTTTAATCGTTCATTGAGGTAGGCTGGTCCACTGTTGTGGAGGGCCATGTGAGCATGGACGAGGACTTTGAAGACGATCCTTTTGTTGATGGGCAGCCGGTGTAGGGATCTGAGGTGGGCGGATATGTGTTAGTGGCGAGGGAGGTTGAGGATGAGACGTGCGGCTGCGTTCTGTATTCGCTGGAGTTTTCTTTGAAGCTTGGCTGTGGTCCCTGCGTAGAGGGCAGTGCAGTAGTCCGGTCTGCTGCTGATGAGGGCATGGGTGACTGTTCTTCTTGTTTCTAAAGGAATCCATTGAAAGTCTTGCGTAGCATGTGAAGGGTGTTGAAGCAGGAGAATGATATGGCGTTGATTTGCTGGGTCATGGCGAGAGATGAGTCTAGAACGATGCCAAGGTTGCGTGCCTGGGAGGTGGGTGTTGGCGGTGGTCCGAGCCTGGTGGGCCACCAGAAGTCATTCCATGCCATCTTGTTGGGGCCAAAGATGATGATTTCTGTTTTGTTAGAGTTTAGTTTGAGGAGGCTTGCTGTCATCCATTTGGCAATGTTGAGGAGTCCGGCATGCAGGTTTATCTTGGTGGTGGCTGGGTCCCTGGTGAGGGAGATGATGAGCTGGGTGTCGTCTGCATATGAGATGATGGTGATTCCAAGGGGGTAGGGGATGTTGGCGAGAGGGGCCATTTAGATGTTGAAGAGGGTGGGGCTGAGGGAGGATCCTTGGGGGACCCGCAGATGATCTTGGTGGCTGGAGACCGGAAAGGAGGGAGCCAAACTCTTTGGGTTCTTTCGGCGAGGAAGGAGGTGAGCCAGTCCAGGGCCTTCTGTCGAATTCCGGCATCAAAAAGGCGTGCGTGGAGGGTTTGGTGGCATACAGTGTCGAACGCTGCAGAAAGGTCTAGGAGGATGAGCGAGACGGTCTAGCTCTTGTCCACTCTGGTTCTGATGTCATCTGTGCAGGTGATGAGAATGGTCTCCGTGCTGTGGTTCTTGCGGAATCCAGACTGGGAGGCGTTGAGTATGTTGTTTTCTTCTAAGAAGTGAGGCAGTTGAGCGTTAACTATCTTCTCAACGACCTTTGCGGTGAAGGGGAGAAGAGAGATGGGACTGTAGTTCGTGAGGTCTTCCGGGTCTGCTTTGGGTTTTTTGAGAAGAGCGTTGACATCAGCGTGCTTCCAAATGTCTGGGAAAGTTGAGGTGTCGAAGGAACTGTTGATGACGACTTCGAGCTGGTGAGCAATGATTTTGCTGGCCTTGTTGAAAATGTGGTGGGGGCAAGGGTCTGTTGGGGAGCCTGAGTGGGTGGAGTTCATGGTTTTGCAGATTTCTTCGTTGTTGGAGGGGGTCCAGGTGTTAGTTGGTTGGTGCAGGAGGGTGTTGTGTTATTGGTTGTGTCGGTGGTGGTGATGGTGGGTGCTGATGCTCTGAAGCTGTTGTGTATGTCTGCGATTTTGCGGTGAAATTTGTTGGCGAGGGAGTGTGGAGTGTCGATGGTGCTGGATTTGGGTTTGGGGAGTTCTTTGACAATGGCAAAGAGTTCCTTGCTGTTGTGTATGTTGTTGCCTATGCGTTCTTTGTAGAAGGACCATTTGGTGGTCCGGATGAGTTGGTGGTGTTTGCGCATAGCTGTTCTGAGGGCGGAGCAGTTGCTCATTGAGGGTTCTTGGTGCCAGGCTTTCTCAATTTTACGGCATTCTCGTTTGGAAGCCTGGAGTTCTGTGGTGAACCAGGGGGCGGTCTTGATGGTGCGGGTGTTGTTGTTTGTTTTCAATGGGGTGAGGGAGTCTGCGCAGGTTGTTAGCCATAGTGTGAGGTTGTGGGAGGCGGTGTTGGGGTTGTTGGTGATGGGAGGTGGAGCTTGTGCGAGGTTGGCGATCAGGTGTTCTTTGGAGATCTTGTTCCACTTGCGGTAGGGTGTAGTGTGTTGTTGGTGGTGGGTGGGGGGGGTTTCATGAAGGAGAAGTGGACGCAGTGGTGGTCAGTCCAGTGGAGTTCGGTGGTGTGAGTGAAGGTGATGTGGCCACTGGGGGTAAAAATGGGGTCAAGCATGTGTCCCGCTGAGCGATTGGGTGAGGTGACCAGTTGCTTGAGGCCGAGGTTTGTGAGGTTGTCCAGCAGGGCTGTGGAGTTGCAGTCGTGGGTGCTTTCCAGGTGAAATTGTAGGTCACCAAGGACGGCGCAGAAGACAGCAACAACTCCAGCAATCACAAGCACAACAACACGGCCCACAAAGGCAATGCAGAAGGCAGGGGAGGTCTTCAGAACCAGGACAACCCTCCTTGGCCTCTGGGACCTGGACATAATTCGGACTTACAGACTCAACCTGCAAGCCATACTACACCTGCTGTGCCACATTGATCCACAAATTGCAGCCAGCCTGCAGACCCCACACAACGTACCACCTATTACAAAGCTGCTCACAGTCCTGCACATGCTGGCAAGTGGCTCATTCCAAACAATGGGTGCACTGGTTTGTGGTGTCTTACAGCCGTCGTTCTCTGCATTCTTGCCAAAGGTGTTAGACGCCATCATCTCCCTGACACCCCACCACATCAGCTTCCCAAACACCCAGCAAAAGCATCAGGAGAACAAACCGGGGATCTATCTAATCCATGGCTTACCGCACATGCTAGTTGCAATTGACTGCATCCATGTCCCACTCGTACCACCTGCAGCAACAGAGTACCTATACTGAATCACAAGCACACGTATTCCATGAATGTGCAGGCCATAGTGGACTACCTTCAAATTATTCATAAACATTTTGGCAAGTATCCTGGGAGTGAACATGACGCCTACATATCCCGGCACAGTACGATCAATGAACAATTCCAGGATGGACAATTTGGAAATGGCCTACTTCTGGGTAAGTCTACAAATTTAGTAATGTTAACACACAACACCCCAACCCTGTCGGACACACAAGACATATACCACTACAGTGACATATGGGCAGGGTTATACACATGTGCAGGTGATAACACATATGCACCATGCTGCAGTACAGCACAAACACTAATACATACACCCACATGTACGTAACACACCAACAAATTGACAGGCACATCGCAGGAAGGACAGTTGCAGACATGTACTCTTTGAAAACAGCAGAACTACAAAGATCACCACAAATGCCCTCAGGTTGCCCACTACGTACACATCACACACTACACCAAACAAACAATAGCACAGACACGTCAAAGGCATACACCATGCCCATGTCATGAAACTTCAAAATAGGCACAAATGTCTCAAGTCATGCCCTGCAAATCACTGCCTGAACAAATATCAAACACCGCACAATTTGTGCCTATATCAACTGCATCACATCAGCACATACCTAGCTTACCTGTAGTGTGCGCAGATATCTGCCTGATACATTGGCTCACACACATAGGAATACAAGATCAATGCCCATCACATACCATGTGCCAGAAGTGTGAGAAGTTACTGTAGTGCAACCTCACTTGCAACCCTCACTGACTCACAACACCACCATGTCTGTGCCAGATACAATAAGTGGCCTTACAGGGGGCAGAGTCACAGTCAGACAATGCAGATCATGGATGTCATAGTGCGACCCAGTAGAAGACAACAGGACATCACTGCCCTCACATCCGCTGTGCCAAGGGTCACATTTGCTAAATAGCTGAGCTACATTTTATACCCTGCACTGTGCATGTGTCGACAGTGGAAATGCACATTAATGTTTTGGAAGATAGGAGAGACACTGCTATTTTTGTTGATCATCCTGAGACAATGGGATACACACCCCTGGGCACCTCACGGCTGACACAAACATTAGCTGCCACTCAGGAACACCAAGGGAACAATGTAATAGCCCACAGTTCCATAGTCATGGCCTGCACTGTTTGTACATCTTCGCAATTGACCATTTGATCATTACTTGAAGCCACATTGTAAATTAGCCACCCTCCCGCGCTACAGGTCCACATTGCACGATGGTGCAGACACACATGTAGCTGTCCCCTACAACATGAGGAAGTGTCAACAACAAATACCACCCCAGGGGTGCAGTATGCAGGTTGCAAAAAGGAAGTAGACTGTGCTATGAACTCAGAAGAATGTGGCACAAATGCATGCTGCACACACAGAAGGAGCCAATTGGCCATCACAAAAGCATATGTCCAGGGCAGTGTAAGGTCGTGCACAGATATATCCACCTCCACAAGGCAGATAGCCAAGTACCCTGGTGTAGTGTAGGTAATGTTGGTGCACGGCTACACATGAGCAACTGGCACAGTGGACAACAAAGGGTTGCCAAGTAACATGTCACACATGGGGCATTCTTGCATAGTTGAAATGTTGCAGGACACAGCAGCCAATTTAGGAGACATGTAGTGCATTCACACCAACCAATTTCATAGGACCTACATGCAATGCCTCATCTGCAATGACACATGTCAAAAGGGATGGGATGTCCAGGCACTGTAGTGCTACCATGTTGCAACCACATCTGACCCCACTGTGCTGTTAGGATGTGTCATGTCCCCTCTAGTGATAGCACACTGATACAAAGAGGCACTACACAACACATGGTACATACATAATGACTATCAGTGTGGAATCCAAATCAAATGTTCCATGTCCTTGACCCAAACACAAGATTGTCATGTCCAACAACCTAGTGCTGAGGAAAGATCTCACAAGGGTAGGAACTCCCACCAAAACACAAATATATATCAACCACAACCAGCTCCTAATATCAACTGCCATGCTACATGACTTACCTGTTGTAAGCCCTAACAACAAATCACTCCTATAATCTTTTGCAGAGGATTTGGTTATGGCAAACAGCCATGGATATTGACCCCATTTCACAACCCAAGCACAGCAGCAGAGCATGCATATAATGAGGGACATTGGAGGAAACGGACCATTGTGGAGAGGACATTTGGCGTCCTGAAGTCCAGATTCAGATGCCTGGACATCACAGGAGGCAGTCTCCTATATGCCCCACAAATGGTCTGCAAGATCATATTGACTTGTGCTATCCTGCACAACATATGTGTACAGATGACTGTACCATTATATGAGCAGGTTGATGACCTGCCTCAGGAGCAGGAGGAGAATGGTGGAGAAGAAAATGAGGGGGGAAGACCACAACACAGCTGCTGGGATACACCGCAGACTGCACATTGTACAGAACTTCTTCACATAATCATTACGTAACTCACCTTGTACATTTTGTCAATAAACATCTCACTTTTTCATACAACCCGGCTTTGGTGTCTTCAATCTCTTAAACATATACTTTAGGTTTATGAGTCTAATCTCAGAGAGCATGTCACAAGTACCAATCTGAAGATTAGTGTAGCAACATCACATGTGAAGCATAAGAGTGAACTGATACCATCACACACATCACAATTAGCACCATCACTTGAATGTGACAACTGAAGGACCCAGTTTATGGACCACAACATATTAATTACATCAACGTTGCCCACTTGTATAACAATAACTCATCAGACACAACAACAACATGTCTAAAAATGAGCTAAATAAGGGGCCCACACATGAGGCAGTGGATGTCAAAATATGGTGACTGTAATGTTTGAACAGACCACTAACACAACTCAGTGTGAGAGTTGCAATGGCTGCATGGAACATGTGTGACAAGGTGGGGACATCATGGGTGACAATGCTCTACATGATTAGCCCAGGTATAACAAACAATGGGAGATATGGAGCACAATACATCCCTGGAAATCACTCCTGCCCCTGCCATGGGGCCCATCCTGTCACAGGATACACACCACACACTTTGCACAGACATGTCTATGGAATGCACATCAGAATGGATGGGAATATATGCAGCTAGCTCTGCAGGTCCACCACAAAGTTATTTTAATTACAAAGCAAAATGTTATGATTTTCAACAGTCTATTGTGTTCTATACTTGATATGGTTGGAATGTAGGCAGAGTGTGTCAATAACAGTCTGTAGCAAAGATGTACACATGTCAGACACATACGTAGTCCACACACAAGTCATCCAAATACTCAAGATCAACATACGGAGACATTTGTCAGATAACATTTGCCAGATTGCATTCATCAGCTACTATCAACAATGACTGAGCTGTGAATGTTGTATGGAATGTGATGCTCTGTAAAACAACTACACACAGCACATCAGTGAACACAAGTCAGAATCACATACCATGACTCTTCCATAGTACTGACTGCCATACATAGGTGGATACACTATTGTTACACATGCATACAGACATATGCATGACATATACACATCTGCATGCTGTTGATTCTGTAACACACACATTGGTGTAACACACCAATCACTCACAAATCACATTGTACAATGGACTATCACATGTGGCCATGCACAAAATGCCATACTGCAGCCCAGCACATACAATGTGTATGTTGATACAGGGTACAAACATTAACAAATGTCAAAAATAAGCAATTGGGAATAGAGTACAAAAATGACGCAAATCTGGAGAAAATATCTGCAAACGCAAAGTACATGATCCATGGGCCTCTTAGCATATTTTCCCCCTTCGCACTCATCGCAATGCTGATTTACTGTTAAATCAACGCATAAGGGTAATGCATCAATATGAATAGCCGTATGTAAGTAAGGCATCAGAAACACTCACGCAAATATCAGATACATCAAAAAATACACCCATAACAGAAAACATGACGCAAGGTTACAGGAAGTTATGTAGTAGGAAATCCTGTTTACAGCCTGGAAATTCTGTGGAAAATGAGAAAAGGCCTCAATGTCCTAGAGGCCTATCCTGTGGTCTTGCACTCCTCTGCAGCCATCCTACAACGTACTTCATCACCAGTCTCTTAGGTGTTGGTTTGAGACCTCCTTAGTTTCCCACTGCAGCCTAAGACTGGATCACCTCTTGGTTGATGTGTCTTCCTCTTGTGCAGGACTGGAAGGAGTCATTGCCTGACATATATGTCAAGCAGGGGTTGGAGAAGCCCGCTGGTTGACCTCCCTCCCCAAATCAGATTGGGTGCCATTTAGCATTCCTCTGTTCTTGAGCTCTGCTTATCTGAGAGTCCCTATCTCTAAGCAGCATTCCATGGTACAGTGGGTGTACTTTCACTTTCTCTTTAAAGTCTGTGCCTCTTTTGACTGTGTTGTTGTGTTTTGGAGTTGGTGGTGTCTTCTTGCTCTTTATTATATCTTGTGGTGTCCCTCCTGTTGTGGTTTCTGTTGTATTTGATTGTTATTAGTGCCAGTGTCTGTGAATTTGTGTGTCTAGTGTATTTGACCTTGTACCTGTGTTGTTGGGTGTCTGTCTGAGTTAGTTCTATAGGTGGGTTAGTTGGGTTAGTGAATTTTCAGGTGTTCATTTTCCTTTCATTATTTCTGTTTTTTAATACTACATTTTACATTTTTTCAACCTGAACCTCAGTGCCATGTCTGGCAGGGGGAGGCAGACCAGAATGGGGGAGGAGGAGCTGTGAGGCTTTATTTGGCTGGTAGCCCACTACCTTCCATTGATGATAGAGATGGGTGGCCATGTTATCCAGGGCTACCGTACGGAGGCAAGGTGCTCCAACACCTGAAGAGGGTGTACCACAGCAGTCGCAACGACCATCAGGTGAAGCCTCGCTGAGCTGATCTCATGGCCAGGGAGCAGGATCTTCTGGACCATCTTGGTGTGGTGATTCATGGCCCTGTTGGTGAGTACTCCATTGACTTACTAATTACTGTTCACTGCACTTTAGTGACAGAAGCAGATGTGTTGGTGTGCTGCATGCAATGCTTGTGGACAGGCTGCATGCAACCAGAATGAAGTGTCACTGTGCCAGTATAGACATGCGCTTCACATATCCTACCATTTTACCAATGCAGGTCAGATGTTAGGAGAGTCATGCACATC
Source organism: Pleurodeles waltl (assembly GCF_031143425.1). NCBI lineage: Eukaryota > Metazoa > Chordata > Amphibia > Caudata > Salamandridae > Pleurodeles > Pleurodeles waltl. Next base: position 499,346,801 of record NC_090438.1, on the reverse strand, counting down.
CATCACTAAGTCACATATTTCAGGGGCCAGGGCAACATCTGTGCCTCAGGACTGTGTCATGTATGATAAGCCAAGACACTGCCAGCATACCATTTGTAAGTGGAGTGTGATAACGGAGTACAACAATCCATGTATGGTGTAATAATGTCGGATTTTCACATACATCATCCCTGCCATTATGTTTACAAAGGGGGTATACCTACCTTAGGGGGCACTGGCAATGGGACATTTGATGCCATCACCCAACTGTGACACATCAGTCATGGATTACTCAATCCAGGGAAATTGCAGACTAACTATGTAGCCGCTTGTACTCCACAAAGTGCCTCTGTGTGCCTTGCAGGACAAGCCAGAATGCCTGAATCAGTTGTCTTGCAGAGCACAAGGGTCGTGTCATTTATCTGTCACCCAACTCCCCCTCATTCCATAAAGTTCCATCTTCTACAGATTGGCCACACATGTTTGTTGCAGGGTGTAGCACTACATGAGTCGCAGGCGTAGTGCAAGAGTGTAATTATATGGCTCTCATTCACTAGAGTGTCAGTCTCATTGTGAGTTTGCAGTGGTGTGTCTGTTGCACTTTCCACAACCTGGATAATTACATCGCTCTTCTAAAATAGTACATACTGCTATATGCTGTCCATTAGTAATGACAGTGATGTGATACTAACCATGGCTTTCCATCTATATATTTCAGGTGGACCTCCCCCCTACACCATAGGCAAAGTGGCAAGATTTGAGGACCCAGATGTATCCAGTGAGTGGGATTTTGTCTGTCGTGTGTAGTGTGGAAGTGTTTGTTGTGAGTGAGTAATGAGTTTTGCACCCAATGCTAGAAGTGGTGAGCTGTAAAATGATCAGAAATCAAAGTAGGCTAGATAGTGACAATGTGGCACATTTAAGTGGTCCCCCATGCACGTGCGGAGAGTCATATCTTGTGAGGCTTCTGGCATTCAATGGCCAGCATTGTGTAAACAAGGTGATGATAAGCAACATGTAGCTCCATATGTGACTTAAATGTGTACCGTTATGTAAATAATGGCACTGGAACACACTGTCATTCCCACAACACAGTGATGCACCATTTTGTAAACAAACTGATGCATCCCTGTGTTGTAACGGACATGTAGGATTGTGCGGGCATTTGTCCCCCAGCATGGTGCCACTAGTTTGTAAACAAACTGATGCATCCCTGTGTTGTAACGTACATGTAGGATTGTGCGGGCATTTGTCCCCCAGCATGGTGCCACTAATTTAGTAGTCCACTTACGTGACACTTATATGGAATGTAATTGGCGTGTTTGCAGGTTAAGTCCAATCGTGTGCTGGCATGGTTATGGGTGTGTGAGGAATGGTATTGGCTGATCAGGTATTGATGGGTGTCTACACCTGGACACATGAATGTAGAAGTGATAGACCTATGGATACAAGCTTCACTTTTGTAATCACCTAACTTATGGTCCACTCCCTGACTCCACGTATGAGTGGGCATACATTGGTGTATGACCTGGACAGTTGAGATGTTGATCTGCATGGCCATCCCCCTGAGGCACAAGGGGTGAGAACAACAAATTTGTAGGTAGATGTGATGCTCACAATGTAGGTGACGGTCAAATTGATGAGGCTTGCATGCGTACCTATTAACACAGGAACCCTTATAGTTAACAACAGCAATCCATACTCCCAATAACAGAAACAAGTTTCAGGTGATCTATGTTAGAAAATATGACACATATGAACAGGAATAGTGGCCCTGATCAATGTGAATTTGATGCTGCCTTAACATTGTCACACATGGTACAAAGTCTAAGCAGATCTAATTTTGTTTGTCACCTCACCTTGTGGGTGGCTATGGTGTATAGGAAATGGTGCTAAGGCAGCATTGTCATTCCATCCATCAGGGCCGTTGTATTATCCCAATTGTGAGTAGGAGTGCATGTGCAATTCAATATAGAGAGTAGGCTAATTTACTGTACATACTCCACACAATGCTGACACTGATGGTTGCCTGTCTCATTTCAACAGCTGGCAACATGAATAACAACCAACTTTGTGCCTTTCTGAAAATGGCAGTGTGCTATAGGCACATATTGGCAGTGGAATCAGGGTTCAGGAGGATGGAACGCTGCTATCGCTTGGAGCAATCCACTGGTGAGTGGCAGGCATTCAGCCAAAGGGGACCCATATTGCCCACACAGGCTGGACCAAGCACCACAGCTGTGCAAGGGCCCACAGCTGCCAACATAAATATTGCTCCAGCTGCTGCACCCTCCAATACCATCACACAGCCAACCACATCTGATGCCATGGACATGAGTGCCATAAGAGATATACAGAGGGATGTACAACAGGTCCGCCAAAAGTTGGTCACCATAGAAAAGAAGGTGGCCAAGAATACCAAGGCCCTAAAGTACATTAAGAGGAAACTGAAAAGGGCCCACCTCTGAACGGCATGATGTCACTCCTCTCAAGTTCACTCTCCTCCCTCCTTTTCTAGGTTTTTTGTGGGTATTAGGGCGTTAGTTGTAGGTTAGAATAGGTTAGTGGGTTAGTTAGAATAAGTAGGTTTGGGGTGGGTTTTCTACTTTTTATGTATTACTATGTGGGTGAGTGGGTGGCGGGTGATGTTGGGGCTTTTACGTGTTTATAAAAAAAAAACTTTACAAAAATAAAAAGATGTAAAAACAAGAATACCCAAAAAATATATATTTGTTTACCTATAGTTGGTAAATGTGAAGTTTAGTGTATGTTGTCGTGCATGTGTCCTGTGATATAACGGGGGGTAGGGGTGAAAGTTTAGAGTGTGTTGGTAAAAGTGTTAGGTAGTGTAGCATAGAGTAGTTAGGGTCTGTTGTGGGTTATGTATAGTTAGGATAGGTTAGCTTAGGATGGGTGTGAATAATATTTTATTAGTTATTTTATTATCATGATAAATAATATTGGGTACTCCCTTACTTCATGTGTCATATGCTTGGGTCTCAGGGTCTTCCCATGGGTGTACAGTGAAAATTGTTTGTTGTCCTAGGGACTCCGTCCTCCATCCAGATAGATATGTGCCTACATATTCATGCACTTTTGTACTGACACTCTGGTGGTAATTACAACCCTGTCGGTCGGTGTTAAAGCGACGTTAAGACCGCCAACAGGCCGGCAGTAAAAAAATTGCAATTACAACCATGGCGGAAACCGCCAACAAAGACAGCCACTTTAACACTCCGACGGCCACGGCGGTACAAACAAACAGCGCGGCGGTCACCGCCAACAGACAGGCGGGAGACAATGTACCGCCCACACTATTATGACAGGCCAATCCGCCACCTTTTTCGGGGTGGATTCACCGTGGATAAAAACACTGCGGAAACAGGAATTTTGAAGGGAAAACGCTCACCTCTACACAACCCACGAGGAATGAGGACACCATGGACCCGGAACTCCAAATTCTACCTGCAATAGTCTTCCTGCTCCTCTACCAGGAGCACGAACGCCGGTGGCGAAGACCACGGTGAGTACTGCACCTACGACACAGGGGAGGGGGGAGGCAAAAAACAGGGACATGCCACACGCAACACCCCCACCCTCACCCACTACAACACACACAAATGTATGTCAATACATCACAGTTACACCCCCCAAACCCCCCAGAAGAATGCAAAGACAATAGAAAATGAGTGTAACCATTGTAATATATTAAAAACAAGTAGGCAGAACTATATATATAAACCATGTAAAAAATATATGCCAAGCATAGTAGTCCAGGTAGTGCACTAAGAAAGTCCGTGGAACACTGGGACCACACGGTATGGGCGAGGCCCACACAGGATCCCCGACCATGACGGAAAGAACACTGCAGGGGCATCAGATACCAATAAAACAGGCACCTCAGAGGGAGGGAAGGGGGGCACCTCAGCCACTTGAGTGCACAACGCCAAATCCATGAGGGGGCCACATGCCCACTGTTACATCCTGGGGAGTGCAAAGCCACAGTCTCTCAAGTCTCTACAGTGGGTGGCTTGCCCACTGTTCCATCCTGGGGAGTGCAAAGCCACAGTCTCACAAGTCTATACAGTGGGTGGCTTACCCACTGTTCCATCCTGGGGAGTGTAAAGCCACAGTCTCACAAGTCTATACAGTGGGTGGCTTGCCCACTGTTCCATCCTGGGGAGTGCAAAGCCACAGTCTCTCAAGTCTCTACAGTGGGTGGGTTGCCCACTGTTCCATCCTGGGGAGTGCAAAGCCACAGTCTCACAAGTCTCTACAGTGGGTGGTTTGCCCACTGTTCAATCCTGGGGAGTGCAAAGCCACAGTCTCACAAGTGGATGACGGTCTCCACTGGTTCTGGAGGGGGCATGGTGCCCAGAGTGCTTCATCCTGTTAAGGACAGAGGTAGTGGATGACAGTCTCCACTGTTTCTGGATGGGGCATGGTGCACAGTGTGCTTCATCCTGTTAAGGACAGAGGTAGTGGATGACAGTCTCCACTGGTTCTGGAGGGGGCATGGTGCCCAGAGCGCATCATTCACCCCGTGACAGACTCAGTTGCGTCAGTGCCCCTGCCGCTCATGGGCTAGCGGTGCTTGAGATGGCGGTGCCCTGTTCAGTGGTGCTTGAGATGGCGGTGCCCTGTTCAGCGGTGTCTGAGATGGCGGTGCCCTGTTCAGCGGTGCTTGAGATGGCAGTGCCCTGTTCAGCGGTGCTTGAGATGACGGTGCCCTGTTCAGCGGTGCTTGAGATGGCGGTCTCCATTGCAGGGTCTCAGCTGCTGGCGGTCCTTCATAGCCCAGCGGGGCTGGTGCTGGCGGTCCTTCATGGTCCAGCGGTCCTTTTGCTGGCGGGACCTTCATGGCCCAGCGGGACTTTTGCTGGCGGTCCTTCACGGCCCAGCGGCCCTTTTGCTGGCGGTCCTCCATGGCCCAGCGGGCCTTTTGCTGGCAGTCCTTCATGGCCCAGCGGGGCTGGTGCTGGTGGTGGCCTCCTGGGCAGTTGGGCTGGTGCTGGCAGTGGCCTCATGGGCAGCTGGGTTGTTGCTGGCGGTGGCCTCCTGGGCAGCCGGGCTGGTGCTGGTGGTGGCCTCCTGGGCAGCTAGGCTGGTGCTGGCGGTGGCCTCCTGGGCAGCAGGGCTGATAGCGGTCTTCTCTGCTGTGCTGCCCTTCCCAGACTTGCCGGATTTCTTGTGGCCCTTCCCCACCTTGGAAGGTGTCACAGCTGACTCCACACTCCCAAAGGGACCCCTGAGAACAGCTTTGGTGGCTGGAGTCTTCTCCCTCTCCCGCCGGGCACTGGCCAACTTCTGATGCTTCACAGGTGGGGGGCTGTCTGTGCTGTGGCTCCGTGCCACACTGGCTGCCCTGGTGGCCGGTGCACTCCAGATTCCGGTGACTACAGGCACCACTGGTCCCGGAGATGTTGTGGCTGAGGTGCTAGTTCGGGACCTATGAGACGGACGGGGTGGGGGAGGTGTGGGAAAGAGGTCAAGGTTGGACAGGAAAAGTTTTTGGGACACACTGGGATGGGTAGCTGGAGGGGGTTTGGGAGTGGAGGAAGAGGTGGTGGTTGTAGGAGGTGTACGTTTGGTGACTTTGGGTGAAGGTGCATGCGCTAGAGGCTGTCGTGAGGTGGATGACTGTTCGGTGGGTGTGTGGTTGGGTTTGTGGATCTTGGGAGGGGGCGTCACAGACACACTGGGAGAGGACACAGGGGACGTGTGAATGGTAGTGGGGGTGGTGACTGCACGTGAGCGGGGTGTGGTGGTGGGTGTGCTGGAGAGGGACGTAGTGGCTGTAGAGGTAGTGCATGCAGGTGTGAGTGTAGACGAGACTGGAAGGGAGGAGGGAGACGAGGAGGAGGGGGACACAGTGGAGGCAGTGGATGTTGGTGTATCTGCATGTGTGTGATGCTTGCGTGAGTGCCTGTGGGATGTGTGGTGTTTGTGTTTGCCTGATTTCCCCTTGGGTGTTGAGGTGTGTGCATGTTAGTCTGTAGGTGTGCTTGGGATATGCTGAGGTAGAGGGGATTGGGTTGGGGTGGAGGAAGTTGGAGGGGGAGGCTAGAGACTGGGACAATGGCTGCCATCAGTGCTGAGGCCAGAGTCTGAAAAGCTTGCTGAAGGGCCGCCTGACCAGAATGAATGCCCTCCAGGAATGCATTGGTTTGTTGCAACTGGCTCTCTACACCCTGGATGGCATTCAAAATGGTAGACTGCCCAACAGTGAGGGACCTGAGGAGGTCAATGGCCTCCTCACCGAGGGCATCAGGGGTGACAGGGGCAGGGCCTGAGGTGCCTGGGGCAAAGGTGATGCCCACCCTCCTGGGTGAGCGGGCACAGGGCAAATGCTAAGGGGCTGCTGGGAGGGCGGTGCTGGGAGGGGGGGTGGCGGCTGTACCTGTAGATGCGGGGGGAACAGATGTTGCCACCACCACAAGGGAGCTCCCATCAGAGGATGAGTCCGTGTCGCTGGTGTCAGCTCCTGTCCCCACCGTGGAGCTCCCCTCGCCCTCCATCCCACTGGTGAATTCAGACTCCGTAGTGTCACCCTCCAGGGCCATGTGGGATGCAGCTCCCTCGTGCTCCGGTTCCACTGCTCCTCGGCCTGATGATGCTAATGCACACAAGAACAGGGAGACCACAAAAAGGGGGGTGGGAGACATAAGAAAGGCATGTTGAGTGCATGCATTACCGCTACCGCTGGCGGACACAACAGACACAGAAGCCCCCTGCACTACGCCACGCTCTTGGGCTCCACTATTCAATTTCTGGGAAATGGCCTACAAGGCTATGTACGACATCTGCACACATAGATGACACAGGGGCATGACTAGGTGTACTTGGCACTCTACAGAGGTGAGCTGGGGTGTCACATGGCCTATTCTTAATGAGGGGCCTTGCCTACGGAACACGCCCTGGCCTAAGGAAACGCACAGCCCACCTCCCCCACCCAGGCACCTCCACTGCGCGCAAAGTCAGCAGAATGAGAGTGTACTCACCCCCTTGTGGCTGCTGTGATGCCCTCAAGCGCCCATCCAACTCCGGGTAGGCGACCACCAGGATCCTGAACATCAGGGGGATCATGGTGCGACGGGCACCCCTCCAACATTTGGAGGCCATCCCCAGCTGAGCCTCCGCTGTCTTCTTGCTCCAGTGGCGAATGTCCTCCCATCTTTTCCGGCAGTGGGTGCTCCGTCTGTGGTAGACCCCCAGGGTCCGGACGTCCTTGGTGATGGCACGCCAAATATCTTTCCTCTGGTGGGCGCTGACCTACATGAAATGTGCAGGGGAAAAAGAGAAGTCATTACCAACTGCACCGTCAAAGTGATTGGCCCCCATCCCTACCCTTGCCATGTGGCACATGCATTCACCGTCTTTCATGCACGCAGCACTCTCCCCCTTCCTTCTTACATTCAGCCCTCTCCACACAGGCATAGCCCATACAACATGCTCCCTGTGTGCTTACCTGTTTGTCTGGAGGACCGTAGAGTAGCGTGCACTGGGGGAGGACCCCATCCACGAGCTTCTCCAACTCCTCCGATGTGAAGGCAGGGGCCCTTTCCCCAGACACTTGAGCCGTTGTCTCTTCCAGACCGAGGTCACAGCAGCACTTGCAGTGTAGGTCCTCTCCTGTCGATGATCAGGTATTGAGTGATTGAACAGATAGAAAATGGCGGTCACGTCCGCAGCGGTGCATACCGTCACCGCCGGCGTACATCACCATTGGCTCCTGGGACCCATAGGGTCCAATGTGAACCAATGCAGCATTGCGGCGCGTTCTTCGACCGCCTACCACGACGGTGTACAACGCCAGCGCAGTTACCTCACATCCCATTGTCCCACTTTACAGGTCAGGCAGCCGCCATTTCAGGGGCCCACATGGCTTCATTTCCAACTGCGTCACACATACCTAGGCCTAGACTCAACACACATACAGGCCACCTTTTGTGTATGATTGGTGTTCTGTGTAAACTGTGGATGCGTACCTCTGAGTTGTTTGACTCTGTGCTCGCTGTTGTCCTTCATAGGCACCGTCCGCTGGGACATGTGAGGAGATGGCGGCATCCTCCGGTTAACCGACCGTTGGTGGACCTGTCGACAATGGAGGAGAGACATTTGATTAACACATACAGGCTTGACCGTGCCACAATCCAGGAACTGTGTACCCAGTTGGAGCCAGACCTGATGTCAGCAATCCGCCATGCCACAGGAATCCCCCCGCAAGTGCAGGTGCTGTCAGTGCTCCATTTCCTTGCAAATGGGTCATTTCAAACAACAGTGGCCATAGCATCAGGGATGTCCCAGCCTATGTTTTCAAACGAATTGTCCAGAGTGTTGTCTGCCCTTCTGAAACACATGCAGAGCTACATCGTTTTCCCTCAGATGGAAGATTTGCCTACAGTGAGAGGGGATTTCTATGGCCTGGGACACATCCCCAACATTATAGGTGCCATTGATGGGATACATGTGTGAACAGGTGTACAGAAACCGGAAGAGTTATCATTCTATGAATGTACAGCTGGTATGTTTGGCAGACCAGTGCATCTCCCTTGTGAATGCCAAGTTCCCTGGCTCAGTGCATGACGCCTACATCCTGCGGAATAGCAGCATCCCTTCTGTGATGGGTCAACTCTAAAGGCACCGTGTGTGGCTATTAGGTGAGCACCTGGAAGCAAGTCAGTGGGAATGATTGTCTGGGTCTGGGGATATCCCTCCAGGTTAGTGTGTGTCTAACAGTTGTCCCTCACCATTTGCAGGTGACTCTGGTTACCCCAACCTGTCATGGCTACTGATCCCAGGGAGGAATCCCAGGACAAGGGCAGAGGAACGCTACAATGAGGCCCATGGGCGAACTAGGAGGGTGATCGAGCGGACCTTTGGCCTCCTGAAGGCCAGGTTCAGGTGCCTCCATATGACAGGTGGATCCCTATTCTACTCACCAAAGAAGGTGTGCCAGATCATCGTGGCCTACTGTATGCTTCATAACTTGGCTTTGCGACGACAGGTGCTCTTTCTGCAGGAGGATGGTCCAGATGGCGGTATTGTTGCAGCTGTGGAGCCTGTGGACAGTGAAGACGAGGAAGCAGAGGAAGAAGACATGCACAACAGCGACTCAGTGATCCAGCAATATTTCCAGTGAGACACAGGTAAGAGTTCAGACCTGCCTACTACATGTACTTTAACACTACTACCTCTCTACTGTCTGTCGTTTTCACCCAGTGTATGGTCACTGAGTTGTCACTTTCCCTTACGATTTCACAGATGTGGGTCCCACTGTGTGACATCTGCTTAGATTCCTCATGGACTAGAGCTTTGTGAGATAGGTATGTTGACATTAAACTTGAAAGAGCATTTTGCCACTGTAATTGCTCATACGCTATTTCGAAATCACAGACAGACTCCAGATTGTTTTGTGCTTTAATGGTGTTTATTTAAGTGCTCAATATTGGAGGTGGTAGTGAAATGGTGAGGGGTGATAGCGGAGGATTGTCCATAGCAGAGTCTAGTCTATTAGTCTCACAGGTGCATTGCCCAAATGGCCATAGGAAGTGGAGCTGGGGCAGTTTAAGTATGGACAGGGTGACAAAGTGGGACAGTAGGATGACAATCAGGGTGGTCTCATTACTTGGCGGGGTCTTGGCATCGTGCTCTGTCTTTGTCCTGGATCTCAGGGACCGTTTGCGGGGTGGTTCTCTCTCTGCAAGGGGTGGGGTGCTGGTGTGGTGGTCCTGTGGCGGTGCCTCCTGTCCACTAGCGCCGGTGGAGGTGGTGGGCAGTTCATCGTCCATGCTAGTGTCAGGGGCCCCTTGTAGTGCCACAGTGTCCCTCCTGGTGCTGAGTACTTCCTTCAGCACCCCTACGATGGTGCCCAGGGTGGAGCTGATGGATCTGAGTTCCTCCCTGAAGCCCATATAGTGTTCCTCCTGCAGGTGCTGGGTCTCGTGAAACTTGGCCAGTACCGTTGCCATCGTCTCCTGGGAGTGGTGGTATGCTCCCATGATGGAGGAGAGGGCCTCGTGGAGAGTGGGTTCCCTTGGCCTGTCCGCCCCCTGTCACACAGCAGCCCTCCCAGTTCCCCTATGTTCCTGGGCCTCCGTCCCCTGGACCGTGTTCCCACCACCACTGCCCCCAGGTCCCTGTTGTTGTTGGGGTGGTGGGTTATCCTGGGTTCCCTGTAGTGGTGGATACACTGCTGATTGACGTGTCCTAGGCCCGCTGGGTGGGTGCTGTGCTGGTGTTTCCAGAGGGTGGAAGCTCTGTAGTGGCCTGTGACTGTGTGATGGGAACCGACTGTCCCGAGGTCCTCGATGGGCCGGGCTGGTCATCTAGATCCAGTTGGACAGAGGTGTTGTCATCAATGTGGGCCTCTTCTGTTGGTGGTGTGGACATGTGTGGACCCTCCTGTCCGGTGTCGTTGGGTAGGGGTCCTGCAGGGTTATAAAAGGATGGTTATTACATCTGTGTGTCATGGTGTGCAATGGGTGGGTGACCGTGTACCCCAGTGTTTGCATTCCTGTGTGGTACCTTGTGTGAGGATGGTTTAGGGGGTTGTATGGGTATGTGCAGTGGGCATGCTTTAGTGATGGTTGTCCATGCTTTTGGCATGCAGGGCTTGGTGTTGGGATGGGTGGTTTGTGATGTTGGGACATATGTGAGGAGTAGGAGTGATGGGGGTGAGGGTGGGGGTATGTGATGGCATGCAGGTAGGGTGGGGGATGTAATAGTAAAGCTTTGACTTACCAGAGTCCATTCCTCCACCTACTCCTGCGAGGCCCTCAGGATGCAGAATCACCAAGACCTGCTCCTCCCATGTTGTTGGTTGTGGGGGAGGAGGTGGGGGTCCACCGCCAGTCCTCTGAACCGCCAGGTGGTGTCTTGAGACCACGGAACGCACCTTCCCCCGTAGGTCGTTCCACCGCTTCCTGATGTCCTCCCGATTTCTTGGGTGCTGTCCCACTGCATTGACCCTGTCCACTATTCTTCGCCATAGCTCCATCTTCCTTGCAATTGAGGTGTGCTGCACCTGTGCTCCGAATAGCTGTGGCTCTACCCGGACGATTTCCTCCACCATGACCCTGAGCTCCTCCTCCGAGAACCTGGGGTGTCTTTGCGGTGCCATGGGGTGGTTAGGTGATGTGTGGGGTGGAGTGTGTGGTGATATGTGGGGTGATATGTATTGGTGTGTTGTGTGAGGTGCGTGGAAGTTCTGTGGGTGATGGTGTTGTGTGCCTGTGGATGCTGTTGTTCTTGCTGGTGCTCTCTCTCTGGACTTCTTTCGGAATTTATTCTCGTAGGGGTTTGTGGGTGATGTGGCTGTGTGTTTTATATTGTAATGGGTGTGTGGGAGTGCTGTGTGTATGTGTATCAGGTGTGTATATTTCAAATTGTCCAATGCGGCTGTTTTTTGTAGTTGTGTATGTATTTTGAGCGCGGCGGTGTGTACCGCCAATGGAATACCGCGGTTGAAAGACCACCGCGTGGATTCGTGTGTCGTGATAGTGTGGGCGTATTTCTGTTGCCGTGACGGTGGAGGATTTGTTTTCGCCAGTTTATCACTGACCTTTGGGGTGGCGGACTTGTGTGGGTGTCTGAATTTTGGTGGATTCCGACATGTGGGAAATAATAGCTGTGGCGGAATTCCGCGGCGGTGTGTTGGCGGTCTTCTGCACAGCAGTAAGTGACTTTTACCGCCAATGTTGTAATGAGGGCCTCTGTGACTTAAGACATGTTACACACATCACAAACACTAGGCATAGTAGAATTGTCAAAACACACATAAACATGCTGGTTGTGTAGGTGGTTTTTATTTACAAGTGTAACAGTGCTAAGTATATACAATGTCCAGGTCTGTGACCCCATTCGTGGAATCCACATGGGATGGGCTGGTGCTACTAGGAACTCCTACGGGTGAAGATGATCTGTTCCATATCTTCATCCTCCAATGTGTGTGGTGCCTTCTCTACCCTTGATGGTGGTAGTGGGGAGTCAGAGGGGCCATACACACCTCAGTGGTTGCAGATGTAGACTCCCAAATCTCGGCAGCTGTCATCTGTGGCACTACATATGGCATCACTGCAGCAAGGAGGAGCTGCTGGGTTTAAGTATGGCTGCAACATCCCTGAGATAGGCAGCCAAGTCTGCCCTGAGGGAGACCATTTTCCCAGTGCATGGAGTCCTTATTGTCCTCAGGCACACGGCTGCCAGTTTAGGATGCCAGTTGTTGTGGCCTTTCCCTCATGGCAGCAGTTATGTCCCTCACACGCTCCTGGACTCCACGCATTGGGGAGTGTGTGCGTCGGTTGGCTGCAGTCTGTTCTGTTGTCATGACCATGCATGTCAGCATCCTCTCAAGGCTGGCTGTCGTCTGTCCCCACCCTCATCTCCTTGGCCAGCTCACTCTGGACTCCTACCATTGTCCTCTCAAAGCTGGTGTCTGGGTCCTCAGAGTCCTCTGCTCTGTCGGTACTGCCAGGTTGTACTATTGGGGTGCTAAGTGGGGCCTGTGGGATATCTGCTACTTCAATAACCCTCCTTGCTTCTGGAGGTGGTGTCTGCAGGTTCACAAGGGCTTCTTGGAGGGTCTCTTGGCTGATAGTTGCCAGCTGGTCATCCAGGTCATCAGAGTACTCCAGGACAGGCAGTTCCGCAGGTGAGCCATCACCTTATGCAATGAGATGGTGTAAAATTAGTCTTTCTGTGTTGTGGCAGTTGACAAGTCACGTCACTGACTTGATATTTGAGGCTCATCTTCATAATAGGCCCATGTTGATGTAAATGCGGTGCAGCACGGTGCTGTGCAAAAATAATCAGTGCTGCACTGCTTCACTTTGGTGACACAAGGATGCACCGTATGTAAGTGAATACGCGCCACCACTGTGTTGTTCCCCATGCTGGTGCAAAATTCAGCTGCCAACATCATCGCAGGCATCCTTAAACAATCGTGCAAGGATGTATGCGTTGAGAGGTGTGACTGTTTATGTGCATGAAGGTGTCCCTTCCTTCACATTAAGTATCACCAATGGCGTTTTGGCTCTTCTGTATGACCTGTAGAAGGCAGTCTCAGAAGAGCCAAACCATCATTTACATATGATTGTTTATGTGCATGAAGGAACACCTTCACGCTCATAAACAATAATTTCTGGCATTTTTCTCTTCCTATGCATGCTGCAGAGTGCAGCACACATTGCAAAAGCTGAAATGAAGGAGGTATTAATATATTCCTCCACATTGCACCTTGCTAATGCCACCTCTGGAGCTTGTGTAATAGGTTTAGCCCTACCTCAAATTTACAATATTCCATTTATCTGAGGCAGCATCTAAATTTAATGTGTGTTGCAGAGGCCCGCCCACAGCAACACTCATTGCACCACCTTCCACGCACAGTCCTGTGACACCAGACCAGTGATACATTCAACACTACCCTCCAGGTATGTTTCCACATTTTCTCCAGCGTTTGCATGGCGGTGCAACCCCCCATGAAATGGTTGTTGGTGAAGTGGTGTGGTGTGCCCCTGGGGGCCCCTGCACAGCCCATCCACTTGGTATGGGCAGTGCAGGGTGTCCCATACCTTGGCCCTTTGCCCTTTCCACTGCCTGATTTGCAGGGCTGAGTGCAGAGTGTCCTGTTACACCCAATGCATGCCAAAATTGGCACTGACTCTATTTGATCCATCTATAATGTCTAGTAAGTGCCCCACAGAGGTACCATATGCAGACATATTGCCAGCCACCATCCCAACGTGTGACTCATACTGCCAAGTGCAATGGGTACACTGCACTGGCAGTTTTACCAACACCTGGCTTGCCCATGCACCATCCCCCACTTGTTGATGTGGAATTAACCGCCATTATGTGACAGCCATTCCCATTGTGTTGTATGTGTGTGTTTATTTCCCCATTCCCATGTGCCTTACATGGTTGTGTCCAAATAGTTGTTGGCTCATACTGTGACTGTTGTGACCTACTGTTTGCTATCTGTGGTACATATTTTCTGCAGTGGCACATTTCAGTTCAGCATCAATATGTCTGGTTGAACACAACTTCAGTTCAGTTGGTCTGGGTAGTGGCATGCTACCAATGATACCAGTCCAGCCTGTTATTCCCCCAGCACCTGTTGAGTTAATTGTTCCATGCACTCAGGGGACACCCTTACTGCTTGATGTAGGGATGGCTGCCTCATGTGGATGTGTTGTCTAAGTGTGGTGTGATGGTGCTACCGGCACATGCCTGGGTACTTTGGGACAGCTGCAATGACTAGTGTGCTGTGAGAGGCAATGAGGTAAGGCTGTTGCAAAATGTTACAGCAAGGGACACCACTAGGTAGTAACCCCAGGAATTGTGTTGACTGACTACCTGGTCTCTGAGGTCTTGGTCATGTAAGTGGTGTTGATGTGACTACATGCAAGGGATATTGTGATGTCACAACCAGTGGCACAGTGAAATACATGCCATCCATCCCATGTGCTACATTTGAACATGTAGATATTTAGGCCTGGTGTTTTTAATATGTCCAGGTTGTATGTGTGTCAATTGTGCATGGCACTCCCAAGGCGTAGGTACTTGGGGAACCTTACGTTGGCATGGTGCAACTTGCTTAATGTACACTGCATCTCTCTGCACTCCTTTGGCATACATTGTGTGAGTCCTATGTGCCTCCCCCTTCTTGCACTTGACATTTAAGCATATATTTCACCCATGCAACTTACCCTGCATGTGTGGTGTTTCCTGGTATTGTCACTGTCCTGTCCTTGTATCCCTGTGATGATTTCCTCCGGGATGACGGCTGAAACCATCTCCTCCATCTCATCTATGTCCTCTTGTGGTGCTGGACTCCCACCTCCTGTTTGCAGATCTGCCTTCCCGTTCTGTGCCATTTTTTCTTTGGTCCTTTGCTTGCAGCCATGCCAGTGTTTCTTGCACTCAGTCACAGCTCCCCTGACCTCTGCCACACTGTTGATCTTATCCACAATCTGCTGCCAGATTGCCTCTCTCCTTCCAATTGGCAATTTCGAGGTCACAAAGAGTTGATTTTGACGCTCCGTCACCTCTCTCACCAGTATTTCATGCTCCTCTGCACTGAAAAAACACTTCCTCTTTTTTTCCCCCCTACCCTAGGTCTTATCTGTGTCCTTCTGGATGGTTCCTGGTTGAATGGGGTCTCCCTGAGGTCTCTTTTGGGTTCTGGGATCCATTCTGGGGCTCCTTTGCACTGTTTGCTCCGTTAGCATCTGTTGTTGATGTTACTGCGGGCAGAAATGGTGCATTTCGATTTTGCAACGTGTTTACATGTTGTAAACCCGATTAGAGTTATTTTTCTTCCATTTACATCATTTTGCCTTACGACAAGGTGCAATGGTTGATGTAGAAAAAAATTACTCTAAACATTTTTTAATGCCAACCAGCGTCAAAGTATAAATTTGACGCCCGAGTGGCATTAAAAAATGGCAGTAGTCAGCGCTAACCTTTTTGACGCAAAACTGCATTAGTGCAGTTTTGCGTCAAAACGTATAAATCAGGACCTTAGGTTGTTCCGTAGGTTTACATAAGCTTCACAAAAGAATGTTTAGAACTGACAAATAGTTTATTCTGCCAGTTTGAGATGGTTGTTCAAAACTGCAAACTGCCCACCCTGGCTGCAATGGCAGACCTGTAGGCATGTTTTACAGTGCTACTTTGGTGAGCAGCACAATGAGTGCTGAAGTACAACAGTAGCATTTAACTTATAGGCCTGGGTATATGTTGTACCATATATTAGGAACTTACAAGTATGTGTTAATTAGGTATAAGTTAATTGTATCGTATTTAAAATTGAGAGCACAAGCATTTTACCACTAGCTAGCAAGAGTACAGTGTGCAGAGTCCTCTTGCCAATTTAAAAATAGCTTCAGCTACAGAATGCAAATCCCTGGCAGAATACCACTCAAAAGATGATTATTTCAAACATGATCATTTCGATCAATTGCCCACATTCACATCTATTTTTCTGTTGAATATAACTATGGGCAAATCATCAACCTCACCAGTTATGTATGGTGGAGGGAAACCCTGCCAAAATTTCTACCTCCACTACCTTTCTCAATTTGTTGTTTATTGATCAGAGACTATTCTGAAGGCCAGTTCTCTACCCATCCCCACTTCCAAATTCTCCTCAATGGAAACTATTGTCATTCATTCAAAGTTTCTTCTTTGTTTGAAGTATGAGGCAGAACTTTATGACTATGGGACCTATTTTTTTATAGGTTCAAGGTATATACAGAAAAAAACCCAGTGGATGCGGTATCCCTCTGTTTAGCCTTTTTCCAACTGACAGTCTACCACCAACGCCAATGGCAGAGCAGTACATGAAGAACATAGCAGTCAAATATAAGCCTTTGGGTTAACTGTATCAATTGTTTGCCTTATACTTTCAGGTTTTCCTACTGTGTTATGTCTTTCCTGAGTCTAGACATTTAAAAACACTTCAACTACCTAATTTATGATTTGAAAATAAATTATTTTAAAAAATTCTAATCGTTTAACGTTTGTCAGTGCATGGTGTAGAAAGTACCCTAAACCCACCTTGCTTAATTTATGTAGGTTACTCTAGTTACCTGAACCCTGTAAACCTTATCATCTCCAGCTCTTCCTCTCCAGCCTCACTAGAAATCTCCTCAGTGATATACATCTTAAAAAAATCATTATTAATATGGAGCTTAGTGTGATGAACATATGATGAAATAGGGGGAAGGCAGTTTAGGGTGATAAACAAATTTGTCAGAAAACATAGGCTTTGCACAAGTCACACCTTGCAGTCGATCATGGACACTTTGTGTATCTAGCATTTAATAAGAGCAAATCTGACCTGGGACAACTCGCATTGTGTAATTTTACACCCCCCCACCAGAAACGTTACCTGTCATAACTTTATAGCTTCAGGCAAAAAGGCCCAGGACTGAATAGTTTTCTTAGACGCTAATTTGTGTTTTTTTCAGTTCCTTATCCTTAGTACTGTATTAAAAAATCAGTATTGATTTTAAACCAAAGGACAGGATGTCAAATGGCAACCTAGCACTTTGTGCATCATGTGGCCAATACTCAGGCAAAAATATCTTTCAGGTGAACTTGCGACTGAAACTGACAGAAGAGTGGTGCTTGTAGGCCTTTACCTGACACCGTAATGTCCCAATGTTTGTTAGTGCAAGGGAAAATCAAATCAGCAGATGCTAGTAGATACTAAGGACAATAAAGGATAGAGATTTGACAGGCAAATACATGAATCAGTCTGTGACGACAAGATGGAGGGATGATCAGGTGCTTTAGACTAGCTGGCAAGAAATACATAAGTCACACAGAGTCACCCTCCTTCTGCTTCTGCTATTTCACTCATTGGTTCCTTGGCCAGTTCCTTTAGCACTTAACATGGGGTCTAGCAGCAGCCCTTACCACTTCTTTGTTTTCACTCTTCTCTCCAGACCTTCGTTGTCTCCAATATGCGTGATT
Source organism: Pleurodeles waltl (assembly GCF_031143425.1). NCBI lineage: Eukaryota > Metazoa > Chordata > Amphibia > Caudata > Salamandridae > Pleurodeles > Pleurodeles waltl. Next base: position 499,329,341 of record NC_090438.1, on the reverse strand, counting down.
GCAATGCTTCTGGTCCTTTTCCTCACTCTGTGCTTACCCTTTACAATGCTATTTTGGTCACTCATTTAAGTTGTGCACTGACATCATCTGAAATTGACCAGTCAGTCCAAACTTGAGGCTACAAACACAGGTACATATATAAGACAGGCACAGTTGATTGGTTCATACATAGAAAAGCTTGGCATATGGGATATCCTGTCACTATCAGTTTTGCCTTGAGTTTTGGCATTGGGGGGTAACAGACAGCATGCTGTGGCTTAGTTGATATGTATCTACAAAGGGATATCAAGAATATTCCTTTTCTTCAGTATTGGCATGGCTGTTTAGTGGCTTTGGTACCATATTTGTAAATTAGATTCACTTTACTGTGCCCAAGAGCTATGTTATGGGCACATTTCAATACAAAGAAGAAATGGGCACAAAGGAACCGTCTTGGTACTCCCTTGCCAATACTGCTCTATTATAACAAGCTTCTCTAAAAAAAAAAAACTGTTTCTTGGAATATTGACCCAAGCTTTTAGGGAGATATCTTATAAATATGGCAGTCAATATAAAGATGCTAGGTGAATCAGTAAAAGGCAGCACAGAGATCATCATACAGGAGTGGTGTAACGAAAATATAAGTACATGTGCCCTTTGGTGAAAACATCCATTTTACTGAATCTAATTTCGTAGTCTGCTCTGAATTCTCCTACTGTATGTCAGAACCCATAGATTCAGTTAATCTCAGCTTAAGATAGTGCAACAAAAAACAAGCTTTTGTAAGATAAATATATTTGGTGTTATACTATGCCAAAGCTGACAGGAGCACATGAACAGGGCATGAAATAACTTGGGGGTTAGCATCACCAACTCACATTAAGCTGATGGCAAAACTGAATATTTAGAGCTGAAATTATTTAAATGAAACCTTGTATTTACATTTTTATTGGCACTACTGAACTAATTGAGCTTTAAATGGAGTTCTCAAATATATAAAAGCTATCAAGTGAACATAACCAGAATGTTTTACGACTTTTAAGTAGACATGAAATAGTTCTAAAGACAGTATAGTTTTCTCTGTCAACCAGAATGGCTGAATCTAGAAAGGTGCTTGAACCATCTTCTCCTCTGGAGTAAAACAACTGGTGCAGAAAAGGCTGAAAATAAGATACTGTATATAAATGACCCTCATAGGGCAAGTTAAATTTTCTTTACTGAGTGATGGTATATCACATTCTGCAACACAAAAGGATGATAGACGTAGTGCTGAACAATGCAAACACTTACCCTCAGTCACAGAACTGAGTTTAATCCATTGTTCTTTTGCTCACCATGTCACCCCAGTTTGGACCCAGCCATATGCAAATCAGTCTTGACCCTGTTCCTTATGGGAACAATCCATCCCGAACTTCCGCACCATGTCCTCCCTGGACCAGAAACAAGCATCCTAGGACCGGTTTCAGGGTTTCACCCTTCATCGGCCAGGCTAGCTTGAATCCAGTGGCACCGTGAGCACAGGACCCACATCTGGGCATAACCTTCCCACTTAGGACAACTTTAGCAACAAAAAAGGATGATGGACAGAGTGCTGAACATTTCAAACACTCACCTCCAGTCACAGATCTGGGTTTAATCCATAGTTCTTTTGCTCACCATGCCTCGCCAGTTTGAACCCAGCCATCTGCAAATCAGCCTTGACCCTGTTCCTCATAGAAACAGTCCATCCCAAACTGCCAGGCCAGGTCTTCCCTGGACCGGAAATAAGCATCCTGGGACCGGTTTCAGGGTTTCACCCTTCATCAGCCGGACTAGCTTGAATCCAGTGGCACAGTGACCATGTGACCCGCGTCTGGGCATACCCTTCCCACTTAGGGCAACATTAGCAACACAAAAGGATGATGGATGGAGATGCTGAACAATGCAAACACTCACCCCCAGTCACAGACATGGGTTTAGCATTCTGCTTCTTCAGTAACACATTCTACAGTTTCAGTAAGCATTGAAGATGTATCATGTAAAGCCTTGACTTCTATGTCCTCAAAATATTATCATAATCCTCAAATAGCACACTGCCTGTCCACTCATAGCATTGATATTGGGCAGTTCACCAGAGTATAATAATCTGGACTTCATAATCATTACAAACACCATGTCCAATAGTGTGTCTTAGCTCACTATCTCATTAGCCTCGCTCTTCGCTATTTCTATCTTACATATGAACACTGAGGCAGAGATGGATGGTTACTGTTATTTCAGAATCCAACATCTTTACACACATATACGCAATGGTAGCCTCTGAAATGTTCAAACCCTTAGCTGTTAATAATATGTGATCACTCCATGAATAGGTGCTTTCGCTCGAATAACATATGATGTCAGGTAGTACAGAAGTAAGAGATTTAGGATTGCTTACTCATACACTGACCCTGTAGGTACACAAGAATTTTATGTTTTGCATTCTGCAGCACACATAGAAGAAACACAATGCCATGGATAACTGTTTATATGCAGGAAGGGCTACCTTCCTGCACATAAACAATCACACGCTTCAATGCAGACACCCTTTGTGCTGTGGTGCAAGGATGCCTGCGTTGGTGCAGCCTGCTTAATTTAATGCTGGCCCAGGGTTAAATGCAGGGGTACACTTTATTCTCGTAAATACAGCACACCCTGCATTTCAAAACTGGTGGGTCACTGCTAATTTTGACACAGCACAGTGCTGCTCGAGTTTCTTGTAAATCTGGCTCTAAGTATAACAGGTAATGAGCCCTCCCCTAGACAAACGGACATGACATTCCCCTTTTTGAATGTTTGACTTACCCTCTAAGAAATATGCAAGATATTGCATACATGGGTTCATTGATGAACACTGACATGAACAAATAATGTAATTGGATGTGTGATAGGATCAGCTCACAGCTTGCTATGGAACTGGGCAGTTTATCAAGGACAGAATCCTCCAACATAACTCAAAAATATGCTCTTTGTATGCCTCTCTTTGGTACTTTGTATCTACTCTCCTATATATATATTGTTCCTTGGGAGATGTAGACATACAACATGTCAGATGAAACACATGATGAACAATGTGGGAAGGCTAGGCAAACTGGGTTCTGTCCACTGCAGTATATGAACATTTTCTATATTTACTTCAATAACTCATTGATTAGGTATTGGCTGTAGCTTGGGGTGCCATTTCTGTTAATATTTCATGTCACTGTTCCTATTAGGTTTATTTACTTACCTCTGACTTACAAAGAATTTTTACAACTCAATTCGGACTAGCTATGACACAATCAGGTTTGAAATGGAATCTGTGACACTGAAAATTATGGAGTTTTTTAGTAACGTCAAAAATAATATTGATGCTCTTTCACTATAATGAAATGTTAACCCCTTCCCCGCCATGGACATAATGGTTATGTCTGGTGGCGCGGCACCAATGCGCCACGGATGTTACCATTACGTCTTTGAAGAGGCCCTTCCCCTAACACCCCCAGCACCCCCACCCCCCAGTGATGTCTCATGACATCAGCAAGCCAACACCTCATCGGAGGTCAATTCCTGTCGCGCTGGAAGCACTGCTTCCAGCGGGACCGAGAAGAAACTGATTAGTTTCTCCTCGGTATGGGGGGCAGGGGAGGCAGAGAGGCATGAAAAGGGAAGGAAAAGCTTTTCCTTCCCTTTTCATGTCTGTCTGTGCATTCCTGCATCCCGATCGCTAAGCCACTTGACACCAGGGATTTCTTTTTGTTTTTGGAAATTGTCATAAGGGGAGCGGCTCCTTGGGCAAGGGGGGTATTTTACTTAAGCCCATGTAGAAAAATCCACAAGACCTAGACACATCTGAAAACTAAACATCTAGGTGAGTCCAGGTGGTGTGCTTCACATGCACCTGCTCTATTTTCTTACCGACAATTCCCTGCAAACCTTCAACTTTGCTGGAAATCACACATTTTTTCCACATTTTTGTGATGGAACCTTCCGGAATTGTGCAGGAATCCACAAAATTCCTACCACCCAGGATTTTCTCATCTATACCAATAAAAATTCTGCCCCACTTGTCAGCCTAAATTTTTTTTTTTTCAAACTTCCCTTTTGGACTTGCTTTGGTTCCCCCTCAATTTTGACATGTTTTTGGCTCTTCCCTGTCACAGGCACTTGACCGCCTACACAAGTGAGGTATAATTTTTACAGGGAGACTGAGGGGAACGTTGGGTGGTAGGTAATTTGTCCCGGTGCGATGATCCCACACAGAAATGTGGAAAAAAATTGATTTTGTTAGCTAAATTTTAGGTTTGATGAGGATTCTGGGTAAGAAAACACTGGGGGATCCACGCAAGTCACACCTCCCTGGACTCCCTCAGGTGTCTAGTTTTCTGAAATGTCAGGGTTTGTTAGGTTTCCCTGTATGGCTGCTGAGCCCAGGACCAAAAACACAGGTGCCCCCTGCAAAAACAGGTATTTTGTATTTTTATAATTTTGATATGTTCAGATAGTGTTTTGGGACATTTCCTTTCGCGGGCACTAGGCCTACCCACACAAGTGAGGTACCATTTTTATCGGGAGACTTTGGGAAACGCTGGGTGGAAGGAAATTTGTGGCTCCTCTCACATTCCAGGACTTTCTGTCACCGAAATGGGAGGAAAAAGTATTTTTTGGGCCAAATTTTGAGGTTTGCAAAGGATTCTGGGTAACAAAACCTGGTGAGAGCCCCATAAGTCACCCGTCCTGGATTCCCCTAGGTATCTAATTGTCAAAAATGCACAGGTTTGGTAGGTTTCCCCTAGGTTCCGGCTGAGCTAGAGGCCAAAATCCAAAGCTTGGCACTTTGCAAAAAACAGCTTTGTTTCCTTTGGGAAAATATGATGTATCCATGTTGTGTTTTGAGGGTTTCCTGTCACGAGCACTAGGTCTATCCACACAAGTGAGGTACCATTTTTATCGGGATACTTGGGGGATCGCTGGTTGGAAGAAAGTTTGTGGCTCCTCTCAGATTCCACAACTTTCTGTCACCTAAATGTGAGGAAACAGTGTTATTTGGGCCAAATTTTGAGGTATGCAAAGGATTCTGGGTAAAATAACCTGGTGAGAGCCCCACAAGTCATCCCATCTTGGATTCCCCTAGGTGTCTAGTTTTAAAAAATGCACAGGTTTGGTATGTTTCCTTAGGTGCGGACTGATCTAGAGGCCAAAATCCACAGCTAGGCACTTTCCAAAATACAGCTCTGTTTTCTTTGGGAAAATGTGATGTGTCCATGTTGTGTTTTAGGGCATTTCCTGTTGCGGGCGCTAGGCCTAACCACAAAAGTGTGGTACCCTTTTTATTGGGAGACTTTGGGGAATGCTGGGTAGAAGGACATTTGTGGCTCCTCTCCGATTCCAGAACTTTCTCTCACCAAAATCTGAGGAAAGATTGTTTTTTGGGCCAAGTTTTGAGGTTTGCAAAGGATTCTGGGTAACAGAACTTGGTGAGAGCCCCACAAGTCACCCCATCCTGGCTTCCCCTAGATGTCTAGTTTTCAAATATGCACAGGTTTGGTAGGTGTCCCTAGGTGCCAGCTGAGCTAGAGGCCACAATCTACAGCTAGGTACTTTGAGGTATTGGGAGACTTGGGGGAACACAGAACAGAGAAACAAGTGTTATTGCTCTTTGTCTTCCTCTACATTTCTTCCTTCCAAATGTAAGAAAGTGTGTAAAAAATATGTCTATTTGAGAAATACCCTGTAATTCACATGCTAGTATGGGCACCCCGGAATTCAGAGATGTGCAAATAACCACTGCTTCTCAACACCTTGTCTTGCGCCCATTTTGGAAATACAAAGGTTTTCTTGATACCTATTTTTCACTCTTTATATTTCAGCAAATGAATTGCTGTATACCCGATATAGAATAAAAACCCATTGCAAGGAGCAGCTCATTTATTGGCTCTGGGTACCTAGGGTTCTTGATGAACCTACAAGCCCTATATTTTGCTTCAGAGGAAAAAGTTACACCATAAAACGTGGAGAAAATTGGCTGTTTTTTCACCTCAATTTAGATATTATTTTATTTCAGGTGCTATTTTCTGTGGGAAGACCTTGTAGGATCTACACAATTTACCCCTTTCTGAATCCAGGATTTTATCTACTTTTCAGAAATGTTTAGCTTTCTGGGATCCAGCATTGGTTTCACACCCTATTCTGTCACTAACTGGAAGGAGGCTGAAAGCACAAAAAGTAGCAAAAATGGTGTATGTCCCAGTAAAATGCCAAAATAGTGTTGAAAAGTGGGGCTTTCTGATTCAAGTCTACCTGTTCCTGAAATCCGGGAAGATTGTGATTTCAGCTCCGCAAACCCTTTGTTGATGCCATTCTCAAGGGAAAAACCACAAGCCTTCTTCTGCAGCCCTTTTTTCCCATTTTTTTTAAATGACATTTTCGCTGCATTTTGGCTAATTCCTTGGTCTCCTTCAGAGGAACCCACAAAGTCTGTGTACCTCTAAAATCCCTAGGATGTTGGAAAAAAAGGACACAAATTTGAGGTGGGTAGCATATGCGGACAGAAAGTTATGAGGGCCTAAGCGCGAACTGCCCCAAATAGCCAAAAATAGGCTTGACACCTGAGGGGGGAAAAGGCCTGGCAGTGAAGGGGTTAATGAATAAAATAATGTGCTCACAGATTGTAACATAGGCAACGTGTTGTTCTGTGCATGATTAGACAAATTCTATCAATTCTCTACCCTTAACTATTCAGTGCTAATAAGGTTCTCGGTTTATATTGCTAAAGAAGTATTAAATGACGATGATTTGCAATGTGTCTATAACTGGTTCCTAGTAGATAGTTTCAAATGCTACTATTAAAATCGAGTAGTAGTCATAGACAGGCTCAACCAACAACCAGTAGATCAGGAACATTTCTCACAACCTTACTGGACCTTCTTTGGGGTCTGTCTATCAAGTATTTGCACCTCAAACTGAGGATCACAACATGTGATTACACTTTGGTATACAGTAAATGGGAAAATATTGAAAAGTCTAAGGATTGTTATAGCTATTTGGAACTACTTTATAAAAAATAAAGTAAGGCCCCTACACACAGGCATACACACACACCCATCGCACTGTCGACAGTGAGGGGACTCATTGTGTGGTAAGAGATAGGAGAAGGAAGAAGATAAAGGAGGTGATGAAACAGAAGCAAGGGAGAAAGTGATGGGAAATGGAAAAGAAAAAAGAGATGTGAAAGAAATAAGAGCAAGAATAAGGGGGAGAAGACGAAGAGAAGACAGGGAAGAAATAGCAGGAAAAAAAGGAGTGAAAAGGTTGTTTGGAGATGCAAGTCAAGTTGGAGGAAGGGAAAAGGGATGTTAAACAGGAAGGGTAAAGTCAACAGGTGAGAGAGGAATAGAGATCAAAAAGACAGTGAGGTGGGAATAGAGAGAACTATAACTCATGAAAGGTGGGAGGGAAGTAAGGCAAGAGGTTGTCAGGGTTGAAAAAGAAAAGAGGGAGGGAACAAAGAGAGGGAGAAGGAGAAGAAACCAAATTAGTGGGTTCGAATCAGCCGTGAAAGTGGAAAGTATGGGATGAAAATGGAGACAGGAAAGAGAAGGCAAAAGAGATAGGTGATGGAAGCACATATTCTGGTTTGGAGAAGTAAGTGAATGAGGAAATTCATAAAATGAGGTTTCTTTACACACAGAGTTCACTAATCATTTTGTCTTAGACTTGGATTTTGCTGCAAAAGTGGAGATCTGTTTTGTTTGGACTACATGGACTCTTTCGGTGACGTATTTAGATGAGCCTGCGTATATGGAGTTCCTGTAGTCCAGTCAGGTAAGAACTAGAAATTGGATCACCATTTTTCTGGATGAGATGCGTAAAAGATCTAGGATTTTGCATACTATTTTGAGGATGCTTAAGCAAGTTGTAACAGGTTTATTTGTCTGCCCCTCTATTGACAAGGGGCTGTCCAACCTCAAACCTTGGCTTTTCATGGGGCGGAAAGGGGATGGTGAGTTACCCAGGCACTCAACCATTCTACTGATGGTTGAGGACCTGGTTTGTTCTCCAAGGATCATCAATTCTACCTTGACCTATTCAATTTAAAGCAGCAGTTTGCCATCCACCTTGCAACCTTTTCTAAGCAGAGAGACAACTGCTGGTTTTGCAAGCTTGAACACTGAATTTTTAAAAAAAGACAGTGAAAAATACAATTGATTACTAAGCAATACTCCTGTCTGAAACAGTTTATCATGTCATTCAATAAGGAACACATTGTGGCAGTGCACGCTATTTATTGCTAGAGCTGTAACCATCTTGGAATATCCCTCACCACTGGCCTGCTGCCTTCCTCCTTGAGGCCTCAGTTGCTAGTTATTGTACAATCATCAGGATTTCTGATCATTCATTCACAGGCTGATCTAAGCTCAGGGCAAAGTTTCTATTTCACACAAACAGCTAATGCATTAAAAGAAATGATGAAAAATCACTTGTTCTGGGCCTCCAAATGCACCAAAGTAAGAGAGTTACACAGTGCTTTCTTAGAAACCTGCACAAGTAAATTGCTAATTAATAATGCAAAACTCCTGCGTATATTCTTTATAAACATTCAATACATGCATAGAGATGATAAATACAGTTAGGCTGGGGTTATCTGATGTAGTGTCTTCCCCATCCTGAGAACCTGCCAATGGCTACACCAGACACGGAGCTGTGTATTACATGTCTTTATGCATCTGTGTGTCACAGCAACACCAACATTCTAAATTTGCATTCACTTCACCACACTCTAACAATTAAGCCAGTAGTCAAAAGAGTTCCATCATTAAGGACTCACAGAACACCCTGGCCCTCATTAAAACCCTGGCGGTCGGTGTTAAAGCAGCGGTAAACACTCCAGCTGTAAAAAAAAATGGGATTACAACCATGGCGGAAACCGCCAACATAGACAGCCACTTTAAAACTCCGACCGACAGCGCGGTAGTAATAAAAACTGCGACGGTCACTGCCAACAGACAGGCAGAAGACAATATACCACCTACCCTATTATGAGAGGCCAATCCGCCAACCAACGATATCAAAAGCACAGCGGAAACAGTACACTGAAGGGGAGCCACTCACCTTCCGACACTCCACGAAGAACCAGGACGCCATGGAGCCAAAACTGCAGGTCCTCCCCATATTGGTGTATCTACTAATACACCAGGAATTAGAAAAAAGGTGGCGGCAACGCCGATGGTGAGTACTGCACCTAGCACACAGGAGAGGGGGGAGGTAAAAGAGAGTGACACACACAACACGCAACACCCCCACCCCCTACCCTCACCCACAACACCATACACACTAACACATCCAACAACATTACAGATACACCCCATTACCCCCTGGAAGAATGCAAGTACAAAAGGAAATGAGTTCAACCAGTAATATTTTCGAACATTCTGATATAGCAATCGAATAAAAAAAAATCAGTATATACAAATATCTAGATCATGTACAGGAGGCCATCCCTTGTAAATGTCCATGGACCAGTGGACCCAAAAATCATGGGCTAAGCCCACACTTGACAACTGCCTCAAAACGGAGAGAACACCACAGGGGCATCAGGTCGAAAAAGACACAGGCACCTCAGGGGGAAGGGGAGGGGGCGCACCTCAGCCGGAAGATGGTACTACACCACTACTCCTCGAAGGGGCTCCATGCCCACTGCTTGGTCCTGGGGAGTGCAAAGCCACAGTCTCTCAAGGGGGTGGGTTGCCTACTGGTTGGTCCTGGGGAGTGCAAAGCCACAGTCTCTCAAGTCTCTCAAGAGGGTGTTTTGCCCACTTCTTGCGCCTGGGGAGTGCAAAGGCAGTCTTTCAAGTCCCTCAAGTGGGTGGTTTGCCCACTGCTTTCTCCTGGGGAATGCAAAGCTACAGTCTCTCAAGTGGGTGGTTTGCCCACTGCATGCTTCTGGGGAGTGCAAAGCCACAGTCAAGTGGATGCATCTGTCCACTGGTTTTGGAGGGGGCCTTTTGCCCAGTGTGATTCACCCTGCCAAGGATGGGGTGAGTGGATGCATCTCTCCACTGGTTCTGGAGTGGGCATTGTGCCCAGTGTGCTTCATCCTGCCAAGGATAGGGTGATAGGATGTATTTCTCCACTGGTTCTGGAGGGGCACTTGTGCCCAGTGTGCTTCATCCTGCCAAGGATAGGGTGAGTGGATGCATTTCTCCACTGGTTCTGGAGGGGGCAAACTGCTGGAAGTGCCAGTGCTGCTGCCTCATGTGGTGTGTGCAGGGTCCAGGACGTCTCCTGCAGCCTCGGACAGCTGCCCACTGGGGATGCTGCTGATGTCCGATGTAGTGGCACTGGCTGGGTACATAGCGGTGCATATGGCGGTGCAGGTGGCGGTGGCTCTGGCAGTGTCTGCGGCAGAGATGCTGCAGGTGCTGCCTGTGGTGCAGGTGTCTGTAGTAGTGGAGGGAGACACCAGGCCGTCTCCAGCAGCCTCGGATGGCTGATCAGTGTGGAGGATGCTGGTGACTGTCGTGGCTGCGGCGGTGCAGAGGGTGGTGCAGATGGTGGGGCAGGTGGCGGTGAAGGTGGAGGTGCAGGTGGCGCTCGTTGCGGCGGTGCTGACTGTGGTACAGGTTGCTCGCCTGTCTGGAGAAATATTGGTCACCAGCCCCTCACCAGGAGGCTTTGTGCCCTGAGGTGACTTGCCCTTGCTTTTGTGTCCCTTTCCCACCTTGGTAGTCACTGCTGGGACCTTGGCACTGTCCTCCTTGGTTTTGGATGAGGCCTTGCTGGGTGGGTGGTGCATCTTTTCCCTGCTGCATGGGGGCCCCTTCTTAACCTTGGCAGGTGGCAGAATCGGATGGTCCTTAGCATCTGTAAGTGGCACACTGGCACGCCTGACGGGTGCCCCTTTGATCTTCTCGGACTTGGAGGGACCACAGTGGACACCAATTTGGTGGCTGAGGTGCTGGCCTGGGATCTAGACATCCTGGCCCTAGGGGAAGGACGGGGGGGTGTAGGGAAGAGGTCTACGTTAGCCAGGAAAAGTTTTTTTAACACACTGGGACGGGAAGATGTAGGGGGTGTGGGAGTGGAGGAAGAGGTAGTGGTTGTAGGAGGTGTACATCTGCTGAGTTTGGGTGAAGGTGCATGTGCTGGAGGCTGTTGTGAGGTGGATGGCTGTTGAGTGGGTGTGTGCCTGCGTTTGTGTACTTTGGGAGGAGGGCTCACAGACACACTGGGAAAGGACACAGGGGACGTGTGCATGGTTGCAGGGGTGGTGATTGCTCATGAGGGGTGTGTTGTGATGGGCTGAGGTAGAGGGGATTTGGTCGGGGTAGTGGAAGTTGGAGGGGGGAGGCTGGACACAGGGACAATGGCTGCCATCAGTGCTGAGGCCAGAGCCTGAAATGCTCTCTGTTGTGCCACCACGCCAGAATGAATGCCCTCCAGGTATGCATTTGTTTGTTGCAAACGCCTCTCAACACCCTGGATTGCATTCAGAATGGTTGACTGCCCAACAGTGAAGGATCTCAGGAGGTCAATAGCCTTCTCACTGAGGGCAACAGGGCAGCAGGGCCTGAGGTGCCTGGGGCGAAGAAGATGCCCTCCCTTCTGGGTGAGCGGACATGGGAAACACGCTGAGGGGCTGCTGGAAGGGCGGTGCTGGTAGGGGGGGTTGGTGGTTGTACCAGTTGTTGGGGTGGGCACAGAAGTGTCCGCCACCGCCAGGGAGTTTTCATCAGAGGAGGAGTCGCTGTCACTGGTATTCCCTCCTGTCCCCGTTGTGGAGCTCCCCTCACCCTCCGTCTCACTGGTGGCTTCACCCTCAGTGGATTCACTCTCATGGGCCATGTGGGATGCAGCTCCCTCCGTTGCAGGTGCCTCTGCTCCTCCACCAGATGATGCTAATGCACAGAAGGACAGGTTGACAAAACAAGAAGGGGGGGAATAGACAGAGGACACATATGGTCAATGCCAGCAACACCACTACCGTTGGCGCACACAGCACACACTGAGCTGCCTCTATGCACTAGGCCATGGCCAACCACTCACTAAGGTAGTCAGCAGCACATGGGGTACAATGACTAATGCCAGCACCTGCACACCTGACACCCACAGGACCCTGCCCAGTAGTAGTTGGCCACCTGTACCATTGGGGTAGGGGTGCTTCAGAGCCTGCAAACTAGGGACCTACCCTGGCATGATCGCCCTGGCCTAGGGGCACCCAGAGCCCACATCCCCAACCAGCTAGTTCCCAAAGCGCACAGTCAGCTTTCTGAAACTGTACTCATCCACTTGTGGCTGCTGTGATGCCCTCAAACGCCCATCCAACTCCAGATAGGCCACCGCCAGGATGCGGAACATCAGGGGGGTCATGGTGCGACGGGAATCCCTTCCACGTTGGGAGGCCAGCCCCAGCTGGGCCTCCACCGTCTTCTTAGTCCAACGGCGCAGGTCCTCCCATCTCTTGCGGGAGTGAGTGCTCTGCTTTTGATAGACCCCCAGGGTCCAAATACTCCTCTTCTCATGGGTGCTGACATAGAGGATAAAGACAGTGGAAAATGTAATTACTCACTCGTCCGGACCCTCACAATCATTGCCCACCAGTTCCCACTCATGCCCTGATGCACATACACTGACCACCTCTCATGCAGCAGTCAGACCAGGATGCCTTAGCACCCCCCAACATGCGACTTACAGCCGCACCACTCCAAACAGGCATTGTGTTGTGTTCTACAGGTTAGCGTCGCATAAAGAATGAAGGAATCGTGTTCATTTCTGTTGAATTAACCTGTTTAATCGTTAACTCATCTCTCATCGTCTCCTCAACTCCAGTAAACAAATAGTTTTTCCCCAACATTCTAAGGCAAGCTCCCGGGCATTCCAATGCCCAACATTCTTAGGAGCTCTTGGACTATACCACTATACCGAATTACTACTAACATGAAAGATGCATATTATACGCTGATTTATATGTTTAACCATTTTGTCCTAAATCAATAACTATAATACAGATTAATATGAACAACACGTACATTTTACATTGTTTGGTTACAAAAATTAATTAATGGAAACTGGTAATTTGTCAGTACATACATACATTGCTCAGTTACAACACATTGCCCTCGCATCATGCTCACTGTGTACTCACCTGTTTGTCTGGAGGACCATACAGTAGGGTGTACTGGGGGAGGACCCCATCCACCAGTTTCTCCAACTCCTCCGCAGTGAAGGCAGGGGCTTTTCCCCAGACACATGAGCCATTGTCCCTTCCAGACTCAGGTCACAGCAGCACTTGCAGTGTAGGTCCTCGCCTGTTGATGGTCAGGTATTAAGTGAGTGGCTGGGTAGAAAATGACGGTGACATCCGCTGCCGTGCGTACCGTCACCACCGACGTACAATGCCATTGGCTCCGGGAACCCATAGGGCCCAATGTTAACCAATGCGGAGTTCCGCTGCGGTCTTCGACCACCTACTGCGACGCTGCACAACACTAGCGCAGTTACCTCATTTCCCCTTGTCCCTCCTCAAAGGTCAGGCAGTCACCATTTCAGGGGGGCACATGGCATGGCACCTAACTGCATCACAGCACATATAGGCACATATACTGACTCTCGATTTTACACACTGCTTCTGTAACATTAATTTAGACACAGTTGTGCCATCTATGTGGTATATGACCTTCTACTCACCGTTCTCCTCCATAGGCTACATTCGCTGAGGCAGATGATGAGATGGCAACATCCTCCGGTGTACAGACCCCTGGTGGACCTGTCGACAATGGAGGGCAGACACATTATAATCACATACAGACTTGATTGTGCCACAATCCAAGAACTGTGTGCCCAATTGGAGCCAGACCTGATGTCAGCTATCTGCCAGCCCACAGGAATCCCCTCTCTAGTGCAGGTCCTGTCAGTGCTCCATTTCCTGGCAAGTGGCTCCTTTCAAACAACAGTGGCCATGGCATCAGGGATGTCTCAGCCAATGTTCTCAAACGTGTTGACCAGTGTGTTGTCTGCCCTGCTGAAACATATGTGCAGCTACATCGTGTTCCCCAGGTGGAGGATTTGGCCACAGTGAAAGCAGAATTTTATGCCCTGGGACCTATCCCCAACATCATTGGTGCCATTGATGGTACACATGTGCCATTTGCCCCCCTGCAGAAATGAACAGGTCTACAGGAAAGAAAAAGCTATCATTCGATGAATGTGCAAATGGTGTGTTTGGCTGACCAGTACATCTCCCATGTGAATGCCGAATATCCTGGCTCTGTGCGTGACGCCTATATCTTGAGAAATAGCAGCATCCCTTATGTGATGGGCCAACTCCAGAGGCACCGGGTGTGGCTAATAGGCGAGCCCAAGGTCCCCTCACAGTATATGTAGGTGTCTGGGTATGGGGTTTTCCCTAAGGGTTAGTGTGTGTCTCACAATTGTCTTTTGATATTTACAGGTTACTCTGGTTACCCCAACCTGTCATGGCTACTGACCCCAGTGAGGAATCCCAGGACAAGGGCAGAGGAACGTTACAATGAGGCACATGGGTGAACTACGAGGATTATTGAGAGGGCATTCGGCCTCCTGAAGGCTCCCTGTACTACTCACCCAAGAAAGTGTGCCAGATCATTGTGGCATGCTGCCTGTTGCACAATCGGGCATTGAGATGCCAGGTGCTTTTTCTGCTGGAGGATGAGCCTGGTGATGGTCTTGTGGCAGCGGTGGAGCCTGTGGACAGTGAGGAAGAGGAGGCAGAGGAAGAAGATGTGGACAACAGAACAAACATTATCCAGCAGTACTTTCAGAGACTGTAACTCCTCTTCACATTTCAGTATACTTTAGGACTTGTACATGGCAGCCTTTTACCCTCTGTGTATGGCCACTGACTGTTCCCTTTGGGTTTTCTTTTTTCAGATCTGTGTACCCCATTCTGGCTTCTGCTATGTGTACTGCTGTCCACCAAGTGTCATACATTGGTATGAGTAAATGAACATAGATGTTGCAATGCTTAGTGAATGGAGTAAGAATACATTTTTGCAATCATTACACTGACTCCAGTATGATTTATATTTCAATGGTGTTTATTTTTTGTGCTAAATAGTATGGCGGTATGTGCAAGGGGCTGGGGTGATGGTGGAGGAAGGTCCATGGCAGAGTCCAGTCTCTTGGTATCACATGTGCATTGTCCAAGGGGGCATAGGAAGGGGAGCAATGGCAGTTCAAGGTGGACAGGGTAACAGAGTGGGACAGAAGGGTGACTATCAGGAGAGTCCTATTTCCTGGCGGGGTCTTGGCATTGTTCGCTGTCTTCTGCCTGGATCGCAGGGACCGTTTGCGGGGTGGTTCTCCTTCTTCAGGGGGTGGGGTGCTGGTGGGGTGCTGGTGGCCTGTTGGTCCTGTGGTGGGGCCTCCTGTCCACTAGCGCCGGCAGAGGTGGAGGGCTGTTCATCGGTTTGGCTAGTGTCAGGGGCTCTTTGTTGTGCCACTGCCTCCCTCATGGTCTTGCCCATATCAGCCAGCACCCTGCTATGCTGACCAGGATGGTGTAGATTTTTGTCAGGTCCTGCCTGATCCCCAGGTACTGCCCCTCCTGCAGCCGCTGGGTCTCCTGAAACTTAGCCAGCACCATGCCCATGGTCTCCTGGGAATGGTGGTATGCTCCCATGATGTTTGAGAGTGCCTCGTGGAGGGTTGGTTCCCTAGGCCTGTCCTCCCCCTGTCACACAGCAGTCCTCCCAGCTTTCCTGTTGTCCTGTGCCTCTGTCCCCTGAACCGTGTGCCCACTGCCACTGACCCCAGGTCCCTGATTGTCCTGGGTTAGTGGGGTTGCCTGGGATCCCTGTGGTGGTGGACACACTGCTGATTGACGTGTCCTGGGGACAGTGGCATGGGCCCACTGGGTGGGTGCTGCGCTGTTGTTTCCTGAGGGGGGAGGCTCAGTGGTGGTTTGGGACTGCGGCAGGGTAACCAACTGTCCAGAGGTCCCTGATGAGCCAGGTTGGTCATCGTGATCCAGGCGTGCAGAGCTGCTGTCATCACTGTGGGCATCTTCTCTGGGGGGACTGAATGTTGCTGGCACCTCCGCTCCAGTGACGTTGGGTAGGGGTTGTGTTGGGATGCAAATGCATTGTTATTGTATCTGTGTGTGCCATCTTGTGCAATGGGAGTGTTTCCCTTACAGAATTGTGGTTTCCCTGTCGCACTGGCCTTGTATGATTGCTGATTGTGTGGGCTGGGTGAGTCTCTCTACTGGGCATGCTGTGGTGATGGGTGTCCATGCATTGTGGTTGCATGCAGGGCTTGGTATTGGGATGTGTGGGTTGTGATGCTGGGTGGATGTGATGGCATGCAGGTAGGGGGAGATTAAGTAGTAAAAGATTTGCCTTACCAGAGTCCAGTCCTCCTGTTACTCCTGCGAGGCACTCAGGATGCATGATCGCCAAGACTTGCTCCTCCCATGTTGTTAGTTGTGGGGGAGGAGGTGGTGGTGTCCACCGCCAGTCCTCTGTACAGCTATCTGGTGTCTTGATACCCGCAGGTTGTTCCACCTCTTCCTGATGTCATCCCGTGTTCTTGGATGCTGTCCCACGGCGTTGACCCTGTCGACGATTCTCTGCCATAGCTCCATCTTCCTTGCAATGGACATCTGCTGCACCTGTTATCTGAATAGCTGTGGCTCTACCCAGATGATTTCCTCCACCATGACCCTTAGCTCCTCCTCAGAAAACCTGGGGTGTCTTTGAAGTGCCATGATGTGGTGTGAGTGATATGTGTGAGGTGATGTGTGGGGTGATGTGTTGGGATGTATAATGTGATGTGTGGGGTGATGTGTTGGGATGTATAATGTGATGTGCGTGGATGTTGTATGAGTGATGGTGTTCTGTGCCTCTGATTTGGTGTGTGCTCTTTGCTTGTCTCTCTGTGCTTGGTCTCTTTTTTTTGGTTGTTAGGGGTTGTGGGTAGTGTGGGTGTGTGTTTTATAGTGGTGTGAGTGTGTGGGTGTGGTGTCTGTATGTGTGTCAGGTGTGTGTATTTTGAATTGTCCAATGTGGTGGTGTTTTATAAGTGTGTGTATTTTGAGCGCAGCGGTGTGTACCGCCAATGGTTTACCACGGTTGATAGACCGCTGCGTTGATTCGTGGGTCGTGATACTGTGGGCGTATTCCTGTTGGCGTGACGGTGTGGGTTTTGCTATTGCCAGTTTATCACTGACCTTTGGTCTGGCGGACTTGTGAGGGTGTCTGTATTGTGGTGGTATTCTCTGTGTGGGTCATAATACCCGTGGTGGATTACCGCCGCGGTGACAGTATGTTGGCAGCCGTCAGCACTGCGGTAAGCGGGATTTACCGCCAGGGTTGTAATGAGGGGCTACATCTCCCCCTCTGTTAAATACATTTTTAACTGTTTTTACAAATATGTACACAATCACAATTCTTTGATAAGCATCCATTGCACTCTAATTACTTGTCCTGATCATATCTTCGGGAACTGTGAACAGGCAATGGGAGTGTCCATGATCTGCGTTGGCAAGGTAGAAGCAACAGCAGTCAGGTGTTTGACAACTGTCCATTCAGAACCATTCTCTACATTGACATTGGTATATGATGAATGATGAGCTACATGTTGAAAATGCGAGAAATCTCACTTAATGGAGCACCAGTCCAACGTTTTCTCGGATGACGGACGAGCACTTGATCTCCTAAAGTATAGACAGTGTCTTTGATACAAATTTCTTCCTAAGTACTTGATTTTGTGTTGTTCCATTGAGTTAAATTTTGCTCTCCCAAACATCAAAGTTGCAGGGCTTTCATCTGTGGTCAAGCGAGGAGTCTAACAGTAAGCTTGCCTGACAGAATTCAAGAACATTTTGTGGTTGAGCTTTTCCAAGGAAGCACGCTCAATAACTTTCTTTCATGTACTCATGAAATGCCTGACAGGGCCATTAGCCTGGGGCCAAAGAGGTGTGCTCTTCTGATGTTTCATGTTAAGATGACTGAAGAAGTCTCTGAGTTCACAACTGTTAAAAGGTCGGCCATTGTCAGACTTTAGGATCGCAGAAAGGACCCCTGTTTCAAAGATGCCATCTGATCTCTTGATGTCTCTCTCTTGACTGATAAATGAGAGTTCTTCTGTCAATGAAAAACTGGAGTATTCATCAACAATCTTTAGCAGGTGATGTCCATTTTAAAGAGAACTGACAAGGTCAACAACAATTCTTTGTCATGCATTCCTTGGCAACTCTGACATGCTTAAGGAGTGTCAAGTAGTTTTTGATGACAGTCAGCTGCCTAGATTACAGGCCTTTAACTCTCTTTCAACTCTTTCATCGAGGTGAAAAAATTTGACCAGTCTCAGGTAGCTCATTTGGTGGCAACGATTCAACAATGTACTTCAAGGGGAACTTCAATTATTTGTTGTCGCAGACTCCTTGGAAGAATAATTCTCGAACCCCTCAGGATTATACCTTCTTGAGTCACGGACAGTTCATCTGTGACATTCTTTAACACATGGCATTCACTGTCACTGGTAAGAGGTCAAGGATGCTGGTTCCAAGACTAATGTGTAATCATGGCTTTACATTTTAACATGTCACTATCTTGATTCATAACAGTGACCTTTTGCTCCAAGTAAATGACAGCTGGTGTGTTTGTTTTCATAATTAAATTCATGCAGGCATTAGCCATCTTGCAAGGGGTACTGGGACACGGTATAGTAACTCTGGAGAAGTAGTCGGCAGGGTTTTCATCTTTACATGGATGGTACACAATTGTGTAGTTGTATTCTGGTAATTGTAGACCTGACCCAACGGGGCTAGCAACAACAAGAACTTCTGTACGGAGCCTTAAATTAAAATATGCCATTTGAGTAGTATTCTCAAACGCTTGGTTTGATTCTCTTACAGGCTTGCTCACATTCATCTGACCAATGAATTGAAACATTCTTTTTTGTCAAGCCTTGAATGGAGCACTCACAGTGGGAAAGTCTTGTATGTATCAGGAACAGGAATCAGTTGCCATGCCAAGGAATGAATGTAGCATGGTAACATCTTGTTATTGAATAACAGTTGACAACGTTTGCACTTTAGCTGGATCAGGTTTCATACCCCCATTAGAAAAGATACAGCATTCAAAGTAAAACCTGCATCAACAAGTTAACAACATACTTGCTTGGGAGATTTATCATGCTCCTTCTGTGTAACTCCGAAAACTACTCTCATCACTATAGTTGAAAGCATTCATGATAGGCTGTATAATACATCAAATGACATCTTGAAAAATCTCTCCGGCTGATGACACACCAAAACTTAGGCTCTCATTACAACTTTGGCAGACCGAAAAGCCAGTCCGCTGAAGCTGTGCAGCCAGAAAACTGTCAGTGTGGTGACTTGACCGGAAAGGCTGTTATGAGTTTTCACGGTGGGAAACAACTCATAACATTGATGCTGGCTCACAGACACTGAAAAGCGGGACAGGGCAGTCCAAGTGGGCCAAGTACATGGGCAGTGCAGAGGCCCCCATGGGTCCCCCGGCACCCCACCGCCACCAGCTTTTACATGGAGGTGTAACCCCCACGTAAAAGCCAGCAAAGAGGGGACTCGTAATCCCCAGGGCAGCGCTGCTTGCGATTGAGACCGCCGGCCCCGCCAGGCTGGCGGAAAAGTGTCAATGCCGGCAGTCTGACAATGGTGCGTTCACCACGGTCAAAATGTGGAGGCATTACCGCTGAATTGTGGCAAGACTCGTAATAAGGGTCTTAGTCTTTGGTGTATAAAACTTTGTGATGTACCTGCAATTCTCAAGTTCCAACTGATGATATCCTTTATTTAAATCAAGGCAAGAGAAGATGTTTGCACCATTCAATTGTGTTATCTCAGCAATGTGTGGAATCTTGATGTCATTCACTTTCAATTGCCTTGTTTGCTTGACGCATATCCACACAGGTGCGTGCAGTTCCTTCACTGTCCTTTTTAGGTACTATCACTATGGGAGAAACCTACAGTGTTGGACCAGTAGAACACTCAATGATATAGGCCCTCATTCTGACCTTGGCGGGCGGCGGAGGCCGCCCGCCAAAGTCCCGCCGTCAGATTACCGTTCCGCGGTCGAAAGACCACGGCGGTAATTCTGACTTTCCCGCTGGGCTGGCGGGCGGTCGCCTTCAGACCGCCCGCCAGCCCAGCGGGAAAGAGGCTTCCACGATGAAGCCGGCTCGGAATCGAGCCGGCGGAGTGGAAGCTGTGCGACGGGTGCAGTTGCACCCGTCGCGTATTTCACTGTCTGCGCAGCAGACAGTGAAATACATGTAGGGGCCCTCTTACGGGGGCCCCTGCAATGCCCATGCCAGTGGCATGGGCACTGCAGGGGCCCCCAGGGGCCCCGCGACCCCCCCTACCGCCATCCGGATCCCGGCGGTCGGACCGCCGGGATCTGGATGGCGGTAGGGGGGGTCGGAATCCCCGCGGCGGTGCAGCAAGCTGCGCCGCCGTGGAGGATTCAATGGGGCGGCGGTACACTGGCGGGAGCCCGCCAGTGGTGCCGGTCCGACCGCAGCTTTACCGCCGCGGTCGGAATCCCCATTGGAGCACCGCCGGCCTGTCGGCGGTGCTCCCGCGGTCCTCCGCCCTGGCGGTCTTTGACCGCCAGGGTCAGAATGACCACCATAATCTTTTTCAATAGTTTCTTGTAAATAAAATGCAATTAGTGGGTGTCTTTGAGCAACAAGACAAACGTCTTCATTTATGTGTACTTGTACTTTCATAGTCTGTAGTTCTTCTAACCCATGAAACAATAGGCATTAATGTTATAGTTTACTGAGATCAGTCCTGTACCAGCAGCCTTGCTAAAGATAAGCAAGCAGGGACTTGAAGCCATACCTTGAAGTAAATGAATTAGCACATTTACATTGTCTTCTTGTGTTTCATAGTTGCTACAAATGAACCTTGACTTTTCAATGGTGTTGATACAGTCCAAGTATATACTTTAGTTTTCGATGATGTCAGTTGTGGCAATGGGCATCGCTCATTATATTTCTCCTCAGGCATAATGTTTATCGACGCACCACTGTCGATAATAAAAGGTATTGAACAACTGGTTAGATTAATTTTAGACAATGTTTGGATAACTTTGGTGCTTTTTCATGTCAACTTTTCTTTGACTAGTATTTCCTCTAGTCCAACATGCACAAATCTTTCTGGGGTAAACATCGATATTGCACAATCATCTTCTTCACTTTCACTTGATATTGATACTGAAGAACATTTTGATGACAATCAATGATGAATGACAATTGACTTTGTTTGGTTTGATTTATTCTAATTGGTGTTGTCACTTTGCTTTGCGGGCGTGTGTTGATCATTGTGTCTTGAACGTTCAGGTGGCCATTTTGTCTTTTCGCCAAAACGATTTTACTTTTTCTTTTGCTTTGCAAACCGTTACAAAAATGGTTCACCTTCACATAGCACAGTGGCGGGATATTTACGTTTGTGTGGAAATGACAATCCTCACCTGAACACAACTTCTTCTTTCATGGAGACATCACTTTGTGTCCTTCAGCCTTCCACTTTTGCTTGTTTTTCATGTTCATGACTTACTCACTTTAGGCACCGAAGGCCTCCATGTCTGCAGCTTGTAGATCGGCATGCTCATCAGCTCTGGTGGCCATGAGAACTTCTTCCAGACTAAAGGTTTCTCTCAGAATTTGTCTTCTGCATTAATCCGACAGGCATCCATCAATAACTCTGAGACATATTGCTTCCTTATCATTAAATTCATTGAACTTATAGTTTTGCCAACTCTTTATCGATCTTGATTGAAAATGTACCTTTTGTAATCTACATTCGGCATTGGGTTGACATTGAGATTCAAGGCTTCTTTAATTTGACAGTATGTAACTTTGTCAGCTCGCAGCATTTTCTTTATGACTTCTTTTACACCCTCACCAGCATAATTCTTAATGTATTTCATAATCTTCTTGTTATCAAGATAAAGGAAAATAAAACACCACCACAAATGTAGCTGATTCTAAAAGAATAAAATGAAATAAAATGAAACGTTACTAGGCTAAAGTGCACAAGCAGCAGGAGTAATTGCTAAAATAACGTGCCCAGCGACATTACTAAAATGGCTCTGCTACACTAATGCATCCATGAAATCATCAAATGTCTCTATCCAAGTAGTCCCTCTTTCAGTAATTTTCTCTTTTTTGGTGGTATAAAATAGTGGTGTTGGTTTCAGGAAGGCAACAGCATTATAACGGCTTACACGATTGGCTGATACTGAGAACTGACATCTTTATTATACTCATGTTCACTAGGGCCCGGTTCATCCATACCATCTCTAAGGCCCTGTGACGTGCTGGCCTCTGGGTCATCATGGACAGTCTATGGAGCTGTGACTTCTTTCTTGGTCTCCAATGGAAACCTTCACTTTTCTGGAGACTTCTGGAGTTGTGCTGAGCCACCACTCAAAGGTTTCAGGTATAAGAGAGCTCAGTGAGCACAACCCCTGTGCTCCTTCTTGGGTCTCCTCACCCACTGCTGAGGTTGTAGATCTCTTCTTATTGAAGCTCTGGCAAGTTTAACTACATTATGCTTTATTTTTAATTATTCTGTTAGATAGCACTTTTATGTGATCTACTTGCATCTGACTATGATAGTTTTCAGCTATGTTATTCTGTATCTGTTTGTATCAGCCTTTTGCATTATCACTCCATATGATATACAGCTTTATGTTGCGTAGTAGTGCAGTACCTCTCTTTCTGGCTTTAACTGCTGGTTGTGGCCAATGGTGTGTTGACTTCTCAGTGAAGCTTTCTTTATATTCAAATGCTTCATACCAGCTAGAGTTGCCTTTTGACTCCACATACATCAAATGTCAATTCTGCACTTTGACGGAGGCACACGTGGCACACAATCATTGTATCATCTTCCCCAGCCTGGGTACCCACCAATGACCACTCCACACATGGGGCTGTATATTACATCATTATTCGTCTGTGTGTACCCATGAACTCAACATTCTAAACCTGCATTTACTCCACCGCACTCTAACACTTACAGTTCTCCAGAGTCTACCAGGAGCCAAATAGGTTTCCCCATTAACATATCACACAACAATATAGCCAACAGCATGTACTTATGCCCGCAACTTGGCTGGGGGAGTCAGTTAAATGAATACTGGGGTATTACAGGAGTATCAACTACAAAACAGAAACATTGTCAGTTACACTAATGATGCCCAGTAAAATTGCAGCAGTACCGCAGCAAGTGTGCCTGTCTTGGCCCCTTTTAAAAAGAAGGAAAATGGTCCTCTTTCTAATAGCTGTGTAGTAAAATACTGCCTTAATGCATACAGTGGTCACCAGCACTCTTAATTCAGGCCTAGGCTCGTACACCACCGCTGCTTGCGTCTAATTTGAGTAGCTGCGGAAAAAGCTCATGTTTGATGACTTTATGGATCTTCAACTGTCTCACCATAGCATAGGGTAAGTTGTATGTAACAATGAAATGTAACTGAGGATCCAATTGGAACTCCTCAGGTGTTTCAGTCATAGGCAGTGCACTGCTCAAGGCAAAATGGTGCCAACATGGAAAAGAAGGACCATTCCTAATATCCTCCAGACCGCTGCAGAGTTTCCGCCAGATCCTTTCAAGGCAGTAGTGCATGCAGGTGTGTGACACGCTAAGTGGCTAAGTAGTCAGGGGGTGGGGCACTGTCTTATTATCCATACCATAGTCATGAGAAAATGAGATTCTTCAAGAAAACACTCTCACTTCACCTTTCATGCTTGACAAATCTATTAGCCTGTGGTAATGAAATAATTTGCATAACTTGTGCTAACCTGCAAATTGTTACATGTTGAAGGGCTACCTTTCACAGTCTCTGGGGTAGGAGGTGTCTCTCATGGAGTTCTGCTGCAAACTCACCCTACCTATGTTGTACTGCAGACTGCCCCTTCCCCTGCTTTCAGCACTCATGTGTTTGGACACCTGCTCACAACAGTGCTGCACTGTTTGGTGGAATGCCTCACTGCCCGGTAGGATAAATGCAGGGAGTCGCATTACACTGTGTCCCCACTGCCCATTTCAGCTTCTCACCCTGTCTCAGAGAGCAAGTGACAACAACTGTGAGCAGCATAAGAGGAAGGTCCCATCCCCTGAAAGAGAGCATGAGGCTGCTGCACAGTCACCAGCACTGCTAGGAGATACATACCTTTTGCAGCATCTCAGCCACTTCTACATAAAGGTCCACGTGGACGTGGATGTGAAACCTAGAAACCTAGAAACCTAGAAGGGCTCTCAGTGTGAAATTCGGGTGAGGGTATTGGTATTGGCTAGTGAAGAGGAGACATTAGTACAGGGCTCCACGTTATTGACAAGAAAAATCCTGTATTGATGCTCCACCTCTGTCTTTCTTACAAAGCACCATTTTACACCATTGTTGATGGGAGAATTAGTGGAATTACTGCAGGAAGCAACCTTTTTCACAGGAATTGATTTGCCAGTAATCTATTACTTAGGATCGATAGCAGAAATAAATGAAAGCTGTATTTAAAACATAACAATATTTTAGGGGATGAGCTTGCAAGTGCATGCACTAGCACATGCACCTCACTTAAGAGACTTTGCTGTGAACAGTAACGAGCCTGGAGCCCTCCTGTCGCTTACCATTTGCTGTCTTGTGTGGCACTCTTCTTTACAGCCTTGTAATGTGTCACTGTAGGACAAGCTTCATTTCCATTCATTTGTGTGGAGGAGGGACCAAGCACTGATTGATTCAACATAGGGCTCATCTGCTTCTCCCGATGTTATTGAGGTACTATTTTGTTCTATGTAACTTCTACTGCTCTGCAAACAGAAGGCTTGCAAATGGCAAAAACGTGCCAAGCAGGACAAACAAAATTGCAAAGTTTTATTTTTTATAGATAAATTTCTTTCATTTTGCCATGTCGTCTTTTCTCACTTTGCACTTATTTGTTTGTTTTTGCTTGTGGGCACTGTTCTCAAAAGATGACGATTATCTTGTTCCAAGTGTTGCAAAGCAACATTGTAAATTTATTATGTGTAATTTCTGAAATGGTGATAACTGTGCAGTACACCCCAATGCACCCCACTCCACTCCACTCCACCCAACTACAATACACCCAAATCACCCCACACCAATCCAAACCACTCACCCCAGTCTAATCCATTCAAACTCACCCTACTCCAACCCACCTAACCCCCAAAATCTGATATGTCCCACTCAGCTTCACCCCACTGCATTCCAAAACAATCTGCACCACTCCAAGAAATCTGCCCCACTCCAATACAAAACAATATGCCCCACTCCACCATGCCGCACTATACCCTGCCCACTCCAATCCTAAACAATCCACTCCAGTACAAAACAATCTGCCCCACTCTAATCAAATTCACCTGACCCAACCCAATCAACCCTACTTTAATTCCAATCCACCACAATCCACCCCACTACAATGCAGTCCACGCCACTCCAATCCATCCACCTCATCATTCTCCAGTTTACCCCACTTCAATGCAACCCATCTCACTCCAATCCACCCCAACAGAATCTAACACAGTACACTCCAATCCCACCTCACCCCACCCCACTCTAATTCATCCCACTGCAGCTCACCACACACCAATTCAATCCACTCTATGCAACTCTGTTTCAATCCACTGCACCTCAGTCCAATCGAGTCCACCCCACCCCACTCCAATCCACCTCACTCACTTCAATCCACCAAACTCTACTTCAATCCACTCTATCCAATTCAACAAAATACACCCCTCCCCAACCCAGTTGAGCCCGTCCCAATCCATCCAGCCCACCCCACTCCACTCCATTCACCCCACTCTACCCCAACCCAATGCACCCCACTCTACTCCAGTCCCATTCACTACCTCAATCCACTTCAACCCACTCCAACCCATTCCACCCCACTCCCTGCCACTAGTCTCTACTCCCTCTACTCAACTCTACGAAACTCTACTCTTCCTGCTCTACTCCCGACACTCCAAAACATCCACTCCATGATACTTTACTCACCCATCCCACTTTGACACTTAATGACACTAAGTTTTAGCCATGCTGAACAGCAGCCACCCTGGTGTACAACATGGCCAAACACATTGTATGCTCTTGTATAGGCAAGACCTATTGACTTTGCCAATGCTTCTTTACACTTACCCCATCTGCTTTCAATAATTGCCCTTATTTCTTCTTTACTAAGTAAGCACAGCTGTTGATTTCCTCATTCAGTAACACCCCTATGAATATCTTCAGTGAGCCCATTTATTGAGAGCTAGTTGAATTTCATTATAACTCCCATTGAACTGCTGTGAATATTTCTCACTCTCCTGCAATTGGATCCTGGATCAATAACCATGCTTGACCAAGATAACTGCTAATTTACTAAATACCGATTTCTGGGATTGTGTAAATGTGAGACAGTAACATTGTCATTTTTGCATGAGACGTATTTTATAGTGGTGTTTTGTTGAAACGCATAATACAACAAGTAGTTTGAAGCAATTACTGACGCATGTCATTATTTCTGTATTTTATCCCAATAATCTACTCAAAATTCTATGCAAAAATAATCTTGCCATTTACTTATACATTTATCACCAACAATTCCTCTTCGTAGGAAAAGATCTTAAATACTTGGTTTCTGACACCAGTTTTGATGACATAGGTAATTGTCCTGCTAAAAAGTGATCCAAACGACAGTCACATGAACCTGTTTTCATTCCCAGTCTTTCAGTACTTCTTAAAGTAATAAACCAATTGGCTGCATAGGCAATCCAAACTGATTATGGCTTATTAACTTAATATATGTATATATACAAGTGTATCGCTTGAGATTCTGCAACTGTTCATTTCCTACTGTGAGGGCAAGAAGAGTGTAATACCACCCTAGGATGTTTAATTGAATCCAAAGATACTATGTCTGCATTTAAGTCATGCTGTTATTTCCATGAACAACGTTTGCTGTATATATCTGGGAGAAACTTTTCTACCACGACCATTGTAATACACAGTTTGAATAGTTTAAACGAAGCACACGCCCAAAAAATACTGAGGTAGAATCTAGATTTCTGTAATTAATGAAGCTCCGTCATACAGTTTATGGGAGATCCCAGCCGTCGTATAATCTGGTCCTGGGAAATATCTCACTAACTCATACATTGCATGACAAAGTTTTGTAACGTATGTTTGCGAGTAAACATTAATAATAATAATAAAAATGAAGAAAATAGGAATGAAGAAGGTAGTGTGAATGGATATCCAATGTAATGACTCCCAATGACGTCCAGTAACAACAAATTAACATTTATTACACGTTTCATTATCCTTTCAAAAGCTTTCATATCTACCTGAAAAAGATGGCAGTTTAGAGTCAGATAAGAAAGTGGAAGTGGTGTCCTGTCTTCAAAGCAATGTATAGTACTGGTTTGCCTCCAACACCAATTTACACTGGAAGAAAAATGGTCTGCAGTTTGAAAAAAAAATAATTTTCAATGTTTTGTGAAAATGATTATTTGTGTAGTCCTATGGATCAAAAAACAACAAATACACACTCTGAAAAAACATGTTATTCGCACAGAAAAATAATCGCTAATTGCTGCAAAATGTTTCTTCTGCAGTACTGTTTATCTTGCCAACTATGACATATCCAACAATTTAGAGGACGAAATGCCCTAAAATAATAGCATCGACATTTCTTGACTTTTGCTCTGCTTTGAAACGTAATACTCTTTGTTTTCTCTGGACTCCTTTTTAAAAACTAGTTGAGACGCCAGAATGCACAAAACGTGTCATCTGTCATTCCCTATTTTACCACAATAATCTCTGACACCTACCCTATTTGAATCATGAAGCAGGTTCGTTAGCAATATTCGGGAACCTCATTCATTCTTGTTGAACCTGGCCCTTTCTAAAGGGTCATCCCATATTTTTGCCTTCCTCTAACTTTCTTTCCCTAACACCTTTTTGTTAGCAGATATGACGGTGCACTTTTCCCTGTCTATCAGTAGTACAGAGTGTGTGCTCTCTCCCTAAAACATGATAAAATTGCCTTGCACTTGATTGGTACATTTAATTTACCTGTAAGTCCCTAGTAAATGGTACTACATGTACCCAGGGCCTGTAGTTAAATGATTCTAGAGGGCAGCAACACTCATTGGCCACCCACTAAAGTAGCCATTTAAAATATTTATCAGGCCTATCACTGCAGACTGCAGTGCAATTTTATACTGCCATTTCGACTTGGAAAAAAGAAACCTTTTGTCAGGTCTAAACAGTCCTTCGTAATTATCATGAGTCACCCCTAAGTTAGGCCCTGATGGCTCATAGGAAAGGGCATATGATATATAAAAAGTAGGATATATGCATCGAAGTTTTACATGTTCAGACAGTAAAAAACGTCTAAAGTCATTTCCCACTGTTGCCAGG
This sequence comes from Pleurodeles waltl, assembly GCF_031143425.1. Classification (NCBI taxonomy): domain Eukaryota; kingdom Metazoa; phylum Chordata; class Amphibia; order Caudata; family Salamandridae; genus Pleurodeles; species Pleurodeles waltl. The sequence continues at coordinate 499,300,914 of NC_090438.1, read as the reverse complement.
CCTTTCTCTCCCTTTGACAAACACTGGGTTACTTCATTGCATTCAGTGCTAACTTTAGACTGGGAGTAGATAGAGATGTTTTGTTTACACTCAAATGAACTGTAATATAAAATCCAACTTAATTGTAAAGTTGGAATTTAAGTTACAGTTCTGAAAATGCCACTTTTACAAAGGTGGCATTTTCTTCTCCCAACCAACTGTGTCTTTTTCTTTTTGCCAGTGCTGTGGATCACATGCCTGTGAACAGCTCTGCTATTGGGATTTGTGTATTACTTCCAGACAGTGACTAAAAGTGTCTGCCTGGTGCATGTCTCCTGTCCTCTGTCTCTGTGACAGCACAGGCAGCATCTCTAAGTCAGAAGTGGCCTCATCAGGGTCAGTCTTTGGGTGCTATTCTGTCAGACCTGGCAGCCACTGAACCACTTGTCTCCTATTATGGACTGTCTCCACCTCCTCCCTCTCCATCTGGGCCTCTATACTCTCCTTGTAGGAGTAGTATCCCCAGAAGCCTAAGCTTTCACGGCACTCTGTGCAGCCACCCCTACCAGCTCTTTTAACACTGGTGGTAACTCATTTCCCAGAATGCAGTCAATGGGCAACTGGGAGCTGACTATAGCCCTCTACTGGGCCATTTCCCTACCCCATTCCAGGGATACCAGAGCCATAAAGTAGATTAAGGCCCTCATTATGACATTGGTGGTAAGTGCCGCTTACCGCCATGCTGACTGCGGCCAACATACCGCAGCGGTATACCGCTACTCGTATTATGACCCACACATAGAAATCCGCCACTATACAGACACACACACAAGTCCGCCAACCCAAAGGTCAGTGATAAAATGGCGGTACCAAAACCCACACCATGACGCCAACAGAAATACACCCACAGCATCATGACCCACGAATCACCGCAGCAGACATTCTACTGCGGTAAACCATTGGTGGTACAGTTTGCTGCGCTCAAAATACACACAATTTGAACTACACACACCTGACACACATACACACACCACACCTACACACCCACACCAATATAAAACACACACACTACCCACAACCCTTTACGACAAAAACAATTGACAACTGAGAGAGAGTCAAGCCAGGAGCACCCACTGAATCAGAGCCACAAAACACTATCACCCATACTCTGTCCAGGCACCTCACAGCACACACCCCAACACATCACTCCGCACACACCCTCACGCACACCCCAGGTTCTCAGAGGAGGAGCTAAGGTTCATGGTGGAGGAAATCATCCGGGTAGAGCCACAACTATTCGAATCACAGGTGCAGCAGACGTCCATTGCTAGGAAGATGGAGCTATGGTGGAGAGTCGTGGACAGAGTCAATGCCATGGGACAGCACCCCACAACAAGGGATGACATCAGGAAGAGGTGGAACTATCCACGGGGGAAGGTGCGTTCCGTGGTAGCAAGATACCAGATAGCTGTACAGAGGACTGGCGATGGACCCTCCCCTCCTCCCCCACAACTAGCAACATGGGAGGAGCAAGTCTTGGCTATCATGCATCCCGAGGGCCTGGCAGGAGTAGCAGGAGGACTGGACTCTGGCAAGTCAAATCTTTACTACTTTATCCCCCACCCCTAACTGCATGCCATCACAAACTCCTACCCCTACCCTCACCCCATCACTCCAGCACCTCACATATACCCCACCATCACAACCCACCCATCCCAATAACAAGCCCTGCATGCTACACAAATGCATGGACCCCCATCACAGACCTACATAGACACCCATCACCACAGCATGCACACTAGTGACAATCACTTAGCCAACCAAATCACAACTCACACAAGCCAAAGCTGCCTTAGTAATAACAACCGTAGAGGGAAACATACTCAGGCACAAGATGTCAAATGCAGATACAATAACACTGCATTTACATCCCCACAGGACCCCCACACAACGTCACCCGAGAGGAGGTGCCAGCAACATCCACTCCCCCCCAGAAGAGGCCCACAGTGATGACAGCAGCTCTGCACGCATGGATCAGGATGACCAACCTGGCCCATCAGGACCTTCCCAAACCACCACAGAGTCTCCCCCGCAGGAAACACCACCACAGCACCCACGCAGCAGGCCCATCCCTCTTTCCCCAGGACATGTCAATCAGCAGTGTGTCCACCACTACAGGGACCCCAGGCAACCCCACAAACACAGGATGATCAGGGACCTGAGGTCAGTGGCAGTGGGCACACAGTTCAGGGACAGAGGCACAGGAGAACAGGGAAGCTGGGAGGACTGCTGTGCAACAGGGGGAGGACAGGCCCAAGGAACCAACTCTCCATGAGGCACTCACCAACATCCTGGGAGCATACCACCATTCCCAGGAGACCATGGACCAGATACTGGCCAAGCTGCAGGAGACCCAGACGCTGTAGGAGGGACAGTACCTGGGGATCAGGGAGGACCTGAGAGACTTCCACGCCAAACTGGTCACCATGGCAGGGGTGCTGGCAGACATGGCCAACACCATTAGGGAGGCAGTGGCACACCAAAGGGCCCCTGACACTAGCCACACCGATGAACAGCCCTCCACATCCGCTGATGCTAGTGGACAGGAGGCCCCCACCGCTGGAACAACAGGCCACCATCACCCCACCCCCTGAAGAAGGAGAACCACAACGCAAAAGGTCCCTGTCATCCAGGCAGAAGCCAGAGAACATTGCCAAGACCCCCACCAGGAAATAAGACTCCCCTGTATGTCACCCTTGTGTCCCACTCTGTCACCCTGTCCACCTTGAACTGCCATTGCTCCACTTCCTATGCCCCCTTGGACAATGCACCTGTGATACAAATAGACTGGAACTTTACCCTGGACATTCCTCCACCATCAATCCAGCCTATTGCAATACCCCCTATACTTATTATCACAGAAATAAACACCCTTGGAACTAATACAAGTATGGAGTCTGTCAATTGATTGAAATATGTATTAGTTTAACAAGCTGTAAACATTGCAATTCACATGTACAGTTACATATACATAGGTAAGACCTGTAGTGGGCAGCGGTAAACACACCAGGAGCCGGAGTGGAGCACAGATATCTGAAAATAGAGATGCCAAAGGGTACAGTAAGTGACCATAAAAATCAGACATTCAGGCTGCCATGTACAATGTCTAACACAAAACTGCAATTGAAGGTGAAGTTACAGTGTCTTACCTGTGTGTCACTGGAAGTACTGTTGAACTATAGTAGTTCTGTTGTCCACATCCTCTTCCTCTGCCTCCTCTTCGTCACTGTCCACTGGCTTCACCACTGCCACACGACCCTTTCCAGCATCATCGTCCTGCAGAAAAGGCACCTGGCATCTCAAGGCCAGGTTGTGCAACATACAACATGCAACAATGATCTGGTACACCTTCTTGGGTGAGTAGCACAGGGATCTGCCAGTCAGATGGAGGCACCGGAACCTGGCTTTCAGGATGCCAAAGGTGCGCTCAAAGTTCCTCCCTGTTCGCCCATGTGCCTCATTGTAACGTTCCTCTGCCCTTGTCCTGGCATTCCTTACTGGGGTGAGTAGCCATGAAAGGTTGGGGTAACCAGAGTCACCTGAAAATATCGAGGGATGCCTGTTAGCCAGACACTCTCCCTTAGGGCCAACCCCACACCCATATACCTACATCAACTGGGACCATGGGCTCACCTATTAGCCACATCCTGTGCCTCTGGAGTTGAGACATCACATGAGGGGTGCTGCTATTCCTCAAGATAAAGGTATCATGAACAGAGCCGGGATACTTTGCATTGACATGGGAGATGTACTGGTCTGCCAAACACACCATATGCACATTCAGAGAGTGAAAGCTCTTTTGATTTCTGAACACATCTTCATTTCTCCGGGGGGGGAGACAAGGCAATAGGTGTACCATCATTAGCACCACTGATGTTGGGGATATGTCCCATTGCATAGAAGTCAGCCTTCACTGTGGCCAAATCCTCCACCTGGGGGAATATGATGTAGCTGTGCATGCGTTTCATCAGGGCAGACAACACTATGGTCAGTACGTTTGAGAACCTAGGCTATGACATCCCTGATGCCATGGCCACTGTTGCTTGGAAGGAACCACTTGCCAAGAAATGGAGCACTGACAGGACCTGCACTAGAGGGGGGATACCTGTGGGGTAGCGGATAGCTGAAATCAGGTATGGCTCCAATTGGGCACACAGATCTTGGATTGTGGCCCTATCAAGTCTGTAGGTTAGGATAATATGCCTGTCCTCCATTGTCGCAAGGTCCACCAGAGGTCTGTACACGGGGGTATGTCTCCATCTCCTAATCATCCTCAGCGGTTGAAACCTAGGGTGAAAAACGGTGAGCAGAAGGTCATATTCAAACATATACCCAGATTAATATGCTATTTTTTTTTAACAGAAACAATATGTGAACGTGTAGGTCCGTTGATGTGCCTATGTCTGCTGTGACGCAGTTAGGTGCCTTGGCCTGTGCCCCCCTGAAATGGCGGCCATCTGACCTGTGAGGAGGGAAATGAGGTAATTCCGCTGGCGTTGTGCGCCAATGCGGGAGGTGGTCAACAACCGCCGTGCAACACTGCATTGGTTATCATTGGGGCCTACAGGTTCCAGGAGCCAATGGTGATGTGCGCCGCGGTGACCGTACACACCACCATTTTCTATCTGTTCACTCTCTGACCTTCAACAGGAGAGGACCTACACTGCAAGTGCTGCTGTAACCTGTGTCTGTAAGTGATCGTGGCTTGAGTGTCTGGGGAAAGAGCCCCTGCCTTTACTTCGGAGGAGTTGGAGAGACTGGTGGATGGGGTCCTACCCCATTACCGTTTACTTTATTGTGCTCCAGACCAACAGGTGAGTACACTGTGGGCATGATGTGTGGGTCATGAATGTATGGAGTGCTGTGTGTGTAAGCTTTGTGTAGGGGGGATGAGGGGTCCTGGGCAGAGTGTTGCATGTATGGTGGTCAAAGTAAGTGCGTAAGGGGATGGGAGGCATATGTAGGGCCACGAGTATAACAGTCCGGATGGTATGAATAATACCTTTTCTGCTGTATCTTTTTCTGCAGGTCAGCGCCCATCAGAAATAGGGTATTTGGCTTGCCATCGCAAAGGAGGTGCGGACCCCATGGTCTTTGACAGGCAGAGCACCTACTGCTGCAAACGGTGGGAGGACCTGTGTCACTGGGCAAGGAAGATGGCAGAGGCCCAGCTGGGGATGGCCTACCAACGAGGAAGGGGTGCCCATCGTACCCTGACCCCCCTGCTGTTCCGCATCCTGAAGGTGGCCTATCTGGAGTTTGATGGGGGCTTGAAGGCATCACAGCAGCCACCAGGGGGTGAGTACAGATTCAGAATCATGACTTTGCGCGCATTAAGGTGTTACCTGGGAGGGGGATGTGGGCTGTGGGTGCCCATAGGCCAGGGCGAACATGGCAGGGTAGGTTCCATAATGGGCAAGCTCAGGTTCACTCCAACCCCCAATTAAGTTAGTGGGCATCTACTACTGGGCAGAGTCCTGTGGGTTTCAGGTGTGCAGCTAATGGCGTTAGGCATTGTGCCCCATGGCCTGGTGACTAGCATTGTAACTGGTATTGCATGGCCTATGCATAGGGCTGTTCCCTTTGAGTTGTGTACTCCAAAGGTAGTGTTGTTGCTGGCATTGACCAAGTGTATCCTCTGTCTCTTCCCCCCTGTTTTTGTTTTGTCACCCTGTCCTTGTGTGCAGCAGCTTCATCTGGCGGAGGAGTAGAGACACAAGCGAGGGAGGGAGCTGCATCCCACATGCACCTGGAGGCCGAATTCACAGACAGTGAGGGCACCAGTGGGATGGAGGGTGAGGGAAGCACCATGACAGAGACAGGAGGGGACAGTACCGACAGCGACTCCTCCTCCGATGGAAGCTCCCTGGTGTTGGCAGACATCTTTGTGCCAACCCCAACTACAGGTACAGCCGCCACCCCCGTACCACCACTGCCCTGCCAGCAGCCCCTCAGTGTGTTTCCTGTGCCCGCTCACCCAGGTGTGTGGGCATCTCGTTCGCCCCAGGCACCTCAGGCCCTGCCTCAGTCAGCCCTGCTGCCCTCAGTGAGGAGGCTATTGACCCCCTGAGATCCCTCTCAGTTGGGCAGTTAGCCATACTGAATGCCATCCAGGGACTTGCAGGGCATTTGCAACAAACAAATGCATACCTGGGGGCATTCACTCTGGCGTGGCAGCCCAACAGAGAGCATTGCAGGCTCTGGCCAACTCACTGATGGCAGCCATTGTCCCTGTCTCCCGCCTCTCACCCCCAACGTCCTCTATCCAGTCCCAATACCCTCAACCCCAGCCTATCCCAAGCACACCTTCAGACCTGCATGCACCCAGATCAACACACAGAAGTGGCTCAGGCAAACCCAAGCACCACACTTCGGCCCACAGGCACTCACACAACCATCATCCAGATACAGACATACCAACATCCACTGCTTCCACTGTGTCCCACTCCTCCTCCTCGTCCACCTCCCTCCCAGTAGCGTCTCTACTCACACCTGCATGCACTACATCCTTATCCACTACCTCCATCACCAGCACACCTATCACAACATGACCCTCACTGGCAGTCACCACCCCCAAATCCATGCACACGTCGCCTATGTCCTCTCCCACTGTGTCTGTGACCCCTCCTCCCAAAGTACACAAATGCAATCACTCAGATACCCAACAGCCATCCACCTCACAAAAGTATCCAGCCCATGCACCTGCACCCAAACACAGCAGACAGACACCTCCTACAACCACTCCCTCTTCCTCCACTCCCAAACCTTCACCTTCTTCCCGCCCCAGTGTCCCTAAGAAGCTTTTTCTTGCCACCCTTAACCTATTCCTTGCCCCTCTCCCCTGTCCTTTACTTCGGGCCAGGGTGGCCAGAACCCAGCCCAGCACCTCAGCCTCCCAGTCCATGGCCACTGTAGTTTCTTCAGATACTGCTGGTTTGTGAGGCTTCAAGGAGGAACCTGTCAGCACAGCCAGTGTGCCTATACCACCTGCTAAGGGCAAGAAGGGGCCCCCACCTAGCAAGGGCAAGAACAGGACACCAGCCAGCAAGGGGAAGGAGGCACCACCAGCCAGCAAGAGCAGGAAGGGAACACCAGCTGGCAGAAGCAAGGAGGCACCACCATCTGCCAAGAGCAGGAAGGGGCAAACAACACCAGCCATGGCACTTCAGCCATCCAAGGCTGCAGAGGAAGGGCTGGAGCCTACCCCACCACTGACAGCACTGTCCCCTGCACCGTAGCCAGCACCGCCACTAGCACCACTGGCAGCAGCAGCAACCCCAGTGGACAGCCGTCCGAGGCTGCAGGGGAAGGGCTCGAGCCTTCCCCCACCACTGACAGCACCACCACCTGCACTGTGGCCAGCACCGCCACCTGCACCATGGCCAGAACCGCCACCGGCATCGCAGCCAGCACTGACACCTGCCCCACCACAACCAGCACTGACACCTGCACCTCCACCAGCACCACTGGCAGCAGCAGCAAACCCAGTGGGCAGCCGTCCGAGGCTGCAGGGGAAGGGCTGGAGCCTCCCCCCCACCAATGACAGCACAGCCACCTGCACTGCAACTGCCATCCACTGAGCAGCTGTCACTGCCGATGAGCAGTGTGTGGTTGTGACTACATGGGCTGCAGTGCGTCCTGGCCCCTGCAACACCTGTAGGTGTGACACCCAAGTGAGAGACTGTGACCTTGCACCATCCAGGATGAAGCACACTGGGCACAAAGCCCCCTCCAGAACCAGTGGAAGAAGGCATCCACTCACCCCCTGCTTGGCAGGATGAAGCACACTGGGCACAAAGCCCCCTCCAGAACCAGTGGAAGAAGGCATCCACTCACCCCCTCCTTGGCAGGATGAAGCACACTGGGCACAAAGCCCCCTCCAGAACCAGTGGAAGAAGTCATCCACTCACCCCCTCCTTGCCAGGATGAAGCACACTGGGCACAAAGCCACCTCCAGAACCAGTGGAAGAAGGCATCCATTCACCCCCTGCTTGGCAGGATGAAGCACACTGGGCACAAAGCCCCCTTGTACTGCCATTTGATAAAGTTTGTTTTGACCAGTGACTTTGTGTTTCACCACTGCGCATATTAGTTGCTCAATGTTCACCAGTAGCACATGGTATGTTTTGTTCAGTTGAGCCGCCTATGGGCTTTGACATGGCATTAGCCATTACTTTCTGTATTCAGTTTAGCCGCCTATGGGCTTTGACATTGCATTAGTCATTACATTCCTATTGGCTTTGACATGCTGTATCCAGTCTAGCCGCCTATTGGCTTTGACATGCTGTATCCAGTCTAGCCGCCTATTGGCTTTGACATTGCATGCCTATTGACTTTGACATGATGTATTCAGTTTAGCTGCCTATTGACTTTGACATGCTATTAGATATTCTGCCTATTGGCTTTGACATGATATCATATATTACATTCTCCGCTGCCTATTGGCTTTGACATGATATCATATATTACATTTTGTATTCAGCTCCGCTGCCTATTGGCTTTGACATGATATTAGACATTGCATTTTGTATTCAGCTCAGCTGCCTATTGGCTTTGACATGATATTATATATTGCATTTTGTATTCAGCTCAGCTGCCTATTGGCTTTGACATGATATTATACATTGCATTTTATATTCAGCTCAGCTGCCTATGGGCTTTGACATGATATTATACATTGCATTTTGTATTCAACTTAGATGCTTATTGGCTTTGACATGACACTAGACATTGCATTTGATATTTAGGTTAGCTGCCCATTGCCTTTAACGTGGAGTTAGACATTGCAGTTGAGAATCCAAGCTGTATTTTTCCAAGCTGTGTTTTTGTACAAGATGAACCAAGATGTTTTGTTCTCACAGTAGACTAGACCTGATAAGAGAGAGTACATGGGTGTTTTTCTCTTCGCTTGAGCTTGGGAACAGGAGTAGTCTTGGAGACCTGGCCAGTCTCCAAAAGGCTTGCTCAGTTTCCCAGGTCTGAGAGGAGGGGGCACACCTTTGTAACGAATGTAACAGGCTGCAGAGGGTCAGACTCGAATCTGCCGGACCTCGTGCTGGAGCTTGGCGCAGGCTGCCAGCAATCCCGTGTGGGTAGATGAATCTCTTTCTCGCGGCTGACAGGGGTCATCAGCTTGCAGACCTTAGAAAGATGAAGCTGTAGATAGTTCCCACACGGTGAAGTATTTGTTTTGCTTTGCATTCAATATCTTATAAATATAACCTGCTGTGTATATTGCAAACTGATATATTTTGTTTGATTAACGCGGACTTGAAAGCTACTAATTCGTCATTCATAAATATTGTGGTTGGGGAAGAATTTACAACAATAAAAGTCTTCTTTGACCTCAGAAGTGCATTTCTGTTGTGTTATGTTAGTGCTTAGAAACTAAATAAGAGGAAAGCACTACAATTGGTACCAGGAGTGGCGTCGGTCATTAAGAGGTGATTAAGAGGGTGTTGACGAATTAGTAGATTTCTAAGTGCACACTTTAAAAGTGTAATTGTTTTTTTGTTGTTTGGAGAATTACAGAAATTGTTTTTTTTTTGGAGAATCACAGTAGCACAGCAGACCATGTCTGAGAATGCATGTGTGGATAAACTGCCTGATGGTGCTACGAAAAACTGTGAATTGTTTTCGGTTTGGGGAATTACAGATAGTGTTTTGAGAAATAATTTCTGTTGTACATATGTAGAAAAAGTGTCTTTTGGAAGTAATGATGACAGAAAGGTCTGGATACATTTATCTGCTTACAGAGAAATGCAGGAGAAATGTAGGAAGTTGGAACATGAAAATAGGAATTTACGTGAGCAAATTAGCCCGACTGAAAGTTATAAAAAGGCTGTTTTTGAAGAATCTTTCTTGTCCCATTCCAGTAATGAGGGGGTTAAGACAGCTCCGAGCTGCACTGAGCTTTCGTGTGAGCCAGGGTTTTTGGCAGACAAAATGCATTCCTTAACTGATAACACGGACGAGAGAGCTCGGAATGTGATTTACGAGTTACCGTTGCAAAATGCACAAGTAAAACGAAAGATTTTAGAGAAAGAGACACCGACTTTCATTAGCTTGTTTGATTTTTGGAAAAAGAATAGCTCTCATTTGAGTGAAATCCTAACACTTTTGTATATGGTCACTGTGAAAAATTATATGCAGCTGCGCGCTTGTGATTTGGCAAATGAAATAATGCAGACTTTAGGTTTCTGCGCAGTGCAAGAAGGAAATACTTATGTACATGTAATTCAAGAACAAGGGAAGAAAATAGTGCCCCTAGCTAGAATCATACAATGGATCTGGTACTTGCAAGACAGGGCTAGAGTACCACAGGTAAAAGAGTTATCAATGAAGTTGTGTGCACCATTTGAATTCGTGTCCACTGAAGATAAAAAGCATGTTTGTTTTACTAATGATTCATTGACTGAAATGTTGTTTTCTGGCACAGGAGAAGGAATGGAGTTGTATAATGTGTGTCAGATTTTAAAGCAAGAGCTACTTGAGATGTGTCATTTTTACGCTGATTTTTGGTTCATTGCTAATGTTTTAGCACCTAATTGGTTCAATTACCTTGCAGATGTTAATGAGAAAAATTCAGAGAGAGAAGTGTACACCCAGAATTCTGCCTTAGTGGGGATGGCTAAGTGGGTGCCCCAGAAATGTGAACAGCTGAGAGAAAAAGCCACTTACAGGTGGGCAGAGATGAGAGAGATGCACATTCCCCTAGATTCGATAAAAACTGTGCAGCACGCACAAAAGCAATCTGGCATGCAAGCAGTCACAGAGCAGTTGGGGAGAGGAAAGTTACCAGAACAGAAATGGCAAATTGATCAGGTTTTAGGGAGAGTGATTGCTGCAAATTACCAAGGAAAAATCGAAATTTTGCTGATACCTAGAAAAGAATCTGATTCATTCATACAAATTGGAGACAGAATGGCCCAAATTGGCAAAAATGCAGTGAATGGAGGTTTGGTAAAGAAGGAGTCTGCCCCAGCCCTTCTGACAGTGCAAGAAAAGGGAAGCTGTGGTGCAGCAGATAAAAACCTCAGTGCTGATGTGTGGGCTGAAGCCCCAAGTGATCCTCCAAAACCTGCAGAAATTATAACAAAGGACCCCAAAAACGTCCTGCTGATTATAAAACAGGGAAAGAAAGAGGAAGGGTGCAGTTTAAATGAAAAATGTTATTTGCAAGAAAAGTCATACTTGTTTCTTTTGCAGATCCTACCACGTTTCGCCACTGTCCCTGAGTGTGCTGTGTGGTCCCCCTTCCGGTGTGTGCGTGTGGGGTCGGGGAAGGGACCGAATCCCCAACCTGAACCTAGCTGAGTAAAGTGCCAGCACCATGGATCCATTTTGCGCAAACTGCACCTTCAGTTCAAGTTCAACTTGTTTAATTGCATTCTTCCACTGGAACAAAGCTGTGTTTTTTTTTTTTTTTCCTCTCGTATGGAACTCTGACTTTTGCTTATCTTCCAGAAAACCTTTCAAGTGGACCGTGCATCTTTACATGAGTAGAACTCATGCCACATCAAATTGCTAACACTGTTGAATTAGAGCAGAGTATAAAAATTGCCCAGTCTTTTCTATGTAGATGTATCTGATGTGAAAGGTTATGAGATCAATGTGTTAATTCACTTCTATTGCTTTACAGGGATTGCTTTGATCATTCAAATTTGATTTGCTGATAATGTTTTTTTTGTTGTGCTGATGTTTTTTGTTTTTGTTTGAAACAAGAGATATGTGAAACAAAAATTCATTGGTCAAAGGGCGGAATGTACTGCCATTTGATAAAGTTTGTTTTGACCAGTGACTTTGTGTTTCACCACTGCGCATATTAGTTGCTCAATGTTCACCAGTAGCACATGGTATGTTTTGTTCAGTTGAGCCGCCTATGGGCTTTGACATGGCATTAGCCATTACTTTCTGTATTCAGTTTAGCCGCCTATGGGCTTTGACATTGCATTAGTCATTACATTCCTATTGGCTTTGACATGCTGTATCCAGTCTAGCCGCCTATTGGCTTTGACATTGCATGCCTATTGACTTTGACATGATGTATTCAGTTTAGCTGCCTATTGACTTTGACATGCTATTAGATATTCTGCCTATTGGCTTTGACATGATATCATATATCACATTCTCCGCTGCCTATTGGCTTTGACATGATATCATATATTACATTTTGTATTCAGCTCCGCTGCCTATTGGCTTTGACATGATATTAGACATTGCATTTTGTATTCAGCTCAGCTGCCTATTGGCTTTGACATGATATTATATATTGCATTTTGTATTCAGCTCAGCTGCCTATTGGCTTTGACATGATATTATACATTGCATTTTATATTCAGCTCAGCTGCCTATGGGCTTTGACATGATATTATACATTGCATTTTGTATTCAACTTAGATGCTTATTGGCTTTGACATGACACTAGACATTGCATTTGATATTTAGGTTAGCTGCCCATTGCCTTTAACGTGGAGTTAGACATTGCAGTTGAGAATCCAAGCTGTATTTTTCCAAGCTGTGTTTTTGTACAAGATGAACCAAGATGTTTTGTTCTCACAGTAGACTAGACCTGATAAGAGAGAGTACATGGGTGTTTTTCTCTTCGCTTGAGCTTGGGAACAGGAGTAGTCTTGGAGACCTGGCCAGTCTCCAAAAGGCTTGCTCAGTTTCCCAGGTCTGAGAGGAGGGGGCACACCTTTGTAACGAATGTAACAGGCTGCAGAGGGTCAGATTCGAATCTGCCGGACCTCGTGCTGGAGCTTGGCGCAGGCTGCCAGCAATCCCGTGTGGGTAGATGAATCTCTTTCTCGCGGCTGACAGGGGTCATCAGCTTGCAGACCTTAGAAAGATGAAGCTGTAGATAGTTCCCACACGGTGAAGTATTTGTTTTGCTTTGCATTCAATATCTTATAAATATAACCTGCTGTGTATATTGCAAACTGATATATTTTGTTTGATTAACGCGGACTTGAAAGCTACTAATTCGTCATTCATAAATATTGTGGTTGGGGAAGAATTAACAACAATAAAAGTCTTCTTTGACCTCAGAAGTGCATTTCTGTTGTGTTATGTTAGTGCTTAGAAACTAGCTAAGAGGAAAGCACTACACCCCTCCAGAACCAGTGGAAGAAGGCATCCACTAGAGAGACTGTGGCTTTGAACTCCCCAGGACCAAGCAGTGGGCAAACCACCCACTTGAGAGACTGTGGCTATGCACTTTCCAGGACCAATCAGTGAGCATGTAGCCCCCTCCAGGAGCAATGGCGTTGTACCATCTTCCGGCTGAGGTGCCCCCCATTCCCTGTCCCCCGAGGTGCCTGTGTGTTTTCGACGTGATGCCGTTGCAGTGTTCGCTCCGTATTGAGGCAGGAGTCAAGTTTGGCCTTGGCCTATGTGTTATGGCCCTGTGGGCCACGGACATTTTGGAGTGCTGGTGGCGGTGCTGTCAGTGGTGGGGGGAGGCTCCAGTCCTTCCGCTGTAGCCTCGGTCGTCTGAAGTGCCATGGCTGGTGTTGTGTGCTCAGAATCTGCTCCAGCTCCATGCCCCATATCCATCCTGCCTGCGGCGTCCGTGCCTTTGTCATTGCCCTTGGCAGCTGGTGGTCCCTTCTTGCTCTTGGCATCTGGTGGCCCCTTCTTGACTTTGCCAGCTGGTGGTGCCTTCTTGCCTTTGCCAGCTGGTGGTGCCTCCTTTCCCTTGGCAGCTGGTGGTCCCTTTTTGCCCTTGGCATCTGGTGGAGGCACACTGGCTGTGCTGACGGGTGTCTGGGTGTCAGGTGTGTGTAGTTTGAATTGTCCAATGTGGTGTTGTTTTGTTAGGTTGAGTGTATTTTGAGCGCGGCGGTATGTACTGTAAATAGTTTACCGCCATTGAGTGTCCACCGCAGTGATTCCTGGGTCATAATGTGATGGGCGTAGTTCTGTTGGCGTAACGGTGTGGGATTTGCTACCGCCATTTTATCACTCACCTTTGGGCTGGCGGACTTGTGTGTGTGTCAGTATAGTTGCGGATTTCTATGTGTTGTTCATAATACGGGTAGCGGTATACCGCCCCGGTTGCGGTATGTTGATGTCAGTCAGCGGCGGTAAGCAGCACTTCCTGCCAATGTCATAATGAGGGCCATAGTCTTTTTTTGGGAGTTGAAAATCTTCATTGGGACAATGCTGGAGACTGTAGCTGAAGAGGGCTGCGAGAGACCTGATACCCTTTCCATGAAGGACTGATGGACAGGCTTTGCCGCTGCAGAGAATGATCTAGTGGTCGCTGCTACAGAGTCAGAGCAACAGGCAAATGAGTTTGGGTGGATAGATGATCAGGTTGGTCCCAGTCCCTTCTCGGTTCTCAGTTCTCAGAGCAGTTTCTAGCCACACATTGTCTATATCCCAAACTTTGTATTTTGAGTATCTAAGCACATTTACCACCAATCACAAGACTCTAGGACTGGGGATGCACTACTTGGAGGGTTTGGACTCACTCAGGCTGGGTTCAGATCTGGTTTTAAGATAGTTAGAACCTTATTCTGTCCTTCAGGCTCTACCAACTAACCATTGGAATCACTCTGACAGTCCTAGGTTAAAGCAGCAGAACAGGGCTCTACCAGCAGGGCAGGCCTCTAAGGGCTTAAGGCAGGCTTCACACAGCAGAGCAGTCCTTCCAGGTGCAGCAAAGCAGTCCTTTGAAATACAAAGCAGGCCACAACAGTAGGTGGTCCTTTGAGAATGCTTGTGCAAGTTCAGATAGTGAACTGAAGAGTGGGTCTGGGAGTTGAACTGGAGAGTGAGTCTGGGAGTCCTATTTTTATACCTGGTGTATTTGGGGAAGTATGTAAGTGAGGTAGGTAAGGATGTTCTAATGGCCTTATAGCTCACCATAGCTGGGCTATACTGCCCATTAAAATCCTGCTCCCTTGTTAAAGGCCCTTGCCTTTGGGTCGGGCCTTTAATGGTGGATCAGGCATTTAATGGCCAGTATAGCCTGCTAAGGCGGGCTATCAGGCTATAATATATGCATGGCGTAAAGCACCCATAAAATTAGGATCCTGTCATGGTCTACCTTACACACCCTCAATCTGGAAGAAAATGGGTCCTATTGAATGATAACCCAACAATGTTTTGGCATACTTATTGGGATAAGGGGATAATGACAACAGGAGACTTGATAAAGAGGACACATTTAAGTAATTTACAGATCTATGTAATGATTGGGACTTTTCCTGCTTCCAACTCTGGAAATAAAACTAGCTGATACATAGCCTGCAACAAAGTTTAAGTCCGGACAGACTAGAACTACCAACTTAGTTCAATCCTACACCAGTAGATATGTTTGTTTGTGTGGTACACATAAGGACACTCTCTCAGAGATCCTATTAAACCATTGTTTTCAAAAGAAACCAATAAGTAGCTGAAGACGTGGTGGGGTGGACTCCTGTTTTTGATTTGGGAAGAGGAATACTGGAATGATCTGTTCTCAAGCCATGACAATGGCCTGAGAGAGGTGATGCTGTTTCTGACACCTTTTTGTTGGCTGTTGGGAGAATCTAATTATGACATTGTCAAATAGTTAGGGAAATAATGGAGGTCCATCTGGAATAGATTGAGAGCGGTTGTTATGATTTCTAGAAACCCAGATGAAAAGATCATCATATTACATGACACTTCTGATCTGTTAGTGATCACGTCTAGACATCAAAGATTTTTTTTTTTATAGTATTGGAAGTGGCCAAAATAGGAAAAGTGAAGATTCGCAACTGCTTACATTACCAACACAAGTTATGTGGGTGCAAGATATGTTCAATATGGCGAGATATGAAAGAACAATTACTATGGTGAATGAGGCAATGGAAACATTTGAGGAATTGCGGAACGGTTCCTACGAGAGTTATATTATTCACATAGGTAGAATGAAGAAAGTGAGATTTAAATGTTAAATCATTAAGAAACGCATGATGCAAAATGATTTCGGTAGAGATTTAAATGGTGAGATTAGTTAATTTGCTCATATTCATGTTTACTCGTAGATTCAGTTTTGTGATGACCAATGTTTTGCATAATGTTATCTTTTTTATTTATTTTTATTTATGTTTTACTTATGTACAGGCCGATATACTTGATGGAGGATCTGCTTGACTCAATTAATTTATGCTTACTGTTTATTTAATAAAGAATCATTATAAAAAAATTCCTTTGACATTGGGTAGTTGTATTACAGGCAGGAACAATTATTCCTTTTTAAATTAATACTTGCTAGACGATATTTTTCTTAAATAAACTGCTTGAAGTTTCATCGATTTTTCTCCAGATCCCAAACGAATGCACTCCTGCCCATCTTTGGCCATTTCTAGGAAAACAATATTTGATTTCTTTTCAAAAATGATTTTACAAATATACATTAAAATGTATTTTTTGCTATAACCTTTAATCTCTAAAGTAGCTTTCCCACATGTATGTGGCATTTTATTTATTAAATGCTTATCTTGTTAGCTAAAGCAGTTTTTGTCTTGGATCATTTAAATTATTTTCTCAGCTGTGCCGTTGCTTGGTAAATAGTTGCAATGCGCAACATGCATTTCTCTGAGGAAAGGTTTGCTTCTTGGTCCATGCGACTAAGGAAGAGATAGAACTCTTTCACAGAAGCCACTTTATCTTTTATAGATGAGCTTGTTTTGGCCTCCAGGGGCTCGTCTTAAGCACACGTGACCGCTGTGTCTTTTCTCCAACAAATGATAACAATACAAGTTGGTACAACTACACAGCAGACTACCCAAAAATTTAATTTCTGACTTAATCCATTGTCTTCAGTATTTATTCTGTTACTATTGTTAGGCTAATTCTCTACTTTCCCTTTAGTTTTTTACAGGCTTTCTAAGGTTTGTGATTTCAGGCTAAAATCTCAAAAGGGAAATTACAGCCAAAGAGTAAATGTATTTTTCAAGCAGGGCCGAGTTCTGAGTACAAAAGAAATACATTTCAGGCAGCTACAATCTTACTTTGAAGCTTTTGTACAAGTCGAGTTTTCCCATGGTGCTACTTGCGCTGCTCATTGTTTCCACTGTGAAATGTTTTGTTGCTCAGGTTCTGCATCTAAACAATCTAAACGATTCAAGCGTCACACGGGACTCTGTGGAACACCGAGTCTGCCTTTTCCAATATTTTTGGTGCATGGAAATGAAAAAATATATTTAAAAGAAAACATTAAGGATGTACACATAATCACTTTGCAGAATCCCACGCCTAAACCCTTCTTTGTATATTTAGGATTTTTTTGTTCACCACCATTTATAATATAGAAAAAAGATTTTCATTCCCATTATATCACGCCATGGCATGTTACATTATTAGTACATCTTTAGCTGGAAAAGGCATTTGTCTTGGGTGATCGACAGAAAGGGTATCTTTCAATTATTCCTGGTCCTAATCAAACGCCCCTTTCCTTTTTCCAGTTTGTATTCCCCTGGAGCCTCCCCAAGCACACACGTCTCATACATGCATGTTAGGACTTCACAAGGATACTAGAGAAAATATCTTTCCTCAGTCAAGAGTCTGTAGTATTAACTTCTTTATTAAGTCAACTTCTACATAATACAGAGACCACATCCAATTCGGGTCAGACCACTCCAGCTCTCAACTCTAACTCCAGTCCTTTCAAACACTAACATTCTTATTTTGGAGAGGACAGCTCAGAGGATTCTAAATCCTGTCAACACTATTACATCAGCATTGTCTTGCAACACACCACACACGTCCCCCATATTAATAATCAAACAAATATAACTATATTACAAAAGATGAAGAAATATCTATTTCATCATCCACAGATTGTTATCAACAAGGCCATAAAACAACCTACAAAAAGTAATTCAAATGAACTGGCCTCCTACTAACTAGTGGACTTTTCCTTTTGTAAACTTTGCAGCATTTCATCTTCAGCTATATTTTCTTGAATCTTCACTGAGTTCCTGTCTGTTGTTTGTTTGATCTCCACTTAGATTTTGCCAAAGAGCAATCATATCCAAATTCCACATAAGGTGGCCTTCAGTTTTCACTGCACTTCTGAATACTTTCTTTAATAACTTTTATCTGTTGACTGAGTTTATCCATAAAACCACATTTCCTTGTGTTTTCTATTCCTTCCCGATCCCCAGATTAAATTTTTGCGCTTTTCACAACCACACGTTCATCAAAACTTTCTTTTCTTTTCTTTAAAACTCCTTTTTTTTTCAACACACTTTCTACTGTCAGCCTCCACTTTCTCATCCTCAGGTCCTTTTTTGGCTCCCATACTTTTCATCTAGTTTACTCATGCTGGACTCGCCATGTGTAGGAGGCTGGCCTGGCTTATAGTGGGTACCTTGGGGTACTTACACCCTGTGCCAGGTCCAGTTATCCCTTATTAGTAGATTAGAGTTGTTCTAGTAGCTTAGGCTGATAGGGGTAGCTATAGCAGAGCAGCTTAGGCTGAACTAGGAGACATACAAAGCTCCTACTATACCACTTATATCACTTAGTACTATATCATAAGAAAACACAATACTCAGAGTTAATAAAAATAAAGGTACTTTATTTTAGTGACAATATGCCAAAAGTATCTCAGAGGATATACTCCTTTAGGAAGTAAGTAATATACACAAAATATACACACATAAACCAAATCAGGTAAGTAAACAGTTAGAAAAGTAGTGCAAACACTGTAGAAAACAATAGAATGCAATAGGGAAAAATAGGCCTAGAGGCAACACAAACCATATACTCCAAAAGTGGAATACGAACCACGAATGGACCCCAGGCCTAACATAGTGTGTAGAGGGTAGCTGGGAGTGTAGGAAAACACTAAGGGTGTCCAAGATACCCCACCCCAAGACCCTGAAAAGTATGAGTAAAGTTACCCTACTACCCCAGAAAGACAGTAAAGTCAAGATAGGGGATTCTGCAAGGACAACAACTGACTGTAAAGCACTGAAGATGGATTACTGGACCTGAGGACCTGTAAAGGAAGGGGACCAAGTTCAAGAGTCACGCAAGTGTCCGGGGGGGCAGGAGCCCACTAAACCCCGGATGAAGGTGCAAAAGGGCTGCCTCCGGGTGGAAGAAGCCAAAGATTCTGCAACAACGGAAGGTGCCAGGAACTTCTCCTTTAGTCAGGAGATGTCCCATGGTGTGCTGGAGGATGCAGAGTTGTTTCCACACAGAAATACCAAAAACAAGCCTTGCTAGCTGCAAGAGTCGTGGTTGAGGATTTTGGGTGCTGCCAGGTCCCCATCACTCCGTCCTGCATTGCCCAACTCACTGAGCTGGACTCCGACGTGGTGGGACCCTCTTTTGTTGTGCTGAGTTGACTGTCGTCCTCAGATCTTCTGAGCACCTGTTCAGGTGCTTCTTCAGTCAACTCAGCACAACAAAAGAGGGTCCCACAACGTCGGAGTCCAGCTCAGTGAGTTGGGCAATGCAGGACGGAGTGATGTGGACCTGAGCTAGGCTGTGCACAAAGGAACTCTTGCAAAAGTGCACAGAAGCCCTAGCAGCTGCAGTTTATGCAGTACACAGGATTACTGTCTGGTGTGGGGAGTCAAGGACTTACCTCCACCAAATTTGGACAGAAGGGCCACTGGCCTGTCGGAGACACTTGGATCCAGCTCCTGTGTTCCTGGGACCACGCTCGTCAAGATGAGAGGGGACCCAGAGGACCGGTGATGCAGAAGTTTGGTGTCTGCGTTGTCAGGGGGAAGATTCCGTTGATCCACAGGAGATTTCTTCTTGGCTTCCAGTGCAGGGTGAAGGCAGACAGCCCTCAGAGCATGCACCACCAGGAAACAGTCGAGAAAGCTGGCAGGATGAGGCGCTACAATGTTGCTGGTAGTCTTCTTGCTACTTTGCTGCGGTTTTGCAGGCGTCCTGGAGCAGTCAGCGGTCGATCCTTGGCAGAAGTCAAAGAGGGAAGTGTAGAGGAACTCTGGTGAGCTCTTGCATTCGTTATCTGGTGAGATGCCCACAGGAGAGACCCTAAATAGCCCTCAGAAGAGGATTGGCTACAGAGAAAGGTAAGCACCTCTCAGGAGGGATCTCTGACTTCACCTGCTGGCACTGGCCACTCAGAGCTGTCCATTGTGCCCTCACACCTCTGGATCCAAGATGGCAGAGGACTGGGACACACTGGAAGAGCTCTCAGCACCACCCCTGGGAGGTGCTGGTCAGGGGAGTGGTCACTCCCCTTTCCTTTGTCCAGTTTCGCACCAGAGTGGGTCTGGGGGTTCCGTGAACCGGTGTAGACTGGCTTATGCAAGGAGGGCACCATCTGTGCCCTTCAAAGCATTTTCAGAGGCCAGGCCCTCCAAGGCCCTTCACACCTATTTCCAAAGGGAGAGGATGTAACACCCTCTCCCAGAGGATATCCTTTGTTCTATCTTCCTGGGACTGGGCTGCCCAGGCCGCAGGGGGCAGAAACCTGTCTGGGGGTGTTAGCAGCAGCAGTAGCTGCAGAGAAAACCCTGGAAAGTTAGTTTGACAGTACCCGGGCTCTGTGCTGGAGACCCGGGGATGCATGGAATTGTCCCCCCAATACCAGAATGGTATTGGGGTGACAAGTCCATGATCCTGGACATGTTACATGGCCATGTTCGGAGTTACCATTGTGAGGCTACATATAGGTGTTGACCTACACGTAGTGCACGCATGTAATGGTGTCCCCGCACTCACAAAGTCCAGGGAATTTGCCCTGAATAATGTGGGGGCACCTTGGCTAGTGCCAGGGTGCCCACACACTAAGTAACTTTGCACCTAACCTTCACTAAGTGAGGGTTAGACATATAGGTGACTTATAAGTTACTTAAGTGCAGTGATAAATGGCTGTGAAATAACGTGGATGTTATTTCACTCAGGCTGCAGTGGCAGACCTGTGTAAGAATTGTCTGAGCTCCCTATGGGTGGCAAAATAAATGCTGCAGCCCATAGGGATCTCCTGGAACCCCAATACCCTGGGTACGTAGGTACCATGTACTAGGGAATAATAAAGGTGTTCCAGTGCGCCAATAAAAATTGGTAAAATTAGTCATTAGCCTGCAGTGACAAATTTAACAAGCATTTTTAATGCAACGGGTCTCGCATTTGTTCGAGTTAAAGCTATTAGCGTTGTAAAGCAACACAGTGTATCTGCCCGCAGATGGATGAATGGTGGAGATGGTTTATTCTCCACTCCCACCCTCAGAAGCGTTTTGTATAGAGTGCTTGAGCAGAGGGGGTTGGACAAGGCTCTCTAGCTGGCACCAAGGAAGGGGTGAAGCATGCACGTCTTAAGAGGGACTACGCGGGAGCGTTAAAAAGCCCTTTGGGGGCGCTATATTACACATGCGGACACTGAAGACTTATGTGATTAAGTCAACTTTTCACCAGCGATTTTGACATTTCTCACTATTGTTTTACTTTTTCCCCACTCACAACAGCCCTTAATAGAATACTGGAAGTTTCTCTCTCATTACAATACTAGAAGTCCCAGGACAAACTTAATTCACCTGCTATGACACCACACTTGTGCGCTATACCAATGCTTAACAACATTAGCACATATTTCTCTTGAATAATGCCAAATGTGGACATACGTGCTCCACCCTTGTTTCCAAGTAAACATGTGGCTCAAACAGAGGTGCATCACATTGACTGGGAGGAGGTTACTGCTAATAGATGGATTTCTATAAAAAGTTTGTTGCCAAATTCCTGCCAGCTTTGAAGCGCTTTAAGTAATGGCTGTCACCAATGAACATGGACTAGAGTGTGGAGGAGTGCAGGGAAGGGGAAAGGATGCACTTTTTTTTCACATGAGCAGCACATGTACAAGTGCCCCATGGAAAACCGCACAAGGAGCCCACTCTACGCAATGAAAAGTGCAAACAACACAGCATAGCTCCAAGGGGCCACCTCTTTGACAGATGCTGAGCTATTAAAATATATCAAAGTAAAATCGGTTTTCATGTTAATCTAACGTCTTGTGCATAGTTCCAAGCAAGCCTGCGCGAGGCCACTCAGAGCGCTTGTTCGCAGTTATTTAAAAGAAACGTTTTAGTACTTTTTGTTGCCTCGAGTAGTAAACAAACATAGATTCAAACTTATGTCATTTAGTAGAGACGATGTCTAGGCTCACTGCATTTGGGAGAAATAATTCAGTATATATTATTAATCTTTAAATGCGTCTTTAATTTTTTCGCGTTGTCCTCTTCTGGCTGCTGGGGGAGGAGAGGGAAGACAGCAGACAAGGGCTTTTGACTGTAAAGGATAAATGAGTTCCCATGGAAAGTGAGACGAGGGAGGGGTTGGGGCAGAGGGGCGCGTGGGGCTCGGCAGCCAAGACTTGCTCTGTGGCTGAGTGCGCACAATGCTTGGAGATTTATAACTTCGCACAAACAGCTTTCAGGCTCGGCCTTGCAGGTGGCTGAGATAAGCTGAACTTTTAATGTGAACATCGCAGCACCAGACGTTCCCTTCGTTACTGTGAAAGCAAAAGAGTTCTGTAAAAACAACACGTTTTGGTTTGGTTTTGGTTGAAATGAGGGAAGCGACATGCTACTATATTTGTCACTTGGGGCTGGCAGTTTCTTCCCCTAGTTTTTGAGACATGAGGGCAGCCCATGCTCACAGAAAGAAATCACAAGCTCGCAGTGCAATGTCGAGGCGCCTAAATACTTTGAGTGGGTTAGTTTTCATTATTAATTGGATCTCCGTGGGGAAATAGGTGACTGCTACTTACTTCAGTGTGACTATGCAAGATGGGACTGAAAACATCAAGGACGCCAATGACAGAGTGGCCCGAGGCTTTACATACCAGAGTCCTTGCAGTGCCAATGCCCAAGCTGTGAGGTGCCGTGCTGATAGCCGTGCAGAAACAAAAGAAAACTAGGGTATCGCATTTGTCGGAGTTACAGCTGTTCACAGTTGTAAACTCCCAACCGGATTTTTCTTGCATTAAATAAAAAAAAACAGCGCAATCGCGCTGCTACAGTTCACACTAATACCTATCGGCAAAAGTGCAATTAACTGAGTAACAATGTCGATAGTATGGGAAGCGCTCGACTTCTGCCCAGCGAGATCGCGCTGCAAAAACAGAGAAAAAGTAGTCCACAAACCCAGCGAGCCTCGCATGTTTTCTGTACTTGGTAGCTGCGCTCGAGGAGGGCTCACCACCGGAAAAGGCATGACCTATGCGTGCCTTCCACTAATCATAAGAAGCAGATTCTAACAGGCAAGCCAACTTGCCAATGAGAGACATTGATGTGACGTCGACGGGGCTCCGAGCCCTTTTGTAATACCTAAAGCGTCTCGCTAGCAATACGCATGCGCAAGCGCATGCGACGCAGGCTTGACCCTAAAAAGCAGAGAGAGCATAAACACTGAGGTTCTGATTAGCAGAGCCTCAGTGATACAGTTAGACACCACTCAGGGAACATATACAGGGCATACTTTATGAGCACTGGGGTCCTGGCTAGCAGGATCCCAGTGACACAGGCAAAAACGAACATACATACAGTAAAAATGGGGGTAACATGCCAGGCAAGATGGTACTTTCCTACACCATGTTATTTGGAAATCTCTTCCTAAATAACATAAATTGTGTTGCCCTTGTTGATGAATGTGTAGTCATTCCATACATATAAATCTTCCTTTTAAACTCCTCAATACAATTAAGACCATTAGCCAAGGCATGCTGAATACAATCCTTGATCACTTTGTTAAAGCATTCAATCATACCATTGGCTTCTGGATGCTATAGAGCTGTCTTTTTGTGTATAATGCCACTCTGCTCTAGAAATTCCCCCATCAATCTTGATGTCAATTGAACTATTTTTCATCAAAAGTTAAACTAAAAATCCCTCACTTCCAAATAGCTCTTCCAAAAATAAAATAATATCCAAGTTTCCACTCAGTTTACTGCCTTCATCTCAGGCCATCTAGAGAATGTGTCAATGCACAAAAGTATATACTTGTCATTACCTGACATTCAAACAGGACCAACACTAACCAGATACACCTCAAACCTGGGACCAGGTGTAAACCATCTGATTACCATGGGGTGTGCCCTGCACTTAAGAATGTGTCACTCTTTCCATATTCAATTCAGTCAGCCTCCAACCTTTCAATCAAAAGGTCCATTGCTGGCCACTAGTAAATTTCCTGCACTCTCTCCTTGGTCTTAGATATGCCAGGATGGCTTTCATGGGTCTAAAAATCCATTTCATTCTAACTATCTCAGGTAGAAATGGTCTTTCACCTCATATCACCAAAACATCTTCCATTTAAAGTTAATCTTTTATCTGCCAAAATCATCTTAGATCTTCATACACTTTGTCCTTATTAGACCATCCTTCCTTTATCTTGCAAATCAAAGTTTTGAGTTGTGTATTACTCTCCAGTGCTTCCTTCCATTCCTCGTGCTGTACAATACCTCCTGATTACACACAAACCATAACCGTTTCATCACCAAACTCATCTTCTATCTCAAATCCTTCCAGTTCATTGTTACCATTTACACAGTCTCGAGCAACAATCTGCAATTGTGTTCTTCACCATCAGTACATGGGAAACTTCAAAATCAAACTCTTGAATTGCTACAACCCATCTTTTCATTCTGTTGGATATTGCAGGAATACTCTTCTTACAAAAAACTTCCAACTTAGTTTATGGTTCGTCATTATCTCAAAAGAAGTGCCCCACAACAATATCTGAAATTTCCTAACAGCACGATAAACAGCCAGTGCATCTTTCTCTATTAATGAATACATGTATTCAGCCCCATGTAGTGTCCTTGCCAAAAACAAAATTGTGTTGACATTCCCTTCCGTTACGTGCTCTAACACTGCACCCAAGTCCTTTGCACTAGTGCTAGTTATGAGAATAGTTTTTGCTCTTGGCTCAAAACTACTCAAATGCGCTGTTCTAGATAAATTTCCCTTAACTTTTGCAAATTCTTTTTCACACTCTGGCGACCATCTAAATTCAACTTCTTTTTATAGAAGTTTCTTCATGCTACTACAAACTTCTGCAAAATTTGGGATACATTTGTAGTAAAATTCTGCTGTTCCTAAAAATGTTAGAAGTTTGTTTTTAATAGAGAGAGTTGGCATCTTATTAGTAACAATAGCCACTCCTTAGAACAAATCCCTTCACTAGTGATCAAATGTCCTAAATACTGTATCTCATTCACACCAAACTTACATTTTTCATGTTTTAGCGTAAGTCAACTTTTACTCAATCACTTCAGAACTTCTCTCACTCTACAATCATACTCTTCCTGAGCCCTTCCATGCAGCAACACATTATCTTGATATATTTTTACTCCATGTATTCCCCTCAATATATGTTCCATAGCTCTCTTGGAAACATCTGAATCTGGAATCACCCCCAAAAGGCATGCAGAGATGTTTATATGTTCCAAAAGGCATTATAAAAGAGGTCAACTCTTGTGACTGAGAATGTAGTGACATCTGCTGATACGCGGAGGTCAAATCTAGAGAGGCAAACCATTTTTCCCCCTCTAACTAACATAACATCTCAGTTATGCCTAGTAAGGGATAATGATCTGCTACCACAGCCTTGTTTAACTCCCTTAGATTCACACAAAGTCTCACCTCTCCATTCACCTTCTGAGCCATAACAACAGGTGACACCCATTCTGAGGCTTCAATTTCTTGAATTACATCACACTTAGTAGTTTGCCAAAATCTTTCACCATAGCATCTCTAATCATCTTTGGAATATTTATTACTTTACCCACTTTGGGCATCACACCAAGTCTAGGTTTTATGCCATGAACATAATTTGTAAGTTGACCTAGGTATTTCATAAAGACTCCTGCAAATTGCTTTTCATAATCAAAATGACCCAATGTTAAAGGCACATGAGATACCATTAAACTTTCCCTAGCAACCCAAGTGTCTTTCAACCTCATCAAAGGTGTTTCATTTGGATCAAGGTACACTGACACATCTTTCCAATAGAACCAGCTGATCAAAGAAGACACATATATTTTTTCTGGAATAATTATTTCCTGCAACTCCACAGTGCCCTAAAAATAACTCATCAATTTTATGGGCTGCTCCCCAAACCCTTTAGGTTTTATAAAAGGTTTCATCAATTTCACTGAACTAGATAGTTTTTCCTCAAAACATTTTCTTGGGATACATGTTATCCTTGCCCCAGAATCAAATAATATGCTCACAGGAGACCCATTAACCTTCACCACTTCAAATGTTCCTTCCTTTTCCTGATTTGCAAGACAATTTTTTCATCTCAGTCACACAATACCTCACTCACTTTGTTCTTGATTATTTCAAATCTACTGCAAGAAGCAAAATGCCCTTTTCTTCTGCAAGTTTTTCATATAGCTTTCCATCCATGGCATTCTTTGAAGTTAGCTACATGTCCTATATTACCACACCTGAAACATTTAACTGGACTTTTCTGGGCTTTCATTTCTTCTTTACTACTGACTGTAAAACATTTAAGCCCTCATTACAACCCTGGCGGTCGGTGTTAAAGCAGCGGCAATACCGCAAACAGGCTGGCGGGAAAAAAATGGGATTACAACCGTGGCAGAAACCGCCAACATAGACAGCCACTTTAACACTCCGACTGTTACGGCAGTAGAAACAAACAGCGCAGCAGTCACCACCAATAGACAGACAGAAGACAAAGTACCGCCCACCCTATTACAAGAGTCCTATCCGCCACCTTTTCCGGGGCAGAACCAACGCAGTCAAAAGCACGGTGGAAACAGTACACAGAAGGGAAAACACTCACCTCACGACACCCAACGAGGAACCAGGACACCATGGACCCATGTTGGTTTACCTCCTCTTCTATGAGGAGTACGAACGGCGGAGGCAGCGACCATGGTGAGTACTGCACCTACAACACAGGGGAGGGGGGAGGAAACAGAGTGACACACACACAACACGCAACACCCCCACCCTCACAACCACACACAACAACAGACACACAAATACATGCAGCAACATTACATAGACACTTCCCCACCCCCTGGAAGAACGAAAGGACAAAAGGAAATTATTGTAACCATTGTAATCAAGAAAAATTCCAGTATTCAAAAGTACAAATTCAGTATATGCAAATACGTACACCAACTACACAAGGCCGGATAGTGTACGAATCATTGTCCATGGACCACTGGGCCCAAAAAGCGTGGGCGAGGCCCACACATGATACCTGACTCGAATAGGAGAAAACACGGCTGGGGCATCATATCAAAAATATTCAGGCACCTCAGGGGGAGCGAGAGGGGGGCACCTCAGCCTGATGAACGCACCACGCCAAGCACGACGGGGCTCCATACCCATTGATGTATCCTGGGGAGTGCAAAGCCACAGTCTCACAAGTCTTTCCAGTGGGTGGGTTGCCCACTGCTTTATCCCGGGGAGTGCAAAGCCACAGTCTCACAAGTCTTTCCAGTGGGTGGTTTGCCCACTGCTTTTCCTGGGGAGTGCAAAGCCACAGTCTCACAAGTCTTTCCAGTGGGTGGTTTGCCCACTGCTTTATCCTGGGGAATGCAAAGCCACAGTCTCACAAGTCTTTCCAGTGGGTGGTTTGCCCACTGCTTTATCCTGGGGAGTGCAAAGCCACAGTCTCTCAACTCTCTCCAGTGGGTGGGTTGCCCACTGCTTTATCCTGGGGAGTGCAAAGCTACAGTCTCTCAAGTGGATGTTATTCTCCACTGGTTCTGGAGGGGGCCTGGTGCCTAGAGTGCTTCATCCTGCCAAGGACTGAGGTAGTGGATGTCATTCTTCACTGGTTCTGGAGGGGGCATGGTGCCCAGAGTGCTTCATCCTGCCAAGGACAGAGGTAGTGGATGTAATTCTGCACTGGTTCTGGAGGGGGCATGGTGCCCAGAGTGCTTCATCCTGCCAACGACAGAGGTAGTGGATGTATCTCTCCACTGGTTCTGGAGGGGGCCTGGTGCCCAGAGTGCTTCATCCCGCCAAGGACAGAGGTAGTGGATGTATCTCTCCACTGGTTCTGGAGGGGGCCTGGTGCCCAGAGTGCTTCATCCTGCCAAGGACAGAGGTAGCGTATGTATCTCTCCACTGGTTCTGGAGGGGACCTGGTGCCCAGAGTGCTTCATCCTGCCAAGGACTGAGGTAGTGGATGTCATTCTCCCCTGGTTCTGGAGGGGGCCTGGTGCCCAGAGTGCTTCATCCTGCCAAGGACAGAGGTAGTGGATGTAATTCTCCACTGGTTCTGGAGGGGGCCTGGTGCACAGAATGCTTCATCCTGCCAAGGACAGAGGTAGTGAATGTCATTCTCCACTGCTTATGGAGGGAGCCTGGTGCCCAGAGTGCTTCATCCTGCCCAGGACAGAGGGAGTGGATGTATGTCTCCACTGGTTCTGGAGGGGGCCTGGTGCCCAGAGTGCTCCACGTGCAGTGTGGCCGGTACAATTTCCTCACCTGGGTGTGCGTGCCACGAGATTGGAGAGGTTCAGGTAGCATGATACGCCATGGAGGCAGCGACATACCCCACACTGCTGCGGCTGCGCCTTCCACCTGGAGGTGCAAACAGTGATGGATGTCATGATTCATGGGAGATGCCCAGGGTCCAGGAACTCTCTTACAGCCTCAGACGACTGACCACTGGGGATGGTGGTCAGCGGTGTTGCCTGTGTCCGAGGACGCCGCAGTGCTGTTGGAGGTGCTTGCAGCGGTGTCTGTTGTGGCGGTGTTTGCGGCGGTGTCTGTTGCGGCGGTGCTTGCAACGGTGTCTGTTGTGGCGGTGCTTGGGGCGGTGCTGGCGGCGGTGCATGGGTGAGCACCTGCAGAGGGACACAGCAGGACGTTTCCTGCAGCCTCGGATGGCTGCCCACTGGGGAAGATACTGGGGACTGTCGCTGAGGCTGTAGCCATGTGGGGCGGTGCAGGTGACGGTGCAGGTGGCGGTTGTGATGGCGGGGCAGCTAGCGGTGTTCACCGCCGTACAGATTGGCGTGGTCATGGACAGAAAGTGTGACACTGGTCCCTCGGTCGGTGCCACCATGCCCTCTCCTGACCTGCTCTTCAGCTTTTGGCCCTTCCCCAGCTTTGATGGTGCCGCAGTTGCCTTGCCACTATCCCCTTTGGTTTTTGCTGAGCCCTTGGTGGCTGGTACTTTCGGCTTCTCCCTCCGGGATGTGGGCACCTTTTTCACCTTGGCAGGTGGCGGAATGTCCTTGCCCTCGCTATGTGGCACACTGGCAGCCCTGATGGGTGGTGCACTCCATGACCCGGCAGTTGCTGGCCTGGGGATTTGGTGGCTGAGGTGCTGGGCTGGGACCTGGAAAGCCTGGCCCTAGGGGAAGGACGGGGGAGGTGTAGGGAAGAGGTCAATGTTAGCCAGGAAGAGTTTCTTAGACACACTGGGACGGGAAGATGGAGGGGGTTTGGGAGTGGAAGTAGAGGTAGTGGTTGTAGGAGGTGTACGTCTGCTGAATTTGGGTGAAGGTGCATGGGCCGGAGGCTGTTGTGAGGTGGATGGCTGTTGAGTGGGTGTGTGCCTGCGTTTGTGTACTTTGGGAGGAGGGCTCACTGACACACTGGGCGAGGACACTGGGGATGTGTGCATGATAGTGGGGGTTGTGAGTGCACGTGAGTGGTGTGTGGTGATTGGCGTGCTGGTGATGGAGGCTGTGGCTGAGGATGTAGTGCATGCAGGTGTGAGTGGGGATGAGACTGGGAGGGAGAAGGAGAACGTGGAGGAGAGGGACCCAGTGGAGGCTGTGGATGTTGCTGAGTCTGCATGGGGATGGTGCTTGTGTGAGTGCATGTGGGATGTGTGGTGCTTATGTTTGCCTGAGCCACTCTTGTGTGTTGATGAGTGTGCATGCTGGTCTGATGGTGTGTTTGGGATAGGCTGAGGTACAGGGGATTGGTCTGGGTGGAGGAAGTTGGAGGGGGGAGGCTGGACACAGGGACAATGGCTGCCATCAGTGCTGAGGCCAGAGTCTGAAATGCTCTCTGTTGGGCTGCCGGCCCAGAATGAATGCCCTCCAGGTATGCATTTGCTTGTTGCAAATGCCTCTCGACACCCTGGATGGCATTCACAATGGTAGATTGCCCAACAGTGAGGGATCTCAGGTGGTCAATAGCCTCCTCACTGAGGGCAGCAGGGCTGACTGGGGCAGGGCCTGAGGTGCCTGGGGAGAAGGAGATGCCCACCCTCCTGGGTAAGCGGGCACGGGACACACGCTGAGGGGCTTCTGTGAGGGTGGTGCTGGTAGGGGGGTGGCAGCTGTACCTGTTGATGCGGTAGGCACAAAGGTGCTGCCACCACCAGGGAGCTCCCATCAGAGGAGGAGTCGGTGTCACTGCTGTCTGCTCCTGTCCCCGCCATGGAGCTCCCCTCGTCCTCCATCCCACTGGTGGCTTCAGACTCCGTGGTTTCACCCTCCAGGTCCAAGTGGGTTGCAGCTCCCTCCTGCTCCGGTGCCAATGCTCCTCCGCCTGATAATGCTATTGCACACAATAACAGGGAGACCACAAAAAAGGGGGGAAAAGACAGAAGAAAGAAATGTTCAGTGCATGCAACAACACATCCGTTGGCGGACACAACACACGTGGAGCAGCCCTCTGCACTATGCCATGCACTAACAGTTCCTAGACATTTCAGCTGACCATGAGGTACGGGGTATAAGACCAATTGCTGCACACCTGGAAGTCACGGGAGCCTGCTTAGATGTAGATGGCTCTTACCACTGCTGGGGTTGGGGTACCACATAGCCTGCCTCAGAAGGGACCTTGCCTAACAAGTTCACCCTGGCCTTGGGGAACCCACTGCCCACCTCCCCCACCCAGACACCTCGTAATGCGTGCTGAGTCAGCTGAATGAGAGTGTACTCACCCCCTTGTGGCTGCAGTGATGCCCTCAAGCGTCCATCCAACTCCAGATACGCCACCGCCAGGATCCAGAACATCAGGGGGGTCATGGTACAAAGGGCACCCCTCTCACATTGTTAGGCCATCCCCAGCTGGGCCTCTGCCGTCTTCTTGCTCCAGCGGCGCAGGTCCTCCCATTTTTTATGGCAGTGGGTGCGCCATCTGTGGCATACCCCCAGGGTCCGGACGTCTTTGGTGATGGCACGCCAAATACCCTTCTTCTGGTGGGTGCTGACCTAGAGGAATGGTACAGGGGGAAAAGGAAATTACTTACCCGCCTGGACCATCATACTCATTGCCCCCCAGTTCCCACCCTTGCCCTGACGCACATACACTCCCCATCAGCACATGCAGGCCTAAGCCCCCCCCCCATGTATCTTCCATCCACACAACTCAAAACAGGCATTGCTCATGCAGCATGTTCACAGTGTACTCACCTGTTTGTCTGGAGGACCGTACAGTTGCGTGTACTGGGGGAGGACCCCATCCACTAGTTTCTCCAACTCCTCCGAAGTGAAGGCAGGGGCCCTTTCCTCAGACACATGAGCCATCGCCGCTTCCAGACTGAGGTCACAGCAGCACTTGCAGTGTAGGTCCTCTCCTGTTGAAGATCAGGTATCAAGTGAGTGAACAGACAGAAAATGGGGGTCAAGTCCAAGGCGTGCATACAGTCACCGCCGGCGTACATCGTTATTGGCTCCTGGGACCCATAGGGCCCAGTGTTAACCAATGCTGAATTGTGCCACGGTCCTCGACCGCCCACAGCGACGATGTACAACGCCAGCGCAGTTACCTCATATCCCCTTGTCCCACCTTACAGGTCAGGCAGCTGCCATTTCAGGAGGCCACATGGGATGGATGTTAACTGCGTCACACCTATCTAGGCTGGGAATATAGACAGATACCGGCACATTGCAGATTAATTATGTTTCTGAAAATAAAACATTGTGATACCTCAGTGTTGGATGACTCTCTGCTCGCTGTTCTCCTCCATAGGGCACGTCCGCTGGGGCAGGTGATGAGATGGCGGCATCCTCCGGTGTACAGACCCCTGGTGGACCTATCGACAATGGAAGAGAGACACATCCTGGTCACATACAGACTTGATCGAGCAACAATCCAGGAACTGTGTGCCCAGTTGGAGCCTGACCTGATGTCAGCTATCCGCCATCCCACTGGAATCCCCCCTCTAGTGCAGGTCCTGTCTGTACTCCATTTCCTGGCCAGTGGGTCTTTTCAATCAACAGTGGCCATGGCATCAGGGATGTCCCAGCCAATGTTCTCTAACGTGTTGTCCAGAGTGTTATCTGCCCTGCTAAAACACATGCGCAGCTACATCGTTTTCCCTCAGGTGGAGGATTTGCCCACAGTGAAAGGTGACTTCTATGCCCTGGGACATATCCCCAACATCATTGGTGCCATTGATGGGACACATGTGGCATGTGTCCCCCCCGCAGAACTGAACAGGTGTACAGAAACTGGAAGAGCTACCATTCCATGAATGTGCAGATTGTGTGTTTGGCCGACCAGTACATCTCCCATGTGAATGTCAAGTATCCTGGCTCTGTGCATGACGCTTACATTTTGAGGAATAGCAGCATCCCTTATGTGATGGGCCAACTCCAGAGGCACTGTGTGTGGCTAATAGGTCAGGTCAAGGTCCCTATACAGTTGACATAGGTGTCTGGTTATGGGGTTGTCCCTAAGGGTTAGTGTGTGTCTAACAGTTGTCCCTCAACATTTGCAGGTGACTCTGGTTACCCCAACCTGTCATGGCTACTGACCCCAGTGAGGAATCCCAGGACAAGGGCAGAGGAAGGCTACAATGAGGCACATGGGCGAACTAGGAGGGTGATCGAATGCACCTTCGGCCTCCTGAAGGCCAGATTCCGGTGCCTTCATCTGACAGGTGGATCCTTCTACTACTCAACGAAGAAGGTGTGCCAGATAATCGTGGCCTGCTGTATGCTGCACAACCTGGCTTTGCGACGCCAGGTGCCTTTTCTGCAGGAGGATGGGCCAGATGGTGGTCTTGTGGCAGCTGTGGAGCCTGTGGACAGTGAAGAAGAGGAGGGAGAAGAAGAGGATATCGACAACCAAAAAACATCATCAGGCAGTACTTCCAGTGAGACACATGTAAGAAGATGCCACTGCTTCCCACATCTCATTCTATTGTTGGAACTAGCATAAGTGTGTCATTTTCATTTAGTGTATGGACCCTGACTTGTCCCAATGTCTTTCTATTTCACAGATTTGGGTCCCACTTTGTGCCCTCTGCTATGTTTACTGCTGGCCTACAGCTGTGTTACATTGGTATGTGAACAAGTAAATTGACATTGCTATTTTCCATAGTTATTGCAATTACACATTTGTGAAAGCACAGACTGACTCCAGATTGTTTTGTGATTGAAGTGTGTTTATTCCTGTGCAAATAAGTGGAGGGGGTTGTAAAATGGGCTGGAGTGATGGTGGAGGAATGTCCATGGCAGAGTCCAGTCTATTTGTTTCACAGGTGCATTTTCCAAAGGGGCATAGGAAGTGGAGCAATGTCAGTTTAAGGATGGACAGGGTGACATAGTGGGATAGAAGAGTGACATTCAGGGGGGGCTCATTTCCTGGTGGGGCTCTTGTTCCTGGATCTCAGGGACCGTTTGCAGGGTGGTTCTCCATCTGCAGGGGGTGGGGTGCTGGTGTCCTGTTGTTCCTGTGGTGGTGCCTCCTGTCCGCTAGCGCCGGTGGAGGTGGAGGGCTGTTCATCGTCCAGGCTAGTGTCAGGGGCCCCTTGTTGCGCCACTGTGTCCCTCCTGGTGTTGGCGAGGTCTGCCAGAACCCCTGCAATGGTGACCAGGGTGGTGTTAATAGATTTCAAGTCCTCCCTGATCCCAAGGTAGTGTTCCTCCTGCAGTCGCTGGGTCTCCTGAAACTTGGCCAGTACCGTTGCCATCGTCTCCTTGGAATGATGGTACGCTCCCATGATGTTGGAGAGTGCCTCGTGGAGAGTGGGTTCCCTGGGCCTGTGCTCCCCCTGTCGCACAGCAGCCCTCCCAGTTTCCCTGTTATCTTCCCTGTTATCCTGTGCCTCTGTCCCCTGAACCGTGTGCCCACTGCCACTGCCCCCAGGTCCCTGATTTTCTTGGGTGTGTGGGTTTGCCTGGGTTCCCTGTAGTGGTGGACACACTGCTGATTGACGTGTCCTGGGGACACAGGGATGGGCCGCTTGGTGGGTGCTGTGCTGGTGTTTCCTGAGGAGGGAGGCTCTGTGGTGGCTTGTGACAGTGTCAGGGGAACTGACTGTCCCGAGGCCCCAGATGGGCCGGGCTGGTCATCTTGATCCAGTTGTGCAGAGCTGCTGTCATCCCTGTGGGCCTCTTCTGTGGGGGCCTGGATATGTCTGGCACCTCCCTTCCAGTGACATTGGGTACGGGTCCTGTTGGGGTGTAAATGCATAATTATTGTATTTGTGTGTGCCATCGTGTGCAATAGGTGGTTGACCCTGTACTCCAGAGCTTGCATTATTGGCTTGGTCCTTGTGTGATTGGTGATTTTGGGGCATGACTGAGTCTCTGTAGTGGACATGCTTGGGTGATGGGTGTCCATGCATTGGTGTCACATCCAGGGCTTTGTTTTGGAATGTGTGGGTTGTGTTAGTGGGGTATCTGTGGGTTGTTGGGGTGATAGGTGTGAGGGTAAGGGTGGGAGTATGTGATGGCATGCAGGTAGGGTGGGGGGATATAGTAGTAAAGATTTGCCTTGCCAGAGTCCAGTCTTCATGCTACTCCTGCAAGGCCCTCAGGATGCAGTATAGCCAAGACTTGCTCCTCCCATGTTGTTAGTTGTGGGGGAGGAGGTGGGGTCCACCGCCAGTCCTCTGAACAGCAATCTGGTGTCTGGAGACCACAGAACGCACCTTCCCCCGTAGGTCATTCCACCTCTTTCTGATGTCATCCCGTGTTCTTGGATGCTTTCCCACTGCGTTGACCCTGTTGACGATTCTGCACCATAGCTCCATCTTCCTTGCAATGGAGGTCTGCTGCACCTGTGATCCGAATAGCTGTGGCTCTACCCAGACGATTTCTTCCATCATGACCCTGAGCTCTTCCTCAGAGAACCTGGGGTGTCGTTGACGTGCCATGATGTGGTGTGGGTGATGTGTGAGGTGGTATCTGTTGTGATGTGTGAGGGGGGGTGTTGGTGTGTGATGTTTGAGGTGCGTGGATGTTGTGTGAGTGATGGTGTTCTGTGTCTGTGGATGCTGGTGTTGTTTTTGGTAGTGTCTCTCATTGGCCTGCTTTCAAAATGTTGGTAGTAAGGGTTTGTGGGTGATGTGGGTGTGTGCTTTATATTGGATAGGGTGTGTGGGTGTTGAGTGTGTATGTGTATCAGGTGTGTATATTTCGAATTGACCAATGTGGTTGTGTTTTATTAGTGTGTGTGTATTTTGAGCGCGGCAGTGTGTACCACCAATGGATTACCACGGTTGAAAGACCGCCGCGTTGATTCGTGGGTCGTGATACTGTGGGTGTATTCCTGTTGGCGTGACGGTGTTGGTATCACTGTCCTTTGGTGCGGCGGACTTGTGTGGGTGTCTGTAATGTGGCAGATTCCGAGCTGTGGGTCGTAATACCTGTAGCGGAATTCCGCGGCCACAGCGGTATGTTGGCGGTCTTCTGCATGCTGGGATTTACCACCAGGGTTGTAATGAGGGCCTTAGTTTTAAGAACCTGGACTGCATCTTGGTTTTCTTCAGAGAGCTTTTGATTTTGAATTATCTCCACACATGCTTAAGAATGCTCACATGATTTTGCTGTGGTAATTACATCATTAATAGTGGGATTTTCTTTTAACCACAAGCCTTATCTAAGACACAACCCAACATAAATTGGTCTTTCAACCTCTCATCAATTGTTAAGCCAAAATTACACGTTGATGCAAGCTTTCTTAGACAAGAACTATAAGACTCAACAGATTCTCCTACATGTTGCATCCTTCTTCCAAAATGATATTGTTCTAACTCAATGCTTAAATTCGGTAAATAATGTGAATCCAGCTTTGAGACAGACTTCATATTCATTAAGCCCATTAGCTTCTTCTGCAGATAACTAAGGTTAATGTTTAAAAACCTCTTGGCCCTCAACACTTAAACAGTGCATGAGTAACGATATCTTTGTCTCAGATTAAAGAGAGCTACCACATATTCTTGCATAATGGATAAAAACTTTCTTCCACCCC
The DNA here is from genome assembly GCF_031143425.1 of Pleurodeles waltl. Taxonomy (NCBI): domain Eukaryota; kingdom Metazoa; phylum Chordata; class Amphibia; order Caudata; family Salamandridae; genus Pleurodeles; species Pleurodeles waltl. Next base: position 499,264,747 of record NC_090438.1, on the reverse strand, counting down.
TGCCAAGGGATCGTTGGTTCACCAGGGGAAGAAAGGAAAATGGAAGTGCAGTAACGTTTAGCATTATAATCTATGCATGTAAACTGTATAGTAATGTACAGTTGTAAATAAAATACATTGTGGGTTATTAACACACAAGCTTCACATTATTACAGTGACTGAATGACACAGCACAAGGTATGTGATATATTCTTGCATGCACATCACAGAACACCACTACGATATTGATGCGCAAAGTAAATGCATCTAGGATCTTGACACACAAAGTAAATTACAACCTTACCCAGCTTTGTGTGCATATCACAGAGATGCAACGTTAATGATGACTTCAAGCTTTGTGTGCTTGTCACAGAATGTATATAAATCCTTTTAATATGACCAATGATTGTGTGCGTGTCACAGAGACTGCTAGAGATTCCGCTCCTCTAAATATGACACACAAATAAATGGCCAATAGCTGTGTGGATGTCACTGAGTGTGCAGGCAATCCTCTTAATATGACCAATAATTATGTGTGTCACAGAGTACACTAGAGATCCTTCGCTTCCAAATATACCATTCTGAGCACTTAATTTACAGAAGCACAAAATTGTCCCACTGAAACGGAGTTTAGGATCTCTTGTTTCTGAAACGCTGCTTCAGTGTTCATTTTCAAATGTGCACTTTTTCTGAAATGGTCGGGTGCCTGTCAATTCTAAAGCATATTTAGTCGCTGATTTTGAATCTTCCTGAGGCTGTAGAGCTATATGTCCCATCAGATAAAATAATGTACTCTATACACCAGTCTTTATTGGATGTGATAAACAGCACATATTACATTTTTTCCTATACCCATGGGGAACAGCATACTTATTTTGGTGCTGTGTAATATTTGTGTGTGCTTTTAGTTTACAAAAAATTAAGTGATATAAAAACACATAGTAAACTGGGACCTAGAAAATATTTTCTGTATTTCATGGAAATGATAACAGCCTTTCCAGAGCTTTACAACTGCCCATTGTTTAATTAGTTAGGAAAAACAAAAACTTCAGACAATATATTCACACCCCTTTTATTAATTAGTGGTCTGTTTGTGAAAGCCAAAGAAGACGATAACATTCCACAAACAATCATTATGCATTGTTAGATTGCATTGCTTACACCAGCTACAACAATCTCTGAGTATAAACTCTGCATAATGTTTAATAAACAATAAATCCATAAAGTCTGAACATTCTAATCAGTATCCATAGTTAGCTCTGCCTCACTAGCAGAACTGCGATTTCAATAGTGAGAATATGTTTTTAAGAAAGGAAAGCCTTCTTCATCTAAAAACCCATATTCTTAACAACATAATTATTCACTTTTTTAACTACAATCAAAACGTATCGTCTACTATTTAACTTACTGTTTAAAAACACCTTTCTAAGTTTAAATATATCTTGTTTAAATGTGAATTTACACTAAGTAAACATGTAATACAAATATATAACAGATAAGTTGTATGATATGTTCCTGTATTGCCATGTTGGGGTTCTGGTGTGGCACTGAGGAAAACAAAAAGGTGATGGGTGAAATGCCTGAATTTATTTCAGCCAGGAAATTAGGTGGGTCTGCATTCCAGTTAATCTTTTTTGCCCACTGTGCCACTTTAGATAATTATGACTCGTATGTAAATCAACATTGGCCCTGCTCCAATTAGAAGAAGCAAGCCCAAACTGCCAGACCAGATCCCCTCGAAAAAGTAACATCCAGACTGGGTTCAGCCTATTTAGGCATTATCAGTTAAGTATATCTTGATTTCCCATAAAACTCACATACTAAATGAAATACATATGACCTGAGTCTTGATGCCACAAATGACTTCACAAATGACAGAAATGATCCCACTAGTGAAATGGCATATTACCTTACATATAGGAATATGAATGATATGACTAAACATGCTATGCTATATGATCTGTGTTAGAGTGTATGTGCTAAAATGTAAAGATGCGGAGAGCAGCCCTCTTATTTATTGCTGTAACCATTTTCATTTAGTGCATGCATTATAGTTTGCATGGCTGTTGTGCCAGGTATGGATTGTGGAGTTAACTGTAACAGGCAAATCTCAGCGGTTTTCTGATTTAAATTCATGACCTATACTTTGCGTTGTGGCATTCCTCAAGGATTTGCACTCTTACCAGTCCTTTTCAACCTCTACATGGAGGCATTACCTTCTATGATACAAGATGTAGATACTTGACTATATTTGGGAGTCTCCAACCCAACAGACATGCATAACATTAAAGGTTTCCTTCAAACAGTCAAGGAGTGGACCCCTGCTTTCTCTCTTAAATGCACCTCAACACAATCAAGACCAAAGTCTATCTGCTTCATTCCAAAAAACAACTTACAACAGTACAAAATGCCTGAAAATGTGGATCCCTGTAGGGATCATTACCTAACAGGTACCCACAAATCTCTTAAATTATTGATTGACAACTCCTTATCCTTCATTGCTCACATAATCTACCTATCAAAAACTGCTGCACACATAGAAATCCTGCTGTGAAAAAATAAAACATTCCTCCTCTGCAGAGAGCTTTAAAACTGTAGTGAAAGCACTGGTTCTTCACATATAGATAGTGGCAAACCCATACTAGCTGTCCTCACTAATTCGCAGTATTCTCAAACAAGGGTCATCTTGCACGTAGAAGCTAAACTAGTTACATGCCACAGAAATAAACTACTTAACACCAATACTAAAACACCTTCACTAGCTTTCTGTTGAGGCATGCATACCTTTCAATATAACATACACATACATAACCCACAAAGCCACCAAGGCCCCCTAGCTACCTAAAAGAAAAACTATGAATCCATAGGGGCTTAAGAGCAATGAGAGGGAAAAAAGGTTTAACGTTTGAAATCCCTTCCTCAAAGAAACTGAAACCATCAAACACACCTTCTGAGGTCTTAGAACTAAAGTCTGGGGCCGAAATCCCTGAGGATATAAGAACTATTCACAATTTACTGACATTCTGCAAAGAGCTTAGAACTCACATATTTGGAATTACCGGTAGGAACTGCAGAATGTTTATGTCTGTTATAATGTGCTGTACTATATCTGTACTATATCTAGTTTATTTTATATCAAGCACTCCATTGCACCTGTGGCTAGGGCTGTGCTTTATAAATACCAGTAATATATGATAATATTAAATGAACATAAGTGTACTTTAACAGTGGTCTTTTAAATTAATTTCAGAGTTTTTTAAACTCACCTTAAGGCAGTGGTTCCCAACCTTTTGATTTCTGTGGACCCCCACTTTAACATTAATGGAACCCAGGGACCCCCACTGAATCATCATGGGAATCCGGGGACCCATGCCTGAGTCATTACTGGAAGCTGGGGACCTAATTTGTCAATATTTGTTAATATTTCTTAATTTTCTAGGCTATCGCGGACCCCCTGAGAAGCCTTTGCGGATCCCCAGGGGTCCTCGGACCACAGGTTGGGAACCACTGCCTTAAGGTATTATAACCAATTAAACCATAACTTTACTTTAACTGTATTATTTGAAGCTATACTAAATCAAACTTCTATGAAATTATTAGAGTCTGCAGGTCCCACTTCGGCAAGCCAACCCCTGAAGCACATGGTTTACAACTGTGTGCAGCAGGGGTTGGCCACAGGGCTTGGCCTAGAGCCAGATAGTACACACAAGCTACCATGGACAGCTAAATGGGGGGCACCTTATAATTTGTTGATAGTGGGCTTGTGAACCATAATCTAGGTCTGGAAACTCTGAAGGATATGTGGGCCTTTTTTGGGGCTCCTGAGTTCATGCAGGGTTCACAAATGTGATTCCGGGTCCATGAACCCAAGAGTGAGGATCAGCAAGTGTCCAGTAGCCCTCAGTGGAAACAGGCATACACAGGAGAAGGCGTTGCAAACCTCAGAGCTTGGCTTTGGCTTTGCAAACTCTGGCATAAGATTCACAAACTCGTGTACCCATAGTAACATTTCCTTTGTTAGTTTGTTTAAACAAATACTCGGTCACTGTAGGGCCATGTATCTGATATGAGCTAGTGGATTAGGGATACTCTCCATTTTCCCTTTGGGCCCGTCTCACTTGTTTGTAGGACTAAGCCCCTCATCATGTAATGGCAACTGCAGCAGAAAATGTTCTGTTGCAGCCAGATAATCAGAGTTTGTTTATAAGTGTGACTTGATATCACAGCTTTCTGTATGACCTATTTTTACCAATTTTCAACACCTACATGCAGTGGGGTTTGGCTCTGCCCAGTAGAGAAGACTGCCTTGTGTAGAACACTCACACAGCAGTGCTTGGGGAATTATTTTACATCTCAAAAGTATAGCTGCATTTTATATAGAAATCACTCGGTTTTAGTCGTTTTTCAGTGCAACAGGCTTCTTTTTAAGTTTTAGCCTGAACAAGAAAATGCAAGCTAGAGCTATTGTTTTTGCCATCACTTGTTACCATTTGATTCTGCTACGTATATGCCTGACGCTCATGTTTCTATTCTACCTTTCTGATGTAATATTCCATAAAGTTGTATATGCTTGTGTAAGAACTTATTCAGTCCAAAAGTCTTGCACCCAAATATCCTGTTATGCTTTTGTGACGTGTTACCTTGAGGTGTTTTTGGAACACTTGGGTTTTTCTCAGAGCAAAGTGTCGATTGGAGCAGGAGTCACCGGTATTTCAAGAATGTTAAGGATCAAACCACATGTCCTGCCATTGACAATATTGTGTAACAGGGTGATGCTTAATGTTTCTTTCAGCTTCGCTAGACTGACGAGTTGTCCCATTTGATGTTATAAATAACACAGGCTTCAATGAGGAAACTCTAGAGGTAAATCAGGATTTAAACAATGTTGTCATAGTGAACGGTGCTTGAAATCAGACGAACTACTGTGTTTTATTTTGAGGGGTCAGGGTTCCTTCCTGGGGTGGGTTTCTATAGTCTAAATTATGCCACTGTGGTCACTGGAGTAATGACTAGAGGTAATGCGACTTGATGTATTTTTGATCTTGAACGGGGTGGAGTTAATATCGAAACCCTCTGCATCATTCTTTATGTAGAAATCTAGTCGATTTTGTGAAGTGAAGCAATCCAGTGAACATTAGAAAGATTTGTTGCAAGTGGGTGGGGACTACACGTATGAAGTGCTAATGCTTTAGGAAAACTACAGGCAACACGCGGTGTCCATGAAAATAATCCAATATGCTATTGTACTGTCAGTCACTTGTATTTTATTATTCTTGCCATAGCAAAGTGCACTTGGAGGATAAATACTACTGAAGTTTTGAAGATAACATCTACTTACCTATAATACGATGGCCCGTATTTATACTTTTTTGCGCCGCATTTGCGTCGTTTTTTGACGCAAAAACGGCGCAAACTTGCAAAATACGGGCCAATGGTATTTTGTAGGTTTGCGCCGTTTTGCGTCAAAAAGCGGCGCAAATGCGGCGCTAAAAAAAGTATAAATACGGGCCGATGTGCTCTATGGCCTTGTCAGAGGTTGGAGTCTCATTCCGGCTCTCCATTGATTATTCATAAAAGAGACTGTTTACTTTTTTAATACATATTCAAATGATAAAAATAGCTGAAGGGTGACTTGACCTTCATAGTTTGACAATATTATGAGCTATGTATGTATTAAAAATAGATTTTTCCCGTCATTCACTGAAAATTCTACAAGGCATATAAACAAAGAATATAATTTACAGAGAAGAGTTAGCCAAAGTTTAGCAAACGTTTGGATTAAATCGCTGCACTGTTCAAAAGTCAAACAATCCAGTATTAAAAATGACAAAGCGGCGCATTGTTAAGACATCACAATTAAGTGAAGAGCTGTTAGTGGCAGGTAGTGTTTTTTAGTTGCCAATTTCGTCCCTGTGATCCCAGTGAGACTAGAGATCGAATGCACTCTCTTTGAAACAGGAAGTTGTAATATAATCATTAGACAGGGCGACCCTTCTAAGCAAGAAGGGAAAAATAGTTGTTGCCCCAGTGGCTCACATGGAGGCGCAAGGAGGGATGATGATGAACCTAAGCATGGTCTGGGCGGGCTACTGGCAAGCCCAATCACCCTACGAGTGGTACTGGCCCCCAGGCTAACTTCTGCCCTGGATCCAAAGTTATATGGGTTTGAGCGGCAGGTCTCGAAGAGTGCATGATTGTGTCTGTATCCTGGTTACTAGTGGCGCTTCCTTTTAAAGTGTTCGTGCCCAAAACAGTGCGATTCGATATCAGCAGTCTCAGTGAGGGAAGGTACTGGCAGTCACTGCTGCAACTTTTCAGAGTGGGTGGCCCTCTTGCTGAAGTGTTGGTGTTATGCTGCCACCCTTAAAAGCTCCATATGGCAAACGTGAAGATTCCTGGCGAGGAAGGCTTTTTCTTGTTTAATGCAGCGATGTGCCTTAGTTACAACCTGCAAGTCTACTTACAATTGTTGATTTATTTTGCTATATAGTAAGCCTTCACACAGATAATGCTAAGCAGATTCAAATTGATTTGTTTTTAGTAGTTACTCAGTAAAAGACATATTAGTTGAACTTTGTCGTGAATTTTCGGTCGTTAAAAACTAAAGTTAAAAAGAAATTAAGGTTCCCAAGTTAAGATACTAAGGGGGTTATTCCAACTTTGGAGGAGGTGTTAATCCGTCCCAAAAGTGACGGAAAAGTGACGGATTTACCACCATCCGTATTACGAGTCCATTATATCCTATGGAACTCGTAATACGGCTGGTGGTATATCCGTCACTTTACCGTCACTTTTGGGACGGATTAACACTCCTCCAAAGTTATAATAACCCCCTAAGGGCCATATGTACGAAAGCTTTTTCCCATAGACACAGAATGGGTAAAATCCTTTCGTACATCTGGCCCTGAGGCCCATATTTATACTTTTTGACGCAAATCAGCGCCAGGGCAGATTTGCATCAAAACGTTTACCATTCCAATGCACCAGCTGGGTGCCTTATTTATGTAATGACATTAGCCAGTGCTGCGGCCTGGTTTGCGTCAAAATAAATGTCTGAAACTGGGCGGTGGAGGCGAAGGAAAGACTGGGGGTTGTGAGTCAAAGAATGGTGCAAGTCAGGTTAGAGTCACAAATATTGGCTCCAACCTGACTTGCGCCATCTTTTGACGCACAAACCCCCATGGAAATTACTCTTGTCTTAGCAGAGACAGGAGTCATGCCCCCATGCCCAATGGTCATTCCCAGGGGACACCTGTCCCCTGGGCATGGCCATTGGGCACAGTGGCATGTAGGGGTCCCAAGTTATGCCACTCAAAAAAAAAATTATACTTATCTGCACTTACCTGCACTCACCATGGATGGGGCCCCTTATCCATGGGTGTCCTCCAGCGGTGGGCTAGGGTGGCAGGGGATGTCCCTGGGTGCAGGGACGGACACCTCCGGTTTGCTTTCATGGTCTCCCACCATGGAAATGAGCTGATAGGTCCCTTAACGCCTGCCCTGACCCAGGAGTTAATTTGTGATGCAAATCAGGATGTATGTCATTTTCCAGCTCTGCCTACCAGCCGTGCACCATTTTTGCCCGGTTGGATAAATATGGCGCACTGGTGTGTAAGTAATTTTTTGGATGGGAACACCTACCTTGCATGTCATTAATGCAAGGTGGTTTCACGCATCCAGAAAATGACGCACTCTAAATAATTTTGATATTAGTGTGGTCTCACATCAAAGTATCAATATGGTCTTAGTTTTAAGCTGAATTTGCGTTAAAAAAATTACGCAAATCCTGCGCAAGCAGAGTATAAATATGCCCCTAAGGCCCAATTTTATACTTTTTTAGTGCTGCATTTGCGCCGCTTTTTGACGCAAAAATGGCACAAACTTACAAACTACAATTGAATTTTGTAACTTTGCGCCGCTTTTGCCTAAGGCCCATATTAATACATTTTTTTCCGCCACATTTGCGTCATTTTTGTACACAAAAGCAGCGCAAACTTACAAAATACAATTATATTTTGTAAGCTTGCGCCTCTTTTGTGTCAAAAAATGGCGCAAATGCAGGTACAAAAAAAGTATAAATAAGGGCCGATATGTCAAGGAGAGAATACATATTTAATGAGTGCATTAGCGATATTATGGCAGTGTGACGTGTCGATTAAGTGATATCAAATTGAAATGACGAAGGTCATGAATTCTTTTTTGTGAGAAGGTTTTTGTGCTTTCTGAAAATGTCCAATATTGTGACATCACTGTTATTGCCATGCTCATGAGTTTGACATGCTCCTAGAGAGTCAGTACATAATAGTGTATTGTACATCCTTGCTTAGGGCGTCTTTTACTGAGAAAATATGCATGGTAATGTTTTTTTAATTACGGTTCTAATAGTGAGATTCCACAATGTGTAATCTGCTACTGCATGCGTAGAAAATGTTGGCCCTCATTACAACCCTGGCGGTCGGTGTTAAAGTGGCGGTAAGACCGCCAACAGGCCAGCGGAAAAAAAATGAGATTACGACCATGGCGGAAACTGCCAACATATACAGCCACTTTAACACACCGACCGCCACAGCGGTACAAACAAACAGCATGGCGGTCACCGCCAACAGACAGGCGGAAGACAATGTACCGCCCACACCATTATGAGAGGCCAATCCACCACCTTTTCCGGGGCGGATTCAACACGAACAAAAACACAGCAGAAACAGGATTTGGAAGGGAAAACGCTCACCTCTACACACCCCACGAGGAACCAGGACGCCATGGTGCTGGAACTCCAAATTCTCCCTGCAATAGTATTCCTGCTTCTCTACCAGGAGCACGACCGAAGGTGGCGACGACCACAGTGAGTACTGCATCTATGACACAGGGGAGTGGGGAGGGAAAAGAGAGTGACACACACACGCAACACGCAACACCTCCACCCCCACCCTCACACACAACACCATACACACAAATACATGTTGAAACATCACATTTACACCCCCTACACCCCATGGAAGAACACAAGGACAAAAGGAAATGATTTGAATGATTGTAATCAGGAAGAATCCATTAGTCAAAAATATATATATACACTATTAACAAATATGTACACTAAGATTTCAAGTCCAGGTACTGCACCTACATAGTCCGTGGACCACTGGGCCCAAAATGCATGGGCGAGGCCCACACTCAATACCCGATCCAAACAGAGAGAACACTGCAGGGGCATCAGATCGAAATAAAACAGGTACCTCAGGGGGAACGGAATGGGAGGCACCTCAGCCGGATGAGTGCACGACACCAGCTCCATGAGGGGGCTCCATGCCCATTGACGTATCCTGGGGAGTGCAAAGCCACAGTCTCTCCAGTCTCTCCAGTGGGTGCGTTGCCCACTGCTTTATCCTGGGGAGTGCAAAGCCACAGTCTCTCAAGTCTCTCCAGTGGATGGGTTGCCCACTGCTTTATCCTGGGGAGGGCAAAGCCACAGTCTCTCAAGTCTCTCCAGTGGGTGGTTTGCCCACTGCTGCATCCTGGGGAGTGCAAAGCCACAGTCTCTCAAGTCTATCCAGTGGGTGGATTGCCCAGTGCATTATCCTGGGGATTGCAAAGCCACAGTCTCTCATGTCTCTCCAGTGGGTGGTTTGCCCACAGCTGCATCCTGGGGAGTACAAAGCCACAGTCTCTCAAGAGTCTCAAGTGGGTGGTTTGCCCACTGCTGCATCCTGGGGAGTGCAAAGCCACAGTCTCTCAAGTGGATAACAGTCCCCACTGGTTCTGGAGGGGGCTTTGTGCCCAGAGTGCTTCATCCTGCAAGGACTGAGGTAGTGGATGCCTTTCTCCACTGGTTCTGGAGGGGGCTTGGTACCCAGAGTGCTTCATCCTGCCAAGGACTGAGGTAGTGGATGCCTTTCTCCACTGGTTCTGGAGGGGGCTTTGTGCCCATAGTGCTTCATCCTGCCAAGGACTGAGGTAGTGGATGCCTTTCTCCACTGGTTCTGGAGGGGGCTTTGTGCCCAGAGTGCTTCATCCTGCCAAGGACTGAGGTAGTGGATGCGTTTCTCCACTGGTTCTAGAGGGGGCTTTTGCCCAGAGTACTTCAGCCTGCCAAGGACTGAGGTAGTAGATGCCTTTCCCCACTGGTTCTGGAGGGGGCTTTGTGCCCAGAGTGCTTCATCCTGCCAAGGACTGAGGTAGTGGATGTATCTCTCTACTGGTTCTGGAGGGGGCGTTGTGCCCAGAGTGCTTCATCCTGCCAAGGACTGAGGTAGTGGGTGTGATACTCCACTGACGGTGGACCAACATGGAAGCTGTCCAGGCCCCTGGAACTGACCACCAGCCACGTACGACTGACCACTGGGGATGGCAGCCATGTCTGCGGTGGTGCCACTGGCACAGGAAGTGGCGTGGCCGCTGGCGGTGCTGGCGGCGGCCTCAGTAGCGGCAGTGCTTGCGGCGCTCATTGGGCAGCGGTGCTGGTGGGTGGCTCTGTGAGTGTGCTGCTGGCGGCAGTGTCCTGGGCAGCGGTGCTGGTGGGTGGCTCTGTGAGCGTGCTGCTGGCGGCGGTGCCCGTGACGCGGTGCATGTGGCAGTGCCACTGGCAGTGCTGCGGTGACCTCAGTAGCGTCGGTGCTTGCGGCGCTCATTGGGCAGCGGTGCTGGTGGGTGGCTCTGCGAGCGTGCCGCTGGCGGCGGTGTCCTGGGCAGTGGTGCTGGTTGGTGGCTCAGTGAGCGTGCTGCTGGTGGTGGTGTCCTGAGCAGCAGTACTGGTGGGTGGCTCAGTGAGCGTGCTGCTGTCAGCGGTGTCCTGGGCAGCGGTGCTGGTGGGTGGCTCAGTGAGCGTGCTGCTGGCGGCGGTGTCCTGAGCGGCGGTGCCCGTGGTGCATTTGGTGGTCTTATCCGCCGTGCAGGTTGGCGGCGACTTCCCTTTCTTTCTCTGGCCCCTCCCCACCTTGGATGGTGGCGCACCAGTCTTGCCGCTCACAACTGTAGTCCTGGGAGAGACCTTGGTGGCAGATGTTTTGGCCTTCTCCCTCCGGGCTGTGGCCAACTTCTTTAGTTTTTGAGGTGGGGGAATGTCCTTGGCCTGTCTCCTTGACACACTGACTGCCCTGCTGCTTGGCGCACTCCAGAAGCCAGTTACTCCTGGCACTACTGTTCCCTGTGGTGTGGTGGCTGAGGGGCTGCAATTGTGAGCTGGAAAGGTGGGCCCTAGGGGACGGAAGGGGTGTGGGAGGTGTAAGGAAGAGGTCAAGGTTTGACAGGAAAAGTTTTTCAGACAAACTGGGACGGATAGATGGAGGGGGTTTGGGAGTGGAGGAAGAGGTAGTGGTTGTAGGAGGTGTTGGTTTGCTGACTTTGGGTGAAGGTGCATGGGCTGGAGGCTGTCATGAGGTGGATGGTTGTTGGGTGGGTGTGTGACTGTGTTTGTGTAGTTTGGGAGGTGGGCTCACAGACACACTGGGAGAGGACACAGGGGATGTGTGAATGGTAGTGGGGGTGAGGAGTGCACGTGAGCGGTGTGTGGTGATGGGCGTGCTGGTGATGGACATAGTGGTTGAGGATGTAGTGCATGCAGGTGTGAGTGGAGACGTGACAGGGGGGGAGGAGGGAGACGTGGAGGAGGGGGACACAGTGGAGGCAGTGGCTGTTGTTATGTCTGCATGGGTATGATGCTTGTGTGAGTGCCTGTGGGATGTGTGGTGCTTATGTTTGCCAGAGCTACCCTTGTGTGTTGAGGTGTGTGCATGCTGGTCTGATGGTGTGCTTGGGATAGGCTGAGGTACTGGGGATTGGGTGCTGGTGTCGTGGTCCTGTGGCGGTGCCTCCTGTCCACTAGCGCCGGCGGAGGTGGTGGGCAGTTCATCGTCCAGGCTAGTGTTAGGGGCCCCTTGTTGTGCCTCAGTGTCCCTACTGGTGTTCACAAGTTCCATCCGCACCCCTACAATGGTGCCCAGGGTGGTATTGATGGATTTGAGTTCCTCCCTGAACCCCAAATACTGTTCCTCCTGCAGCCGCTGGGTCTCCTGAAACTTGGCCAGTGCAGTTGCCATTGTCTCCTGGGAATGATGGTAGGCTCCCATGATATTGGAGAGGGCCTCGTGGAGAGTGGGTTCCCTGGGCCTGTCCTCCCCTGTCACACAGCAGCCCTCCCAGTTCCCCGATTTTCCTGGGCCTCTGTCCCCTGAACAGTGCCCACTGCCACTGCCCCCAGGTCCCTGCTGTTCTTGGGGTGGTGGGTTAGCCTGGGTTCCCTGTAGTGGTGGACACACTGCTGCTTGACGTGTCCTGGGGACAGAAGTATGGGCCCGCTGGGTGGGTGCTGTGCTGGCGTTTCCTGAAGGGGAGGCTCTGTGGTGGCCTGTACCAGTGTCAGGGGAACCGACTGTCCCGAGGTCCCAGATGGGCCAGGCTGGTCATCTAGATCCAGCTGGACAGAGCTGCTGTCATCACTGTGGGCCTCTTCTGTGGGTAGAGTGGACATGTCTAGATCCTCCTCTCCAGTGACATTGGGTAGGGGCCCTTCAGGGGTGTAAAGGCATGATTACTGCATCTGTGTGTGCCACGGTGTTCAATGGGTGGGTGACCCTGTACCCCAGTACTTCCATTCATGTGTAGGACCTGGTGTGCTAATTGCTTAGGGGTCTGTGTGGGTATGTGTAGTGGCCATGCATTGGTGTTGGGTGTCCATGCTTTGTTGTTGCATGCAGGGCCTGGTGTTGGGATGTGTGGTTTGTGATAGCGGGACATCTGTGAGGAGTTGGAGTGATGGGGGTGAGGGCGAGGGTGGGGGTATGTGATAGCATGCAGGCAGGGTGGGGGATGTAATAGTTAAGATTTTACTTACCAGAGTCCATTCCTCCTGCTACTCCTGCGAGGCCCTCAGGATGCAGTATAGCCAAGACCTTCTCCTCCCATGCTGTTAGTTGTGGGGGAGGAGGTGGGGGTCCGCCGCCAGTCCTCTGAACCGCAATGTGGTGTCTTGAGACCACGGAACGCACCTTCCCCCGTAGGTTGTTCCACCTCTTCCTGATGTCATCCCTAGTTCTTGGGTGCTGTCCCACTGCATTGACCCTGTCCACGATTCTGCACCATAGCTCCATCTTCCTAGCTATGGTGGTGTGCTGCACCTGTGATCCGAATAGCTGTGGCTCTACCCGGATGATTTCCTCCACCATGACCCTGAGCTCCTCCTCAGAAAACCTGGGGTGTCTTTGCGGTGCCATGGGGTGGTGTGGGTGATGTGTGAGGTGGTGTGTGTTGTGATGTGTGGGGTGATGTTTAGGGGTGTGTGGTGTTTTGTGCGTGCATGTGTATGTGTGATGGTTTTGTGTGCTTCTGTATACTGGTGTTGTCTTTGCTGTGCTGTCTGTCTGGCCTTCGGCAAACATTTTGGGTAGTAAGGGTTTGTGGATAATGTGGGTGTGTGTTTTATATTGTATTGTGTGTGTGGGAGTGGTGTGTGTATGTGTTTCAGGTGTGTGTATTTCGAATTGTCCAATGTGGTGGTGTTTTATAAATGTGTGTGTATTTTGAGCTCGGCGGTGTGTACCGCCAATGGAATACAGCGGTTGAAAGACCGCTGCGTGGATTCGTGGGTCGTGATAGTGTGGGCGTATTCCTGTTGGCGTGACGGTGGAGGTTTTGTTATCACCAGTTTATCGCTGACCTTTGGTGTGGCGGACTTGTGTGGGTGTCTGTATTGTGGCGGATTCCGAGTTGTGGGTCATAATACCTGTGGCGGAATTCCGCGGCTTCGGCAGTGTGTTGGCGGTCTTCTGCACAGTGGTAAGCGGCATTTACCACCAATGTTGTAATGAGGGCCGTTGTTCTTAAGTGTATAAAGGGATGGGAGTTAAAGATAAGTGAGCACAGTTTAAGGTTAAGGCAGTACTGCAACTTGGGATTTTCCTGTTTGTGCTTGGTTCTGTAACGTAGCGACCAAAACACTCCATCAAATATAACTTCCCTTCAACTTTAGCATTTTATAGAATGTAGTTTTACATGAGACAGGGTTTCTATAGGAAGAACGTTTTTTGTTATTCTAAGATAATTGGCACCATTTGACAACTCTTCATTATTCTTTCCAAAAAAAGTTCTTCCACCTCAGTCCTTTCCTGGAAAGTTATGTTGTGATCTGTCAAGTAGGGGTAGAAAAAAGAGAGAACCAAAACACTTTTTCCACAAGCATTTTCAAAGAGGATGCAAATTCAAATATTAGAGCAATCTGATTGATGGCTTTTTTGCCATGCATGGCCAAAGGGTTGGCCTCAAATGTATCATTATGCAATATTTCACATAAAAACAAAATAGAAAATTGCTGCGGAAAAAGCAAATGTTAAAGTGGAGTTATATATGAGGAAGTCAGCAAGATTGTAACTTATGCTAAAAACTTAAAAACTCACTGAAAAAGCACTACCATTTAAAAAGCTAAAAAAAACAAAGAACTACTCCAATTATATTTAAAAGTTATAAGTATAACTTGCACTGCTTTTATGCGCTGCTTATGGCTTCACACATTTCATCACTGTTGAAATCTGAAATCTATTGCAGTGCAATACACTTATATCCGGTACATATAACTTGTGAATTTCCTTAGTTTTTCTAAGTTCTAAGGATTTTTAAGATAAGTTAAAATCTTACTACTGATAGCGCGTCCAGCCCTTATAAATTACTTGTACTTAGACACGCTGGAGGTCGGTGAACCTTTTAACCGAGTTGGGCTCTCCTCATCCAAGAATAGTCGGATCACTCAAATCAATAATCAATAACCATTGTAATCAATATCCAATACTTAATCAATAGACCAAGCGACACATTAAAAAATCAATAGCAATCAGTATTTTGACGCACCATGACCTTTCAGTCATGAATAACCACACCAGTTTGTTAGAAGTTAATGAATTTATTTCCCTATATTAACAAAGCTAGCACAATATATGTGAGTCTCAATATCAAATGATATATGCATACGAACATTACTAGCTGTCCATAGCAGCGGAAGAAATGCAATCTATGCAAAATCTGGATTATAATGCACTTGGTTATAGCAATACAAATCACTAGTATAAGTAACTGAATTTGACTAATTGCATACATCGGTCAGCATAACAAGATTTCAATTCAACATGGTGAATCAAGTGAATATCTCAACTAACCTCTAATTAACATTGGCATGTGGGGCTTCATGCAAAACGAATTTAGTCAACACAAATTTAGAAAACTTCTAGCTTGGGCCCTATCAAAATAGCAGTTGGTACCTAGGAAGGAAAACACAATGCATAATACAATTATCCTTTCATATTTACCAAATACAATCAGCATTCAAGAAAAGTCTTCGTCCTTCAGGTATCGGTTCGACCAGCATGGGGCAGATTTCAAGGGGGCAGGGGGTGCAAAGTTAAGGGCAAGTTTCCTTGCGGCAGCAAGGAGGATGGGGTAAAAGTTACTGCATGGGCAAGACGGGGCAAAGTTAAAGTTAAAGTCTCTAGAGTGAGAATTCTTTAAAGTCTCTTTCTCTGCGACAGAGAAAAGGCATCGGAGGGTCGTTCAAGATGGCTTCTTGAATCAGGCTTCAAAATGGCATCAAAGAAAATGGCTGACTTCTCTTTGTCCGGTGGGTTTAAGTAAGAAACATTCCAAATTCTTCAGGGTCTTCCATTGGAGGGTTCATAGGGTGGCTTCCTTTTGACCAATGAATAGTGTCTTTCTCCTAGTACTCATTTATGCATAAGGCGTCCTTGGAGCCTTGGAACACAAGTTGCAACAAAGTTTGCCAATTAATTTTATCTTAGTGCCTTTATTGTCTGCACCTGCAGGAGCTGACCTTGCATCAAAGAGGATGAAACCAGCCTAGCACGAAACCTTGAGATAAGTGTATTAGTCATCTCTACTGGAAAAATACAACCTTAAAGTAAAATAGTATGTCTTTGTTAATACAAGTAAAAACCATGCAGTTAAATTTGAGACCAGGAAACTAGGCCAAAGCCTCTGCTAAATTTAAGCTAAGCATATAACAGTTTCAACAAGAAAATCATAGAATACATTTGCACTTATGACGGATTACTACATTGTCAATTCTTCATGATTAATTAAGCCCGTTTATAATAATGGCGAACTATCCCGTGGGCACAATTTCCCACGTACATTATTTTTCTTTGCTAAAATCACACTACCTTATACGATTTTGGTTACATGATATATGAATATTTGTTAGTCCTTCTTTTTCTGCGTCATCAATCCCTCCTCTGATGACTAATTATGTCAGCACATCAAATCTTCCCACACATTTTATTCCATTAAAATTCTGTTTTAGTAATTTGGCACTTCAGTCAATTCCCTCTTCCTTTTTGTTCCCTTTGATTTTTCTCTGTATATTTCTATCATTTTATTTTGTTCTTTCTCTTCTCTTTTCCTTTTGTTTCTTGTTTTCAATATTTTAATAGCTTTCCATATTCCCCAAATACCTAATAAGCAAATTCATGTTATTAATATTCATTTTACTATTTTCAGCAATAATCCGTTCCAAATGTTGCTGAGCCAATTTCCAACAGCAGCAAATCCTTTTCCAACCTTCTCCCATACTCCTGGTTCTTTCAATTCTTTCAAATCTGTAGTCTCGTTAGTTAAATTTGTAAGCATTATTCTAATTTGCCCACTGTTGTCTGGAATATAAGAACAACAGTGACGTGCACTAAGCATTTTTGCAAACGCCACCATCCTTTGCTAAAAGAATGTCTAAAGCAAGCAGATTTTGAAGAGTCATAGCTCTTTCTGCAGCAAGTTCATCATCCATCAGGATTATAGCTCCTGAGAACTTTGTCAACATGTTATCCACAATAGTAGACAACTTTCGTATTTTAATTGAATTCAATATGACTCCTACTGAAGGAATCATTGCTCCAAATATATCTCCTACCACACAAGAAGCTGTCTCCCTTTTCTGAACATGATGTGATTCAGACAGCTTTGGAAAATTCTTTAAGTCGTCCAATTGATAAATCTTTGGAAATACTATTCCCAAATAACATCTCCCATACCATCCCTTTGGAAGATGATAATAGGCGTTAAGTCCACAAATATAATATACCCCTGGAATAACTGGGTCTAGGCCATTTAACATGAACGTCCATTTAGCTTGAAACAAAAACGTATGTTTACATTCACTCGTTCCCACAAAGATTGTGTCATAATATGATTTAGGTCTATATATACAAAGCCTTCCTACGTGTATTGCATCTAAAGCTAGTTTCCCTTGTGTCTTTATCGCGGCAAAAGCATATTTATCTACAGATGTCCTTTTGTGTAATTCCCTTTCTAATTTCTCCTTCCCCACCTTCCTCCTATCGTCAGTGTGATCTAAAAAACTTTTCTCTATCGGTGAAAGCAAGCATGTAAGGTTTTCTCTGTGAGCGTAAGCTGTGTGAAAAGGTGACAATGGCTCAAAGAAACCCCTAACTAACTGTATATAATAATCTCTTGCTATTTTACTCAGGTACTCAATTATGGGGACATATGCAAATACAATATCATAATTGGAATAAAAGTAGTGAGTATACTCCTGGCCATAAAATCTGGTCATTAATAAACTACATGAACTTCCATACGTAAGAGGCATGCTATGATATATCACTCTTTCCTTTACTGAGGTAGGTATTTGTGTGCACACATAACAATCTTTCGCATCCATTGTCTCAACATACTCATTCAGCAAGCGATAGAAAACGTTAGAGGATAATTCTTTCTTGTCGTGTAAATACTTCTCGTCTTGTTCGAGTTTCTGTAAAGCAGTTAATTCAGTAGTAGGTTTAGAAATAGAAGCATCATTCGCGTCTCTCTCATTCTTCCCATGCATTCCAAGAACTATTGCTATAATTATTAGTACACATGCAGTTATTAGACATATACACATGTATTTACAACACTTCATTTTATGTCCCTTTGTAGTACTGCCTGGCACGATCTATATAGAATCAGAAAGTTGAAGACACTTTATCAAATCAGGTTTGCAGATATATATAAAGCTGAACGAGTTCAATGTTCACACGGTTTTCTTTTTAGCAGCTTAGGGCCAGATGTAGGAAAAAGCAAAATTGCGACTTGCAATTTGCGAGTCCGTGCGACTCGCAAATTGCAACTCGCAATTTGGTATGCAGAAAGGTGTCTCAGACACCTTCTGCAACTCGCAATGGGGTCGCAAAGACCCACATTTGCGACCCCATTGCGAATATGGGCACTCACGGGGATGGTGGCCTGCTGGAGTCAGCAGACCACCATGTCCATGACTGCTTTTTAATAAAGCAGTTTTTTTTTTCTATCTGCAGCCCGTTTTCCTTAAAGGAAAACGAGCTGCACTTAGAAAAAAAAACGAAACCTTTTGTTTCGGTATTTTTCAGAGCAGGCAGTGGTCCATAGGACCACTACCTGCTCTGAAATTTTTTTTTTGTGTCCATTCACAAAGGGGAAGGGGTCCCATTGGGACCCCTTCCCATTTGCTACTGGGTTACCATCCACTTCAAGTGGTCGCAAATGAAATTGAATCGCATTGCGAGTCGCAAATAGGAAGGAAACACCCCTTCCTATTTGCGAGTCGGAAATGCATTTTGCGAGTCGGATCCGACTCGGAAAATGCATTTCTGCATAGCAAAGAGGCTTTTGCGCCTCGCAAACGGCGTTTTTCGCTGTTTGCGAGGCACACTCACTTTGCTACATCTGGCCCTTAGTCTCTTATCGGTTTAGCAGCTTTGTCTCAAAATCGGTTTCAAAGTCAATCAGGTTGTCAATGTCTTATTCGGTAATGTTCATGGAATTTTACTTTTCAGGTACCAAAATGTCGTTCTGCTTCTTCGTTCTCAAGACTGAGAGATAGGAATTCGTCTGACCAATCGTTAGTGGCTATGTATGCCCACTCTGGACCAGAATATCTTCTGCTCGGTATTCTTTTCCTTTTCAATTTTGCATCTCCTTTTGATTCTCTCTCGCTGGTGCCCTTCACTTTCGTTTAATATTTCTTTAGTCCTTAATTTCACTGGCGATATACTTTGTCTAAGTTTCGCACAGTTTTCACCTGACGGACCTGCAACCGGCTCTGGAAGATGTTGAACGATTTCACTCTGTCATGTCTTGTTTTCTCCCCCTAGGAGGTCTATCAGGTTTTCTTTTTCTTTTCCTGTATCGTCTGCTTCTGGGAAAGCCCTCCTCTGATCAGGCTCTCCTGCTTCTTCACCTGTCACAGGCTCTTTGTCACCTTCAGGATCTTCGTCACTTCCTGAGGCTTCTCCTCGGTCCTCATCAAATGGATCAGCTGCTTCTTCCTCAGAAAATATTTCCCCTTCCTCTATTTCTGCTTGTTCGCCTCCGGGTTCTCTTTGTCCTGTCTCGGTGCCTGGTACTCTCTTGTCAGTCGCAGGTGATTTTAGCCCTTCGACTTCCTCTTCTGTGGGGCACGTCACCCTTTTCGTGTGACTGGCATGAATCCAGTTGGGAACTCCCGCACACTTCACAGCGGTGGTAGTTGTCAGAATCACTTGGAAAGGTCCTTTCCAACGGGGTTCCAGACACGACTTTCTCATGTGTTTCTTTACCACGACCCAGTCACCTGCTTTCAGGGCGTGTCCTGGACCTTGGATTGGTGGCAAGGTGGTTGCCTCCACCTGGTGAGAAAAAGAGCGGACCACATCAGCTAGACCTTTGCAGTAGTCCAATACCATATCATCGGTAATATTTACAAGTGCATTTGCAGGGACTGCTGGGAGTCTCATAACTCTGCCCATGAGGATCTCATGCGGTGACAGCCCAGTTTTTCTATCAGGTGTGTTTCTCATTGACATTAACACCAAGGGCAATGCGTCAGGCCATTTCAAGTTTGTTGATGCACATATTTTCGCCATCCTCGACTTCAATGTGACATTCATTTTCTCCACTAGTCCTGATGCTTCAGGGCGGTAGCTACGATGCAATTTTTGTTCAATGTTCAATGCTGCACACAGTAATTTGATTACTTCGTTATTGAAGTGACTTCCCCTATCTGATTCTAAAGAGATCGGGAATCCGAAACGTGGTATTAGTTCTCTCAGGAGTAGTTTTGCAACTGTGAGACTGAAATTTCTCTGTGTAGGGTATGCTTCGATCCAATGACTAAAAATACACACAATCACCAACTCATACTTCAAGCCTGCATGCGTAGGCATCTCAATGAAATCCATTTGCATCCTGCTGAATGGCCCACCTGCTCTTCCAATGTGGCTCAAATTTACTACTGTTCCCTTCCCTGCGTTCATTTGTTGGCAAATGATGCAACAATGGCAAACTGCTTCAGCAACCTGACGGAATTTGGGATTAAACCAATCAATTTTGAATAGTCTAATCATGGCATCCCTTCCAAGGTGAGCTTGTCCATGATGCAACCTGGCCAATTATGTTAAAAGACTGTCTGGTAGAACCAATCTCCCTTCACTTGAAACCCACAAATCATTTGGTTTCTTTATGCATTGTAGTTTGCTCCATGAGAGTTTCTCATCCTTACTGACATTATTTTGTAGGAATTTCAATTCTTCAATTGCATCTACAACCTTTAGAGCAAAGGCTTCACTTGGTTCAAGTTCTGGCTCATTTATTAAGTTCCATTCGTCTCTGAGCAATATACAGTTCAAAGCGCAAAACCTTGCGACTTGATCTGCATATCCATTTCCCAAAGAAACAAAGTCTTGTGATTTCGAGTGTGCACTGCATTTTACCACTGCTACTTCCCCTGGTAACTGGATGGCGTGTAACAATTCTCTTATTCTTTCACCATTCTTCACTGGTGATCCTGAAGAGGTCATGAAGCCTCTCTGTGACCACAATTGTCCAAAATCATGCACTATTCCAAATCCGTACTGACTGTCAGTGTAAATGGTGACTTTCACTAATGCGGAAAGTTGGCAGGCTCTAGTAAGGGCCACTAGTTCTGCTACTTGTGCAGAGTAAACTCCTTGAAGCCAAGATGCTTCCAGAACACCTGTTATTGTACATACAGCATATCCCGCTTTCAATATTCCTAGTGCATCTCTTAAACATGAACCATCAACAAAAATAACTTGATCATTTTCTTCCAATCGGGTGTCTTTGATATCAGGTCTTGGTTTTGTACAAAATTCAGTCACCTGAAGACAGTTGTGCTCGATGTCTTCAGCGTTCTCAATTTCGACATTTTCACTGGGGAACAAGGTTGCTGGATTCAACGTAGTGCACCTTTTCAGCTGCACATTGGGTGAACCCAAAATTATTGTCTCATACCTTGTAAGCCTAGCACCGGTCATGTGCTGTGTTCGGGAACGTGTCAAAAGTATTTCGATTGAGTGAGGGACCATAACTGTTAAAGGATGTCCCATCACTATTCCTTCACTCTGATTTAGGCTTATACCAACTGCTGCTACAGCACGCAGGCATCCTGGCAAGGCTGCTGCAACTGGATCCAAAGTAGCTGAAAAATATGCTACTGGTCTGTTTACGCCACCATGGGCTTGAGTCAAGACGGACAAGGAACATGCATCACGTTCATGACAAAACAATGTGAAAGGCTTTGTGTAATCAGGCATACCTAAAGCTGGAACTCTGCACATGCATTCTTTTAATTCAATAAAAGCATCCATCTCATCTCTTTTCAGCACTATTTCATCCAGCGCATCTTTCTGGGTCAGTTTCAATAAAGGTTTTGCTAGAGTTGAGAAATTGGGAATCCATTGACGACAGTAGCTCACCATTCCCAAAAACTTTCTCACTTCTTTTCTCGTTTTGGGTGGACTCATTTGAAGTACACTTGT
This sequence comes from Pleurodeles waltl, assembly GCF_031143425.1. Lineage (NCBI taxonomy): Eukaryota > Metazoa > Chordata > Amphibia > Caudata > Salamandridae > Pleurodeles > Pleurodeles waltl. The sequence goes on along the minus strand of NC_090438.1, from coordinate 499,242,986 downwards.
TATTCTTTCTTTCATGATTCTTTTCGACCCTTTCTCTATTTGGTGACCCAGATATTTCACTTTCTTCTGGCAGAATTGTAATTTTGAAGGGGGACACTTTGTGTCCATTCCTTCCCAAATGGTTCAATAGGGCAATAGTGTCAACCATACAGTCATTTTCTGTCTTGGATGCGATCAGCAAATCGTCAATATACTGTACCAAGGTTGAATCAAAGGGTAATTCCAATGATTCCAAATCTTTCTTCAGAATCTGATTGAAAATTGATGGTGACTCCGAAAACCCTTGAGGAATTCGACACCAACTGTAGACTCTGTCCAGGAATTTGAAACAAAAGAGAAATTGGCTGTCCTCATGAAGAGGCACAGAAAAGAACGCTTGCGACATGTCGGTGACTGAGAACCACTCTGCATCACATGGAATTTGAAACATTATCACAGCTGGATTTGGCACCACGGGACAGCATTTGACTATTATGTCATTTATTTTTCTCAAATCCTGAACAATTCGGACTTTTCCACTCGGTTTTATTAATCCCATGATTGGTGAATTACACGGACTACTTAGCACTTCTTTCAGTACTCCCTGTTTCACAAACTCATTAATGAGTTGGGCGACTTTCATGAGAGTGTCTTGTGACATATGGTATTGTGGTTTCTGAGGAAAATTTACATTGGGTTTTACGGTCACTTTCACTGGTTCTGCTCCTTTAACCAATCCTACTTCTTTCCCTGTTATATCCCACACTTCTTTTTCAACTGTTTCCTGTAACAAGAATATCTGCTTCAGTGAGCATTGGATAAAGAGTAATCAGGGGATACTCTTCATCAACAGTTTCCACTTCGTCCCCTCCTAAAATGTCCTCTTCTTCCTCATCACTGTTTGTCTGAATTTTAATTCCATCATTTGAACACATAATCGAGCATCCCAATTTACACAATAAATCTCTCCCTAATAGGGATATCGGACTTGAGTCACACACCACAAATTTATGTGACCCTTGAAAGTTACCAATTCTGACTTGCACTGGATCTGTGATTGGGTTTGTCAGATACCTATTTGCTACTCCAACTACTTGAACTGTTCTCCCTGAAAGTGGCAAATTTGGTACTTCAATGCTTCTGATTGTAGAGCGTGTAGCTCCGGTGTCAACCAAGAATGAAACGCTGTGACCCATAACTCTTCCTTTCATATACGGTCCCTTTTGATCAACTTCCAAGGATGCTGCAAGCATAAAATTTCCCTCCTCCTCTGAACTTTCACTCTCCCACACATTGTTTATTCCATTCTCACTGTGTAACGGGAATTGGTGTACTGTGTCATTTTGATTCATTCCTTGACCCGTGACCTGTTGAGGAAGCATTACTTGTTGCTGATTCGTTGGTGCTAAGGGTATTTGCATTTGCTGATTAGGTACCATAGGAAACTGCTGTTGCATTGGCTGCAACTGTGCCATTTGTACACGGGCATTTGCACCTGCTGTGGTTGTACGGGTTGTAAACCCTGCATCTGATTCACATTATTTTGAAAATTTGGATTTGGACCTCTCATTTTCAGTCCTCTCATATTCTGAAATGAATTGACATCATTGTTTTGCTGACCTACACTTTCCTGCACCAACATTGGGCACTCCCGTTTCCAATGCCCGACGATTCCACACGTGTGACATGGCATCACCTTCTTCATTGCCTGTATACCATTTGGAATCACAACAGTATTTAAATCAGGACCATTATTCACAAAACCTCCTCGGCCTCTGCCTCTCATCTGTGGCTGAAACATAGCATTTCCCTGCTGTTGCTGCTGCGGCAACTGTTGTTGAAAACCTTGCAAACCTTGCAAACCTGTCTGAGCTGCTCTAAGCTGCATCACCATCACCTTTTCCTTCAACTTTTTCTGCTTTGTCTCAATCTCATCAATGCAGTATTTTGCATAATTCAGCACTTCATCGATCGACTTTGACTGCCAACAAATCAAATGCATTTTAATCATCTGGCTAACCTCGGGTCTCAACCCTTCCACAAATCTGAACACAAAATGGAGCATGTCCTTTGGCTCAATCGTTTCCGTGCCACTGTAATTTTTAAATGCTTTCAAAAATCTCTCATAGTACGCATGTATTGACTCTTTAACTTCTTGTGCCGTTCTGTCAATTCTCTGCCAATCCACATTTTTCGACGCAACCTTTGTTTTCAAATGCTCAATCACCTAATGATATAAACTTATTACCATAGGTGATGGTGCACCTGTCTCCCTATCGCTTTCTGGTTCACTTGTTGGCCAACCTACAGCCCTTTTACAATCTTCCCACAAATCTGCCGGGACCATAATTGCGAATAAGGTATTCAGGTCTTCCCAAAGACATTTTGCGAGTTTCACAAATCTATCTGTTTGTTGATACCATTCGATCGGTTTCTCTCTTACTTTAGGGAAGTCATCCGTAAAGGACTGAATATCGCACCTGTGCCATGGTACATGGACAAGTTTTCCCCCTGCTGTTTCTCTCATTTTTAGCATCGTTATAAGATCATCATTCTGTTGTGCTTTCTCATTCCGGTCTGGGGTACTATCTTTCTTCTTGTCCTTTTTCTTTACCCATCTGCTCTCCCATTTATCTAAACATCTCCAAACCTGCGCGCTTTGCAGTATCTCTTTAAGGTGTGTTTTCATTCCTGCAGATCTCATGTGTTCAAAATCTTTTGTCTCAAAGTCTAACCTGTAACTTCTGCTCAGGTGTTTGGTTTTACCTTTGTCGACTTTGTTTCTGTCTGCAATTTCTTGTAACTTCTTATGTATGCTGCTTACTTCTCTTGTAATTCTAGGGCACATGTATCTCAGCTCTTCTTCTGTGTATGATTCTAACCTGTTCAAACCCATCGTTCCCTCTACTAGTTCTTCTGCTTCCATGCCCAATCTTATTTTATTCAAATACTTTTCTCCCTTCCTGCTGGGTGTACTCTGTCGGGAGCTCAGGCTGTTCAACCATTGTGCTAGCTGTTGCGCGTTCAGTCCCATCAATGTAGCGCTTACATCGACTGCTACTGATGGTTTCGGTAACGCTTCTGTTTTTGAAGTTAGCGGTACTATTAGTGGTGGACCTGACCTTACCACAGTTGACGGAGCACAAGCTGGAATTGGGCTGAATTCCAACAAGGACCCAGATCTATTTAGCAGTATACCTACCGGATTCATTTCTTGAGTATTTTCTATGCATCTCCTTCCTGTCGCATTTTGTGTCATTACCCCTTGGTCGCATACATTCGGCTTTGCCTGTATATACAATGGCACTGGCGGACCTACAGTGATAGGCAAAGATATTGCATCCGGATTCTGTCTGCTCCCCGAATTCTTTGGCATATTAATTCCCACATTATGGTTCATCATTGCTGGTATGTCGAACTGGTTTTCTGCTATATGAGTGTACCTTGGCACTTCTTGTATCTGCTTTTGAGGCATAAAAATGTGTGTTGATTCAGTCTGAATCAATGTCGGTTTTTGGTAATTCTGTCCCCCCTGCACCATAAAACTAGAAGTCATTTCCAAATTATGCTCATCACAATAGCGCCTTTGAACCTGTGGCTGATAATCATTGACAGGTTTCAATTTAGGCACGTCAGGATATATTCTGTGAACTTGTGGTATTTGTGGTGTAAAAAGCATATCGGGACTGCTCTGCCTCTGTGATATTCTCATATTCGGTGTTACATTACCCTGTATTGGTTCCGGAGGGGCAGTACTGGTGCTTGGGCCATTTTCACTTTCCACATATGGTGGCGGGCGGTCATTTAGCAATTGCATAATGAACTCCTCATCATCTGACTCATCTGGCCTTTTTGAATTTCTGTTGTTTTCTCTATCTCTGGACTGACTCCTGCTTGTTTTATATGTAGCTTTCCTTCCTTACGTCTCTGCTTCGTCAGTAATTGCTGGAAACAATTTAATTCCCTGCAATACGTCTGATCTCCAAACCTTTTGAGTATTATCCCATCTAGCATCCGCTAGTGTCTTTTCTACTTTTCTCACTCTTGTTTCAGATTTCTTCTGTTGTTGCCTTCTAGCTATTAGCTCCCAAATTGCTAATGTTTCAAATTGTGCTGGTCTTGGAGGTACTTTCATGTCGTATAGTGCGAATCTTAGATTCTCCAAAGCTCTTAGATTAAACGACCCATGGATAGGGAACGCTACACTTCCATGCCTTTCCGTTAATTTGCACCATTGCTTTAGCCAAAGACATGGTGCGACACCCTTTTCTTCAATCACGATGTAAGCTGGTGTACTCTCAGGCGGTGTTTCTTCTCCTACGTTTACTTTAATATATACATCTCCCCTTAAGGCACTCTTAAATGCTTTGAAAAATTTCATCTTTCCGTCTTTTATTTTCTGGAAGCTAATTCTGCATTTTTGTTCTCCTCTGTTAGCCAGACAGTAATTACCATTTAAAGTGAGTCAAGAGTGAGCTTACTCTCAGGAGGAGAGAAACAAAATGACAAAACAATTTGTGTATGTCATCTGTCTAGTTGCTGAAAATTCAGCTTTTTTTTTACCAGATGTCTGTTTCTGACTTTGTTGGGGCTACCTGCCTACAAGTAGAGTTTAGTGTTAGAAGTGGGAGGACACTAGGATCACCACAGTGCACTCCCCACAGACACCACTAGTTCTCAAAGCCAAAGTTTAGCGTGACTGAAGACTTAAGCCATTCTGAAAATGGCCAAAGTGTGCAGGGATAGTTCTGGGGTTCTTTATCCCATTCATGAGCGCATCCACAGGGGTCATTCCTATCCACTAGCTCCAGCCTGGCATAAATATGGTATCTTCATCATGCAACCACTTCAGAACACTCAGGGACCTGAGGAAGATCAGCAGAGGACTGAACCTGTTTGAGACCTGAGAAGAGCCTAGAAGACTGGTAAACTGAGTGAAATAATTTACTGATAGTTAATTAAAACCATTCACTATAAAACCACAGAGATAACACATAAAGTGCAATTAGTAATTCAGTTCCACAACAGTGTTGCAATAACATTCTGCAGTCATATCACATTTCTAACAAAGTGCAAATAGTTTTTCATTAATTCTCAGTAGCACAGTATAGTTTGATTGCAATTTGTATGTAAATATTATGCAAAATGTTTGTGCTTTTTAAGAAATTATGGGCCATATGTACGAACACATTTTCCCATTGACACAGAATGGGAAAAACCCTTTGCTACATCTGTCCCTATTTTCATACATTTTGTAAATCTGCTAATGAACATTCTTAAAAAGTAGACTAGACTTGCTTTCCCTCTTGTGCTCGGGGCAAAAACCTAGAATCCAAGGGTCAGAAGACTGGCCTCCTGTAAAGCTGCGAGGACAAACAAAGCTACAAGAGGATGTTTTCTGCAACTGCCTAGATGATCAGCAGCAAATGGACCTGGGCTGGAATCTCCTGTAGGTCTCTGCCTGCAAACCTGTGAATCTCTAAGTTCTTCCTCTGAGGCCTTGGGATTTTAGAGGTGTACTCCTGTATAGATTGGAATTTTAAAGACTATAGTAAGCAGGTGCTTGGTGAGATGGTGGCAGACGCAACCCAAATGCTCTGCTGCTCGTGCACTTGCCCGGCCATTCCCAGTGGAGCACTCTCAGAGGGGATGCAGACCAGGAGTGCAGACCTGGGACACAGGAAGGAATGCAATGAGCCCTCCTGCCTCTGCAGGTGAAGCAATGAGATATGACAAGGTGTTTATTTTGGGAATATAGAAGTGATTGCGGGTCACTGCTGGGACTCGGAGTGGGACGTGACTCATCCCCCAGGTAGATTATGGCTGTAGGCAGCAAGTGGGCCTTTTCTAGTAGCAGACTGCAAATCATACAATAAAACTAGTTAAAAATTAACCAAAGGATCACAAATTTAAAAACATAGCCACAGCAATACAAGAAGTCTAAAGTACGATAACTTAAAAAAAAAAAAAGATTCCACCTGGGACTGTCCTTTAAAGATGATAACAACTAAAGTGCATGATTCCTGGGTCGGAACCTAGTATACTAGTAATCGCACTGTTCCTTAATTTTATCATGACTTTCAGGAAGGAAACCACATTAAAAATAGTTCCTTCATGGAGCAATTGTAAATATATTGACGCAAGGCATACTTGACTAAAGTCCACCTGCTTCTAGATCGATAAATGGTAGGCCTTGCACTGGACAGCATAAAACTTACAAAACATGGTGAAGTGGAGGGTGTCCTGCAGAGACAAATGTTTGCATCTGCAGGGCTCCATAATGCAGCCTGACCCCTTGTACAAGAGGATGACAACAAATAGTGCAATAAGCCCATTCTAAACCGAGTCAATAGAAAATACAACTTTTTTGATTCATGCAGTAGATTTCTTTTCATGTAAACAAACACCTGCAGCAGTAAATAACACCTGCAGCAATACTTATAATCAATGCCAAGAAGGGGTTTGACCTGGTTAACTGGAATGCTTTATTTGTCTGTTTGCTGAAATGTGGCATTCCTTCACAATTTGTTACAATTCTCAAGAACCTGTACCAGGGAGTACTAGCCAAGCTAATAGTGAATTCTAGTGTTATGGGCAAAATATCCATTAACAGGGGCACCAGCTATGCTTGTCTCCTATCCCCAATACTATTTGCTTTTTTTCATAGATCTGTTAGCACTTAAAGTACATAGTACACCTGAGATAATAGCACCGGAGGAGGGGATGTCCACATTAAAGTTGTTTGCATACAACATGGTTTCAAGCCCAATCAAGCAAACCTGCAGGGGGATTTTGATCTGTTAGAGGAATATACAGGCATCGGGATACAAGGTGAACCAAAGTAAGACAGAAATGTTGCTTTTCAATGCATCAGCGGAGGAATTACCAGTATTTTTACAACATCAGACTAGGGGTCAAAGCCAGTCAGGTATTTAGGCACATATGTTACTAGTAATTCTTCGCAGCTACTTCAGCTAAATTATATTGCTATGCAGAGAAAGGCACAAGAATTATTAGATAGATGGTCTTTCGTCCCCAAGACTTTTCTCTGGAAGGTGGCATTAGTCAAGATGTTGATATTACCCATGTGACATTACCCATATTTTTGTTTTTGTTTTCCAACATTCCTATCAAAATTAATAGTAGTTATTTTCAAGAACATGATCCCCTTTTTAGAAGTTTTTTGGGAATAAGAAGAACCCAATTACTAAATTTGCAATTTTCCAGCTTGAGAGGCTCAGGGAGTCCTGGCTCTTCCTTATATGTGGACGTACTATCAAGCAGCACTTTTTGTTCAGTAGGAAGATTATTTGAAGGTGGGGGTACTGGATGATGTTTTTTAAAGACAAATGGTGCAGGAATCAGCAATTAATATCCCTGCTTTTATTAAAATTGCTAAATTGCTAGACTGGATTTAACTACTCTGGTTCATGAGGGGTGATATCCCAAAACCAGTCCCAGGATGCTGGCTTCTGGTCTAGTCTTGAACCTGCTCCCCACTGTAACATTCCAGCCTGAACTGCCAAGCCAGGCAGTTCTGGCTGGACTGTTCCCATAGGAGCAGGGTCCAGACTAATTTGCATATGGCTGGGTCCAAACTGGGATGGCATGGTGGGAAAAAGGGATGGATTAAATCAAAATCTTTCTGACTGGGTTAATGTTTGCTTTGTTCAGGATTCTTTCCATCATCTTTTTGCTTTTGTCACCCTAAGATGGAAGGGTATGCCCAGACCTGCATCCCATGCTCACTGAGCCACTGGATTCCAGCTAGCCTGTCTGATGAGGGGGTAATACCCTGAAACAGGGCTCAGGATGCTTGTTTCTAGTTCAGGAGGACCTGACCTGCCATTTTGGGCTGGACTGTTCCCATGAGGAGCAGGGTCAAGACTGATTTGCCTATGGCATGGTCAATCTGAGGTAGCATGGGGGGCAAAAAAATGATGGATTAAACTCAGATCTTTTTGACTGGGGTGAATGTTTGCATTGTTCAGTATTCAGTTCATCATCTGTTCTTTTTTTTCTTTTGTTACCTACTTAACTAGCCCCTTAAAATGGCCCAGGCCTGCTATTGCCGCTTGAATGCAGTTTTAAACTGCCAGTTCAACTTGGCAATGTAATTCACTTGCCAAGGCTTAAATTCCACTATAGGGCAGGGTGCATTTTAGGTAAAAGGCTGGACATGTACTTTTACATGTACTTTTAAGTTTTACATGTCCTGGTAGTGAAAAACTCCTACATTTGCTTTTCACTACTATGTCCCAAAGGATAACATTGGATTGTCTTATTACATTTAATAAGTGATAATGTTTGATTGGGAACAGGTAAGCCTGGTGCCTACAGCCTCCCCTGGTTTACATGACTGGGTGTAGTTGGCAGTTGCACTTTGTTTATTCTTTTCAGACAACAAAATAGAGGGATTCGATGTGCCTGGATTGGCCATCTAGTGGCAGGATGGGGGGATGTAGCTGGGAATAGCCCCACTTAGAACTAACTAGGCTGTGCTCTGCCTTCACACAAGGCATTTGTCACCTCTGCAGCTAACTTGTAGCCAGGGCAGGGCAGTCGTGACACTTCAAGTGCTTCGAAGGGAATCCTCCTGAAACTTCTTCTATTTCAACGAAGGCACAATGTATAAAAGAGGACCCTCAGACCGACTCTTCAATTTACTTTCTGGACCTGAAGAAGGACTCTCAAAGGATTGCCTGCTGTTGTGGCCTACTGTATACTCAACAAGACTGCTTTACTGTACATGGAAGGACTGCTTTACTGCCAGGATCCTTCTTTGAACCCTCAAAAGGCTACCATGCTGCTTGAGCCCTGCTTCATCACTTGAACCCAGGACTACCAGAGTGACTCCAAGGGCTAGTTTACTGGCCTCCTGATCTGTGCCCTAGGCATATAAAGGGCTTCCACCTTCTTCAGCAAGGACCTGGACCCTGCGTGAGTAAGTCCAACCCTGCCCAAGTGGTGGTCCTCCAGTTCCAGACACTTGCTGGTTGTGCTAAATCTGCCCAGATAGCCACAATCTAATACTTGGGATTTAGAAAACATTTGGCTAACAACTGCTGTGAGAACAGAGGGAAGACTGAGACCACTCTGCTCATTTCTCCCCTCAAGATGCATAACCGGCTGACCTGATTTTGCTGTAGTTCCTAATACATGTGTCAGCAACAGCCTCCATCTTTGTCCCGCTGAAGATTTTCAACTTCTTAAAATATGATTAAGTTCAAACGTAGAAACCTTCATTGCAACTTTGTCCATCAGCTCCCCAGAAAATGACATCTCTGCCTCAAACACAGCCTACTGCCTTGTACTGCTGAACTCTACCTCTCAGAACTTTTCTTCAAAACATCTTCCTAGTTCAAAAGGTAGACGCTGACCATCCCCAATCCCTCTTTGTATCTGACCCACACTTCATGGGAGTGGGCCAAATTTTTTCAACTTTGGCCTGGTCTTGCACGACTAGGAGTCTGCAGTTGATGCTTTGATCTTCTAGGTGCTAGTTTAAGAATCCATACCTCCAGGTCTACTGACTGGATTTTTGTCATTTTTGTTTCAAAGAATTCATTAAAATGTATCCTACATGTGTGTGATTTTTCTAGTGTTGTATTTTCTGTAATAGTATTTATGTAACGCTTACTAACCCTGACGAGGCGTTAAAGTGCTTTTCAGCGAGTAGCACACTACTCCGGTACCCAAGAAGAATTAGTGGTGGATTAGTATAGGAAAATATGAGTTCAGTTTTAGTATTATTATGAGTGAATTTGAGCAGAGGATATGCAAGTTTGTTAGTTAGATTGACTAGAGTAATGGAGTGAAAGAGTAGGGAAGAATCCAGAAGTGTTAAGTGGGAGTTTATAGTAATAGGATGAGGCTTGGGATTAGTAGAGGAGGGAAGAGTCTGTGGAAAGGGTTACAGAGATCATCGTAGCAGGAGATGCTTTGGATGAGTCAAAGGTGAGATAAATAAGGGAGAATTTAGTAGGGTTGTTTGGGAGATCATGGTAGTAAAGTGAGGTTTGGGTGAACTAGATGTGGCAGAGGAGGGAAGAGCTTAGACAGGGTTATTTTGGAGATGAAAGTAGTAGAATTGGTTTGGGATGAGTCAGAATATGGATGGAGGATAGATTGATGGAGACATGACATATGGTGATGGTAGACAAAGTAAAGCTTACGAGGGAATTCATTTATATTAATTTTATTTATTTAGAATTTTATTTATTTGTATACATACATATATATAGTATGCTTTTTTAAATCATTATTTTAATTTGTATTTAATTCATTTATTCATTCTTCTTCTTCTTATTATTATTTTTACTTTAATTTACATATTTATAATTTGAATAGTATTTATAGATTTTATTTTATTTATTTTTATTTATACACACACATACACACACACACACAAACCCACATATATATTTATATATATAGTTCTCTCTCTCTCTCTCTCTCCCTCTCTCTCTCTCTCTCTATATATATATATATATATATGTATTCATATGCATATTTAAACAGGAGTAAATCAACATTTGTTAGACAGAGTATGTGTGTAATTTATTGTTATGACTTAGTAGTGATATATATTTCCTAAAGAACTTTACATATGTAGGATGTACACATAATCAGATTAAAAATATTTATCAACACAGGCATATGCAGTTCATTGCTGTTTGAATATGGTGGTTATGAAGGAAAGAGCCAACTCTTGAGTAGTCTTCAGAAGACAAGATAGTTATCCGTGGATCTTATATTTAGGGGTAATGAATTCCATAGTTTGGCTGTTTGAACGGAGAAGGATATACCACTTTTAGTCTTTTTCGTGTGTGGTAGTGTTTAAGGCGGTGTGCCAAACTTGAGCGGAGGTTTCTTTTTTGAATGTATTTGCTTATTTTGTTTCTGATAAAAAGTGGTCCTGTTCCATGTATAGTTTTGTGGGTGATACAAAGCAGCTTGAAGGTGGGTTTTCTGGCAATGGGTAACCAGTGTAGTGCTCTCAAGGCAGGAGAGATGTGGGCTTGTGGCTTTACATGTAATAGTAGCCTGGCAGCAGAGTTTTGAATACGTTGTCATTTTTTCATAATAGATAGAGATGATCCATGGTAGAGGCCATTGGCATAAGCTAGTTTGGATAGTACAAGAAAGATAGTAGCCTGCACCTTGTGTGGAAATCCGAGGTGGGGAAAGATGCATTGCAGAGTCTTCAAGGTGATGAAGCTTGTTTGTGCTAATTTGTCCACAATATTACTGTTTGAGTGCTGCATTGAAATCTATTATAAACAGTATGAGAGACTGAATTTTTAGGGATGTCGGTAACAGGAGACCATAATCTTTCTCTTTTCACTGCAAGGGACACACGTGTTAAAAACACTCAAAGAAACACCAAACCACGAAGCTTTGAAAGTAATATTTGAAGCAGTCTTCCAATTTATAGAAATTTGTTGGAACGTAGCAGCCAATGAAAGGTCAACTGATGTGCTAAAAATGGTATAGGTCTTCCAAACCTTGGCTAAACATCCTAAGAATAGATTTGTGAATTTAAAGGCAAGGCTAATTTGAACAATTATATTAGGCTTATTCCAAACTGGTCTCTAAAAATGATAAATGTGCAGACAAGTAAAAACATATGCTTCAAATTCCTATCAATCTCTGGTATTGTTACAGGGGTCATCAATATTCTATGACAAATAAAAAAACAATGCTTGAGCAGTGTTAGCTGAGCATGAAGACTCATTGAGTTTTACCATATTTGATTCCACAATCCTAAGGTCTAACAAAGAAGGTTGCTTTTCCAAAGTGAGTAAATTTTTGGTTTCTATATATTTTCACTATGAATATGCAAGTGTTTGCACAAAAGAGGCTTTAGGACCAGTGGATAACACACAGATGGATTAATCATTTCTAAGACAATCACCAAGGGGGTCATGACGACCCTGGTGGACAGCGGTAATTTGAGGAAAGGTACTGCCAGCATTACTGCCAAATTATGACATTGACGGTTTGGCTCAAGCCAAACCACCAATGTACCCCTCCGTCCACCAGGGTGGTAACAGCTGCCGGGCTGGAGACTTCGGTCTCCAGCCCGGTGGCCGTCACAATCCCACCCTCGAGATTATGATCCCGCCGACCGCCATGGTTTTTATGGAAATCTTACCACTGGCTGGCACTCATAGATGTCTCCCCTGCCCCCTCCCGGGAGTACTCCCCCATCCTCCCCCTCCCACTCCCGACCCCACGACATCCACACACCCACACGCACACACATGCACACTCATACACATACATCTACCCACATCCACCCACGCACGCACACATACATACCCACACCCTGCAACACACACTAACATACATTGTAGCACAAACGCATTCACAACACACAACATACACGTACACTCACATTCACTCATTCACGCATGCATTCAACACGACCCACACCCGCATACAAAAACAGACACATTTCCCCACGCACAACACCCCCACACACTCACACAACACCCCCCACCCCCCTCCTGTCGGAGAACTTACCTGCTTGCAGGGGGTCCTCCGGCAGGAGATGTGACACGGCGCTGCTGCAAGCCACAGCGACCACCAGCAAACACCGCCAGGCTGTATCATGGGTCATGATACGGTATGCAGTGTTTTTCTGGCGTGGCGCTGCTGCTGTCCGCCGACATGACCGTCGACGGAATACTGCCAGCTTTCTGGCGGTATTCCGTCTTCGGTCATAATGCGGTTGGCGGCTGTTAGCCACAGGGACGGTATGTTGGTGGCTGTTGCCGTGGCAGTAGGCAGCATTTACACCCAATGTCATAATGAGGCCCTAAGTTTTGAAAGCAGATTCAAATACAACGATTTTCAAAAATTACATTTGTTTTGAAATTCAACTAAGGAAAGAAAGATATTATTGTTACATGGATATTGTACTGAAAGTATTTTCTTTTCTCTCCAGGCCTACCAAAAATCAATTTAGGAAATCCTCTTTAGATAACAAAAATGCCAAAAGTCTGATGATATCAGCAAACATTTGAAAAGTTCACTCCTCCTTCGTCCTTATCCAACATTGATTTGAAGATTATATTACTGATTTTGAATGTGAACCAATGTTTAAAATATAAAACAGAGATATAAAAACAAAATCATATTCATAGATCATAAAATGATGTGAATCAACAGAATTCTTATTGAACATAACTGAACCATCAAAATAAAAATATAGTATTGCATGCTGATAACCTTTCAACTTTATAACTTTGATTAAGGATATTTTAGTTGCTTCTCTAAGCAAATATGTAAACCATATTCCAATATATTTTATTGTGTCAGAGTCTTAGTAAATCCAGAGATTCCAAATATCAACAATATGTGTTGTTTAATGGTAGAATTTCAGATTTAGATTTGGCAGAGATTAACTTGTATCTTGATAATTCAAAAAATGATACAACGTCTTTAGAGAAGTCCTGTAAAGACATTTGAAGATTAGATGTTTAAAAAAGCATCTGCATTCACTGATAGTTTTGAGTCCCCTCTTAATGCTCCTCATGCCACTGGAGTCAAGCTAGCCTGGCTGATGAAGGGTGATACCCTGAAACAGGTCCTAGGATGTTTGCTTCCAGTCCAGGGAGGACCTGGCTTGGCAGTTCGGGCTGGACTGTTCCCGTGGGGAGCAGGGTCAAGACTGATTTGCATATGGCTGGGTCCAAACTGGAATGACATGGGTAGCCAAAAAATGATGGATTTAGGCCCAGATCTCTGTACTGGGGGTGAATGTTTGATATTGTTCAGCATTCTGTCCATCACTTATTCTTTTGCTTTTGTTGCCCCAAGAGGGAAGGGTATGCCCAGAAGTGGGTCCCTTGCTCCATAAGACACGGAGTCAAGCTAGCCTGGCTGATGAAGGGTGATACCCTGAAACCGGTCCTAGAATGCTTGTTTCCAGTCCAGGGAGGACCTGGCTTGGCAGTTCGGGCTGGACTGTTCCCCTGGGGAGCAGGGTCAAGACTGATTTGTATATGGCTGGGTCCAAACTGGAATGGCATGGGTGGCAAAAAAACAATGGATTTAGGCCCAGATCTCTGCACTGGAGGTGAATGTTTGACATTGTTCAGCATTCCGTCCATCACTTGTTCTTTTGCGTTTGTTGCCGCAAGAGGGAAGGGTATGCCCAGACGTGGGTCCCTTGCTCCCCATGCCACTGGAGTCAAGCTAGCCTGGCTGATGAAGGGTGATACCCTGAAACCGGTCTTAGGATGCTTGTTTCCTGTCCAGGGAGGACCTGGCTTGGCAGTTTGGGCTGGACTGTTTCCATGGGGAGCAGGGTCAAGACTGATTTGCATATTGCTGGGTCCAAACTGGAATGGGATGGGTGGCAAAAAAATGATAGACTTAGGCCAAGATCTCTACACTGGGGGTGAATGTTTGACATTGTTCAGCATTCCATCCATCACTTGTTCTATTGCATTTGTTGCCCAAAGTGGGAAGGGTATGCCCAGACGTGGGTCTGTAGTGAATCCTAGTTTGTTTTAATGGGATAACAGGAGTTAGCTTAGCTGTAGGCTTGTAAACTTGTGCCCCCGTCACCTAGTGACTTTTAACCTACTTAGCTTGCTCTGTCTTAGCTCATTTAATTATTTATTTCCTCTAAGATGGCTGCCTTGTTTATAGTTAAGCCACTTGTTATGAGTTTTATTATCAGTGTCACTGCGCCAAGGCGTCAAGATCAAGCGCGAAAGACAAACAAACAGTAGGTGTTCACACTTAGGGATTTTCCCTCTCTATACTTTCGAGGGATTGTTGATATTAATTGCCGTCCCAAGCATGCCTGTTATCTATTGTTTTGGAGTACACCTACGTCAGGGGACCTTGTAGATCTGTATAAATACATCACACTTTTAGACAGATAATCAGAGGGATTCCGACCAGAGGGCATCGCCACCATCGCTGAAACCAATGCTGCAGTCATCTTGACGCTGACCCAGACTTCGTGTCCCTGCGGAGTCTGAGATTGAGACCTCATTCCAAGGTAACGAGGGTTGGGGGCTCCTCTCATGGACACGGCTTTGGCAGATTAGGTTTAACAAACCCAGCTCTCCTTTAGGTAGGAGGTTAGGCCTATTCTCATTAGGGTATTAGGACATATTCCATCTTATACATATATATATATATTTCTTTCATATATTGTAAAATGGTGGGGGTCTTCATAACCATGACTCTCTTCTTCACAATACTGTTGCTTGGTATATTCATTATCCTAATCATTGCAATTCATGCAACTTGTTGCAAATTGCAGTTATGTTAAATAAAAACTATTATAACTTCACTGCATCTGTGTTATTGCCTTTGTTTGTATGAGACATAATATATCTGTGAGAAAAGGGTAATTTCCGTTTAACCACGACAACCCTGAGATATCTTACTTTGAGTCCATGCGTAAGCCACTGCCACAAATCACCTTTTACTATTGTGTTTCTGGTGAGGTGCTGCTAGTGAGCCGGTAAGGTTGGGACAACAGTTGCAACTTGTTGTAGGAAAGACTCAGTCACCTACAGACAAAAGTACTGTTATCTTTAAACCAGCAGTCTTGCTCAGAGAAAGAGTCCAAACTACGACATGGCGCCACCAACGATGGTGTTTAGGCACTAATTTACGGATACCCTGATTATCACTGTCTCACAGACAACAGGTACCTTTTGCACCATTATACGGAGACGTCCGTGGTCTTTGGGAGAATCCTCCTCAGCTGAACAGGTAGCACCTAATTAAGCTGTAGGTTGTTCGAGCTCGAACTAATAAAAAGGAAAAACTTCCCCTATTTTTGGTGTTCCGTTTCTCTAAAAAACTATGGCTAATACCATAGACATTCCTGCAAATGCTAGACATGCACTTACACAACATTTATTAGTGCATGGCCTTACAGAAGAGGGCGGGGATGTTACGCTGATAATAGAGGCAACTGAAGCATACCAAACAGAAACATTTTACTGTTGGGTCACCTTTCCTGAGGCTGACCAAAGAACGCACACATTTCACACATATGAAATTGCGAACGTACCTGTACGGTACGAAGCATACCAGTATCATGAAATATAGCTCACATATCAAGAGCATCAGAAATGGTTTGAAGGCGCCCTACCGCATGTAATACGAAGAGTGAGGCTAGGTCCTTTAAGTAATGAGGGTCCTACATGGCCTAAGTTTGCCACATATACACCTCACCCAGGCATACAGAATATGCAGATCGCAGATTTACGAGTATTATATAATGAATTAGTGGCATTATGTAGACGATTGGTTCAGTTCGTAATGCGAACATTGAACATTACACCAGCGCGTCCAGCACCGCCAGTGGCTGGTGGATATCAATTGGCTACTGGGGTTAATCCACAAACAGTGCATACTATTATGGGTAAAGTGCCCACGGAATGGGAAAAAATACCGTTCTGGATAGCCCAGAAAACTAATCAGCTGGAAGCTGTGTTTCCCCATACGGGACCACAGGAAAAACATAGGCTGCTCACTATGTGCTTGCCATTTGGGATGGTTCCCTCGGTGGATGACTGCGCCACATGGGGTACAGTCTTCGCTGCCGTTTATACTACCACACATGGTACCCCGACACTTGCCAATTTACCGGAGGTGTTAAAACAAATACAAAATGAACATGGGGCTGCACCGGCCCTGGATCTGGGGATGAAATTGATGCGTAACTTTTACGCCGTCTCCTCGATAATACTGAGTAATATTAAAGGGGAAGCGGTGGCACTGGCAATACGCCAGCGTCTCCGGGAAACTCCAAATGTGGAACAAGAGAGACAGCTACCGAAAATAATTTCCGATACCTATACTAGTATAGGATGGGATGGTTTGGGAGCCAAACCTAAAAATTTGGAATTACCAAGTACCGCCCATAAGGAAGGTACAAAGCAGGCACAAGAGGGCTCTAAAAAGCGCTGGGACAAACAAAAAGATTTAAAAGAAAGGAGAAATAAGAGAGCTGATTCTCCACATCCGGAGTACTCCGAAAGGAGGTATAATCTCAGAAATAGGGAGCACATTAGAACTCCAGACAGATATACTGATTCACTTCTCTCTCGTTCCTTTCAGGACGCACTGGATAAACGTAGCGAGAGAGGGGGCCGTCAAGATCGACGTCCGGAATATGTGAAAGAAAAGAAAGACTCACCACAGTCTGCCATTAAAAAAGAAGAAAAAACTCCTCAGCAAAAGCCGCTGTTTAAAAAGAAGAAGGTGGCAGCACTGACAGTTAAAAATGCCAGTAGTATTGAGAACACTGTTGAGGAACAAGAAGTGGGCTGTGACTCTGTTGGACAGCGCGGCAGAGGTCACGATATGTCGCCAGAGTCTGAAACATCATCTGGATGCGATAGCAACTAGCGATTACATCGCAGTTGAGACAGCGGATGGCTGCGTTCTCCAACCCGATAGGGTTTATGATTTAACAATTTAGATAGAGGGAGACATGGAACGCATTATTAGTGTGATATTTTGGAATGAACTTACTAGTGATATCCTGTTGGCCGAGAGAGACTTAACATGTCCGCAAGCTCCCGCATGGGGAAGATGTCATTTTGCCTTCTTTTTCCGATCTTGTTCCAGAAGCAGACAAAAAAGCCTATGCTGCTGAATGGGCTTTAGCGCAGGCACCCGCACTAAGCCGTAATCATGTAGGTTGGGACAAGAACTCTCCTTGTCATGTTATTCCCGTTAGGTCTACACCCCAACCACAGCCACAATACCCTGTTAAACATGAGGTGAGAGCTCCAGTGATGGAGATACTGTCACAACTTGAGTACCAGGGAGTGATTGAGCCCTGTACATCGGCAATGAATAATCCACTATTTCCCGTTGCAAAGCCAGACCATTCATATAGAATAGTGGTTGATTATAGACACTTAAATAGTCATACACGCACATATGCTATAAAAAAGTCATACACCACAGCACTGATAAACAATATAGTGCGTAAAAAATTTAAAACTACACTGGATATACCTAATGGGTTTTTCTGCCAGAATTTAGCACATGAGAGTAGGGACCTAAGTGCATTTTCATTTGGCTCTCAAAAATGCTTTTGTCGTTTACCTCAAGGCCATTAAAATAGCCCAGGACTGTTTTCAGCCCGTGTAACATCAATTTTGCACGAGCTTGATTCCGATGCATTGTCCTATGTGGATGATATCTATCTCACTGATGACGCCCTCGACATTCATCTTGCGAGGGTCGATCGGATAATTTTGGGATTTGCACACCTCGGTTATAAATTTAATTTTAAGAAAAGCAAGATAGCCTTTCTTAGTGTATTATTCCTGGGATATGAGCTATCAAACGAGGGGAAGAGCCTGGCCCCGCACTTCCTAGAAAAGTGTGCTCAGTTACAGCCTCCGAACACACTTAAGAAATTACAGTCATTACTGGGTTTCTTCAATTTTGGCAGAACATACATTTCAGATTATGCAGAACGCATCAAGCCCCTTTATGCCTTAATTCAGCCCAATTTTTCTAGTAGACGATGGATGATTGAACACACACACATCCTTAGGGACATGCAACAGGACATGCTGGAAGCTAAACACTTACAGACACGTGAC
Source organism: Pleurodeles waltl (assembly GCF_031143425.1). Taxonomy (NCBI): domain Eukaryota; kingdom Metazoa; phylum Chordata; class Amphibia; order Caudata; family Salamandridae; genus Pleurodeles; species Pleurodeles waltl. The sequence goes on along the minus strand of NC_090438.1, from coordinate 499,224,399 downwards.
AATAAAACAAATTTGGTCATCAGAATAATTGCTGGTGCCCTTGGATTTACTTATGTCACCTTCAATGAGGATGACACAGTGGCGGTAGCATATAAATCACATTTATATTCAAATGCTGAGAAACGTTTTGCACCTACAGAAAAGATCCTGACAGCAGTTCAGATGGCCGTCATAAAGGAGAGGCCACTTGCCCAGGGGAAACGCATTATTGTTGTCTCCCCGGTGCCGGCCTTAGAGGCTGTCACTAAAGCGAGTGTTCCGAACGCTAAGGCATTACATCCACGCTGGATTCAATGGGCAACGTCTCTGACCGCCACTGATGTTGATTATGTATTTGACCCAAGACTTCAGACACAAGAATTTCTCCAGTATGAACAGGAGTACCCCGCTCCTCTACATATTTTGCCGCTGGACAGTTCTACTACTATCATTTATACTGATGGATCGGCACAACCGGCTGTAGGTACTAAACATCAATACTCGGCAGCTTGTGCAGCCGTGTGCGGGGTACTGGAAGACGGAGTTTTCCATCCTCACAATACCTACACGCAGACCTTAGGGGACTGCACAGCCCAGTTGGCCGAGCTTAAGGCTCTTCTTCTAGCGCTCGAACATACTGAGGCAGGAAGTCAGACTTTGATAGTCTGTGATTCGTATTACTGCGTCCAGTCATACAATGGATATCTCAATCATTGGAAACTGAACGGGTTTAGGGATTCTAAAGGGAACACCATTAAACACAAAATGTTGTGGGGAAGGGTGGCTGATCTTAAGGAGAAGCTACCATGTGTCCATGTAGTTCATACATTAGGACACCAGCGTGTAGGAATACACGTTGCCGGCAATACATTGGCTGATGAAGCGGCCAAAGCATCAGTAGCTACGGCTTCTGTGGCTGCAGTGACTCGTTCTCGGACGAGGTTGGATAATGAAATACTGATTCCCGTTAAAGCTTCGGCTGCAGGCAAGACCCTTCCGAAAGGATATCCTACAAACTATATTTACCATATCAGTGCACAGAATGTTGCTTATACAACAATTCCTGGGGTTGGAGATCGAGTGATCCCCAATGAGGACCAGAGATTAGAGCTGATTACAGCCGCACATTAGGGTGTTGCTTCTGCACATGCTGGTATACAGGCCACGATAACAATTCTACAGCAACGATACTGGTGGCCTGGTCTATGCAGACGGACTAAACAGTATGTCCTTTGTTGTGACATTTGTCAGCAGATTAAGGGCTCTAATATCAAACGCTCTCCGCAGACATCCCTCTTAGTGTCAGACAAGCCACTCCAGTGTGTGTACCTACACCATTGTGGTCCCTTACAGCCTGATGGTGCATACAAATACATTTTAGTGGCTGTGGATTCCTGTTCTAGATTCCTGTTGGTATGGCCACAGCGGTCGGCTCATGCCCAGACTGTTATAAAAGATTTGCTGATCTTTATCGGTACATATGCGGTTGCAGCATTCCATTCGGACCAGGGCCCTGCATTTGCCTCTAAAGCATTCAGGGGAACGATGGGTGTTGATCTCCATTACTCCTCACCATACCATCCCGAGGGAAATTTGGTCGTGGAGAGGCGGAATCGTGATCTAAAGCAGTCCTTAACAGCTTGAGTATTAGGTTCAGGCCGCAGTTGGTTACATCACCTATATGGGGTTCAGAGAGCACTGAATAATCTGCCAAGACGGTCCTTGGGGAGAAAGTCTCCATATGAGGTTCTCTTTGGGATACCTATGTATGTCCCCGATCTTGATGCCCCTGGTATGGTGGCAGCAGAAACACCATTTGACATAAAAGAACGTCTCACTGTTTTACAGGAGCTTCAACAATTTCGTGATGATAAATCATCTGCAAGTGCTGCCACCTTAGGAATAAGGGACTTGGCGAAAACTTTGACTGGCTGGATTCCTAACGTTGGGGTCTGGTTCATGATAAGATCGCTGTGAAAAAGGAGTTCGGTCCATCATACAGAGCACCTGTACCGGTCTTGGGAATAAAAGGCACCAGGACTGTCATCCTACCACCATTGTCCGGTTCTAAATCGAATAGATTCATTTCCATTGATGACATCAAATTACACCATGTGGCCGATTCTTCACAGTAGACCAGGAGGTCCCTTGGGTGGTTCCCGATCCCCTCTCACTACCCAACAGGACATCCATCTACATAGTAGGATGAACATCACTGATACTGACTATGCAACTATGTCAACTGCTGTTCAAGACACTTCCTCGACCATGGGGAGGGCGGAAAATGAACTTTTGTTGGTTCCAGTCACATCTTCGGTGACCACCCCGCTTCAAGATTTGGCTGTATTTTACACGAACACTTCCACAACTAATGACGTTGTCTATCAAGAACCTCCACGAGCAATGGATCAGAATTCAGCGGGTCCTGTGTTTGCAGAGACTTCCTCTGGCTATTTCGTAGACATTGATGATTTTTCTTCGGATTCATCCTCAACTATGGCTGACGGACTTTCAAATAGTAGTAAGCTGTATTGATGGCTTAAACGGAACTATTTGATCTACTCATGGAACTATCTATGGCTCTGTTTGACATTTATTGCATTATTTTTATGGATTGGTTTTGTGACTGTTTTCTTTTTGCTGATTAATGGTCACTATATTCCTGATCGCTCCTCAGTGGAGCCTGTTGATGACATTTTAACACCACATCATTCTTCCCATAAGGTCCGACGAGATTTGTCCCCTGTAAATATTACAGCTATACCAATTTCTGATGGGATAAATATGGGCCTACAGAGATTATTCAAATCCCATACGTGCTCAAAATTTCAATGTCTGATGTTATTACACCTAATGTTGTCTCTGATGATTGGGATGTCCAAACAGTTGATTCCATGCTAGCTGAAATGAAGGACTATTCCACTTTTGGTAGTGATGATGTATACCATTATACAATGAATTATGGGGAAATGTTCTGCTATAACAATTGGGGACATCACTACCTACACCGTGCAAATAGATATAGGCCTCTCTTGAACTACACACAGTGGGAACACTGTTCCACACCACAGGTGGAGAGCCCAAAGTATTACAGCGATAAATTTACATACTTTTCCGGGCATGATATAAAGAAAGCAGAGTTGTATTATTTTAAAATACCTCTGGCACAAATTACAAAACTTTTGCTAACAGATACGAAACTGATTTATTCAGATCCCTTTGTTTCCCGGCTCTCGCTTGAGGGTTACGAATATTGGAAAGATACTATTGATTTGAAAAGTGTATGGGGGACACAAGATTGGCAGATACAGGGAAGGGAGGCTTTGTTTCAAGCATGCCTGATTCCTGTGCAAATGATTTTCTTAAATGACACTATACAGCAGACATCCTGTCTGGGGTTAGCAAAAATTAAAGACCTGAACACGCCCAGTATCCCTACTCTGACAAAATTTAGAGATTGGCAACACTTTCTTAATGTCTCAGAAGACAGGCTAGATGCAATGGTTAAGGCTGGTGCCTATAATTCTTCACTTTCCCGTCCGGCGGGTGGTTGGTATGGCCCACCGACACTCATGAGTGTCAAAAGCGTTTCTTGAACTCTTCAGGGGGTTTTTCCATTCACAGGACTGACCCTCGCTTTCTATCAGGTCAACATACAGGTGTAATTACAACATACAGTGTGGGTAAGATGTGCCAGCAATGGGTGCAGACAAACACGTTGACAGCGGCTAAAAAACACCTGAACACTCTTTCTGACTGTATAGACTTACAGGATTTCCTGTTAGGTCCTAGGAAACAGCGCTCGAAACATTTTTTATATGCTATGTACAATGAAATTTGGAAACTTTCTCAGATTGAGGCTGTTGCACGTTTAAGGCAACTAGATAGGGAGAATTTGGAAAAAACATTAGCTGTTGTCAACAATGGCATGAACACACTGTCCAACAGTATTTATTCACTATCGAATATAGTGTCGTCTGCTATTGATATCACTCAGACAGACTTGTCCCGGTTATATCACGGGCAGACACAGCTACGTTCCATCATGCAGCTGGGTTGGACATTACAGACACTGAAAAGTGGCCACATTCCATGGAGGTACATTAATGGGAGTGAACTATTCACTGCTTTTGATTTTTCCAGTGAACAAGAGACAATGGCTAAAAGGGAGGCTCGTTTCACCCTCCTTCAAGTAGAGAAATTAGATAAGTTGCCCTTCACGGTAGCAGAGAGTCCTTCAACTATCTGGCTCTTGCATGGCATTATTAATTTACCGATTTCGACCTTTCGTTTCTCGAACTGCCTGAAACATCTTGCGGTGGGACGATATGAGCAGCTAGGAGATAGCTTTATTAAGGAAGAGTGGGAATTGCACTTTGACTATAGATGTCTGAATGGTGAACTGGAGGTCTTTTTTAGCGGAAGTAAATGTGAGACTGCTGTTCGTCATTCTATGATATGCATACAGGTGTTTCTTCACGGTCTTTGCAATGCGGGGGTCGCGAATGTGGCCTGTTTTCTGAAGGGTACTCCCGTCCCCTTGATCGTCCAGTGTTTCATGTACTTTCCAATGGCAGTTATGTGGCACTGAACGATGAAAGCTGTTGCGGCTTGCGACCTGGAATTGCCTACGCAATCTCAGTTACGAAGGTCGTTACGTGTTGTGGACATGTTTTGTTTCCCCGACACAAGAGATAAAAGTATCTGAAATGTGGCCCCACATAGATACTATTAATGTGAACTATGACAAGTTGAGTAGACTAAAGGCGCTATTGTTTCAGAAACAGGTCGCCTTGACATCCGCAAAAGAGACGTATGCTCTCCAGATTGCAAGATCATCAGCCGAGATTCAATCCTTTTTACCTGAAACCGGTCCTAGGATGCTCGTTTCCAGTCCAGGGAGGAAATGGCTTGACAGTTTGGGCTGGACTGTTTCCATATGGAGCAGGGTCAAGACTGATTTGGATATGGCTGGGTCCAAACTGGAATGACATGGGTGGCAAAAAAGCTATGGATTTAGGCCCAGATCTCTGTGTTGGGGGTGAATGTTTGACATTGTTCAGCATTCCGTCCATCACTGGTTCTTTTGAATTTATTACCCAAAGTGGGAAGGGTATGCCCAGACGTGGGTCCCTTGCTCCCCATGCCACTGGAGTTAAGCTAGCCTAGCTGATGAACAGTGTTACCCTGAAACCGGTCCTAGGATGCTTGTTTCCAGTCCAGGGAGGACCTGGCTTGGCAGTTTGGGCTGGACTGTTTCCATGGGGAGTAGGGTCAAGACTGATTTGCATATGGCTGGGTCCAAACTGGAATGGCATAAGTGGCAAAAAAACGATGGCTTTACGCCCAGATCTCTGTACTGGGGGTGAATGTTTGACATTGTTCAGCATTCCATCCATCACTGGTTCTTTTGCATTTATTGCCCAAAGTGGGAAGGGTATGCCCAGACGTGGGTCCCTTGCTCCCCATGCCACTGGAGTCAAGCTAGCCGAGCTGATGAAGGGTGATACCCTGAAACCGGTCCTACGATGCTCGTTTCCAGTCCAGAGAGGACCTGGCTTGGCAGTTTGGGCTTGACTGTTTCCATGGGGAGCAGGGTCAAGACTGATTTGAATATGGCTGGGTCCAAACTGGAATGGCATGGGTGGCAAACAAACAATGGATTAAGGCCCAGATCTCTGTACTGGGGGTGAATGTTTGACACTGTTCAGCATTCTGTCCATCACTTGTTCTTTTGCGTTTGTTGCCCCAAGAGAGAAGGGTATGCCCAGACGTGGGTCCCTTGCTCCCCATGCCACTGGAGTCAAGCTAGCCTGGCTGATGAAGGGTGATACCCTGAAACCGGTCCTTGGATGCTTGTTTCCACTCCAGGGAGGACCTGGCTTGGCAGTTTGGGCTGGACTGTTTCCCTGGGGAGCAGGGTCAAGACTGATTAGCATATGGCTGGGTCCAAACTGGAATGGCATCGGTGGCAAAAAAACAATGGCTTCTCGCCCAGATCTCTGTACTGGGGGTGAATGTTTGACATTGTTCAGCACTCCGTCCATCACCTGTTCTTTTGCGTTTGTTCCCCAAAGTGGGAAGGGTATGCCCAGACGTGGGTCCCTTGCTCCCCATGCCACTGGAGTCAAGCGAGCCTGGCAGATGAAGGGTGATACCCTGAAACTGGTCCTAGGATGCTCGTTTCCAGTCCAGGGATGACCTGGCTTGGCAGTTTGGGCTGGACTGTTTCCATGGGGAGCAGGGTCAAGACTCATTTGCATATGGCTGGGTCCAAACTGGAATGACATGGGTGGCAAAAAAACGATGGCTTTACTCCCAGATCTCTGTACTGGGGGTGAATGTTTGACATTGTTCAGCATTCCGTCCATCACTTGTTCTTTTGTGTTTGTTGCCGCAAGAGGGAAGAGTATGCCCAGATGTGGGTCTCTTGCTCCCCATGCCACTGGAGTCAAGCTAGACGGGCTGATGAAGGGTGATACCCTGAACCGGTCCTAGGATGCTCGTTTCCAGTCCAGGGATGACCTGGATTGGCAGTTTGGGCTGGACTGTTTCCATGGGGAGCATGGTCAAGACTGATTTGGATATGGCTGGGTCCAAACTGGAATGGCATGAGTGGCAAAAAAACAATGGATTACACCCAAATCTCTGTACTGGGGGTGAATGTTTGACATTGTTCAGCACTCCGTCCATCACTTGTTCTTTTGCGTTTGTTGCCCCTAGTGGGAAGGGTATGCCCAGACATGGGTCCCTTGCTCCCCCCATGCCACTGGATTCAAGCTAGCCTGGCTGATGAAGGATGATACACAGAAACCCGTCCTAGGATGCTCGTTTCCAGTCCAGGGAGGACCTGGTTTGTTAGTTAGGGCTGGACTGTTCCTATGGGCAGCAGGGTCACGACTGATTTGCATATGACTGGGTGCAAACTGGAATGGCATGGGTGGCAATAAAACGATGGATTTAGGCCCAGATCTCTGTACTGGAGGTGATTGTTTGACATTGTTCAGCATTACATCCATCACTTGTTCTTTTGCATTTGTTGCCCAAAGTGGGAATGGTATGCCCAGACGTGGGTCCCTTGCTCCCCATGCCACTGGAGTCAAGCTAGCCTGACTGATGAAGGGTGATACCCAGAAACCGGTCCTAGGATGCTTGTTTCAAGTCCAGGGAGGACCTGGCTTGGAAGTTCGGGCTGGACTGTTCCCGTGGGGAGCAGGGGCAAGACTGATTTGCATATGGCTGGGTCCAAACTGGAATGGCAAGGGTGGCAAAAAAATGATAGAATTAGGCCCAGATCTCTGTACTGGGGTGATTGTTTGACATTGTTCAGCATTCCGTCCATCATTTGTTCTTTTGCGTTTGTTTCACCAAGAGGGAAGGGTATGCCCAGACGTGGGTCCCTTGCTCCCCATGCCACTGGAGTCAAGCTAGCCTGTCTGATGAAGGGTGATACTCTGAAACCGGTCTTAGGATGCTTGTTTCCAGTCCCGGGAGGACCCGGCTTGACAATTCGGGTTGGATTGTTCCCGTGGGGAGCAGGGTCAAGCCTGATTTGCATATGGCTGGGTCCAAATTGGAATGCCATGGGTGGCAAAAAAAAACAATGGAATTAGGCCCAGATCTCTGTACTGGGGTGATTGTTTGACATTGTTCAGCATTCCGTCCATCATTTGTTCTTTTGCGTTTGTTGCCCCAAGTGTGAAGGGTATGCCCAGAGGTGTGTCCCTTGCTCCCCCCCCCCCCCATGCCACTGGAGTCAAGCTAGCATGGCTGATGAAGGGTGATACTCTGAAACCGGTCCGAGGATGCTTGTTTCCAGTCCAGGGAGGCCCTGGCTTGGCAGTTCGGGCTGGATTGTCCCCATGGGGATCATGGTCAAGACTGATTTGCACATGGCTGGGTCCAAACTGGAATGGCATGGGTGGCAAAAAAACGATGGATTTAGGCCCAAATCTCTGTACTGGGGGTGAATGTTTGACATTGTTCAGCACTCCGTCCATCACTTGTTCTTTTGCGTTTGTTGCCCTAGTGGGAAGGGTATGCCCAGACGTGGGTCCATTGCTCCCCATGCCACTGGAGTCAAGCTAGCCTGGCTGATGAAGGATGATATCCTGAAACCCGTCCTAGGATGCTCATTTCCAGTCCAGGGAGGACCTGGCTTGTTAGTTAGGGCTGGACTGTTCCCATGGGCAGCAGGGTCAAGACTGATTTGTATATGGCTGGGTGCAAACTGGAATGGCATGGGTGGCAAAACAACAATGGATTTAGGCCCAGATCTCTGTACTGGGGTTGATTGTTTGACATTGTTCAGCATTCCGTCCATTATTTGTTCTTTTGCGTTTGTTGCCCCAAGAGGGAAGGGTATGCCCAGATGTGGGTCCCTTGCTCCCCATGCCACTGCAGTCAAGCTAGCCTGGCTGATGAAGGGTGATACCCTGAAACCGGTCCTAGGATGCTTGTTTGCAGTCCAGGGAGGACCTGGCTTGGCAGTTCGGGCTGGAGTGTTCCCGCGGGGAGCAGGGTCAAGACTGATTTGCATATGGCTGTGTCCAAACTGGAATGGCATGAGTGACAAAAAAACAATGGTTTTACACCCAGATCTCTGTACTGGGGGTGAATGTTTGACATTGTTCAGCATTCCATCCATCACTTGTTCTTTTACATTTGTTGCCCAAAGTGGGAAGGGTATTCCTAGACGTGGGTCCCTTGCGCCCCATGCCACTGGAGTCAAGCTAGCTTGGCTGATGAAGGATGATACCCTGAAACCCGTCCTAGGATGCTCGTTTCCATTCCAGGGAGGACCTGGCTTGGAAGTTTGGGCTGGACTGTTTCCATGGGGAGCAGAGTAAAGACTGATATGCATATGGCTGGGTCCAAACTGGAATGGCATGAGTGACAAAAAAACAATGGTTTTACACCCAGATCTCTGTACTGGGGGTGAATGTTTGACATTGTTCAGCATTCCATCCATCACTTGTTCTTTTACATTTGTTGCCCAAAGTGGGAAGGGTATTCCTAGACGTGGGTCCCTTGCGCCCCATGCCACTGGAGTCAAGCTAGCTTGGCTGATGAAGGATGATACCCTGAAACCCGTCCTAGGATGCTCGTTTCCATTCCAGGGAGGACCTGGCTTGTCAGTTCGGGCTGGACTGTTCCCAAGGGCAGCAGGGGCAAGACTGATTTGCATATGGCTGGGTCCAAACTGGAATGGCAAGGGTGGCAAAAAAATGATGGAATTAGGCCCAGATCTCTGTACTGGGGGTGATTGTTTGACATTGTTCAGCATTCCGTCCATCATTTGTTCTTTTGCGTTTGTTGCCCCAAGAGGGAAGGGTATGCCCAGACATGGGTCCCTTGCTCCCCATGCCACTGGAGTCAAGCTAGCCTGTCTGATGAAGGGTGATACTCTGAAACCGGTCCTAGGATGCTTGTTTCCAGTCCCGGGAGGACCTGGCTTGACAATTCAGGTTGGATTGTTCCCGTGGGGAGCAGGGTCAAGCCTGATTTCCATATAGCTGGGTCCAAATTGGAATGCCATGGGTGGCAAAAACAAACAATGGAATTAGGCCCAGATCTCTGTACTGGGGTGATTATTTGACATTGTTTAGCATTCCGTCTATCATTTGTTCTTTTGCGTTTGTTGCCCCAAGAGGGAAGGGTATGCCCAGATGTGGGTCCCTTGCTCCCCATACCACTGGAGTCAAGCTAGCCGGGCTGATTAGGGGGGATACCCTGAAACCGGTCCTAGGATGCTCGTTTCCAGTACAGGGAGGACCTGGATTGGCAGTTTGGGGTGGACTGTTTCCATGGGGAGCAGGGTCAAGACTGATTTGCATATGGCTGGGTCCAAACTGGAATGGCATGAGTGGCAAAATAACAATGGTTTTACACCCAGATCTCTGTACTGGGGGTGAATGTTTGACATTGTTCAGCACTCCGTCCATCACTTGTTCTTTTGCGTTTGTTGCCCCTAGTGGGAAGGGTATGCCCAGACGTGGGTCCCTTGCTCCCCATGCCACTGGAGTCAAGCTAGCCTGGCTGATGAAGGATGATACCCTGTAACCCATCCTAGAATGCTCGTTTCCAGTCCAGGGAGGACCTGGCTTGGCAGTTCGGGCTGGATTGTTCTCATGGGGAGCAGGGTCAAGACTGATTTGCATATGGCTGGGTCCAAACTGGAATGGCATTGGTGGCAAAAAAACGATGGAATTAGGCCCAGATCTCTGTACTGGGAGTGAATGTTTGATATTGTTCAGCATTCCGTCCATCACTTGTTCTTTTGCATTGGTTGCCCCAAGTGTGAAGGGTATGCCCAGAGGTGTGTCCCTTGCTCCCCCATGCCACTGGAGTCAAGCTAGCCTGGCTGATGAAGGGTGATACTCTGAAACCGGTCCTAGGATGCTTGTTTCCAGTCCAGGGAGGACCTGGCTTGGCAGTTCGGGCTGGATTGTCCCCATGGGGATCATGGTCAAGACTGATTTGCACATGGCTGGGTCCAAACTGGAATGGCATGGGTGGCAAAAAAACGATGGATTTAGGCCCAAATCTCTGTACTGCGGGTGAATGTTTGACATTGTTCAGCACTCCGTCCATCACTTGTTCTTTTGCGTTTGTTGCCCTAGTGGGAAGGGTATGCCCAGACGTGGGTCCATTGCTCCCCATGCCACTGGAGTCAAGCTAGCCTGGCTGATGAAGGATGATATCCTGAAACCCGTCCTAGGATGCTCATTTCCAGTCCAGGGAGGACCTGGCTTGTTAGTTAGGGCTGGACTGTTCCCATGGGCAACAGGGTCAAGACTGATTTGCATATGGCTGGGTGCAAACTGGAATGGCATGGGTGGCAAAACAACGATGGATTTAGGCCCAGATCTCTGTACTGGGGTTGATTGTTTGACATTGTTCAGCATTCCGTCCATCATTTGTTCTTTTGCGTTTGTTGCCCCAAGAGGGAAGGGTATGCCCAGATGTGGGTCCCTTGCTCCCCATGCCACTGCAGTCAAGCTAGCCTGGCTGATGAAGGGTGATATCCTGAAACCGGTCCTAGGATGCTTGTTTGCAGTCCAGGGAGGACCTGGCTTGGCAGTTCGGGCTGGAGTGTTCCCGTGGGGAGAAGGGTCAAGACTGATTTGATTATGGCTGTGTCCAAACTGGAATGGCATGGGTGGCAACAAACCCGATAGATTTAGGCCCAGATCTCTGTACTGGGGGTGAATGTTTGACATTGTTCAGTATTCCATCCATCACTTGTTCTTTTGCGTTTGTTGCCCCAAGTGGGAATGGTATGCCCAGACGTGGGTCCCTTGCTCCCCATGCCACTGGAGTCAAGCTAGCCTGGCTGATGAAAGGTGATACCCTGAAACCAGTCCTAGGATGCTCGTTTCCAGTCCAGGGAGGACCTGGCTTGGCAGTTAGGGCTGGAATGTTCCTGTGGGGAGCAGGGTCAAGACTGATTTGCATATGGCTGGGTCCAAACTGGAATGGCATGGGTGGCAAAAAAAACGATGGAATTAGGCCCAGATCTCTGTACTGGGGGTGATTGTTTGACATTGTTCAGCATTCCGTCCATCATTTGTTCTTTTGCGTTTGTTGCCCCAAGAGGGAAGGGTAAGCCCAGACGTGGGTCCCTTGCTCCCCATGCCACTGGAAACAAGCTAGCCGGGCTGGTGAGGGGGGATACCCTGAAACCGGTCCTAGGATGCTCGTTTCCAGTCCAGGGAGGACCAGGATTGGCAGTTTGGGCTGGACTGTTTCCATGGGGAGCAGGGTCAAGACTGATTTTCATATGGCTGGGTCCAAACTGGAATGGAAAGAGTTGCAAAAAAACAATGGTATTACACCCAGATCTCTGTACTGGGGGTGAATGTTTGACATTGTTCAGCACTCCGTCCATCACTTGTTCTTTTGCGTTTGTTGCCCCTAGTGGGAAGGGTATGCCCAGATGTGGGTCCCTTGCTCCCCATGCCACTGGAGTCAAGCTAGCCTGGCTGATGAAGGATGATACCCTGAAACCCGTCCTAGGATGCTCGTTTCCAGTCCAGGGAGGACCTGGCTTGGCAGTTAGGGCTGGATTATTCCCATTGGGAGCAGGGTCAAGACTGATTTGCATATGGCTGGGTCCAAACTGGAATGGCATGGGTGGCAAAAAAACGATGGAATTAGGCCCAGATCTCTGTACTGGGGGTGAATGTTTGATATTGTTCAGCATTCCGTCCATTACTTGTTCTTTTGCATTGGTTGCCCCAAGTGGGAAGGGTATGCCCAGATGTGTGTCCCTTGCTCCCCATGCCACTGGAGTCAAGGTAGCCTGGCTGATGAGGGGGGATACCCTGAAACCAGTCCTAGGATGCTTGTTTCCAGTCCAGGGAGGACCTGGCTTGGCAGTTCGGGCTGGATTGTTCCTGTGGGGAGCAGGGTCAAGACTGATTTGCATATGGCTGGGTCCAAACTGGAATGGCATGGGTGGCAAAAAAAACGATGGAATTAGGCCCAGATCTCTGTACTGGGGGTGATTGTTTGACATTGTTCAGCATTCCCTCCATCATTTGTTCTTTTGCGTTTGTTGCCCCAAGAGGGAACGGTAAGCCCAGACGTGGGTCCCTTGCTCCCCATGCCACTGGAGACAAGCTAGCCGGGCTGGTGAGGGGGGATACTCTGAAACCGGTCCTAGGATGCTCGTTTCCAGTCCAGGGAGGACCAGGATTGGCAGTTTGGGCTGGACTGTTTCCATGGGGAGCAGGGTCAAGACTGATTTTCATATGGCTGGGTCCAAACTGGAATGGCAAGAGTTGCAAAAAAACAATGGTATTACACCCAGATCTCTGTACTGGGGGTGAATGTTTGACATTGTTCAGCACTCCGTCCATCACTTGTTCTTTTGCGTTTGTTGCCCCTAGTGGGAAGGGTATGCCCAGATGTGGGTCCCTTGCTCCCCATGCCACTGGAGTCAAGCTAGCCTGGCTGATGAAGGATGATACCCTGAAACCCGTCCTAGGATGCTCGTTTCCAGTCCAGGGAGGACCTGGCTTGGCAGTTCGGGCTGGATTGTTCCCATGGGGAGCAGGGTCAAGACTGATTTGCATATGGCTGGGTCCAAACTGGAATGGCATGGGTGGCAAAAAAACGATGGAATTAGGCCCAGATCACTGTACTGGGGGTGAATGTTTGATATTGTTCAGCATTCCGTCCATTACTTGTTCTTTTGCATTGGTTGCCCCAAGTGGGAAGGGTATGCCCAGATGTGTGTCCGTTGCTCCCCCCCCCATGCCACTGGAGTCAACCTAGCCTGGCTGATGAAGGGTGATACTCTGAAACCGGTCCTAAGATGCTTGTTTCCAGTCCAGGGAGGACCTGGCTTGGCAGTTCGGGCTGGATTGTTCCCATGGGGAGCATGGTCAAGAGTGATTTGCATATGGCTGGGTCCAAACTGGAATGGCATGGATTGCAAAAAAAAATATGGATTTAGGCCCAGATCTCTGTACTGGGGGTGACTGTTTTACATTGTTCAGCATTCCGTCCATCATTTGTTCTTTTGCGTTTGTTGCCCCAAGAGGGAAGTGTATGCCCAGACATGGATCCCTTGCTCCCCATGCCACTGGAGTCAAGCTAGCTGGGCTGATGAGGGGGGATACCCTGAAACAGGTCCTAGGGTGCTCGTTTCCTGTCCAGGGAGGACCAGAATTGGCAGTTTGGGCTGGTCTTTTTTCATGGGGAGCAGGGTCAAGATTGATTTGCATATGGCTGGGTCCACACTGGAATGGCATTAGTGGCAAAAAAACGATGGAATTATGCCCAGATCTCTGTACTGGGGGTGAATGTTTGATATTGTTCAGCATTCTGTCCATTACTTGTTCTTTTGCATTGGTTGCTCCAAGTGGGAAGGGTATGCCCAGATGTGTGTCCCTTGCTCCCCCATGCCACTGGATTCAAGCTAGCCTGGCTGATGAAGAGTGATACTCTGAAACAGGTCCTAGGATGCTTGTTTCCAGTCCAGGGAGGACCTGGCTTGGCAGTTTGGGCTGGATTGTTCCTGTGGGGAGCAGGTTCAAGACTGATTTGCATATGACTGGGTCCAAACTGGAATGGCATGGGTGGCAAAAAAAACGATGGAATTAGGCCCAGATCTCTGTAATGGGGGTGATTGTTTGACATTGTTCAGCATTCCCTCCATCATTTGTTCTTTTGCGTTTGTTGCCCCAAGAGGGAAGGGTAAGCCCAGACGTGGGTCCCTTGCTCCCGATGCCACTGGAGTCAAGCTAGCCGGGCTGGTGAGGGGGGATACCCTGAAACCAGTCCTAGGATGCTCGTTTACAGTCCAGGAAGGACCTGGATTGGCAGTTTGGGCTGGACTGTTTCCATGGGGAGCAGGGTCAAGACTGATTTGCATATGGCTGGGTCCAAACTGGAATGGCATGAGTTGCAAAAAAACAATGGTATTACACCCAGATCTCTGTACTGGGGGTGAATGTTTGACATTGTTCAGCACTCCGTCCATCACTTGTTCTTTTGCGTTTGTTGCCCCTAGTGGGAAGGGTATGCCCAGACGTGGGTACCTTGCTCCCCATGCCACTGGAGTCAAGCTAGCCTGGCTGATGAAGGATGATACCCTGAAACCCGTCCTAGTATGCTCGTTTCCAGTCCAGGGAGGACCTGGCTTGGCAGTTCGGGCTGGATTGTTCCCATGGGAAGCAGGGTCAAGACTGATTTGAATATGGCTGGGTCCAAACTGGAATGGCATGGGTGGCAAAAAAACGATGGAATTAGGCCCAGATCTCTGTACTGGGGGTGAATGTTTGATATTGTTCAGCATTCCGTCCATCACTTGTTCTTTTGCATTGCTTGCCCCAAGTGGGAAGGGTATGCCCAGATGTGTGTCCCTTTCTCCCCCCCCCCCCATGCCACTGGAGTCAAGCTAGCCTGGCTGATGAAGGGTGAGACTCTGAAACCGGTCCTAGGATGCTTGTTTCCAGTCCAGGGAGGACCTGGCTAGGCAGTTCGGGCTGGATTGTTCCCATGGGGAGCATGGTCAAGACTGATTTGCATATGGCTGGGTCCAAACTGGAATGGCATGGGTTGCAAAAAAAAAAAGGATTTAGGCCCAGATCTCTGTACTGGTGATGAATGTTTGACATTGTTCAGTACTCCGTCCATCACTTGTTCTTTTGCGTTTGTTGCCCTAGTGGGAAGGGTATGCCCAGACGTGGGTCCCTTGCTCCCCATGCCACTGGACTCAAGATAGCCTGGCTGATGAAGGATGATACCCTGAAACCCATCCTAGGATGCTCTTTTCCAGTCCAGGGAGGACCTGGCTTGTTAGTTAGGGCTGGACTGTTCCCTTGGGCAGCAGGGTCAAGACTGATTTGCATATGGCTGGGTGCAAACTGGAATGGCATGGGTGGCAAAAAAAACAATGGATTTAGGCCCAGATCTCTGTACTGGGGGTGATTGTTTGACATTGTTCAGCATTCCGTCGATCATTTGTTCTTTTGCGTTTGTTGCCCCAAGAGGGAAGGGTATGCCCAGACGTGGGTCCCTTGCTCCCCATGCTACTGGAGTCAAGCTAGCCTGGCTGATGAAGGGTGACACATTGAAAACGGTCCTAGGATGCTTGTTTCCAGTCCAGGGAGGACCTGGCTTGGCGGTTCGGGCTGGAGTGTTCCTGTGGGGAGCAGGGTCAAGACTGATTTGCATATGGGTGGGTCCAAACTGGAATGGCACGGGTGGTAAAAAAACAATGGGTTTATGCTCAGATCTCTGTACTGGGGGTGAATGTTTGACATTGTTCAGCAATCTGTCCATCACTTGTTCTTTTGTGTTTGTTGCCCCTAGTGGGAAGTGTATCCCCAGACGTGGGTCCCTTGCTCCCCATGCCACTGGAGTCAAGCTAGCCTGGCTGATGAAGGGTGACACATTGAAAACGGTCCTAGGATGCTTGTTTCCAGTCCAGGGAGGACCTGGCTTGGCGGTTCGGGCTGGAGTGTTCATGTGGGGAGCAGGGTCAAGACTGATTTGCATATGGGTGGGTCCAAACTGGAATGGCACGGGTGGCAAAAAAACAATGGGTTTATGCTCAGATCTCTGTACTGGGGGTGAATGTTTGACATTGTTCAGCATGCCGTCGATCACTTGTTCTTTTGCTCTGGTCAAATGCACCAACTGGATTGTTTCTGGTGAAAATGTCTAAGTCCCAACAAAGAACAGAAATGTGTCACTTTTTGAAAGGAAGAATCCTCCCTGCCGCCTTGGAACCACTGGCCAGATGCATGAAGCAGGTTGGTCCCACTGCCACAGTAACACATTGGTGATTTCTAACTGAAAATATTCTAAGCCCCAACACAGAATGAAACTTTGTTTTTGCAGAGGTGCTGGGACCTTTGAGTAGCATAAAACTGAAATCCAATTCAACACTGTGAAAGTGATTGTGTCATAAATGGATACTTTTTCCTGCAGCTCCCAATGAAGCTCTGGCACTCAGGAGGAAAACCTTTTAAAAGTTTCTCAACTTTCTTCTGGTGGCCAAGCAACAACAGATGTACACAGGACATCACAGGAGGCACATAAAACCTATTGTGGTATCAGACAGAGGCCAGCACCAGGGTCTAGCCCAGATTCAGTTGAGGCTGCTCATCTGAGCACTCCACAAAAAAGGCCCCTTGTAACTTGTTGTATCCCTGTGGCCATACAGGAGGACAGCCTACTGACATTTGGAGTTCATTTCTGTTTTCTGGTAACAAACTGGAGCAGGTCTACTCTTTCAGGTCTCCTGACCGTCTCAAACTGCAGGTGCAGTTCTTTGTCTATTTTTCCACAGGTATAGACAGTGCTTTGAGGATAAGGCTTTGGGTGCTACCTTTGTGCTTGACAATAGCTAGTGGGTGAGAGTGGCTTCTAGGCATGCCCTGCCCAATGAGATATAAGTTCCTGTGAGCAACTCTTCCTACTTTTTTAGCATTGTGTGTTTCCCTACTTCAAAACAAACCCACAGTGCCCTCAACTCCTAAAATTAAAGATGGAAAAAACCTTTCCCCCTTATGCAGAGAGCCTGTGTACCCACCGTGAGATGTGGCCAGTGTAATGAACAGTTCCATTGTATGTGGTCACTCAAAACCACTTGTGGGGGTAGATTTCCTCCCTTTGGGTTTAGTGCAAGTCTGACTAGGTCAACAAAGGTGAGACCCTTTCAGGTGTATTTTATCATTTACTTGTGACAGAACAGGCCCCTCTGAAATGAATTACATTAACGGGCCCATACAAATGGTCTTCCTATTGGGGAAGAAAACACCTCTCCAATCCTAGGCCAGTGTCCTTGTTCTGGGTGCAGTTTTCACACTTCATTCAGGCCAGGTACAGGCTGCTTTTTGTCTGGAGAGCTATTGCAAATTAACCTCCAGCATCTTCAGGCAGAGCAATGGTAACTGTCTTAAGTTTAATTTCCAATATATATAAAACAATCTAATTTCACAATTGGATTGGATTTTTTTTAAATGTACAAAAATTAATCTTTGAATACAACCTATAGCTTGTGTAGAAACATTATAGAGCACAGTGTATAATCAGTCCATTGACTTTTATCATGTGCATTTTAGAACCTAATCAGTGACACTGTAATTATTGGCCGAGTCATTAGAACCTCATTTCTAAAGTCAAATAAGGTCCACTCTTAAGTAGTATGCATCCTACTTTGAGGGCAGCAAGGTGTGCTTATGGGTAAATTATTTAATATTTGAAATTAGGTTTTCCTACCTTTCAAAAGTTTCTAAAGGTGTGGTTATGACAGGTCTGTGCAACTGGGTTCAAAAAAGCTACTGTCAGGCTACACACAGGGAAACCTGCAGACATCTTATCACTGGCGGCTAGTGGATATCACAATAATAGCTGCAGTCCAAAGTTGACATAGAACCTTCCATGCCACAGATGTAGTTTTAACACCATATACAATGGCCTTACAGGAAAGTTAAATTTGAAGTTACATTTTCTAATCAATTCATTTTTAATTTTTACATGTTCAAGAGTCAGGGTGCAGAGTCTGAAAATAGCAATACAATTCAGCAGAAAATAGTTGTGCCCACACAAAAATTTACATTTTTCACACACTGTAAGTGTTTTATCCATATAAGTTACTATAAAGAGAAAAGAGATATTGTAGTAAGAAAATAGAATTAAGAAAAACATAGAAATTCACTAAAAAAACAAAGCTTGCAGGGACGTCATAGTTAGGCTCAGATAATACACACACAAAACCATAGAAATTCAAAAGTTATTGTTATACTTATCTTAAGGAACTACAACACGTGCCCTAAGGTAACTATAACTTCCACCCATGATGTCATATGTGGGGTAAGTAGCAGTGCATGGCGAAGGCTCGAGTTATGGTTACATCAGGGAACAAGTTATAGGGTAGGCACCCTACCCTGCACCACACACGACCTTTAGCCGTGTGCAATGTAGGTTGGCCTTTGGACATGTGGGACCAACCCCCCGCAGGCACCCACCCGGTGCTTACAGGGTGTTGGCCAACAGTAGGGCCAATCCTCCATCTGCAGCCAACCCAGGAGGGGACAAGCATCTCCACTCCCAGGGCCAATTACGGTCCTATGTAACCATCCATCATGGCTCAGCCAATTGCTAATAGAGGAGGAAGGCTGCGCGTACCCTGGGGCCCAGCCAATTATAATCCGGTTTGATTTTTATGTAATATATTTTTGTGTTTTAATGTGCATAACATATTTTTAAGATAATTATTTTACTTTATTTGTACAATAATAATGATCATAAGTGTGTTTGTAAATTTTTGAAGTTTAAAAATAATTTTAATTAAACACATTTAATAATGTAAAATTATATATTGTTTTAATGTGTGTACTTTGATTTTGTTGTGTTGGTTATTTTTAATGTCAAGTTAATAACTCTATATTATTGTTATCTATATTTTAGGTATTGATACTTTTAAACTTTTGTTTTTAACCCCTAGGGTGCCCTGGACGAGCTGGTCTCGCCCTCAGCACGAGGCCGAGACTAGCTCGTCCTGCTATGGTCCCCCAGGGGGAACGCTAGCACTCCCCCAGATGGCCGAGCACCCCCCTCCCCTGGGCAGAGATGGAAGGGGAATCGCTTCCCCTTTCACCCCGCCTCCCCCTGACCCGCCAGTGGCGTCTGATGACATCAGCGCGTTTTCGCGTGCTGACCTCATCAGAGGCCTTCCCCTCCGGCGCTGGAAGCTCAGCTTCCAGTGCTAATCGAAGAGGAAATGCAAAAGCATTTCTCCTCTGATCACGTGGAGGGGGCAGAGATGCTTGAAAAGAGAGGAAAGGCCTTTCCTCTCCTTTCATGTCTCTCTGAGCATTTCTGATGATGGGAATTTTTTTTTATTAGGCCGATCTGCCCCCAGGAGTACAGAAATCCACTAGACACCAGGGATAATTTTATTTATTGTTTTTTAAATTTGTTTATGTTTGGGGATCGACCCCTTGGTCACGGGTCGCTCCTGGGGGGGCAAATTATTATTTGGCCATTTCTGCCCCCCCTGGGGGCAGATCGGCCTTGCGATAAACCACTAGACACCAGGGATTATTGTTTTTTATTTTGTACTTGCGCATAAGGGGAGCGGCCCCTTGGGCAAGGGCCACTACCCAGGGGTGCAAATGATTTTTAGGCCATTTCTTCCCCCACTGGGGGCAGACCGGCCCAAAATTATTAGGATGATCTGCCCTGGGGGCAGAAAACCACTAGACACCAGAGATATAATTTTTTTTGTTTATTTTTTATGTTTTTACGTTTGGGGAGCAACCCCTTAGGCAAGGGTCGCTCCCGGGGGGGGGAATGATTATTAGGCCATTTCTGTCCCCCCCTGGGGGGCAGAAACCACTAGACACCAGGGATTATTGATTTGTTTCATACTTGCGCATAAGGGGAGCGACCCTTGGGCAAGGGCCACACCCAAGGGGGGCAAATTATTTTTAGGCCATTTCTTCCCCCCTAGGGGCAGATCGGCCTAAAATTATTTAGCCGGTCTGCAGAAACCAGGGATGATTTTTTGTTTGTTTATTTTTTTTTATGTTTGGGGAGCAACCCGTTAGGCAAGGGTCGCTCCTCGGGGGGGTAAATTATTATTAGGCCATTTCTGTCCCTCACGGGGGCAGATCAGCCTAATATAATTAGGCCGATATGCCCCGGGGGGACAGAAACCATAAGACACCAGGGAATTTTTATTTTTTAATACTAACACATAAGGGGAGCTACCCCTTTTGCAAGGGCCACTCCCCCCGGGGGCGGGGCAAAATATTTTTAGGCCTTTTCTGCCATTCCCTGGGGGCAGATCGGCCTAATATAATTAGTCCGATCTGCCCCCGGGGGGGCAGAAACCTCCAGACACCAGGGATGTATATATTTTTTTGTTTACTTTATGTTTTTATGTATGGTAGTGATCCCTTAGACAAGGGTCGCTCCCCTGGTGGGCAATTTGTATTTAGGTCATTTCTGCCCCCCTTCGGGGCAGATCGGCCTATTTTTGTTAGGCCAATCTGCCCCCAAAGGGGGTCGAAACCTCTAGACAACATGGATTGGGGTGTGTGTATGTGTGTGTTTTGTTTGGGGGGGCAGCCCCTTGGGAAAAGGTTGCTCCCCATGGGGGCACATTACTGTTGGCCATGCCTGCCCCCCTTGGGGGCAGATTGGCCTTTTTTTTTAAGGCCCATCTGCCTCCAAGGGGGGCAGAAATCCTACCAGAGACCAGAGAAGATTTTATTTCAAAATAAGAGGTTGGGGGTATGGCCATACCCCCACCTCAAATAAATGGGGCCAAAGTTGTTCTGCCCACCAGTGGGAAGATTGGGCAATTACCCCCGATCCACACACCGGGGGGACAGAAAGTCTACTAGATGCCAGGGAATAAAAAAAATAAAAGAAAATAGTGGGGTGGTGGTTACCAACCAGTATGGGCCTGGTTATGCCCCCACCCGAACTGAAGGGGCTAACAGTCTTTCAGCTCTCCCCTGCATACTAAAACATCTTATCCCATGGCAAGCAAGAGGAATTTTGATTATTTTTGTTTTTTGTTTTACATTTGGGCCATGAGAGCTTAGTAACTCTCAAAATCGTCCCACTTGGAATGGTGAGAGCTGCACTTTTTTTATCTTTGGGACGCTGCCATGTAGAAAAATCCACAAGACCTAGACACATCTGAAAACTAAACATGTAGTTGATTCTAGGGGGTGTGCTTCACATGCACTCCGCACCATTTCCTTACCCACAACGCCCTGAAAACCTGCAACTTTGCTGGAAAGCACACATTTTTCTCACGTTTTTGTGATGGAACCTTCCGGAATCTGCAGGAATCCACAAAATTCCTACCACCCAGCGTTGTCTCATCCATACCGATAAACTTTCTGCTGGACTTGTCAGCCTAAACATGTTTTTTTTCAAACTGCCCTATAGGACCCACTTTGGTTCCCCCTCAATTTTGACGTGTTTTTGGCTCTTCCCTGTCACAAACACTAGGCCCACCTACACAAGTGAGGTATCATTTTTACCGGGAGGCTGAGGGGAACATTGGGTGGTAGGAAATTTGTCCCGGTGCGGTGATCCCACACAGACATGTGGGAAAATGAGATTTTTTTAGCTAAATTTGCGGTTTGCTGAGAATTCTGGGTAAGAAAACATTGGGGGATCCATGCAAGTCACGCCTCCCTTGACTCCCTCGGGTGTCTAGTTTTCAGAAATGTCTGGGTTTGGTAGGTTTCCCTAGATGGCTGCTGAGCCCAGTACCAAAAACAGGTAGTTTTCTATTTGATAATTTTGATGTGTCCAGATAGAGTTTTGGGGCATTTCCTGTTGCGAGCACAAGGCCTACCTACACAAGTGAGGTACCATTTCTTTCAGGAGACTTGGAGGAAAGCAGGGCGGAAGGAACTATGTGGCTCCTCTCAGATTCCAGTACTTTCTGTCACCGAAATGTGAGGAAAAAGTGTTTTTTTAGCCAAGCTTTGAGGTTTGCAAAGGATTCTGGGTGACGGAACCTGGTGAGAGCCCCAAAAGTCACCCCATCTCATATTCCCCCAGGGCTCTAGTTTTAAAAAATGCACAGGTTTAGTAGGTTTCCCTAGGTGCCGGCTGAGCTAGAGACCAAAATCCATAGGTAGGAACTTTTCAAAAAACACCTCTGTTTTCTTTGAGAAAATGTGATGTGTCCACTTTGTGTTTTGGGACATTTCCTGTCGCGGGCACTAGGCCTACCCACACAAGTGAGGAACCATATTTATCAGGAGACTTTGGGGAATGCTGAGTCGAAGGAAAGTTGTGACTCCTCTCAGATTCCAGAACTTTCTGTCACCGAAATGTGAGGAAAAGGTGTTTTTTTAGACAAATTTTGAGGTTTGCAAAGGATTCTGGGTAACAGAACCAGGTAAGAGCCCCACAAGTCAACCCATCTTGGATTCCCCTAGGTCTCTAGTTTTAAAAAATGCACAGGTTTGGTAGGTTTCCCTAAGTGCCGACTGAGTTAGAGGACAAAATCCACAGGTAGGCACTTTGCAAAAAACACCTCTGTTTTCTTTGGGAAAATGTGATGTGTCCACATTGTGTTTTGGGGCATTTCCTGTCGCAGGCGCTAGGCCTACCCACACAAATGAGGTACAATTTTTATCGGGAGACTTGAGGGAATATAGAATAGCAAAACAAGTGTTATTGCTCCTTGTCTTTCTCTACATTTTTTCCTTCCAAATATAAGACAGTGTGTAAAAAAGACGTCATTGAGAAATGCCTTGTGATTCACATGCTAGTATCGGCACCCCAGAATTCAGAGATGTGCAAATAACCACTGCTCCTCAACACTTTATCTTGTGCCCATTTTGGAAATACAAAGGTTTTCTTGATATCTATTTTTCACTCTTTATATTTCAGCAAATTAATTGCTGTATACCCGATATAGAATGAAAACCCACTGCAAGGTGGAGCTCATGTATTCGCTTTTGGTACCTAGGGTTCTTGATGAACCTACAAGCCCTGTATATCCCTGCAACCAGAAGAGTCAGCAGACATAACAATATATTGCTTTAAAAAATTTGACATTGCAGGAAAAAGTTACAGAGTAAAACGTAGAGAAAAATGGCAGTTTTTTTCACCTCAATTTCAATATTGTTTTATTTCGGTTGTTATTTTCTGTAGGAAACCCTTGTAGGATCTACACAAATTACCCATTGCTGAATTCAGAATTTTGTCTACTTTTCAGAAATATTTAGGTTTCTGGGATCCAGCATTGGTTTCACACCCATTTCTGCCACTGACTGGAAGGAGGCGGAAAGCACAAAAAAACTTTAAAATGGGGTATGTCCCAGTAAAATGCCAAAATTGTGTTGAAAAATTGTGTTTTATGATTTAAGTCTGCCTGTTCCTGAAAGCTTGGAAGCTGGTGATTTTAACCCTGCAAACCCTTTGTTGATGCCTATTTCAGGGAAAAAACCACAAGCCTTCTTCTGCAACACTTTTTTCCCATAGTTTTTAAAAAAACAAAATTTTCACAGTATTTTGGCTAATTTCTTAGTCTCCGTCAGGAAAAACCACAAAGTCTGGGTACCTCTGGAATCCGTAGGATGTTAGAAAAAAAGGACGCAAATTTGCTGTGGGTAGCTTATGTGGGCAAAACGTTATGAAGGCCTAAGCGCGCCCTGCCCCAAATAGCCAAAAAAAAGGCCTGCCACCTGAGGGGGAAAATGCCTGGCAGCAAAGGGGTTAATATAGGAGTATTTTGGATTTCAGATGTTGGGTATTTTATTAAAAATAGAGGGTTCATTATTTTATTAGTGTTTTATTTTGACTTCGATATTTCTGTATCTCAATAGTTTTAGTACTGATATTTAGCACTACAATTATAATGACCCAGATTTACAAAGTCCCTGCGGCGGTGCAGTGATTAAATGGATGCAGAAACATGACACTTGCGTTGTATCAAAAAAGGTTTTTGCTCTGGATAAAAGGCCATTTCTCCATTCAAAAAGCATTTTGTGCTTCTAAACATTATTTTGCACACAGTGGGCGCCACTGATGCAGACCAGCATAAGCTTGTGCAACTATGGGGAGTATGCTTACTTCTCCACAAAATCCCACACATTGAGGGGCATATTTAAACTCTGTTTGCGCCGAATGTGCATCAAAGTTTTTGACGCACTTTCGGCGCAAGCCTTGCCCCATATTTAAACTTTGGCGCCCGAGCCCACGGACGTCAAAATTCCTTTGTGTGAGTCATTTTTTGGATACAGGAAACTGCCTTCCGTTAATGACATGCAAGGTTGGCGTTCCCGCCCCAAAAATGACTTTAAGGCCTGTGTGCCATATTTATACTCCCCCGTCATTTTGATGCACAGGAAAGGGCTGGCCTTAAAAAACAGCAAACAGCCTGATGTGCGCCGTTTTGTATTGCCTTTGTCAGGGCAGGCGTTAAGGGATCTGTGGGCTCACTTCCGGTCACTATTCACCCTGAGCTTACCGTCGAGGTTGGAGAGAGGTGGTGAGTGGCCCCGGTTCCTGAAAGTCCTGCTCTGGCCGAGGTAGGGGCGACCCCTTCCGGTAGCCACGGTGCTGTTTGACAATAGTAAGCCACTACAGTCCGTGCCCTCCAGAAGGAGTCCCAGAGGAAAAACCCCAAAAGGGTAAAAATCCTCCAACAGGAACTCCCTGAAACAGATGGAGGACAAAAGGAATTAGAATTCAAGATCCTGGAATTCTGGAGACTGAAGACAGATCAAGAACGACTGGCGTCACAAAAGGAAACCAGCCGGAGCGTGACTACCACCGTAGGAGTGTTGCAACGCAATGAGAAGAAAGATAGATTCCCCTTATGTACCCCTAGACAGGAAGTGTGAAACAGGAAGTAGTAATACCACCATCTTGGTTTGGGAAAAGGCCATAACTGAAAATAGAGAATATGCTCCTGAGTAAAGAGAAACAATGCATGCAGGGAAGAGAGGAAGTGCACAGCATGCTGGGAAGGAGAAAGGCATGCTTTATAAGCTAATCATGTGTAGGCAGGCAGATCTCGTGCGTGTGACAGATAAGTGGATTTATGGAGGGAGGCCCCGGGCATTCTAGAGTGTTCATTATCCTGTGCGCTGAGCGAGGCGAGGACCGCAGCCCGATTCTGGGTCTCCGGCCCTGCCGCGCTTGAAAAGCAGCTCGCGGCCAGAGAAAAGGGCCGCAGCGGGTGCCGCGACCCTTGACCCAAGCCGCCGCGACCCTTGACCCAAGCCGCCGCTTCCTCCGCGGCCCTCCCGCGGGCCTCCGTGGTCTTCCCAGTTTGCGCCGCAGTGGCTCGTGCTCGCGGCTGCGGCGCAACAGTAGGTCCCCCCACCCAAGGCCCCAGGTTTGTGAGGAAAAAGACGGAAGAAACGATGGACCAAAAGAGGGGCATGAACCGAAAGTGCATCTTCCCAGGAGCACTCACTCATAGGGTAGCCCTTTCAATGAATAATGTATTGGAGACGATCATGGAAAACCCAAGAGTCACAGATCTCCTGGACATTGTATTCGGGCATATTATCAATCAACAGAGGAGGAGGACAGGTGAATTGTCTGTGAAAAGGGTCAGGAATGTAAGGTTTGAGTTGTGAGACATGGAACACAGGATGTATTTTCCAAGTCTGAGGCAGGCGAAGGCGCACAGTCACAGGGTTGATCTTCTAGAGAATCAGGAATGGACCATAATAACGAGGTTTGCATTTATTCTGGGTAAGTCGAAGAGGCAAGAATTTAGAGGAAAGCCAGACCTTATTGTGGACCTGATAACGCAGGGCCTCACAACGCTTCTTATCAACCATTCTTTTCATGCGTGTCTTCGTGGCTACAAGATTTGAATGGATGATATGTTGGATACCCCGTAGTTGCCGGACATATGAGGAAATGACAGGAAGATTGGAAGTATCTTTCAGAGGAGTAGGAAAGGCCCTTGGATGGAAACCATAAGAACCATAGAAAGGGGAGACTTTCGAGGCACTGTGTACTGAGTTGTTGTAGGAGAATTCTGCAAGTGGTAAATACATAGACCAATTACTCTGCGTAGCATTGCAGAAGCTGCGTAAATATCGTTCGAGGCCTTGATTCAGCCGTTCTGTCTGTCCATTAGTTTGAGGATGGAACCATGAAGATAAGGCCACCTCTATTCCTAGGGTCTTACAGAATTGTTTCCAAAACCGGGAGATGGATTGAGGACCCCGATCTGAGATAATGACCTGTGGTAGTCCATGAAGCCGAAAGATCTCCTGAATAAAGATTTGGCTTAGTTCCTTAGCCATAGGTAGTTTTCTTAATGCCGTGAAATGTGCCATCTTTGTGAAGGAATCAATGGTTACCATTATCACTCGATTTCCAACCGAAGAGGGAAAAGAGCACATGAAATCAGTGGAGATAGTGTGTCATGGACCTGGGGGAACAGATAATGGACAAAGTAATCCTACTGGTTTAGTACGAGGTGTCTTGGCTTGTGCACATATGGGACAGGACGACACATAGGCCCTGATTCTGACCCCGGCGGTCTGAGACCGCCGGGGCCAGGGTCGGCGGGAGTACCGCCGACAGGCCGGCGGTGCCCCGCAGGGCATTCTGACCGCGGCGCTTTGGCCGCGGTCAGATTTGGAAAACCGGCGGTCTCCCGCCGGTTTTCCGCTGCCCTTGAGAATCCTCCATGGCGGCATGGGGATTCTGACACCCCCTACCGCCATCCTGTTCCTGGCGGGTCTCCCGCCAGGAACAGGATGGCGGTAGGGGGTGCCGTGGGGGCCCCGGGGGCCCCTGCAGTGCCCATGCCAATGGCATGGGCACTGCAGGGGCCCCCGTAAGATGGCCCCACTCTGTTTTCAGTGTCTGCTTTGCAGACACTGAAATACGCGACGGGTGCCACTGCACCCGTCGCACCTTCCCACTCCGCCGGCTCAACTCTGAGCCGGCGTCCTCGTGGGAAGGTTGATTTGCCCTGGGCTGGCGGGCGGCCTTTTGGCGGTCGCCCGCCAGCCCAGGGCAAATCCCAAAATACCCTCAGCGGTCTTTCGACCGCGGAGCGGTATTTTGGTGGGGGAAGTCTGGCGGGCGGCCTCCGCCGCCCGCCAGACTTAGAATGACCCCCATAGTCCTCAGTATCAGCCTTGATAGGGGGCCACCAAAAAGAGCGAAGCAGGAGCTCTTGGGTAGCTTTCATTCCGCGATGACCTGCGATGGGGGAGTCGTGGCACATACGTAGGGCTTCTGTCTGGACTATCTTAGTAGGTAGGAACAGGGCTTTGTTGTGGTAATAGTATTCTTGATCTATATGAAGCTGCGGGCGTAGATTGTTCATCTCTGTAGTTTCCAGGTTAGAATATTCAGATTTGACCTTGTCTAGGAATATCTGTACTAAACCAATGATCTTATTGTTTTCAAATAGGTTTTGTACAGGAGAATCGCTACACTCAGGGTAACGCCGGGACAAGGCATCGGCCAAGATATTCTGAGAACCAGGGATGTATGTAATGTAAAAATCATATTGACTTAAAATGAAAGCCCATCGAGCTTGCCGGCTATTTTGGCACTGAAAGTTTCTCAAGCATTGTAGATTTTGGTGATCTGTCCGTGCCTCAAAGGGTTCTTTCGAGCCCATCAGGAAGTGTCTCCATTCCGTGCACGCTGTCTTCAAGGCGAGTAATTCTCGTTCTAACACTGAATAGTTCCGTTCGGAATTGGATAATATGTGTGAAAGATAGAATACAGGATGCTCTAACCCATCATCATCTTGTTTCTGTAGCAAGGCAGCCCCTATGGCTCTTTCTGAGGCGTCTGCGACAACTATGAACTGTTTGGTGGTGTCGGGTGGCCTAGAATGGGAGCTTGAATGAAGGCCTTTTTTAATTCTTGAAAGCCATCTCAGCATCTTGTGTCCAACAAAAACATTTCCTTAGATTGTCTTTCTTAAGGGTTTGTGTAATATAACTGGTTCTCTGGGCAAAGTCTGCTATAAATTGTCGATAGAAATTGGCCAAGCCCAAAAAACACTGAGTTTCTTTGATGGAAGAGGGGGACGGCCAATCCAGAATAGCTTGAATCTTATCTGAATCCAGGTCAACACCTACTTGGTTAATGCAATATCCCAAGTATTTCACCTTAGTTTGGTCAAATTCGCATTTTTCTGGCTTGCAGAATAGATGATGTTGTCTGACTCTAAGACTTGGAGTACATGTTTAGTGTGTTGTTCTGGTTGGACAGAGAATATTAAAATGTCGTCCAGATAAACAACCACTGTTTGAAGTAGAAGATCACAAAAAATAGCGTCCATGAATCTTTGAAAGATGGAGGGGGCATTGGTTGGTCCAAAAGGCATTACTCTGTATTCATAATGACCAAAAGGTGTTCTGAAGGCGGTCTTCCATTCATCACCTTCCTTTATCCTTAAAAGATGGTATGCTCCTCTAAGATCTAACTTGGTGAATCTCTTTGCTCCTCTGACCGCTTCTAAGATGTCCTTATTAAGAGGTAGAGGGTATCGATCCTTAGTAGTAATCTTATTTAATCCTCTAAAGTCTATACAGGGATGCAAGTCTTTTGTCTTCTTTGGTACGGAGAAGAGAGGAGCCCCTACATGTGAGGAGGAAGGGGCAATCAAACCACTCTGTACGTTCTCCTCTAGGTATTCCTTGAGGATCTTCTTCTCAAATTCTGTTAGAGAGTACATTCGCCCAAAAGGAACCACGGCATCTGTTTCCAAAGGAATGGCGCAATCGTATTCTCTATGGGGTGGCAGTTCAGGTCTTTCCAGTTTCTGGAATACATCGGCATATTCTAGATAATGTCTGGGTACTCCTTGTAGAATGTTAATAGAACATCCCACCTTAGGGGGTGCCAGTAAGAGACTCTTTGGGGACCAATAGTTTCCTGCTAAGTAACAGTGGTGTTGGCAGAAGTGAGAGGATAGAGAAATGGTTCTTGTTTCCCAATTAATGTAAGGGTTATGCCGAGTTAGCCATGGAATCCCCAGGATCATAACGTGATGTGGCGAGGAGATCAAATCAAAAGAAATGTTTTCTTGATGTTTCCCGAATTGTAGACATAGGGGGTCATTACAACATTGGCGGTAAAAGCCGCTTACCGCCATGCAGAAGACCGCCAATACACCGCAGCGGCCGTGGAATTCTGCCACAGCTATTATGACCCACATTTCGGAATCCGCCGAAACTCAGACACCCACACAAGTCCGCCACACCAAAGGTCAGTGATAAACTGTCGAAAACAAAACCTCCACCGTCACGCCAACAGAAACACGCCATGCTATCACGACCCACGAATCCACGCGGCGGTCTTTCAACCGCGGTATTCCACTGGCGGTACACACCGCCGCGCTCAAAATACACACACACATCTCCAAAACAACGCCACATTGGACAATTCCAAATACACACACCTGATACACATACAAACACCACTCCCACACACACCAAACACAATATAAAACATACACCCACATCACCCACAAACCCCTACAACAAAAAATTAGAGACAAAGGCGACAGAGAGATAGCACAGCAATAGGCAACCCCACCACACAGAGGCACACTACACCATCACCCACACAACATCCACGCACAAAATACCACACACCACTACACATCACCACACTCATCACCACATACACCCCACACACATCATCTACACCACCCCATGGCACGCCAAAGACACCCCAGGTTTTCCGAGGAGGAGCTCAGGGTTATGGTGGAGGAAATCGTCCGGGTAGAGCCACAGCTATTTGGATCATAGGTGCAGCACACCTGTATAGCTAGGAAGATGGAGCTATGGTGGAGAATCGTCGACAGGGTCAACGCAGTGGGAATGCACCCAAGAAATCGTGAGGACATCAGGAAGAGGTGGAACGACCTACGGGGGAAGGTGCGTTCTGTGGTCTCCAGGCACAACATCGCGATTCAGCAGACTGGCGGCAGACCCCCACCTCCACCCCCACAACTAACAACATGGGAGGAGCAGGTCTTGACCATTATGCATCCAGAGGGCCTCGGAGGAGTCGGTGGAGGAATGGACACTGGTAAGTCTAATCTTAACTATCATATCCCCCACCCTACCTGCATGCTATCACACACCCTCACCCTCTCCCCTATCACTCCAACTCCTCACTAATGTACTAATAATACAAACCACCCATCACAACACCAAGCCCTGCATGACACAACAAAGCATGGACACCCATCACTAAAGCATGCCCACTGCACATACCCATACACACCCCCCCAACCATCATCACATAAGCCCCCACACAGGAATGCAAGCACTGGAGTACACGCTCACCCACCTATTGCACACCATGACATACACAGATGCAATAATCATGCTTTTACACCCCTGCAGGACCACTACCTAACGTCACCAGACAGGAGGGTCCAGACATCTCCACCCCACCCACAGAAGAGGCCCACAGTGATGACAGCAGCTCTGGCCAACTGGATCCAGATGACCAGCCCGGAACATCGTGGGCCTCGGGACAGTCGGTTCCCCTCGCACAGGCACAGCCCAACACTGACCTTCCACCCTCGGGTAACACCAGCACAGCACCCACCCAGCGGGCCCATACCTCCGTACCCAGAACACGTCAATCAGCTGTGTGTCCACCACTACAGGGAACCCAGCATAACCCACCACGCCAACAACAACAAGGCCCTGGGGGCAGTGGGCACACGGTCCAGGGGACGGAGGCACAGGAACACAGGGGAACTGGGAGGGCTGCCGTGCGACAGGGGGCAGACAGGCCAAGGGAACCCACTCTCCATGAGGCCCTCTCCTCCATCATGGGAGCCTACCACCACTCCCAGGAGACGATGGCTACGGTCCTAGCCAAGTTTCAGGAGACCCAGCGCATGCAGGACGAACAGTATTTGGGGTTTAGGGAGGAGCTCAGAACCATCAGCTCTGCCTTGGGCACCATCGTAGGGGTGCTGAAGGACATACAGAAGACCATGAGGGGCACCGTGGCACTCCAATGGGCCCCTGACACTAGCCTGGACGATGAACTGCCCAACACCTCCGCCGGCGCTAGTGGACAGGACACCCCGCCACAGGACCACCACACCAGCACCCCATCCCCTGCAGATGGACAACCACCCCGCAAGCGTTCCCTGAGATCCAGGAACAGGACAGAGCAAGATGGCAAGACCCCCTCCAGGAAATGAGACCACACTAATTGTCATCTCATTGTCCCACTTTGTTACCCTGTCCAGATTGGAACTGCCCCAGCTCCACTTCCTATGCCCATATGGGCACTGCACCTGTGAGACTAGTAGACTGGACTCTGCCATGGACATTCCTCCACCATCACCCATCACAATTTTGCCACCCCCTCCAATAATTAGCACTTCAATAAACACCCTTGAACGACAAAAAAATCTGGAGTCAGTCTTTGATTTTGAAAATGTGTATTATCTATGACAATGATCAAATCCGTTCGAAAATGTTATGTCAACATACCTATGTAACACATCACAAGCCCATGAAGGATGCAAGCAGATGACACACGTTGGTACCCACACCTGTGAAACCGTAATGGAAATGTACCACTCAGTTAGCAAATACTGCCTCAAATTGACAGACAGGATAGAGGTAGAAGTGTGAAAGTAAATATAATAGTAAAAAATTGTTCTCACCTGTGTGTCACTGGAAATATTGCTGTATGACAGAGTCCCTGTTATCAATGTCTTCTTCCTCTGCTTCCTCCTCATCACTGTCCACAGGCTCCACAGCTGGCACAACACCGTCATCTGTACCATCCTCCTGCAGAAAAGGCACCTGGCGTCGCAAAGCAAGATTGTGCAGCATACAGCAGGCGATGATGATCTGGCACACCTTCCTTGGTGAGTAGAATAGGGTTATATGACGGAACACCGAATCTTAAACTACTACTAACCTTAACAACGAGGTCGGAACACCGACCTCGTCTTTACTACTAATGATTTTACCACGAATGCCTTAACAACGATATTTCGTTGTAAAGGCATTCCTGATAAAATCATTAGCAATAGGCACCATTCACCCTACATCCCTCACCCCACCCCCCCAACCCCACCCCAAAACCTAAAACCCCCTGACCCCCCACCCACTCCCCAATACCAAAAACGCCCCACCCCCCCAACCCCACCCTAAAACCTAAAACCCCCTGACCCCCCACCCACTCCCCAAAACCAAAAACGCCCCACCCCCCAACCCCACCTCAAAACCTAAAACACCCTGACCCCCCCACCCACTCCCCAAAACCAAAAACGCCCCACCCCCCCAAACCCACCCTAAAACCTAAAACCCCCTGACCCCCCACCCAGTCCCCAAAACCAAAAATGCCCCACCCCACCAACCCCACCCTAAAACCTAAAACCCCCGACCCCCCACCCCCTCCCCAAAACCAAAAACGCCCCACCCCCCCAACCCCACCCCAAAACCTAAAACCCCCGACCCCCCACCCCCTCCCCAAAACCAAAAACGC
This sequence comes from Pleurodeles waltl, assembly GCF_031143425.1. Classification (NCBI taxonomy): domain Eukaryota; kingdom Metazoa; phylum Chordata; class Amphibia; order Caudata; family Salamandridae; genus Pleurodeles; species Pleurodeles waltl. Next base: position 499,191,939 of record NC_090438.1, on the reverse strand, counting down.
CCCACCCCCCCAACCCCACCCCAAAACCTAAAACCCCCTGACCCCCACCCCCTCCCCAAAACCTAAAACCCCCCACTTACCTGATTCGTCACCTTGTCATCTGCGTCGTCCTCCTCAGCCGACTCCCTTGTTTATACCTTAACCTTGCATGTTTGTTGTTCAGGACATGCGTGGTTAAGGCACAAAATAACGAAGTCGTGGTTAAAGAAAGCGTTGTTCCGCTTTCGTTAACCAGGACTTCGTTATAAAAAATTCGGCATAAAGGTTGTTTACCGTAGAATAGGGAACCACCTGTCATATAGAGGCACCTGAACCTGGCCTTCAGGAGGCCGAAGGTGCATTCGATCACCCTCCTAGTCCGCCCATGGCCCTCATTGTAGCGTTCCTCTGCCCTGGTCCTGGGATTCCTCCCTGGGGTCTATAGCCATGATAGGTTGGGGTAACCAGAGACCCCTAATAGCCACACACGGTGCCTCTGGAGTTGACCCATCACATAAGGGATGCTGCTATTCCGCAAGATGTAGGCGTCATGCACTGAGCCAGGGAACATAGCATTTACCTGCGAGATGTACTGGTCTGCCAAACATACCATCTGTACATTCATGGAATGATAACTCTTCCGGTTTCTGTACACCTGTTCACTCCTGTGGGGGGGGGGCAAAGCCACATGGGTCCCATCAATGGCACCTATGATGTTAGGGATATGTCCCAGGGCATAGAAGTCACCTTTCACTGTAGCCAAATCCTCCACCTGAGGGAAAACGATGTAGCTCCTCACGTGTTTCAGCAGCGCAGACAACACTCTGGACAATACGTTAGAAAACATAGGCTGGGACATCCCTGATGCCATGGCCACTGTTGTCTGAAATGACCCACTTGCTAGGAAATGGAGTACTGACAGCACCTGCACTTGAGGGGGGATACCTGTGGGATGGCGGATTGGTGACATCAGATCAGGCTCCAACTGGGTACACAGTTCCAGGATTGTGGCACGGTCAAACCTGTAGGTGATGATTAAATGTCGCTCCTGCATTCTCAACAGGTCCACCAGCGGTCCGAACACCGGAGGATTCCGCCATCTCCTCACATGTCCCAGCTGACGGTGCCTAGGAAGGACAACAGCGACCACAGAGTCAACCAATTCTGAGGTATGTACCCACAGCTACACAGAACACGACACAAAATACAAACATCTTCCTGTATGTGTGTTGAGTCCAGCCCTAGGTATGTGTGACGCAGTTGTAAATGAAGCCATGTGGGCCCCTGAAATGGCGGATGCCTGACCTCTAAAGTGGGACAATGGGATGTGAGGTAACTGCGCTGGGGTACACCGTTGCGGTAGGCGGTCGAAGACCGTGGCGCAATTCTGCATTGGTTAACATTGGACCCTATGGGTCCCAGGAGCCAATGAGGAAGTGCGCCGGCGGTGATGATACGCACCGCCCCGGACGTCACCGCCGCGGACGTGACCGCCATTTTCTATCTGTTGAATCATTCGATACCTGATCTTCGACAGGAGAGGACCTACACTGCAAGTGCTGCTGTGACCTCGGTCTGGAAGAGACAATGGCACGTGCGTCTGGGGAAAGTCCACCTCACGACAGCCTCCAGAACATGCACCTGCACCCAAATCACCAAAAGTTACACCTCCTACAACCACCTCCTCTTCCTCCACTCCCAGACCCCCTCCAGCTACCCGTCCCAGTGTTCGTCAGAAAATTTTCCTGAGCAACCTTGACCTCTGTCCCATCACCCCCCCTCCAATTCATAGGTCCTGTAGTAACACCTCAGCCAAAAAGATTCTGGTACCAGTAGTGCCTGTTCGAGGTATGTGGAGTGCACCGGGCACCAGGGCAGCCAGTGTGACACGGAGCCAAAGCACTGCCAGTCCACCCCCTGCGAAGCACCAGAAGTTGGACAGTGCCCGACAGAGAGGGGGAAGACACTTGCCAGCAAAGCCAGCCACAAGGGTCCCGGGGGGAGTGTCGAGTCAGCTGTGACTCCTCCCAAGGTGGTGAAGGGGCAGAAGAAGTCTCCAAAGTCTGGGAAGAGCAGCACGGCGGAGAAGCCCGCCATCCTCCCTGCTGCCCAAGATGCCACCGCCAGCCCCATCGTCACTGGTCAGGAGACCACCACCCGAGTCAGTGCCCAGGAGGGCCCCGGCAGCCACAGCCCCGCTGGGCAATGAGGCACATACCGCTGCACAGGTCAGAGACAGCAAAGTCAAGCACCGCTGAACAGGGCAAAGACCGCCATGGCAAGCACCGCTGAACAGGCAAAGACCGCTGAACAGGGCAAGCACTGCTGAACAGGGAAAAGACCGCCATGGCAAGCACCGCTGAACAGGGCAAAGACCGCCAGGGACAGCACCGCTGAACAGGTCAGAGACAGCAAAGTGAAGCACCGCTGAACAGGGCAAGCACCGCTGAACAGGGCAAACACCCCGTGGGACCCCTCACTCAGCACAGACACACTGCTTGCCAGCTTGTGTGTGCTAGTGGGGATAAAAAGACTAAGTCGACATGGCACTCCCCTCAGGGTGCTATGCCAACCTCACACTGCCTATGCAGTATAGATAAGTCACCAATCTAGCAGGCCTTACAGCCCTAAGGCAGGGTGCACTATACCATAGGTGAGGGCATAAGTGCATGAGCACTATGCCCCTACAGTGTCTAAGCAAAACCTTAGACATTGTAAGTGCAGGGTAGCCGTAAGAGTATATGGTCTGGGAGTCTGTCATGCACGAACTCCACAGCACCATAATGGCTACACTGAAAACTGTGAAGTTTGGTATCAAACTTCTCAGCACAATAAATGCACACTGATGCCAGTGTACATTTTATTGTAACATACACCCCAGAGGGCACCTTAGAGGTGCCCCCTGAAACCTTAACCGACTATCCGTGTAGGCTGACTAGTTTTAGCAGACTGCCACACACCAGACATGTTGCTGGCCACATGGGGAGAGTGCCTTTGTCACTCTGTGGCTAGTAACAAAGCCTGTACTGGGTGGAGGTGCTTCACACCTCCCCCTGCAGGAACTGTAACACCTGGCAGTGAGCCTCAATAGGCTCACCGCCTTTGTTACAGCACCCCAGGGCACTCCAGCTAGTGGAGTTGCCCGCCCCCTCCCGCCACGGCCCCACTTTTGGCGGCAAGGCCGGAGGAGATAATGAGAAAAACAAGGAGGAGTCACTGGCCAGTCAGGACAGCCCCTAAGGTGTCCTGAGCTGAGGTGACTCTAACTTTTATAAATCCTCCATCTTGCAGATGAAGGATTCCCAAAATAGGATTAGGGATGTGCCCCCCTCCCCTCAGGGAGGAGGCACAAAGAGGAGGTACCCACCCTCAGGGCCAGTAGCCATTGGCTACTAACCCCCCAGACCTAAACACACCCCTAAATTCAGTATTTAGGGGCTCCCCAGAACCTAGGAATTCAGATTCCTGCATCCTAAGAAGAAGAGGACTGCTAAGCTGAAAAACCCTGCAGAGAAGACGGAGACACCAACTGCTTTGGCCCCAACTCTACCGGCCTGTCTCCCCACTTCTAAAGACACTGCTCCAGCGACGCTTTCCCCAGGGACCAGCGACCTCTGAAGCCTCAGAGGACTGCTCTGCATCTAGAAGGACCACGAACTCCCGAGGACAGCGGCTCTGTTCACCAAAGACTGCAACTTTGAAACAAAGAAACAGCTTTGCAACAACTTGCGTTTCCCGCCGGAAGCGTGAGACTTGACACTCTGCACCCGATGCCCCCGGCTCGACTTGTGGAGAACAAACACTTCAGGGAGGACTCCCTGGCGACTGCGAGACCGTGAGTAGCCAGAGTTGCCCCCCCTGAGCCCCCACAGCTACGCCTGCAGAGGGAATCCCGAGGCTCCCCCTGACCGTGACTGCCTGATTCTAAGATCCGACGCCTGGTAAAGATTCTACACCCGCAGCCCCCAGGACCTGAAGGATCCGAACTCCAGTGCAGGAGTGACCCCCAGGAGGCCCACTCCCTTGCCCAGGTGGTGGCTAATCGCTGAAGAAACCCCTTGGTCTCCCATTGAAACCTATTGAAAACCCGACGCTTGTTTGCACACTGCACCCGGCCGCCCCCATGCCGCTGAGGGTGTACTTTCTGTGTGGACTTGTGTCCCCCCCGGTGCCCTACAAAAACCCCCTGGTCTGCCCTCCGAAGACGCGGGTACTTACCTGCTGGCAGACTGGAACCGGGGCACCCCCTTCTCCATTGAAGCCTATGCGTTTTGGGCACCACTTTGACCTCTACACCTGACCGGCCCTGAGCTGCTGGTGTGGTAACTTTGGGGTTTGTTCTGAACCCCCAATGGTGGGCTACCTTGGACCCAAACTTGAACCCCGTAGGTGGTTTACTTACCTGCAAAAACTAACAAACTCTTACTCCCCCCAGGGACTGTTGAAAATTGCAGTGTGTAGTTTTAAAATAGCTATATGTGATTTATGTGAAAACTGTATATGCTATTTTGCTAATTCAAAGTTCCAAAAGTACCTACCTGCAATACCTTTCATTTGAAGTAGTACATGTAAATCTTGAACCTGTGGTTCTTAAAATAAATTAAGAAAATATATTTTTCTATACAAAAACCGATTGGCCTGGAATTGTCTCTGAGTGTGTGTTGCTCATTTATTGCCTGTGTGTATACAACAAATGCTTACCACTACTCCTTTGATAAGCCTACTGCTCGACCACACTACCACAAAATAGAGCATTAGGATTATCTCTTTTTGCCACTATCTTACCTCTAAAGGGAACCCTTGGACTCTGTGCATACTATTCCTTACTTTGAAATAGTGCATACAGAGCCAACTTCCTACATTGGTGGATCAGCGGTGGGGTACAAGACTTTGCATTTGCTGGACTACTCATCCAATACCTGATCACACGACTAAATTCCAAAAATTGTCATTAGAAACTGATTTTTGCAATTTGAGCTATTTTTCTAAATTTTTAAAAGTCCTGCTAGGGCCTTGTGTTAGTCCCTGTTAGCATTTCTTTTAGAGTTTAAAAGTTTTGTGAAAGTTTGAATTAAGTTCTAGAGATAGTTTTAGATTCTTAAAAAGTATTCCAACTTTTAGAAACATAGGGGGTCATTCTGACCTCGGCGGTAAAATGTGCTTACCGCCGGTCAGAAGACCGTCATAACACCGCCGTGGGCCCGGTAAACCGCCACGGTCATTCTGACCCGCAACAGGCAAACCACCAAAAACCCGACATCCACAAAAGTCCGCCACACCAATGGCCAGTGAAAAACTGGCGATGACCAAACCTCCACCGTCACGCCAACAGAAATACGCCCATTCCATTCCGACCCACGAATCCACGCGGCAGTCTTTCAACCGCGGTATTCCATTGGCGGTACACACCGCCACGGTCACAATACACACACAGCTCCAAAACACTGCCACATTGGACATTTTGAAATAAACACACCTGATACACATACAAACACCACTCCTGTCACGACTCACGTGCTGCTGGCGCCTGGAAACCGCAGATCTAGTGGCGTAGGTCTTGAGGGTTCGGCTTTGGCCCAGAAAAGGGCGACTCTTTCTAGTAGCCACGGTGCTGCAGGCAGTGGAAACGCCAAGAACAGACCGTGCCCTTTAGAATTAGTGCCAGAGGGAAAAAACCCCAATAAAGGGGAAAAAACCTCCAAAAAATGGATTCCTGAAACGAAAACAAAACCAGGAATCAAACAGGAACAAAATGCAGGTAAATGCAAAATTGAAAAGATTCAGAACCGAAGGCTAAGAATCAGGAGCGAAGACACAATCTGAGCAGAAAGTGATGCAGCGCAAGGAAAGGGAGAAAACAGAGCCCTTATATACCAAGAAACAGGAAGTGACCAACAGGAAGTAAAAAGACACAATTTTAGATAGGGAAAAAGTACATAGGATAGAATAGAACAGGAACCATAGAAAATAGGGACCAAGGAATGCTGGGAAGAAAAAGGTAACATGGGAAGGGGGAAAGACATAAAGAAAGGACAGAAAATGCCTCGAAAAAGTAAAGAAGAAAAAGAAGAAGAAGAAAGAAAAAGAAACAGGTAAGGAGGGGTCAGGGGAGAACAGGGACACCACAGAAGGCAGAGCGAGGCCCAAAATAATATCTGGGGCCTCGCGCTGTACAAAGAAGACTCGGGGTGCGCCGCGTCCTGAGAACGCGCTGCGCGGCGCGAGCTGAATGCTCGGCTCGCGCCGCACCACGCGGCGCAACAGTAGGTCCCCCCCCGAAGGTCCAGGTTTGAAGGGAAACAAACGATGAAAACGAGAAATCAAAAGAGGGGCGTGAACAGAAGAAGCATCTTCCCAAGAGCATTCACTAAGAGGATAACCCTTCCAGTGAATCAAATACTGAAGACGCCGGTGAAAAAGGCGAGAGTCACAAATTTCTTGAACCTCATATTCAGGGACATCATTCACCAACACAGGAGGAGGACAAGGAAACTGACGAGAGAAAGGATCAGGGACATAAGGTTTGAGTTGGGATACATGAAAGACCGGATGAATTTTCCAAGTATGAGGCAAGCGAAGACGAACAGTGACAGGATTGAGCAACTGAAGAATACGAAAAGGCCCATAATAGCGAGGCGTGAACTTATTCAGAGAAAGGCGAGAGGGCAAGAATTTGGAAGAAAGCCAGACTTTATCCTGAGGGTGATAATCAGGAGTGGGTCCACGTTTCTTATCAGCGATCTTCTTCATATATCTCTTAGTGTGCAATAAATTCGATCTAATTAATTTATGGAGTTGCAGGAGACGTTTGGAAAAAGATGTAATGGCAGGCAGAGGAGAGGTAGATTGAGGAGCAGTAGGAAAAGAGGTCGGATGATAGCCATAGGAACAGAAAAAGGGAGTGACCTTGGAGGCACTATGGACAGAATTGTTGTAGGAATATTCAGCAATAGGAAGATAAGTGTTCCAGTTGCTTTGGGTGGAATTACAAAAACAACGAAGGTATTGTTCTAGTCCTTGATTCAAACGCTCAGTTTGTCCATTGGTCTGAGGATGGAAACCGGATGATAGTGCTATATTGATATTCAGTGTCTTGCAAAAATGTTTCCAAAACCGGGAAATATACTGGGGACCCCTGTCAGACCCAATGGTATGTGGAAGTCCATGGAGACGGAAAATATGGTCGATAAATATCTGGCTCAATTCTTGGGATGTTGGTAATTTCTTTAGAGCAGTAAAGTATGCCATCTTAGTGAAAGAATCAACAGTGACCATGATAACCTGGTTTCCAGCTGATGGCGGAAGTGAACACATAAAGTCAGTGGAAATAGTATGCCATGGCGTTGGTGGAACTGGCAAAGGCTGTAGTAATCCTGCAGGTCTGCTACGGGGAATCTTGACTTGGGCACATATGGGACAAGCCTGAACATATCTTTCGACCTCTGATTTCCAGGTAGGCCACCAGAAAGATCGCGAAAGAAGTTCTTGTGTGGCCTTAATACCTCTATGTCCAGCAACCGGTGAATCATGGCACATCTGTAATGCTTTGTCTCGCACTCTGTTAGTAGGGAGGAATAACAGCTTCTGATGAAAAAAGAATCCTTCTTTCTTGCATAAAAAGGTTCTTAATTTCTCTATTTCGCTATTAGACAGGCTGGAATACTCCAGTTGTACCTCATCCAGAAAAGATTGAGCAACTCCAATGATCTTACTAGGCTCCAGTAGAAACTGAGATGGGGAAGGAGTACAATCTGGATAGCGTCGAGACAGAGCATCAGCCAGAATGTTTTGAGATCCAGGAATATAGGTGATGTAAAAGTCATACTGACTAAAGAAAAAGGCCCAACGCGCCTGGCGACTATTTTGGCATACAAAATTACGTAGACATTGCAGATTACGGTGATCTGTTCTCGCCTCGAAAGGCTCCTTGGATCCCATCAGAAACTGTCTCCATTCGATGCAGGCTGTCTTCAGAGCTAACAACTCTCTTTCTAGTACAGAGTAATGTTGTTCAGCTGAAGAGAGAATATGGGACAAATAGAAAACAGGATGTTCAAGACCATCATCTTCTTGAAGTTGAAGCAAGACTGCTCCAATAGCTTTTTCGGAAGCATCGGTAACTACTATAAACTGTTTATTGGTATATGGATGTCTCAAGATGGGAGCTTGAGTGAATGCCTTCTTTAATTCTTGAAAAGCTGTTTCAGCCGCCTTGGTCCAGACAAACCCCTGTTTTAGATTTTCCTTCTTTAAGGTATGGGTTATATGGCTGGTCTGTTTAGCAAAGTCTTGAATGAACTGTCGGTAAAAATTTGCTAATCCTAGGAAACATTGTGTTTCTTTGATAGAAGAGGGAGAAGGCCACTCTAGAATTGCTTGTACCTTTTCTAAGTCCATAGCTATGCCGGTGGAACTTAAATGATAACCCAGATATTTGACTTCCGTCTTATCGAACTCACACTTTTCGGGTTTACAGAATAGTTGATGTGCTCGGTGTCTGTGAAGGACTTGTTTCACATGAGAAGAATGGAGTTCGGGGTGTCTGGAAAAAATAAGGATGTCGTCCAAGTAGATTACGAGTGTCTGGTTCAAGAGATCGGAAAATATTGAGTCCATAAACCTTTGAAATATAGCAGGAGCGTTCGTAAGACCAAAGGGCATGACTTTATATTCAAAATGACCGAACGGTGTCCTGAATGCTGTTTTCCACTCGTCTCCTTCTTTTATACGTAAAAGGTGGTAAGCTCCCCGAAGATCCAACTTGGTAAAACGTTGAGCCCCTCTGACTGCCTCTAAAATATCCTTAATGAGGGGCAAAGGATAACGATCCTTTATAGTTATCTTGTTTAGGCCTCGAAAGTCTATGCAAGGACGAAGATCTTTGGTCTTCTTAGGTACAAACAAGAGAGGAGCCCCTGCTGGAGAAGATGATGGAACAATGAGACCACCCTGTACATTTTCCTCCAGATACTCCTTAAGAACTTCCTTTTCAGGTTCCGTGAGAGAATACATCCTCCCAAAGGGAACGACTGTTCCAGGTTCCAAAGGAATAGCACAATCGTACTCTCGATGTGGAGGTAATACAGGTCTGGATGGTTTTTGAAACACGTCTTGGAACTCTAAATAATGTTCAGGAACCCCTTGGACAGTGTTGATGGAATACTCCGTAGTACTCTTCATAGGTGTTAATCTGTTTGGTGACCAATACTTATCGGAAGCAAAGCAATTTTCTTGACAAAACTGTGAGGATAAAGAAATTGTCCGGGTTACCCAGTTCACATATGGGTTATGTCTAGTAAACCATGGAATTCCGAGAATAATGGTATGGTTGGGAGATGAAATGAGATCAAAAGAGAGGTGTTCTTGATGATTACCAAACTGTAAATTTAACATCAAGGTCGTAGTATCGACTGGACCTGAGGATATTAAAGAACCATCCACGGTGTGTACTTGTTCAGGAATGTCTTTGGGTTGAGTGGGAATTTGCAGATTAGTGGCCCATGTCTTATCCATGTATATACCACTAGCACCACAATCCAATAATGCCACAGTTCTTTCTTGGCGGCCATCAGGTAGTTGTAATATGACTGGTAACACGAACAAGTAAGTTGTATTGTCGTTGAATGAGCTGATAGAAGGTATAGCCGATGATCCCGTCCCCTCCCTTCTTACAGAGGACGGGAGGTGGCGTTTCCCAAGGGTCTAGGTGGACGTACAGGACATGTACGAAGCATGTGACCAGCAGAACCACAGTAGAGGCACAATCCCTTCTTCCGTCTGTCTTCCTTCTCACTAGCAGAGAGTGGCCCTCGAGCAGTATCCACTTGCATGGGTTCCCCTTCTATATCTTTAGCAGGAGGACGAGATTCCTCAGGATGAGGTGGATACATCCGTGAAGAGCTTGGCTGAGACGCTCCTCTACTCCTTCTCTTCTCCATTCGTCGTTCTTGAAGACGATACTCGATGGAAAGTGCTTGATCCATGAGGCCACGAAGATCTTCAACTCTGGTGGAATGTACTAATTCATCCTTAATTTCTTCCTTAAGTCCTCTGCGAAACAAAGTTACCAGGGTACGCTCCACCCAAGTGGTCTCTGCCGCTAATTGACGGAAACGTGTAATATATCGGAGGACATCCTGGGAACCTTGCTGGATATCACATAATGCTTCCTCTGCCGAGGCTTCCAATCCTGGGCGACTAAACATTTGTTTGAAGCAGGTCACGAAGGCAGAATAGTCCGACAATACTGGATCGTTGGATGACACCATCGGGGTTGCCCAGGCCAAGGCAGGACCGGATAATGCACTAATAAGATATCCCACCTTTGTCCTGTCATGAGAGAATTGGCTAGGTCTGAAGGCGAAGTAAACCGTTAATGCATCCAGGAATTCACGCAGTTTAGTTGGTTCACCAGAGAAGCGAGGCGTTGAGGCGGAGATAGTCGGAACATCGCCACTGCGGAGGGCCAAAGCCTGTCGTAAGACCGCATTCTCGTTGCGCAATTGTTGCAATTCCTGAGCTTGTTGTTGAATAGTAGTCAAAAAAGATGAATCAGGATCTGCAGCCGCCGCCACTGTGTCATCCATAGTATCAGAAGATGTCGGAATGGTTTGGCGCTGCATTCTGTCACGACTCACGTGCTGCTGGCGCCTGGAAACCGCAGATCTAGTGGCGTAGGTCTTGAGGGTTCGGCTTTGGCCCAGAAAAGGGCGACTCTTTCTAGTAGCCACGGTGCTGCAGGCAGTGGAAACGCCAAGAACAGACCGTGCCCTTTAGAATTAGTGCCAGAGGGAAAAAACCCCAATAAAGGGGAAAAAACCTCCAAAAAATGGATTCCTGAAACGAAAACAAAACCAGGAATCAAACAGGAACAAAATGCAGGTAAATGCAAAATTGAAAAGATTCAGAACCGAAGGCTAAGAATCAGGAGCGAAGACACAATCTGAGCAGAAAGTGATGCAGCGCAAGGAAAGGGAGAAAACAGAGCCCTTATATACCAAGAAACAGGAAGTGACCAACAGGAAGTAAAAAGACACCATTTTAGATAGGGAAAAAGTACATAGGATAGAATAGAACAGGAACCATAGAAAATAGGGACCAAGGAATGCTGGGAAGAAAAAGGTAACATGGGAAGGGGGAAAGACATAAAGAAAGGACAGAAAATGCCTCGAAAAAGTAAAGAAGAAAAAGAAGAAGAAGAAGAAGAAAGAAAAAGAAACAGGTAAGGAGGGGTCAGGGGAGAACAGGGACACCACAGAAGGCAGAGCGAGGCCCAAAATAATATCTGGGGCCTCGCGCTGTACAAAGAAGACTCGGGGCGCGCCGCGTCCTGATAACGCGCTGCGCGGCGCGAGCTGAATGCTCGGCTCGCGCCGCACCACACGGCGCAACAACTCCCACACACCCAACACAATATAAAACACACACCCACATCACCCACAAACCCCTACGACCACCATTTATTGACTAAGGCCAGAGAGAGACACCACCAGCTAGTACAGAGCATTCACAGGCACATTACACCATCACTCACACAACATCCACGCACAAAACACCACACACCACCACACTCACCACACTCATCACCACAAACGCCACCCCACACCTCATCCACACCACCCCATGGCACCCCAAAGGCACCCCAGGTTCACAGACGCAGAACTCAGGGTCATGGTGGAGGAAATAGTTCGGGTAGAGCCCCAGCTCCTCGGGACACAGGTGCAGCACACCACCATTGCCAGGAAGATGGAGCTATGGCAAAGAATAGTGGACAGGGTCAACGCTGTGGGTCAGCATCCACGAAATCGGGATGACATCAGGAAGCGGTGGAACGACCTACGGGGGAAGGTGCGTTCCATGGTATCCAGACGCAATATCGCGGTGCAGAAGATTGGCGGCGGACCCCCACCTCAACCCCCAGAATTTACAACATGGGAGGAACAGGTCTTGGCGATCCTGCATCCTGAGGGCCTCGCAGGAGTAGGCGGAGGAATGGACTCTGGTAAGTCGAATCTCAACTACTTCATCCCCCCCACCCACCGGCATGCCAAATCATACCCCCGCCCCACCCCGATCACACATCCTCCTTGCTAATGTCTCACCATCACAACCCACCCATCCCAACACCAAGCCCTGCATGGGACCACAAACCATGGACACCCATCACCTAAGCATGCCCAATGCACAAACCCATCCCCCCCCAAACCACCGTCACAACAGCCCCCACAAGGGAATGCCAGCACTGGGGTACACGGGCACCCACCCATTGCACCCTATGGCACACACAGAAGCAATAACCATACTCTTATACCCCTGCAGGACCCAAACGCCACGACACCGCCCAGGAGGGTCCAGAAATGTCCATTCCACCCCCAGAAGAGGCCCACAGTGATGACAGCAGGTCTGTCTCCCTGGACCCAGATGACCAGCCCGGCCCATCGGGGACCTCGGGACAGTTGGTTCCCCTCAGACAGCCACAGGTCACAGCAGACCTACCCCCCTCTGGGAACACCAGCACAGCACCCACCCAGCGGGCCCATGCCTCTGTCTCCAGGACACGTCAATCAGCGGTGTGTCCACCACTACAGGGCACCCAGGTTAACCCACCACCCCAACAACAACAGGGAACTGGGGGCAGTGGTAGTGGGCACACGGTCCAGGGGACGGAGGCCCAGGGAAACAGGGGAACGGGGAGGGCTGCTGTGCGACAGGGGGGGGGACAGGCCCAGGGAACCCACTCTCCACGAGGCCCTCTCCTCCATCATGGGAGCATACCACCGCTCCCAGGAGACGATGGCGACGGTCCTGGCCAGGTTCCAGGAGATCCAGGTACTGCAGGAGGAACAGTTTATGGGGTTCAGGGAAGAACTCAGAAACATCAGTTCCGGAATGGGCACCATCGTTGTGGCTCTCAATCAGATTGTCAGCACATTGCGGGACCATGTGGCACCACAAAGGGCCCCTCTCACTAGCATGGACCAAGAACAGGCTACCACCTCCGCTGGCGCTAGTGGACAGGAGGCCCCAACACAAGAACAACAGGCCACCAGAACCCCACCCCCTGCAGAAGGAGAACCACCCCGCAAGCGGTGCCTGAGATCTAGGAAGAAGACAGAGTAGGATGCGAAAACCCCCGCCAGGAAAGGATACCCCCTGATTGTCATCCCACTGTCCCACATTGTCACCCTGTCCAACCTTAAACTGCCCCTGCTCCACCTTCCACAGGCATATGGACAATGTACCTGTGAGACTGAAAATCTGGACTCTGCCATGGACATTCCTCCACCATCACCCATCACCGAATTGCAACCATTTCCCAAAATTGAACACTTTAATAAACACACTTATTGCACAAAAATAATCTGGAGTCTGCCTGTATTTTTGAACAAATGTATTACACAGAACCGTGCCAAAATGTCCAGTTACATTGTGATGACAACATACCACTGTCATACAGCTGTAGTCCATGGGGAAACAAAGCAGAGGTCACGGAGTGGGGCCCACATCTCTGAAATTGGAAGGGAAAGTCACAACTCAGTCAACATACACTAGGGGGAAACTCAGACAGTAGAGAGGCAGGAGACTTTAATTAAATGTAAATGTAAAATGCCGGTGTTGATTCTTACCTGAATGTCATTGAAAATACTGCAGTATTACTGTGTCCCTGTTGTCTGTGTCGTCCTCTTCGTCTTCCTCCTCTACACTCTCCGCAGGCTCCACAGCTGCCACAACACCACCATCTGGACCATCCTCCTGCAGGAAAGGCACCTGGCGTCGCAAAGCGAGGTTGTGAAGCATACAGCAGGCCACGATGATATGGCACACCTTCTTTGGTGAGTACAGTCACAACTCAGTCAACATACACTGGGGGGAAACTCAGACAGTAGAGAGGCAGGAGACTTTAATTAAATGTAAAATGCTGGTGTTGATTCTTACCTGAATGTCATTGAAAATACTGCAGTATTACTGTGTCCCTGTTGTCTGTGTCGTCCTCTTCGTCTTCTACACTCTCCGCAGGCTCCACAGCTGCCACAACACCACCATCTGGACCATCCTCCTGCAGGAAAGGCACCTGGCGTCGCAAAGCCAGGTTGTGAAGCATACAGCAGGCCACGATGATATGGCACACCTTCTTTGGTGAGTACATTAGGGATCCACCTGTCATATGGAGGCACCTAAACCTGGCCTTCAGGAGGCCGAACGTCCGCTCGATCACCCTCCTAGTGCGCCCATGGGCCTCATTGTACCGTTCCTCTGCCCTTGTCCTGGGATTCCTCACTGCGGTCAGTAGCCAGGACAGGTTGGGGTAACCAGAGTCACCAATTAGCCACACACGGTGTCTCTGAAGTAGTTCCATCACGTAAGGGATGCTGCTATTTCGCATGATGTACGCGTCATGCACTGACCCAGGGAACTTGGCATTTACATGGGAGATGTACTGGTCAGCCAAACAGACCACCTGGACATTCATGGAATGATAACTTTTTCTGTTCCTGTACACCTGTTTACTCGTGCTGGGGGGGACCAAAGCAACATGTGTCCCATCAATTGCACCAATGATGTTGGGAATATGTCCAAGCGCATAGAAATCACCCTTCACTGTAGCCAAATCGCCCACCTCAGGGAAAACAATGTAGCTCCGCATGTATTTCAGCAGGGCAGACAACACTCTGGACAACACCTTGGAAAACATGGGCTGAGACATCCCTGATGAAATGGCCACTGTTGTTTGAAATGACCCACTTGCCAAAAAATGGAGTACTGACAGCACCTGCACTAGAGGGGGGATCCCTGTGGGTTGGCGGATGGGTGACATCAGGTCTGGCTCCAGCTGGGCACACAGTTCCTCTATAGTGGCTCTGTCAAGCCTGTATGTCAGTATGACATGTCTTTCTTCCATTGTCGACAGGTCCACCAGCGGTCTGTACACGGGATGATTCCTCCATCTCCTCGCAAGTCCCAGTGGACGGTGCCTAGGAAGGACAACATGGAGCACAGAGTCAATCAACCCACAGGTACGTTCCCACAGCTTGCACAGTACACGATTCTCAATGCATTGAATGACTTGTATGAGTGTTGATGCAAGGCCTAGGTATGTGTGACGCAGTAGAAATTAAGATATGGGGGCCCTTGAAATGGCGGCTGCCTGACCTGTGAAGTGATACAGTGGGATGTGAGGTCAATGTGCTGGCGTGGCACACCGTGGCGGTAGGCGGTCGAAGACCGCAGTGCAAAGCCGCATTGGTTAACATTGAACCCTATGGGTTTCAGGAGCCAATGAGGATGTGCGCCGGCGGTTGCGGTACGCACCGCCGCGGTACGCACCGCCGCGGTACACACCGCCGCGGGCGTGACTGCCATTTTCTATCTGCTTAATCACTCGATACCTGATCATCCACAGGAGAGGACCTATAATGCAAGTGCTGCTGTGACCTCGGTCTGGAAGAGACAATGGCTGCTGCGACTGGGGAAAGGGCCCCTGCCTTCACTTCTGAAGAATTGGAGAAACTCGTGGATGGGGTCCTCCCCCAGTATGCGCTACTCTACGGTCCTCCAGACCAACAGGTAAGTACACTGGGACCATGCTTTGTGGCCAATGCCTGGGTTGAGTGAGGTGAATGAAAGATGGTGGGGAGGGGAGCAAATGAGGCATGCATCAAACGAAAGATGAGAGCATGTGCCACATGGCAAGGGTGGGGATGGGGGGCCACTCACATCGAGCATGCAGAAGGTGATGTTTGTTTTTCTTTCTCCCCCTGCACATGTCACATAGGTCAGCGCCCATCAGAAAATCGACATTTGGCGTGCCATCGCCAAGGACGTCCGGACCCTGGGGGTCCACAACAGACGGGGCACCTACTGCCAGAAGAGGTGGGAGGACATCCGCCGCGGGAGCAGGAAGACCGCGGAGGCTCTGCTGGGGATGGCCTCCCAACGTAGGAGGGGTGCCAGTCGTACCTTGACCCCCCTGATGTCCCGGATCCTGGCGGTGGCCTACCCCGATTTGGATGGGCGCGTGAGGACATCACAGCAGACACAAGGGGGTGTGTACAAGCACATTCTGCTGATTTTGCGCACATTGGAGGTGTCTGGGTGGGGGAGGAGGGCTGTGGGTATCCCTAGGCCAGGGCGTTTTCTGTAGGCTAGGCCCCTCCGTTAGGCATGGCCCTGTACCCCCACCCCCCACCTCTGTAGGTTGCCTAGTACAGCTAATCATGGCCCTGTGTCACCTATGTGTGGAGTTGTCGTCCATAGGCTTGTAGGCCATGTCCCACGGATTGAGTAGTGTACCTCAAGTGCGCGGCGTAGTGCAGCGGGCTTCTGTGTCTGTCCTCTCCGCCAACGGTGTTGCCAATGCATGCACTCAACATGTCTTTGTTTCTCCACCCCTCCCCCCTTTTTTTGTGGTCTTCCTGTTCATGTGTGCATTAGCATCATCAGGCGGAGGAGAAGTGGCATCGGAGCACGAGGGAGCTGCATCTCACAGGTCCATGGAGGGCCATGCAACTGACTCTGATTTCACCAGTGAGACGGAGGGCGAGGGGAGCTCCACAGCGGGGACACGTGGTGACACCAGCGACACAGACACGTCCTCGGAAGGAAGCTCCCTTGTGGTGGCGGCTACATCCGTGCCCACCGCAACAACAGGTACAGCCGCCACCCAGCGCGCCAGCTCCGCCCTCCCAGCAGCCCCTAAGCCTTCGCCCCGTGCCTGCTCACCCAGGAAGGTGGGCATCTCCTTCGCCCCAGGCACCTCAGGCCCTGCCCCAGTTACCCCTGCTGCCCTCAGTGAGGAGGTCATTGACCTCCTGAGGACCATCATTGTTGGGCAGTCTACCCTTTTGAATGCCATCCAGGGTGTAGAAAGGGAGGTGCACCGGAGTAATGCATACCTGGAGGGCATTCATTCGGGTCAGGCTGCCCATCAGCGATCGTTCAACGCTCTGGCCTCAGTACTGACGGCAGCCATTGTCCCTGTCTCCTGCCTTCCTCCTCCAACTTCCTCAACCCAGTCCCACTTCCCTGTACCTCTGCCTATCCCAGACACACCATCAGACCAGCCTGCACACACCTCAACACCCAAGAGAAGCTCATCCAGACATAAGCATCACACATCACACAAGTATTAACACAAGCAACATCCACATGCAGACATGCCAACAGCCACTGCCTCCTCTGTGTTCCCCTCCTCCTCGTCTCCCTCCTCCCTCCCTGTGACGTCTCCACTCACACTTGCATGCACAACATCTTCAGCCACTACGTCCATCACCAGCACACCCACCAGAACACTCCGCACACGTGCAGTCACCACCCCCACTACCATTTATACGTCCCCTGTGTCCTCTCCCAGTGTGTCTGTCACCCCCTCTTCCAAACCACACAAACGCAGGCAGCCACCCACCCAACAGCCATCCACCTCACGACAGCCTCCAGCACAAGCACCTGCACCCAAAGACACCAGACTTCACTCTCCTACAACCACATCCTCTTCCTCCACTCCCATACCCACTACAACTACCCGTCCCTGTCTTACTAAATTGCTTTTCCTTTCCAACCTTGACCTCTTTCCATCAACTGACCCACCCCCTCCATCTCATAAGGCTCCAATCAGCACCTCAGCCATCACAAAACCTGGACCTACTAAGAAAATAGTCCAAGGATTTTGGAGTCCACCACCTTCAAGCCCAGCTACTTCGGTTTGGAGTAAAGAGACGGCCAGCCCACCCCCTGCAAAAAAAGCAAAGAAAGCCAGTGCCCGGCGCGAGAGGCCAAAGACAGCAGGCTCCACAAGCACTACCCTGGCACCGTCAGGGAGTGGGGTGCCACCTGGCACACCGGCAAAGGGAGGAAAGGGCCACAGACGAGCAGGGAAGGGTGGCAAGGGCAGCACGCCCGACAAGTCCGGCAGCAGGCGAGCTGCCCTGGAGGGCCCCGCCAGTCCCAGCCCAGCTGCCCAGGAGGGCCCCGCCAGCCCCAGCCAAGCTGCCCAGGAGGGCCCCGCCAGCCCCAGCCAAGCTGCCCAGGAGGGCCCAGCCAGCCCCAGCCAAGCTGCCCAGGTGGGCCCCGCCAGCCCCAGCCAAGCTGCCCAGGAGGGCCCCGCCAGCCGCAGCCAAGCTGCCCAGGAGGGCCCCGCCAGCCCCAGCCAAGCTGCCCAGGAGGGCCCCGCCAGCCCCAGCCCAGCTGCCCAGGAGGGCCCCGCCAGCCCCAGCCAAGCTGCCCAGGAGGGCCCCACCAGCCCCAGCCAAGTTGCCCAGGAGGGCCCGGCCAGGCTCAGCCAAGCTGCCCAGGAGGGCCTGGCCAGCCCCAGCCAAGCTGCCCAGGAGGGCCCCGCCAGCCCCAGCCCAGCTGCCCAGGAGGGCCCCGCCAGCCCCAGCCCAGCTGGGCAATGAAGGAGCACCAGCCACAGCCCAGCTGGGCAATAAAGGAGCGCCAACTCAAGCAACGCTGAACATGGCAAGGACTGCCAAGGCAAGCACCGCTGAACAGGGCACCGCCATCTCAAGCACCGCTGAACAGGGCACCGCCATCTCAAGCACCGCTGAACAGGGCACCGCTGAACAGGGCACAGCCATCTCAAGAACCGCTGAACAGGGCCCTTCAAGTCAAGAACCGCTGAACAGGGCCCTTCAAGTCAAGAACCGCTGAACAGGGCCCTTCAAGTCAAGAACCGCTCCACAGGGCCCTTCAAGTCAGGAACCGCTGAACAGGGCCCTTTAAGTCAAGAACCGCTGAACAGGGCCCTTCAAGTCAAGAACCGCTGAACAGGGCCCTTCAAGTCAAGAACCGCTGAACAGGGCCCTTCAAGTCAAGAACCGCTCCACAGGGCACCGCCGTCTCAAGCACCACTCCGCTGGGCCCTTCAACTCAAGCACCGCTCCGCTGGGCCCTTCATCTCAAGCACCGCTGAACTGGGCCCTTCATCTTAAGCACCGCTCCGCTGGGCCCTTCAACTCAAGCACCGCTCCGCTGGGCCCTTCATCTCAAGCACCGCTGAACTGGGCCCTTCATCTCAAGAACCGCTGAACAGGGCCCTTCAAGTCAAGAACCGCTGAACAGGGCCCTTCAAGTCAAGAACCACTCCACAGGGCACCGCCGTCTCAAGAACCGCTCCACAGGGCCCTTCAACTCAAGCACCGCTCAGCTGGGCCCTTCAACTCAAGCACCGCTGAACTGGGCCCTTCATCTCAAGCACCGCTGAACAGGGTCCTTCAAGTCAAGAACCGCTCCACAGGGCACCGCCGTCTCAAGCACCGCTCCGCTGGGCCCTTCAACTCAAGCACCGCTCCGCTGGGCCCTTCATCTCAAGCACCGCTGAACTGGGCCCTTCATCTCAAGAACCGCTGAACAGGGCCCTTCATCTCAAGAACCGCTGAACAGGGTCCTTCAAGTCAAGAACCGCTGAACAGGGCCCTTCAAGTCAAGAACCGCTCCACAGGGCACCACCGTCTCAAGAACCGCTCCACAGGGCCCTTCAACTCAAGCACCGCTCCGCTGGGCCCTTCAACTCAAGCACCGCTGAACTGGGCCCTTCATCTCAAGCACCGCTGAACAGGGCCCTTCAAGTCAAGAACCGCTGAACAGGGACCTTCAAGTCAAGAACCGCTGAACAGGGCCCTTCAAGTCAAGAACCGCTCCACAGGGCCCTTCAAGTCAAGAACCGCTCCACAGGGCACTGCCGTCTCAAGAACCGATCCACAGGGCCCTTCAACTCAAGCACCGCTCCGCTGGGCCCTTCATCTCAAGCACCGCTGAACTGGGCCCTTCATCTCAAGCACCGCTCCGCTGGGCCCTTCAACTCAAGCACCGCTCTGCTGGGCCCTTCAACTCAAGCACCGCTGAACTGGGCCCTTCATCTCAAGCACCGCTGAACAGGGCCCTTCAAGTCATGAACCGCTGAACAGGGCCCTTCAAGTCAAGAACCGCTGAACAGGGCCCTTCAAGTCAAGAACCGCTCCACAGGGCCCTTCAAGTCAAGAACCGCTCCACAGGGCACCGCCGTCTCAAGCACCGCTCCGCTGGGCCCTTCAACTCAAGCGCTGCTCCGCTGGGCACTGCCGTCTCAAGCACCGCCCCGCTGGGCCCTTCATCTCAAGCACCGCTGAACTGGGCCCTTCATCTCAAGAACCGCTGAACAGGGCCCTTCAAGTCAAGAACCGCAGAACAGGGCCCTTCAAGTCAAGAACCGCTCCACAGGGCACCGCCGTCTCAAGAACCGCTCCGCTGGGCCCTTCAACTCAAGCACCGCTCCGCTGGGTCCTTCAACTCAAGCACCGCTCCGCTGGGCCCTTCATCTCAAGCACCGCTGAACTGGGCCCTTCAACTCAAGCACCGCTCCGCTGGGCACCGCCGTCTCAAGCACCGCCCCGCTGGGCCCTTCAACTCAAGCACCGCTCCGCTGGGCACCGCCGTCTCAAGCACCGCTGGCCCATTGGCAGAAGGGGCAGGCCCGCAACTGTGTCGGGCAGGGCTGCACGAAGCACTCTGGGCACCATGCCTCCTCCAGAACCAGTGGAGTCTGTAATCCACTTGTGAGACTGTGGCTTTGCACTCCCCAGGATGGCACAGTGGGCAATCCACCCACTGTAGAGACTTGTGAGACTGTGGCTTTGCACTCCCCAGGATGGCACAGTGGGCAATCCACCCACTGTAGAGACTTGTGAGACTGTGGCTTTGCACTCCCCAGGATGGCACAGTGGCCAACCCACCCACTGTAGAGACTTGTGAGACTGTGGCTTTGCACTCCCCAGGATGGCACAGTGGGCAATCCACCCACTGTAGAGACTTGTGAGACTGTGGCTTTGCACTCCTCAGGATGGCACAGTGGCCAACCCACCCACTGTGGAGACTTGTGAGACTGTGGCTTTGCACTCCCCAGGATGGCACAGTGGGCAACCCACTCACTGTAGAGACTTGTGAGACTGTGGCTTTGCACTCCCCATGATGGCACAGTGGGCAATCCACCCACTGTAGAGACTTGTGAGACTGTGGCTTTGCAATCCCCAGGATTGAACAGTGGCCATGGAGGCCCCTCGTGGATCTGGCGTCGTGGACTCATCTGGCTGAGGTGCCCCCCCTTCCGTTCCCCCTGAGGTGCCTGTAGTTTTGCTATCTGATGCCCCTGCAGTGTTCTCTCCATTGGAGCCGGGTATCGTGTGTGGGCTTTGCCCACGTGTTTAGGCCCATTGGCCCACGAACAATGGCTGATACCCAATTTGGACTGGACAATTTACATATGTATATATAGTTAGAGATGTTTGATATATTTTTTTACTTAGCCGTACAATATACTTCAAATTTCATGATCATTTATTTTTGTCTTTGCATTCTTCCGGGGGGTTTAGGGGTGTCACTCTGAGTTGTTGCTCTGCATTGATGTGTATGTAGTTGTGGGTGAGGGTGGGTGTGTTGTGTATGTGTGTCCCCGTAATTTTTTGCCTCCCCCCTCCCCTGTGTCGTAGGTGCAGTACTCACCGTTGTCTTCTGCGGCGGCGTTCGTGCTCCTGGTAGAGGAGCAGGAAGACAATAGCTGGTAGGATGTGTAGTTCGGGTTCCATGCTGTCCAGATTCCTCGTGGAGTGTGTAGAGGTGAGCGTTTTCCGTTCGTAATGTCTGTTTCCGCCGTGTTTTTATCGGCTGGGCTACCACCCCGGAAAAGGTGGCGGATTGGTGGGTTGTGATAGGGTGGGCGGTACATTGTCTCCCGCCTGTCTGTTGGCGGTGACCGCCGCGCTGTTTGTTTGTCCCGCCGTGGCGGTCGGAGTGTTAAAGTGGCGGTCTCTGTTAGCGGTTCCCGCCAGGGTCAGAATTCCATTTTTTTTACCGCCTGCCTGATGGCGGGTTGGCCGCCGCTTTAACACCGACCGCCAGAGTTGGAATGACCCCCATAATGTCTAATGCAGAAGAGAATGTGGTGGAACTCGACATCACCCCTTACCTCCATCTTAGGATGAGGGAGTTAAGGTCTCTCTGCAAATTAAAAAATATAAAAGTTGGCATAAACCCTACCAAACTACAGCTCCAGGAGCTGTTGGCAGAATTTTCCAAAGCCAACCCCTCTGAGGATGACCTTCCAGAGGAGGAAGCTAGTGATTTGGAGGAGAATTCCCCCCTCCAGTCCTAGTTAGGGAGAACAGGGCCCCTCAAGCCCTGTCTCAAACTGTGATAGTCAGAGATGCTGTTTCCATCAAAGGAGGGTCCAGCACCTCTGTAATCACTGAGGATAGCCTCAGTGAAGATGACCTCCTGCTAGCCAGGATGGCCAAAAGATTGGCTTTAGAGAGACAGCTCCTAGCCATAGAAAGGGAAAGACAAGAGATGGGTTTTGGTCCCATCCATGGTGGCAGCAACATAAATAGGGTCAGAGATTCTCCTGACATGTTGAAAATCCCTAAAGGGATTGTAACTAAATATGAAGATGGTGATGACATCACTTAATGGTTCACAGCTTTTGAGAGGGCTTGTGCAACCAGAAAAGTAAACAGATCTCACTGGGGTGCTCTCCTTTGGGAAATGTTCACTGGAAAGTGTAGGGATAGACTCCTCACACTCTCTGGAAAAGATGCAGAATCCTATGCCCTCATGAAGGCTACCCTGATTGAGGGCTTTGGATTCTCCACTGAGGAGTATAGAATTAGGTTCAGGGGGGCTCAAAAATCCTCGAGCCAGACCTGGGTTGATTTTGTGGACTACTCAGTGAAAACACTGGATGGTTGGTTTCAAGGCAGTGGTGTAAATGATTATGATGGGCTGTACAATTTATTTGTGAAAGAACACCTATTAAGTAATTGTTCAAATGATAAACTGCATCAGCATCTGGTAGACCTAGGACCAATTTCTCCCCAAGAATTGGTAAAGAAGGCGGACCATTGGGTCAAGACTAGGGTGACCAAGACTTCCACAGGGGGTGACCAAAAGAAAGGGGTCACAAAGCCTCCCCAGGGGAAGAGTGTTGAGACATCCAAAGGGAAAAATAGTAAAGAGTCTTCTACAGGCCCCCAAAAACCTACACAGGAGGGTGGGCCCAGAGCCTCTTCACAATCCAATTTTGGGTACAAGGGTAAAAACGTTGATCCCAAAAAGGCCTGGTGTCGTAGCTGTAATCAGCCTGGACACCAAACTGGAGACAAGGCCTGTCCCAAGAAAGGTTCCACTACTAACTCTACTCCAGCTAACACTGGAATGGCTAGTCTCCAAGTGGGATCAACAGTGTGCCCAGAGCAAATCAGGTGTCACACTGAAGCTACATTAGTCTCTGAGGGTGGGGTGGATTTAGCCACACTGGCTGCCTGGCCCCCTAACATGCAAAAATACAGGCAGCAGCTCTTAATTAATGGGACAAGTGTAGAAGGCCTGAGGGATACAGGTGCCAGTGTCACCATGGTGACAGAGAAACTGGTTTCCCTGGTCAATACCTGGCTGGACAAACTTATCCAGTCACCAACGCTAACAATCAGACTAAAGTACATCCTATGGCTATGGTAACTTTAGAGTGGGGAGGGGTCAATGGCCTGAAACAGGTGGTGGTCTCCTCAAATATCCCTGTAGACTGTTTGCTTGGAAATTACCTGGAGTCCTCAGCATGGGCTGAGGTAGAACTGAAAACCCATGCAGCCATGCTGGGTATCCCTGAACTGGTGTGTGTCAAGACAATGGCACAGTGCAAGGCTCAGGGTGAAAAAGTGGTGTTGGAGCCTGGAAAAAGGGCCCAACCTACCAAGAGAAAAGGAAAGACAACTGGAGAACCAGTTGCAACACAACAAGACAAAGAGAACCTCTCTTCTCAGGAAGAAGTTCTACCCTCTGAGGGAACTGAACCTATGGAGTTAGGACCTTATCAGGTTGAGCTCCTAGGCCCAGGGGGACCCTCAAGGGAACAGTTGTGTAAGGGACAAGAAACCTGTCCCTCTCTTGAAGGCCTTAGGCAGCAAGCTGCTAAAGAGTCCAATGGAAAGAAAACAGGAACACATAGGGTCTATTGGGAAGATGGACTCCTTTACACTGAGGCAAGAGATCCCAAACCTGGTGCCACTAGGAGAGTGGTAGTTCCTCAGGAGTTTAGAGAGTTCATACTGACCTTAGCCCATGATATTCCTCTTGCTGGGCATTTGGGACAGACCAAGACGTGGGAGAGACTAGTTAACCACTTCTATTGGCCCAACATGTCCCAGAAGGTTAAGGAGTTTTGTGTCTCCTGTGCCACCTGTCAAGCCAGTGGTAAGACAGGTGGACACCCAAAGGCCCCCCTCGTTCCACTTCCAGTGGTGGGGGTCCCCTTTGAAAGAGTGGGTGTGGACATAGTGGGTCCACTTGAACCTCCCACAGCCTCAGGGAACCTATACATACTAGTAGTAGTGGATCATGCTACTAGATACCCTGAAGCAATTCCCCTTAGGTCGACTAGTGCCCCTGCAGTAGCCAAGGCACTCATTGGTATCTTTACCAGAGTGGGTTTTCCTAAGGAGGTGGTGTCTGACAGAGGTACCAACTAT
This sequence comes from Pleurodeles waltl, assembly GCF_031143425.1. Lineage (NCBI taxonomy): Eukaryota > Metazoa > Chordata > Amphibia > Caudata > Salamandridae > Pleurodeles > Pleurodeles waltl. Next base: position 499,167,472 of record NC_090438.1, on the reverse strand, counting down.
ATGTCAGCATACCTGAAACACATGTGGAATGAGTGTGGGGTGACTTACAAATTCACCACACCATACCATCCACAAACCAATGGCCTTGTTGAGAGATTCAACAAGACATTGAAAGGCATGATCATGGGGCTCCCTGAAAAACTCAAAAGGAGATGGGATGTCCTCTTGCCTTGTCTGCTTTTCGCTTACAGAGAGGTGCCTCAGAAGGGAGTAGGGTTTTCACCCTTTGAACTTCTGTTTGGCCATCCTGTAAGGGGACCACTAGCTCTTGTGAAAGAAGGCTAGGAGAGACCCCTTCATGAGCCTAAGCAAGATATAGTGGACTATGTACTAGGCCTACGTTCAAGGATGGCAGAGTACATGGAAAAGGCAAGCAAAAACCTTGAGGCCAGCCAACAGCTCCAGAGGTTTTGGTATGACCAAAAGGCTGCAATGGTTGAATTTCAGCCAGGGCAGAAAGTCTGGGTTCTGGAGCCTGTGGCTCCCAGGGCACTTCAGGACAGATGGAGTGGCCCTTACCCAGTACTAGAAAAGAAGAGTCAGGTCACCTACCTGGTGGACCTAGGCACTAGCAGGACCCCCAAGAGGGTGATCCATGTGAACCGCCTCAAGCTCTTCAATGACAGGTCTGATGTGAATCTGTTAATGGTAACAGATGAGGACCAGGAAGCTGATAGTGAACCTCTCCCTGATCTCCTCTCCACGGACCCTAAAGATGGCTCAGTAGATGGAGTGATCTATTCAGACACCCTCTCTGGCCAACAGCAATCTGACTGTAGGAAGGTCCTGCACCAGTTTGCTGAGCTCTTTTCCATAACCCCTGGTCAGACACACCTGTGTACCCATGATGTGGACACAGGAGACAGCATGCCTGTCAAAAACAAAATATTCAAACGGTCTGACCAAGTTAAGGAAAGCATCAAAGTGGAAGTCCACAAGATGCTGGAATTTGGAGTCATTGAGCACTCTGACAGCCCCTGGGCTAGCCCAGTGGTCTTACTCCCCAAACCTCACACCAAAGATGGAAAGAGAGAGATTAGGTTTTGTGTGGACTACAGAGGAGTTAATTCTGTCACCAAGACAGATGCCCATCAAATTCCAAGGGCTGATGAACTGATTGACAAATTAGGTGCTGCCAAATTCTTAAGTACCTTTGACTTAACAGCAGGGTACTGGCAAATCAGAATGGCACCAGGAGCAAAAGAAAAGACAGCATTCTCCACACCTGATGGGCATTATCAGTTTACTGTTATGCCCTTTGGTTTAAAGAATGCCCCTGCCACCTTCCAAAGGTTGGTGAATCAAGTCCTTGCTGGCTTGGAGTCCTTTAGTGCAGCTTATCTTGACGATATTGCTGTCTTTAGCTCCAGCTGGCAGGATCACCTGGTCCACCTGAAGAAGGTTTTGAAGGCTCTGCAATCAGCAGGCCTCTCTATCAAGGCATCCAAATGCCAGATAGGGCAGGGAACTGTGGTTTACTTGGGTCACCTTGTAGGTGGAGGCCAAGTTCAGCCACTCCAGCCTAAGATCCAGAATATTCTGGACTGGGCAGCTCCAAAAACCCAGACTCAAGTCAGGGCATTCCTTGGCTTGACTCAGTATTACAGGAGGTTTGTGAAAGGATATGGATCCATAGTGACAGCCCTCACAGAACTTACCTCCAATAAAATGGCCAAGAAAGTAAACTGGACTGTAGAATGCCAACAGGCCTTTGACACCCTGAAACAAGCAATGTGCACAGCACCAGTTCTAAAAGCTCCAGATTACTCCAAGCAGTTAATTGTACAGACAGATGCCTCTGCACATGGAATAGGGGCAGTTTTGTCCCAAAGAAATGATGATGGCCTTGACCAGCCTGTTGCTTTCATTAGCAGGAGGTTACTCCCCAGGCAGCAGCGTTGGAGTGCCATTGAGAGGGAGGCCTTTGCTGTGGTTTGGTCCCTGAAGAAGCTGTGACCATACCTCTTTGGTACTCACTTTGTAGTTCAAACTGACCATAGACCTCTCAGATGGCTGATGCAAATGAAAGGTGAAAATCCAAAACTGTTGAGGTGGTCCATCTCCCTACAGGGAATGGACTTTATAGTGGAACACAGACCTGGTACTGCCCATGCCAATGCAGATGACCTTTCCAGGTTCTTCCACTTAGAAAATGAAGACTCTCTTGGGAAAGGTTAGTCTCATCCTCTTTCGTTTGGGGGGGTTGTGTAAGGAAATGCCTCCTTGGCATGGTTACCCCCTGACCTTTTGCCTTTGCTGATGCTAAGTTTTGATTTGAAAGTGTGCTGAGGCCTGCTAACCAGGCCCCAGCACCAGTGTTCTTTCCCTAACCTGTACTTTTGTTTCCACAATTGGCCCACCCTGGCATCCAGGTAAGTCCCTTGTAACTGGTACCCCTGGTACCAAGGGCCCTGATGCTAGGGAAGGTCTCTAAGGGCTGCAGCATATCTTATGCCACCCTGGGTACCCCTCACTCAGCACAGACACACTGCTTGCCAGCTTGTGTGTGCTAGTGGGGATAAAAAGACTAAGTCGACATGGCACTCCCCTCAGGGTGCCATGCCAACCTCACACTGCCTATGCAGCATAGATAAGTCACCCCTCTAGCAGGCCTTACAGCCCTAAGGCAGGGTGCACTATATCATAGGTGAGGGCAAAAGTGCATGAGCACTATGCCCCTACAGTGTCTAAGCAAAACCTTAGACATTGTAAGTGCAGGGTAGCCATAAAAGTATATGGTCTGGCAGTCTGTCATGCACAAACTCTACAGCACCATAATGGCTGCACTGAAAACTGTGAAGTTTAGTATCAAACTTCTCAGCACAATAAATGCACACTGATGCCAGTGTACATTTTATTGTAACATACACCCCAGAGGGCACCTTACTGGTGCCCCCTGAAACCTTAACCGACTATCCGTGTAGGCTGACTAGTTTTAGCAGACTGCCACACACCAGTCATGTTGCTGGCCACATGGGGAGAGTGCCTTTGTCACTCTGTGGCTAGTAACAAAGCCTGTACTGGGTGGAGGTGCTTCACACCTCCCCATGCAGGAACTGTAACACCTAGTGGTGAGCCTCAAAGGCTCACCCCCTTTGTTACAGCACCCCAGGGCACTCCAGCTAGTGGAGTTGCCCGCCCCCTCCGGCCACGGCCCCACTTTTGGCGGCAAGGCCGGAGGAGATAATGAGAAAAACAAGGAGGAGTCACTGGCCAGTCAGGACAGCCCCTAAGGTGTCCTGAGCTGAGGTGACTCTAACTTTTAGAAATCCTCCATCTTGCAGATGAAGGATTCCCCCAATAGGATTAGGGATGTGCCCCCCTCCCCTCAGGGAGGAGGCACAAAGAGGATGTACCCACCCTCAGGGCTAGTAGCCATTGACTACTAACCCCCCAGACCTAAACACACCCCTACATTCAGTATTTAGGGGCTCCCCAGAACCTAGGAACTCAGATTCCTGCAACCTAAGAAGAAGAGGACTGCTAAGCTGAAAAACCCTGCAGAGAAGACAGAGACACCAACTGCTTTGGCCCCAGCTCTACCGGCCTGTCTCCCCACTTCTAAAGACACTGCTCCAGCTACGCTTTCCCCAAGGACCAGCGACCTCTGAAGCCTCAGAGGACTGCCCTGCATCTAGAAGGACCACGAACTCCCAAGGACAGCGGCTCTGTTCACCAAAGACTGCAACTTTGAAACAAAGAAGCAACTTTGCAACAACTTGCGTTTCCCGCTGGAAGCGTGAGACTTGACACTTTGCACCCGACGCCCCCGGCTCGACTTGTGGAGAACAAACACTTCAGGGAGGACTCCCCGGCGACTGCGAGACCATGAGTAGCCAGAGTTGCCCCCCCTGAGCCCCACAGCGACGCCTGCAGAGGGAATCCCGGGGCTCCCCCTGACTGCGACTGCCTGCTTCTAAGATCCGATGCCTGGTAAAGACTCTGCACCCGCAGCCCCCAGGACCTGAAGGATCCGAACTCCAGTGCAGGAGTGACCCCCAGGAGGCCCTCTCCCTTGCCCAGGTGGTGGCTACCCCAAGGAGCCCCCCCCCTTGCCTGCCTGCATCACAGAAGAGACCCCTTGGTCTCCCATTGAAACCCATTGAAAACCCGATGCTTGTTTGCACACTGCACCCGGCCGCCCCCGTGCCGCTGAGGGTGTACTTTCTGTGTGGACTTGTGTCCCCCCCGGTGCCCTACAAAACCCCCCTGGTCTGCCCTCCGAAGACGCAGGTACTTACCTGCTGGCAGACTGGAACCCGGGCACCCCCTTCTCCATTGAAGCCTATGCGTTTTGGACACCACTTTGACCTCTGCACCTGACCGGCCCTGAGCTGCTGGTGTGGTAACTTTGGGGTTGCTCTGAACCCCCAACGGTGGGCTACCTTGGACCCAAACTTGAACCCCGTAGGTGGTTTACTTACCTGCAAAAACTAACAAACTCTTACTCCCCCCAGGGACTGTTGAAAATTGCACTGTCTAGTTTTAAAATAACTATATGTGATTTATGTGAAAACTGTATATGCTATTTTGCTAATTCAAAGTTCCAAAAGTACCTACCTGCAATACCTTTCCTTTGAAGTATTACATGTAAATCTTGAACCTGTGGTTCTTATAATAAATTAAGAAAATATATTTTTCTATACAAAAACCTATTGGCCTGGAATTGTCTCTGAGTGTGTGTTCCTCATTTATTGCCTGTGTGTGTACAACAAATGCTTAACACTACTCCTTTGATAAGTCTACTGCTCGACCACACTACCACAAAATAGAGCATTAGGATTATCTCTTTTTGCCACTATCTTACCTCTAAGGGGAACCCTTGGACTCTGTGCATACTATTCCTTACTTTGAAATAGTGCATACAGAGCCAACTTCCTACAGGTGTTGCATGTGTGTGTCCGTGACTTTTGCCTCCCCCCTCCCCTATGTCGTAGGTGCAGTACTCACCGTTGTCTTCGGCGCCACCGTTGCTGATGTTCGTAGAGGAGCAGGAAGACAAGCGCAGGGAGTATTTGGAGTTCTGGCTCCATGGTGCCCTCCTTCCTCGTGGAGTTTGTTCAGGTGAGCGTTTTCCCATTGAAATGTCTGTTTCCGCCGTGTTTTTATCCACGGTGAATCCGCCCCGGAATAAAAGGTGGCGGATTGGCCTGTTGTAATACTGTGGGCGGTACTTTGTCTTCCGCCTGTCTGTTGGCGGTGACCGCCGCGCTGCTTGTCTGTACCGCCGTGGCGGTCGGAGTGTTAAAGTGGCTGTCTATGTTGGCGGTTTCCGCCACGGCCATGATTCCCTTTTTTTCCCCACCGGCCTGTTTGCAGTATTACTGCCGCTTTAACACCGTCCGCCAGGGTTGTAATGACCCCCATGGGGTAGGAGTGGTATACTGTACAGGTCCCGAGGCCTAGAGTGAACCATCCACTGTGTGAACTTGTTGTGGTACTTCCTTAGGTATTTGCAAAATCTGTCTTTCCCTGGCCCAGGTTTTGTCTGGGGAGATACCACTGGCTCCACAGTCCAGCAAGGCCAGTGCCCTTTCTTCACAGCCATCTGTTAAGTGGAGAATAACAGGTAAGAGGAAAAGAGCAATTCCTTCCTCCCTTGAGGAACAAATGGAAGGTATTTCGAAATATCCCGTCCTCAGCCTTCTCAATGAGGACAGGAATTGGCGTTTCCCAAGGGCTTGGCTGGACGGACGGGACATGTGCGGATTAGATGACCAGCAGCACCACAATAAAGGCAGAGTCCTTTCCTTCTTCTGTTTTCCCGCTCACTAGACGATAATGGCCCTCGTGCCATGTCGATTTGCATAGGCTCTTCATCGGTAGCACCCTTAGTTTCAGGACGAGTCTCCTCGGAACGATGAGGAAGGGTGCAGGACGTCATTGAGTGTGATGGTATACAACTCTTCTTTTTCTCCATTCTTCGCTCATTTAACCGATATTCTATTGCCAGGTTCTGATCCGTTAAACCCTTAAGATTCTCTACTCTGGCAGAGTGCACTAGTTCGTCCTTAATGTCCTCTCTGAGACCCCTGCGAAACTGGGTCACCAAAGTACGCTCCACCCAGGAAGTCTCAGTTGCCAACTGTCTGAAACAAGTGATCTACTGTAAGATGTCCTGATTTCCTTGTTGAATATCTCAGAGAGCTTCCTCTGCTGAAGACTCCAGTCCAGGACGCTCAAACATCTGCTTAAAGGCAGTGACAAAGCTGGAATAATTAGACAGGCTAGGGTCGTTGCTTGTCACCAAAGGGGTTGCCCATGCCAAGGCTGGTCCAGATAGGGCGCTGATCAAATACCCAACCTTGGTCTTGTCTTGCATGAACTGTGAAGGACGGAATGCGAATTAGACCGTCAAGGCATCCAGGAACTCTCGTAATTTGTTAGGATCCCCGGAGAAGCGAGGCGTAGTTGCGGAGACTGTAGGAACATCGGTGGTTCTAGAGGCGAAGGCTTGTCGGAAGGCTGTGTTTTCGGTACATAGCTGTTGGAGTTCTTGAGCCTGTTGTTGTATAGTCAGGAGCAGGGGTTGGCTTGTTGGTTCTGTACTCATCACAGGATTCTCCATGGTTTCGGAGGTTTTGGGCGTTGCAATCTGTCACGATTCACCCTGAGCTTACCGTCGAGGTTGGAGAGAGGTGGTGAGCGGCCCTGGTTCCTGCAAGTCCTGCTCTGGCCGAGGTAGGGGCGACCCCTTCCGGTAGCCACGGTGCTGTTTGACAATAGTAAGCCACTACAGTCCGTGCCCTCCAGAAGGAGTCCCAGAGGAAAAACCCCAAAAGGGTAAAAAACCTCCATCAGGAACTCCCTGAAACAGATGGAGGACAAAAGGAATTAGAATTTAAGATCCTGGAATTCTGGAGACTGAAGACAGATCAAGATGACTGGCGTCACAAAAGGAAACCAGCCGCAGCGTGACTACCACAGTAGGAGTGTTGCAACGCAATGAGAAGAAAGATAGATTCCCCTTATATACCCCTAGACAGGAAGTGCGAAACAGGAAGTAGTAATACCACTATCTTGGTTTGGGAAAAGGCCATAACTGAAAATAGAGAACATGCTCCTCAGTAAAGAGAAACAATGCATGCAGCGAAGAGAGGAAGTGCACAGCATGCTGGGAAGGAGAAAGGCATGCTTTATAAGCTAGTCATGTGTAGGCAGGCAGATCTCGTGCATGTGACAGGTAAGTGGATTTCTGGAGGGAGGCCCCGGGCATTCTAGAGTGTTCATTATCTTGTGCGCTGAGCGCGGTGAGGACCGCGACCCGATTCTGGGTCTCCGGCCCTGCGGCACTTGAAAAGCAGCTCGCGGCCGGAGAAAAGGGCCGCGGCGGGTGGCGTGACCGTTGAACTGAGCCGCGGCTTCCCACACGGCCCGCCCGCGGGCCGCTGCGGTCTCCCCAGGTTGCGCTGCAGCGGCTTGTGCTCGCAGCCGCGGCGCAACACTTCCGTGGACTCGGACCATGGAAGTGGTCCAGAGGTGCCCGTCCCCCTATCCATGGGTGTCCCCCAGGAACACCCATGCCACCCTCGTCTACCCCTGGAGGACACCCATGGATGGGGGGACCCATCCCAGGTAAGTACAGGTAAATTGAGGTAAGTATATTTTTTTATTTTTTTTAAGTGGCATAGGGGGGCCTATTTTGGGCCCCCCTACATGCCACTGTGTCCAATGGCCATGCCCATGACAGAAGTCCCCTGGGCATGGCCATTGGGCAAGGGGGCATGACTCCTGTCTTTGCTAAGACAGGAGTCATTTCAATGGGGTTTGTGCATCAAAAAATGGCGCAAGTACAGTTTGAGGCACGATTTTTGCCTCAAACCTGACTTTCACCATTTTTTGACGCACAACCCCCATTTTCCCCTATGCCGGCGCTGCCTGGTTTGAGTCCTTTTTTTTTTACTCTGACCAGTCCGCTAACGTCATTCCTTTAATAAGGCGCCCGCATAGCGTGTAAGAATGGCGTTAGCCGGTGGTAAACATTTTGAGGCAAACCAGCGCCGGCGCTGGTTTGCGTCAAAAAGTATAAATATGGGCCCGAATGTGTAGCACAATACACAGCATACATCTAATGCATGGGATTCTTCTAAGTTTGTCTCGGCCTAATAATACGTACTGGAAGGCTATGTCTCCAGTTCGAATCATATGCTAGTTAGCGCATTCTCACCTCTACATCATGCTGCACGCCTCTGTTTTGCACAAGGCAACTTTAATGTACCCCAGTTAAGGAGATGAGATCAGCAACAGTCCTACCTTAAAAGATGTGGCTCTGAGCTGTGCTTTCCCGCTTGCTCAACTAAGCACATTTGCGTGAAAATTACTGAAGCTGGTCCACTGTGTGCTACTACAATCAGCATTAGCGAGAAAATTGAAATACAATGAAGCAATCTTTTTATTTACAGAATTATAAATAACGATGCACACACGCAAATATCCATAATAGGTTAGTACTGAGATGTAGGTCATGTACTATTTAAAGGAATACATTTTAAGTAGATGATTTGAAAAAGTACATTTTTAGCAGGCATAAACAAGCTAAGGTCTGAGTTGACGGACTAGGTAGAGTGTCTGTGCATGCTGTCTCTTGGCACTGCAAAGCTAGCTTGTACTCCGGTGCTGAGTTCAAACTGACGAAAATCTGTGACTCTTCTATTATGTTTATAAAGTTTTATTTTTTAGGAATATAACATTCCTGGGGCATCTCATCGAGCATTTTGTGAGAATTTTGCAAAGTAGTGTCTTCAACTTGAACGGTCGAATAGCAAGTCTCTGTGGATATCAAGATGAGTACATATCATGAGAGCCTATCCCGGAACTCTGGAAGGTCGTGCATCATGAATTTTTCATGATACACTGTTCTCTTTGAGCAGAAATGTAAAACATGGTTTACAATCTGTTTTGGATGTCAAAGCAAAATTGAGCCGTGCTTTTCTGAGTATTTTTCTGTATTCGCAGCTCCACAGGGCAACTATGAATTTGATATGTCTCCCATTAAGACAATATGATGTTTCCTGAGACAAGTGAATAAATTAGATTTCATATTAATTACTTATGAGTTAGAAGTTAAAATGCATGGTTGTTTAAATACCTCCCAAATGACTGTAGTGGTCATAGTGTGCAAGCAATATCCATCTGAAGGAGAACACTATTAATTATGCATGGCAATTTAAAAGATGTGTGTGTATGTGTATGGAGTTTTAGACCTAAAATATCTGAAATATTTGCAACACATATCATTCTGTTCATCTATTGAGAAAAGTTAAGCATCTCTTCTTAAGCAATCTTTCACCTACAGCAATCCTTGATCTTGCTGACGTCTTAATGCATTTTGGGCCCTTTCTAATGAGTGTGGCGAGGTAGGGCCAGTTTGCCACTGGACCTTTACTATGCATGGGGGCCCAATATGTAAAACAGTGACCACATCAATATTTGTCCCAAAAGGGCGGAGGTTTGTTTCGAGTTTTTTGTAGATTGTCATTATATTCCAAAAGCACACAGAAGCTTTGGATTTAGTGCCCAGTGTTTTTATCAGATTTTTATTGCGTTTTTACAGCTTTAGAAATTGCACATTTCGGGCTTGAAACCAATATAACATGAAAAAATGGTACACGTTGTACATCCATTACAGTTTAAGCATACCTGTTTGAACTCCATAGACAAGGTGTTGTACGTTATCAACAGGACATCGGGCAGTTACTAATACCGTTACATAGCTTTCCGAGCGCCCCCAACTCATGACTCATATCAAAGCCAACAGCAAAATATAGTAGAGCTCACCCACACAACTGAAAGCCACATTGAATTCAAGCACATCGATGCATGTAACCCATGAAGTCCAACAGTTGCCTCTTTCTAGGCCTAATACTCCCCTGTGTCATGTGCAGATTTCAGGGGCCTGTCAGGGTTGCCTGTTTGAGGGTCTATTGGACAATCCATCAGCTTGTCCCACTCCAAGGCTTTGTCTATAGAACCACGACCCTTTCTCCACTCCTGAAGCAAAACTGCATCTTTGTATCCCACCCACAGATGAGGACCCCCTTTCATTTACCCAGCTGGGTGCTCCTGGCAGCCTTTCTAATGCTTCGTACTCGCACTTTTCATGAGAATCAGAGCCAGGTCTACAACTTAAGTGGTTACTTTCTGTTTGGCCTGACATCGGAATCCCTCCAACAAACATGCCAAAGGAGTGCAGGGGATCGTTCTCTGGCTGACCTTGTTAATACATTCTATCACACCTTCACATAATTCAAATAGAGTAGGGCAGGCCCACACCATGTGGAGCAGTTCTGCACCATGTTCTCTGCACCTGGGGCAAGCTCCTTGAGGAGCTCCAAATGTCCTAAGGATTTTGGCAGGGGGAAGGCATGCCCTATGCAAGAAGTCAAAGTTTATTAACTTAAATCTGGCATTACGCGTAACTGTGTGTGTGTGTGTTATCTAGTGTCATGTTCAAGTCTGCTTCTGTGATTGGAAATTCAATGTCACCTTCCCATTTCTCTCAGAACTCTACTAATGGGGTGATTATGTCGGCCCACCTCGAACTGCCTGGATCTTGCAATTCACAGTACAGAGGACCCAACAATACTGATAAGCAGGTGGTTCAGTTGTTCCCGGTCTCCAGTGACCCCACAGTGTCACCTCCACTGCCCATTCCAACAAGAATTGTCCCTGTGGCAGCTCAAACACATTCGAACGATTATTATTTGACAGTAGCTCCCTTTCCCCATATAAGTCTACAATTCTGGTCACTCAAAGAGCTGACCCCTCAACCTATCCCCGTAGTGCCCCTTTCCTATTTATTACCTTCAACCCCCATAATGGTATATCTGAAGAGTAAGGCAAGCAATCCAAGGTACACTGCAGGCAGCGCTGCCAGCAGCGCCACAAGTCCCTCCTTAAGTGCGCTTCTGGCAATCAGGAGAACCTGAAAAAATGTGCAGTGGCTCGAAATCCCGCAAAGAGCACCTCCCTCAAGGTGCACTCGTGAGTGGATCCACAGAATAAACCACTGGAGCTGTACTGCCAGGTAGCAGGCTTCAAGGTCCGGCGCCTCCATCCCAACCTCCAATGTTGGACGGCGCAACTGGTCATTGCCACTCTGCACCTACCTGTACTCCAGGTATCACCAATGAGTCCATCTCTCTGAACATTTGTCGGGATATGACGATTAGTAGGGTGGAAAAGAAGTAGCACAGTCAGGGAGTGCTACCATTTTTGCAACCGCAATCCATCCCACTACAGATAAAGGGAGGATTTCCCAAAAATTTCCATTTGTGCAAAGAGATCTGATGGCAGCCCCAATGCGTACATTTTGATTCCCAGTTATTTCAGGCAGGTTCCCTCCCAGTAGAGCACTCATAGGTCCCTGGGTTTAGGGGCTTGTTTCTGTAAAAGGAGATTAAATGAGATTTCTGCAAGTTAATGCAGAGGCCTGAGTTGTGGCCGAATTTCTCTAGCAGTAATATGGCCTTCAGCAGGTCCTCCTCCACAACACAGAGGAACAAGAGCATGTCATCCATGTCAGAAGTGATCTGGTTGGAAACACCTTGCAGCTCAAGCCCCCGACAGAACACACCTGAGCGTGCGTTGCCAGTTAGCGTCTCAACTGTAATCCTTAACAACAAGGGGGAGAGATGGCAACCTTACTTTGTCGACCGTCCCACTATGTAGGAGTTTGAAACTACTTTGCCGGTATAAACTTGAGCTGTGGGCGCTGAGTAGAGGAGTTTATTCACTCAAGGAAACCAGGTCCAAACCCCACCTTAAATATCACTTGATAGCGGCAGTCCCACCACTGGCTATCAAATGCCTTTTCGATATCAATGGCGACTATCATGGCCCTACATTTGTTGGGAAACACAGCTTTCATGAGAGCAAGGGGCCTGCAAATATTAAGCACCGGATTTTGCCATGGAAGTAACCCATTTTGATCAACATGAATTAGCTTGGACATATGAGGTAATAGGCGGGTGGCGAGTATTCGGCTTAGGATCTTATAGTCCATATTGAGCATCGTAAGGGAACGATATGCTCTGACACAACGGGGGCTCGTCCCAGCTTCACTAGGGGTACTACTAAAGCTTCATTGGTGGTAGTTGGTAAGTGGTCCATCTTTCAGACAGCAGCATGGAGGTCGACTCGTTTTGGTGCTAAGTCCTCAATGTAAGTGGCATAGAATTCCACTAGGGGGCCACCCACCTCGAAACCTTGACTTGAGCCATGGCTTTGATGACAGCATGCACTTCCTATATATTAATGGGACCTCCCAAATCATCAGCCTTGTTCTCTCCCAGGTGCTGTAATTCCGCTGGCCCCAGGAAGTCAGCCAGCCTAGAAGGGTGGTGAGGGGGGCATATAAGGCAGTATAATATTTCTTAAATCTACGTTTAATGTTGTTCTGTCCATAAAGGTTCTTCTCTGAGGCAGGCTCAACCTCCAGGATTAGAGAGCTAGTGAATGTAGGGGTGGCGAGCCAGGACTGCCGTGTTCCCACTTTGTCATGCTCATCGTAAGCACGAATCATTTATCTGCGGTGGTCCAAGCACCGGAGTATCTCTGTACATTCCACCATCAGCTCCCTAGCATTCAGAACCTGTAGTTTCAGCCCTGGATTTCCAAGTTGTGTGCGCACCACATCACTCAGAGTTCTCTCCTGTGACTCAATATCTCTCACCAGGGTGTCCTGCACCCTCTACACTTTGACGATGCACCAGCCCTGATTACTGACCTAAAATAATCCCTCTAAATTAAAGCAGTGGTAGAGGAGGTGGAATCGTCTATAGAGTAATCCTGAATAGCCCCCCAATGGATTGTCAAAATATGGGGTCTTCTAGGGTTTAAATCTGCATGTACTAGTCTGGGGTACGGGAGTGCTTTCTGCACCAGTCTAAGGAAAATAGTATTTGTTTGTGGTCTAAGACCGTACAGCATAGGTATTTTCCATGACAGACTGTCCCATGTTCTCCTGGATAGGAAAAAAAAAGCATCCAGATGCACATGCAATTAATGCACCCTGGAACAGAATGAATAGTTCCTGTCTCCGGGGTGTAGTCACCTCCAGGAATCAATTAAGCCATACAGCTGCTGCCAATCTAGGAATGTCTGTGGTAGATGGACAACTGGGGAATCACCAAATAGTGGATAGGAGCAATCGGGTATCAGGTCAATGACACTATTGTAGTCCCCACCTAGCAAAACGTTCTGCTTCAAATAAGGGGTTAATGTCCAGGAGAAGTCAGTGAAAGATCCACTTTGGTCTGAGTTAGGGAAACAAATCCCAACAATGGTCAGGTCCAGACCTGCGGAACGACCCAACACCAGGACATTTCTCCCATTAGGGTCTATTAACTTGCTTGTTCATAGAAGGCCACACCTGTCAGATCCACACTAGAAGGGTGATATGGGCTCCCCATCTCTTTAAGTATGAATGAACCTTGTAGGGCTTAGTCATACTATTAAGGTCCCTAACATTCCAACTAATAAGATTATAGGTCGGTGGGTCTCCATGGTGAAGCATCAAATTGGCACCATGAGTCAGGAAGTGCCATTTCTCATAAAGGCGGTAAGCCTCAATCCACTCTATGAGAGGCTCAGTAATTTAGGTCCAGCAATTCCTACATACATTTCCCATAAAACAGATAACAGTACCCAAACTCCCCAAACCCAGGTTGTAAAGAGAAAAAATCCCCATCCAAACCATCAAACAGCCATTCAATAGCTGCGCACCCATCATATGCACAACTTCAATACGGGAAGGTCCACTTGTCCAGGTGCCTCCCAGCTTCACATCACCCCATTTAGATGAAAGCCCGGATATCGTAACCCAAGTTTGACCCAAGAGCCAGATCTAAACAGTCTCAAATGTATTATCAACCACTTTTTTTGTACCAGCAATAGATTAGTACATCCCCCATCCAATACAGCACTGTCAAATAATTTCTCCAACAGTGCTAGGTGTGACCAGTGGGAGAGAGTCATCCGAGTTTCTGGAGGAAACTGAGGCATGATCAGAGTCTGAGTCTGCCATTTCCTCATCACCCAGCACAGAGGGAAGGCTGGATCCCTTCCTGCTTATGACTCCCAACTCCTCCACCACTCTCTGACGTTCATGCAGTGCTTGGGAGCAAAATTGGATTGCACTTGTGCCAGTATTACCCTGCTTCCTCAGGGGTTTCTGACTCTTCCATTGATTGTCAATGGTGGGACTTCCTTCTCGTTCGGGGAGGGGGGACTGCTCGATCCAGTCCAACATGATGCATGGTGAGGTGGAAAAGTGCACTTTGTCTCCATTAGTCACTCGGAGCCGGACAGGAAATAACATGACATACATTATCCCCAGTTTCCTGAGTCACATTTTAGCATCCCAAAATGAGTCCCTTTTGTCATTAGACTACTCTAGTGAAGTCCAGGAAGATCATCACTTTATGATTTTCTCCCATTATAACTCTTTTAAGTCGGGCCTGGGTCAGGATATGACTGCGGTCTTCAAAGTGTAACAATTTGGCTATCACTGGCCTGGGGCCTGCTCCCAGCAGCAGAGTCTTTGCTGGCACATAGTGCACACGTTCAAGTGTGTAGAATGAGGAGAGGCCCTCCAGTGCCACTTCATCTTGCAGCCACTTCTCTAGGGAGCTGGTCATATTTGCCCCTCGACTCCCAGTGTGCCCCAGTAGGCCAATGATCTGAAGTTTGTTTCTTCTGCCTCTGTTCTCAGACTCTGATGCATGAATTTCTAATGCCTTTTTTTGCCTTTCATGGTCAACATTTACTCATGCAGGACTTCCAATTCTGGGTTGAGGACATCCAGTCTATGCTCTATAGTAGGGACCCTCTCTGCCAGTCTTCGATGGTCATTCCTCAAGAACCCCAAGTTTGTGACCACGGTATCTATTTTAAACTCAAGTGCTTCTCTTGATGCAGCAATTACCTATGGGATAGTGTCCAAAGTCGCCCCACTCTGTCCCGCAGGTGGAGGTCTCAAATCCAAGGTCATTTTCACCATGGTATTAGGAGAAAGCTTGTGTGTGTGGCATGGATAACCCATTTCCTTCTTCTTTGGGTATTTACATATTGTGGTATGACAAAGTAAATGCAAGGTATGGGAAGGCACAGGAATTGCACCTGGGGTGATGATCTCACTAGTGAATGAGAGTCCAACAGTGCACTGTGGTAGTGGGAAGGTCAGGATTCCAGGGCAGTCCCCTACATCTCCATTGCTGTGGTTTGAGGCCTCTAGCAAGTGAGGCTGAGAGGGCAAGGGGCAGGTCCAGCACTGATCCATCATGCCCAAATTTGGACCCAGGGAGTCCACAAAGGGAACACTTAGAGCAAGCAAACAGGCACCAGTTTTGGGGTAGGCCTGTAGAGTCATTCAGGATAACACAGGGGCAGCTATGCTTGTTAAGTACTATCTTGTCTCATCCCATGCTGTGATAGTAGCGGTAGCCAGATCTGAGGATAGTCATTGTTCAGGGCCTGCCAGTAAGAAAAGAGCGGGGGCTCCTCGTGTACTTCAAAAAGGGGGTTCTGATGTCAAATTGTATCTCCCCAAGGAGGGGTTAGTAGAGGAATCCTGATGGATCTGTGGCAGGGATGCAACAATCAGGCATCTAAGCTCACTGGTTGTGAGGAGCTGCATGTGCCCCTCTGTGCCAATACACATTCTGACAGTCCACAGCTCGACTAAGTCACTAGGGACTGAATTAGTGCATGCAGCATGCATTCTCATTAGGAGGGGCCCCATTGCCCAATGTCACTGCATCCTCAAGCATCACCTCCACCACTCAGGACTAGGCTAGTGCAATATAGGGCTCCATAATGGCAGAGCTGGGAAAATCTGACCAGTAGATGAGAGCTGTGGGAGTTTCCCAGGGGTGCCATCATGTGTGGGGAAATGCAGTGTCTTCGCCAACAGCGACCACTGTCCAGCTGTAAGCCAAGTTTGGGTCTAGGGCTATGCCGAGCTCAACCCCCACCCTCGGGCAAGAACAATCAACAAGTTGGACCCTTAAGGGGTGGGGTAAGAAGTCACTCTGGCCACCTCTGCAAAGTCCAGGAGTTGTCCACCCTGTGAGCTGCTTTCGTCTCAACTAACTTTGCCGGGTAGGTTAAACATACTCACAGAGTCGTCTGTGGGTACTCGATAAGTCAGCACTCAGGGCCCCCAGCTTCTACAGTGCCCCAGGTGTCACCTCCAGCCTCTTTCTTCCCCTCAACAGTCCCACAAGCATCAGCAGTGCTTATCGCCCCTCCACCTATCAGTTTAGGAGGGGTGAAAGAGCAGAGCAGCATCCATATCTGGGGGTGGGCTTTGTCCCTAATCACCGCTTTCTCAGGGCAGGGTAGTTGGTGCAATGTCTGACTTGGAAAGGACTGTTGCATCCACCCCTGTACGCCATGTTGTTAAATGACCTCATGGTCCTCAGCTGGGGGTACAGTGGGCAGTGTCAATGGTGTACAAAATGGCTTCAGAGCAGGGAATGTGGTGCAGGCTGTCCAGAAGGTACCAACAACAGATATTTTGGGGTCAAAGTTGTGTGAACTGGGCAGGATTGGCCGGGATGGCAGAGTTTGCCTGGGAGAGCTGCAGCTCCCGTCTTACTCCATTGGCATCTGGCCACGCCCCTATAATGCCCAGTCTTGGTGCACCAGCAAAATCCAATTGAAAGAGAACATTCATTTCTTATGGAGTCATTTCTAATATTACATAGTTCAGTTAGTAATACGTAGCAGTTTCTTCTGTCAAGGGTGCCAGTAGCAGATGTTTATTGTTAGCCAACACAACGGTACTCCTGTTAACAAACTTTTTTAACATTACTCCACCAAAATTCAAGTGGAAGAGAAAGTAATATCATGGGCCCTTTCACCCCCTTATCCAATGATATCAGAGGAGATTAAGATGGACTCCAATATCTTCACTGGAAGGATGTCATGATTTTTTACCCTTGTATATTTCACTCATACATTAATTTATTGATTAGAGTGTTAACATATTATGCCAGAAATGCTGCCGTAACTTGCCAGGGACAGAAGAAATGACATATCACCGTATAGTTATGGCATGCCAGACACAGTAGCCATATGCTTTATGACACCCTCAAATGCCCAGGTGCATCACTAAAAAGTACAGCTACAGCCCGGGGTATAGCCTCTGGTGTCTAGGATCAATCCCAAAGGTATACATGCAAGCCAAAGTGCCTAGGTATGAGGTAAAAAACCTCGACATAGCTGCTAGTATCCAGCCACAGTGGCAAATGCCCAGACACAACCTTGAATGAGCAAACTTTGCTTCAAATGGCATGTCACAGCCCTACTGATTGGTCACAGCTTCAAATACCCATACACCAGTCATCTGTAGCCTAGGTAGCAACTGTCCATGTTTCGATCCACTGATAGCTGAAGTGAAAAAACATATGCTGGGGTCTGGTGAGGGGCTACACTGTTGAGACGGGCCCATGTTTTCTAAAGAACACCTAATGCCGTAAGTTCCATTTCACAAATTGTGGGGGTGCAAACAATAGCCACATATAGCCCTGTTCTTATGATGCAGAGGGCAAACATTTTAATATTAGAGCAGCAGCAGATGGTGACATTTGAAAGCAGTTGGGCATTCAATGTGGGTATAGGTTTTATGTAGCAAGCAAAGTGAACAAGCTTTATAGACAAACACGAGTCCTGGGTGTCCTCCTCCCAAGAAAAAATGGAACAAAATTGGCAAATGGTGCATTTTAAAATGAATGTAGTGAGAAAACAATGATTATAAAGCAGTGGAAATGCATAAGGCCTGATTTAGATCTTGACGGTAATACCATCATCCCACCACGGTGGCAGTCCCAAGTACCCCGTCAAGCTGCCGTATTTAGATCTATGGCAGTTCCACCACAGTCCTCATCAACAGAGTGTACTCTGTCGCGCTAGGTATATCCCGCAGCCGACAAGGCTGATTCCAATTCTGGTGACTATTACTCCATTGTCATCTGGACTGCGACATTGCACCGATCATATATAGATAGCACAGTGAAGCTGGTGTTGTACAGGCATTGGTCCAATGATGATGGGAGTCCATTGCAGGACCCTTTCAGCATTGTACTATAGCTGTGATTATTGCATGGATGTTAGTAACGTACACCTTATGTATTTTGGACAATTGTGCCCACCCGCAAAACACACTATAAAACACTTTCCATTTCAGATAATGATCCTTTCCCATTCCAACAGAAGACAGGTTTTGTTAATTTCTTTTTCTCCATCTGTATTTTGTTCTACTTTTCAATTTTTTTTTATTTTGCATCAAATTTTTGGGTACCAGTTAAATTTTTTTTAGATCATCTCTAAGCCATGGAGGAGGAGTCCATGTTTTACAAAGGGAGAATTGTCAGTCATGGTGGATGAAATTATTATAGTAAAGGCACAATTATTTGGTGCAAGTGAAAAATACAACCATATCACAGAAAAGGAAAATGTGGACTAGAATAGTAAACACAGTGAAAGCTGTAGCTAACAATCTCAACACACAGGAGGAAATTAGGAAGAGGTGGAATGACCTGAATGGATAGTTTGCTCACTGGTCTCTAAGCATCATCTGGAGGCCCAGAGGAATGTTGGTGGTTGTCCCAGCCTCTTCCTTACAGCTTTTCACTGAGAGGAGAAGGTCTTACAGTTCCTACATCCTGAAGGCTTGACAGGAATCCCTGGTGGAGTAGAGATTGGTAAATTGAACTTTGCAATGTCTCACTAATAACAAATTGACTTTTCACACTTAAGGTGGCTGTTCAGAATGTTTAAGACCCTTATCAAAACATAGGTATCTAAACTTGAGACTCCAAAATAGCTTGTTTCATCCAAAACACTGGCATCAAAGTTGTATCTCTCTCTTTTTTTTAAAGCAATGAGCAATATGTTTTGTTAGATTGTGTGTTGTTCCCTGTGGATCATCCCTTTGCATTTGCTTAGTCCCTTACTTTATCTCAGTGTAGGTTGTTGTACTCCAAAAACAAGTTCCAAACTCCATCTATTTGCACATTAAGCTATAGTGCTTGTAAGTGGTATTTTCGCCTATTCACATTATACACCTATGTGTGTACAGATTGTAAATGTGTCTTCAGTGTCACTGTAGTCATTTATATAGGTATATGTAAACCAATTTTTAACAAGTATTGTCAATGGAGTTAATAAATGACTACAGCTTCCATGATGCTGTGTTCATGTCTCAGGAAAACAATAGTGAGTTGTGATGTTGCTTAACCTCCCTTTTCTTCCGTACATGCACAAATGTCAACGTTTTATATATTTGTCTTTCACCATTTCATGGTATGTATGAAAATGTAATCTATTGTTTTAATCGAGTATGTTGTCACCTTCATGTTACTTCATTGAAATGATCTACTGCCTAGCATAAATCATGGTTTGTTGATTCAAAGGTTTAAAATCATGTTCTGTGGCATGTTGAATATAAGTAGTATTAATACACAATTTACATTGCAGTGTTCCTATGATGACCGATGCCATTGATGCTGATAAGTTTGTTATTGAGGCTGCTAAACTTTGAGATCAGCCAGCTTTCAAATATTCTCTACATTGTGTTGAGGTGCATAGCTGCTACACGTAATGCATACTTTCTAAATAACATGTTACATTTCAGGACATCTCTCCATCATTGTGACTGAAGTTTGCATTTGTGTAAATTAAACTGCACATGTGAAAAAAAATTATGCTAAGGAATAATCATCCCAGTAATTATATTTTTCTTTTTCTAGGTTGCATAATTTGTAGCTGAAAACATATTTGCAATACAATACAGATCTTTAATTTCATTGGTTTGCAATTAATATTAGGTCCAACACCCAGGGCCAGTGGCCTACCATGAGCAACAGAAGATACCTCCACTCCAGACTAGGATCAAGCCTACAGTGAGGATACCACTCCTTCAAGTCTGGAGGATGTGGAGATGCTTGGTCCATCTGGTTTGTCTGGGCAAAGAGCTCCAGTGAGTCATACTTGCCTACACCTACACCTCCCACACCAGCTGCTACAAAAAATCAGCCTAGGGATAACTCCAATTCCTGTGTTCAAAGGAATATAACACCCATCTTGAACCCCCCAGTCCTGGCTACTGTTGACAAACCACCACCTCTAGTTGTGCCAGGATCCAGTGGGATGGGCCACACTGTCTCAAGGTCACAGGGGAGTGGGAGTAGAGGCTGTGGGAGGGAATCTGTGGGCCAGCAAAGAGCTAACCAGGTCACCATTGACCACAAGACCACCATTTTAGTACACTGTGGCAGTATCTGGTGGAATGTCACAACCACCTTTCAATGGTCTTTCAATGGTCTTGGGAGCACTACTACCCTGTTATGATGTGATGGGGCAGGTCCTAACAGAGTTCGAGGACGTTAGGCAGGTGCAGAGGAAGCACAATTTAGAGAAGCAGATTAGAATCTCAAATCAAATTTGTGCTCTCAAACTGGGGTTGTGTTTGACATTTCTCACCATATGTCCAGTGCTTTTCCTGTACCATCTCCCCATGTATGTGGTCCTTCGACTACTGGACAAGATACATCAGTGTCAGCCACAAACAGGGAGGCTCAGCTACAAAAAGAAACAGCTTCGCCCACCCCAGTCCCTGCTACTGTGCCCCCCGCTCTCCCGTTGATTCAGACCACCAGGAAAGGATGGCTAGACCTCCACCACCACCTCCCAGAGATGCCAAGTCTAATTCTCTCCAGTGTGTATCTACTATTCACTCTGTGGACCATTTCATGGACACATTTACCTTTTTTGAAGACAGTTGTATTTTGTACATTGGACTCCAAACAATTTGTGCTCAACAAATATAGTTTCCTCTACCATGATGAACTTAAGTTTTTAATGCTTGTTCTTTTTCATTCTTGTTTCAAAGATATTGCATTCTGTTTTTTCCTAAATAAATGCATATAACACAAAGTCAAAGACTGGTGTACTATTTATTGAGGTAATTCCTTTTTGTCTTCCATACACCATACATTTTTAAACCTGTGAACCAATATGATTTAAAAACAAACAACAGATACCAACTTGGGTATGTGTTGCTCATTTGAAAGAAAATATAGAAAAAGATACAATGAAATCATAATGTATTGGTGACATACACTTGTAGGTAGCAAGTCTTTGACAAAATCAAAGATGATTTTGACAAACCATGGATAACCCAAACAGTCTGTGTCATTAGGAAGTTGAAACGTAATAACCTTGACACCATGGAAGAAAGGGAATATTTCATAAAACCAAATTAAATAGGAAAACTATTATTGATTCCTGGCCTCAGCTGGAGTCAGACATCCTGCCCTCACAAAAGGAATCCCACATGAATAACACCAATAGTCAACATCATGGCACTAAGACAATTTGAGGGTTTGAGGCCACATGCCCATTTCAGTACACTGTGGCAGTATCTAGTGCAATGTCACAACCGCAAAAAGTACAAGTGATGGACGGAATGCTGAACAATGTCAAACATTCACCCCCAGTACAGAGATCTGGGCCTAAATCCATCGTTTTTTTGCCACCCATGCCATTCCAGTTTAGACCCAGCCATATGCAAATCAGTCTTGACCCTGATCCCCATGGGAACAGTCCAGTCTGAACTGCCAAGCCAGGTCCTCCCTGGACTGGAAACAAGCATCCTAGGACCGTTTTCAGGGTATCACCCTTCATCAGCTAGGCTAGCTTGACTCCAGTGGCATGGGGAGCAAGGGGCCCACATCTGGGCATACCCTTCCCAATTGGGGCAACAAATGTAAAAAGAACAAGTGATGGATGGAATCCTGAACAATGTCAAACATTCACCCCCAGTACAGAGATCTGTGCCTAAATCCATAGTTTCTTTTGCCACCCATGCCATTCCAGTCTGGACCCAGCCATATGCAAATCAGTCTTGACCCTGTTCCCCATGAGAACAGTCCAGCCCGAACTGCGAAGCCAGGTCCTCCCTGGACTGGAAACAAGCATCTTAGGATCAGTTTCAGGGTATCACCCTTCATCGGCCAGGCTAGCTTGACTCCATGTGCATGGGGAGCAAGGGACCCACGTCTGGCATACCCTTCCCACTTGTGGCAGCAAATGCAAAAAGAACAAGTGATGGACGGAATGCTGAACATTGTGTTGCAATGTCACAACCACCTTTCAGTGGTGTGCTACAAACATTTGTTCAACTGTGAAGAGACACTTCAACAGCTTCTTACACTGAATACAAATTGAAGACTTAGCCAATGTGAAGAGAGATTGGTATGCCATGGTTTTGACGTCCTAAATACAAACGAGGGACAGGGAGATTACTGGTCCAGTGCACGGTCTCCTGAATTTACCTGTTATATAGAAAAGTGCACTGTTCCAAAAGACAAAAAAACCTATAAACTATATAGGAAGATGGGGGCGAAGATATATGATTGATATCAGGAGAGCCCTCAAGCACCCAATAGGGTGACAGGTTTCATCATTGGGCTGTCTCCTCATCAGACCGGTGCTGCAATGTCTGGCGGACCACCCAGAAGTAGGGGTGGTACTTAACTGAAGGCCAATCGCCAAATGGAGGTCTGGAACGAGAACTGATTGAGAAAGAGTAAAGGGTGAGTGAGTGAAGGAGAGTGTAAGCAAAATAAAATTAGCTCTGAGCCTAAAACATCACTTTAATGAATCAGAAAAAAGGTTCAGGCCAAGATAAAAAATATATAGGGAGTTGTAGTGGGAATAATGTCAACACTGTACTCTATGAAGAAGGAAGGGTAGTATGCCTAATCCTGACTATGGGGGGTGCCTGACCTTGCTGTCACAACATTGGTTCGCCAATGGCTGTTGGGGGACACTGACCGCATAGTAGGTGTAACAGTCCATGATGGACACTACCATAGGCTAACGTGTGTGACGGCTATGCACAAAAGCCAGTGGCTGTGTCCTTCCCAATCGCAGATCATGTATGTCATGTACTGCCACACGGCGCCTTGAAAAAAGTTAACTCCTAACACTGCAGGCCAACAATATCTCCTCAACTTTTGCTGCTGTTGCCAACCTCTGGGAGCCAGGATGCTGGGCATAGCAGGTGACAGGGCCCCTGTCTTCTCCACTGGGGAGTTGAAACTCCTCAACATGGACCTCCTCTCCCCATATAGCCAGCTCTATGGGAACCCAGAGGAACAGGTACATGTTTGAATGGGGAATGTTCTGATAATTAACTTTTTTTTTCAACTTACCCAGGATAGTTTGTCCATTTTTTTACATGAGTAAAGTGTTGGGATTGGAGTGTCATGAACAGAATAATTTAGCCAGGGGCATACTGATGTTTATAAATGTTTTAATTATCTATAAATTGAAATGGAAAGTCATTTGAATAAACTGACTTTTCAGTTCCTTTTAATCACAAATCCAGATTTCATTTGACATCCTGCATGCTCCTTCCTGACAGTGGCCAGTAGACACTGTACCACTAGCACAAGTGGATAATATTGTCAAATGTTGAAATTAGATTGATGCACATTACAAAAAGAAACTTTCAAGCAATGGAGTAGTCTGATTTTTATGATTTCAATTTAGACTACATCCCAATTTCAGAATTTTGAGAGTTGTTATGTTTTAGGCATGTAATGGTGCCACATGGGGGGAAGATATATACTGTGCTGCAAGTATTAAGGACATAGGCTCTCAATGACCCAGGCTAGTTTGCCCCATAACTACACAAATGTGATCATATATCACTCAAAACCATGCTCTCACTGGCACAGATGGTGGCATTAAATACTGCTCCTCATCTTTGTATGTATCTTAAAACATTGTATTTGACCCTAAACATGGTTTGCATTAGGCCTATGTAGCTGTGCATGAAGGATTGTACTAATATTGTAGAAGTTTTTTTAGCCTTTATTAGAACATTGGAATGCTGGGGGCTCCATTGAAAACAATGGAGTGCTGCGGGCTTTTACTCGCCGGTAAAAGCCCGCAGCGCCAACATTCCAATGTTCGCTTTGTTCACAGCAACAGCTGTGAACAAAGCCTCACGGAGCCCGAGGGGATTTTAATCCCCTCGGGCTCCGTGAATTTTTTTTTTTTAATAGAACATTCTGCCCTGAGTGGCAGAATGTTCTAATAGCCTTAGAACCAGCCGTATCGGGCTCTACCGGCTATTAAAGTCCCTCTCCCTTGTTAAATGCCCTCGCCTTCGGCTCAGGCATTTAACGCGGGGAGCGGGCCTTTAATAGCCAGTAGAGCCCGCTACGGCGGGTTCTAAGGCTATAGTACCTCACAATGTTTTTTACTGGTCCGGAGTATCTCTCCCTAGGGGAAGGCTCTCAGACCCCTGGTCTAGATGAAGTTTGTGGGCTGGATTGATAACATGAGGCAATTGAAACTGTTGAGGATCCTCAACAGGTCACTACAAATGTGTGTTTCCTAGGAAGACTTAAATATTTCTAAATATTTCTGGAAATGCTTGTGAGTGATTTGGCAAATTTGGTGACAGCCATACAGACAAATAAAACCTCACAAAACCTTTCCTCTCTGTTTTTTTCTAAATCATACAGATCATTGCCCATGAGATGAAGGCTATATGGAAGGCCATCACCAAGAAGGTGTGGATCCCGAAGGTCTATCTATGGTGCATTGTCCAATGTCCAATTTTGCAAGAGGTGGGAGGATTGTGGACGCTGGACCCAAAAGTCATCTGAAGTGTAGCTCGGCCAGTCCCTCCAACATTGGAAATGCATGTACCACCATGACCCCCCTAATGTCCTTCATACCTGTGGTGGCCTATCCGGACCTTGATGTGCAGTTGAGAGCCCAACAGCAGAATCAAGGGGTAAGTTTGAATGTGAGACCAACATGTTTAATAACTCATGTTTTGTTACAGCAACTAATTTTGCAAACACAGTAAGGTTGATTCCTGTCCAACGCAGATGGATAGTCCTTCAATGTGTAGGTTTTGGCCAAGGTATATAAAGATGTGTTTTGTAGGTTACATTTTGCTAAAAGATACCATCTGATTTGTGTTCTCTGCCAAATGACTTGTGTGAACAGACACATGCCTACATAAACAACAAATATACATATGTTACATTGATGGTATAAGGGACAGTGGTACCATTCATGACATTGGTCTTGATTGTGTGACGTGTGATGCTCCTCCTCTATTGTGAAGGATGTTACCTTAGCTATATGATAGATCACATAGCATTTTAAACTACTATGATACAGTGGATGTTCCAAACGTCACCTCAGCCACTTGGGTCAATAGACAAACAAGAGTGAGCATGTGAATCAAATTGACTAGAGGCATCAGGATAAATGACTATACGTATGAGTTCAAACATAACCCAGATGTGTTTTAGAACCAAAATACTATTTTATTCATTTAAAAAGTTCCAGATTTGCATTGTGTGTTACTCCTTCACAAATGTGCATGAAAGCAGTCGGTTTAGGAATATAGGAACATGAAAGGCATACTATTTTTGGTACAACACAGACAGGAATGTGTAGACATTTTTGACAGAGAACCACAGACCCTTAAACAATATCTATATCCTTTGTTGTGTACAGATGATGTGTCAATGATGGTGAATAATGGCATGCCTAAAGGGACTTGTACATATGGTCGGTCCTAGTTATATATGATGGAGTATCCCATTTGGACAAATCAATATCAGGACCAAAACACGACTCATGTACATGTGTAAATGCAGCAAGGTGTCATCTATATGCTGGTAAACACTCTGTACAAATGTGTTTTTGGTTTATATTCATTTTTGTGATTTAAGTTCACTACTCTAAACAACAAAGGCCACCCATTCTGAGGTGACATACAGTTCCTGCAGAGAACTCCAAATGGATATGAGAGTCAAGTTCACACATAGGAACAAAGATATCGTGGGGATAACAAAACTGTGGCCAAATGGTTTCTGAAAATGAGATCATGATATTAAAGAACATTTGATAGCCTTGAAGTAGGTGAAATCTGGAAACTTTGGAAATGTACTTTGATCAACATTCATGATCAGTTCTATTTACACAGATACATTAAAACTGTTGTATATCTCATTTCAGCATCATCTGGGAAAGGAGAAGATGGCATTGGCCATGTTGGTGGGGAAGAAACTAGTCACTGTGGTGCTGGTGCAGACATCACTGACGCAAAGGGACTCAGTGCCATGGAGAGTGAGAAAATTGACACGGAGACCACCAGCAATGCATCATCATTTTCAGAGGCCTCCACAGAAGACCAGTCCCTAGTGGTGGCAGACCCCACTGCGATGTTACCATCTGCATTGTTATCCACCATCACAGAACCATTTCCACCCTCCCTCTCTCTCCCCCCAGTTAGCCATACCCACCTCCTTAAATGCGGTGGTGTCACCTTTGCTGCAGTCTCCCATCCCTGTCTCTCTAGCTGCACTCAGTGAGGAGGCTGTTAAACTCCTGAGGAACATTTCAGTAGGCAAGAATGCACTACTGAATGCCATCCAGGGGCTTAGTGGCCAGATCACACAAATGCTAGCTTACCTGGATGGCATTCACAGTGCCATGTTTGGCCTACAGAGATCATTCCAAGGTCAAGCCTCCTCACTGACCGTAGCCTCCCACCTATCCCAACCTTGTGCCCTAATCCCACCCCTTCCCAATCCCAAATCCCTGCTCCCAGCCTTATCCAAAGCACATTCACTCCCTTGCACACACACACTAAAACATACACAAGCAGCACAACTATACAGAAACAGCAAAAAGAACAGACACACACACAAAACATACAGATATCACACCCACCAATACTACCACCACAAGCATAGCCACAGACACTGCACCTACCACTGCACTCACATGCACAGATACCACACCCACAGAGACCACAACTACCGCCACACAAACATGCACAACTAACACCACTACATCCAGAGGCACCACATACACCACCACACAAACAGCACAATTGCCACCACACATACATGTACAAGCACATCTGCTGCAACCCCACAGCACACCCATCTACTCACACACATTCATTAGACATCACACACATTGTACACAAACACCCACACTCACCCAAACAAAATATTCCCAGAAAGAAACACAAATCAAAACTTACACCACATACACCAGGCTCACAGGTAACTACACCATCAGCAGACACATGCACATCACCCACTGCCACTCCCTCTAGCTCCCAAACCCATCTCCCTCCCAACCATTCTACTTATTTTCATAAAGAAGACCTTTTATTTGCCCAGATCCCTTCAACATCCCATACTACTCCTCCCAAACAAATGTCCAAGCCTCCCAAATGCATAACTACCCTTCCACACCCCAGCCCAACCTTCCCAAATCCAAATCTACCTCTCCCAAATCCAAAGCCACCCCTCCCAAATCCAAACACACCCCTCCCAAAACAAAGCACACCCCTCCCAAAACAAATCTCACCACTCCAAAACCTAAAGACCCCTCTTCCCCTAAAACATCCTTGAGGTGGCTGCTCTCTACCCCTTCCTGAGGAGGTTGTATTTGGCAGTGCAAATAGGAAGCAAGTTCTGGGTATGCAATTCAGGATTGGGACTATTGACATGTATGCATGTTCTTTTCTTTACAATACCTTTGTCCTAATATTATTTGTTTAATTGTTACCAATTCTTTGCTGATATGTTTTATAATGTATACATCTGTGTTGGGCATTTATGATGAACATGTTATTTTTGGTGCAAACATTCATCATGTTGCTGGACACTTTCACCAAAACTGTAAATGTTTCTCTTATTTTGCCTGGAAAATGTGTGTGCGTTATTTTAACATGATGTGTCACTAATATACACATATGCATTACACAGGGCAAATGACACTTTAGAGTTAAAACACATCTAATATTTGACAGAAATTACACTTACCAAGAGGGTATGTGTCCTTCATACATCTGAGACACGTTTGGAGTTTAAAGCTAACATTGGTTGTATATTCCGTCTACACTCACTTGTAGCATTGTATAGGGCACTTGCTACTTTATGTTGGGTTTAAGTCATATTAGGTGCCTTGTTTATGAAAAGTCTATGGCAGTTTTGGGTACATTATTGCACACACCTGCATGAGAGACTGTGAAATAAAATAATATTGAGGCCTGGGGAAGCAGTATTGGGCTTCATTTATGTGCGCTTTGTGTGCCCTTCGTCTCTTCACTTCTCGTCCATCTGCATATCTTCAAACTCATCTTTTTCATCTTCAGCACCCTCTTTTCACTCTCCCCTGAATGCAAATACTTACATCTCCCATATTTAACCACCCACAAACATTAACTGCACTCACTCACATTTAAGCACCTTTTCCCTTTTGCTTTTGCCTTGTAAATATGTTGATATCTGTGTACCCCTTTCACACACATTTACAAGAATTTCAAATGTAACTGGAATACATGATGTTAGTCTTGGCATCCTTTGCGTGGTCTCCCCTAACTTTTTGCAACTACTTCCCAGGTTGTGGATATGTGCTGGACTCTGTTTTTGCTGTTTTTATTACTCTCTGCACTTTACCACTGCTAACCAGTGCTAAAGTGCGGGTGCTCCTGTGTAAAATGTGTGTGTAATTGGCTATCCACAATTGGCATATTTGATTTACTAATAAGTCCCTAGTAAAGTGTACTAGAGGTGCCCGGGGCCTGTAAATCAAATGCTACTAGTGGGCCTGCTGCACTGGTTGTGCCAACCGCATTAGTAGCCCTGTAAACATGGCTCAAACCTGCCACAACAGTGTCTGCGTGCTCAGTTTTAAGCTTCCCGTTCAACCAGGCAAGAGGGCAACCTTCCCTTTTTATACATGTAAAGCACCCTAAGGTAGACCCTAGGTAGCCCCATGGGCAGGGTGCAGTGTATGTTAAAGGTGGGACATATGTTCTACGTGTGTTCTACATGTCCTAACAGTGAAATACTGCCAAATTCGGTTTTCACTGTGCAAGGCCTATCTCTCTCATCGGTTAACATCGGCATAGGCTGCCTTTAAATATTATTAAAGTTTAGATTCCCTTTGTCAGCAGATAGAAATATGGGGTTTGAGGTCTCTGAACTCACAATTTAAAAATATATCTTTTAGTGAAGTTGATTTTTAGAATCTTAGTTTAAACTTGCCACTTTTAGATTGTAGGCACTTTCTTACTTAAATCATTCTGTGACTCTCCCTGTTTGTAGATTCCCTGTCTTGGTCAGTCTGACAGTTGGGCTGTTTGTGCATCTCCTCTAGACAGTGACAAAATGGGAGCTGGTGTGTAGCCTGTATATGCTGATGAGCCATCTGTGCTACAGAGTAGGGAGGAGTGGTCACTTACACATGAATGGGATGTGCCTTCCATCACACAATGCAGTCTCCACCCCCCTGGTGTGTGGCTGGGGCCTGGCCTGGACAAGGCAGGTTCTTGCAAACAAGAGAGACTTCCCTTTGAATTTACCACCTTTAACCCCTTCTGTGCTGGAGACGTAATGGTTACGTCCACAGCACTCCTGTGCCAAAGACGTAACCATTACATCCTGACACATGAGCTCAGAGGGAGTTCTAGTGCAGGGATGGAAGGGAAAGTCCTCCCCCTTCCACCCCAAACCACCCAAGTGACATCTGATGGCATCAGAGGCCACCTCCCATTGTGCTGGAAGCTCAGCTTCCAGCGCGATCGGAAGAGAAATGCAAAGCATTTCTCTTCTGATCATGTGATGGGGCCTGGGAGGCTTAAAAGGGAAGGGAAGGAAAGGAATTTCCTTCCCTTTGAAGTCTCTCAGAGCATTTTAGAAGACAAATCGTGAAGCGGCAGATTGGCCTATTTATATGAGCCCAATCTGCCCCCAAGGGGTCAGAAACCAGTAGACACCAGGGATTTTTTTTTTTTAAAGGGGAATTCACACAAGGAGAGCGACCCCTTAGGCAAGGGTCGCTCCCCGGGGAAGGAATTTATTTTAGACCATTTCTGCCCCCCCAGGGGCAGATCGACCTATTGTTATTAGGCCGATATGCCCCTAGGGGGGTAGAAACCTCTAGGCGCCAGGGATCATTTTTCCCCCTATTTTTTTAGAGGTGGGGAGCGACCCCTTAGGCAAGGGTCGCTCCCCTGGGGGGCAAATTGTATTTAGGCCATTTCTTCCCCACTTGGGGGTAGATCGGCCCATTTTATTAGACCAATATGCCCCCAAGGCGGGGGGGCAGAAACCACTAGACACCAGGGATCTTTCTTTTTTTGCATCAATTTCACGCAAGGGGAGTGACCCCTTAGGCAAGGGTCGTTCCCCTGGGGGGGCAATTTTATTTTAGGCCATTTATGCCCCCCTTGGTGGCAGATCGGCCTATTTCTAGCAGGCTGATCTGCCCCCGAGGGGGGGAGAAACCACTTAGGCACCAGGGATTGGTGTGTGTGTATGTGTGTGTTTTGTTTGGGGGGCAACCCCTTGGGAAAGGGTCTCTCCCCATGGGGGCACATTACTGTTGGCCATATCTGCCCCCCCCTTGGGGGCAGATTGGCTTATTTTTGGAAGGTTCATCTACCCCCAAAGGGGGCAGAAAGCTCACCAGAGACCAGGGAGGATTTTGTTTCCAAAATAAGCGGGTGGAGGTATGGCCATACCCCCACCCCAAATAAATGGGGTCAAAGTTGTTCTGCCCACCAGTGGGAAGATGGGGCAATTACCCCTGATCCACACCCCAGGGGGGGCAGAAGGTCTACTAGATGCCAGTGAATTTTTTAAAAAAACATAGTGGAGTGGTGGTTACCAACCAATATGGGCCTTGTTATGCCCCAACTGTAGGGGGTAATAGTCTTTCAGCTCTCCCAACACACTAAAACATCTTATCCCACGGCAAGCAAGAGGACATTGATTATTTTGGGTTTTGGTTTTACATTTGGGCCATGAGAGCTTGGCTAACTCTCCAAATCGTCCTACATGGAATGGTGAGGGCTGCACTTTATCGACTTTGGGACGCTGCCATGTAGGAAAATCCACAAGACCTACACAAATCTGAAAACTAAACATCTGGGTTATTCCAGGGTGGTGTGCTTCACATGCACCCCACACCATTTTCTTACCCACAATGCCCTGCAAACCTCCAACTTTGCTGGATATCACACATGTTTCCCACATTTTTGTGATGGAACCTTCCGGAATCTGCAGGAATCCACAAAGTTCCTACCACCCAGCATTGTCTCATCTATACTGATAAAAATTATGCTGCACTTTTCAGCCTGAAAATGTCTTTTTTCAAACTGGCCTTTTGGACTCACTTTGGTTCCCCCTCAATTTCAACATGTTTTTGGCTCTTCCCTGTCACAAGCACTTGGCCCACCTACACAAGTGAGGTATAATTTTTACCGGGACACTGAGGTGAACTTTGGGTGGTAGGAAATTTGTCCTGGTACAGTGATCCCACACAGAAATGTGGGAAAAATGTGTTTTATTAGCTAAATTTGAGGTTTGCTGAGGATTCTGGGGAAGAAAACATTGGGGATCCACGCAAGTCACACCTCCCTAGACTCCGTTGGGTGTCTAGTTTTCAGAAATGTCTGGGTTTGGTAGGTTTCCCTAGATGGCTGCTAGCCCAGGACCAAAAACGCAGGTGCCCCCCTGCAAGAACAGGTAGTTTTGTATTTGATAATTTTGATGTGTCCACATGGTGTTTTGGGGCATTTCCTTTCGCGGGCAGTAGGCCTACCCACAAAAGAGAGGTGCCATTTTTATCGGGAGTCCTCTGGGTGGAAGGAAATATGTGGCTCCTCTCAGATTCCAGAACTTTCTGTCACTGAAATGTGAGGAAAAAGTGTTTTTAGTTCCATTTTGAGGTTTGCAAAGGATTCTGGGTTACAGAACCTTGTGAGAACCCCACAAGTAACCGCATCTTGGATTCCCCTAGGTGTCTAGTTTCCTAAAATGTGCAGGTTTGGTAGGTTTCAAGAGGTGTCGGCTGAACTTCTGGCCAAAATCCACAGGGAGGTACTTTGCAAAAAACAGCTCCCCCCCAGGCAAGGGTCGCTCCCTGGGGGGCAAATTGTATTTAGGCCATTTCTTCCCCACTTGGGGGTAGATCGGCCCATTTTATTAGACCAATATGCCCCCAAGGCGGGGGGGCAGAAACCACTAGACACCAGGGATCTTTCTTTTTTTGCATCAATTTCACGCAAGGGGAGTGACCCCTTAGGCAAGGGTCGCTCCCCTGGGGAAGGGAGAATTTATTCTAGGCTATTTCTGCTCCCCTTGGGGGAAGATATGCCAATTTCTAGCAGGCTGATCTGCCCCCGAGGGGGGGAGAAACCACTTAGGCACCAGGGATTGGTGTGTGTGTATGTGTTTGTTTTGTTTGGGGGGCAACCCCTTGGGTAAGGGTCGCTCCCCATGGGGGCACATTACTGTTGGCCATATCTGACCCCCCCTTGGGGGCAGATTGGCTTATTTTTGGAAGGTTCATCTGCCCCCAAAGGGGGCAGAAAGCTCACCAGAGACCAGGGAGGATTTTGTTTCCAAAATAAGCGGGTGGAGGTATGGCCATACCCCCACCCCAAATAAATGGGGTCAAAGTTGTTCTGCCCACCAGTGGGAAGATGGGGCAATTACCCCTGATCCACACCCCAGGGGGGGCAGAAGGTCTACTAGATGCCAGTGAATTTTTTAAAAAAACATAGTGGAGTGGTGGTTACCAACCATTATGGGCCTTGTTATGCCCCAACTGTAGGGGGTAATAGTCTTTCAGCTCTCCCAACACACTAAAACATCTTATCCTACGGCAAGCAAGAGGACATTGATTATTTGGGGTTTTGGTTTTACATTTGGGCCATGAGAGCTTGGCTAACTCTCAAAATCGTCCTACATGGAATGGTGAGGGCTGCACTTTATCGACTTTGGGAAGCTGCCATTTAGGAAAATCCACAAGACCTAGACAAATCTGAAAACTAAACATCTGGGTTATTCCAGGGTGGTGTGCTTCACATGCACCCCACACCATTTTCTTACCCACAATGCCCTGCAAACCTCCAACTTTGCTGGATATCACACATGTTTCCCACATTTTTGTGATGGAACCTTCCGGAATCTGCAGGAATCCACAAAGTTCCTACCACCCAGCATTGTCTCATCTATACTGATAAAAATTATGCTGCACTTTTCAGCCTGAAAATGTCTTTTTTCAAACTGGCCTTTTGGACTCACTTTGGTTCCCCCTCAATTTCAACATGTTTTTGGCTCTTCCCTGTCACAAGCACTTGGCCCACCTACACAAGTGAGGTATAATTTTTACCACCGGGACACTGAGGGGAACTTTGGGTGGTAGGAAATTTGTCCTGGTGCAGTGATCCCACACAGAAATGTGGGAAAAATGTGTTTTATTAGCTAAATTTGAGGTTTGCTGAGGATTCTGGGTAAGAAAACATTGGGGATCCACGCAAGTCACACCTCCCTAGACTCCGTTGGGTGTCTAGTTTTCAGAAATGTCTGGGTTTGGTAGGTTTCCCTAGATGGCTGCTAGCCCAGGACCAAAAACGCAGGTGCCCCCCTGCAAGAACAGGTAGTTTTGTATTTGATAATTTTGATGTGTCCACATGGTGTTTTGGAGCATTTCTTTTCGCGGGCAGTAGGCCTACCCACAAAAGAGAGGTGCCATTTTTATCGGGAGACCTCTGGGTGGAAACAAATATGTGGCTCCTCTCAGATTCCAGAACTTTCTGTCACTTAAATGTGAGGAAAAAGTGTTTTTAGTTCCATTTTGAGGTTTGCAAAGGATTCTGGGTTACAGAACCTTGTGAGAACCCCACAAGTCACCGCATCTTGGATTCCACTAGGTGTCTAGTTTCCTAAAATGTGCAGGTTTGGTAGGTTTCACGAGGTGTCGGCTGAACTTCAGGCCAAAATCCACAGGGAGGTACTTTGCAAAAAACAGCTCTGTTTTCTTTGGGAAAATGTGATGTGTCCACGTTGAGTTTTAGGGCAACTCCTGTTGCGGGCACTAGGTCTACCCACACAAGTGAGGTACCATTTTTATCGGGAGACTTGGCGAAACGCTGGGTGGAAGGAAATTTATGGCTGCTGTCAGATTCCAGAACTTTCTGTCACCGGAATAAGAGGAAAAGGTGTTTTTTTAGTCAAATTTTTAGGTTTGCATAGAATTCTGGGTAACAGAACCTGGTGAGAACCCCACAAGTCACCCCATCTTGGATTCCCCTAGGTGTCTAGTTTTCTAAAATGTGCAGGTTTGGTAGGTTTCCCGAGGTTTCGGCTGAACTAGAGGCCAAAATCCACAGCTAGGGACTTTGCAAAAGAAAGCTCTGTTTTCTTTGGGAAAATGTGATGTGTCCACGTTGTGTTTTGGTGCATTTCCTGTTGCGGACGCTAGGCCTACCCACACAAGTGAGGTACAATTGTCATTGGGAGACTTGGGGGAATGCTGGGTGGAAGGAAATGTGTGGCTCCTCTCAGATTCCAGAACTTTCTGTCACAAAAATGAGAGGAAAAAGTGTTTTTTTGGCCAAATTTTGAGGTTTGCAAAGGATTCTGGGTAACAGAACCTGCCTGGTCAGAGCCCCACCAGTCACCCCATTTTGGATTCCCCCTAGTTGTCTTGTTTTAAAAAATGTGCAGGTTTGGTAGGTTTCCCTAGATGCTGGCTGAGCTAAAGGCCAAAATCTACAGCTAGGCACTTTGCAAAAAACATGTCCTATTTCAATGTAAAAATGTGATGTGTCCATGTTGTGTTTCCTGTCTTGAGCATTAGCCCTACTGTTAGAAATGGGGTCTTTGGTTGGCAGTCAGGTTACCCCCTGTCGAAGCAAGGATCCTGACTTTAGTCAAGTTAAATCTCTCAATACAAATTATCCTGTGCCCACCCTCTGGTAGCTTGGCACTGAACAGTCTGGCTTAACGTAGAAGGAAATGTGTAAAGTATTTGTGCAATAAATCATACAATACCCCCCTATAGCACACAAAAATACACCACACATTGTTTAAAAAAATATATAATATTTATCTGGATAAATGCAGGTCAAAACAATCAAAGATGCAATAAGTAAATGTAGAGATATCACTAAAAAGTGATATAAAGTGTCTTAAGTCGTTTAAAAGCAAATAAAGTCTCTTTCAAGCACAAAGTACCTGGTTCATGTGGAAAATCTCTGCAAAGGGCCACAGAAGAGGAGAAGCGTGGAAACAAAGGGGTGTACGTCGATTTCTCGTGCCGCACACGGCAATGTGTTGTTTAGTTTTCACGCAGGGACAGCTGCGCTTCGATTTCCGGTACTCTGTCGTGGATCCTCTTCAGGTTGTGGGGTTTTCAGATGCCCTGGGGACGGTGCGTGGATTTCCTGCGCTGGCAGGACAAAGTCACAGGAGCTGCGTCGATACGGTTGGCATTGCGTAAAATTTTCTACCGCATGACAGGCACTGCATTGATTCCTCTCTGGAAGTCGGGCTGCGTCATTCCGGCTCAGCTATGCATCGATCCAGTGGGCCGTGCTTCGAATTTCCAGTCACTACGCTGGCACTGCATCGATCTTCTTGTTGCGAAGTCGGGCATTGTTGTTCCGGTTCAGCGTGTCGTGACATTTTTACCCCGTTGCAGGCTGTGCGTCGTTTCTGGCAGGCTTTGCGTTGAATTTCGCCGCACAAGGAGTCCTTCTTGAAGAGATGAAGTCTTTTTGGTCCTGAGACTTCAGGGAGCAGGAGGCAAGCTCTATCCAAGCCCTTGGAGAGCATTTCTTCACCTCAGCCAGAGAGCAGCATGGCAGCAGGGCAACAGCAAGGCAACAGTCCTTCACAGAAAACAGTCAGGTGAGTCCTTTGAGCAGTTAGGCAGTTCTTCTTGGCAGGATGCAGGTTCTGGGTACAAGTTTCTTCTCTTGGAAGTGTCTGAGTTGGTAGGGGGCGAGGCCCTGTTTACATATCCAAATGTGCCTTTGAAGTGGGATAGACTTCAAAGAGTGGCTTAGAAGTGCACCAGGTCCCCTTTCAGTTCAATCCTGTCTGCGAGGGTCTTAGTAGGGGGAGTGGCAGTTCTTTGTGTGAGAGCAGGCCCTCCACTCTCCCAGCCTAGGAAGACACATTCAAAATGCAGATGTATGAAAGAGAGGCTGAGGATCCTGTGTTTGGGGTGTGTCTGAGTGAATGCACATGGAACTGTCAACTAAACCCAGCCAGACGTGGATTGTAAGGCACAGAAAGATTTAAGTGCAGAGAAATGCTCACTTTCTAAAAGGGGCCTTTCTAAAATAGTAATATTAAATCCAACTTCACCAGTCAGCAGGACTTAATGTCACCATTCTAGCCATACTAAATATGACCTTCCTACTCCTTTCAGATCAGCAGCTACCACTCAAGCAATGTATGAGGGCAGCCCCAATGTTAGCCTATAAAGGGAGTAGTCCTCACAGCAGTGTAAAAATACATTTTGGAGTTTTACACTACCAGGACATGTAAACTACATAGGTACATGTCCTGCCTTTTGCCTACACAGCACCCTGCCCTATGGGTTACCTAGGGTTGTCTAATTTGTAGAAAAAGGGGAGGTTTAGGCTTGGTGAGTACTTTTAAATGCCAAGTGGAATTGGCAGTGAAACTGCACACACAGGCCTTGCAATGGCAGGTCTGAGACAAGGTTAAGGGGCTACTTAAGTGGGTGGCACAACCAGTGCTGCAGGCCCACTAGTAGCATTTAATCTACAGGCCCTGTGCACACATAGTGCACTCTACTAGGGACTTATAAGTAAATTAAATAGTCCAATTGGGTATAATCCAATGTTACCATGTTTAAAGGGAGAGAGCATATGCACTTTAGCACTGGTTAGCAGTGGTAAAGTGCGCAGATTGTGAAAACCAGCAAAAACAGTATAAAAAAAGTGGAGGGAGACATGCAAAAAGTTAGGGGTGACCCTAAGGCTGTCAGGTCAAACACCTACCCACGCAAGTGAGGCACCATTTTTATCGGGAGACTTGGGGGAACACAGAATAGCAAAGCAAGGGTTATTGCCCCTTGTCTTTCTCTACATTTTGTCCATCCAATGTAAGACAGTGTGTAAAAAAGACGTCTATTTGAGAAATGCCCTGCAATTCACATGCTAATATGGACACCCCGGAATTCAGAAATGTGCAAATAACCACTGCTTTGTAAATACCAAGGTTTCCTTGATACCTATTGCTCACTTTTTATATTTCACCAAATTAATTCGGTATTCACTCAAAACCTGTTGCAAGGTGCATCCCCGTTATTGGCTCCTGGTACCTAGAGTTCTTGATAAACCTATAAGCCCTAAATATCCCTGCAACCAGAAGAGTCTAGCAGACGTAACAGTATATTCCTTTTGAAAATATGACATTGCAGGAAATAGTTATAGAGTAAAACGTGGAGAAAAATGGATGTTACATCAATTTCAATATTTTTTTATTTCAGCTATTAATTTCTGTAGGAAACACTGTAGGATCTACACAAATTACCCCTCGCTGAATTCAGAACTTTGGGGGTCATTCCGACCCTGGCGGTAAAATCCGCCAGGGCCGGGGACCGCAGATGCACCGCCAACAGGCTGGCGGTGCCTCCCTGGGCATTCTGACCGCGGCGGTACAGCCGCGGTCAGAAACGGGAAACCGGCGGTGTACCGCCGGTTTCCCGCTGCCCTGGGGAATCCTCCACGGCGGCGCAGCTTGCTGCGCCGCCATGGGGATTCCGACCCCCTTACCGCCATCCTGTTCCTGGCGGTTTTGGCCGCCAGGAACTGGATGGCGGTAAGGGGTGTCGTGGGGCCCCTGGGGGCCCCTGCAGTGCCCATGCCAATGGCATGGGCACTGCAGGGGCCCCATAACAGGGCCCCACAAAGATTTTCAGTGTCTGCTTTGCAGACACTGAAAATCACGACGGGTGCCACTGCACCCGTCGCACCCTTTCCACTCCGCCGGCTCCATTCGGAGCCGGCATCCTTGTGGAAGGGGGTTTCCCGCTGGGCGGGCGGGTGGCCTTCGGGCGGTCGCCCGCCCGCCCAGCGGGAAACTCAGAATAACTGCGGCGGTCTTCTGACCGTGCAGCGGTATTCTGGCGGCTCCCGCCGGCCCTGCGGTTACCGCGGCCAGTGGGAGTCAGAATGACCCCCTTTGTCTTATTTTCAGAAATGTTTCGCTTTCTGGAATCCAGCATTGTTTTCACACCCATTTCTGTCACTAACTGGAAGGGGGCTCAAAGCACAAAAAATAGTAAAAATGGGGTATGTCCCAGTAAAATGCCAACATTGTGTTAAAAAATGTGGTTTTCGGATTCAAGTCTGCCTGTTCCTGAAAGCTGGGAAGATGGTAATTTTAGCCCTGCAAACCTTTTGTTGAAGTAATTGGCAGGGAAAAGACCACAAGCCTTCATCTGCAGCCCTTTTATCCCATTTTTTTTAAAAACACTAAATTTTGGCTGTATTTTGGTTAATTTCTTGGTCTCCTCCAGGGGAACCCACAAACTCTGGGTACCTCTAGAATCCCTACGATATTGGATAAAAAGATGCAAATTTGGAGTGGATAGCTTTTGTGTGGACAAAAAGTATGAGGGCCTTAGCACGAACTGCCCCAAATTGCCAAAAAAAGGCACGGCACAGGAGGGAAAATGGCCTGGCAGTGAAGGGGTTAAAGACAGAAAGTGGTATAAATATCTGACCCAAAACCCCTGAAAATTAACTTACTTCTGGAACCAAGAGGAACCTCCGCCAAGGAGAAGATCTGAAGAGCTGAGGAGAAGTGCTGCCCTGGCCTGTGACCGTGCTTTGTTGGGCTATCCTGCAGTTGCTGCTGCTACCTATGAAAGGAGACAAAGACTGGACTTTCTGGTATTTTTCTGCTTGAGAAGAATCTCCAAGGGCTTGGAGTAGAGCTTGCCTCCCATTTTGAAGCCTCAGGTACAGAAAAGTCTTCACCATCCAGTTTTGAGTCTATATGCTGTGGATTCTAGGTTGCCAGAGGGTGCCATTCCTGGGCCCCTGAAAGTGAATTTCTGGAGAAACCTGTCTAACGATGCCAGACGATGCTGTGTGACTTCGCTAAGGAAACCACTGCACGGAAACCGTGACGCCACCTGCCCTGAAGCCATGGACCTTGCTGAAGCATGACAACCCCAACGACTCCGCAGGCTTTTTTTTGCAGCAGCCGCTGACCCTGCATGAATTTGCAGAGATCGGCGTGTCGTAAGTCCGATGTCCGTGACACCCAATGCCATTGTAGCTCCTGCAGCCCTTTGATGTCATTGCGACCCCTCGAGGTCACCCCGCAGAATCGTGACTTTGTCGGACTTCATATCTGCTGGAACCAAGGGACCCACACCTCACAACCGACACCGCCTCACCTCTACTGCTCTTCATTGAGGACCCGATGCCGCTGCGTGACACCTCCACTCCTCTGCCCTGTAGCACCAGAACCAACTCCGCATCGGACCCAGCAACGCTCCCTTCCCCCACTCCTTGCACCGGCCTGTTTTCTGCTTGGTTTAAGAAGGTACTGTACCTGGGGGTCATTTGAATCAATAAACGGGGCCAGTGGTGTTGCATTGTAGGAAATGACTTTGTCATGACGCTACATAACATCAAATTGCTGTATTTGTGCATCTAGGCACTATATTTGTGTTTTAAGTGCTAAAATCATATTTGTAATGGAGAATTGTGGATTTTTATTGTATTTGGTCTTCTTTATTTTGATAAAATATTTACAATTTTTCGAAACCTGTGTTGTGTCATTTTGTTGTGATTCACTGTATTACTGTGTGTGTTGGAACAAATACTTAACACATTGTCTCTGAGTTAAGCCTGTCTGCTCTTGCCAAGCTACCAAGGGGGTAAGCAGGGTTTAACTGAGTGTGATTCTTCTTTACCCTGACTAGAGTGAGGGTCCTTGCTTGGACTGGGGGTAACCTGACTGTCAACCAAAGACTCCATTTCTAACATGTGAGCATTGTTCTTTGTGCTCTGCGGAGAGGTCAATCCAGAAACTGGTACTTTGCTTTGCCTGTAGCCTCATCACCAGAGCTCTCAATCAAGGTCTGTCATAAATGTCTGGCATGACTCAAAGTATGTACTATACAAGAGTAATAATATGTCTGAAAAAATAAAGAAAAACATGATGAAATATCTAGCAATCTTGGGGAATGCAAAATTAAGTAAAATATGTCAAATAATAGAGGAACTGCATCAATGACATACATTACCGTAAATAGTTTAGCTTTCATTGTTTGTAACGTAATCCATGTTTTTTGCTTTAACGCTACGGACATGATGATTGGTCCAGAATTAG
Source organism: Pleurodeles waltl (assembly GCF_031143425.1). Lineage (NCBI taxonomy): Eukaryota > Metazoa > Chordata > Amphibia > Caudata > Salamandridae > Pleurodeles > Pleurodeles waltl. The sequence goes on along the minus strand of NC_090438.1, from coordinate 499,127,225 downwards.
CACCATAGAGCAGGTAACTGTCATTACTATAAGCATATATTTCGCCCTTTGTACTTGACTCAGATATTTGGATCAACTTCACAAGGGAAGAAAAACCCTGTTTGTCTTTTGGATCAATTTCACTAGAGAACAGATACAGTAGCTCCACTTTTAAAGGGGTCGGTAACCTGCAGCCAGGGTCTGCGTGTCACAGTGGGGGTGGTTAGCATGACCCGGGATCTCAGCACAATATATATAACACAAAACTTGCAATACAACACTAATCATTACTCAGGACAAGGTACCAAATCACACATGCTTGTATCCAATCATACTTTGTGAAAAATGGGAGAGGGTAGGATTCATGCCTGTGAATGACAGATACCTGGCCTCACGCAGTGATGCATTTATTGATGCCCAAAACCATGAAGCTGACAGTGTCATTGGTCCACGGTGGATACCACCATAAACTATAATGCCAATAAATGGGCTTCAGAAAGGTAAGCTCTGTGCTGTGCATCACATCGCAGAAAGTTGATTCACTGCCTGGCTTCTGTCTCGGGCTTAAGAGCGAGGCAGAGCAGGCAGCCTGGGACAGACAGTCCAAATTGTATACATCAACTTGTTTATGGATTCAAACTTGTCTCTTAATAAATTGATCTAGTTATTATTTTTTTAAGTAAAGTTGCAGGAATTTCAGAGGGATGAAGCCCCAGAGCTCTAATCGAGATGCTAACCATGTGCATCAGTAGCAACCTTGTTCAGTTCTTAATGAGAAGCAGTATACCTTTCGGAAACGTTTAATTAGTGTCCTACCATTTAGCTGAATCACCTATGTTTTTGTCATACAAAATAATATTTAATGCTATAGATAGATCAATATTGTTAGGTTTAAGTCTAGAGAGAGGTATTAAAAATTCTGTCTGCCAAGTCTGGGGTTGAGAGACATTGGTTCCATGAGCTATCTTGCATTCCAGGTTGGCAGCGGAACTGTTGACCACGAGTCACTATAAGGCAAGCTTAGCGAGGCCAGAAGTCCTGTGGCATGGCTATCATCACTTTCCTTGCCCAAGAGACCCTTACTTAAGCTAAAGAGAACTTTATAGTATTCATGATGAAAAGAAAAAAGTGTGAACAAGAATATGAAAAATAGAAATGGTTTAGGTATTGGCTGTAGAACCTGTTTCAATACAGAAAGCCAATGAGCTGCCTTGAAGTCACTGAAGATGGGAAAACCAATGTCCAGAAGGTCTGGTGTATGGACTGGGATGCTTCTAAGATGTTATGATTTTCCCTCTCAGAATATAAATAATGTTGGCACAGCACAATTGTTAAGGTATGTTCAACTTGACTTTGCAATGTCTAACTAGTTCATGATCAAGAACAGCTCACTTGTACAATTAGAACAACCTGTTCTGCTGGGTAAATAAGGCTGATTTCACACGGGCAAACATTTTCTGTATTTTCGAAGGTGGAGTTTGTAGACTTCACTAGTTTCTCCCAGTAGGAATGCCTCTATCAAAGTTCAAATTAATGGGTAAGCAGTTTGTCTGCATGGAGAGCTGGTTGTATTTCTGGCTCTTCTGATATATACTGATTTTATAGGAACTAGTTGGTCAAAGGTAAATCACATCTGGTCAGTGAGGAAATATACAAGTATTTTTTGATAATGCATCTGTGAAGCCTGTCACCAAAGCCAATATAGATGGCACAGTGTCAAATATTGTTCACAAGAGAATCTTTGTTAATAAATCAGCTATTGGGTAATGTGCTTGGTGTTAAGGTGCAGCAATTTGAATTAGTGAACTGAATCAGATAGCAATCTGTCCAGAACAACAAGATGACACCCCTGCATATTTCAGACATTGAGAAAATGAGATAAAAACTGTGGCCAGCTGAATGCATAAAGTGGAAATGTATTGTATTGCATTCATAGGGCCTAAGTTTAGACAGTAAATGGTTGAAGACATTATTGGGTTATGCACCTAAATAAGGAAGTCAGCAAGATTCAAAGTACAGAAGAAAGGAGAACAACCCTGACTGGCTACATAAATACATTTGCTTTTGGGCTGTACACTTAGATGAAAATAAATAGCACTACATTTGTATGTCCAAAGAACACTTCCAGTTGCATGAATGTATATTGTTTGTTGCTTGTCCACACACTTGTGACACCAGAGCCATCAACCAATCTGTGCCATACAATGACCTTTCATTGCGTCTTTCACATGCTTCAGTTTGATAATGTAATTTGCAATCAATAAAAAAATGGATATGAAGAAATGTTAAGCATTTTTTTAATGTACCCAAGGATTTGTGTTTAAGAAAAAGTGTTAGTTTTATCACTATGAACTTGGGGTTTACCCATAATATCAACTTATGCTGAGAGAATTTTACAAAATGTATTTTTGTGCATACTGATGTACAATTGAAAGCCTAAAATGCAAAGAAATTGAATAGAAAACAATAAATGTCATAGTATGCTGCATTTGCACAGCTGTACCAATAAAACTGATATCCTCTTTGTGAGGGTGGGCCTATCTCCTGTGACAGGAAAGGTCCTAAAATATGTTATGGAAACATCAAGATTTTGCCTTTGCAATTCTACATTTCTGGGGTTTGAGGTTTGCTGCAGTATGTGGCTTGCGTGCACCTCAAACCATTTTTGTTACCCAGTATTCCCGGCAAACATCCAGCTCCGGCAGGAAATACAGATTCTCCTCTTATTTCTTTGATGGAAAGTTCTAGAATCCACAGGAATCCAACCACCCAGTATCCCTGCACTTTTCTTGCTAAAAATGGTACCCCACCTGTTAAGACAGGCAAGGGCACAAAATACAAATTAGAAACATTCTTAAGATTAATAAATCAACCTGGGGAATATGGCACTTTTTCGTATTGGGGTCAGACAGCCCCCAGGAAAACCTCCTGTCCCCCAACTTTTCTGAAAACTAGTTAACTGGGATAGTCAGACTTGGTGTGGGGGATGTGGATCCAACTAGCTTTTGTTATCCAGAATGCCCTGCAAACATAAAACGTTGGCTAAAATCACAGATTTTCACATTTCAGAAGGCTTCAGAATTAGTGGATTTTAGAAATTGGGTTTCTAGTGGGAAGAGGTATGCACCCTGGTAAAGTAGGGACCACAATCCTAATCAGGGTACGTCAGACACACACCTTAAATTAACCTGTGCCCATCCTCTGATAGCGTGGCAGAGAGCGGTCAGGCGTAACTTAAGAGGCAATGTGTGAAGCATTTGTGCAACACTTACATCGTGGTGACACAGAAAAAACACCGCAAAATGCTCCACACCAGTTTAGGAAATTAGAGAATATTTATCTGAGTAAAGCAGGACCAAAACAACAAAAACTCCAATAAGTAAATCTCAAGATATGAATTTTCAAAGAATAAACTGCAATTTATTGCTTTACTGTAAAGTAAATAGTGTTAAACGGTTACTGGAGATTATGCTACACTGGGGTAAATCCAAAGTTCAGGCCAACCACAAAACCCACCAGGACCCTCTACCACAGTACTTTGGACAGAGCAAGTGTTGCGTCGAAGACTCAATGTGGCAGTTTTGATCTGGACAATCACATAGATGCATCTCCATCGAGCCTCACAGTCGGGTCCTGTGTTGGCGTTGAACCCCTCTCACTGCAAGTGATGCATTGTCATCAAGCCCTGCAGCACTGTTCTCAGATTGGAGTTGCATCATCGTCAAACTTTGCAGTCGGGCCCTGCATCATCATTGAATCTGCACTGCATTGGCATCAAGGGGCACTGTGGCGGTTCCAAGTAGCACAACAGCCTTGTTGTATTAGTGTTTCATGAACAACAGCTGAAAAACTCACTTCTGAGGCCCAGGGCTGGATTTGCACCTCAAGCAAGGGAGGACTCATAGACGGTAGAGTCTAGCAGCTGATGCAAAATTGGATGATGTCTTGATGTCTCTGAGACTTCAAGAATAAGGGGTAAGCCCTTGGAGAAACCTGGGTTCCAGGATGTAGAGAGCAGGTCTAGTACCTCTCACATCCAAGCAAGAAGCAGCAGGCAACAGGCTATGTAGCAAAGCTTCAGTCCATCCTGCAGTTCAGCAAACAGGAGACAGCAGGCCAACACTGGAAAGCAGTTAGCAAAGTGGTAGTCCCTCCTGCAACACAGCAACTCTTCTTCCAGGCAGAATGTCTTAGGTTCCAGCAAAGTACTGATTTGGTTGAGTTTGGGATTCAGTACTTATACAAGGTTGAGCCTTTGAAGTTGGGGGAACTTAAGAGAGAGGCCTTTGAAGTGCACAAGGTTGCTTAACCTCCTTCCCTGGCTCCAGATACTCTACAAAGGGCTATGCAACTCTTTGTGTGGAGGTAGGCACAGCCCTATTCTAACTCCCCCTTCCCATCTAACCAAGGAAGACCCATCAACCTGGTGATGGGCCATCAGGATACAAATGTCACACCCCAGCTTTTTTTGTTTGTGACTGTCTAGGGGGAATGCACAAGGGCAGCTGTCACCCAGGCATGTTTTCCGAGACAGAGGCACGGAATGTTAACGTAGTAAAATGTCAACTTTCTAAAAATGTAATTTTCAGATTTACAATTTAATATCAGACTTCACCATCAATTGTGGTTTTAAATTATGAGTCCAGAGGCACAGAACTCCAAATTTCTATATTTTCCAAATTGGAAGTTACACTTAAAGGTTGCTTCAAGGTAACCCCAATGTTAACCTATGGTAGAGATAGGCTTTGCAGGAGTGAAATCAAACATAATTGTATTATACTAACAGTTCATGTTAAACTTTTAAGTGCATGTCCAACTTTTAAAATACACTGCACCGTGCCCTTGGGATAACTAGGGCCTACCTTGGGGTGACTTACATGTAATAACAAGGAAGGCTTGGGGCTGGCAAGTGGGTGCACTTGCTAGGCCAACATGGCAGTTTAAAACTGTACATGCAGGCTCTGTAGTGGCAAGCCTGAGACATGTTTAAAGTGCTACTGAAGTGGGTGGCATAATCGGTACTGCAGGTCCACTAGTAGCAGGTCCTGTGGACATACTTTACTAAGGACTTACTAGTAAATTAAATATGCCATTTGTGGATAAGCTAATGTTACCATTTTTAAAGCACAGGGTACCCACACTTTACTACTGGTTAGCAGTGGTAAAGTGCACAGAATCCTAAAACCAGCAAAAATAAAGCCAGAAAAACTGGAGGTCAGAAGGCAAAGAGTCAGGGGAAACCACACCAAGGATGCCAGGTCTAACAGTGGGGATCAGCATAAGTTCAACCAATCTAAATTCCCGCAAATTCCTCAATAAAAACAGTATCCTACTTATGTGGGTGGGCCTATTGCCTGTGACAAAACAGGCCCCAAATATAAAATGGAAACATCAAGATTTTACTTTGAACTTCAATCAGTTTGGGAATGTGTATTGCTGCAGTATAGCAGCCTGTAGTTTGCCAGCATTCTGTAAAACCTTTCTATTCCAGACATCTCTGTCTATCAAACACCTGAGTAGATCTGGGGAGGTGTGGCTTGCATTGATTTTCCTTACTTTTTCTTACAAAGTATGCCCTACCAACCTCATGCTTTAGAAACAATCACAGATTTGTGTGCATTTTTCTGTGAATGAAAGTTTTAGAATCTTCAAAGATCAACAATTATTGAACCACACCATATTCCCACACTACTCATGATAAAATCATAAACCCACTTGTCTGAGTGGCCATGTCTCCTGCAACAGAAAATACTCTAAAATCCAAAATGGAAACATCAAGGATTTTCCACCCTGTATTCATTCATTCTAGGGATGAGGGTTTTTATGAAATATGGGCCTTAAGTTCATGAGATTGCAAGGAAACCTATAAATCCAAGATATTCATGAACACTAAATACTAAGGGGAGTCCAGGGAGGTGTGGCTTGTATGGCTCTCTCTTTTTTTTTGCAGTGAACATCAAATGTTTTCTCAAATTTCTTTGATGGAAAGTTTGGGGAGCATACACTCAAACCTCTCCTGATACAGATGGTACTCCACTAGCAGAAGTAAAATTAAAAGGATATTACAAAAGGCAGCATTTCAACTAATTTGTGATAAAACAGTACCTTCTTATGAAGGCGGGCCAATTGCCCACAACATGAACCAGTCAGAACGTAGACTGTGTAAAGTCAATGCATTATCAATGTGGTCTTGATATGGTTAAAGTTGTTGGTCCACTCACACATGTCAGATACTTTTTTTCTCAAAAGGACTGTAGGAACACAGAATGGTGAGACACTGGCCATTGGCTGAAAGTTATTGAGATTTTTCATGTACATGTGGGAAATTGGTGTTTTTTACCTATAGTTTAATGCTCTCAGGGAATTAAGGGTAAGAAAATGTGATGTGGTTCACTCAAGGTATACCACTGTAGATTTCCCTGGATCTCAAGGTTTCAGAAATTCCTCATGTTGGTAGGGCTCCTTGTATGCCATTGGACCCTGATTGTGATAAGTTGCTGCTATCCCAAGCAGACAGAGAAGGTAAATTGGGTGTTTTAGACGTATCTTTGATATTTCCTGGGCATTCTTGGTGGCCAAACATGCAGGAATCTATATACCTTACACTTCCCTGGAGGTTTTAGAAATGGCTATGGTTGGTAAGGTACCCTGAATGACTGATGACCTAGAGCTTTTACAGTACAGCTATTCACCATGCCAAATGAGAGGAAACCAAGGCCCAGATTTACAAGAAATGGTGTACAAAAAAAAGGTTAACTCTGCACAAAGATATTTCCTAGCACCATATTTACAATGTGGCACAACATGACGGTAAGGAAAACTGAGCACCTCAAAGAATGATGCTAATCTTTGTGACGTGTTGCAAAAAAAATGGCGCTATAGCCGAAAAAGTGACGCTAAACTGATTTGCAGCATGTTTCATGACGCTAATCGTAATATCAGTTAAAGGCATGCAGGAAAAGCCCGCTAAAATGCCAAAAGTAGCAGGCAAATTGAAAAAATTGACAAATCTGAACATGAGAGACCCCAGTGTGCCAGGTCCCAGCCAAGATGGTCATGCAGAATCCCAGGAGAAGGGGAAAAGGAAGAGGAAGTGTTGCTTCAGTCAGGAGGAAAATAACATCTTGATCACAGTGGTGACGGAGCACCAACACTCGGTATTTGCCACCTCTAAATTGCCATTAGGTAGGATATAGGCAATTTTGCAGTCCATAGTAGATAAAGTCAACAGTGTGGCAGAGGTCAGAAGTACAATGGCGGACTGCAAGAAGCACTGGCAGAACTAAAGAGAAACTGGCCAGTAACCAAAATTCAGCACTGCCGACCAAAGGTGGGAGTCCAGCACCCCAGGAGCAGCTGGATAACATGGAGAAGATGGTGGCAGCGGTAATCGAGATGGGCTGGTGAAAGGAATTCAGGGACAGGATAGTGCAGTGGGACAGGAGCAACAAACAAACACAGGGTAAGTTGAAGTGGGGGCAATGTTGTAACTCAGAAACATCCCAAGAGGGAGGCACGTTGGAGGAACTGTATGCCAGGAGGTGTAGCTTCATGCACAACAACACTTAGCCCAAAATACAGGCATACTTGCACCTATGCTACATTGCTGCACGCATTGTTGGGCTTTTTGCTATTGTGCATGAAGGGGTACCTCCTTGTATGGACACATGCTCACAAGGTAGATGCTAGCTAAGGGACCTGTCAGACAACTGTCTGTTAGGCATGGATTGAAAGCCCCAACCTCTGAAATTAACATACGCATTTTATGATGTTGCCCTTATGGGCAAGGTGTATACAAATTGTCCCATCTTCAAACTCCCTGAGAATGGAACTTTTGCAAGGTGTTACAGCTATCCACTGTAGTACATTGCCAAAGCATCATCCTTGATCATCTTCTAAGGACCATGACACCATTGACTACTATTTTTATGTACATCATTCATGTGACCATGGTATGTCATTCTCATCATGTTGGATTGTTCATCTCTGTTCCTCATTCATGCACCATAGACCCCTGCTCTGACTCCATGTGCAAAACCCATCTGAGCTAGGAGCACTACGGAAAGGTAAGCCCACAAGAGTTTGTGATTGCTATGGCAAGGATAGTGTCTGACAACATTGGCAGATAGAAAATGATAGTGGCTCATATGAAATGGAAGATTGATGGGATCAGCAGTCACCCATGGCACAGAGGAGGGTGACACAATTCTAGTATCCACACAGCTGTGTACCAGGATAATTGTGCCATAACTGAAGAAAGAGTCCAAGAGTAACTTTATGTGTATACAAGTTAAGGACATAAGTGTTGCATGTGGCACTACAGCACTCAGTTCCACAATCTCATATTTGGATGCATGAATGCCAAATACCTACTCTTCCCTGGGAATTTGGTATAGCAATTACTAATGATGTTACATCATATCATGGCCATTTAAAGGACCACTACTATCTGAGAATGTTTAAATGATGGCTCATGGTCAAACAATGTTGTTTGGATATCCCTCAGCCTATACACAAAGGTCAAGCTCTCCGAAGATGACATGTGTTGGCAATGTACTGACTCACAAGACTGAATATGGGGTATGACACTTTGACGGTGGTTAAGACGTGGGCATTTCTGAATTGTTGTACATTGCCCACTGGTAGACCTGGCATCCTTGGTGTAGTCTCTCAAGTCTTTTTCTGCCTCTGCTTACTATGCTTTGACTGTGTGCTGGACTCAGTTTTTTCTGGTTTTGTTACTCTGGGTGCTTTACCACTGCTGACCAGTGCTAAAGTGTAAGCAAGTGCTCCCTGTGTGAAATGTATGTAGAATAGACTTTTCCATGATTTGCGCATTTGATTTATTAGTACGTCCCTAGTAAAGTCTACTAGAGGTGTTAAGAGCCTGTAAATAAAATGCTACTAGTGGGCCTACAGCACCCACAAGTAGTGCTGTAAACATGGTTCAGACCTGCCACTGCAGTGCCTGTGTGTGCAGTTTTAAACTGCCAATTTGACCTGGCAACTGTACCCACTTGCAAGTCCCACTTCCCTTTCTATACATGTAAAGCACCCGTAAGGTAGGCCCTAGTTAGCCCCATGGGCAGGGTGCAGTATATGTTAAAGGCAGGACATGTGCTGATGTGTTTTTACATGTCAATACTGCTAAATTCGTTTTTCACTGTTGCAAGGCCTATCTCTCTCATAGGTTAACATGGGGGCTGCATTTCAAAAACCTTTAAGTGCGGTTTCCATTTGGGGGCAGATAGATATCTGGAGTTTGGTGTCTCTGAACTCACAATTTAAAAATACAACTGTTGGTAAAGTTGTTTTTTAAACTGTCAGTTTGAAAATGCCACTTTCAGAAAGTCGGCATGTTCATCCTTAAACCATTCTGTGACTGTCTGCTTGTATATTCCCTGTTTGGGTCAGACTGACAGTTGGGCTGGTTGTGAATCTCCACTAAACAGCGACACAAAGGGAGCTGGGGTGTAGCCTGCACATCGTGATGGGCCATCTGAGCTGGAGTGAAGGGAGGAGATGTCACTTACACCTGAAAGGGCCGGGCCTTCCCTCACACTATGTAGTCTTTAACCCCCTAGTGTGAGTCTGGAGCTAGGCTGGGCACAGCAGGATCTTCTGAACAACAGAGACTTTCCTTTGAAGTTTGCCTACTTCAAAGGAAGAAATGAGTATAAATAGCGGACTCAAAACCCCAGATTGTTAGATTATTTGTGGACTGCTACACGAAAAGAGAGAACTGGAAGTATATCAACATCATACAATCTCCCTTATACATGAAACTATAACACAACATGTATGGGGGATACTAGTAGCAGGCATCTCTGGCCTGTTCCAAAGGTGAGTAGGTCACCGACTAGGTGGTCTACTTCGTAGACATAGGAAATGTTAGCGACATTTGAGTGTTCAGGTACAAGAGAGGAGTTCCCTTTATGGACTAGGTGATCTCACATACATTATAGTGTCATGCTTCATCATTTGACCACCTAGCCCTACCTAGGTAAGATGATACCACCTGGGCGGACTCAACCTCATTGTTAAACGAACTCTGAGGGAGTGCTGAAATGTTATCTTTCTGGATAAAACGGGGATCCAGTTGAAGAGAAAATAGATACTAAAACTTCTCTTGAGGTGGATTGGCCTCTTTTTGATGGTGTAATTGGCACCTCTGCAGATGGGTGCACTGGAAATTTGGAAGTTCCCTTGTGACCCTCATGGCCCCTTCTCAAAGAGCAATTTAAGTTGGTGAACGGAATGTGTGCCATCTCCATGGGGCACACATTCATTGCGCCTCCCAATGGGTGTTTTAAGGGCTGGGTGAAATTTAAATTGCCCCGGTATAACTCAGGTAATTTGGGGAATTCAGGAATTTATTTTAACACAGCATTAAATTCATCCTCACCTGAAAAAATACCGAAAAGACACATCGCATACTAACAGGTGGTACAAAATAAAAGATTTGCACTTTAAATAATTAATTCTGCGTAATTTTGCATAATTATGCAAATGCAATTTACACATAGTTTACACCCCTCAAGCTTTTTTGCTTTCTTTCTGTATCTGTAGTTTTAAAGGCAAGTGTCCCCACCATGCATCGTGGGGGCGTGAGATATATAGTTACCTTAGGGCACGAGTTATAGTTATTTGAGCTAGCATTAACTGGTGAAGTTCTGTGTTTTTGTACATTTAAAACATATGTTTTAACTGACATTTTTACTTAACAATAGCATCCCTTTAACCTTTGATTTTTTCAGCGATCGCCAGGAGGTAGTGGACCATAGACGAAGCATAATTCTTTTTGCTAATAACTTTGGCACCGTTTGGCGAATCATCACAAACTTTTCGACATTAGTTTGCTATTCAGTTCAACTGCTGTTTTTATTATTTGGGGTGATTCGTTAGGGGGGCCGAGAAGAAGGGGGGGCTCAAAATGTGTTTTCTCCATGCAATTTCCCATAGTGATTGTGGACATGACTACAGCCCGAACCACTGAACGGAATTACACCCAAATTGACAAAAAGCTAGATCTTGCGGCAAAATTTCTATTTTGGCAGGAAGCTGCGGAAATTACAAAAAAAAAAAACAAGCGTGGTTGCCTGTGCCTGCTTTTCTTTGCCCACCCGGGTGGGCCACGTCCCAGGGGGAAAACCTTATATATTAAGGGGAGGGGCGCACCAGCATCTATACCCAGGTCAATTTTGTCCCAGGACCCCATCCCCTGGGGTCCAGCCAGTTACAAAAATGGGGAGAGGCACCAACCATAGGGGCCCAACTTACCTTTTTTGAAGGAGAATGCGTTTGGACCCATCTCCAAGCTGTTTTCAGGACTGGGGACCCCATCTCCTAGGGTCCAAACCATTTATTAAGGGGAGAGCATCCACACAACTCCCGTCCCCGAGCCATTTCCAGCCCCGGAAAACCGATCTCCTGGAGCCCAATTGAAAGATTATGGGAGGAGGACATGCAGATCCCTCTCCCGGGGCCCAAAGTAGTTTTTAAGGGAATGGGGCTGCATGTCCCCGTCCTTGAATTTTAAAATGGCCCTGGGGACCACCTACCTGAACCTTTAATGTCCCAGGGGAACCCGTGCCATCCTGCTATCTCACTTGTTGTATTCTGTGACGTGGACCTATGGGACTCAATGGATTCCCTGCCCGCATGGGGGAGGGCAGGAAAACATTTGTTAGCGCCCCTCTGGTGAGAGCATGTTTTAATCTCCCACCAAATAAGAACAAAAAAATCAGCTCAGTGATGTCATCAATGATGTCATTTGAGATGTCATCATTGATGTCATAGAACATGTCATGAGTGATGTAATTTATGAGGTCATAAGCAGTGCATGGTGGGGGCAAAGGGTATGGTTAACTCTGCAAACTATAACTGGTGAATTTCTGTGTTTTTTTTAGATAAGACTGTTAATAATGTCACTGATATTTTTATCAAACTCTAACGTTACTTTAACCTTTGATTTTTTTTGTCAATTTTAACGTTTTTTTCAAAACAAAAACAGATCTTTTAACACACGTAATTATGTTACTTTAACCTTTCTTTTTTTCAGTGAATAGCTATTTTTAACGTAAAGAAATATTTTATTACCACACGTAAGGCCCAATCGTACTGCACATGAACAGTACCTGTGGCATACCCCCATTGGCAGCCAAGCTCACTCTGTACACAGCCTTTAGCTGTCACCCTGGGGACCCCATTCCTGGATCTAAGTTCTTTTTTAAAAGGGATCACGTGGCCACTCCCCCAAGTCTCATTAGTCCCTGGGGACCCCATCCCCAAGGCCGTATTTTATTTTTGTGCAGGGCTGTTTTTTTTTTTTAAAGGGGGCCTTTTGGTTCTGCTTCCTGAGCCTCATTAGGATTTTGAGATATTATCCCACAGGGCCTTATTTATTTTTAAAAGGGAAGGGGCCCACATGGTGCCCTCCATGAGCCTCATTACTAAAAGCAGGGAAACAGATCTAAAGTTCACTCCCAGAGGGTGGGAGCACTTTTGAAACTCCTGCTCACTGAGAGCAGACTTGTGCCCATATGTATACTTTTTGACGCAAAACTGCGCCGACGCAGTTTTGCATCAAAAAGTTTACCACCGGCTAATACAATTTCTTTGCGCCGTGCGGGCGTCAAATTTATACTTTGACGCACGGCGGCGCAAACCACAGATGTGAGTAATTTGTTTTTACTCAAACCATTGCGTCACGTCGTAAAGGAAAACAACGTTAATGCGGCAAAAATGACTGTGAGCCGTTTTACGATGCCGCAAACCGAATATGCGGAGTTTTTTGACGCAATTGCATCAAAAATCGCCACAAACACTGCAAAATGTGCATAGGAGAGCCAAAATGAATCCCAGATGCTTGCACAGACCCCAACAAGATGACAAAAGACCAGGAACCAGCCAGGAGGACCCACACAAGACCCAGGAAAGGGAGAAAAGAAAGTGTTGCTTCAGTGCATAGGAGCAGGAAATTCTGGTTAAAGAGGTGACAGAACACCAGCACCAACTGTTTGTCACCTCAAAGTTGCCAATCAGCAGGAGAGAGGCAATATGGCAACAAATTGTTGACAAGATCAACAGTGTGGCAGAAGTACGGAGAACAGTCATTGAGTGCAAGAAACGCTGGCATGACTGCAACTGCAGGACCAAGGAAAAGATGGCCAGGAAAAGGAAGGCAGCACTGCAGACTGGAGGTGGGAGTCCAGCACACCAGGAGGCCCTGGACTACATGGAGGAGATGGTCGCAGCCGTCATCCCTGAGGAGATCGTCACAAGGATTCAAGGACAGGACAGCGCAGACTACCAGGAGACAACGCACATGCAGGGTAAGTCGCATGGGGAATTAAAATGCACAAATGTTAACTGTAAGCAGGGGGGGTGGACATACCTATTACACAATGCATGTAAGTCATGATATTCAGGGAGTGGAATGGGTAAAGGGGCATGGCACGGGGACATGGCCTGTTCTGAGGAAACCTGGGGCACACTACTACACAACACCAATGACCTTTGCATGGGGGTATGCTTCCATGCCAAGGATGTTGCAAAGGTAAAGCGAGGCCAGGAGGGCATGGTACAACGCAAAACTGTCAGCCCGTCACACGGCAGCCAGTATTCTCCCTACAGTAATTAGGGCCCAATTAACAACCTCTGGCCATACCTGCAAGTGGAATGTAACATTGACAACAGTTGCCACTACCACCTCTGCTGTGTCTGCAGGTCAAGTAGTTAATGGCAGTAACGTCCCCATGGATCAAACACACCCAAATTAGAGGATTCAGGTTGACAACATTATCAATCCCTTGAAATCAAGACAAATGTTCCAATCCAGTCAAATGTGATTGTCCAAAGTTGATACAAACATCAGGAGGTACACAGCACTAATGCCATAGCCATGCTGCATATGTCAGGGTCCACCATGTGCCTGGGTCACAATAGCTCCAATGACAACATGCAACATCCCAAAGTCATACTGCTCAGACAACAGCACTGAGGGGGAGGACACATGTAACTGGTTACAGAAATACACATGCACAGTCAGAGGTGGAAATAGAACACTGCTACGACTATCAATGCAATCCAATTTACCACACATTCCCCAACATCAGCAGTACATATAACCAATGCTGACATCCATATTGTGCCATAACAAAGCTAGACATAGTATATTCTACATCTCAACAACATATAGGTGGATGTGACAGATCAGAGACTGGGGCAGGTACAGATTGTTAAGTGTGGTGCTTGTGCCATCTGAGCATCCACAGCAAGTGAAAAGCCTCACCATGAGAATGGAAGTAGACGGAGGGTTGAGTAGGACAAGAAGGTGGCAAATCACAATTTGGCCTGAACCAACAACTAGAGGATGCGATGCTGACAAGTCCACAAACTGACCACAATACATGTGACATGCAGGTGGGGCACAGGCCTGGGAGAATGCTAATATGAAAGACAGGAACAATGAACAGGAACCAAGATCACAATGTTAAAGTAATCGGAAGGCAGGCATGTCACATTATAAAGCCCACAACACAGACACCCTAATTGTACCATATCTCATTGCAGAGGACAATGGCTCTCTTGGGGATATGCCTGTCCTGGACTTTCTTGATGACATGGATGACGAGCTGACAAACATGAGCCAGCAGACCCTCCAAGATGTCCTTGGAACCCTCCAGAACCCACCTTCAGTCACAAGGAGGAGCCCAGATATAGCAGCCATCACAGAGGACCCACCCAACACCCCAATTGTACGACCTGCCAGCTCCTACACAGCTGAGGATTCTGACGGCCCTGGCATTAGCTTTGAGCGAACTGTAGTTGGAGTACAGCAGGAGCTGGCCAAGGAGGTGCGAGTGGGGATGCAAACTATGGCAGCCAGCCTAGAGGGGGTGCGTTGGTGCATGAAGTCAACTGAAGAACAGGCAGCAGCTATGCAAGGGCGAACAACAATCTTTCAGGAAGTTGAAAAAAGGTTGAAGGAAATCAGCACAGCTGTAATAGAGTTGACCCAACACCTACAACAACAATCCTGTCAACACGTGCACAAATGCAATATTGAACCCCTCAGGGCCGACCTGGCTGCCCACCAATGTGATGTGGCTGCTATTCTCAAGAACCAGCAGCTCCTCCATGCTGCATTACTGCCCTTAAGACCCCCACAGTTAGCAGCTACCGGGATGTCTGACTCCATGTCTTCAAACACTGAGGTGTGTGTTGCCCCTTCACAACCACCGCCACCAAGGGCAGAGGAGACTACACACACATCAGAAGATGAAGACGTGGAGCAGATCACCTTCACCCGTAAGAGTACCCGGTAGCACTAGTCCCTGCCATATGGCCACCTATTACCAAGGTCCTGTGCTGTGTAACATGCCAGTCTTGCAACAACTGTACTCAAGCACTGTTCTTCAACCCACTGTTGATCTTGTCAGCCTGCCCTGTGATTGTCTCTCACTAACTGATTGGCAAATCCCATCCCTCTGCACTGTCTGACACTTCACCCCAGCATGTCAAATGACATGTCCTTTTGCACTTGTGATGGACCACAATGTAAGATGTCACACTAATGGACTCACAATGATGGACAATGCACATATAGCACTACAGCACTTTTAAATATATAGCACTTACACAACAACTTTGTCTCTGTGTAATGTGACACATCAACTGTGATGGCCATCAGTGATGTTTACCTCAGGTCAGGGATCATTGATTGTCTATACACCTGACCTGAATGATTCTTGGCTAAAAACTATGCACAGTGGCCTGGATTGTACCATCATCTGCCCTCCCTGAGGGTTATTTGTGAGGAAAATATAAACTATCCACCAAAATGCTGTGTTGTACAGAATAACGCCTCCTCAAGGGATGTCTAAACCAGAAAATAGTGCCTTCGATTGTTACTGAAAGTCAAAACTTACGTATGTGACTTTTTTGCCAATCTTTAACTAACACACACCAAACAGCATGAAGGGATGTGTATGAGTTTCCATACAAATAAGTAACAGTGCTGAACATTGTAACAAATGATATGTGTGAGTTATGTATACCATACTACATGAGAGCATACTACCACTCACCTTATACGGATTTGCTTGGACATCAGGCTGCAGGCAGACTTAACACAGTGTCCCCCAAACCAAATCTGGTAGCAAAATATGTGACATTGAAAACATACAGCACAAAATAACCACACTTTGGGATCCATAGTAACCGTGAGTGGTGGGTGGAATGGATGGCTGAATTTTAGCTAAGTAGCTTTGGTGTAGCTGCCAATGTAACAGCTCAGTTGGGATATAGTTGCAGCATGGGACACAAAAGCTAATACAAAAGAGACACTGATCACTCATGGCAAGGCCCTGATCTACAAGCATTTGACAAATACTGTAAAGGGTTACCTATATATTTATTAAACAGTAAAAACAGAAGCTAAAACCAGGGGAAACACCTAACCTAACCTAATCTACTCTAACTACACATTACCCACAACTGTCCCTAACTAACCTAAGCTAAACTTACTTATCACTTTTAACAAAATGATCTAAACCTCAACCCCCCACCCCCCCCCCCCTTATAAGACAGGACACATGGAGGACAACAGATACTAACATAAACACATACTATCTAATACTAAACAAATATATATGTTTTTGTAAAAAAAAAATGTAATTTTTTTTCATTTTTTAAAATACCAATACCCCAACATTGCCAACACCCATCCACCCACCCACACACATAATAAAACAGTTGTAAAAAGTATGAAATCCCCACCCCCACCCACTACTACTAACTAAACTAACAGCCTATACTAACCTAACACTAAGCTCCCTAAACCCACTAAGTTACAGAATCAGGAAAGAGGAGGGAGGGTAGGGAATCATGTCTGAGTATAAGTCTATAAGGTGGCCCTCAGGGTCTTTTTGATGGCATGCACCCTCCGGTTAACTTGTGCCACCTCCTGCTGCAGTCTGGTCATTTTCCGTAGGACACGGTCCTAGTTCCTTTGCATCTGGGCAAAAGCTGCAGGGTCTATGGCTGCAGCAGGAGTGGTCTGGGTGCTAGTGGATGAAGTATGGGCCCTTGTCGGTGCCATGTCCGTAGGCTGAGGTGCAGGTGGTGCTGTGACTAGTCCTGGAGATGTTGCTGTAGATGGTCCAGCAAAGATCCCAGCTACTATTGGTGCCACCTGGGTGGTAGTGGTGGTGCTGGTGGTGGTGGCTGTGGTAGACACAGAAGGGCCCCCTTGTGCAAATGCCCTCCACACTCCGGAGGCTCTTTCATGGCGATATCATCTTGCCATGTTGCAGTACCCAGACTCCACATCCAGAATGTGGCGGTAACGCATTGTCCTGCGCTGAAACTCTCGAAGTTGGATGGGAGTCATATTGGCAGCTGTTAAGACAAATAGAAAACCAAACATTAGGTACTGCATTGTGTGAAATGGCTCAAGAAGTAAATCAGACAATACATCTAATGTACCTGTAACAGCCCATATCATCATACAGATCACTGATAGTCCCTGAGTAAGTACATGGCAAGCCAGCCTACACATGTCCTGTCATCAAATAGCACATCCAAACCCTACAAGATGGGTAACAACTGGAATGACTTTGGCATCATTGTTCTGCCAGTTGTCAGGTAACAATCATGCTGCATATCCTCCACCACTGACAGGCCAACAAATTTCTATGTTCTGGATAGCAATCTAGGGCCACAAGATCTGTGAGTTCTAAATGGAATTGCCAGTATGGAATGCATGTGCTAATCATGAGTGGGTGTCCTAGGTTTGGACAAGTGATTTACTGATTTACATGTCTATGTACCAAATTTGGATCATCAGTCCTAGGTACACTATTCACAACCCTACGCCTGTGTCTGAGGGGGGGTGGACAAGCAACTAATAATTTCTAACAACAAGGAGACCCAGGAAGCTTTGGAAAGCTGTACCTGGGTTTGGCCAGCACACCACAGGTAAGGAGGAACTCCAAATAGGATACACCCAAAACCTTGGACAATCCCATCAACACCTATCTTTGGAAATGCAGACCATTATCTACATCATTTCCTACCAGTAAGCCATGACTTACAACAAACAGATAGATGCAAGCAAACCTCTGGCCATGAGCTGCATGCACACCTAGGTCATTGTACTCAAGTGCCTCATACTCGTAGCACAACATGCAGAGCTACATGCTGCTAGGAAGTTAAACATACAGTCAAACATGTTCATTGGTGAATAGGGAAGCTGAAGTCTGTGGGTAAGACGTTTGGCATCCCTATTCTGGGAGAATCAGGGTCTGACTGGCTGACTAATTAACTTATATAGTCCACTGCTACATTTTCAGATTTCAAGTTTTATCCACATAACTCATCCTTATTCACATTGCCGTGCCTACAGGACTGACCTAGAATCCCAAAATATGACAATACGATAAGGATTGCCAGCTCAAAGATGGTGATAAAATGATACTCCACTCAAGGAACAAAACAGATGATTCACCACCGCATCACACCTTGCTATGTGTCCAACACACAGGAGTCAATCACACATCAGATGGAGATGTCTGGGTCCGCAAATCGAGCCACCTCTCCAATAGTGTAGGGTGCAGGTCCACCTGTAAGGCATGGAAGGAAGAAATGTGCTCAATGTCTGTGCACTGTACAACACTTCAAAATACAAATACTATGTGTAAGATTAACTCAGAAAGTAAAGCCTCTCAGACATGATGATACTGCATCCTACATTGCACTGCAAGCATGTACAGACCCGGGGACTCCAGTGAGCGATACACACATATCCGCACACATGCAGTGGCCCTAACTATCATGTGGTGGCAAACATGCTCCTTCATTAGTGAGCAGACAAAATCATGGGGTGTATTCCTCTCATCATGTGTATCCATGAGAGACATCCAAAGCCACTTTCTGTGAGGACTGCAATACCAGTCACCCAGACATTGTGACTGAGACCAATTTTAGACACACAGGTACAGTGTACAGAGGGCCAGGGACAGTTGTTAGCCCTCAATTTGTATCATTTTCTTCATTTGATGTGCCACAGCTATGGTGAGTTGCACCAACCATAGAGATATGAACCCTTGTGCATACATTTTGCCAGCCATCCCTAATTGAAATGTGGCACTACAAACTCAAAGTATCAGTCTAACATGTTACCTGAGGTAAGCTATAACTTGTTACATATGTGTCAGAATCCAGTTCAGACATGTATCCGAAAACAATTGAGAGACACAATATTTCCGGAAAATGTCTGGATTTCCAAGATATGTTTCCTGATACACTAACCGAGCACACATGAAACATATGTTTGAGCCACATTGCCATCAGCAATTGACGTGAAGCCAGCTCTAATTTTCAGGCTCCTGTTTTGTTTAGAAAGTTAGTCTAGCTGTTGCGTCAACAAATGGCGGTAAGGTGTAGGAAATTTGTATACCTCACAGCCAACTGTGGCCCATATTTATACATATTTTGCACCGCATTTGTGTTGCTGTTTGACACAAAGGCGCCGCAAACTTACAAAATACAATTGTATTTTGTAAGTTTGGACCGCTCTTGCTTCAAAGCAGGTCGCAATTGCGGTGCTGACTAAGTAGAAATATGGCCCTGTATGTTTTACTAGCATTCCACATGTTCAAAAACATTGCCGGCAGAATATAAAAAAATCAGCTACTACCAGTACAGAGAATTTCAACGTGCACATTACTCTGATTTGTACTCCCCAATAGGGCCACCAATCACAATCCCCAGGTGGTCCAGCAGGTCTTGCTCCCTGGCAACAAGGTCAGCCCAGCGGTGCTTCAGCTGGTGGTCATTTCACAGTGTGATGTATGTTCTCTGCAGATGGTACAACACCTTTGCCCACTGGAGCCTCCTTGCCTCTGTGTGATAGCCTTGGATCACATGACCACCTGCCTCCATCATCAGGGGTAGGCAGTGGCACACCAGCCAAATAAACCCACCCAGCTCCTCCTCTCCCATCCTGCCAAGACGAGGCCTACCCAACATTATTGCACCAAAAATAAAGAGGGGATAAAGGGGTACAAAGGAGAATAGAGGGAAAGTAGGACAGGAAAAGGCAAAATAACTACGAACACAGTCCAACTATACCCAAACTACCACTACCCACAACAGACTCCCAACACAACAAAGACAAATGTTGGCAACACAAATGACCACAAAAACACTCAGGCAGGATACCACAGACAGTTATTATACATAAAAAGACAATTTAAAGACCACACTGGAGACAAAATCACAAAATGCACCAAGAGACAAATCTATAGACAGCCACACAGTCAGGAAATATCACAGACTGCAAAGTGAAAGTGAAAGTACACCCACTGAACCAAATCTGTGAACAGGATATCTTATTACATCACTTCCTGCCTCAAATGCGGTGCGTTTTTCTTGTTATGCGTCAAAATATTATGATGCTTACAGTCTGTGCATCATTTTTATTTACACACATGATAAGAAATAACCCCACATCCATATTGTTAAATATGTTTCATACTTAACCAATTTCCAGGGGGACAGTGTGGGAATTACCGCTCAGGGCCAATGGATGTTTCAGGGCATTGTGCGTCATAGTTCAACATATGCTTCATTTTTAGACGCATGTGTGTCTTTTTTTGATGCACATGCGTCAAAATTCCTGTCATTAACAGGGTTTGGGTCATTTCTCATTTTGAATGGGACATGACAGTTGTGCCAATACAGAGATAGGCTGATTGCACCCACATTGGTTATTACTGTGTATGGGCACATGTGACAGATTATACTACTACGGACCATGATCCTCTACTTGGTGTACTGGATTTTCATACTTCACTCATGCAAAAGATGGCCAAACGTGTGGGATACAATTATGTATTACCCAGTTTGGGCATGTTTTGGTCAAGAGAGGATAGCAACGCGACGCAACTCACTATAATAACTTAATGCCTATGGGTAAATGTGTGTCATTTGGCTACTACTATTGTTGTTGACCCACTTTGTGAAAATCACAAGATGCATTTTTGCTAATCTGCTTGTATGCATGTGGAGTCAATGTGTTCAACCCTCAGATGCAAGTCAGTGTGGAATTGAGAGAGGGCATGTGTTAGTCATACACATAGCAACAACAGCTGTGTGCACTTCCTAGGTTATTTGGAACATAAACACCACCAATGACAAAGCATGCACTGGATAGATAGCAGATGGTTTTTCATGTCAATGTTCCAAAACTTAGCCATCACATGTTCTGGAATGTTGGATACTACTTACTAGACACTTGTTTGTTAACCCACCATGAGTCAGACATGAGATCATACTATGTGAGTACCGTGTTTGTGACACAGAGTCCCAAATATATTACACAATTGTAATGTTATGCCACAGTTGGAGTCATATAACAGAGCCATGTCTCTCCTGTGACAGTGGAGGACCAGCAGACCAAGCAGCACGTGTTCACATATTTTCAGTGGTAAAATGCGGAGAGGTGTCTGGTTCATGTGTGTGGCCCAATGTTTAGCCTGTATAATTATTGGGGTCTATGTTGTAAACTGTGTACTTGTATAGCGCACTACTCACCAGTTAGGGTCTCAAGGCGCTGTACACATACCGCTGTGGACCTCCTCCAGGCTTTTCCCTGTGAGGTGCCCACTCCTGGGCAACCTCCAAGGTGAAACCAGACATCCCAGCGCTGTTGGGGCTGTTGTGGGGATTAAGCAAGCTATTGCCCAGAGTTGGACTCATGAATTAGATTAGGCACCGATGTGAGAATTATCAGGTCCGAGGAAATTGAGCTCAAGACCCACTGAGGAAGGAATTGAACCCTGGTCCCGTGCCAGATTTCTGCATCAGGGTCTGC
This sequence comes from Pleurodeles waltl, assembly GCF_031143425.1. Lineage (NCBI taxonomy): Eukaryota > Metazoa > Chordata > Amphibia > Caudata > Salamandridae > Pleurodeles > Pleurodeles waltl. Next base: position 499,105,366 of record NC_090438.1, on the reverse strand, counting down.
CACTCTAACCATTGAGCCACACTTCTCCATTGTCACAGTTACATGCAGGACTAGTCATGAGTCTGTGGAGCTATTTCCTGTATCTACAAAGTATCCTTCGCAGATCAATAGAAGGAAAGCCAATGAGGATTTGAGAACACACATGGGGATGGTCCAAACCTGTCACTGCAGATGTGTTATGAAACTGTCAACAGGACAACCTTGGTGTGCTGACAAAGTTTATGTCTCAGGATTCTAATACTGGAAGGTTTCCTCACAACATTTGTACACAGGTTGGCCTCTAAAATTCCCACAGCATCTGGGAACATCAGTGCCTCTTTGCTGATTACTCTCACAGCTATTCACCACACAAGCCCCATCAATATGTTGGGAGCAATGTGAATCAGTGTGTGGACTGTCAGGGTCCTAACACGTGTAGACATTTAATGCGCATTATCTGACATTGTTTGTGGTACTGGAGGCACCATACCCAAACCATGCATACAGCCATGGTATACTGTCACAATTTGTCACTCATGCATACATGAGACCCAGACAAGGGATAGACCATGATTCGGCTACTTGGAGACAAGTTCCCCCCCATGGTACAATAAATAAACTGATTATGCTTTACAATGTATTTGAGTATGCATTGTATACCCACCTGACACAACACCCCAGGAGGAATATGAGGGTTGGAAAAGCAACTATAATACAAATGTAGGCCCAAGGAACCTTTAGGGTAACGCAAAGACAGGAGCCAGTCAGGCTAACAGGATGCAGGGTCATTCAGGATCCAAATATTTCACAAGGTAAATACACAGTGGTCAGACTGAGAGTGGTCAAAGGAGGAACAAGACAGTGGAAATGGAAAAGTGTGTTTGTCCTGTGTGTTGGAACGAAACACATTAACCCAAGGTCTGTGTTAGACAGCTGATTTATACTGCAAGGAATCACAGTGTTATAGATGAAATGGCTGCTTCTATGCTGTTCCAAGCAGCTGCAAGGTTGGTGCATGTTCAAATGTCTGGTCTCCATGGAGCCCTGTAGGTGAGATTCAAGTTCAAAGGGCCAACAGTAACTTCCACATGGAAAGCAATGTACAGGTGATAACAGGTCTTAGAGACTACATGCCAGTGCATTAATCAACCTAACGACCATGCAGACAGAAGTACAATGACTATGGCATACCATACAAAAGAGGGAAGTGCACTGGATTTACATTGTAAGTCTCGGAGTGTATAGACGAGGGATTAACTGGGGACACATATTACCATTCCAGGGACCTCTGAAGAAGGGTGGGGTGAGACCGGGAACTTGGGTGTGTAAGGTCTTAGGACATGGGCTGCCATGTGCAGGGGATGTCATGTGAGCAATGCTAGTCATACCTGGGGCACTTGTGCTATGAATTTGCTGCTTATATGGAAATCTAGTCACACATAGTCCTTGCAAAGATAGGTGATGTATGACTTACTGGTGTCAAGGGTCTGGTCATACATTCCTATTACCAATACAATAGCACATCCACTGCCTCATGTATGAGGCATTTTTACCTTATTGACTGATGGTGGCTTAGTTGTGTGCTGTATACAGCGATGAACCATGTTGCCAACATGTATGTGTGAAATAGGTGTGGTCCTCTGCTATTGACCTTCAAACGTGAAATGGACAGGATATATGTCATTTACTGTGTGAGTGAATGTACCTGTACATTCATACTCATCAAAATAGTTTAGGAATGTTTTGTGTCCTAATCAGTATTTCAGCAATGCTCCATGAGGCTACACTCTGATTCTGATAGAGATAATGTTATGCAAAAATGATTACCCAGACCATGATATAGTGATTAGTATAGGTCTTTATTTACATATGGTAAGACAGTGATGGGTGAGAAGAGTTAAAAGAAATTTTAGGCAATATGTTGTCTCCGATGCAATCTTGCAGCTGTGTTTGGATGGTCCCCCTCATGTTGATGGACAGCATCCTCCTCTTCCTCCTCTTTAGGCACTTGTGGGTCAAATTCATATAGGGGAATTTTCCTTCTTACACATATGTTGTGCAGGATGGCACAGGTCAAAATTATTTTGCACACCATTTAAGGTGAGTATAGGAGGCTGCCTATGGTGATGTCGAAGCACCTGAATCTTGTCTTCAGGATGCCAAAGGTCCTCTCGACTATGGTGCAGATCCTCCTATGTGCCTCATTATAGGCACGCTCTGCTGCAGTGCTTGGGTTTGCAAATGGGGTCATGATCCATGGCTGGATCCCATACCCCTGATCAGCTGAAAGAGAAAATGAGTGAGAGCATGTTGATGTAGCTTGCACCATAAATATCACTTTGCATGGCAGTTGTTCTCTTGTGTTGTCTGTGACTCATTGGTGTTTGTGTTATTGTGTGGATTCCTAGGCTTCTAGGATGTACCATCAGCATTAGGTTGTTTCCTTATCTGAACCTGTGTTTGGCTGTTGACCGGATGTCAGCAATATTTTTGTAGAGTTGCAGTACAGTGTGTACTCCCTTGCATTGTGACTTGTGAAATAGGTGTCCCTGTGTCTTAACTGGGGGTGAGATGATACTTCCATATACAGAATCAATTTGACAGTTGTGGTAACACGGTTGCATCTATGTACCTGGACATCCCTTACAATTTGACATGTGCAATAGATTTATTTAACCATCAGTGAGACCCTTAGATTTTGCAAGGTGACAATGTGCAAAACATCTCCATACATTGTGAGCACTGACGTATTAACAATTGACTATGCACTAATTTCACATGTGTGACAAGTTCACTGCAGACCTATTTCTCTGCCCTTGCCAAGTCGACTCAGGTTGTAACATGAACCTATACTACTGAACATGTTCTAGTTCAGATGGCTAACTTGGTTGTGAGGTTGTCATTTAGAGTTTCAGAAGGTCCGTATGCCAGTACATCTGTTGTGTGTGTGTTAATTTGTCGCAATGCGTATGTGCAGGAATGTGCACTTTCAATATTGTCCTATCAAGATGTGTTCTTCGCACAGTTCACTTGCTTCTTGGCAGTGGGCAATGTGAGAGCAGGAGTGATGTGAGCTATTGGTACAGCCTCAATGACCTTCATTGTAGTTGTCATCATGCTATGTGTGTCATAGTGTTTGACCTGCAGCAAAGCACATTACACACCCCTTACACAGTACGTATTGGTTTGAAGGGTGTTGGATTGAGTGTTATTGAAAGATTAATCTTCCCAAATGTACTGCCAGTTGGGGCCATGTCTTTGTTATTGTGTTGTTTTAAATTGTTCCCTTGTGTCTGTTGTTTGGAACTGTCATTTGTCCCTACATGTGTCTCCCATTGGGTGAGGATATCAAACATGCCTAGCGGTTTCACAACCTCAGTGTGTTCCTGTCCATTTGTCGATGTCGTGGTGTATGTGATGTGTGTCCTACAGGGTTGCTGTGCAGTGTGTATATAAGTAGGTTTCTGTACTTCACAACAAGTAGTCCATTGCCATATCGTCCATCCTGGAAGTGTTGATTGATGGTGCAGTGATAGAAGATGAATGAATCATGTACACTCCCAGGATACTATGCCACGATGTTGGAGATCAAACCCCGGTGATCGACAATGGCCTGCACATTAATGGTGTGTGCTTCCTGTTGCGGTATAGATGTTCAGTTGCAGCAGGTGGCACAATGCGTACATGTGTGCAGTCAATGGCACCAAGGATGTGTGGGAAGCCACTAGTTTGGTAAAAACCCTGTTTTGTCTCCTGCTGCTTCTGCTGTGTGTTGGGGAAGCTGATGTGGCGGGGTGTGAGTGAGATGATGGCATCCAGTACCTTGGATAGGAAGGTGGAGAATGATGGCTGTGAGATCCCAGCAACCAGGGCACCAGTGGTTTGAAAGGAACCACTTGCCAACATGTGTAGTACAGCTAGCAGCTTGGTTTCTGGTGGAATCGTGCAGGGTGTATGGAAGCTGGGTGCCAACTGTGGCTCAATGTTGCACAGCAGCTGCTGAATGGCTTGCCAGTTAAGCCTGTACCTCTAAATTATGTTTTGTTGGCTGAGTCCCAGAAGGGTAGTCCTGGTGCGGAATATCCTCTCCTGCCTTCTGCATTGCCTTTGGGGTCCCTGCTGGTGTTGTGGAAGCTGCTGTTGTTGGTCCTGTGCTCTGCGTCTGCGTGCATGCTGGATGAAAAGCACCTCCATGTCTTCCTTTTGGAGCTCTGCTGTTGCTTTTGTGTGTTTTCCTTAAGTAGTAGTGTGTTTGCCCCATTTTAACACCTGCCCTGACCCAGGCGCTATTTTTTTACGCAAATCGGGTTGTGCATCATTTTCCGCCTCCTCCTCCCGGCCATGCGTCATTTTTGCGCAGTAGCATAAATAAGGCGCACAAGTGTTTAAGTCATTTTTTGGACGGGAACGATTACCTTTCATGTCATTAACGCAAGGCAGTTTCCTGCATCCAGAAAATGACACACACAGCGGGATTTTGGCATTCGCGGGCGTCAAAGTTTAAATATGGTGAACGGTTTGCACCGGTTGCGCATCAAAATTTTTGACGCACATTCAGCGCAAACAGAGTATAAATATGCCCCTTGGTGTTTGTTGGTGTTTGCTCCCACTTAGCAGTGATCTTAAAATGCTCCTGCCAAGAGAGAGCAATCACAGGTTTCCCTGCCTAAGCCACTTCAAACAGGGAATCCACTATATCCCAGGGATGGGCTCCCTGGACATCAGTGCTGAGCCAGCCCAGGGGGATAGCATGCCCAGGGCCATTTATTGCTCAAAGAGAGGGGGCTCATGGTCCTCCTCCCTTGAAGAAATCAGCCCTTGGAGTGGGCTCCCCAGGGCCTCTTGAGGCAGGGGGAGGGAAGCTGCATGCCCCCCTCCCTATTCACTTAAATTTCTGTCCCAGGGGTGATCTCTCCAGGGCCTCTTCAGGCTTGGGGAGGGGGGAAACTTGCTGACATTACAGGGGAAATTGAGGACAATTCAAAAACATTTGGAAGAAATCTAGGTTTTTTTACCCAGAAAGTATGTTTTTTTGCAGTATGATGTATATCTGTTCAGTAGTTTCAGGTTCAAAATTTATAAATCTCTTATGCCAAGGGACTTAGACGGGATCACCAGATCAAATAAAAAGATCTGATTGGCTGCCAACAACATTAACAAAGATTTTTGGCAGCCATTTTAGGACTCTAGGACTCAGCCTTCGAATCCTGAAAAAAAAAACATGTAGGGGAACAATAGGCATACCCTGACCCATTACGCCTTATGGCAGGATTTCAAGGGACCAAATTTAAGGTAACGTGGGAATACCTGATTACTGTAGATAAAATATTTTAACAAAATGGTAGCAACAGTTTTTCCACTAAAATGTCCCAGGGCCGGCCAGGGTTAGGGGGGGGCAGCACATACATTTTTTAAACTTAATATAGGAGAGGCATGTGTAAGCCCCCCTCTTCAAGCCAGGAATTGGCCCTGTGGAGGTTTTTTCTCGGGCCTTGAGTCATTTGAATTGGAAAAGGGGGCTTGTGTGGCTCCATCATCCGAGACATGACTCAGGCCAAGAAGCATAATTATTTCCACTGGGAGGGACCATAAGTCTACGTCCCTGCCAATGAGTGCACAGGTGGGGAACAGCGCATTGCTTTCACCACTAGAACAGAAATTAAGGCTGCTCCCACAAACAAGAGAACATTCACTGTCACAGGTTCTTGACAACACCTAGGATGGGTGCTAGCTGTGGAGAGGGTTGGACTGTGGTGCTCTTGAGTCTCCCCCAGCAGACCCCAATGAGGGTGAGGTTGTGGGTGCTCTGTGTGCAACTGGGGCTCCTGCCAAAAAAAGGCATGGCTGGGTCCTGGAGGCACCCAGGATGGCTGCCTAACAATGAGCAAATTGTGTGACCTGGACTCCCAAATCGGAAATAAAAATGCAGCGAAAAGCCACAAAAAAATAATACATTAGTGTCTGGATGGCTCATTTATTATTCACTGCTTCTGGCTAAGAGTGCATCATATTGACCTTTGTGAGCTAATTTATATGCATTTTTGTGCCTTGTGGTTGGCCAGTCTTGACAGGGCCACCACCCACATGTTTTCAAAGTGATGAAGGGGGCTGCAGGTGTTATTTTACAGTAACCCTATGTTCTTTGGTGCCTAAAGACCACGACCTGAAGAAACATTTATGTTTTTAAGCATTCCCAGAATTGGGGCTTTGGCAGAGCACAAAAGAATGTCACTAACACATGTTTAATGTTGTGTTGTATAAAAATACTTTATTTAAATTTGTTTTGACCCATATTCCAATGCGTGATACTAATAGTAAATGTTGTTGAATATGGTTTCAGTCATGTCGTCAATTATGGTATTCCAGATGTTGCAGTGATGTTATTAAATATGTCAGAGAAAATGTTATAAGTGATGTATATGCGAGCTAAAAAGCATTGCATGATGAGGAAGTTACAGTTAATTTAGAGCATGAGTTATAGTTACTTGAGATAACTCTGACTCGTTAATTTAAAGGTTTTGTAAGTTTAAAATGGTATGTTTTAACTGACATTTTTACGGTGCTACAGCGTCCCTTTAACCATTGTTTATTTCAGTGAATTTTAAAGGTTTTTATAAATTCAAAATAACATATTTTTACAATTCCTAACTATGACATTCCTTTAGCCTTTTTTCAGTGAATTTCTATTTTTTAACATAAAGTAAAATGTCCATCACCATGCCTGGCATGGGGTTGGTGCCAGACCTACCCTGCTGCCAGGCCCTGCGCCTAATCCCCTCATGCAAGTTCAAACCTCCATGGATGTACAACACCCCACCAAGCACAGCCTTAAGCTGAGCACTGGGTGGGATTAGGCACAGTCCCTACTTCCAACCCTCCACACCATACATATTTGTCTATGTTATGTAACAATAAAAAATGTAATGCAGACCCACTGTGTTTGTCTAAGGCTCAAAATACCAAAATAATAGTGACTGGGTCATTGGCTTTATGTTTTTATATATAAACAAACCTATTGATTTTGTCAAAAAGTCAGTAATATCTATATTACAATGTACATTGGATAAGTTCACACTTTGCATTTGTTTGATATGTCATTGTCTATTATATGTGTTCTTTTTAATAAAGCTTTTTTTGAAGAAAAAAAACCATGTCTTTGAGTCTTTTTTAAATATCTTTCAGGCCACAAAGTGCAGCCCTGCAATCCAGCTGAAGAGCATACATACAGCTTGGGGAGCCCTAGGGCATCACGAGGCAGTCGCTGCCAGAGCTGTGAAAGATAAATTAACTTTTGTAAGGCTTTTACTCTTGTATTGTTTTGGTTGCCTCAGTGCCCTCTCAGCAAGGCATCCACTCTTAACTTTCTACTTTATTATTTGAGGGATGTGGGAGCCCCAAGGCCTCCACATCCCCTGCCGTCTCCCCACCATTACGGGGTGCAATGGGAGCTTAATTTGTTTTTTAAAAGTCTGTTCCAGTGCCCACCCATGGCACCCATTTCTAGCTAAATTGTTGGTGGCATGGAGGGAGACCAAAGGCTGGTGCGGCCCCTACTGACTCACCATCAGTACTCATTCTGGGTGCTGGAGTGAGAAGGCATTTTTTGTTAAAAGTCGGTGCCTTAGTGCCTTCCCACGACACTCACATGTCCAGAAACTGTTGCTTTCTCCAGGGGGAGCCCCAGTGTCCCTGCAAATTCAGCAGGCTCCTCAACCAGCATCCACTCTAGTGCTGGCAGGAGCGGACTCAGTAACATTCTCCCAAAAATGGGCAGGAGGAGCATTTGTCAGGGGTAGTGGGGGCCGGGAATGTCCACACTTTCCCAGGCAGGGAACTACAATGTCCTGAGGAATAGGGTCCCTGGGATACTGCAGGACTATCTGGCCCCAAGGGATGGGGCCCCTACAGAAGATCAACAGCTCAGGAAATGGGGGTGCAAATGATTTGCCAGAAACTGGATGGGGTCCTCTGGGCCCCTGTGAGGCTGGGGGAAGGAATCACACACCCTCCACACCTAATTGAGATGATCTTCCCCAGAAGATAGTGTCCCCATGGCCAACCCAAGGCTCAGTGGGTGAAGCCAAGTGCACGCCCCCTTTCATTGGAATATGGCCCTGGGTTTGGTTCTCCAGGGGCATAATTAAGGCTTGAGGAGATGGGATGGGTGTCCCTCTTTTCCTTTAATAAAATGTAGCCTTGAGGGTAGGATCGCTGCTGCCTGAAAAAGGCTTGTGTTAGGGGAATGTCTCCTTACCTCCCAACAAATAACTGAACTGCTGACTCCCAGGCCTGGTCCATCCATGGAGGATGATTTTCAAAATGGTCAGTAGCCAAATGTTTTTTCTCAGTGCTGCAGCTCTGCTGATTTTCCACATATCCATTGTGCAGAGAAAAATAAATTAAGATGTACATTTATCAAAAAGTCACACAACACAGTGCTGCATGACAAGGAAAGGGCAGCAAAACTGCATATTTAACATTTTACTGTGCATTCCTGTCTTTTCTCACTTCTTGGGCACAATATGCTGCCTTGTGCCAACACAGGTACCCTTACACCATGGTGCAGGGGTGCCTGTGTTGTATGCAGGATTGTTTTTGTGCAGGAAGGGACACCTTCCTATACAAAAACAATCCTCTGAGTCATTTCCCTCTTTCTTTGTGTGCTACAGAATGTGGGACACATAGAAAGAGGAAAAACAAGGAGAAATAAAGATAGTTCTCCTCGTTACTCCTCACCTGGGGAGGCGTCGCATTTTTGGGCATTCACAGGTCTACCACTTATGATAAATCTGGGAATGCATCAAAATCCATGGGTTCTGCATGGGAGTACCCACACACATCCCATGGAATGTCTCCCTGAGATAAAGGAACCTGCTGAGTTGCATTACTCTGGATTTACTAGGCCAATCAGGGCCATGCAAGGTGGCCTTTCATGGCTTGATCATTCACATTTTAAGGGCTAAGGCACTTTTGCACCTGGTTGCTTCACACAAACGCAACACAACCCTTTGATAAATCAGCCCCCAAGTCTTTGGCCTCAGGCAGGGTACCCCTCGGATTGTCCCACCAGTTTTAAAAGGAAGGGTGTCCAACCCTGCCCACTATATGTTTTTTTTTCTTTTTTATTTCGGACAGGAGACTGACTCCTCAAGCTCTAAAATAGCTGCCATCACATCTTTGTTGATTTAGTGGCAGCCAAATAGATCTTATCAAGAGATCTGTTGGCTCAGTGGATCTTCTGCAGTGTGAAATATCTATAAAATATAACTTATATTTTTCAAAAACTACTGAAGATTCATGGGAAATCACAAAAAAGCACACTTTCTGGACTGGAATCTAATTTTCAAGCTTCAGAATTGGTAGAATTCCAGTCAGCCATTTTAATTGTGGCTGTCTAATTTTCCTATGCAAAAATGAATGGATGAAATGCCTTTTTTTGGCCCTCGCTTTATGTATCACCAGACATCTTTCCAGGATCGAGCTGAGGTGAATATAACTTTCCTTTGGAAATTTTTGTGAACATTCATCACACTTCGCTAAAGTTATACTCAAACCAAATATGATTTTCCTATGGAAATGTGGTCCTCACCACAACTACCCAACCGACCTACATAAAAATTGTTCATCAAATAAAAATATATTTATCCATTGTGTTGCTCCACAGACATTACATTTAGCTTTTTCCTACTACAGCATAAAGCGAAGAGCAGTGGACTTTAATATAAGCAAATAGGATTATTAACATACTTGTATACCGCTACCCAAAAGCCAATTTCCTAAGAATAAGTTTGAAGGTATTTAAATTTATAATGGCTACTAGTACTTGAAAGCCACCAGCCTGATATTATTCCAAAAGGTTAATAATAATTTAAATATATAAGAACTTCTAGTCGCTATCTTTGCCCGATAAGCTGCTCAGTTGTTATTCAAATATTGTCCACGCCCACCAGCAGCACACATAATATATCAATAGGTAAGCCTATTCTACCATTGATTAAATTAACTTTTAAAAGCTTGTATACACATTCTTTCACTCACACATGAACAGCCAGGGTAATCTATTTAAAGACACTTTTATTTACCAGTGAAGGCTAGTTCCTACATGTAGGCCCTCATTATAACCCTGGCAGTAAATCCCGCTTACTGCTGTGCTGAAGGCCGCCAACATACCGTGGCTGCAGCGGAAATCCGCTACAGGTATTAGGACCCACATCTCATAATCCGCCATAATACAGACACCCACACAAGTCCACCATACCAAAGTTCAGTGATAAACTGGCAATACCATAACCCACACCGTCACACCAACCTTTGGTCCATTGCTAGGAAGATGGAGCTATGGCGGAGAACCGTCGACAGGGTCAACGCAGTGGGACAGCATCCAAGAACACGGGATGACATCAGGAAGAGGTAAAATGACCTACGGGGAAAGGTGCATTCCCTGGTTTCAAGACACCAGATTGCTGTACAGAGGAATGGCGGTGGACCCTCACCTCCTCCCCCACAACTAACAACATGGGAGGAGCAAGTCTTGGCAATACTGCATCCTGAGGGCCTCGCAGGAGTAGCAGGAGGACTGGACGCTGGTAAGTCATATCTTAACTACCATATCCCCCCACCCCACCTGCATCCCATCACATTCTCCCACCCTCACCCTCACCCCCATCACTCCAACACCTCACATATGCCTCACTATCACAACCCACCCATCCCAATACTAAGCCCTGCATGCAACACTAAAGCATGGACACCCATTACCAAAGCATGTCCAGTACAGATACCCACACAGACCCCAAAACACTAATCACACAATGGCAAACACAAAAATGCAAGCACAGGAGTAGAGGGTAACTCACCCAATGCACAAGATGGCACACACAGATACAATAACTATGCATTTACACCCCAACAGGAACCATACCCAACGCCACCGGACAGGAGGTGGCAGACATATCCAGTCCCGTAAATAATGAAATTGTAGGATTATTGGAAATGTTTATTTTGTATATATATAAGCAATTATGAACTTAAGTGAGTGAATGTTTATGCATAAGTAAAGTGGGTTACACAGTAACAAGAGAAGGGGTCTGCATATTAGGGACTTTACTTTAGGGCAATGGGTGCCACAGTGTGTATAGAAACCCCCACAGAAGAGGCCCACAGTGATGACTGCAGCTCTGCACGCCTGGATCTGGATGACCAGCCCGGCCCATCAGGGACCTCTGGACAGTCGGTTCCCCTGCCACAGTCACAAAGCACCACAGAGCCTCCCCCCTCAGAAGAACACCACTACAGCACCCACCCAGTGGGCCCATCCCTCTGTTCCCAGGACACGTCAATCAGCAGTGTGTCCACCACTAAAGGGACCCCAGGCAAACCCAAGACAATCAGGAAACTGGGGTCAGTGGGCAAACGGTTTAGGGGACAGAGGCACAGGATAACAGGGAAACTGGGAGGACTGCTCTGCGACAGGGGCAGTACAGGCCCAGGGAGCCCACTCTCCACAAGGCACTCTCCAACATCATGGGAGCATATCGTCATTCCCAGGAGACCATGGGCATGGTACTGACCAAGTTTCAGGAGACCCAGCGGCTGCAGGAGGAACACTACCTGGGATCAGGGAGGACTTGAAGTCCATCAATACCACCCTGGTCACCATTGCAGGGGTGCTGGCACACCTGGCCAACAACCTGAGGGTCACAGTGGCACACAAACGGGCCCCTGATGCTAGCCTGAACGATGAACAGCCCTCCACCTCCGCCGGCACTAGTGGACAGCAAGTCCTGCCACAGAACTAACAGGCCAACAGCACCCCACCCCCTGCAGAAGGAGAACCACCCCGCAAACGGTCCCTGAGATCCAGGAACAAGACAGAGAACATTGCCAAGACCCCCGCCAGGAAATAAGACTCTCCTGATTGTCACCCTTTTGTCCCACTTTGTCACCCTGACAACTTTGAACTGACATCACTCCACTTGCTATACACACTTGGACAATGCACCTGTGAGACCAAGAGACTGAACTCTACCTTGGACCTTGGACATTCCTCCACCATCACCCCAGTCCATTGCACACCCCCCTCCACTTGTTAGCACAGAAATAAACACCTTTGAATCACAAATCAATCTGGAGTCAGTCTGTACTTTCACAAATGTGTACTCGCAACCTCTTAGAAATATAGCAATGTCAATGTTCCTGTTCACATACCAATGTTACACAGTTGTTGGGCAGCAGTAAACATAGCAGAGGGCACAAAGTGGGACCCAGATCTGTGAAATAGAAAGGCAAAGCGACATGTCAGGTTGCATACACAGAGGTAAAAAGGCATATTTATGCAATGTGCTACAGTAGTATGACATGTGATAAGCAGTACCATCCTCTTACCTGTGTCTCACTGGAAGTATTGCATGATGATGTTGTTTCGGTTGTCTATATCTTCTTCTTCTGCCTCCTCTTCTTCACTGTCCACAGGCTCCACAGCTGCCGCAAGACCAGCATCAGGCCCATCCTCCTACAGAAAAGGCATCTGGCTTCGCAAAGCCAGGTTGTGCAACATACAGCATGCCACGATTATCTGGCACACTTTCTTCGGTGAGTAGTACAGGGAGCCACCTGTCAGATGGAGGCACCAGAATCTGGCCTTCAGGAGGCCGAAGGTGCACTCTATTATCCTCCTAGTTCACCCATGTGCCTCATTGTAGCATTTCTCTGCCCTTGTCCTGGGATTCCGCACTGGGGTCAGTAGCCATGACAGGTTGGGGTAACTAGAGTCACCTGCAAAATTTGAGGGACAACTGTTAGACATACTCCAAACCTTAGGGACTCTCCCATCCCCAGACACCTATGTCAACTGTATTGGGACCTTGGGCTAACCTAATAGCCACACCCGGTGCCTCTGGAGTTACACCATCACATAAGGGATGCTGCTATTCCTCAAAATGTAAGCATCATGCACTGAGCCAGGATACTTGGCATTCAAATGGGAGATGTACTGGTCTGCCAAACACACCATCTGCACATTCATTAAATGGTAGCTTTTGCGGTTTCTGTACACCTGTTCATTCACTATTTGGGAAATAAAAAACAAAGCTATGGGCAAAAGCGCCCCCTAAATGCACCCCAAAAATAGTGGTGCACATGTAGAGCACACACATGCCCCTTGCTCTATTGCTCTTTAAAAAAAGCACTTTGGGGTGCAGTTGACAAGTTGAGTCAAAGTTTTCCATGCAAGATTGTGATGAGTCATTTCCGAGATGGTGCACGTGCTGGCTGCATTGATGTCAAGGCAATGCACTGATTATGATAAGCACTGTGGATACCATGTAGTCTGGCAGCGGCCTCAAGGCTGCCATCGACGGAGACACTGCAGTGCAGATTCCAAATGTGATGCACCAATTCTGACCATGCAATGGCAGGGATGCAGTAGTTCTGCTGGAGCAGCACTTTCAAGGGCCCGCGACTAGGCTGGGACAACTTAGCAGGTCAGGCTCACATCTCACAGAGTCCAATTGAGGTGTTGGATTAGTTGGCAGTATTTAATGTCCCTGAGATTTCAGATCAGGAGACCAATCAGCTGGCAATTGGAGTCACTTTGGGTTCTAGGTTAGAAAGATGGAGGTCCAGTCCTTCTCACCCAGATAAGGAGGGTAGCACAGCCAGGCAGCAGTTCTTTCAGGGCAGCAGTCCAGCAGAGTGGCAGTCCTTATAGCAGCACAGCAGTCCTGCTTCCTGGCAGAATATCTACAAGTCCAGAAGTGTACTGAGTTAGCGGTGTCAGGGATACAGGCGGTCATTCTGACCGCGGCGGTCGCCGCCCGCCATGCGGTTACCGCCAAATGGCCGCTCCGCGGTCAGGAGACCACGGATGCCATTCTGGCTTTCCCGCTGGGCCGGTGGGAGACCGCCAAAAGGCCGCCCGCCGGCCCAGCAGGAAAGCCCCTGCAACATAGAAGCCGGCTCCGAATGGAGCCGGCGGTGTTGCAGGGGTGCGACGGGTGCAGTAGCACCCGTCGCGATTTTCACTGTCTGCAAAGCAGACAGTGAAAATCTTCATGGGGCCCTGTTAGGGGGCCCCTGCACTGCCCACGCCAGTGGCATGGGCAGTGCAGGGGCCCCCAGGGGCCCCATGACTCCCGTTCCCGCCATCCTGGTTCACCGCCAGAAACAGGCTGGCGGGAAGGGGGTCGGAATCCCCATGGCGGCGCTGCAAGCAGCGCCGCCATGGAGGATTCCCTGGGCCAGGGGAAAACCGGTGGGAAACCGCCGGTTCCCCTTTTCTGACCGCGGCTTTACCGCCGCGGTCAGAATGGCCCTGGAAGCACCGCCAGCCTGTTGGCGGTGCTTCCCGCCAGGGTCGGAATGACCCCCACAGTGCTTTTACCCATTTGGGTTCTTGAAGTGGGGGAGATCTTTGAAGTGCACAGAAGTCCTGCTATTCCTGTCCTGGCTCCAGAATCACTATAGGGGAGGTGAGCATTCTTTTGTGTGGGGGCAAGACACAGCCACTTCAGTGTAAGTTTGAGGCTGTGGCCAACTCCACCCTCCCATGCTGATCATGATGACCAATCAAGATGTGGATGGCCCATGAGTCACACCTAAGCTACCTTTGTGTGTGATTGTCTAGAGGGAATGCACAAGGACCAGCTGTCATCCCACTCCAGATGTGTATTGGAAGCAGGCAGCAGGCACGCACGTCTAAGAGAAGGAAAAGGCAGGCTCTCTAAAAGTGGCATTTTCAAAATTGTAACAATAAATCTGACTTTTTCATTAAAGAGGATTTATCATTACATCATTTATCATACAGTTTCAGAGGTTCTGACATGGTATATATACTTCCCAATTGGAAATTACAGCTTACTAAATGTGATAAGGAATCCTCAGTGTTATCCTGTGAGAGAGGTAGGCCTCACAGTAGTAAAAAAAGATATTGAGAGTTTTTAACTACCATGAAATTTAAAACTCAAAAGTGTATGTCCTGCCTTTTAGTTACACAACACCCTATCATGTGTGCTCCCAGGGGCCTACCTTTAGTGTGACTTATATTTAATGAAAGGGCAGTTTATTACTTGGCATGGGGGTTTAAATGACAAGTATACATGGCAGTGTATCACTGCATTCAGACTGCAATGGCAAGCCTGGGACATGTTTTAAAGTTCTACTTAGGTAGGCAGTAGAGGCGGTGCTGCAGGCCCACTGGGAGCATGCAGTTTGAAGGCCCTGGGTATATGGCATACTACTCTACAAGGGACTTACATGTAAATTAAATATGGTAATCAGGTATATGCAAATGAAACCATGTTTTCTGAGAGTGAGCACAAGCACTTTAGCACCACAGGAGGTAGCTATGTCATGTTTGGTATCTATGAATTTTTAATGATAAACCCTCTTTAATGGTAAAGTCAAATGTATCATTACAAGTTTGAAAATGCCACTTTTAGAAAGTTAGCATGTTTCTGCCCTTTGCCGTCTATGCATGAAGCCTGCCTTAGGTCACCTGAATAGGCTGTGCTTTGCCATCATAGGCCTAATAACCCTGCAATGTCAGTGCACCTAGCTAGGAGCCAGGGGAGGCAGGAAATAGGGGTCTCGGACCCACTCATCAGTTCACTGCTGGACCTGCAAAAGGACTATCAGAAGACTGCCTTCTGCTGTGAACTGATGTGTACTCTGCCACACTGATGCTGTACCTGAAAGGACTGCTTTGTTGCCTGGAGTCTGCCTTAAACCCTCAGAGGCCTGTCCTGCTTTTGAGCCCTGCATCTTCACCTGCACCCAGGACTTCCAGAAGTGACTCCAATGCTAGTTTGCTGGCCTCCTGTTCAGAGCCACAGGGACTTAACAGGCTCCCACCACTTGAACTCGCACTCGTGGAGAAGTGTGGCACAATGGTTAGAGCGGCAGACCCTGAAGCAGAGATCTGGCTCAAGACCAGGGTTCAAGTCCCACTTCGGCAGGTCTTGGGCTCAATTCCCTTGGACCAGATAATTCTCGCCTCAGTGCCTAATCTAATTAATGAGTCCCACTCTGCAACTCTGGGCAATAGCTTGCTTAATCTCCACAACGGCCCTAACAGCGCTTGGATGCCTGGCTTCACCCTGGGGGTGCCCATGAGTGGGCACCTCACAGGGGAAAAGCCAGGAGGGGTTCCATAGTGGTATGAGTACAGCGCCTTGAGACCCTAACGGGTGAGTAGTGCGCTATACAAGTGCAAAGTTTTGCACCTGGACCCAGCCTGAGTGGGTCCTGAATCCCAAATAGGTCTCCATCTACTCCTTGACCCTTGGGTGTGTTGCTAACAGTGCCCAGATTGCCAGAGACGGGGACCAGTCTGCTTGCCTATACACCCAAGATACATAGGGGGTCATTCTGACTCCCGCCGGCTGCGGTAACCGCGGTGCTGGCGGGAGCCGCCAGAATACCACTGCGCGGTCAGAAGACCGCCGTGGTTATTCTGTGTTTCCCGCTGGGCGGGCGGGCGACCGCCAGAAGGCCGCCCGCCCAGCGGGAAACCCCTTTCCACAAGGATGCCGGCTCCGAATGGAGCCGGCGGAGTGGAAAGGGTGCGACGGGTGCAGTTGCACCCGTCGCGAATTTCAGTGTCTGCTATGCAGACACTGAAATTCTCAGTGGGGCCCTGTTACGGGGGCCCCTGCAGTGCCCATGCCATTGGCATGGGCACAGCAAGGGCCCCCAGGGGCCCCACGACACCCCATACCGCCATCCTGTTCCTGGCGGCCAAAGCCGCCAGGAACAGGATGGCGGTATGGGGGACGGAATCCCCATGGCGGCGCAGCAAGCTGCGC
Organism: Pleurodeles waltl; assembly: GCF_031143425.1. Classification (NCBI taxonomy): domain Eukaryota; kingdom Metazoa; phylum Chordata; class Amphibia; order Caudata; family Salamandridae; genus Pleurodeles; species Pleurodeles waltl. Next base: position 499,088,585 of record NC_090438.1, on the reverse strand, counting down.
CGCCATTGAGGATTCCCCAGGGCAGCGGAAAACCGGCGATACACCGCTGGTTTTCCGTTTCTGACCGCGGCTGTACCGCCGCGGTCAGAATGCCCTTGGGAGCACCGCCAGCCTGTTGGCGGTGCTCCCGCGGTCCCTGGCCCTGGCGGTCCATGACCGCCAGGGTCAGAATGACCGCCATAGTCTGTCAGGTTGACTTTACAGCTTCTCCTGCTATGTTTTTCTCCCCAACAGCAAATCCTCTACAGTGATCCTTCGCAATAGGGGTATCTGACCTCATGAAACTGACTTGGGTTACAGCCTTCTCCTTCATCCCAATGGAGATTTTTGACCTCCATCTTGACGACTAAGTCCAAAGGTAAAAACTCCACTGTATCCTCGCTCCAAGTCTATGCGACGACAACGCTTTCACCTTAGACACTCCTGTCGCCTTGCCCCACTGAACTTCTACCTTCTCAGAGACTTTTTCTTGAAATATTTTTTAAGTACGAATGTAAGCGCTGACATCACCCAAACCACTTCATGTATCCGAACTGTGCTTCATCATGATCAGCCTTACCGTTTGATTTTGCCTCAGTCTAGCGCGACCAGATGTCTGTGGTGAGCTTCATATTTTTATGTGTTATTTTGCACCTAAAATTTTAAGAATTCATAACTCTGGTTCTACTAATTGGGTTTTGAGGGTTTTGGTGTCAAATCATTTGTTTAAATGTTCTCTATTTTTCAAAATTGGTTTGGGATTTTTATTGCGTTGTGTTTTTACTGTATTGCTGTTTGTGTGCGCATAAATGCCTAACACATTGCCTCTAAGTTTAACCTGAATGCTTTTTGTGCCAAGTTATCAGAGGGTGAGCACAAATTAATTTATGGTGCATACCTCATTTACCATGGCTAGGATTGTGATGCCATCACAAAATAAAATGATGGACGGAGTGTTGAAACTTTTCAAACATTCACCCCCAGTCACAGATCTGGGTTTAATCCAATATTATTTTGCTTGCCACGTCGCCCCAATTCGGACCCAGCCAAATCCAAATCAGTCTTCACTCTAGTCCAGCCCGAACTGCCAAGCCAAGTCCCCACTGGATAGGATTCCAGCAGCCTGGGACTGGTTTCAGGGTATCACCCTTCATCAGCCAGGCTAGCTTGACTCCAGTGGCGCAGCAAGCAAGGTACCCACGTCTGGGCATACCCTAACCACTGAGGGCGCACAAGGCTACATCAGAAAAAAAAATGATGGACGGAGTGTTGAAACTTATCAAACACTCACCCTCAGTCACAAATCTGGGTTTAATCCATTGTTTTTTTGGTTGCCATGTTACCCCAGTTCGAATCCAACCATGTCCAAATCAGTCTTGACTCTACTCCCTATGAGAGTAGTCCAGCCCGAACTGTCAAGCCAAGTCCTCCCTGGCCAGGATTCAAGCATCCTGGAACTGGTTTCAAGGTATCACCTTTCATCAGCTAGGCTAGCTTGAATCCAGTGGTGCAGCAAGCAAGTGACCCACGTCTGGGCATGCCCTAGCCACTGAGGGTGCACAAGGTAACATCACAAAATAAAGCAAGCAAAAAAATGATGGATTAAACCCAGATCTTTGCGACTGGGGGTGAATGTTTGCATTGTCCAGCATCCATCCATCATCCTTTTTTGTTTTGCATTTGTCGCCCCAAGTGAGAAGGGTATGCCCAGACGTGGGTCCCGTGCTCACTGCTCCACTGGATTCAAGCTAGCCTGGCTGATGAAGGGTGATGCCCTGAAACTGGTTGTTCGACTTTTTTCCTTTGCAGGGTCTACTCCAATCTTTTTGCCTCCAGCCTCCTATTTTTTCTGACCTGTTGTTGTTGGTTTTTTAACTCTGAGCACTTTACCACTGCTAACCAATGCTAAAGTGCGTATGCTTTGTGTGTAAATTGTATTGTTAATTGGATATCCATGATTGGCATCTTTGTTTTACTGGTAAGTCCCTAGTACAGTGCACTAGAGGTGCTGAGGGCCTGTTAATCAAATGCTACTAGTGGGCCTGCAGCACTGGTTGTGCCACACACATTAGTAGCCCTGTAAACACAGCTCAGACCTGCCACTGCAGTGTCTGTGTGTGCAGTTTTTAACTGCTAATTCGACTTGGCAAGTATACCCATTTGTCAGGTCTAAACATTCCCTTTTCTTACATGTAAGATACCCCTAAGGTAGGCTCTATGTAGCCCCAAGGACAGGGTGCAGTGTATGTTTAAGGTAGGACATATACTAATGTGTTTTCTATGTCCTAACAGTGAAATACTGCCAAATTCGGTTTTCACTGTTGCAAGGCCTATCCCTCTCAGAGGTGAACGTGGGGGCTGCCTTTAAATATGATTAAAGTCAAGATTCACTTTGGGAGCAAATAGACATGTGGAGTTTGGGGTTTCTGAACTCACAATTAAAAACTACATCTTTTAGTAAAGCTGATTTTAAGATTGTGTGGTTGAAAATGCCACTGTTAGAAAGTGGGCATTTTCTTGCTTAAACCATTCCGTGACTTTGCCTGTTGTGGATACCCTATCTGGGTCAGTTTGACAGTTGGGCTGTTTGCACATCTCTCTAGACAGTGACACAAAGGGAGCTGGGGTGTAGCCTGCATATCCTGATGAGCCATCTGTGCTAGGAGGGAGGGGAGGCTTAGTCAATCACACCTAAAAGGGCTGTGCCTGTCCTCACACAATGCAGTCTCCAATCCCCTGGTGTGTGTCTGGGGCCTGGCTTGACAAGGCAGGATTTCACAAACATGAGAGTCTTTCCTTTGAGGTAAGTTTACTTCCAAGGCCCAAAGGGGTATAAGAAGAGCACCCAAAACCACAGACTTTAGATCCCTTTTGGACATCAAGAGGAACCTCTGCCTGGAGAAGAGCTGAGGAGAAGTGCTGCCCTGCCTGAGACTGTGCTTTGTAGAGCTACCCTGCAGTTTCTGCTTCTGCCTGTGCCAGGGGACAAAAACTGAACTTTGTGTGCCTTCCTGCTTGTGAAGAAATCTCCAAGGGCTTGTCCTGAGCTTTCCTCCTGTTGTTGACGTCTCAGGGCCATCAACGACTTCTCCTGCCAGCACCTTGACTCTCTGCTGAGACTCCTGCCCTGCCAAGTGGTGCCCTATCCAGTTCCTGGGGCCTTGGAAGATGAAGCTGGCAGACCAAGACTGAAAATCCACAAACAGAATGCCGTGCGGGGAAAATATGGACGCACCTTCTGAAACGCAGCTAAAAAACAATGCGCCGCCTGCTTCGTAGCAGAAATCAACACTCCACTGGCATCGCAGCTGGAAAATCAGCACACGTAGGAGGAAGAAGGAACCGCTGAAGGAGGCTGTTAACATCGCAACCCACATTGCGCAGTTTTGCTGATACCGTGCGGCAGGATTTTCAATGCAAACCTTGCTGGGCATGGAAAAACTATGCAACGCCTGCCTGGGCCCGAGTGCTGTCTGGATCGATGCATCGCTCTCACGTGGGGAGGAAAAACGATGCACGCCGACCCGACCGGAGAAGGAGAAACAACGCGCGGTCTGGCTTGCGGGTGACAAATCGGTGCACTGCTTACCTTTTTCGATGCACACTCGCCCGTGCGTGTTATTGTGATGCTACCCAGGTACTTTTCAACACTAACAGTGTTTTACCTGTTTTCTCAGGATTCAAGACTCTTTTACTTTTAAATTAATAACCTGACTTGTGTATGTTGGATTTTTGTTGTTTTGGTCTTGTTTTATTTAGATAAATATTTGCTATTTTTCTAAACCTGTGCTGGGTCATTTTGTGTTTTCATTGAATTACTGTGTGTGTTGGTACAAATACTTTACATCTAGATCTCTGAAGGTAAGCCTGCCTGCTTGTGCCAAGCTACCAAGGGGGGAAGCGGGGGTTAACTGAGGATAGTTCTTCTTTACCCTGACTAGACTGAGGGTCCTAGCTTGGACAGGGGGTTACCTGACTTCCAACCAAAGATGCCATTTCTAATATTGGTGATCAGCGGTTGGGATTGGACTTGTATTTGTACTTGACATAAAGTAATTAAGTGTACACTACTGTTTTCAGTGCAGACCATTACATGACCACATACCGTTTTTCTTTTTGTTCTCTGATGTCCTCCTGGAGGTATTGTTGATGTTTTGGGACTCTGTTTTTTGGTTGAGAAGCCTTTGCAGAATGGAAGTCAACTTCTGGCACTTGGAGATCTATTCATAGACGGAGCTACAAGCTTTCTGCAAGGAAAAGGGGCGGGCTGTAAAGAGAAGGGCTGAAAGGTGGGTCCTTGAGACAGCCATGTTTCAGTATGAGATGAAACTCTGGGAAACAACCATAACAGTTGAGTCTGAGGAGGAGGACTACACTGAGGAGGAGGGCAGTAGCCCTGACAGGAGAATAGAAAGGGAGGAATGGCTCCTAGCTCAAGAGCAGAGGCTGAGAGAGATAGATGAAGAGCTTGAGAGGACTGAGGCAGAGAGATCCTTAGCCCTGGGAAAATAAATGTTTGCAGCTCCAGGGCTGAGCTGTGAAGAGCTGAGGCTGGAAGCCATGAGAGCTGTGTCCAGTTCAGATGGTGGCAGCAAAAATCTTGTATCCAGTGCTGCTGAAAAAGTGCACATGCCCAGAGATGTGGTGCCCTACTTGAAGGAGGGAGGTGACACAGACCAGGAGGTTCAGGGATATGAGGTATCTCTAGTGATGCATAGGGTCCCTGAGGTGGATTGGGGAACTGGCATGGGTAGTCACATTCCTACTGGTGAAAGGGACACTCTACTGATCCTACGGGAGAGTGACAGGGAGAGGGGTTCCCCCAAGGTGGAGGTCCTTGTTATGGAGTGTGGAGACATCCCAGAAGAGTGTGGGTTGAGTGTCAGGGACAGTCAGGTACTGTCTCACCAGTCTCAGAAGGGTGATGTGGGGTACTTTTTCAAGGCTTAGTCTCTGGATGGTTGGGTGAAGGGTAGTTTGGTTAATTCATGTGAGGGGCTGAGTGGTGTAATTGCTGGAGAGCATATGTCCAGTCCTTATTTTCCAGATCTATGCCAACACCAGATAGAGTGTGAGTTCTTTTACCCCAGGGAACCTACACTGGAGGCAGACCTCTGGGTGAGTACCAGAGAATCTGGAGAGGCATTTGGGATGCTCCTGAGGGGAGTGGTCTAGGTATTTCCCAACCAGGTGAGGTAGGGAAGGAATGCAGTGTCCCAGGTAGCTCCCAGTGTAGTGGGATGGGTGAGGGATCCAATGTCCAGTCTCAGAGGAGAGGGAATGGGCATGGGCCGAGGCCCATGGAGCCTGAGATCCAGTCCCAGGTCCTGGAGGGTTCCATGAGGAAAACACCAGGAGGGGAGCCTAGCGTGTACCATAGGGCCATCTGCTGAGGGAGCCCCCACAGTGTCAGAAGAACTTGGAACTTGGGGGGGGGGCATCCATAGCCAGCATCCCACCAGTTCTGGTGTCGGGCAGTACCACTTCTAGTGAGGGGGTGCAGAAGTCCAGACAGAGGGTTGAGAGGGGGTTGCGGACCTCAGTGGAGAACCTGGAGGGTCAGGAGTTAAATATGAGATCAGAGCCCTCCAGGAATGACCTTGGTGAGACCATTTCTAGGTTGTGGGGATTCCAGACTCTGCCAGATGGACAGGGGTCAGCAGATATGCACCAGCCAGACTCTTGTGTGGCCCTGGGGAAGGTGTTTCCCTTGTGGGGGGGGGTAGGTGTGCCCGCCAGGAAGTCCTGGTCTGCCAGGCAGTGGTTAAACCGCAGTGTGGTGACTCTGGGTTGAATGATCAGGTCCAGGGGGTGAACTCTGACCTAATGGGGAGTAGGTGTACTCTCAAGGAAGTCCTGGTGTGCCAGGCAGTGGTTCAACTGCAGGGTGGTGACTCTGGGTTGGAATGCCAGGTTCAGAGGTTAAACTCTAACCTGGTGGGGGGTAGGTGTGCCATGCGTTGCCAGGCAGTAGTCCAGTCTGAGGGTACAAACCCTGGACTGGAGGATCAGGTGCAGGGGGTAAACCCCAACCTGGAGGGGGGGCAGTTTTCCCAATCACCCCCCTGGTGTGATTTCTAGGGGTAATCTCCCTGAGGAGGGGTGCAGAACCCTGGGAGAAGGGGAAGGGGAGGGAGAGACTCACCCCTGACCCCGATTAAATCTACAGGTACAGACCCTGGATTGGAAGGCCAGGTTCAGGGGTCCCCCCTGACGTGGACGGAGGGGCTACTGCTAACAGTGCCCCTACCATTTTGTCTTCTGGGGAAACACTCATAGTTGGGGGGTGCAGGACCCCAGACAGGAGGGAAGGGGGAGGGAAGCCTAACCCCTGACCCTGGTCCAACCTGAAGGTACAGACCCCAGGTTGGAAGACCAGTTGCAGGTTAACATCCATGCACTGGTAGGGGGATTGTGCAGGACTGCTTCAACAAGCACCCTGACAATTTTGGACTCTGGGGGTGCTGCTCCCGGAGGGATGGTACAGAGCACCAAAGGGGAGGACCAAGGTCATGCTGTCATCCCTGACCTGGTGGAAGGGAGAGTGGTCTAAGGGTGCCAGGCAACTAGGACTACCACCCCCCACCCTCCACAGTCGCAGTGGTTGGAGAGCCTTGAGAGGCCTGGCTCTCATCCCTGACAGCTGTCAGTGGCCACGGTGACTTGCTGTCCTGGTGGACAGAGTTGCCCCTGGGGGGGGGACAAATTTCACACCCGGGGATGGAGTAGGCCACACCACTGTGTTGGCCCTGGTGGTAATATCTGCCCCGTGGGATACATCTGTGAGCAAAGTAAGGTTAGGTGCTGCACAGCTGGTTTCTGCAGATGAGGAGAAAGGTTCCCCATGGGTTAGCTTAGCGGACCCTGAGAGTATTGGCAGAGGAATCCAAATGGAGTGAGGAAGGCGTAGAACTGGGACATGCCCGTGCTGTTGTGAGCCTGGGTCCCTGTTCTATCAACCCAATCTGGGAAGTCATTAAAGGTATTGATTGGTCTCCCCTGGCTTTAGGCTGGAAGGTGGTGGTGTTGTACTTTTTATCCTTTGCAGGGTCATTTCCAATATTTTTGCCTCCTATTTTTTTTGACCTGCTGTTATTGGCATTTGAGCTCTGATCACTTTACCACTGCTAACCACTGCTAAAATGCAAATGCTTTCTGGGTAAATTGTATTGTTAATTGCATTGCCATGATTGGCATATTTGATTTACTGATAAGTCCCCAGTACAGTGTACTATAGGTGCCCAGGGCCTGTAAATCAAATGCTACTAGTGGGCCTGAAGCACTGGTTGTGGCACACACATTAGTAGCCCTGTAAACATGGGTGAGACCTGCCACTGCAGTGTCTGTGGGTGTAGTTTTAAACTGCTAATTTGACTTGGCAAGTGTACCACTTGCCAGGCCTAAACCCTCCCTTTTTTTACATTTACGACACCCCTAAGGTAAGCCCCAGGTAGCCTCATGGGCAGGTGCAGTGTTTGTTTAAGGTAGGACATATACTAAAGTGTTTTATATGTCCTAACACTGAAATACTGCTAAATTTGTTTTTCACTGTTGTAAGGCCTATCCCTCTCATAGGTTAACATGGGGACTGCCTTTAAATATGATTAAAGAGTAGATTTCCTTTGGGAGCTGATAGACATGTGGAGTTTGGGGTCTCTGAACTTACAATTTAAAAATACATCTTTTAGTAAAGTTGATTTTCAGATAGTGTGGTTGAAAATGCCACATTTAAAAAGTGGGCATTTTCTTGCTTAAACCATTCTGTGACTCTGCCTGTTGTGCATACCCTGTCTGGGTTAGTTTGACAGTTGGGCTGTTTGCATCTCTCTCTAGACAGTGACACAAAGGGAGCTGGGGAGTAGCCTGCATATCCTGATGAGCCATCTGTGCTTGGAGGGAGGGGAGGAGTGATCAATCACACCTGAAAGGGCTGTGCCTGCCCTCACACAATGCAGTCTCCAACCCCCTGGTGAGTGTCTGTTGCCTGGCTTGACAAGGCAGGATTTCACAAACATGAGAGTCTTTCCTTTGAGGTAAGTTTACTTCCAAGGCCAAAAGGGGTATAAGAAGAGCACCCAAAACCACAGACTTTAGATCACATCTGGACATCAAGAGGAACCTCTGCCTAGTGAAGAGCTGAAGAGCTGAGGAGAAGTGCTGCCTGGTCTGAGACTGTGCTTTGTGAAGCTATCCTGCAATTGCTGCTTATGTCTGTGCCTGGGGACAAAGACTGAACTTTGTGTGCCTTCCTGCTTGTGAAGAAATCTCCAAGGGCTTGTCCTGAGTTTGCCTCCTGTTGTTGAAGTCTCAGGGCCACCATCAAAGTCTTCTCCTGCCAGCACCTGGACTCTCTGCTGAGACTCCTGCCCTGCCAAGTGGTGCCCTATCCAGTTCCTGGAGCTTTGGAAGGTGAAGCTGGCAGACGAAGACTGAAAATACACACACAGAATGCTGTGCGGGGAAAATATCGACGCACCTTCTGAGACGTGGCTGAGAAACAACGCGCCACCAGCTTCGCTGCAGAAATCGACACTCCACCGGCATCGCGGCTGGAAAATCAACGCACGTAGCTGGAAGAATGACACGCAACATCCGCTGACGGATGTTTTGCTGATACCGTGTGGTATGATTTTCAACGCAAACCTTGCTGGGCATGGAAAAACTACGCAATGCCTGCCTGGACCCGAGTGCTGCCCAGATCGATGCATCGCTCCCCTGTGGGGAGGAGAAATGACACATGCCGACCCGAATGGAGAAGGAGAAAAGACACACGGTCTCGCTTGCGGGTGAGAAATCAACACGCCGCTTACCCTTTTCGATGCACACTCGCCTGTGCGTGTTATTTTGATGCTACCCAGGTACTTTTTAACACTAACAGTGTTTTACGTGTTTTCGCAAGGATTTAAGACTCTTTTGCTTTTAAAATTAATAACTTGACTTGTGTATGCTGGATTTTGTCGTTTTGGTCTTGTTTTGTTTAGATAAATATTTGCAATTTTCTAAACCTGTGTTGTATCATTTTGTAGTTTTTTCATTGAATTACTGTGTGTGTTGGTACAAATACTTTACACCTAGATCTCTGAAGTTAAGCCTGCCTGCTTGTGCCAAGCTACCAAGGAGGTGAGAGGGGGTTAACTGAGGGTGATTCTCCTTTACCCTGACTAGAGTGACTGTGCTTGCTTGGACAGGGGGGTTACCTGACTGCCAACCAAAGTCCCCATTTTTAACACCGTTCCTAGTATGCGTGTTTCCGGTCCACGGAGGCCCTGGCTTGGCAGTTCGGGCTGGACTGTTCCCATGGGGAACAGGGTCAAGTCTGATTTGCATATGGCTGGGTCCAAACTGGTGTGGCGTGGTGAGTAAAAAAATGATGGATTAAACCCACATCTTTGCGACTGGGGGTGAATGTTTGCATTGTTCAGCATTCCATCCATCATCTGTTCTTTTAGGATTGTGGTGCCTACTTGGACAGGGTCCTTACCTCTGCTAACTAGAGAACCCAATTTCCAACAGGGTGCAAGCAGTAAATATATTTAGAGAAAGACCACCCTAAGGCTGACAGGTCTAACACCAGGAAATGGGTGAGCATCAGTCTTGGTGACTGATTTCAGCACCGTATAATCCACAACAAACTGGTGTTCTGGAGAACTGCACGGTGAGGCAGCTTTTGGTACCAGCACCACAGGGCTGAATCAGGGGTTACTGGAGTGCTCAATCACACCAAACTCCAACACTTTGTTAGACAGCCTGTAAATTTTATTTTTGACAAGGAGGTTGTCTCCTGTGTCAATTTCGTGGGTATGCAAATATGTAACCCCAGGAGTGAGGGAAACCAGAGACAATAACTGCCCAGCAAATGGTGACAGTCCGTCTGCTACTCTGAAGTCAGAATAGGGGAGGGATTTACACCTTCCACTGATTCATCCTTCTCTTTGGAGGCTTGGTGGTTAGGGAGAGGCTCATGCTCAACCTCCTCCCCACCATCTGTCACCAATGACAAGGTGACTTCAGGCCTCTCAAAGTGAGGTTTGAGACAATGATATATAGCACCCTTTTAGGGTGTCTGGCCTTCTTGAGGTCCACTAAGTAGGTGTCTTTTCCCTTCCTCTCAACAATCTCTTATGGCCCAGTACAATGGTCTTGGAGGGCCCTGTTCTCCACAAGCTCCATCCCCCACGCTTTTTGTCCAGGTTTGAATTCAATGGGGGTAGCCATTTGGTGAAACCACTGCTTCATTACCTCCTAGCTGGCCTCCAAGTTTTCAGAACGCCTTCTTCCAGAACGTGGCCATTTAGCTCCAGAGGGTGAATATGTGGCTAACCACAGCCTGGGGAGGTTTTCTTGGAGCTTGTGCCCACCCAGCCTAACTAGGCTGAGAGATACCCTTACACGTTGTCCATACAGAAGCTAAATCCAACCCCTTTTTGTGGCACCTCTCTGTAAGAAAAGAGCAGGCATGGCAAGAAGATGTCTCACGTATGCCTCATGAGCTCAGACAGGCCCTTTATTATCCCCTTTATGGTCTGTTCACCAGTTTTTGGATGTTAGGGTGTGGAAAATGTGTAAGTAACCCCATACTCCTTCAACATTGACTGCATATAAGCAGCCATAAAGTTTGTGCCCCTGTTAGATACCTCTTCTGTGGGGAAACCCACTCTGGTATAAATCCCTATCAGGGTCCTAGCCACTACACATGCAGTTGCTTGCCTCCGTATATCTTGTGGCATTGTCCACAAGAACCAGGATAAACCTGCTGCCAGAGGCTGTCTGGGGATCCATGGGCCATACAATGTTGAAGCCCATTCTCTCCAAGGGGGTGCCATCAACAGACAAGGGATTCAGGGGAGCTTTCAGATTCTGCCCTTTCTTTCCACTGGCCAGCAGGTCAAGCAAGTCCTACAGAAAGTACACAAGGAAATCTTCATCTGGGGCCCGTAAAAGTGGGAGACAAGCCTGGCAAAGGTCTTGTCCTGCTGCAAGAACCATAGGGTAGTAACCCTTCCATTGTTCAATACTGCAACCTGGTGGAAAGTATTGGTTATGATCTGCTATGGGGCAACTCTCTACTGTAGTCGTACTGGCTCCTGTTTCCCATAGAGCCTCAATTTATTTTTCATTGATGATGACCCACTGCCTACACTTTCCAGTATTGGAAGGCATATGGGCTTTAGGCACCATCTCCAGGTCACCCAGGTACACCAGAGTAACCTCATTGACAATCACCCACTGACTGGGACAATCTCCTCCCCAAGCACCATATTAGTCAACCATGGTGCCGTCCTTCCAGTGGAAGACTGTGTCCTCTTAGGAAACTTTGGGCCAGATTTAAAGAAAAGTGGCGGGGATGTGTTGTATTTCAGATAATATGGAGCACCCCTGCGTTTCCCCCTGAGCTGACACTAAATTTACCTGCTCGCCCCAACGCAGGCATCCTTGCACCATCATGCAAAGATGTCTATGTTGAGGGGTGTGATTGTTAATGTGCAGGAAGTTGTCCCTTCCTGCACATGAACAATCACTAATGCCGTTTTGGCACTTCTGTGTGTGCTGCACAATACAGCACACACAGAAGTGCCAAAGCGTCATTTTCAAATGATTGTTTATGTGCAATCATTTCTGCCATTTTGATTTTTCTACACTTGCAGGAAAATACAGCACTCACAGAAAAAGCAAAAACCAAGGAGGAATAAAAATATTCCTACTCGTTGTGCCCTGCTAACACCACCCCTGTCTCAGTGCTACATGAGAAGGGGCTGTTTTTACAAGGTGGTATTAAGCCGCTAAATGTGCAGTAGAATGTCCCGGGTTGTGTGCGTGGAGGGAGGCGGCGTCGTAGCAGTGCTGCGGGGTTTGGGAGTACTGGGGGCCAGGGGTCTGGCGCTGGGCTCGGTCCAGGCGTGGATGGGCGCGGATGGGCGCAGATGGGCTTGCCTTTGGCGCGCCTGCGGCGCGGCCGCGCAGCGGCCACCATAAGAGGGAGGTGGGGGGGGAGGGGTCAGCTGGGGGCGGGAGGAGGGAGGGCGACGAATGGGAGCAGGGGGGGGCGGGCCACATGGGTGGCGGCGGCCGGAAAGCAGAGGGCGGGGGGCCCAGAAAGAAGGGAAAGTGTGAAAAAAAGGGAAAAGTTCACAGGAGATGGAGGTGAAACGAGGAGCAAGGACAGGGAGAGAACAGAGGAAAACGAAGGAGATTGGACAGGGGAGAGAACAGCAGAAAAACGAAGGAAAATGGACAAGGGAGAGAACAGCAGAAAAATGAAGGAAAATGGACAAAGACAGAGAACAGCAGAAAAACAAAGGAAATTGGACAAAGACAGAGAACAGCAGAAAAACGAAGGAGATTGGACAGGGGAGAGAACAGCAGAAAAACGAAGGAAAATGGACAAGGGAGAGAACAGCAGAAAAACGAAGGAAAATGGTCAGACAGAGAACAGCAGAAAAACGAAGGAAATTGGACAAAGACAGAGAACAGCAGAAAAACAAAGGAGATTGGACAGGGGAGAGATCAGCAGAAAAACAAAGGAAAATGGACAAGGGAGAGAACAGCAGAAAAACGAAGGAAATTGGACAAAGACAGAGAACAGCAGAAAAACGAATGAGATTGGAAAGGGGAGAGAACAGCAGAAAAACGAAGGAAATTGGACAAAAACAGAGAATAGCAGAAAAACGAAGGAGATTGGACAAGGGAGAGAACAGCAGAAAAACGAAGGAAATTGGAGAAAGACAGAGGACAGCAGAAAAACGAAAGGAGTTTGGACAAAGGAGAGAGCACAGAAGACAGAAGAGAAAACGAGGGGCTGGACAAGGGGGAGCGCAAAGGAGTACTTACGGTGTGCTGGAGGTGGCAGGAGCCTGGGAAGGTGGAGCTGCAGCGGCGGGGGAAGCGACCTACCCTAGGGTCAAGGGTCGCTGTCTCTGCCGCGCAGAGGGGGGGAGGAGGGGTCAGCTGGGGGCGGGAGGCGAGAAGGAGGGCGACGAATGGGAGCAGGGTGGGCGGGGCCACACAGAAGGCGGCGGCGGGAAAGCAGAGGGCGGGGGGGCCAGAAAGAATGGAAAGTGTGAAAAAAAGGGAAATGTTCACAGGAGATGGAGGCGAAACGAGGAGCAAGGACAGGGAGAGAACAGAGGAAAACGAAGGAGATTGGACAGGGTAGAGAACAGCAGAAAAACGAAGGAAAATGGACAAGGGAGAGAACATCAGAAAAACGAAGGAAAATGGACAAAGACAGAGAACAGCAGAAAAACGAAGGCAATTGGACAAAGACAGAGAACAGCAGAAAAACGAAGGAGATTGGACAGGGGAGAGAACAGCAGAAAAACGAAGGAAAATGGACAAGGGAGAGAACAGCAGAAAAACGAAGGAAAATGGACAAAGGGAGAGAACAGCAGAAAAACGAAGGAAATTGGACAAAGACAGAGAACAGCAGAAAAACGAAGGAGATTGGACAAAGACAGAGAACAGCAGAAAAACGAAGGAAATTGGACAAAGACAGAGAACAGCAGAAAAATGAAGGAGATTGGACAGGGGAGAGAACAGCAGAAAAATAAAGGAAAATGGACAAAAACAGAGAACAGCAGAAAAACAAAGGAGATTGGACAAGGGAGAGAACAGCAGAAAAACGAAGGAAATTGGACAAAGACAGAGGACAGCAGAAAAACGAAAGGAGTTTGGACAAGGGAGAGAGCACAGAAGACAGAAGAGAAAACGAGGGGCTGGACAGGGGGGAGCGCAAAGGAGTTCTTACGGTCTGCTGGAGGTGGCAGGAGCCTGGGCAGGTGGAGTTGCAGCGGCGGGGGAAGCGACCTACCCTAGTGTCAAGGGTTGCTGTCTCTGCCGCGCAGCGGCCGCCATAAGAGGGAGGTGGTGGGGAGGAGGGGTCAGCTGGGGGCGGGAGGCAGGAGGGAGGGCGACGAATGGGAGCGGGGCCGCACAGGTGGCGGCGGCGGGGAAGCAGAGGGCGGGGGGCCCAGAAAGAAGGGAAAGTGTGAAAAAAAGGGAAAAGTTCACAGGAGATGGAGGTGAAACGAGGAGCAAGGACAGGAAGAGAACAGAGGAAAACAAAGGAGATTGGACAGGGGAGAGAACAGCAGAAAAACGAAGGAAAATGGACAAGTGAGAGAACAGCAGAAAAACGAAGGAAAATGGACAAAGACAGAGAACAGCAGAAAAATGAAGGAAATTGGACAAAGACAGAGAACAGCAGAAAAACAAAGGAGATTGGACAAGGGAGAGAACAGCAGAAAAATGAAGGAAATTGGACAAAGACAGAAAACAGCAGAAAAACGAATGAGATTGGACAGGGGAGGAGAGAACAGCAGAAAAACGAAGGAAATTGGACAAAAACAGAGAACAGCAGAAAAACAAAGGAGATTGGACAAGGGAGAGAACAGCAGAAAAACAAAGGAAATTGGACAAAGACAGAGGACAGCAGAAAAACGAAAGGAGTTTGGACAAGGGAGAGAGCACAGAGGACAGAAGAGAAAACGAGGGGCTGGACAGGGGGGAGCGCAAAGGAGTACTTACGGTCTGCTGGAGGGGCAGGAGCCTGGGCAGGTGGAGCTGCAGCGGCGGGGGGAGCGACCTACCCTAGGGTCAAACCTGGCGCAAAGATCACACCGCAGAAAACATGTCAGTCCTCAAAATCACCACCCGCGAACACCACGAGCTGATCCGCGCCACCAAAAGAGCATCCTTCAAAGAAAGACTGGACAAGAACATTCACAACAGCAAAGAACTCTTCAACATCGTCAAAGAGCTCTCCAATCCCAACGCCAGCTCCAACTCCATCACGCCCTCACAAGAACTCTGCAACTCCCTCGCTACCTTCTTCCATCGAAAGATCACCGACCTACACGACAGCTTCGTTCCACAGACCCCGCCGACCACCACGGAACCCACAGCCCCAGCCGTCACCCTCAACGCCTGGACACCCATCAGCGCCGAAGAGACCAAAACTACCATGAACACCATCCACTCTGGTGCCCCCTCGGACCCTTGCCCACATTACATCTTCAACAAAGCCGACGACATCATCGCCCCCTATCTCCAGACCATCATCAACAGCTCGTTTGCATCTGCCACCCTCCCCGAGAGCTGGAAACACGCGGAAGTCAACGCTCTCCTGAAGAAACCCACGGCGGACCCCAGCGACCTGAAGAACTTCCGCCCCATCTCGCTCCTCCCCTTCCTGGCCAAAGTCATAGAGAAATCCGTCAACAAACAACTGACAAACTTCCTCGAAGACAACAACCTGCTCGACCCCTCCCAATCTGGATTTCGGGCCAACCACAGCACGGAAACCGCCCTCATCGTAGTCACCGACGACATCCGAACTCTGCTGGACAACGGAGAAACAGCCGCCCTCATCCTCCTCGACCTCTCGGCTGCCTTTGACACCGTATGCCACCGCACCCTAATAACCCGCCTCCGCTCCACCGGTATCCAAGGACAGGCCCTGGACTGGATTGCCTCTTTTCTCTCTGACCGCTCCCAAAGAGTCTACCTCCCGCCGTTCCGCTCGGATCCCACCAAGATCATCTGCGGCATCCCACAGGGCTCCTCGCTCAGCCCTACTCTCTTCAATGTCTACATGAGCCCCCTCGCCGACATCGGACGCAAACACAACATCAACATCATCTCCTACGCCGACGACACCCAGCTGATACTTTCCCTCACCAAAGACCCAGCCACCACCAAAACCAACCTGCAGGATGGAATGAAAGACGTCGCAGAATGGATGAAACTCAGCCCCCTGAAGCTGAACTCAGACAAAACGGAAGTCCTCATCCTCGGAAACACCCCGTCCGCCTGGGACGATTCCTGGTGGCCCAGGGCCCTGGGCACCGCACCGACCACCTCAGACCACGCACGCAACCTCGGATTCATCCTGGACCCCCTTCTCACCATGACCAAACAAGTCAATGCTGTCTCATCTTCTTGCTTCCTCACACTCCGCATGCTCCGAAAGATCTTCTGCTGGATCCCCGCCGACACCAGAAAAACTGTGACCCACGCCTTCGTCACGAGCCGCCTAGACTCCGGAAACACCCTATACGCAGGAATCACAGCAAAACTTCAGAAACGTCTTCAGCGAATACAAAACGCCTCTGCATGCCTCATCCTTGACGTACCCCGCCACAGCCACATCTCCGCCCACCTGAGACACCTGCACTGGCTACCCGTCAACAAAAGGTTCACCTTCAGGCTCCTCACCCACGCACACAAAGCCCTCCACAACAAGTGCCCCGAATACCTCAACCGTCGCCTCACCTTCTACACGCCCACCCGTCAACTTCGTTCCACCAGCCTCGCACTCGCCGCCGTCCCTCGCATCCGCCAAACCACTGCAGGTGGGAAATCCTTCTCCTACCTGGCAGCCAAGACGTGGAATTCCCTCCCCGCCCACCTCAGGACCACCCAGGACCACCTCGCCTTCTGGAGGCAGCTCAAGACCTGGCTCTTCGAGCAGCAGTGACCCCCACCCCCTAGCGCCTTGAGACTCTCACGGGTGAGTAGCGCGCTGTATAAATATGATTGATTGATTGATTGATTAACACCACCTTGTAAACACGGCGCTGTGCTTAGCGCCAAAGGGGCATCACTAAAAGTGACGCTCCTGTGGCACTAGGGGCCTATAAATACAGCCCTTAGCATCACCCTTGTAACGCCCGTACTCATAACACTCATAGCACTTGGAAGTAGACTTGTTATGATTTGTATCAGAGAAGGCTTGCTTCTTTCTGTTCTCCATAATGGGATTGGGACACTTTCCCTTAAGAGCCATTTTAAGGGTATGAAGAGAATTTCTTTTATCACCCCCTTTCTTCTTTTGCTGGGAACCATAGGCACCCTTTTGGGAGTCCCCCACAGATGCCTTCTGGACATTGTGGTGCTGACCCAGAGTTCTGCATCCTCATTAAGCTTCCTGGGGTTAGTCACAGCTCCGTAAGACAGGTATTGAGCATGTGCTCTCTCTGAATTAGGATGTACAGTATAATCTTCTACCTTGCTGTCCCTCACCCAGCCCTTCGCTGCCTTACTGGAATAATCTAAAAAGTCCACCTAGGTCTATGTGAGAAGTTTGTGGCTGCCCATGAACTTCTGCCCATATACCTCAGGTGTCAACCCGAATTTATTGGCAAGTATGGCCTTAATGGGAGTGTACTCTATCTAGTATTCTATCTCAAGTATTAGGAATGTGTCCCTCCCAACCGTGGGCATGTGCCTCCACAGGCTACCCTCCCCAGTGCTCTTCAGGAATCTTGTGCAGCCTTGAAGTCACTTTGTCGGCTGCAAACCATTTGTCAATGTCATTAGACCTGACAGCTTTAGGGTGGTCACCCCTAACTTTTTGCCTGCCTCCCTCCACTTTTTGGACACTATTTTTGCTGGTTTTTAGACTCTGCGCACTTTACCACTGCTAACCATTGCTAAAGTGCATATGCTCTCTCCCTTTAATCATGGTAACATTGGTTCATACCCAATTGGACTATTTAATTTACTTATAAGTCCCTTGTAGTGTGCACTATATGTGCCCAGGGCCTGTAAATTAAATGCTACTAGTGGGCCTGCAGGACTGACAGTGCCACACACTTAAGTGGCCCTTAACCTTGTCTCAGGCCTACCATTGCAAGGCCTGTGTGTGCAGTTTCTCTGCCAATTCGACTTGGCATTTAAAAGTACTTGCCAAGCTTAAAACTCCCCTTTTTCTACATATAAGGCACCCCTAAAGTATGCCCTAGGTATGGCAGGGTGATTGTGTAGCCAAAAGGCAGGACATGTACCTATGTAATTTTGTTTTAAACTGCTGTAAGGCCTGCTCCCTTCATAGCCTAACATTGGGGCTGTCCTCATATATTGTTTGAGTGGTAGCTGCTGATCTGAAAGGAGTAGGAAGGTCATATTTAGTATGGCCACAATGGTGATATAAATGCCTGCTGACTGGTGAAGTTGGATTTAATATAACTATTTTAGAAATGTCACTTTTAGAATGTGAGTATTTCTCTGCACTTAAATCTTTCTTTGCCTTACAATCCACGTCTGGCTGGGTTTAGTTGACAGCTCATTGTGCATTCACTCAGATACACCCCAAACACAGGATACTCAGCCTCACTTGAATACATCTGCATTTTGAATGGGTCTTCCTGGGCTGGGAGGGTGGAGGGCCTGCTCTCATACAAAGGACTGCCACACCCCCTACTGGGACCCTGGCAGACAGGATTGAACTGAAAGGGGACCTGGTGCACTTCTAAGCCACTCTTTGAAGTCTCCCCCACTTCAAAGGCACAGTTGGGTATATAAACAGAGCTGGTCCCGTTCCAACTCAGACACTTCCTGGAGAGGAAACCTGTAACCAGAACCTGAATTCTGCCAAGAAGAACTGCCTGGCTGCCCAAAGGACTCACCTGACTGCTTTCTGTGAAGGACTGCTGCCTTGCTGTTGCCCTGCTGCCTTGCTGCTTCCTTGCTGTGGTGAAGAAGTGTTCTCGAAGGGCTTGGATAGAGCTTGCCTCCCGTTTTCCTAAGTCTCAGGACCAAAAAGACTTCTCTCTTGCAAGTGGACTCCTTGTGCGGAGAAAATTAGACGCATAGCTTGCTAAAACTTATGCACAGCCTGCCCCGCGGTGAGAAATTCACTGCACGCTGAACCGGAAAGACGCAGTGCGACTTTGCCAGGAGAAGATCAACGCAGTGCCTGCATTGCGACCGGAACTTCGATGCACGGCCCACTAGATTGCCGCACAGCCGACCCGGGACGACGCAGCCTGACTTCCAGAGGGGAAATCAACGCAGCACCTGCTGTGCGAAAGAAACTTCCATGCAACGCCCACCAGAACGACACGTCGCTTGTGACTTCGCTCCACAAGCCCAGGATTCCGCGCACAGACCCCGGGGTGTCTGAAAACCCTGCAAGCTGAAGAGGATCCACAACCTAGCACCGGGAAATCTACGCACAGCCGTCCCTGCGTGGAAACTAAACGATGCATCAACGTGTGCGGCCCGAGAAATCAACACACACCCCCTTTGTTTCCACGGTTCTCCTCCTCTGCGGCCCATTGCAGAGGTTTTTCATGCGAACCAGGAACTTTGTGCTTAGAAGAGACTTTGTTTGCTTTAAAAAGACTTAAGACACTTTATATCACTTTTCAGTGATATCTCTACATTTACTTATTGACCTGCAAATATCCAGATAAATATTATATATTTTTCTAAACACTGTGCAGTGTATTTTTGTGGTGCTATATTGTGTTATTCTTTGATTTATTGCACAAATACTTTACACATTGCCTTCTAAGTTAAGCCTGACTGCTCAGTGCCAAGCTACCAGAGGGTGGGCACAGGACAATGTGGATTGTGTGTGACTTACCCTGACTAGAGTGAGGGCCCTTGCTTGGACAGGGGGTAACCTGACTGCCAACCAAAGACCCCATTTCTAACACCCACCATAAAACTGGCCCCCAATTCCTTTTGAATGAGGACCGTTCCTTCTCCAGTGGACACTGCGGGTGTGCTACATTCATTGCTGCTTGAATCAATATACTTAGCTCTCAAATTCAGCTGTCTGAGACTGAGCTCATGGGCCATCCTTCTCTCCTCCATGGCCATTCTCTTCTCCTCCAAGGCTCTCTCAGCCTCAGGTTTCTCCCTATGTATCTTCAATTTGGTCAACTCAAATTTGAACTTTGTCTCCTCTTTCCTTTTTTCCACCTTCTGTTGGGTCAGGGCCCTAGCAGAAACACTGCTCCCTGCACCATCATCATAATCTGGGACAGCCATGTCATCTGTGGGAGTCGAGTGAGCCCCTCCTGGCAGATCAGAAACCTGGTTTGGGTTGAGTGGTGCCCTCCTGGCAGCTCAGAAACCTGGTTTAAGTCATCCTTCTCAGTCTGTGCTTCTCTGTTCAAATTTTCAACTACCGCCTCTTTCTGTGAGGTGGCCTGCCATTTTTGCACTTCCTCAAAGGCCTTGAGGGCTACCTGGAGATCCAGTTTAGTAGCCTACTTGTCTTGTTCCAGTTCATTCTCTTTGCCAAGTTTGAGCAGTTGTGTCCCTGCTGAGGGTGTCAAAATTGCTGCTATCAGGGGGGAAACAGCAAGCTAGGTCATTTAAAATTAGAAAAAGAGAACAATAGCCAATTAAAAAAACCTAAGGAATTTTAAACTCATAATTGTCTTTAGATGTGGAATAGTAGTGTACACGAAATCGATATATGGCACTTCGTAAACACAAGTCCTATCCTCACCGCTCATCACCAATGTTAGAGAAATTGTGTTGTTGGTTGACCTGGGTGTAAATCTTAGTTAAACAGCAAGCACAATCCTAGTCAGGCTAAGTGTCAGACAAAACCTAAATTAGCCTGTTCTCACTGACTGGTAGTTTGACATGGAGCAGTAATGCTTAACTTAGAGGCAATGTGTGAAGTATTGTGCAACACTTTAAACAGTAAAACAGTGAAACACCACACAAAAAGATACCACATCTGGTTAGAAAAATATAACTTAATTTAATTTTAAAGAAATTAAATGACAAACAATACAATAAGTTGAGCAATGAATTTTAAAACAATAAACTGTAATATAGTGCTTGAATACAAGAAATGCCAATAGGGGATATCTGGTTGCATTTGATTGGGACAAATTGAAACGTTCATGCCAATCTCAATGGAGTGATGGCCATCTAAAGGGATCCCTTCGTGCCCACTAAATAGAAGTTCCTAGTGCAGGAGCATTCGATTCATTCTGAACCACGTCGCTGGAGAGATGGGTTGATCTTCCCCCGCGCACTTGAAGAGATGCATTGAAGTTCCCACACAGTGGTGGAGATTCATCGGTTCCAGGATGAATGGAGTTCTAGTGTAGGTACTGCCTGGGTCAACATTGAAGTGATGCACTTACTCTGATGAGCACTGTGGCTGTGATTTGGTTTCAGCATTGCTGTCAAGGCTACTGTCGATGAAGATGCAGAAACCTTGCGCCAAGGAAAACACTGCAGTGCTGGTTCTGAATGAGATGCCCCTATTCTGCTTACCTAAGATCCACTTCCAAGGGCCCAGGAGTTAGGTGGCATGATTTGGCAGGTCAGGCACACACTTGGCAGTCCAGCTTCAGTGCTGGTTTGTTGGAAGTCTTTTATGTCTTTGAGACTTCAGATTGGGACAGAGCAATCTTTAATGCTGGTGGCGCCGAGTGCAAAAATGATTGTTGGTCCACCCCAATGGCCACTTCCGCATGTATTCCCTCATCACCACCCTTTAACAGAGACTCTCAATTCTCCATAACCACTCTTTCTCAGATGCATTTAATTAGTTTTATAGTGCCACTCATACCCTTGTAGGATGTCAGAGACAGAGACATACATTCATATGTGTATAAATCCGTATAAGGGAAATATTTCATAAGACAGTAGATTAGGAGGTATATTAGTCACATACCACCTATATTGGTAGGCTGTATAGTTTATGTGTGCCTGTTCTAGAGAAGCACAAACTCAGAATTTAAAATTTAACACCATGTTTGAGGGTTCTCCTTAATCATATCAAATGATTTCTACCAAAATGAACCCTTTTTGCAAGATTAGGATAATGAGACTGGAGAAAAATCTATCTATTCTATACCTTGCAGTTTTGATGCAGTTCTGTGATGACAGTCAATAGCTCACTGTTCTTCATTAGAATTGTAACTTATAAACTACAAGTAACAAAGGAATCTCTCTGACAAAAGTAGTAACTCACTGACATATTTACAGTACATGCACTTTGTGATCTGCATGGTACATTATCTTTTCAGGCGTATTAACCCTCTGCACTATCTTACGATGAGTTAAAACTTCCACTGGACAAAACTCTCATTTCTATCCTCTCCGGGAAGAACATCAATCACCAAAGTTTTATTGCTGCCTGTAATTACTAGGTACAAGTAACGGGGAGCAGGTGCTTTCAAGACTCAAAACAATAATATATTTGTAAACACTGCCAGCACCCAAAGTCTTTGCCTGGTAAGGTGGCACAGGTTGCACCACTCTAGAGCCGGTCATGTATC
This sequence comes from Pleurodeles waltl, assembly GCF_031143425.1. Lineage (NCBI taxonomy): Eukaryota > Metazoa > Chordata > Amphibia > Caudata > Salamandridae > Pleurodeles > Pleurodeles waltl. The sequence continues at coordinate 499,066,569 of NC_090438.1, read as the reverse complement.
AGCAGACTAGTCAGCAGGCCCTTGGAGGCACCCTAGGTTCTGGGATGGAGAGATGCATCCAGCTCTTCTTCCCCAGGTAAGGAGTGCAGAAGGTCCGCATACCCAGGCAGCAGTTATTCCAGAGCAAAAGTCCAGCAGAGTGGCAGCCCTTGGAGCAGCACAGCAGTCCTTCTTTCTGTCAGAGTTTACACAAGTCCAGAAGTGTACTGAGTTGGTGTTGTCAGGGGTCCAGTACTTACACGAAGTTAGGCCTTTGAAGTGGGGGAGACTTTAAAGATAGGCCTTTGAAATTCACACAGGGTCTGCACTTCCTGTCCTGGCTCCAGACTCATAACAGGGGATTATTCAGCCCTTTGTGTGGGGACAGGACACAGCTTATTCAGGTGTAAGTGAGGCAGTGGACAGTTCCTTGTGAATGGGTGGATGTTTTTAGCACAAAGCACCTGGAATCCGTAAAATGAATGATGCAGAGGGCAACAGAGGGGGTGATGCATCGAAAGGTAAAGAGATGCATCCATTTTTCTGGGGCAGCAGTGGTGATATGTAGATTCTTTCCTCAAGGCCAGGTGATGCATTGATTTTGGGTGCAAAACCTTTGTTCCTTACTATGGTGTGGATATATTTTGATGCCCAGGGGCGATGTGCAAAGAATCCAAAATGTCATGCAATGATTAAACAGTTGCTGCATCGGTTCTGCAGGCCATGCATCACAGGCGTTGAGTTGGTTTTCCGGCTCAGTGGATTTTCTCCCTCTGGTGAAGTCTTTGATGGCCTTGAAACTTCTTAACAGGAGGCAAGCTCAGTCCAAACCCTTGGAGATCACCTGTGAGTTGAGACAAACTCGCGAGCAGCAGGGCAACAAGTAGGAGAGCAGTCCTTCTAGAAAAGCAGCCCAGATGAGGCATTTGGATAGCACTGCAGTTTTTATGATAGAGTCCAGTTGTAGGTCCAGAAGTGTCTGATTTGAAGGGGGTCACACACCCATTATATAAACACCCAAATGTGTCTTTGAAGTGATGGAAACTTCAAAGAGTGGCTTAGAAGTGCACCTGTTCCTCTTTCAACCCAGTTCTGTCTGCCAGGTGATCTGTGGGAGGTTACCAGTCCTTAGTGTGAGGTCAGGCCACTAGCCTTTAAAGTGTGAGTGAGAGCCCCTCCACCTTTCCTGCCCAGGAAGACCCATCAGTATGCAGATGAATGCAGATGCAGTTGAGTGTCCTGTATTTCTGGCTTTCTGGGTGGAATGCTTAATGGGTGCTGTCAACCAGCACAGACCAGATGTGGATTGGGGATAGACTTTAAGGCACAGAGCAGTAAGTGCAGAGAAATGTCTACTTTCCAAAAGGGGCATTTCTAAAATAGTAATGTTAAATATAACTTCATCAGGAAGCAGAATTTCTCACTACCATTCCAAACATACCAAACATGACGAATACATGACTACATAAGGGAATTTCCACTGCTTGCCTATAACAGGAGCAGGCTTCACAATAGTGAATAACAACTTTGAGTGTTTTTCACTGTCAGGACATGTAAAACATACAAATGCCTGCCCTGCCTTTTATTTACATAGCACCCTGCACAATGGGCTGCCTAGGGCCTACCTTATGGGTGATTTATAGGTAATAAAAGGGGAGTTTATGACTTGGCAATTAGTTTTAACTGCCAAGTCGAAGTAGCAGTGAAACTGCACACAGGCCTTGCAATGGCAGACCTGAGACATAGTTAAGGGACTACATATGTGGGTGGGACAATTGGTGCTGCAGACCCACTAGCAACATTCAGTTTAAAGGCTCTGGACACCTGTAGCGCACTTTACTAAGGACTTACACGTAAATGAAATATACCAGTTGGGTATGAACCAATGTTACCATGTTTAGGGAGAGAGCACATGCACTGGTTAGCAGTGGTAAAGTGCCCAGAGACCTAAAGCCAACAAAAACGAGGTCAGGAAAAGAGGAGGAAGAAGGCAAAAAGTTTGGGGTGACCTTTCAGAGAGGTCCATTTTCCAACAACAATGTTAACATATGGGAGAGATAGGTCTGCAATAGTGAAAAATGAATTTAAAGGTTTTTCAACATCGGACATGTAAAACCTTGGGCCTGGCAAAAGGGTTATTTTGCCAGGTCAACATGGCAGTTCAAACTTCACACAAAGGCTCTGCATGACAGGCAAGAGACAATTTTAAAGGGCTATTTAAGTGTGTGGCAGAATCAGCGCTGATGGGGACATGTAGTGCATTTTACTATGGGCTTTTATGTGAATCAAATATGCCAATTTGGTATATGCCCCTGTTGTCATGTTTTAAGGAGAGAGCACAGGTACTTTTGGCACTGGTAAAGTGCACAGAGTCCTAAGGCCAACAAAAAATAGATTTAAAAAAATTGGATCTAAATAGGTAAAATGTTCAGGAGACGGCCACTCTAAGGCTGGCAGGTCTGACACCATACCTGCTGCTGAAGGTAATCTAATTATGAGAGCTGTACATTGAATTGGTTTTTGGTCAACTGGCCACCAGCAAATGCTTCACTGTCCTGAATTTCAGAGAGGTTTAGAGATAAGGTTCACTAAGCATTTACTCCAGCATACATGTTGGGTATATTCCCTTGTATTGGTCCCTCTCTTCTCCTAGGGACATATTGTTGAATATTTCATGCATAATAGCAAGGCAACCTTCCCTGCTGATTGAAATGGAGAGAACATAGATGTGTCATGTATCATATCTACTGAGATATGACACACTTCGCTCTCGCCTAGTGCTAGTGCACTGGGTGCTGCCTAGCATCAATATAGGCACCCTTGCACTGTACTGCAAGGGTGCCTGCAGTAGGGCAGGATTGGACGGAATACCTTCCAGCACAAAATGATTCTTAGAGGCATATTCCTCTCTCTATGTGTGATATAGAATGCAGCACACATGAGCACACATGAAGAAATGAAGTGACAAGGAGAAATAAATATATTTCTTCTTGTTGCGCCTCTGTAGGTTAGGCACACCAGTTTGATGCCAACCCAGGTTTGCAAGTCTGTGTAATTCTGGGTTTGTGCCAAAGTCATGGTGATGCAACAATGACATAAAATTATAGCAAATCTGTGCCCTTGTTTACAAAGCTTTTTCTCATATGGACTCAAAAGAGAGTAAGGACAGTGAATATGTACCTTGTGTACTGCACATGTTCATTAAAGTAGTACCTTCCAACAGGCAGAATCACGCTTGAGGCAATAACAGCAATATTGTGCTTGATTGATCAGTCAGTAAATCAGTTGTTCATGCCCAGCCATTACCACCGGTTCTTTAACCCATTCATCCTATATGGAGACACCCAGGTACAGATTTACTAACGTTTCGATTCAGGGTTGCATCAATCTTTGATAGACCTCGACACAAAATGCATTTCAGGATTCACTAAGCCATGAAACACATGCATCAATTGACTCTAATACTATGAGGTTAATACAGAAACGGTATATGCACTAATCACCGGAGGCATTATATGAATCCAGCCATCAGCAGGGCATGATACACTAAAGCAGACAGTAATATATATCATGAGCTTGAGTCACACCAAACCTTTGGCATACACTCACCACCGGATACTTTACTACGATGACAAAAACAATACAGTGAATGGACTAATTAATGAGAGCCTTTAGCATCATTCGAGGTCCTATGGAAGCCCTTCAAATATTTTATTGTTCATTTTTCCATTAGCAGAAAAAGCAAGAAAAAGATTTACGGATAGATACCATTATGTTATACGACATCCAGCGATGTGATGTATATGTACAACCGAAAATAATAAAACCGAAAACATACCAGAGCACGACCCCTGCCTCGTAAATGTCTGTCGTAGCTTGAGGTCCTCAATTGGCATCCGTCCCCTACCCAGTATCATATTTCGGTACATCCTGACCGTCTATAGCACTTATGGCTTATGAATAACAAGGCAGAAGCCCAGTAAACCGTGCCCACACCGTGAGTATCCCGAATAGGTGCAATAGTAGCATGGAACAAAAGTGAAACAATAAGGGCCATATTTATACTTTTTGACGCAAAACTGCGCCGGTGCAGTTTTTTGTCAAAAATAATACTGCCGGCTAATGGCATTTTGGTGCGCCGTGCGGGCGTCAAATTTATACTTTGACGCACGGCGGCGCAAACCACAGGTGTGAGTCATTTTATTTACGCACACCGCAGCGTCAAGTCGTAAAGCAAAACAACGTTAATGCAGTGGAAATGACTGTGGGTCGATTTACGACCCCGCAAACCGGTTATGCAGCGTTTTTTGACGCAATAGCGTCAAAATTACCTGCGAACATAGCCATTTCAGCAGAGGAGAGCCAAAATGGATCCCAGATGCCTGTACAGACCCCAGGAAGATGACAACAGACCGGGAAGCAGCCAGGAGGACCCATACAAGAACCAGGACACTTTTAAGAAGAAAAGAAAGTGTTGCTTTAGTGCAGAGGAATAGGAAATTCTGGTTAAAGAGGTGACGGAACACCAGCACCAACTGTTTGTCACCTCAAAGTTTCCAATCAGTAGGAGAGAGGCTATATGGCAACAAATTGTTGACAAGATTAACAGTGTGGCAGAAGTACGCAGAACAGTCATCGAGTGCAAGAAATTCTGGCATGACTGCAAGCCCAGGACCAAGGAAAAGATGGCCAGGAACAGGAAGGCAGCACTGCAGACTGTAGGTGGGAGTCCAGCACACCAGGAGGCCCTGGACCACATGGAGGAGATGGTCGCAGCTGTCATCCCTGAGGAGATCGCCACAGGGATACAAGGACAGGACAGCGCAGACTACCAGGAGACAACACACATGCAGGGTAAGTTGCATGGGGAATTAAAATGCACTAATGTTAACCGTAAGCATGGTAGGATACCGACCACAAAATGCATGTAAGTCATCATATACATGGAGTGGCATGGGTAAAGGGGTATGGCATGGGGGCATGGCCTGCACAGACAGAAGCTGGGGCACACCATTACACTACACCAACAACAGTCCCATGGGGGCATGCTGCCATGCCAATGATGGAGCAAAGGTAAAGCCACGCCAGGAGGGAAGGGCACAATATCAAACTGACATCCTGGCACACGTCAGCCACCGTACCCCCTGCATTAACTAGGGCTCAATTAACAACCTCTAGCCATACCGACAACTGGAATGCAACTGTGACAACAGTTGTCACTACCACCTCTGCTCTGTGTGCAGCTCAAGTAGCCAATGGCAGTAACTTCCCCATGGATCATACACACCTAAATTAGTGGGTTGATGATGACAACATGAGGGGGAGGACCCATGTAACTGGTCACTGAAATACACCTGCACAGTCAGAGGAAGAATTAGGACACTGATACGATTATCAGGGCAATCCAATGTACCACACGTTCCTAACATCAGCTGTACACATTACCAATGCCAACATCCATATCGTGCCATAAAAATGCTATTCATAGGATACGCTACATGTCAACTACATTTAAGTGGATGTGAAAGATCAGAGACTGGGGCAGGTCCAGATTGTCAAGTGTGCTGCCAGTGCCATCAGTGCACCCACAGCCAGTGAAAGGCCTCACCATGAGAATGGATGTAGATGGAGGGTTGAGTAGGACAAGAAGGTGGCAATTCACTATTTGGCCAGAACAAACACCTAGAGGAGATGATACAGACAAGTCTAATAACTTACCACAATACATGTGACATGCAGGTGGGCCATAGGCCTGGGAGAATGCCCATCTGAAGGACTGGAGCAATGAACACGAAACAATATCACAATGTGAATTCATCACAAGGCAGGCACATGTCACATCACTAATGCCACAACACACACACACTAATTGTACCCCATTTCATTGCAGAGGAAGATGGATCTCCTGCGGATATGCTGTCCCAGAATACCCTGATGACATGGATGACGAACTGACAAACATTCCCCAGCAGGCCATCCAAGAGGTCCTTGGAACCCTCCAGACCCCACCTTCAGTCACAAGGAGGAGCACAGAACAAGCAGCCATCACAAAGAACCCACCCACCACCCCAATTGTAAGACCTGCCAGCTCCAATACAGCTGAGGACTCAGACGACACAGGCACCAGCTTTGAGAGAAATGTAGTTGGGGTACAGCAGGAGCTGGCCAATGAGGTGCGGGTTGGGATGCAAACTATGGCAGCCAGCCTAGAGGGGGTGCGTTCGTGCATGATGTCATCTGCAGAACAGGCAGCAGCCATGCAGGCGCCAACATCCATCCTGCAAGGACTACAAGAAACTGTCAAGGAATTCACCACTGCAGTAAGGGAGTTGCCACAATACCTTGCACCCCAAACCTTCAACTGCATGCACGAATGCAATCATGACCCCCTCAAGGCCGACCTGGCTGCCTACCATCGTGATGTGGCTGCTATTCTTAAGAATCAGCAGATCCTTTTTGCTGCAGTACTGCCCTTAAAACCTTCACAGGTAGCAGTGACCGGGATGTCTGACTCCACGTCTTCTAACACTGAGGTGTGTGTTGCCCCTTCACAACCACCACCACCAAGGACAGAGGAGGCAACACACACATCAGAAGAAGAAGACATGGAACAGATCACATTCACATGGAAAAGTACCCGGAAGCACTAGTCCCTGCCACATGGCCAACTATTACCAAGGTCCTGCGTTTTGTAACATGCCAGTCTTACAACAACTCTACTCAATGACTGTTCTGCTAACCACTGTATATCTTGTCAGCCTGCCCAGTGATTGTTTCTCTCTAACTCATTGGCAAATTCTGTCCCTCTGCACTGTCTGAAACATCACCCCAGCATGTCAAAAGCATTTCCTTAACCCCTTGTGTAGGATCACAATGTAAGATGTCACTATAATGGACTCACAATCATGGACAATGTACATATAGCACTACAGCACTTTTCAATAAATAGCACTTACGCAACCACTTTGTCTCTGTGTAATGTGACACAGCAACTGTGCAGTAGATAACTGAAATGTGCCTACTGTCAAATAACGTAGCTTGTCAATACAACTGTCCTGAAATTATGTAGTCAGATAAATCTGCACAGTGGCCAGGATTGCATCATACTCTGCCCTTCCTGAGGGTAATATCTGATGAAGTGAGAAACCATACACCATCATGCTGAGTTGGACAGAATAATGCTTCCTCAAGGGATATCTAAGTCATAAAATAGTGGCAGCAAAATGTTGTCACCATGCAATACTAACACATATAACAGTGCACACAAATCTAAGCAAACACTATAAAAACTGCATGAATGAAGGTGTCTAAGTTTACATCCAAATAGGTAATCATGCTTAACAGTGTCACAAATGATCTATGTGAGTCATGAAGACAAGGCTACAAGAGAGCTTACGACAACTCATCTTATAAGGGTGTCCTTGAACATCACACTGCAGTCAGACCTAAAACTGTTCCCTCAATACCAAGTCTGGAGCACCGTTTGTGACTTACAAAACATACTTACCGACAAAAACACCTTGGGATCCATATTAACTGTGATTGGTGGTTGCAACAAATGGAGGAATCTTTGCAAGGTAGCTCTGGGGTAGCTGACAATCTTACAGCTCAGTTGGGATTTGTTTGTAGCATAGGACACAAATGTAATAGAACAAAATGCATGTACACTAATGCCAAGGCCATCTTCAAGCAGCATTTAACACATACTGTAAAGGGTTAACTATATATTTATTAAATGGTAATCACAGAAGAGAAAACTGAGGGAAAAGTCTTACCTACCCTAATCTACCCTGACTACTCATTACCCACAACTGTCCCTAACTAACCTAACCTAAACTTACTTATCACATGTAACGAAATCAACCCCCCATCCCCCTTATGAGACGGGACACATGGAGGACAACACATACTAACCTAAACTCATACTATATTATCCTAAACAAATATATATATTTTTTATTAAACACACAAGAACCCCAACATAGCCCCCTACCCACCCACCCACACACTTAATAAGTAAAAATAGAAAGAATCAGGACCCCCACCCACTAACACTAACTATACTAACAGACTATACTGACCTAACACTAAGCCCACTAATTATGAGAACAAGGAAAGAGGAGGGAGGGGAGGGAATCATGTCCATAGTCATCAAAGTCTAGAGGTTGGCCCTCCGGAGGGTCCGCATGTTAATGTGGCGAACATCCCGGCTCAGATTACTGATCTTCCTCAACACACAGTCCATCGTATGTTCCATTTCGTGGCATGCTGCAGGGTCAACTGTTGGAGCTCGGGCAGTCTGGGTACCGGTGGAGGAGTTTTGTGTAGAGCCAAGGCCTGTGGGCTGTCCTGAAGCTGTTGTAATGCTGGGGAATGGAACTACAACAGACGTTGGGACAACAGTCCCAGCTGTGGGTGGCGCCACCTGGGTTGAACTGGTGGTTGTGCTGGTGGTGGCTGTGGTGGGCAAAGTAGGGCCACCGTGTGGGATAAGCCCTCCATGCTCCGGAGGCCCGTTCATGGTGGTATCGATGGGCCATCCTCCTGATTCCCGACTCTACCAGCAGGATATGATGGTATCTCATGGCCTGCCGCTGGAACTCACAGACTTGGACGGGTGTCATGTTTCCAGCTGTGAAGACAAAGGCAAATAATTTACATTAGGAACTGCATTGTCTGAAATGGCACAAGTAAATCAGACAGTACATCTAGGGCCATATGTACGAAAGCTTTTTCCCATAGACACAGAATGGGTAAAATCCTTTCGAACATCTGGCCCCTACTGTACTTGTAACAGCTCATATCACCATACAGATCATTGAATGTCCCTTAGGAAATATATGGCAGGCCAGCCTACAAAGGTCACATCACACATAGCACATCCAAAACCTACGAGATGGGTAACAACTGGCATTGACTTGCCATCTGAGTTCTGCCAGTTATCAGCTAACAATCATGCTGCATATCCTCCGCCAATACCTGGGCTACAGATGTCAGCGTATGGAATGCAAAACTAAAGCCATATGGTCTGCAAGTTGTAACTGGACTTGCCAGTATAGTACCCATGTGCCATACCTGAGTGTGTATACTAGGTTCCAACCAAACAGTTTCTTATTCACATGTATGTGTAACATACTGGTAGCATCAGTCCTAGGTACCCTATTCACAAACCCATGCCTATGTTTGAGGGGGGTGGAGAAACAACAAACAATGCCAAACAACATGGACACCCAGGAGTGTATAGAAAACTCCACATGTGTTTGGCTGTACACACACACCACAGGTAAGGTCTTTCAACAATTAGGAGTCTGCAAACCCTTGACCAATCATAGCGCCACACATGTCAGGAAATGCAGAGCTTGGTACACAACATATACTTCCAGTAAGGCATGACTTACCCCAGACACAGAGTTACAAGAACACCCATGATCATGATCAGCATGCACACCTAGGCCATTGCACTCAAGTTCCACATACCTGTAGCACTACTTGTGGAAGTACATGCTGCTAGGAAGTTCTACTTACAGTTTAATAAGTACTTTGGTGAATAGGGAAGCAGAAGTCTGTTGGAAAGCGATTTGCAGTACCAATCTGGGAGAATGTGGGTCTGACAGGCTGACTAAATCTGAGCTGAGTTCCAGTGCAACTCTTGTTGATACAAGTGTTATCCACATGACACACCCCAGTACTCATTGTGGGGCCTACAGGAATGACCTACAATCCCTAGATAATACAATCGGATAGGCATTGACCAACTCAAAACGTTTGAGAAACTGAAATCCCACTCATGGAACAAGACAAATGATTAGCCAGCACATCACACCTTGCTATGTGTTCAACACACAGGAGTCCATCACACATCACCAGCAAACACAACACATAACAGACATATCAACACTTACTGGAGTGGTCGGGGTCCTCAGATGTAGCCACCTCTCCCACAGTGTAGGGTGCCGGTCCACCTGTGAGGCATGGAAGGAAGAAATGTGCTCAGAATCTGTGCACTGACCAACAATTTCAAAGACATATACAATGTGTAAGCTGAATAAGGAAATGACAGCCATTCAGACATGATGATACTGCATCTGATATATCAAGGCCAACATGTACATAGCATGGATCTCCTGTGACAGTTACACACATATCTGCACACATGCAGTGGCCCTAACTATCATGTGGTGGCAAACATGCTCCGTCATTAGTGATCAGAAATAATAATGGAGTGTAATTGTCTCATCGTGTGCATCCAAGAGAGATATCCGAAGCCTGTTTACGTGAGGACTGCATTACCAGTCAAACAACCCATGTGGCCATGACACATTTATTACACATAGGTACAATGTACAGAGGGGCAGGGACTTTTGTAAGCCCTCCTGTTGTTACAGTTTCTTCATTTGATGTGGGCCAGCAATGGTGATTTTCACCAACCATGGAGATGTGAACCCATGTGCATACCTTTGGACTGCCATCCCAAATTGGAATGTGGCACAACTAACTCCAAATACCAATCTAAGATGTTAGCTGAGGGCACCTTACACCTTTTTACGGTGTTTTCAAATCCATATCTGACATGTACCCAAAAAGATGAAGGACCACAATAATCCCTAACATTCATAGAACTTCCGTGAACGCTTTCCTTCCACACTCACCAGACTCACATGAGACATATGTCTGGGCTACTTTGCTCTCATCAATTGACGTTAAGCCAGCACTCATTTTCTGCATCATGTAGTGTTTCTAAAGTCAGTCTAGCTATTGCGTCTACAAAGTTAGCCAATATTTTAGTACATCTTTACTTCTCTGGCAAATGTGACCTATAGAGACATGATTGGCTCCTATTTTGTTTGGTTGTCTGACACAAAGGCGGCACCAATTTACTTAACGGAAAAGTATCCTGTAAGTTTGCAGAGTACGTGCTTCCTGACAGCTAGCGATTGTGATCCTTCACATAGTGCATCAATTACCCTGTATGTTTCCATGGCATTACACAGTGAGCAACTTAGCTGGCAGATATTGTACAAATCATCTGATGTCACTACAGAGCATTTAATCATGCACATTTACATGACTAGTACTCACCAACAAGGTCACCAATCACTATTCCCAGGTGGTCCAGCAGATCTTGCTCCCTGGTGATGAGCTCAGCCCAGCGGTGCTTCAGCTGGTGGTCACTCCTCTGGCTGGCATACACGCGCTGCAGGTGATGCAGCACCTTTCCCCACCGGATTCTGCGTGACTCAGTGTGATACCCTTGTATCACCCTGCCCCCTGCCTCGATCATGAGTGGTAGGAAATGGCACACAAGCCATATAAAGCCCCCCAACTCCTCCTCACCCATCCTGCCAAGACGTGGCTTACCAGACATCTCGGCAATGAAAAGGGGAATAGGGGATAAAGAAGTAGAAAGGGGAAAAGGGGGAAAGTAGGAGTACAAAAAAAGAAGAAAAGTTAACTTAACCACTAAAAGAGCCCAACTATCACCAAACTAGCACTACCCACAACAGACTCCCACAAACAACAAAAACACTAGAACACTGGACAAATGTAAACAAAACACACTAGGACACTATACAACAACAATATTTATTTCACAAAATGACAATTAAGATAGCACACAGGACACAAAAGCACAAAATCACTGGACACCACTCTGAACACAGTCTAGAAGATTCACAGACTGGAAAGTGAAAGTGAAAGTACACCCACTGTACATAATCTGTAAACAGGATATCCTATTACATCACTTCCTACATAAAATGGCCACCGTTTTTCGTGTTATGCGTCATATATTTTCACGCATACAGTTTGTGCGTCATATTTTTCAACGCACAGGAGTGAAAATTAGGCCGCATCCAAATAATAGTAAATAGTCTGTACAATTATTTGGATGCGGCCTAATTTTCACTCCTGTGCGTCAAAAAATATGATGTACAATCTGTATTGGTGGGAAAAAAATTACGCATAACGCTAGCAACGTCAAAATTTCAGTGCATGAACTGGTTTTGGGTATTTTTTTAGTTTTTATGTTATGTTACATTTGGGACACATCAGAGATAGGCTGATTGCACCCACTATGGTGTTGATGGTGTATGTTCACATGTGAGAAATCATACTGCAGCGGACCATGACCCGCTACTTCCTTAAAAGGATTTTGACGGTTGGCTGACGCACTAGATGGCCACATGTGTGGCCTACATATATGTATTGCACAATTTGGGCATGTTTGGCATCAGGAGAGGATAGCAAGGTGACACACATAAGTACAATACCTCAGTGCCTATGGCTCAATGTGTGTGCAGTGGCAACTAATGTAGCTTTTGACCGAGTGTGTGTGCATCACAAGATGCATTATTGAACATATGCTTGTATGAATGTGAAGTCAATGTGTCCATACCTTAGATGCAAGTCATTGTGGAAATGAGAGAGGACATGTGTTAGTCATACATGTAGCAACATCCGTTATGTGCACTTCCAAGATTTTGGGTAACGTAGACACCATAAATGACAAAGCATGCACCAGATAGATGGCAGACGCTTGTTCATGGCAATGGTCCACAATTTCACCATCCTATGTCCTAGATTTTTGGTAACAGCTTCCTAGGCACTTGTTGGTGAATCCTACAGTGAGTCAGACACATGCATTGAGGAAGTGGGTACCATTTAATTGGCCCAGACAGCCAAAGGTGAACCACAAATGTATGATGACGCCACCGTTTAGGTCATATAACTGAGCCACAACTCTCCAGTTGCTGTGGTGGACCAGCAGACGAGGCAGCATGTGTCCACATATTTCCAATGATCAATTGCACAGATGTGTCTTGTTCATGTGTGTGATCCAATGTTGATCCTGTATATTTTAGGGGTGTATGTTGTCACAGTTAGGTCCAGGTCTCATCATGAGTCAGTGGCAGCTATTCCTGTATCTGCTGAGTATCCTTTGTTGATCAATGTGAGTAAAGTGGATGAGGACATGAGAACCTACATGGGGATGGTCTCACCCTGTCACTGAAGACGTGTAATGAGACTGTCAACAGGGCAACCTTGGTGTGCTGAGTGAAATAATGTCTCAGGTGTCATGTTCCGGCAGGTGTCATTACAACATTTGTACACAGGTTGGTCTCTGCAATTCCCACTGCATCTGGGAACATCATAGCCTCTGTGCTGATTATTCTCGCAGCCAATCACCACACACAGCTCATCAATATGTTGTGAGCAATGTAATTCTGTGTGTGAACTGTCAGGGTCCTGACATGTGTGGACTTTTCATGGACATTATCAGAGGTTGCTGGTTCTGCGGAAGGCCCCGTACCCAATCCGTGCATACGGCCCTGGGACACTGTCACACTTTGTAGTTCATGCATAAATGAGACCCAGACAAGGGATGGGCCATGAATTTTGGTATTAACAGAGGATTTAACTCATATGGTACAATTAAAAGGCAGATGATGATATATAATGTATTTGGGTATGCATTGATGAAGCACATGACCAAATACCCTCTGAGGAATGAGAGGTTTGGTAAAGCAAGTGTGGTACATATGTAGCCACAGGGAAACTTTAGGGTGACGCACAGACAGATGCCAGTCAGGCTGACAGGATGCAGGGTGAATCAGGATCCAGCAATTTCACAAGTTACATAATCAGTGGTCTGACTAAGACTGTTTGGAGGACGAACTAGACAGTTGACATGTAAAACTGTGTATGTCCTGTGTTTTTGAAGGTGACACATGAACCCAAGGGCTGTGTTACACGGCTTAATTAGTAGCAATGTTTGACTGTGTATTTGACAAAATGGCAACTACTATGCTGTTCCAGGCATCAGCAGGGGTAGTGCATGTTGAAATGGGTGGTGTGCATGGAGGTGATCACAGGTGTGGGCTGCATCAGTTTCTCACAAGTCCTGTAGGTGAGATTTGCATTCTAATGGCCAACAGACGTTTTCACACGGGAAGCAATCTACAGGTGCTAACAGGGCTTAGAAACTAGAAGCCAGTGAATTAATTGACCTGACGTCCATGCATTCAGATGTACTATGACAATGGTATACCATAGGAAAGGGTGTAGCACACTGGATTTCTATTGTTAGTCTGTGTGTGTAGAGGAGGGAATATCGGGGTACACATATTACTATTCCAGGGACCTCTTCAGACAGGTGGGTTGTGACCAGGTGCATGGGTGTGTCAGGCGTTAGGAAATGGGCTGACATGTACATGGAATGTCATGTGCGCAATGCTGCTCATATGTGTGGCACTTGTGCTGTCTATGTTCTGATTCTAGGGAACTCTAGTCACAGATGGTCCTTGCAAATATTGGATGCAGTTGGACTTACTGCTGTCAAGGGTCTGGTCATACATTTCTGTTACTGATGCAAAAGCACATCAACTGCCTCATGTATGAGGCGTGTTTTCCCCTTATTGAGTGATGGTGTTTAGTTGTGTGCCATATGCTGCGATGATCCATGTTTTTGACATGTATGTGTGAAATAGGTGCGGTCCTCTGCTATTGTCCTTCAAAGGTAAAATGTACAGGAGGTATGTCATTTACAGTGTGTGTGTGTATATGACCGTTGTTTGGTACGCATAACATTTGCTCTGGGATTTTCAGTGTCCTAATCGGTATATCAGCAATGCTCCATGAGGCAACACTCTTATTCTGATAGTTAGAGATAAAGGTGTGCAAAAATGAATAGCCAAACCGTGATATGGTGATTATTATAGGTGTTTATTTAAATTAGTTCATAAAGTGGTGATGGTGATTATATTTAAAAGAAATTGTTCACAATATGTTGCCGCTTACGCAAACCAGCGGCCGTGTTTTGTTGTTCCCCCTCATGTTGCAGGCCACCATCCTCCTCTTCCTCCTCTTCAGGCATGTGTGGCTCTGGTTCCAGGAGGGGAATGTTCCTTTTTATCCAAATGTTGTGCAGAATGGCACATGTTAGAATGATCTTACAGACCATTTCCGGGGAATATAGGAGGCTACTACCAGAGATGTCAAGGCACCGGAATCTCAACTTGAGGATGCCGAAGATCCTCTCGACTATGGTGCGTGTTCTCCTATGTGCGTCATTGTAGGCACGCTCTGCTGCAGTACTCGGGTTGCCAATAGGTGTCATTATCCATGGCTGGATGCCATACCACTGATCAGCTGCAAGAGAAAATGAATGGGATCATGTTGATATAGCTAGCTCCATTGAAAACACCTTGCATGGCAGTAGTTGTCTTGTGTTGTCTGTGACTCTTTTGTGTTATTGTGTCACATCCTAGGCTTGTAGGATGTACCATCTACATTGTGTTGTTTCCTTGGCTGGACGAGTGTTTGGCTGCTGACCAGTTATGAGCAGTATGTTTTGGGATTTGCAGTACAGTGTGCCCTCCCTAGCACTGTGACTTGTGATACAGGTGTCCCTGTGTCTTCACTGGGGGTGAGATGATAGTTCCATACACAGGTTAAAATTGACAGTGTTGTTAACACGTTCATATCAATGTATCCTGGACATCACATACCTTTAGACTTATGCAATGAATTTATGTAAACATAATTGAGACGCTTACAATTTGCAAGGTGACATTTAGGCAACACAATCCAAACATTGTGATCATTGATGTCTGAACATTAGGCTGTACAGTAATTTCAGATGTGTGACAGGTTCAATGGTGACCTAAGAAACATGGCTAGCGATGTCACAACCTCAGTGTGATCCTGTTGACATTTTGCTGTTGTGGTGTATGTGTTGTGTGTCCTAGAGGGTTGCTATGCAGTGTGTATATAAGTAGGTTTTTGTACTTACCAACAAGTAGTCCATTGCCATACCGTCCATCCTGGAAGTGTTGATTGATGGTGCTGTGACGGAAGATGAATGAGTCATGGACACTCCCATTATATTTTGCCACGATGTTGGTGATCAATCCTTGGTGATCGACAATGGCCTGCACATTGATGGAATGTGTGTGCTTCCTGTTGCGGTAGAGGTGTTCAGTAGCAGCAGGTGGCACAAGGCGTACATGTGTGCAGTCGATTGCACCAAGGACGTGTGGGAAGCCACTAATGAGGTAGAACCACTGTTTTGTTTCCTGCTGCTTCTGCAGTGTTTAGGGAAGCAGATGTGGCGGGCGTGAGTCCAATGATGGCATCCAGTACTATGGGCAAAAAGTCAGAGAATGACGGCTGTGATATTCTGGCAACCAGGGCACCAGTTGTTTGGAAAGAGCCACTTGCCAGCATGTGAAGTACGGCAAGCAGCTTGGTTTCTGTTGGGATGGTGCGGGGTGTCAGCAAGGTGGGTGCCAACTGTGGCTCTATGTTTCGCAGCAGCTGCTGAGTGCCTGCCAGTTCAACCTGTACCTCTGGATGATGTCATGTTCCCTGAGGCCATGAAGGGTTGTTCTGGTGTGGAATATTCTCTCCTGCCTTCTGCGCTGCCTTTGGGGTCCCTGCTGGTGTTGTGGTAGCTGCTGTTGTTGCTGCTGGGCTCTGCGTCTGCGTGCACGCTGGATGAGAAGCACCTCCATGTCTCCCTTTTGCTGCCTGCTGCTCTGCTGTTGCTTCTGTGTGTTATGATGAAATACAGGTGTGTTTGCCCCATTTTAACGCCTGCCCTGACACAGGCGTTAAATTTTGACGCAAATCGAGCTGTGCATCATTTTCCGGCTCCGCCTCCAGGCCGTGCGTCATTTTAGCCTTAAAGCATAAATATGACGCACGGGCGCTTAAGTCATTTTTTGGACGGGAACGCCTACCTTGCATATGATTAACCCAAGGCGGGTTGCCGCATCCAAAAAATGAGGCACACGGCGGAATTTTGTCGTCCGCGGGCGTCAAAGTTTAAATACGGGGCAAGGTTTGCGCTGAATTTGCGTCAAAAAATTTGAAGCACATTCAGCGCAGACGGAGTATAAATATGAGTATAAATATGCCCCTAAATCTTTCAAATGACTAATAGTAGCTCCCCAGCATTACCAGGCCAGCCTAATGAATACTGAATTAAATTCCTTTTTTACTAAGTGTAACTTAGGTGAAACTCATCAGTCTGAAACTTCCCTCCACTCTTTTTGATGCCCTATACAGTGAATGTTCCTCTTACATTTAATCTAGATCTCACAATTAAACATCTTTTTATCATGGTGAAAATGACTCAGGCAATAAATAGTGCTTATGACCATTGTGTCTTATTGAAGGCAGGTCTAATCCGCTTTGGACTTTACAATTTCTGACACTAAGGGCCAGATGTAGGAAAAAAGCAAATTGCGACTTGCAATTTGCGAGTCCGTGCGACTCGCAAATTGCAAGTCGCAATTTGCTATGCAGAAAGGTGTCTCAGACACCTTCTGCGACTCGCAATGGGGTCGCAAAGACCCACCTCATAAATATTTATGAGGTGGGTCGCACTTTGCGACCCCATTGCGAGTATGGGCACTCACGGGGATGGTGGCCTGCTGGAGACAGCAGACCACCATGTCCGTGACTGCTTTTTAATAAAGCAGTTTTTTTTTTTTCTATCTGCAGCCCGTTTTCCTTAAAGGAAAACGAGCTTCACTTAGAAAAAAACCCGAAACCTTTTGTTTCGGTATTTTTCAGAGCAGGCAGTGGTCCATAGGACCACTACCTGCTCTGAAAAATTGTTTTTGTGATCATTCACAAAGGGGAAGGGGTCCCATGGGGACCCCTTCCCGTTTGCGAATGGGTTACCATCCACTTCAAGTGGATGGTAACAGCAATTTCATTTGCGACCGCTTTCGCGGGCGCAAATGAAATTGCATAGCATTGCGAGTCGCAAATAGGAAGGGAACACCCCTTCCTATTTGCGAGTCGGAAATGCATTTTGCGAGTCGGATCCGACTTGCAAAATGCATTTCTGCATAGCAGAGAGGCTTTTGCGCCTCGCAAATGGCGTTTTTCGCCGTTTGCGAGGCGCAAACCCTTTGCTACATCTGGCCCTAAGTGCTTCCGGTTGTTGTTCACCAGCTGTTCATGCCGAGAGATTACCGTCGGTTCTTTGACCCATTTGTCATATAGGGGGACACCCAGTCTCAGATTTACTAACATTTTGCTTCAGGGTTGCATAATGTTTTTGATAGACCTCGATACAAATCGCATTTCAGGATTTACTGAGTCATGCAAAGCCAAGTTTGCGTGGCTGAGTAAAGAACAAGTAACTCAGTGCAGCGCAATGTCTTACATTACCTGAGTTAGGGAGGTGTTTCATGAGTAGTGGAGCATGTGCATTGCCGTGCATCCACCCACGGATTTAGACGTAAACGTCCTGAGGAAGAAATGGGTTAGTGCACACTTTGTAATAGGAGGGTCCTTTGGGGATATCATAGCTCTTAGCCTTACCAGATAAATGCGGGAGATATATAGGACGAAGGGTTCGCACAGAGTCTCAGGACTGTGTAGATACATGAATAATGAGTGGGACTTATGTCATATGGATTGGGAAAAAAACTTAAATATCAAGATTTTTCTCAGGTCTTTTTTTGGGAGGTAGTCATATTGGTGCAAAATAGATGGGGGAAATGTGTGAAATATATAGAACGCCAAGTTCATGCACAATCCCAATTCGAGTGTAGGGGGTACATCAAGGCTCATATTACAAAACTCGTAGTAATCCTTTACTTGTTGCGGTGCTGACATATTTCCCATCGTTTTATTGTCAAATATGGGTGTTGGGATCCAGTATGGTTACAAGACACAATACCTTGACAACACTTAAAAATCTTGCCTCTACATTATTAACACTCATGTACAGATTACAAAATAAAAATGTCATGAAGACACGACAAAAGATTGTATTTTAGCATGATTACTATCGACAAGGTAGTTCAGTGCAAAAACCTCTAATTTATTGCGCCAGTGGTCGCAATCAAGTGCGATTTCATTCTAAAATTATGTTTTCTAACTCACCTGAGTCAAAGCATGTTATTACACACAAATTAAAATAACAATACCGTATCCTCCTATTATTGTACCTTCGTGATTATTTTTCGTTATTCATTTACTTTTGCTCTCCTTCTTTCTCAAACACTTTTTAAGAATAAGGCCAAGATTTAAGAAAATGGCACTACATTATATGTAGCGCAATGTTTCTTGCGGCCCCTTGCGCCCACGCCCTGCTGCCACCATGTGAACTGCATACTTAAAATACTGCGCACCATGACGTAGGGTAGGGGGCAATAATGTCAGAATTTCTGATGCTATTGATGTAATGTTGGCGTTAACCCTGAACAGTACATAGGGGTCCATTGAAAACAATGGCATTCCCCCTTTTTTGTTATTTTTTTTAATGCTGGTAAAAACAATGCAAAGAAATGTTCTAGATTTCTTTGCACCATTTTTGCCGCCCCCCCCTAGCAGGGGAATGCCCCAGTTGCATACATTCTGTCTTGCGTAGGCATAATGTGGTGCAAGGGGTTACAAAGTGGTGCAATGCATGCATTGTGCTACTTTGTGAATATGGCGGGGCGCTTTTGGCCATCTAATGGCACATTAGTGTAAAAAAATGACGCTAATGTGCCATTACATGACGCTAGGCCCTCTTAAATCTGGGCCTAAGTCTTTTTAGAAAAGCAGGACTATGATTAACCCACTTAAAGGTTTCATTTTTTGTTTGAGCACTTAGCACGTGTAAAGGATGCTAGTGCAGGAGCACTACATTTTGTTTAAAAGAACCAGGTCTCACCAGAGATGAACTATTCAGTGAAAAATGCTAAATTTGCATAATTTAATTAAGTGTATTTTGATTTTAGCCTTGAAAAAGCCCTAGTCTTGGAGGCTATATGTGGTGTGAAAAAATATTGGCTATCAAGTGAAAAGATCTTACGCAATCTTGAGTGAAAAGGGTTTACAAACCACTCAATGGATAGCATATTCATAAATAAGATGCCTGTAAAGAAATGAGTGCAAGAAAGTACTACAGAGTATATTTAAAAAAAAATAACATGGAATCTTTTTCTTCTGCACTAAAACTTTATTTTTTATATTTATAGACTGCTTGGGCACGTTTATTAGTCATTCGGAGGAATGCTATTTTACATCTTTGTTTTCATGGTGTACTTCTGCCTGTGAGAGAGACCGGGTCACCACTGACCACCATCTTTATTGTCAGTCTGGTCTTCCTCACCAGAAGGAGACTACATAAGACCGATGCTGGCATTATCGCAGCGACATTACGGGGCTACATTGTGTTCAAATCGTTGCTAAACTGTTTCACTTTATCTGAAATTCTGAAAAGCTGCTAAAAGGTTACATTTTACTTGGTACAGGTTTTTATAATTTGGGGCACAATTTGTTTTTAATATTCGTGACTGCTTAGTCATTAGGGGGAACGCTATTTTACATCTGTGTTTTTGTGGTGTACTTCCTCCTTTAAGAACGAGTCACCACCGATCTCCATCTTTGTTGTTGGCTTAGTCTTCCTCACTAGGAGGAGACTACATAAGACGGATATCATGCAGCAGTTGCGTGCAATCCGTGTGCCACCCATGAGCTAAAGGCAAGCCCTTCTGCGCACCATCTGTTCACAGCAATCAATCAATCAGTCAATCAGGAATTTGTAAAGCGCACTACTCACCCGTGAGGGTCTCAAGGCGTTGAGGAGGGGAGGTGAGAGAAGGGGGTGAGGGGAGGTGCTGCTACTGCTCGAACAGCCAGGTCTTGAGAAGTTTCCTGCAGGTTAGGAGGACTTTGCTCTGGTGCAGGTGGGTAGGAAGAGTGTTCCACCTTTGGCGGTGAGGTGCAAGAATGATCTACTGCCGGTTGTAGTTCTGCGGATGCGTGGGATGGTTGCGAGGGTGAGGTCGGCGGAGCGGAGATGCCGGGTCGGGGTGTAGAAGGTCGTCAGTTGAGGTTTTCTGGTCCGGTGTTGTGCAGTGCTTTGCGAGCGTGGGTGAGGAGTTTGGAGGTGATTCTCTTGTTGACTGGGAGCCAGTGCAGGTTTTTCAGGTAGGCTGTGATGTGGCAGTGAAGAGGGATGTCCAGGATGAGGTGTGCGGAGGTGGTCTGGATGAGTTGCAGCCTCTTCTGGAGTTTGACTGTGGTTCCTGCGTAGAGGGCTTTGCCGTTGTCCAGCTTGCTGCTTACAAGGGCTTGGGTGACTGTTCTTCTGGTTTCGGTGGATATCCATTTGTAGATCTTTCAGAGCATGCAGAGGGTGTTGAAGCAGGAGGAGGAGATGGCGTTGACTTGCTGGGTCATAGATAGTGAGGGGTCCAAGATGAATACTAGGTTGCGCACCTGGTTGGTGGGAGTCGGAGTGGTTCAGAGAGTGGCAGGCCACCAGGAGTCATCCAATGCAGAGGGGGTGGAGCCGAAGATGAGGATTTCCATCTTATCAGAATTGAGTTTGAGGCAGCTGCTCTTCATCTATTTGGCGATGGCCTTCATTCCTTCATGGAGGTAGGTCTTTGGTGGAGTCCTTGGTGAGGGAGAGGATCAGCTGGGTGTCGTCGGCGTATGAGATGATGTTGAGGTTATGGGATTGGGCGAGTGGGGCCATGTAGACATTGAGACGGGTAGGGCTGAGGGACGAACGCTGGGTATGCTGCAGATGATTTCGGTGTCCTCCGAGTTGAACGGGTGGAGGGGGACTCTCTGGGTTCTGCCGGCGAGAAGGGAGGGGACCCAGTCCAGGGCTCTATTGCGGATTCCTGCATTGCAGAGGCCTGAGCGTGGGGTGTGGTGGCAGACGGTGTCAAACGCGGGCGAGAGGTCCAGGAGGATGAGGACAGTGGTTTCGCCGCTTTCCAGTATGGTTCTGATGTCGGTGGCGGTGATGAGGGTGGTTTTGGTGCTGTGGTTGCTGCGGAATCTGGATTGGGAAGGGTCCAGGGTGCAGTTCTCCTCGAGGAAGCGGGTTAGTTGTCTGTTGACGCCTTCTCGATGACTTTTGCCTGGAAGGGGAGCAGGGAGATAGGCTGGAAGTTCTTGAGGTCCTTTGGGTCCCCTTTTTTTTTTTGAGGAGGGCATTGATCTCAGTGTGTTTCCAGCTCTCCGGGAAGGTGGTGGACTCGAAGCAGCTGTTGATGATCTTCCGTAGTTGGGATGCAATGACAGAGCTTGCTTTGTTAAGGATGTGGTGAGGGCAGGGGTCAGATGGAGAGCAGGAGCACCAGCACCAGCCACGCTGCTGGTAACAATACAGATCCCCTTCCAACAGGCACCACACTGATACCAGAGAACAGCTGCTTGAGCTCGGTAAGGGGAATCTTTGTACTCCAGCACTAATTTCTTCTGTTGAAGTTACTACAGGAACCTCTGGTGGCATTGAGACAGCTAAAGCCAGTAGTTTAAGCTGTGGGATTCTCAGTGTTAGATAATTGGTGAAGTCTTCAGCTGAAAATACATCTAATATTACAATCAGGATCGGGACACTCTATATTTGACTGAAACCTGGACCACTATCAATTCAGACATTGATTTAGGCTTAGCCTGCTTGCCAGGATATAAAATCTTTCGTAAACCTCGCATTCAGAGGAAGGGGAGCGGAGTGGACTTATTCTACAAGGCTAAGTGGGATTTCATTCCACTATGTCTAGATGAGATTGTGGGCCCTGAGCTTCTGGGCTTCTCCCTAAAAGATAGTAGGAGCTATATATTTTTAGGTATGTTGTGCTATTGTCCTCCAGGCTTCTCTAGCTCTTATTTACAATCCCTCATTGACATCTTTGGTAATATAGCCCTGGCCCACTCAAGATTTATTATCCTGGGTGATTTTATTCTGTGGTCTGATGGGACCCTGGCCCTGTAGTGAAACATCTACTTGGGTCCTGCGACAACCTAGGTTTGCAACAGATAGTCCCAGGCCCAACTCACCAGCATGAGCACATCCTGAACCTTATTTTTTCCACCCAAGATCTTGCCACTATGGGGAACATTCTTCCCTTTAGTTGGACAATCACTTTTAGTGACCTTCTCCCTACAAGTTAGAGAATCAGATTTGCAGAAGGCTGACCCGGCTGCTAGACGTCTCGGTAGAGCTAGAAACAAAATACTGAAACAGCTTAGGAATAAGCCTTGTTTTAATCTTCCTCCTGCTATTGATTTGAGCAGATCAGTGGAGGAAAATTACTCAGATCTGGAAATTGGCCTTAGAGTCACCTTCGATTGGGTAATTCCCATTAAAGAACTGAGAATCCAGTGGAGATAGAGCCTCACTCAAAGTTTTGAAGCTGACCTGTGAAAAAACAGAAAGAAAATGGCAAACGTTTTATAAAGAAGAGGATGAAAAAACCTCTAAAATATGCTCAATAAAATCATTGAAGGCATAAACACCACTCCTTCAACTCAGTTCTTCCTGAGAAACAGTTTCAACCAGGTGAACAATATAGGCATGCAGACCACTCACAGCAACGTGCATAAGAAGTGGACAAGTGAATACAAATACTTTGAATGTTTAACAGAGAATGGCTTTTGAACTTTGGTACTGGCCATGTCCTCTGGTACACCCCTGGATCCTCTACCTCACAAGGTCAGCAAGAAGCAGACTAGATGTTTGCATCCAATTTTTACAAAAGGGCATGGTTCCAGCTGCTTGGAAAAGGGAATTGTCACAATTTTATTTAAAAAGCCATTACTGGATCCTGCATACCTAAGCAATTACAGGACATTATCCTTTCACCATACCCTGTAAAAATCCTGGAACGTTTTGTTAGTAAAACGTTATCTCACTTTCTGGAAGTCAACCAAATTATTGAAGAAGAGCAATTCGGATTCTGACCAGGCCGTGGGACTGAAACAGCTTTGCTTACCACCATGGACTGACTCAGAATGCGAGTAGACAATGGTCAATCAGGGGTATTGATCTTATTAGATCTATCTGCCACATTCAATACAGCAAACCATAATACGCTTTTGACTAGTCTGACATCAATTGGAGTCAAGGGTACAGTAGCGAAGTGGCTTGATTCCAACTTGTCAGATAGACAGCAGGTAGTGTCTCTTCCACCCTTTCGCTCTGATTTTAGATCTGTTAAACACGGTGTTCCACAAGGATTATCAATTAGTGAAATACTTTTCAATATGTACATGAGTCCTCTGATTTCACTTATTAACTTCATAATGTCAGCCGGGTAAATTATGCTGATGACACTCAACTAATCCTGTCACTGGAAGAAAATCAAAGGGTGACAGTTGAGGCCTTCCACGAATGCCTTAAAGATCTTATTGGCTTGCCCAAATCCAACTCTTGAATGTTTAATGGAGATAAGATAGAGTTCTTCTGCTGCTCAGTGACTAAGTCCCCAGCTCTATTTCCATTTAAATTCTGGCCAGTTCTCTCTGATGGGGTCCCCATACAGTCAAAGGCTATCAGAAATGTAGGCGTTATTTTTTATAAGAAACAGAGCCTGAAATCTTGCGTAGACAAGACTGCAGGGTCCTGCTTCTCTTTAATTAGAGCACTATGTAACCCGTTACAGGCCCCCTCATCTAGAGAGCAGGTAGTTTAGATTACTGTAATGCTTTGTGGATGGGTGCCCTGGAATACCTCCTCAATTGGCTTCACAGAGTCCAAGTAGTGGTGGCTAATCTGGCCCTTAATAGACCTAGAAGGGCCTCTGTATCATTGGCTCAAAATGATTTGCATTGGCTGCCACTGAGATAAAGAATTAGTTTCAAACCCCTTTGTATTGTTTCAAGATCTTTCCCTGGAGTGGGCCCGATCCCTCTGCAAAAGAGAACAAAATGGTATGCCCCTGGTAGGAGCTTATGCTCCTCTTCAGCTAATGTGGCCTATATGTCCAAATTTAGAACAAACGGACAAGGGGGCTGAGCCTTCATGACTGAAGCAGCTCAAATCTGGAATCACCTTCCAGATGCCCTGAGTTTCTTTTTTGACTTAATGCACTGCAGAAAGACTTTAAAAATCTGTCTCTTTCCTAAACTTGTTTGGTAATGTAGAATATGGTTTAGTCCTGTCACGCTGCATGTAAGCTTTCATCTTGCCCTCTTCCCAGTAAAGTAATAGCGCCAGGATACATGTTAGGTGGCAGGTGTGCTTTATAAGTGATATAAGTAAATAAATACACTAGAGGGATTGACGTCTGATAGAAAGAGAAAAAAGGATAAAAGGAATTCATATTTGACAACAACTGTCTAAAAAATTAGAAATAATACAATTTTTCATTCAGCATTATAATAATTTTTTTTAAATTATGTTGGTTTAGTTATTAATTTAAAATACATTTAAAGCAGAGTAATGCTGTTTTTTTCCATAGCAGTTCTTTAGTAAAGATTTGTGCATAGTAAACATATATAAACAGATGTTGGCTACAGAAGCAAACAACCGGTAAAAAGTGCATATCATGGTAAAATATAGTTCTGGCCTCTAGGTGCTTCTTAGTGTGCTTTACTTCCTCCATGCTTATGTATGCTCATTTGGGCATTCCCAGGACTGGGGCCAATCTGGTCACTGCACAAAAGCAGTGCGGGGCATCCATGCATGGTGTCTGTGCAGCTGTATCATAAGGAGTTGTGAAAAGGAAAGTAAAGAAAAAAACATGACCACAAGTCCCCAACTAAGCTAAACCTGTTAATATTGGACCAATCAATGCACATGACAGCACGACACATTTATACACATTCTCATACACAAACAAAGTTGCATCACCCCTGTTAGTTTACCCTGTTATGAACTCTCCTTCAACGCCAGCATGTAGGTAAGCAGTCAGGAAAACTCTCTGGCCCAGGCTTGAATGTTAATGACTGATCGGTCACAGGTAGGGTAAAACTTAGCCAACAGCCAAACACACAAGCTTAAATCAGATCCCACAGATAGGCAGCAACACTGCAATGGTCGCCAGAGTTTGGCCTCAATAAAGCAAAAAAGGCCAGAGGGACACATGCATTCCCAAAACATCATAAAGTTAGATGCCTCATGTAGTTAGGTACACTTAGCCAATCGGGACACAGCACATACAGCACATGCTGCGACCACGCAACCTTCAGACCGGATATCTGGACATGTACTCACTTACTCATATAGTGTCCACACCAGGCAAAGGCCACCTGCATACCCTATCTGGAATTTGTATCTGTGAATCTTTGTCAACTGTTCACATTTGTCACCAGGGGAAGAATGTTTTATGTGTTTATTGCTCCCAGAGAAATGTATAAAATGTGGGTCATTTCGATTTTCTATGAGTGAGTCCTCAGACCCCGGTGCTATAACTGCTCTCCTGGCCTTAATGTTTAAATAAATGAACCATTTCCAGTTTTGCCAGATGCCTCTTTTCTCTTTTTTTTTTTTTTAAGGCAAATCCTCATTCGAGCAACATTTTGGCAAGCAAGGCAGGAAATGCTTGTTTCTTCGAACTCCACTGCGACTAAAGGAAGGAGACTCTGTCCAGACAGATTCACATTTACGCAAACAAGAAAGGTAAGCAGACGTCACAATTGATTGAAAGTTCTGCTGAATCCGCAGGGTGGAGATCCATCCTGAAGCCACTGTGACAAGGGTAAGAGACTACATAAGATACTTAGTTCTAGCATTTGGCGAGTCGTAAACTAGTAAAAAACTCTATCCATGGAACTGACTTTCTTGATTTTCAGCATCAGGAAGGGTGATTATTTAGACCGCTAGGCGTGATACAAGGTTTTTGGGTTGCTGGCCATTTGGACCCCTGGGCATGACACAGATGGTATGCATAAGGGTCTGGGTGTGATATAGGGCCAGCTCTTTGTTTTAGGAAGTGTCTTTGCTTGGACAGCTGGGAATGATGCAGTCAGTACACATATGTTCTAGGTGTGATATAGGGCACAAATCTCAAACTTAATAGGCTATCCTGGTTTTCTCAGTGCCACTGGTTTGTTAACACTCATGGTATTTCAACGAAGTGAGAAGTGTGCTTCGTTTGCACCACTGAGCATTACATGGATGGTATGCATGACCCCCGGGGAATGACATAGGGGGAATTCTAAAGTTAGGGAATTAGAGTGATTTGAATCCCAGAGATCAAGCATAGCTGTGCTTTGCCAAAAAGGGTCTATGGTCACTAAAGTCAGACTTTTCTTTCTCCATAAAAATTGTTGCAATCATTTCCCCTAATCTGGCATTAACAAGATTATCAGCCTCCCCAGCTTCACACAGTAGAGAGCTTCCCTTGGTCACAGGATTGTGCTAGTAGTGGGAAGGGCTAAGGTATTGCCAATGGGCATTTCTCCTGAGTTTTTGGGCCTAGTCAGCATCTCCCTTGCCAGTTGAAATGGTGTTGTTTTGATATTATGATGCTGGTTGACCAAAGTGACTATGTTTGTCTTAAATGTTGAATGTTGTGCTGTTGCCAATGTTTAATGTATACATGAAGAATTTGTTGATTTGCACAATGTGTTGTTTGATACCAAAGTAAGGCTCACTATTTTGTTGCCAAATTGCAAAGCTGCTGTGAACTAACAATTGCACTTTTCCATAGGATTGTGTCCCTTCTTGCGATTATTTGGTAAATGTATATTTTTGATGCACCTGTGTATAATGTGGAACTCATTGGATCTAGGAATCCCAGGGCTTGATTCACAAAGTTAAACTTAGACCAAAAGTCTAAGTTTACTCATAGTAAATTTAGGCCCTCATTTTGACCCTGGTGGTGGGTGATAAAGTGGCTGTAATACTGCTAACAGGCTGGCGGTAAGTACTGCCAAATTATGACCATGGCGGTGATATCTCCTATAGACAGCCAATGTATCACACCAACCGCCTTGGCGGAAACAACATCCACCACGGCAGTAGCCGCCAACAGCCAGGTGGAAGACAAAGTCCTGCCCACCATATTTTGACCTTGTAAACCGCCACCTTTTCTGGGGCAGTATCAACGCCAACAAAAGCCTGGCGGAAACAGAGCTCAGAAGTGAAAGGACTCACCATTGGAGACATAGGGAAGAACCACACCGCCATGGAACCCGTACTGCAAGTTTTCCCGATGATCTTCTATGTTATGCCCCTCCTGGAACACCAACGCGGACGAAGACGACAACGGTGAGTACAGCCGCCTATCACACAAGGGAGGGTGGGAGGAAAACGAGAGTGACACACGCACAACACACACCTGACATATACATACCATACACACAACCAGATGCACAACAAAACCAATTTGTCCCCGAAAATCGGCAGAATAATGCAGGAACAACAGGAATTGACTAAAGTGATTGTAATCAGTTCAACATCAAAATTAATAATTCGAATTTGCAAAAAAACAGATATGTACACATGTACACAAAGGGACACTGCCCAGTCCAAATTTCAAAGGGACCACATGGCCACAGGGCACAGTCTAGGGCCCAACTCGAATCCTGAGCACATCCAGATAGAACACTGCAGGGGCATCAGTTTGCAAATAGGCAGGCACCTCAGGAGGGGGTGCACCTCAGCCAGATATGGGAAGAAGACAACAGGTTCTGGAGGGGGCAACACGCCCATTGCTTTGTCCTAGGGAGTGGAAGGCCACAGTCTCTCAGCTGGGTGACTTGCATACTGGTTCTGAAGGGGGCAACATGCCCATTGTTTTGTCCTGGGAAGTCCAAGGCCACAGTCCCTGGAGTGGGTGACTTGCCCACTGGTAATGGAGGGGGCAATCTGCCCATTGCTTTCTCCTGGGGAGTACAAGACCACAGTCTCTCAGGTGGGTGACTTGCCCACTGGTTCTGGAAGGGGCAGCCTGCACAGTAGCTCCTCGATGGTGGACTACATGGCATCCGCCGGTGGTTATAGCTGCATAGTGGTGGTGGTTTGAGAAGGCTCCTGGGCAGCCCCTGCACTCACTGGTGGCTGCATGGTGGTGGTGTTTGGGGGAGGCTCCTGGGCAGCCCCTGCACTCACTGATGGCTGCATGGTGGTGGTGGTTATAGGAGGCTCCTGGGCAGCCCCTGCACTCACTGATGGCTGCACATCCACAGCTGGCGGTGGGGGCCTCGTGACAGCTGGTGGTGGTGGCGGCGTTTGCCTGACAGCTTCCACTGGCATATTGTGCCTCGTCTCCTCCTGTTCATGGGTCAGGTATCCCTTACTCTTCCTGGTAGGGGGGGTGAGCTCTTCCACTGTCTGCCTGGTGGTTCAGGTTCCTTCCCCTTCCTCACAGCTGGTGCAGGCTCCTTTCCCTTCTTCACAGCTAGTGTAGGCTGCTTCCGCTTCCTCACAGCTAGTGTAGGCTCCCTCCCCTTCCTTACAGCTGGTGTAAGCTCCTTCCCCTTCCTCACAGCTGGTATAGGCTCCCTCCCCTTCCTGACAGCTGGTGTATGCTCCTTCCCCTTCCTTACAGCCGGTGCAGGACTCTTCCCTTTCCTCCCTGGTGGTTCTGGCTCCTTCCCCTTCAGTGTCGTAGGTCTTGTATCCTTACCACCATGAGTAGGTGGTGCTACCACTGTCCCCCTGGACTGTTTGGCTAAGGTGCCTGGCTGTGTCCTTGGTACCCTGCCCATACATGCAGGACAGGGTGGAGGGGAAAGGAAGAGGTCAATGTGGGAAAGGAAATGCTTTTTAGGGACGTTGGGGTGGGAGGAGGGAGGAGTAATAAGAGTGGAGGATGAGGGAGAGGTGTATGTCCGCTGGATTTGGGTGCAGGTGCATGGCTGTATGCTGATGTGAGGTGGATTCCTGTTGGGTGTCTGAGTGCTTGCGTTTGTGTCCTTTAGG
This sequence comes from Pleurodeles waltl, assembly GCF_031143425.1. Classification (NCBI taxonomy): domain Eukaryota; kingdom Metazoa; phylum Chordata; class Amphibia; order Caudata; family Salamandridae; genus Pleurodeles; species Pleurodeles waltl. The sequence continues at coordinate 499,036,970 of NC_090438.1, read as the reverse complement.
AGGGGGAACAGAAACGGTGGGAGAGGACACAGGGGACACGTGCATGGCTGTTGTGGAGTTGTTTGCCAATGAGGTGTGTGTTCTGCTTGGTGTGGTCATGCTGGTATTGGATGTTGATATAGTGCAAACAGGTGTGGACGTAACTGAGAGGGAGGTGGAAGAGGAGGGGGAGACAGTGGAGGCTGTGGATGTTGCTGTGTCTCAAACGGTATGGTGTTTGTGTGCGTGCCTGTATGAAGAGGTGTGGTGCTTGTGTTTGCCTGTGCCACACTTGTGTGTTACCTTGTGTGCATGCTTGTCTGTGTGCTTGGGATGGGTTGAGGTTGAGGAGAATAGGACTGGGAAGTGGGAGCTGGAGGGTGGATGGTTGAAATAGGGCCAATGGCTGCCATCAGAGAGGAGGCCAGAGCCTGAATCGATCTCTGTTGGGCTGCTAAACCACCTTGAATGCCCTCCAGGAATGCATTTCATTTCTGCATCCGGGATGCCAGCCCCTGAATGGCAGTCAAAATGGATGACTTCCCTACAGAGATGGATCTCAGGAGGTCAATAGTATCCTCACTCAGGGCACCAGAGATCACTGGAGCAGGGTCTGAGGTGCCTGGGGCGAAGGAGATGCCCACCCTCCTGGGTGAGTGGGCAGGGGCAACTAGCTGAGGGGTTACTGGGATGGCGGTGCTGGTACTGGGGTGGAGGTTGTACCTGCAGCTGGGGTGGTCACAGAGGTGTCCGCACCACCAGGAAGCTCCCATCGGAGAAAGTATCAGAGTCTGTGTTGCCCACTCCATTCTCCACTGTGGTGCTCCCCTCGCCCTCCATCCCACTGGTTCCCTCAGTGTCGGTGGACTCTGCCTTCAGGGTCCTGTGGGATGCAGCTCCCTCTGTTGCCTGTGCCTCTGCTCCTCCGCCAGATTATGCTAATGCACACAAGGACAGGATGACAAAACAAGAAAGGGGGAGAGAGACAAAAGATTCACTTCGTCAATGACTGCACCAACTTCGCCGTTGGCGTACACAGCACCCTCACACACAAGGAACAGGCCTAGGCAATATGCATTGCACTACCAGTGAAATGGGTAGTCACCAAGGCATGAGGAGGAGCATACACCACCAACTGCAGCACACCTGGGACCCACCCATCCACCTAGAAGTGAATACTAACAGGCTAGGTTACCTGTATTTGGCATGCAACCAATACCCTTCAGAGGACCTACGCTGCTATGCCTGGCCTTAGGGGCACCCACTAACACACAACCACCACCCGTATACCACCCCAGCAGCCATAATTTGTAATTATAACCACTGTACTCACCCCCTTGTGGCTGCTGTGATGCCCTCAAGTGCCCATCTAGCTCAGCGTACGCCACCGCCAGTATGCGGGCCAACAAGGGGGTCAGCGTCCGACAGGTGCCCCTTCTTTGTTGAGAGGCCATCCCCAGCTGGGTCTCTGCGGTCTTCCGTGCCCAGCGTCTCAGGTCCTCCCACCGTTTGCGACAGTGGGTGCCCGCCTGCCATAGACCCCCAGGGTCCGCCCGTCCTTGGTGATGGCACGCCATAATCCCTTCTTTTGATGGGCGCTGACCTGCAGAGGTAATACATACAGGAGAACTCCAGTAAAGAAACAGTCGAGCCTGTCCCACACATGGCCCACCATACCCGATTTCATCAATATTGAAACACACATAGGCCAGATTGCACAATGTGTACTGCTGTTGTGGTATAGTTGTTCAAATTGTGACTGCCTACTCACTCTTGTGTCCCTTAGATACCTACCACTACAGATGAATAGGAGATGGAGATTTTCCCCTGTGTGCAGACCCCTGGTGGATTTAGCTACACTGGAGGACAGGCACATAATACTGACGTATAGGTTGGACAGGGCCACAATCACAGAGCTGTGTGACCAGTTGGAGCCTGACCTGGTTTCAGCTATCCGTCATTCGACTGGGATCCTCTCTCTTGTGCAGTTTCTATTAGTGCTCCATTTCCTGGCAACTGGTTCTTTCCAAGTGACAGTGGGCTTGGAAGCAGGAATGTCACAGCCAATGTTCGCAATCGTGCTGGCAAGATTCTTGTCTTCCCGGGTAATACACACGTGCAGCTATATTACTTTCCCCCAGGTGGAAGATTTGACCACTGTTAAGGCTGGATTTTATGCAATGGTACGTATCCCAATATAATTGAGGCAATTGATGGTACACATATTGTGTTTGTCTGCCCGTGCAGAATAAACAGGTATACAGGAATCGTAAGAGTTTCCACTCCATGAATGTGCAGATGGTGTGCTTGTTGGACCAGTACATCCCCCACGTCAATGCTAAGTATCCTGGGTCGGTGCATGATTCCTTTGTCTTGAGGAATAGCAGCATCCCAAATGTGACGGCCCAGCTACAGAGACACAGGGGGTGGCTTATAGGTGAGCCTTGGTCCCACCCCAGTGTATGTTGGTGTATGCCTATGCTGTTGGCCAAATAGAATAGTGTGTGGGTAAATGTTGTCCCTCAATATTTGCAGGTGACTCTGGTTACCCAAACCTATCATAGCTGCTGACCCCTGTGAGGAATGCCAGAACAAGGACTGAAGAATGTTATAATGAGGCACGTAGATGAACCAGAAGGATGATAGAGAGAACCTTCGGCCTCTTGAAGGCCAGGTTCAGGTGCCTCCATCTGACAGGTGGATCCCTGTGCTACTCACCCGAGAAGGTCTGCCAGTTAGTGGTGGCATGCTGCATGTTGCACTTCCTGGCCCTCAGACGCCATGTACCTTTTCTGCAGTAATTGGAGACTGGAGATGCACATGTGGCAGCAGTGGACCCTGAGGGCAGTAAGGATGAGAAGGCAGATGATGAGGATGGGGACAACAGAACATTAGTGATCCGTCAGTACTTCCAATGACACACAGGTGAGACAGTGAAACTTCACATTTCTATGACTATTGTTGTATTCTGTGTGGGGTTGGCATGCTGGCATTACCCACTTGTTTCCTCTTCTTACTGTCACCTATGGATTGTCATTTTACAGATGTTGATGATATGACAACAATGTCCTGATGTGATCACAACAGCCTGCAACAGGTCATTCATTCTATATTCTCACTATGTACAGTTCATTTGCAATGGATGCAGTTGTTTCAATTAATACAAATTTGCAATACATGAAATACTAGTAGTCGACGTTTGTCTAAGGGTGTTTATTGTAGTACTAAGATATTGAGGGGAAAGTGCAATGGAATGGAGTGATGGTGGAGAAAAGTCCAGGGTATTGTTCTAGTCTGTTTGTAGCACAGGCGCAGTGTTCAAGGGGGACATAGGAAGGGGAGCAATGGCAGTTCAAGGTGGACAAGGTGAGTGAGTTAGACACAAGGGGTACAATCAAGAGAGTCTCAATTCCTGGTGGTGGTCTTGGCAAGTGTCTCTGCCTTCTGTCTGGGTCGCAGGGAAAGTTTTCAGGGTGGTTCACCTTCTGCAGGAGGAGGGGTGCTGGTGGCGTGTTGGTCCTGTGGCGGGGCCTCCTGGCCACTAGCGGCAGCAGAAGTGGAGGGCTGTTCAGTTGGCTGGCTAGTGGTAGGGGCCCACTGGTATGCTGTTGCCTCCCTCGTAATGTTGGCCATGTCTGCCAGCACCCCTGCTATGGAGATCAGGGTGTTGTTAATGGCCTGCAGGTCCTCCCTGATCCCCTGATACTGTCCCTCCTGCAGCCGCCTGTTCTCCTGCACGTTGTCGGGGATTTGGCCCATCATGTCCTGGGAATGTTGGTAGGCTCCCAGGATCTCGGAGAGTGCCTCTTGGAGAGTCTGTTCCCTGGTCCTGTCCTCCCCTTGGCGCACAGTGTCCCTGTTGGCCTGTGCCTCTGTCCCCTGAACCGTATGCCCATTGCCACTGACCACAGGTCCCTGATTGTCTTGTGGGACAGTTGTGGACTGGTGTCCATGTACAGGTGGGCACACTTCTGAATGAAATGACCTGGGGCCAGAGGTGTGGGTACGCTGGGTGGTTGCTGTGGTGTTGGTTCCTGATGGGGGAGGCTCTGTGGTGGTCTGTGAGTGGGCTTGGCTGACCGACTGTCCAGTGGTCCCTGACGTGCCAGGTAGGTCCTCCAGATCCTGAAGTCCGGAGTTACTTTCATCACTGGGGGCCTCTTCTGTTGGGGGACTGGATAGTGGTGGCACCTCCTCTCCACTGACATTGGCTGGGGTACCTGTGACGGATGTAAATGATGTATTATGCTTCAAGTGTAGGACATTTTTACTTCCCTAGCGTCTCCTCTATTGTTGGTTTTACCCTGCTAGCTTTTCCTTGTGTATGGTGATGTATTGCAGGATTGTTAGTTTCCCTATGCTGTGCAAGCTTTGGTGATGGGTGTTGATGCAGGTCTGGGAGGGGTGTCCATACATTTTTTATTGCATGCAGGGCTTGGCATTGTGGTTGGAAATATGTGTAGGTTCAGTGTGTGGGATGGTGTTCAGTGATGGGAGTGAGGGTGAGGTGGTGTGATGGCATACAGGTATGGGTGGTGATGATTAGAAAATGTTGACTTACCAGAGTCCAGTCCTCTGGCTACTCCAGCGAGTCCCTCAGGATGCAGTATTACCAGTACTTGCTCCTCCCATGCTGTCAGCTGGTGGGGGGGGAGGTTGGGATCCACTGCCAGTCCTCTTTATGGCAAGCTGGTGTCTTGCTGCTATGGAACGTACCTTCCCCCGTAGGTCATTCCACCTCTTCCTGATGTCGTCCCTTGTTCTTGGGTGCTGTCCCAGGGCGTTGACCCTGTCCACGATTCTCCGCCATAGCTCCATCTTCCTTGCTATAGATATATGCTGTACCTGTTCTCCAAAGAACTGTGGCTCTACCCTGACAATTTCCTCCACCATGACCCTTAACTCCTCCTCAGTGAAAGGGGGGTGCCTTTGTGGTGCCATGGGTGTTATGTGATGTGTGCTGGTGAGGGTGTGTTTGGTGATGTGGTAGGGTGTGCGATGTGGAATGCCTGATGGGTATATGGGTGTAAGTGACGTGTGTGTCTAGTTGTCTCTGTGCTCTTCTTCTCAGTCTCCTGGTGGCAATTGTTGTTTGTAAAGGGTTGTGGGTACTGTGGGTGGGTGTTTTATAGTGGTGTGGGTGTGTGGGTGTGGTGTGTGCATGTGTGTCATGTGTTTGTTTTTAGTATTGGCCAATGTGGTGTTGTTTTGTATGTGGGTGTCCATTCTTAGCACGGCGTATGTACCACCAATGGTTTACCACTGTTGAATGTCCGGCGGATTAGTGTGTGTATGTCATAATATTGTGAACGGATATCTGCCACCGTGGTGGTAAGTAGGATTTACTGCCATAATGAGGGCCTTAGTCTTTTGGTCTAAGTTTAGACTTTTGTTCTACACTTAGATCAAAAGTCTGAACTTATACCAAAAGTTAAACTTTACTACTTAGACGTTTGTTAATAAGGCACCCCATATCCTCACCCACCAGATTAGGGTGGTCCTTACAACCCTGGCGGACGGTGTTAAAGTGGCGGTAAGACCGCCAACAGGCCGGCGGTAAAAATGTTGGAATTACGACCGTGGCGGAAACCGCCAACAAAGACAGCCACTTTAACACTCCGCCAGCCATGGCGATACAAACAAACAGCACGGTGGTCACCGCCAACAGACAGGCGGAGGACAATGTACCGCCCACACTATTATGACAGGCCAATCCGCCACCTTTTCCGGGGCGGATTCACCACGGATAAAAACACAGAGGAAACAGGAATTTCAAAGGGAAAACGCTCACCTCTACATACTCCATGAGGAAGGAGGACACCATGGACCCGGAACTCCAAATCCTACCTGCGATAGTCTTCCTGCTCCTGTACCAGGAGCACCAATGCCGGCGGCGAAGACCACTGTGAGTACTGCACCTACGACACAGGGGAGGGGGGAAGCAAAAACAGTGACACACACACACGCAGCACACAACACCCCCACCCCACCCTCACCCACTACAACACATGCACTAATACATATCTATACATATAGTTACACCCCCAACCCCCCCGGAAGAATGCAAAGACAAAAGGAAATGAGGGTAACCATTGCACTATATCAAAATGCAGTACTCAAAAATATACATATATACACTATTAACAAAATATACACCAAGAATAGTAGTCCAGGTATTGCACCACTCATAGTCCGTGGACCACTGGGCCCAAAATGCATGGGTGAGGCCCACACTCGATACCAGATCAAAACAGAGAGAACACTGCAGGGGCATCAGATAGAAATACAACAGGCACCTCAGGGGGAAGGGAAGGGAGGCACCTCAGCCGGATGAGTGCACAACGCCAGATCAACGAGGGGGCTCCATGCCCATTGATGTATCCTGGGGAGTGCAAAGCCACAGTCTCTCAAGTCTATACAGTGGGTGGGTTGCCCACTGTTGCATCCTGGGGAGTGCAAAGCCACAGTCTCTCAATTCCATACAGTGGGTGGGTTGCCCACTGCTGCATCCTGGGGAGTGCAAAGCCACAGTCTCTCAAGTCTATACAGTGGGTGGGTTGCCCACTGCTGCATCCTGGGTAGTGCAAAGCCACAGTCTCTGTGGATAACAGTCTCCACTGGTTTTGGAGGGGGACAGGTGCCCAGAGTGCTTCATCCTGCTAAGGACAGAGGTAGTGGATGCATGTCTCCACTGGTTCTGGAGGGGGGCTGGTGCCCAGAGTGCTTCATCCTGCTAAGGACAGAAGTAGTGTATGCATGTCTCCACTGGTTCTGGAGGGGGACTGCTGCCCAGAGTGCTTCATCCTGCTAAGAACAGAGGTAGTGGATGCATGTCTCCACTGGTTCTGGAGGGGGACTGGTGCCCAGTTTGCTTCATCCTGCTAAGGACAGAGGTAGTGGATGCATGTCTCCACTGGTTCTGGAGGGGGACTGGTGCCCAGAGTGCATCACTCACCCCGTGACGGTCCCAGTTGCGTCAGTGCCCCTGCCGCTCATGGGCTACCGGTGCTTGAGTTGGCGGTGCCCTGTTCAGCGCTGCTTGTCCTGTTCAGCGGTGCTTGATTTGGCGGTGCCCTGTTCAGCGGTGCTTGAATTGGTGGTGCCCTGTTCAGCGGTGCTTGATTTGGCGCTGCCCTGTTCAGCGGTGCTTGATTTGGCGGTGCTCTGTTCAGCAGTACTTTATTTGGCGGTGCCCTGTTCAGCGGTGCTTGCCCTGTTCAGCGGTGCTTGATTTGGCGGTGCCCTGTTCAGCGGTGCTTGAGTTGGCGGTGCCCTGTTCAGCGGTGCTTGATTTGCCGGTGCCCTGTTCAGCGGTGCTTGATTTGGAGGGCCCTGTTCAGCGGTACTTGCCCTGTTCAGCGGTGCTTGCCTTGTTCAGCGGTGCTTGATTTGGCGGTGCCCTGTTCAGCGGTACTTGATTTGGCGGTGCCCTGTTCAGCGGTGCTTGCCTTGTTCAGCGGTGCTTGATTTGGCGGTGCCCTGTTCAGCGGTGCTTGCCCTGTTCAGCGGTGCTTGATTTGGCGGTGCCCTGTTCAGCGGTGCTTGATTTGGCGGTGCCCTGTTCAGCAGTACTTGATTTGGCGGTGCCCTGTTCAGCGGTGCTTGCCTTGTTCAGCGGTGCTTGATTTGGCGGTGCCCTGTTCAGCGGTGCTTGCCCTGTTCAGCGGTGCTTGATTTGACGGTGCCCTGTTCAGCGGTGCTTGATTTGGCGGTGCCCTGTTCAGCGGTACTTGATTTGGCGGTGCCCTGTTCAGCGGTACTTGATTTGGCGGTGCCCTGTTCAGCGGTGCTTGAGCTGGCGGTCCTTCATTGGTCAGCTGGGCTGTGGCTGGCAGGGCCCTCCTGGGCAGCTGGGCTGTGGCTGGCGAGGCCCTCCTCGGCAGCTTGGCTGTGGCTGGTGGTGGCCTCCTGGGCAGCGAGGATGGGGCTGGCGGTGGCCTCTTGGGCAGCGAGGATGGGGCTGGCGGTGGCCTCCTGGGCAGCGAGGATGGGGCTGGCGGTGACCTCCTAGGCAGCGAGGATGGGGCTGGCGGGGCCCTCCTGGGCAGCGGGGATGATGGCGGTCTTCTCCGCCATTTTGCTCCTCCCAGACTTGCCGGGTTTCTTATGGCCCTTCCACAACTTGGGAGGTGTCACAGCTGAGTCCACACTCCCACTTGGACCCCTGGGAGCGGCGTGGGTGGCTGGAGTCTTCCCCCTCTCCCGCCGGGCACTGGCCAACTTCTGGTGCTTCACAGGGGGGGGGACTGGCTGTGCTGTGGCTCCGTGACACAATGGCTGTCCTGGTGGCCGGTGCACTCCACATACCTGTGACTACAGGCACCACTGGTCCCGGAGATGTTGTGGCGGAGGTGCTAGTTCAGGACCTATGAGATGGACGGTGGGGTGTGGGAAAAAGGTCAAGGCTGGAGAGGAAAAGTTTTTTGGACACACTGGGACGGGTAGCTGGAGGGGGTTTTGGAGTGGAGGAAGAGGTGGTGGTAGTAGGAGGTGTACGTTTGGTGACTTTGGGTGCAGGTGCATGGGCTGGAGGCTGTCGTGAGGTGGATGGCTGTTGGGTGGGTGTGTGCCTGCATTTGTGTATCTTCGGAGGGGGCGTCACAGACACACTGGGAGAGGACACAGGGGATGTGTGAATAGTAGTGGGGGTAGTGACTGCACGTGAGCGGGGTGTGCTGCTGGGTGTGCTGGTGAGGGACGTAGTGGCTGTAGAGGCAGTGTATGCAGGTGTGTGTGTAGACGAGACTGGGAGGGAGGAGGGAGACAAGGAGGAGGGGGACACAGTGGAGGCAGTGGATGTTGGTGTGTCTGCATGTGTGTGATGCTTGCGTGAGTGCCTGTGGGATGTGTGGTGCTTATGTTTGCCTGAGCTTCCCTTGTTTGGTGAGGTGTGTGCAGGCTGGTCTGATGGAGTGCTTGGGATAGGCAGAGGTACAGGGGATTGGGTCTGGGTGGAGGAAGTTGGAGGGGGGAGGCTAGACACAGGGACAATGGCTGCCATCAGTGCTGAGGCCAGAGTTTGAAAGGCCCTGTGAAGGGCCGCCTGACCAGAACGAATGCCCTCCAGGAATGCATTTGTTTGTTGCAACTGCCTTTCTACACCCTAGATGGCATTCAAAATGGTAGACTGCCCAACAGTGAGTGACCTGAGGAGGTCAATGGCCTCCTTACTGAGGGCAGCAGGGGTGACTGGGGCAGGGCCTGAGGTGCCTAGGGCGAAGGTGATGCCCACCCTCCTGGGTGAGCGGGCACGGGGCGAAGGCTGAGGGGCTGCTGGGAGGGCGGTGCTGGTAGGGGGGGTGGCGGCTGTACCTGTAGATGCGGGGGGCACAGATTTTGCCGCCACCACAAGGGAGCTCCCATCAGAGGACGAGTCCGTGTCGCTGGTCTCAGCTCCTGTACCCGCCGTGGAGCTCCCCTCGCCCTCCATCCCACTGGTGAATTCTGAGTCTGTAGTGTGGCCCTCCATGGCCATTTGGGATGCAGCTCCCTCGTGCTCCGGTGTCACTGCACCTCTGCCTGATGATGCTAATGCACACAAGAAGGGTTACTGTCCTAGAGGGTTGCTGTGCAGTGTGTATATAAGTAGGTTTTTGTACTTACCAACAAGTAGTCCATTGCCATACCGTCCATCCTGGAAGTGTTGATTGATGGTGCTGTGACTGAAGATGAATGAGTCATGGACACTCCCAATATATTTTGCCACGATGTTGGTGATCGACAATGGCCTGCACATTGATGGAATGTGTGCGCTTCCTGTTGCGGTAGAGGTGTTCAGTTGCAGCAGGTGGCACAAGGTGTACATGTGTGCAGTCGATTGCACCAAGGACGTGTGGGAAGCCACTAATGAGGTAGGATCCCTGTTTTGTTTCCTGCTGCTTCTGCAGTGTTTAGGGAAGCAGATGTGGCGGGGTGTGAGTCCAATGATGGCATCCAGTACTATGGGCAAAAAGGCAGAGAATGACGGCTGTGATATTCTGGCAACCAGGGCACCAGTTGTTTGGAAAGAGCCACTTGCCAGCATGTGAAGTACGGCAAGCAGCTTGGTTTCTGTTGGGATGGTGCGGGGTGTCAGCAAGGTGGGTGCCAACTGTGGCTCTATGTTTCGCAGCAGCTGCTGAGTGCCTGCCAGTTCAACCTGTACCTCTGGATGATGTCATGTTCCCTGAGGCCATGAAGGGTTGTTCTGGTGTGGAATATTCTCTCCTGCCTTCTGCGCTGCCTTTGGGGTCCCTGCTGTTGTTGCTGCTGGGCTCTGCATCTGCGTGCACGCTGGATGAGAAGCACCTCCATGTCTCCCTTTTGCTACCTGCTGCTCTGCTGTTGCTTCTGTGTGTTTTGATTAAATACAGGTGTGTTTGCCCCATTTTAACGCCTGCCCTGACACAGGCGTTAAATTTTGACGCAAATCGAGCTGTGCATCATTTTCCGGCTCCGCCTCCAGGCCGTGCGTCATTTTAGCCTGAAAGCATAAATACGACGCATGGGCGCTTAAGTCATTTTTTGGACGGGAACGCCTACCTTGCATATGATTAACCCAAGGCGGGTTGCCGCATCCAAAAAATGAGGCACACGGCGGAATTTTGTCGTCCGCAGGCGTCAAAGTTTAAATACGGGGCAAGGTTTGCGCTGAATTTACCTCAAAAATGTTGACGCACATTCAGCGCAGACGGAGTATAAATATGAGTATAAATATGCCCCTAAATCTTTCAACTGACTAATAGTAGCTCCCCAGCATTACCAGTCCAGCCTAATGAATACAGAATTCAATTCCTTTTTTACTAAGTGTAACTTAGGTGAAACTCATCAGTCTGAAACTTCCCTCCTCTCTTTTTGATGCCCTATACAGTGAATGTTCCTCTTACATTTACTCTAGATCTCACAATTAAACATCTTTTTATCATGCTGAAAATGACTCAGGCAATAAATAGTGCTTATGACCATTGTGTCTTATTGAAGGCAGGTCTAATCCGCTTTGGACTTTACAATTTCTGACACTAAGGGGGTCATTCTGACCCTGGCGGTCGGTGACCGCCATGGTCACCGACCACGGGAGCACCGCCAACAGGCTGGCGGTGCTCCGTCGAGCATTCTGACCGCGGCGGTTCAGCCGCGGTCAGAAACGGAAAGTCGGCGGTCTCCTGCCGACTTTCCGCTGCTCAGGAGAATCCTCCATGGCGGCGGAGCACGCTCCGCCGCCATGGGGATTCTGACACCCCCTACCGCCATCCTGTTCCTGGCGGGTCTCCCGCCAGGAACAGGATGGCGGTAGGGGGTGCCGCGGGGCCCCTGGGGGCCCCTGCAGTGCCCATGCCAGTGGCATGGGCACTGCAGGGGCCCCCGTAAGAGGGACCCACAAAGTATTTCAGTGTCTGCAATGCAGACACTGAAATACGCGACGGGTGCCACTGCACCCGTCGCACCCCTGCAACTCCGCCGGCTCCATTCGGAGCCGGCATCCTCGTTGCAGGGGCATTTCCGCTGGGCCGGCGGGCGCTCTTTTGGAGAGCGCCCGCCGGCCCAGCGGAAATGTAAGAATGGCCGCCGCGGTTTTTTGACCGCGGTGTGGTCATTTGTCGGCGGGACTTTGGCGGGCGGCCTCCGCCGCCCGCCAAAGTCAGAATCAGGCCCTAAGTGCTTCCGGTTGTTGTTCACCAGATGTTCATGCCGAGAGATTACCGTCGGTTCTTTGACCCATTTGTCATATAGGGGGACACCCAGTCTCAGATTTACTAACATTTTGCTTCAGGGTTGCATAATTTTTTTGATAGACCTCGATACAAATCGCATTTCAGGATTTACTGAGTCATGCAAAGCCAAGTTTGCGTGGCTGAGTAAAGAACAAGGGCCATATGTACGAACACATTTTCCCATTGACACAGAATGGGAAAAACCCTTTGCTACATCTGGCCCCAAGTAACTCAGTGCAGCGCAATGTCTTACATTCCCTGAGTTAGGGAGGTGTTTCATGAGTAGTGGAGCATGTGCATTGCCGTGCATCCACCCACGGATTTAGACGTAAACGTCCTGAGGAAGAAATGGGTTAGTGCAAACTTTGTAATAGGAGGGTCCTTTGGGGATATCATAGCTCATAGCCTTACCAGATAAATGCGGGAGATATATAGGACGAAGGGTTCGCACAGAGTCTCAGGACTGTGTAGATACACGAATAATGAGTGGGGCTTATGTCATATGGATTGGGAAAAAACCTTAAATATCAAGATTTTTCTCAGGTCTTTTTTTGGGAGGTAGTCATATTGGTGCAAAATAGATGAGGGGAAATGTGTGAAATATATAGAACGCCAAGTTCATGCACAATCCCAAATCGAGTGTAGGGGGTACATCAAGGCTCATATTACAAAACTCGTAGTAACCCTTTACTTGTTGCGGTGCTGACATATTTCCCATCGTTTTATTGTCAAATATGGGTGTTGGGATCCAGTATGGTTACAAGACACAATACCTTGACAACACTTAAAAATCTTGCCTCTACATTATTAACACTCATGTACAGATTACAAAATAAAAATGTCATGAAGACACGACAAAAGATTCTATTTTAGCATGATTACTATCGACAAGGTAGTTCAGTGCAAAAACCTCTAATTTATTGCGCCAGTGGTCGCAATCAAGTGCGATTTCATTCTAAAATTATGTTTTCTAACTCACCTGAGTCAAAGCATGCTATTACACACAAATTAAAATAACAATACCGTATCCTCCTATTATTGTACCTTCTTGATTATTTTTCGTTATTCATTTACTTTTGCTCTCCTTCTTTCTCAAACACTTTTTAAGAATAAGGCCAAGATTTAAGAAAATGGCACTACATTATATGTAGCGCAATGTTTCTTGCGGCGCCTTGCGCCCACGCCCTGCTGCCACCATGTGAACTGCATACTTAAAATACTGCGCACCATGACGTAGGGTAGGGGGCAATAATGTCAGAATTTCTGATGCTATTGATGTAATGTTGGCGTTAACCCTGAACAGTACATAGGGGTCCATTGAAAACAATGGCATTCCCCCTTTTTTAGTATTTTTTTTAATGCTGGTAAAAACAACGCAAAGAAATGTTCTAGATTTCTTTGCACCATTTTTGCCGCCCCCCCTAACAAGGGAATTCCCCAGTTGCATACATTCTGCCTTGCGTAGGCATAATGTGGTGCAAGGGGTTACAAAGTGGTGCAATGCATGCATTGTGCTACTTTGTGAATATGGCGGGCGTTTTTGGCCATCTAATGCCACATTAGTGTAAAAAAATGACGCTAATGTGCCATTACATGACGCTAGGCCCTCTTAAATCTGGGCCTAAGTCTTTTTAGAAAAGCAGGACTATGATTAACCGACTTAAAGGTTTCATTTTTTGTTTGAGCACTTAGCACGTGTAAAGGATGCTAGTGCAGGAGCACTACATTTTGTTTAAAAGAACCAGGTCTCACCAGAGATGAACTATTCAGTGAAAAATGCTAAATTTGCATAATTTAATTAAGTGTATTTTGATTTTAGCCTTGAAAAAGCCCTAGTCTTGGAGGCTATATGTGGTGTGAAACAATATTGGCTATCAAGTGAAAAGATCTTACGCAATCTTGAGTGAAAAGGGTTTACAAACCACTCAATGGATAGCATATTCATAAATAAGATGCCTGTAAAGAAATGAGTGCAAGAAAGTACTACAGAGTATATTTAAAAAAAAATAACATGGAATCTTTTTCTTCTGCACTAAAACTTTATTTTTAATATTTATAGACTGCTTGGGCACGTTTATTAGTCATTCGGAGGAATGCTATTTTACATCTTTGTTTTCATGGTGTACTTCTGCCTGTGAGAGAGACCGGGTCACCACTGACCACCATCTTTATTGTCAGTCTGGTCTTCCTCACCAGAAGGAGACTACATAAGACCGATGCTGGCATTATCGCAGAGACATTACGGGGCTACAGTGTGTTAAAATCGTTGCTAAACTGTTTCAAAAGGTTACAGGTACAGGTTTTTATAATTTGGGGCACAATTTGTTTTTAATATTCGTGACTGCTTAGTCATTAGGGGGAACGCTATTTTACATCTGTGTTTTTGTGTTGTACTTCCTCCTTTAAGAACGAGTCACCACCGATCTCCATCTTTGTTGTTGGCTTAGTCTTCCTCACTAGGAGGAGTCTACATAAGACGGATATCATGCAGCAGTTGCGTGCAATCCGTGTGCCACCCATGCGCTAAAGGCAAGCCCTTCTGCGCACCATCTGTTCACAGCAATCAATCAATCAGTCAATCAGGAATTTGTAAAGCGCACTACTCACCCGTGAGGGTCTCAAGGCGTTGAGGAGGGGAGGTGAGAGAAGGGGGTGAGGGGAGGTGCTGCTACTGCTCGAACAGCCAGGTCTTGAGAAGTTTCCTGCAGGTTAGGAGGACTTTGCTCTGGTGCAGGTGGGTAGGAAGAGTGTTCCACCTTTTGGCGGTGAGGTGCAAGAATGTTCTACTGCCGGTTGTAGTTCTGCAGATGCGAGGGACGGTTGCGAGGGTGAGGTCGGCGGAGCGGAGATGCCGGGTCGGGGTGTAGAAGGTCGTCAGTTGAGGTTTTCTGGTCCGGTGTTGTGCAGTGCTTTGTGAGCGTGGGTGAGGAGTTTGGAGGTGATTCTCTTGTTGACTGGGAGCCAGTGCAGGTTTTTTTAGGTATGCTGTGATGTGGCAGTGAAGAGGGATGTCCAGGATGAGGTGTGCGGAGGTGGTCTGGATGAGTTGCAGCCTCTTCTGGAGTTTGACTGTGGTTCCTGCGTAGAGGGCATTGCCGTTGTCCAGCTTGCTGCTTACAAGGGCTTGGGTGACTGTTCTTCTGGTTTCGGTGGATATCCATTTGTAGATCTTTCAGAGCATGCAGAGGGTGTTTGTTGGACCTGGCTTTTTGACAGGGACATCCCCAAACTTTTTGCCTCCTTCCTCCTATTTTTTTCTGACCTGTTGTTGTTGGCTTTTGACCTCTGAGCACTTTACCACTGCTAACCAGTGCTAAAGTGCATATGCTCTCTGTGTAAATTGTACTATTGATTGGTTTATCCATGATTGACTATTTAATTTACCTGTAAGTCCCTAGTAGAGTGCACTACATGTGCCTGGGGCATGTAGATTAAATGCTACTAGTGGGCCTGCAGCACTGGTTGTGCCACCCACCTCAGTAGCCCCTTAACCTTGTCTCAGGCCTGCCATTGCAAGGCCTGTGTGTGCAGTTTCACTGCCACTTCGACTTGGCATTTAAAAGTACTTGCCAAGCCTAGAACTCCCCTTTTTTCTACATATAAGTCATCCCTAATGTGTGCCCTAGGTAACCCCTAGAGCAGGGTGCTGTGTAGGTAAAAGGCAGGACATGTACCTGTGTAGTTATATGTCCTGGTAGTGTAAAACTCCTAAATTCGTTTTTACACTACTGTGAGGCCTGCTCCCTTCATAGGCTAACATTGGGGCTGCCCTCATACACTGTTGAAGTGGCAGCTGCTGATCTGAAAGGAGCAGGAAGGTCATATTTAGTATGGCCAGAATGGTAATACAAAGTCCTGCTGACTGGTGAAGTCGGATTTAATATTACTATTCTAGAAATGCCACTTTTAGAAAGTGAGCATTTCTTTGCACTAAAATCTTGTTGTGCCCTTCAATCCACGTCTGGCTAGGTTTAGTTGACAGCTCCTTGTGCATTCACTCAGACACACCCCAAACACAGGGTACTCAGCCTCACTTGCATACATCTGCATTTTGAATGGGTCTTCCTGGGCTGGGAGGGTGGAGGGCCTACCCTCACACAAAGGACTGCCACACCCCCTACTGGGACTCTGGCAGACAGGATTGAGCTGAAAGGGAACTTGGTGCATTTCTTAGAGACTCTTTGAAATCACCCCCACTTCAAAGGCACAACTTAGTATAAAACAGGGCCTCTGCCCTACCTCATCAGACACTTGCTGGAGAAGAAACCGGAACCAGAAACTACATCCTGCCAAGAAGAACTGCCTGGCTGCTCAAAGGACTCACCTGTCTGCTTTCTCCAAAGGACTGCTGTCTTGCTGTTGCCCTGCTGCCTTGCTGAACTCTTGTCTGGCTGTGAAAGTGCTCTCCAAGGGCTTGGATAGAGCTTGCCTCCTGTTCCTTGAAGTCTCAGGACCAAAAAGACTTCTGCCTTTCACGTGGACGCTCCGTGCGCCGAAAATTTCGACGCACAGCTTGTTTTGCGGCGAGAAAAACGCCGCACACCGACGCTGATCAACGCGACGCCCTCGGGACGATCGAGACTTCGACGCACAACCTCGCAAGGACAAAGCCGCCCGACTTCCAAGGAGAAATCGACGCGACGCCTACCGTGAGTGCGAAACTTTGACGCACGGCCTCGCAAGGACAACGCCGCCCGACTTCCAAGGAGAAATCGACGCGACGCCTGCCGTGAGACCAAAATTTCGACGCACGGCCTCGCAAGGACAACGCCGCCCGACTTCCAAGGAGAAATCGACGCGACGCCTACCGTGAGATCGAAACTTCGACGCGCAGCCCCGCAGAACGACGCGCAGCCGGAAAATAAGCAGGAGAATCCACGCACAGACCCGGGACATCTGGTAATCCCCGCGATCCACAAAAAGAGACTGTCTGCGCGCCGGAAAACGACGCCCGACTTCCCCGCGTGGAAAAGAACGACGCAAGTCTGTGTGTGCTGAGGAGAAATCGACGCACACACCCCTTTTTCCACGCATCTCTTCTCCTGTGGCCCTCTGAGGAGATTTCCCACCAGAAACCAGGTACTCTGTGCTTGAAAGACACTTTATTGCTTTTTAAAAGACTTAAAGACACTTAATATCACTTTTCAGTGATATCTTTACAAATTCGTATTGCAACTTTGATCGTTTTGACCTACAAGTACCCAGATAAATATTCTATATTTTTCTAAACACTGTGTGGTGTATTTTTGTGGTGTTATACTATGGTGTTGTATGATTTATTGCACAAATGCTTTACACATTGCCTTCTAAGTTAAGCCTGACTGCTCGTGCCAAGCTACCGGAGGGTGAGCACAGGCTGATTTTGGATTGTGTGTGACTTACCCTGACTAGAGTGAGGGTTCTTGCTTGGACAGAGGGCAACCTAACTGCCAACCAAAAACCCCATTTCTAACAGTGTTGAAGCAGGAGGAGGAGATGGCGTTGACATGCTGGTTCATAGATAGTGAGGGGTCCAAGATGAATACTAGGTTGCGCACCTGGTTGGTGGGAGTCGGAGTGGTTCAGAGAGTGGCAGGCCACCAGGAGTCATCCAATGCAGAGGGGGTGGAGCCGAAGATGAGGAATTCCGTCTTATCAGAATTGAGTTTGAGGAAGCTGCTCTTCATCTATTTGGCGATGGCCTTCATTCCTTCATGGAGGTAGGTCTTTGGTGGAGTCCTTGGTGAGGGAGAGGATCAGCTGGGTGTCTTCGGCGTATGAGATGATGTTGAGGTTATGGGATTGGGCGAGTGGGGCCATGTAGACATTGAGACGGGTCGGGCTGAGGGACGAACCCTGGGTATGCTGCAGATGATTTCGGTGTCCTCCGAGTTGAACGGGGGGAGGTGGACTCTCTGGGTTCTGCCGGCTAGAAGGGAGGTGACCCAGTCCAGGGCTCTATTGCGGATTCCTGCATTGCAGAGGCCTGAGCGTGGGGTGCGGTGGCAGACGGTGTCAAACGCGGCCGAGAGGTCCAGGAGGATGAGGACCGTGGTTTCGCCGCTTTCCAGTATGGTTCTGATGTCGGTGGCGGTGATGAGGGTGGTTTCGGTGCTGTGGTTGCTGCGGAATCTGGATTGGGAAGGGTCCAGGGTGCAGTTCTCCTCGAGGAAGCGGGTTAGTTGTCTGTTGACGCCTTCTCGATGACTTTTGCCTGGAAGGGGAGCAGGGAGATAGGCTGGAAGTTCTTGAGGTCCTTTGGGTCCCCCTTTTTTTTTTTGAGGAGGGCATTGATCTCAGTGTGTTTCCAGCTCTCCGGGAAGGTGGTGGACTCGAAGCAGCTGTTGATGATCTTCCGTAGTTGGGATGCAATGACAGAGCTTGCTTTGTTAAGGATGTGGTGAGGGCAGGGGTCAGATGGAGAGCAGGAGCACCAGCACCAGCACCACCACACTGATACCAGAGAACAGCTGCTTGAGCTCTGTAAGGGGAAACTTTGTACTCCAACACTAATTTCTTCTGTTGAAGTTACTACAGGAACCTCTGGTGGCATTGAGACAGCTAAAGCCAGTAGTTTAAGCTGTGGGATTCTCAGTGTTAGATAATTGGTGAAGTCTTCAGCTGAAAATACATCTAATATTACAATCAGGATCGGGACACTCTATATTTGACTGAAACCTGGACCACTGTCAATTCAGACATTGATTTAGGCTTAGCCTGCTTGCCAGGATATAAGATCTTTCGTAAACCTCGCATTCAGAGGAAGGGGAGCGGAGTGGACTTATTCTACAAGGCTAAGTGGGATTTCATTCCACTATGTCTAGATGAGATTGTGGGCCCTGAGCTTCTGGGCTTCTCCCTAAAAGATAGTAGGAGCTATATATTTTTAGGTATGTTGTGCTATTGTCCTCCAGGCTTCTCTAGCTCTTATTTACAATCCCTCATTGACATCTTTGGTAATATAGCCCTGGCCCACTCAAGATTTATTATCCTGGTTGATTTTATTCTGTGGTCTGATGGGGACCCTGGCCCTGTACTGAAACATCTACTTGGGTCCTGCGACAACCTAGGTCTGCAACAGATAGTCCCAGGCCCAACTCACCAGCATGAGCACATCCTGAACCTTATTTTCTCCACCCAAGATCTTGCCACTATGGGGAACATTCTTCCCTTTAGTTGGACATATCACTTTTAGTGACCTTCTCCCTACAAGTTAGAGAATCAGATTTGCAGAAGGCTGACCCGGCTGCTAGACGTAGAGCTAGAAACAAAATACTCAAACAGCTTAGGAATAAGCCTTGTTTTAATCTTCCTCCTGCTATTGATTTGAGCAGATCAGTGGAGGAAAATTACTCAGATCTGGAAATTGGCATTATAGTCACCTTCGATTGGGTAATTCCCATTAAAGAACTGAGAATCCAGTGGAGATAGAGCCTCACTCAAAGTTTTGAAGCTGACCTGTGAAAAAACAGAAAGAAAATGGCAAACGTTTTATAAAGAAGAGGATGAAAAAACCTCTAAAATATGCTCTACGGAAGTATAAGACTGAAACCATTAAAGCAAAAACACAACACTATTGTAGCTCTATCTTGGCCACACCCAACAGCGTAAAAAAGTGTTCAATGTAATATGTGAATTGTCCAGTCTAGATTACTTGAATCAGTCTGTGCCCACATCACAGGCTCTATGTGAGAACATTGGGGGATTCTTCAAGGAAAAAAAAACAATAAAATCATTGAAGGCATAAACACCACTCCTTCAACTCAGTTCTTCCTGAGAAACAGTTTCAACCAGGTGAACAATATAGGCATGCAGACCACTCACAGCAACGTGCATAAGAAGTGGACAAGTGAATACAAATACTTTGAATGTTTAACAGAGAATGGCTTTTGAACTTTGGTACTGGCCATTTCCTCTGGTACACCGCTGGATCCTCTACCTCACAAGGTCAGCAAGGAGCAGACTAGATGTTTGCATCCAATTTTTACAAAAGGGCATGGTTCCAGCAACTTGGAAAAGCAATTGTCACAATTTTATTTAAAAAGCCATTACTGGATCCTGCATACCTAAGCAATTACAGGCCATTATCCTTTCACCATACCCTGTAAAAATCCTGGAACGTTTTGTTAGTAAAACGTTATCTCACTTTCTGGAAGTCAACCAAATTATTGAAGAAGAGCAATTCGGATTCTGACGAGGCCATGGGACTGAAACAGCTTTGCTTATCACCATGGACTGACTCAGAATGCGAGTAGACAATGGTCAATCAGGGGTATTGATCCTATTAGATCTATCTGCCACATTCAATACAGCAAACCATAATACGCTTTTGACTAGTCTGACATCAATTGGAGTCAAGGGTACAGTAGCGAAGTGGCTTGAATCCAACTTGTCAGATAGACAGCAGGCAGTGTCTCTTCCACCCTTTCGCTCTGAGTTTAGGTCTGTTAAACACGGTGTTCCACAAGGATTATCAATTAGTGAAATACTTTTCAATATGTACATGAGTCCTCTGATTTCACTTATTAACTTCATAATGTCAGCCGGGTAAATTACGCTGATGACACTCAACTAATCCTGTCACTGGAAGAAAATCAAAGGGTGACAGTTGAGGCCTTCCACGAATGCCTTAAAGATCTTATTGGCTTGCCCAAATCCAACTCTTGAATGTTTAATGGAGATAAGACAGAGTTCTTCTGCTGCTCAGTGACTAAGTCCCCAGCTCTATTTCCATTTAAATTCTGGCCAGTTCCCTCTGATGGGGTCCCCATACAGTCAGAGGCTATCAGAAATGTAGGCGTTATTTTTTATAAGAAACAGAGCCTGAAATCTTGCGTAGACAAGACTGCAGGGTCCTGCTTCTCTTTAATTAGAGCACTATGTAACCCGTTACAGGCCCCCTCATCTAGAGAGCAGGTAGATTAGATTACAGTAATGCTTTGTTGATGGGTGCCCTGGAATACCTCCTCAATTGGCTTCACAGAGTCCAAGTAGTGGTGGCTAAACTGGCCCTTAATAGACCTATAAGGGCCTCTGTATCATTGGCACAAAATGATTTGCATTGGCTGCCACTGAGATAAAGAATTAGTTTCAAACCCCTTTGTATTGTTTCAAGATCTTTCCCTGGAGTGGGCCCGATCACTCTGCAAAAGAGAACAAAATGGTATGCCCCTGGTAGGAGCTTATGCTCCTCTTCAGCTAATGTGGCCTATATGGCCAAATTTAAAACAAACGGACAAGGGGGCTGAGCCTTCATGACTGAAGCAGCTCAAATCTGGAATCACCTTCCAGATGCCCTGAGTTTCTTTTTTGACTTAATGCACTGCAGAAAATCTGGCTCTTTCCTAAACTTGTTTGGTAATGTAGAATATGGGTTAGTCCTGTCACGCTGCATGTAAGCTTTCATCTTGCCCTCTTCCCAGTAAAGTAATAGCGCCAGGATACATGTTAGGTGGCAGGTGTGCTTTATAAGTGATATAAGTAAATAAATACACTAGAGGGATTGACGTCTGATAGAAAGAGAAAAAAGGATAAAAGAAATTCATATTTGACAACAACTGTCTCGAAAATTAGTAATAATAACATTTTTCATTCAGCATTATAATAACATTTTTTAAATTATGTTGGTTTAGTTATTAATTTAAAATACATTTAAAGCAGAGTAATGCTGTTTTTTTTCCATAGCAGTTCTTTAGTAAAGATTTGTGCATAGTAAACATATATAAACAGATGTTGGCTACAGAAGCAAACAACCGGTAAAAAGTGCATATCATGGTAAAATATAGTTCTGGCCTCTAGGTGCTTCTTAGTGTGCTTTACTTCCTCCATGCTTATGTATGCTCATTTGGGCATTCCCAGGACTGGGGCCAATCTGGTCACTGCACAAAAGCAGTGTGGGGCATCCATGCATGGTGTCTGTGCAGCTGTATCATAAGGAGTTGTGATAAGGAAAGTAAAGAAAAAAACATGACCACAAGTCCCCAACTAAGCTAAACCTGTTAATATTGGACCAATCAATGCACATGACAGCACGACACATTTATACACATTCTCATACACAAACAAAGTTGCATCACCCCTGTTAGTTTACCCTGTGATGAACTCTCCTTCAACGCCAGCATGTAGGTAAGCAGTCAGGAAAACTCTCTGGCCCAGGCTTGAATGTTAATGACTGATCGGTCACAGGTAGGGTAAAACTTAGCCAACAGCCAAACACACAAGCTTAAATCAGATCCCACAGATAGGCAGCAACACTGCAATGGTCGCCAGAGTTTGGCCTCAATAAAGCAAAAAAGGCCAGAGGGACACATGCATTCCCAAAACATCATAAAGTTAGATGCCTCATGTAGTAGGTACACTTAGCCAATCGGGACACAGCACATACAGCACATGCTGCGACCACGCAACCTTCAGACCGGATATCTGGACATGTACTCACTTACTCATATAGTGTCCACACCAGGCAAAGGCCACCTGCATACCCTATCTGGAATTTGTATCTGTGAATCTTTGTCAACTGTTCACATTTGTCACCAGGGGAAGAATGTTTTATGTGTTTATTGCTCCCAGAGAAATGTATAAAATGTGGGTCATTTCGATTTTCTATGAGTGAGTCCTCAGACCCCGGTGCTATAACTGCTCTCCTGGCCTTAATGTTTAAATAAATGAACCATTTCCAGTTTTGCCAGATGCCTCTTTTCTCTTTTTTTTTTTTTTAAGGCAAATCCTCATTCGAGCAACATTTTGGCAAGCAAGGCCGGAAATGCTTGTTTCTTCGAACTCCACTGCGACTAAAGGAAGGAGACTCTGTCCAGACAGATTCACATTTACGCAAACAAGAAAGGTAAGCAGACGTCACAATTGATTGAAAGTTCTGCTGAATCCGCAGGGTGGAGATCCATCCTGAAGCCACTGTGACAAGGGTAAGAGACTACATAAGATACTTAGTTCTAGCATTTGGCGAGTGGTAAACTAGTAAAAAACACTATCCATGGAACTGACTTTCTTGATTTTCAGCATCAGGAAGGGTGATTATTTAGACCGCTAGGCGTGATACAAGGTTTTTGGGTTGCTGGCCAGTTGGACCCCTGGGCATGACACAGATGGTATGCATAAGGGTCTGGGTGTGATATAGGGCCAGCTCTTTGTTTTAAGAAGTGTCTTTGCTTGGACAGCTGGGCATGATGCAGTCAGTACACATATGTTCTAGGTGTGATATAGGGCACAAACCTCAAACTTAATAGGCTATCCTGGTTTTCTCAGTGCCACTGGTTTGTTAACCCTCATGGTATTTCAAAGAAGTGAGAAGTGTGCTTCGTTTGCACCACTGAGCATTACTTGGATGGTAGGCATGACCCCCGGGGAATGACATAGGGGAAATTCTAAAGTTAGGGAATTGGAGCGATTTGGATCCCAGAGATCAAGCATAGCTGTGCTTTGCCAAAAAGGGTCTATGGTCACTAAAGTCAGACCTTTCTTTCTCCATAAAAACTGTTGCAATCATTTCCCCTAATCTGGCATTAACAAGATTATCAGACTCCCCTAGCTTCACACAGTAGAGTGCTTCCCTTGGTCACAGGATTGTGCTAGTAGTGGGAAGGGCTAAGGTATTGCCAATGGGCATTTCTCCTGAGTTTTTGGGCCTAGTCAGCATCTCCCTTGCCAGTTGCAATGGTGTTGTTTTGATATTATGATGCTGGTTGACCAAAGTGACTATGTTTGTCTTAAATGTTAAATGTTGTGCTGTTGCCAATGTTTAATGTATACATGAAGAATTTGTTGATTTGCACAATGTGTTGTTTGATACCAAAGTAAGGCTCACTATTTTGTTGCCAAATTGCAAAGCTGCTGTGAACTAACAATTGCACTTTTCCATAGGATTGTGTCCCTTCTTGCGATTATTTGGTAAATGTGTATTTTTGATGCACCTGTGTATAATGTGGAACTCATTGGATCTAGGAATACCAGGGCTTGATTCACAAAGGTAAACTTAGACCAAAAGTCTAAGTTTACTCATAGTAAATTTAGGCCCTCATTTTGACCCTGGTGGTGGGTGATAAAGTGGCTGTAATACTGCTAACAGGCTGGCGGTAAGTACTGCCAAATTATGACCATGGCGG
Source organism: Pleurodeles waltl (assembly GCF_031143425.1). Lineage (NCBI taxonomy): Eukaryota > Metazoa > Chordata > Amphibia > Caudata > Salamandridae > Pleurodeles > Pleurodeles waltl. Next base: position 499,013,203 of record NC_090438.1, on the reverse strand, counting down.
TGATATCTCCTATAAACAGCCAATGTATCACACCAACCGCCTGGGCGGAAACAACATCCACCACGGCAGTAGCCACCAACAGCCAGGCGGAAGACAAAGTCCTGCCCACCATATTTTGACCTTGTAAACCGCCACCTTTTCTAGGGCAGTATCAACGCCAACAAAAGCCTGGCGGAAACAGAGCTCAGAAGTGAAAGGACTCACCATTGGAGACATAGGGAAGAACCACACCGCCATGGTACCCGTACTGCAAGTTTTCCCGATGATCTTCTATGTTATGCTCCTCCTGGAACACCAACGCGGACGAAGACGACAACGGTGAGTACAGCCGCCTATCACACAAGGGAGGGTGGGAGGAAAACGAGAGTGACACACGCACAACACACACCTGACATATACATACCATACACACAACCAGCTGCACAACAAAACCAATTTGTCCCCGAAAATCGGCAGAATAATGCAGGAACAACAGGAATTGACTAAAGTGATTGTAATCAGTTCAACATCAAAATTAATAATTCGAATTTGCAAAAAAACAGATATGTACACATGTACACAAAGGGACACTGCCCAGTCCAAATTTCAAAGGGACCACATGACCACAGGGCACAGTCTAGGGCCCAACTCGAATCCTGAGCACATCCAGATAGAACACTGCAGGGGCATCAGTTTGCAAATAGGCAGGCACCTCAGGAGGGGGTGCACCTCAGCCGGATGCGGGAAGAAGACAACAGGTTCTGTAGGGGGCAACATGCCCATTGCTTTGTCCTAGGGAGTGGAAGGCCACAGTCTCTCAGCTGGGTAACTTGCATACTGGTTCTGAAGGGGGCAACATGCCCATTGTTTTGTCCTGGGAAGTCCAAGGCCACAGTCCCTGGAGTGGGTGACTTGCCCACTGGTAATGGAGGGGGCAATCTGCCTATTGCTTTGTCCTGGGGAGTACAAGACCACAGTCTCTCAGGTGGGTGACTTGCCCACTGGTTCTGATGGTGGACTACATGGCATCCGCCGGTGGTTATAGCTGCATAGTGGTTGTGGTTTGAGAAGGCTCCTGGGCAGCCCCTGCACTCACTGGTGGCTGCATGGTGGTGGTGTTTGGGGGAGGCTCCTGGGCAGCCCCTGCACTCACTGATGGCTGCATGGTGGTGGTGGTTGGAGGAGGCTCCTGGGCAGCCCCTGCACTCACTGATGGCTGCACATCCACAGCTGGCGGTGGGGGCCTCGTGACAGCTGGTGGTGGTGGCAGCGTTTGCCTGACAGCTTCCACTGGCATATTGTGCCTCGTCTCCTCCTGTTCATGGGTCAGGTATCCCTTACTCTTCCTGGCAGGGAGGGTGAGCTCTTCCACTGTCTGCCTGGTGGTTCAGGTTCCTTCCCCTTCCTCACAGCTGGTGCAGGCTCCTTTCCCTTCTTCACAGCTAGTGTAGGCTGCTTCCCCTTCCTCACAGCTAGTGTAGGCTCCTTCCCCTTCCTTACAGCTGGTGTAAGCTCCTTCCCCTTCCTCACAGCTGGTATAGGCTCCCTCCCCTTCCTGACAGCTGGTGTATGCTCCTTCCCCTTCCTTACAGCCGGTGCAGGACTCTTCCCTTTACTCCCTGGTGGTTCTGGCTCCTTCCCCTTCAGTGTCGTAGGTCTTGTATCCTTACCACCATGAGTAGGTGGTGCTACCACTGTCCCCATGGACTGTTTGGCTAAGGTGCCTGGCTGTGTCCTTGGTACCCTGCCCATACATGCAGGACAGGGTGGAGGGGAAAGGAAGAGGTCAATGTGGGAACGGAAATGCTTTTTAGGGACGTTGGGGTGGGAGGAGGGAGGAGTAATAAGAGTGGAAGATGAGGGAGAGGTGTATGTCCGCTGGATTTGGGTGCAGGTGCATGGCTGTATGCTGATGTGAGGTGGACTCCGGTTGGGTGTCTGAGTGCTTGCGTTTGTGTCCTTTAGGAGGGGGAACAGATACGGTGGGAGAGGACACAGGGGAAACGAGCATGGCTGTTGTGGAGTTGTTTGCCAATGAGGTGTGTGTTCTGCTTGGTGTGGTCATGCTGGTATTGGATGTTGATATAGTGCAAACAGGTGTGGACGTAACTGAGAGGGAAGTGGAGGAGGAGGGGGAGACAGTGGAGGCTTTGGATGTTGTCGTGTCTCAAACGGTATGGTGTTTGTGTGCGTGCCTGTATGAAGAGGTGTGGTGCTTGTGTTTGCCTGTGCCACACTTGTGTGTTACCTTGTGTGCATGCTTGTCTGTGTGCTTGGGATGGGTTGAGGTTGAGGAGAATAGGACTGGGAAGTGGGAGTTGGAGGGTGGATGGTTGAAATAGGGCCAATGGCTGCCATCAGAGAGGAGGCCAGAGCCTGAATCGATCTCTGTTGGGCTGCTAAACCACCTTGAATGCCCTCCAGGAATGCATTTCATTTCTGCATCCGGGATGCCAGCCCCTGAATGGCATTCAAAATGGATGACTGCCCTACAGAGATGGATCTCAGGAGGTCAATAGTATCCTCACTCAGGGCTCCAGAGATCACTGGAGCAGGGTCTGAGGTGCCTGGGGCGAAGGAGATGCCCACCCTCCTGGGTGAGTGGGCACGGGCAACTAGCTGAGGGGCTACTGGGATGGCGGTGCTGGTACTGGGGTGGAGGTTGTACCTGCAGCTGGGGTGGTCACAGAGGTGTCCGCACCACCAGGAAGCTCCCATCAGAGAAAGTATCAGAGTCTGTGTTGTCCACTCCATTCTCCACTGTGGTGCTCCCCTCGCCCTCCATCCCACTGGTTCCCTCAGTGTCGGTGGACTCTGCCTTCAGGGTCCTGTGGGATGCAGCTCCCTCTGTTGCCTGTGCCTCTGCTCCTCAGCCAGATTATGCTAATGCACACAAGGACAGGATGACAAAACAAGAAAGGGGGAGAGAGACAAAAGATACACTTGGTCAATGACTGCACCAACTTCGCCGTTGGCGTACACAGCACCCTCACACACAAGGAACAGGCCTAGGCAATATGCATTGCACTACCAGTGAAATGGGTAGTCACCAAGGCATGAGGAGGAGAATACACCACCAACTGCAGCACACCTGGGACCCACCCATCCACCTAGAAGTGAATACTAACAGGCTAGGTTACCTGTATTTGGCATGCAACCAATACCCTTCAGAGGACCTACGCTGCTATGTCTGGCCTTAGGGGCACCCACTAACACACAACCACCACCCGTATACCACCCCACCAGCCATATTTTGTAATTATAACCACTGTACTCACCCCCTTGTGGCTGCTGTGATGCCCTCAAGTGCCCATCTAGCTCAGGGTAGGCCACCGCCAGTATGCGGGCCAACAAGGGGGTCAGTGTCCGTCAGGCGCCCCTTCTTCGTTGAGAGGCCATCCCCAGCTGGGCCTCTGCGGTCTTCCGTGCCCAGCGTCTCAGGTCCTCCCACCGTTTGCGACAGTGGGTGCCCACCTGCCATAGACCCCCAGGGTCCGCCCGTTCTTGGTGATGGCACGCCATAATCCCTTCTTTTGATGGGCGCTCACCTGCAGAGGTAATACATACAGGAGAACTCCAGTAAAGAAACAGTCGAGCCTGTCCCACACATGGCCCACCATACCCGATTCCATCAATATTGAAACACACATAGGCCAGATTGCACGATGTGTACTGCTGTTGTGGTATAGTTGTTCAAATTGTGACTGCCTACTCACTCTTGTGTCCCTTAGATACCTACCACTACAGATGAATAGGAGATGGAGATTTTCCCCTGTGTGCAGACCCCTGGTGGATTTAGCTACACTGGAGGACAGGCACATAATACTGACATATAGGTTGGACAGGGCCACAATCACAGAGCTGTGTGACCAGTTGGAGCCTGACCTGATATCAGCTATCCGTCATCCGACTGGGATCCTCCCTCTTGTGCAGTTTCTATTAGTGCTCCATTTCCTGGCAACTGGTTCTGTCCAAGTGACAGTGGGCTTGGAAGCAGGAATGTCACAGCCAATGTTCGCAATCGTGCTGGCAAGATTCTTGTCTTCCCGGGTAATACACACGTGCAGCTATATTACTTTCCCCCAGGTGGAAGATTTGACCACTGTGAAGGCTGGATTTTATGCAATGGTACATATCCCCAATATAATTGAGGCGATTGATGGTACACATATTGTGTTTGTCTGCCAGTGCAGAATAAACAGGTATACAGGAATCGTAAGAGTTTCCACTCCATGAATGTGCAGATGGTGTGCCTGGTGGACCAGTACATCCCCCACGTCAATGCTAAGTATCCTGGGTCGGTGCATGATGCCTTTGTCTTGAGGAATAGCAGCATCCCAAATGTGACGGCCCAGCTACAGAGACACAGGGGGTGGCTTATAGGTGAGCCTTGGTCCCACCCCAGTGTATGTTGGTGTATGCCTATGCTGTTGGCCAAATAGAATAGTGTGTGGTTAAATGTTGTCCCTCAATATTTGCAGGTGACTCTGGTTACCCAAACCTATCATAGCTGCTGACCCCTGTGAGGAATGCCAGAACAAGGACTGAAGAATGTTATAATGAGGCACGTAGATGAACCAGAAGGATGATAGAGAGAACCTTCAGCCTCTTGAAGGCCAGGTTCAGGTGCCTCCATCTGACAGGTGGATCCCTGTGCTACTCACCAGAGAAGGTCTGCCAGTTAGTGGTGGCATGCTGCATGTTGCACTTCCTGGCCCTCAGACGCCATGTACCTTTTCTGCAGTAAGAGGAGACTGGAGATGCACATGTGGCAGAGTGGACCCTGAGGGCAGTAAGGATGAGAAGGCAGATGATGAGGATGGGGACAACAGAACATTAGTGATCCGTCAGTACTTCCAATGACACACAGGTGAGAAAGTGAAACTTCACATTTCTATGACTATTGTTGTATTCTGTGTGGGGTTGGCATGCTGGCATTACCCACTTGTTTCCTCTTCTTACTGTCACCTATGGATTGTCATTTTACAGATGTTGATGATATGACAACAATGTCCTGATGTGATCACAACAGCCTGCAACAGGTCATTCATTCTATATTCTCACTATGTACAGTTCATTTGCAATGGATGCAGTTGTTTCAATTAATACAAATTTGCAATACATGAAATACTAGTAGTCGACGTTTGTCTAAGGGTGTTTATTGTAGTACTAAGATATTGAGGGGAAAGTGCAATGGAATGGAGTGATGGTGGAGAAAAGTCCAGGGTATTGTTCTAGTCTGTTTGTAGCACAGGCGCAGTGTTCAAGGGGGACATAGGAAGGGGAGCAATGGCAGTTCAAGGTGGACAAGGTGAGTGAGTTAGACACAAGGGGGACAATCAAGAGAGTCTCAATTCCTGGTGGTGGTCTTGGCAAGTGTCTCTGCCTTCTGTCTGGGTCGCAGGGAAAGTTTTCAGGGTGGTTCACCTTCTGCAGGAGGAGGGGTGCTGGTGGCGTGTTGGTCCTGTGGCGGGGCCTCCTGGCCACTAGCGGCAGCAGAAGTGGAGGGCTGTTCAGTTGGCTGGCTAGTGGTAGGGGCCCACTGGAATGCTGTTGCCTCCCTCGTAATGTTGGCCATGTCTGCCAGCACCCCTGATATGGAGATCAGGGTGTTGTTAATGGCCTGCAGGTCCTCCCTGATCCCCTGATACTGTCCCTCCTGCAGCCGCCTGTTCTCCTGCACGTTGTCGGGGATTTGGCCCATCATGTCCTGGGAATGTTGGTAGGCTCCCAGGATCTCGGAGAGTGCCTCTTGGAGAGTCTGTTCCCTGGTCCTGTCCTCCCCTTGGCGCACAGTGTCCCTGTTGGCCTGTGCCTCTGTCCCCTGAACCGTATGCCCATTGCCACTGACCACAGGTCCCTGATTGTCTTGTGGGACAGTTGTGGACTGGTGTCCATGTACAGTTGGGCACACTTCTGAATGAAATGACCTGGGGCCAGAGGTGTGGGTACGCTGGGTGGTTGCTGTGGTGTTGGTTCCTGATGGGGGAGGCTCTGTGGTGATCTGTGAGTGGGCTTGGCTGACCGACTGTCCAGTGGTCCCTGACGGGCCAGGTAGGTCCTCCAGATCCTGAAGTCCGGAGTTACTTTCATCACTGGGGGCCTCTTCTGTTGGGGGACTGGATAGTGGTGGCACCTCCTCTCCACTGACATTGGCTGGGGTACCTGTGACGGATGTAAATGATGTATTGTGCAGTGTAGGACATTTTTACTTCCCTAGCGTCTCCTCTATTGTTGGTTTTACCCTGCTAGCTTTTCCTTGTGTATGGTGATGTATTGTGGGATTGTTAGTTTCCCTATGCTGTGCAAGCTTTGGTGATGGGTGTTGATGCAGGTCTGGGAGGGGTGTCCATGCATTGGTATTGCATGCAGGGCTTGGCATTGTGGTTGGAAATATGTGTAGGTTCAGTGTGTGGGATGGTGTTCAGTAAAGGGAGTGAGGGTGAGGTGGTGTCATGGCATACAGGTATGGGTGGTGATGATTAGTAAATGTTGACTTACCAGAGTCCAGTCCTCTGGCTACTCCAGCGAGTCCCTCTGGATGCAGTATTACCAGTACTTGCTCCTCCCATGCTGTCAGCTGTGGGGGAGGAGGTCGGGATCCACTGCCAGTCCTCTTTATGGCAAGCTGGTGTCTTGCTGCTATGGAACGTACCTTCCCCCGTAGGTCAATTCACCTCTTCCTGATGTTGTCCCTTGTTCTTGGGTGCTGTCCCAGGGCGTTGACCCTGTCCACGATTCTCCGCCATAGCTCCATCTTCCTTGCTATAGATATATGCTGTACCTGTGCTCCAAAGAACTGTGGCTCTACCCTGACAATTTCCTCCACCATGACCCTTAACTCCTCCTCAGCGAAAGGGGGGTGCCTTTGTGGTGCCATGGGTGTTATGTGATGTGTGCTGGTGAGGGTGTGTTTGGTGATGTGGTAGGGTGTGTGATATGGAATACCTGATGGGTATATGGGTGTAAGTGACGTGTGTGTCTAGTTGTCTCTGTGCTCTTCTTCTCAGTCTCCTGGTGGCAATTGTTGTTTGTAAAGGGTTGTGGGTACTGTGGGTGGGTGTTTTATAGTGGTGTGGGTGTGTGGGTGTGGTGTGTGCACGTGTGTCATGTGTTTGTTTTTAGTATTGGCCAATGTGGTGTTGTTTTGTATGTGGGTGTCCATTCTTAGCACGGCGTATGTACCACCAATGGTAAGTTTAGACTTTTGTTCTACACTTAGATCAAAAGTCTGAACTTATACCAAAAGTTAAACTTTACTACTTAGACGTTTGTTAATAAGGCACCCCATATCCTCACCCACCAGATTAGGGTGGTCATTACAACCCTGGCGGATGGTGTTAAAGCGGCGGTAAAAATTTTGGAATTACGACCGTGGCGGAAACCGCCAACAAAGACAGACTTTAACTCTCCGCCAGCCACGGCGGTACAAACAAACAGCACGGTGGTCACCGCCAACAGACAGGCGGAGGACAATGTACCGCCCACACTATTATGACAGGCCAATCCGCCACCTTTTCCGGGGCGGATTCACCACGGATAAAAACACGGAGGAAACAGGAATTTCAAAGGGAAAACGCTCACCTCTACATACTCCACGAGGAAGGAGGACACCATGGACCCGGAACTCCAAATCCTACCTGCGATAGTCTTCCTGCTCCTGTACCAGGAGCACAGACCACTGTGAGTACTGCACCTACGACACAGGGGAGGCGTGAGGCAAAAACAGTGACACACACACACGCAGCACACAACACCCCCACCCCACCCTTACCCACTACAACACATGCACTAATACATATCTATACATATAGTTACACCCCCAACCCCCCCGGAAGAATGCAAAGACAAAAGGAAATGAGGGCAACCATTGTAATATATCAAAATGCAGTACGCAAAAATATACATATATACACTATTAACAAACTATACACCAAGAATAGTAGTCCAGGTATTGCACCACTCATAGTCCGTGGACCACTGGGCCCAAAATGCATGGGTGAGGCCCACACTCGATACCAGATCAAAACAGAGAGAACACTGCAGGGGCATCAGATAGAAATACAACAGGCACCTCAGGGGGAAGGGAAGGGAGGCACCTCAGCCGGATGAGTGCACGACGCCAGATCAACGAGGGGGCTCCATGCCCATTGATGTATCCTGGGGAGTGCAAAGCCACAGTCTCTCAAGTCTATACAGTGGGTGGGTTGCCCACTGCTGCATCCTGGGGAGTGCAAAGCCACAGTCTCTCAATTCTATACAGTGGGTGGGTTGCCCACTGCTGCATCCTGGGTAGTGCAAAGCCACAGTCTTTCAAGTCTATAAAGTGGGTGGGTTGCCCACTGCTGCATCCTGGGGTGTGCAAAGCCACAGTCTCTCAAGTGGCTAACAGTCTCCACTGGTTTTGGAGGGGGACGGGTGCCCAGAGTGCTTCATCCTGCTAAGGACAGAGGTAGTGGATGCATGTCTCCACTGGTTCTGGAGGGGGACTGGTGCCCCGAGTGCTTCATCCTGCTAAGGACAGAGGTAGTGGATGCATGTCTCCACTGGTTCTGGAGGGGGACTGGTGCCCAGAGTGCATCACTCACCCCGTGACGGTCCCAGTTGCGTCAGTGCCCCTGCTGCTCATGGGCTACCGGTGCTTGAGTTGACGGTGCCCTGTTCAGTGGTGCTTGCCCTGTTCAGCGGTGCTTGAATTGGTGGTGCCCTGTTCAGCGGTGCTTGATTTTGCGTTGCCCTGTTCAGCGGTGCTTGATTTGGAGGTGCCCTGTTCAGCGGTACTTTATTTGGCGTTGACCTGTTCAGCGGTGCTTGCCCTGTTCAGTGGTGCTTGATTTGGCGGTGCCCTGTTCAGCGGTGCATGAGTTGGCAGTGCCCTGTTCAGCGGTGCTTGATTTGCCGGTGCCCTGTTCAGCGGTGCTTGATTTGGCGGTGCCCTGTTCAGCAGTACTTGCCCTGTTCAGCGGTGCTTGATTTGGCGGTGCCCTGTTCAGCGGTGCTTGAGTTGGCGGTGCCCTGTTCAGCGGTGCTTGATTTGGCGGTGCCCTGTTCAGCGGTACTTGATTTGGCGGTGCCCTGTTCAGCGGTGCTTGCCTTGTTCAGCGGTGCTTGATTTGGCGGTGCCCTGTTCAGCGGTGCTTGCCCTGTTCAGCGGTGCTTGATTTGGCGGTGCCCTGTTCAGCAGTGCTTGATTTGGTGGTGCCCTGTTCAGCGGTACTTGATTTGGCGGTGCCCTGTTCAGCGGTGCTTGAGTTGGCGGGCCTTCATTGCCCAGCTGGGCTGGGGCTAGCGGTCCTTCATTGGTCAGCTGGGCTGTGGCTGGCAGGGCCCTCCTGGGCAGCTGGACTGTGGCTGGCGAAGCCCTCCTCGGCTCCTGGGCTGTGGCTGGTGGTGGCCTCCTGGGCAGCGAGGATGGGGCTGGCAGTGGCCTCTTGGGCAGCGAGGATGGGGCTGGCGGTGGCCTCCTGGGCAGCGAGGATGGGGCTGGCGGTGGCCTCCTGGGCAGCGAGGATGGGCCTGGCGGGGCCCTCCTGGGCAGCGGTGATGATGGCGGTCTTCTCCGCCATTCTGCTCCTCCCAGACTTGCCGGGTTTCTTATGGTCCTTCCCCACCTTGGGAGGTGTCACAGCTGAGTCCACACTCCCACCTGGACCCCTGGGAGCAGCGTGGGAGGCTGGAGTCTTCCCCCTCTCCCGCGGGCACTGGCCAACTTCTGGTGCTTCACATGGGGGGGACTGGCTGTGCTGTGGCTCCATGACACAATGGCTGTCCTGGTGGCCGGTGCACTCCACATACCTGTGACTACAGGCACCACTGGTCCCGGAGATGTTGTGGCTGAGGTGCTAGTTCAGGAGATGGACGGTGGGGTGTGGGAAAAAGGTCAAGGCTGGAGAGGAAAAGTTTTTTGGACACACTGGGACGGGTAGCTGGAGGGGGTTTTGGAGTGGAGGAAGAGGTGGTGGCAGTAGGAGGTGTACGTTTAGTGACTTTGGGTGCAGGTGCATGGGCTGGAGGCTGTCGTGAGGTGGATGGCTGTTGGGTGGGTGTGTGCCTGCGTTTGTGTATCTTCGGAGGGGGCGTCACAGACACACTGGGAGAGGACACAGGGGATGTGTGAATGGTAGTGGGGGTGGTGACTGCACGTGAGCGGGGTGTGCTACTGGGTGTGCTGGTGAGGGACGTAGTGGCTGTAGAAGTAGTGTATGCAGGTGTGTGTGTAGACGAGACTGGGAGGGAGGAGGGAGACGAGGAGGAGGGGGACACAGTGGAGGCAGTGGATGTTGGTGTGTCTGCATGTGTGTGATGCTTGCGTGAGTGCCTGTGGGATGTGTGGTGCTTATGTTTGCCTGAGCTTCCCTTGTGTGGTGAGGTGTGTGCAGGCTGGTCTGATGGTGTGCTTGGGATAGGCAGAGGTACAGGGGATTGGGTCTGGGTGGAGGAATTTGGAGGGGGGAGGCTAGACACAGGGACAATGGCTGCCATCAGTGCTGAGGCCAGAGTTTGAAAGGCCCTGTGAAGGGCCGCCTGACCAGAACGAATGCCCTCCAGGAATGCATTTGTTTGTTGCAACTGCCTTTCTACACCCTGGATGGCATTCAAAATGGTAGACTGCCCAACAGCGAGTGACCTGAGGAGGTCAATGGCCTCCTCACTGAGGGCAGCAGGGGTCACCGGGGCAGGGCCTGAGGTGCCTGGGGGGAAGGTGATGCCCACCCTCCTGGGTGAGTGGGCACGGGGCGAAGGCTGAGGGGCTGCTGGGAGGGCGGTGCTGGTAGGGGGGGTGGCGGCTGTACCTGTAGATGCGGGGGGCACAGATGTTGCCGCCACCACAAGGGAGCTCCCATCAGAGAACGAGTCCGTGTCGCTGGTCTCAGCTCCTGTCCCCGCCGTGGAGCTCCCCTCACCCTCCGTCCCACTGGTGAATTCTGAGTCTGTAGTGTGGCCCTCCATGGCCATGTGGGATGCAGCTTCCTCGTGCTCCGGTGTCACTGCACCTCTGCCTGATGATGCTAATGCACACAAGAACAGGGAGACCACAAAAAAGGGGGGGGAACAGAAGAAAGACATGTTGAATGCATGGATTACCGCTACCGTTGGCGGACAAGACAGACACAGAAGCCCCCTGCAATTCGCCGCGCTCTTGGGCTCTACAGTGCAATTCCTGGGAAATGGCCTACAAGGCTATGGATGACATCTGCACACATAGATGACACAGGGGCATGAATAGCTGTACTTGGCACTCTACAGAGGTTGCCTGGGGGGCCACAGGGCCATGCCTTACGGAGGGGCCTAGTCTACGGAACTCGCCCTGGCCGAGGGAAACCCAAAGCCCTCCTCCCCCACCCAGACACCTCCACTGCGCGCAGAGACAGCAGAATGATAGTGTACTCACCCCCTTGTGTCTGCTGTGATGCCCTCCAGCGCCCATCCAACTCCAGGTAGGCCAGCACCAGGATCCTGAACATCAGGGGGGTCATGGTTCGACGGGCACCCCTCCCACGTTGGGAGGCCATCCCCAGCTGAGCCTCCGCCGGCTTCTTGCTCCAGCTGCGAACGTCCTCCCATCATTTTCAACAGTGGGTGCTCCGTCTGTGGTAGACCCCCAGGGTCTGGACATCCTTGGTGATGGCACGCCAAATATCTTTCTTCTGGTGGGTGCTGACCTACATGAAATGTACAGGGGAAGAAGAGAAGTCATTACCAACTGCACCGTCTAAGTGAGTGGCCCCCATCCCTACCCTTGCCATGTGGCACATACACCCACCGTCTTTCATGCACGCACAACTCTGCCCCCTTCCTTCTTATAACCAGCCCTCTCCACACAGGCATAGCCCATACAACATGCTCCCTGTGTACTTACCTGTTTGTCTGGAGGACCGTAGAGTAGTGTGTACTGGGGGAGGACCCCATCGACGAGCTTCTCCAACTCCTCTGATGTGAAGGCAGGGGCCCTTTCCCCAGACGCACGAGCCATTGTCTCTTCCAGACCGAGGTCACAGCAGCACTTGCAGAGTAGGTCCTCTCCTGTCGAAGATCAGGTATCGAGTGATTCTACAGATAGAAAATGGCGGTCACGTCCGCGGCGGTGCGTACCATCACCGCCGGCGTACATCGTCATTGGCTCCTGGGACCTATAGGGTCCAATGTTAACCAATGCAGCATTGCGCCGCGGTCTCTGACCGCCTACCGTGACGGTGTACAATGCTAGCGCAGTTACCTCACATCCCATTGTCACACTTTAGAGGTCAGGCAGCCGCCATTTCAGGGGCCCACATGGCCTAATTTCCAACTGCGTCACACATACCTAGGCCTAGTCTCACCACACATACAGGCCACATTTTGTGTATGATTGGTGTTCTGTGTAAACTGTGGGTACATACCTCTGAGTTGTTTGACTCTGTGGTCGCTGTTGTCCTTCATAGGCACCGTCCGCTGGGACATGTAAGGAGATGACGGAATCCTCCGGTGTACCGACCGCTGGTGGACCTGTCGACAATGGAGGAAAGAAATTTGATAATCACCTACAGGTTGACCGTGCCACAATCCAGGAACTGTGTACCCAGTTGGAGCCAGACCTGATGTCAGCAATCTGCCATCCCACAGGAATCCCCCCTCAAGTGCAGGTGCTATCAGTGCTCCATTTCCTTTCAAGTGGGTCTTTTCAAACAACAGTGGCCATGGCATCAGGGATGTCCCAGCCTATGATTTCCAACGTGTTGTCCAGAGTGTTGTCTGCCCTTCTGAAACACATGCGGAGCTACATCGTTTTCCCTCAGGTGGAGGACTTGCCTACAGTGAAAGTTGACTTCTATGCCCTAGGACACATCCCCAACATCATAGGTGCCATTGATGGGACCCATGTAGCTTTGCCCCCCCCACAGTAGTGAACAGGTGTACAGAAACTGGAAGAGTTATCATTCTATGAATGTACAGATGGTATGTTTGGCAGACCAGTACATCTCCCATGTGAATGGCATGTTCCCTGGCTCAGTGCATGACGCTTACATCCTGCCTGGGGTTATCCCTCCAGGTTAGTGTGTGTCTCACAGTTGTCCCTTGCCATTTGCAGATGACTCTGGGTACCCCAACCTGTCATGGCCACTGACCCCAGTGAGAAATCCCAGGACCAGGGCAGAGGAACGCTACAATGAGGACCATGGGCGAACTAGGAGGGTGATCCAGCGGACCTTCGGCCTCCTGAAGGCCAGGTTCAGGTGCCTGCATATGACAGGTGAATCCCTATTCTACTCACCAAAGAAGGTGTGCCAGATCATTGTGGCCTGCTGTATGCTTCACAACTTGGCTTTGCGACGACAGGTTCTTTTCTGCAGGAGGATGGTCCAGATGGCGGTGTTGTGGCAGCTGTGGAGCCTGTGGACAGTGATGAGGATGAAGCAGAGGAAGAAGACGTGCAGAACAGGGACTCAGTGATCCTGCAATATTTCCAGTAAAACACAGGTGACAATACATTCCTGCCTACTACATGTACTTTTACACTACTACCTCTATCCTGTCTGTCGTTTTCACCCAGTGTATGGTCACTGAGTTGTCACTTTCCCTTACGGTTTCACAGGTGTGGGTCCCAACATGTTTCATCTGCTTAGATTCCTCATGGACTAGAGCTGTGTGACATAGGTATGTTGACATTATTATTTAATTTACATTTTGTCACTGTAATTTCAAATACACTATTTCGAAATCACAGACAGACTCCAGATCTTTTTGTGCTTTAGGTGTGTTTATTTAAATGCAAAATATTGGAGGGGGAAGTTAAATGGTGAGGGGTGATGGCGGAGGATTGTCCATGGCAGAGTCCAGTCTATCAGTCTCACAGGTGCATTGCCCATATGGGCATAGGAAGTGGAGCTGGGGCAGTTTAACTATGGACAGGGTGACAAAGTGGGACAGTGGGATGACAATCAGGGTGGTCTCATTTCTTGGCGGGGGTCTTGGCATCGTGCTGTGTCTTGTTCCTGGATCTCAGGGACCGTTTGCGGGGTGGTTCTCCGTCTGCAGGGGGTAGGGTGCTGGTGTGGTGGTCCTGTGGCGGGGCGTCCTGTCCACTAGCACCGGCGGAGGTGGTGGCCAGCTCATCGTCCATGCTAGTGTGAGGGGCCCCTTGTAGTGCCACAGTGTCCCTCCTGGTGTTGAGTACTTCCTTCAGCACCCCTACAATGGCAATGGGTCTCTTGAAACTTGGCCAGGACCGTTGCCATCGTCTCCTGGGAGTGGCGGTATGCTCCCATGATGGAGGAGAGGGCCTCGTGGAGAGTGGGTTCCCTTGGCCTGTCCGCCCCCTGTCGCACAGCAGCCCTCCCAGTTCCCCTGTGTTCCTGGGCCTCCGTCCCCTGGACCGTGTGCCCACTGCCCCCAGGTCCCTGTTGTTGTTGGGGTGGTGGGTTATCCTGGGTTCCCTGTAGTGGTGGACACACAGCTCATTGGCGTGTCCTGGGGACAGAGGTATGGGCCCGCTGGCTGGGTGCTGTGCTGGTGTTTCCAGAGGGGGAGGCTCTGTTGTGGCTTGTGCCAGTGTGAGGGGAACCGACTGTCCCGAGGCCCACGATGGTTCGGGCTGGTCATCTAGATCCAGTTGGACAGAGGTGCTGTCATCACTGTGGGCCTCTTCTGTGGGTGGCGTGGACATGTCTGGACCCTCCTGTCTGGTGACGTTGGGTAGTGGTCCTGCATGGGTGGAAAGGCATGATTATTGCAGCTGTGTGTCATGGTGTGCAATGGGTGGGTGACCGTGTACCCCAGTGCTAGCATTCCTGTGTGGGAGCTTGTGTGATGATGGTTTAGGGGGGTGTATGGGTATGTGCAGTGGGCATGCTTTGGTGATGGGTGTCCATGCTTTGTTGTTGCATGCAGGGCTTGGTGTTGGGATGTGTGGTTTGTGATATTGGTACATTTGTGAGGAGTTGGAGTGATAGGGGTGAGGGCGAGGGTGGGGGTATGTGATAGCATGCAGGTAGGGTGGGGGATGTAATAGTTAAGATTTCACTACCAGAGTCCATTCCTCCACCAACTCCTGCGAGGCCCTCAGGATGCAGAATCGCCAAGACCTGCTCCTCCCATGTTGTTAGTTGTGGGTGGGGAGGTGGGGGTCCGCCGCCAGTCCGCTGAACCACCTGGTGGTGTCTTGAGACCACGGACGCACCTTCCCCCGTAGGTCGTTCCACCTTTTCCTGATGTCCTCCCGATTTCTTGGGTGTTGTCCCACTGCGTTGACCCTGTCGACTATTCTTCGCCATAGCTCCATCTTCCTTGCAATTGAGATGTGCTGCACCTGTGATCCAAATAGCTGTGGCTCTACCCGGACGATTTCCTCCACCATGACCCTGAGCTCCTCCTCCGAGAACCTGGGCTGTCTTTGCCATGCCATGGGGTGGTGTAGGTGATGTGTGGGGTGGTGTGTGTGGTGATAAGTATGGTGATATGTGGTGGTGTGTTGTGTGAGGTGCGTGGAAGTTATGTGGGTGATGGTGTTGTGTGTCTGTGGATGCTAGTTTTGTTGATGGTGGTGTCTCTTTCTGGCCTTCGTTCGTGAATTTTGGTCGCAGGGGTTTGTGGGTGATGTGGTTGGGTGTTTTATATTGTATTGGGTGTGTGGGAGTGGTGTGTGTATGTGTATCAGGTGTGTGTATTTCAAATTGTCCAATGTGGCTGTGTTTTGTAGGTGTGTGTTTATTTTGAGCACAGCGGTGTGTACCGCCAATGGAATACCGCGGTTGAAAGACCGCTGCGTGGATTCGTGTGTTGTGATAGTGTGGGCGTATTTCTGTGGCGTGGCGGTGGAGGTTTTGTTTTCGCCAGTTTAGCACTGACCTTTGCTGTGGCGGACTTGTGTGGGTATCTGAATTTTGGCGGATTCCGAGCAGTGGGTCATAATGACCGTGGCGGAATTCCGCTGCCGCGGCGGTGTGTTGGCGGTCTTCTGCCCGGCAGTAAGCGGCTTTTGCCGCCAATGTTGTAATGACCCCCTAGGTTTGGTAAACCCCTTGTGTAAATAGTTTACGTTACCAGAGAGATCCAGTAGTTCCCTGAACATACTTCCCTTTGCCAGAGTAAACATTTATAAAAATCAATAAAAACAGAAAAGTATCAACTTAAGAGAGAAAACCCTATAAAATTAGAGAAAGCTTTAACTCAAGAAACTTAAAAATCCCCTAAAGGAATGAAAACTTAGTAGAGTAATTGTCCCCTGACAAAACTACCCAAACCCCACCATGGGATCACCTTTAGAACACATGCAGAGTAAGTTCCTCACTCATGCCAAAAAGCTTAGCAATCTTTACCACGAGTTACACACACATACTAAGACTCACATGTTCTCCTGGGCAAAAGAGGGAACCTTCAACACTAATATAATCACAGATACAAGGACATACGTACAAAGTATACAGGGCAAAAAAAGGACAAAAAGGAAGCACTGCTAGAGCTCAAAGCTGTTTTTGAGGAAGTTCAGGCTGATAACCTTGATCATCACCAACAAGCAAGGTATCTGCACTGCAGCCACTATACATAGGTATGGAGATGTTTTCCCCAATGCCCTCTATCCCTGCATTGGGATACACTAACCCGCCAGTTGAGGGAGCTCAAGAGATCACTACCAAACAGAAGGCTGTTAGGTCTAGGTATGGCCCCGGTACCACACCAGCCCAGAGCTAAAGCACCCTAAAGTGTGACCTCCCCGTCTGACGTGGCAGACCGGGACTCAGTGACACAAGGAGCACACACCCTAACTGTTTCTGGGGAATGGATGTGAGTGAAGAGAAAGTTTATAACTGTCTTGGACAGTGAGATAACTAGTGAGAGTGAGGGAAGAGGACCCAGCCCTCTGAGATCTGGCAGTGAGGAGGGAGCCACAGGATACACTCAGGTAGCTGAGGAGATTGTGGAGAGCACAGATAGCACGCATCAGAGCACGTCCCAACTTAGAAGGACACCACATGGCTCAGACAGCGAAGGAAGAAATTGAGTTGGTAGTTAGAGGAAGGGCATGAATGGAGGAGAGAGAAAGAGAGCTAGCACCCTGGAAACCCAGCAGGAAAGCAGTGTAGCGCACCATCCACCTGAAGAAAGCAGGAGTCGGTATGGAGCTTCAGTCATGGAAGAATCTGAGATTGAGTTGGAGGGGAAGCTTTTGATGGGAGTCTATACATCACCAGAATGCCAGTGAAGGAGAGGGGCTGACCAGGAGATTAGTGACCAAGACAGCCTGGTGCGGACCCAGCTTGGACACAGGAGGACCAAGATGGCACCACTGTGTGCATACATGGAGGGCAGAGATGAAGCTGTCTGCTACTCCCCCTGAATGTGCAGGACAGATAAACCAACCTAAAGGTACCTAGTAGCTCAGGAGGAAGGCAAACTATCCCCCCAACCCTTTTGTCACCTGCTGGCACACTGGACTGAGTGGAGTGATCAGTACCATAAGCCCTGGCTTTAGGAGGGATTTTTCAAACCAGAGGACATAGCATTTGTCAAAGACTGCATCTGTCACAGAGGGGGAGATCCCAAGTGGAACTTCCCTTACATGCAGGAGTGTCTGAGGCAATAAGAACACTTTGTAGAGAGAAAACCAGTAGAGATGTCCAGGCCGAAAATATGCCAGTTACTACAAAAAGGGCATGTTAGGTACCAACTATGTGCACCCCAGGGATCTCTCTAGCAATAGGATAGGAGATGTTAAGAGTCTGCAAAGCTGCATTCTCAATGAGCAGACCAACAAGGTGTTTGCCCTCGTTTGCATCCCAACCATCACGTTGACCAACTTAGAGCATGACGGAGCTGCATTTAAATCATACAGGCACCAGATATGGATGGCCCTGAGGAAAATATTCCCTGACTGCCCAGATGTAGTTGGTTTGATGGCGGAAACAATGAAACCTGGGGAGACCATTATAAATTTCTTAGACAGAATGAGAGAATTGTAGGGACAGGAGACAGGACAGCCATGGATAGATATGAGCCTTCAAGTCATTTTCTTTTACAACGTCCTCAATTAGGGGCTTTACACCAAAATAGAAAGCAGGTAGGACAGCGTAGTGGGAGTAAAAACTAAACCCTGGAACAAAATACACACACACACATTGTACTTGCACAAGAGGAAACAAGAGAAGGATAAAGAGAAGCAGGAGCAGGCTCAGAGGGACAACACTATGTTGATCTAACATAAGCTAAGAAAGCCCACCCTCGAGGGTGCTACATTGGCCGCAAGCGTACAAATGGCACCAATTATAAAGGGAACTCCACTGCAGGACCATGAGGGTTCCAAAATGTCTACAACGCTGAAAACCAGGGTGGTTGGCAGCAGCCAAGCCCCATACAGTGCTACTATTGCCCTAGAATTGGACACATGACCGATAGATGCCAGCTAAGGTCACACTACGTGCTGAAGTCAATGAGCTGAAACCAGGCCATGCAGAACTCCCATTCACAGAATTAGGCCCAGGGAAATGTAGCAGCACCTTATACTCAGCCACATGAAAATGAGTCCACTAACACACCACCAAAGCTCAGGTCAGGTAACTGGACCAGCAGATGGCATCAGCAGTCGCAGCCAGAGAACCAAGCCCAACATGGATCGGGGCTGCAGCTGCAACAAGGAGGGGCAGTCATTTGGGGAGGCAATGCTTTCACGCAGACACAGAATACAAATGCGCAGTAAGCCTTAGTACTCCGGGTACAAAGTATACATTTTGAGCACACCTTAAAATTCACTGCAGTAGAATTCAAAATAAAAGGTAAATGAAAATAACATTGGGGATTTCAACCTTTTACTTGTGCTTGGGACATTCAGGACATGTTGCCTGGCTGTCGACTGGTTTTCTGCGCTACAGTGCGCCATCCTGGGCTACTTCAACCTAAAAGCAAAAAGGGACAGGTTTCTATTACCAAGTCAAAAGGTCCCCTAGCCAGGAGCTAAAATATCCTTCTTGCATAGTCCCAACAGCAATAATGCCTCCAACGGTTCCTAGGCAAAGGGGGATCCTCATTATTGCTACAAAACAAAGCTGTCCTCAAGCCAGGCCTTCCGTGGGCTCGGGTAGCATGACCCCATAAATCTTACAACCCATGCATGAGTTCCAACGCACCATGCAGCATTGAGTCAGTAGGAAGGGGGTTTACCAGGACATTCATTCACCCCAGTGCATTCTCATAATGCAGGCAGAACTCTGAAGAGGTCCTGGCCTTGCTCCAACTCTTAACCCAGCAATATCCTTTGCCTCCTCATCTCACTTAGGGCTTCCTACCAGTAGACAGGAACTGTGGGCCCAAAAAGGATTGGTCTAAGGGAGACAGGGGTGCTAGAGAGGGGAGGTTGAACATCCATAGCATCCTCAAGCAAAGCAGAACGCAGGAGTAAGCTCAACCCACAACAGGTTTTGGAATAACGTGCCACATAACATCTCATATTGCTCGATTCCAATAATGAGCTGTGAAAATTGGAGACATAGGAGCCATGGAGCCACACTACGACCCCTGCCAGTACACAACAATAAAGTTCAGATGTCAAGGGAAATGCCTAGGGAACAAAACAAAGAAGCCCAAAGCTATCCCAAAGGAAGCCTCGAGATAGTGGACATAGGACAGCTGGCGCCACTTGGGAGGATCAGAGGGTATGTAACTTACTGAGACCAGAGGGGTGCACACTTGACCTCAGGGCACGTTGTGTTCACTAACCAACGTTCAGTGCAAGATGCCTCTCCCTTTGCATCCTTCCACACTTGAAAGCCAGAAACACTGCCTCACGCTGCAGACTCTGCGCCGTGCACACACAAGGGTGCTGAAGGGCTGGCAATGCCAATATAGCACCAATTAGAAGGTTAAAAACCACCTGCACATGAGAATAACCCTGTAAAACACCCCATCCAAACATATCCTTAGTTAAGCATGGAGATGGGAAGACCAGACAATGTCTGGAAATGAAATGATTAGAAATTACCTATTTTCTTCCAGGTATCTTGATCAAGACCACCTCTAGATGTCACATCAAAATATATGGAGAACATAGAAATTCCCAAGGATTAATTGGCAACTTACAGATATGCAATGTTCTTTCCTTTCTAATGACCAAACATAGCTATTGCCCAGCAGGTCTGCTGTTGAGCTGTTGAGTGCACCACCTCTAAAGTGGACCATCATCTTCTCAGCGGCCACACCAGATTATCCAACAGGACCAAGAGCCACAACACATTCCAAGGACTTTTTTCACATCCATACCCCCAACAGGATCCAGTACCACACATTGCCCCAAGGAACGGTTCTAAACTGTTTTTTGAACAGTTTACCCCCGCCACAGCAAAAAAAACACAAAACATCTCAGCCGGAAACACCTCAAGAACTACAATGGGCCCTAAGTTATGTGTAATATTGCGTTTATACATTCTCTGGATGCTAGGGACGCTACTGCATCCATATATTCCCAAAGAACAGTCTCATCTAATGGAGTCTATTTGGGAGTTGTCATTCTTATTCAGGGACCTTACTCACATCACCTTTAATTACACTGCACTCAACACTACCATCCTACACATGCTACACAGTACTCTTTTACACAACTCATGGTATCAGCAGATGGCCGATGTGGGCCCTTAGGCTTCAGCTGGGTTATGTTATGCCTGCTTGGGTATACCGTATGCAATAGGCGCAGATAGATTGTACTTTTTCCATGAGGTAGCCCCTGAGAAAGTAAAATGCCTCTTCCATGAGCACCTGTGTACATTTAGGGCTACAATGCAACCTACTAAAGTAGAGCCCCATAGGGTAGTGGTAAATATGACCCGCTACGAGACCAGTCCTACAGCACTGTACCGTCTCACCGAGCCTAGCGATACCCAACTGATCTGGACAGAATAACAGAAAGGGAACTATAGGAGAGAACACAGTTTGCCCCAGCGATTTTCATTAGAAGAGATTCTTGGAGGTTGGTAAGCCACCTACCAGGTGCACAAAAATGTCCAGTCCCGCTTCTGTCCGCAGTACCAGGGTGACCCTTAGCATGTCTGGAGCTGCCTTCATTCACAACAAATGGACCCCAGACATGGAGTTTCAGGGCAGGACCATCCACCACAATGACATGAAGGGGAATGGGTCTCATAGGGGAGGGGTAAATGGCAGCGAAGACACCCCGTGTCAGGAGATCAAAGACACCGAGGTAGACAGGTACACATGGATAGAATGGAAGGGACAACTATTGTACAGAATCTCCCATTGTATTCTTTATTTTTCAGAGGCAAAGGAACCATTCCACTGAGCATAAACAAGAATTGTGGCTCAATACTGCACACTCTGGATCTGCAATGTGTCACCTCCACGCTGATGGCTACCTACTGGCAGTACGGCAACTGCACTTATACCCAGCTCATCTCTGGATGGCACGGGCTCTGCTCCCTCTTTACCATACACACCCCAACCAAAGTCATCCCCGGAGAACATCTGTCTGAACTGTACCAGCATCCCCGGAGAATGTCTGCCTGAACTGTGCCAGGATGCGTTGAGGAAGAAAACAACACTGTTGCATCAGGCTTAAAGGAGAAGAACCACTAATTATTTTGGTTGGGCTCAGTGCGAGGATACTCCTGAGGAGTTTAGACTGTTCACTAATGCTCACATATTAATGGGAGGGTCTATACCCTTCTTCACCTTGCAGACAAACGCAAATACTCGCTGGTTGCAGATTACACAGTGAGAGATGCTCAGAATGATGAGCAGTACTGAGCTCAGCCTTAATGCCATCAAATAAAAACAAAGAGCCATTTGCCTCATGGTGATGCAACATCTATATGTTTTGAACTTGATGGCTGCAATAGAGGGTGGGGTGTGTGCAAAGATTGGCTCATCCTACTGAACCTTCATACCTAGCAATGATATGGACAATGCGACTTTGACACTTGCCATTCAAGCATTGTACTGACTGCAAAGAGACATGCGTGTGGAGAGAGGTGCCCCTGAACAGGAGTGGATCACAAACTGGTGTTCCTGGCTTCCCCAGTGGCTGACCAGTTTGTGCACATCATTGTTTCAACTGGGGGTTTCCTTCTGTAAAAATGCAGTCAACAAATTGGGTAGGGTACAAGTAGCGAGGGTGGTGGAACAACAAAGGTCCAACACTATGACTGTCATAACTTATGGGTTTGGAACTGTATTTGAAAATTCAACTAGAGGGAGGAATGTTAATAACGGATCAATCAATCTACACAACAGCAAAGTCACATTTATAATTGATTGTCACATTTTCATAACAAACAAAGTCACATCACCCCTATTAGATTCCCCCACAATGACCTCTCTGTCAGCCCCAGCACATAGGTACATAGTCAGCCAGGCCCTGTGGCCCAGGCCTGAAGGTTAATGACTGACAGGTACACTTAACCGACAGCCAATCACACAAGCTTACATCAGATCCCACAAATAGGCAGCAATGATACAATGGTCCATGGAGATTGGCACTAATGAAGCACGACTGGACAGTGGCATGTATGCATTCTGAAAACACCATAAAGTTAGATGCAACATGTTGTTAGGTACACTTAGCCAATGAGGACACAGCACATACAGCATATGGGGCAACCATAAGCCCATCAAGCCAGGCATCTGGACACGTACTCACTGTCCCACATATTGCTTACACCAGGTCGAGATCCACCTGCATTCTCTATCTAGAATTTGTATCTACTCTTTGTCAATTGTTCGCATGTCACCAGGGAAAGAGTGTTTTATGTGTTTATTGCTCCCAGAGAAATGTATAAAGCGTGGGTCATTTTGATGTTCTATGAGAGGCTGTCCTCAGACCCTTGTGCTGTAACTGTTCTCTTGACTCTAATGTTCAATTCAACAAACCATACCTATTTTGCCATATGCCTCCTGTCTTTTGTTTTATTAAGCTAAATCCTCATTCAAACAACAAATCAAGGAAGTCTGTGGTTTGAAATCAGTTAATCGGCATCCAATGGGGGAGTGCCTCATCTCTGTGTGTCACTGCTTTTGAGTGAAGGGGGGGAGGACCCAACATCAAGCCCTGAAAGTGGATCCAGAGAGGGAAAGGACCCAAGTGTCCTATTGGTAAGTGTATGGGAGGGACATTGAAGGCAAGGGTATGGCAATATGAATATATGATGTGTTGTCAGCTGTCAGAGGAATGTCTCCAATGAGGGTCCCTAATTGTATCAAGAAGCATTGATCAGTGAGTGCATGGTTTTAGGAGAGGGTCTCTCATCTGTCTTTGCCAATAGATTGTTGAGGTATTTGTCCCACGAATCCAATGGAAGTGCCACTCCTTGTAGCAGGGGGGAGTGAGCACCAGATGGTCATCTCAGTGGAGGCACATTGAAAAAGATGTCTCAGCTAAAGTGGCAGTGAGGTTGCTTCTGGAGATGCCATGCCATTGCTATGCAGAGCTTTAAAAGAATGAACACCAAAATTGGTATACTCAGTATCATACTTACTCTTACTTGTACGAGGTGTCAGTTCTAGAAGGCAATGTAAGCAATCTTAGTGTGGGGGTCGCCCATAATATCAGACAGTGTCGCTACTGAAACTGTCCAATATTGCTCAACTTCTGGGCAAGCCCACACCATGTGGAAAAAGTGTGCCTCTGGGTAGGGGCATTTTAGGTTTAGTACTTAAAAGAAAGAATGAAGCTGCACAAGGGTGAGACAGGTCTTGTGCACATAGATGAAGTGGATGTATTTCAGTCAGGAATTCCTGGAGACATTCTGGATCTGCTCCAGTACACAGGACTATTGCCTGTCTGTAAGGTCCTGTCCAGTAGACAGAGCCCTCTTATCCCTCAAAGCATGGAGATTCGGGTAGGGAGCTTCCAGCAACCCTTTTCATATTAGTGTTACTGTGTGTTTGCCCATAGCGTGGCAACAGTTGTAACGCTGGAGATGTGGTGGGCATGGTATGGCCATAGCCTCATAAATTCGCAATGGCAACTTTCAGTGTGTTGTAGGTCAAGCACTGGTCCACATGATTGTCATAGTGCTCTCTGAGGTCTTAGAAGGACAGCAGGACTTCACGCTTATACAGATCGCCCTCTGAAGGGATACTCTTCTCCATCCAGGTTCCACTGTTATGATGGTCTGCCACCCAATGGAGCACCAGAAGAACCCACACCAGTAGAGTGGGTGCGAATGGCACTGGACCATGCCTCAGGGTCACCTATTTGTTTAAAAAAAGTTTGGCTACTGTGACAATTAGTCCCACATTCAGGGTGTCCCACACGGGGTCTATAAGCCACTTTAGTATGCAAGAACATCCGTATCCCAGAAGATGAAAGACCACTTGGGAATGGTTTACAAGACTTGGATCATTAGTCAAGCGAGTAATCTAGAAGAGGAACAAAAGCACATTTGAGGTGCGGTTAGAAGTTCTGAGGTGCAAAGTTTAACTTCCACACATTGTGGTGCTGTTTGCTTGCAGTCTCTACTGCAGCAGCCAGCACTATCACCAGCTAAGTTCAAAACCCATAGCAACATGTTCCCAGCCAATGTCTGCAAGGGATTGGTTTTATTCAGCAGGATATAAGCCAAGTGCACAGCTGCAAGGACGGCAAGTGTCAGCACCAATGACTATTCAGAAGATAGGCCAAAGTTCATATTTAGATGACTCAACAGAGGTGTCCCTGGGCCAAAACCAATTGATTTATAGGCATGTCTAGAGGGAACAGGGACCAGAGGTCAGTAGCTTTGCAAAAAAATATCTTGCTTGTCCAGTAGTAGTTATCAAAGTCAGAAGGATCAATCTCTCTCCTAAAAATGTGGAGACTGGTGATGATTAAAATTAACACATACTTCATTCCAAAGGATAATAGGGCTTCTGAAACAACAGAGAATGAGGGCATTTGGTCTGACATGTTAAGTCTGGTCAGTGATTATCCTTCGGCTGATCCCACTGAGTTTGAGGACAAACTCTACCTTCCAGACTAATACATACAAATTTGAATAGAATGACATCTTAAAAACAATTTATATTGATGTACAAATTGTGTTCTGTTGTAATAGAGTGGTCCAGTGTGCATGGCACAGATAGTCAATCAAGGAGAACACAGCGGGTTAAGTGGTGAGAGCTGAGAAAGAATGATTTAGCCTTCCATTCAACGGCTGAGTTTTGAGATTAGCAAATGGTGACAGTCTGCTGAAATAGAAAGCCTCCTTTCCCAAAAAGGAAATTATAGGGCAAGATTTCTCCTGGGTCTATTTTTTCTTCTATTTTCTTTCTAGCTTTTTCTCCCTTGCTGAACTGCCAGCAAAGATTTCAAAATCTGCAACAGCCTTATTTGTGCTTCCATACAAAAGACAGAGGCATAGGGACACCGCATTCTTGGAACTGGTACCTTACTTGCACTGATGAGTCTTACCCAATAAAAGATGTGTCACGTTGTTGTGGATAAGAGGGTCTGGCAAGTTACACTTGATAATGTACTGTTTGTATTCTAGATCATTGTTTGCCTTTCACATGATGGGATAAATATGTTAATTTTCCTATTGTTAACATAAGTCTAACTTCTCTGGGTTCTTCTGAAACTGGTTGGTTTATTTTCCAGGAAACTTGAAACTACTAGTGTCCATACTCTTTTAATTTTCCTGTCAACACTACAGGTCTATCTCTTTCACCTGAAATAAATTCAAAACATCATTGACAGAGACAAGAAGAAGAAGACCACTCTCTAGAATATATAATAACAGTAGAACTCAAAGGGCCCTAGCCCTGTGTACTTGAGAGGTGTGTAGGTTAGGACAATCCGGAGTAGTGGCTCAAATGGCAAACCCTAATTATGTGATTGACTTGTGGTCTACTTTACTACGCATAGCAAAAGCTATTGTTGGAGGGATCAGACCAAGAACATGAATTGAGGTGTCTGTGATAGGTGGTACGTGATTGGTTCTTCTCACTTCTTAGTTAAAGGCACACACCACTGACTCTATCTGCCCATGCCTTCTTGCTCCTCAGACACCACTAAGCTTTATCTTGACTCTCCAGTGTTGACATTTTAGTTTTGCACTCCACTGGCCATCTTACCAAACAATGTGTAGGGAAGCAGTGGGACCAATAACTCATAAAATCGATGTACCTGATCACGCCATGCTAACAAGAATCTCATATCAACCTCCGGAAAATGTGGCAAATCATACATGTTCAACAATTATCTTCTATCTCTGAAGAAACGTTTCCTGTGTACTCACCAGACTAATGGTAAGACGTGGTAGACATGCCACTCCAAAGTTTTTTTTTTTTAAAAGACTTGTCCTGACTAATGATTCACATGTGCTTTTTGCTCTGTTTCATTTATGCTTCTGGGAAGAACTCAAGTTATACAAGACAATTTTGAGAATCTACCTGACATAGCAATGCAAGTTCATCTGTATCATATTCCAGAAGACAGAATGAAAGAAGTACAAGACAAAATTGAAGCTATGCTTAATATCGACCTTATTGGGCATTCTCAGAACAATAGGTCCTATCCAACAGTCTTGATCTTGAAACAAGATGGAACTATTTGATTCCGCATTTATTTTTTGAAAGTTTATAGTGTCTCTACTTCTGGTACAGCATAGATAAGCTTATGAAAGAGCTAGATCTATGGACGTCAGTCAGTACTATAAATCTTATCATAAGTTATTGGCAAGTGCCAATCTGACAAGGAGACAGGAAAAATGTTTGTTTCTATACCTTTAAAGCAATTTCAGTTTAAATATTTTCCATTTGGACTACATGGGGCATTTGCCACTTTCAGAGAATTATGGCTATTGTCATAATAATATTCCATTCTGGTGATGCAGACTCATATTTAGATGATAGTGTTTATACAGTATGACCTAGCAAGAACAATTTTGCTCATTTGGAAGAAGTTTAACAACTCTGCATCTTGCTGGTTTTGCTGCTAATCCCACCAAATGTGTTCTAGCTGCAAGGCAAGCAAAATTCTTAAGTTATGGTCTGGAAAGTTGTTCTATTAAGACACAAATTAACCAAACTACCTACTACTAAAACGAGGTCCAATCATTTGTAGATTTTGTTGGAAAAGGCCTTTCTGCAGGGTCACCCCCAAACTTTTTGCCTTCCTCCTTCTCTTTTTCTGACCTCATTTTTGCTGGCTTTAGGATTCTGCGCACTTTACCACTGCTAATCAGAGCTCAAGTGCATATGCTCTCTCGTTAAAACATGGTGACGTTGGTTAATACCCAATTGGCTTATTTAATTTACTTGTAAGACCCTAGTCAAGTGCACTACATGAGGCCAGGGCCTGTAAATTTAATGCTACTAGTGGGCTGCAGCACTGATTGTGCCACCCATATAAGTAGACTCCTAACCATGTATCCGGTCTGCCTCTGCAGTGCCTGTGTGTGCAGTTTCCCTGCCACTTGAATTTGGCATTTAAAAGTACTTGCCAAGCCTTAACCTCTCCCTTTTCTACATATAAATCACTCCTAAGGTAGGCCCCAGGTAGCCCATAGAGCAGGGTACTATGTAGCTAAAAGGCAGGATATGAACATGCATGATCTATGTGTCCTGGTAGTTTAAAACTCCTGAATTCGTTTTACATTCCTGTGAGGCCTGCTCCTTTCACAGGATAGCATTAGGGCTACCCTCATATCCTGTTTGAGTGGTAGATCCTGATCTGAAAGGAGGAACCAGGTCATATTTAGTATGGCCAGAATGGTGATACAAAATCCTGCTTAATGGTGAAGTTGGATTATATATTACTATTTTAGAAATGCCATTTTTAGAAAGTGAGCATTTCTCTACACTTAAATCCTTCTGTGCCTTCCAATCCATGTCTGGCTAGGTTTAGTTGATAGTTCCCTTGTGCATTCACTCAGACAAACCCAAACACATGGTGCTCAGTCACTTGCATACATCTGCATATTGAATGGGTCTTTCTGGGCTGGGAGGGTGGCGGGCCTGATACTCACATGTCAAAAGATAGTAGCCTGCCCTCACACAAAGGACTGCCACACCTCCTACTGGGACCCTGGCAGACAGTATGGAACTGAAAGGGGACCTTGTGCACTTCCAAGCCACTTTTTGAAGTCTCCCCCACTTCAAAGGCGCATTTGGGTATTTAAGCACGGTCTTCAACCATGCCAACTTACACTCTTATCACAGACACTTCCTGCAGAAGAACCTGAACCAGAACCTGCAACCTGTCAAGAAGAACTGCCTGGCTGCCCAAAGGACTCACCTGACTGCTTTTTTGAGAGCAACTGCTGCCTTGCTGTTGCCCTGCTGCCTTGCTGCTCTCTAGCTGTGCTGAAGAAGTGCTCTCCAAGGGCTTGGATAGAGCTTGCCTCCTGTTCCCTGAAGTCTTAGGACCAAAAAGACTTTATTCCTGCAAGAAGAACTCCCTGTTCGGTGAAAGTCACGGCACAGCCTGCAAGAAACAATGCATAGCCTGCATCGTGGTGAGAAAATAATCGCACGCCAAAGATGAACAACATTGCCCGACTTTGCAAGGAGAAAATCGAAGCAGCACCAGCATAGCAACCAGAAATTAGTTGCAAGGCCCACTGGATTGATGCAAAGCCGAGCTGGAACAACGCAGCCCAACTGCATGATAGGGGTCGATGCAGTGCCTGCCAGGCGGTAGAAATTTCCACACAATGCTCACCAGATCGACGCAGCCCCTTTGACTTCATCCTGCAAGTGCCGGATTTCAACACATCTTCCCCAGAGTGTCTGAAAACCCTGCAACCCGAACAGGATCCCAGTCTATGAGCCGGAAATCGATGCAAAGCCTGCCCTGCGTGAACACTCGATGACGCATCGCCTGTGTGAACCAGAGAAATTGGCGCACCCCTCCTTGTTTTCCACGCATCTCCTCCTCTGCAGTTCCTTGGGGAGATTTTGAGCGAAAACCAGGTACTTTGTGCTTGCAAAAGACATTTGTTGCATTTAAGAGACTAAAGACACTTTGGCCCTCATTACAACCCTTGTGGTTGGTGATAAAGCGGTGGTAATACCACCAACAGGCCGGCAGTAAAAAAAATGGAATTATGACCACGGCAGAAACCTCTCAGACAGACAGCCACTTTAACACACCGACTGCCACGGCAGTAGCAACAAGCACCACGGTGGTAACCGCCAACAGACAGTTGGAAATCAATGTACCACCCACTGCATTATGACCAGCCTATCCGTCAGCTTTTCCGGGGCGGTACCAACAACATCAAAAGCATGGCAGAAACAGTACACAGAAGTCAAAGGACTCACCTCTGGAGACACAGGGAACAACCATGACTCCATGGAGCTCGAGTTGCACATATTTCCCATGCTCGTCTACCTTTTCCTGCATTACGAACACCAACGCCGGCAATGATGACCACAGTGAGTACTGCCGCCTAGCACACAAGGGAGGGGAGAGGAAAAAGAGAGTGACAAACACACGCAACACGCAGCACCCCCACCCCTAACACCATACATACAAACAGATGCAGTAACATTACATATCCACCCGTGCCCCTCAGGAAAAATGCAAGGACAAAATTATTGGAAGAAAGTGAGTGTAATACGATTAAAGAACATGAATAAGTGCATTAAGTTACAAACGTATATACATATTTACAAATGGAGGGACACTGCCCAGTCCTCAATGTCCATGGGCCACAGGGTCACAACACATAGGCCAAGACCCAACCTCACTCCTGCAACAACACGGAGAGAACACTGCAGGGACATCAGGTTGAAAATACACAGGCACCTCAGGGAGACAGGGAATGGGGGGCACCTCAGCCGAAAGATGGTATAACACCATTGGTCCTGGAGGGGGGCTACATGCCCTGTGCAATGCCCTGGGGACTGCAAGGCCACAGTCTTTCAAGTGGGTGGTTTGCCCACTGCTTGGTCCTGGGGAGTGCAAAGCCACAGTCTCTCTAGTGGGTGGTTTGCCCACTGCTTGGTCCTGGGGAGTGCAAAGCCACCGTCTCTCAAGTGGGTGATTTGCCCACTGCTTGGTCCTGGGGAGTGCAAGGTCACAGTCTTTCAAGTGGGTGGTTTGCCCACTGCTTGTTCCTGGGGAGTGCAAAGCCACAGTCTCTCAAGTGGGTGGTTTGCCCACTGCTTGGGCCTGGGGAGTGCAAAGTCACATTCGCTCTAGTGGGTTGTTTGCCATATGCTTGGTCCTGGAGAGTGCAAAACCACTGTCTCTCTAGTGGATGGCTTTTCCACTGGTTCTGGAGGGGGCATTGTGCCCAGTGTGCTTCATCCTGGGAAGAATGGGGTAAGTGAATAACTTCTCCACTGGTTATGGAGGGGGAATTGTGCCCAGTGTGCTTCATCCTGAGAAAGATGCTGTGAGTGGATGGCTTATCCACTGGTTCTGGAGGGGGGATTGTGCCCAGGGTGCTTCATCCTGGGAAGGATGTGGTGAGTGGATGGCTTCTTCCACTGGTTCTGGAGAGGGCATTGTGCCCAGTGTGCTTCATCCTGGGAAGGATGGGGTGAGTGGATGGCTTCTCCACTGGTTCTGGAGGAAGCATTGTGCCCAGTGTGGAGTGTGCTTCATCCTAGGAAGGATGGGGTGAGTGGATGACTTCTTCACTGGTTCTGGAGGTGGCCTTGTGCCCAGTGTGCTTCATCCTGGGAAGGATGCGGTAAGTGGATGGCTTCTCCACTGGTTCTGAAGGAGGCATTGTGCAAGGTCACAATCTCTCACTTGGGTGTCTGACCCACTAGATTTGCAGGGGCCAGGATGTACAACAGCCCATGGAGGCAGGACTACACACTGACTGCCGGCGGTGATGGATGCTCAGTGGTGGCAGTGGAAGTGCTGGTGTCAGTGCTGGCAGTGGTTGTTGGAGGCTTCAGCCCATCCCCGGCAGCCTGAGACGGATGTGCACTGGGGCTGCTGCTGCTGCCAGTAGTGCTGGTGTCGGTGCAGGCAGTGGTGGGGGGAGGCTCCAGCTCATCTCTTGCAGCCTCGGATGGCTGCCCACTGGAGCTGCTTCTGCGGGCAGTGGTGGTGGTGGTGGTACTGGCAGTGTGGGGGGAGGCTCCAGCCCATCCCCTGCAGCCTCGGACAGCTGCCCACTGGGGCTGCTGCTGCTGGAAGTGGTGCTGGTGGCGGTGTTGGTGGTGGTGCTGGTGGCAGTGCTGGCAGTGGTGCTGGTGGCCGGGCTGGCAGTGGTGGGGGGGGCTCCAGCCCATCCTCTGCAGCCTCAGATGGCTGCCCACTGGGGCTTCTGGCAGTGGTGCTGGTGGCGGCACTTGTGGCTATGCCTGCAGTGGTGCTGGTGGCAGTGCTGGCAGCAGTGGGTGGAGGCTCCAGCCCATCCACTGCAGCCTCGGATGGCTGCCTACTGGGGCTGCTGCTGCTGGCAGTGGTGCTAGGGGTGGTGCTGGTGGCGGTGCTGGCAGTGATGGGGAGAGGCTCCAGCCCATCCCCTGAATTCTTGGACGGTGCAACCACCATGGTTGGTGATGGGGGCTCCAAATGAGTCCCAGCACCAGGCCTCCTGTCCTTCCTGCCTGCTGGTGCAGGCCCCTTGCTCTTCCTGCCTGCAGCCGGGGATTGCCCCTTGCCCTTCACACCTGCAGCTGGTGGTGCCTCCTTGCCATTCCTAGTCACCGCTGGTGGTGACTCCTTGCCCTGCCTAGTTGCAGCTTGTGGTGCCTCCTTGCCCTTCCTTGATGCACCTGGTGCAGGCACCCTGTCAGTGTTGCTGCCTGGTGCCCGGGATCCTCTCCCATCTGCAGTAGCTGTCGACACTACCTTGGCCGTGGACTGGGTGGCTGAGGTGCTCGCCTGGGTTCTGACCACCCTGGACTGAGGTGAAAGATGGGGGGAGAGTGGTAGGGAAGAGGTCAATGGTGGAGAGGAAAAGCTTCTTAGGGACATTGGGGTGGGAAGAGGGTCAAAGTTTGGGAGTGGAGGAAGAGGAAGTGGTTGTAGGAGGTGTGTATTTGCTGTGTTTGGGTGCATGGGGTGGATGCTGTTGTGAGGTGGATGGCTGTTGGGTGTCTGAGTGCTTGCGTTTGTGTACCTTGGGAGGAGGGGGCACAGACACAGTGGGAGAGGACACAGGGGAAGTGTGCATGGAAGATGGGTGGTGACTGCCAGTGTGGGGCATGTAGTGATAGGCATGATGATGGTAGTGGATGAGGATGGAGTGCATGCAGGTGTGACTGTAAACGCTACTGGGAGGGAGGTGGACGAGGAGGAGGAGGGGGACACAGTGGAAGCAGTGGATGTTGGTATGTCTGCACCTGGATGTGTTTGTATGAGTCCCTGTGTGATGATGTGTGGTGCTTGTGTTTGCCTAAACCGCTCCTGTGTGTTGTCCTGTGTGCATGCTGGTCTGCCTGTGTGCTTGGTATAGGTTGGGGTTGAGGGGAATGTGATTTGGCAGAGGAGGTTGGAGGGGGGAGGCTAGAAACAGGGACAATGGCTGCCATCAGGGAGGAGGACAGAGCCTGGATTGATCTCTGTTGGGCCGCCACGCCAGAGTGAATGCCATTCAGGAATGCACTTGTTTGTTGCAAAAGGGCTGCCAGCCCCTGGATGGCATTCACAATGGTTGACTGCCCAACAGAGATTGATCGCAGGAGGTCAATAGCTTCCTTACTCATGGCAGCAGGGATAACTGGGGCAGGGTCTGAGGTGCCTGGGGCGAAGGAGATGCCCACCCTCATGGGTGAGCGGGCACGGGTAACATACTGAGGGACTGCTGGGAGGTCATTGCTGATAGGGGGGTGGCGGCTGTACCTGTATTTGGGGTGGCCACATAGGTGTCCTACACCACCAGTGAGCTTCCATCGGAGGAGGTATCACTATCTAAACTGTCCCCTCCAATCTCCGCCATGGTGTCCCCCTCGCCCTCCATCCCACTGGTGCCTTCACCATCGGTGGATTCGGCCTCCAGGGCCCTGTGGGGTGCAGCTCTCCCTGTTGCCGGTGCCTCTGCTTCTACACCAGATGATGCTAATGCACATAAGGACAGGGTGACAAAACAAAAAGGGGGTGAACGAGACAAAGGATATCCTTGGTTAATGGCGGCAACAACACCACCGTTGGCGTATACATCACACTTACACACAGGGAACAGCCCTACACACTAAGCAATGCACTAACAGTCACAATGCTAGTCACCAGCCCATGGACAGGGATACCAATTGCAGCATACCTGAGACCCACAGACCCCTGCCCAGCAGTGGAGACCTACTAGCTTGTTTGGTGGAGGTTGACATCAGACCCTGCCCAACATGGGCCCTACCCTGCACTGGCCAACCTGGCCTTGGGGCACCCACAGGCCCACATCCCCACCTGGATAACACCTCACCATGCCCAAGTAGTATATTGGGGCACTGTACTCACCCCCTTGTGGCTGCAATGATGCCCCCAAGCGCCCATCCAGCTCCGGAAAGGCCACTGCCAGCATGCGGGCCATCAGGGGGGTCAGGATTCGACGGGCACCCCTTACTCATTGGGAGGCCATCCCCAGCTGGGCCTCCGCGTCTTCCGTGCCCAGCCTCTCAGGTGATGTACTGGTCTGCCAAACACACCATCTGCACATTCATAGAGTGATAGCTTTTTCTATTCCTGAACACTTATTCATTTCTCCAGGGGGGGACAAATGCCACATGTGTACCACCAATGGCACCCCTGATGTTGGGGATTTGTCCCAGGACATAAAAGTCAGCTTTCACTGTGGCCAAATCCTCCACCTGGGGGAATACGATGTAGCTGTGCATGTGTTTCAGCAGGGCTGACAACACTCTGGTCAACACGTTGGAGAACATTGGCTGAGACATCCCTGATGCCATGGCCACTGTTGTTTGGAAGGAACCACTTTCCAGGAAAAGGAGCACTGACAGGACCTGCACTAGAGGGGGGATATCTGTTGTCTGGCGGAGAGCTGACATCAGGTCTGGCTTCAATTGGGCACACAGTTTTTGGATTGTGGCCCGATCAAGTCTGGTTGTCAGAATAATGTGTCTGTTCTCCATTATTGCAAGGTCCACAAGGGGTCTGTACACCTGAGGATGTCGCCATCTCATATTTATCCTCAGCGGTTGAAGCCTATGGAGGAAAATGATGAGCAGAGGGTCATATTCACACATCAATTGAAATAATGATGCATCTTTTCCTTTACAGAACCTGTATGTGAATCCGAGAGTCAGTTGCTGTGCCAATGTCTGCTGTGACGCATTTAGATGCCATGGCCTATGCCCCCCTGACATGGCGGCTGCCTGACCTGTGAGAAGGGACAAGTGGAAATGAGGTATTTCCACTTGCGTTGTTTGCTGTTGCGGTAGGCGGTCGACGACCGTTGCGCAACTTCGCATTGGTTATCATTGGGCCCTATGGGTTCCAGGAGCCATTGGCGATGTACGCCGGCGGACGTGACCGCCATTTTCTATCTATTCACTCACTTGCTACCTGACCTTCAACAGGAGAGGGCCTACACTGCAAGTGCTGCTGTGACCTATGTCTTGAAGCGGCAATGGCTCATGTGACTGGGGAAAGGGCCCCTGCCTTCACTGCGGAGGAGCTAGAGAAACTGGTGGATGATGTCCTACCCAGTACACGTTACTCTACGGTCCTCCAGACAAACAGGTGAGTACACTGTGAGCATGATGCGTGGGCCATGAATGTATGGATTGCTGTGTATGTAAGCCACATTTGGGGGGGGCTGAGGCGTCCTGGCCAGAGTGCTGCATGTATGGTGGTCAATGTATGTGCGTCAGGAGATGAGAGTGATCTGGTGGGCCATCAGTGTGATGGTCTGGACGGTTAACTAATTCCCTTTTCTGCTGTCTTTTCCATGAAGGTCAGCGCCCATTAGAAAAAGGGTATTTGGCGTGCCATCACCGAGGAGGTGCGGACCCTGGGGGTATTTGACAGGCGGAGCACCC
Organism: Pleurodeles waltl; assembly: GCF_031143425.1. NCBI lineage: Eukaryota > Metazoa > Chordata > Amphibia > Caudata > Salamandridae > Pleurodeles > Pleurodeles waltl. Next base: position 498,978,364 of record NC_090438.1, on the reverse strand, counting down.
ACTGCCATAAACGGTGGGAGGACCTGCGCCACTAGGGAAGGAAGATGGAGGAGGCCTAGCTTTGGCTGGCCTCCCAACGAGGAAGGGGTGCCTGTCGTACCCTGACCCCCCTGATATTCTGCATGCTGGCGGTGGCCTATCCGGAGTTGGATGGGCGCTTGAAGGCATCACAGCAGCCACAAGGGGGTGAGTACAGATTCAGAATCATGACTGTGTGCTCGCTAAGGTTTACCTGGGGTGGGGCTGTGGGTGCCCCTAGGCCAGGGCAAACATGCCATCGTAGGTCCCTTGTTAGGCAGGCTCTAAAGTACTCCAACCCCAATAGTGTTAGTGGGCATCTACTACTGGACCGGGTCCTGTGGGTTTCAGGTGTGCAGCTAATGGCATCAGGCATTGTACCCCATGGGCTGGTGACTACCTTAGTAACTGGGAGTGCATGGCCTAGTGCATAGGGCTGCTCCCTGTGTGTTGTGTACGCCAACGGTAGTGGTGCTGCTGGCATTGACCAAGTGTATACTCTGTCTCTTCCCCCCTTTTTGTTTTGTCACCCTGTCCTTGTGTGCATTAGCATCATCTGGCAGAGGAGCAGAGGCACCGGCAATGGAGGGAGCTGCATCCCACATGGGCCTGGAGGCCCCCAACGGTGAGGGCACCAGTGGGACGGAGGGCGAGGGGAGCACCACGACGGGGACAGGAGGGGACACCACAGACATCGACTCCTCCTCCGATGGAAACTCCCTGGTGGTGGCAGATACCTCTGTACCCACCCCAAAAACAGGTACAATTGCCACCCCCCTACCAGAACCACCCTCCCAGCAGCCCCTCAGCATGTTTCCTGGGCCCGCTCACCCAGGAGGGTGGGCATTTCCTTCACCCCAGGCACCTCAGGCCCTGCCCCAGTCAGCCCCGCTGCCCTCAGTGAGGAGGTGATTGACCTCCTGAGATCCCTCATTGTTGGGCAGTCAACAATTCTGAATGCCATCCAGGGTGTCGAGAGGCATTTGCAACAAACAAATGCATACCTGAAGGGCATTCACTCTGGTGTTGTGGCCCAACAGAGAGCATTTCAGGCTCTGGCTTCTGCACTGATGGCAGCCATTGTCCCTGTATCCAGCCTCCCCCCTCCAACTTCCTCTACCCAGTCCCAATCCCCTCAGCCCCAGCCTATCCCAAGCACACCTTCAGAACAGCATTCACCCAAATCAACACACAAAAGTGGCTCAGGCAAACACAAGCACCACACTTCATCTCACAGGCACTCACACAAGCACCATCCCCATGCAGACACACCAACATCCACTGCCTCCACTGTGTCCCCTGCTCCTCATCATCCACCTCCCTCCCAGTAGCATCTCCACTCACACCTGCATGCAGTACATCCTCATCCATTACCACCATCACCATCACCAGCACGCACAGCACAACACACCCCTCACTGACAGGATGACAAGGCCATAAACATTATTAGAATGTCATAAATCATCTGAGTGCAAAACAGTGCTTTCGTCATGAACGTAAAGCGTAATTCAATGACAGGTCACAGTTGATAGCTCATACATAAATCATTTTTCCAGGATCATAACTTTGCTGCATGACATAATCTCTGCTATTAATCAATCAAGTCCTTGTCATTTGCTTGTCATAATTCTGACACCTATTGTTGCTGAGGCCATCCTCCATGCCGCTTTGGGGTAATCCAGTTTTGGTGGTTCTTTCTCTGATCGTGAGGGGGGTAGCCTCTTAGTGCTGTTAGGCTCAACTCGCTACCTTTTCTGTCCATTTTGTGCCCTGCCAACAGGCGGGTCTGGGCCGCGAGTGGCGTGCTCCGCTTACTCCCCCATCGGCCTACTTAACCTGCCGTAAGACATCCCCAGGTAAGTAGCCTTTCTCCGGCACACCACCCATCGGTGTGCCTCCTTTACAAATCAACATGCCCCTTTTACCGCCGTCCGCTGGCCCTCTCAGCCCTGTGACAATGCTGCCATTCCGGTGTGGGTGGGTGGGTCTCGAAAATCCTGCGAGCTGTCCCTCCTGCCCCACAGGTAATTTCTGCATGGGCAGAAGAATCCTTTTAGTCCTCCTTCCAAGCTGAGGGCGCAGCGGTGTCCCCCCATAGGATGGTTTGTACGATTACATTGTCCTTGCTGGTCCCTCATTGGCTCGAATTCCTTGGGCCAGCCTTTGCGCAATTCCCCTTCTCCCCCCGTGAGGGGGACGCAGGATGCCCTTTTGTTGGTTTGCAGCCAAGGCGGCATGAACTGGTATTTTCTGGGTCCCCGTCGGCTGTTAATGCGCCGGCCCCTGATGCCCCCTTTGGGGGCGGCATCTGCCATAATCCCCACACTTGGCCCACTCCAATTAATGTAATTCCCCATATACATTTATGAAAAACTCACAACAGCCGTGTGTGTTTGCATTTCGCTGTGGGACGGCTGCCCACTGGGGCTGCTGATGCTGACAGTAGTGGTGCTTGTGGCAGTGCAGGTGGTGGTGCAAGTGGCGGTGCTTGCAGCAGTGCTTGCGGCAGTGGTCGCTGCAGGGCAGCAGGCGGTGCTGGCAGCAGTGCAGGTGGCGGTGCTGGTGGTTGTGCTGGTAGCCACCAGGCCTTCACCTGCAGCCTCGGACGGCTGAAGTGCCTTGGCTGGTGTTTTCTGCCACTTACTCACCTTGGCAGATGGTGGTGTGACCTCTGGCAGCTGGAGTCTTTGAGGTGGCTTTGCTGGGAGGTTGTGGCTCGTCCCCTTGCTGTATGCTGTCCCCTCTTCACCTTGCCAGGTGTTTGAATGGTTTGGGCCTTGGCAGGGGTTGGTGTCACACTGGCTGGGCTAACAGGTGCCCCCTTTGAGTCTCTGATACCTGCAGGAACTACAGCCGACGTCGACTTGGTGGCTGAGGTGCTGGGCTGGGTCCTGGCCACCTTGGCCCAAGGGGAAGGACAGGGGAGGGGTAAGGGAAGAGGTCAATGTTTGCCAGGAAAAGCTTCTTAGGGACACTGGGGCAGGAATAGGGAGAGGGTTTGGGAGTGGAGGAAGAGGGAGTGGTTGAAGGAGGTGTCTGTCTGCTGAGTTTGGCTGCAGGTGCATGGGCTGGATGCTGTTCTGAGGTGGATGGCTATTGGGTGGGTGGGTGCTTGTGTTTGTGTACTTTGGGAGGAGGGGTCACAGACACAGTGGGGGAGGACACAGTGTGCATGGATGTGGGGGTGGTGACCGCCGCAAGCACCACCACTGGCAGCACCCCCACCAGCACAGGCCCTACCACCAATTTGCAGCCTTAACCACCGCCGGATGGAGTCTAGCCCTGCCTCCATGGACTATCATGCAACCTGGTCCCTGCAAATCTCGTGCCTCAAACACCGAGGTAAGGGACTGTGAACTGCCATACCCCAAGTGTTGCATCACTTGACACAAAGCCACCTCCAGAACCAGTGGAGATATGCATCCACTCACCCTTTCCTTGGCAGGATGAAGCACACTGGGCACAAAGCCCCCTCCAGAATCAGTGGAAGAAGGCATCCTCTCACCCTATCCTTGGCAGGACGAAGCACACTCGGCACAAAGCCCCCTTCAGAAGCAGTGGAGATATACATCCTCTCACCCTATTCTTGGCAGGATGAAGCACACGAGGCACAAAGCCCCCTCCAGAACCAGTGGAGAAAGGCATCCACTCACCCTATCCTTGGTAGGATGAAGCACAGTGGGCACAAAGCCCCCTCCAGAACCAGTGGAAGAAGCCATCCACTCACCCCATCCTTGGCAGGATGAAGCACACTGGGCACAAAGCCCCTTCCAGAATCAGTGGAGATATGCATCCACTTGAGAGACTGTGGCCTTGCACTCCCCAGGACCAAGCGGTGGACAAACCACCCACTTGAGAGACTGTGGCTTTACCCTCCCCAGGACCAAGCAGTGGGCAAACCACCCACTAGAGAGACTGTGGCTTTGCACTCCCCAGGACCAAGTAGTGGGCAAACCACCCACTTGAGAGACTATGGCCTTGCACTCGCCAGGACATCACTGTGGGCATGAAGCCCCCTCCAGGAGCAGTGGCGTTATTCCATCTTCCGGCTGAGGTGCCCCCCCTTCCCTGTCCCCCTGAGGGGCCTGTGTGTTTTCGACCTGATGACCCTGCAGTGTTCTCTCCATATTGAGGCAGGAGTCAAGTGTGAATTTGGCCTATGAGTTTTGGCCCGGTGGCCCACGGACATTTTGAGTGGACAATGTACTGCCCTATGTACATATTGTATATTTTTGTAAATACTGTTTTTAAAATTATTATGTATATCTGACTATTTCTAAAATATCACTGATTTAACTCTATTCCTTTTGTCCTTGCGTTCTTCCAGGGGGTTATGGGGTGTAAATGTAATGTTGATGCATGTGTTTGTGTGTATGGTGTTGTGGGTGGGGGTGTTGCGTGTGTGTGTCACTCTCTTTTTCCTCCCCCCTCCCCTGCGAACTAGGTGCAGTACTCACCATGGTCATCCCGCTGCCGCCGTTTATACTCCTGGTAGATGAGGAGGTAGACCAGCATGGGGAGGACCTGCAGCTCCAGCATGGGGAGGACCTGCAGCTCGGGCTCCATGGCGTCCTGGTTCTTCATTGAGTGTCAAGAGGTGAGTTGTTCCCCTTCTGGGTATTGTTTCTGCCGTGCTTTTGATGGCATTGATACCAAACCGGAACAGCTGGCTTATGGGCGGGTTGTGATGGGGTGGGCAGTACATTGACTTCCGCCTCTTTGTTGGCAGTTACCACCGCTGTGTTTGTTGCTACTGCCCTAGCGGAACTCAAGATGCCCTAGTTTAGCTGAAAGTACCCCTCCAACTCTTGAGCTATAAAGTCCTTAAAATCCAGCAGCTGCAGAAATCAAGCATTAAGTGCCTGACTATGATTTTGGTGGCCCGGGGACAGTCATGATGGTGGGGCGGTCCGACTGCCTGCCGCTTTGTTGGGAGTCTAACCACTGTATTATGATACACACCACCCACAACACCAGCAAAACTAGGCCACACTTTTGGTGAGATAGGCCAATGCGTGTATCAGAGGGGAGACCACCAGTGCAACCGCCATCCCAATCACAATGTTGCTTCCTGCTGACATGACAGTGGCAGTCCAACCATATGAGCTGGCATATACGGAGTAATATAAGGCTGAAACCCAACTGTAGACAGCCTTACACATCTGGTGCTGCCATGGTGGCAATCTTAAATGTCTTGCTGATGCTCGAGCTGCTAGATGATACACAAAGTCAGCGTTGTCATGGATGCCACCGAAGGTAAGTCAAACATCTACCCATTTCATTCAACTCCACAGCAGCTCAAAGGGCTACCATTGACCTGGTATTTGGGCTGTGCTCCATGCCCCAAACATATTTTGTGTGCCCCAGTTTGGAGTTGTAAAAAACGTACGTCCCTACACAGCCCTATGCACCCCCTTTGGCCAGGTCAATGACTCTGCCCGTTACACTCCCCAAAACTTGATATATGTGCCCATCCCAGTTTCAGGAATAGTGATGTGTTCATAACAATGTGTTACACAACAGCAAATCCACATCAGTACCACATCTGCAAATTGAAGTGACACCCTCACATTGTACACATGCCATTGCCTGTCATGAGAGAACACATACATCTCTATGGATGTGCCATTGGTCCCCAACAGACCTTACCTGCAAAATCCTTTTAATAGGCTCACGCATATCACCCACATTGCAAGATGATGTAAGGTAAATGGAATTCAGAACAATTTGTGTGACAAACATCCTAAACACACAATGTAAATAATCCCTGTGGAATAGGTGTGGTTGCATCAGGGTGATCCCTGTAAGGCTGCTGCCCTGGAACACATTTCACTTTGCACATGCCTCAAAATTAATGTTTGCACAGGAACTGTGGCCTGATGAATATCAGGGACAAACAATAGCATAACCAAGTTCAATTCCCATGTGGCAAACGTGTAAGTGCAAGTCTAGAAAGAAAATGCACCAGTAATAGCATGGGGCACACTTTAGATAAAGTAGATGTATGGACACATGTCCGTTCAATTGTATTGGAAGGTAGCACAATTGAACACCCTCCATGTGTGGAGAAACAAACCTCTAGCTTGCACACATTAAACAAATGTCCAGTCTACATCAGAGGGTTGTAATGCTATCTATATTCAACTACCAATTCCACTTTGACCAATGACTCCATTCTGTGCTTAGCTTAGATTCAAGTGCTGGCACATCGTTGGAGCAGGTATTTTTCCACGTACAGCTTATGAACGTGTTTTTGCTTTTCTCACCAGGGAATGGAACATGACAGGGGGTGTGTGTGCATGTGTGAGTGTGCTTTAGACAGGAAAGGGAATAGGGAAATTGGATGGGGAAGAGGAGGGTGGTGGGGAGAGGATTGTGTGGGGTAGAATGCTACAGTGAGGGAAGAGGCCAGAGCCTGAAAAGCTCTCTGTGGGTGAGACATAGCACTGTAAAAGCCTTCCAGGTGAGCAACTATCTGTTGGAGTTAGGTGCCCTGCACCTGAATGGCATTCAGAATGGCAGTCTGACCCACAGAGATGTTTCTCATGAGGTCAGTAGCCTTACAGGGAAAGTATTGGTCAGCGTCTGCACACAAACGCATAATGTCTGCTATGTCAACGGCCACCACCACATGAGAGACAGTAGTGAGGCGCCAGCACTCTTGGCACACTGCGGACGTGTGGCATATTGGGTATAGATGCCAATATACTTCCTTGACTAGACACATGGCTGAATACAGTGATCTATTACCTCATATTGTTTGTTGTTCGAGCTGACACACTGAAGACAAGTCGATTGCTGGGCACAAATGCCACCCACGACATGAATCAACATGAGATGATTGATCACTGTACTCAGCCATGTGTCTGCTCCAGAGAGCATATTGTTAATGAACTGTACTCTGTTGTTTCCCTGGTCGCTAGGTGAAGAATCAAGGCATATCACCATGCACCAACTACCATACCTACATAAAAAATAACTAATCTTGTGTATTGCACATTCGCCATCTCCAATATATTAATGGGGAGATGGCTGCCTCTAATACATCAACCTGGCAATGTAATAGGTATGAATCTGCCCAGGACTCACCCCCTTGTATTTACTGTGCTCCCCTTGAATGCCCATCAGACTTGGGCTAGGCCACCACCAGTATGTGGGCAATAAGGGGGGTCAGTGTCCAGCATGCGCCCACCCACGTTGAGAGGACAGCCCCAGCTGGACCTCTGTGATCTTCTGGTCCCAGTGTCTCAGGTCCTCCCACCTTTTTCGACAGTGGATGCTCTGCCGGTAATAGACCCTCAGGGTCCGCACCTTGCAGTTGATGGCTCTCCAATCCCTTGTTTCTCATGGGCATTGACATGTATGTTTTGTAGAGTGTGGCAGGGCAGTGTCATTGAGGTGGCCAAAGGGGGCACCATAGGGCTGTGTTGGGACATCCGTTTTGTACAACTCCGAACCGAGGCACACAAAATATATTTGGGGCACGGAGCACAGCCCACATACCAGGTCGATTGTGGCCCATTGAGTTGCTGTGGAGTTGACTGAAACTGGTGAATGTTTGACTTACCGTCAGTGGCGTCCATGACAATGCCAACTGTGTGCACCATTGAGCAGCACGAGCATCGCCAAGACATGTAGAATCAGTATCATAGCAGCACTGGATGTGTAAGGCTGCCTACAGTTGAGTTTCGGCCTTAACTTCCTCTGATTTTTCCACCTCAAATCGTTGGACTGCCACTGTCATGTTAGCAGGAAGCAACATTGTGTTCAGGACTGCAGTTGCACTAGCAGTCTGCTCTCCGATACACTCATTGGCTTATCTCACCAACAGTGCGGTCTAGTTTAGCTGGCATTGTGGGTGGTGTGTATCATATTACAGCAGTCGGACTGCCAAGACAGCGGCAGTCGGACCGCCCCACCATCATGGCTGTCCTCAGGCCTCCAAACTAGTATTCAGGCCCTTAGTGCTTGGTTTCTGCAGTAGTTGGATTTTAAGGACTTTCTAGCTCAAGAGTTGGAGGGGTAGTTTGAGTTGAACTGGGGCACTTTGAATTCTTTTGGAGCCCTATTTCAGTCTAGAAAGACTGTTGTGAAGGGGTTGGCTATGTTGTAGTTCAAAGGGCAAGAGTTGGCTCATTTGCAGCAGATCACAGATCTTGAATCCAGCATCATTGAATTGAAATGCAAAAGCTGCCCTTGTATGGATGGAGTGGACCTACATTGCTTAGCTCTTTATTGGAAGTCACTCCAACAGCTGGCACTTGAAGAGGCCCACCAATACTGGATTGCTTTGACACATAGAGTTTAAGAGTGGGGGAACAAGTCAGGTAAGCTCCTGTATTGGTGAGTGACAGAGGATCTGGCCTACTGGGTGTTTTCTCTATTTAATCTGGGGAGGGGCTGGTGGCAGAAACAGCTGAGGACAGAGCATCTGCATTTGCAATGTATCGTATGCTGGTTCTTTACTCTAATACTAAGTCCCAGGTGAGGAACAATGGTATATTATCTGCCCCATTTTTGATTGGTCGGGACACCCATCAAGGATGCCCCTTATTTCCACTTTTGTTTGCGATGGCAAATGAACCATAGGTGATGTGGCTTTTCTGTGATGCTCTGGTTTGGAGCTTAGCGGGGTGTTATCACAAGACTGCAAAGCACTCTATACAGTTTATGTGCTTCTATATATATATATATATTTCTCACCCATCGCTCATGGTTCCTCGGGTGATGCAGATGCTTGGTCTGTATGGGGAGGCATCAAAACTTACTATCAACTGACCCAACTCGGTGTTGTCCCCCTGAAGCTGCCATATATAGGTTGAGTGGTATATGCGGCTTATGGTGCACAGATTGAGCTTTCGGTATCTAAGATTGTATGTAGTTTGGAGGTAAGTCTCACTTGGAGATTGAATTCCCACCCCTTTCTGTCCCACTTGACCTTAGACCTCAAATGGTGGGCAAAGCTGCCTTTAAATATCTTGGTCTGCACCGCTCACCGATCACCTTCCCTTGTCTGTTTTACATATTGAAAAATAATCCCTTTAGATTACTGCAGTCTTCATGGAGCCAACAGCAGGTCAACATTCAGGCCTTCTTGTGGCTGGATGAACGGTCCCGCAGAGCATGTGGGAACTGTACTCAATCTACATGGGACAGTGGGTTGGGTATGGTGGATGTGCCTCTTTATTACTGGGCAGGGCAGCTGCTGGTGGTCAGCGAGTGGCTGAGTGGGGAATGGGGAGACCCAGCATTTCTCATTCCATCTTTTCTCTCTGAACCCAAAAGGGTGGTTCATGAGACCTGCCCATAGCATTCCAGTGGACTGCATGGAATCAGAGGTTACATTGCCGACCTCCATATGGGTAGGAAGGTGGTTACATCAGACATATTCCTTAGAATGATTTGATGGGTGGGGCAGGATTGGGATCTCTAAAGTGGGAGACGTCTGGCAGGGTGAACACTTTAAGTCCTATCAGATGCTGCACAAAGAGTATGGCCTTCATTGAGCTCAGTTTTTTAGATACCTGCAACTGTGCAATGCCCTGGAACAACACTGCAGATCCCAGGGGAAAATTCCTGAATGTAGCCCCTGGAGTCCCAGATACTTATGGGACCTATTGTAGAGAAGGGGATTTCACAGATTTACTAATCCCTCATAGTACACTCCTCTCATTTGTTAGTGCCCCATTGAGGCCCAGTGGGAATGGTGGATGGGGCTCCTAGAAGATTCAAATTGGTGAGACACTTGCAAGGCAGATTATGTCCTCACAGCTTCAACTCCCACTGCCTAATTACCTGCATATGACCTACAAAACACCAGAGCAACTCTGGCGTGCAGGCATGCTGAAGTTGCTGACATGTTGATACTGCTCCAGGATACCTGTTTACTTCTGTCACATGGTGCAGGACTGCCCTATGAGTGTGAGTTACTGGGGCAGGATCACTCGAGTCCCATCTTGGGTGATTGGGAGGTGTATTGACAACTCATTGCTGTCCATTCTGTTAACAATCCTGGAGACGGTGTGATATGCTGGTGGAGACAAGACTCTGGTGGGGACTTGAGTAGCACTAGCACAGAGAGATATTGCAAAATGGTGGCAGCTGGCTTCTTCTTCCCCACTGACTCCCTGGAAGCAGGGGATGCCCTGGTGTGCAACACAACAGAAGGCTGTATATGTAGCTTATGGACTACTGTGATAGATATGATTGGCTGGAATGTGGAGATGTACTTACTATGTCCTTGTTTTATTGTGTTGCTGGGCTTGTGGTTTGTTTGTGGCTTAAAAAATCAATAAATCATATTTAAAAAAAAGAAAGAGATGATTGATTGAAATTATTTCTTCTCTTCTGGGTCTACAACCTTTACAGGAAGGCCTACGTCTCATTAGTAACTGAATTATCGGGAAAGACTATAGAGAAAATGAAAAATGCATGTGGAAAACTTGTCTAGAAAAGAGAATTGTGGACAACATGGACCTGTAAAAGAAAATAAAAACCTGCTCAAAGGAATTGGCTTATTAGCTGAGAGGGGTGAGAGCTCCACTCAAAGAATAAACACAATCCTTGTCAGGGCGAACCACAAACATCACTAAATAATCTGTGCTTAATCTTGTAGTAACTTGGTACAAAAGTAGTCAGACTTAAGTTAGAGCCAATGTGTAAAGTATTTATGTGGCACGCAAACAGTAATGAAGAGGAAACATCACACAAGAAAAATCCTAAACCAATTTAGAAAAATAGAGTATCATTTACTAAGTAAACTTATGGCAAAATGACAAAAATTTAATCAGTAGAAATTCTTCCAAAAAGAATAAAGCATCACTCGTGGGTATCTGGTTGCTCTTGATGGGGTCAAAGGCACAAGTTCAGGCCAACCGTGATGGATACAGGTCTGATACAAGGACCAGGTTCATCCTAGTGAAGTGTGTTTAACTTGTAAGATTTCAGTGCCCAAATCCACATGAGAAGTCACAACTGGAGCTTCAAGTTGGTGGCAGTAACTGTTTGACACAAAAAGCCGGTTGTGTTGGAACTTTGTGTTGAGGGAGACGTGGTGACCATTGCTGATATGAGGAGCCTGCTCTTGGTTGCAAGATCCCCAAAATCTAGAATGGATTTTATAGATCTGAGGCATGAGGAGTGCACTCTGATGTCAGCCAAGGGTCCAGCACTGGGGGACACCTGTTGGGGATCAGGTGTCACTCATGTAGAGGCCAGCAGCAAGGCACAGGCAGGTCCACGCAGGTCTAGGTGGTACTGGTCAGCTGGGCAGTTGAAGGGAGCCATCTGGAAGTCTGTTATGCATAGGTAGCACAAACAGGAGGTTATCCAACTGACCCTTGGAGTCGCTTCTGGAGAGACTTGGTTCAAGGCAAGCTCTCTCGTGACAAAGGCAAGGACAGGTGTGGTGTGAGGTTCCTTTGTGATTGCTGCATGCAGGGTCTTTTGAAGTATAATCAGAGCATTGCACAACTCCTCCCCAAACATCCTGTCAGGAAGACCCACTCCCTCTACACCTGGGCCCCTTTTGACCCATGTCAGGAATACATAACACACCACAGGAGAGACATTCACAGGAATGTGACCCTGGACATTGGCAGAAATTCACATTTAGTCCAGGCGAGAAATGCCAACTTTATAAAAGTAAAATCCAACTTTCTCTTTAAAAAGGATTTTAAAATATAATTCAAATGGGTGGAAGAAGTATTTCCCTATCCGTTCCCAAATTGAAGCTATCACTTATAAAAAAGTAACCCTGTGTAAGTAAAGACAAGAGATTGCCTTATAACAGTGAAAAACGACTTTAGAAAGTTTTTTTATTGCCAGTACATGTAAAAGTTAAATGCACATCCTACATCTTAAATAGCACACATCATGTTCTAAGAGTGATTAGGGCCTACTTTAGAGATGATGTTTAAGTATTAAAAAGCAAGGTTTAGGCATGGTAAAAAGTTTTGTTTTTTTTTGCTGGGTAGAAATGGCAGTTTAAAACTACACTACAACTACACTAGTGGCAGGCCTGATACATGTTTAACAGGGCTACTTAAGCAGATTGTACAATGAGTAATGCAGCCAACTTGTAGCATTTCATTTACAGGTACATGTGCTACCATTTGCTAGGGAAGTATAAATAAATTAAATGTATCAATCAGGTGTAGACCAGTTTTACCATATTTCCAATCATGAGCAGAAGTATTTTATACAGTATTAAATGCCATCTTTCATTGGAAAACAAATCAACATGCAGGTGTCACTTTTTCTTATTCTGATATATTACAGAAAGTGTGCATGTGCTATTTATGGCAATGCAAATCACAAAGTCAGTCTGGGTGCCAATGTTTCTTAACACTGTCAGTGATACAGAAGAGCATCCTAGCAATAATACCACTCTGATGTACATCCACCGCATGTGGAAATGTAGGTGGAGGGATTATTGTCTTCATTTGAAATGACAGCAGAAGAATATTCCTTTTCCGTTGCGTAGCAAAAGCCCTTCACTTTCCATAGCAATAGTGCAGGACACCTGATTGGCTTGTCCCTTAAAAAGAAGGGATTATCTTGAAAGTAAACTCCCTGATGTTTTTGTTTCTCAAACTACATGCTAAAGTGTGGAGTTTGGATTTTCCACAATGATAATGCAACGTCTGTTGTTGTCACTGTTGCTTCAGGTTAATAAGATGGCTGCCCTTGCAGCAGCCAGGTGGAGGTATACAACACTTGGCATTTGCTTACCCTACAAACACTGCAATTCTTTGGAAATGTATTTTAATTTACCAGATGTTCACTTAACTTTATATTTTAAGGCCAAGTGTTATAAACTGATGCCTTTCTGTGGAAATTATAGTGGGACTATAGTCTCCAACAATCACACCTCCATGATCTCTAAGTCTTTCTGATCTAAGTTTAGCAGATCACTCCTCATCATCAAGGATACAGATCTCAAATCTGTATAATTTCTTGTGGTGGTCAAGATGCATTAACAAAAGTATGGGAACTGTAATCCTAAGTGCAATAGAGTGAGGTCAGTGAGCATGAAGATGGGGTCGAAGGAGTGGCAAACAAGAACAACATTCTGTAACTGGTTTGTTGGCCTTTGGCCTTCAGGTACCTCCATATAAACACACATACCTTAAAAGAACAATAAAAGCAAGATAAAGTGGGAATGCACTATTTTACCTTAGACAACCTATGCAAATTAATGGATTTGTGTGTTTTTAGTGTTACTTGGTCCAAGCCAGTTAGAGAAAGTACTGTGAATAAGAAGGTCATTATTTCAAACTTGCATTTCAAACAGTGTAGAATAGGCGGTCCTAAAATGTACAACAAGGTTTAAAATTAAACAAAATGTTTTGTGTTAGACATGACATCCTTGGTGCAGTGTACCCCCAAACATTTTGCATTCTCCCCTTTTGTTATCTGGATTTTGTTTTTGTTGGACTTAGGACTCTGCACACTCTACCACTGCTAACCAGCCCTTTAAACATGGTACAATAAGCTTACACTCAATTGGCATATTTAATGGACTTATAAGTCCCTAGTAATGTGGTATTACAAGTGCACAGTGCTTGCACATCAAATGTTACTAGTGGCATTTCAGTGCATATTGTGCAACCCACTTAAGTAGCCTTTTTAATCCTGGGCCTGCTGTTGTATCCTGTGTGTCGTTTACAACTGTCAATGCGACGTAGCAGAATAAGGCCCTCATTCCAACCGCGGCGGTCAATGACCGCCGGGTTGGTGGACCGCGGGAGCACCGCCGACAAGCCGGCGGTGCTCTAATGGGCATTCACTGTGCAGACAGTGAAATACGCGACGGGTGCAACTGCACCAGTCGCACAGCTTCCACTCCGCCGGCTCGATTCCGAGCCGGCTTCATCGTGGAAGCCGCTTTCCCACTGGGCTGGCGGGCGGCCTGAAGGCGGCCGCCCGCCAGCCCAGCGGGAAAGTCAGAATTACCGCCGCGGTCTTTCGACCGCGGAACGGTATTCTGGCGGCTCCCGCCGGCCGCGCGGTGACCGCGGCGGGCGGGAGTCGGAATGACCCCCTAAATCTTTTTGCCAGGCCTAAACCTCTCTTTTTAATTCATATGGGTCATATCTACGTTAGGGTCTATAAAGCCCCTATGACAGGGTGCATTTCATTGAAAAGGTAGGATATATGTTTGAGGGTTTTACATGTTCTCATAGTGAAAAACTCCAGATTCATTTTTCACTACTGTGAGATCTACCTCTCCCATAGGATAAGACAAAATGTTCTTAATACATTTAATAAGTACTAACTTTTCATTGGTAACATGTATAAATGCCATGCTTAGCCTCAAAAGAATTGAAATCCTCTTCAATAGTAAAGTTGGATTTTCAGTCACAGTTCTGAAATGCCAGTTCTAGAAAGTTGGCATTTTCTTGCCTAACCATTTTGTGCCTGAACTTGTGCCCTGGGTCCAGTGAATAATTAGCAGTTGGCATTTTTATATTCCTCCCACACAATAAGACAACGGGGGATTAGGTGTTGGCCTCCAGCACACTCACAAGGGAACTTGACCTTTTGTCACACTAGACTACTTGGAGCCTAGGCGGGGAAGGAAATAACTTTCGAAAACAAGATGAGAGTGTAGAGCAGAATTTTTCCCCATTTTATAGGCTGGCATCAGGTACACATGTTGGACACTCAGACCAACACTTTAGTACACTCCTGGGCCTGCAGAAGACCCTCAGACAGACATACCTTTACTTCAGAGGACTGACTAGCTCCGTGAGGCTGCTTGAGGCCTGCTTTGAGGGGATGTGTCATGCTTTGTTCCTTAGAGGACTGTCCTGCTGCTACCATAGGACTGCCCTGTTGCTTGAAGATTCCCTTGTATCCGAAGAGGACATAACTGCTGTGTGAGGCCTGCCTTGCTGCTTGATCTCAGGACTACCAGAGTGACTCCAAGGGCTAGTTGGCTGTCCTCCTGTGTGAACCACAGGGATATAAGAAGCTCCAGAGTCATTGATCCCTGTACTTAGCTTCTACCTGGAGTGAGTGCTGACCTCCCAAGTGGTGTCCACACAGTCCTGGACCATTGGAAGTGGTGCTAAAGGTGCTCCTTCAGCCAAAACCTGAAACATTGCACTTAGGAACCTAGGAAAATTTGCACAACAATGTGGCCTTGGAACCAAGAAGAGACATGGACCTAAATGCTCACCAATCTGCCAGAGGTACATCACCTGTCGGCATGTCTTTACTGTACCTCCTCTCTGTTCTTCTCCAGAGCAGCAAATTCTGTTCATCGTGAACTTCAAGTAATGCTATCCTGACTTGTGAAGTCCTCATTACCTACATCTGCAGCTTTGTCTCAATGGAGTCTTTTGACTCCCAAAAAAGAGGCAAAGTGAAACATAAACATCTTCACTACAACTCCATCCAGCAGCTCCTTGATGATGAGACATCCTCCTCAGACACTACCAGCTGGCTTGATATGCTGCATTTTACTGTCTCAAGAACGTGTCCTCTAAATTTCATCTAAGTTTGAAGGTCACTTAGACCCAAACCTCTTGTAGCTGAACTGTGCACTAACATAGTGAGCCTAACCTTTTGACAATGCCCCATTCACATGAGACCAAATACTTGCAGTTGGCACACTTTTTCCACTCAGAACTTTAAAAAATCATCCCTCTGGTTATACCTATTCGATTTAATTAATTTTGGTGTTATTTTATTGATGCAAATGTACACTAATTTTTAAATTGGCGTAGGATTTTTCTTGTGTTGTGTTTTTACTTTATTACTGTTTTTGTGCTCCATAAATACTTAGCACAGTGTTCTACATTAAGCATGACTGATTTGTGACGAGCTACCAGAGGGACAAGCACAGGTCAATTTAGTGACATTTGTGGTAAACTACTCATGCAGCACTTCAAACAGTCAGAAAGTGAAACACAACACATAAAAAATCCCACACCAATTTAGAAAACTAAATCAACATTTCATAAATTATTTTAGATCAAAATGACAAAACGTTCAATCAGTAGAAATGGGGATATGCAGTTTTAAAGATTTAAGTGAATATAGTGCCTAAAAGCACAAAGCACTAACTGTCGTTATCTGGTTGCTCCAGACTGGAACAAAGTCACAAGTTCAAGACAACCATGATGGAGGTGGGCCAGCTAGAGGTACCCAGTTAGACCTGCTGAACAAGAGTACCTTATTCCTGGTTGCAGAGCATTGCAAGATCCCCTGTCAAGGATGCATCGCGAAGCTGAAGCAAGGCAAGGTCCTGCTGCAAAGATGTGTTACACAACATTGGTTTGAGGAGCTGCAAGGCTACAATGCAGACCATGAATCATTGACGAGGAGGCCATCATCTAGGTGCTTGCGATGCAAACGCCTGCTTTGAGGATCCATCATTCACTGGTGATTCTGAAGAAGCTGTGTGGCTTGCGATGCAAACTTCAGCATTGTCATCAAGGATGCCATCATGAGTTTGCGATATAAAGGCCTGGTTCGCCGATGCGTTGGACAGTGGCAGTTCTGATGAGGCTGAAGGTGGCAATGCAAAATCCTGAGTAACACAGTAGCTCTGATGCAGCGTTTATAAGAAGTGATGGGCCGCTCAGTGGTTCCGATGCTGAGTTTCTGGGAGGAGAAGTGTCATGCTGTGTTGCTTCTGCTGGTCACTCTGATGGTCCTGGGTGCAAGAAGCAGCCCCAGACCTTCACTCAGGCAGCAGGGCAGCAGAGTGGCAGCCCTTCGGGCAGAGCAGCATAGCGGCCCTTCATCTGATTCATCTCCACGTGTCCAGATGTGTATGGAAGAGTTGGGTCTAAGGGCGGAATATTTATACCTGGTGCTCACTTTGAAGTGTTTGAAGTATAGAAAGGTTTTGGAGGTTTACCAACCCCGCCCAGAGCTGTCTGGAATTTCCTATCTCCTTGCCCTGGCCCCTGCCTGTCTGAGGTCACAATAGACTAGTATCAGACCCTTTGTGATGCACAAGTGTGGTAGGTGACAGCACCTCCCCCTTATTAACTCAGAACCAAATGCCAACTTTAAAAGTGGAATTTTTAGAATTGTGACTTAAAGTGCAACTTTACCATTAAAGTGGACTTTTGACTAGAATTTCTTAGACATCAAATTGTACAATCCTACCTGCTCCCAACTGAAAGTTATCACTTATTACATGTAATAAGTTAACTCAATGATATCCTATGGGAGCGGTAGACCTCATAGCCTTGAAAAACACATTTAAAGGTTTTAAATCACTAGGACACATACGGCTTAAAAGTATATGTCCAACTTTTTAAATACACTGCCCTAGGGTTGACATGTATTAAAAAGGGAGGTTAGGGCCTGGGAAGAGATTTACCTTGCCATGTCAAGATGTCAGTTTAGAACTGCACACACAGATTGCACACACAGATACTTAAAGGGCTACTCAAGTGAGTGGCCCACTAGTAGGATTTAATTTACAGGCCAGAGGCGCATATAGAACAACTTGTCTAGGGACTTGTCAGTAAATTAAATATGCCAATTCAATCTCAGCCATATTACCATGTTTAAAGGAGAGAACCGTTCACCTTAGCACTTGTTGGGAGTGCTAAAGTATGCAGAGTCTTAAAGCTAGCAAAAAGTTAAGGGCCTGATTTAGATCTTGGCAGAATCGGTACCGCTATTGTTTTTCCATTGGGC
Source organism: Pleurodeles waltl (assembly GCF_031143425.1). Classification (NCBI taxonomy): domain Eukaryota; kingdom Metazoa; phylum Chordata; class Amphibia; order Caudata; family Salamandridae; genus Pleurodeles; species Pleurodeles waltl. The sequence goes on along the minus strand of NC_090438.1, from coordinate 498,960,679 downwards.
AATCTATCTGCCCAGTAGTTGGTTCACCCACTCTATTTGGATGCTGTCAGGCATCACTGCCAGTATTTCTCACCCGTGCCCATGGTGCCATAGGCAAAAGGGGCTGGTGGCAAGACACCAGCCAGTTTTACTGGCGGCCAATCAAGATGTGCCTATCCCCGGACTTAACTGTGACGTTTAATCCTCTACACCTGAGTTGGCAGAATCTAAGGCATATAAGCACAGGGAACAAGTTGTCTGTTTACCTGATTTGTACATCTGAAGCATGGACCTGAGAGCACCTAGCTTGTTAGTAAGTAGAATATGTTAATAGGATCATTTGCTTCATTTATAGTTTAGGAATGTACATTGGGATGAGCTAGTTTTGCTCAATGTATTTTTTGCTTTAATATAAGAGACTCAGCTTATCCTAACTGCTGAGGAATCCAACAACACCAGGGAAAGTCTACTTCAGTGAGGCCCATGAAGGAACATGGTGGTCAGTGCAGTGGACTTTTGGGCTCCTGAAGGCCAGATTTTGCTGTCTGGATAAGACTGGTGGAGCCCTTCTCTACTCACCCAATAAGGGATGCCAAATCAGCATGGCCTGTTACATGTTACACAACACAGCCCTGCGACGGAACATCCCATACATCGCAGAGGATGGGGACCATGAAGAGCCACTGGGTGAGAATGTAAAAATGCCAAATGAAGATGATAGTGGTGAAGAGGAAGGAATAGAGGTACGTCAAGATATTATTGACAACTTCTTCACATAAGTGTATGTTTACCTTTACATATTAAATTAAATGTCAAAACAACTTGTGACATAATGATCATAGGTGCTGGAGATAATTTAGGAATGGTTAGTTCAGGTAATTCCAGGACAAATATGTTTGTTGTTAAACGTTTTGACACATTAACTACTGTGTTCCGTTACATGGATTGTTCTAAGTGAATGTGTCCTCATAACTAATCATTTGAGTCTATTTTGTCATAAAAAATAAATATATTCTTCTTGTTTTTCTTTTTTAGGATCCTTCACCATGTCGTCTTTATTTGGTCATTTCAAAGTTGTGACATTTGCAGCTATATGCTGCTTTTGCCAAGTGCAAAGGAAACATGGGTTGATTCTGAGGAAGACACACATTTTGGATATAAATCTCTTTTACCAACAAAAGTTGCACAGAGATTGAATAGATGTTCTTGAGATTGCATTTGATCTGTTTTCTGTTGAATATTGCCACCAAGTCTGTATAGGCTACTTAACTTGCTCCAACCACATGTATAAGTCGAGCCATAGCACACTTCTCTCCCCTCAGATTGGCTAAGTCCTCATTTTGTGTTAAGGATATGAAGCTATTGTTGTGTACTATCATGATAAAAATAACTTTTCATAGCATATCACTGACAGTTTGTTGTGACATGCCTCCAGATACAGCCACAGTATATTGAAATTATCCTGTGACCACAAAATGTAGCCGTACCATGATTCTCACTATTGATGATATAGATTATTGGTGTGGGTTTCCTGTTGTGAGGCAGGTCCAGGTGATGACATGAATCAAAACTAGTTTGCCTATTACATCTATTTATTGGCATTATATCTCATTCTTCCTTGGTTTCAGGGAGTTGAACAGTAAAAATGAAACTGAAACAGACTATTTGGTTATACATTGATTGTGAATTTCTTTTACCTTTTTTGGAAATGGGAAAAACATTGTATAATTGTAACGTTTTTGAAAAGTAATTTTATTTATTGTTAGCTTTTTTTAAATAATGATGGAAGAAAAAAATAAAGAAAGGAAATGCCATAAGAAATACAACATCAGTCTCTGACATTGTGTTTTTTTAATTTATCAAACAAACAGAATTACACTTAAAGATGTTTAAACCCAAAAAAGAAAACCCCAAACAAAATAGTCAATCATGGTGAATGTAGCTATAATTGTAGAGGCTAAGTTGGTTGAAGGCCAATGTACAAAATACAACTGCCTTCAAAAAAGATAAATGGGTCCATAAACAAGTCCACAGAGTGAATGGTAGTCGAACAATGGAAGAAAGTAGGTTCTGTATCTCTTGCTTGTGGTGGTGGAGGTCTTGACTTCCTCTACTGATTGTCCGAATGAATGTTCCCACCGGGGGGGCGGTCCATATTTGAAGGTACTAGGGTAGGTGGAGGTGTTTCATTTTGTAGCAGGGCCTACCATCTGTGACTGAGATTGATGTGTTTTGTCCAGAGTTTGAAGGACCACAGATGGGGAGATGGTACTGGAAAAGTCCTACACATATGTTGATAAATGTCAAACATTACCCCAGTCAGGAAGGACAAATTTTATTTGAGATTCTGCATCTCTACATTGTGCTGACACTGCACCTGCTTAATATCCCAGAGTTCTGTTAGGACCTGGCCCATCATGTCTTGGGACTGATGTAGGGCTCTCACTACTTGATGGTAGTCTGGGTGACAATGTACCCAGTGGCCTTACCTTGCTTGCCTACAAATTCGCTCCCATGACCCCTACCCTTACTACCCTGTACCCTTGAGTCAGTGTGCAACATCCCACAGGGTCCTGGCTGAACTGAAGGTGGTGGTGGCTCAACAGCAGCCAGCACTGGGGGAGAGGGGTGGAAGGTGGGTGTTATATTCCTTTGAACACAGGAAGTGGAGGTATCCTGAGGCTGAGATGTTGTAGCTGGTGTAGGAGGTGTCATTGTGGGCCAAGTAAGGCTCATTGAAGTTGTCTGCCCAGACAAACCAGATGGGCGGGTCAACTCATTATTATCCAGACTTGCAGGAATCGTGTCTTCACTGATAGCTTGATCCTGGTCTTGAGTGGAGGTATCCTCAGTGGCAGACAGTGGTCCACTGGCTCAGGGTGTGAGACCTAATATGTATTACAAGCAATCAGAAATTAAAAATCTGGATTGTACATCTACTATGTCTTCAGCTACAAAAGAAGCAACCTAACAGTTAAAAAATGATTCATGGATGATGAGACCTTTCTGTGATTTGTTTGTGAATTACACATACAGGTTAATTTACACACATGCAAACTTCAGAAATACCAAGGGCATTTCAAAAGTATACATCACATGTACCAAACATCCAACCTAACACAGTAGAGAAGAGAATTGAGAACAAAACCATTCCAAGGCCTGGCAGGCTAAAAAACAGACTGTTGAAGTACTTAGACTAATTACTGGCATTCGTCATCATTTGAACATTGCAAAGTAAATTGTTTATCCATACTGCTTATATTCAGCATACAACAGGACATGATTGACATTTTTTTAGTAAACATACTATGATTTCTAAAACCAATTACATCAACTAAATCAAGTGCCAAGAAGATGACAACATATTAGTTATACCTAAAAATGACATTTTCAAAGATGGCATAAAATGGTGATTGTCAGATGCCTATCACTTTGACATATGCGCATATATGGAAGAAAAGAGAGAGTGACCAACATCACATTGTAATACTATTTTCCAGAGACAATAGCCAAGGCATCATGCTAGTTGTAGTTATGTCTATTTACCCATTAACAACACTTGTAAAAATGTAAGTGAAACATGCCTAATAAAATATATGCAGTGAAAATCAACACACATTTGCAATATGTACACACGTATGTGAGTAATGTAAGTAAGTGAAAGAACTCTTAGGGGCACAATTCCTTCCTGTGGAAATAGATGGAATCTGCAACCTGTTTTCCTGAGTACATCACCATCCATTGAAACAAACCTACAAACTAGGCAAATGCAAGAAATGATCTATGGAAAACAACACACATTATGACAACAAATATTGGTCATTCTTAAAAAGACAGATACAAGCATAATGCTACTAATTTGTTGATAATAATGTATTTTGATACTTAATTTTTTATTTATATGTTTTACTTAACGGTATAAAAACATTATTCACAGCTAACGTAAGGGCAAAAACTAAATTTCTTAATGAGACATTGATAAGACCAATTAACTAGTCTCCACTCCACCAAGGATTCCTGCCAAGCCTTCAGGATATAGGATCTGCAATACCTTCTCCTCCCAGGTGTAATGGGGTGCTGCGAGAACCATCACCAGTCCTCTGGACCTCCAGGTGACACTTGGAGGCCAGAGAACACACACTCTCCCACAGGTCATTCCACCTCTTTGTAATTTCCTCCTGTGTGTGCAGGCTGTTTGCTACAGCATTCAATCTGTCAGCTATTCTGACACACATTTGCCTATTCTGAGATATGAATGTATTTTGTACTTGGGCTCCAAATAATTGTGGCTCTACTCTGATGATTTTATCCACCATGACTGACAAATCTTTGTCTGTAAAACATGGATTTGTGCTCCCTGCAATAGAGAGAAACTTAAGACAATGAAAATGTTGAAAATAAAACAAATGCAAAATGAACAGAGGGAGTAAAACGATAATAATAACCTGACTCCTGAGTGGCAAATTCAGCAGCAAAATGATTTTGTGCAGTGGAATGGCAAAATATCTGAAATGCAGTGTGTTTAAAAGTGTTAGATGCAGGTGTTCACAAATCAGGTGTGTGCTGCTTGCATCCATCCAATGGCCACAGCCATAGTACAATGTTGAGCGGCTCCTGCGACAGACTCACACCATCAGGAATCACTGTCAGAACAATGTCAGCATGACTGTGAAACCTAAATATGCTTGGTGCAATCCTGCCACTCTGATGGTGATAGAGTACTGTTAGCAAACATTGAAGTCTGAGGTGTAAGACGCAGGAGACCACTTAGGCTGCACTCTGTAGACGAAGATGGAGAATCAACTACCATACATCTAATATCTTCCTTAACCTAACAAACTGAAAATAAATCTATTCTAACATAACAAGAACATTGATAAGGCACCTGCAGAGGAAAGAAGAACAAGATACTTGCAGATCATTTTATAAAAGGCAACCTGTGGACTAAGGGCTAGTTATGAATTATGTCAACAATGGGTGCATATCAGATTCTAAATGAATACTTATAACATAAATGATTATGTCAAACACAATTTAAAGAAAGCATACATTTCCTTCATGGTGCCTACATTTATTATTATTCAACTAATTATCATTTAAGTGATTATATAGTTGCTTACTACAATTGATTGATTATATGCATGCAGATTAAGTAGTTAAACACACATGGAGCATATAAATTGGATAAAGAAGGTGGACACTCAATTATGCTATTCCATGCTACTCCAAAGGTAAATTTCAATGGGTGATTGCTATGGTAGAAAGTGGGGGGCTTAGCTGTGGTTAGTAATCAGTTTGGGCTGTAAGTCTTATATTAGAAGACTTCTCAAACTCCTGTCTCACAGTATGTCCTCTCATTCATCTCACAAAATACAAAATTTATTTGTGTTTGATCACAGATGGAATCACATGTGAGGTTGAATCACAGGATAGAAGGTAATTGCTACAGTCTACCTACACGTATCCATCAGGTTGTGGTTAATTTTTATCACAAGAGCATAAACTTGTGCAAGAAATGGGGTCTCTGGTTGGCCGGCAGGTTAGCCCCTGTCTAAGCAAGGACCCTCACTCTAGTCAGGGTAAAGGAGAATCGCCTTCACTTAACCCCTGCTCACCCCCTAGGTAGCTTGGCACGAGCAGGCAGGCTTAACTTCAGAAGCATAGTGTAAAGTATTTGCACCAACACACACAGTAACACAGTGCAAACACTACAAAATTGACACCACACCTGTTTAGAAAAATAAATAATATTTATCTAAATCAAACAAGACCAGAACAACTAAAATCCAACATACACAAGTCAAGGTATGAATTTTAAAAGAATAAGTCTCAATCCTAAGAAAACTGTGAGAATGCTGTTGTTGCACAAAGTACCTGGTTAGCGTCCAAAACAAAGCTGCACGGCTGAGCGTATGTTGAAAAAGGCCAGCGTTGCATCGATTTCTCACTCGCAAGCAAGACCGTGCACTGTTCCTTCTCCAATTGTGTCGGCGTGCATTGTTTTCTCTCTCCCACATAAGAGCAATGTGTCGATTCCAAGACAAGCACCTTGGGTACGGGTAGGCTCTGTGTTGACTTTTCACACCCAGTGATGTTGCGTTCAAAATCCGGTTGCACGTGTCAGGAAACCTCGGTGCGTGGGGCTTGCATCATTATCAGCAACCGCAAGAGGGTGTTGCGCGTCGTTTTTCCAAATGCAATGTGTCGATATCCAAGCCGCAATGCAGGTGGAGCTTCAGTTTTAGCCACGAGGCTGATGGTGTATCATTTATCAGCCGTGTTGCGGTTAGTGCACCAAAGATTTCCCCGAACAACAGTCTTTATGTGAATTTGTGTCCTTTTCCACCAGCTTCACCTTTCAAGGGCCCAAAGACAGGTTGGGGCACCACTTGGCAGCGCAGGAGTCTCAGCAGAGAGTCCAGGTGCTGGCAGAGAGAAGGTTTTGATGTCCCTGAGACTTCCACAACAGGAGGCAAACTCAGTTCAAGCCCCTCGAGATTCTTCACCAGTGGGAAGTCAGACAAAAGACAGTATTTGTCCTCTCTCAGGCAAACAAAGCTACTGCAGGCCAACCCAGCAAAGCAACATCACAGGCAAAGGGGCACTACTCCTCCTCCAGCTCTCCAGCTCTCCATCTCTTCTCTTTGGCAGAAGTTCCTCTTGGTTCCAGAAGTCATCTAATTTTCCGGGATTTTGGGTCCAATACTTTTACCCCTTTTTGCCTCTGAAGTAGGGCTACTACAAAGGGAAGTCTGTTGTTTACAAGATCCTGGATTGCCCAGGCCAGGCCCCAGACACACACCGGGGGGCTGGAGACTGCATTGTGAAAAGGCAGGCACAGCCCATTCAGGTGTAAGTGACCACCCCTCCCTCCACTCTAGCACAGATGGCTCATCAAGATATGCAGGCTACACCCCAGCTCCCTTTGTCTCACTGTCTAGAGGGGATTCACAAACAACCCAACTGTCACACCGACCCAGACAGAGAATCCACAAAGAGGCAGAGTCACAGAATGGTTTCAGCAAGAAAATTATTCCTTTCTAAAAGTGGCATTTTCAAACATAAAATCTAAAAACCAACATCACTAAAAGATTAATTTTTAAAATGTGAGCTCAGAGACCCTACAATCCATATTTCTATCTGGTATCAAAGGGAATCTGCACTTTAAAGTTATTTAAAGGCAGCCCCCATGTTGACCTATGAGAGGGATAGGCCTTGCAACAGTGAAGACTGAATTGAGCAGTATTTCACTGTTAGGACATGTAAAACACATCAGTACATGTCCCAATGTTAACATACACTACACCATGCCCATGGGGATACATTGGGACTACCCTAGAAAAAGGGAAGTTTTAGGCCTGGCAAGTATGTACACTTGTCAGGTGGAATTAGTAGTTTGAAACTGCACACACAGACACTTGAGTGGCAGGTCTGAGCCATGTTTACAGGGCTACTTATGTGGGTGGCACAACCAGTGCTGCAAGCCCACTAGTAGCATTTGACTTACAGGCCCTAGGCACCTCTACTGCACTCTACTAGTGACTTACTAGTAAATCAAATATGGCAACCATGATAAGTCAATTACACATATACTTTACACAGGGAATACTTACACTTTAGCACTGGTCAGCAGTGGTAAAGTGTACAGAGCAAACAAAACAGCAAAAACAGAGTCCAGCACACACAACCAACCTGGGAATCAAAGGCAAAAAGTTAGGTGAGACCACGCCAACAATGTCAAGTCTAACACGTGCCCCCCCCCCAGCTGAAAGTGGGGAGCAACTACCCAACCTCATGGGAGTTCTTATCGCTATGGCGGAAGTATCTGGACAGACCATCAGCATTGGCATGTTCTGTGCCAGGGTGGTATTCCACTGTAAAGTCCCTTCCCTGTAGGAAGATGGACCACATCAACAATTTGGAATTCTCACCCCCTCATCTGCATTAACCATCTGAAGGGCCTGTGGTCAGTCTGAACACGGAAGTGAGTCCCAGACAAGTAGGTTATTAGCTTCTTCAGTGCCCAGATCACAGCAAGAGCTTCACGCTCAATTGCACTCCACCTACATTCCCTTGGAAGTAACCTCCTGCTAATGAAGGCTACAGGGTGATCTAGTCCCTCTTCATTTAGCTGTGATATCACTGCTCCTATACCATGCTCTGAAGAGAAATCAGGTGCTTTCAGCACAGGTGCTGTGCACATGGCTGCCTTCAGGGCATCAAACGCTGTCTGGCAAGACTCAGTCCAGATCACATTTCTTGGCTGCTTTTTGGAAGTCAACTCAGTCAAGGGAACAGCTATAGTGCCATACCCCTTGACAACCTCTGATAATATTCAGTGAGACCTAAAAATGCTTTTTACTTTAGTCTGTGTCTTAATAGGCTCCCAAGCTAGAATGGTGTTGATTTTTGGCTGTAGGGGTGCCACCTGGCCACTCCCCACCTGGTGTCCCAAGTACAACACAGAACCCTGCCCTATTTGGCACTTACTTGTCTTAATAGTGGGGCCTGCCAATTTTCAGGGCCACCAACACTTCACAGAGGTGCTGTAAGTGCTCCTCGCAAGTAGAGCTGAACACAGCAATGCCATCCAGGTAGGCTGCACTGAAATCATCAAGCCCAGCCAAAACTTGGTTGACCAACTTCTGAAAGGTGGAAGGGGGATTCTTCATCCCAAAGGGCATCACCCTAAAATGGTAGTGTCCATCTGGTGTGGAGAATACAGACCTTTCCTTAGCCCTCCTGAGTTAGGGCAATCTGCCAGTACCCAGAGGTAGGATAAAATGTACTTGGGTATTTGGTAGCCCCCAACCGGTCAATGAGCTCATCAGCTCAGGGGATGGGGTGCTCGTCAGTCTTTGATACTGCATTGAGTCCCCGGTAATCCACACAGAACCGGAGTTCTGGATTGACACCAGGAACAGCATCTTTTGGGACCATGACCACAGGGCTGGCCCAAGGCCGACTGGAAAACTCAATAACCCCTAATGATGACATCTTAGAAACTTCATCTTTGATGTTAGCCCTAACCTTGCCAGCCACTCTGTAAACTGTATGTTTAACAAGAGGTCTGCCCTAGTGTCCACTTCATGTGTACACAAGTGTGACCCCTAGGATCAAGGAGAAGAGGGAGGCAAACTGACCCAACATCTGGCGACAGTCCTTCTGTGATCTGGGATCAGGGAGGAGGAGAGGCTCACACCCTCCCCAGACCCATCCTTCTCCTTAGGAAACAGGTCGGGAAGAAGCTCACTCTCTTCCTCCACCCCATCATCTGTTGGTAGAAGCATTGTTAACTCAGTTCACTCAAAGTGTGGCTTGAGACGGTCCACATGTAGAACCCTCAAGAACCTTCACTCTTGCGCGCCACCACCTCAAATGGCCCAGTCCACTTGTTTTGGAGCACCATAGGCTCCACTGGAACCATCACCCACACTTTCTGGCCAGGCTGAGAGTCGGTCACAGTGGCTTCCTGGTCATACCAGCATTTCATGTCCTCCTGGTTTACCTCTAGGTTCTCTTGTGCACGACCCCTGAAGCAGGCAGTCTGGTTTCTAAGATCCAGCATTTAACTGAATACATCCTGGGGGGGGTTACTGGGGGCTTTCCTTAACGCCTCCTTAACCAGACTCTAAGGTCCCCTGACAGGGTGGCCATACAATAGCTCAAAAGGAATACATCCAAGCTCTTTTTGAGGCATCTCCCTGTAGGTGAACAGAAGTCATGGCAAGAGGACATCCCACTTACACCTCAAGGGATCTGACAGGCCCATAATCATACCCTTCAAGATGTGGTTGAGCCTCTCAACCAGACCATTGCTTTGTTAAGGAGCGGGGAACTTATAAGTTACCCCCCACTCCCTCCACAGAGACTTCTTATATGTTGATATGAAGTTGGCACCCCTTTCAGATACCACTTCCTTGGGGGCAAAAAACACTCATCAATGGATGTCCCACCACAGGGGAGGTTATTAACCTCAGCGGAATGGCTTCTGGGTACCGGGTGGCAGGATCTACCAAGAATAGGATAAACCTGTTGCCCATGGCTGATTGGGATCCAGAGGCCCCACAATGTCAATACATGTCAAAGGGGATACTAACCACAGGAAAAGATTGGAGGGGAGCCTTGCATACACCCACCCAGGCAGAACCAACATCTCCAAGTGTGACCTGTGTTCCACCTCCTTCCAAGAAGAATCCTCCAGGTCATTGTCAAGCAAACAATTCACAGGCATGGTTGGACTCACAGCTACTTTCAAAGAACCTGACACCCTCCATTCAAAGGGAACCTGTGCCACTCTGCACTGGTGCTCTGAGTTGTCTATTGCAACTATTGGTGAAGTACACGTGGATCTATCTGCTCTTCAGGCATTAGGAGACTCCTCAGTGTAGTCACACTGGCTTGTGTGTCTCACAGAGCCTCCATCCTGTGTCCATTGATGGTCACCCACCGCCTGTACTTTTTAGTGTTCTCAGGCACTAGGGTTCTCTGGACCATCTCACTGCTCCCTAGTGAGACAAGGGTCATCTCAGCTGGCTCCCACCCATCTGGAACCAACTCCTCCCCAAGAACTACTCTAGCCAAACCCTGTGACTTAGCACCAGTGGGTGCCGGTCTCCACTTGGGACATTTGGGCCCACGCCCCTCTCATGTGACCCTCCTGATCACATGAAAAGCACTTGCGGGGACCCTTCTCTGCAGGTTTCCCTGTAGAGACCTATGGTTTCTTTTCTGCTGGGGGCTTGGAATCTTTACCCTGGGAACTAGGTTGGGGCCCATTAAAGAAATTCTCCTCTTTACCCTTATCCCCCCACTTCTTCTGATGGAGACCCCTCCCAACCTTGGTATGGTCTCCCTATACCTCTTTTGGACCCTGGTGCTCTCTCAGTGGTCCACTTCCTGTGCAAGCTTCCTGGGGTCAGTCAGCTTGCTGTCAATCAGGTGCTGACGCAGCTCTGTAAAACAAAGACTATACAAATGCTCCCAAGCAATTAAATTGTACAGCCCCTCAAAGGTTGTTATCTTATTGCCTTTCACCCAACCATCCGATGACCTACAAAAAGAGTCAACACATTCTAGCCAAGTTTGGGATTCTTTCTTTTTGTAGGACCTAAACTTCTTCTTATACTGCTGAGGGGTAAGACCATACCTTGTGAGTAGGGCATCCTTCATGATAGTGTAGGTGAGCCCCTGGGCATCCCCTAAGGATGTCAGGGTATCCCTCTCCTCTACCTCAAAGTGATTCCACAGACCCACCCCAAAGTGTGTTTCAAGGATCATGTTCATGTGAAGAGCAGACTCATACCCCTTAAACCACAAGAATATGTCACCCTGCATTTTGTAATCCTTCACTGGATCTTTAGGAATGTGTACCATCCTCTCAGACTGCACTGAGGTACTGCTGCCACCATCTCTACTGGACTGGCTCCTCTAATCCAGCTCCCTCAAGCTTCTCATGAGCCAGCAGTATCTTCTTCCATCCTTCTCTCTTCGCTCTCCATCTCCATTTTGAACTTGAGGTTCTTTAGCTCCAATTGGTACTCCCTCTCTGCCTGTCTGTCCTGCAACTCTTCAGGAGCCAAACCCTTGGCAGACACACTGATACCTGCCTTGGAGACCCTCCCCCAGGGAGAACAGGTATATCCACTACTACATCCTGAACATTTAGCACCTCCTCACCCCCATCCATCTCCTCTGTGTGCCCCTCAGCCTTCTTGGCTGTCACCCAGGCCCTCAGTGCCTTTTGCAGCTCCTCCTTCCTGGTGAAGCCTATAATGGGACAGGCAAGATCCTTACAAAACTGCTTCAACTGAGCCACTGTGTAACAGTGCAACTCACAAATAGTCTTTGTAGATACAGCTAATGCATACCCAGATTGAGACATGTTGGCAAGCCTAAAGTGCAAAGTTCAAGGCAGAACAAAGAGTTCCCAATCAGAAGTTCAAAAAATCAACAAAGCGATCATCACAAATATGGAAGCAGGAAAAAAAAGTCCAAAAAGAGAAAAAGCTAAATCACAAAGACAAGTAGTATGTGGTCACATAATGGTCTGCACTGAAAACAGTAATGCACACTTAAACACTGTCTGTCAATTAAAATACAAGTCCAATCCCAACCGCTGATCACCATTGTTAGAAATGGGGTCTTTGGTTGGCAGTCACGTTACCCCTATCCACAGAAGGACCCTCACTCTAGTCAGGGTAAAGGAGAATCACCCTCAGTTAACCCACGCTCATCTCCTTGGCAGCTTGGCATGAGCAGACAGGCTTAACTTCAGAAGTAATGTGTAACGTATTTGTACCAACACACACAGTAACACAGTGAAAATACTATAAAATGGACACCACACCACTTTAGAAAAATAGGTGATATTTATCTAAATCAAACAAGACTAGAACAACAAAAATCCAACATACCCATGTCAAGATATGAATTCTCAATCAATCAGTACATTTATAGAGCGCGCTACTCACCCGAGAGGGTCGCAATGCGCTAGAGAGGGGGGGGAGTTACTGCTGTTCGAAAAGCCATGTCTTGAGGACTTTCCTGAAGGCAAGATGGTCCTGGGTAGTTCTTAGGTGTGCGGAGATGGAGTTCCATGCTTTGGCTGCCAGGTAGGTGAATGATCTTCCTCCGGCGGTGGTTCTGCGGATCCGTGGGTCGTTGGCGAGAGCGAGGCTGGCTGAGCGGAGCTAAAGGGTGGGCGTGTAGAATGAGAGGCGGCTGTTGAGGTATTCGGGGCCCATGTTGTGGAGTGCTTTGTGTGCGTGGGTGAGGACCCTGAAGGTGATCCTCTTGTTGACGGGTAGCCAGTGCAGGTGTTTTAGGTGGGCGGATATGTGGCTGTGGCGAGGGATGTCGAGGATGAGGCGTGCGGAGGCGTTCTGTATGCGTTGTAGACATTTCGGAAGCTTTGCGGTGGTACCTGCGAATAGGGTGTTTCCGTAGTCCAGTCGGCTTGTGATGAGGGCATGGGTAACTGTCTTTCTGGTTTCGGCGGGGATCCATCAGAAGATTGTTCGGAGCATGCGTAGGGTGTTGAAGCATGATGACGAGACGGCGTTGACTTGCTTGGTCATTGTGAGGAGGGGGTCCAGGATGAATCCGAGGTTGCGTGCGTGATCCGAGGGGGTTGGTGCGGTGCCCAGCGCCGTGGTCCACCAGGAGTCGTCCCAGGCGGATGGGGATTGTCCAAGGATGAGGACCTCCGTCTTGTCTGAGTTCAGTTTTAGGCGGCTGAGCTTCATCCATTCCGCAACGTCTTTCATTCCTTCCTGTAGGTTGTTTTTGGCGGTGGTTAGGTCTTTGGTGAGGGAGAGTATCAGCTGGGTATCGTCGGCATAGGAGATGATGTTGATGTTGTGTTTGCGTGCGATGGTGGCGAGGGGGCTCATGTAGATATTGAAGAGGGTTGGACTGAGCGAGGATCCTTGGGGTACGCCGCAGATGATCTCGGTGGGTTCTGAGCAGAAGGGAGGGAGGTGGACTCTCTGGGTTCTGTCAGAGAGGAACGATATGATCCAGTCTAGGGCCTGTCCCAGGATTCCAGTGGTGCGGAGGCGGGTTATTAGGGTGTGATGGCACACGGTGTCGAAGGCAGCCGAGAGGTCCAGGAGGATGAGGGCGATTGTTTCTCCGTTGTCCATCAGAGTCCTGATGTCGTCGGTGACTGCGATGAGGGCGGTTTCAGTGCTGTGGTTGGCTCGAAATCCAGATTTGGAAGGGTTGAGCGAGTTGTTAGCCCCGAGAAAAGCGGTCAGCTGCTTATTGACGATCTTTTCGATGACTTTGGCTGGAAAGGGAAGAAGAGAGATGGGGCGGAAGTTCTTCAGGTCATTGGGGTCTGCCGTGTGTTTTTTCAGGAGGGCGTTGATTTCTGCGTGTTTCCAGCTCTTGGGGATGGTGACTGATGCGAACGAGCTGTTGATGATGTTCCGGAGATGGGGGGCGATGACGGAGTCAGCTTTGTTGAAGATGTGATGGGGGCGAGGGTCCGAGGGGGAGCTGGAGTGGATGGTGTTCATGATGCTTCTGGTCTCTTCTGAGCTGATAGGGGTCCAGGAGCTGAATGTAGTGGTGGGGGCTGTTGGTTCGGTGGTAGGGGGAGGGGGCTGGGGTCCGAAGCTGTCGTGTAGATCTGCGATCTTTCGGTGGAAGAACGTAGCGAGGGAGTTGCAGAGTTCTTGTGAGGGTGTGATGTCGTTGGAGATGGGGTTGGACAGCTCTTTGACGATGTTGAAGAGTTCCTTGCTGTTGTGGGTGTTGTTGTCTAGTCGCTCTTTGAATTACGTCCTTTTGGTGGAGCGGATCAGCTGGTGGTGTTCACGGGTGGCGATCTTGAGGGCTGTCATGTTTTCTGTGGTTCGTTCCCTGCGCCAGGTTTTTTCGAGGGTTCGGCAGGATTTCTTAGATTCTTTGAGGGCGTCTGTGAACCATGGGGGTTTCCTGATGCTGGTCCCTGGGGTTTTTTAAGTGGTGCGAGGTTTTCAGCGCAGTTGGTGATCCACTGTGTGAGGCTGTGGGCTGCGTTGTTGGCGTCAGTGATGTTGGCTGGTGGGTTTTGGTTCAGTGTTGAGAGGAGCTGCTCTCTGGAGATTTTGCTCCAGCGTCTGCGGGGGATTTGTTGTGTGCGATGGGTGTGAGTCTCCCATTTGAAGGTGAAGTGGACGCTTCTGTGGTCGGTCCAGTGTAGTCCGGAGGAGTGGCTGAAGGAGACGTGGTTGCTGGTGGAGAAGATGGGGTCAAGTATGTGGCCAGCGGTGTGGGTGGGGGTGCTCACCAGTTGCTTGAGTCCGAGGTTGGCGAGGTTGTCGAGCAGGGTGGCGGTGTTGTTGTCGTTGTTTTTCTCCAGGTGGAAGTTCAGGTCCCCGAGGAGGATGTATTCTGGTGAGCCTAGGGCGTGAAGTCTGCGATGGTTTCGCTGAATTGGGCGCGTGGGCCCGGGGTCTGTAGACGAGTGTTCCTCTGAGGGTGGCTTTGGGGTCGGTGTGGATCTGGAAGTGTACGTGTTCGGCAGCGTGGGGTGTGTCTTCGGTGGTGGTCGTGATGTTGATGGTGTTCCTGTAGATGATGGCGATTCCTCCTCCGGTTTGGTTGACGCGGTCCTTCCGGGCGATCTTGTAGCCGTCGGGGATGGCTATGGCGATGTCTGGGGCCGAGGAGGCGTTCATCCAGGTTTCTGTGATGAAGGCGACGTCTGGTGCTGTTGTGTCCAGGAGGTCCCATAGTTCGATGGCATGCTTGTGGACGGAGCGTGTGTTGAGGAGGATGCACTTGAGGTGGTTGTTGTTGCGAGGGCCGGTGGGTGGTCTGCAGGTTCGGAGGAATGTGTATTTGCAGGCTTGACAGGTGAAGGGTCCATGGGTTCGTTTAGGGCTGGCTTGGTAGCAGGTGGCTGTTCGTCCGGTGTTGAGGGCGTTGAGGGAGGTGGCGTCGTATCTTAGTCAGGTGCTTTGAGTGCAGTGGGGGCCAGGGGTTCTGGCGCTGGGCGCAGTCCAGGCATGGACGGGCGCAGACGGGCGCAGACAGGCTTGCCTTTGGCGCGCCTTCAGCGCGCCAGCGGCCGCCATATGAAGGAAGGGGGAGGAGGGGTCAGCTGGGAGGCGGGAGGTAAGGTCAGCAAATGGGAGCAGGGGGGGTGGGGCCGCACGGGTGGCAGCGGCGGGAAAGAAGCGCAAAGAAATAGAAATCAAAAAAAGGAAAATGCCAATAAAGGAGGAAAAAAACGCAAGAACAACGTGGCAGGGGCCTGGGCAGGCGGAGCTGCAGCGGTGGGGAAGCGACCTACCCAAGGATCAAGGGTCGCTGTCTCTGCCGCGCAGCGGATGCCATAAGAAGGAAGGGGGGGAGGAGGGGTCAGCTGGGAGGCAGGAGGCGGGAGGGAAGGTCAGCAAATGGAAGCGGGGGGCGGGCCGCACGGGTGGCAGCGGCAGGAAAGAAGCGCAAAGGAATAGAAATCAAAATAAAGGAAAATGCCAATAAAGGAGGAAAAAAACGCAAGAACAACATGGCAGGGGCCTGGGCAGGTGGAGCTGCAGCGGCGGGGAAGCGACCTACCCAAGAGTCAAGGGTCGCTAAACACAATAAGAGATTTAGGGCCAGATGTAGCAAAGGGTTTTACCCATTCTGTGTCTATGGGAAAATTAATTGGTACATATGGCCCTTAATCCTTAGACAACAGTGAGAATGTTGGTTTTACACAAAATATCAGGTTAGCGTCAAAAATAAAGCTGCACGGGTGAGCGTGAGTAAAAAAAGGCCAGCGATGCGTTGATTTCTCACTCACAAGCAAGACCGTGCGTCGTTCCTTCTCTCATTGGGTCGGCATGCATTGTTTTTTCCCTCTCACAAGAGAGCGATGTGTCGATTCCCTGACAGGCACCTCGGTCCTGGCAGGCTTTACGTTGATTTTTCACACCCAATGATGTTGTGTTAGAAATCTGGTCGCACAGTGTCAGAAAACTGGGCTGCATGGGGTGTGCGTCAATACCAGCAACCGTTGTTTCTCCAGCCGTAATGCATGAATCTCTCACCCGCGATGCAGGTGGAGCATCGATTTTTGCAATGAGGCCTTCAGCATGTCGTTTATCAGCCACATTGCGGGTGGTGCATTGAAAATTTCCCTGCACAGCGGTCTTTGCTTGGATTTATGTCCTTTTCCACCAGCTTTACCTTTCAAGGGAACAGAGACAGGTTAGGGCACTTCTTGGCGGGGCAGGAGTCTTAGCAGAAAGTCCAGGTGCTGGCAGAGAGAAGTCTTTGATGTCCCTGAGACTTCAACAATAGGAAGCAAGCTCAGTGCAAGCCCTTGGAGATTCTTCACTGGTGGGAAGTCACACAAAAATCAATCTTTGATCTCTCTCAGGCAGAAGCAGCTACTGCAGACAATACCCAGCAAAGCACAGTCATAGGCAAAGGGACAGTAATCCTCCTCCTCCAGCTCTGCAGCTCTTCTCCTTGGTGGAGGTTCCTCTTGGTTCCAGAAGTAATCTAATTTTCAGGGGTTTTGAGTCCACTAGTTATATCCCTTTCTGCCTCTGAAGTAGGCCTACTTCAAAGGGAAGTCTCTGTTGTTCACAAGATCCTGCCTTGCCCAGGCCAGGCCCCAAACACACACCAGGGGGTTGGAGACTGCATTGTGAGAGGGCAGACACAGCCCATTCAGGTCTAGGTCACTCCTCCTCCCTCCACTCTAGCACAGATGGCTCATCAGGATATGCAGGCTACATCCCACCTCCCTTTGTCCCACTGTCTAGAGGGGGTTCACAAACCGTCCAACTGTCAAACTGACCCAGACAGGCAATCCACAAACAGGCAGAGTCACAGAATGATTTAAGCAAGAAAATGCCTACTTTCTAAAAGTGGCATTTTCAAACTAATAATCTAAACACCAACCTCACTAAAATATGTTTTTTTAAATTGTGAGTTCAGTGTCCCTACACTCCATATCTCTATCTGCTCTCAAAGGGAATCTGCACTTTAAAGTTATTTAAAGGCAGCCCGCATGTTGTCCTATTAGAGAGTTAGGCCTTGCAATAGTGAAGACTGAATTTAGCAGTATTTCAACATACACTGCACCCTGCCCACAGGGCAACCTATGGCCTACTTTAGGGGTGCCTTACTTGTAGAGAAAGGGAAGGTACTTGCCATGTCGAATTGGCAGTTTGAAACTGCACACACATACACTGCAGTGGCAGATCTGAGCCATGTTTACAGGGCTACTCATGTGGGTGACACAAACAGTGCTGCAGGCCCACTAGTAGCATTTGATTTACAGGCCCTACGCATCTGTAGTGAAATTTACTAGGGACTTATTAGTAAATCAAATATGCCAATCATGGAAAGTCAATCACACATATAATTTACACAGGGAACACTTACACTTTAGCACTGGTCTGCAGTGGTAAAGTGTCCAGAGCAGCGGAAAACACTAAAAACAGAGGCCCATATTTATACTTTTTGACGCAAAACTGCGCTAACGCAGTTTTGCGTCAAAAAAATTAGCGCCATTCTAAAGCACCATGCGGGCGCCGTATTTATTGAATGACGTTAGCCGCCGGCGCCGTCTGGTGTGCGTTAAAAAAACGACGTACACCAGGCAGCGCCGGCGTAGGGGGAAATGGGGCTTGGGCGTCAAGAAATGGGGCAAGTCAGGTTGAGGCAATTTTTTCGCCTCAACCCGATTTGCGCCATTTTTTTTCTCACTCCCAACCCCCATAGAAATGACTCCTGTCTTAGCAAAGACAGGAGTCATGCCCCCTTGCCCAATGGCCATGCCCAGGGGACTTCTGTCCCCTGGGCATGGTCATTGGGCATAGTGGCATGTAGGGGGGCACACATCAGGCCCCCCTATGTCACAAAAATAAATTTAAAAAAACACTTACCTGAACTTACCTTAATGTCCCTGGGATGGGTCCCTCCAGCCTTGGGTGTCCTCCTGGGGTGGGCAAGGGTGACAGGGGGGGTCCCTGGGGGCATGGGAGGGCACCTCTGGGCTCCTTCAGAGCCCACAGGTCCCTTAACGCCTGCCTTTTGCAGGTGCTAAAAAACGGCGCAAAAGCGGCCGTACGTCATTTTTTTTTACCCGCCCACTCCCGGGCGTGATTTTTGCCCGGGAGTATAAATCCGACGCACATGCCTCGGAGTCGATTTTTTAGACGGGAACGCCTACCTTGCATATAATTAACGCAAAGTAGGTGTCCATGCAAAAAAATGACGCTAACTCCATGGACTTTGGCGCTAGACGCGTCTAACGCCAAAGTATAAATATGGAGTTAGTTTTGCGTCGAAATTGCGTTAAAAAAAACGACGCAATTCCGGCGCAAACTGAGTATAAATATGCCCCAGAGTATGGCACACAGAAACAACCTGGGAAGCAAAGACAAAAAAGTTAGGGGCGACCACGCCGAGTATGCCAAGTCTAACAACTTGCTTAAACTCTGATTTTTTTTGCTAAGTGTACCAGGCATAATTTTTATTTTAATTATACTTTACTGATTGCATAACATTCTCTCTTTTGTGTCCAAAAGAGGAAATGCTTCAGGTGAAACCAGATGTGTGCCACAGGTGCTTGCGCTTTGTAGTGAAGTCAATTATGGGACTTTAGAGCCTCGGTAAACCTATCTTGGATTAGGGATCTCAAACCCCTTTTGTACACATGTTGTTACCTCATGCACAGTTTTCACATGAGTGTTCTTTATCACATGCATAATCTGTGATTCCTGAAAGAATTTCACAGAGTATGCAATATAATAATTAATCGTTTTCACTCAGCTTTACTTATCAGTAGCCTTGCTTTTCTCTTAATGTTATGTTGACATATTAACAGAGCCAAGCATATTTACATTCATACAGAAGTTATGTTATTTGTCAAGATCACTTTTCTTACTGAATGTTGTTGTAGGAAATCCTCCTTTACTGCATGGTAACCCTGGATTTTTCACCTTTTGCTTGACCTGATATTTTTGCTGGTTTTAGAACTCTGTGTACTTTAATCCTGCTAACCTACGCTAAAGAGCATAAGATCCCCCTTTAAACATGGCTGAAGTGACATATTGATAACTGATATATTTAACTTACATTTCAGTCCCTAGTTTATTGTACAAACTATACACAGGGCCTGTAAGTTAAATATCACTAGTAGACTGTAGCATTTGTTGTGCCATCTACTACAGTAACAGTGAGAACATGACTTCAGGCCTACCAGTTTAGTCTGGCTGTAGAAGTGTAATATTATTGCCACAACTGTATAGACCTGGTCACCTACAAGGCTGGGTGCATTGTATTTAAAAATAGGACATGTAGAAAATTAATGTTAACATATTTGTACAGTGCCTCACACGCAAAAAGTATTTTTCACTAGCTGTCCTATGTAGAAGACCAGAATACAAATTAAAATCCTAATACTGCATTTCAGGAAAGGGACAAGCTTGGAAAACAAGTTGTATTAGTTATTAAAATCTCATTCAATGGTGAAATCAGATTTGCAATAAATATTAAGGAAAAGCAACTTTGGGAATGTCACTTTTTCCCTCCCTGAAATTCTTGGAGACTAAATTAGCATTTTCTCTTCTACTTCTGCCAGCCAGTGAAAATAGCATTTGAATAGGTGTGAAAAGATGTAAAATGTTTTCCAAGAACAAACAATAGTCTGATCTCACTGAGTAGAGATGACTACTGTGAACCTGCTACAACATAGAGGCGCGGGCAGGGACATCCTTTTGAAATTACAGAGTAAAATCCTGCTTGAGATCAAAGCCTGCTCAACAGGTCTTCTGGGTTTACATATAACACTGTGGGGAACAAAGGAAAGGCAGAGAACAGAATACCAAGAAAATTCATCCGTTGAAGATGGACTTATTTTGTCTCACTAAGCATTTGGCCCTGAATTTTACAAATAGTACTGGTGGTCTACTTCAAAAGAAGAAAAACAGGATGCCAAAACACTTCTTGTGTATCCACTGCCTAGTTACTGGAAAACCCCACTTTTGTCACCCCTGGCTATGGTCTCTGGCTTTATTGGGGGTACAGTGGCTGCCTCAAAGAGGAATCTTGTGTTGGTTGTGGGAGGACACTAGGATTATCATGCTATACTGCCCACATACACACCCAGCCCTCGTGACTTAGGTTTAATATGGCCAAAGACTTTTGCCACAGGAGTCATTCCCACCCACTAACTTGTGCCAGACATATGTGTAGCATCTCACAGACCCACTTCACAACCTTCCTACATTTGATGAAGATCAGAAGAGAACTATGCCTGCCATCAGCAACATGAGAAGAGCCTTGATGGACTGTCCCTTCTCTCTCTTATACCCAGGACAAAGAAGTAGACTTTAAGGGTCGTAAGGCTGATCTCCTTTTGAAGCTATGGGGATACAACAAGCTACAAGAAGCCTTTAATGCAACTACCCAGCTGATCAGTGGCAATTGGATCTGGACTGGACCTTATTAGTGGCCTCTGCTTGGCACCCTGTGAGCCTCCCAGTGCCTTCTCTGAGGTCCTGGTCCTTAGAAGTGTACTCCTATGCTGAATTGAGACTTATTGGAGTTATGTCAGGATGCAAAGTCTTCGACCAGGATGAACCTGGTTGTTCTAGCTGACTCATGCTGCATCACAGTCAGCATCCAATTACACCTAGGTCCTGGTACACCTGGTCTATTATTGGTACTTTATGCTTCTTGTTGCTATTCAGATCTTCGATTCCCCTTATTGGATTTTTGCCTTTTTGTTTATAAAATTTCACTCAATTTTTCTAATTGTGTTTGGGATTTTTATTGTTTTGCATTTCTATTTTATTGCAGTTTTGGCACCGGATAAATAAGTCTATCTGCTCTGTAACATAGCTACCATAGGGTTAAGCCATGTTAATTTAGTGTCTTTGAAGGTGCACCCTGACAAGGATTGTGATAGTCATCCCCCACAAATAATAACACAATTTCTTAATGTTGTTGTATTTTTTCTTTTTTGACCATTAATTGCATAACTTACAAAGTCCACAGATGATGTATTTTATTTTTAACAAAATTCAGTATTATAGCCTGAGAGCCTAAATTGTAAGGACAAAACAACACTTCAGAGCTTAAAGCTCTGTATTGTTATAAAATGTTTAACCATCATCAACATTTCATCTTTGCATTGGTTTGCCAGGGACAACATCGGGAAGTGAACATTGACCTACTTTAAAGATCAATAAATACAAGTTAAGTTGACTAGCGTGCACTTTTTTAATCCACTACTGATATGGGTGTTTTTAACTGGTGAAAAGTTTTACATCAGAAAGTAATCTCCTATAAGATATAAATGAATAGCAGCATACTGAAGTACCAATATTTTATTCGATAAGGGATCTGTAGTCCACAGAAACTCGCACATTAGGGCATATTTAAGAGCCCCTAGTGCCACCGGAGCATCACTTTTAGTGATGTTATGCCCTGTGCCGCATTTACAAGGTGGCTTTAAGCCACTTCTTGTGGCTTAACACCACCTTGAAAATACAGCTCCTTCACATGCAGCCCTTTGCGTGGAAGTGGCATGCAATGAGTGTTGCTGTGGGCATGCCACAGCAACATCCATTGCATTTTGGCACTGTTTCAGATTTGCGAGATTTTGTAAACTTGAGGCAACGCCAAAATCTATCTCCACCCCAGGGGTGGCGTTAGCAAGGCTCAACTAGGTGGAATTATTTTATTCCTCCTCGTTTTTTGCAGAATGCAGCATGCATAGAAAGAGCAAAATGCCAGACATGTTTGTTCATATGCAGGAAGGTGCCCCTTCCTGCACATAAACAATTGTTTCAAAATGATGCTTTGTCACTTCTGTAGCACACACAGAAGTGCCAAATTGCCATTAGTGATTGTTTATGAGCAGAAAGGGACACCTTCCCGCACATAAAAAATCAAACCCCTCAAGGCAGACATTCTTGCACGATGGTGCAAGGATGCCTGCATTGTCGCAGGCAACTTAATTTAGTACCAGCGTAGGGGACAGCACGGTGGTACGCTGTATTCCATTAAATATGGAGCATCCGTGAGCTGTGAAAATGATGGAGTGTGGAGCTGCCAATTTTGGCGTAGCGTCTCGCTCCGTCATTTTCTTTGAAATGTGGGTCCAAATTCTGTTCCTAGGGAGCAGCCACAAAGACTCTTACAGTGCACATAGATTTCTGTTAATTGCCTTAGAATCTATATTTGTTTGACAAACATAATGCACACATAGAGCCATATAATGAAGTATAGGCCAAATGTAAGAAAGTTTTACATTCACAAATGCTAATTCTTGCAGTTTGCGAATACAGAAAGCTCTTCTTCATGTAATTTTCCATTCTTTTTTAGCTATTCTGAATTTTGGTGGAAATGCTAAAAATGTTCATCCAAATTGGTAATTGCCCCAACTCAAAACAGCTAGTAATCAGGCGCAACCTATATAAATAGGCACATAATGTATTTTTGTTTTTGATAATGGCTGCTTTGTACATGATGGTAAGGAGAATGAGGATTTTGATAGGTCTGAGGAGAAGGAGGAGGAGATAGTAGCACACATTCAGAATTAGAGTAACTCTTTTTACCCAAATAGAGGATACAATTCAATAAAAGTGCACTGTAAATTGTTCAATGATAATGCATTTAATCGCAGAAATTAAACCTTAGCTAGAGTTTACCACTCTCAGGAGCAATTCAATACCCACAAATGCACAGGTATTATGCCTTTAACCTTGGGGAGCTACCAGGGAGTGATAGCTTCGGGAGGTGGGTTTCCCAAAGTGCACTGCCACATTATTTTTCACAATGTTCTTGATGCAATGTTAAGTAACAGCAATGATTATATAAGATTTCCTACTACTGCCCTGGATTTGCAGTTAATGAAATTGCACTTTTATCAGATAACACAATTTCCCATGCACTTCGCTGCATTGATGGAACTCATGTGCAAATAGTTCCTCCATCTGTGACTGAGTGTTTTTATTTAGAAACATTCAAGTACTATGCAATGCCTGTACTCTACTAAGTGCATTTAAAGGGGAAATACGGTGCACCAAGGAATTAGCTCAAAAGTTTATACACTAACTAATATACATACAACGGTGCACTACTATGGGGAATACACCCTAACCCCAAATGCTGGCTGTGCAACCAGTCAGACTATACATGTTCATTCTGTGGCACCCGTTGTTATCAAGTACATGCCCTGGTGTAATGCTTCAAATTTTTTAAACGAATACAGTACTCTTATTTGTGCAAGTGCAGCCACTTACTCGAGATAGTGGTTATATTGATATACACAAAAAATATTAATAAAAAAGTCTTGTGTTCTTTATATTTTGGGAACCTGATTTAATACTCTCTCCCCCACACTAATTAGCCCTTACATGTCAATATCATGATCACACAAATCCAATTTTATCAGTCCATCTCTTTCCAAATAAATTAGATATGCGAGAGTCGTTCCATCAAGGTCCACAATCCATTCTCTTTGAACACAAATGTTCCCAAAGTCCTTATCATCACCTTAAGTTCAGGTAAGAATCCATAGTGAAACCAAAAATTATCCAAGTTCTTACAGCCAACACGTGTTTCGTCACTTGACTTCCTCAGGGCTGGAATCTAGTCGCTTCATTTAAATAGTAAATCTGGAACCCAAAAGTCATTGTAGAAAAATTAAATATACTTAATGTAGTAATAATACCGCATTAGGCAAAATTGTGGAGCACTAGTAGAAACGTGAGGATCCATATCCAAAATTTTGTGATTGGATTAGTATCACATGCCCAGATTAATATAAGTAAATTCCAATATTAATCCATATAAACACCCAATCTGTGACGCCCTCATCATGCACTAATAATCACGCCGCCTAAAAGTGGAAAGAAAAAGTCAGAAATGCATGCACTATAACAGCCATATAATAGAGAAACACCCATTTGTTGTCACAACCCAAATAAATAGAAACAAACTCTACCAATGATCTAAAATAAGCCGGGAGAGAAATGCCTGGATCACGCATTACCTCAGATAATCCCAAAAACACGCTATATCAAGTAAAATTCCAGTTCATTAACACTCCAGCTATCACACTTGTACTATAGCCTTTCCTTTCCTCGGCACAATTAGAATTCACCAGAGTTCGTCCTGAAATGTAAAAAGTATATTTAAACCTTCTTTCATTTCACATCTTCATTGTACTTTTGCCATTGTGTAAGTTCAACAGGAATTATTTGAACAAATATATTTCAATTCACTGCTCCCCAACCAAGCTTTAAGCCAAAATAAATATTGCGTTCATAACGCGCCTCCTATTATCCTAATGTTAGCCGAGAGGTTCAAATCACTCCTCGTTTACTAGTACCTTGTTAACATTCCTCAGAACGTAGAACCAAAGAACCATAACCCGCTACGGAACTCTCCTCTGAAATCCTTAGCTGCTATTCATGTTCCTCAAAAACAGTTGAGCCGATTACATCCCGTTCACGCTCCTCTAGAGTTGTTGCAAACTCACACAGAGAGCCGCCGAGTACGGCGTTCTCCCTCACCTTCCATTAAAGACGTATCCGGCATTGTAACAAATGAAGGACTAATCTCCTGGTAATGCGCTAAAAATAAACAAAGGACTAAAAACACCCGACTGCCCGTTTAAATATTGATCAACACAGAAGAAATACAAGTATTTCGAACCCCATTACGTGGTAGTAGATGATAGTACCTTCTTTATTAAACTTTTACTTAACACTTGAAAAAACTAATTATATCCCAATGAAGACCATAACCTATATTGCTTCTGGAAAATACAATCATTCACCCACATGGTAATGTGCATGAAGTATTCAAATAAAACCCCGTCTATTCACTTGTAGCGTGACAACAAACAGTTGTAGAATACACACTGAAAAAGATAATTGGTGCATAACTAAAACGTGAGAAGTATAAAGTGTAAATATGAAGTCAAACTGAAAAGTAAAATAGTGAAACAGAAAGGTATTTAGGCCTAGCCCATAATATTCCTTCAGATAAATTCCACCACCCGTTCACGAATAATGCATGAGTAATACTTATATTGGATTTCATATAACAATTTGTGGTTCATTTATACCAGAACTTGCATAAGACATCATCACATTAAACAATGATATACATTAGTCACATTATCGTTTCAGATAAACTTGACAGTACTGCTTACAATATTATCAACCAGACTCCTATAAATTGTTAAATTTATGCTCCCAAAAAGAATTCCAATTCCCTATCTGAGTTTAGACCATCTTCTACTGCCCTTAACCGCATTATCCAAATCGCTTCTCTTCTTTGTAACGTTAATTCCCTATTCCCACCTCTCTGATCTTTCAACACCTGTTCACACCCAAAGAACGTGAATCCATCTCTTGTATTCTGAGACACACAGTTAATCATATGTGCTACCACAGGGTATCTAATATCCTGCTGTGCTAACGCTCTGGCGTGTTCTCCAATTCTTATTTTTAGAGGTCGGATAGTACTCCTGACGTAGTATTTTTCGCATTTGCATAACAATATATAGACCACAAAAGAAGAGTTGCAATTCATACTGGACCTAATGGGAAATGTTTCACCCAATGTATTAGAGAATTATTTCTGCCCATGGCAGGCCCACTTGCAGAGTCCACAGTCTCCGCATCTAAAAAATCCTATCCTCTGTTTTTGCAACCAATTAGCTTTAGGAACCATTCTAGGAAAACTTGGACTAAGAATTTGTTGTAATGTCCTCCCCCTATGGAAAGTAAAACTAGGTTTACTGGTTAGAAACTCAGTCACTGTTTCATCGCGAATTAGGATATGTCAATGTTTGGTGATAAACTTAAAAATCCCCGTACTACCTGTAAAATCTGTAACCAGTCTCATTTTCTCGCCCTTGTGCACCCTTACATTCCTGTTTTTAGATATTAAAGTTGCATGCCTTGGTACATGTTTAATTCTGTTCTGTGCCTTGGTAATTATATTACTGCTGTAGCCTCTGCTTCTAAAGCGGTTACCCATTTCCTCGATATAAACACAGCGCAAGCATGGTGTTGTTAGGTGGCGGTAGGGGGATAATGGAAAAGTGGTGCATCGAGACTGATGCGCCACTTTCTTGTAAATCTGCCACATTGTGTCATCATTGACTTTCAATATTTGCATTGCATGAGCTTCACTGATATCATAGACCCCTTCAAACCACTAAACAAAGTGATATTGTTTACTTTCTCAGAGGCCCTGCAAATAATATATCTATGTCTTTGGATGGCATTGCGTTTGGTTGGAAGCAGGGAGTGGCACATTTGTCTAGATTGTGTGGCACAATGAGTTTAAAGCATGTCTGTTGTTATGTTCTCATTTTCCTCTTCATAATCAGGCAGTGGAGACACTGCTGCTCTTGTCTGATTGGTGCTGATGTTTTGAATGTGGGAGTTGTGGTGCTATTATCCTCCACTTCTGGTTGATTGTCCTGATATTCGTTCTATTGTTGTTGGTACATCTGCAAGTATTTTAGTTGACTAAATAAGTAAGTATTTCTGTTTTTTTTTTAAAAGAAAGAGTTACAAAATACATTTAGAAAAATTATTATCAAATGTTTTAATGCCATTGTGTATCTCACTTTAAATAGCAATACAAAATGTTTTTTTTTTAATTGACATTATTGTTAGACTTGGAACTACAACGCCCACAATGCATCCGTAAATTAACATTTTATGATCCTGAGTGGTTGTAAATTTTTAAGTAGAAATTGCTATCAGTTAACATATTAGCGAAAACTTGTTTTTATGTTAAAAAGTAATAGTCTTACCTTGTGTGGTATTAGTTGTGGCAGGACTATCAATATTCGGGAGCCTAACAATGCTTTCCAGCTTAAACATACTTTTTAGTCAGGTCCTCTAGGGGTATAGGAAGTGGCTAAGTGCATTGATCCTTGTGTCTCTGCAAGTCTAGTAGCCATTTTCTCTTTGGCACGTGACTGCAGATCGTACCATCACTTACAAATCTCTTCAAAGGTGCACATGGCTACTCCAGTCACACTGATCTTATCATGGATGTCCTTCCCGATTTTGTGTTTCTCACTCTTAGGAACTTTCAATAAGCACATCATGGTGTATCAAACATTATTCGGTGAGCACCTCAAATTCTTTTTCGCTGAACTTCAGCTTCCTCTTGCGCTCATCTGCATCCTTTCCATTGTCATCTCTGGACATAGAGATCAAAATATATAGAAAATGCTTCCACACAAAGTAATGGTCGCTCATCTCACAAAGCCAGCCTTCTTCTGTGAAGTTGGAACCTCTATACATCAAGGGAAGACTTATTTCCTCATTGTGAGGTCATCCTCGTGCTCTCAAAAGCTACTTACGCTAATTTGTGATTACCAAATAACAATTCTCTATTTCGAGAAGCACACTATGGTAATTGCAGAATAGTGAATGTTATCTCTAAGGAATAACAAATTGACAGACTGTGACTATGACACATTAGGCATTGTAGTTTTCTAAATGCAATTTGCAAATAAAATAACTACTTTGAAATTACAGTTCCTCATCTTAGTAGAATTGGCCATATATGCAAAGCCAAAGAACATAACTTTTCATTTTTTAAACAAAGTCACTGTTTCCAGTGAGCATCATGCACTATCTATGGAAACTGGTGCATGAGCTCTAGATATTGGAGTTCAGAAATACAGAATAGCTCAGGTACTACCTCCAGTGGCCAAATCAAGTATTTATGCACTGATGCAAAGCATAGCTATAGGCTTTGTTTTAATCACTTGGACTTCATGAATGTGACTTCAATGTCCATAGCACCCACAACCAATGTCAGGTCCAAGCATCTAACACTGGAGCAGCAGCTGTTGTGTGTTGCTACAGTGCCACCACAGTCACACCATCCTGGTTCAAAGCAGGTGACCCCCTGCTCTGGGCCCGGGAGTTTTGTGACAGTTCCTCAAATTATGTAATTGCATCACTGATATGATTACATTATTTGCAGGACTGGCAGCCAAGAAACAGCTAACTGGTTTCCCTGCAAGCAAGAAGGGGCTGTAAACAGGCCCATTCTCCACACTCTGAAGGAGCTACACAAAAAGGGATTTATCTCTGGAAAGCTGAGAAACTTTCTTACCTGCAAAGTCCTAGACAATCACAACCACAAGCCCCTTCGCTGCCACGCCTTTTCCTCCTCAGGTGCCAGGCCTTTTTTTGGCTATTTGGGGCAGGGCGCGCTTAGGCCCTCATAAATCTTTGTCCACATAAGCTACCCTCGCCAAATTTGTATCCTTTTTTTCCAACATCCTAGGGATTATAGAGGTACCCAGACTTTGTGGGTTCTCCTGAAGGAGGCCAAGAAAATAGCCAAAATACAGTGAGAATTTTTTTGTTTTTAAAAAAATGGGAAAAAAGGGCTGCAGAAAAAGGCTTGTGTTTTTTTCCCTGACAATGGCATCAACAAAGGGTTTGCGGTGCTAAAATCACCAGCTTCCCAGTTTTCAGGAACAGGCACACTTGAATCAGAAAAACACATTTTTCAACACAATTGTGGCATTTTACTGGGACTTACCCCATTTTTATGATTTTTTGTGCTTTCAGCCTCCTTCCAGTCAGTGACAGAAATGGGTGTGAAACCAATGCTGGATCCCAGAAACCCAAACGATTCTGAAACGTAGACAAAACTCTGAATTAAGCAATGGGTAATTTGTGTAGATCCTACAAGGGTTTCCTACAGAAAATCACAACTGAAATAAAAAAAAAAATTAAATTGAGGTGAAAAGAACTGCCATTTTTCTGTACATTTTACTCTGTAACTTTTTACTGCAATGTCAGATTTTTAAAATAAATATATCATTATGTCTGCTGGACTGTTCTGGTTGCAGGGATATATAGGGCGCGTAGGTTCATCAAGAACCCTAGGTACCCAGAGCCAATAAATGAGCTGCACCTAGCAGTGGGTTTTCATTCTATACCGGGTATACAGCAATTCATTTGCTGAAATGTAAAGAGTGAAAAATAAGTATCAAGAAAACCTTTGTATTTCCAAAATGGGCACAAGATAAGGTGTTGAGGAGCAGTGGTTATTTGCACATCTCTGAATTCCGGGGTGCCCATACTAGCATGTCAATTACAGGGCATTTCTCAAATAGACGTCTTTTTTACACACTCTGTTCTATTTGGAAGGAATAAATGTAGAGAAAGACAAGGGGCAATGACACTTGTTTTGCTATTCAATGTTCCCACAAGTCTCCCCATAAAAATGATACCTCACTTGTGTGAGTAGGCCAAGCGCCTGCGACAGGAAATGCCCCAAAACACAACGTGGACACATCACATTTTCCCAAAGAAAACAGACGTGTTTTTTTGCAAAGTACCTACATGTGGATTTTGGCCTCTAGCTCAGTCGACACCTAGGGAAAACTACCAAACCTGTGCATTTTTAAAAATTAGAGATCTAGGGGAATCCAAGATGGGGTGACTTGTGGGGCTCTCACCAGGTTCTGTTACCCAGAATCCTTTGCAAACCTCCACATTTGGCTAAAACAAACACATTTTCCTCACATTTCGGTGACAGAGAGTTCTGAAATCAGAGAGGAGCCACAAATTTTCTTTCACCCAACATTCCCCCAAGCCTCCCGATAAAAATGATACCTCACCTGTGTGGGTAGGCCTAGTGCCCGCGACAGGAAATGCCCCAAAACATAACGTGGACTCATCACATTTTTCCACAGAAAACAGAGGTGTTTTTTGCCAAGTGCCTACCTGTGGGTTTTGGCCTCTAGCTCAGCCGGCACCTAGGGAAACCTACCAAACCTGTGCATTTTTTAAAACTAGAGACCTAGGGGAATACAAGATGGGGTGACTTGTGGGGCTCTCACCAGGTTCTGTTGCCCAGAATCCTTTGCAAACCTCTAAATTTGGCTAAAAAAACACTTTTTCCTCACATTTCGGTGACAGAGAGTTATGGAATCTGAGAGGAGCCACGAATTTCCTTCCGCCCAGCGTTCCCTCCTGTCTCCCGATAAAAATGATACCTCACTTGTGTGGGTAGGCCTAGTTTTTTAATGCTTTTTTAAGCACATTTTG
The DNA here is from genome assembly GCF_031143425.1 of Pleurodeles waltl. Taxonomy (NCBI): domain Eukaryota; kingdom Metazoa; phylum Chordata; class Amphibia; order Caudata; family Salamandridae; genus Pleurodeles; species Pleurodeles waltl. The sequence goes on along the minus strand of NC_090438.1, from coordinate 498,930,134 downwards.
AGGTTTGCAGAGGAGTCAGGGGAAGAAAATGTTGGGGGATCCATGCAAGCCACACCTCACTGAACTTTTTGGGGTGTCTAGTTTAAAAAAATGTCTGGGTTTGGTAGGTTTCCCTAGATGAAGGCCACACCCAGGACCAAAAACAAATACCCTCCTCCCCAAACACAGGTAGTTTTGCAATATATCATTTTGATGTGTCCTCGTACGTCTGTGATGTGCCAAACACTAAAATTGTGAAAAGAAACGCACTTAGGTCATGTGAAAAAGACCCCTCACCAACCAGCCAAGTTGGTGGAATGCTTCATCATCAGGGTCCCACCTGAGACACCTAGCGTGTCACAAGTGTGCTGCGATGCCTGAATAAAGCGGAGCAGGTTTTGTCATTTGTACCACACATACTGTTTGGATTTGGCACGAGGGTGAGTGATGGTTCAGTAGATCAAATTTTATTAACAAGAGATTTCACAAAAGTGACATGCACTGTTAATAACTTAAAGGCCAAAAAACCCAACCAATGACTCACAGCTTGTGAGCTGTAAAGCCGCGTCAAGGCACCAACCATTTTACAGTCCATTCACACACCTTTCATACATGACATGCACAAGACCATTCACGCCGCCAGCCACGGGCCCAGCACATTACAACACTCGCATCGACAGACAGGGCCACTCAAAGGCCCATCACTTACATATGCCCACATGCCTGCTACATCAGTCATACTAGCTGATGGGAGTATGTGGACTGACTGAGCGCCACCCCATGCACACTGCAAGCCAAGCACTACCCCAAGCACATCACCAGCCAAGCACCAACCCACGCACACCGCCAGCCAATGCCACCCAGGCACACCTCCAGCCAAGCGCCACCCCAAGCACACCGCCAGCCAAGTGCCACCCAAGCACAACGCCATCACTTTTCTTTTGTATATAAACAACAAAGAAACCACTAACTAATTATAAAATAAGTACAAAACTACAAACTCAAAAGCTCCAACTACATGACAGTAATGCCAACCATGAAACTGAACATATGAAAATATAAAATAGGCAGTTTACGCTCACTGTATTTTCCAAAAATGTTACTTAGTGTGGTAATTTCTGAAACAGCCGGCTACACACAGCCCAGGCTTTGAAGGGCAATCGGGGCAGTACATCCTGCTCTCCCTCCGGATACTTCTTCGGGCACATGCTCTACATATACTAGTGGGCAAGTCTTTTCTGGGAGTGGGAGGAATGTGATCTTTCAATCTAGCCACATCCTCCACCACTGCTACTCCAGGAACTCTTGCCTGTTCCACCACAATAAGGATCTCTATCACTGACTCCTGAAATTTAACAAATGTCATCCTTGACTCAGGTGAACAATCCTTGAACACAATAAAAGCATTAAAGTTGCCAAATGAAATAAATGTAGGGCCAACTTTTTATACCACATGTAAGAATTACGAAGAGCAGTGTAAGGTTTCAACCTCTGATCTACTCTATCAACACCACCCACGTGCCTATTGTAGTCAAAAATGCACGTAGGTTTGCTCACTTTGGCAACCTGACCCCAAACAGTCACAGGGGAAGTACTCTCATCATGGATGGTAGATAGCATGTACACATCCCTCCTGTCTGAAAATTGCAGAGCTAGCAGCTCATTATTCCGCAAGGCACTGCACTGTCCCCTCTCAAGTTTTTTACAGACAAGCTCTCTTGGATAGCCTTTCAGATTAGAACAGATTGTGCCACAAGCAACAGTGTCCACTCTAAACAACTCATTGAACAACTGCACTCCAGAGTCGAGATGATCTATGTACAAGTGGTGACCTTTGTTAAACAGTCGTCTACCAAGTTCCCACACAATTATTTCGCTAACTCCAAAAGTGGCAGGACAACCAGGAGGGTCAATACTGGAATCCCTACCAGTGTAAACCCAAAAATTATACATGTATCCTGTACTGCTTTCTGACAGCATATACAATTTAATCCCATACTGTGCCCTCTTACTAGGAATGTACTGCTTAAAAACTAAACGCCCCTTAAAAAGGACCAAAGACTCTTCCAAACTTAACTCTTTGCCTGGAACATAGACCTCTGAAAACCGACCTACAAAATGATCAAAGACAGGGCTAACCTTAAAAAGACAGTCACAATCAGGGTGATCTCATGGCTAGATTAAAGCACTGTCTACAAAATGCAGCATACGAAGAAGAAGCAAATAGCAATTACGTGTCATAGTTGCAGGAAATATAACCGTTGCCATCACGGGACTAGTAGACCAATAAGAAGCCAGTGATGGCTTCCTTATCAACCCTATCAAAAAAGTCAAACCTAAAAACTTTTTCATCTCTTCCAGATATGTGGGAACCCACTGGATAGCTCCAGACTGAGGCCTAAGTCTGGCAGCGTTGTCCCTCAAATATTGCTGCACATACAAATTAGCCTGCTCCACAATCTCTTCCAAAAATACATCGTCCATAAACAAGTGAAAGAAATTAACAAGCAAAAAGTTTTCCTTATTGACTCTATACCCTGGTAGACTAGTAAATGCAGGTAACTGTGGATGCTCCATGTCTGGGGCAATCCAGGTGTCAGGTCTTCTAATTGGAAACCCTTCAGCCCCAGGCTGCTGCACTTTTGGCACATCAATGCCCTCCTTTAAAACAGGCCCTTCATCTGCACTGAGAGTGGCTTCCTTATCAGAAGAATCCTCTCGACAGAAAACTCACTGCCAGAATCTCTCACTTCCTCCTCTGCCTCAGATGCAGAGTCTGTCTCGTAATCATGGTCTGAAGACGACTCAAAAAGCATGCCAACAACCTGCTGAGTGGTCACTCTATGGCTAGCCATGATCCTCACTAACAACAAATGGATTGCCAACAACAGCCAGCACTAAAATAAGTAATAAACAAAGTGTAGCTTTATCACAAAGAGTTATGAACTAAAATACTATACTAATCACTTGCCTGAAAATGCTACACACCAGCAAGTACTCTGCACAGACACAGCAATCACCAATGATATTCCACTAAAAAGAAAAAAGAAAATTAGACATATGACAACACAAATATAATTGTGCGCAAATCTAAGGACAATTTCACACACAATACTGCATTTAGTACACCACCTACAAACATGTCATTCATGCATTTCAGCAATACTCCTTTGCAGTAAATTGCTTTCACTTACCTAAAACATGCAACTATGCAAACCGCAGGACAACTACTGCCAAAACCGCAAGGATCCACAGCAAAGGAAGCAAAAGCTTTGAACTAGAACAAATATAGGGGGTCATTCTGACCCCGGCGGTCTCAGACCGCCGGGGCCAGGGTCGGCGGGAGCACCGCCGACAGACCGGCGGTGCCCCGCAGGGCATTCTGACCGCGGCGCTTTGGCCGCGGTCAGTGCAGGAAAACCGGCGGTCTCCCGCCGGTTTTCCGCTGCCCGTCAGAATCCTCCAAGGCGGCGCAGCATGCTGCGCCGCCTTGGGGATTCTGACACCCCCTACCGCCATCCTGTTCCTGGCGGTTCGCCCGCCAGGAACAGGATGGCGGTAGGGGGTGTCGCGGGGCCCCTGGGGGCCCCTGCAGTGCCCATGCCAATGGCATGGGCACTGCAGGGGCCCCCGTAAGAGGGCCCGCTTGTATTTCACTGTCTGCATAGCAGACAGTGAAATACGCGACGGGTGCAGTAGCACCCGTCGCACCTTCCCACTCCGCCGGTTCGATTACGAGCCGGCTTCTTGGTGGGAAGGTCGTTTTCCCCTGGGCTGGCAGGCGGCCTTTTGGAGGCCGCCCGCCAGCCCAGAGGAAAACTCAAAATACCCGCCGCGGTCTTCCGACCGCGGTACGGTATTTTGGCGGCTCCCGCCGGGCGCGCGGTGACCGCGCCCGTCGGGAGTCAGAATGACCCCCATACTGTTCACAAATACAATTACTTAGCCAGTTGACAAACACCCCGCCACTAAGAACTTAGAAATTGTCACTGGTGCCTAATTGGCTTCTGCCGCCCTGGGGGGGCAGATGTGCCTAAAAAAATAGGCCAATCTGCCCCCAAGGGGGGCAGAAATGGCCAACAGCTATGTACCCTGTTTGGGGGGGGCGACCCTTGCCAATGGGGGAAAAAGGGGGCACCCCCAGCACAAAAAAACTAAGGGGAGCAAAACAAAAAAATCCCTCATGTCTTGGTGGCTCCTGCCCCCCTGGGGGCATATAGGCCTAAGAAAGTAGCCCGATCTGCCCCCAAGGGGAGCAGAAATGGTCATCAGTAATGTGCCCCCCTTTGGTGAGTGACGCTTGCCAAAGGGGCCACCCCCCACAGAAAACACACACACACAAGATCCCTGGTGCCTAAGTGGATTCTGCCTCCATGGGTCTAAAAAAATAGGCCAATCCGCCCCCAAGAGGGGCAGAATTGGTCTACAGCTCTGTGCCCCCTTCCGGGGGCGACCCTTTTCAAAGGGGGTACCCCAGCACACAAAAAAACAAAGGGAACCAAAAAAAAAACAATTCTGTGACATCTTGGTGCCTTCTGCCCCCCCTTAGGGGTATTGGTGGTTTCTAAACAAATAGGCCCATTTGCCCCCAAGAGATGCAGAAATGGCCAATACTAATTTTCCCCCCTTTGGGGGGCGACCCTTGCCCAAGGGGTGCCCCCAAACACACAAAACACACACATACCACATGGTCCCTGGTGCCTAGTGGGTTTCAACACCCCCATATAAAAAATTAGTGTCCCTGGGACAGCGACCCTTGCCTAAGGAGTCGCTGCCCAAAAACTTATAGAATTCAAAATCCCTGGTGGTCTCGTGGTTTTCGACCCCGTGGGGACAGATCGGCTGAAAAAACGGACGATCTGCCCCCGGGGGGGTCAAAATAGGATTGATAATAGCCCCCCGGGGGAGCAACCTTTGCCCAAGGGGTCGATCCCCAAAATAAAAGTAAAACAAAATCCCTAGTGCCTAGTGGGGATTCCTTGTCCACGATCACGGGCGAATCCACTGAAAACAGGCACGGGGGAAAGGAAAATCTCTTTTCTTCCCCCGTGTCTGTTTTCCCCCCTCAAAACACCAGGAGAAGGACTTACCGAGAAGGATGCCCTCTCTCCCCTCGTGCTGGAAGCCAATGGCTTCCAGCTCTTCCTCAGCAGCTTCTGATGACGTCGGCGCACTGTGAGTGCACTGATGGCATCAGATTGCTGAAAGGGGGTTCGGGTGGAAGGGATTCCCCTTTCATCCTCAACTGGGGGGTGTGAGTGGGAGGCCCATGAAGGGAGCGCTAGCGCGCCTCCCGTGGGCTTGGTGCAGGACGAGCTGGTCTCGCCCAGGACACATGGGAACTGTGTGCCTGGGCAAGACCAGCTCGCCCCAGGCACCCAGGGCACTAGACACCACAGATTTGTTTATAGAGGATAGGCCCCTTGACCAGACAGACCCTGACCTAGTGCCATGCCATACTCCCAACCCTAATGGGGGAAATACAGGTTTTCTGCCCTCAAGGGGGTAGAAAGCCCACCAGACACCAGGGAAACCATATAAAATAGGCCTGGGTCAGGGCCACTGGTATTGGGCCTTGTGTCCAACCTAAAAGGGGTAATACAGTCTTTCTGCTCCCTTGGAAGGCAAAAAAGCAAAGGGATGGTGATAGTCTACCCTTGCATAGGACCATGTCCACATCCCAAAGGCGGTAAAACAATCTTTCTGCTTCCTAGGAGATAGATTGGGGGTGTTTGCCCCAAATCTGGCCCTGGAGAGCAGAAAGCCCTACCACGGAAACAACCAAAAAAGTGTGGTGAAAACAATCCTGGTATACTTCTATGTCACCAACTCAAAATAGTGCAATACAGCCTTTCTGCCACCAGGAAGTAGGCTGAGTGGTTTCCCCCCCCCCCGAAGCCCCTCACAGAGGAGCAGAAAGCACTATAAATGCCAGGAACCTATTAACCCGAACAATAAAATGGAGAGCGCAGCTTATTCTTAAGTAGGAAGTCTTTCTACTCCCCTGTAGGGCAGAGGGAAGGTTTGTCCCAATTGAGGGTTTGCCTGGAATTTTAGATTTGAGCAAAGCAAAGAGGTGGGGCAACCCCCTTTGACATTAGGCCATACTGCATCCCAAAAGGGTCAATCTTGTCTTTCCTACCACAGGAGGACAGAGAGGGGGTTTGTTCCTAATTGTCCCACAAAGAGCCTTAAGTCCAATGCATGCCAGGAATGATTTTAAAAAACATAAGGGGATGGAATCTGGCCCATCCTGACATAATGTACCACTAAATTCCATCTTTAAAGTTGCAACAGTCTTTATGCTCTGCTGAGGACTAAAGGATCCCCATCTGTGAGGGAGGCAAGAGGAAATATATATCTTCTGGACATTGATTTTACATATGGGTCAGCACAGTGGAGGTAAATTTGAGTTTTGTTCTACTTGCACAAGGTCCACCCATTCAAGTGGGCTAGTGTTTTTATCAAGATAAGTGTGGGAATATTGGTTGGAAAGAATTGTTAGAGTCCCTGATGATTCTGGAACTTTACCTCACAGAAATGTCAGGAAATATGTGTTTATCAAGAGTTTGAGAAAATGTCATGACATCCAAACAGATCTACCACATTTCACTCCATCAGGTACCTAGTTTTCAGAAATGTCTAGGGCCTTCATTACAACTTTGGCGGGTGGCAAGCGCTCCTCCTGCAGTGGCCATTTGGAGACCCCAGCTGGGCTGGCGGGCAGAAACCTAGTTTCTGCCCGCTGGCCCAGCGGGGATGTCCGCCGCAACACGGGAGCTGGCTCCTAATGGAACCGGCGGTGTTGCGGCGGTGCGACGGTGCGACGGGTGCAGTTGCACCCATCGCGCTTTTCACTGTCTGCTATGCAGACAGTGAAAAGCTCCATGGGGCTGTGGCAGGGGGCCCAGTGACTCCCCTTTCCGCCAGCCTTTTCATGGCGGTTCATGCCGCCATGAAAAGGCTGGCGGCAGGGGGACTCGTAATCCCCTGGTGGGGGATTACAACCGCGGGACCAAAGTGGCAGGAAACCGCCGGGACCACAGTGGTGGGAAACCTCCGGGACCAAAGTGGCGGGAAAACGCCGGTCCCGGCAGTGCGACCGCGGCGCTTCCGCCACGCTTGTAATTCCATGGGAAGCACAGCCAGCCTGTTGGCGGTTCTTCCTACGAAACAAAAGAGCGCCAGGGTTGTAATGAGGGCCTAGGTTTCTAGGTTTCCCTGTGTGAGAATGGAACTCAAGCCTAAAATTCACAGCTAGGAAGATTGCAAAAAAGGTATGTTTAGAGCGGAAAAGTTTGTTCCAGTCATGTTGCATTTTTGGGCCCTTTCCTCTAGCGGGCGTAAAGTCCATCCTCACAAGGGGGTACTGTTTTTATAGGGAGACATGTGACGATGTTGGCTTGCAGAAAATGTGCAAATACCCACCAGTTTAGGAATTTTGCTTCACAGAAAATGTGTTTGCTTTAGTCAAAGTTTGAGGGCTGCAAGGGCTTTTTGTCGGTAAGGCTCACTGGCACTCATTTTTTAATACCAGCAGTTATATTTAAGCATCAGACATTTACAGAGAATGTTAGAAATAGGGTAGCTAGTTGGCAGAGTTATGCACCTTGTTCAAGAATGGATCATAATCCTACTCATGTAAGTCAGCTGCATACCACAAATTAACCTGTGCTCACCCTATAATAGCTTGGCACAGAGCAAGCAGGTTTAACTTACGAGGAAATGTGTGCAACACTTGAAACAGTAAAACAGTGACAACACAACACAAAAAGAGGGCACACCTGGTTAGAAAAATAGGTCTTAATTTAATTAACAAAACGTGCAAGGGTCCAGGACTATATTGGCACCATTTGACAGGTTAAAACTTGCAGCAAGCAAAGTCCAGGTGATATTGCAGGTGTGTTGAAAGTCTTTTGTGTCCGTTAGACTTCAGAAGAACAGTAGGCAAGCCATCAAGCCCTTGGTGTTACTCAGGGTTCAGGTGAGATGGGTCCAGTCCTTCCTCAGGCAGGGGCAGCATGCAGAATGGCAGCACAACAAAAAAGCAGTTCTTCCAGATCAGCAGTCCAAAGTGGCAGTCCTTGTAGCAGCACATCAGCCCTTCTTCCTGGCAGAGTCTTTCACAGGATCAGAATTGTACTGAGTTGGTAGGTTCAGATGTCCAGTTCTTATACCCAGGTGTGCCTTTGAAATGGGGGTGACTTCAAAGAGGGGTCTTTGAAGTACACAGAGAACCTCTCTTTTTGCTCAGGCTCCAGACTCACAGCAGGGGGTAAACCAGTCCTTTGTGTGGGAACAGGGCACTTCCTATTCAGATGTGTCAGCTCCTCCCTCTCATCCTGCCCAGGATGGCCCATCAACATGTAGATGGCTACTGCCTCACACCTACCCTTCTTTTGTGTGAGGCTGTCTAGTGGGAAAGCAGGGAAAGCTTATACCCCAGTCCAGATATTTATTGGAGACAAGCTGCAGGCTCACAGGGCTAAGTGCAGGAAAAGGCCACCTTTCAAAAAGTGGCATTTTTAGAATTCTAATAGTATTCCAATTTAATAATTGAAGAAGATTTATCATTACAATTCCATAGGTACTAAACATGACAGGTCAACTCATTCTCAGGGAATCCCCAGTATAATCCTATGAGCGGGGTAGGCCTCACAGTAGTGAAAAACAAATTTGAGAATTTATTATATGTCATGCCTTTTAATTACATAGCACGGTGCCCTATGGACTACCTAGAGCCTACCTTAGGGGTGACGTATGTGTAATAAATGAGGAGTATAAGGCCCGGCAATGGGTTTTCAATGCCAAGTTGACATGGCAGTCAAACTGCACACAGGATCTGCAGTGGAAGGCCTGAGACATGTTTAAAGGACTACTCAAGTGGGTGGCACAATCAGTGCTACAGGTCCACTAGTAGCATTTAATTTACAGGTCCTGGGAACATGTTGTGCACTTTACTATGGACAAATAAGTAAATTAAATATGCTGATTAGGATAAAATGGGTATACACAGTTCAGAGGTGTTCAACTATGCACCGTTGCCAAACTCAGTATCTTGTGTGCAATTGAGAAATACACACGCTTCCATTATATCCATTTTAATTTATTACATTTTACGTACAGCGACACCCAGCTGTCCCAGTGTCCTCCCCCCGCCCTCGCTGCTCCCTACTGGCCATCCCTGATGTCTAGTGGTAAGTGCCGTCCTGCAATCACTGTGTGTATTTACCTTATCTCTTTTCTCAGTGTGTCTGCCTTATCTTAGTCTGTCTGTTTCTCCGTGTTTTTGCCTCGTCTTAGCTCCGTGTGTTTTGCCTTGTCTTAGCCTGTTTGTCCTCCGTGTTTTTGCCTCGTCTTAGCTCCGTGTGTTTAGCCTTGTCTTAGCCCGTTTGTTCTCCGTGTTTTTGCCTTGTCTCAGCTCTGTTTGTTTTGCCCTGTCTTAGCGCTCTGTGTTTTGCCTTGTCTTAGCGCCTTGTGCTTTGCCTGTCTGTTTACTTTTTTACCGCCCCATGTGACCCCCTGCCCCCACCAGCGCCTCGGCTCCTCCGAGCCGTCTCCTCTTTCCCGCCGCTGCATCCCTGCGGCCCGCCCCCTCAAGCCCCCATTCGTCCACACCTCCCGCCTCCCAGCTGCTCCTCCCTCCCTCCTCCCCTTCTTAATGGCGGTTGCGTGCAGCCAGAGGCGAGCCCGTCGGCGTCTGTCCGCGCCTGGACCACGCCCAGCGCCACCCCCCCTGGTCCACGGAACACCCGCACCCCCAGACGCCACTACACTGCCAGCGACCTCAACGCCCTCAACCCTGGCCGCTCCACAACATGCTTCCAGTCCTCTCCAAGAAACACCCACGGACCCTTCTCCTGCCACAACTGCAGATTTACCTGCGACAGAACCACCAAACCACCAAAAAACAGAACCAACCACCTCCACTGCATACTCCTTAACACCCGCTCTGCACGCAAGCACGCCATCGAGCTCTGGGACCTACTCGACACCTCAGCCCCGGATGTGGCCTTCCGTACCGAAACCTGGTGGAACGACTCCTCGGCACCCGATATCACCATAGCCATCCCGGAGGGCTACAAGATCACCGGCAGGGATCGCACAAACGGAATCGGAGGAGGAATAGCCATCGCCCACAAGGCCACCCTCAAGGTCCACACCCACTCGGACGACACCCTCAAGACCGCCGAACATCTGCACTTCCAAATACACACCGACCCCAACACCACCCTCAGAGGAACGCTAGTCCACAGACCCCCCGGACCACGGGCACCCTTCAGCAACTCCATCTCTGACCTCGCCAGCCCCCACGCACTCGCCTCTACAAACTACATCCTCCTAGGGGACCTTAACTTCCACCTCGAGAACAACAACAACGTCAACTCCACCACCCTGATCGCCAACCTCGCCAACCTCGGCCTTAGACAACTCGTCACCGCACCCACCCACGCAGCCGGACACACGCTTGACCCCATCTTCTCCACAAGCACCCACATCACCTTCAACCACACCACCGAACTCCACTGGACCGACCACCACTGCATCCACTTCACCTTCCAGAAACAGGTCAAGCACCACCGTACCCTACAGCCACCCCGCCGCCACTGGAGCAAAATCACCCAAGACCAGCTGACCAGCACCCTCACCCAAAACCCGCCTAATGACCCCACCGACCCAGACACCGCCGCCCACAACCTCAGACAGTGGATCAACGACTGCGCCAACGCCCTCGCTCCACTCAAGAAGCCCTCCAACAACCAAGCCACCAAGAAAGCCACCTGGTTCACCGAAGAGCTCCAGACCTCCAAGCGCATTTTCCGGAAACTTAAGACTAAATGGCTCACCGCACACACACCTGACAGCCTCACGGCCCACAAAGACGCCACCCGCAGACACCACCAACTAATCAGACTAGCCAAAAGATCCTCCTTCTAAGACCGCCTAGATAACAACGCACACGACAGCAAAGAGCTCTTCAGCATCAAACTCTCCAACCCCAGCGTCAACATCAACGACATTCCACCCTCACAAGAGTTCTGCGACTCTCTGGCCACATTCTTCCACCAAAAGATCACCGACATCCACGATAGCTTCAACACCACAGTGGCCCCCACCACGCCAGACACCACCCCCGCTAACACCACCCGCTCTGATCGCCTAACCTCTTGGGCCAACGTCAGCGACACCAAGACACGCAAAATCATGAACTCCATCCACTCCGGATCACCATCAGACCCATGCCCCCACCACGTGTACAACAAAGCAGACGCAACCATTGCTCCCCAACTACGGAAGGTCATCAACATCTCCTTCGAAACTGCAACATTCCCGGAAAGCTGGAAACACGCCGAAATCAACGCCCTCCTTAAGAAGCCTAAAGCAGACCCCCAAGACCTTAAGAACTTCCGACCCATCTCCCTACTCCCATTCCCCGCGAAGGTCATTGAGAAAATCGTCAACGCACAACTGACTCGCCACCTCAAAAACAACGACATCCTGGACCGCTCCCAGTCCGGCTTCCGACAAAACCACAGCACCAAGACCGTGCTCCTCGCCGCCACAGACGACATCAGACGCCAAATGGACAACAGTGAAACATCAGCCCTCATCCTCCTGGACCTATCAGCCGCCTTCGATACGGTATGCCATCACACTCTGAGAACCCGCCTCTTCGAAGCCGGAATACAAGAGAAAGCCCTCGACTGGACTACATCCTTCCTCTCCAACAGAACCCAGAGAGTCCGCCTCCCTCCCTTCCGCTCCAAAGCCACCAAAATCATCTGCAGCGTACCCCAGGGATCATCCCTCAGCCCAACATTATTCAACATCTACATGGCACCCCTTGCTAAAGTAGCCCAACAATACAACCTCAATATCATCTCCTACGCCGACGACACCAGCTCATCCTCTCCCTCACCAAGGACCCGCACACCGCCAAGTCCAACCTCCACAAGGGAATACAGGTTGTTGCCGAATGGATGAGAAACAGCCGCCCGAAACTGAACTCGGACAAGACGGAGGTCCTCATCCTCGGACCCAACCCCTCCGCCTGGGACGACTCCTGGTGGCCAACATCTCTAGGAACCCCACCTACACCGACCGACCACCCACGCAATCTGGGCTTCATCCTCGACTCCTCCCTCTCCATGACAAAACAGGTCAATGCAGTCTCCTCCTCCTGCTACAACACTCTCCGCATGCTCCGCAGGATCTACAAGTGGATCCCAACAGACACAAGAAAAACAGTGACACAGGCCCTCGTCAGCAGCAGGCTAGACTATGGCAACGCACTCTACACAGGCATCCCTACAAAACACCTGCAGCGCCTACAACACATCCAAAACACCTCTGCCCGACTGATCCTCAACGTACCCCGCCACAACCACATCACACCCCTCCTGAAAGCCCTCCACTGGCTCCCCGTTGACAAGAGGATCAATTTCAAGCTCCTCACCCACGCACACAAAGCACTCCACAACACCGGACCTGCTTACCTCAACAAAAGACTCAGCTTCTACACCCCCACCCGACAACTCCGCTCCGCAGACCTCGCACTCGCCACCGTCCCCTGCATCCACCGAAAGACATCCAGCGGCAGATCCTTCTCCTACCTCGCCGCCAAGACATGGAACACTCTTCCAACCAGCCTGCGACGGACCCGGGACCTACTCGCCTTCAGAAGACTCCTCAAGACCTGGCTCTTCGACCAGTAGCAGCATACCCCCCCCCCCCAGCGCCTTGAAACCCTAACGGGTATGTAGTGCGCTCTATAAATATATTGATTGATTGATTGATATATACAGGTCTGCTTAATGTACCCAGGTTGAACCCCTTAGCTGCTGATGCTTTTCCACCCCTAGTGTTGAGCACTTTTTTTGCTAGTTGAGTTACTTCGTGTTTAGGCCTCCTTAACTTTTCCTCACATATGGTATCCATGCCAAATGTGCGCCTTCTTTTCCCAACATCATGAGGATTCTAAAGATATGTAGGGTTTGTGGATTCCCCTTAAAGGGACCGAGAAAATAGCCAAAATAGAGAAAAAATTTAGTTTTGGGGTTTTCCATCACAGAAATGGAAGGATAATGTGTGAAGTTAGGCAACAAATGAGGTCTGAGGAGCACTGGGTTTAGTGAACCCTCCGTGGATTCAGGCAAATCTGACTACCCTGCAATGCCCTGCAAATCTATTTTGTAAAAATGTCTGTGATTAGTAGGTTTCTATGGGTTGCAGCCGAGCACAGGCTGACATATTGCTGCTACCCATATAGTTTATCTCTCCACATAGCTCTTTATGGCCTTTTGTGTTGCTGTCTCTTGGCCCACTCAAACAAACAAAGAACCATTTATTCAAGGGATATGGAGGAATTCATGGTGGTAGGAAGTTCACTGAACCCCAGAGGGAAATGTACATTTTTAGTAAAGATTTGATGTTTGAAAGGGCTTCTGGATAAAATGAGGTGGTGAAGATAACACAAGTCACGCCACCCTGGACTCTCCCAGGTGTTTAGATTTCTTAAATGTACAGGTTTGTTAAGTTTACCTAGGTGCAAGCTGAGCTAGGGTCCAAAATCCACAGCTACCCACATTGCAATAAGAGGTTGGTTTTCAGTGGAAAAATATGATGCATCCATTCCATGTTGTGTTTTGGACCCTTTCCTGTCACTAGTGCTTGGTCCACTTACACAAGTTAGGAACAAAATGAAGACTTGTAGTAATGTGATTGCTAGGAACTTTGTGACTCCCCGCAGATTTCAGCACTTTCTGTCACAGAAATGTGAGGAACAGGTGTGTGTTTTAGCCAAAGTTTTAGGATTTCTGGGAATTGGGGTTAAGAAAACATTGGGGGACCCACACCAGGCATGCTATCCTGGACTCCTCCATATGGACAGTTTTCAGAAATGTGTGGGAATTTAAACGTTCCTTCTGAGTTTATCCACAACTCAAGCACAAATTCATGTCAGTTGGTTTTGACACTTCAAGTAGTGATCGGGTCAAAGTATCAATTCTGCTAACAAAATCTGAATATTTAGACCATTTCTTAGAGTTAGTGAGCAGTAAAGCCATGTCAAGGCACCATCCACTTTACTCTCCATTCACACAACATTCATGTGCTCATCAGAAACCCATTTTTACCTGCCACTGACTCAACATACACAACACTCACATCAACCAACAGTTGCCATTCAAGGGCCAGTCATATTCATATGCAAACTGGATTGAAACACCAATCACACTGCCAGTGAACCACTGATCTCCTAAATTATTGTAGAAATACACCTCTTGCAAACCAAAACGTACACTTCACCTGTCAACAGCCATACATTCCACCAGCCAGCAGCCACAAATTCTACCAGCCAACAGTCACACATTCTGCTAGCCAACAGCCATACTTTCCACCAGCCAACAGCCTCACATTCTGCCAGCAAACAACTATACAATCACCATACTACACACATACTGTCAAATGTAGTTGAATTATTAACTTGAATAGTTTCACTTCAGCTATGAACATCTGCTTCTACCCACACAGGATCCCTATGAAAACAGACATAGTTTATAGTTTGACTACCTGCTCTTGTCCATATCCCCTGCAGTCATAATACTGCAAGGGTGCCTGGTGCACCTTTACTGAAGCCTCATGATAAAGCCCTGATTAGGCACAGAAAGACAATTTGTCATGCTCCTTCAGTGCATTTAATGCACTATGCAGTTCCTTCCAGTGTGTAGAAGTAAGTTGTGGGGTGTCTGAGTATTTTTGTCCCATTCCTCAGACAGTGTCAGCCAATCTACTTTTGAAAATTGGACTAAACATCTGTGACAGGTTCTAATAAATTCCCTAAAGAGTACTTCTGGAAACAATAAGGGCATTAGGGTTTGGTGGACAGGGTATAAAGTCAAAACATGGTGCATGTCCTGGTAACCATTAGGTGCAGTGCACTCACCAAAATGTGGTCCAAGTCAGTCAGTTTTTCAGAACATCACTTGTGTTTGGTACAAAGTGAAACATGTTGGCAAACACAGGCCAGGCTGAGTGGCGCACTGGTGACTCTTTCCTTGCTGCCCACAAACTCTGCATGAGAGATATCGGCAACTCTTTTGCTCTGTTGTAGGAGTGCGGCATGCAAAATGCTGATGCTGTAGCCTCCCCAAAATGGGTAAGCAAAGCTTTCTATAATTCAGCACACTAATGACCTGTTTCTGCTTGCCAAGACTTGGATTGGGCTGAAAAGGAGCTTGGATATACTGCACTGTTATAACCTAAAAAACGCCTTGTGGGCAAATGCGGCTAAATGAAGGTCCTGATCTTTGGCCGTCAACCAAAAAAACATCTAGTGGAATGGAACCTCGGCCTTCCAAAGATAGGAATGGAAACTAAATACCATTACCTTGGAGTTTGGATATCAGATATTGGCAAAACCTTACATCAGGCAGCATCTCTGGCAGAGAAAGCTGGGAGAATCACCTATGCCCTGTGCAAAGGCAATTAGGAAAGTTATTAAGGCCAAGTTACTATCAACAATTACTTATGGCCATTTTGCAAACCCAGCCAACCTCACTGCTCTACTCGAGAATTTGCCATCTAAAAGCCTATAAAAAATATTTTAGATTCCAAGACCTATGAGGCACGCAGTGATATGTCTGGAATTTGAATTGGTGACGATGGAGATAGAATGTAAAAAGGATGTAATCAAGCTTTATAACTGAGTTTGCAGGGCTAATACAGCCAGTCTACGTTGGTCTCTGAAAGTAATTTTTGCTGACAATTCTAGCAACTGCACCAAGTACTTAATGAGTGCTTAGAAATTCTACCATCTGGGTTCCAACTTATCTGCAATGCCCCCTCATAACGATGGCCTTGCTAAAGATGATCTTGAAAGAGCATGGGGTGGGGGCCTCAAGGGAAAGTGACATTGCTTGTATCAGGATTATTAGAGGAGCAGATGGTCATGTTGAGTCACATGCGGACACCAGCTGTCAACCATACCTCAAGGCGGCATTGGGTACCTGTGCTTTCAGAAGCATACTCCAGCTGCGGTTCTGAACTCTTCCCACCTGATCATGTAGATGACTCGTAATGAGGACATGTACAGGGATTACATGGTTTAATCATGTTCTTTTATGTCTATCAAAGATTTGTAGAATAATCTCAGTTATTCAGTCATACACATTTTGCTTCTGCCCACTACAACATTGGGCAATGCATCAGCCCACCCTCCTCAGCGTCCTCAGCATCCTAAATACCAGCCCATACTATAATGATTGGATGAATAACTGATCGGTAGCTGAAATGGGAACACCCACTGCCCAGTGAAGTAAGCTCCGCTGGGTGGAATAAAACGTGAATGTTGCACTAAGAAGTGGCTGAACTGCTCTCTAGAGAGGGGCCAGATAAAAACTCCAATGCAGTGTTACTAAACGAGGCTGACCAGCCCCAGTAGGGAAGGGAAAACATAAAAATATAATTTTTTACTCCATTGTGGGTTGATAATGGCTCGGGGGCGACCCCTCCCCACTTAAAAAAATGGTAATCTCTTTTGTCTAGGGTTCACTGCTCATGGATCACCGTGCATCCACAATCAGGGATTAGTTTGAACAAGGCATTGCTGGAAAGGCAAGTCTCTCCTTTTTCCAGTGATGTCTCTCTCAAACAGGCAGAAGCAAGATGGAGTTGCAATAACTCACCAGACATGCAGGGAAATTCCTTACCTACTCTTGCTCGCGTATCCGGTGGGATCAGTGATGTCAGCTTGCCATGTGGCATACTAACATCACTGATGGTATGGGCTAATGCAGAAGTTATTCCACGTCAGCCCCAACAGAAAGCAGCATGCGGGGAAGCCTCGGGTGGAAACAGCAGAGCTTCCCCATGATCATCCATTGGCATCCTCACCATTGAGTAAGTAGGGCAGAGGGCAATAATGTGTCTCCCTCTGCATAAAGGGGTTATTAGATATCACCAGAGTAGTAAGGAGGTTGCCTTCCAGGAAAGCTCATCATGGAATGTCTTACCATTGGAGCTCAGATGTCTTTCTAACTACCTAGAGCTTAGTAAGAAATGTGAGAAAGACTCAGCTGTTCAAGCTTAAAATGCTTTGCGGTTGGTGTCTTCATAGTCAGCTATATTTTCAAAAAACAGTGGTTCTCTTTAGCATCTTTGTATTTCAAGTTCCTTACCACGTCAAAAGCAACAATACCTGTAAACAAATAATGCATTTATGATAGTAAATCCAATTTCAGCAGCAACAATAGCTGTAAATAAATAACATGTTCACAAAAAAGAATAATATTAAGACCGTCAGTCAAAATCACCAATTTATTGATGTTTAAAGCATGTTACTGCAATATACATAATTAAACAAAAGTTGAATGCACTGTGTCCAAGCTAAAAGAGGAACCAACAAACATAAGTAGTAACAATTTCCACTATGCTCAACAAAAAATGGAAAAAGGAAAGAAAGTGTGTTCCATTGATATCAAATAACTATGTACAGCAATTAAGTCCAAGAACTTTGGTAAATCCAAGTCTGTTTCTAAACTAGACTTTTGTAGGTTTGTTTCTATGCTTCATGTCAATGATGTTTTGGCCCTGTTGTGGATGTAGGGTCTCATCAATCCCAATAATAAAGGGTCATCCCTATTGTATAGTCTACACTGTAATTAAAAAAATCTGAAAACCCCACCAGTGCGAGACAACAAATGGTGGGATGAAAGGGTAAAATTACTCAGGGACCCAGTAAGGATATCCTTGAGTGTATGTTGAGGGTAGAGGACCTATGATAGAGTTGTCAGCATGCATACAGCATGCATCACTTACCGAAACTCCAGTTCCACTCTCCTCTATTCTAATCTAGTCATGTTTAGTTCTAATTGCTGGTTGGGCAGAGGCATCAGTGTACATGACTCTAAGATATTGATCAATAGGCAAGGTATTCACTGGAACTGGATATTCTACTTCATATTGTAGAAATTCTTGAGTTTGTAACTTTGGATCAAAAATGTAGTCTACATCAGTGGCTGTTAGTGACGTAGCCCATTGTATCCAACATGGATGAAATGCTTTTGTGTTCGGAACGCTAGCTTTTGTAACAGCCTCTAGGGCGGGAATTGGAGAAACAACAATGATGCGTTTCCCTTGGGCAAGAGGTCTTTCTTTAATAACAGCCATCTGTACAGCAGTGAGAATCTTCTCCGTGGGTGCAAAGCGTTGTTCAGCAGCTGAATACAAATGTGATTTGTGTGCAATTGGGACTGTCTCACCTTCATTAAATGTTACATAGGTGAAACCGATGGCCCCAGCTATTACCCTGATGACCAAATGTGTTTTGTTGTCCCTTGTGTGTAAGTGTTTTGCTGCTAGCATGTCTGTCTGCAATTCCCGAAGAATGTGTGTATGTTTAATTGTCCAGAATTTACTTGAAAAATCGGGACGTATTAATTCATATGAAGGTTTAATGCGTGTTGCATAATCAGGAATGTATGTTCTGCCAAAATTTAGAAAACCCAGCAACGATTGAAGTTTTTTAATTGTATTCGGTGGTTGTAATTGTGCAAATTTTTCTAAAAATTGTGGCACTAGGCTCTTCCCTTCACTCGACAGCTCATATCCCAGAAACAGGACACTGAGGAAGGCAATTTTTGACTTTTTAAAGTTAAATTTGTAGCCGAGTTCGGCAAATCCTACAACAATGCGGGCTACCCGTCCTAAATGTTGTAGTAACTCATCAACCATGATATATATATCGTCCACGTATGACAATGCTTCAGGGTCTATCTCGTGTAAAATAGCAGTCACACGAGCCACAAACAGTACTGGGCTGTTCTTATACCCCTGAGGCAAACAACAGAAATTTTTTTGTGTGCCTAATGCGCTAAAGCTTGTTAAGTCCCTGCTTCCAGGAGCTATATTCTGGCAGAAAAACCCATTCGAGATATCCAGAGTTGTTTTGTATTTTTTCCGCACTATGTTGCTCATTAGTGCAGTGCTATGTGAGTTTTATGTAGCATATGTACGTGTATGTCTGTTTAAATGTCTGTAGTCTAAGACTATTCTATATGAATGGTCCGGTTTAGCTACAGGGAATAAGGGATTATTCATCTGTGAGACACAGGGTTCAATCACACCCTGGTATTATAGTTGTGTGTGTATCTCTCTCACCGGTGCCCTTGCTTCATGTTTTATGGGATACTGAGGTTGTGGCTGAGGTTCACTTTTAATAGGAATGACATGGTATGGAGAGTCCCTATCCCACACCACGTGATTTCTATATAACAAGGGTGCTTGTGCTAAAGCCCATTCTATAGAATAGGACTTAGCGAGTTCCTCTGTAACAAGGGGTGAGAAGGAAGGTTTAATAACCTCTTCTCCCTATGGGCAGGTGCAGACAAAATCAGGCGGCCAATCTTGTTCGACCAACAATATGTCATATACCTTGACAACACGGTCCCAAAAGATTCCGTGTATAGTACGTTCGATGTCTCCTTCCAGTTGTAGTGTTACTTTGTACACCCTATCAGGTTCGGAGACATGCATGTCCGCCGTTTCTACTTGTATGAAGTCATCAGTTGCTTTCACCTCCAGATGCTCCAGAAGATTCCGGCGAACTATTGTGACCTCTGCTGTGCTGTCTAGCAGTGCTAGAGCTCAGTTCTTGTTCTTCAAGAGAACCCTCTTCCTGAATGGCATGTTGAACTGAGACTGCTGCCACTTTTTTCTTTTTAAATTGTTGTTTTTGCTGTACTGGTTTCTCTTCCTTTTTAACAGAAACCTCCGAAGATCGTTGTGATTCCTGTCTCGGTTTCACGTACTCTGTTCTTCGCTCTGATCGCCCACCTCTCTCATTTCTCTTTTCCGATGAGTCCTGAAAGGAACGAGATTGGCTTGTATTAGTATATTAATATCTATCAGGCGTTTTTATATTATCCCTATTTCTGAGATTATACCTATTCTGTGGCGTCTCCATGCATGGAGATTCTCCCCTTTCTTTTTTAGGCGTTTATTGTTTTTTCTCCCACCGTTTCTTAGTGCCCTCAGGTTGTTGCTTAGCATTCTCTTTGTTAATTTTACCCTGAAATTTAGGTTTTTGTGGTCTAGCCCCTAGGCTATCTTGACCAATACTTGAATATGTTTCCGCTATTATTTTAGGCAGCTCCCGTTCCTTATCTTGTTGCGGAATGTCACGGAGCCGGATGCGCACTGCAAGTGCAACTGCTTCCCCTTTAAGGTTACTTAGGATTATTGAAGAAACTGTGGCAAAATTGCCCATAAGTTGCATTCCCAAATCTAGTGCCGGGGCAGCCCCGTATTCATCTTGAATTTGTTTAAGCACTTCCGGTAGGTTGGCTAGTGTCGGTGTACTGTGTGCCGTTGTATAGAGCGCGGCAAATACAGTGCCCCATGTATTGCAATGTTCAACTGTAGGAACCATCCCAAAGGGCAAGCACATAGTCAATATTCTTTGTTTATCCTGAGGTCCCGTATGGGGAACTACTGCTTCCAGCGTATACATTTTTTGTGCTAGCCAAAACGGAGTCTCCTCTCGTTTGGCCGGGACTTTACCCATAATTGAATGTACAGTCACCGGGTTTATACCTGGTATGACTGCATGTGGTTGTGCTGGAGCAACGCGCTGGGTTTGTATTTAAAGTCTGCATCACAAATTGCACTAATCATCTGTATATTGCTAATAACTCAATGTATAAGTGTCGAACCTCAGCTACTGCTAAATTCGCAACCGCAGGATGTGGTGTATATGTGGCCAATAAAGGCCAGGTAGGACCATCATTACTTAGTGGACCTAACCTTACTGGTAATGTTGTATGGGGTAGGGCGCCATCAAGCCAATTATTATGTTCTTGATAAGATAAAGGTATCTCTAAATATGCGTACACCCTGTATTGTCCAGGCGTGTTCACAACTGTATATGTGTGAAATGTGTTTGAGTTTCCATCAACTGCTGGAAATGTGACCCAAGAGTAAAAAAGTTCTGTTCTATAAGCTGCGTGGACGTCCACCACAACGTGACTGGACCTCCCTGGGCCGTGAGGCCTTTTGCTAGTAAGTGCGCTGTGAGAGGTTGTCTCATGTTAACAGCTATTTGTACAACCTGTGGATTCGCCATCGTTGAAGGCACACCAAGATGGGGTTTTTCCTTTTAAAGTTTAAGCTTAAACAACCGCCAGCTGAAAATAGGATTACCTATACGCTGTAGTGGAAATCCTCAGTACCACGGACATCTCCATATACGTAACTGAGGGGTCATTATATAAAAATGAAACTGAGATATGCCGGTGGACCCGAAAATTAGAGCCTGACCAAATGTTGGCGGCGCCATGTCGCGTAGGCTCTCATTATCCTAATGAGACTACTGGATTTTGAGCAGCAAGATCGTTCACAGTGTGGGGGACTGAGTCTAACCCACGGTGGATGACACCTGTCACTCCAAATCCGGGTTTTGCTCCAGCTAACTAGCAGTGCCTCATCTCTTCCAAACAGCAGAGACAATTGGGCAGCCAAGCGCATGACATATTAGTACTTCTCAGGGAAGTCGTGGTCACTCAGGTCACAACCGGTTCTCTCGCACACAGTGCTGTCTCATATATAAATGACAATAAAGGCAGTATGAGTTTTAAAGATTGGTTTAATAAAACAACCCTCATATCTGAGCAAAGGCCTGTAATCTGCATCAGCATCTGCAATGGGGCATTCAGCATACAGTTGTGGGTCCCTGGCTGGAATCTCCCTCTTGACGTGTACTAGGACTAGAAAGAGTTTTTATAACTAACATGCAGATGTTCTGAGAAAATGTCCCTACGTAAGGATGTGTATTTTCTACGAATGCTGGAGACTAAGGGGCATATTTATACTCCGTTTGCGCCGAATTTGTGTCGTTTTTTTCGACGCAAATTCGATGCAAAACTAACTCCATATTTATACTTTGGCGTTAGACGCATCTAGCGCCAAAGTTCATGGAGTTAGCGTCATTTTTTTGCGTGAACACCTTCCTTGCGTTAATGATATGCAAGGTAGGCGTTCTCGTCTTAAAAAATGACTCCGATGCTATTGCGTCGGATTTATACTCCCGGGCAAAAATGACGCCCGGGAGTGGGCGGGACTAAAAAACCCGCATTTGCGCCGGATTTTATCGCCTAGGTCAGGGCAGGCGTTAAGGGACCTGTGGGCTCAGAATGAGCCCAGAGGTGCCCTCCCAAGCCCCCAGGGACACCCCCTGCCACCCTTGCCCACCCCAGGAGGACACCCAAGGCTGGAGGGACCCATCCCAGGGAAGAAAATGTAAGTTGTGGTAAGTTTAAAAAAAAAAAAAAAATTGTGGCATAGGGGGGCCTGATTTGTGCCCCCCTACATGCCACTATGCCCAATGACCATGCCCAGGGGACAGAAGTCCCCTGGGCATGGCCATTGGGCAAGGGGGCATGACTCCTGTCTTTGCTAAGACAGGAGTCATGTTAATGGCGTCATGGGCGCCCAAAAAAAATGGCGCAAATCGGGTTAAGACGATTTTTTTGCCTCAGCCTGACTTGCCCCATTTTTGGACGCCCAAACGCCATTTTTCCCTACGCCGGCGCTGCCTGGTGTACGTGGTTTGTTTTCACGCACACCAGGCAGCGCCGGTCGACTAACGCCGGCTAACGCCATTCAATAAATACGGCGCCTGCATGGCGCTTCAGAATGGCGTTAGCCGGCGCTAATTTTTTTGACGCAAAACTGCGTTAGCGCAGTTTTGCGTCAAAAAGTATAAATATGGCCCTAAACTTCTAAAATGTTTACCGAAAATTTACCAGACTGTAGCCTTGACTGAAGCACAGGGCGATCACGAGTGCATTATTTGAGAACACAGTGCGGAACTAAGCTAAAAAGTGTGATAGAAGAAATTAAAACAAGACCGTAAAAACTGGTTATTGTAAAATATCAGTGCAAAGCTGAATAAAATATATCTAGGGCAAAGTGCACAGTGGCCTAGTATGTTAAACTAACGTGCATGGAGCTATACATAAAATAGTTACACAACATAACCACAAAAAATGTTTAAAAAAAGAATTCCAACATTTTCCTGTTGGCAGCAACAATGCTTGTAATGCGGTGTTTAGTGCTAGCTCACTCTAATATAATTGAGACAGTGCAGTGCAGAGGCTATGGTTCTTCCCTATTCATACAATTGCCATTTTCAGTCTTAACTCGATAGGGCGGATATCTGCATTTCAGATCTGAAGGGCTGTGGGCTGCTACCTGCCGGCAGATAGGAGGGACTCCCTGGTACATAACAGAAACAATTGGGTTACTTGCATGGTGGAATTGTGCCTCTCAACGTGTTTTTTTCATTAAGCATGCTCCTGGTGGATTTACTTCCTTAAGTGTTGGAAAATGGGTTATTGGTAAGGGATGGTAACTACCTACACTCAGCAATAGGCCACTAACCTCCACTTAGGTCCAGTTAGGTCTCAGTTAATTAAACCCAGCACAACCCTTGGTAGCTTGGCAATGAGCGACAAGGCTTAACTTAGGAGAAAGATGTGTAAAGAATTTAAAAATCACAAAACAGTAAATAAGTCAAACACAAAACACAATAAAAATCCAACACCAATTTACAACAATAGATTATATTTGTATATTTAAAATGACACCACAACTATTAAAATTGGATAAGGGAAACCGGAGATAAGATTTTTGAAAGAATTAAAGCTTTTTAGTGCTTAGAAACAAATAGCACCAATTTGATCATCTGGTCGCATCTCGACCGGAGCAAAGTCAAAGTTTGAGGCCGACCTCAATGGAGCCCTTCTCTGCTACAGCTCATGGGAGGTCTCGGTCAAACGTCTACCTTCGGACTTAGTCGTTTTTCTGGAGATTTTATTCAGCGACACCAAGTCACCAGTCCAATCCGACCTCCTGGAACTCTTCCTCTGATATGCGTCACGATAGCCCTCGGTAGAGATTTTTTACCTTTGGACTTAGTCTGGTTTTTTTAGATGAAAATCCTTCAACTGAGGCAAACCTGAATCTTGACCCTATGTCCCTGGAGCCCTCTTCGGATACTCTGCCTGGGAGGTCCAGGTCAACTTCCTACGTTTGAACGTAGTCCGTTTTCCTGAGAATTTCTTCACCAGGACGAACCTCCAAGTCAAGCCGGGTCGTGGTGGAGGCAAGCCGGCTAGAGTTGCCACAGTGGGTCGGTCCCTTTATGGAGCTTTTTTACAAAAGTTCTAGATACTTCTACAAACTTCTGGATCTTCTCCCAGATGTTACTTTGATATTCTTTTGAGGTCCACAGCTCACCCTAAGGTTCCAGAATCTCTGAGATGCTACTTGAGGGTGCGGACTACGACTCCAAAAATGCACCTGGGGCAACTCCTTTTTGGCCACTGGACAGTGGTCAGCTGGTCAGTTTCTTTAAGAGTTAGTGCAGGGGACTCTGGTTGGCAATTTGTTATCTGTGGCATACAGGGAGTCCCTCCTTGAACAGTTGAAGCCAGGCAAAGTCCTTCTTGTGAAGCCCAAGTGTGCAGCTGAGGCAGCCCTCTAGAATGCAGTGCCCAGGTGCAGATAATTGGTCCAGCAGGGCAGTCCTTCTTCTTCTTTAGTTCTTCCTGGTAGGGATCTGAGGTGCGGGTGCAGATCTGCCAGTTTCATCCTTGCTCCTGGGTGAGAAACAGGGGGGTCCTGGCTCTCCCATCAGGTACAGGGTCCTCCCCTCTGTGATGACCACTTCCTGGGAAGTGTGGCAAAAATCTATCCCAGAGAGCAGCATTCTTCAAAAATCCATCATGGCTGAAAGTGATTTTTGGAGGTTACATCTGGCTGGGCCCACCCACTGGTGTGGCTAAAAACCTTAAACAAACCCTTCTCCTTCCCTCTCCTAGTCTAATCAGGGGGGCACCTAATTGTCTCAGTTTGCAGGATGTGAGGGAGGTGCTGGGTTGCTCCAAATGTCCTTCCCTGCCTTTGAAGACCAGTTTGGCAGTCCTTCCCCCTTTCTGCCTCTCCATCTGCGGAGGGACGATCTCCTCCCCCAGGCCACTTAACACCTCATCAAGGCACCCTGGCCTGGCCGCCAAAGGCTGGCCAATCAGACCAAAGCAGAAACAACACTGTAGGGCTGAAGTTGGCAACTTTACAGGTAAAGTTTAAAACTCATATTTGAACAAGTTATATTAAATCCCACAACTGGAAGTTGTCAGATTTATTATAACAATTAATTTGAAACAAACTTGAAGCATCTTTTACTTAAGGGGACTTTTAAAATTAAAATAAAGTCTCCCCATTCTAGCCTATGGAGGTCATTCACTACAATGAGGGAACAATTAATTTGGCTGTTTTACCTCACCAGGGCTTATTAAACTATTTTTATAAAGTCCCTGATTATAGTTACATGGCACCCAGCCTTAGGAGCACATAGGGCACACCTTAGGGGTGACTTTTATGTAAAAATAAGGTAGTTTAAGAATTTTGAACTACTTTTGATTCCAAATTCAAATTTGCATGTAACTTTAATTTAAAAGCAGACAGCAAGGCAGGCCTGTCTTTAAAATGACACTGGGCACCTCAGCAGTGCACCTATGGAGGCCACACCTATGGTGGGGCCCCTAAACCTACATGCCCTACCATATACTAGGGACTTATAGGTAGATTGACGTAGCCAATTACAATGAGACTAATTTGCATACTCATTTTATACAGCGCACAGGCAGTGGGACTGGGTAGCAGTACCCAGAGCACCATCAGAGTCAGGAAAACACCAGCAAAAAGTGAAAAATGGGGGCAAAAAGTCAGCCTCCGCAATCAACCCTGTTTTCCCACATTTGGTTTTTTCTGTGAATTCTTATACAGACACCTCAGAGCACTATAAATTATTTCCACTGTGTTCAAAAGTGTGCAGATATTCCATTTTGCAACACTTTGAAGATGGCCTAGGTCATGCCATATTAAGCTTGGGCAGACATTTCGACCTTTACTTATGCATTTATTGACTACTGAATGTCTCTGATTGTGTAATTCATCCTGATTTGCTGTCTGTTTCAAATTATTGTTTTCTGTTGATTGAACCAATGGCAGCCTATTTCACTATATAGTTCATATCAGTATTTTTGTGTTGCTCTAATTTGCAGTTTCTTCTAAATACAGAAAAGTCTTCTTGGTCAACATTTGTTTATGTGCAGTGTAATAACCACTGAATAATTGACGTGTGAATTATAGTAGGGATTAATTGGGTTTAAAGATAGATTTTTATGTTTTTATCCGATGGGCTTACTGTATATATATATATATATATATATATATATATATATATATATTAATTCAGTTATAAAATATTACTCTTGGTGGTTGATGCTATCCCAAGTTAACCACATTCATTTAATCAATAACTGATGTAACCACAAGGCTGCACACAATGTTATAGAATTCCTTAAAATACATTGGTTACATATGGTTGTCTATTTAATTATGCAAAAGGACTGTCCAAAGGATTAGCTTTTCTGAAATCATTCAAGGACCTTTCCACTCTACTCGCAAAAGCACAGCTCTGAACACTTCTGCTTTACATCCCTTCTGGGATCTCCGTCCATTTCATCTCTTTCAGGGTACTTTTAATTTGCATTTCAGATTTTGTGATCTATGTGA
This sequence comes from Pleurodeles waltl, assembly GCF_031143425.1. Classification (NCBI taxonomy): domain Eukaryota; kingdom Metazoa; phylum Chordata; class Amphibia; order Caudata; family Salamandridae; genus Pleurodeles; species Pleurodeles waltl. The sequence continues at coordinate 498,903,518 of NC_090438.1, read as the reverse complement.
ACGTTTGCCCTTGTGAAAAATGGTACATTGGGAGAACCAGGGCTTGGAGCTTAATTAACAGAGGAGGAGACAGGGTGGCTGCTCTGAAGAGATCGGAGTAGAGATATATCCTGGAATTAAATAATACAATTCCTGTGGCCCTGAACATTGATGAGGAAATTAATGTACATTTAGGTTGATTGTCAGGTTCATCTACTCTTGTCCTGTTTAATGTATTGTTATAAATTGATATTGGGAGAATATGGGTTGTTTTCATGTTTATACAATTGTTTTAGTCCCTTTAAAAATGCTTGGAATTTAAATGATTTTAATCAAGTTTTGTTTTTTTCTTTATGTCTGTTTTTCCAGCTCCCCTCTTTAATTTTCACTTTCTTTCACTTTTTTCTGCACTTCACTTTGAAACAGGGCAATTGTCATAAGAAACATAGGGCCAGAGGTATGAAACGTTTTTGCTTTCGCAAACGGTGCGAATCGCAAAATTTGGCTGTTTGCGAATACAAAAACGTGGTCTGCGATGCATGAAAGGCATTCGCAGACCAAAAATACGAAATCACAAAAATAGCGTATTTTTGTGTTGTGACTTGGTTTTGTGAGTCGCATTTTGCGTCTTGCAATTTGCGACATGAAATACCGAATCGCAATTAGCGATTCGGTATTTCAAGTAGGAAATTGCGAGACGCAAAATGCAACTCGCAAAACCAAGTCACAATTCGATGCACCAAAAAAACGCAAAAATTGCGATTTTTCGCAGAATGGCATTTTGCTCATGCAATATACCACTAAGTGAAACCAGGTGGTAACCAGGTGCAACCTATATAAAGAGGCCCAGAATGCCTCAGATCCGTTTCCACAATGGCTGCAATCTACATCGTGGCTAGGAGAATTAGGATCTTGGCAGGTTTGAAGAGAGGGAGGAGGAGACAGGAGCGCATTTTCAGAGTGCGCATCACACTTTTTGACCAGACTGAGGAGGAAATATTTGAGAAGTACAGGTTGTACTCAGCCATGATACTTGACCTGATAGCTGAGCTATAACCCATACTGCAGCACACAAAACATAGGACTCATAGCATACCCACCTATGTGCAGGTATTATGCTCCCTGCACCTACTTGCCTCAGGGAGCTATCAAGGGGTCATAGCAGCAGCTGGAGGAGTATCACAGAGTACTCTCACCAGATTTTTCAATGCATTTATCAACACCATGCTGAGCAGAATACACCAGTACATCCGATTCCCCCACACCCCACAGGAAATACAGCAGACCAAAATCGAGTTCTACCAGATAGCACAGTTCCCCCACGTCCTAGGTGCTATAGATGGGACATATGTTGCAATATGTCCACCATCAGCCACAGAGTATGTGTACTGCAACCGTAAATACCAACATTCCATGAACATACAGGTGATATGCAATGCCTCCTATATCATATCTGATCTCATGGCTAGGTACCCAGGGAGCACACATGATTCTTACATCTTTCGCCACAGTGGTATTCACACAAGACTGCTAGCTGGGGAGTTTGGTGAAGGATATCTACTAGGTATTGACCCTCTGCACACTGGTGCATTGATGGCGTGCTGATGTCAGATGGTTCAGTTACTCAATATACCCTCTGTTCCTTCCAGGAGACAGTGCCTACGCAGTGCGCACCTACATGATGACGCCCTACCTAAATCCTACAACACCTGCTGAACGGAAATTCAAAGCAGCACACAGGGCAACCCGCAATGTGGTGGAGCACACCTTTGGGCTGCTGAAGAGTCGCTTCCGGTGCCTCCACAAAAGTGGAGGGGCACTACAGTACAGCCCAGAGACAACATGTAGAATAGTGGATACTTGTGCAATCTTGCACAATATAGCTACCACCAGGGGCATATGTGATTCAGAATCTGATGAGGATGATGATCCCATGCCACCCCTACAGCCAGCAGAGAGGACCAGTGCAGCAGAGGGCAGGCAAAAGTGTGCTGACATCATGCATAACCATTTCAGATGTAAGTATGAACAACACAAGTCCACTGACAATTGTACTGGTAGTAAGTAAATTTATTACCTTAATGTCAGGCAATATCAGTTTCACTGGTAGCAACAATAAGTAAATGAAATAATAAACAAAAGCAGTTAACAGATTTTCAATATTCCTTCATAGTTTCCTGTATGGCACAAACATTAACAGTCCCCTGTGTCCAATACTCTCATTTCCTCTGGCCACGCAAGCTACTCTGGTGTGCAGTTGCCTCACTGGCACCTCTGTTTTCTGCCTCAGTGACAGTGCTGTGCCTGGCACTGCGACGTCCAGCATCAGTTGTGGGCACAGCTAAGCTGCTGAGGCTAGATGTGTCCTCAGTGTCCCCCGTCCCAGTTCACTTGGTGTAGCGGAGTGGTTACATAACACATTGTCTATCACATTTGTGATCTGCACCAGTCCTTGTGCCTCATCCCTACTGCTGTGCGCTGCCTCCTCCTGTGCGGCTACAGCATGCCGTGATATGAGGGCTGTTGAATTTGCCAGCCGATTGATAGAGCGTCAAAAACCGCCAAACATCCCCATAAAACTTCTCTCCTGCCTGCGGGGGCTAACTCTGTCGTGGCGCAGGTCATGACACAGTTCCCTCACTGCACTAGTCAGCTCCCTGGTGTTCCCTGATACTTGGATCCGTCCCTCATGCAGCTTATTGAGGTTTGCATTGAGACACTCCAGCTGGCGATGCAGCCCCCCCATGTTTGTATTGTGTGCCTGCATCTGCCTTTCTGAAGCAGAGATTTTTTTGTTTTGCAGGTGCTGCAGCATTAACATAGCAGATTCCAGGCCACCAAACACTGATGGTCCCTCACCTGCTTCAAAAGCCTGTGCGCCTGCATACGTAGGCATCCTGCGGGGTGTTGTGCTACGCTGTGGCCGGGTCTCCTGCATACCAGTGCATCTGCCACTTGGGGAAGGTGTGTGTGAGTCATCCTACAGGTCATCGGAGCCCTGGCTAAGTTCGGGTAGTGGTACTGCCCTAGCCCTGTGTCGGATCGGCACTATATTCTGTGACTCACTGGTGTTTGAGTCAGATGCAGGGTGGGTTTCTGCATCCCCGCAATGGCACTTGCAGTAGCTGCTGGGCCTGGGCCACCTGCAACGACAATATGCAGCATGTCAGTAATGTATGTATCACCAAAGGTCACACAATGGTAATAAATGGACAGTTACTTCTCATAACAATGTTGTGGGTGTTGTGTTCTTCTGGGTGTCGCTCTGCCTAATTACATTCTATGTGCTACTTTCTGCTCTGGCTTGTGGACTACCACTCCCATAAGGCATTGTTTTGCTGCTTCTAAGATGTGGAATGGACTACTTTTCACAATGCTTTACTCTACTTGCTAATTCCTAAGGGACTTTTGTACATACACATATGGGGTTACATTTCAATATTGCACTTACCCTTACTGGTACTTGGTGTGTCGGATGTGTCGATGTCAGTGACCCCACCGACTGCTTCTGGTAGGAGTGTTGACTCCACTAGGTCTTCCATCGGGGTGGAGGGTGTCTCTGTGGGTGGGCCGCGTCCTGTGCTCCTGGCCTCCTGCAGTCATCTTGCCACCCTCTCCTTGGCACGGGACCGCAGGTCGTACCACCTCTTCTTTATTTCCTCCACAGAGCGCTGCGCAACTTCAACAGCGCAGATTTTAGTCTGAATATCTGCCCAGAGTCTGCGCGTTTCACTCTCAGGCACCTGGAGTGAGCTTTTCCCAAACAAATATCCAGGGCTCCTCAAAACCTCCTCTGTGAGCACCTCCAGCTCTTGCTCACTAAACTTTAGTTTCCTTTTCCTTTGTCCCTTCTCCTTTCTCTGTGCAGAGGTGTCCATGGTGGTTCGGCAGTCCTGCCTTCTTCACAGAGTTGCTCACTGTGGCTGGGCTGTCTCTCTCTGAGTGCTACTTTGGGTGTGGCACCTGCAAACTGCCTGGGATGACTCACTTCCTGCTTGTGATGTCATCAGGCTCCTCCAGATGTGCATTCTCGCAATTTGCGATTTTCAATTACCGAATCGCAATTTGCGTTCTCGCAAATTGCTATTCGGTATTTGGGCCTCGCAAACCACAAATAGCGATTTTTAAGAAATCGCTAATTCCGAATCACAATAGTGATACATGGCCTAATGCGACTCGGAAATAGCGATTTCTTAAAAATCGCTATTTGCGATTCGCAAGGCCCTATCATGATACATCTGGCCCATAAAGTGGAGCGTTGTTATTTAAAGAGAGCAATAAGGGAATAGTCAGTAGAATGCATGTTGGGGAATCATGAACTCAGTCTGATTGATGGGACTGATGAGGATGTTTTCAATCAGTCTGCTTATCAGTCAGGTTGGTAATTAGGGGTGACCTAGAATGAGAGTCACAGTGATATCTTACAGGGGCCGTTTGTATATGGGACATACAAACATATATATTTATATATATATATATATATATATATATATATATATATATATATATATATATATATATATACATATATATATATATATATATATATATATATACATATATATATATATATATATATATGGGTAGTGCAGAGCCCCTCTGCCCAGCACCATCACAATGTTCTCTGTCTACAGCATTGCCGTTGGCTTGATTATGAGCCACAGACAATGCTGTAGCCTGTTTCAAGCTAGGCCGGCGTGCAGAAACTCAGGTTTCCTCAGGGCTGTACTCGGGCCTCTGATGGCCCTGGGGATCACCCAGGGCTGGCTCTTGTTATGTTCCAGGGTGCTGATTGGAGCTGACAGCTCCCACCAAGAAAAAGCAAACAAAGTCCACTTTCTGACAGTGGGAGCTTGTTAGAAAGCAGAGATTTCATCTGTCTTCCCTGTAAGCAAATATGCGTGCAGGGAAGGCAGATAAAAATATTGCTCCTGAAAGCAGGGAGCTGCTATTAGAAGCAGCTCCCTGCTTGGGGGAGCAATGCTGGCTCTAGCATGTGGGGAGCTGGCTAGGACTGCAGGGGCCTTGAGGCTTCCCCCACGAAGAGAGAGAGAGAGAGAGAGAGAGAGAGAGAGAGAGAGAGAGAGAGAGAGGGAGAGAGAGAGAGAGAGAGATAGAGAGATAGTCATTGCAATAGTCTCTCCATAATAATTACATAGAAAACAACAACACAGGAGCAAGTCACATGTGGCATAATAGTTAAGGTATCAGAGATTTATACTGAAAGTTGAGTGTTCTAGTCCAGGTGTGCCTCTAGTCGTTTCCCTGCTTTAATTTATTTTCAAATTGAAATGTTTATGATTCATAATCAAAGGAGATCTCACTATTTAATTGACAAATACATTTTCATTTTCAATATCTCCAGAAATATCTCATTCTAATTATATCATTCACAAAATCCTACAAACTATCCCTCTCCTTATCAATTTGTCTTTTTCAATCTCTTTCTCCCACTCACACTCCTATGCACCAATTCAGCTACCCACTCACACACCTACTCACAGACCCACTCAGACCCTTGTGCATCCACTCACAGCCCCACTTGGTGGTTGGATTATGTATAGTAATGGAAATTGCTTTACGTTAGAAAAACCATAGAAATTCAGTGAAAAAAATAAACAATTAGCTCTCTTGAGACAGTTTATTTGATGTAACGAATTAGGTTATTTTAGTTCTATCATCATATATCTCACAAATATATATTTCTTAAGGATGATTATATTTATCATTGCCTTAGTACCAATTCACGTTTCTTATATTTATTTTTTTCCTTTTACCCTAAGCTTTATTGTTATGTTCTTTTTTAATGTTCTTTATGTTTTACTTATGGGCGTCTTTTGCTTTTTGACCACTTTTTCCATTCTCATAACCTTTTGTTTTTTTATGTGTAGTTTACCCTTTGTGCATTGGTTGCCTGTCAACACTTTTGTTCGTAAAGAATTACCAATAATGTGGGGAGAAAATGAGTATTATAAGGTATGATTTTTCTTATTATTTTTTTTCTTTGCTGGACAATTAAGATACAGGATTACTATTTATGTGAAAGTTTTTTACTAGAAATAGCCTAAGTGAATTGTGTTGTTGCTTAATAATTTTTCTTATGGTTGTCATTTTTTCACGCTCCTTCCTTTGGCAGTAGTCATTTTTTCAACATTAGTACTATTAATTTTACGTGTGATATTTATGCCTATTGGTGTGAAACATCTTTATGCCTATTTTTTTACATGTTTTATATGTATTATTAATGTATGTTTGTATATACATTTAGGTGATATCTGTGTTTTTTATCATGTTTCTAGCCCTGAAAAAGTCCTTTGACAAGGACGAAACGTGTTGGCTGTTTTGTTTCTATATTTAAGGACACTTTAATAAAGAGAAGATTTTCCTGTAACAATATGGACTAAGTGGACTTAATTGTTCTGCTCTTAGTGGTGCATGTTCAAAATCTCTACTATTTCTATATATCTATCTATATCTATATCTTTATATATATATATATATATATATATATATATATATATATATATATATATATATATACACACACACACACACACACACACATATATGTATATATGTGTGTGCATCTATATATATATACATATTTATATGTATATAGACACACTCACAGAATTGGGATTATAATAACAACATGTAAATTTAGCAGTGCCTACTATAACAAATGGTAGGAGAGTTGTTTACCTGAATGGGAAGAATTTATATTTCTGTACTGTAAATATCCTCCCATCCCAATTTTGTACCGCTTACCCAAGATCTCACAAATCCGTCAGGCAGGCCTACTGTGTTCTCAAACAATTCTCCACTAGAGAACACATCACGTTGCACTGATTACTTCCTCAGACCTTTTGTCCAGGCCCTTCCCTCATACATAAAAGATAGCAAGGGCTTCCTGAATTGCATTAAGGGTAAAGAACAGGAAGAACATTTTATTTTTTGTAGCTTACATTTGATGTTGCCAGCCTTTATACCAACATTATACAAACAGAGGCTCTCATTCAGACATTGGCGGTAAATGCACTTACCACCGTGCTGACGGCCGCCAACTTACCGCCATGCTGGAGAATATCTGTTCCCCGTATTTTGACAAACACACACCAATCCAACAAAATACAGCCACATACACAAGTCTGTCAGACCAAAGGTCAGTGATAAACTGGTGGTCCCAAAATCCACACCGTTACTCCAGCAGAACAACGACCATCACATTATGACCCACGAATCACCACAGCCGACATTCAACGGTGGTAAACCATTGGTGGTACATACCACTGTGCTCACAATGGACACCCACAGACAAAACAACACCACATTGGTCAATTCAAACAACACACACCTGACACCCATACACACACCACACCCACACAAACATACACCACTATAAAACACACACCCACGTTACCCACAACCCTTTATCAACAACAATTACTGCCAGGAGATTGACACGAACAGCACAGAGACAACCAGACACACACACCACTCACACCCATACACACCTCAGGCACTCCACATCACACACCCCAACACATTACCCAACACACTCACACCAACACACATCACATAACACCCATGGCACCACAAAGCCACCCCCATTGCACTGAGGATGAGTTAAGGGTCATGGTGTAGGAAATCACCAGGGTAGAGCTACAGATCTTTGGAGCACAGGTGCAGCAGGTATAATAGCCAGGAAGATAGAGCTATGGCGGAGAATCGTGGACAGGGTCAACACCTTGGGACAGCACCCAAGAACCAGGGACAACATCAGGACCTACGGGTGAAGGTAGGTTCCACAGCAGCAAGACACCTGCTCGCCATACAGAGGACTGGCAGTGGACCCCTACCTCCTCCCCCACAACTCACAGCATAGGAGGAACACGCACTGGCGATACTGCATCCTGAGGGCCTGGCTGGAGTTGAAGAGGACTGGATATTGGTAAGTCAACTTTTAACAATTATCACCCCCCATACGTGCTTGCTATCACATACCCTTACCCTCACTCCCATCACCCCACTCCATCCCACACACTCCACCATCAAATCAAACTAATCCCAATGCCAAGCGCTGCATGCTCTACCAATGCATGGACAACTCTCCTAGCCCTGCATGGACACCCATCACCAAAGCATGCACAGCATAGTGAAACTATCATAACCACTATACACCAACATACACAAGCAAAAGCTGGCAGGGGAACAACCACCATAGAGGGGAAGCTACAGAAGTACAAATGTCAGACACCTGAAGCATGATACATCACTTAAATCCCCACAGGTACCCAAGCCAATGTCACTGGAGAGGATGTGCCACAACTATCCAGTCCCCCAAAAGAAGAGGTCCACAATGATGACAGTAACTCTGAACTTCAAGATCTGGACGATCTACTTGGCCCACCAGGGACTACTGGACAGTCGGTCACCCAAGCCCAGTCACAGACCACCACAGAGCCTCTCCCATCAAGATCCAACACCACAGCACACACCCAGCATACCCACGCCTCTGTCCTCAGGACATGTCAATCAGCAGTGTGCCCACCTGTACAGGGACCCCAGGTCACACCTCGTACACAAGACAATTGGGGACCTGGGGTCAGAGGCATTGGGCACACCGTTCAGGGGACAGAGGACCAGGCCAACAGGGACACTGGGAGGACAGCTATGTGCCAGGGGGAGGACAGGATCAGTGAACCAACTGTTCACGAGGCACTCTCTGAGATCCTGGGAGCCTACCAACAATCCCAGGACATGATGGGCCAGATCCTAGACAATGTGCAGAAGAACCGGCGGCTGCAGGAGGGACAGTATCAGGGGATCAGGGAGAACTTACAGGCCATTAACACCACCCTGGCCTCCATAGCAGGGGTGCTGGCAGACATGGCCAATATCATGAGGGAGGCAGTGTCACACCAGTGGGCCTCTACAACTAGCCAGTCATCTGAACAGCCTTCCACTTCTGCTGCCACTAGTGGCGAGGAGGCCCTGCCACAGGACCAACAGGGCACCAGCACCCCTCCCCCTGCAGAAGGTGAACCTCCCTGCAAACATTCCCTGCAAACCAGACAGAAGCCAGAGACACTTGCCAAGACCACCGCCAGGAAATGAGACTCTCCTGATTGTCCCCCTTGTGTCCCACTCAGTCACCTTGTCCACCTTGAACTGCCATTGCTCCCCTTCCTATGTCCCCATGGACAATGCACCTGTGCTACAAACAGACTGGAACAATACCTTGGACTTTCCTCCATCGTCACCCCATTCCATTGCACATACCCCTTTATATTTTAGCACAATAATAAACACCCTTGGATGAAACTCAACTACTAGCATTTCATTTATTGATTGAAACATCTACAGCCATTGCAAATGAACTGTACATAGAATGAGCATAGAATTAATGACCTGCAGCTCGCTGTTGTGATTACACCAGGAGAATGTGTCATATCACCAACATCTACAAAATGAATATCCAGAGGTAACAGTAAGTAGGGCAAAGAAGTGGGTAATGCCATCATGCCAATGCCACACAGAATACACCAATAGTCATAGAAATGTGAAGTTGCACTCTCTCACCTGTGTGTCATTGGAAGTACTAACGTATCACTGATGTTCTGTTGTCCACATCCTCATCCTCTTCCTCCTCATCCTCACTGTCCTCAGGGTGCACTGCTGCCACAGGGGCTTCTCCAGTCTCCTCTACCTGCAGAAAAGGTACATAGCGTCTGAGGGCCAGGTTGTGCAACATGAATCATGCCACTACTATCTGCAGACCTTCTTGGGTAGGTAGCACAGGAATCCACCTGTCAGATGGAGGCACCAGAACCTTTCCTTCAGGAGGCCAAAGGTCCTTTCAATGATCCTTTTGGTTCGTCCATGTGCCTCATTATAACGTTCTTCTGCCCTTGTACTGGCATTCCTCACAAGCATCAGCAGCCATGATAGGTTTGGGTAACCAGAGTCACCTGCAAATATTGAGGGACAACATTTAGCCATGCACTATCCTAAATAGCCAACACCATAGGCATACATCAACCTATACTGGGTGTAAACCAGGGCTCACCTATTAGCCAAACCCTGTGCCTCTGTAGTTGGGACATCACATTTGGGATGCTGCTATTCCTCAGGACAAAGGCATCATGTACCAACCCAGGATACTTACCATTGACGTGTACTGGTCCGTCAAGCACACCATCTGCACATTCATGGAGTGGAAACTCTTACGATTCCTGAACACCTATTCATTCTGGCAGGGGGGACAAATGCAATATGTGTTCCGTCAATCGCACCAATTATATCGGGGATATGTCCCATTGCATAGAATCCGGCCTTCACAGTGGTAAAATCCTCAACCTGGTGGAAAGCAATGTAGCTGCACATGTGTTTGATCAGGGCAGAAAACACTCTTGTTAGCACGTTTGAGAACATTGGCTGTGACATTCCTGCTGCCAAGCCCACTTGAAGATAACCAGTTGCCAGGAAATGGAGCACTGATAGCACTTGCACAAGAGGGGGGATACCAGTGGGGTGACGGATAGAAGATATCAGGTCAGGCTCCAACTGGGCACACAGCTCTGTGATTGTGTCCCTGTCCAGTTACAGTTGAGTATTATGTGTCTGTCCTCCAGTGTAGCCAGGTCCACCAGGGGTCTGTACACGGGGGTATGTCTCCATCTCCTATTCATCCGCAGCAGTAGGTATCTAAAAGACACAAGAGTGAGTAAGATATCACAAACTGAACAATGGAGCCACAACAGCAGTCCACAATGTGCAAACGTGTTATGGGACAGTGTAATTATTTAAGTATGTGCCTATTTATCCGGTGACACAGCAAAAATCGTTAGGTCTGTTCACCCCCCTGAAATGACGACAACCTGTCCTGTGTGTAGGGACAGGTGGAAGTGAGGTAATGCCACTGATGTTGTGTTCCATGGTGGTAGGCAGTCGTGAACCGCTGTGCAATTCCTCATTGGTTAATAGCGGGTCCTAAGGGGTACTGTGGCCAATGGTGATCTACACAGGCAGTGTCAGTATGCACTGCAGCGGACCTGACCTCCATTTTCTATCTGATTCCTCACTTGTTTCCTGACCTTCCATAGGAGAGGACCTACACTGCATGTGCTGCTGTGACCTATGTCTGGAACCTACCATGGCCCTTGTGACCGGGGAAAGGGCCCCAGCCTTCACTTCTGAGGAGTTGTAGCGACTGGTTGATGGGGTCCTACCCCAGTACGGACTGATGTATGGGCCGCCAGACCAACAGGTGAGTATACCTTGTGCACGATGCATGTGGCATGAATGCATGGAGTTGTGTGTGAAGGCCTCGTGGAAGCGGAGTGGGTGGATGTCCTCTTGGCAGTGTACATGTTGTGCGCTGGGCTATGTGTGTGCTAATGGTGATGCAAACGGTTATGGTGGGCCATTTGTGTGACAGGCTGGACTGTTTGTCTAATGGTATTCTCATGTCTGTATTGCTTCTGTAGGTCAGCGCCCATCAAAAGAAGGGAATATGGCATGCCGTCGCCAAGGAGGTGCGGACCCTGGGTGTCTATGGCAGGCGGAGCACTCACTGTCGCAAATGGTGGGAGGACCTGAGACGCTGGGCACGGAAGACTGCGGAGGCCCAGCTGGGTATGGCCTCCCAATGAGGAAGGGGTGCCCGTTGAACCCTGACTCCCCTGATGGCCCACATACTGGTGGTTGCTTATCCTGAGGTGGGTGTGTGCTTGAGGGCATCACAACAGCCACAAGAGGGTGAGTCCAGTGGATATGATTACAACTTAGAGCTGGTGGGGTTTTTTCTGGGTGGTGGTTGTGTGTCTTTGGGTGCCCCTAGGCTAGGCTAGACATAGCAGTGTAGGTCCTCTGGTGGCTAAGGGTTTGAATGGGAAATACAGGTTACCTAGCTTGTTAGTATTCACTCCTGGTCACGGCTGTGTGGGTCCCAGGTGTGCTGCAGTTGGCGGTGTGTGCCCCTCCTCATTCCTTGGTGACTAACCATTTCACTGGTAGTGTAATGCATAGTGCGTAAGCCTGTTCCCTGTGTGTGAGGATGCTGTGTACGCCAATGGTGGTGTTGATACAGTCATTGACCCATTGTAACCTTTGTCTCTCTCCCCCGCTTTCTTATTTTGTTATCTAGTCCTTATGTGCATTAGCATCATCTGGCGGAGGAGCAGAGGCATCGGCAACAAAGAGAGCTGCATCCCACAGGACCGTGGATGCAGAGTCCACCAACGCTGAGGGCACCAGTGGGATGGAGGGTGAGGGGAGCACCACGACAGAGACTGTACGGGACAACACAGACTCTGATACCTCCTCCGATGGAAGCTCCCTGGTAGTGTCAGACACCTCGGTGACCACCCCAGCTGCAGGTACAGCCGTCACCCCCCATACCAGCACCACCCTCCCAGTAGCCCCTCAGCGAGTTTCCCATGCACGCTCACCCAGGAGGGTGGGCATCTCCTTCGGCCCAGGCACCTCAGGCCCTGCCCCAGTGAGACTTGCTGCCCTGAGTGAGGAGGTTATTGACCTCCTGAGATCCATCTCTGTAGGGCAAACAACCGTTGCGAGTGCCTTCCAGGGACTGGCAGCCCAGATGAAGCAATCAAATGCATTTCTGGAGGGCATTCACTGTGGATTGGCGGGCCAACAGAGATCAATTCAGGCTCTGGCCTCCTCTCTGATGGCAGCCATTGTCCCTGTTTCAACTGCCCCCCCCCCAGCTTCCACTTCCCAGTCCTGTTCTCCTCAACCCCAACCTATCCCAAGCACACAGCCAGACGAGCATGCACACAAGACAACACATAAGAGTGTCACAGGCAAACACAAGCACCACACTTCATCACACAGGCACACACACAAACACCATTCAGTTGCAGACACGACAACATCCACTATGTCCACTGTCTCCCCCTCCTCCTCCTCCTCCACCTCCCACCCAGTTACATCTACACTCACACCTGCATGCACTACATCAATATCGACTACCAGAATCATCACCACACCAAGCAGAACACACACCTCACTGGCAGACACCTCCACATCACCCATACATAACCCTGTGTCATCTCTCACTGTGTCTATCCACCCCTCTCCTAAAGGACACAACCACAAGTGCTCAGAAACCCAACAGCCATGCAGCCCATGCTCCTGCACCCAAATCCAGCAGATAAACACCTCCAACAACCACTCCCTCATCCTCCACTCCCATTACTCCTCCCTCTTCCCGCCCCAACGTACCTAAAAAGCTTTTCCTTTCCACGATTGACCCCTTCCCTACCCCTGCCCCCTGTCCTGCATGTATCGGCAGGGTAGCAAGGACCCAGTCCAGCACCTCAGCCAAACAGTCTACAGGCCCAGTGGTAGCACCACCTACTCATGGTGGTAGGTATTCCAGACCAACAATACTGAACAGAAGGAGCATGCACCAGCTGCAAAGAAGGGGAAGGAGCCTGCACCAGCTGCAAAGAAGGAGAAGGTGCCTGGACCAGCTGGTAAGAAGTAGATGGAACCTGCACCAGCTGGAAAGAAGGGGAAGGAGTCTGCACCAGCAGGCAGAGGGGGAAAGAGCCCATCCACCCCTGCCAGGAAGGGTAAGTGATCCTCAACCCATGACCAGGAAGAGAGGAGGCAATGTACACCAGCGGAAGCTGCCAGCCAAACACTGCCAACACCAGCAGCTGTCACAGGGCCCCCACTGCCAGCCATGGTTATGCAGCCATCAGAGGGTGCAGGGGCTGATCCGGAGCCTTCCACAACTACCACCACAGTGCAGCCATCAGAGGATGCAGGGGCTGATCCGGAGCCTTCCACAACCATCACCACAGTGCAGCCATCATAGGGTGCAGGGGCTTAGCAGGAGCCTCCCACAACCACCACCACAGTGCAGCCATCACCACCGGTGGACGCCATATAGTCCAGCCTCCAAGGGCTGCTGTGTGGCCTACACCACCAGAACCAGTGGGGTATACACCCACCTGAGAGACTGTGGCCTGGTACTCCCCAGGACAATGAGCAATGGGCATGTTGCACCCTCCAGAATCAGTGGGAAAGACACACATTCCAGAGTCTGTGGACTTGCATTCCCTAGGACAAAGGGCAATGGGCATGTTGCCCCCTCCAGAACCAGTGGGGTATTCACCCACTCCAGAGACTGTGCCCTTGCACTCCCCAGGACAAAGAGCAATGGGCATGTTTTCCCCTCCAAAACCAGTGGGAAAGACACTCGCTCCAGAGATTGTGGCCTTGCACTCTCCAGGACAAAGAGCAATGGGCATGTTGCACCCTGCAGAACCAGTGGGCTTGTTCCCACATCTGGCTGAGGTGCATTCCCCCACCCTCCCTCTGAAGTGCATGCCTAATTGATAACTGATGCCCTTGCAGTGTTCTATCTGGATTGGTGCAGGATTCGAGTGGGGCCTTGTACTGTGCCCTTTAGCCATGTGGGCCCTTTGAACTATGAACTGGGCAGTGTCCCTTTTTTATACACGTGTACATATATGTTTAGTGGCCAAATTGGATTGTTGATTTTATTGTTGGACTGATTACAATCACTTTCGTCAGTTCCTGTTTTCCTTGCATTATTCTGCAGATTTTTGTGGTCAAATTGTTTTTGTAATGCATATGTTTATGTGTGTGGCATGTGTGTGTAAGGTGTGTGTTTTATGTGTGTGTGTGTGTGTCACTCTCCTTTTCCTCCCACCTTCCCTTGTGTGGTAGGGGGCTGTATTCACCGTCATCGTCTTCGCTGGCATTGGGGTTCCAGGTGGAGCATGACGTAGAAGGTCATCGGAAAGACTTGCAGTTCGGGTTCAATGGTAGCGTGGTTCTTCCCTGTGTCTTCAATGGTGAGTCCTTTGACTTTTGTGCTTTGGTTCCGCCGGGCTTTTGATGGCGTTGGTACCGCCCCAAAAAGGTGGCGGATTTGTGTGTCAAAATATGGTGGGCAGTACTTTGTCTTCTGCCTGGCTGTAGGTGGCTACCGCCGTGGTGATTGTTGTTTCCGCCCTGGCGGTTGGTGTGGTGCATTGGCTGTCTATCGGAGATATCACTGCAATGATAATAATTTGTCGGTAATTACCATTAGCCTGTTGGCAGTATTACCACCACTTTATCACCCACCGCCAGGGTTGTAATGAGGGCCAGAGTGTCTTAGAGCTATAATCCACTTTATGCGAGCAAAGTCCCTGCCTCGGTTCTTTCACACAGACATGATTTTGCATATGATTTAGTTCTGCCTAGAAAAAATTTCTTTATGTTTGAAAACATGTTTTTCCACTAAAATCAGAGGACAGTGAATGGATGCCTCCTTTTGTTGGCTTCTTTATGGGGCGGTGGGAGCAGCAGGTAGCCGAGACCCTAAAAGGATTGGACTTGAGAGTGGTCCTATGGCTACATTACATTGATAAATCTGAAACTTTACATATGCAGTCTAGCTTATTTCTTAGGCTTCCTCCTCCTTTTAGTAGGTTTGTGCTATATATGACTCCCACAGGGAATGGAAGATAATCATTTTTTTTGTTATAAAAATAAAAATAAAAACATTTCCTAGTGTCCAATTATCATGTCCTCCAAATATTATTTGTATAGCTCACTGCTAAGTCACTTTTTCATTTTGTTGCACAGGGGTACATAAGAAAGATGTTTTTTGCTTGGCTTGTTCGGCACAGTTTTATTTTGTGCGGCAGAGAGCATGCAATTTTTTTTTTTCGATTGAGATGTTTTGTATTTTTTTGTATTTCTTTGTAGGTTTCCATTCGCACGTGACCATAAATGGATCTTTTATTTGTTAATTTAATAAATCTGAAACTTTATATGTGCAGTCTAGTTTATTTTTGGGATTCCTTGCTACTTTTAGTAAAATAGTGCTACACAAATATGATTAAGTTGTTGACCCTTATAACTTAATAACATCACTTGTAACAGCAATAAGAATCATCTACATAGTTTAATGTACATTACTGTGAAATTTAATTACAATGCATTCGGTCGTTTTGTCACTACGTGAATTTAAAAATTCTATGTAAAATTCATTGGATTTTAATCCCATTTTGAAACTCTCCTTTTTTCTTTGCACCCCTTCACCAAACACAACAAATCTTTCAGTCCATCCTAAATGAAACAGGGGCAGCAGGTCTGCAAAGTTTAACGGACAGTCGTCAAACTGATGCAAAGCTATTAAGAGTCAAAAATCTGAAAAATTCTTATCTCTGGTCACCCTAACTATAATACCAGAGTGGCTATGGCCATTTTGTACATCATTTCTGAGCTTTATTGCTGTACCCTTTTATAGAGCAATGTGTACAAAAGAAGCTTGGATAATGTCATCAGTGATGCCATCAATTATATAATTTAAGATGAAATCAGTGAAGTCATAAATGATGTCTTAGAACATATCATGAGGGATGTAATCTGTGAGGTCATAAGCAGTGCATGGCAGGGGCGCAAGTTATAGTTAGCCCTGCTAAATATAACTGGTGAATTTCTGTGTTTTCTAAGTTCAAAATGTTAATGTTATCACTGCCATATTCACCCCTATATAACATTGGTTTAATATTTGTTTTTTCAGTGAATTTCTATGGGCTTTAACCGGTTCTGTGCCTTGGAAGAGATCATCTCGTCCTAGGCACAGGGGAACTTGGGGGAGCGCTAGCGCGCCCCCCGTGCACCCCCCTCCCTCCCCCTAGCGGGGATGGAAGGGGAAGACCTTCCCCTTCCACTCCCGCCCCCCCCCCCACGGCAATCCGATGACGTCAGCGCGCGCACAGCGCGCTGACGTCATCTAGTGTTGCCGGGCGCGCTGGAAGTCATTTGCTTCCAGCGCGTCTTCGGAGAAGGACGCATAAGGTGACTCCTCTCCATTTTTGGGGGGTGGAGAAAACAGACACGTGGGAAAGGAAAGAGTTTTTCCTTTCCCCCTGTGCCTGTTTTCACAAGATTCCTGCTCCACGATCGCGGGCAGGGCCCGCGATCGTGGAGCAGGAATCTCCACTAGCCACCAGGGATTTTCTTTTTTGTTTATTTTGGGGGCGACCCCTTGGGCAAGGTCGCCCCCCCCGATTTTTCGGCGGATCTGTCCCCGGGGGGGGGGGGGGGAGGGCGAAAACCACTAGACACCAGGGATATTGTTTTTTATGTGTATTTTGTGGGCGACCCCTTGGGCAAGGGTCGCCCCCCCGGGGCAATTTTTTTTTGTATTTCGCACCCCCCTGGGGGCAGATCCGCTGATTTTTCGGCGGATCTGCCCCCAGGGGGGGGCGAAAACCACTAGACACCAGGGATTTATTTTTATTGTAAAGTTTTTTTGGGGGGCGACCCCTTGGGCAAGGGGCGCCCCACTGGGGGGCTATTTTTTTAGTATTTCTCCCCCCCCCTGGAAGCAGATTGCCAATTTTTGGGCTGATCTGCCGCCAAAGGGGGGGGGGGAGCGAAATCCACTAGACACCAGGGATTTTGTTTTTATTGTTTATATTGGGAGCAACCCCTTGGGCAAGGGTCGCTCCCCTGGGGAGCTATTTTTTTTTTCTGTTTCGGCCCCCCCTGATGGCTGACCAGCCATTTTTTGGACGATCTGGCCCCGGGGGGGGGGGTGGAAGCACACTAGGCGCCAGGGATTGTGTGGTGTGTGTGTGTGTGTGTGTGGTGTGTGTTTGGGGGCACCCCTTGGGCAACGGTCGCCCCCCTAAGGTGGGGAAAATTCGTATTGGCCATCTCTGCCCCTAATTTTGTAGGCTCATCTGCCCTCAAGGAGGGCAGAAACCACCAATACGGCAGGGATTTTTTTGTTTTGTTTTGTGTTGTGCTGGGGGTGCCCCCTTTGGGAAGGGGCGCCCCCTAAAAGGGGGCACAGAGGTGTTGCCCATTTCTGCCCCCCTTGGGGGCAGATTGGCCAATTATTTTACGCCCATCTACCCCCGAGGGGGGCAGGATCCACTTAGGTACCAGGGACAACTTCTAAGTTCTTGGTGGTGGGGTGTTTGTCAACTGGCAAAGTATTTGTATTTGTGATTATAACAATTTATTTCTTCTTTTTCTTCTAGTTCAACGCTTTTGCTTCCTTTGCTGTGGGTCTTTGCGGTTTTGGCAGTAGTTGTCCTGTGGTTTGCATAGTTGCATGTTTTAGGTAAGTGAAAGCAATTTACTCCAAAGGAGTATTCTTGACATGCATGAATGACATGTTTGTAGGTGGTGTACTAAATGCAGTATTGTGTGTTTGACATTGTCCTTAGATTTGAGCACAGTGATGTTTGTGTTGTCATATGTCTAATTTGCTTTTTTCTTTTTTCTTTTTAGTGGGATATCATTGGTGATTGCTGTGTCTGTGCAGAGTAGTTGCTTGGTGAGTAGCTATTTCAGGCAACTGAGTGGTATAGTTTTTTGTAGTACATAACACTTTGTGATAAAGCTACACTTTGTTTATTACTTATTTTATTGCTAGTTGTTGTTGGCAATCCATTTGTTGTTAGGATCATGGCTAGCCGCAAAGTGACCGCTCAGCAGGTTGTTCGCATGCTCTTTGAGTCGTCTTCAGACCATGATTACGACACTGACTCTGCATCTGAGGCAGAGGAGGAAGCAGGAGATTCTGGAAGTGAGTTTACTGTCCGAGAGTATTCTTCTGATGAGGAAGCTACTCTCAGTGCAGATGAAGGGCCTGTGTTAGAGGAGGACATTGATGTGCCAAGAGTGCAGCAGCCTGGGGCTGAAGGGTTTCCCATTGGAAGACCTGACACCTGGATTGCCACAAACATGGAGCAGCCACAGTTACCTGCATTTACTGGTCTCCCAGGGTGTAGAGTTAATACGGAAAAGTTTCTGCCTGTCCATTTCTTTCACTTGTTTATGGACGATGTCTTTTTGGAAGAGATTGTGGAGCAGACAAATGTGTATGCAGAGCAATATTTGCGGGACAACGCTGCCAGACTTAAGCCTCAGTCTAGAGCTACTCATTGGGTTCACACATATCTGGAAGAGATGAAAAGGTTTTTAGGTTTGTCTTTTTTGATGGGGTTGATCAGGAAGCCGTCACTGGCTTCTTATTGGTCTACTAGTCCCTGGATGGCAACTGCTATATTTCCTGCAACTATGACACGTAATCGGTATTTGCTTCTTCTTCGTATGCTGCATTTTGTAGACAATGCTTTAGCCTTGCCACGAGATCACCCTGATTGTGACCGCCTTTTTAAGATTAGGCCTGTCCTTGATCATTTTGTGGATCGGTTTTCAGAGGTCTATGTTCCAGGCAAAGAGATAAGTTTGGATGAGTCTTTGGTCCTTTTCAAGGGGCGTTTAGTTTTTAAGCAGTACATTCCTAGTAAGAGGGCACGATATGGTATTAAATTGTATCTGCTGTCAGAAAGCAGTTCAGGATATGTGTATAATTTCCGGGTCTACACTGGTAGGGATTCCAGTATTGACCCTCCTGGTTGTCCGGCCACTTTTGGAGTTAGCGAAAAATTGTGTGGGAACTTGCTAGACGGCTGTTTAACAAAGGTCACCATTTGTACGTAGATAATTTCTACACTGGAGTGCAGATGTTCAAGGAGTTGTTTAGGGTGGACACTGTTGCTTGTGGCACAATCCGTTCTAACCGGAAAGGCTATCCAAGGGAGCTTGTCTGTAAAAAACTTGAGAGGGGACAGTGCAGTGCCTTGCGGAATAATGAGCTGCTAGCTCTGAAATTTTCAGACAGGAGGGATGTGTACATGCTATCGACCATCCATGATGAGAGTACTTCCCCTGTGGCTGTTTGGGGTCAGGTTGCGGAACTTTTTCTAAACTAGACACCCCAAGGAGTCCAGGGAGGTGTGGCTTGCGTGGCTTCCCTAACATTTTCTTACCCAGACTCCTCTGTAAACCTCAAAATTTGCATAAAAAAGCATATTTTCCTGACTTTTCTTAGTAGGATCACTGCTCCAGCACAAAATTCCTACTCCCCAGTTTTCCCCTCAGTCTCCCAAGTAAAATGACACCTCACTTATGTGGGTCCCCAAAGCAGAGTCCGTCTAAAGATGTATAAAAGAATATGCCCTTATAAACTCGCTGTGCTATCCCTTCTATCTCGTCAAGTTTGGGGCCTTATTCTGCTGCAGGCACCTGGCCCACCCACACAAGTAAGGTATCATTTTTATCGGGAGACTTGGGGGAATGCTGGGTGGAAGGAAATTCGTGGCTCCTCTCAGATTCCAGAACTTTCTGCGAGGAACATGTGTTTTTTTAGCCAAATTTTGAGGTTTGCAAAGGATTCTGGGTAACAGAACCTAGTCCGAGCCCAACAAGTCACCCCATCTTGGATTCCCCAAGGTCTTTAGTTTTCAAAAATGCACAGGGTTGGTAGGTTTCCATAGGTGCCGGCTGAGCTACAGGCCAAAATCCACAGGTAGGCACTGTTTTCTTTCTAAAAATGGGATGTGTCCACGTTGCATTTTGGGGCATTTCCTGTCGCAGGGGCTAGGCCTACCCACACAAGTGAAGTATCATTTTTATCGGGAGACTTGGGGGAACGCTGGGTGGAAGGAAATTTGTGGCTCCTTTCAGATTCCAGAACTTTCTGCCACAGAAATGTGAGGAACATGTGTTTTTTTTGACACATTTTGAGGTTTGCAAAGGATTCTGGGTAACAGAACCTGGTCCGAGCCCCGCAAGTTACCCCTTCTTGGATTCCCCTAGGTCTCTAGTTTTCAGAAATGCACAGGTTTGGTAGGTTTCCCTAGGTGCCGGCTGAGCTAGCGGCCAAAATCTAAAGGTAGGCACTTCGCAAAAAACACCTCTGTTTTCTTCCAAAAATTTGGATGTGTCCACGTTGCGCTTTGGGGCGTTTCCTGTCGCGGGCGCTAGGCCTACCCACACAAGTGAGGTATAATTTTTATCAGGAGACTTGGGGGAACGCTGGGTGGAAGGAAATTTGTGGCTCCTATCAGATTCCAGAACTTTCTGCCACAGAAATGTGAGGAACATGTGTTTTTTTAGCCAAAGTTTGAGGTTTGCAAAGGATTCTGGGTAACAGAACCTGGTCCGAGCCCCGCAAGTCACCCCATCTTGGATTCCCCTAGGTCTCTAGTTTTCAGAAATGCACAGGTTTGGTAGGTTTCCCTAGGTGCCGGCTGAGCTAGAGGCCAAAATCTACAGGTAGGCACTTCGCAAAAAAAACCTCTGTTTTCTTCCAAAATTTTGGATGTGTCCACGTTGTGCTTTGGGGTGTGTCGTGTCGCGGGCGCTAGGCCTACCCACACAAGTGAGGTATCATTTTTATCGGGAGACTAGGGGGAACGCTGGGTGGAAGGACATTTGTGGCTCCTCTCAGATTCCAGAACTTTCTGCCACAGAAATGTGAGGAACATGTGTTTTTTTAGCCAAATGTTGAGGTTTGCAAAGGATTCTGGGTAACAGAACCTGGTCCGAGCCCCGTAAGTCACCCCTCCTTGGATTCCCCTAGGTCTCTAGTTTTCAGAAATGCACAGGTTTGGTAGGTTTCAGTAGGTGCCGGCTGAGCTAGAGGCCAAAATCTACAGGTAGGCACTTCGCAAAAAACACCTCTGTTTTCTTCCCAAATTTTGGATGTGTCCACGTTGCGCTTTGGGGTGTGTCCTGTCGCGGGCGCTACGCCTACCCACACAAGTGAGGTATCATTTTTATCGGGAGACTTGGGTGAACGCTGGGTGGAAGGAAATTTGTGGCTCCTTTCAGATTCCAGAACTTTCTGCCACAGAAATGTGAGGAACATGTGTTTTTTTTGACACATTTTGAGGTTTGCAAAGGATTCTGGGTAACAGAACCTGGTCCGAGCCCCGCAAGTTACCCCTTCTTGGATTCCCCTAGGTCTCTAGTTTTCAGAAATGCACAGGTTTGGTAGGTTTCCCTAGGTGCCGGCTGAGCTAGCGG
This sequence comes from Pleurodeles waltl, assembly GCF_031143425.1. Classification (NCBI taxonomy): domain Eukaryota; kingdom Metazoa; phylum Chordata; class Amphibia; order Caudata; family Salamandridae; genus Pleurodeles; species Pleurodeles waltl. Next base: position 498,881,651 of record NC_090438.1, on the reverse strand, counting down.
CCAAAATCTAAAGGTAGGCACTTCGCAAAAAACACCTCTGTTTTCTTCCAAAAATTTGGATGTGTCCACGTTGCGCTTTGGGGCGTTTCCTGTCGCGGGCGCTAGGCCTACCCACACAAGTGAGGTATAATTTTTATCAGGAGACTTGGGGGAACGCTGGGTGGAAGGAAATTTGTGGCTCCTATCAGATTCCAGAACTTTCTGCCACAGAAATGTGAGGAACATGTGTTTTTTTAGCCAAAGTTTGAGGTTTGCAAAGGATTCTGGGTAACAGAACCTGGTCCGAGCCCCGCAAGTCACCCCATCTTGGATTCCCCTAGGTCTCTAGTTTTCAGAAATGCACAGGTTTGGTAGGTTTCCCTAGGTGCCGGCTGAGCTAGAGGCCAAAATCTACAGGTAGGCACTTCGCAAAAAAAACCTCTGTTTTCTTCCAAAATTTTGGATGTGTCCACGTTGCGCTTTGGGGTGTGTCGTGTCGCGGGCGCTAGGCCTACCCACACAAGTGAGGTATCATTTTTATCGGGAGACTAGGGGGAACGCTGGGTGGAAGGACATTTGTGGCTCCTCTCAGATTCCAGAACTTTCTGCCACAGAAATGTGAGGAACATGTGTTTTTTTAGCCAAATGTTGAGGTTTGCAAAGGATTCTGGGTAACAGAACCTGGTCCGAGCCCCGTAAGTCACCCCTCCTTGGATTCCCCTAGGTCTCTAGTTTTCAGAAATGCACAGGTTTGGTAGGTTTCAGTAGGTGCCGGCTGAGCTAGAGGCCAAAATCTACAGGTAGGCACTTCGCAAAAAACACCTCTGTTTTCTTCCCAAATTTTGGATGTGTCCACGTTGCGCTTTGGGGCGTTTCCTGTTGCGGGCGCTAGGCCTACCCACACAAGTGAGGTATCATTTTTATCAGGAGACTTGGGGGAACGCTGGGTGGAAGGAAATTTGTGGCTCCTCTCAGATTCCAGAACATTCTGCCACAGAAATGTGAGGAACATGTGTTTTTTTAGCCAACTTTTGAGGTTTGCAAAGGATTCTGGGTAACAGAACCTTGTCCGAGCCCCGCAAGTCACCCCTCCTTGGATTCCCCTAGGCCTCTAGTTTTCAGAAATGCACAGATTTAATAGGTTTCCCTAGGTGCCGGCTGAGCTACAGGCCAAAATCTACAGGTAGGCACTGTTTTCTTTCAAAAAATGGGATGTGTCCACGTTGCGTTTTGGGGCATTTCCTGTCGCGGGGGCCCGGCCTACCCACACAAGTGAGGTATCATTTTTATCGGGAGACTTGGGGGAACGCTGGGTGGAAGGAAATTTGTGGCTCCTCTCAGATTCCAGAACTTTCTGCCACAGAAATGTGAGGAACATGTGTTCTTTTAGCCACATTTTGAGGTTTGCAAAGGATTCTGGGTAACAGAACCTGGTCCGAGCCCCTCAAGTCACCCCTCCTTGGATTTCCCTAGGTCTCTAGTTTTCAGAAATGCTCAGGTTGGGTAGGTTTCTCTAGGTGCCGGCTGAGCTAGAGGCCAAAATCTACAGGTAGGCACTTCACAAAAAACACCTCTGTTTTCTTCCGAAATTTTGGATGTGTCCACGTTGCGCTTTGGGGTGTTTCCTGTTGCGGGCGCTAGGCCTACCCACACATGTGAGGTATCATTTTTATCGGGAGACTTGGGGGAACGCTGGGTGGAAGGAAATTTGTGGCTCCTCTCAGATTCCAGAACTTTCTGCCACAGAAATGTGAGGAACATGTGTTTTTTTAGCCAAATTTTGAGGTTTGCAAGGGATTCTGGGTAACAGAACCTGGTCCGAGCCCCGCAAGTCACCCCTCCTTGGATTCCCCTAGGCCTCTAGTTTTCAGAAATGCACAGGTTTAATAGGTTTCCTTAGGTGCCGGCTGAGCTACAGGCCAAAATCTACAGGTAGGCACAGTTTTCTTTAAAAAAATGGGATGTGTCCACGTTGCATTTTAGGGCATTTCCTGTCGCGGGGCTAGGCCTACCCACACAAGTGAGGTATCATTTTTATTGGGTGACTTGGGGGAACGCTGGGTGGAAGGAAATTTGTGGCTCCTCTCAGATTCCAGAACTTTCTGCCACAGAAATGTGAGGAACATGTGTTTTTTTAGCCAAATTTTGAGGTTTGCAAAGGATTCTGGGTAACAGAACCTGGTCCGAGCCCCGCAAGTCACCCCTCCTTGGATTCCCCTAGGTCTATAGTTTTCATAAATGCACAGGTTTGGTAGGTTTCCCTAGGTGCCGGCTGAGCTAGAAGCCAAAATCTACCGGTAGGCACTTCCCAAAAAACACCTCTGTTTTCTTCCAAAAATTTGGATGTGTCCACGTTGCGCTTTGGGGCGTTTCCTGTCGCGGGCGCTAGGCCTACCCACACAAGTGAGGTATCATTTTTATCAGGAGACTTGAGGGAACGCTGGGTGGAAGGAAATTTGTGGCTCCTCTCAGATTCCAGAACTTTCTGCCACAGAAATGTGAGGACCATGTGTTTTTTTAGCCAAATTTTGAGGTTTGCAAAGGATTCTGGGTAACAGAACCTGGTCAGAGCCCCGCAAGTCACCCCATTTTGGATTCCCCTAGGTCTCTAGTTTTCAGAAATGCACAGGTTTGGTAGGTTTCCCTAGGTCCCGGCTGAGCTAGAGGCCAAAATCTACAGGTAGGCACTTCGCAAAAAACACCTCTGTTTTCTTACAAAATTTTTGATTTGTCCACGTTGTGCTTTGGGGCGTTTCCTGTCGCGGGCGCTAGGCCTACCCACACAAGTGAGGTATCATTTTTATCGGGAGACTTGGGGGAACGCTGGGTGGAAGGAAATTTGTGGCTCCTCTCAGATTCCAGAACTTTCTGCCACAGAAATGTGAGGACCATGTGTTTTTTTAGCCAAATTTGGAGGTTTGCAAAGTATTCTGGGTAACAGAACCAGGTCCGAGCCCCGCAAGTCACCCCATCTTGGATTCCCCTAGGTCTCTAGTTTAGAGAAAAGCACAGGTTTGGTAGGTTTCCCTAGGTGCCGGCTGAGCTAGAGGCCAAAATCTAGAGGTAGGCACTTGGCAAAAAACACCTCTGTTTTCTTCAAAAATTTTGGATGTGTCCACGTTGCGCTTTGGGGTGTGTCCTGTCGCGGGCGCTAGGCCTACCCACACAAGTGAGGTATCATTTTTATCGGGAGACTTGGGTGAACGCTCGGTGGAAGGAAATTTGTGGCTCCTCTCAGATTCCAGAATTATCTGCCACAGAAATGTGAGGACCATGTGTTTTTTTAGCCAAATTTTGAGGTTTGCAAAGGATTCTGGGTAACAGAATCTGGTCCGAGCCCCGCAAGTCACCCCTCCTTGGATTCCCCTAGGTCTCTAGTTTTCAGAAATGCACAGGTGTGGTAGGTTTCCCTAGGTGCCGGCTGAGCTAGAGGCCAAAATCTACAGGTAGGCACTTCGCAAAAAACACCTCTGTTTTCTTCCAAACTTTTGGATGTGTCCACGTTGCGCTTTGGGGTGTCACCTGTCGCGGCCGCTAGGCCTACCCACACAAGTGAGGTATCATTTTTATCGGGAGACTTGGGTGAACGCTGGGTGGAAGGAAATTTGTGGCTCCTCTCAGATTCCAGAACTTTCTGCCACAGAAATGTGAGGACCATGTGTTTTTTTAGCCAAATTTTGAGGTTTGCAAAGGATTCTGGGTAACAGAACCTGGTCAGAGCCCCGCAAGTCACCCCATCTTGGATTCCCCTAGGTCTCTAGTTTTCAGAAATGCACAGGTTTGGTAGGTTTCCCTAGGTGCCGGCTGAGCTAGAGGCCAAAATCTACAGGTAGGCACTTCGCAAAAAACACCTCTGTTTTCTTCCAAAATTTTGGATGAGTCCACGTTGCGCTTTGGGGTGTTTCCTGTCGCGGGCGCTAGGCCTACCCACTCAAGTGAGGTATCATTTTTATCAGGAAACTTGGTGGAACGCTGGGTGGAAGGAAATTTGTGGCTCCTCTTAGATTCCAGAACTTTCTGCCACAGAAATGTGAGGACCATGTGTTTTTTTAGCCACATTTTGAGGTTTGCAAAGGATTCTGGGTAACAGAACCTGGTCCGAGCCCCGCAAGTCACCCCATCTTGGATTCCCCTAGGTCTCTAGTTTTCAGAAATGCACAGGTTTGGTAGGTTTCCCTAGGTGCCGGCTGAGCTAGAGGCCAAAATCTACAGGTAGGCACTTCGCATAAAAAGCCTCTGTTTTCTTCAAAAATTTTGGATGTGTCCACGTTGCGCTTTGGGGTGTGTCGTGTCGTGGGCGCTAGGCCTACCCACACAAGTGAGGTATCATTTTTATCGGGAGACTAGGGGGAACGCTGGGTGGAAGGAAATTTGTGGCTCCTCTCAGATTCCAGAACTTTCTGCCACAGAAATGTGAGGAACATGTGTTTTTTTAGTCAAATGTTGAGGTTTGCAAAGTATTCTGGGTAACAGAACCTGGTCCGAGCCCCGCAAGTCACCCCATCTTGGATTCCCCTAGGTCTCTAGTTTGGAGAAATGCACAGGTTTTGTAGCTTTCCCTAGGTGCCGGCTGAGCTAGAGGCCAAAATCTACAGGTAGGCACTTGGCAAAAAACACCTCTGTTTTCTTCAAAAATTTTGGATGTGTCCACGTTGCGCTTTGGGGTGTGTCCTGTCGCGGGCGCTACGCCTACCCACACAAGTGAGGTATCATTTTTATCGGGAGACTTGGGTGAACGCTGGGTGGAAGGAAATTTGTGGCTCCTCTCAGATTCCAGAACTATCTGCCACAGAAATGTGAGGACCATGTGTTTTTTTAGCCAAATTTTGAGGTTTGCAAAGGATTCTGGGTAACAGAATCTGGTCCGAGCCCCGCAAGTCACCCCTCCTTGGATTCCCCTAGGTCTCTAGTTTTCAGAAATGCACAGGTTTGGTAGGTTTCCCTAGGTGCCTGCTGAGCTACAGGCCAAAATCTACAGGTAGGCACTGTTTTCTTTCAAAAAATGGGATGTGTCCACGTTGCGTTTTGGGGCATTTCCTGTCGCGGGGGCTAGGCCTACCCACACAAGTGAGGTATCATTTTTATCGGGAGACTTGGGGGAACGCTGGGTGGAAGGAAATTTGTGGCTCCTCTCAGATTCCAGGACTTTCTGCCACAGAAATGTGAGGAACATGTGTTTTTTTAGCCACATTTTGAGGTTTGCAAAGGATTCTGGGTAACAGAACCTGGTCCGAGCCCCTCAAGTCAACCCTCCTTGGATTCCCCTAGGTCTCTAGTTTTCAGAAATGCACAGGTTTGGTAGGTTTCAGTAGGTGCCGGCTGAGCTAGAGGCCAAAATCTACAGGTAGGCACTTCGCAAAAAACACCTCTGTTTTCTTCCAAAATTTTGGATGTGTCCACGTTGCGCTTTGGGGCGTTTCCTGTTGCGGGCGCTAGGAATACCCACACAAGTGAGGTATCATTTTTATCAGGAGACTTGGGGGAACGCTGGGTGGAAGGAAATTTGTGGCTCCTCTCAGATTCCAGAACTTTCTGCCACAGAAATGTGAGGAACATGTGTTTTTTTAGCCAACTTTTGAGGTTTGCAAAGGATTCTGGGTAACAGAACCTGGTCCGAGCCCCGCAAGTCACCCCTCCTTGGATTCCCCTAGGCCTCTAGTTTTCAGAAATGCACAGGTTTAATAGGTTTCCCTAGGTGCCCGCAGAGCTACAGGCCAAAATCTACAGGTAGGCACTGTTTTCTTTCAAAAAATGGGATGTGTCCACGTTACATTTTTGGGCATTTCCTGTCGCGGGGCTAGGCCTACCCACACAAGTGAGGTATCATTTTTATTGGGTGACTTGGGGGAACGCTGGGTGGAAGGAAATTTGTGGCTCCTCTCAGATTCCAGAACTTTCTGCCACAGAAATGTGAGGAACATGTGTTTTTTTAGCCAAATTTTGAGGTTTGCAAAGGATTCTGGGTAACAGAACCTGGTCCGAGCCCCGCAAGTCACCCCTCCTTGGATTCCCCTAGGTCTATAGTTTTCATAAATGCACAGGTTTGGTAGGTTTCCCTAGGTGCCGGCTGAGCTAGAGGCCAAAATCTACCGGTAGGCACTTCACAAAAAACACCTCTGTTTTCTTCCAAAAATTTGGATGTGTCCACGTTGCGCTTTGGGGCGTTTCCTATCGCGGGCGCTAGGCCTACCCACACAAGTGAGGTATCATTTTTATCAGGAGACTTGAGGGAACGCTGGGTGGAAGGATATTTGTGGCTCCTCTCAGATTCCAGAACTTTCTGCCACAGAAATATGAGGACCATGTGTTTTTTTAGCCAAATTTTGAGGTTTGCAAAGGATTCTGGGTAACAGAACCTGGTCAGACCCCGCAAGTCACCCCATTTTGGATTCCCCTAGGTCTCTAGTTTTCAGAAATGCACAGGTTTGGTAGGTTTCCCTAGGTGCCGGCTGAGCTAAAGGCCAAAATCTACAGGTAGGCACTTCGCAAAAAACACCTCTGTTTTCTTCCAAACTTTTGGATGTGTCCACGTTGCGCTTTGGGGTGTCACCTGTCGCGGCCGCTAGGCCTACCCACACAAGTGAGGTATCATTTTTATCGGGAGACTTGGGTGAACGCTGGGTGGAAGGAAATTTGTGGCTCCTCTCAGATTCCAGAACTTTCTGCCACAGAAATGTGAGGACCATGTGTTTTTTTAGCCAAATTTTGAGGTTTGCAAAGGATTCTGGGTAACAGAACCTGGTCAGAGCCCCGCAAGTCACCCCATCTTGGATTCCCCTAGGTCTCTAGTTTTCAGAAATGCACAGGTTTGGTAGGTTTCCCTAGGTGCCGGCTGAGCTAGAGGCCAAAATCTACAGGTAGGCACTTCGCAAAAAACACCTCTGTTTTCTTCAAAAATTTTGGATGAGTCCACGTTGCGCTTTGGGGTGTTTCCTGTCGCGGGCGCTAGGCCTACCCACTCAAGTGAGGTATCATTTTTATCAGGAAACTTGGTGGAACGCTGGGTGGAAGGAAATTTGTGGCTCCTCTCAGATTCCAGAACTTTCTGCCACAGAAATGTGAGGACCATGTGTTTTTTTAGCCACATTTTGAGGTTTGCAAAGGATTCTGGGTAACAGAACCTGGTCCGAGCCCCTCAAGTCAACCCTCCTTGGATTCCCCTAGGTCTCTAGTTTTCAGAAATGCACAGGTTTGGTAGGTTTCCCTAGGTGCCGGCTGAGCTAGAGGCCAAAATCTACAGGTAGGCACTTCACAAAAAACACCTCTGTTTTCTTCCGAAATTTTGGATGTGTCCACGTTGCGCTTTGGGGTGTTTCCTGTTGCGGGCGCTAGGCCTACCCACACATGTGAGGTATCATTTTTATCGGGAGACTTGGGGGAACGCTGGGTGGAAGGAAATTTGTGGCTCCTCCCAGATTCCAGAACTTTCTGCCACAGAAATGTGAGGAACATGTGTTTTTTTAGCCAAATTTTGAGGTTTGCAAGGGATTCTGGGTAACAGAACCTGGTCCGAGCCCCGCAAGTCACCCCTCCTTGGATTCCCCTAGGCCTCTAGTTTTCAGAAATGCACAGGTTTAATAGGTTTCCCTAGGTGCCCGCAGAGCTACAGGCCAAAATCTAAAGGTAGGCACTGTTTTCTTTAAAAAAATGGGATGTGTCCACGTTACATTTTAGGGCATTTCCTGTCGCGGGGCTAGGCCTACACACACAAGTGAGGTATCATTTTTATTGGGTGACTTGGGGGAACGCTGGGTGGAAGGAAATTTGTGGCTCCTCTCAGATTCCAGAACTTTCTGCCACAGAAATGTGAGGAACATGTGTTTTTTTAGCCACATTTTGAGGTTTGCAAAGGATTCTGGGTAACAGAACCTGGTCCGAGCCCCTCAAGTCAACCCTCCTTGGATTCCCCTAGGTCTCTAGTTATTAGAAATGCACAGGTTTGGTAGGTTTCCCTAGGTGCCGGCTGAGCTAGAGGCCAAAATCTACAGGTAGGCACTTCACAAAAAACACCTCTGTTTTCTTCCGAAATTTTGGATGTGTCCACGTTCCGCTTTGGGGTGTTTCCTGTTGCGGGCGCTAGGCCTACCCACACATGTGAGGTATCATTTTTATCGGGAGACTTGGGGGAACGCTGGGTGGAAGGAAATTTGTGGCTCCTCCCAGATTCCAGAACTTTCTGCCACAGAAATGTGAGGAACATGTGTTTTTTTAGCCAAATTTTGAGGTTTGCAAGGGATTCTGGGTAACAGAACCTGGTCCGAGCCCCGCAAGTCACCCCTCCTTGGATTCCCCTAGGCCTCTAGTTTTCAGAAATGCACAGGTTTAATAGGTTTCCCTAGGTGCCCGCAGAGCTACAGGCCAAAATCTACAGGTAGGCACTGTTTTCTTTCAAAAAATGGGATGTGTCCACGTTACATTTTTGGGCATTTCCTGTCGCGGGGCTAGGCCTACCCACACAAGTGAGGTATCATTTTTATTGGGTGACTTGGGGGAACGCTGGGTGGAAGGAAATTTGTGGCTCCTCTCAGATTCCAGAACTTTCTGCCACAGAAATGTGAGGAACATGTGTTTTTTTAGCCAAATTTTGAGGTTTGCAAAGGATTCTGGGTAACAGAACCTGGTCCGAGCCCCGCAAGTCACCCCTCCTTGGATTCCCCTAGGTCTATAGTTTTCATAAATGCACAGGTTTGGTAGGTTTCCCTAGGTGCCGGCTGAGCTAGAGGCCAAAATCTACCGGTAGGCACTTCACAAAAAACACCTCTGTTTTCTTCCAAAAATTTGGATGTGTCCACGTTGCGCTTTGGGGCGTTTCCTATCGCGGGCGCTAGGCCTACCCACACAAGTGAGGTATCATTTTTATCAGGAGACTTGAGGGAACGCTGGGTGGAAGGATATTTGTGGCTCCTCTCAGATTCCAGAACTTTCTGCCACAGAAATATGAGGACCATGTGTTTTTTTAGCCAAATTTTGAGGTTTGCAAAGGATTCTGGGTAACAGAACCTGGTCAGAGCCCCGCAAGTCACCCCATTTTGGATTCCCCTAGGTCTCTAGTTTTCAGAAATGCACAGGTTTGGTAGGTTTCACTAGGTGCCGGCTGAGCTAAAGGCCAAAATCTACAGGTAGGCACTTCGCAAAAAACACCTCTGTTTTCTTCCAAAATTTTGGATGTGTCCACGTTGTGCTTTGGGGCGCTTCCTGTCGCGGGCGCTAGGCCTACCCACACAAGTGAGGTATCATTTTTATCGGGAGACTTGGGGGAACGCTGGGTGGAAGGAAATTTGTGGCTCCTCTCAGATTCCAGAACTTTCTGCCACAGAAATGTGAGGACCATGTGTTTTTTTAGCCAAATTTTGAGGTTTGCAAAGTATTCTGGGTAACAGAACCTGGTCCGAGCCCCGCAAGTCACCCCATCTTGGATTCCCCTAGGTCTCTAGTTTGGAGAAATGCACAGGTTTTGTAGCTTTCCCTAGGTGCCGGCTGAGCTAGAGGCCAAAATCTACAGGTAGGCACTTGGCAAAAAACACCTCTGTTTTCTTCAAAAATTTTGGATGTGTCCACGTTGCGCTTTGGGGTGTGTCCTGTCGCGGGCGCTACGCCTACCCACACAAGTGAGGTATCATTTTTATCGGGAGACTTGGGTGAACGCTGGGTGGAAGGAAATTTGTGGCTCCTCTCAGATTCCAGAACTATCTGCCACAGAAATGTGAGGACCATGTGTTTTTTTAGCCAAATTTTGAGGTTTGCAAAGGATTCTGGGTAACAGAATCTGGTCCGAGCCCCGCAAGTCACCCCTCCTTGGATTCCCCTAGGTCTCTAGTTTTCAGAAATGCACAGGTTTGGTAGGTTTCCCTAGGTGCCTGCTGAGCTACAGGCCAAAATCTACAGGTAGGCACTGTTTTCTTTCAAAAAATGGGATGTGTCCACGTTGCGTTTTGGGGCATTTCCTGTCGCGGGGGCTAGGCCTACCCACACAAGTGAGGTATCATTTTTATCGGGAGACTTGGGGGAACGCTGGGTGGAAGGAAATTTGTGGCTCCTCTCAGATTCCAGGACTTTCTGCCACAGAAATGTGAGGAACATGTGTTTTTTTAGCCACATTTTGAGGTTTGCAAAGGATTCTGGGTAACAGAACCTGGTCCGAGCCCCTCAAGTCAACCCTCCTTGGATTCCCCTAGGTCTCTAGTTTTCAGAAATGCACAGGTTTGGTAGGTTTCAGTAGGTGCCGGCTGAGCTAGAGGCCAAAATCTACAGGTAGGCACTTCGCAAAAAACACCTCTGTTTTCTTCCAAAATTTTGGATGTGTCCACGTTGCGCTTTGGGGCGTTTCCTGTTGCGGGCGCTAGGAATACCCACACAAGTGAGGTATCATTTTTATCAGGAGACTTGGGGGAACGCTGGGTGGAAGGAAATTTGTGGCTCCTCTCAGATTCCAGAACTTTCTGCCACAGAAATGTGAGGAACATGTGTTTTTTTAGCCAACTTTTGAGGTTTGCAAAGGATTCTGGGTAACAGAACCTGGTCCGAGCCCCGCAAGTCACCCCTCCTTGGATTCCCCTAGGCCTCTAGTTTTCAGAAATGCACAGGTTTAATAGGTTTCCCTAGGTGCCCGCAGAGCTACAGGCCAAAATCTACAGGTAGGCACTGTTTTCTTTCAAAAAATGGGATGTGTCCACGTTACATTTTTGGGCATTTCCTGTCGCGGGGCTAGGCCTACCCACACAAGTGAGGTATCATTTTTATTGGGTGACTTGGGGGAACGCTGGGTGGAAGGAAATTTGTGGCTCCTCTCAGATTCCAGAACTTTCTGCCACAGAAATGTGAGGAACATGTGTTTTTTTAGCCAAATTTTGAGGTTTGCAAAGGATTCTGGGTAACAGAACCTGGTCCGAGCCCCGCAAGTCACCCCTCCTTGGATTCCCCTAGGTCTATAGTTTTCATAAATGCACAGGTTTGGTAGGTTTCCCTAGGTGCCGGCTGAGCTAGAGGCCAAAATCTACCGGTAGGCACTTCACAAAAAACACCTCTGTTTTCTTCCAAAAATTTGGATGTGTCCACGTTGCGCTTTGGGGCGTTTCCTATCGCGGGCGCTAGGCCTACCCACACAAGTGAGGTATCATTTTTATCAGGAGACTTGAGGGAACGCTGGGTGGAAGGATATTTGTGGCTCCTCTCAGATTCCAGAACTTTCTGCCACAGAAATATGAGGACCATGTGTTTTTTTAGCCAAATTTTGAGGTTTGCAAAGGATTCTGGGTAACAGAACCTGGTCAGACCCCGCAAGTCACCCCATTTTGGATTCCCCTAGGTCTCTAGTTTTCAGAAATGCACAGGTTTGGTAGGTTTCCCTAGGTGCCGGCTGAGCTAAAGGCCAAAATCTACAGGTAGGCACTTCGCAAAAAACACCTCTGTTTTCTTCCAAACTTTTGGATGTGTCCACGTTGCGCTTTGGGGTGTCACCTGTCGCGGCCGCTAGGCCTACCCACACAAGTGAGGTATCATTTTTATCGGGAGACTTGGGTGAACGCTGGGTGGAAGGAAATTTGTGGCTCCTCTCAGATTCCAGAACTTTCTGCCACAGAAATGTGAGGACCATGTGTTTTTTTAGCCAAATTTTGAGGTTTGCAAAGGATTCTGGGTAACAGAACCTGGTCAGAGCCCCGCAAGTCACCCCATCTTGGATTCCCCTAGGTCTCTAGTTTTCAGAAATGCACAGGTTTGGTAGGTTTCCCTAGGTGCCGGCTGAGCTAGAGGCCAAAATCTACAGGTAGGCACTTCGCAAAAAACACCTCTGTTTTCTTCCAAAATTTTGGATGAGTCCACGTTGCGCTTTGGGGTGTTTCCTGTCGCGGGCGCTAGGCCTACCCACTCAAGTGAGGTATCATTTTTATCAGGAAACTTGGTGGAACGCTGGGTGGAAGGAAATTTGTGGCTCCTCTCAGATTCCAGAACTTTCTGCCACAGAAATGTGAGGACCATGTGTTTTTTTAGCCACATTTTGAGGTTTGCAAAGGATTCTGGGTAACAGAACCTGGTCCGAGCCCCTCAAGTCAACCCTCCTTGGATTCCCCTAGGTCTCTAGTTTTCAGAAATGCACAGGTTTGGTAGGTTTCCCTAGGTGCCGGCTGAGCTAGAGGCCAAAATCTACAGGTAGGCACTTCACAAAAAACACCTCTGTTTTCTTCCGAAATTTTGGATGTGTCCACGTTGCGCTTTGGGGTGTTTCCTGTTGCGGGCGCTAGGCCTACCCACACATGTGAGGTATCATTTTTATCGGGAGACTTGGGGGAACGCTGGGTGGAAGGAAATTTGTGGCTCCTCCCAGATTCCAGAACTTTCTGCCACAGAAATGTGAGGAACATGTGTTTTTTTAGCCAAATTTTGAGGTTTGCAAGGGATTCTGGGTAACAGAACCTGGTCCGAGCCCCGCAAGTCACCCCTCCTTGGATTCCCCTAGGCCTCTAGTTTTCAGAAATGCACAGGTTTAATAGGTTTCCCTAGGTGCCCGCAGAGCTACAGGCCAAAATCTAAAGGTAGGCACTGTTTTCTTTCAAAAAATGGGATGTGTCCACGTTACATTTTAGGGCATTTCCTGTCGCGGGGCTAGGCCTACACACACAAGTGAGGTATCATTTTTATTGGGTGACTTGGGGGAACGCTGGGTGGAAGGAAATTTGTGGCTCCTCTCAGATTCCAGAACTTTCTGCCACAGAAATGTGAGGAACATGTGTTTTTTTAGCCACATTTTGAGGTTTGCAAAGGATTCTGGGTAACAGAACCTGGTCCGAGCCCCTCAAGTCAACCCTCCTTGGATTCCCCTAGGTCTCTAGTTATTAGAAATGCACAGGTTTGGTAGGTTTCCCTAGGTGCCGGCTGAGCTACAGGCCAAAATCTACAGGTAGGCACTTCACAAAAAACACCTCTGTTTTCTTCCGAAATTTTGGATGTGTCCACGTTCCGCTTTGGGGTGTTTCCTGTTGCGGGCGCTAGGCCTACCCACACATGTGAGGTATCATTTTTATCGGGAGACTTGGGGGAACGCTGGGTGGAAGGAAATTTGTGGCTCCTCCCAGATTCCAGAACTTTCTGCCACAGAAATGTGAGGAACATGTGTTTTTTTAGCCAAATTTTGAGGTTTGCAAGGGATTCTGGGTAACAGAACCTGGTCCGAGCCCCGCAAGTCACCCCTCCTTGGATTCCCCTAGGCCTCTAGTTTTCAGAAATGCACAGGTTTAATAGGTTTCCCTAGGTGCCCGCAGAGCTACAGGCCAAAATCTACAGGTAGGCACTGTTTTCTTTCAAAAAATGGGATGTGTCCACGTTACATTTTTGGGCATTTCCTGTCGCGGGGCTAGGCCTACCCACACAAGTGAGGTATCATTTTTATTGGGTGACTTGGGGGAACGCTGGGTGGAAGGAAATTTGTGGCTCCTCTCAGATTCCAGAACTTTCTGCCACAGAAATGTGAGGAACATGTGTTTTTTTAGCCAAATTTTGAGGTTTGCAAAGGATTCTGGGTAACAGAACCTGGTCCGAGCCCCGCAAGTCACCCCTCCTTGGATTCCCCTAGGTCTATAGTTTTCATAAATGCACAGGTTTGGTAGGTTTCCCTAGGTGCCGGCTGAGCTAGAGGCCAAAATCTACCGGTAGGCACTTCACAAAAAACACCTCTGTTTTCTTCCAAAAATTTGGATGTGTCCACGTTGCGCTTTGGGGCGTTTCCTATCGCGGGCGCTAGGCCTACCCACACAAGTGAGGTATCATTTTTATCAGGAGACTTGAGGGAACGCTGGGTGGAAGGATATTTGTGGCTCCTCTCAGATTCCAGAACTTTCTGCCACAGAAATATGAGGACCATGTGTTTTTTTAGCCAAATTTTGAGGTTTGCAAAGGATTCTGGGTAACAGAACCTGGTCAGAGCCCCGCAAGTCACCCCATTTTGGATTCCCCTAGGTCTCTAGTTTTCAGAAATGCACAGGTTTGGTAGGTTTCACTAGGTGCCGGCTGAGCTAAAGGCCAAAATCTACAGGTAGGCACTTCGCAAAAAACACCTCTGTTTTCTTCCAAAATTTTGGATGTGTCCACGTTGTGCTTTGGGGCGCTTCCTGTCGCGGGCGCTAGGCCTACCCACACAAGTGAGGTATCATTTTTATCGGGAGACTTGGGGGAACGCTGGGTGGAAGGAAATTTGTGGCTCCTCTCAGATTCCAGAACTTTCTGCCACAGAAATGTGAGGACCATGTGTTTTTTTAGCCAAATTTTGAGGTTTGCAAAGTATTCTGGGTAACAGAACCTGGTCCGAGCCCCGCAAGTCACCCCATCTTGGATTCCCCTAGGTCTCTAGTTTGGAGAAATGCACAGGTTTTGTAGCTTTCCCTAGGTGCCGGCTGAGCTAGAGGCCAAAATCTACAGGTAGGCACTTGGCAAAAAACACCTCTGTTTTCTTCAAAAATTTTGGATGTGTCCACGTTGCGCTTTGGGGTGTGTCCTGTCGCGGGCGCTACGCCTACCCACACAAGTGAGGTATCATTTTTATCGGGAGACTTGGGTGAACGCTGGGTGGAAGGAAATTTGTGGCTCCTCTCAGATTCCAGAACTATCTGCCACAGAAATGTGAGGACCATGTGTTTTTTTAGCCAAATTTTGAGGTTTGCAAAGGATTCTGGGTAACAGAATCTGGTCCGAGCCCCGCAAGTCACCCCTCCTTGGATTCCCCTAGGTCTCTAGTTTTCAGAAATGCACAGGTTTGGTAGGTTTCCCTAGGTGCCTGCTGAGCTACAGGCCAAAATCTACAGGTAGGCACTGTTTTCTTTCAAAAAATGGGATGTGTCCACGTTGCGTTTTGGGGCATTTCCTGTCGCGGGGGCTAGGCCTACCCACACAAGTGAGGTATCATTTTTATCGGGAGACTTGGGGGAACGCTGGGTGGAAGGAAATTTGTGGCTCCTCTCAGATTCCAGGACTTTCTGCCACAGAAATGTGAGGAACATGTGTTTTTTTAGCCACATTTTGAGGTTTGCAAAGGATTCTGGGTAACAGAACCTGGTCCGAGCCCCTCAAGTCAACCCTCCTTGGATTCCCCTAGGTCTCTAGTTTTCAGAAATGCACAGGTTTGGTAGGTTTCAGTAGGTGCCGGCTGAGCTAGAGGCCAAAATCTACAGGTAGGCACTTCGCAAAAAACACCTCTGTTTTCTTCCAAAATTTTGGATGTGTCCACGTTGCGCTTTGGGGCGTTTCCTGTTGCGGGCGCTAGGAATACCCACACAAGTGAGGTATCATTTTTATCAGGAGACTTGGGGGAACGCTGGGTGGAAGGAAATTTGTGGCTCCTCTCAGATTCCAGAACTTTCTGCCACAGAAATGTGAGGAACATGTGTTTTTTAAGCCAACTTTTGAGGTTTGCAAAGGATTCTGGGTAACAGAACCTGGTCCGAGCCCCGCAAGTCACCCCTCCTTGGATTCCCCTAGGCCTCTAGTTTTCAGAAATGCACAGGTTTAATAGGTTTCCCTAGGTGCCCGCAGAGCTACAGGCCAAAATCTACAGGTAGGCACTGTTTTCTTTCAAAAAATGGGATGTGTCCACGTTACATTTTTGGGCATTTCCTGTCGCGGGGCTAGGCCTACCCACACAAGTGAGGTATCATTTTTATTGGGTGACTTGGGGGAACGCTGGGTGGAAGGAAATTTGTGGCTCCTCTCAGATTCCAGAACTTTCTGCCACAGAAATGTGAGGAACATGTTTTTTTTTATCCAAATTTTGAGGTTTGCAAAGGATTCTGGGTAACAGAACCTGGTCCGAGCCCCGCAAGTCACCCCTCCTTGGATTCCCCTAGGTCTATAGTTTTCATAAATGCACAGGTTTGGTAGGTTTCCCTAGGTGCCGGCTGAGCTAGAGGCCAAAATCTACCGGTAGGCACTTCACAAAAAACACCTCTGTTTTCTTCCAAAAATTTGGATGTGTCCACGTTGCGCTTTGGGGCGTTTCCTATCGCGGGCGCTAGGCCTACCCACACAAGTGAGGTATCATTTTTATCAGGAGACTTGAGGGAACGCTGGGTGGAAGGATATTTGTGGCTCCTCTCAGATTCCAGAACTTTCTGCCACAGAAATATGAGGACCATGTGTTTTTTTAGCCAAATTTTGAGGTTTGCAAAGGATTCTGGGTAACAGAACCTGGTCAGACCCCGCAAGTCACCCCATTTTGGATTCCCCTAGGTCTCTAGTTTTCAGAAATGCACAGGTTTGGTAGGTTTCCCTAGGTGCCGGCTGAGCTAAAGGCCAAAATCTACAGGTAGGCACTTCGCAAAAAACACCTCTGTTTTCTTCCAAACTTTTGGATGTGTCCACGTTGCGCTTTGGGGTGTCACCTGTCGCGGCCGCTAGGCCTACCCACACAAGTGAGGTATCATTTTTATCGGGAGACTTGGGTGAACGCTGGGTGGAAGGAAATTTGTGGCTCCTCTCAGATTCCAGAACTTTCTGCCACAGAAATGTGAGGACCATGTGTTTTTTTAGCCAAATTTTGAGGTTTGCAAAGGATTCTGGGTAACAGAACCTGGTCAGAGCCCCGCAAGTCACCCCATCTTGGATTCCCCTAGGTCTCTAGTTTTCAGAAATGCACAGGTTTGGTAGGTTTCCCTAGGTGCCGGCTGAGCTAGAGGCCAAAATCTACAGGTAGGCACTTCGCAAAAAACACCTCTGTTTTCTTCCAAAATTTTGGATGAGTCCACGTTGCGCTTTGGGGTGTTTCCTGTCGCGGGCGCTAGGCCTACCCACTCAAGTGAGGTATCATTTTTATCAGGAAACTTGGTGGAACGCTGGGTGGAAGGAAATTTGTGGCTCCTCTCAGATTCCAGAACTTTCTGCCACAGAAATGTGAGGACCATGTGTTTTTTTAGCCACATTTTGAGGTTTGCAAAGGATTCTGGGTAACAGAACCTGGTCCGAGCCCCTCAAGTCAACCCTCCTTGGATTCCCCTAGGTCTCTAGTTTTCAGAAATGCACAGGTTTGGTAGGTTTCCCTAGGTGCCGGCTGAGCTAGAGGCCAAAATCTACAGGTAGGCACTTCACAAAAAACACCTCTGTTTTCTTCCGAAATTTTGGATGTGTCCACGTTGCGCTTTGGGGTGTTTCCTGTTGCGGGCGCTAGGCCTACCCACACATGTGAGGTATCATTTTTATCGGGAGACTTGGGGGAACGCTGGGTGGAAGGAAATTTGTGGCTCCTCCCAGATTCCAGAACTTTCTGCCACAGAAATGTGAGGAACATGTGTTTTTTTAGCCAAATTTTGAGGTTTGCAAGGGATTCTGGGTAACAGAACCTGGTCCGAGCCCCGCAAGTCACCCCTCCTTGGATTCCCCTAGGCCTCTAGTTTTCAGAAATGCACAGGTTTAATAGGTTTCCCTAGGTGCCCGCAGAGCTACAGGCCAAAATCTAAAGGTAGGCACTGTTTTCTTTCAAAAAATGGGATGTGTCCACGTTACATTTTAGGGCATTTCCTGTCGCGGGGCTAGGCCTACACACACAAGTGAGGTATCATTTTTATTGGGTGACTTGGGGGAACGCTGGGTGGAAGGAAATTTGTGGCTCCTCTCAGATTCCAGAACTTTCTGCCACAGAAATGTGAGGAACATGTGTTTTTTTAGCCACATTTTGAGGTTTGCAAAGGATTCTGGGTAACAGAACCTGGTCCGAGCCCCTCAAGTCAACCCTCCTTGGATTCCCCTAGGTCTCTAGTTATTAGAAATGCACAGGTTTGGTAGGTTTCCCTAGGTGCCGGCTGAGCTAGAGGCCAAAATCTACAGGTAGGCACTTCACAAAAAACACCTCTGTTTTCTTCCGAAATTTTGGATGTGTCCACGTTCCGCTTTGGGGTGTTTCCTGTTGCGGGCGCTAGGCCTACCCACACATGTGAGGTATCATTTTTATCGGGAGACTTGGGGGAACGCTGGGTGGAAGGAAATTTGTGGCTCCTCCCAGATTCCAGAACTTTCTGCCACAGAAATGTGAGGAACATGTGTTTTTTTAGCCAAATTTTGAGGTTTGCAAAGGATTCTGGGTAACAGAACCTGGTCCGAGCCCCGCAAGTCACCCCTCCTTGGATTCCCCTAGGCCTCTAGTTTTCAGAAATGCACAGGTTTAATAGGTTTCCCTAGGTGCCCGCAGAGCTACAGGCCAAAATCTACAGGTAGGCACTGTTTTCTTTCAAAAAATGGGATGTGTCCACGTTACATTTTTGGGCATTTCCTGTCGCGGGGCTAGGCCTACCCACACAAGTGAGGTATCATTTTTATTGGGTGACTTGGGGGAACGCTGGGTGGAAGGAAATTTGTGGCTCCTCTCAGATTCCAGAACTTTCTGCCACAGAAATGTGAGGAACATGTGTTTTTTTAGCCAAATTTTGAGGTTTGCAAAGGATTCTGGGTAACAGAACCTGGTCCGAGCCCCGCAAGTCACCCCTCCTTGGATTCCCCTAGGTCTATAGTTTTCATAAATGCACAGGTTTGGTAGGTTTCCCTAGGTGCCGGCTGAGCTAGAGGCCAAAATCTACCGGTAGGCACTTCACAAAAAACACCTCTGTTTTCTTCCAAAAATTTGGATGTGTCCACGTTGCGCTTTGGGGCGTTTCCTATCGCGGGCGCTAGGCCTACCCACACAAGTGAGGTATCATTTTTATCAGGAGACTTGAGGGAACGCTGGGTGGAAGGATATTTGTGGCTCCTCTCAGATTCCAGAACTTTCTGCCACAGAAATATGAGGACCATGTGTTTTTTTAGCCAAATTTTGAGGTTTGCAAAGGATTCTGGGTAACAGAACCTGGTCAGAGCCCCGCAAGTCACCCCATTTTGGATTCCCCTAGGTCTCTAGTTTTCAGAAATGCACAGCTTTGGTAGGTTTCACTAGGTGCCGGCTGAGCTAAAGGCCAAAATCTACAGGTAGGCACTTCGCAAAAAACACCTCTGTTTTCTTCCAAAATTTTGGATGTGTCCACGTTGTGCTTTGGGGCGCTTCCTGTCGCGGGCGCTAGGCCTACCCACACAAGTGAGGTATCATTTTTATCGGGAGACTTGGGGGAACGCTGGGTGGAAGGAAATTTGTGGCTCCTCTCAGATTCCAGAACTTTCTGCCACAGAAATGTGAGGACCATGTGTTTTTTTAGCCAAATTTTGAGGTTTGCAAAGTATTCTGGGTAACAGAACCTGGTCCGAGCCCCGCAAGTCACCCCATCTTGGATTCCCCTAGGTCTCTAGTTTGGAGAAATGCACAGGTTTTGTAGCTTTCCCTAGGTGCCGGCTGAGCTAGAGGCCAAAATCTACAGGTAGGCACTTGGCAAAAAACACCTCTGTTTTCTTCAAAAATTTTGGATGTGTCCACGTTGCGCTTTGGGGTGTGTCCTGTCGCGGGCGCTACGCCTACCCACACAAGTGAGGTATCATTTTTATCGGGAGACTTGGGTGAACGCTGGGTGGAAGGAAATTTGTGGCTCCTCTCAGATTCCAGAACTATCTGCCACAGAAATGTGAGGACCATGTGTTTTTTTAGCCAAATTTTGAGGTTTGCAAAGGATTCTGGGTAACAGAATCTGGTCCGAGCCCCGCAAGTCACCCCTCCTTGGATTCCCCTAGGTCTCTAGTTTTCAGAAATGCACAGGTTTGGTAGGTTTCCCTAGGTGCCTGCTGAGCTACAGGCCAAAATCTACAGGTAGGCACTGTTTTCTTTCAAAAAATGGGATGTGTCCACGTTGCGTTTTGGGGCATTTCCTGTCGCGGGGGCTAGGCCTACCCACACAAGTGAGGTATCATTTTTATCGGGAGACTTGGGGGAACGCTGGGTGGAAGGAAATTTGTGGCTCCTCTCAGATTCCAGGACTTTCTGCCACAGAAATGTGAGGAACATGTGTTTTTTTAGCCACATTTTGAGGTTTGCAAAGGATTCTGGGTAACAGAACCTGGTCCGAGCCCCTCAAGTCAACCCTCCTTGGATTCCCCTAGGTCTCTAGTTTTCAGAAATGCACAGGTTTGGTAGGTTTCAGTAGGTGCCGGCTGAGCTAGAGGCCAAAATCTACAGGTAGGCACTTCGCAAAAAACACCTCTGTTTTCTTCCAAAATTTTGGATGTGTCCACGTTGCGCTTTGGGGCGTTTCCTGTTGCGGGCGCTAGGAATACCCACACAAGTGAGGTATCATTTTTATCAGGAGACTTGGGGGAACGCTGGGTGGAAGGAAATTTGTGGCTCCTCTCAGATTCCAGAACTTTCTGCCACAGAAATGTGAGGAACATGTGTTTTTTTAGCCAACTTTTGAGGTTTGCAAAGGATTCTGGGTAACAGAACCTGGTCCGAGCCCCGCAAGTCACCCCTCCTTGGATTCCCCTAGGCCTCTAGTTTTCAGAAATGCACAGGTTTAATAGGTTTCCCTAGGTGCCCGCAGAGCTACAGGCCAAAATCTACAGGTAGGCACAGTTTTCTTTCAAAAAATGGGATGTGTCCACGTTACATTTTAGGGCATTTCCTGTCGCGGGGCTAGGCCTACCCACACAAGTGAGGTATCATTTTTATTGGGTGACTTGGGGGAACGCTGGGTGGAAGGAAATTTGTGGCTCCTCTCAGATTCCAGAACTTTCTGCCACAGAAATGTGAGGAACATGTGTTTTTTTAGCCAAATTTTGAGGTTTGCAAAGGATTCTGGGTAACAGAACCTGGTCCGAGCCCCGCAAGTCACCCCTCCTTGGATTCCCCTAGGTCTATAGTTTTCATAAATGCACAGGTTTGGTACGTTTCCCTAGGTGCCGGCTGAGCTAGAGGCCAAAATCTACCGGTAGGCACTTCACAAAAAACACCTCTGTTTTCTTCCAAAAATTTGGATGTGTCCACGTTGCGCTTTGGGGCGTTTCCTATCGCGGGCGCTAGGCCTACCCACACAAGTGAGGTATCATTTTTATCAGGAGACTTGAGGGAACGCTGGGTGGAAGGATATTTGTGGCTCCTCTCAGATTCCAGAACTTTCTGCCACAGAAATATGAGGACCATGTGTTTTTTTAGCCAAATTTTGAGGTTTGCAAAGGATTCTGGGTAACAGAACCTGGTCAGACCCCGCAAGTCACCCCATTTTGGATTCCCCTAGGTCTCTAGTTTTCAGAAATGCACAGGTTTGGTAGGTTTCCCTAGGTGCCGGCTGAGCTAAAGGCCAAAATCTACAGGTAGGCACTTCGCAAAAAACACCTCTGTTTTCTTCCAAAATTTTGGATGTGTCCACGTTGTGCTTTGGGGCGTTTCCTTTCGCGGGCGCTAGGCCTACCCACACAAGTGAGGTATCATTTTTATCGGGAGACTTGGGGGAACGCTGGGTGGAAGGAAATTTGTGGCTCCTCTCAGATTCCAGAACTTTCTGCCACAGAAATGTGAGGACCATGTGTTTTTTTAGCCAAATTTTCAGGTTTGCAAAGTATTCTGGGTAACAGAACCTGGTCCGAGCCCCGCAAGTCACCCCATCTTGGATTCCCCTAGGTCTCTAGTTTGGAGAAATGCACAGGTTTGGTAGGTTTCCCTAGGTGCCGGCTGAGCTAGAGGCCAAAATCTACAGGTAGGCACTTGGCAAAAAACACCTCTGTTTTCTTCAAAAATTTTGGATGTGTCCACGTTGCGCTTTGGGGTGTGTCCTGTCGCGGGCGCTACGCCTACCCACACAAGTGAGGTATCATTTTTATCGGGAGACTTGGGTGAACGCTGGGTGGAAGGAAATTTGTGGCTCCTCTCAGATTCCAGAACTATCTGCCACAGAAATGTGAGGACCATGTGTTTTTTTAGCCAAATTTTGAGGTTTGCAAAGGATTCTGGGTAACAGAATCTGGTCCGAGCCCCGCAAGTAACCCCTCCTTGGATTCCCCTAGGTCTCTTGTTTTCAGAAAGGCACAGGTTTGGTAGGTTTCCCTAGGTGCCGGCTGAGCTAGAGGCCAAAATCTACAGGTAGGCACTTCACAAAAAACACCTCTGTTTTCTTCCGAAATTTTGGATGTGTCCACGTTGCGCTTTGGGGTGTTTCCTGTTGCGGGCGCTAGGCCTACCCACACAAGTGAGGTATCATTTTTATCGGGAGACTTGGGGGAACGCTGGGTGGAAGGAAATTTGTGGCTCCTCTCAGATTCCAGAACTTTCTGCCACAGAAATGTGAGGAACATGTGTTTTTTTTAGCCACATTTTGAGGTTTGCAAAGGATTCTGGGTAACAGAACCTGGTCCGAGCCCCTCAAGTCAACCCTCCTTGGATTCCCCTAGGTCTCTAGTTTTCAGAAATGCACAGGTTTGGTAGGTTTCCCTAGGTGCCGGCTGAGCTAGAGGCCAAAATCTACAGGTAGGTACTTCACAAAAAACACCTCTGTTTTCTTCCGAAATTTTGGATGTGTCCACGTTGCGCTTTGGGGTGTTTCCTGTTGCGGGCGCTAGGCCTACCCACACATGTGAGGTATCATTTTTATCGGGAGACTTGGAGGAACGCTGGGTGGAAGGAAATTTGTGGCTCCTCCCAGATTCCAGAACTTTCTGCCACAGAAATGTGAGGAACATGTGTTTTTTTAGCCAAATTTTGAGGTTTGCAAGGGATTCTGGGTAACAGAACCTGGTCCGAGCCCCGCAAGTCACCCCTCCTTGGATTCCCCTAGGCCTCTAGTTTTCAGAAATGCACAGGTTTAATAGGTTTCCCTAGGTGCCCGCAGAGCTACAGGCCAAAATCTAAAGGTAGGCACTGTTTTCTTTCAAAAAATGGGATGTGTCCACGTTACATTTTAGGGCATTTCCTGTCGCGGGGCTAGGCCTACACACACAAGTGAGGTATCATTTTTATTGGGTGACTTGGGGGAACGCTGGGTGGAAGGAAATTTGTGGCTCCTCTCAGATTCCAGAACTTTCTGCCACAGAAATGTGAGGAACATGTGTTTTTTTAGCCACATTTTGAGGTTTGCAAAGGATTCTGGGTAACAGAACCTGGTCCGAGCCCCTCAAGTCAACCCTCCTTGGATTCCCCTAGGTCTCTAGTTTTCAGAAATGCACAGGTTTGGTAGGTTTCCCTAGGTGCCGGCTGAGCTAGAGGCCAAAATCTACAGGTAGGCACTTCACAAAAAACACCTCTGTTTTCTTCCGAAATTTTGGATGTGTCCACGTTGCGCTTTGGGGTGTTTCCTGTTGCGGGCGCTAGGCCTACCCACACATGTGAGGTATCATTTTTATCGGGAGACTTGGGGGAACGCTGGGTGGAAGGAAATTTGTGGCTCCTCCCAGATTCCAGAACTTTCTGCCACAGAAATGTGAGGAACATGTGTTTTTTTAGCCAAATTTTGAGGTTTGCAAGGGATTCTGGGTAACAGAACCTGGTCCGAGCCCCGCAAGTCACCCCTCCTTGGATTCCCCTAGGCCTCTAGTTTTCAGAAATGCACAGGTTTAATAGGTTTCCCTAGGTGCCCGCAGAGCTACAGGCCAAAATCTACAGGTAGGCACTGTTTTCTTTCAAAAAATGGGATGTGTCCACGTTACATTTTAGGGCATTTCCTGTCGCGGGGCTAGGCCTACCCACACAAATGAGGTATCATTTTTATTGGGTGACTTGGGGGAACGCTGGGTGGAAGGAAATTTGTGGCTCCTCTCAGATTCCAGAACTTTCTGCCACAGAAATGTGAGGAACATGTGTTTTTTTAGCCAAATTTTGAGGTTTGCAAAGGATTCTGGGTAACAGAACCTGGTCAGAGCCCCGCAAGTCACCCCATTTTGGATTCCCCTAGGTCTCTAGTTTTCAGAAATGCACAGGTTTGGTAGGTTTCACTAGGTGCCGGCTGAGCTAAAGGCCTAAATCTACAGGTAGGCACTTCGCAAAAAACACCTCTGTTTTCTTCCAAAATTTTGGATGTGTCCACGTTGTGCTTTGGGGCGCTTCCTGTCGCGGGCGCTAGGCCTACCCACACAAGTGAGGTATCATTTTTATCGGGAGACTTGGGGGAACGCTGGGTGGAAGGAAATTTGTGGCTCCTCTCAGATTCCAGAACTTTCTGCCACAGAAATGTGAGGACCATGTGTTTTTTTAGCCAAATTTTGAGGTTTGCAAAGTATTCTGGGTAACAGAACCTGGTCCGAGCCCCGCAAGTCACCCCATCTTGGATTCCCCTAGGTCTCTAGTTTGGAGAAATGCACAGGTTTGGTAGGTTTCCCTAGGTGCCGGCTGAGCTAGAGGCCAAAATCTACAGGTAGGCACTTGGCAAAAAACACCTCTGTTTTCTTCAAAAATTTTGGATGTGTCCACGTTGCGCTTTGGGGTGTGTCCTGTCGCGGGCGCTACGCCTACCCACACAAGTGAGGTATCATTTTTATCGGGAGACTTGGGTGAACGCTGGGTGGAAGGAAATTTGTGGCTCCTCTCAGATTCCAGAACTATCTGCCACAGAAATGTGAGGACCATGTGTTTTTTTAGCCAAATTTTGAGGTTTGCAAAGGATTCTGGGTAACAGAATCTGGTCCGAGCCCCGCAAGTAACCCCTCCTTGGATTCCCCTAGGTCTCTTGTTTTCAGAAAGGCACAGGTTTGGTAGGTTTCCCTAGGTGCCGGCTGAGCTAGAGGCCAAAATCTACAGGTAGGCACTTCACAAAAAACACCTCTGTTTTCTTCCGAAATTTTGGATGTGTCCACGTTGCGCTTTGGGGTGTTTCCTGTTGCGGGCGCTAGGCCTACCCACACAAGTGAGGTATCATTTTTATCGGGAGACTTGGGGGAACGCTGGGTGGAAGGAAATTTGTGGCTCCTCTCAGATTCCAGAACTTTCTGCCACAGAAATGTGAGGAACATGTGTTTTTTTTAGCCAAATTTTGAGGTTTGCAAAGGATTCTGGGTAACAGAACCTGGTCCGAGCCCCTCAAGTCAACCCTCCTTGGATTTCCTTAGGTCTCTAGTTTTCAGAAATGCACAGGTTTGGTAGGTTTCCCTAGGTGCCGGCTGAGCTAGAGGCCAAAATCTACAGGTAGGCACTTCACAAAAAACACCTCTGTTTTCTTCCGAAATTTTGGATGTGTCCACGTTGCGCTTTGGGGTGTTTCCTGTTGCGGGCGCTAGGCCTACCCACACATGTGAGGTATCATTTTTATCGGGAGACTTGGGGGAACGCTGGGTGGAAGGAAATTTGTGGCTCCTCCCAGATTCCAGAACTTTCTGCCACAGAAATGTGAGGAACATGTGTTTTTTTAGCCAAATTTTGAGGTTTGCAAGGGATTCTGGGTAACAGAACCTGGTCCGAGCCCCGCAAGTCACCCCTCCTTGGATTCCCCTAGGCCTCTAGTTTTCAGAAATGCACAGGTTTAATAGGTTTCCCTAGGTGCCCGCAGAGCTACAGGCCAAAATCTAAAGGTAGGCACTGTTTTCTTTCAAAAAATGGGATGTGTCCACGTTACATTTTAGGGCATTTCCTGTCGCGGGGCTAGGCCTACACACACAAGTGAGGTATCATTTTTATTGGGTGACTTGGGGGAACGCTGGGTGGAAGGAAATTTGTGGCTCCTCTCAGATTCCAGAACTTTCTGCCACAGAAATGTGAGGAACATGTGTTTTTTTAGCCACATTTTGAGGTTTGCAAAGGATTCTGGGTAACAGAACCTGGTCCGAGCCCCTCAAGTCAACCCTCCTTGGATTCCCCTAGGTCTCTAGTTATTAGAAATGCACAGGTTTGGTAGGTTTCCCTAGGTGCCGGCTGAGCTAGAGGCCAAAATCTACAGGTAGGCACTTCACAAAAAACACCTCTGTTTTCTTCCGAAATTTTGGATGTGTCCACGTTCCGCTTTGGGGTGTTTCCTGTTGCGGGCGCTAGGCCTACCCACACATGTGAGGTATCATTTTTATCGGGAGACTTGGGGGAACGCTGGGTGGAAGGAAATTTGTGGCTCCTCCCAGATTCCAGAACTTTCTGCCACAGAAATGTGAGGAACATGTGTTTTTTTAGCCAAATTTTGAGGTTTGCAAGGGATTCTGGGTAACAGAACCTGGTCCGAGCCCCGCAAGTCACCCCTCCTTGGATTCCCCTAGGCCTCTAGTTTTCAGAAATGCACAGGTTTAATAGGTTTCCCTAGGTGCCCGCAGAGCTACAGGCCAAAATCTACAGGTAGGCACTGTTTTCTTTCAAAAAATGGGATGTGTCCACGTTACATTTTTGGGCATTTCCTGTCGCGGGGCTAGGCCTACCCACACAAGTGAGGTATCATTTTTATTGGGTGACTTGGGGGAACGCTGGGTGGAAGGAAATTTGTGGCTCCTCTCAGATTCCAGAACTTTCTGCCACAGAAATGTGAGGAACATGTGTTTTTTTAGCCAAATTTTGAGGTTTGCAAAGGATTCTGGGTAACAGAACCTGGTCCGAGCCCCGCAAGTCACCCCTCCTTGGATTCCCCTAGGTCTATAGTTTTCATAAATGCACAGGTTTGGTAGGTTTCCCTAGGTGCCGGCTGAGCTAGAGGCCAAAATCTACCGGTAGGCACTTCACAAAAAACACCTCTGTTTTCTTCCAAAAATTTGGATGTGTCCACGTTGCGCTTTGGGGCGTTTCCTATCGCGGGCGCTAGGCCTACCCACACAAGTGAGGTATCATTTTTATCAGGAGACTTGAGGGAACGCTGGGTGGAAGGATATTTGTGGCTCCTCTCAGATTCCAGAACTTTCTGCCACAGAAATATGAGGACCATGTGTTTTTTTAGCCAAATTTTGAGGTTTGCAAAGGATTCTGGGTAACAGAACCTGGTCAGACCCCGCAAGTCACCCCATTTTGGATTCCCCTAGGTCTCTAGTTTTCAGAAATGCACAGGTTTGGTAGGTTTCCCTAGGTGCCGGCTGAGCTAAAGGCCAAAATCTACAGGTAGGCACTTCGCAAAAAACACCTCTGTTTTCTTCCAAACTTTTGGATGTGTCCACGTTGCGCTTTGGGGTGTCACCTGTCGCGGCCGCTAGGCCTACCCACACAAGTGAGGTATCATTTTTATCGGGAGACTTGGGTGAACGCTGGGTGGAAGGAAATTTGTGGCTCCTCTCAGATTCCAGAACTTTCTGCCACAGAAATGTGAGGACCATGTGTTTTTTTAGCCAAATTTTGAGGTTTGCAAAGGATTCTGGGTAACAGAACCTGGTCAGAGCCCCGCAAGTCACCCCATCTTGGATTCCCCTAGGTCTCTAGTTTTCAGAAATGCACAGGTTTGGTAGGTTTCCCTAGGTGCCGGCTGAGCTAGAGGCCAAAATCTACAGGTAGGCACTTCGCAAAAAACACCTCTGTTTTCTTCCAAAATTTTGGATGAGTCCACGTTGCGCTTTGGGGTGTTTCCTGTCGCGGGCGCTAGGCCTACCCACTCAAGTGAGGTATCATTTTTATCAGGAAACTTGGTGGAACGCTGGGTGGAAGGAAATTTGTGGCTCCTCTCAGATTCCAGAACTTTCTGCCACAGAAATGTGAGGACCATGTGTTTTTTTAGCCACATTTTGAGGTTTGCAAAGGATTCTGGGTAACAGAACCTGGTCCGAGCCCCGCAAGTCACCCCATCTTGGATTCCCCTAGGTCTCTAGTTTTCAGAAATGCACAGGTTTGGTAGGTTTCCCTAGGTGCCGGCTGAGCTAGAGGCCAAAATCTACAGGTAGGCACTTCGCATAAAAAGCCTCTGTTTTCTTCAAAAATTTTGGATGTGTCCACGTTGCGCTTTGGGGTGTGTCGTGTCGTGGGCGCTAGGCCTACCCACACAAGTGAGGTATCATTTTTATCGGGAGACTAGGGGGAACGCTGGGTGGAAGGAAATTTGTGGCTCCTCTCAGATTCCAGAACTTTCTGCCACAGAAATGTGAGGAACATGTGTTTTTTTAGCCAAATGTTGAGGTTTGCAAAGGATTCTGGGTAACAGAACCTGGTCCGAGCCCCGTAAGTCACCCCTCCTTGGATTCCCCTAGGTCTCTAGTTTTCAGAAATGCACAGGTTTGGTAGGTTTCAGTAGGTGCCGGCTGAGCTAGAGGCCAAAATCTACAGGTAGGCACTTCGCAAAAAACACCTCTGTTTTCTTCCAAAATTTTGGATGTGTCTACGTTGCGCTTTGGGGCGTTTCCTGTTGCGGGCGCTAGGAATACCCACACAAGTGAGGTATCATTTTTATCAGGAGACTTGGGGGAACGCTGGGTGGAAGGAAATTTGTGGCTCCTCTCAGATTCCAGAACTTTCTGCCACAGAAATGTGAGGAACATGTGTTTTTTTAGCCAACTTTTGAGGTTTGCAAAGGATTCTGGGTAACAGAACCTGGTCCGAGCCCCGCAAGTCACCCCTCCTTGGATTCCCCTAGGCCTCTAGTTTTCAGAAATGCACAGATTTAATAGGTTTCCCTAGGTGCCTGCTGAGCTACAGGCCAAAATCTACAGGTAGGCACTGTTTTCTTTCAAAAAATGGGATGTGTCCACGTTGCGTTTTGGGGCATTTCCTGTCGCGGGGGCTAGGCCTACCCACACAAGTGAGGTATCATTTTTATCGGGAGACTTGGGGGAACGCTGGGTGGAAGGAAATTTGTGGCTCCTCTCAGATTCCAGGACTTTCTGCCACAGAAATGAGAGGAACATGTGTTTTTTTAGCCACATTTTGAGGTTTGCAAAGGATTCTGGGTAACAGAACCTGGTCCGAGCCCCTCAAGTCAACCCTCCTTGGATTCCCCTAGGTCTCTAGTTTTCAGAAATGCACAGGTTTTGTAGGTTTCCCTAGGTGCCGGCTGAGCTAGAGGCCAAAATCTACAGGTAGGCACTTCACAAAAAACACCTCTGTTTTCTTCCGAAATTTTGGATGTGTCCACGTTGCGCTTTGGGGTGTTTCCTGTTGCGGGCGCTAGGCCTACCCACACATGTGAGGTATCATTTTTATCGGGAGACTTGGGGGAACGCTGGGTGGAAGGAAATTTGTGGCTCCTCCCAGATTCCAGAACTTTCAGCCACAGAAATGTGAGGAACATGTGTTTTTTTAGCCAAATTTTGAGGTTTGCAAGGGATTCTGGGTAACAGAACCTGGTCCGAGCCCCGCAAGTCACCCCTCCTTGGATTCCCCTAGGCCTCTAGTTTTCAGAAATGCACAGGTTTAATAGGTTTCCCTAGGTGCCCGCAGAGCTACAGGCCAAAATCTACAGGTAGGCACAGTTTTCTTTCAAAAAATGGGATGTGTCCACGTTACATTTTAGGGCATTTCCTGTCGCGGGGCTAGGCCTACCCACACAAGTGAGGTATCATTTTTATTGGGTGACTTGGGGGAACGCTGGGTGGAAGGAAATTTGTGGCTCCTCTCAGATTCCAGAACTTTCTGCCACAGAAATGTGAGGAACATGTGTTTTTTTAGCCAAATTTTGAGGTTTGCAAAGGATTCTGGGTAACAGAACCTGGTCCGAGCCCCGCAAGTCACCCCTCCTTGGATTCCCCTAGGTCTATAGTTTTCATAAATGCACAGGTTTGGTACGTTTCCCTAGGTGCCGGCTGAGCTAGAGGCCAAAATCTACCGGTAGGCACTTCACAAAAAACACCTCTGTTTTCTTCCAAAAATTTGGATGTGTCCACGTTGCGCTTTGGGGCGTTTCCTATCGCGGGCGCTAGGCCTACCCACACAAGTGAGGTATCATTTTTATCAGGAGACTTGAGGGAACGCTGGGTGGAAGGATATTTGTGGCTCCTCTCAGATTCCAGAACTTTCTGCCACAGAAATATGAGGACCATGTGTTTTTTTAGCCAAATTTTGAGGTTTGCAAAGGATTCTGGGTAACAGAACCTGGTCAGACCCCGCAAGTCACCCCATTTTGGATTCCCCTAGGTCTCTAGTTTTCAGAAATGCACAGGTTTGGTAGGTTTCCCTAGGTGCCGGCTGAGCTAAAGGCCAAAATCTACAGGTAGGCACTTCGCAAAAAACACCTCTGTTTTCTTCCAAAATTTTGGATGTGTCCACGTTGTGCTTTGGGGCGTTTCCTTTCGCGGGCGCTAGGCCTACCCACACAAGTGAGGTATCATTTTTATCGGGAGACTTGGGGGAACGCTGGGTGGAAGGAAATTTGTGGCTCCTCTCAGATTCCAGAACTTTCTGCCACAGAAATGTGAGGACCATGTGTTTTTTTAGCCAAATTTTCAGGTTTGCAAAGTATTCTGGGTAACAGAACCTGGTCCGAGCCCCGCAAGTCACCCCATCTTGGATTCCCCTAGGTCTCTAGTTTGGAGAAATGCACAGGTTTGGTAGGTTTCCCTAGGTGCCGGCTGAGCTAGAGGCCAAAATCTACAGGTAGGCACTTGGCAAAAAACACCTCTGTTTTCTTCAAAAATTTTGGATGTGTCCACGTTGCGCTTTGGGGTGTGTCCTGTCGCGGGCGCTACGCCTACCCACACAAGTGAGGTATCATTTTTATCGGGAGACTTGGGTGAACGCTGGGTGGAAGGAAATTTGTGGCTCCTCTCAGATTCCAGAACTATCTGCCACAGAAATGTGAGGACCATGTGTTTTTTTAGCCAAATTTTGAGGTTTGCAAAGGATTCTGGGTAACAGAATCTGGTCCGAGCCCCGCAAGTAACCCCTCCTTGGATTCCCCTAGGTCTCTTGTTTTCAGAAAGGCACAGGTTTGGTAGGTTTCCCTAGGTGCCGGCTGAGCTAGAGGCCAAAATCTACAGGTAGGCACTTCACAAAAAACACCTCTGTTTTCTTCCGAAATTTTGGATGTGTCCACGTTGCGCTTTGGGGTGTTTCCTGTTGCGGGCGCTAGGCCTACCCACACAAGTGAGGTATCATTTTTATCGGGAGACTTGGGGGAACGCTGGGTGGAAGGAAATTTGTGGCTCCTCTCAGATTCCAGAACTTTCTGCCACAGAAATGTGAGGAACATGTGTTTTTTTTAGCCACATTTTGAGGTTTGCAAAGGATTCTGGGTAACAGAACCTGGTCCGAGCCCCTCAAGTCAACCCTCCTTGGATTCCCCTAGGTCTCTAGTTTTCAGAAATGCACAGGTTTGGTAGGTTTCCCTAGGTGCCGGCTGAGCTAGAGGCCAAAATCTACAGGTAGGTACTTCACAAAAAACACCTCTGTTTTCTTCCGAAATTTTGGATGTGTCCACGTTGCGCTTTGGGGTGTTTCCTGTTGCGGGCGCTAGGCCTACCCACACATGTGAGGTATCATTTTTATCGGGAGACTTGGAGGAACGCTGGGTGGAAGGAAATTTGTGGCTCCTCCCAGATTCCAGAACTTTCTGCCACAGAAATGTGAGGAACATGTGTTTTTTTAGCCAAATTTTGAGGTTTGCAAGGGATTCTGGGTAACAGAACCTGGTCCGAGCCCCGCAAGTCACCCCTCCTTGGATTCCCCTAGGCCTCTAGTTTTCAGAAATGCACAGGTTTAATAGGTTTCCCTAGGTGCCCGCAGAGCTACAGGCCAAAATCTAAAGGTAGGCACTGTTTTCTTTCAAAAAATGGGATGTGTCCACGTTACATTTTAGGGCATTTCCTGTCGCGGGGCTAGGCCTACACACACAAGTGAGGTATCATTTTTATTGGGTGACTTGGGGGAACGCTGGGTGGAAGGAAATTTGTGGCTCCTCTCAGATTCCAGAACTTTCTGCCACAGAAATGTGAGGAACATGTGTTTTTTTAGCCACATTTTGAGGTTTGCAAAGGATTCTGGGTAACAGAACCTGGTCCGAGCCCCTCAAGTCAACCCTCCTTGGATTCCCCTAGGTCTCTAGTTTTCAGAAATGCACAGGTTTGGTAGGTTTCCCTAGGTGCCGGCTGAGCTAGAGGCCAAAATCTACAGGTAGGCACTTCACAAAAAACACCTCTGTTTTCTTCCGAAATTTTGGATGTGTCCACGTTGCGCTTTGGGGTGTTTCCTGTTGCGGGCGCTAGGCCTACCCACACATGTGAGGTATCATTTTTATCGGGAGACTTGGGGGAACGCTGGGTGGAAGGAAATTTGTGGCTCCTCCCAGATTCCAGAACTTTCTGCCACAGAAATGTGAGGAACATGTGTTTTTTTAGCCAAATTTTGAGGTTTGCAAGGGATTCTGGGTAACAGAACCTGGTCCGAGCCCCGCAAGTCACCCCTCCTTGGATTCCCCTAGGCCTCTAGTTTTCAGAAATGCACAGGTTTAATAGGTTTCCCTAGGTGCCCGCAGAGCTACAGGCCAAAATCTACAGGTAGGCACTGTTTTCTTTCAAAAAATGGGATGTGTCCACGTTACATTTTAGGGCATTTCCTGTCGCGGGGCTAGGCCTACCCACACAAATGAGGTATCATTTTTATTGGGTGACTTGGGGGAACGCTGGGTGGAAGGAAAT
This sequence comes from Pleurodeles waltl, assembly GCF_031143425.1. Classification (NCBI taxonomy): domain Eukaryota; kingdom Metazoa; phylum Chordata; class Amphibia; order Caudata; family Salamandridae; genus Pleurodeles; species Pleurodeles waltl. The sequence continues at coordinate 498,849,353 of NC_090438.1, read as the reverse complement.
TTGTGGCTCCTCTCAGATTCCAGAACTTTCTGCCACAGAAATGTGAGGAACATGTGTTTTTTTAGCCAAATTTTGAGGTTTGCAAAGGATTCTGGGTAACAGAACCTGGTCAGAGCCCCGCAAGTCACCCCATTTTGGATTCCCCTAGGTCTCTAGTTTTCAGAAATGCACAGGTTTGGTAGGTTTCACTAGGTGCCGGCTGAGCTAAAGGCCTAAATCTACAGGTAGGCACTTCGCAAAAAACACCTCTGTTTTCTTCCAAAATTTTGGATGTGTCCACGTTGTGCTTTGGGGCGCTTCCTGTCGCGGGCGCTAGGCCTACCCACACAAGTGAGGTATCATTTTTATCTGGAGACTTGGGGGAACGCTGGGTGGAAGGAAATTTGTGGCTCCTCTCAGATTCCAGAACTTTCTGCCACAGAAATGTGAGGACCATGTGTTTTTTTAGCCAAATTTTGAGGTTTGCAAAGTATTCTGGGTAACAGAACCTGGTCCGAGCCCCGCAAGTCACCCCATCTTGGATTCCCCTAGGTCTCTAGTTTGGAGAAATGCACAGGTTTGGTAGGTTTCCCTAGGTGCCGGCTGAGCTAGAGGCCAAAATCTACAGGTAGGCACTTGGCAAAAAACACCTCTGTTTTCTTCAAAAATTTTGGATGTGTCCACGTTGCGCTTTGGGGTGTGTCCTGTCGCGGGCGCTACGCCTACCCACACAAGTGAGGTATCATTTTTATCGGGAGACTTGGGTGAACGCTGGGTGGAAGGAAATTTGTGGCTCCTCTCAGATTCCAGAACTATCTGCCACAGAAATGTGAGGACCATGTGTTTTTTTAGCCAAATTTTGAGGTTTGCAAAGGATTCTGGGTAACAGAATCTGGTCCGAGCCCCGCAAGTAACCCCTCCTTGGATTCCCCTAGGTCTCTTGTTTTCAGAAAGGCACAGGTTTGGTAGGTTTCCCTAGGTGCCGGCTGAGCTAGAGGCCAAAATCTACAGGTAGGCACTTCACAAAAAACACCTCTGTTTTCTTCCGAAATTTTGGATGTGTCCACGTTGCGCTTTGGGGTGTTTCCTGTTGCGGGCGCTAGGCCTACCCACACAAGTGAGGTATCATTTTTATCGGGAGACTTGGGGGAACGCTGGGTGGAAGGAAATTTGTGGCTCCTCTCAGATTCCAGAACTTTCTGCCACAGAAATGTGAGGAACATGTGTTTTTTTTAGCCAAATTTTGAGGTTTGCAAAGGATTCTGGGTAACAGAACCTGGTCCGAGCCCCTCAAGTCAACCCTCCTTGGATTTCCCTAGGTCTCTAGTTTTCAGAAATGCACAGGTTTGGTAGGTTTCCCTAGGTGCCGGCTGAGCTAGAGGCCAAAATCTACAGGTAGGCACTTCACAAAAAACACCTCTGTTTTCTTCCGAAATTTTGGATGTGTCCACGTTGCGCTTTGGGGTGTTTCCTGTTGCGGGCGCTAGGCCTACCCACACATGTGAGGTATCATTTTTATCGGGAGACTTGGGGGAACGCTGGGTGGAAGGAAATTTGTGGCTCCTCCCAGATTCCAGAACTTTCTGCCACAGAAATGTGAGGAACATGTGTTTTTTTAGCCAAATTTTGAGGTTTGCAAGGGATTCTGGGTAACAGAACCTGGTCCGAGCCCCGCAAGTCACCCCTCCTTGGATTCCCCTAGGCCTCTAGTTTTCAGAAATGCACAGGTTTAATAGGTTTCCCTAGGTGCCCGCAGAGCTACAGGCCAAAATCTAAAGGTAGGCACTGTTTTCTTTCAAAAAATGGGATGTGTCCACGTTACATTTTAGGGCATTTCCTGTCGCGGGGCTAGGCCTACACACACAAGTGAGGTATCATTTTTATTGGGTGACTTGGGGGAACGCTGGGTGGAAGGAAATTTGTGGCTCCTCTCAGATTCCAGAACTTTCTGCCACAGAAATGTGAGGAACATGTGTTTTTTTAGCCACATTTTGAGGTTTGCAAAGGATTCTGGGTAACAGAACCTGGTCCGAGCCCCTCAAGTCAACCCTCCTTGGATTCCCCTAGGTCTCTAGTTATTAGAAATGCACAGGTTTGGTAGGTTTCCCTAGGTGCCGGCTGAGCTAGAGGCCAAAATCTACAGGTAGGCACTTCACAAAAAACACCTCTGTTTTCTTCCGAAATTTTGGATGTGTCCACGTTCCGCTTTGGGGTGTTTCCTGTTGCGGGCGCTAGGCCTACCCACACATGTGAGGTATCATTTTTATCGGGAGACTTGGGGGAACGCTGGGTGGAAGGAAATTTGTGGCTCCTCCCAGATTCCAGAACTTTCTGCCACAGAAATGTGAGGAACATGTGTTTTTTTAGCCAAATTTTGAGGTTTGCAAGGGATTCTGGGTAACAGAACCTGGTCCGAGCCCCGCAAGTCACCCCTCCTTGGATTCCCCTAGGCCTCTAGTTTTCAGAAATGCACAGGTTTAATAGGTTTCCCTAGGTGCCCGCAGAGCTACAGGCCAAAATCTACAGGTAGGCACTGTTTTCTTTCAAAAAATGGGATGTGTCCACGTTACATTTTTGGGCATTTCCTGTCGCGGGGCTAGGCCTACTCACACAAGTGAGGTATCATTTTTATTGGGTGACTTGGGGGAACGCTGGGTGGAAGGAAATTTGTGGCTCCTCTCAGATTCCAGAACTTTCTGCCACAGAAATGTGAGGAACATGTGTTTTTTTAGCCAAATTTTGAGGTTTGCAAAGGATTCTGGGTAACAGAACCTGGTCCGAGCCCCGCAAGTCACCCCTCCTTGGATTCCCCTAGATCTATAGTTTTCATAAATGCACAGGTTTGGTAGGTTTCCCTAGGTGCCGGCTGAGCTAGAGGCCAAAATCTACCGGTAGGCACTTCACAAAAAACACCTCTGTTTTCTTCCAAAAATGTGGATGTGTCCACGTTGCGCTTTGGGGCGTTTCCTATCGCGGGCGCTAGGCCTACCCACACAAGTGAGGTATCATTTTTATCAGGAGACTTGAGGGAACGCTGGGTGGAAGGATATTTGTGGCTCCTCTCAGATTCCAGAACTTTCTGCCACAGAAATATGAGGACCATGTGTTTTTTTAGCCAAATTTTGAGGTTTGCAAAGGATTCTGGGTAACAGAACCTGGTCAGAGCCCCGCAAGTCACCCCATTTTGGATTCCCCTAGGTCTCTAGTTTTCAGAAATGCACAGGTTTGGTAGGTTTCACTAGGTGCCGGCTGAGCTAAAGGCCAAAATCTACAGGTAGGCACTTCGCAAAAAACACCTCTGTTTTCTTCCAAAATTTTGGATGTGTCCACGTTGTGCTTTGGGGCGCTTCCTGTCGCGGGCGCTAGGCCTACCCACACAAGTGAGGTATCATTTTTATCGGGAGACTTGGGGGAACGCTGGGTGGAAGGAAATTTGTGGCTCCTCTCAGATTCCAGAACTTTCTGCCACAGAAATGTGAGGACCATGTGTTTTTTTAGCCAAATTTTGAGGTTTGCAAAGTATTCTGGGTAACAGAACCTGGTCCGAGCCCCGCAAGTCACCCCATCTTGGATTCCCCTAGGTCTCTAGTTTGGAGAAATGCACAGGTTTGGTAGGTTTCCCTAGGTGCCGGCTGAGCTAGAGGCCAAAATCTACAGGTAGACACTTGGCAAAAAACACCTCTGTTTTCTTCAAAAATTTTGGATGTGTCCACGTTGCGCTTTGGGGTGTGTCCTGTCGCGGGCGCTAGGCCTACCCACACAAGTGAGGTATCATTTTTATCGGGAGACTTGGGTGAACGCTGGGTGGAAGGAAATTTGTGGCTCCTCTCAGATTCCAGAACTATCTGCCACAGAAATGTGAGGACCATGTGTTTTTTTAGCCAAATTTTGAGGTTTGCAAAGGATTCTGGGTAACAGAATCTGGTCCGAGCCCCGCAAGTCACCCCTCCTTGGATTCCCCTAGGTCTCTAGTTTTCAGAAATGCACAGGTTTGGTAGGTTTCCCTAGGTGCCGGCTGAGCTAGAGGCCAAAATCTACAGGTAGGCACTTCACAAAAAACACCTCTGTTTTCTTCCGAAATTTTGGATGTGTCCACGTTGCGCTTTGGGGTGTTTCCTGTTGCGGGCGCTAGGCCTACCCACACATGTGAGGTATCATTTTTATCGGGAGACTTGGGGGAACGCTGGGTGGAAGGAAATTTGTGGCTCCTCTCAGATTCCAGAACTTTCTGCCACAGAAATGTGAGGAACATGTGTTTTTTTAGCCAAATTGTGAGGTTTGCAAGGGATTCTGGGTAACAGAACCTGGTCCGAGCCCCGCAAGTCACCTCTCCTTGGATTCCCCTAGGCCTCTAGTTTTCAGAAATGCACAGGTTTAATAGGTTTCCCTAGGTGCCGGCTGAGCTACAGGCCAAAATCTACAGGTAGGCACTGTTTTCTTTAAAAAAATGGGATGTGTCCACGTTGCATTTTAGGGCATTTCCTGTCGCGGGGCTAGGCCTACCCACACAAGTGAGGTATCATTTTTATTGGGTGACTTGGGGGAACGCTGGGTGGAAGGAAATTTGTGGCTCCTCTCAGATTCCAGAACTTTCTGCCACAGAAATGTGAGGAACATGTGTTTTTTTAGCCAAATTTTGAGGTTTGCAAAGGATTCTGGGTAACAGAACCTGGCCCGAGCCCCGCAAGTCACCCCTCCTTGGATTCCCCTAGGTCTATAGTTTTCATAAATGCACAGGTTTGGTAGGTTTCCCTAGGTGCCGGCTGAGCTAGAAGCCAAAATCTACCGGTAGGCACTTCCCAAAAAACACCTCTGTTTTCTTCCGAAATTTTGGATGTGTCCACGTTGTGCTTTGGGGTGTTTCCTGTTGCGGGCGCTAGGCCTACCCACACATGTGAGGTATCATTTTTATCGGGAGACTTGGGTGAACGCTCGGTGGAAGGAAATTTGTGGCTCCTCTCAGATTCCAGAACTATCTGCCACAGAAATGTGAGGACCATGTGTTTTTTTAGCCAAATTTTGAGGTTTGCAAAGGATTCTGGGTAACAGAATCTGGTCCAAGCCCCGCAAGTCACCCCTCCTTGGATTCCCCTAGGTCTCTAGTTTTCAGAAATGCACAGGTGTGGTAGGTTTCCCTAGGTGCCGGCTGAGCTAGAGGCCAAAATCTACAGGTAGGCACTTCGCAAAAAACACCTCTGTTTTCTTCCAAACTTTTGGATGTGTCCACGTTGCGCTTTGGGGTGTTTTCTGTCGCGGCCGCTAGGCCTACCCACACAAGTGAGGTATCATTTTTATCGGGAGACTTGGCTGAACGCTGGGTGGAAGGAAATTTGTGGCTCCTCTCAGATTCCAGAACTTTCTGCCACAGAAATGTGAGGACCATGTGTTTTTTTAGCCAAATTTTGAGGTTTGCAAAGGATTTTGGGTAACAGAACCTGGTCAGAGCCCCGCAAGTCACCCCATCTTGGATTCCCCTAGGTCTCTAGTTTTCAGAAATGCACAGGTTTGGTAGGTTTCCCTAGGTGCCGGCTGAGCTAGAGGCCAAAATCTACAGGTAGGCACTTCGCAAAAAACACCTCTGTTTTCTTCCAAAATTTGGGATGAGTCCACGTTGCGCTTTGGGGTGTTTCCTGTCGCGGGCGCTAGGCCTACCCACACAAGTGAGGTATCATTTTTATCAGGAAACTTGGTGGAACGCTGGGTGGAAGGAAATTTGTGGCTCCTCTCAGATTCCAGAACTTTCTGCCACAGAAATGTGAGGACCATGTGTTTTTTTAGCCACATTTTGAGGTTTGCAAAGGATTCTGGGTAACAGAACCTGGTCCGAGCCCCGCAAGTCACCCCATCTTGGATTCCCCTAGGTCTCTAGTTTTCAGAAATGCACAGGTTTGGTAGGTTTCCCTAGGTGCCGGCTGAGCTAGAGGCCAAAATCTACAGGTAGGCACTTCGCAAAAAAAGCCTCTGTTTTCTTCCAAAATTTTGGATGTGTCCACGTTGCGCTTTGGGGTGTGTTGTGTCGCGGGCGCTAGGCCTACCCACACAAGTGAGGTATCATTTTTATCGGGGGACTAGGGGGAACGCTGGGTGGAAGGAAATTTGTGGCTCCTCTCAGATTCCAGAACTTTCTGCCACAGAAATGTGAGGAACATGTGTTTTTTTAGCCAAATGTTGAGGTTTGCAACGGATTCTGGGTAACAGAACCTGGTCCGAGCCCCGTAAGTCACCCCTCCTTGGATTCCCCTAGGTCTCTAGTTTTCAGAAATGCACAGGTTTGGTAGGTTTCAGTAGGTGCTGGCTGAGCTAGAGGCCAAAATCTACAGGTAGGCACTTCGCAAAAAACACCTCTGTTTTCTTCCAAAATTTTGGATGTGTCCACGTTGCGCTTTGGGGCGTTTCCTGTTGCGGGCGCTAGGAATACCCACACAAGTGAGGTATCATTTTTATCAGGAGACTTGGGGGAACGCTGGGTGGAAGGAAATTTGTGGCTCCTCTCAGATTCCAGAACTTTCTGCCACAGAAATGAGAGGAACATGTGTTTTTTTAGCCAACTTTTGAGGTTTGCAAAGGATTCTGGGTAACAGAACCTGGTCCGAGCCCCGCAAGTCACCCCTCCTTGGATTCCCCTAGGCCTCTAGTTTTCAGAAATGCACAGATTTAATAGGTTTCCCTAGGTGCCGGCTGAGCTACAGGCCAAAATCTACAGGTAGGCACTGTTTTCTTTCAAAAAATGGGATGTGTCCACGTTGCGTTTTGGGGCATTTCCTGTCGCGGGGGATAGGCCTACCCACACAAGTGAGGTATCATTTTTATCGGGAGACTTGGGGGAACGCTGGGTGGAAGGAAATTTGTGGCTCCTCTCTGATTCCAGAACTTTCTGCCACAGAAATGTGAGGAACATTTGTTTTTTTAGCCACATTTTGAGGTTTGCAAAGGATTCTGGGTAACAGAACCTGGTCCGAGCCCCTCAAGTCACCCCTCCTTGGATTCCCCTAGGTCTCTAGTTTTCAGAAATGCACAGGTTTGGTAGGTTTCCCTAGGTGCCGGCTGAGCTAGAGGCCAAAATCTACAGGTAGGCACTTCACAAAAAACACCTCTGTTTTCTTCCGAAATTTTGGATGTGTCCATGTTGCGCTTTGGGGTGTTTCCTGTTGCGGGCGCTAGGCCTACCCACACATGTGAGGTATCATTTTTATCGGGAGACTTGGGGGAACGCTGGTTGGAAGGAAATTTGTGGCTCCTCCCAGATTCCAGAACTTTCTGCCACAGAAATGTGAGGAACATGTGTTTTTTTAGCCAAATTTTGAGGTTTGCAAGGGATTCTGGGTAACAGAACCTGGTCCGAGCCCCGCAAGTCACCCCTCCTTGGATTCCCCTAGGCCTCTAGTTTTCAGAAATGCACAGGTTTAATAGGTTTCCCTAGGTGCCGGCAGAGCTACAGGCCAAAATCTACAGGTAGGCACTGTTTTCTTTCAAAAAATGGAATGTGTCCACGTTGCATTTTAGGGCATTTTCTGTCGCGGGGCTAGGCCTACCCACACAAGTGAGGTATCATTTTTATTGAGTGACTTGGGGGAACGCTGGGTGGAAGGAAATTTGTGGCTCCTCTCAGATTCCAGAACTTTCTGCACACAGAAATGTGAGGAACATGTGTTTTTTTAGCCAAATTTTGAGGTTTGCAAAGGATTCTGGGTAACAGAACCTGGTCCGAGCATTGCAAGTCACCCCTCCTTGGATTCCCCTAGGTCTATAGTTTTCATAAATGCACAGGTTTGGTAGGTTTCCCTAGGTGCCGGCTGAGCTAGAGGCCAAAATCTACCGGTAGGCACTTCACAAAAAACACCTCTGTTTTCTTCCAAAAATGTGGATGTGTCCACGTTGCGCTTTGGGGCGTTTCCTGTCGCGGGCGCTAGGCCTACCCACACAAGTGAGGTATCATTTTTATCAGGAGACTTGAGGGAACACTGGGTGGAAGGATATTTGTGGCTCCTCTCAGATTCCAGAACTTTCTGCCACAGAAATATGAGGACCATGTGTTTTTTTAGCCAAATTTTGAGGTTTGCAAAGGATTCTGGGTAACAGAACCTGGTCAGAGCCCGGCAAGTCACCCCATTTTGGATTCCCCGAGGTCTCTAGTTTTCAGAAATGCACAGGTTTGGTAGGTTTCCCTAGGTGCCGGCTGAGCTAAAGGCCAAAATCTACAGGTAGGCACTTCGCAAAAAACACCTCTGTTTTCTTCCAAAATTTTGGATGTGTCCACGTTGTGCTTTGGGGCGTTTCCTGTCGCGGGCGCTAGGCCTACCCACACAAGTGAGGTATCATTTTTATCGGGAGACTTGGGGGAACGCTGGGTGGAAGGAAATTTGTGGCTCCTCTCAGATTCCAGAACTTTCTGCCACAGAAATGTGAGGACCATGTGTTTTTTTAGCCAAATTTTGAGGTTTGCAAAGTATTCTGGGTAACAGAACCTGGTCCGAGCCCCGCAAGTCACCCCATCTTGGATTCCCCTAGGTCTCTAGTTTAGAGAAATGCACAGGTTTGGTAGGTTTCCCTAGGTGCCGGCTGAGCTAGAGGCCAAAATCTACAGGTAAGCACTTGGCAAAAAACACCTCTGTTTTCTTCAAAAATTTTGGATGTGTCCACGTTGCGCTTTGGGGTGTGTCCTGTCGCGGGCGCTAGGCCTACCCACACAAGTGAGGTATCATTTTTATCGGGAGACTTGGGTGAACGCTGGGTGGAAGGAAATTTGGGGTTCCTCTCAGATTCCAGAACTTTCTGCCACAGAAATGAGGACCATGTGTTTTTTTAGCCAAATTTTGAGGTTTGCAAAGGATTCTGGGTAACAGAATCTGGTCCGAGCCCCACAAGTCACCCCTCCTTGGATTCCCCTAGGTCTCTAGTTTTCAGAAATGCACAGGTTTGGTAGGTTTCCCTAGGTGCTGGCTGAGCTAGAGGCCAAAATCTACAGGTAGGCACTTCACAAAAAACACCTCTGTTTTCTTCCGAAATTTTGGATGTGTCCACGCTGCGCTTTGGGGTGTTTCCTGTTGCGGGCGCTAGGCCTACCCACACATGTGAGGTATCATTTTTATCGGGAGACTTGGGGGAACGCTGGGTGGAAGGAAATTTGTGGCTCCTCTCAGATTCCAGAACTTTCTGCCACAGAAATGTGAGGAACATGTGTTTTTTTAGCCAAATTTTGAGGTTTGCAAGGGATTCTGGGTAACAGAACCTGGTCCGAGCCCCGCAAGTTACCTCTCCTTGGATTCCCCTAGGCCTCTAGTTTTCAGAAATGCACAGGTTTAATAGGTTTCCCTAGGTGCCGGCTGAGCTACAGGCCAAAATCTACAGGTAGGCACTGTTTTCTTTCAAAAAATGGGATGTGTCCACGTTGCATTTTAGGGCATTTCCTGTCGCGGGGCTAGGCCTACCCACACAAGTGAGGTATCATTTTTATTGGGTGACTTGGGGGAACGCTGGGTGGAAGGATATTTGTGGCTCCTCTCAGATTCCAGAACTTTCTGCCACAGAAATATGAGGACCATGTGTTTTTTTAGCCAAATTTTGAGGTTTGCAAAGGATTCTGGGTAACAGAACCTGGTCAGAGCCCCGCAAGTCACCCCATTTTGGATTCCCCTAGGTCTCTAGTTTTCAGAAATGCACAGGTTTGGTAGGTTTCCCTAGGTGCCGGCTGAGCTAAAGGCCAAAATCTACAGGTAGGCACTTCGCAAAAAACACCTCTGTTTTCTTCCAAAATTTTGGATGTGTCCACGTTGTGCTTTGGGGCGTTTCCTGTCGCGGGCGCTAGGCCTACCCACACAAGTGAGGTATCATTTTTATCGGGAGACTTGGGGGAACGCTGGGTGGAAGGAAATTTGTGGCTCCCCTCAGATTCCAGAACTTTCTGCCACAGAAATGTGTGGACCATGTGTTTTTTTAGCCAAATTTTGAGGTTTGCAAAGTATTCTGGGTAACAGAACCTGGTCCGAGCCCCGCAAGTCACCCCATCTTGGATTCCCCTAGGTCTCTAGTTTAGAGAAATGCACAGGTTTGGTAGGTTTCCCTAGGTGCCGGCTGAGCTAGAGGCCAAAATCTACAGGTAGGCACTTGGCAAAAAACACCTCAGTTTTCTTCAAAAATTTTGGATGAGTCCACGTTGCGCTTTGGGGTGTGTCCTGTCGCGGGCGCTAGGCCTACCCACACAAGTGAGGTATCATTTTTATCGGGAGACTTGGGTGAACGCTGGGTGGAAGGAAATTTGTAGCTCCTCTCAGATTCCAGAACTATCTGCCACAGAAATGTGAGGACCATGTGTTTTTTTAGCCAAATTTTGAGGTTTGCAAAGGATTCTGGGTAACAGAATCTGGTCCGAGCCCCACAAGTCACCCCTCCTTGGATTCCCCTAGGTCTCTAGTTTTCAGAAATGCACAGGTTTGGTAGGTTTCCCTAGGTGCTGGCTGAGCTAGAGGCCAAAATCTACAGGTAGGCACTTCACAAAAAACACCTCTGTTTTCTTCCGAAATTTTGGATGTGTCCACGTTGCGCTTTGGGGTGTTTCCTGTTGCGGGCGCTAGGCCTACCCACACATGTGAGGTATCATTTTTATCGGGAGACTTGGGGGAACGCTGGGTGGAAGGAAATTTGTGGCTCCTCTCAGATTCCAGAACTTTCTGCCACAGAAATGTGAGGAACATGTGTTTTTTTAGCCAAATTTTGAGGTTTGCAAGGGATTCTGGGTAACAGAACCTGGTCCGAGCCCCGCAAGTTACCTCTCCTTGGATTCCCCTAGGCCTCTAGTTTTCAGAAATGCACAGGTTTAATAGGTTTCCCTAGGTGCCGGCTGAGCTACAGGCCAAAATCTACAGGTAGGCACTGTTTTCTTTCAAAAAATGGGATGTGTCCACGTTGCATTTTAGGGCATTTCCTGTCGCGGGGCTAGGCCTACCCACACAAGTGAGGTATCATTTTTATTGGGTGACTTGGGGGAACGCTGGGTGGAAGGAAATTTGTGGCTCCTCTCAGATTCCAGAACTTTCTGCCACAGAAATGTGAGGAACATGTGTTTTTTTAGCCAAATTTTGAGGTTTGCAAAGGATTCTGGGTAACAGAACCTGGTCCGAGCCCCGCAAGTCACCCCTCCTTGGATTCCCCTAGGTCTCTAGTTTTCATAAATGCACAGGTTTGGTAGGTTTCCCTAGGTGCCGGCTGAGCTAGAAGCCAAAATCTACCGGTAGGCACTTCCCAAAAAACACCTCTGTTTTCTTCCAAAAATTTGGATGTGTCCACGTTGCGCTTTGGGGCGTTTCCTGTCGCGGGCGCTAGGCCTACCCACACAAGTGAGGTATCATTTTTATCAGGAGACTTGAGGGAACGCTGGGTGGAAGGAAATTTGTGGCTCCTCTCAGATTCCAGAACTTTCTGCCACAGAAATGTGAGGACCATGTGTTTTTTTAGCCAAATTTTGAGGTTTGCAAAGGATTCTGGTAACAGAACCTGGTCAGAGCCCCGCAAGTCACCCCGTTTTGGATTCCCCTAGGTCTCTAGTTTTCAGAAATGCACAGGTTTGGTAGGTTTCCCTAGGTGCCGGCTGAGCTAGAGGCCAAAATCTACAGGTAGGCACTTCGCAAAAAACACCTCTGTTTTCTTCCAAAATTTTGGATGTGTCCACGTTGTGCTTTGGGGCGTTTCCTGTCGCGGGCGCTAGGCCTACCCACACAAGTGAGGTATCATTTTTATCGGGAGACTTGGGTGAACGCTGGGTGGAAGGAAATTTGTGGCTCCTCTCAGATTCCAGAACTTTCTGCCACAGAAATGTGAGGACCATGTGTTTTTTTAGCCAAATTTTGAGGTTTGCAAAGTATTCTGGGTAACCGAACCTGGTCCGAGCCCCGCAAGTCACCCCATCTTGGATTCCCCTAGGTCTCTAGTTTAGAGAAAAGCACAGGTTTGGTAGGTTTCCCTAGGTGCCGGCTGAGCTAGAGGCCAAAATCTACAGGTAGGCACTTGGCAAAAAACACCTCTGTTTTCTTCCAAAATTTTGGATGTGTCCACGTTGCGCTTTGGGGTTTGTCCTGTCGCGGGCGCTAGGCCTACCCACACAAGTGAGGTATCATTTTTATCGGGAGACTTGAGTGAACGCTGGGTGGAAGGAAATTTGTGGCTCCTCTCAGATTCCAGAACTATCTGCCACAGAAATGTGAGGACCATGTGTTTTTTTAGCCAAATTTTGAGGTTTGCAAAGGATTCTGGGTAACAGAATCTGGTCCGAGCCCCGCAAGTCACCCCTCCTTGGATTCCCCTAGGTCTCTAGTTTTCAGAAATGCACAGGTTTGGTAGGTTTCCCTAGGTGCCGGCTGAGCTAGAGGCCAAAATCTACAGGTAGGCACTTCGCAAAAAACACCTCTGTTTTCTTCCAAAATTTTGGATGTGTCCACCTTGTGCTTTGGGGCATTTCCTGTCGCGGGCGCTAGGCCTACCCACACAAGTGAGGTATCATTTTTATCGGGAGACTTGGGGGAACGCTGGGTGGAAGGAAATTTGTGGCTCCTCTCAGATTCCTGAACTTTCTGCCACAGAAATGTGAGGACCATGTGGTTTTTTAGCCAAATTTTGAGGTTTGCAAAGTATTCTGGGTAACAGAACCTGGTCCGAGCCCCGCAAGTCACCCCATCTTGGATTCCCCTAGGTCTCTAGTTTAGAGAAATACACAGGTTTGGTAGGTTTCCCTAGGTGCCGGCTGAGCTAGAGGCCAAAATCTACAGGTAGGCACTTGGCAAAAAACACCTCTGTTTTCTTCCAAAATTTTGGATGTGTCCACGTTGCGTTTTGGGGTGTGTCCTGTCGCGGGCGCTAGGCCTACCCACACAAGTGAGGTATCATTTTTATCGGGAGACTTGGGTGAACGCTGGGTGGAAGGACATTTGTTGCTCCTCTCAGATTCCAGAACTATCTGCCACAGAAATGTGAGGACCATGTGTTTTTTTAGCCAAATTTTGAGGTTTGCAAAGGATTCTGGGTAACAGAATCTGGTCCGAGCCCCGCAAGTCACCCCTCCTTGGATTCCCCTAGGTCTCTAGTTTTCAGAAATGCACAGGTGTGGTAGGTTTCCCTAGGTGCCGGCTGAGCTAGAGGCCAAAATCGACAGGTAGGCACTTCGCAAAAAACACCTCTGTTTTCTTCCAAACTTTTGGATGTGTCCACGTTGTGCTTTGGGGTGCCTCCTGTTGCGGCCGCTAGGCCTACCCACACAAGTGAGGTATCATTTTTATCGGGAGACTTGGGTGAACGCTGGGTGGAAGGACATTTGTTGCTCCTCTCAGATTCCAGAACTATCTGCCACAGAAATGTGAGGACCATGTGTTTTTTTAGCCAAATTTTGAGGTTTGCAAAGGATTCTGGGTAACAGAATCTGGTCCGAGCCCCGCAAGTCACCCCTCCTTGGATTCCCCTAGGCCTCTAGTTTTCAGAAATGCACAGCTTTAATAGGTTTTGCCTAGGTGCCGGCTGAGCTAGAGGCCAAAATCTACAGGTAGGCACTGTTTTCTTTCAAAAAATGGGATGTGTCCACGTTGCATTTTGGGGCATTTCCTGTCGCGGGGCTAGGCCTACCCACACAAGTGAGGTATCATTTTTATTGGGTGACTTGGGGGAACGCTGGGTGGAAGGAAATTTGTGGCTCCTCTCAGATTCCAGAACTTTCTGCCACAGAAATGTGAGGAACATGTGTTTTTTTAGCCAAATTTTGAGGTTTGCAAAGTATTCTGGGTAACAGAACCTGGTCCGAGCCCCGCAAGTCACCCCATTTTGGATTCCCCTAGGCCTCTAGTTTTCAGAAATGCACAGGTTTAATAGGTTTCCCTAGGTGCCGGCTGAGCTACAGGCCAAAATCTACAGGTAGGCACTGTTTTCTTTAAAAAAATGGGATGTGTCCACGTTGCGTTTTGGGGCATTTCCTGTCGCGGGGGCTAGGCCTACCCACACAAGTGAGGTATCATTTTTATCGGGAGACTTGGGGGAACGCTGGGGGGAAGGAAATTTGTGGCTCCTCTCAGATTCCAGAACTTTCTGCCACAGAAATGTGAGGACCATGTGGTTTTTCAGCCAAATTTTGAGGTTTGCAAAGTATTCTGGGTAACAGAACCTGGTCCGAGTCCCGCAAGTCACCCCATCTTGGATTCCCCTAGGTCTCTAGTTTTCAGAAATGCACAGGTTTGGTAGGTTTCCCTAGGTGCCGGCTGAGCTAGAGACCAAAATCTACCGGTAGGCACTTGGCAAAAAACACCTCTGTTTTCATCCAAAATTTTGGATGTGTCCACGTTGCGCTTTGGGGTGTGTCCTGTCGCGGGCGCTAGGCCTACCCACACAAGTGAGGTATCATTTTTATCGCGAGACTTGAGTGAACGCTGGGTGGAAGCAAATTTGTGGCTCCTCTCAGATTCCTGAACTATCTGCCACAGAAATGTGAGGACCATGTGTTTTTTTAGCCAAATTTTGAGGTTTGCAAAGGATTCTGGGTAACAGAATCTGGTCCGAGCCCCGCAAGTCACCCCTCCTTGGATTCCCCTAGGTCTCTAGTTTTCAGAAATGCACAGGTTTGGTAGGTTTCCCTAGGTGCCGGCTGAGGTAGAGGCCAAAATCTACAGGTAGGCACTTCGCAAAAAACACCTCTGTTTTCTTCCAAAATTTTGGATGTGTCCACGTTGTGCTTTGGGGCGTTTCCTGTCGCGGGCGCTAGGCCTACCCACACAAGTGAGGTATCATTTTTATCGGGAGACTTGGGGGAACGCTGGGTGGAAGGAAATTTGTGGCTCCTCTCAGATTCCAGAACTTTCTGCCACAGAAATGTGAGGACCATGTGGTTTTTTAGCCACATTTTGAGGTTTGCAAAGTATTCTGGGTAACAGAACCTAGTCCGAGCCCCGCAAGTCACCCCATCTTGGATTCCCCTAGGTCTCTAGTTTTCAGAAATGCACAGGTTTGGTAGGTTTCCCTAGGTGCCGGCTGAGCTAGAGGCCAAAATCTACAGGTAGGCACTTGGCAAAAAACACCTCTGTTTTCTTCCAAAATTTTGGATGTGTCCACGTTGCGCTTTGGGGTGTGTCCTGTCGCGGGCGCTAGGCCTACCCACACAATTGAGGTATCATTTTTATAAGGAGACTTGAGTGAACGCTGGGTGGAAGGAAATTTGTGGCTCCTCTCAGATTCCAGAACTTTCTGCCACAGAAATGTGAGGAACATGTGTTTTTTTAGCCAAATGTTGAGGTTTGCAAAGGATTCTGGGTAACAGAACCTGGTCCGAGCCCCGTAAGTCACCCCTCCTTGGATTCCCCTAGGTCTCTAGTTTTCAGAAATGCACAGGTTTGGTAGGTTTCAGTAGGTGCCGGCTGAGCTAGAGGCCAAAATCTAGAGGTAGGCACATCGCAAAAAACACCTCTGTTTTCTTCCAAAATTTTGGATGTGTCCACGTTGATCTTTGGGGCGTTTCCTGTTGCGGGCGCTAGGCCTACCCACACAAGTGAGGTAACATTTTTATCAGGAGACTTGGGGGAACGCTGGGTGGAAGGAAATTTGTGGCTCCTCTCAGATTCCAGAACTTTCTGCCACAGAAATGTGAGGAACATGTGTTTTTTTAGCCAAATTTTGAGGTTTGCAAAGGATTCTGGGTAACAGAACCTGGTCCGAGCCCCGCAAGTCACCCCTTCTTGGATTCCCCTAGGCCTCTAGTTTTCAGAAATGCACAGATTTAATAGGTTTCCCTAGGTGCCGGCTGAGCTACAGGCCAAAATCTACAGGTAGGCACTGTTTTCTTTAAAAAAATGGGATGTGTCCACGTTTCGTTTTGGGGCATTTCCTGTCGCGGGGGCTAGGCCTACCCACACAAGTGAGGTATCATTTTTATCGGGAGACTTGGGGGAACGCTGGGTGGAAGGAAATTAGTGGCTCCTCTCAGATTCCAGAACTTTCTGCCACAGAAATGTGAGGAACATGTGTTTGTTTAGCCACATTTTGAGGTTTGCAAAGGATTCTGGGTAACAGAACCTGGTCCGAGCCCCTCAAGTCACCCCTCCTTGGATTCCCCTAGGTCTCTAGTTTTCAGAAAGGCACAGGTTTGGTAGGTTTCCCTAGGTGCCGGCTGAGCTAGAGGCCAAAATCTACAGGTAGACACTTCACAAAAAACACCTCTGTTTTCTTCCAAAATTTGGGATGTGTCCACGTTGCGCTTTGGGGTGTTTCCTGTTGCGGGCGCTAGGCCTACCCACACAAGTGAGGTATCATTTTTATCGGGAGACTTGGGGGAACGCTGGGTGGAAGGAAATTTGTGGCTCCTCTCAGATTCCAGAACTTTCTGCCACAGAAATGTGAGGAACATGTGTTTTTTTAGCCAAATTTTGAGGTTTGAAAGGGATTCTGGGTAACAGAACCTGGTCCGAGCCCCGCAAGTCACCCCTCCTTGGATTCCCCTATGCCTCTAGTTTTCAGAAATGCACAGGTTTAATAGGTTTCCCTAGGTGCCGGCTGAGCTACAGGCCAAAATCTACAGGTAGGCACTGTTTTCTTTAAAAAAATGGGATGTGTCCACGTTGCGTTTTGGGGCATTTCCTGTTGCGGGGGCTAGGCCTACCCACACAAGTGAGGTATCATTTTTATCGGGAGACTTGGGGGAACGCTGGGTGGAAGGAAATTTGTGGCTCCTCTCAGATTCCAGAACTTTCTGCCACAGAAATGTGAGGAACATGTGTTTTTCAGCCAAATTTTGAGGTTTGCAAAGTATTCTGGGTAACAGAACCTGGTCCGAGTCCCGCAAGTCACCCCATCTTGGATTCCCCTAGGTCTCTAGTTTTCAGAAATGCACAGGTTTGGTAGGTTTCCCTAGGTGCCGGCTGAGCTAGAGACCAAAATCTACCGGTAGGCACTTGGCAAAAAACACCTCTGTTTTCATCCAAAATTTTGGATGTGTCCACGTTGCGCTTTGGGGTGTGTCCTGTCGCGGGCGCTAGGCCTACCCACACAAGTGAGGTATCATTTTTATCGCGAGACTTGAGTGAACGCTGGGTGGAAGCAAATTTGTGGCTCCTCTCAGATTCCTGAACTATCTGCCACAGAAATGTGAGGACCATGTGTTTTTTTAGCCAAATTTTGAGGTTTGCAAAGGATTCTGGGTAACAGAATCTGGTCCGAGCCCCGCAAGTCACCCCTCCTTGGATTCCCCTAGGTCTCTAGTTTTCAGAAATGCACAGGTTTGGTAGGTTTCCCTAGGTGCCGGCTGAGGTAGAGGCCAAAATCTACAGGTAGGCACTTCGCAAAAAACACCTCTGTTTTCTTCCAAAATTTTGGATGTGTCCACGTTGTGCTTTGGGGCGTTTCCTGTCGCGGGCGCTAGGCCTACCCACACAAGTGAGGTATCATTTTTATCGGGAGACTTGGGGGAACGCTGGGTGGAAGGAAATTTGTGGCTCCTCTCAGATTCCAGAACTTTCTGCCACAGAAATGTGAGGACCATGTGGTTTTTTAGCCACATTTTGAGGTTTGCAAAGTATTCTGGGTAACAGAACCTAGTCCGAGCCCCGCAAGTCACCCCATCTTGGATTCCCCTAGGTCTCTAGTTTTCAGAAATGCACAGGTTTGGTAGGTTTCCCTAGGTGCCGGCTGAGCTAGAGGCCAAAATCTACAGGTAGGCACTTGGCAAAAAACACCTCTGTTTTCTTCCAAAATTTTGGATGTGTCCACGTTGCGCTTTGGGGTGTGTCCTGTCGCGGGCGCTAGGCCTACCCACACAATTGAGGTATCATTTTTATAAGGAGACTTGAGTGAACGCTGGGTGGAAGGAAATTTGTGGCTCCTCTCAGATTCCAGAACTTTCTGCCACAGAAATGTGAGGAACATGTGTTTTTTTAGCCAAATGTTGAGGTTTGCAAAGGATTCTGGGTAACAGAACCTGGTCCGAGCCCCGTAAGTCACCCCTCCTTGGATTCCCCTAGGTCTCTAGTTTTCAGAAATGCACAGGTTTGGTAGGTTTCAGTAGGTGCCGGCTGAGCTAGAGGCCAAAATCTAGAGGTAGGCACATCGCAAAAAACACCTCTGTTTTCTTCCAAAATTTTGGATGTGTCCACGTTGATCTTTGGGGCGTTTCCTGTTGCGGGCGCTAGGCCTACCCACACAAGTGAGGTAACATTTTTATCAGGAGACTTGGGGGAACGCTGGGTGGAAGGAAATTTGTGGCTCCTCTCAGATTCCAGAACTTTCTGCCACAGAAATGTGAGGAACATGTGTTTTTTTAGCCAAATTTTGAGGTTTGCAAAGGATTCTGGGTAACAGAACCTGGTCCGAGCCCCGCAAGTCACCCCTTCTTGGATTCCCCTAGGCCTCTAGTTTTCAGAAATGCACAGATTTAATAGGTTTCCCTAGGTGCCGGCTGAGCTACAGGCCAAAATCTACAGGTAGGCACTGTTTTCTTTAAAAAAATGGGATGTGTCCACGTTTCGTTTTGGGGCATTTCCTGTCGCGGGGGCTAGGCCTACCCACACAAGTGAGGTATCATTTTTATCGGGAGACTTGGGGGAACGCTGGGTGGAAGGAAATTAGTGGCTCCTCTCAGATTCCAGAACTTTCTGCCACAGAAATGTGAGGAACATGTGTTTGTTTAGCCACATTTTGAGGTTTGCAAAGGATTCTGGGTAACAGAACCTGGTCCGAGCCCCTCAAGTCACCCCTCCTTGGATTCCCCTAGGTCTCTAGTTTTCAGAAAGGCACAGGTTTGGTAGGTTTCCCTAGGTGCCGGCTGAGCTAGAGGCCAAAATCTACAGGTAGACACTTCACAAAAAACACCTCTGTTTTCTTCCAAAATTTGGGATGTGTCCACGTTGCGCTTTGGGGTGTTTCCTGTTGCGGGCGCTAGGCCTACCCACACAAGTGAGGTATCATTTTTATCGGGAGACTTGGGGGAACGCTGGGTGGAAGGAAATTTGTGGCTCCTCTCAGATTCCAGAACTTTCTGCCACAGAAATGTGAGGAACATGTGTTTTTTTAGCCAAATTTTGAGGTTTGAAAGGGATTCTGGGTAACAGAACCTGGTCCGAGCCCCGCAAGTCACCCCTCCTTGGATTCCCCTATGCCTCTAGTTTTCAGAAATGCACAGGTTTAATAGGTTTCCCTAGGTGCCGGCTGAGCTACAGGCCAAAATCTACAGGTAGGCACTGTTTTCTTTAAAAAAATGGGATGTGTCCACGTTGCGTTTTGGGGCATTTCCTGTTGCGGGGGCTAGGCCTACCCACACAAGTGAGGTATCATTTTTATCGGGAGACTTGGGGGAACGCTGGGTGGAAGGAAATTTGTGGCTCCTCTCAGATTCCAGAACTTTCTGCCACAGAAATGTGAGGAACATGTGTTTTTTTAGTCAAATTTTGAGGTTTGCAAAGGATTCTGGGTAACAGAACCTGGTCCGAGCCCCGCAAGTCACCCCTCCTTGGATTCCCCTAGGTCTATAGTTTTCATAAATGCACAGGTTTGGTAGGTTTCCCTAGGTGCCGGCTGATCTAGAGGCCAAAATCTACCGGTAGGCACTTCACAAAAAACACCTCTGTTTTCTTCAAAAAATTTGGATGTGTTCACGTTGCGCTTTGGGGCTTTTTCCGTCGCGGGCGCTAGGCCTACCCCCACAAGTGAGGTATCATTTTTATCAGGAGACTTGAGGGAACGCTGGGTGGAAGGAAATTTGTGGCTCCTCTCAGATTCCAGAACTTTCTGCCACAGAAATGTGAGGACCATGTGTTTTTTTAGCCAAATTTTGAGGTTTGCAATGGATTCTGGGTAACAGAACCTGGTCAGAGCCCCGCAAGTCACCCCATCTTGGATTCCCCTAGGTCTCTAGTTTTCAGAAATGCACAGGTTTGGTAGGTTTCCCTAGGTGCCGGCTGAGCTAGAGGCCAAAATCTACAGGTAGGCACTTCGCAAAAAACACCTCTGTTTTCTTCCAAAATTTTGGATGTGTCCACGTTGCGCTTTGGGGTGTTTCCTGTCGCGGGCGCTAGGCCTACCCACACAAGTGAGGTATCATTCTTATCAGGAGACTTGGGGGAACGCTGGGTGGAAGGAAATTTGTGGCTCCTCTCAGATTCCAGAACTTTCTGCCACAGAAATGAGAGGAACATGTGTTTTTTTAGCAAAATGTTGAGGTTTGCAAAGGATTCTGGGTAACAGAACCTGGTCCGAGCCCCGCAAGTCACCCCTCCTTGGATTCCCCTAGGTCTCTAGTTTTCAGAAATGCACAGGTTTGGTAGGTTTCCCTAGGTGCCGGCTGAGCTACAGGCCAAAATCTACAGGTAGGCACTGTTTTCTTTAAAAAAATGGGATGTGTCCACGTTGCGTTTTGGGGCATTTCCTGTCGCAGGGGCTAGGCCTACCCACACAAGTGAGGTATCATTTTTATCGGGAGACTTGGGGGAACGCTGGGTGGAAGGAAATTTGTGGCTCCTCTCAGATTCCAGAACTTTCTGCCACAGAAATGTGAGGAACATGTGTTTTTTTAGTCAGATTTTGAGGTTTGCAAAGGATTCTGGGTAACAGAACCTGGTCCGAGCCCCGCAAGTCACCCCTCCTTGGATTCCCCTACGTCTATAGTTTTCATAAATGCACAGGTTTGGTAGGTTTCCCTAGGTGCCGGCTGAGCTAGAGGCCAAAATCTACCGGTAGGCACTTCACAAAAAACACCTCTGTTTTCTTCCAAACTTTTGGATGTGTCCACGTTGTGCTTTGGGGTGCTTCCTGTCGCGGCCGCTAGGCCTACCCACACAAGTGAGGTATAATTTTTATTGGGAGACTTGGGTGAACGCTGGGTGGAAGGAAATTTGTGGCTCCTCTCAGATTCCAGAACTCTCTGCCACAGAAATGTGAGTACCATGTGTTTTTTTAGCCAAATTTTGAGGTTTGCAAAGTATTCTGGGTATCAGAACCTGGTCCGAGCCCTGCAAGTTACCCATTCTTGGATTCCCCTAGGTCTCTAGTTTTCAGAAATGCACAGGTTTGGTAGGTTTCCCTAGGTGCCGGCTGAGCTAGAGGCCAAAATCTACAGGTAGGCACTTGGCAAAAAACACCTCTGTTTTCTTCAAAAATTTTGGATGTGTCCACGTTGCGCTTTGGGGTGTGTCCTGTCGCGGGCGCTAGGCCTACCCACACAAGTGAGGTATCATTTTTATCGGGAGACTTGGGTGAACGCTCGGTGGAAGGAAATTTGTGGCTCCTCTCAGATTCCAGAACTATCTGCCACAGAAATGTGAGGACCATGTGTTTTTTTAGCCAAATTTTGAGGTTTGCAAAGGATTCTGGGTAACAGAATCTGGTCCGAGCCCCGCAAGTCACCCCTCCTTGGATTCCCCTAGGTCTCTAGTTTTCAGAAATGCACAGGTGTGGTAGTTTTCCCTAGGTGCCGGCTGAGCTAGAGGCCAAAATCTACAGGTAGGCACTTCGCAAAAAACACCTCTGTTTTCTTCCAAAATTTTGGATGTGTCCACGTTGCGCTTTGGGGTGTTTCCTGTCGCGGGCGCTAGGCCTACCCACACAAGTGAGGTATCATTCTTATCAGGAGACTTGGGGGAACGCTGGGTGGAAGGAAATTTGTGGCTCCTCTCAGATTCCAGAACTTTCTGCCACAGAAATGTGAGGAACATGTGTTTTTTTAGCAAAATGTTGAGGTTTGCAAAGGATTCTGGGTAACAGAACCTGGTCCGAGCCCCGCAAGTCACCCCTCCTTGGATTCCCCTAGGTCTCTAGTTTTCAGAAATACACAGGTTTGGTAGGTTTCCCTAGGTGCCGGCTGAGCTACAGGCCAAAATCTACAGGTAGGCACTGTTTTCTTTCAAAAAATGGGATGTGTCCACGTTGCGTTTTGGGGCATTTCCTGTCGCGGGGGCTAGGCCTACCCACACAAGTGAGGTATCATTTTTATCGGGAGACTTGGGGGAACGCTGGGTGGAAGGAAATTTGTGGCTCCTCTCAGATTCCAGAACTTTCTGCCACAGAAATGTGAGGAACATGTGTTTTTTTAGTCAAATTTTGAGGTTTGCAAAGGATTCTGGGTAACAGAACCTGGTCCGAGCCCCGCAAGTCACCCCTCCTTGGATTCACCTACGTCTATAGTTTTCATAAATGCACAGGTTTGGTAGGTTTCCCTAGGTGCCGGCTGAGCTAGAGGCCAAAATCTACCGGTAGGCACTTCACAAAAAACACCTCTGTTTTCTTCCAAACTTTTGGATGTGTCCACGTTGTGCTTTGGGGTGCTTCCTGTCGCGGCCGCTAGGCCTACCCACACAAGTGAGGTATCATTTTTATTGGGAGACTTGGGTGAACGCTGGGTGGAAGGAAATTTGTGGCTCCTCTCAGATTCCAGAACTCTCTGCCACAGAAATGTGAGTACCATGTGTTTTTTTAGCCAAATTTTGAGGTTTGCAAAGTATTCTGGGTATCAGAACCTGGTCCGAGCCCTGCAAGTTACCCATTCTTGGATTCCCCTAGGTCTCTAGTTTTCAGAAATGCACAGGTTTGGTAGGTTTCCCTAGGTGCCGGCTGAGCTAGAGGCCAAAATCTACAGGTAGGCACTTGGCAAAAAACACCTCTGTTTTCTTCAAAAATTTTGGATGTGTCCACGTTGCGCTTTGGGGTGTGTCCTGTCGCGGGCGCTAGGCCTACCCACACAAGTGAGGTATCATTTTTATCGGGAGACTTGGGTGAACGCTCGGTGGAAGGAAATTTGTGGCTCCTCTCAGATTCCAGAACTATCTGCCACTGAAATATGAGGACCATGTGTTTTTTTAGCCAAATTTTGAGGTTTGCAAAGGATTCTGGGTAACAGAATCTGGTCCGAGCCCCGCAAGTCACCCCTCCTTGGATTCCCCTAGGTCTCTAGTTTTCAGAAATGCACAGGTGTGGTAGTTTTCCCTAGGTGCCGGCTGAGCTAGAGGCCAAAATCTACCGGTAGGCACTTCACAAAAAACACCTCTGTTTTCTTCCAAACTTTTGGATGTGTCCACGTTGTGCTTTGGGGTGCTTCCTGTCGCGGCCGCTAGGCCTACCCACACAAGTGAGGTATCATTTTTATCGGGAGACTTGGGTGAACGCTGGGTGGAAGGAAATTTGTGGCTCCTCTCAGATTCCAGAACTCTCTGCCACAGAAATGTGAGTACCATGTGTTTTTTTAGCCAAATTTTGAGGTTTGCAAAGTATTCTGGGTAACAGAACCTGGTCCGAGCCCTGCAAGTTACCCATTCTTGGATTCCCCTAGGTCTCTAGTTTTCAGAAATGCACAGGTTTGGTAGGTTTCCCTAGGTGCCGGCTGAGCTAGAGGCCAAAATCTACAGGTAGGCACTTGGCAAAAAACACCTCTGTTTTCTTCAAAAATTTTGGATGTGTCCACGTTGCGCTTTGGGGTGTGTCCTGTCGCGGGCGCTAGGCCTACCTCACAAGTGAGGTATCATTTTTATCGGGAGACTTGGGTGAACGCTCGGTGGAAGGAAATTTGTGGCTCCTCTCAGATTCCAGAACTATCTGCCACAGAAATGTGAGGGCCATGTGTTTTTTTAGCCAAATTTTGAGGTTTGCAAAGGATTCTGGGTAACAGAATCTGGTCCGAGCCCCGCAAGTCACCCCTCTTTGGATTCCCCTAGGTCTCTAGTTTTCAGAAATGCACAGGTGTGGTAGTTTTCCCTAGGTGCCGGCTGAGCTAGAGGCCAAAATCTACAGGTAGGCACTTCGCAAAAAACACCTCTGTTTTCTTCCAAAATTTTGGATGTGTCCACGTTGCGCTTTGGGGTGTTTCCTGTCGCGGGCGCCAGGCCTACCCACACAAGTGAGGTATCATTCTTATCAGGAGACTTGGGGGAACGCTGGGTGGAAGGAAATTTGTGGCTCCTCTCAGATTCCAGAACTTTCTGCCACAGAAATGTGAGGAACATGTGTTTTTTTAGCAAAATGTTGAGGTTTGCAAAGGATTCTGGGTAACAGAACCTGGTCCGAGCCCCGCAAGTTACCCCTCCTTGGATTCCCCTAGGTCTCTAGTTTTCAGAAATGCACAGGTGTGGTAGGTTTCCCTAGGTGCCGGCTGAGCTACAGGCCAAAATCTCCAGGTAGGCACTGTTTTCTTTCAAAAAATGGGATGTGTCCACGTTGCGTTTTGGGGCATTTCCTGTCGCGGGGGCTAGGCCTACCCACACAAGTGAGGTATCATTTTTATCGGGAGACTTGGGGGAACGCTGGGTGGAAGGAAATTTGTGGCTCCTCTCAGATTCCAGAACTTTCTGCCACAGAAATGTGAGGAACATGTGTTTTTTTAGTCAAATTTTGAGGTTTGCAAAGGATTCTGGGTAAGAGAACCTGGTCCGAGCCCCGCAAGTCACCCCTCCTTGGATTCCCCTAGGTCTATAGTTTTCATAAATGCACAGGTTTGGTAGGTATCCCTAGGTGCCGGCTGAGCTAGAGGCCAAAATCTACCGGTAGGCACTTCACAAAAAACACCTCTGTTTTCTTCCAAACTTTTGGATGTGTCCACGTTGTGCTTTGGGGTGCTTCCTGTCGCGGCCACTAGGCCTACCCACACAAGTGAGGTATCATTTTTATCGGGAGACTTGGGTGAACGCTGGGTGGAAGGAAATTTGTGGCTCCTCTCAGATTCCAGAACTCTCTGCCACAGAAATGTGAGGACCATGTGTTTTTTTAGCCAAATTTTGAGGTTTGCAAAGTATTCTGGGTAACAGAACCTGGTCCGAGCCCTGCAAGTTACCCATTCTTGGATTCCCCTAGGTCTCTAGTTTTCAGAAATGCACAGGTTTGGTAGGTTTCCCTAGGTGCCGGCTGAGCTAGAGGCCAAAATCTACAGGTAGGCACTTCGCAAAAAACACCTCTGTTTTCTTCCAAAATTTTGGATGTGTCCACGTTGCGCTTTGGGGTGTGTCCTGTCGCGGGCGCTAGGCCTACCCACACAAGTGAGGTATCATTTTTATCGGGAGACTTGGGTGAACGCTGGGTGGAAGGAAATTTGTGGCTCCTCTCAGATTCCAGAACTATCTGCCACAGAAATGTGAGGACCATGTGTTTTTTTAGCCAAATTTTGAGGTTTGCAAAGTATTCTGGGTAACAGAACCTGGTCCGAGCCCTGCAAGTTACCCATTCTTGGATTCCCCTAGGTCTCTAGTTTTCAGAAATGCACAGGTTTGGTAGGTTTCCCTAGGTGCCGGCTGAGCTAGAGGCCAAAATCTACAGGTAGGCACTTGGCAAAAAACACCTCTGTTTTCTTCAAAAATTTTGGATGTGTCCACGTTGCGCTTTGGGGTGTGTCCTGTCGCGGGCGCTAGGCCTACCCACACAAGTGAGGTATCATTTTTATCGGGAGACTTGGGTGAATGCTCGGTGGAAGGAAATTTGTGGCTCCTCTCAGATTCCAGAACTATCTGCCACAGAAATGTGAGGGCCATGTGTTTTTTTAGCCAAATTTTGAGGTTTGCAAAGGATTCTGGGTAACAGAATCTGGTCCGAGCCCCGCAAGTCACCCCTCCTTGGATTCCCCTAGGTCTCTAGTTTTCAGAAATGCACAGGTGTGGTAGTTTTCCCTAGGTGCCGGCTGAGCTAGAGGCCAAAATCTACAGGTAGGCACTTCGCAAAAAACACCTCTGTTTTCTTCCAAAATTTTGGATGTGTCCACGTTGCGCTTTGGGGTGTTTCCTGTCGCGGGCGCCAGGCCTACCCACACAAGTGAGGTATCATTCTTATCAGGAGACTTGGGGGAACGCTGGGTGGAAGGAAATTTGTGGCTCCTCTCAGATTCCAGAACTTTCTGCCACAGAAATGTGAGGAACATGTGTTTTTTTAGCAAAATGTTGAGGTTTGCAAAGGAGTCTGGGTAACAGAACCTGGTCCGAGCCCCGCAAGTCACCCCTCCTTGGATTCCCCTAGGTCTCTAGTTTTCAGAAATGCACAGGTGTGGTAGGTTTCCCTAGGTGCCGGCTGAGCTACAGGCCAAAATCTACAGGTAGGCACTGTTTTCTTTCAAAAAATGGGATGTGTCCATGTTGCGTTTTGGGGCATTTCCTGTCGCGGGGGCTAGGCCTACCCACACAAGTGAGGTATCATTTTTATCGGGAGACTTGGGGGAACGCTGGGTGGAAGGAAATTTGTGGCTCCTCTCAGATTCCAGAACTTTCTGCCACAGAAATGTGAGGAACATGTGTTTTTTTAGTCAAATTTTGAGGTTTGCAAAGGATTCTGGGTAACAGAACCTGGTCCGAGCCCCGCAAGTCACCCCTCCTTGGATTCCCCTAGGTCTCTAGTTTTCAGAAATGCACAGGTGTGGTAGGTTTCCCTAGGTGCCGGCTGAGCTACAGGCCAAAATCTACTGGTAGGCACTTCACAAAAAACACCTCTGTTTTCTTCCAAACTTTTGGATGTGTCCACGTTGTGCTTTGGGGTGCTTCCTGTCGCGGCCACTAGGCCTACCCACACAAGTGAGGTATCATTTTTATCGGGAGACTTGGGTGAACGCTGGGTGGAAGGAAATTTGTGGCTCCTCTCAGATTCCAGACCTTTCTGCCACAGAAATGTGAGTACCATGTGTTTTCTTAGCCAAATTTTGAGGTTTGCAAAGGATTCTGGGTAACAGAACCTGGTCAGAGCCCCGCAAGTCACCCCATCTTGGATTCCCCTAGGTCTCTAGTTTTCAGAAATGCACATGTTTTGTAGGTTTCCCTAGGTGCCGGCTGAGCTACAGGCCAAAATCTACAGGTAGGCACTGTTTTCTTTAAAAAAATGGGATGTGTCCACGTTGCGTTTTGGGGCATTTCCTGTCGCGGGGGCTAGGCCTACCCACACAAGTGAGGTATCATTTTTATCGGGTGACTTGGGGGAACGCTGGGTGGAAGGAAATTTGTGGCTCCTCTCAGATTCCAGAACTTTCTGCCACAGAAATGTGAGGAACATGTGTTTTTTTAGCCAAATTTTGAGGTTTGCAAAGGATTCTGGGTTTCAGAACCTGGTCCGAGCCCCGCAAGTCACCCCTCCTTGGATTCCCCTAGGTCTATAGTTTTCATAAATGCACAGGTTTGGTAGGTTTCCCTAGGTGCCAGATGAGCTAGAGGCCAAAATCTACCGGTAGGCACTTCACAAAAAACACCTCTGTTTTCTTACAAAAATTTGGATGTGTCCACGTTGCGCTTTGGGGTGTTTCCTGTCGCGGGCGCTAGGCCTACCCACACAAGTGAAGCATCATTTTTATCAGGAGACTTGAGGGAACGCTGGGTGGAAGGAAATTTGTGGCTCCTCTCAGATTCCAGACCTTTCTGCCACAGAAATGTGAGTACCATGTGTTTTCTTAGCCAAATTTTGAGGTTTGCAAAGGATTCTGGGTAACAGAACCTGGTCAGAGCCCCGCAAGTCACCCCATCTTGGATTCCCCTAGGTCTCTAGTTTTCAGAAATGCACATGTTTTGTAGGTTTCCCTAGGTGCCGGCTGAGCTAGAGGCCAAAATCTACAGGTAGGCACTTCGCAAAAAACACCTCTGTTTTCTTCCAAACTTTTGGATGTGTCCACGTTGCGCTTTGGGGTGTTTCCTGTCGCGGGCGCTAGGCCAACCCACACAAGTGAGGTATCATTTTTATCAGGAGACTTGGGGGAACGCTGGGTGGAAGGAAATTTGTGGCTCCTCTCAGATTCCAGAACTTTCTGCCACAGAAATATGAGGACCATGTGTTTTTTTAGCCACATTTTGAGGTTTGCAAAGGATTCTGGGTAACAGAACCTGGTCCGAGCCCCGCAAGTCACCCCATCTTGGATTCCCCTAGGTCTCTAGTTTTCAGAAATGCACAGGTTTGGTAGGTTTCCCTAGGTGCCGGCTGAGCTAGAGGCCAAAATCTACAGGTAGGCACTTCGCAAAAAAAAACCTCTGTTTTCTTCCAAAATTTTGGATGTGTCCACATTGCGCTTTGGGGTGTGTCGTGTCGCGGGCGCTAGGCCTACCCACACAAGTGAGGTATCATTTTTATCGGGAGACTTGGGGGAACGCTGGGTGGAAGGAAATTTGTGGCTCCTCTCAGATTCCAGAACTTTCTGCCACAGAAATGTGAGGAACATGTGTTTTTTTAACCAAATTTTGAGGTTTGCAAAGGATTCTAGGTAACAGAACCTGGTCCGAGCCCCGCAAGTCACCCCTCCTTGGATTCCCCTAGGTCTCTAGTTTTCAGAAATGCACAGGTTTGGTAGGTTTCCCTAGGTGCCGGCTGAGCTAGAGGCCAAAATCTACAGGTAGGCACTTCGCAAAAAACACCTCTGTTTTCTTCCAAAATTTTAGATGTGTCCACGTTGCGCTTTGGGCAGTTTCCTGTTGCGGGCGCTAGGCCTACCCACACAAGTGAGGTATCATTTTTATCAGAAGACTTGGGGGAACGCTGGGTGGAAGGAAATTTGTGGCTCCTCTCAGATTCCAGAACTTTCTGCCACAGAAATGTGAGGAACATGTGTTTTTTTAGCCAAATTTTGAGATTTGCAAAGTATTCTGGGTAACAGAACCTGGTCCGAGCCCCGCAAGTCACCCCTCCTTGGATTCCACTGGGTCTCTAGTTTTCAGAAATGCACAGGTTTGGTAGGTTTCCCTAGGTGCCGGCTGAGCTAGAGGCCAAAATCTACAGGTAGGCACTTCGCAAAAAACACCTCTGTTTCTTAAAATTTTGGATGTGTCCACGTTGTGCTTCGGGGCGTTTCCTGTCGCGGGCGCTAGGCCTACCCACACAAGTGAGGTATAATTTTTATCGGGAGACTTGGGGGAACGCTGGGTGGAAGGAAATTTGTGGCTCCTCTCAGATTCCAGAACTTTCTGCCACAGAAATATGAGGACCATGTGTTTTTTTAGCCAAATTTTGAGGTTTGCAAAGTATTCTGGGTAACAGAACCTGGTCCGAGCCCCACAAGTCACCCCATCTTGGATTCCCCTAGGTCTCTAGTTTTCAGAAATGCACAGGTTTGGTAGGTTTCCCTAGGTGCCGGCTGAGCTAGAGGCCCAAATCTACAGGTAGGCACTTCGCAAAAAAACCCTCTGTTTTCTTCCAAAATTTTGGATGTGTCCACGTTGCGCTTTGGTGTGTGTCGTGTGGCGGGCGCTAGGCCTACCCACACAAGTGAGGTATAATTTTTATCAGGAGACTTGGGGGAACGCTGGGTGGAAGGAAATTAGTGGCTCCTCTCAGATTCCAGAACTTTCTGCCACAGAAATGTGAGGAACATGTGTTTTTTTAGCCAAATTTTGAGATCTGCAAAGTATTCTGGGTAACAGAACCTGGTCCGAGCCCCGCAAGTCACCCCTCCTTGGATTCCCCTGGGTCTCTAGTTTTCAGAAATGCACAGGATTGGTAGGTTTCCCTAGGTGCCGGCTGAGCTAGAGGCCAAAATCTACAGGTAGGCACTTCGCAAAAAAAACCTCTGTTTTCTTCCAAAATTTTGGATGTGTCCACGTTGCGCTTTGGGGTGTGTCGTGTGGCGGGCGCTAGGCCTACCCACACAAGTGAGGTATCATTTTTATCGGGAGACTAGGGGGAACGCTGGGTGGAAGGAAATTTGTGGCTCCTCTCAGATTCCAGAACTTTCTGCCACAGAAATGTGAGGAACATGTGTTTTTTTAGCCAAATGTTGAGGTTTGCAAAGGATTCTGGGTAACAAAACCTAGTCCGAGCCCCGTAAGTCACCCCTCCTTGGATTCCCCTAGGTCTCTAGTTTTCAGAAATGCACAGGTTTGGTAGGTTTCAGTAGGTGCCGGCTGAGCTAGAGGCCAAAATCTACAGGTAAGCACTTCGCAAAAAACACCTCTGTTTTCTTCCAAAATTTTGGATGTGTCCACGTTGCGCTTTGGGGCGTTTCCTGTTGCGGGCGCTAGACCTACCCACACAAGTGAGGTATAATTTTTATCAGGAGACTTGGGGGAACGCTGGGTGGAAGGAAATTTGTGGCTCCTCTCAGATTCCAGAACTTTCTGCCACAGAAATGTGAGGAACATGTGTTTTTTTAGCCAAATTTTAAGGTTTGCAAAGGATTCTAGGTAACAGAACCTGGTCCGAGCCCCGCAATCACCCCTCCTTGGATTCCCCTACGTCTCTAGTTTTCAGAAATGCACAGGTTTGGTAGGTTTCCCTAGGTGCCGGCTGAGCTAGAGGCCAAAATCTACAGGTAGGCACTTCGCAAAAAACACCTCTGTTTTCTTCCAAAATTTTGGATGTGTCCACGTTGCGCTTTGGGCCGTTTCCTGTTGCGGGCGCTAGGCCTACCCACACAAGTGAGGTATCATTTTTATCAGGAGACTTGGGGGAACGCTGGGTGGAAGGAAATTTGTGGCTCCTCTCAGATTCAGAACTTTCTGCCACAGAAATGTGAGGAACATGTGTTTTTTTAGCCAAATTTTGAGATTTGCAAAGTATTCTGGGTAACAGAACCTGGTCCGAGCCCCGAAAGTCACCCCTGCTTGGATTCCCCTGGGTCTCTAGTTTTCAGAAATGCACAGGTTTGGTAGGTTTCCCTAGGTGCCGGCTGAGCTAGAGGCCAAAATCTACAGGTAGGCACTTCGCAAAAAACTCCTCTGTTTTCTTCAAAATTTTTGGATGTGTCCAAGTTGTGCTTTGGGGCGTTTCCTGTCGCGGGCGCTAGGCCTACCCACACAAGTGAGGTATTATTTTTATCGGGAGACTTGGAGGAACGCTGGGTGGAAGGAAATTTGTGGCTCCTCTCAGATTCCTGAACTTTCTGCCACAGAAATGTGAGGACCATGTGTTTTTTTAGCCAAATTTTGAGGTTTGCAAAGTATTCTGGGTAACAGAACCTGGTCCGAGCCCCGCAAGTCACCCCATCTTGGATTCCCCTAGGTCTCTAGTTTTCAGAAATGCACAGGTTTGGTAGGTTTCCCTAGGTGCCGGCTGAGCTAGAGGCCAAAATCTACAGGTAGGCACTTCGCAAAAAAAACCTCTGTTTTCTTCCAAAATTTTGGATGTGTCCACGTTACGCTTTGGGGTGTGTCGTGTCGCGGGCGCCAGGCCTACCCAAACAAGTGAGGTATCATTTTTATCGGGAGACTAGGGGGAACGCTGGGTGGAAGGAAATTTGTGGCTCCTCTCAGATTCCAGAACTTTCTGCCACAGAAATGTGAGGAACATGTGTTTTTTTAGCCAAATGTTGAGGTTTGCAAAGGATTCTGGGTAACAGAACCTAGTCGGAGCCCCGTAAGTCACCCCTCCTTGGATTCCCCTAGGTCTCTAGTTTTCAGAAATGCACAGGTTTGGTAGGTTTCAGTAGGTGCCGGCTGAGCTAGAGGCCAAAATCTACAGGTAGGCACTTCGCAAAAAACACCTCTGTTTTCTTCCAAAATTTTGGATGTGTCCACGTTGCGCTTTGGGGCGTTTCCTGTTGCGGGCGCTAGGCCTACCCACACAAGTGAGGTATAATTTTTATCAGGAGACTTGGGGGAACGCTGAGTGGAAGGAAATTTGAGGCTCCTCTCAGATTCCAGAACTTTCTGCCACAGAAATGTGAGGAACATGTGTTTTTTTAGCCAAATTTTGAGATTTGCAAAGGATTCTGGGTAACAGAATCTGGTCCGAGCCCCGCAAGTCACCCCCTCCTTGGATTCCCCTAGGTCTCTAGTTTTCAGAAATGCACAGGTTTGGTAGGTTTCCCTAGGTGCCGGCTGAGCTAGAGGCCAAAATCTACAGGTAGGCACTTCGCAAAAAACACCTCTGTTTTCTTCCAAAATTTTGGATGTGTCCATGTTGTGCTTTGGGGCGGTTCCTGTCGCGGGCGCTAGGCCTACCCACACAAGTGAGGTATCATTTTTATCGGGAGACGTGGGGGAACGCTGGGTGGAAGGAAATTTGTGGCTCCTCTCAGATTCCAGAACTTTCTGCCACAGAAATGTGAGGATTATGTGGTTTTTTAGCCAAATTTTGAGGTTTGCAAAGTATTCTGGGTAACAGAACCTGGTCCGAGCCCCGCAAGTCACCCCATCTTGGATTCCCCTAGGTCTCTAGTTTTCAGAAATGCACAGGTTTGGTAGGTTTCCCTAGGTGCCGGCTGAGCTAGAGGCCAAAATCTACAGGTAGGCACTTGGCAAAAAACACCTCTGTTTTCTTCCAAAATTTTGGATGTGTCCACGTTGCGCTTTGGGGTGTGTCCTGTCGCGGGCGCTAGGCCTACCCACACAAGTGAGGTATCATTTTTATAGGGAGACTTGAGTGAACGCTGGGTGGAAGGAAATTTGTGGCTCCTCTCAGATTCCAAAACTATCTGCCACAGAAATGTGAGGACCATGTGTTTTTTTAGCCAAATTTTGAGGTTTGCAAAGGATTCTGGGTAACAGAATCTGGTCCGAGCCCCGCAAGTCACCCCTCCTTGGATTCCCCTAGGTCTCTAGATTTCAGAAATGCACAGGTGTGGTAGGTTTCCCTAGGTGCCGGCTGAGCTAGAGGCCAAAATCTACAGGTAGGCACTTCGCAAAAAACACCTCTGTTTTCTTCCAAACTTTTGGATGTGTCCACGTTGCGCTTTGGGGTGTTTCCTGTCGCGGGCGCTAGGCCTACCCACACAAGTGAGGTATCATTTTTATCGGGAGACTTGGGGGAACGCTGGGTGGAAGCAAATTTGTGGCTCCTCCCAGATTCCAGAACTTTCTGCCACAGAAATGTGAGGACCATGTGTTTTTTTAGCCAAATTTTGAGGTTTGCAAAGTATTCTGGGTAACAGAACCTGGTCCGAGCCCCGCAAGTCACCCCATCTTGGATTCCCCTAGGTCTCTAGTTTTCAGAAATGCACAGGTTTGGTAGGTTTCCCTAGGTGCCGGCTGAGCTAGAGGCCAAAATCTACAGGTAGGCACTTCGCAAAAAAAACCTCTGTTTTCTTCCAAAATTTTGGATGTGTCCACGTTGCGCTTTGGGGTGTGTCGTGTCGCGGGCGCTAGGCCTACCCACACAAGTGAGGTATCATTTTTATCGGGAGACTAGGGGGAACGCTGAGTGGAAGGAAATTTGTGGCTCCTCTCAGATTCCAGAACTTTCTGCCACAGAAATGTGAGGAACATGTGTTTTTTTAGCCAAATGTTGAGGTTTGCAAAGGATTCTGGGTAACAGGACCTGGTCCGAGCCCCGTAAGTCACCCCTCCTTGGATTCCCCTATGTCTCTAGTTTTCAGAAATCAAAGGTTTGGTAGGTTTCAGTAGGTGCCGGCTGAGCTAGAGGCCAAAATCTACAGGTAGGCACATCGCAAAAAACACCTCTGTTTTCTTCCAAAATTTTGGATGTGTCCACGTTGCGCTTTGGGGCGTTTCCTGTTGCGGGCGCTAGGCCTACCCACACAAGTGAGGTATAATTTTTATCAGGAGACTTGGGGGAACGCTGGTGGAAGGAAATTTGTGGCTCCTCTCAGATTCCAGAACTTTCTGCCACAGAAATGTGAGGAACATGTGTTTTTTTAACCAAATTTTGAGGTTTGCAAAGGATTCTAGGTAACAGAACCTGGTCCGAGCCCCGCAAGTCACCCCTCCTTGGATTCCCCTAGGTCTCTAGTTTTCAGAAATGCACAGGTTTGGTAGGTTTCCCTAGGTGCCGGCTGAGCTACAGGCCAAAATCTACAGGTAGGCACTGTTTTCTTTAAAAAAATGGGATGTGTCCACGTTGCGTTTTGGGGCATTTCCTGTCACGGGGGTTAGGCCTACCCACACAAGTGAGGTATCATTTTTATCGGGAGACTTGGGGGAACGCTGGGTGGAAGGAAATTTGTGGCTCCTCTCAGATTCCAGAACTTTCTGCCACAGAAATGTGAGGAACATGTGTTTTTTTAGCCACATTTTGAGGTTTGCAAAGGATTCTGGGTAACAGAACCTGGTCCGAGCCCCTCAAGTCACCCCTCCTTGGATTCCCCTAGGTCTCTAGTTTTCAGAAAGGCAGAGGTTTGGTTGGTTTCCCTAGGTTTCCCTAGGTGCCGGCTGAGCTAGAGGCCAAAATCTACAGGTAGGCACTTCACAAAAAACACCTCTGTTTTCTTCCAAAATTTGGGATGTGTCCACGTTGCACTTTGGGGTGTTTCCTGTTGCGGGCGCTAGGCCTACCCACACAAGTGAGGTATCATTTTTATCGGGAGACTTGGGGGAACGCTGGGTGGAAGGAAATTTGTGGCTCCTCTCAGATTCCAGAACTTTCTGCCACAGAAATGTGAGGAACATGTGTTTTTTTAGCCAAATTTTGAGGTTTGAAAGGGATTCTGGGTAACAGAACCTGGTCCAAGCCCCACAAGTCACCCCTCCTTGGATTCCCCTAGGCCTCTAGTTTTCAGAAATGCACAGGTTTAATAGGTTTCCCTAGGTGCCGGCTGAGCTACAGGCCAAAATCTACAGGTAGGCACTGTTTTCTTTAAAAAAATGGGATGTGTCCACGTTGCGTTTTGGGGCATTTCCTGTCGCGGGGGCTAGGCCTACCCACACAAGTGAGGTATCATTTTTATCGGGAGACTTGGGGGAACGCTGGGTGGAAGGAAATTTGTGGCTCCTCTCAGATTCCAGAACTTTCTGCCACAGAAATGTGAGGAACATGTGTTTTTTTTGTCAAATTTTGAGGTTTGCAAAGGATTCTGGGTAACAGAACCTGGTCCGAGCCCCGCAAGTCACCCCTCCTTGGATTCCCCTAGGTCTATAGTTTTCATAAATGCACAGGTTTGGTAGGTTTCCCTAGGTGCCAGATGAGCTAGAGGCCAAAATCTACCGGTAGGCACTTCACAAAAAACACCTCTGTTTTCTTCCAAAAATTTGGATGTGTCCACGTTGCGCTTTGGGGTGTTTCCTGTCGCGGGCGCTAGGCCTACCCACACAAGTGAAGCATCATTGTTATCAGGAGACTTGAGGGAACGCTGGGTGGAAGGAAATTTGTGGCTCCTCTCAGATTCCAGACCTTTCTGCCACAGAAATGTGAGTACCATGTGTTTTCTTAGCCAAATTTTGAGGTTTGCAAAGGATTCTGGGTAACAGAACCTGGTCAGAGCCCCGCAAGTCACCCCATCTTGGATTCCCCTAGGTCTCTAGTTTTTCAGAAATGCACATGTTTTGTAGGTTTCCCTAGGTGCCGGCTGAGCTAGAGGCCAAAATCTACAGGTAGGCACTTCGCAAAAAACACCTCTGTTTTCTTCCAAACTTTTGGATGTGTCCACGTTGCGCTTTGGGGTGTTTCCTGTCACGGGCGCTAGGCCAACCCACACAAGTGAGGTATCATTTTTATCAGGAGACTTGGGGGAACGCTGGGTGGAAGGAAATTTGTGGCTCCTCTCAGATTCCAGAACTTTCTGCCACAGAAATATGAGGACCATGTGTTTTTTTAGCCACATTTTGAGGTTT
Organism: Pleurodeles waltl; assembly: GCF_031143425.1. NCBI lineage: Eukaryota > Metazoa > Chordata > Amphibia > Caudata > Salamandridae > Pleurodeles > Pleurodeles waltl. The sequence continues at coordinate 498,813,996 of NC_090438.1, read as the reverse complement.
GCAAAGGATTCTGGGTAACAGAACCTGGTCCGAGCCCCGCAAGTCACCCCATCTTGGATTCCCCTAGGTCTCTAGTTTTCAGAAATGCACAGGTTTTCTAGGTTTCCCTAGGTGCCGGCTGAGCTAGAGGCCAAAATCTACAGGTAGGCACTTCGCAAAAAAAACCTCTGTTTTCTTCCAAAATTTTGGATGTGTCCACATTGCGCTTTGGGGTGTGTCGTGTCGCGGGCGCTAGGCCTACCCACACAAGTGAGGTATCATTTTTATCGGGAGACTTGGGGGAACGCTGGGTGGAAGGAAATTTGTGGCTCCTCTCAGATTCCAGAACTTTCTGCCACAGAAATGTGAGGAACATGTGTTTTTTTAACCAAATTTTGAGGTTTGCAAAGGATTCTAGGTAACAGAACCTGGTCCGAGCCCCGCAAGTCACCCCTCCTTGGATTCCCCTAGGTCTCTAGTTTTCAGAAATGCACAGGTTTGGTAGGTTTCCCTTGGGTGCCGGCTGAGCTAGAGGCCAAAATCTACAGGTAGGCACTTCGCAAAAAACACCTCTGTTTTCTTCCAAAATTTTAGATGTGTCCACGTTGCGCTTTGGGCCGTTTCCTGTTGCGGGCGCTAGGCCTACCCACACAAGTGAGGTATCATTTTTATCAGAAGACTTGGGGGAACGCTGGGTGGAAGGAAATTTGTGGCTCCTCTCAGATTCCAGAACTTTCTGCCACAGAAATGTGAGGAACATGTGTTTTTTTAGCCAAATTTTGAGATTTGCAAAGTATTCTGGGTAACAGAACCTGGTCCGAGCCCCGCAAGTCACCACTCCTTGGATTCCACTGGGTCTCTAGTTTTCAGAAATGCACAGGTTTGGTAGGTTTCCCTAGGTGCCGGCTGAGCTAGAGGCCAAAATCTACAGGTAGGCACTTCGCAAAAAACACCTCTGTTTTCTTAAAATTTTGGATGTGTCCACGTTGTGCTTCGGGGCGTTTCCTGTCGCGGGCGCTAGGCCTACCCACACAAGTGAGGTATAATTTTTATCGGGAGACTTGGGGGAACGCTGGGTGGAAGGAAATTTGTGGCTCCTCTCAGATTCCAGAACTTTCTGCCACAGAAATGTGAGGACCATGTGTTTTTTTAGCCAAATTTTGAGGTTTGCAAAGTATTCTGGGTAACAGAACCTGGTCCGAGCCCCACAAGTCACCCCATCTTGGATTCCCCTAGGTCTCTAGTTTTCAGAAATGCACAGGTTTGGTAGGTTTCCCTAGGTGCCGGCTGAGCTAGAGGCCAAAATCTACAGGTAGGCACTTCGCAAAAAAACCCTCTGTTTTCTTCCAAAATTTTGGATGTGTCCACGTTGCGCTTTGGGGTGTGTCGTGTGGCGGGCGCTAGGCCTACCCACACAAGTGAGGTATAATTTTTATCAGGAGACTTGGGGGAACGCTGGGTGGAAGGAAATTTGTGGCTCCTCTCAGATTCCAGAACTTTCTGCCACAGAAATGTGAGGAACATGTGTTTTTTTAGCCAAATTTTGAGATCTGCAAAGTATTCTGGGTAACAGAACCTGGTCCGAGCCCCGCAAGTCACCCCTCCTTGGATTCCCCTGGGTCTCTAGTTTTCAGAAATGCACAGGTTTGGTAGGTTTCCCTAGGTGCCGGCTGAGCTAGAGGCCAAAATCTACAGGTAGGCACTTCGCAAAAAAAACCTCTGTTTTCTTCCAAAATTTTGGATGTGTCCACGTTGCGCTTTGGGGTGTGTCGTGTGGCGGGCGCTAGGCCTACCCACACAAGTGAGGTATCATTTTTATCGGGAGACTAGGGGGAACGCTGGGTGGAAGGAAATTTGTGGCTCCTCTCAAATTCCAGAACTTTCTGCCACAGAAATGTGAGGAACATGTGTTTTTTTAGCCAAATGTTGAGGTTTGCAAAGGATTCTGGGTAACAGAACCTAGTCCGAGCCCCGTAAGTCACCCCTCCTTGGATTCCCCTAGGTCTCTAGTTTTCAGAAATGCACAGGTTTGGTAGGTTTCAGTAGGTGCCGGCTGAGCTAGAGGCCAAAATCTACAGGTAAGCACTTCGCAAAAAACACCTCTGTTTTCTTCCAAAATTTTGGATGTGTCCACGTTGCGCTTTGGGGCGTTTCCTGTTGCGGGCGCTAGACCTACCCACACAAGTGAGGTATAATTTTTATCAGGAGACTTGGGGGAACGCTGGGTGGAAGGAAATTTGTGGCTCCTCTCAGATTCCAGAACTTTCTGCCACAGAAATGTGAGGAACATGTGTTTTTTTAGCCAAATTTTAAGGTTTGCAAAGGATTCTAGGTAACAGAACCTGGTCCGAGCCCCGCAAGTCACCCCTCCTTGGATTCCCCTACGTCTCTAGTTTTCAGAAATGCACAGGTTTGGTAGGTTTCCCTAGGTGCCGGCTGAGCTAGAGGCCAAAATCTACAGGTAGGCACTTCGCAAAAAACACCTCTGTTTTCTTCCAAAATTTTGGATGTGTCCACGTTGCGCTTTGGGCCGTTTCCTGTTGCGGGCGCTAGGCCTACCCACACAAGTGAGGTATCATTTTTATCAGGAGACTTGGGGGAACGCTGGGT